>NC_133754.1:87392691-89892691 GCF_036562045.2 Rhinolophus sinicus
GACTGACTCTTGATCCATTGATTTTGACTTTTTTTCTCTCTGGAAGTTTATAAAATCTTCTTCTTATCCCTGGAATTCTGAAATTTCATGATTATGTTTTGGTATGAGTCTATTTTTAACCCCTATGTTGGAAACTTAGTGGATTCTTTACTCTGTCACTTATTGCCAGAAGTAAGTTACTTTCAATTCTGGAGAAAATCTTCTTGAATTCTCTCCATGTTTTTGTATGCTCTCTTTCTGGAACTCCTATTATTTGGTTGCTGAACTTTGACTTATTTTCTTAATTAAAAAACATTTTCTTTCCTCTTACACTTTGCCTTTTCACTCTACCTTCTAGAAGATTTCTTCATCATCATCTTTCAACCCTTCCATTATATTTTTCATTTCATCTATTATATATATTTTTATTTCCAAGGGCTCTTTTTCATTCTCTGAATTTTTAAAAATAGCATGTTTATTTTACAGCATCCTCTGAGGTTCCATGGAACCAGGTGCAATGACAATAGGACATCCTGAATCAGAACACATATGTGGTCACAATCAGATGGTTCATATTCTTATTTTAGGAGTCAGTGAATTCTATCTCTTTCAAGGTAGCATGCAGTCTGTTTCCTAGCATGGAGCCTACCAGCTTGCTTTTATCTGGATCCTATTTGCCACTTTGGAACAGAATGCTATTTTGTCATTGTGTGCAGTGATTACATTGGGGGCAGATAAACAAGCACAGAAAACTCACCAACAAAGACCATATGATGGACTATAAAACAAGTCTCAATAATTATAAAAGAATTGAAATCACACAGAGTATATCTTCTGTGTAACCATAGTGGAATTAAGGAAGCAATAAATAATGGAAAGATATCTGAAAAAAAAAAAAAAAACCACCCAAATTTTTGGAAATTAAATAAAATACTTCTAAATAGCCCATAGATCAAAGATAAAATCACAAGGGAAATTAGAAAATATTTTGAGCTGAATGATAATGAAAATACAACGTATCAAAATGTGTGGGTTATAGCAAAAGCACTGGGATATCTATATTTAAATGCTTACATTAGAAAAGAAGAAAGATGTAAAATCAATGATCTAAGTGCCAATCTTAAAACAAGAGAAGGAAAGCAAACTAAATACAAAATAAGTAGAAGAAATAAAATAATCGACATTAGAATGGAAATCAATTAAATGAAAAAAATAGAGAAAATAAAAAAAGTCAAAAGTTGATTCTTTGAAAAGGTTAATAAAATCGATAAACTGATAAGACTGATTAAGAAAAAAGAGATAACCATGACAAATTTTAAAAAAGGCCATCACTATAGATTTTACAGACATTAAAAAAGTGACAAGAAGGATATTATAGACAACTTAATGCCAATAAAATCAACAACTTAGATGAATTAAATAATAAATGCTGATTATTGAGTAAGCTATCATTTTTTTCCTGGCTAACTTGGAGTATCACTTTTACTGTACACTAACTCATATATTTACCTATAGGTGGGGGTTTGGATGTTTCTGCTTTTTATATTACATTCTATTATTCTATTTGCTCCAAGAGCGAGTATTCCAGTGAACAAGTGGGAAGTGAAAAGCTGCATCACCTTTTCTAATCCAGCTTCAGAAGTCACATGGGGCCATTTCTGCATTTTATTGGTTACAAGCAAATTATAAACCCACCCAGACTCAAAGGAAGATACATAGACTCCATCTCTCACTGGGAGGAGTACCAAAGAATTTGTGGCTATTTAAAAAAAAAATCCATCTGTCTTTAGTGGTAAATCTTCTAATGTTTTCATTAAGTATAATATTTTCTGTAGGTTTTGCACAAATATGCGTTATAAATTTGAGGACCCCTCAGATTAGATTATGGATAAATAGAAATATCAGTTGTCATTTGTTTTTCTCATAGACAAATTAGTATAACTCATGGACAATAAATTTTAAGGGTAAATTCATATTTGTGAAATCTGGCAACACAGATGAAAGTTACTACACAATACCAAATAATATTTAGATTCTAAACTTTGGATAGTAAACCTCTGGCATATTTTACAACATAAATAAGAGAGTGTTCTTATGAACTGTAATTTGGCTGATAGTATTTGGTTATACCCACCACATAGTACAGATTCACAGAGAAAAGAATGTGGTTTTTTTCAAATGTAGGACATTTCTTATAGAAGCAATATATTTATTTTTCACACAAAAAAAGTGTGAATAGACTTTTTCTTTTTCTTTTCAATAGGGAATCAAGACAATTGTCAGCTAAATAACACATTTAATTTCACTAAAGCTTCAAATCGCACTATCAAATACTGCTGAGTGAGATTTGACTAGACCATATGCTGGACTTGTTAAGCAAAACTCAGTGACCTTCATTCCTAAGCCCACATTTATCACTTCAGTGATAAGGAAAGGCTGATCTGGAGTCTGTAGGCCAAAAAGAAGAATGGATGAGAACCAGAATGTATGCCCCGAGTAATAGAGCTGAGCTGATTTAGGCCATCTAAGGAGAACTTCCTAGGACAGAGAGTGATGCAGACTTTTCTGGGACAATCTTACCTGCCTGCACAGGTAGTGATAAGAAGGGGGATCAATGGCTACTTTAGAGGGGAGGCAGAGTATTCCCTCAAAGGATGGGTGTTTCCACAACATAGGATTCTTTGTATACATTTGGTGCCTAGGAAACGTAGCCCAAGTAATGATCTGGACCTTGGTACATACCCATGCTTGGGAAAGATGTGGTGGCCGGTTAGCTCTGGGGGAGGTGGGGAGGTAGGGAAAAATATGGAGTTTAAAAAAGCTTTGAATTTCCACTGCCACCCCTTCTTTGCCTAGAGAGATACTGACACACAGTCACTGGATTAAATTGATGTCTCAATTAGGTGGGAATAACATCAATGGGTGGGCTAATCCTCATGAGCCCTTCATCAAAATAAATACATACATACATACATACATAAATAAATAAATGATAATGTCGGGGGTTTTTCACCCTCAAGCATTTAAAAACTTTTCTTCCCTTTAATAGCTTTCCCCAGTGACTTCAGGGGAATTATACATGAAATGGGTGTTCCAGAGTTTGCAGCAGTAGAAAAAGAAAGAAGCAGTAATAGGGCCAAAGAAAAGGAGGGACATTTAAAACCTGCATCAGGCTATGAGTACTGATACCCTGTCTCCAATCATTTGTAATGAGCGATAGAAGCTGCAACAATACCAGATTTCCTTTTAGCCACCTGCCAAATCTGTTGTCTTTTAAATAAATGTAGACGACACTCTTGTTTTGATAAATGCAGGGAGGGGACTGAGAAATGTCTGCCTGGCATGTTATAACATGTTAAGCTTATATACTGTTAAAACTCTAGGAAACAGTGAATCCTGTATGGTTTCTGACTCTTCTTCATATGGGTGTTTTATCCATATTTGAACAGTCCTTTATATAGCTATTGTATGATTGGGAATTCTGCCTTCTAATCCGCTGAAGTAATCCTTTTGGGACTGTGCCTGGGCCACATTTTAAAAGGTGGTCACCCAGTTGCAGGTTCGGAAATATTTCAATAATTTTAGAATTGGATGGAGAAATATATCTTGAAATAAAAATGTACTGGGAAGCATTTGAGATGTTGCTTCCTGGCACATGTCGTCAGTTTGGCTCAAACAAACTCTTACAAAACTTCTCTACAGGTTTGGATATTTTTACATCAACAATTACTTGGTGTAGTCAGCAGGATTCCGAAGAAGTTGACCCAGGACCACCCTGTAAACCCTGACCCTGGTGCCAGGTACCAGCAAGGGCCCATTGTGCCCCACCAGCTCCCTGCTTCACATCGCATGAACTTGGGTGAGTCTCGGAATTGCGGGCCTCCTTGCTTTAAGTAGCAGGTAAGTGACTTTATTTGAGCTGTTCTTAGAAAATCCTGGAGGTGGGTAGGGTTGCATTAACCCAGGAAAAGGAAAAAAATGGGTTGCTGCTTTTAATTTCGGCTTGTTAATTGGATTGCTTACTGAGAGTCTGAACAAAATCTTCGCTGGTTAAAGGAGAGAGTGAGCTGTCTTTAGCCCTGAAAGAGGAAGAACATTTACTTCCCCAGTCCAAATAGCCAGTAGGGTGACCATAGTTGTTCAGAGCCCCCAAATCCAGAGTGGCAGAGATGCGTGCAGGGAGTCATCCAGTGTGGTAATGCAGCCGGTCCTGGAGAAGCCGGTGGGAGCCCAGGGGAGAAGGCCAGCATGCGCTGGAATGGGTTCCCCCCACAGGAGAGGAGCTCAAAGAGGAGCTCTGTGCCTTGGAACGCGCTGTGTTTCAGCTGCTGGATCCAGTAAGCTCTCGCTGGCCCTTGCTTGGGTATTCTTAGATGACTAGGAATCTTTGTGGGGTTCTTGAGGTGCTTGAGGAAAAGTTCCTCTAGGGCATAAAGAAGCCCTATAGGAATATCCACTGAATTTGGCTTGTCTGGAGATGTGCATGTAAAGGCTGGTTTTCTCCAGAAGTTTTGTTCAAACTCTACAGATCTCAAAATAACATGGGAAATTGTGCCTCTGGTCCAACAAGTCTCATCACAGTCAGCCTCCCATTTATAACTAAGATGGCTGAGATGAGGAGCCTTTGATACTTCTAAATTAATTTTTGCACACACAATTAGAAAAAGCCAGGAATAAAATTAGGCAGAGTGAACGGAAAACATATTTAATAGGTTTCTTGAAGCTTCAAAAGAGGATTTAGATAAATTGGTCAACCTATAATGTAATTTGGGTGTCAACCCTATTGTTCGAGGTATTAAAAATAGCTGTCCTGGGGTGGCTGGTTAGCTCAGTTGGTTAGAGCGTGATGCTGATAACACCAAGGTTTCTGGTTCGATCCCTGCATGGGCCACTGTGAGCTGTGCCCACCTTAAAAAAAAAAAAAAAAAAATTAGCTGTCCTTACTTTAAAAGGGGGATGTGGCACTTGACTTGTCAAGGACAGATATAAATTGTAAATGCCTCCAAAACAAAATTTGGATCCCACTGGTCCCTGTTTGTGCATGTCTGTGTGTGTCTATATAGTATGTTGTAAATACGAGATACTTTTCTACTTCTGGATGGTATTGCTAAAATTAATTTAAAGGCAATTGCTTGTAAGGACTGGGTATTCTAAAATTCTCAGAAATATAGAAACTAACTTACGCTTTTCAAGTTTACTTGATCTAAGATCTATCCTAGTAAATAAAAGCTAGCTTAGGTTTGTTGGCTTAAGCAAAACAGATATGTTTTTCTATTTTACCTAGGTTTTAAAATAAATAAGTCCATGTCAATAATTGACTTCGATGTCTATGAAATATGTTTCTAGAGGTTATGTTTAAAATCATTTGCCAGTAAAAGAGCCTGTGTTTATAGAGGCTATAAAATGTCTTCATAAATCTACCAAGCTAAAGAATGCTAATTGCTTACTTCTTGGTTTTCATTAGAAATTTAGGTTTTAAGGATTAAAATCTCAATATATATATAGGAATAACTTTGCAGTGTTCCAGACGGGCCCCTGGAACACCTCAAAGGATTTGTTTCTTATGTTAAATTGCATGGGAAGCATTGTAAAATAAGTGATGAAAAACTTCCAGCGTATATTGTATGGATAACCACTGGTTGTAAATTAAACCAATAGTCAGGGCTGTGGGAAACCCAAGAAGGCTGCTGGGTTCTTCCCTGCTCCCTAGCTCCCTATTTTTTGGTTCTTGCACTCTTTCATGCATCACAGTGCATTTAAGCTGGACTTATGAATGACATTACTGAAAGGAGACATTTTACACTGTTGCCAAGCTAAAGAAGATGTATAACTTTTAATACCCTTTTCATGGCTTATGTAAATGTTATACTAGATGCCAAATACAGAAAAATGAGACAGAAGGCAAAACTCAGATCCTGATAGTTTACAGGAAAGAAGTGATCCAGAGTATTTTTTTGCTCTCAGTGACGGTCATAGGACCTGACTGCATTCCATTTACTTGTCCTTCCCTTTTTGGGAAAATTTGGACTCAACTCGGATCCCTGGTTACAGTATTGCCCCATCCCCAATGGTCAAGAAGACAACCTCCGTACTGAGACTTCTAGGAAAGAGCCTCCCTAGCTCTGTGAGACCACTATCTGACCGAAAGGTTGGTCATCAATGCATTCTTCAGATTGATTTATGACCACAAGGGGGAACTCTGGACAAAATTAAGTGGTTCTATGAAAAGTAACCTCACAGGGTGATCTGATCATAAATTCCTAACTGGGCAGGTCATGGTGGGTAGTCATGCCCCAGGCAGATAACTTCTTTACTAAAAGGCTTATCTCGGTCTTAAGAAAGCCCTGTCCATTGTTTCTGTGCACCTAGGTTAACATACCTTTGAAATAAGACTTAACCATCCTCAAGAAAGCACATAATCTTAACTATCCTGTAATCCAATGCCCACCTTGCTTTTTTCCCCACCTCCACGTAATCTTACATTGCCTCCTGAATTCAAATGCATAAAGAAGCTGCAAAACTTATTCTGAGGAGCATATGGGATCTTGTTCCCCAGCATATGTTGTCAGTTCGGCTCAAATAAAACTCGTGTAAAAAATTTTTTAAGAGAAATTGAAAAAGTACTTAAGCCTATAGACTTTACCACAGCTGGGTGATTTCTTATCAGGCATTACCAAATCTAGGTTGGTTAGTAAATAAACTAGAAGCAAACGAAATAAATGGAAATAAAACATCAGTTTTGGCCCATGCCACATGGTGGCAGCCTTACTCTGTGTTGTGCTTCTTTTTCAAGACCAAAAAAAGAAGGGGGCGGGCCTGGGGGGGTGGGGTGGGAACAAACTTCTTTAAGAAACAAATTGTAACGCTTGGATTTGACTATATTAAACCACATCTTTTAGGGAATTAACTTTTTAAAAAGATGACATAAATTATTAGTTTTTCAAGATTATATTTTCTTATGCAAAGGTTCTTTACATTGTATAGTACCTGAGCAGCAAGGATTTGACATTCAGTAGGACATTCTACCTCTAGATCTCAATGTCTTCAACACTAAAACGATGAGTTTGAATTAGGTACAGTTCTAAATCATCACACCTCTCTTAAAAGAAAGCCTAAATATTCTTATTCAGTAGTAAGAATTTCAGTCATGGTGCAGTTAACTTGATAAGGAATATGGTCTTTGAGTTAGATTGCCTAGGTTTGAATTTGAGTTCTGCCAGTTATTAACTGAGGTATTAGATAAGGGTCTTTGCCCATCAAAATCTCAGTTTTCTCATCTGCAAAGTGTTATAAATTATAGTACATATCTTATGGGGTTGTTAGGATTAAATGGGAAAAAGAATACATGTGGTAGACTGTCAAACTGCTCACAAAACCATTTCTTTTTCTTCGTGGGCAAAAAGCTAAACCAATTTTCTATCTTCACTTGCAATTAGTTGTGGCCATATGACTGAATTCTGGCCAATGGAAAGTGAGAGGAAGAGATACATGCTACTTTCTAGGCTCAGCTCACTCACAATAATCACCTATTGTGATCCTCCTTGTTCTTTCCCTTTTTTCAGGTTTCCCCTGAAAGCCATTTGTTAAAGATGGTGGAACCATGATCCCCCAATCATGGCTTGGAAGAAAGCTTTATGCCTATTAGGAACACTCATTGTAGACTTTGTATGAGTGAGAAATAAACTCTTTGGTTAAGTGACTGAGATTCTGGAGTTTATCTAGTATGGCAGCTAGTATGAACTAAAATAGCATGTAAAGCACTTAGCACAATACCTGATACAATACCTGCTTAATAAATATTAGATGTTGTTAATATCGTGACTCTTAATAATACAAACCAAGAACTTAAAACTCAACTTAAAACACAAGCAATATTCTGCAGTATACAAGATATGGCCTTTTTTATTTTATTTTTTTTTAACATTACCTATGTTGCCTTTTTTTTTTTTTTTAACTAGTTGCAGGTGCACAAGAGAAAGTAATACTTAGACATTTATCTTTTATATCCCTCACATTGTGTGAATCCCCCCCTCCCCGGACTTTTTTATTTTAAAGCTAGAGAAAGTCTAGGAAATAAGGTTGTGTGTAGAAGTAGTAAAAATCTGAGCAATTCATGTATGTAACTTATAGAAAGTCAATATTTTGTATTTATATTTGCTACATTTTCTTGGGGAAAAAATTAACAGAATATAAAAGAAGGAAAATCAAGTAAAAATTCAAGTTGGTGCCATCTTTAAAATAATACTTAAAATGATTTCTTCCTTGTGAGAACTTCAGTCTGTGTCATGATTCATCAAATGATTTCTCTCAGTATTTCACACAATGCTTATCCTTCTTTCTTAAAAATGTCTTCTTTCTTGGCTCCAATACCCTAGATATTTTAGTGCTTTTGCTCATGCCTATTCCCAGTTTTCTCTAATGAAATTCTACTTCTCTTAAAGTCCAGATCAAATTTCATGTATTCAGTCAAAGCCTTCCAAAACATCCTGGTTGGAAGGGATCCCATTTGCACTGAACTGTAACATTTATACAATCCCAGGCCCTTACTATTTGCTGTCTTCTGTCCCAGGGTTTATTCTCAGGTGGATTTATGTAGCTTGCTTCTTCCTAATCACATTGCAAACTACATGATGATAGGGATTGTAATTTTTTATTTTGTATTGCCCACAGAAAATAGAGTTTTGGGCAAATAGTTACTGATAACTGATTCGTTGTTTTGAAAGCCCCAAGTGTCTGAGATTTTCCCTAACATTATTTTTATGGCAATAAGTCTTTAATTTTCATGCAAAGTGCCATTGCAGGTAACCAGAGAGCATACTGCTGATTTCAGATATACAGAACCGAACAAAAGCATTTTAGCATGTTGCCTCACTGTACATAGAAAACTGGTGAACATTTTCAGACACTCAGGCCAGGAAATAAAATGGGTTAACGTCATTTGTTGATATGCTTATGAATCACTCAGCAGTGGTGTTACAGCCTGTCTTTACCCAAAAGCAGAATGACAACCACTCTGGCAGCCCCTGAGCAGTCCTAAAATGTAGGGCTAATGAAGGGCACAACAAGCAAGCAAGAGACAGATAACCACGTCCCATTCTGAAGGGAGGCTGACCTGGCACCTGGCTCAGCACATCTGAAGAGTTGATACAGCCATCCTGACAGTTTAAGATTGCGTTTCCTTTTCCACATAAATTGGCAACCAGCATGATTGAGACTATCTGAAACATTAGCTGAATAAGCCTAGGGTTAAAAATCAGGACACGGCCCCTATGATAGAATTGCTACTTTACAGCTTCTGCCCAGTTCTCACCTGTCATTCTACAAAAGCGCCTCATCTGATAAATTTCAGTGGAAGCCTCCAGCAACTGTAACAGACCTTTCTTAACCCAGCTCTAAAAACTAAGTATTAGAAATAAGTGCCTGTGAAGTGGATGCGTCCACGGGAAAATGGCAGTGTTTCTGTTGGAGGTGAGTGTCAAGTTCCTGCTTGATGTTGTCAAAGGAATCTGCTCCCATGTAAGAAACCTGGCCCTGTTCCCACCGCGCCTTCCGTTCTTCTGAGGACGCAAAAGGCTGTGCTGCAGCTGGAACCTCCCCAAAGGACAGATGTGATGTGGCTCCTGAAACATCTTCCTTTCTACAGAAACCACAAGAGAAAGCCAGTGTATAGACCAAATCTGCAAGCACGTTTAGGTATGTGCAGGTGTCTTTGACAAGGCCAAATTGTTGAAGCAGAGATAAAACATGGGTGGTGAAAATGTCCCATCACAGGTTGAGAAAATGTGGATGAGTCATGGTGGGCTCATGGGACTCACTTCTGACACTTTTTGTTTTAGGATCATAAGTATAATTCCACCGTTTGATTCATTGCAGGAAATGCACAACTCTGGCTTTTGCACCAAATGCTTTAAATGCTGGGAGGTAGGAGTATGTAGAAATGGTGCTTAGGTTATAATAAATGGGGGTGTGTTCTGATAGCTGTTGTTGCTTAGCTGCTATAACACATGTTCAGTAAACCCTGGTCTCCACCATCGAAACTACCTTGCTCAGAAGCAACGTGCAACAGCTGATCTTATGTTTCAACTGAAGGCTGATAAACAAAGACTCCAGAATTGAAGCAGTCCCATCACCCTGGGTCTGGTGCCAGTGACAATTCTTTCTCAGAAAGGTCATCAATATTTGCTACGACCAGAGTATCTGCACCCACGAATACACACTTTGAATACTGTGTAAGTGACCAGCGGTGAAGTTTACTTAACATGACACCCAACTGAGGCCTCTTCATTAAGGTTAGAAGAGTAGACTCCCCGCTGTCCAAGGCGTCTACCATGACTTCAGCAGAGATTGTCTCATGGAGTCTGAAACCTGCGGGGTGGTGAGCACAGCCAGCCTCCTGCTGCTCCCGTGCTGTGTCGGAGAGGAGCCCAGGAGCAGGACTCCTTTGGCGCAGGCATCGTTTGTGGTAAGTGTCACACAGGCGTGACCTGCCATAGAGCGGCCACAGCCGCAGGATGGTGGCTGGGAGAAGCCGGGCGCGGGAGGGAGCTCGGCCAGCGAGGAGGCACAGCCGGCCCTAACCTGTTAATATCTATGTCTCTTGGAGTTTTTACAAGAATGAAGAACAACAGCTCTCAAAGTTTTCTTCATAGATGAATAATAATTTATAGTTGGGGGACAGTAGTGGCCGAGGTGGTATTTTATGGTCAGTGGTTTGGTACAAAGAATAAATTACTGATTGATTTCCCATATTGAAAATAGGACAATTTTATATGTAGGACCAGTTAAACTTACTTTGCTTTTTACTTTGTTTTTGGTCCTATATTCCAACTATTCACTTTCTTTCTTTCTTTCTCTTTTTTTTTGCATATTTGCTTAAGATGTTTTCCTTAAAAATATTAAAAGTTATAGCTGAAAAATTTTAACATTGTAGATTCAACATATTAAGGACCTTATGTTTTAACCATGAATCTTGCCTTTCATCTTCAATTTGATTGTTATGCAATATTCTACTTTCAACCTGTGTTTATACTCTAAAAATTAGTAATTTCTTACTAGTCAATTGCTTACTTAGATTTACTAGCACGCATATTAACTTCTTTGCTCATCATTGATTCTTGTATTCTAATTTTTCCTGCTGGTTTTATACTTCTATCTGCAAGGGTCTGTGAGAAGGAAATTCTCTCAGTTTGGGTTTAAAAAATGTATTTTATTTTCACCTTTGAGTGCTAAACTGGATAGAGAATTCTAAATTAACAGATACTTCCTCCTATCATTTTGAAGGTATTATTCCATTGTCCTCTGATATCTACTGTTTACCATAAGAAGCCAGTATAGTCTACGTACTATTTCTGTGTAGATAATGTGACTTTCAGGACCATCCTTAACATTTATAACACCTACGGGAAACTTACAAATGGAAGCCCATATACTACATATCTAAAAATTTATTAAGTTAAAAATCAAGCCAACAACTACTTAAATAATAATGTTTTATCTTCCTATCTTGACAAATAAGCTTAAATATAACTTTTAAATGACCTGGATGGCCAAACCTCAAATTTAGGATTCTTGGAATCCTTGGGGTTCCATATTGGCAGGGTCAGGAAGTTGGCAGGGTCAGGAGAGATTACCTTCCAGACCCCGGCCCCACAGCTCACCCCCTTTTTGTCCAATCCGGGCTTCATCTCACAGTGGAAGGGGCTTCCCATACATGCTGTGGACACTCCACTTCCAAGCCCCACAGATAGCCACTCCCTGGCCATCCCATGGCTCTGAGGTATGCTGCCTGTCCTTGGGGACATGGACATACGGAAGAGGCCAACTCAAGTCCTGGAAGTGGGCTGGGAATTCCAGTGTCTTGGGCACTTGGAACGTGGTTTGCAGGGAGAGAGTAAACTTTGGATGGTCATGCTTCTTGATGTTGCAATCCCTTAAGTACGTTCTCCACATTGTATCTGAGAGAATTTTTTAAAAATGCAAATCACAGCATTTTACGCTTTTGCTTAAAAACCCATAAAAGTGTCCCATTTGAAATAAAATTGTTAAAAGGCTGCAAAGTTCTGGGTGGTACTTCAACATGCTAAGCTCTGCAGGAAGAGCTTTAACCAATATGTTTCTCTTTCGGAAACATACTGTCCTACCCGCTCTTCACATGACTTCTATCTACTAAAAATTCTTGACTTAAATGTCACCTCCCCTCCAAGCACACCTTCTTGGTTATTTGCTATCACTGCATCTTGTTCATTTCCTTCAGAGTACAAATCACAAGTGTATTTTACTTATTTCGTGTCTCCTCCTCCAAATTGTCATCTACAATAAAGAGACTGTCACAGATAAGAGTTCCTGGGAAGCAGATTCTGAGATGTACATTAGCACGTAGAAACTTTATTAGGGAGTACTCTAATCAACACCTGTTGAACAAAAGAAAGAAGGATTGGGCATCGACAGCTGCCCAGAAGGGGGCCTGACTTTGAACGAAGCAGCTTTCTTTAGCTGAAGCAATTCCCAAGGGGGCTGACAGCATGGTCTAGGCAGGGCGGTACAGCATCCAGGATGGTCCATGCCTTGTGCTACTCAGACCCACTTTCTTCTCATGAGTCCTGGGAGTAGCCTCTTCAGGACGCTGGTGGGCCTCTTTTCCTGGGGGAGACTTACAAGAGGAAGGTAAGATGAACTACGTCCCCCCTGCTGCTGCAGTTGGTCTTATATTCATCTTCTCCCTCCTCTGCATTGCATTCTCGATTCTCCTCACTATCAATTAGCACTTCAGAAGGTTTAGGTGACTTACTTAGTGGAATGACTCACTCTCAAAACTGCACAAGACGGTACTAACAGATGTCCAAGTTGATTATCTGGGTGCCAAACATATGTCTCCCTACCTTCTTTGTGTAACAGTAGCTTTACTCTCTCTTGATTATAAGAGTCAATTAGCCCCACCGAGATCTTTTTCTTGCCTGCTGGTCCTTGGAATGAGGGATCCAAAGTGCCTGCATGATGGTGTAGCTTAGAGTGCAATGAAGACTCTTGCTGTGTTCCTGGGTAAAAATGTTCCCCCTTTGGGCATCAAGACCTTTCAGCCTGTGGTTACAGTTGTGAGGATGAAAAGCATAAATTCTCCAGTGGGTCATTGGGATTGATGGTAGATAGGGACAGTCCTGCCTCCACACCTTGGATCCCATCCCAGGTATTCTCCTATTGGGGATACAGCACTACAGTATATAATGGTGATTGAGTTAGAGCATTACTGCATCCTGGAGGGTAGTACTTTGTCCTCACAGTGTATCATCTCCAAGCTGGCACTTCAGCCAAGCTCTCAACAGGCTGTTCCATTGCTTATTAGGCCAATAGCTTCTGGGTGTGTTATGCCATGTCATGTCCAATGGATTCCATGGTCATGTGCCCACTGCTGTATCTCCTTTGCTATAAAGTGAGTTCCTTGGCTGGATGCAATGATATGTGGGATGCCACGTCAGTGGATCAAATATAAGCCCTTAGATAGTCATGGTAGCTGAAACTCTGCAGAAGGAAAGGAAAACCCACAGAATACATGTGCATTCATGTTAAAATGAATAACTGCCCCATCCAGGAGTTCTGTATGGTCACCTTTCCACCAAGTGGCTGTTTGGTGTCTTCAAGGGATGTGCGGTAATAGGTCTCAGCAATGGTTTCTGTTGCTGGCAGGCTGTTTATTTGGCCGTGGCTGTAGTTAGATTAACCTTGGTGAGGGGGAGTTACTGCTGTTGGGCCCATGTATAGCCTTCCTCCTCACTACCATGTCTTCTGTTTATGAATCCCTTGGGCCAGTACTGATGGATAAGCTGGCTGACACCCACCAACTTGCTGAGTCATTCTGCTTGAGTGTTTAATGCCTCTTCAAAGGTAGATGCTCTCAGGACCTGTGGAGGAAAGAGATGCAAGAAAGATGGGGCAGAAAGACAAAGTGGGTTGCAATACAATCACATCCAGGCCTCAGCCAGCCCTGTGGGAAGTTCTTAAGCTGGGATGACTCTTTAGAGTTGTCCTTTGTTGAGGTGAGGGAGTCAGGTCTTAACAATAGCACAACCACCAGTTGTTTGTTACAGGCTGGCCTTAGAAGGGGCATGACTTTGGGTTAAGTAACTTTCTTTAGCCAAGACAAATACTGAAGAGGGGTGTCAGTGCACAACCTTTGCAGAAGCTGGGAGGGTAAGTCCTTCAGTCTTAAAGGAGACATAGGGTGGTGTAGTATAGCACCCACAAAAGAGACCATTACTAATATATATATAACTAATATACATATTACTAATATATATATATATATATATATATATATATATATATATATATATATATATAGTGCCTAGCATATGGTAGGCATTCAAATGACCTTTTTGAATAAACAAATTACAAAAATGTCCTGCTTTATTAGTTTGGAGTATAAAGGTCATATCTCATTTTATCTTCCAACATTTTACTATAAAAATTTCAAAATTTAAAGAAGAGTACAAAGAACACCTCCTAGATTCAATTTTGCCATATTTGCTTTCATTCCTTATGGATATGTATGTATATAGTATTATTATTATCTTTTTTCTTTTTGCTGAACCATCTGTAGACCTTATGACACTCTGTCCTAAAATATCCCAGTATGTATTTCCTAAAAAAAAGGACATTCTTAGTATTACTATTATCACATCTAAAAAAACACAGTAATCCCTTAATATCTAATATGTAGTCCATCTTAAATTTTTATGATTCTCCACAAAATATCTTTTATAGCTTAAAAAATTTTTTTTGAAACCATGACTCCATTCAAGTTTCATGTATTACATTTGAATATAATGTTTCTTTACTCTCTTTTAGTTAAACAGTCCCTCTGTTTTTCTCCATAGACTTAACTTTTTGAAGAAACAAAGGCTAGGATGGTTCTTGTCCCTCATTCTTGTCCCTTGTTTGTCTGTTTCCTCATAGTGTCATTTCATTTGTTCCAGGTGATATCCCCTTTAATATTAGGTTGGTGCAAAAGTAATTGTGGTTTTTGCAATTATTTTTAACCTTTTAAACCACAATTACTTTTGCACCAACCTAATATTTCAAACCAATGAGGCAAGCCCCACCTGAGAATATTCTTACTACCCCCATCACCAGCCGGGGTCATTTCAAGAAGTCTTCAGGACGCTTACTAACATCCAGAGGATCAGTCCTCTTCATAGCCAATGGCAGTCAGCTGTAGCTCTTGCTCCCTGGAAGACGAGAGACCTCCTAATTCCTACAAGAAGCTGGTGGCTTACTACTGAACCATGTTGCTCTTGGTGGTGTTGCCACATCTAAATGAAGGTGGAGCCAGGACTGCTGGTGCTGAATAAAATAAATAGGGCACTGTCAGTTCACATGGGCAGTGCAGGAATTCCATATTCAAGAAGCCCTGTCACTTGTCAAAGGACAAGGAAGCAATTGTAAACAGAGTATTGGATCACTTTTATGCATGAAGGTGACTTATGTGCGAGTGATTATAGATGTTCACGAGAGGTGCTGTGCTTGGAAGGGTCTCATGCCGGGTCTAGGGAGCGGGTAGGTTTGTCTCTTTATGTGACCTGTTCAGAACAGCATCTGCCTCAGTGCAGGTGAAGGTATAAATCAGCAGATTAGTCTACTTTAGCCACGGCTAAGATACTTGTTTGTTTATTTAAAGTGTTTGTATGGTGAGTAAAGGAAAACTCATCTGGTTCTTGGGGTGAGGGGGAAAAAGGAATTACAATAAAAATTCTTTTCCAATTCTTCATTACCACTTCTCTCAATCTTTTTTCCCATGTTTTATACCTTGTTCATTTATCCCAACTATAAGAGCAGAAATTATTCCCAGAGTAGTTTGACCGACAATGATTGAGGTTGTAAAATGTATTGTGACTGATCATGTTTACCGTGTTCTAGTTAGCTAATTGAAAATCAAAGTGGACTCTCTCCCTGTAAACAGATTCTACATTTTATTACATTTTCAAAATCCTAAAACAGTTATGTCAGCCTCAATTCTCAAAATAATTATATTGTTTTTGAGGCTATCAGAATGTATTTCCTGACTGTGTATTACAAAAACAGGTAAGTAATCTTATACAGTGATCTAAATGTTTCCTATTTAGCCATTATAAGAGTTGGTGCTTCTCTGGTTTATTTCTCTCAATCTTGACCAACCCCAAGAAAAGGGAAGGAGAAGGAAAGGTGAAGATAATTTGGGTGCTCCCAGCTGTTTCTCTCAGAAGAAATAATATTCAAGTTTTTGAGGAAGTAACTGGAATCTTTTTAAATTTTGCTTGCCCAATATCAAGAAGTTTGCAGTGACCTATGCAAAACAAGTGTCCTCCTAAAGGACCTTCAGAAGATTTTCTTAGCAAAGAAAATTGTGTAAGAGGTGCATTCAATCAGCGGTTAGATTATCCAGCTGAAGGAAATGGGGCTGGATTGGTTGACCCACAGCAACCTAAACTGACACAGAAGAGCACAGTGGAGGAAAAAGGAGCAAACAAAAGATGATGTTCTAATTTTCCATTTACTGAGAGACTAATTTTTGAAAGGAAATTCTGAAGCCCCTAGAAACGATAAGAATTGTTCTCCTATGTCCCGCTCCAACTTAAACCTTACATTAACTGTATTTCATTAGGTTCTTGGCAGACACTTTTTACCAGCATCATCATCTATTAGCATGAATATTAAGAGGAGTAGTCCCCACCCACCCTTGGAGGTAGAGCCCAGTGTTTTCCTTAAAATACTATTCGTAAATTGAGTTATTTTACCCTGTCAAAATAGTTTAGAGTACTCACAAATAATTTTTTTTGAACAAGTAATTTTGCTATTTTTAGATAATTATAGAGAGCTTTTGGAGCTTAAATAAAAGATTTTAAAAAAATCACCTAGCACTAGTCCACAGGCTAATTTTAGATGAAGAGCCTATGATTTGTCTGATGGAAAGTTACTCAATCCAATAAATAATACTAATAGGTATTTCATCCTTACATGTACATTAACATTAACCTAATTAGGTTTCATTTGTCCTAGAGGTAAGTGAAGTCACTGAGTCCAGCCATACAGTGTTATTTGCTTTTCTTAAATAAGTAACTATGACTCATGCCTCCCTACCTTTGAACCTACCTGCTCTCTTTCCTGGCAGGTCTTTTCCTCCCTTCCTAATCTACCTACTACTTCTCCTCCAACAAATATTTGATGACCCAAACCCCAACCCTTCATTTTTCTGAAACATGTTTTACAGAAGTTCTTCTGAAAAGGTTGTAGCCTGACTTGTTTCTTTGAGCAAAAACAGGCCTCTTTCAGTAAATTCACTGAACTGCCATGACCTTGGTGAAGCCACTTCATTCTGAGTGGATGTTGAGGGCACTATACTAAGCCCAGAAATCCTGTTTCAAAGAGTTTATAACCTAGGGAAGAAGGCGGTGATAAATAGTTTACCTCTTACAGGAAATGCACAGTACATTTTTGGACAATGTGAGAGTTATGTATCAGACTATGTACAGTGTCCTGGAAATCAGGGAAGACGTTACAGTTGATGGTGTTTGAGTGAACCTCAACTGCTGATGCTGTTGAATCAGGAAGAACGATGCAGGGAAGATAAAAGTTGGTAGTATTTGACCTGGCTTTTGAAAGGTGAGTGGGAGACTGATGTGTACTTTGGGTCATGTTAAAGGTAACCAGAGCCTGACAATAAAGACGTAAAAACAGACTTTATTCAGAAAGTAATGCAATAGGGGAAAAGAGACCTCAATATAGAACGGGGCTCAATTCTCCTGTTGCAACAGTTTCTGAATAAAATCTGTTTTTCACTCTTTTAACTAATGTTTGGCTCTGGTTTTCTTTAAGGAAGGTAGTGATTCAGGCCCAGGCAAAAGAATGAACAAAATGGAAAGAGGAGTAAAGCAACTGAGGGGAGAAGTAGTAATCCAAAGAAAAGTTGAGTAGTCAAGAAAGACAGAATTCTCTGCAGCCAGAGCCTAGAGTAGTGATGAGCCAGAAGATGAGGGAAAGCAGGCTTCTTTTAGTAGATTAGCGGATATGTGTGTCTGGTGATACTTAGAAAGTGAAGTGTTTTTCTATTTATCATGGGAGTTCAAATGGAAAAAATAGGTTTGAACAAGTTTTCTTGGCAAGTTGTGCCAAGAAGTTTGGACTTTATTCTGTGGAGCCAACTGGGACTTTGCAGAAGGCTGCGCAGTTTATAAGGGGGTTTGGTCTCAGTAGACAATAGGCTGGAATGGCATGAAGCATCCATCCCCTGTCCAGGCTTTAGTTTACTCATTTATAAGAAAAGGTTTGGGTCATTTGCCATCTTAGGTCTCTCCCAGCCTTTACAGACAGCTTCCCAGGTAGCTCCGACTTCCTTCCGTTACCTGGGCCCTGTGCTTCCCACCCTCCTTATCTTGGTGCTCTTGCCACCTCCCTATCCTCCAGTCTTACTCGGGTGCTTTCCCACCCACCAGTGGGTAGGTACGCAAGCGGGGCATGTCTGTGGAGTAAAATGAGTCTCTCCTCCTCCGAGGCCCCTACTCCCAGGCAGTACCACGTGGGTAGAGCGCTATGGGGCGGGGAGAGGAGTTCCTATGGCTTTTTCGTCCTAGGTCCCTTGGGATGACTGGCCGACCCTCTCTACTGCCAAGACACCCGGGAGGACATCAGGAGTGAGTCCCTCGCGCGTCCCTGGTTCCCTGAGAGACAAAAGACTGTGAGCCTCGGCAGGCACTAGGCTCCACAGCGACTCTCCGCAGAGCCTGGGGGCTGGACTCCGAGCGCCAACCTGCTTCTCCAGGAGCCACAGGCTGCAGCAGCCTCAGGGGCAAAGGGCAAGGGGAGCCAGGGAGGCGGCTTCGCCTGGCAGGCGGCCCGGAGCGCGCGGCGTCGCCGTCACGTGAGGCGGCCGGGCCACGTGACCCGAGGGCCCGCCCCAGGCGCCCCGCCTCCCGCGCCTCCCCTCCGCGGGCCATCTGCGCCCTCGCTGGCTGGTGCGTCTCCGCCCGCCGAGCTTCCGACATCCCCGCGGCGCTCCCGGCGGCTGGGCCCGGCGGACGGGGAGCGGCAGCGGCCGGCCTCCCAGGTAGCCGGTGGGGCGCGGGCCCGAGCTCGCGGAGCCGCTTCCGCCCCTGCCCTTCCCTGCTCCCCCTTCCCCGCGGCCGGGCCGGCGTGCCCCGTTACTCCCGCTCCCTCCCTCCTTCCCTTCCTCCCTGTCTCCTTCCCTCCGGCTGCGGGGTCTGGGCCGCCGGGCCGGCACCGTTAGCACCTCAGCTAGCGTTTTTCTCTCCCAGGAGGAGGTAAAAGGTGGAGAGAGGCTAGGGAAAGTTTTCCTTGCTCCGTTTTCGAGCTGCAGGGACGCGGTTTTGCTCCTAGCTGAAGTCTGTCGCTGCTCTCGGTGTTGTTTTGCTGAGAGACACCCCCGTCCCCCCATTCTCACTTGGCCCTGCCCAAGATCTTAGCATCTCCTCTTTCGCCTCTGGAGGGGAGGCTAATGGTGCTATAAACCGTATTCTTCACTGTTTCTCTTTCCCCCACAACACGGACTCCACAAAGGACTATTCACTTAGTAGGGACCTTTATCCAGGCGTGTGGTGAACTGAGTGAAATGACATTTCTCTTGTCCTGCCTCGGATAAACCACTTGCTCTATATAATTTAAGAGAACAATCGAGGCACGCTGTGTTCTGCTTTCGTAAGTGGCTTTTTGTTTGTATTTACTTGCATGCGAGACACTGAAGTCATTTGCAGATCTCTTTACAGCTGGGAATTACAGTTTCATAAAGCAGTTATTATAATAATGCTTTTTAAAAAACCCAGATCATTGCTTTGGCCTATTCTTTGAGGGGGGCAGGGGATTATAGCCTTTGAGGCCAAAAACTGAGTTTCTGAAACTGGTGTGCATTGTGGGATCATAACATCAAAACGTCAAGGTATATGATGCCGAAAGGAATGGAAAAATGATTTAACCCTGATGGTAGTTTATAGTGTGCTTTAAACTTTAGAAAGTCCATTTGAAGTGAACTCTGGGTGAATTTCACGTCTTTGAACTGCTTTCAGGGTTTAGTATGTAACTATATTTAGATGCTATTAATATAGCAATTAATATGTGGAATGGATATCTTTTAATCCATTGTGTGGGTACCAGTCTTTTTATTAATACTTCTAGACAGTCTACCCTAGTCTGTTGCTCTTGAAGAGGAAGGATATTAATCATGAAAAAGATTTTTTCCACAGTGATTTTTGTATGTGATTCAAATGATCAAGTTATGGGAGCATCAGAAAACAGCCATAAAAACCAAAGCTATCGTTTTCAGCGTTAAAAAACTTTAACATTTTTAAAATTAAAGAGTGCCTGTAAGTTTCAGCAAGACCTTTGCTCCATCTTAATAATCAGCAACTCAAGGTGGAAAGTCTGAGACATTATCCTCCTTTATTGTAAAGTCAGAGGAGCAATGATTAAACTGAAGGGAAGTCAGAGACTTTATTATTATACTGTTCCTTCTGTGTGTACTACATTAAATAATAAGTCATGCGTGGGAAGCAAGCTTTGGACCCTCAAGGAGTCTAGAGTGTAGGCAGGGCATTAGGACACATTTAAAAAAATATTCTGTGGTTTGAAAAAATCTAAATATATTTCATATTGTGTACATGTTGAGGAATGCACAGGAGGTATATGTTGAATGTTGTCTGCATTTAGCCAGAAGAGACTCCCTAGAGGAGGTCAGTTAATCAAATAATGATCTAAATCAATTATGTGTTTGACCCACAATATGAACTTAATTTTTAAAAATTTCCAAGTACATTAAGTCCACAGTATAGATTTATTTTTTTCATTTTGCAAGGAAAGAATGAAAGAAAATAGAAAATATGAAGCATAAGGAAGAATGTACATTACCTGTGATTATACCATCTAAAAATAACAGTTAATATTTTGGGGTGTAAGTCCTTTTTACTATATGTTTACTGGGTTGCTGTATTTAGATAGTGGGATTTCAGATTGTAAGAGATACTGTAATATCCAAATCTAGCTTATTCCTGAGTCTAGGAGAACCCATAACAAAAATTTGAGTATTGAAGAACTTAGCCAAATCTATTTGATTATTGAGTTTAGAGTTTGGGTAGCAAGAGTTCAAATAGTTGGGGATACCTCTGTAGTTTTTCAAACAGTGTTAGGTACACTTTAAAAAAAATGAGATCATATTCATGCATTGATAATAAAATGTAAAGTGTGAAATGACTTATCAGGAAGTGAGGAGTCCCATCCGGGGAAGACTAAGACCATTCCTGAAGGATGGTGTCTCTGTCCTACAACTCCAGATGGAAAGCTGCAATTCCTTGTTTTTTTTAAGATTAGCATTCCACGGGGACAAAATTTTTGCCAAGACACTCTTTTCAATGCTTAAGGGAAAGTTCTAGTTTTGAAAATAGACAAAACCTATCTTCTCTTTAGTGCTTCAGTGCTGAACTCAAGTGGTAGCAGAAACTTCCAGTAATATTGTTTATAGCTATGGTAGAGGGTTTCCCAAGGTGACTGCCAGCATTTCTTCCCAGCCCTGGACTTGACTGCCACCTCTCCCATTAAGAGATGGAGTCTATTTGTACTCCATTTGAATCTAGGCTGGCCTTGTGACTTGCTTTGACCAATAAATTGTGACATAAGTGATGTGCCAGTTCTGGGCATAGTTTTTAAGAGGCATGGCAGCTTTAGCTTTCACTCTCTTGGAAGCCAACCAGCATGTAGAGAGGCTTGGATTAAACTAGGTGGAGAATGAGACCGCCTGGCATGGCCTAGATATGTGAGCGAGGCCTGTTTCAGCCTTGGTTAAGCTCCCCCAGTACCTGTGATCTCTTGAGTAACCCCAGCTGAGTCCAGTCAAAACACAATTGAAAGAAATAAATTGATACCGTGTTTCCCCGAAAATAAGACCTAACCGGAAAATAAGCACTAGTATGATTTTTCAGGATGCTCGTAATATAAAATAAGCCCTAATGCATCTTTTGGAGCAAAAATACATATAAGACCCGGTCTTATTTTTGGGGAAATATGGTAGGGCTTATTTTATATTACGAGTGTCCTGAAAAATCATGCTAGGGCTTATTTTGTGGTTATGTATTATTTTCGGGGAAACATGGTATTATTTTAAGCCACTGAGTTTTGGGATGTTATGTTACTCGGCAAAAGATAACTGAAACTAGCCATAAAAACCCTTGGTGTAAATCTGGCTCACGTGTAAGTCAGTCCCAAGATGTGATTCCCTGAGCACAAAACTGGTATGCAGTAGCATGTTTTAATGATTAAGTATTATTACATAGGGATGCACTTAATTGAATTAATTAAACCAGACTGGCTATCTCTCATTTTCTGTAAGGTTACTGATTAAGTCAAAAATCATTTTCTTCTATGTAATTGGTTATTTGTATATATGATTGTTATTATCAGTCTTAAGCTAACACTTTGTGATGTGGTCATCTGACGTGTTTTAAAGGAATTACCCATTATTGAAATGACAGCTGTGTAGTGTTTATTGCAGTTTGTCATTTAATTTAGCACCTGATGATTGTAGCTTACGTAATTACTTGTTAAGTAATTACAGTACAGTAATTAACAGTAATGTAAGATCTGCTGTAGTGAACACATGTGCTTTGTTCTCAAAGGTCAAGGAGATTGAATCTTATGCAAACTGTCATTTCTGATGTGCATGTTGCAGGATTTTAAACACACAAACGATGGATTTTTTAGGAGCACTTCTGTCATTACCTTTAAATGAGGAAATCCTCTGAGCAGCTTCCGATTCCAATTCTGGTTAAATCAGTTTTTTTGTTGTTGTTTTAAAACTCTTTCCTGGAGAAGAAAATCTCACACGAGGTCAGGTGGGTAGGGTACCTTAATAGACTTACGGTTTCGCAACTTCCACTGGGCTGTCTCAGCATCTCTTTAGGTTTCCCTGATCAGTGCTCTTTCTCATCCTCTCTGGTGGCTGCTTCAGACGTCTCCACCTTTTTGTTGTTGTTCCTCCACTCCATTTTCTATTGCTGCCTCCGCTCTTACTCTTAGGAAGAGCTTCTCAGGAAGCTTTCTGTCTTTCTTCACGCGCAGACATAGGTGACCTCCGAAGAGAATATGCCCAAATGCAAATCAAACCACTGTGAGATACGAATTTACACCCCCTAGGATGCCTATAGTAAAAAAGACAGATAATAGTAAGTGCTGGTGAAGATACGGAGAAATTGGAACCCTCTAAATTGTTGATAGAAACAAAAAATGCAGACTTACTTAGCAGACTGGAGAGAGAGAGAGAGAGAGAGAGAGAGAGAGAGAGAGAGAATGCCTCCCCAGGCATTAAACTCCCTTTCATCCATATCTATCTGTTCCTTCTCTTGTGTTTTCATGGAAGACCCCCTCTCCCCCCAGCTTATCTACACCTCTGCTTCACGTCCCATTCCTTGTTACTTTCTCATAAATCTCATTTAATTCGGTTCTCTCCTCTTTCTCTCTACTGGCTCCTTCCCATTAAAATTTAAACATTTTCACATGTCTAACATGTTTAAAATAAAAAGAGCACCCAAAATACATCTTTCTGCTCCAGCCCAATTTACAATTACTACCCTCTTTCACTTTTTCCCTCCACAGTCAAACTTCTTGAATAAGTTGTTGATCCTCGTTTCCTCTTCTGCACGTTTCCACTCTCCTCAGCCTTCTGCAGCCTGGCCTTATCCACCCACAACCTCCCTGAAACGCTTCTGTTAAGGTTGCCCGTAATTCTTCCAAATCCAGTGGACATTTCTCAGTCCTTACCTTGTTTGGTCTCTCGGGAGCATTTGACCGTGACATTGCCTCCTTTGTGTGATGCTCATGTCCCTAGGCTTCCATGACACTATTCTTCTGGTTTCCTTCCTGCTCTGCCTGTTCCTTCCCAGCCTCTTCTATGTTGCTTTGCTGTTGGAATTTCTTAGAGTTCCGTCCAAGATCTTTTCTTTTTACTCCTAATACTTTTCCCCGGGTGATCTCATGCCCTGTTTCCCAATCTCCAGTCCAGGTCTCTTTCTTGATCTTCAGCTTTATCGATCTATCTGTTGGACAGATCTACTTTGATATCCCACAGGTAGCTAAATTTAAAATGTGCAGAATATAATTCCTCACCTCCCCCTGAAACTCACTGTGTTCTCTGGTAGTGAGGAGCGTTACAGATCACTCAGTCACTACGCTGAGTATCTTGTGCCGTCCGTGGCTCTGCCTTCCCCGTGTCCAGCTCCTCTCCTCCCATTCAGCTGGTTACAGCAGCCTCTTGTCCACTTTTCTCCATTTCCCTGGCACAGGCTTCCACTCTTTCTTTCCTGGCTCACCACAGACAGCCCCCTTAGGCTCCCTCTGAGAACTCCTTCATCCCCATCTAGTCTCTACATTCAGCCAAAATAATCTTTAATAGACATACATTTTGATCATGCCGCTTCCCGGCTTAAGATCCTTCAGTGATTCTGTGTTGCTCTTAGGATAAAGTCTGTGTTTGGGCTGCAGCCATGTGGAATTTCTTTCAGTTCCTCCTCCAGACCTTTACCTGGCATATATATGTTCACTATTCTAGGTGCCTATTCTTTTCAGATAGGGACACTTCCCAGATCTGCTGCTTCCGCAGCACCCGAACCTCAGCATCAGAGCACTGGCCACACTGGTGAGTGTCTGCTTACGTGTCTAGACCTCCTGACCCCAAGTGAGTTCTGATGGGGGTTCGGGTGGTAGTGGTGTTGGCTCTGTGTCCTTTGTACCAAGAGGACATGGGGTAGACATTTATTGAACGATTACATTATGGTTCTGCTGTCCATTGCTGGAATTTTAGTTTGGCTTTAGGCCATCACAGGGTACAGCTGGTACTTTTCATACAGTGGAGACGAGTAGATAAAATCCCTTTGGAGATGTCCGTGTAGAAAAGATTCATGATATCATAAGTGGATTTGAACTTGGGCCCCTCCATTCCAGCCTTGGACTCATTAGAAAAATAAGATGAAGTATTATTGGGTTCAATCCATTTCTTTAACCTGTTGACCCATCTATTTTTGTTGTGGTCTTTTTGTGAAGTCTGTATGTTTGGTGCAACAAAGAACAAAACTGGAAGAAAATTATTTTGAATCATGTTTTTTTTCTGTTTTTTCCCTGGTTTCCTTTTGAAAATAAAAATATCTCATAAAAGCAATCCTTTTAAAAGGTCACAGATTCACAAACCCTGGATGTGTTATTTATTTATTTATTTATTTATTTATTTATTTATTTATTTATTTTGCTGCTCCCACTGCTGCCATTTGGGTTGTTGACTTTTCTAACCTGAGCTCATTCATGGCTTCAGTAGAATTATTTCTTCACTTACAATGAGCTGCCAGGTTCCCTGTGTCCTAGAATTGCTTAAAGCTTCTGTGCAATGAAATGAAGGCAGCTCCTTGGATGAAGCAAAGAATTGCTTCCAGAGGCCATGATTGCAAATTGTGTTTCAAGTCATGTGACTTACTGGCAATTGGGAAGCGACAGTTGTCCTCTTAAATGAGTGATGAATTTGAACAAAACTAATGAGGCAAAGGGGCAGTCACTGTGAGTGTTAGGAAATTCTAAGAGCAGTCATGCTGTTTTTTAAATGGAAGTCGGATTACCATGTCACGTGTACAGCTGCGTGTTTGTGAAGGATGGCATAAACTCTTTTGGAGAATGTTCCATTCTCAGCGCTCCTTTGTAGAATTTGTCAGGTATTCGGGACATTGTTTCTTTCCCTTTCATTCTTGTAGTGTGGTTGGCTTGCAGGAAAGAGAAATGGATGACAGTTGTAGCAGCGGGGGCAGTAACATTTCTCAGAAATCTCTGAAACTTTGCTTCTTTTCAGTGCTTATGCTGTAGAATGGGTGAGATAGTTTTAAAGTGGGTATTTATACAAAGAATTAAAGAATTGTATCATAGGCTTGTCTGGACCTGGGAAATAATACATTTGGTGTCTCAATCAGTGGTGTAGCATCTGCTCAGTCTCAAAAAGCTCATCAGAATAAGTATGGAAGCAATTGGTAAGAGTAACATTTGGCTCTTCTGTAACCTGAGAGGTTTTTTGAATTGCTTTTGCTGTAGCATAGATATATGACATAACACGTTGTAAAGTTGTACCCCAAAAGTTGTACCTAAAACCCTAGAACTCTATTTGAAAGTTTTCCTATAATTGAAGTAAAATGTATTCAAAAATAGAGAAAAGATGGCCACACCCTTAAGTCTTGTGTTCTCAAATAGGAACTTCCATTGGTGAAAAAAGGAAGAAGGCTATGAAAAACACTTTTTCCTGCAGGAAACTGAGGAAATGCTTACATTTTATCATCTGCTAGAATACTGAGAATTTGATATCTCGGATTTCATGTAACAACTTTCTGGGATATATAATTTTTATATAGTTGTAACTGTTGTGCACATAATTTTTTTTCCATTTACTTATTAACATATATCACATGGACTGTATATTTGCATGTTGCATCCCATCATTTGTTCAGTTATGCCACTTACATTTGCATTCTAGGTTTCCACTTACTAGGATCCGACTTTCTATTAGGCCTTAAGCTCCTCAGGGGTGGGGACCATGATTGTGCAGTTCTTTACGATTTCCTCCAGCATTCCAGCATTCTTGGTATGTGGGGTCATCATCAGAAAAAGCATTAATGTGCTGTTATTTTGTTCACATTATTCCTTTTTATAAGGCATTTTAGATTTTATCAATAGCTCATTAAATAAATTCCTATTGTGAGGCAGCTTAGCAACTTAAACTGATAGCTAAAATCATCACCCATCCAGTTTATGAAAATAGAGAAACTCCTATTAGAGCTTTATGCTGAAGAACACATTGGTCATTTAAAATGGATTGTTCCAGCATTCAGAGTCCTTCCTGTTTTCTGTGAGACTATCAGCTTCCCTGATAAAGAATGATACAATCTCACTTCGTGCCCCAAGAATGACACCAGAAGAGTCAGACTTTTGGTGCTAACCAGTTCTGCAGGGTTGCTCCCTCTATTTTGACGTCTTTTTCTTAGCAAGCTTTTAGGTCGGCACAAAACATGTCTGGAGATAAAGTCCCCTCGGTGGCATCAGTCTCCTTTGTGCCACGTACATTCCTGTTAGAATGGATGGGGGGTGGGGCGGGTGAGGTCTGTGAGGAAGCCCTGTGTTTATAAGTCAACCCCAAATTTCTAATATTGTTTAATATGGAGACTATTATTTCATAAAAAACAAAGGTTTCCTGTACTATTTTCTCTATTTCCTGTTGTTTTTTAAATTCTGTAAACATATTCAAATGCATTTTTGCTAAATCAGTAAAAAAAAACCTTCCCCCACCCTCCGTTAAATGCTGAGCTCCTTGGGGAAAGGAAAATAAACGTGCTCTTAGAGGAATCAAAAGATTGCTTGCTACATTACTCCTTCAGCTTCCAGTTCTAAATGTAGATTTCTAAAATTGGAAGGTCTGTGTTTATCCTCTTGAATGAATATGCTTTCGGAGTGTGAAATAAAGGAACCCTTCCTTCCCCCTGCCACGAGATCTCAGAAGGACAGTGCCAGTCCCCAGGAAGAGCTGTCCCAGGGAATGGGGCCATTGCTCTATAGTACTAATGGGCACAGAAGAAAGTCTGTGGGAATGAATATAAGATATATATTCAAGTGCTAAAGAAAAGACTGAGATCCAAGTGGATCGGCATGTTATCCTCTGAGGATGTTAAACTCTTTCTAACCTCTGCTTGCATTTCTCTTTTCTATTCTCCTACTCTTTATCTCCATGTAGCAAAACGAACAAACAAACAAACAAACAAAAATCATTGATTCATTCGTTAATGAATGCACCATGAGTGATAATTCAGGTTGAACATATCAATGCTATTTATGAGAAAGTATTTCCTAAATAAAATAAAGTATTTCCTAAATAAAAAAAAAAGTTGCAAAAAAAATCACTATCTTATTGAAGTACTTCAGAAGTAAGTATTTAATATAACTGACAGGCAAATTACCATTCATTTTTTATGATTATCAGTCAAACCCTAAAAGGACTGGTCATTATAGCAATTACTTTGTCAAGTTTGAATTGCTATATGTGCTGACAGTTCCAAGAAGGCTTTATTTCTTTTAGAAATGTTCCATTCAGAATTTCCATAATGTGCACTTGCTTTCTCAAGACAGACAGAATTAATTGTGAATGTACTTTTAAATAAATATTTTTTAGGACTGAAACTCTTCTATATTTAATTTTAAAAATATATCTATGAGTTTATTAATGCAGGTTTGATAATAAGGATCATAATTTGATTTTTGTTAATTATGGTAAAATATACATAACATAAAAATAACCATTTTAACTGTTTCTAAGTACATCGTTTAGTGACATTAAGTACATTCCCATTATTGTGCAGCTGCCACTGTTATCCATCCCCAGAACCTTTTCATCATCCCAAACTGAAACTCTATGCATTGCACACTAACTCCCCATACTCACCCCCCGCCCCCGCCCCTGGCAACCACCATTCTACCTTCTGTCTGTATCAATTTGACTAGTCTAGGTACCTCATATAAGTGGACTCATACAATTTTTGTCCTTATGTGTCTGGGTCATTTCCCTTAGCATAATGTCATCAGGTTTCTCCCTGTTGTAACGTGTCAGAATATCATTGTTAAGGCCAAATAATATTCTGTTGTTTGTAGATACCAGCTTTTGTTTATCCATGCAGCTGTCGATAGATATTTGGATTTTCCACCGTTTGGCTCTTGTGAATAACGATGCTGTGAACATTGACGTACAACTGTATGTTTGAGTCCCTGCTTTCAATGCCTTTGGGTGTATACACCAGAAGAGGAATTGCTAGCTCACATGCTAGTTTTATGTTTAATTGTTTTAGGAACGGTGGTAATGTTTTCCACATTGGCTGTATCTTCTTACATTCCCACTTTCTACATTTAATTTTATGTTAATAATTCATTTTACAAATTTTCTGGAAACACTCTGCCACCATAGGTTTTGAATTTAAGCCAAGAATACCTCTTAAAACTTTTAACTACTTAGGGGGTAAACATCATTCAAATAACTAAACTTTTCATTTAAAATATTTATTTTTGGGTCACAAAGTGTTATAAAAATTTGGAATTTATTTAAACAATACAAAGAAAGAACATGTCATCTGTGGGAGAACCTTGTCTGAATTCTGAGGGTACCCTGTTCATGTCATTAGCTGCCGAGGTTAAGCACAGGCTAATGAAGAACGTATTGTGTGCCTTTGCAGTCTGTAGCCCAGGGATGTACCTTGTGCTGTCTTGTGAGCTCTCTGAGGACAAAGGTCACATTTGGTCTCCAGGGCCTTCCTCCCAGTGGCTTTTGGAAGAATGAAGGAATGAAT
This sequence comes from Rhinolophus sinicus, assembly GCF_036562045.2. NCBI lineage: Eukaryota > Metazoa > Chordata > Mammalia > Chiroptera > Rhinolophidae > Rhinolophus > Rhinolophus sinicus. Next base: position 87,422,046 of record NC_133754.1, read on the forward strand.
GACATTCACAGGGTTTAACCAGGCAAATTTAGACAGAGGCATAGTGGGGAATGCTTTTTGGGACGTGCTTTTTATATTTGAAACACTTTAAAAAACAGGTGCTGGTGTACTCGTCTGAGAGAAGATAAAGTCAATAGGAAGTAATGTTGGAGAAGGTTAGCCATTAAAGGGCTAGGACTGATTTTCTCTGTAAGAAGAATTAGGGTGGGGGTTGAATTCTGACTGTGCCATTTATTGCTCTGTGACCTTGGAAAGTCATTTCAACTTTGAGCCTCATTCCTCATCTGCTGCTAAGAATGGATTATGGTCTCTTCCTTATAAGAGCATTGTGAAGAGTAAATGAAATAGTGTATGTGAAGCTACCTAACACAGTGTCTACAACAAAGTAGGTTCTTGAGCATTGTTAGTTCCTTCCTGCTCTTTATTTGCTTGTGTTGCTCGGAGTAATTAGTGGCGAGGCTAACATTATTGCCCTTGTTTTCATGCTTTCACAAATCCCCCATAGCTTCTTCATCTTGAACATCAAATTACAAATTTTTACAGAACATATTTTTGAGAAACCCAGGCTCAGAAAGGTAAGTGACATGTCACAGTGATTGATTAAAAGTAAACCTTGGATTAAAACACAGGCCTCAGGATTTTGGGCCTTGCTATCGGTGATGCTTTCTGCTTTTATGATGGGTGTGGACATGGAAGATATATAACCTGGTTTTTATATTGACTCTTAAATTACAAGTTGTTGGAGAAATATCTTGTAAAATAAAGCTTCAAGTAATTTAGCATGGGTAAAGTCAGTTCATATAATAAGCCATCCTTATGAAAATTAGCTTGATTTTTCAGTAGATTACAAAACCCAGGGGGCAAAGTTGCCTATAACTGATTAGTAATTTCAGAATAATTGCCCTGCTGTCAGGAAAGTGTATGATTTTTGAAGGGTAATATCCCTTTGTGTTGTAATTTTAAAGATGGTGACTTATTTTGGGCTAATTTAATTAATTTACCCCTTTCCCTCTATTAAAACAATTGTATATTACATAAAATATTAAGTTTTAAAGACAGACTTTGATACGGTATTCTAGGAAAATGTTCTTCTGGATTTCCTTGGAATTTATCTACTTTATAGAGATTTACACTGTTTCACTTCTTGTGACTGCTTGTCTGTCTTGTAAGAGGCACAAGGCAGGCCATTTGGGGGACATCATTTTGTTACTTTTAAAAGCATGTAAGATAACCTTATCATACAATGAACACATAAATGAAGAACAAAGAAAAGAAGAACAGTCTACTACAAAAAAATAGGGACTTTATGTAAAAGGATGACACATGAGCTCTTAAACATGAAGGATGCACATGGTGGCTGTGGAGTGCATAGCTTCAGGTCCTGACTCTGCCACGTGCTAGTTTGAGCAAATTCTATTTTTTTATTATTTATTTGTATTTTTCAGTTACAGTTGACATTCAATATTATATTAGTTGTGGGTGTACAGCATACCGTGTTTCCCCCAAAGTAAGACCTAGCTGGACGATTAGATCTAATGTGTCTTTTGGAGCAAAAATTAATATAAGACCTGGTCTTATTTTAAGATAAGACCAGGTCTTATATCATATATTATATCATATATCATATCATATATCATATCATATCATATATCATATCATATCATACTGAGTCTTATATTAATTTTTGCTCCAAAAGACCCATTAGAGCTGATGGTCTGGCTAGGTCTTATTTTTGGGGAAACACAGTAGTAGTTAGACATTTATGTAACTTACAAAGTGATCCCCCATAAGTCTAGTACCCACCTGGCATTATACATAGTTATTACCATATCATTGACTATATTCTCTGTGCTGTACTTAATATCCCCGTGACTATTTTGTAACTGCCAATTTGTACTTTTTAATCCCTTCACCTATTTCACCCAGCCCCTGAACTGCCCTTCCATTTGGCAACCATCAGTTTGTTCTCTGTATCTATGAGTAAGTTTCTGTTCTGTTTGTTTATTTATATTGTTTTTTAGATTCTACATATAAGAGAGATCATATGGTATTTGTCGCTCTCTGTCTGATTTATTTCACTTAGAGTAATATCCTCTAAGTCTATCCGTGTTGTCACAAATGGTAAGATTTAATTTTTTTATGGCCAAGTAATACTCCATTGTATCTATGTACCACATCTTCTTTATCCAGTTGTCTATTGATGGACAGCTAGGTTGCTTCCATTTCTTGGCTATTGTAAATAATACTGCAATGAACATAGGGGTGCATATGTCTTTTTGAATTCATATTTTGGATAGCTTTGGATAAATACCCAGAAGTGGAATTGCTGGGTCATAAGGTAGTTCTATTTTTAACTTCTTGAAGAACCGCCAAACTCTTTTCCATAGTAACTGCATCAATTTGCAATCCCACCAACAATACACAAGGGTTCCCTTTTCTTCACATCCTCACCAACAGTTGTTTGTTGATTTATTGATGATAGCCATTCTGACAGGTGTGAGGTCAGACCATATGATTTTAAAAAAGATTTTTAGATTCTACATTGAAATATAGCTAACATACAATATTATATTAATTGCAGGTATATACTATAGTTATTCAACATTTATATGCCCAAACAAATGATCATCATGATAAGTCCAGCAACCATTTGACACTGTACCGTGCTATCACAATATTATTGACTATATTCCCTAGGCTGTTCATTACATCCCCATGATTTATTTGTTTTATACCTGGAAATTTGAAACTCTTATTCCCCTTCACCTTTCCCCCTTTTTAAAAAATTTTCAATTACAGTTGACATTCAATATTATTTTATATTTATTTCAGGTATACAGCACAGTGGTTAGGCATTTGTATAACTTAAGAAGTGATCCCCTTGACTAGTCTAGTACCCACCTAGCACTATGCATAATTATTACCATATTATTGATTATATTCCCTATGCTTTACTTTACATCCCCATGACTGTTTTGTAACTACTAATTTGTACTTCTTAATCCCCTCACTTTTTTCACCCTGCTCCCCAAACCCCTCCCACCTATCACCCCAATAAGTCTAGTACCCATCTGATACCATACAATATTACAATATTATTGACTATATTCCTTATGCTAATAATCTACACCCTACTGTGTAACAACCAATTTGTAATTCTTAATCCCTTCCCCCTTTTCACTCACCCCCCTACCCCTCTCCTATCTGGCAGCTATCAAAATGTTCTCTGTATCTATACGTTTGTTTCTGTTTTGTTTGTTTGTTTAGGTCATATGATTTTTTTATCCTTCATTTTGTTTATGTGGTATATCACATTAATTGATTTGTGGATAGTTGAACAACCTTGTATCCCAGGAATAAATTACACTTGATCATGGCGTATGATCTTTTTAATGTATTGCTGAATTCAGTTTGCTAATATTAGTTGAATATTTTTGTATTTATTTTCATTAGGGATATTGGCCTATAATTTTCTTTTTTGTGATATCTTTTTCTGGTTTTGGAATCATGGTAGTGCTGGCTTCATGAAATTAGCTTGAGAGCCTTTCCTCTGAGTTTTTTGGTATAGTTTGTGAAGGATAGCTGTTAATTCTTCTTTGAATGTTTGGTAAACTTTACCAAAATTTACCTGTGAAGCCATCCACTGCAAGACTTGTTTGTTGGGAGTCCTTTGATTACCGAATCAATTTCATTTGTAGTTATTGGTCTGTTCAGATTTTCTGTTTTCTTCTTGACTCAGTTTTGGAAAATTGTATGTTTGTAGAAATTTATCCATTTCTTTCAGACTGTCCTGTTTGTTGCATGTAATGGTTATTAGTATTTTCTTATTATCCGTTGTATTTCTGGGATGTCAGTTGTCTCTGCTTTCTTTTATGATTTTATTTACTGTGTCTTCCTGATGAGTCTTGTTAAAGATTTATCAATTTTATTTATCTTTTCAAAGAACACTTCTTAGTTTCATTGATCTTTTGTATTTTTTTAGACTATTTCATTTATTTCTGCTTTCATCTTTATTATTTTCTTCCTTCTACTCTGTTTGGGCTTTGTTTTTCTGTTTCTAGTCCTTTAGGTGTAAGGTTAGATTATTTGAGGTTTTTCTTGTTTTTTTTTTGTTTGTTTGTGTGTTTTTTTTTTGAAGTAGGGCTGTCTGTATTGCTATGAATTTCCCTGTTAGAACTGCTTTGGCTGTGTCTTATAGATTTGGGATAATTGTGTTTTCATTTTCATTTATCTCAAGGTATTTTTTTATTTCTTCTTTGATCTTATTGTTAATCCATTCATTGTTTAATAGCTTGTTATTTAGATTTCATGTCAGTGTGTTTTTCAGTTTTTTTCTTGTAAGTGGTTTCTAATTTCATACCATTGTTACTGGAGAAGATGCTAGATATGGTTTCAGTCTTCTTGTATTTATTGAGACTTTTTCTTATGGCCTAATATGCGGTCTATCCTGGAATATGTTCTGTGTACACTTGAGAAAAATGTGTTCTGCTGTTTTGGGGTGAAATGTCCTAAAAATATCAATTAAGTCCATGTGCTGCAATTTGTTATTTGAGGCCGCTGTTTCCTTGTTGATCTTCTGTCTGAATGATCTATCCATTGATGTCAATGGCAGTGTTAAAATTCCCTATAATGACTATTGTGTTGATCTCTCCCTTTATGTCCGTCAATATTTGCTTTATATAGTTCAGTGCTCCTACATTGGGTGGTGTAAATGTTTATAAGGGTTGTATCCTCTTTTTGGATTGATGCCTTTATCATTATGAAATGTACTTTTTTGTCTGTTGTTGTAACCTTTGTTTTAAAGTCTATTTTGTCTGGTATAAGTATTGCTACCCCAGATTTTTTTGTTTCCATTTGCATGAAATATCTTTTTCCATCCCTTTACTTTCAGTCTGTGTATGTCTTTTTATCTGAAGTGGGTCTCTTCTAGATAGCATATATATGGGTCTTGTTTTGTTCTTCATTCACCTACAATATGTCTTTTGATTGGAGCATTTAATGTATTTACATTTACAGTGATTATTGATAGGTGTGTAGTTATTGCCATTTTAGTATTCATATTTATGATCTTTCTTCTCTTCTTAAAGAAGTCCCTTTAACATTTCTTGTAATACTGATTTGGTAGTGATGAACTCCTTCAGCTTTTTCTTGTTGTGGAAGCTCTTTATCTCTCTTTCAATTCTAAATGATAACCTTCCTGGGTAGTCTTGGTTGTAGGTCCTTGTTTTTCATAACTTTGAATATTACATGGCAATCCGTTCTAGCCTGGAATATTTCTGATGAGAAATAATCAGCTGACAGTCTTATGGGAGCTCCCTTGTAGTTAACTGCTTTTCTTTCACTACTTTTAACATTCTCTCTTTGTTTTTAACCTTTGGCATTTTAATTTTGATGTGTCTTCATGTGAGCATCTTTAGGTTCATCTTGTTGGGGACTCTGTGCACTTCCTGGACTTGTATGTCTATTTCCTGCCCCAAGTTAAGGATGTTTTAAGACATTATTTTTCCAAATAGATTTTCAGTCCCTTGCTCTGTCTGTTCTCCTTCTGGTACCTATATGATGTCAATGTTGTTACCCTTGCTGTTGTTCCAGAAGTCACTTAAACTATGCTCTTTTTTTTCTTACTGCTCTGATTGGTTGTTTTCCACTACCTCCTTTTTTAAATTATTAATTCAGTCCTCTGCTTCACCTGGTCTGCTCTTGATTCCTTCCAGTGTATTCTTCATTTCTGACTGGTTCTTTTTAATGGTTTCTGTGTCCGTTTTTATGTTTACTATCTCCTTGTTGAAGTTCTCACTGAGTTCATTTATTCTTCCACTAAGTTCATTGAGCATCCTTACAACCAGTGTTTTGAACTCTGTATCTGGTAGATTGCTTGCCTCCCTTTTGTTTAGTTCTTTTTCTGGAGTTTTGTTCTCTCATTTGGAACATGTTTGTCTCCTCATTTTGAGTACCTCTCTGTATTTGTTTCTATGTATTAGGTAGATCTGCTATGTCTTCCAGTCTCAGTAAGTTGGCCTTATGTAGTAGGTCCTGTGGGGCCCAGTGGCACAGTCTTCCTGGTCACTTGAGCTGGGTGCTCCAGGAGTGTCCCTTGTGTGAGTTGTGTGTGCCCTCCCGTTTTAGTAGAGCCTTGGTTGCTGTTGGCACACCTGTAGGTAGTGTTGACCCTTAGGCTGACTGGCTGTGAGGACTGGCCACAACTACAGTGGACAAGCTGCTGTTCAGGGACTGACCCCACAGAGCAGAATTTGCCCCAGTGGGGCTCAGGTGCCTGCTGAGACCACCCTTTGTGTGTGCCTTTTATGGAGCTAATTGAGTAGTGTTCTGTTGTGGTCTGAAGCTGGCCACTGGGTATATTCGTTCTGCAACCTCTTGGGAGGGGCTCTGGTGCAGCTGCTGCGTTACCCTGCCCAGAGCAACCTGGTAGGAGCTACAAAGTGATTCATGGTTGGTCGCTGCCTATGCTACTCCTGGAGGCGTGTGGGAGAGGCCACGCAATGAACCAAGGCAGGCTGCTACCAGTGCTGGGCCTGGGGCCTCTCAGCAAGAGGCACAGCGCATGCCGAGGCCAACTGTGGATTGCCTGGGGCCTGCAGACCTTTTAAAGTTTTTAGGAAAGTCTACAGCACTGGCTGTAGCCAGCTACCTATGAGGAAAGAGGCTGCTGAAAGAGGCTGAGGCGGTGTGCAAGTTGGGTGGTGCGGGGTTACGGGGAGGCACCAAGGTGGGGCAAATGATGTTCATGAGGTTTATGCAGATTCAGATTTAGCATCAGTGCTAGGTCTGGGGCCACTCAGCAAGGGCCCAGGGTACATCAAGGATAGCCACTGCCTGTGTGGCGTCTGTGGACCTTTGAGAATTTTTAAGAAATTCTGCAGTTCGGTCTGAGGCTGACTGCCTGTGATGAACGGCCACTGAAAGAGGCTTAATGGTCTTGAGTTGGGTGTGTCAGGGCGTCGGGGTCACCAAAGTAGGGCGAGGTGTTCACTAGGTTGATGCAGATTCACATTTGGTGCCCACCTGCACCTGCTGGCTGTGTGGGAGGAGGGCTCAACACATGAACAATTGTGGTTGCCCCTCTAGCACTTGCCCCGAAGCCACACAATTCATTTTCTCCCTGGCTGCCCCTCCAGCCTTCGCTCTGAAGCCACACAGTTCAGTTTCTCTCCATATGTCCCTGGTACCTTTCAAGCTGCTGTTACTTCGCTGGAACTTAGGGCAAGTGTTTGTGAGATAGTGGGTCTGTGCTTGGACCCTGTAGAGGACACCTGGGCTTCCAGCAGCCCTCCGTCTCACCTGGCCAGAATCCTCACTGATTTTCACAGCCAGATGCTGTGGGGACTTCTCTTTCCAGCACTGGTGCTCTGGGCTGGGGCGCCTAGTGTGGGGCTGGGACCCCTCACTCCTCAGGGGGTCCTTTGCACTGAGATGTTCCTCCTGATTTTCAGTCACTACACATGTATGTGGAACCAGCCTGTTTCTTGTCTCACCGCTCCTCTTAGACTGTGTCTTCTTCTTTATATCCTTAGTTATAGGAGTTCATTCAGCTGGACTTCAGATGGTTCTCCAGGGTGATTGTTCTATAATTTAGTTGTAATTTTGATGTGATCATGGGAGGAGGCAAGCACAGCATTTACCTACGCCACCATCTTGACTGAAAGTTATTTCGTGATGGACAGAGGCTAATAATCACATGACATTTTCAGTTGCAGGTGGTCTGAGAAACGCAGTCTCCCATGTGCACATGTTGTCAGGGGCAACTTAAAAGCTAGTGGAATAAGGCTCTAGAAGCTGCTGCCATAACCAGTCTTCCCAGAGGGAAACCAGATATCCTTCAGAACATTCTTAATATCTTTTTGCCTGTTTCCTTGTCTGTAAAGTGAGGATTAAATGAAATAGTAAATGTAAAATATTTAGAACAATGCTTGGTGCATAGTGCTTATGAAGTGTTATTTGTTATTGTTGCTGTTATTGTGATTACTTCTAAAAATGATGCCCAAGCTCACTCATCATAAGAAAATTCAAGTTTAAACAAAACTGAGAACCCACGGTAATATCCTTGTAGTAAGGTTGTGGCTACACAGCTGCTGCCATACATTGATGATTATTTTCTGCATTGGTACTACTTCAGTAGAGGACAATTTGAAATAGTTATTAAAGGTAAAATAGCTATTGGACTTTGACCTGGAAATTCCATTTTTAGGAGTTTATCTTAGAAATGTATGTACACAAAAAGCCATGTATATACAATAATATAAGCAAACAATAATTGCAGTATTGTTTGTATTAGCAAAAGACCAGAAGTGACTTAAATGTCTCTAAGTGGAAACAGGTAAATTGTTAACTCAATGTAGTAGAATGCTCTGTAGTAGCATTGAAAAGAAGTGAAGTAGGTCTACATGTTCTAATATAGAATAATTCCAAGGTGCGCTGTTCAGTTGGAGAGGAAAGCTTCCGCACGCATATACATATGATGCTTATGTAAGTATACACTATCTCTGGAAGGAATTAAAGCTACGAACAGTGGTTGCCTTTGTGGAGAGGGTCTAGAAGAGAGGGTAAGGAGACTTACTTTTCTGTACCCTTTTATACCATTTGAAACAAATATGTTTTAACATGTTTATGTGTTAGTTTTTACCCTCCCCCAAATCCTTTACCTGTTCCCACCAATACACACACACACATATGCAGATGTGTGTGCGCACACATACACACCCATGCATGCACAATTTTCGGAACATTCAGATGTTATTCCAGGAGTCTGGCTGTGCAGTGACAGGGAACAGCCTGTCCTGATGGTGTTTAAAGCTTATTGATTATGTGGTGTGATACTTGGGGCATCCAAATTGGTGCCGATGGGGAAAATCTTCCTGGATGGTGGAAACTGAGGCCTGGCTAAGTATGCTCAAGCTCTGAGGATCACTTTAGAGGTGCTGTGGTGGGTGCTGGAGCCAGAAAAAGACCTTGGTCTTGAGCTTGCCTTTCTTTGCTATTTTTAGAGGTCTGTGTCAAGGATGAGTAGGAAGGAGCTTCAGGAGATCTTTACCTCATTAGGAAGCCCTGGTTGTATTTATCAGCTGTTTGGCTCTATTTCAGTTTGCAGAGGTCAGAGCCAGAATGAAAATTCATTTGGCACAATATGGTTTTATGCTTGTGCAGCCCCCTGGAATTTCTAGAAATACTTTTTGACTTTAGAAGAATTGGAGCTATGACTAGGATTCTTCATGTAAAACTCTTTAAACAGATCAAGTTTAGAGTTTTATGGGAATTTATACATCTCCCTACTTTTTATTGGGTACCATTTAAGCCAGTTGCTACTTGCATGAAGGCTATAGTCATCAACTCTTAACAGCAAAATTAGGGTGAATTGTCTTACCTTTTTGTTCATATAACGTTTCTTAGTATGAAATAAAATATCTGTGTAAATGTATAAAATGTGGTCATATAAGTGAGGACCAGAATATAATATTTTATTTTATGGTTTCACCCAGTAAATCGTAGGCTAGTGCTGCTTAATATTTTTGCCACTCTAGACTGACGGGTGTCCCATTCCCATTGTTAAACAGTGGCTTGGCGTGGCGGTGATTTTCTACAGGGGTTGGGGGTCTTTCATTGCATTCTGGTGATGGTAGTGGAAGAGTGGGAAAGTAGAGATAAGGATTCTGATTTTTGTAACTTTCTCTCCTCCCTCCCTCCATCCCACCCTCCCTCCTAGTTGAGAATTAGCTATCTTAGACAAACTAGTATTACAGCCTTTAACTTTATCTCAATACTTGGGGGAAAAATACCTGATGAGGCATCTGATTTCATCTAGTTCGCATGTCTTCTTCCTTCCATATCTGCTGTCTGCTTGCACATAAGCATGCATGTAACAGATAAGCACTGGCTTGTAAGTGCGCAAGACAAGCAACTGGTTCTAGCAAGTTTTCCTTCCATTACAGGAAAAGGCCCAGGTCTGAAGGTGGAGGAAAGATTAGACACATTCCTGGGGAAAGTGAGATATCTGCCTAACCAAAGGTGGGTCATTTATTCTGGAATTAGCTTTTTGTTTTCTGTTATTAACAGTGTCCTTGTTTTTAAGTTAGTTTAGTGGTTATTTAATTATTTTCTTGGAATCCTTTTTCTTTGTTACAGCAGACATGTCAGCTTATTTATAGGAATTTCTTGAAGCCAGAGTCATGGTGGATGTAGGAAAGTGGCCAATCTTCACTTTGCTCTCACCTCAGGAAATTGCATCTATTCGGAAAGCATGTGTCTTTGGCACGTCAGCCAATGAAGCATTGTACGTTACTGACAATGACGAGGTAAGAATCTTTCAAAACCTGGAGTTTAATTGTAAGGGTTATTTTGGGATTGAGTTTTGAAGTGTGCAATTTGAAGGCCCAGGAAAGGTGGGGGATAAGAGAACCTGAAGTTCAAGAAGACTGTGTCTTTTATCTAATTTGTCTTTTCTTTCAATTTTCTTGATTTAACACCACTTCACACCCTACTACTCTTTGGGTTTGGTAGTATAACAAGTATTCTAAAACTTAAATAATACCATCAGAGGTTGAATTTTTCTTAACAACCTTTTTCATCTCTTCCTACTCACTGAGCTGTCAAACTGAACTTGAGTGTGTCTTATTTTCAGAGCGAATAAGGGAGCCTTTGTGTAACTTTAGGCCAAACAACTCAGAACTGTTTGTTTTCCAGGTCTTTGTATTTGGATTGAACTATAGTAACTGTCTAGGAACTGGAGATAACCAGAGTACACTTGTACCCAAAAAGCTAGAAGCCTTATGTGGAAAGAAGATAAAAAGTCTTAGTTATGGGAGTGGACCACATGTTCTTCTCAGCACCGAAGGTAAAGAGGGAACAAGTCCACCTTTTCAATTTGGGGGAAACCGAGCAGTTAATTCCAAGCTAAGGGGAGGTAGGGTTGGATCAAATAATTCATTTCTAATGGTTTTGTTGCTTTATTTCTTTGGGGGTGAACGTTAAACACGCCAGGCTAACTCTGGAATAGCCATAAGATGACTTATAAATTAAACAAACTTCTGAGGTTTTAGGCTACTTATTTAAAGTTGTGAAAGATTAGGTATAGCAAACCAAGTAGTCCTTCCAGCCTAATTTTTCAGTGGATTTGTGGTAACAAGCAACTTTTAGGTTTTACTTTTTTATAAACAGTTAAAACTAGTTTTGCAGTCTTTGTGTAGTTCCTGAACCTTGAATTCAAGAAATCTTGGTTTATTCGCTGGCATTCCTGTGGGTACCGAATGGAAAGAATGTGGGACAGATTCCTGTCCTTTTTCTCTTGGCCTCCACAGGATCACTGACGGAGACTATGCATTTGCCTCTGGCCATTTATCTCCACTGTGTGCAACCACAGCCCTCTGCAAATCTGTTATTTATAACCTGAGTCCTTCCCTTTATATTTTAAGGTACATTAGCTCTTGCTCTCGCTCTCTCGCAGAGGTCTCAGCTTTTTATTGGGTGATTCTGTAGAGTGGCATTTGGGAGACAGTTTGCTCCCCTGCCTTTCTGTCTCCAGACCAGGGACTTCCTTTGATGTTGCCATAGCTCCTAGTAGTGAGCTTTTTGATTGTTTCCAACTCATATCTGAATCCACTCCAAGCTGTCTGCGTCTTTCTGAAGCTGTGAGATCCAGATCTGAGCGTGCTTGTCCAGTAAAAGTGTAACTGGTGTTGAGCATAATGAGGTGATTATCTCACTTCCGTGTTATGTAATCATGCCTTCTGGCCTCACACTGGCTTTTTTTCAAGCCATTACAGCTTTGCTGACTGGTTCAGCTTGTCATCCATTGTGACCTAATGATTTTATTTTTTCCTAATACATACCAATTTTAACTAGTCGTAGACTTCTCGCCGTAAATTACTGAGGCAGTTTTTTAGAGAAAACATACTAAAACATATACATTCAAATTTTTGGTTTTCTTCTTTTGGAATTATTTTTGGCATCCAGATCATACAGTTTTAACTATGTTGAATGTTACAATTAAGATACAAATAAACATAAAACAAAAATATAAATATAAAAAACTGATTTTCTTGTGGAAATATTTTTCTTTTTGTTTTTAATTCAGTTTTGGTTTTTATAATACATTTTACACAATATACATTAAACATGTACATTATGTATCATATATATGTATATGTAAATATGTTAATATATATCTATATATAGATATATATGTAAATATATATATTTATGTGTATTGTTTATGTTTTACAACATATAGTTTAAAGCAATTTAACACTTTAAACCATCAAATAGTTTATGGCCTTCAGTAAAAAATACTTCATCTTCCCCCTCCTCACTCTTAGAAACTATATTTCAGAAAGAACCACTTTTAATTTTTTCAGATGTTTCTTCTGATATTTAATCTCGTATTTTTAAATTTGCATGCTTATACTACTATTTCTAAATATTAAAATTTAGATATTAGCCTTTGACTTTTTATAATGGCAGACAAAATTTAGTGCTCTTCCCTACCTTCCCTCCCCTTTATCCTTTCAATATAGTGACTCGCCATTTTGGTGAAATCAATATTCAACGTTGACATTATTAGGACTCTGTAAGTATTATTTAGAGCCGAGCCACCTCCTTTCTTGTACAACTGTTTGTTTTCCTGGGGTTCATTTACCTCCTTTTCTATACATGTATCACTAACATGTGCCCAAACCCTTCTACAGAGCAGTGTTGCCTCTCCGTCCATCTGCGTGCATCAGGTCATCTCGAGCCCTCTGACCCGCGTCAGCTGGGACTGGTCACTCTAAGTCTGTCAGCCTAGAACTTCATTTCACCGTTACCCTTGGAAGTCCCCTCACCTTTCTCCTCTCTGGATCCCCTATTCTTTGTGTCCTATAATCCTTCTTGGCTTATACCGTCATTTGGGTGACACACATTCTCTAGTAGCTTTCCAAAGAAGGGGGTGTGAGAGAAATCTTTGAGACCTTGTCTTAAAATGTTTTTATTTTACTCTTGCAATTGATCAGTGGTTTGTTGGGGCTTAGAATTCCTAATTGGAAATTGTTTCCTCAGAATTTTGAAGTCATTGCAGCTTTCAAATTTAAAGGGTTGCTGATGGCATTCTGACTTTTGCTGTTTTGCATATGACTTTCTTCCTCTTTGGAAACTTTAAGGATCTTTTCTTTATTCCTAGTGTTCTGAAATAACCACGGTTATATACTCTGGTGTGGGTAATTTTTAATTTATTATATTGGTCATTCTATTGGCCCTTCAATCTGGAAATTCCTTCATTTCTAGAAAGTTTTCTTAAAATATTTCATGGACAATTTCCCTTGTTTTCTCTATTATTTCTGGAATTCTTCTTAGAAGTTAGAGATTCTGGATCTACTTCTTGGGAAATTTCTTCAACTCATCTCACAACCCTTATGTCAAATTTTAACATTTCTGCTGTTCCATTTCTAAGCTCTCTTTCTTGTTCTCTAAATGTTCTTTCCTAGAGTCTCCTGTTCATTTCATGGATTCAGTATCTTCTCTTTGAGGCTGTTAAAATATCCGGATTATATGTTGATTCTTGTCAATATGACTGGCTGCTCCTTCCAGGATGGGATAGGTCCATTTGGAGTTATGGTGCTACCAAATGGCTAGTTGGTCACCGTGACGAGTGAAGCTGTATCAGGGGCTCTGCACTGGTTCTGTTAGTGGCGTAGCGGCTGTTCAGACGTGGTAGTAGCTAGATCAGCCTTGGTTAGTAGGTCTAATTTTTGCATATGTAAGCTGACTTCTGACCACAAAGCCGATGTTTTTTCTATATTAGCACCAAGTCCTTTCTGTAACAATTTTGCATCTGTCTATCCTATTTTCTTACCCATGCCTCTTTCCCCCACCCCTCATCAGTGGTTAGTTTACAGGGAGGAAGGACAATGTGATAGAAATTAAGGTTGGAGAATGAGTTGTGCACAGTCCGGGGAAGAAAGTACAGGGGTTACCGTTTCTTCTTGGAGCTGACTCTGTGTGTGTGGCCACCTGGTATAGATGGAGTTGTTTACGCCTGGGGTCACAATGGATATAGCCAGCTTGGGAATGGGACAACCAACCAAGGCATTGCTCCCATCCAAGTCTGTACCAATCTCTTGATCAAGCAAGTGGTCGAAGTAGCTTGCGGCTCACATCATTCAATGGCTCTGGCAGCTGATGGAGAGGTAAGTGCCTTGCTTTCATTCTTTATTTTCAAATGTGGCAAAATACACATAAAATTTACCATCTTAACCATTTTTACGTGTACAGTTCCGTGACATTAAATGCATCCACACTGTTTTGTTATCACCACCACCATTCATCCACAGAACTCTTTGCATCTTGCAAAACTGAAAAACTCTACACCCATTAAACATCTTCTCTCCCTCCTCCTGCATCCCCTGGCAACCACCATTCTACTTTCTGTATCGGTGAATTTGACCATTCTAGGTGCCTCCTATGAGTTGAATCTTACAGTATTTGTCCTGTTGTGACTGCGTATTTCACTTAGCGTGATATCTTCAAGTTTATCCATGTGGTAGCGTGTGTCAGAATTTCCTTCCTTTTTAAAGGCTGAATAATATTCCATTGTATGTGTATGCCACATTTTGTTTATTCATATGTCGATGGACATTTGGATTGTTTCTGCCTTTTGACTATTGTGAACATGCCTTGCTTTAATAAAAAATAGTGACCATATTGTGCTTGGTATAGTGTGAACATAGTAGCCTGTGTACGTGGCTGAGAACATTCTGGGAATGCACTCTTTTTCTAACACAACCTGTGTTTTGTGATCAGGACCACTCTTGATGCAAGTGGACTTTAGTCTTAAGGCAGTTGAGTCTTGTGCTGTTTTCTAAGACTACAAGTTAGATGTCTATGACAGTGTTCTGTACCTTTTTTTCAGTGACCCTATCCTTTAAGGTGTCTTTTGTTTTTTAGTAAATGTAATGATGTCATAGAAAATAACTTTAGAATGTTGATTCCAGTGGGTGCTGTACTACCTCACCCCACAAGTTCCATGCTTGTCTTAAAGTTGCTCAGCCTATTGATTTCTACCTTCTAATCTCGTATTATTATTAGGTCCTCTCCATCTCCATAACCTTAGGTCAGGCCTTGTCATCTGCCTGGACTATTGCCATGATCTCTTTTATTCCATAGCTTTTAGATTGGTCAACTTGTCCAATATTCTCTACCTCCTTTGATTTCTAAAACACAAATCGGGTCGTATTGTTCCCTGTTAAAATCCTTCAGTGGTGTTACAGCGATTTTTCTAAGTAAGGTGGGTTATGGATGAGGAAACCAAAGGAACTCAGGGAGATCAAGGTTTCATGGCCGGGGTGTGCTGGAGCCAGGGCTGGTACACCGGCTCCGTGCCCCGAATCTACTGCTTCCCAGTCTGTTTCTTGGTTAGTGGAACTGCAGTCCGCGTCTTTTACAGAAAAGGCAGCTACAGTGAAAGGGAATCGGGGATTTTTCAGAAGTGCCAGAAGAATGATTGTTGACATTAGAACTTGCTAATTTGTACAGTATAGATTCCTGGTATTTTTCACCTTAAGCCTGTTACTTTGGATAATTGTGCTAAATATTTGCATTATTATACAAGCTATTCCTGTGAACCCACTTTCAGGAAGTATTGCAGGTTATTCCTTTTGTACCTGTGAAATGAACCTATAGCACATATTCTTTTAAGACATCAATAGTGGGTGTTGCTGTGGTTGCCTCGGGCAGCATCAGACATGTAACTTAGAAGGTGCTGACAGAGGAAAGAAAGAATTATGGAAGCCAGAGCTCAGGATGAGTGAGGACCACTTCCTGCTGGCAAGTGAACGGGGGTGGGAGGGATCCTTAGAAGTTCTCCTTTTGTTGAAGTTATTTCCTCTACTGCCAACATTCCCCCTCCCCTAATTCTTCTCTTTGGTCACATTCCTATTTGATAGAATCAGTTGCTAATTAACTTGAAGTGATTTTTTTGCTTGTTTTCATCTTTGTTACTAGCTTTGAACTAACTTATAGATCTATTTGTGTGTCTCCCTTAGAAATGTGGTTTTCAGGCTATGGCAGATCACAGGCCAGAAGTGATAAGCAGGATGCAGTTGAGGAGGGGAGCTGCTTGCAGCTGACAGACAGCAAATGAGAACTCAGAGAAAATATTACCAAGAATAGCCTGACAGGCAGCCTGGTGTCATTTCTGTAGGACAAACATCTCCTTAGTACTGTAAGCATTACTGCGTTACGACACGGAACTACAGTTGATAATTCCAATCATGATGGTCCTGAGTCATCAGGAAAGGTTATGTAATGTCCAGTATTGGTGGTTAGCAAGGCAGGGAAAAGCATACTGTGGTTTTGAAAGGTTTCCGTGAAAATAAAAAAGATTATTTGTGGCCAAAGAGTTAAGCAGATTTTTCGTATCACTGGTACTTATGTGGCATATACTTCATTTTCTATTGATGCCAGATTAGAAACGTAGAGAACTGCCGTCATTACAGAGGCAATACAGCATAGTGGTTAAGAGCACAGCTGGACGGCGTGGGTTCAAATTCTGCTTCTGCTACTTACTAACTGTGGAACCTCAAACAAGTCACTTAGCCTCTCTGTTTCCATTCCCATATATAAAATGGGGATGGTAATAGTATCCACACCAGGGTCACCTTATAGGATTCCTATGAGGATTAAATAGGTTACTGCATATAAAGCAAGGAGGGCATTTAGCACATGTAAGTACTCGCTAAGTGGCTTTATTTTTATTTTATGATTATTATTGTAGTTAGAGGTAGAACTTTCACCCTCACCATTGTTTCTTTTCCTGCCTTCTCCTGTGTAGGTGTTTGCTTGGGGCTATAACAACTGTGGCCAGGTGGGTTCAGGGTCCACAGCAAATCAGCCAACTCCTCGCAAAGTTACAAACTGTTTACACATTAAGAGGGTGGTAGGCATCGCCTGTGGTCAGACCTCGTCCATGGCTGTTCTGGACAACGGTGAGGTGAGCTCTCTGTGCATTCCCCTTTCTCTTCCCCCTCCTTCTTTCAATGAAATGTCATTTTTTTCATGAGGCGTGTGTATTAGATCATGGAAGGATGGGCTTCCTTTACTTGACAGCTTCATTGATAGTTAACTGGTTACTGACTGAGGAGTAACGAGAAGATGTTTGCTTCCCAGTATGAATTTTCTATTTCCAAGGTTTATCTGCAAGTAAAGATTCTAATGTGTCTAGATTTAATTTTTTTTCAAGATCCAACCAGCTTAATACTTATAGTGTTTGTTTGTAATTTAGTGTAATGGATAAAAGAATTTGATATACCTTATTCTTCCAACAAAAAAAATCAACTGTGCACTCTTTACAGTTGGCTGATGCTGGTTGTAAGCAGGCAGCGGCTCCAATGCACATGAAGTGTGTAGAACTAACTCCCTGTCTACATCTGAAATGTTTGTTCCCAGGAAGAAGCAATTTGCAAACAAACGCAGAATTGTTTGTCCTGATTGCTGTTTAGTTACTTTAAAACGCCCACCTTTCAGTGAACCTCTACCATCGTCACTTTGGAGCGGATGGTTATTTTTGTAAAATTATCCTAGTTGCCATTTCTATTTAAATGGGCATGTTACCACCTATGTATGTCTTAGTGCACAAAAATTATCCAAAGATACAGCTCTGGACACAGACCTACGGAATCATGCTTTGGGGTGCTAGAGGGCTTTAGCATTTACTGAACGCTCATGTCTGGTAGGTTATTTTTTGAATCAATTCTGATATCCTGGGTGACTTCAGAATTCCTTGGGATAGTCATATAACATTCTCCATTCCAGTATTCGTCACTTCCCATTTAAAAAAAAATAAATTTAATTTAGAAAGTATTATTATGTGATCATTTTAACAAAGGAAAACAAATAAAGTAAAAAGTGAATTTCTTTTCCCAAATCTTGTTAATAGTTTGATTTATATCCTTTTGGACTTTTCTCTATAAACAGTTATATATATAGGTGAGTATAATTACGTTTTTAAAAAAAATGGGATTATTATACCTACTGCTTTTCTCTGTACTGTTCTGTAACTTCCCTGCTTAACAACATGTGTTTTGCTTGAATCTTACTCAGACCATTTGTAGCTACTTTTCATATACTAATGGCTGCTTAGTTTTTCTTGCGTGGATGAGCCATGTCCAGAGCTGTACTGATGGAAATTTCAATTGTTTCTGACTTTTTGCTGTTATAAACAATGTTTCACTGATTTTCTGTGTTACTGTTTGTGTGTGTGTATATCTTTGTACACTTAAGCAAATATTTCTATAGAATAAGTTCCCAGAAAGGGAGTATGCCATTAAAAATTTTGATGTCTATTGCCAAAGTTCAAACCTGTTGCACTTCTGAAATTGAAAATGCTTTTAACCATTTCTTGCTAATACCTTAATGTCCATGTCCCCCTTTCCCCTCTGTCACATTGTCCTGAAAAGCCCCAGCCGGTGCTTGTTTGCCCTGTGTTGCCATGAGGCGTGGTGCCACCACCCATCTTAGGTTTCTAATTTGAGCTAGACCTTTTGTCTGTTGCTGGTCAGTACTTTTTCCTGTGTCCCACACTGGCTATTCTAAACCTTTTACACTTCTGTTGAACCTATGCCCAGCCCAGCCTTGCAGCTTTTAGCTGCTTTCCTCTCTCTCACTCCAGATATCTAAGGGTCACCACATTCTGTCATATCTCTCTCTAACCCCTTCCCTGTCCATTCGCTACCTCCGGGCTCCGCTGCCACTGCCTTGGTTTGGACGCTCATCAGAGCTCACCTGTTTGCTGATGAGAGACGAGTTTCTCTTCTGAATGGTGTTCCTGCCTCAGTCTCACACACTCCAGTCACCCTGCGTGTTGTGGCCAATGTGATCTTTCCAAAATGAAAATTTAAGTAAATCTCTGTTTTGAAATATTTCAGTGAAAGACCCATAGAAGTATTCCACTTTTCCTAGGACTTTATCCCCTTGGTGCTTGCCTTTCCTTTTAGTTTTTTCTCTTTACCACTTACCCCAGATGTGTCCAGCCAAGACCACCTACTTGTCTTCTGAACTTGCCTCCATCACATTCTGTGGCCTGTACCTGGAATGCCTTCACCTCATCTGTCCTTCAGCCCTGCTGCTCACATCGCCACTTTCGGAAAAGTCTTTCCTCAGCTTCCTTCCTATAGACAGAGCCTTTCTCCTCCCTGCTGCTGCAGTGCCTTGGTTATGTCTGTGACAGCACTTGACACCTGCGTGCAGAACATTTGCATATGTTCGTCTCCCCTATTAAACCACGGCCAAAGACATATTCCTAGTACCTTTCACAATGTCCTGACATACAGTAGGTGCTTACTAATTGTTAAGGAGCCTCAGCTTCCTCATGTGTAAAACAAGAATTAGTGACTCGCCCAAGGCTACCCAACTAGTAAGTTACGGAGTAGGAGCAGATGCCAGATTCTGTCATTCGCCACCCCTAACACATCCTCCATTTGAAGATCAGTGTAGGATCACAGAGTAGAATATGGGTGTTGGAAGTGGGGAAAGTTTATCGATTCCCTCTCACTAGCAGTTTTAAAAGCCCGTTCTCTCCCTTTCTCTCTCTAAGGTGTATGGCTGGGGCTACAATGGCAATGGTCAGCTGGGCTTGGGAAACAATGGCAACCAGCTGACCCCTGTGAGAGTGGCAGCCTTGCACAGCGTGTGTGTGAACCAGGTACGTGTGGTGGACTCTTAGCGGCTGGTCCCATCCATCTCCCGGCTCTGACTTGGACGAATAGTGGAGATGTACTCTTCACGAAGTCTTTTCGAACTGTGCCCTGTGCCTTCAGCTTCCACATTTCATAGTATATTCTCCCTCAATTCTGACGATGTGAAGGGACACCATGGTGGGGGCATGTCAGTCTTGACAAGTAAAAAAAGTGATTGGAAGGAGTTAGTGGTCTCAGGTTTAGGCTTTTCTAATGCTTTTTTAATATTCCAGAGAATGTTAGCCCACACCTGATGATGAAATGGCATTCTGCGGAAGCTGGCTGTAATCTTTAAGTAGATGTTTTCCCTGTCCTTCCTGTTTTTGGTAACCATTTAAATTTACTTGCAGATTGTCTGCGGTTATGCACACACTCTAGCACTAACAGATGAGGGCTTGCTCTATGCCTGGGGAGCTAACACGTATGGGCAGCTAGGAACTGGCAATAAAAATAATCTGCTAAGCCCAGCACACATCATGGTGGAGAAAGAAAGGTAACTTGGCTGTACGATGTCTTGGGATTGTGTGTGCACTGTGGACGTGTGTGTGCCAGCGCTGTGGTGTTTGGCTTTGTCCTGTTCTGTGTATTAACATTCTCATTGTGAACAAAAGAATTTGAGTACCAGCCAGAATGAACATGAACTTGATGTGAGTCTTATGCAGCTTTCTAAAATGACCTCCTGTGATTGACAGGCATCAGTGCATCTTGGTATAATTCATATAGGCTTCTTGTTGTCCCCTTAGTAGGGAGGTAAAACAAGGTCTGTCACCATGATGAAGCACAAACTTTTCCTCTGAGCCAACTAAGACAACTTTTAAATAAATAAAATCTGCCCTTCAAAGGACATGATCTGTTTAAATATTGATTGAATTTAATGTGTGTTACTGGAATAGATGCTTACTGTTTCTTCAGCTAAATTGTGAGGTCGTACTCACAAGTTTTAGAATGTTGATTTCTGATTTGGGGACCCTACTTAAGAAGCAGACTGACAAATTGTAGTGAGTTTGGCTTGATGTCCATTTGGCTTGAGATGTTCAGAGTCCTGACCCCTAGACCAGTAGTGTGTATTAGCCTAATGAGTGTTCTGAGTTCTGGCAGGAGATGAGAGAAGAAGATGTATTTGTAAGGAAATGGTTTACCGGAACAGTATGTTTTTGCTACTGTCCAAGCCCCCAGAACTGTCAGGACATTTTGTCAGAGTCCACTTGCCTCATTTACTTTGGTTTCTAGCCCCTTTTTCCAAGTTTTCCTTAACAGTATGTATTATTTATCCTAACTCAGAATGGGGTTACAATGAGAAGTAGGGCAGCCAGGAAAGGAGAAACACAGCACTCTTGCCCCAGTCTTTTGGTTTTGTCTATATGACTTGATACCGTGTTTCCCGGAAAATAAGACCAGCCGAACAATCAGCTCTAATGCATCTTATGGAGCAAAAATTAATATAAAACCCGGTATTATATTATATTATATTATATTATATTATATTATATTATGTTATATTATGTTATATTATGTTATATTATGTTATATTATGTTATATTATGTTATATTATGTTATATTATGTTATATTATGTTATATTATGTTATATTATGTTATATTATGTTATGTTATATTACACCGGGTATTATATTATATTATACCCGGTCTTATTTTACTATAAGACCAAAAGACAAATTAGAGCTGACAGTCCAGCTAGGTCCTATTTTTGGGGAAACATGGTAGCTAATGTCCCTTGATCTTGAGATGTTTCTTGAGGTGTTCCAAACATGAAGTTTTAATTTACCTTCTGTGATACAGAAGTGGCATGCATTTTTCTTAAAATTTTTCAGGGTAGTAGAGATTGCAGCCTGCCACTCTGCCCACACTTCTGCTGCCAAGACCCAGGGGGGCCACGTGTACATGTGGGGCCAATGCCGGGGCCAGTCGGTGGTCCTGCCTCACCTCACCCACTTCTCCTGCACAGATGACGTGTTTGCCTGCTTCGCCACTCCCGCTGTCTCGTGGCGCCTCCTGTCTGTAGGTGAGAAACCTCAGGGCTACTTCCACCCAGGAAGAATGGTCCTCTCAACTGACCTGTTTTTCTACATAAATGCTGGTTGTGGGCTCTTTTATGTTCCAGAATGTTTTATTCTCCATTAGCTTTAGTATCTTTCCCCAATTAGATTTGCAAAATAAAATTTATTAACACATTATGAAACATTACATGGATTTATTATTTTCTCCCTCTAAGTGCTTTCATTTTAATTGAGGTGAAAGTCGCATACATAAAATTAACCATTTTAAAGTGTACAATTCAAATATGGGTACTAGACCAGTCAGGGGGATCACTTCTTAAATTATATAAATGTGTAACCACTATGCTGTACACCTGACATTAATATAATATGGAATGTCAGCTGTAATTGAAAAATAAAAAACTGGAGGAAAAGGTGAAGGGAATAAGAGGTTCAAATTTCGAGGTTTAAAACTTATAAGTCATGGGGATGTAATGTACAGCATAGGGAATATAGTCAATAATATTGTGATCGTGTGGTACAGTATCAGATGGTTGCTGGACTTATCATAGTGATCACTTCTTTAAGTATATAAATGTTGAATAACTATGGTGTACACCTGAAACGAATATAATATTGTATGTTGGCTATATTTTAATAAAAATATTTTTTTAAAAAGTGAAGAACTTGGAGTTTTTAAGGTGATATGTTAACTCCACTTTCTTTTTCTTTCAATCAATCTCAAATACTCTTAGAAGAGCATCCAAACAGGAATTCAGGGTGATCTTTGATTACATAATCTGCCCTTTTTGGACTATTGTCTTCTTTAAGAGTTCATTACTGATTGAAAGTTTTAAGATGTCTTAAAGCTGAGTAGCCATTAACAGAGATTTTAATCTCTTTCTCTTTTATTTCTTGTTCATTGCTGCCTTTTGCCAATGTTTTTCTGCTAAGTTATTCTTTTGTTTATATGAAAAGGGAGTAAATGGGTCATGATGCTCCATGTTTGAACATTAATGTATCTCTTGACAACCAGGGGTTTGGCTTGCTCAGCAATTGATATTGAAAGCTAGTCTTGTAATACGTGTCATGCTGCGGTGTATCAGACCGCTGGAGCTGTCGCATCGTCAGGTGACCAGCTTTATGGTCTTGCAGGCAAGGGTATGTTCAGAAAGAGTTAAGCTGCTGCTCAACTTAAAGTGAAAGAAATTGAACATTTCCAGGTTCTTTATAATACAGTAATGTTTTTATAGTGAATGTAGTGATTGGAAAAACTTTAGTTCACAGAAGGGGACTCTTTGGCCATAATCACACATGTTTCATGCACACCCAAAGCACTCTGTCCACATCTTCAGATTCCCACATACTACTTAACCTTGACCTGTTTATAAAAAGCTCCCCCAGGATTTCGCTTTTTAAAATCCTAGCCCTATAAAGGAATCTTTTTCAAAACAAATGCCCTGACATTTTTTTAATGTTAAGTTTGCAAAAACTATGGTCATTGAATATATCTCCTAGAGGACTCCTTTCCCTTCCACCCACTAAAAGCCAAAAGTGTTTTTTTTTCTCTCAGTTTATGTCTCAGCTGGATGTTAGGAAGAAAGTCAGATGGTGAATTCACACCTCAGAAGACTTTCTTCTCTGATAGGAGGAAAGGATTATTTCAACCCTCCCGACTAGATAGAGGTTGAGGCAACGATAAGCTGTTTTTTGGATGGGTAGGGTAGCAAGCTAGACTGCTGGACTCGTTTCCATCAAAGTTATTTCCTTTCTTTTATTCACCAGAGATCCAGGTTACAGGGTCAGGGAAAGTCTAATTTTGAGAGATCGTCGACCATTCCTCCATAGCCAAGAGAGCTCTGCATTGTGTGGGTGTTGGGGGGCTGTAGGTTAAGGTAATGGCTCCGGCAAGTGATGTGTCTCTCCTTGGGAGATTCTGACAATAAAGCTCATGGATAAGTTCATTTGTTAGATTTCAGCCTAGGTTTTAGCAGTTGTCCCTCCTCTGAGAATTCCCCCGGTAACACCAGGCTACTGAGAGACACAGTTCTTTAAGCCACCGTTCTTGTCTGTGGGCCGTCCCCACCTGTCTCTGTCCATAGTACCTTCATTCAGTGCCGATGAGGGTCTCTGGAATTCTTTCATTTCCCCAGTAGCCTCTACTTGATTTCCTTTGTCCATGCATATAACGCACAAGACAGTGTTGTATGAATTTGTACAATTGCCTTTACTTTTCTTCATAATAACACAATTCTACTTACATATCCCTGTAATCATAACAGCAATTCTTCTTATCAGGCAATATGGTTACGTTTTTGTAAAATTATTCTCTTTGAGTATATGTTGTTACTAAGTAAATTTGCTCTGTTTTTAGCTAGTGTGTAAGGATTATTGTTTGTACATTAATTTTAGGGTTAAGAGGGATGTTTAGATTCCTGATACCGAGGAAAAAGGATTTCTTTGCGTAAGAATAGGACTGCTTAGCATTACCACTTAAGTGGTGAGTTTGTTTCTTGGGACTCCTTGAGTAAAATACGCTAACCTCTTGAAACTGCCCCAAAGCAGAGCAAAAGGTATTCTTAGTGTTTCAGTCAGGAAAGTTGATAAGTTCATACATAACCCTACAAGAGAACCACTCAAGTTTTGAAAAGTAGTGATAGAATCATGGACTACCTATAATTTTTCCTTTTTTAAAAAAAAGACACATTGCTAATGTCTCACTTAGTCTGTAAGACTGGTATTTGGCCTTTCCCAATATGTATTTTTTTGTGGTTTACAGATTCATGATAAATTATTTTAACTGTGAAATTGGTCAAGTAAGACATGAATTCTTTTGGAAAAAAACTCAATTATCCATCATGCTAATGATTATAATATCTTTTTTCCCCCCAAATCTCGAGTATGTTTCCTGAGCTTCCTGCATTAATAATGTGTTAATTGCCTTCAGAGCATGAAGACTTTTTAACAGTTGCAGAGTCACTGAAGAAAGAATTTGACAGTCCAGAAACTGCTGACCTAAAGTTTCGAATTGATGGGAAATATATCCATGTCCATAAAGCTGTTTTGAAAATCAGGTATTTTTGCATGAGCTTGGAGACATCAATAACCTTACTTTATTTTTGCAATGTCTGTTTCTTTCTTATTCCATAAAATGGGGACTGAAAAGAAATAGCCTTGGCAGTAGAGAGAAGTGGCACAATGTCATATCTTTGCAGATAGTATTAATCCACTCATTATTGAAGAGTTTTGCATGCACGTGCACCTGTGCCTTTTCAAAAAAGCATAATGTAGCAGTATAAGTATTTGTCTATATTGTTTGTAAATGAAAGATCTTGCAAATATTTATTTCTATCAAAAAACATAGTCAAAAAATACAAAAAGTTATCAGGGATAAGTGTATGTATACCCCCTTTTACTTAAAGATTCATTTTCCTCAAGCAGAAAACTCTCATAGTCAGACATGATGGACTTCTGGCCTGACGGACATCTAATTCCCAATTTAAAAAATGTTCTTTAGCTATATATCAGGAATTCTTTGTGTAAGTGTGAGGGAACTTTGTATTTCTTAATAACTCTTTCGTCTGTTGCTCACTGAGGCTGCCATTACAGAGAAAGAGGCACATAAAATCAGACCATTGAGAATTAAACTGGCTGTATACAAGTCTTTTTGGAAATTCAGTTAAAAAGCTATTTACAAAATAACATATTTAAGGGAACTAAAAAGCCATGTCATTCATTACTTAAGGGAATAAGTATCTTCACCAAAATATTAATTGAAAGATGAACTGGAGGTGTTTCTGTCTGATCCTGTGGACAACCAATCTGTTCCTTCCACGTATAGTTTTCTGACCCATTTTATATATTATTCCTTGCTTAGACAACCATTTCTTTTTACTTCTCAGATGAAGTAATTTCTTAGATAAGTGGAGCCATTCTTTCAGTATTCTGAATGGATTTTGAAAATGTTTTGTGTATATACTATATCTCATTTTAAAAGGATTTGAAAAGATGATTTTTTTAAACTATAAAGTATGTTATACTTCAAGAAAATCTAATACTCAGAAATCACTTCCTCGTACAGGTGGATTTGTACATGTTAATACAATACAAAAAGACCTGGTTAGGTTTTCTTGAAATATGTGACTATCCTAGTGAATGTGTGTTATAAGTAAATTGGTAACAGGCTTGGGAGGAGAGGAAAGGGAGCAGAAACAAAATAGGAATGACGGCCATGTTGAAGATGAGTCAGAAAAGAAGGAAAATTGTCAAGTAAGGTAATGGAACAGTGAATGATCAGCTTAACCACAATCCAGTAGACATTTAAAACAGGTTTAAGGATGCTGATCACATGAAGCAAAAAACAAATGAATCATTTAAATGATGTTAATTTATAGTGATAAGTTTGAAACCTCATTTCTGAATTTCCTTCAATTTCATTGTTTAAAATGCATTCCTGTACAACATCTTTTAAAAAAACAAGTGATCAAAAAATCTTGATCTGAATGGGGCCTGTCAACTGGAACCAGGAGTACTATAGATGTGCTAAGTACTCCAAGGCTCTATATCCAATTCTTAATATTTCATAGGAGGTACTCATCAAAAATGCAAGAGCGTGTACACAAAAGGCAAATATCAAAATCCTTGCACGTGGAATGTTTTTAGGGTGCCAGCTAAAGATTCATGATCCTGGTGTGTGCGGGCCCAAATATAGTAGGTAAGGATACCTGTGACATTTGTTTATCTGATTCCATCTGCTGAATTAAGGTAACTTTTGCTGTCCTGTTTTAGGTGTGAGCACTTTCGATCCATGTTCCAGTCTTACTGGAATGAGGACATGAAAGAAGTGATAGAAATAGACCAGTTTTCTTACCCAGTGTATCGTGCCTTCCTCCAGTACCTCTACACAGACACAGTTGACCTGCCACCTGAAGATGCTATAGGTACCTCAGCCACACTGGGCCTGGCCATGCACTGGTCAGAAGTGTATCTCCTCAGCCTTTTGCAGCATTGAATTATAAAGTGTCAGGTTTATTGGCTTTTATATGGTTTTTAAAAAGTGTTTGAAGAAAATATGTTTAAAAATAGTATTATATAGTTATCGTGGTTAATAATTATGCACACAGTTTGTTTATGACTGTGGGCTTATTTTAATTTTTTTAGTACTGAAGTATGATTTGATGATGGATTTAACCTATCATTTTGGAAACAAAATGAGGGGACCAATTTCATTTTTTCCATTCCTTTGTACCATAGAAGAAATAGTATCAAATGAGTATAGGAGAAGTATGTTTAGGAGGTGGGGGTGGTAGGGAGTAACAAAGAGAACTTATTTAATAAAACTCAGAGTATTATTCACTAGGAAACTTCTGCATAACTCTACACAACTCTATGCACCAAAATTAAAAAAATATATAGAAATTAGGGAAATTATCGCAAACTTTATTAAACCTTCCACACTTTTTACTTTTAGGTCTTTTGGATTTGGCGACATCTTACTGTGAAAACAGACTGAAAAAACTTTGTCAGCATATTATCAAGCGAGGAATCACTGTAGAGAATGCCTTTTCATTATTCTCTGCTGCGGTCAGATATGATGCGGAGGTAACATAAAACCACAAACAAAAATGTGCTCCTTTCCTTCCTTTTTCTTGCATGAGACAAGGACCATGATGAGTAACATCTCCTTCTATTTACGGATTCAATGAACAGACTGATCCCTTAAATACGAAATCTGGCCCTGCTTCTTTATTCTCTGTTCATAGTTTCAAAGATGGTTGTTCCTCTGCTTTCATTATAAACTAAGATAAGAAACTAATTGAGGTCCCAGCAGCTGTACTGCAAGTAGGAATATGAAGTGCACACCTATTGGACTAATAAACAGCATATTTTAGTTCACGTATTTGTCAAGGTCAGCATATATATTTTTTCAAGACCCACTTTGCTGTTTCCCCGACTCTACCTTGTCATAAGCCAAGGGTTCCATATGATTTATATCTGTGTATGCTCCAAAATCCTATCATTGTCTAATTATAACACAGTTATTCATGTGTGAAGAACTTCCTCTGAACTCCTTTTTGTTTGTTTGTTTGTTTGTTTTTGCACTGAATTGAATTCTTAATCTGGGATTCATGGTTCTCGAGAGAGTTTGTGAATGAAGGGCTTTTGGGAGTCTGAAAATTTGTGTTTACATGCATTTTCTTGAAGATAAGAACCAAAGCATCATCGGATTGTAAGCTCCTCATGAGCAGGAACTGTATTTTATTCATCTGTGTACCCTATAGTGCCTGGCACTTAGTAGGCTCTGGATGATAAATATTTGTTGAACCACCTGAAGGAGGCTTTAAGGATAATTAGTGAACTAAAGGATAGTATGGTTGATTTTCCAAACTCATAGGGAATAGAAGATACAGAGCAATAGCTTTGTAGTTCAAGATGTCTAGGTAAATGGCACAATTAGTCTATTCTTGTAAGTATATTTTAATCTTTTATTTTTCGATTACAGTTGACATAGAATATTATATTAGGTTCAGGTGTACAGCATAGTGATTAGACAGTTATATAACTTACGAGTGATCACCCTGATAAATCTAGTACCCATCTGACACCATGCATAGTTAAGTTATTATAATATTATTGACTATATTCCCTATGGTATACTTTACATCCCTATGACTGTTTTGTAACTACCAATTTGTACTTCTTAATCCCTTTTCCCCTTTCCCCCATCCCCTTATTCCCCTTCCCTCTGGCAACCATCAAAATAGTCTCTGTATCTATGAGTTTGTTTTTGTTTTGTATGTTCCATCATTTTGAGTTTTCGATTCTACATATAAGGGAAATGATATGTTATTTGTCTTTCTCCATCTTATTTCACTTAGCATAATACCTTCTAGGTCCAACCGTGTTGCAGATGGCAAGATTTCATTCTTTTTTAATGGCTGAGTACTATTCCATATGTACCACCTACTCTTTAGTCTATTCAGCCATCAACGGACACCCAGGCTGCCTCCACATCGTTGGCCACTATAAACAATGCTGCAATGAACATATGAATGTACACATCCCCTTGAAGTAGTGTTTTGGGTTTCTTTGTGTAAATACCCAGAAGTGGGGTTACTGGGTCCTTCTTTGTCTCTTGTTATAGCCTTTGTTTTAAAGTCTGTTTTGGCTGGTATAAGTACTGCTATCCCAGCTTTTTTTTTTCCCCCCATTTTCATGAAATATCTTTTTCCATTTCTTTACTATCAGTCTGTGTGTGTCTTTCGCACTGAAGTGAGTCTCTTGTAGGAAGCATATGTAAAGGTCTTGTTTTCTTATCCATTCAGCTACCCTATTTTTTTATTTAATCCATTTATGTTGAAAGTAATTGTTGATGGATATGTAGTTATTGCCATTTTATTATTCATATTTTTTGTTTTTTCTTCTTAAAGAAATCCCTTTAAAGTTTCTTGTAATACTGGTTTGGTGGTGATGAACCTCTTTAGCTTTTTCTTGTCTGGGAAGCACTTTATCTGCCCTTCAATTCTAAATGATAGCTTTTCTGGGTAGTGTGATCATGGTTGTAGGTCCTTGCTTTTCATCACTTTGAATCTTTAGTGCCAATCCCTTCTGGCCTGAAGTTGACAGTCTTATGGGAGCTCCCTTGTAAGTAACAGATTTTCTCTTACTGCTTTTAAGATTCTCTCTTTGTCTTTAACCTTTGGCAGTTTAATTATGATGTGCCTTGGTGTGGTAACCTTTGGCAGTTTAATTATGATGTGCCTGTTTGGGTTCATCTTGTTTGGGACTCTCTGTGCTTTCTGGGCTTGTATGTCTATTTCCTTCACCAGGTTAGGGAAGTTTCCCATCATTATTTCTTCAAACAGGTTTTCTTTTTTTTTTTAAAGATTTTATTGGGGAACAGTGTATACTTCCAGAACCTTTTTCCAAGTCAAGTTGTTGTCCTTTCAATCTTAGTTGTGTCCTTTAAATCCTGATTGCCGTTCAGCTTCAAGTTGTTGTCCTTTCAGTCTTAGTTGTGGAGGGCGCAGCTCAGCTCCAGGTTCATTTGCTGTTGCTAGTTGCAGGGGGCACAACCCACCATCCCTTGCGAGAGTCGAACCAGCAACCTTATAGTTGAGAGCCCGTGCTCCAACCAACTGAGCCATCCAGGAGCTCAGCCGCAGCTCAACTCAAGGTGCCGTGTTCAATCTTAGTTGCAGGGGCAGAGCCCACCATCCCTTGCGGGACTCGAGGAATTGAACTGGCAACCTTTTGGTTGAGAGCCCACTGGGCCATGTGGGAATCGAACTGGCAGCCTTCGGAGTTAGGAGCACGGAGTTCCAACTGCCTGAGCCACCGGGCTGGCCCCTTCAAATAGGTTTTCAATTTCTTGCTCTGTCTCTTCTCCTTCTGGTACCCCTGTGATGCAAGTTGGTGTGCTTGATGTTGTCACAGAGGCCCCTAAATCATCCTCATTTTTTAAAATTCTTTTTTTTTTTTTTTTTTTCTGTTCTGATTGGGTGTTTTCTGCTTTCTTGTTTTCCAAATTGCTGATTCGATCCTCTGCTTCATCAGGTCTGCTGTTGATTCCTTCTAATGTATTCTTCATGTCAGTTATTGTTTTCTTGGTTCTTTTTTGTTTTCTATCTCCATTTTTATGTTTCCTGTCTTTTTGTTGAAGTTCTCACTGAGATAATTGAGCTTCCTTACAACTGGTATATTGAACTCTGCATCTGATAGATTGCTTGTCTCTATTTTGTTTAGTTCTTTTTCTGAAGCTTTGTTCTTTTATTTGGGACAGTTTACTTGTCTCCCCATTTTGGCTGCCTCCCTGTTTTTGTTTCTATGTATTAGGTAAAGCTGTCCTGTGTCCCAGTCTTAGTAGAGTGGCCTTATGTAGTAGGTGTTCTATGGGGCCCAGGGACACGGTCTCCCTGGTCACCTGAGCAGGGTGCTCCAGATGTGTTTTCTATGTGGGTTGTGTTTGCCCTCCTGTTGTAGTTGAACCTTGCTTGCTGTTTGCATGTCAGTGGGAGGGGTTGACCCTCATGCTGATTGGGTGTGAGGACTGGCCATGATTACAGTGAAGGAGCTGTTGTGTAGGAGCTGACTGTATGGAACAGGATTCACTTTAGGCTCTGGTGCCTGTCCAGTCTGCCCTTTGTGTGTGTCATTTGTGGAGGTGATTGGTTGGTGCTCTGGTGTGGTCTGAACCTGGCTACCAGGTGTGTTGGTTCCGGAGCCTCTTGAGAGGGGCTCTGGTGCAGGCCAAAGTTATCCACTGCCTGTACCTTGCCTGGGTCTACTTGGTATGAGCTACAAAATGATCTGCAGATGTTTGCCACTTGTGCTGGGCTTGATGGTACCTGGGAGAGGCAAGGCTGTGAACCAAGGTCGGCCCCCACTAGTGCCGGGCTTGTGGCTACTTAATAAGGGGTACGAGGCATGCTGAGGCTAGATGATGCTTGTTTAGGGTTTGTGAACCCATGACAGATTTAGGAAAATCTGTAGCATTAGCTAAGATAGGCTGTTTGTATGGAAAAGCTACTGGAAGTGGCCTGGGTGCGCCTGCAAGGTGGCTGGGGAGCGGTCTCAGGGAATCACCAAGGCAGATGCATGGTGTTAGCCAGGTTGACGGAGACTCAGATATGGTGGCCACCTGCATCTGCAAACTGGGATGGGGGGAGGTCTCAACAAAGGAACAATGGCTTCTGCCAATACTTCTCTGTGGGAGAAAGCTGCCCCTCCAGCCCTTGTCCTTCAGCCAGACAATTCGGTTCCTCCCCATATGTCCCTGTTGCCTTTTGAGCTGTTTCCCCAGTGCTGGAGCTCAAAGCGAGTGAATCTGTTCGCAAGTAAGTCTGTGCGCAGGCCCTTTAACACAAATGCCTGGGACTGCATCTGCCCTTTGTCTCACTCAGCTACAATATTGGCTGGTTTTCACAGTCAGAAGTTATGGGGACTTTTCTCCCTGGCACTGGAACCCTGGGCTGGGGAGCCTGATGTGGGGTTGGGAACCTTTGCTCTGCTGGGGGATACCTTCACAGCTGAGATATCCCTTCTGATTTTTAATAACAGATGTGGAACCAGCCCTTTCCGTGTCTCTTTCCCTCCTACCAGTTTCGCTGTGGCTTCTGTATGTCTATAGTTGTAGGGCTTTGGTTCAGCTGGACTACAGGTGATTCTCCATGATGGTCGTTCTGTAGTTTACTTGTACTTTTGATGTGGTCATGAGAGGCGGCAAACACAGAGTTTACCTACTGCACCATCTCAACAGGAACTTGTAAGTATTTTGTCATCATATGATAAGGCAAAATACCTGGTATTAGGAAATTTACCTAGTGCCTGCAACGATCTGTAGGTGTGACCTTGGAGATATGGTGGAGGACAGATGTCACCTTTGTCACACTTAGGGGTTGAAGTGGACCATCATGTCTTGTATTTTCAAAATGTATCCTATTTTTATCTGAGATTATAGTATGATAAATATTTGATAAGGTAAAATATAGCTGACTTTTCTGCAGCCCTTTCAACAGATGGCATAATGAACAAAGGATATTATTTCCAATAGAAAATGGAAGTATAGTGTTTTTTTCTAACCTTTCTTTGACACCATGACATTCTTTATTAGAAATGCTATTCTAATTTCCACCCAATGATATAATTTTAAATTGGCAGTGCCTTTTCTCTCCATTTGGTGATCAATTTTAGAATCTCTTCTGTGACTTTCCATACTCCTCCTCACTGCTAGTGAGTTCCATATTCTTGGGATGAGATCTTGGTAACTAAAATCACCTGGGCAGAGGCAAATATCTCAGTTCTAGTTGCTTGAAATTTCTTCCTCACTTCCAGCTAAAATCTACCCTAGAGAGTTTACAGAATAAGTCTTATGCCTGTCAATTATTTCCTTTTACTAGTTTTCATAAGAAGTATAAACACATTAAAAACTGTCCCTTATTTGACACCACAAATTCATGTAGAATCTGTGACAGTGTGGTTGTGTAGTTGGTATTCAAAAATACATGTCAAGTTAAATGAATGAATGTATTTGAAACACCTAACCATGAATGTGTGCTTATTAAAAAAAGTGAAAAAAAAAAAACCCCAAAAATAAACCCCACCTACAAATACTACTCATTTAATATAGGAAAAGTAGAAAATAGAGGACAAAAATAAAACGAATCACTTCTTTCTAGGCTGTATTTTTTTTGGTTCTGATAGGAGTTATATAAATGACTAATGTACTTTTACATTTTATTTATTTAATGCTATCGAATATAGTAAGTCTTTAAAATACAAAAAAAAAACCCCACTTACTATATCTATTAGTTGATTGGGAGCTGCTACTAAGCCAGATTGGAAATTAACTGCAAAAACTGTTATTTTCAGGAGCTCAACTTGGGGATACTAGATGACTTTTCCTTCATTCTATGAGTTGAAATGCTAGGAAGATGGAGACTACCTGCTTCTCACGTTTCTTCCCTTTTCTATAAAAGTTATTGTGCTTCCTCCATACCCCCTTTTGACAAGATAATTTTGAAGCAAATTACATACATAAAAGCAACAAAAATATCCCGACTTGGTAGTTATGAAGATTGTTTTGAAAGTAAGCTGACTGTTGTGGAGCCCTTGCATTATGAATGCATTGTCAGACTTTCTACAAGTTTTAATAAAGTAAAGAAGGACTTGGAGAAGGAGAACTTAAATATTCCTCTAGCACAAATGCGAACAAATATTGACATCAAGGGAGAAAATGTGAGTAAAACAGTGTCTCAAGCTAGTTCTGTGTCACATTATAAAAAATTTGAAATGCTTCTATTTATATTGTTTTTTTTTTGCAGGAAATTTTTGTTTTCTGTGTATATTTGAACATTAGGAGAAACAGTTGAGACATATTATTTGTTTCAGCAGATTAGAAACCTTTTCAGAAAATTCTACTTGCTGAGCAATTTATGTCTTAGAATTTTGCTTTTGGTGAGAAGCAGTAAATAGGAGCCCAGAAATCTAATTCCAAAATTGGTTTCGTATGTGAGTATTGGACAACTTTGTGCTAAAACCAGAGCATTTGGTTTTCTTTGTTCTGAGGGCCAAATTAAAATTTTTCTATGATCAGTAGTAGACTGTAAAATATTTTTTTGGGTAATGAAAGAATGCACCTTTATTTTTTTTCATATGCTAAGGCATTTAAATACATTGTAAAAGACAAAAACAACCCACTTTCATCTGGAATCTTTTGTATTTGGTATACTGTACAGTGAATTCTAGAGTTATGGTTTTGGGGTTTTTTTTTTGCAATTACTTTAATAACAAGTTTGGGCAGATTAGGTGTGGTTCACCAACTCTTGCCGTCTGGATTGTGTCTCAGGCATGGGTTGTGACACAAAGGCAGCCTGTCTTACCATAACCAAGTGGCCTTCCACAAGAAGGCCTTAACTACTTTAGATTTGGGATTTCAGGACTGGATAACTCCATTAAAACGCATTCACATTTTTAAAGTGTTGATATTAAGACCACCAATTCTGTGTTTTGTTTGTTACTAAAGAAAATCTGTGGAAAGGAAAAACAACTTACTTTCAGAGTACGTATAATGATTGGAATAATTAATTTAAATGTTTAAAAATTTAACAGGAAATTATAAATTATTTCAGAATAACAATTTTTAATTTGGTCTTCTTTGCTAATTACAAAAAATCTAATATTTTATCCCATTTGCTTCAGAACCCCTTTATAATAATTTCACCACAAAATATCATAAACATGGACTTTAATTTCTAAAATGCCAGGAATAACGTATTAGATCCCTTGATTTTACACCCTCTCCCACTTCCCTATTCCATGGGCCTTGAGAAGACTCTTTCATTCTATTATGAATTTTATTCATCTACTGCTGAAGTGATCTCATCCTTGGAAATATTTAAAGCCCAGCAGTCCTGTTATAGTTGACATATCAGTTAGGTAAGAGTTCCATTTTCTTTTCTAGGTAGTAATTGACAATCTGATCATTTGCAGAATGAGATGAATAGATCATGTAGGTTCTTATAGTATTTAAGAATTATCAGAAGTGTTTGTATAATTCACACATCAAAGGCAACTTCGTTCAGGGCATTGGTTGCTCAGTGAATCTGCCACACTCTGCCACTCTCTGATTGATTGATGCAAATCAAATGATCTTGCAGATTCCACTTTCTCTGTCTCTAAGTGCATTCAATGCTTCTTTTTCCGTAGCTCTGCCTTAACCAAGGTTCAATTAGTTATTTAAACAATGGAGATTTAGATTATTTACAGTATTCTATAGTTAGACTTTTAATGCCTGAAATTGTTAAACATTTGTTGAATACTGAGAAATCTCACCAATTCAAACTAATTGGAGGGGAAGGAAAGGCAAATTGATAGAACTATTTTCATAGATATATAAACCGATTTGTAATTAGAAGCACTGTTTGTATACTTATGCTATATTAAAAAGTTCTTAAAGTTTATACTCGAGGTAATCTATACGATTAGTAAACTGAATAAACTCATTTTTCGTATATACAGCAAAGATATTGAATTCCATATTAGTAGACATAGAAGTGATAAGGTTTTACAATACCAGAATTTAGCACACTCTTCTTTCCCTTTGAATTTGAAATTATATAATTAAAACTTAATATTTAAAATACTTATCTGACATAGTACATGGTTTGAAGAACTTTCTATGCTCGTGACTAGCTAGTTATTCCTAAGTTATGTGTAGATAAACTAGTTTTCTATTTTTGATAAATAAGACTAAAATACAACTTTTATCTCCCTGTGGAATATAATTTAGTACCTAGAGGTATTTACTAACCATTGGGTTATATTACCAAGAGTAATGCTTTTTCTTTAATAATAATGTGAGAGGCACTGTTTTATATAGTTGAACATTTTAGTTTATTATAATACACAGAACATTCAGCTGTACATGCAGCCCACTGGGAATCTCTTATTAAAAATATGGGACCAGAGATTGTGATAACATTTTAAATGCATTTAAATAACAATTTAAATGCATTTAAATGGCAGCAGCTTGCTGATACACATTAGATGAGGGTTATCTCCTACTGACTTATGACTGGAGAGGAGCATCTTGCAGCTGGGGACAGATGGACCCTAAGATAAAGGAAGTCTTTGTTTTCAGGGGTCTGCACTGAGAGAGCAGAAAAGGGGTGTGTCCATATGTTTGTGTGGGCTCTTCTCCCTGTCTGCCTAAAGTTCTTATTTCTTGGTAGCTGGAAACATAATCCCAAGACTGTACATTGTAAATATTGTTGACTTCCTGGTTTGATAGAACGCTAAGTACCTTCACTAGATCCAGCCAAGTTACAAAAATCAAGCTATTTGTGATAAGAGTTTTTTGTGGGATTTGCTTTGTGTGCATTCCAGGTACCTAATTGATTTAATAAATGTATGTCCAACATTTAAAGGAACAAACAACATTACAGTAGAGTTTTGCTGGGGATGACAAGATTTATTAGCTAGGCAGAGATCTATTTTTAAATTGTTCTGGCTTACTACTTGTATGTGTTACTTTCCTTCCGAATGCTGATAGTTTGTGATTTCCAGTTGTCTGACTGAAAAATCCAATCTCTGAATATTCTTCTCTGAATTGACTAAGAAATTAGTGTAATGGAAGTTGTATATTATTCTTTGTGGCTCTAAAAATTAAGGCATTTTTATTTAGTAGATCATGAACGTGAATTTAAGGTCCTTAGAATTTTTTTTAAGGTGTAGGTTGACTACACCTCTTCATCACTTTTGTATTGTTTAGTCTTCTCTTCCCTAAACTAAATAACGCATGTCTTAATCTTTTCTCTGACTTCTTGAATGTGATGAAACATATTATGTAGACTAAATAAAGTAGCTTTCAGCTTTTTAAAAGTGTCTTTGAGTATGATTAGACTATGTGATAACCGTGAGGAGACTTCTCCTCATAGACCGTGTATGCATGTGGGTACGTTTTGAAGAGTCAAACGTGGTAGGGGAACCCTCTTACTGTGTTGTGAGTAAATAGTATGTGTTTTTCTGACACCTACCTGTGGGCGGCTGTTTGCCTCATTTGAAGTTTCTGGCCTCAGCTATCTGGGGGAGGGTGAGAGATTTGGGGTGAGGGGTTTGGAGAGAAGCAATTCAATTAAAGTTAATAAAAAAAGGCTTCTTCTTGTTTTTATTTTTGTTGTGTGTGTCCAGGATTTAGAAGAATTCTGCTTTAAGTTTTGCATCAATCATTTGACA
Organism: Rhinolophus sinicus; assembly: GCF_036562045.2. Classification (NCBI taxonomy): domain Eukaryota; kingdom Metazoa; phylum Chordata; class Mammalia; order Chiroptera; family Rhinolophidae; genus Rhinolophus; species Rhinolophus sinicus. The sequence goes on from NC_133754.1 coordinate 87,458,991, forward strand.
GAAGTTACACAGACTGCAGCATTTTGGCAAATGGATGGCCCTCTGCTAAAGGAATTCATTGCTAAAGCCAGTAAATGTGGAGCCTTTAAGAACTGAAGCCAAGCTGCTGGGTTTTGTGTGACTACTCTGGGGCAGTGGTCATGGTGTGTCCTTTGTGCGCTACAGGTGATGTAATTCTGCAGGTAAAAAAACCATCAGGTTGTTTTTTCCACATGTGAGACACAGTTCTCTGCGTAGGAATATGCGAATGATGTATGGCTTTTCCTGAACCTATTTTAAACAATGTATTTTTTAAGAGTGACTGTAGGTTTGGCTGGAACATTGTAAAAGGGGTAACGTTTGGCTGGGTTTTGTTTTTTGGAGGGGGCATGTTTTGTTTTGTTTTTTTGATTGGAGGAATTTCTGAACTTGGAAAGGGGAAGTTTGTGGCAACTCTCCTGGCTCACATATCAACAACACTTTTGACACTAGGAGTTGGGATAGTTTGTGAATTGTGAGGTAGACATAGCGGCCCCACCGTGAATTAAAGATACTGACTTGCTGACTTTGGGACTTGTTGAAGTGCTGCATTGGTTGCTAGTTCAACTGCCTTACTGTGAAGGAATAGTTGAGATTGTTTGAGGCTTTTGTTTGTGTGTTTGCACTATTAATGGACTTTTTTTAAACTTCATGGTGTATGAAAATAATATTCAGTTTAATATGAGTTAATCTATTGAAATGATAATTATGTAAAGATAAATTTCTAGGTTAGCCAAAATTTTTCTTAAGACTTAAACACGCAAAAAGTACTAATTTAGAACTGTCCAGCAAAAGTTGATAATGAAAGAAACTTTGTTTGGACAAAGGTGAATATTTTAGAAATTAGAATCTCCACTATTATCTCATGGTATTTTATTAAGATAAAATTCGAAAACTCAAGTTTAAATTGCCCCCTCCACCTTTTCCCCTATAAATGCTAATCATAAGAGGAAAATAATGACATATCTAGTATATTCTTGCCTTCCTGAATTATGGCTGCTAAACCATCAGATCTGCTACATCTGACTCAAAATAGTTCTTAAAACCAACTCTTTTACAGGACTTCATTTTATCTCTTATCTAAGCCAAATCCATCACCAATTTGCTTATTTGAAGCTTCACCAGCTTTCATTTTTGATTTTCCTCTCCTTTTAACTGTGGTAGGTCTAATATTTAGCACAATTGAACTTCGAAAAAGGATCAAAATTATGGTTTTCTTGGTTGTTTTGGGGGGGTTCTGGTTATAAAGTGTGATTTGGAAGGTAAGAGTGGTCAGCTCTGAGTTTTATCATGTGTTTCCGTTGAGCACGCTTTAAAAACAAAGTTTTGTTCTGCTCTCCAGCCCAGGGACTCATTTCCATTTGTGGGAGTTCTCTTAGTGAACTCTGTTTCCTGCTTGGAAGTTCCTCCCATCTAAACCTGGAGCCTAAATACATTTTCAGAGCCAAATTAACAAGAGGGTGAAGAGTTTTGGCAGCTACTATTTTTAGCAATGTTTTAAGTGTGTGTGGAAGGCCCATAGACAGTGATTCATTGATAGGTAGAATACATACAACCTAGAAGTCCCAGCCCCCTTTTCTTCACCATGTTACAAATGATTGAAGCCCAGTAGATTATTAGGTTAAGAATTAGTTCTGCAACATGATAGAATTTTTCTTACTAAGTTGATAAGTGCACATTCATTTGATTATTAGTTATGATGGGTAGTGTTTGTAACAATCACTGTTCTGTAGGCTTACGATCTGGATAAAACAAGAACTTCAGTATGTTTACTATTGCTCTTACTTGAAAAAAAAACTTACAAAATAAAGCACAAATTAAAATAGTAGGTCCTAATATAGGTGAAGAACCACTTCTCATATTACTGAGTAATTTGTATGAGTATGTATGTAGTGAAGAGAACAGGAATAAATCCTTCAAAAAGTACTTGAGTATCTTTTTTTTAATACACTTATTTTTCTACTTGTTTTGTTGTTAATCATAGAGGAGATGAAAACTATTATTTGAATTGCTTTTTTCATCTGAGGTAATAATGAAAGCCAAAGTATTCATACTTCTTAAAATAGCCCTAAATGTACTCTTGAACGTCTTACTGGAACACTGTTCGATACTCTAGTATATAGGGTGTATTTATGTAATGTTTAGAATGGTATGTTAATAAATAATCTGTTAAAACAGGCACATAGTTGTTTTTTACCCCCTCAAAAATCAGTAATATGCAGCTTTAAAAAGGAAGGAAATTGTGACAAATGGTATAACTTGGTTGAACCTTGAAGACATTATGCTAAGTGAAATAAGCCAGTTCCACATGGACAGAGACTGTGTGATTCCACTATATGAGTTGTCTAGAGACAGAAAGTACAGTGGTGGTTGCCAGGGACTGCAAGATGAGAAGAGTTCTGTGGACGGACGGTGGTCATGGGAGCAAAACAGTGTGAATGTACTTAATGCTGCAAAACCGTGCACTTAAACATGGTTAACATGGTAAATTTTGTTGTATTTAGCAACAATTTTTAAAAAATCAGTACTGAATCTTAGCAGGTATCAGGTTAAAAATAGGTACCACCATGGACTGTTACACACACACACACACACACACACACACACACACACACTCACACACAGCATAGACATCCTTTGATTTTATTCCTGCTGAAAGAGTACAATTGAACTGCCACAGCAGAAAAATGTATCTGGATCCTTTGGGGCCGCCCATAAATGAAAGAAAAGACACAGTCCCTGTCCTCAAGGAATGTAAAAGTTATTAGAAGAAGAGAGAGGTTCAGGAATTAACAGCACAATAACATATTTATAAACAGCTTTTCATGACAGCGAGAGAAAACCTGAGTTAACATGAGACACGTATCTGAAGATGTTTGTGCACTTGGGGGAGAACAGTGTCTTTTAGCTCATTTCCAGAACAGCAGCTGAGTGGCACAAGCAGTGACGCACAGGTGGGAGCTAATGAGCCTTGCGGAGCGTCCAGAAGCTAGTTTGTTTGATTGGAATGAACAAAATCCAGGGCCCAATAGGAGGAAATGCTGGCAAGGGGAGGGTGTGTGTGAGAACCTTTATTGCTCTTGGAGCCAGTCATCATGCCTGGTGCTGCACACACACTTTGTTTAGTGCCCACGTTTTGTACCAGAAGGTGGGCAGAATTAGGCTCGGGTAGTTTACATAATTTTTCAGTAGTAAGCGATCAAGTATATTCGCCTACTTCATGACTGCCCTGCCAGACCCAAGCGGCATTGTGCCAGATTACCTCCTATGAGTGACAGGTTAAATTTGAAAGTAAAGTGGGGGACAGAAGTTTCCTTTCAAATAAAGATCATGTCATTAAAACTGTTAACTTAGATAAGCTTTGCTACGGGATGTAATATCAGGAAAGGAAGCTGAGTTATCATCTAGACCAGGGGAAATCTTTATTCAGCAGGTCGTCCTCCAGGTGATTCTAATGAGCAAACAAAATTGAAAAAAACTGATTAATATTTTGTCCCTCAGGTAAGAATGACCTGGGCTAGGGTTGCTGTTACAACAAGAAGGGACATATTCTTTTTCATCTTGTTGACCAACAAAAGATAACTCCAGAAAATCCACCAAAAGACGTTTATTTGGGAAAAGAAAAAAGGGAAAAAGCCACAGAGTGTGTATATGCACACTTGCTGGCCCAGTATCCCAACCGGCCACCCATGTGGAAAAAGTCCGGAGGCCAACATCCCTTCCCCAGAAGTTACCAAAGTTCAACAGGAAATCAAGACTAGAGAGTTAACAAGGGGCCCAGCTCCACCCATAGTCCTTCCAGCTCAATAGTTAAGCATCTTAAATGCTTAATCTACATATTCTTCCTTCAATTCTTTTATCAATCCACATATTCTTTCTTCATCAGATAGTTTTTGAGTACTTACACATGCCAGACTCCATGCTGGGGACTCAGATCAAACTCATGAAATGTAGCATTAGTGCAAATCAGGGTACTATGGTAAAAAGTTAGAAATATGTATGTGAGGTTTTCAGGGGTCCTAGTGGTGGGGCATAAAAATCTGAATTTTTATTGTTAGGTTGAGAAAAGTCTTTTTTTTTTTTTTTTCATTCTTATATATTCCCACTGATGTTCTTATTTGGGGAGTCCAGTTTTAAATTTTAATGTTTATTTTGAAGATGATGTATGCCCATGTGGTGGCTGTGGCTGAGAAGAAATTTGAAAATCAGACTTTGTGACAAGCAGACAGGTAAATTTAGTCCAAGTAAAAGCAGAATATTCATATTTATTATATCTAAGAGGCATTATGGGCTGGAACTGGTCTCAAAATATGATAGTTTATGCATTTATTCAACAAACATTTATTGAACATGCTAGGTGCTGGGAATGTGATTATATCTAAGTGAGCAAACAAAGAATAGTGAGTTCCTATCCTCATGGAGCTTATATTCTTATGATGTGATGTAGGATGTGGTGGGTTACACTGGGAAGTGATATGAATGAAGGACTAAGTGGGAGAACTGGTATCAGCAGCAGTCAGCACAACAGGATATGCAAAGGCCCTGGGGCTAGGAGCACCTGGTGTGTTACTGAAAGTCAAGTAGTCACTGGAGTGGAACAGGGGTGGGAGGCAATGCACCAGCAGGAAGCCACCGAACGAGTTTTAGTATAGAGAGTGGGAGAGATGGGAGGCATGATCCAATTTACTCAAGTAGAACCTGAGAAACATTTTATCAGCGGAGAGGTAGAAGTGAGATAATAAGAGGGAGGCAGTAAACACCCTGTTAGGTATGAACAGGTAAGAGCTGGTGAGGACTGAAGTTTGCCCACGAGAGACATGAGAGACTGTCTTAAAGATTTGGGACTTTCACAGGCCGCTCTCCAGTTTTCAGCCTGCTCACAAGTATGCCGGATTCCTGGCTTATGAAATGGTAATTCTTAAGAAGATAGAGAACATACTGAAGTAGAACATGAACTAAGGTCTCTATTTTCTTGAACAGAGCACAAGGTTTGTTTTAAGTCCCGAAGTAGCTCAATCTCTTCCTTCAGCTGCAGCCGCTTTTCTTCAAATTGATGAATTTTATTCTCTAACGCTATGATAAGGAGAAATAAAATGATTTCAGTTATTCAGTAGTTTTATAAATAATGTACTATTTCTAGCCTCTTTCATTTGCTCGTGCCTGGTATCCAGAACTGTGCCCCAAATAAGAAGAATCTAGGGTCTTGTGAGGAGGCACTGATTTTTTTTCTGCTTCTGCTTCCTCTTCTAATTCAGGATAGAATTTCTAGTATTTATCGCACATAAGCTGGTCAGTAAATCTTTAAAATTTTGTACACATTTATTACAGAAAAAGTCCCTTTTGTGTATCTTTGAAAACTCAAAAGCAGCGACTGTATAACTGTCCATTTGTTGACAGATGATGGGAGAGCATGTGGTTAGGATTGAAAGGATACGGGCAACTCTTTCACAAAAATGCATGCAATTTGTAATGTTACATAGAAGCTTTTGATTTTATTTAGAAGTAAGGCTTATTGTGGAAACTTAGGAAGAAGCTACTTTAGTTAGGCTTTATAAATAACTATTAGTGGCAGTGTCATTTTTAAAAAAAACTCAAAATTGAAGAATATTAAGACATACACCATCTTTCTTTAGAATACCTATGTATACCTGTAGTTAACTTTCTGGAACATTAGAAAGGCTAAATTAAGCAAGAGAGCCTTTATCAGTAGGGCTGTCAAAAGTTAAGCCTTTTAAACTACTGTGTTTCCCCGATAATAAGCCCTAACCAGAAAATAAGCCCTACCATGATTTTTCAGGGTGCTTATAATATAAAACAAGCCCTACCATATTTCCCGAAAATAAGACCGAGTCTTACATTAGTTTTTGCTCCAAAAGACGCATTAGGGCTTATGTTCAGGGCATGTCATCCTGAAAAATCCTGCTAGGGCTTATTTTCCAGTTAGGTCTTATTTTCGGGGAAACACGGTAGTTTCTCACGAGATTCCAAACAGTGTCACCTCCTGGTGCCCCTAATACTACTCTGTAATCTGTATGCTCCCACCCACCCCTGTAGTGACATGTGACATGTTCCAAACGTAATTTTTATATGAAAGAAAAATAAATACAGATGAAAATCCTCTACAAAATAAAGCTTTTAGAAAAACAGATTTTAAAGCCTGCTTTAAAAAAACAAAACAAAACATGGATATTCCCCTTAGCAGTATGCAGACACTCTCAAGAGACTGTTAAAAGATACTATTTTTGGTAGATTTAACAAAATATTCTTTCTGCTGATTATAAATGTAATACAAAATTCAAATAGAAATGTGTAATTTGAAAACAAACTTCAGAAAATCTTGTGTATATTGAGACAGGGTTATGGACTAGTATTTTCTCCACAGGGACAACCTATTGTCCTGACACCATCTTCTGGACAGACAGACACATCCCTGGAAAAGGAGTGTGTAGGGCGCACATCCCGCTCAGCTGTGCGGGGCAGCCCTGCCTGACAAGTCAGATCAGACTCACAAGTGGAAATTTAGCCTGTTTTGAAGGCGTCTTAAACAATGGTGAAAGGACCGCCTCAATAAATAGTTGATATTTTATAGAAAGGTTAAGTCTCTGCCCTCCCTCCCCCCAAGTTTTCTTCTTTTTGAAAAATTTCTTGGCTATTGTTGCTCATTTGTTTACTGGTGAACTTTAGAGTCAATCAGTTACAATCCCAACCCCACCCCCCAGATCTAAAGGAGAATTTTGAAAGAATTGATTTGTGTACATCACAGCAAGTGAGAGGGAGACACGGCAGCACAGCTTGTTGGAGCCTGGCTGCCTGAGAGCAGAGGCCGAAGGAAGCCTCAGCTGTTCCTGCCGAGTCCCAAACACAGTGTCCAGATACTCCCATTTTGCAATCAATTTTTTGTTGTTTCTACACAAAGTATTACGTGTATGTTAGAAACTGGAAAGTACAATGCAGCACTAAAAACAAAGGAAATCACTATAATCCAACCATCTGCAGAAAAGTACTGTTTCCATTTGGGTTCGGTGTTTTTGTGTACATATGTGTCTCTGTGTATTTCACACATTTTGTCTTCTGTGTGTGAGGGGTGATATTTTGTAGTGAGCTTTTTTATTTAATAAAACAATGAACGTTCTCCTGAAATATGATTTTTATCACCTGAGTAGTATATTATTTCTGTGTCTATGATAAATACCAACTTTGCTGCTTGGTTATAACTCTTATACCTGCTTGAAAATGTACAAATGTGTCTTCAAACAATCTACAGTCAAAAAGTGAAGTCCCAATTTCTTCATAGTCTGGAGGGAGAAAAACATTTTCAGTTTTAATTTAAATAATTACATAGGCAGAAACACCTCCCAAAATAACCCAAAATAAGGAAAAATAGAGCAGTCGTCTTCTGTAGAACTTGAGTGTTAGACTGCAGCCGCAGCAGCCTGACCTGGGAACCTGTTCAAAATGCAAATTCTTGGCACCTCTAGTGAATGAGACCCTCCAGGGGCGAGGCCCAGCTATCTGTGATTTAACAAGCCCTCCAGATGATTCTGAGGGGCCTGCTCAAGTTTGAGAAGTGCTTGGTCTAGACAAAAGAATAAATAAAAGAATGCAATGAAAGAGCTTTTAGAAATGTTTGCTCTGAATTTCATTTTTTGATCTTGACCTATAGAAAATAATCCCCTTCAAATAAGCATCTATTTTATATTTTGTCTGAAGTATAAACTGTCAAGCTTTTCCTTGTAAAATAGCTATATTTATAATCCAGGTTTTAAGCTCATAGACTAGGTTATAAGAAGGCTAAATGCTTATGTACCTGCACATATGAATGGAACGTCAGCTTGCCAAAGAGCTCCTAATGAAAGGTCACATTTAACTAAGCAAACATCAATCAGAACATTAAAATTACTTTAAACTTGAACAATACAAACAAACACGTGGCTTATTAAGGGAATAGAATTTGAGTCAAATCAAAACTGTAATATAACGCCATTCTGAAATCTTAGCAACAAGCGTGCTGAGCTGTGGGGCTGGGTGGGGGTGGAGCATGGAGAGGGATGGATGCGACTGAATTAGGTTCTGACCATCGTGCTGGTCACCCTCAGTTATGCACCTCTGCAAAATACATGAAAACCTTCAGGGCCTCAGGGTACTTTTTATGAAATTAACTAATTTTATAAAAGACGAGAGATCTGGAACAATGGATTTTTATTAAAGACTGAGATAAAGAAAGAAAAGAAAGAAATATCACAGAAAGAAAATGTGTACTGTTTTTTGGTTTTGTTTTACATGTAGGTCTGTGAGAAGTCTCTATGTAGAAATTTTGCTGTTTTAGTACCTGATTCTGAAGCAGTCTCATCCATGAGTCTTTCCTGAATCAAATGGAGTTTGTCTAGTATTTCTTGAAATAAATCATTAAGAAGTCCCGCTTCCTTACATTTCTTAAGAAAAGCAACTTTCAAAACTGCATCTAAAAAGAAGAAAAACATTTTAGAAGGATATGCTCTTAGGGCAGCTATCATGAAGCACTTTATGGTCACTTCTTCAGACCGTGGATGAGCATAATTAGTTAAGATAATACATACAGCACCTTTAATTTTTCTATTTCTTGTAATTTCATTATACCTCACTTTTTCTAGCTGAAACAATGAATGAAATGTTACAAAAAGTGAAAAACTTCTCTGCTTAGATTATACAAATCAAGAGAATTCTCTAAAATTTAGCTTCAAATCATTGAGATGAGAGCCTCCGTTACTTTTTTCTGTCAGGTAGGTACTGCGTGTTATGAAATGTCCACCCAGGAAGCAACAGTCACTGGCTTCAGCTACACAGTGTGAGCTCAGGCAACCCTGGCTTCTGTATCAAGCAGTGTGTCCACTCTTAATACTGAAGAGCTTGAACCATCCCAACCTAAGTTATTTTCATCTGCTGTAGTTATGACAGAGTAGTTATGATAAAAATAATTTATAATTAGTTATTACAAAGCTGGAAGAACGAAGTGGGATACCGACGTTGAAATACATGAATCATCATTTTTGTACGTACTATAGGTCATATTTGTTACAGACAAAACTTATAGCAAACCTGTGTGTCTGCCATCCTTTTCCTTCATTTGTTTTATGGGTGTATATAATGTCATTCGTTCACGGTGCTAGAAGGAGAGAAAAATCAAGATTACACCGATTTTACTGTTACCATTTAATATTGCAAAAAATGGAAACCAATCTTTTGTGGTGTATAATTCAGTGATGTGCCTATGGTGAAAATAATGTGCCATATTCATCTGTAAATGTAAACATGAAATATATTTTTGTTTTGTGTAACAAAACATCAGGAGGTGTGCCAAGCACCTCTTGTATAAAACAGTAAAAGGTGAGGATCGCTGGCTCATACTCATTTAGCGTGTATGAGCTGATGGGCAAAAAGCTGTTTCAAATCCTTAAAGTGTTTTCGTACGCTTTACACATAGCAGTGATCCAGAAAATTATAAGAGTTACAAATTAAGTCAAGTATGGATCACGCAGCTGGGAAATACTTGGCTAGGTGAGCATGCTCAACTGCACCTCTGCCCATTTTAAGACCACAAGCTCCCTGTGGGCTCAGATTCCTCCCACTAATTTGGTACCAGGGGATGTGTGTTAGGAGCTGTGGGAATGTCACCTCCTGAATTATGTGCTTGGATACCCAAGACACATCTAACCTCTCTTTAATATCCATTTTGCTGTGGTTCTACCATCATTACACCTGAAATTCAGAATGGTTAAAATGAGGACTTTGTATGAATAAACTTAAAGCTATGATAAAATTAAGACAAAATACCTGTACTTGAAAAGCTGTTGAGGTACCTTTCTTCCTTCTCCTTTTTCTTGTCACTTGTGCAACATGAACTGAAAATATAAATCATGTAGAAACTAGAATGCATAACAGGGAAGACCAATGCTTGACTACATAAAATATAAAATTCTTATATGCCAAAAGTTATTACAAAGTCAAAAGATATGGCAAACTTAGATTGTGTTTGCAATAGATGATAAAACGCCAACTTAAAAAATATAAAAAGATCTTATAAATCAATATGAAAAAGACAATTGAGTAGAAAAATGGGCAAATGGGAACCCTTTGGGGAGAGGGTTCATTAAATAGAAAAAAAAACAGATTGGGTGACAGGAAACAAAATATAATTGATCAAAAGATAGGGGAATACATTCAGTTTCACTCATAAGTAAAATTATGCAAAGTAATACAGAAATAGAATTTTTCACCTATCAGATTGACGAAGATGAAGGTGCTTAATATATCATGTTTGAAAGAATTTGGGAAATTGTATACTGCTGGTGCAACCTCTGTGGAGGATAATTAGCCAGTATTTATCCAAAGTTTCACTGTTTATACTCTTTGATCCAACAATCTACTTACAGGAAGTTTTCCTAATAGTATAGTAGCATGAAGGCACAAAGTTGAATGGAGAAAAATGTTAACTACAGTATTAAATGTGATAGAAAAAACTGGAAATAACTTAAATGTCCATCATGCAGAGACTAGTTCAACTGTGGTTCAGCAATAGAACTGAATAATATACACAACAGACTATTATGCAGTCTTTTCAAAGTGAGGTAGACCTACTTGTGCTGATATGGAAGGATCTCTAGGATATATTAAGTGAGAAAAGCAAAGTGCAATAGTAGGTATGTTTGTATACACAGAAAATGTTTGCAAGAATTCAAAAGAAACAATGATGGTTTCCTTCAGGGAGAGGATTCATTCCAGACAGTGTTATAATCAGTTTTTAAGTTTTTAAAACTAATACATTATTGTTATCTTTCCCTGTCAATAAACACTGGTTGACAACGTTTTCGTATTATTTCCTGGTAAAATTTCCTGATAAGTTAAAAGGGTAATGTTTTCAGCCAAAAATCCCCTCAAAGTTAAAAAAAGGATATTGCCTTGGAATGGCATTTATTATAGTTCTGAATGGCTTCTTTTATGCATACCCAATTATTCCTACAAAGTGTAATTTATGTCCCTCCTCTTCCGTCCTCAGTAGGACCTAAGCTGTGACCAATGCTTACTATACATGAGGCATACAAATCCCTACTAGCAACACATATTTCCAAAGCATGTGATTTTAGGATTTCTTATTATTCTTCCCCCAAACATCTACCTGTTATAAAAAAGGGGGGGGGGGTAATGACTGAAAAATTAGTGTAACAATATTGTTTAGAGAGTACTGTTTACCACCACAAAGTGCACTTGGCATGACACAGAATTGAGTGTTTTCCAAAGAGGTCCTGAATCCAGATTTAGTGCCGGAAATACACTGCTGTTCACAGACAGTACACGGAGGCTATTTGTGAATGAAATGTACATCCCACCACTCCAGTTAGCCGGAATGCAGTTATCCTTAATTAGAACTGAAATGCTAACCATGCATTCTTAGGAAAATTTCATTCAGGGACTATGCAGCACTTTTCTGGTATTGTTTTAGAATTCGGAGAAGCAGTCACAAAAGTCAAAGCTTTTTACCTTGTTTTGGTGTAATCTTCCGACTGTTGTGAGGATGGAAGACACGAGACAGACGCTCTACTGAGTGTAGTGAAGACAAGTTAGTATATTACACACTGCACAAAGAAACTGACAATTTTATAAGTATGTAAAATTTTAACTCAGAAATTTGTACTTTAATTGAGTGTAGTAAAGCAGACTATTATTCCATGTCTTACCTAAATGTTTACCTTTCTTTAAACCCGCAATACTGAATTTTAGACACTTACCAATTTGAGTGTCTTTCCGTGGGGCATGTTGTTGGCAAAGCATGCTGAAAACGCAATTTCAGAGAATTGTTAACTCTTTACTTACACTTTTCAAATACTGTGCCTAGTTTCTTGTGATTTAAAAAGGAACTAAACTATTTTTCATGATGGCTTCTCCCTAAACTTGTTAAACATGCTGTTTGAGACTTCTGGTCAAGATGGTGGCGTAGGTAACTGCTGTGCTCGCCTCCTCCCGTGACCACATAAAAACTGCAACTAAATTATAGAACCACTACCCTTGACAATCACCTGAAGGCTAGTTGACTGGGACTTCTAGATCTAAGGATATAAACGGGCCACATTGAGACTGGTAGGAGGGACGGAGAACAAAATGGGCCGACCCCACCCCTGCGTGTGGTGGTTGAGCATCAGGAGGGATATCTCGGCTGCAGAGGTTCCCCCCGAGGACTATCATTCTCTTTTTCATTTCATTTCATAACTTGAAACAGGTCAAAAATGTTTTTAAGGTGGATTTTTTTCTTCAATTTTATATGACATATTTTGGACTGTCTACATACGACAAAAGAGCGTGACCTGAATCAATTCAGTTAACAACTGGCTTACTGATTTTTTTCCCGACTAAACTGTATAATTATTTAACTGAACTGAAACCTTTCATCAGAAGGAAGCTCAAGTTTCTTCCTGGATAAAACAAATATAATTCTATTGGACTTGAGATACTCCTTATTAGGTCAAAATTAACATTGACGACTTACCGAAATACATAAAGCAAGATTTAAAAGCCAAAGGCAATACAAACAAGATAAGTTTCTTTAAGGACTTAATGATTGATTACTGTATTCGCTGCATGGTTTCTTTATTATCTTTAGAAGCTATTTCTAGGTAAGATGGTGGTCACAGTGGGAAAAGACATTCATTCAGCAGACAAAGTGGGTGAACTGTGGACCTGTGACTAACAAGCCAGGCTCCTTTCCTGTCTGTGGAAAAGCGTAAATGTGAACTGGCCACCCATTAGGTCACTCATGCCACTATGACGACCAATGCTTTCTACCAGGAAAGAAAGGATGTAGGAAGACTACAACCAACACCACAACCAACCCTACTTGTTTTCTTCCTAGGATATTTAGAGAAGGTATTGCGAAGTCTGGTTCTCAACTGGGCATCCCCAAACCAAGTTCTTACTTGGAAACCATGTGCCTAAAATTAGCTTTAAAAATCTCCTTGCCTTAATCTAACCATCCCTTATTCCAGTTCCCCGAAATGTGGCTTTAAAACTGTTTTATTAAATACTTATAAATTCCTCCAGATCCAGAGTGTAGAAATGCATTGTCATTCTTGGCACAGAAAAAGTGGTAAGTCTTGGTACAGGCTTTTTCATCACATCCCACGGTGGCTCCTCTTTTACCACAAAATGCGCATTTCTGCAGAAGAATAGGTTTTACTGAGTAAGCACCTGTTTTTCATCATCTTTGTTAAAATTTAAACATCTCATTAAATGTTATTTTTAGGCCAGCGGACCTAATGTCCCCTGCTACAAACATCAGGTACTTTAAACTTTGGCCATTCAGATAGCTAGAATGTTTCACACGGACTGTTTTGTTATGATCTGATTAAAAGCAGAAAACTTCTTTTGGGAAAAAAAAGAAATCTCTCTTTTAAAAGAGATTTCTGAAAAGCAGGGTTGGCAAAATCGTCCAGCTGTAGGCATGGGGTCCTGTCAGGAACATTGAGCCTGTGAGCTCTAGTCAGTCGCTTCCTCTCTCCTCCCTGCAGGTAATGCCTGTCTTACACACTTACTACTGAGGACGATGGAGAGTAAAGGAAGTGAAGCCGCTCTGGAATCTATGTAGTAGGGCCAACATTTTAAATGAAAGAGAAAAAAATTCCTGAGTAATAAGCTTTTACTTAGTTCAATTCATTTGCTCTCTTGCTTTTATATCTTAGCTTATCAATCTGGTATTTTATATATGACGGTGGTATAGAAATGGCTGGGAGGATAGTAGGTGGCCACAGAAACCTAACTGGTTTGTTTAGCTCATGACTGAGGCTGTATGAGGTGGAAGCACAGTGAAAGCACCTTGCAGAACAGGAGCTAGCTCACACAGTATCCCGAGGTCGGCACAAGCAGCCACATAAATAAAGAAAATTCAAATATGGGTGAGAAGTTAGATTTATGATAAAGATAGAATTTAAAAACAGCATAAAACAATGATCATTTGATTTTGGGGGTCCCTTGGCTATATGTGCAGGAAAATAGTTAGGTCCCTACCTCACAATATATTCCCAAATTCCACGTGGATTAAAGCTGTAACTGTATTTTAAAAAATCGTAAAAATTAGAAAATATTGGATAAAGAAAGTATGGTAATAGAAAGGCATCCTAAGCATGGCAGGAAACCCAAAAGCCACAATGAAAAGGACGGACAGATCTGACTATATAAAAAACTTAAATTTCCATTTTTATGGTGACAGGTACCATTAAAAAGTATACAGGAAAAGACTGAAAGAAAATATTTGCTGCATATGTGATAGCAGTTAAGTCCTTGATAACACAGGGAAAAACGGGAACCAGCAAATCAGAAGAAATACAAATGGCGAATAAACATTCATTTAAAAACTACTGAGTAGCTGTGGTGTGGCAGGCACTGTGGGGGATGGGGAAATGAGTGGATAAGGTACCGGCCATGAGCTTAACACTGTAGTGGACAGAGTGATAGATGCTTTCTAGAGAATTCACTTAAGGCAAAGTAACAACGTCACTGGATCTCTACTTCAGATCGGGTAAAGGCCTCTCTGAGGAGGTGATATAGAAGCTTTGCTATGAATAATCATAAGAGCTCCTAGCACACAAAAAAGCAGGGGGAAGAATATTGTAAGCAGAAGACCTTATGTTCTGGCAGGGAGAATGAGCTTCCCCATTGGCCAGTTTACCTGAAGGACAAGGGGGGTAGGGGTGGGGCTAGAGGTGTTGGACCAGAGAGGAGGGCCTGGGGTAGTAAGGGCTTCATCATGTAGGGCTTATGGGCCAGAGTAAGGAGTTGGGGTTTTATCCTCATGCAAGGGGAACATAAACTGATAGTTTTAGGACGCTATTCTGGCTGCTGTGTGGAGAATGGGCTGGGGTAGGGATGGGCAGGAGACAAAGCAGGACAAGTCTCAGGAGTGTTCAGCAACCATCCAATTAGGGACACTAGTGACGTCCTTCCGTGGATACAGAGGGAGAAGTGGAGGATGGAAGGTCTGCAGGGTGGCATTAGTAGCCTCGGTGTTGGGCTGGAAGGTTGATGAGATAATGATGGATGGACGATGTGCTGTTTATTGAGGTAAGGAATGAACAGGTTTGCATGGAGTATATATACGTGTGTGTAGGGGATGGAACTGTGTTCCTTTTTGGCCAGTTTAACATGAGATGCTATTAGATATCCATGGACATATGTCAGGTTGGTCGTCACGGCTGGAGACACGGAGTCATTGGCCTAAGTACGTATTGGAGCCATGAGAACTGGGTGAGGCCATGTAGGAAGGCTGTTCCAACTGAGGGAGGAGCCCAGGCCAGAGCGCTGGGACCTCCAAACTTTACAGGTTGAGCAGAAGGGGAAAAACAGCCAATGTGTCTGGGAAGCAGCACCCAGAAAGGGAAGAGCTACATTAGCAGAGTATGTCCAGCAGGTCAAAAGAAGAAAGTGCTTTAAGACACATGGCACATAGACAACTGTGTGACGAATACTGCTGAAAGGTCAATGAAGGACAGAGTAGTGACTTTGTATTTGACCAGTTTTTTGTGTATAAGGGAAGGCTGTTTTTTTAAGATGACATGATCAGTTGATCATGTTCACACGCTGAAGGGAATAATATAATAGAAGGGGGGGGGGCGGTGGCTCAGGCAGTTGGAGCTCCATGCTCCTAACTCCAAAGGCTGCCAGTTCGATTCCCACATGGGCCAGTGGGCTCTCAACCACAAGGTTGCTGGTTCAATTCCTTGAGTCCCGCAAGGTATGGTGGGCTGCGCCCCCTGCAACTAGCAGTGGTGACTGGACCTGGAGCTGAGCTGCGCCCTCCACAACTAAGATTGAAAGGACAACAACTTGACTTGGAAAAAAAGCCTGGAAGTACATACACACTGTTCCCCAATAAAGTCCTGTTCCCCTTCCCCCCCCCAAAAAAAAAGGGAAAGGGGGATACTGATATGAAGAGGACAGAAACGCTAGAGCCTTGTCCTGAAGGAGGGGACAGAAATGGCTGCAAAGTCCATGAGAAGGGTTAGCTTTGAAGGAGCGAGGCGTGCTGCGACAGAGGTGGGTGAGTGGTGGTTTGGATAGGAGGAATTCCTATCTAATGGCTTCCATTTTCTCAGTAAAAATCAGGTACAGAAACGTAGGTACAACCCCAAGAATCAACCCTTATGTACACTGTGAACTTTGGGTGTTTGTGATCTGTCACTGTAGGTCACCACTTTGTCACAAATGTACCCCCGGATGTGGGATGTTAGTGGAGGGGGCAGGGGATACACGGGAAAGCTCTGGACCTTCCCCTCAATTTTTCTGTGAACCTAAAACTGCTCTAAAAAGTAAAGTCTATAAAAAAAAAGAAATCAGGTGTGGTCATTAACTTGGGAACCGGAAGCTGGAGAGGGGAGAAGTTTTAAAGTGAGATGAGCATTTATGTAAATATGTACGGTAAAGGGTGAAGTACTGAGGGTCCATTTAAGGTCTGTGGCCATGAATCTAAGATCAGTCAGCATGTTTGTGGGTTTTTCATTCAAGTGTGGGTGCTACTTAGCATATGCAGATCGCAGACAGATGTGTTTCATCAGGGTGAGTAAGGAAGTGGTATGTGTGGGTGGCGGTGGGGGTGAGTCCAGGTTTTGGAAGAGAGTGACTGCAACGCGCTGAACCATGGCTGTGAGGTGGGGCCGCTGACTGTGAAGGGGTCGCTGGAGACCTGCGGGCGCGGGGTGAGCTGACACGTGGGAGATGCCGAAAGAGAAATAATGTTCATCCTCTCCCCTGATCCGGGAAATGCAAAATAAAACTTTCTTTCAGACTGGCAAAAATTAACAAGCTTGTGATACTTATTTTTGTCAAGAGCGAGGGAAAGGGCTCTTTCACCCACTATGCACAGAAGTAGAAAGTGGTACAACCTTTCTGGGAGGATAGTGTGTCAGCATGTTTCAAAATTTTTGAAGAGAATTCTCTTTGACTCAGCCATTCCACTTCTAGGAAAACGGTCTACAGCATCACTCAAACAAATGCACAAGGACATATGTACAAAGATGTTTACTGCAGCATTAATTGTTACAGTGGAAAACCAGAATCAACTCATTATTTGACAACAAGGGAATGATTTCATGCATTCTGGTAGAGCCTATGGAGTGCCATGAATTCAGTAAAGAGAATGGAGAGTCACAGGTTTACAGTTACATGTCACGTTGTGCTTGCCTTCCACGCTCTTGCGTATCCTGTCCCGTCTCTGGAATTCCCCCTTCCTCGTCTTCATTTTCAGCCGCTCGGAAGCATTCCTGAGCTGCAGTGGCCGTGAGGCACCTGGTGCCGAGTGCCCCGTGCTGACCCCCCTCTAAGCACGCCGGGCTGTGCAGACACTGCCCATGCATGTGCTGACACCTTGCAAGGGCTAAATAAATGTCTGTCAGGTCATTAACCTTACAGAGCTGGTGGTCAGGGCTTCAGGGGCTCACGCCTGCTGTACTGCTGGTTAAGCTGGGAAGGGCCTTTCACAGAGGAAGTGGAATGTACCTGGCAGGGTAACCACGGAGCAATCTCCCTTGGGGGTGGGGGGGGCTGAGCCCAGCTCCAAGGGGACATCCTGAATGGTTATGGTCACCTCTAGCAATTGGTGCAGGAAGAAGGCTGAGGCCCGATTAAACTCTCCGAAGGCGCTCATTCTATGCTTGGGGACAAACTTTTCTCTTGCCCTTGACAGAAAACAAGAAAGCCTGATATTTCCAGTGCTGCCTGCAGCCACCCTGTGGCCACAAGAGACCAGCTGATTTTGTGGGTAGGAGAGCAGAGAGGATGATGAGCCCTCGATGGCATTGAGTCAATGAATCAACCCACTATGAAGCCAGTTTTTCCTCTGGCTAAGTGAGAAAATAAGCATCCTTTTTGTTAAAGCCACTTTAACTTCTACTTAAAGCCCAAAGAATTCTCTCATGTCTACTTTGCTGATGAAGAGTGTTGTAGTTTACTTTAAAATAGTAAGTGTTCAGTCAAATCTGAGTTTCCAATACAGGTCCTACTTCCTTCAGCTCTCCAAGCGGCATCTCTATCCCTGGTTTATTAGTCAATAGACTTTCTTTTGAAGGCATTCCCTGAGCGTCTGATTGTCTTGTCTGAGTAATAAAATCATTTATACTTACCAACCTCCGCCCTCTAAAGATTTCTTTCTTTACAGTTTCCACATCAAAATTTCTATCGTAATTATGTGGATCATGATCCTCACATTCCACAAGTGCTGAAGAATACAGCTGCAGATGGGAAAAGAAAACACCCAGAGTATGTACTAAGTACTGCTGAGAGGTGCAAGTCAGAAAATGGTACCAGGGGCCGGCCCGGTGGCTCAGGCGGTTCGAGCTCCATGCTCCTAACTCCGAAGGCTGCCAGTTCAATTCCCACATGGGCCAGTGGGCTCAACCACAAGGTTGCCAGTTCAACTCCTCAAGTCCTGCAAGGGACAGTGGGCAGCACCCCCTGCAACTAAGATTGAACACGGCACCTTGAGCCAAGCTGCCGCTGAGCTCCCAGATGGCTTAGTTTGTTGGAGTGCGTCCTCTCAACCACAAGGTTGCCAGTTCGACTCCCGCAAGGGATGGTGGGCTGTGCCCCCTGCAACTAGAAACGGCAACTAGACCTGGAGCTGAGCTGCGCCCTCCACAACTAAGACTGAAAGGACAACAACTTGACTTAGGAAAAAGGCCTGGAAGTACACACTGTTCCCCAATAAAGTCCTGTTCCCTTTCCCCAATAAAATCTTTAAAAAAAAAAAAAAAAGGGCACCCAAAAGGACTCAACAGGAGTGGAAGATGGATTGGGGAGTGAACAGTGACCACCTCGTGGGGTGTGTGAGCAGATCACAAGCCACCCTGCTTTTCTTTGGAAGTGGCCCCAATCCCCAGGCAAAGTTATTCAGTAAACAGTACTGGAAAAAGTGGTTAATCATAAAAAAAGAAAAGTATATTGCTACTTTACACTGTAGTCTAAATAAGTTCCAGTTGGATTAAAAAGCTATATGAGAAGAGCCAAATTTAAAAACTTTGGGGGAAAAAAGATAGAACCTTAAAACAGAAAAGGATTTCTCAGGCGAAAAAAATCCCATAAATTATAAAGTAAAGGAATGATGAATTTAACTACATTACATGTTTCTGTGTGACAGCAATCACCATAAATAAAATTAAAAGCTAATATATATAATAAAGCATTACAAACTATTTATATGTAAATAAGTACATATGAATATAAGCAATACCAAAATCTCAGAGATAAAATGTAGTCTATAGACACAAGTGATAAAGGCAAAAAACAACCATGCTTTAGCACAGCAAATGAGGTGCAAACCCACTAGTAATCTAAGAACTGCAAATAAAACAATAATGACAGGCCTTTGAGCACCCTGAGAAGGAAGATACCTACCAAGAAGAGATCCTGGTGGCTAACTGGGCTCAAAATTAAGAAACAAACAAACAAACAAACAAACAAACCAGAGCCTAGCAACTGTTTCTAAACAGTGGCCTTTCATGGAAGCCGTGCTGTAGGAAGAAGTCTGCACTGAACTGCCTGCTTCCTACACTGAACTGCTGGCCTGCACTGTGTTCTTGCCATCTAAGCCAGCCCTTATTAGAGTTTCTGGAATTGTATTTCAATCAATAGAATGTAGACTTTCCCCATCCAATCAGAGCTGCGCAGTTATATCCATATTAGCATCTTCACCAATCAATCAGAGCAGCTCTATTCTGACCAATCAGGACAGTGCTTTTTTTGACCAATCAAGCTGCAAAGATTTGTAGTCCTTATTTGCATGAGTACCATCAGGGGCCCGGAGTGGGGACTTCTGTCTATATACCGTCTATATACTGTGTTCCCCAAAAATAGGACCTCACCGGAAAATAAGCCCTAGCATGATTTTTCAGGATGACATCCCCTGAACATAAGCCCTAATGTATCTTTTGGAGCAAAAATTAATGTAAGACCAGTCTTATTTTCGGGGAAACATGGTAAGTCAGCTCCCCTGTGGCTGGGAGAGTACACTTTCTTTTTCCATCGAAGACGGCAGATTGCCCAGACACTGAAGACAAAGATGTTTTACTAGGTAGTGGAGCTCAGAGCAGAGCAGGCTCTCCAGAGAGGGGCCTGGCTCCAGGGCCGCCGTGCTACAGGGCTGCTCCATAGCCATGCTTGGTGCTGTTTCACAATTGAGCTGTAACACTATTGAGCTGTTTGCACTAAATAAAGTTTCTTTCTTTACCCCACCCTAAACTGGGGATTTCTGTTGATGTTGAATTGGCACCAAAGACCATCGGTGAACACCTTTACACCCCAGAGAGGAAAAAATTAAAGTTTCCTAATATCAAGTGTTGGCAAGGAAGAAGAGAAATGAACTTTGAAACAACGGCAGAAGTCCAACGTAGAACAATCCCCTTGGAGAGTTTGTTGGCACATGTAGTGAGGTGCACAACGCTCCCTCCCTGCGCCAGCAGTTCTGCTTTTAGCTACGTGCCCTGGACCAGAGAAATTCTCCTGGGGACTAAAAGACCTACACAGAAACATTTATGACAGCTGGTTAGTCATACTGAAAAAGCTAGAAAAACCTGCTTATTCACAGGAGGCTAGTTAAATAGTGATACAGTAAGTAAGGGGATACGTTATTATAACATTTAAAATTAAAGGCAGCACTATGTTTATTAACATGGATAAGTCTCAATCATCCACAGAATTTGATAGAAATTCTATAGAGTCCAAGAACATGTAAAACAATATCATATTTATAAATATTTAAATATACATGGTGGGAGCATAAAATTAAAAACATGAGAGAATAGAAAACAGCAACTTGTGACAGTGATTACCTCTAAGGAGGAATAGAGAAGTAGAGAGTCCAACTATCTGTTTTGTTTCTTTAAAAAACGTGAAGCTGAAGCAAACATCATAATACCCTGATTTTTAAAATCTGGTTTAATTGTCTATGGGTATCTGTTATACTTGAAATATTTCATTAAAATATCTTTTTAAAAGCTTCTTCATATTTCTTTGTCTCATATCAGTTATAAATAAAATTAAAAGTAATCTTAAGGTGAGAAGATCTGAAATAATTTTAAAGTTAGAAAAATATGCTGCCTAAATCCCCACGTAAAAGCCCAAACCGTGGCCAACTCATCATTCTTTGTATCCAACGTACCATTTTTTTTCTATTTTAGCATGTCCTTTCCCAAAAGAACCCATGTGTTTTTTAAGTAACTTACCAAACAATTTTCATGAGCAGCTATATTCTCTGATCGTGCAAAGTACAGGACACTACACTCGAGGTCTTTGGGGCATAGTGCACATGTCCTTTTTTCCATCTTTTCCGCAACCTGAAAGACACCTGTAAGTAACATCTGATGAGAAATGGACAAGTGGAATGTTTTGGTCCCCGTAACTCCTCCACTAGTCTTAAAGTACAAGGAAGGCACTTGTTCTTATGAGAGATTTTCAACTCCTTTGTATTTTTTAATGGTTTAATGAAAGAAAACATTAATGAATTCATTTAAAATGCCTAAATATGAGGAAAACCCTTATTCAGAAACACAAGCATGAATTTAAATACAAAGCTCTCGAAACACTACCTTGCCCATAGTATGCTCTCATTAATAACTATTGTTGTCATCACAAATCAACAAAAAAAACAATGATGTCTTTAAGAACTTGTACTCTAGTTAACTACCTGTAAAAGAAAAAGATCCCTACCTATGTCATACTATATTCAAAAATAAACTTGGGGTGAATTAAAAAAGTAAATGAGCAATGCACCTTAATTTAAATGTGCTTTAATCTAGCATTATAATAAATTAGGAAACATACATGAAAGTAGGAAATTGATTTTCTTTTTTTTTTTAAAGAGAGGAATGGAAGAAAGGAAAGAAACCTAAGAGAAGGAGAGCTAGGAAGAAAAGGGAAGAGGCAGAGAGGAAGAAAAAAGCCAGATTTCCCAATATCCCACCAGAGGTGTCAGTGAGAGGTAACCTTCCCTGAGTTTGCTATTAATTTGGCCACAAGTATCCATTTACCGTGCAACGTCTTTGCCCTTTCTGGTGCTCATCCTCTTATTTATTTGGTTTTCTGAAGTAGAAAACACTTTAGTTTTGAAAGAAAGATTTATTTTACCATTGAATGGTGAAATTTTAAATTTAGATGAGGCCACTGACTTAAGCAGTTCCTAAAAGTCACGTTTGTTATTCAGAAGTGTAGCTCTCTTGGTATCGCTTTTACATTAGATCTTGCATTTCACAAAGTCAGAAGACTGCACTTTGGGGCTAGTACTTATTTCACACTCCCAAGAGTTTCTTCTTTAACTAATTTCTGTTTCTTGGATTTGGGTCCTACTTAGTGGGGATACAAGTTAGTAGTTGTGCTCCCCACAAACCAAGAGAACGGGGTGGGGGAATGTTGAGAGGAAACCCCTCAGATGAAATGAAATGAGCTAGCTGCTTCTCATTCATGTCAAAACAACCACTGATTTGTGCTGGGTGCTCTAGACCAGTGCCACTCACAACAGAAACATAATTAAGCCAGAAATGTGAACAACTGGTGTAGTTGAAACATTCCCAGGAGCCTCACAATACAAAGCAAAAAGAAACAAGTGAAATTAATTTTAATTCAACTAAATACACCCGAAATATTATCCTTTCAAAATTTAATCAATATAAAAATTATTAATTGAAACATTGTATTTTGCGCTTACCCCACTCAACTGGCCAAGGCACATTTGAAGTGCTCCACAGCCCTAAGTGGCGAGTGGCCACTGTACAGGAACAGTACAGCAGAGAGATATAAAGACAGAATTTTCTGCAAGAAGCTTACAAACAGGAGACCAAAGAGTGATTAGGAAAACTGAATAACAGAATAAATGCTACAAAGTAATATAACCGCTAACTGAGTGGGAAACACAATGCGCGCTATGGATAGAGGAGAAAGTGCTCCTGGGGAGATGGAGCTTGTCATTGAGCAGGTACAACCTGGACATGGAGAGAAAGGGGCTTGGGGGTGGGAGGGCCTTTGCAGCCAGAAGCAGTGATGTGGCAAAAAGCCCAGAGGTCTGACAGGAAGACAGAAAACTAGGTGGGCTGAAGAAGAGAGCCCGTGTGAAAGAAGCTGGAAAAGAATTTGAGAAACTGACAGTGAAAGGATTTTTGAGGAAGGAATTTTGAGCAGGGGAATAACAGGATGAAAGAGCTATTTTACTCACCAACCTCAATACAGGGAAACACTGCTGTGCTCCCGGATAGGAAGGCTGAGCATTATAATGCTGTTGATTCTACCCCTAATAAGTTTTAGGTTTAATGTCAGGTCAACTGAAACCCCAAGAAGGTTACTTTAAAAAACTTGAAAAAAAAAAAAAAAAGATTTAGAAGAATAAATGGGGACGGACAGTGAAGGAAACTGAAAAAAAGTGAGGATATCTACCCAATTTAAAAGCATAAAGGTACAGCTAGGGCAGAAAATTAGAGGACCACGTCAAAAGAAAGAACACGAAGTACAGGAAGAAGTGGGTCATTATCTATAATTATGAATTTAACACACCATAAGGTGGCACTGACATCTCTCCTCTGGCACCAATGTCTTCAGCCTATTTTTCCTACAGGGTTATTCACTATTTTCTTACTAAGAGTTGTCATATACTTAGGATATTAACCCTTTGTTAGTCATATATGTGGTCTTTTGGCTTTGTTTATGATACTTTGATAATCAATACAGAATGTTTAAACGTTTTTTAATAGATGAAATGATAGCAATCTTTTATTTTATAGTTTGTACTCTTGAGTGAAGGGGACATAATTTAGAAAACTTCTATTTTATTCTAAAATTTTAATTTTTATATTATTAATATATTAAAATATTAATATGAAATTAATTTTATTGTTAAGAATGAAATGCAGATCTAACTTATTTTCATACTAGTTAGCCACTAATTTTAAAATCTCCTTTTCATCTATTTAGTTATTACATACATTTGGGCTTGTTTCCGTACGTCTATTTTGTTCCATTGACCTGTCATTTCTTCCACCAATACCACACTTTACAATATTCAACACTTTAGAATATATTTTAATATCTGACAACACAAAGCCCCTATCCTAGGATAAAAATGTGGGGGGAAATCCCAATATTTTATTCACCTCAGTCCCAAAGTTGACTTTGATAGAATACTGTGTTCTCATTTAAAAAACACTCTTACTAGTCATTAAAATTTGTAAAGAAAGCATAGGCTTAAAAAAAGTGTCAGTTAAATTACTAGTGCTAAAATTCCCTAATAAAATACCACAATAGCGTTTGATAGGATAGGCAGCGCCTCTTGTTGTGCAAGAGCTAGACGTTTTCCCAGTGTTACCCTTTCCTGTGCAAAGCTGGACCGTCAGAGAGGTGCTGCATAGCTGAGCTGTCGTCAGAGAGGTGCTGCATAGCTGAGCTGTCGGGCCGCTGACCCCTGACATCGCCCCCTGGGGTGCTTGCTCTGGGGTCTCTGTGCCCGTCTGAACTGCACTCCCAAGTCCACAAGCTCCCAGGGTCTTGGTACCTGGGAATACAGTGGTGGTGGCAGCAATGCTGGGCTGTGACCTGGAGCTTGTTTCCAGTGTCGATGGACAGAAACCCAAGGTGGGACACACAGGCTCCCCCTAATGGCTTTTTCCTGCTACAACACCCCCTCATCACAGTTTCCTAAAAGGTCTTGGCTCTTTTAACTCGTTTATTCTTCTACACTGGAGGATGCACATACCTCTTTGTAGTTGCGGGTATCACTTTAGAGGCTTTTATATACGGCATACCTCACTATCTGAATGTTTGCCACCTGGCATCAGAAACTCATGGACCAAATATACTTGGATAACTTGCTATCCCCCACCATCTGAACTCAAGAACTATATAGACTCAGACAGTAAGGGACAGGTGTATCGTGGGGGCTGGGGCATTTTAGGGAAGAGTCCCTTGGTCTCCATCAGTAGCTGAGACTAAGAACAATGAAGATCGGCAGGGCTTCCCAGAATCCTTCTACTGGATCCTGTATGCCTGAGGACTCACAGTGACCTGACAAGAACTCTCAGAAATGAAACTGGGAGCCAAGAAAGGTTCACTAGAATGATGCCACAGAAAAATTATAAGCCAGGAACACACGAACTATGACTCGCTCAACTAAACCAACACAGTTAATAATCTTGGTCTCTTAGTCAATCTTCACGCCCGGTTCCACCTGGGAAGGGATTGCTAAGGCCACAGCCTTTGCAATGTCGGGAGTGTCTTCCCAATGTTCCTCTTCCCAGAGATGGTCGAAAGCCCACCAGACAAGGGCAATCCATCATGAGGACAGAATCTGGGCTAGTCAGATAGGACGGCCAAGGATCACACTCTGTCACTAAAAAAATGAGTGAAACTGATGGAATGAGATTCCCTAATCCTGTAATTCCTTCAGGAGGGTACAGTCTATGTTCTGGACTGGCAACTGAATTATGGTGCTGTCTTGGAAAGTTCTTCTGCTTTTCTCCTCTGATCAGTAGTTTTCATTACAGTTTACTATTTCAGTTCTTTCACTATATATCAGATATGTAGGAAAAGTCAGCTTTATCACAGAGTCCAGTGACAGACCACCTGAACTGGATGAACACCAGAACAGAAGAGAAGACATTATCTAGAGTAATGAACTTAGTAATGGACTTGGAAAATGAATGGCTCTATCACCTCATCTCTGGATGATGTGACTGGCTATGACTTTGGGAGAAGTTAAGCATGACTGAGTGTGTATTTGGGATAGCCAGCATGCATTACTGGGGACAGCTAGAATATACCAACAGGAGTACGCGTGTGTGCGTTGAGTGGGAGGGGCAGGGGGCAGCCAAGGAGTAGGGTGTTCAGTGAACTTCTTTGGGGTATTTGTCCAGCTCACAGTCACACACGGGGATGACCCCCTGCTGCATGTTTGTACTATGACGCTACTTCCCTAGGTCCAGCTGACAGTCACAGAGGACCTACCTGCCCAGCTCCCATCTATACAGAATTCATAACAGAAGGTTTTAGTTCAGATTGGGCTGGTTTCTTGAAGGAGATGAAAGCACTGGGAGGCTGTGAGGGTAGCCATCTTCTATGCCATTATCAGGAAAACTGGACCAAAGAAAGAGAAGAACAAAGCAGATATGCTGAGAGACGCAGAAATAAGAGACAGAGGAGAGTGTGGTAAAAGTTTATGATGGCTTCTCCCGTCCTACTTCCTGGCCCTTTCTGGAAAATGCTACAGCATCTATGCTCCTGGGGCACAGATGTGTGTGAGTGTGGTCTCCCTGCTTCCCAGTAACAAGCATCCCTTTTGCTTAGATTAGATCAAATTGTTTTTGTACTATATGCAGCCAACAAATCCTACTTAACACTGGAAGTCCCATGGCCTGACTTCTCTGTGTACAGGCACACGTGTATGTACATATGTGTGTGCACACGTGTGCTTAAGAGAAGGAGCAGCAGTGTGGGAGGTGGATTGCCCTGCCCTCATTGCCCTTCACCTGGTCCAATAATCTCATCTCCCTGCGTCTGCTTTGCCAGTCATGACTCCACTCCATTCTTCAGGCAGCTGCCAGAGTGATCTATCTAAAATGCACATTTGCCCACATTTCTCTCCTGCGATAAAGACCCTCCTCCATCACCTACAGAATAGAAGCCAAGCTCCTTAGTGATACGTACAAGCCTATTCATCCCTTCAACAAACACTGAGAACCTATTTACTACCGTATGTACTATTCTAGGCACTAGAAATAAAGCAAAGAATGAGAGTTTCAACTCTCACGGAACTATATTCTAGTAGTAGAGACAAACATCACACAAGTATTTTTTTCAGGTAAAGTGCTTTGAAGAAACAGAGCGCAGAAAGGAGATACATCTAGTCACGAGGACTGTGGGGGCGGTGCTCGTGCTCTTTTAAATAGGATGGGCAGACAGGGCTGTGGAGGATACATTTGAGCAGAGACTTAAATATGCTGAGGAAGTGAAAATTGTGACACAAATGGAAATACCCTGAGGCAGGGACAGGTGTGGGGGCTTACACGCATGGGGCAGTGAGGGGGAGCAGTCATCACGGCAGGGGGGGATGAGATCAGGACACGGGGTCATGCACCGTAAGCCAGAGTAAGAGATGGTTCTGAAAGTAATGAGAGACTGTTGGAGGGTTTTGAGTAGGACAATCACCTTTGCTTTTTGTGTTTTTAAAACTTCATTTTGGCTGCTGTGCAGTCCTATCTATATGAGAGGCTAGAGTAGAAGGCAGGAGACCAAGACTCCAGGCAGGAGACGACGGTGGCTTGGGTTTGGGTGGTAGTGATGGAGGCGATGAGAAGCAGTCAGGATATATTCTGAAGACAGAACTGACCGGTCTGTCTTGCATTAGACGGAGGTGACGAGGAAAGAGAGGCGCCACCAGTGCCTTTCAGGTGTTTGGCCTGAGCAACTGGGTGAATGGAACGGGGAAGGCTGGTGGTTGAGCAGGTTTGCATATGTGGGTGTGTGTGGCGAGGCAAGACTTCTCTTTGGGACATATTCAGTGTGAGTTCATTCCAGGCATTGATAAAGTTGGTTATGAGTCTGGAGTTGGGTGAAAAGGTCAGAATGGAACCTCATCTCCAGAAACTCCTCATCTGTGATTCCATATATAAATTCTAGCTGAAATATGTAACTGCTTGGCTTGTAGTTGCCACATATATTTCGTGGCTGGTGCCTTCCTTCATGCCATTACCTCTGTCTGAAACACCCTTTCAACTTTGCTTCGTTTGGTTGACTTGCCCTTTAAAACTACCATCCAGCATCCTCACCTCCAAAAAGCTTTCTGTGAACACCTGGCTGAGTTAGGAGCCGCTCATTTGTGCCTCCCTGGTTCTTACCAGGTCATATGCGAGCTGCCTATTAGTAATAGATTCCCTAGGGCAAGGTCTGCCTAACTCATCTGTGTATCCCTAGCACCTCGCCCTGAGCCCGGCACATGGTAGTAACTCCACACGTGAAGGGAAGGTGCCCACTCAGAAGACTTTACTTTCATTACTCTGCCTCACTCACGGAGAGAGGGATGAGGAGAACTTGGAACTACTAACTGGAGAGGAGGGAATGGTTCCAAAAAGTCACATTCTCTGGAATGTGGAAGTTTCCAGTTTGGAAATTTTCCAAACTGCTTCCTGACATCCAACTGACCACTTCTCTTCAAGAAGGATGAAGTGCCTGCCTCTCTCCCTGGCACTTCTCCGCCTGTGTTGTTTTACAGGTAGGTGGAGCTGTGCTTGGAGAGAAAACCCACAGGGTTTACGTGAGTTTTTCTTGATGCCTGCGTTCCTAAAGGAGTGCAACAGTGGCAGCGGGCAGCGGGCGAGGCAAATGGAAGTCATACCTGCCACTGAAGAACTGCTCCCAGGGCCACTGGAGGTGAACAGAGGGGCGACACAGCTGCTGAGTCAAGTTCATCAGCGTGGCCTGTGCGGCTCCGGAGGCGGGTGCCGGGTCCCCAAAACGGCCGCAATCAGTGAGCAGGCCCTGGGCCAGACCTGGCTTTGCCGGCCCCGCACGGACGCCCCCCCACCCCCCTTCCCCGCGAGCGACCTACCGGTGGGCTGGAGCTGTGCGTCCGATGCCTCGGAGCAGTTGGCGCTGACGCCCGACCTGGACAAAGGCGGCGGCGGAGGGTCCATGGCTCTGCTCTCCGCTGCCGCCCGACCGCTGTGCGCTGCGCCAGCGCTTCCGGAAGTTCAAAAGCTGCCTTTCGTTTTCGTAAAATCTGTGATGACTGATTTCCCCTGCCCAGGAAAAAGGCCCGAGCGGGAAGAGACGCGTCGGGTTTGCAGATGGGGTTCTCACTCAAACAGGAACTCGCGTCTTTTCTAGATCCGAGCCTGAATTTGAACCGCTTTTTTTTTTTTTTTTTTAAACAAAACAAAAACACGCAACGTGCTCCCCAATCTGCCCCCGCCCTTTACTGGACCGATATTTGGAGATAAGGTTGGTGGCCAAAGCCTTTGGATTCAGCTGGAGAAACTGCTGCTCTTCGGAGAGGTTATCCGTGTCTTCTAAACATTGTTTCCCCTAGTTTGGCCTAAATAGGTGTATCATAAATGGACACAGAATTAACTGATCTTAATTCCAGTTGCAAGCCTTTATTTAGCACCCATGGGCTACATAGCACCATACAAGAGGAGGTTTTCAGGGCATGTTAACAAATACCCATTAAAGAACATAAAAATGCATGTAATTGTGTTACAGTTGAAAACTAAGTTGTTTTGGAAAAGAACCATATATTGGTGGTTTGCTGAGGAATTAAAGGAAAACTGGAGATCTTGCAATTTAAGCAGGTTTTAAAAGAAGAAAGGAGGCAAGTTGGGGACAGCAGAAAAGACAGACAATATTAAAAAGGTAACTTGGATAGTCTTGATAAATAGATTACAGAAGCAAGAGTGCAGGATTACAAATGAGAGAAGAGCAGACCTACAGCCAAGTTTTCTGCATTTCAAGCAGGTGGATAGGAAACTACAGGTGTACCTCGTTTTATTGCACTTAACAGGTGTTGCATTTTTACAAACAGAAGGCAAGACCCTCCACCAGCAAAAACATTACAGTTTTGCTTCACTGTGATCCGTGCTTCATTATGCTGATCTGGAACATCTCAGAGGCACGCCTGTATTCTTTGCCAGGTCAAAAAGAGACTGAACTAGAGACTGAACAGCTCAGTTAGGTCATGATGAAGCAGTTGAACAACCCCTTCCCCCACTCTCAGTTTGTAATTTCAGTTTTTTTGTGTTCCATTCTTAAGAATAGAACACCAAGATCACTAACTGAGGAAAGCCTATAGAACATGAACACAACGACCAAAGGAAACATACGGGGAAAACAAAGAAAAGAAACTTGGAGGTCATAGAATATGTGAAGAAAATATATATGTGTGTATGTATGCGTTTGCACATGTGGGGACAGAGTCCCAGAGAGCAGTTTCCAGGTTCTCGGCCTCACCTGGAAAGGTCCCGGCTCGGGTAGTAGATGGCCGTCAGCTGTGGCTAATTGACCGTCAGCTGTAACCAGTTAGCCAATTAGCCCCTGATATAACTGCCGCAGCTGCGCTGGTCGGTCAGTTGGTTGGTTGGCAGGCAGAGAAGCGGAGAGCAGGTTGTAGGTCGTGTGACTCCAGCCTCCAGTGAGACTATAGTGGTATGACTCCCCTACCTATGGCTCCGTGGGTGTTCCTTTTTGGCCTCACCATGTCCTGCGTTTTTATGTGGGGAGCGGGACTAGAGACCCCGCAGCCGCCCCACACGACAGCACACAAACAGTATTTTCAAAGATCTAAGATACAATGAACCAAAAACCAGAATGCTATTAGAGAACATTCAGAGAAGAAGAGAGAACTGTAGAAATTTAAAATCTGAGATCAGAAAAATAAAACACATTAGACAAATTGGAAGATTAAGTTGAGGAAATCTCCCAGAAAGTACAGCAAG
Organism: Rhinolophus sinicus; assembly: GCF_036562045.2. Taxonomy (NCBI): domain Eukaryota; kingdom Metazoa; phylum Chordata; class Mammalia; order Chiroptera; family Rhinolophidae; genus Rhinolophus; species Rhinolophus sinicus. Next base: position 87,489,482 of record NC_133754.1, read on the forward strand.
AAGACAGAGCGGGAAATTACAAGAAAAGGTAAGAAAATTAGAGAATGAGTCCTGGAGAACCTAACATCTGGATAACAGGAATTCTAGAAAGAGAACAGATGAGAAATCATTAAAGAAACAGTTCAAGAAAACTTCCCTGAACTAAAGCACAAGGTTTTCAAATTGAAAGATCCCTCCAAGCACCTGGTACAAGGGATGAAAATGGACACTTACCAGGAACAGAACACTGGGACAAAGTAATGATATAAGCTTCATGAAAGATACAAACTAGTTGTACACACAAAAAGAACAGAATGGTATCTGACTTCCAATAGTCAGCCTGGAAGTTATAAGCGAGAACGTTTTGCAGACTTCCCAGCAGCAACACCAGAAGCTTAACGCCTTTAAAATTGGGCCTGGAGGCTACTCAAGAATCCTATATCCTGTCAAAGTAGTAATCGAGTATAAGAGTACAATAACATTTTCAAACATGCAAGGTCTCAAAATATTTACCTCTCATTTTTCCTTTTCAAAAGCTACTTGAGAGGATGTGCTTCACCAATATGTGGCAGTAAACCAAGGAAAACAGAAATAATAGGACTTAACTGGAAACAGATCTGACATAAGAGACAAAGAGAATTTCTAAGACACTGATGGAATAGCTATGAACCAGTACAGATTAAAGCAGATCAAGATGTCAGGATTTCTGCACAAAAATATTTCCTATATTGATCAAGTATCGTCACTTTATTTTAGTGTACTGCCTAAAATCCCTGCATCTTTACTGTAAATAAATGGACTTCTCAACTTTCCTCATCTGTCTGTAGGCTATTATAATTTTTGTCCCTTTTCCTAGTTCTTTGGTTTTCCACACTCTAAACCAATTTCAAATTGAATTTTCAAATTTTCATCTAGTTCAATATTTTTAAGAAATTAAATTGGGTCTAAACTTAGAATACATTTTTGTTTGAAAGGTAACCACACTAAACTCAGAATTGAGTTCAGGAAAAAAAAAATCTCTCAAAAACTAGAACTATTTTTAATTACTCCTTTTTGAGCTAGTATTCCCATCTTGGTTCCAAGGCCTCCCCTCCCCTTGACAGCTGAATGTATACCTTTGTTCAGGATAAAATTAGTTTTCACTCTTGGAGACTCCCAGCCCCCTTTCCACCAGGTAGATGATCAGGGCTAGATAACCCATATCAAAGTTAACTCCCTTTTTCTCTAGAAAAAACAATTTGCCCATCATGCCCAGGAGAATCCAAGGGGCTGTTTCAGACTCTGCAGCTCAGTTTTGTTTTGTTTTGTTTTGCTTTTCAAATTAAATTCTTGCCCAGCACAATCTCTTCTGGCCTGAATAAGCCAAGTCTACCTACTTTCCAGGTTTCCTTTTCTTATGGCTCCACTCTTAACTAGAAGAAAAGTCTTCCAACTCCTTCAGATTTCTATTCCCTCCTGTCTGTATTTGTATTGAAGGAGTAAAAACAATTTGTGGAAACAAAGTTTCACCTGGAAGAGTTTGCCAAAACCTTCCCCATAGGAGAGCTTCTCTCCCTTTCTCATTCAAATGGCGTGATGGGACAGTGCTTCATGGAGCTGCTCACAGAGCTGTATTCCTCAGGCTCTTTTGCTCTCCTTCTGGCTCATAATGGTCAATTATTTGCCAGAAATTAAACATAAATAAATTTTGTAGGTAAAGATGTGAAATTTGGCCCTTTAGGGGCATGAACTCAAAGATAATAATAACAAAAACAACAAGAACAGCTGAATTCTATTATGATATGTTTCTCTTAATATATAATTTACAAATAAGTTACAAACTATATAGTAGCATTTCATATAAAATATACACTTCCATCCTACTTGTGTAAAGTTGAATAGCATAAAGAGATAGCAATGCGTATGAAAATGTCATTTTGTTCCTAGCGTTTTTAAGTCACACAAATGAACCCCCTGTCCCCACAAGGGTATACAGAGGAATTCTCTTGATGGATCACAACCGACATTCCACCGATGACTGAGGGTTCTTTTGCATGGCTCTAATTTCAACTTGATAAGCTAATTTCATGAACAGGCATTTACTACAGATTTATAATATTTTTTTTCTACACTTATTAACCCCACATTGACAGAGAATTTCTTTCTCAGGCATAGTCCCAGCTTCATAACCATAATCCCATGTTAGTTCTGTTCTTGCTTTCACATACCTAGAAAGTAGAAATTAAAAGCGTCATAAATTACCCTGAATAACTACCAATAAACCAAACTTGATTATATCAATTTTCATATTAACATTAACCATCCTAAAAATGTGATTCATTCTGACACCCACCAATTAGGAATGCTCTTTCATTAAGAACAGTCATTTATTTCAAATCTACTAAGATCCTAAGTAAGAAGCAACCTGTCAATATCCATGAGGAAGGAAACGTGTTTTGCACACAATAGAACCTAGTGATGTGATAAGGCCTGCAGTGTGTTTATCTCCTGAATTGAACTGAGAGAGACCTGCCATCCTTAGCTCTTTGAGGCATTAATTCTAAGAGGAAATAAGAATTAAAATTTCTGTTTAAAATTATGTTGATTAGGAAGTTTGGGAAAATTGAATATTCTAGGGTACCAATTATTAGGGGCTATAGCACATATCTTTTTTTCTTCCATCCCTATTCCAATATCTAGTTTGTTTCTTCTATTGTTATTTTTAAAGTAACAATTTCCAAATTAAATTATATAAAAAAATTTCAAACCTGTTGCTGAAGAATGCCACCAATGGAAAATTCCTGTCATGTGTTTCTACAAAAACATTCTGTACCAAAAGATTTGGACAACAACTATGCTGTTACAAAAAAAAAAAAAAATTAAAACAGGTTAGATATAGCATAAAGTTTCATGACGTGTTCTTTGAAGCATTAGACTATCTTCTGTCTTTAACACAGCTCACTTATTTTTGTTTCTTTCCTTTTTTTGTTGACTAATATGTAAAATATAGTTTAATATGTAAAATATCATAGTCACTACAATCCTGTTAATAGTAGGAAGCCATTCAGAAAAGCCTGTTCCGACACACATATCTTGCTGGTAGAAATGCAAAATGGTATAAACCCCTACGGAAGATAATTTGTCAATATTCACCTTTATTATAAATGCATTTATCCTTTGATTCAGCAATCTCGTATCTGACAACGTGTTCTACAGAAACATCTGCACATGTATCTATGTGTAAGATTATTCACTGAGCAGTTTTTAACAGTAAAAGTTTAGAAACAACCTAAATGCCTATCTAAAGAGAATTGGTTAAATAAACTCTGCTATATCCACACAATGGAATTCAATGCAGCTAAAACAAAAACAAAAGAGTTAGGAGCTCTCACTGTGTACTGACATGGAAAGATCTCCATGGTATATTGTCAGTTTAAAAAATATGGTATAGGACAGTGAATACACTATGCTATCTTTTATGTAAGAAAAGGGGAGAAATAAGAACACATATTTATATACTTGTATTTGCATAAAGAAACACTATAATAAAAATGATTTTACTATAGAGGGTGGAGTGGGTAAATGGGGGCAGAGTACTTCTCAGGTATGTTTCTTTCTTTAACAAAAAAGTTTACTATGAAGACTGTATGCAACCTGAGTTTTACATCATAGTTAAACGGGCCCTTTGGAAAGGGGAAATTGCTTCTATTTCTTTTTCTGCTGAACACAACCATTATTTATCCTTGTTTCAAGGCTTCTAAACACTGATATTATTTCCTTCCATTATCAGCATTCTAATATTGTTCTGTTGGCTACCTGTGGCCATCTCCACATATTCATCCATTACCAGGTTCATAAAAGAATCAAATCCCCATAATACTCCTTGGACATGTCTGCCACCATTTCATTTCAATGATAACTTCCTGTTCATACATATTAAAATTTGGGCTGATAGGCTTTACTCATGGTGCCTACTCGGCAGGCTCAGAGCTACCTTGAAACAATTGTTTAGCTGTATGTATGTATGTATTATGTATGGCTTTTTATTTTCTTTTAATTTTTAAATCATGTAAATGTATTATCTATGTAGAAAATTAAACTGAAAAAAAGAAAGAAAAAGAGAATAAAAGAAAGAAAAGGAAGGAAGGAGGGAAAAGAGGGAGGTGGGGAGGGAGGGAAAAAACCTGATTTTTCTCCTACAGACAAGGGAGGGACCTGGCTGGTGTGCTGATTAAGACAGTTGAAACCAACCCAATCATTCTGGTGCAGCCACCATTCAACATAACTGATGGGATATAAAGCCTCGACAGTCCTTTGCTGGGGATCCTCTTTAATGGATCTCCTGACATGTTTGGCAATAGTGTAGAAGTTAAAGTGGAACAGAGAACAGCAGTTGGGGGATAGAGGAAAGGAAGAGGGAATTCTATTCCCTGTTTACCAAGTATTCTCCTCTCTAGAAGAGAGAAAAAGAAACAAGCTAAATTAGCAGATTCACCTAGCAAGATAAAAGCTCTTTGGTTTTAAAGATTTTTTTGTCTTAAGAATATTTTCTCTTCTGGTGGCAGCCGAATTACATGTAAAATTATCATTGCACATAAATTTCAAACGATTCAATTGTCACATTTTAAAGAGGCACTGAGCTTATCTTAAAGGTGTCACAGGGAATGCCTACAAGAACCATGGGCCATGCATGCTGCCCTTCCTTCACCTTGATTTTAAGAGCAAAGTCAAGGCTGCCCATCCCACTAACGTTCACCCCCCCCACAGGAAGGAAAAAGAGCTCTGATACAGGTCAAAGAGAAGAGTTAAGGCCACGTCCAGGGGGCAGTGTGCTAGAGCAGACCTCTCCAAAGGACCTGTGGGGGGAGGGATTAGTGTCCTCGTCCTCCTTCCATGGCTCCTCTTCGTTCTCCTGGGTATGATCCGCAAGGACAGGGAGCCCAGCGAGCAGGGAGCACGCAGCAGGGCCCGGCTCAGCTCTCCATCGGGTGGTTCTGGGCTTCCACACGTTCCAGTTCCCCAAAGGCAGGAGGAACTAGTATAATGACATTGGGACTAGAGGTTGACGGGGACTTCTCCCCCCTGTAGGATTCCTGGAACTATACATTCTTTGGTAACCATGTATGACAGGAAGCAGGATAGGCTAAAAGTCTAATGGGAAAGCCACAAGGTAACTCCAATTCCACCCTACACGGGAGATACGACCAATAATACAAATCACTCTGCTTATCACGAAGATGACAGGAGTTGTCAGTATCAATTAACTTGAAAATCAGAGGAATCATAAATATTTCTTTATATAAATGAAAATAAATCTCATTACATACATCCCAAACATACACAACATATACATTCACAAACATACACAGAGAATGATTATGGCTTGGGAATAAAAGAAGGAATAGGATAGTTAAATGCAACATTCTGATAAATGTACTTGTTTTCTACACTAACCCACTGAATCACTCAAAACTTACCGAGAGTAATTAAAACATAAATACCTCCAACTGATTTTTTTGAACCGTTAGAGGCATTTCTGAACAAGACCTATTATATAAGACTCAAAAGAGAAACTTATTCTATGTATCCCACTGTGATTTTTGGAAGTAACAAATCTTGAAAATCAATAAACATAAATGATTTTCTCACATACCATTTCTTATCATTTTCTTAAGCGAATGTTTACTATGTGTTACGTACTATTTAAGCATATATATATATATATATATATATATATATATATATATATATATATATATATATATAAATTCTTTTAATCCTATGAGTCAGTTATTATTATCCCCGTATTACAGAGGTGAGAAATGAGGCATAAGAGGTCAAATACCATGCCCAAGGTCATACAGTAAGAAATACGCATTCTAATCCAGGTAGTCTGGCTTTAGAATCTGTTAATCTTATTTGCTTTGTGATTTTGTTAAGCAGCATAGAAAAAAAGTTGTTTAGAAATGTGAATCTCAGCCCATACTCACATTAAGGAAGCGGCCCACATTCCCTTCTTTTGTGGCATCCAATAAAAACACATTTCCTTTACTGATCTTCAGAGAATCAGATGAAGTAGTCTTGGTTTCATTTGGCAACTGTTTATCACAAAAGACCTGCTGGTTTTGACAGGCTGGGGAGTTTTTCTCTTGGGGTGTTAGTATTTGAACCTGAAACTCCTTCATAGCATTCTCATTGTCCGATGTGGTTGCTTGGTTATAGCTGCCTTCTGGTGGAGTTTCTTCTCTACATTTAGTTATATCTATCACATCTGATTCAATCAGCAGATTGTCTTCAGAATCTTCAACTTGGTTTGAGCTTGACTCCACTAATAAACATTTTGGAAGGAATTGTAAGGAAACATTCCTGGCTGAGCAACAGTGCTGAAGTTAACAATACTAAAAAAATGCTAGTTGTTTTAATTATCACTAATTCTTACAATGTGTTAAGGTCGACAGTACTCCAATTTTCCAAATGGAAACTTTGAGCTTCTAAGGGATTAGGGGACTCACCTGACCCTCAATAATAATGAGGTGCGATCACAAACCCAGAAATGTCTGGCTCCAAAGTCTGCCTTCTTTCTACTGTATCAGCGCCTTTTTATGAATCTACATATTGCTTCTTCCTGTTACTATATTTAATCTCTACTCCTTACAAACTGACTGACCTCTCTTCAACTTTGGAATCTGCATTTAAGTATATTCTGAACAGCTCTTACAGTGGATGCTTAAGGACCATGCTAGGCCTTTCACACACCTATGAAAGGCCTGAGAAGGCCCTGAAGTCACCCCCTACAGTAACTGTATTATCGTGGGCTTTGTACACATTAATGTTTGGTGTTTCTGCTAGATGACCATTCAATAGTTATACTTTTACAAACAATAATACTTTAGAAGATGAACTACTTAATCATTTTTCTTATCCAATAATGAAAATAATTTTTGAGAGTACTCAAAAGTATGAATGCATGTCAAATAAGTAATTTATTTTAGAAAGCCACTTGTGCCATCTCAGTGGCAGAAATAAATTGTATCTCTCTAAACTTAATGTTCTTGATTTAATCATTACTATTGCTGGCTGCTGTTCCTACCGTGTTTCCCTGAAAATAAGACCGGGTCTTATACTAATTTTTGCTCCAAAAGACGCATTAGGGCTTATGTTCAGGGGATGTCATCCTGAAAAATCAGGCGAGGGTTTATTTTCCGGTTAGGTCTTATTTTTTGGGGAAACATGGTACATGTAATCATACTTTAATCATCGATTACTTGTGAGCCCTAACAGTACGCAACTGATTTTTTTCAGTGCCTGCTATATACATTGTAGTGGTCAATGAAAATGACAAAAAGAACCAAAAGTGATAGCACTCATTATGATTCACATGTATCAAACAGTGAAGGAAACCATAATATGTCATCCTAAAATATGCCTCTTTGACATAAGAATTCTTTTGAGCTACAGGCAATTAAGCAGCAAATGCAGGAAAAGCTCGCTGCCTCCCCCTATTGGCCTAACAGCAGGACATAAATGTACAAAGGTGTCTCTCCGCCTATCAGGAAGGACAAAAGTTCATCACCAGAGACAACTTTTGCCCTTTATCATCCTGGAGACTGAACCAGAGAAAGCTACATAACACACTTTACTAAGTAGCCTGTATCTCCCATTGGTTTCCCATATATTTGCCTTCCCACAATTTGCCACTCCTAGAGACTCAAGGGTCTTTTCTACTTGCCTTGTGATGCCTTTAAAAATGTATTGTTCTTTGGCTAAGATTCTAGATAAGCCGGAATTCTACGCTACCTCTTGCAGTTACTCATCTCTGAGTAGAGCAGCACCCCCTTATCCTTGGGGGATACATTCAAAGAGCCCCGGTGGATGCCTGAAACTATGGATAGTACTGAACCCTAAAAATACTATTTTTTCCATAGGTATATACATACCTATGATAAAGTTTAATTTATAAATTAGGTATAGAGATTAACAACAATAACTAATAATAAAATAGAACAATTATAACAATATACTGTAATAAAAATTATGTGAATGTGGTCTCTCAAAATGTCTTACTGTACTATACTCACCCTACTTGTGATGATATGAGATGATACAACGCTTGTTTGATGAGATGAAATGAGGTGAGTGACGTGGACACTGTGCCATAACATTAGGCTACCGTAAGGTTTACTCGGACACAATTACTGCCAATACCAGACAGTGAGTAATGGGTGGGTATTACAGATAGTGTGGATACCCTGGGCAAAGGGTGATTCATGTCCTGGCTGGCATGGAGTGGGACTGTGTGAGATTTCCTCATGCTACTCAGAATGGCATGCAACTGAAAACTTATGAATATTTTATTTCTGGAATTTTCCATTTAATATTTCTGGGCTGTGGTTAACAGTGATAACTGAAACCATGGAAAGTGAAGCAGTGGATAAGGGGGACTGTATGTCTCTGTGTTACACGTACATGGTAATAAACTTCTGTTTTTGTCTTGTCAGTCTGGCTTTAGTCAGCCTAATTTACAGGGCCCCAACCAGACAACTTAAGATGGGCAGGGGAAGAGATTTTCCTCCCCTACAATGGTGAAATAATTATAATACATAACTGCTCTTTCTTCATAGACCTTTTCTATCGAGGAGGTGCCTTGCCTCCCTTAATCTTCACCCCTAAGACCAGGTGGGTAATTGGGAGTGCAGATACAAGGAAACCCAAAAGAAGAAGAGGTAACACGGCTGATCAGTTCTTCCAAAAGGGTCATCTCTCAGCAATGTTTCCCCACTGAGGAATATACTGAAATTCAAAAGTACCAAAATCCAGTTTTGTCAAGTTGTAATATTAACTATGGCAAGACTTCTAACACTGAAATACCAGCACTCAGGGTAGCAATATTTTCACTGTTTGCTGAGCATCTGTGGGGACAGAGCCAGCAGTGCAGTTTCCAGGCTCTCGGCCTCATGTGGAAAGGTGCTGGCTCAGGTAGTAAATGGCCATCAGCTGTAACCAGTGAGCCATTGGCTGTGGCTACACTAGCAGCGGATGGTGGCTTGCAAGTGTGGATTACAGTTAGCAAGTGAGGTGGGTTGGCAGAGAAGTGGCCAGCGGCCTGCTCTCTGTGTCTCCAACCCAGCCACCAGCGAGAATACAGTGGTATGACTCCCCTGTCTATGGCTCCATGGGTGTTCCTTTTTGGCCTCACCATGTCCTGTGTTCTTGTGTGGGGAGCGGGACCAGAGACCCCGTATGACAGCATCCCCTGCAGCAGCGCTGCTGGAGTACTGCAGGAGAATGCTGTCTTTATTTTTAAAGGAGCCCCAAACAAAAAGTTAGGAAATGGCTGCTGCGGAAATGCTTCCTAAGTCACAGATAACACTGCGGTCCATGTAGACAAAGAGTTGTCAACCCCACTCTTTCCTGCCATATATCAGGTCACTGGTGGTGTCTAGACAAGGGGTCGGCAAACTTCTTAAGGGGCCAAATGATAAATATTTTAGGCTTTTTGGGGCCACATGGTCTCTGTCATGATTATTCAGCTCTGTTGCTATAGCATGAAAGCAGTTGGAGACAATATGTAAATGAATGAGTGCAGCTCTATTCCAATACAACTTTATGGACACTGCATTATAATTTCACATCATTTGTAAGTGTCATGAAATACTGTTCATTTTCTCAATTCTTTTCAGTTATTTAAAAAGGTAAAAATCATCTTAGCTCATGGGCCATACATAAACAGGTGGTAGGATGGATTGGGCCCAGAAACTATACATAGTTTGCCAACCTCTGTTTTAAACAAGCAGAAACTTTTGTGATGAATGTAGCATGTTTGTTTTGGAGTCTGAGAAAATAAGCCACAGTTATTGAGCAAGAGGGACAAAAAGGCAGAGGAAGAAGGCACAGTGAAACAAAACCTACTTTTTATTTCCTTGGCTTTAGAGTTCAGATGTACTTGGGTTGGTTTAAATCCATCATCTTCAGAAGTGACATATTCCGAGGAAGCAAATCCCTTAAAAGAAAACAAGGAAGATGTCTTTACTTTCTAGGTTAGGAAAAAGAATTTAGCAGTTAGGCCTCTTTCATCAAGAGTCAATCTTCCTAGGCTGTAGCTATACATTAGTTTTGAAAGCCTCCAGGCTGCTGTCTGTCATGAGGAACCTTCGGAGTGATGGAGCCCTAGTGGGCGTCAGTAAGTCCAGCCATAAAGACTATAAAGACTGTCAAGACATTCTTCAGGCATTAAAATTCAAATATATTTGTTTGTACCCCTCAATTCTGATATCAGATGATTAATTTGGCTTCAACTATAAGATGTGCAAAGATAAAAATACTCTTTGGCTAGTTTCTACTTCAAAAAAAAAGGTTAAAGGAGGTGCCTATCTTTATGCATTGTAGACACTGCAGTCACTTTAAACAACTTTTAAAAAAGGGGCTTCTTAGCACAATGCATGGCACTCAACTAACTGCTCAGTAAATGCTCACTAACTGCTCAGTAAATGCTGACCGTTATTATTATTCAAGTACTACATAAATGGTCAACATTTATTGAGCACTTAGTTGAATGTCAAGCATGAAGCTACACAATGTTTCTGATGGTTATCTCCTTTAATCCCCTCAACTGATATAGATACTCTTATCCTCATTTTACGATAAAGAAATGGAAGACATGGAGATGTCACCCAGCTAGTAAGCAGCAAAGGTGGAGGTCAAACCCAGGTCTATGTGATCCCAAGTCCCAATCTTTTCATAATTATGCAATACTGAGGAGGTTCCTACTGCAGGTTAGTAGGCAGAGGCTAAATTTGCACACTACCCAGGGCAGAGTTTTTATTTTTCATTAAGAAGCCCTAATGTGAACTACTCTTACGTCAGCCTCTGTTCTTTTTCCTGCATCTTTCTCTGCTTCTAAGTTACAGTCTCTGACTAGTTATTCTCAGTTGAGACTGAAAAATGTACCTTCAAAGGTTATCATGTTGCTTCCTGGATGTTATTTCATTAGCTTGCATCTCTTCTTTTTCATACATCTCACGACCTAATCTCCTTAGCCTTAAGTACTCCATCCTTTTTCTTATTATTTTTCTTATTATTATCAACTCAAACACTTTAGCTCCTACAAATTCTCAGAACTGTACAGATCTCAGTCTCAGTGGAACCCACTGTCAGATCATGACCAACATTCTCCGTAAGAATCTAAGTTGGCCTGTGGGATCAAAACCAGGAGCTCTTAATGCTGTGACCAAAGACTGAAGTTCTCTATAGGATACAGTAGTCACTCAATAGTGCTATGTTTTCCTGAGGAGATATATAAGGAAAAAAAAAAAAAAGAATCTAAGTTGGGAACATCCAACCACTGTGGAGGAGACTAAGTCAATAAAACCTGGTCCTTAACACTTACAGTACAGCCATCCCGAAACAGTAAAAGAAATTATTAACACAAATTAAGTAACACAAACAATATGAACTAAGGAAAACAGAAATGTGAGATGTTCTCAGAAGGATTAATGTTCTCAGAAGGGCCCCATCTCCATTTTGCAGTTTTTACCATCTTTTTCCCATTGGGTTGAATAATGGCTATCTTGGCTTTCGGACTTCTAATAACTGAATGACACTGAATTCTTGAAATAGTGTTACATTTCATTTCTCTGAAAAGGAAAAAAAATGTTATTCTCTTTATTAGACCTTGAAAAAAAATACAGATAATATCAATTTTACGGAAATATCCATTAGAAATTAATCTAAATAATAACATCTATGCTTACCCCTTACCAATAGAAGGAAATATAATCATAGTTTAAAGTCAATTATATTTTGAAGTATGTTAAAAAAAGTGAAGAAAATCTATGAAATACTCTGGAAATAGAATGATGATAGAAAATAAAAAGAACCGCAAAGTACGACATCTATAAAGAACCTGATTAGAGTCATAAAGTTTTTCAAGGTAAAACTCCAGAAATGGAGCACTTAAGAAATAAAGTATGTTGGCTAGATTTTAAAATGTAAGTGTCCTAGATTTCTCAGTGTTAAACTTAAAACTGTGAACCAAGTTTCTACGTAGAAGATGTAAAGGAGTGGGAGGGGTGTGGTGGGGAGTAAGAAAGAGAGGAAAGAGAAAGAATCACTCTTAACCAATAACACAAACGTATCTTGACTGGGTTCCTAAGATCGTACTTACATAACAGGCTCTTTTGGATTTTTATTGAACTTAGGTGGACACTCTTCAGTCTTAGCTCTTCTAGGATTTGTTTCCAATTCTAATGGGATAACTTCAACCTCACAATCTGCAACTTCTATTTTTCTCTTTTTTGAAAACACATTTTTCACAATATTTCCTTCTTTTCTATTTTCATCAACAGCATCAGGTTTCTCGGTGTTAGGTCTGCTTAGTAATCTTCCTAACAGAAAAAAAGCAAATAAGTTTAATGAGACAAAAGATAATACAGTAATTGCTATCCAACAGAAGGTTGTCTCTATTCTGCTGTGTTACTAAAGAACCTTGTGAGGTGTACCTTATTCTAGGATGAAGACAAATACGTTAACTCATCCTAGAAACTACTGCAAGAAAAAAAATAAAGACCACTAAGAGATTTCATATCTTCCAGTACATGAAAAAATATAGGGCACTTAAAAAAAGCTCTCTTCTGTTTTTGGTATAATGTAAAAGAGATTTAGCTATAATATAAAATAAAAATATAGATCAGAAAGCAATCTAGAAAATTAGAGAGGTGAACTCTAGAGCCTTAAAATTGCAGCTTTTGTGTCCAGTTAAAAATACTTTATTTAAAACCAATACTTTTTATAAAGTGACCTACTTAAATCTGTGGTGATATGTGCCTATTCTCATATTAAGTCTGCGTATAACATTAAAACCTTAGTTTAAAGTTTATGCTTTTTTTTTTAAGGGACTCAAAATTACAGTTACCAGGTCAAAGTTACCAGCTGGGTCAGAGATACCTTAGTCGCAATTTCTAGCCATACAGATAAAGCCAATGATACTTGCTGGACACTATTTGGCATTTTACAGGCAGCTGACTTTCATCAGAGAGTTATTTTGAGAAATGAGAAAAATGTTTAGGTAAGTTGTGTAGTATGTGTGTCTGTAAGTGGTATGTGGCAGGGATCCTAGTGTGACTGCTCTGAATTCTGATCATTCTTGCCCTAACTGAAGTGAACCTGGCAATTCAGAAGGGTTCCTGTGGTCCCAGCTGCCTCACTGCAAAGACTCAGTCCAGCACATGTCCTTGAGACCCGCTTCAGAGCCATGTTCCCCAACCTTTCTCATTTCCTGGTGCTCACAGAGAATGAGGCTTTTTGCCTGATACTCTAGGGTAAGTGGTCAAGACTACTGGAGAATGATGTGTCTGGACTGGGAGCTGAGGCCCCAAAGCATCAGTAACTCTATGAGTGGAACACACTGATTGGGAAGTTTTGCTCAGAATGTGGGAAACGCTCTTGAGTCTTTGAAATGGAGTGAGCTGTCTAAAGTCACTGCCTGAATCAGTACATGCAAGTATTTATTACAAAATTAACATATTAAATTCTAATAGCTCCAAACAGTAAACAAAGTAGTCTCTGACTGATAATCTTTACCTTAGTAAGTCGGTCATTTAGTTTTCCTATTTAAAGAGTTTTCTTATCTTACCCAAAGCTCCTGTAGCCATGAAGACAAAAAAAAAAAGAACAATGTGCCTCACACAATAACCCGTTTTATCTCTGGGCTTTTCTTTTCTGGAACCTCTATCTGGTACCTTCTGGGCATCTCATCCCGTCAGTACTCCACTTCCCAGTCACGGGAATTCCTCTGACGCTTCCCTGTATACTGTTGCTCTTGTCCTTGTTCTAAGATGGAGATTCAGAAATGTAGATCTTAACTGTGATACAGTAATTTGAAAATAAACCTGTGCTTTACCTGAATAAATGCAAACAAATGTCCCTTTGTCGATGTCATCTAGGCAGCGCACTCCCCATCCTTTCTTCTCAGTTTTAAACACCTGCAGCCTCACTTGAGGTCCATGCTGGACAACTCGGTTTTGACACATTCGTCGATTACACTTGCACAACAGGCTGCATTCATAAATGCTGCCAATAATACATGCAAAAGAAAATGAATCAGGCATCCTAAATTAAAACCGAAAGTTTATATTGCTACCTCACTAATAATTACTGAGGGAGGCTGACTAAGTCTGAAGCAAAGTCTCCTAGAGCTAGATTGCCTGGGTTCCCATCACAGCTCCAACATTTACCAGCTGTGTGATCCTGGATGAGTTACTGAAGCTCTTTGTGCTTCAGTTTTCCCTTTTTAAAATGGGGATTACATGATAGTGCCTACCTCATAGGGTTGTTTCATGAAGAGTAAGTGACTCAACATTTACAAGGTGCTTGAGACAATACTTGGACATAGTCAATATTAGCTCTTTAAAATGTCAAGGAATGTCTAAGAAGGAAATGTTGTTTATTTTTTAATAACAACCATGAAAGGTTGAAAATTCCCAATTCTTAAATAAGCTCTGCACAGGATATTTTTTAATGCAGAAATGGCTGCTCAAATGCAAGGCTAATGCAAGAGGCGAAAGAACCAGACTCAAAGCCGATGAGTGTTTGAGTATATTCTGCATCATACAGGTCTACTCTCTGACTTCTATTTCCAAAAACAATATACAGGTTTGGTTTTTGTAATTCCTTAATTTAGATTTTGGTATAAAAAATTAAGATTTAACAACATCTATAAGACTAGAAGCCACAATAATAAAGTACCCACATTCAAAGATACAAAAACCCTGCAACAAATCCTCAAGATATCTTACCCAGTAGGTATGTGTGTCTGTAGTCTTTTATGTTTATATCCAAAGGCTATTTTATCACTTGACAAGGGGCAAGTCTTAGCATTCCTTGCCGTCATTTGAAGACATGCACATTTTGTTCTAAAAGGAAGACAATGAATGGAGAAGTTAGTCTACAAAAGCACCAAATTAAGAGACTATCTTGATTAAAGTGTAAATCATATAGTAAATCAGCTGTCATCATTTTGTCTAGTTCTTCTTTTTCCTATGTATATAATTTAAAACATATAATCTTTAAAAAATTAAACATTACAGATAAAACTCTCAAAACATTTGGTGCTTTATTCTTTATACTTTTAAATACACATGTATCTACAAACAATATATTGTACTACTTTAAAAATTTTACTATAGTTATTATTACCCTACAATGTGCTTTTCTCATTCAATATTGTTTAGACCCAGTCTGTGTTATATACAAATCTAGTTAATTCCTTTTAACTTTTCCAGAGCATTTAGATATGCGTGCAATTATGTTGCTTAATTAAGTTGCTTGATATACAATTAAGTTGCTTCTAGGTAGTTTTCAATATAACAGACTATGCTGCAATGAACATCCTATTAGGCACGTGTGTAAGCATGTAGCTTTCAAATACTTTTGACTATGACCCACAGTAAGAAAAATATTTTCTTCACGATCCTATACAAGCATACATATTTACATGTGTGTATATCTATAAACTGAAACAACAGCAGCATGAAACTTTATCCATATTGTGTGCGATACACGGGTGTGTTTTTTGTACTATTTGATTGAATAAATGCTAGTTATAACCCTGTAAATTATTTTACATCCCACTAAACCTATAGCTTGGAAAATAACGCTCTAGATACATGAGCACTTAAAAGTACTACTGCTTGAAAGTAGGTATGCATGTCTTCAATTGCTATCTAATTGTTTGAACGCCCCACTCCTCTCAAATGACTCACTGGCTTGGTACAGAATTCTACTTTTACATTTTCCTTCAGCATTTTAAGCTAATATGCCTCTTTTTTGTTCTATAATTTCTGATGAAAAGTGTGTTGTCAGTGTATTTCTCCTCTTTTCTGATAGTGTTTGAAATTTACTCTTTTCCCTAGATACTGTTCAAGTTGCATTGTGACAGTTAGATGCACATTTTTCTTATTTGCCCTTCCTAGTACACAGTAGGCTTTTTCACTCTGAGGACTTCTGTCTTTCTTCAATTCAGCTATTATCACATTGAATGTTGCTCTTTTCTACATTATAGATGTATGCTGCAGTTTCTCATTTTATCCTGCATATTTTTTAATCTATTAAGTTATTTTCCCCATACCTTTTTTTCTGTATTCTGAGAGATCTCTGTTTTACCTTGCAATTCACTCATTCTTTCTCCAGCTATACCAACGACCGTATGTTTTATTTCCTATATTTCCAAATGGTTCTTTTTCACATATGCCCTTTAAAAAAATAATCTCCTTTTCTTGTTTTATGGATGTTAATCTCCTTGGGCATTTTAAACATACCTAGTGTAAAGTCTCTTTCAACCAGATTCTACATTTATCACTGACTCTTCGGGTGTGAATGGTCACATTCGCTGGGACTCTTAGTTGCCTTCATGGTCCTACACACTTTGTGTGCTGTGACTGAAATCATACCTTTGGGTGGGTTTACTCCTGTGTGTTCCAATTATATATAGTCAAGTTATTCTTTTTAAAAAATCCCTTAAACTAATCATAAAGTAGAGTAAACACTGTCCAACAGTCAGTTTTCTTCTCCAGCACTGAAAGAGATCGGGCTTGGTCAGATATAATCGGTTATATTTAGAGGCAATGTTTAAAACCAAACTTATTTTTAAACAGAATTAAACTTGGCACAGTGACAGCTGTACTCTATGACAGGCCTAAAGGAACTGAGCCAAACTGAGGTAACAGTAGATTTATATATATCTCATTTCATACTCCAACTCAGAGGATGGTGAAAACTACTATCTATACTATTTAAATGTATTTCTCTATCACTCTCATTATTTTGCCTAGCATGAGAAGCTAAACTTGCATTAAATTAAATGTACATGTAATGCAACTCCATTCTATATACGTGTATATATAACTACAAAAACATGTATATTACACACCCTTAAAACAAAATGGTTTAAAAGTTCTAATACATTAGAACATGTTTTCCCTTTTTTTATGGAATGTCAATAATTATTATCAAGAGAATACTAATTACAAGCATCATTAACTTTCTAAAAATGTTGCAAGGAAATAATTTGTAAAAGTAAAATACAACACATAACATAGTGGTTAAGAGCATGGATTCAAATCCTGGCTCTTTGTTTGCCCTATGACCTATTGAGTTGGCTTCTCAATTTCCTCATTTGTAATCGGAAAGTATATTACTTACTACCTCATGGAGTTTTGTGAGAATTAAATAGGAAAATGTATGTAAAGCACATGTCACAGTGTCTGGCATTGTTCGTGGCATTAGCTGTAATCGTTGCTATTAGGATTATGGTACTAGCTTAAAGGAAACACTCATCCTTTGAAGAAACAATTTTCAAATTAGTATAATAACTGAAGAAGAGTTTTCTTTCCCATTGCTAGTGAGAGAGAGAATTTTTCCATTTTAGACTCTTGGTGAACCGAGTTTTAGATAGACAGACAGACAAATTAATACATAGCAGGACTCCTCCAGAAATACTCCTAAATTCAGAAGATTTTTTTGAAATGCCATGTTTTTCTACTCACATGTCTATGCAGCCCTCAGAACAGTCACATGAATCAGTAAACATGTTGGAAAAGCTGTTTAGACAATACGCTCGTGGCCACATAGTCTTTCTGTACTTAAAGTATGGAAGCTTTCTATTGTCAATTTCATTACAGAAAGAAATGGGCACCGACTCCACGCCATTGCTAATATCCACATCAGAAACAATTTCTTCTTGCTTTGGGTAATTCCGAGTCAACTGAACATAGGTATTGAAAGAAAAGTTATCTGTAAATAAAAAGTTACACTCTGTCTCAAGCAGGTAACGAAAAACTTCCTCCATGTTTCGTAGACTCCTTCCACAAGGGGTTTTATAACTCACGTGGAGCGCTGAAGAGTGAGAGTTAGTCTTCGCATGTCGTCTTTGGAAGTGGCATTTGATTGGTAGCTGTAGAGGGTTTTCTCCCTTGAAGGTTTGTAGCTTTTTCATTAGACAGGCATCAGAGCAGTCATGACTTTGGTAAGATAAATTCAGAGATGATTCTTTTTCTCTAAAGTCTGCAGCTTTATTTTCCAGAGAAAGAATGTCCTTATTTTTTGTAGATCTGTTTAAAATTCATTATTTATTAGTATCTCAAATTTATAGTACAATTCCCCATCTGTAAAAAACACTGGACACTAAGGTGGTTATTGCTTCCCATTATTTTCTTCTTAGATAACACTAAAATAAGCCAGATTCTAAAATAAACATTTTACTATGTTCTGCAACCATATAAAGGTATGCCTCGAGGGATTTTTTTTTTTCCCTGCAGACATCCAATATGTGGTGTTTTTTCCAGCACCACTTCTCCAACTGGGTGGCCAATAATTCGGTTCAATTCTGACACTATCTACCTGGAGTGTGCACCAGATCCCACAAGTGAAAGGGCTCAGTCCCACAAGACTGTCTCTACTTCTGATACAAAATACAAGTCGTCCCAGAAACCCATAGTCCTGACCAACCCTGAGGTACCCACAACCGCCTCCTCAGGTTTGACATCTTGCTAGACTCACAGAGCTCAGGAAAGCACTTTAATTAACTACTATTACCAGTTTATAACACACGATAGGATGCAGGAACAGCTGAATGGAAGAAATGCATAGGGAAGGAAAGTGGGAAGGGGCACGCATGCCCTCTCCATATGCACCACCTTCCCAGCCCCCCAAAGTGTTCACCAACCAGGAAGCTCCCAGAACTCTGTGGTTTTGAGATTTTTATGGAGGTTTCATTACATAAGCATGACTGATTAAATCACTGGCCACTGGTGATTATTTCAATCTCTAGCCCTTTTTTCCTCCCTGGAGTTGGAAGGTAGAGCTGAAAGTTCTAAACTTCTAATCAAGGTTTAGTCTTTCTGGCGACCAGCCGCCATCCTGAAGCTAACTAGGAGCCCCTCTCCACGAGTCATTTCATTAGCATACCTAAGATACTCCTGTCACTCAGGAGGCCCCAAAGATTTTAGAAGCTATGTCACCGGGACAAAGACCAAGAATCATTCTTATTATAGCACAACCCAATTTTAAAATATTCAGGAAAGCTGTGATTACAGAAGTAACATTTTGCTACAGCACCTAGCAAATTTAGAGTTCATTTAGAACATGCCCTCAATGAGTGGGTGAGGAAAGTGACATCTTTAGGCATGCTTGATTCTACCCTTTTGCCTGCAAAAAGCAGTGAAGGCTAGCTAAAAAACTGAATTCATCAAGAATTCTTCACGCTGTGTTTGCCTTCAACAACTGCACCAACTGAATTTTTTCCCACGGTATGTAATCCACCTAGCATCATACTGATACATCTGAAAATGGTAAACTGACAAGAGAAAATGGAGAGGTTATTGACTTTAAGGAATAAAAAATATCTGTGAAAAGATTCCATTATGTGTTTGGAACTCAAGTTTTAATGTTTCATAAAGAACCTCAGTTTTGTTTTACATAGTATTTTCTATCTTTAGGTGTCTTTATTATAAAAGTAAGTTAGGTATTTTAGAGACATTCTGACACTCACTATATAGAGCAGCACTGTCCAAAAGTACTCTCTGCGTTGATGGAAACCGCTCTGTATCGGTGCTGCCCAATATGGGCATGGGTAGCCGCTAGCCACGTGACGACTTTTACATGTGGCTAGTGCAACCACATTCACGAGAACTGAATTCTAAATTTTATTAATTTTAATTAACTCAAATTTAAATAGCCACATGTAGCTAGTAGCTACCATACTGAACGCACAAATATGAGGTTCCTCGTCCTTTTCCCAGCTGTACAGTAAGCCTCTGCATAAATTCCACAATTTAACTAGTCTTCTATCATTTCCAACCTTTTGCTATTATGAATCATGATGTAATGAATAACCTTGTACATAACAATTTCATATGTGTACAGATATTGCTGCAGAATACATTTCCAGAAGTGAAAGTACTTGGTCACAGAGTGAATGGATTAGTAAATTTGTTACAATTGCAAATTGCTCTCCATGGGATCAGCCCCTATAGCAATTTATGAGAGACCTGCTTTGATGAAGACTCATCAATCAATGGCTCTTGATGCTTTTGGATTTCTGACAATCTAGTAAGTTAAAGATATTAAGTTTATTTATAAGTCTTTTGATGTTGGAAATTGTTTCCATTGTTTCTCTGTTACTACTTTGATGAATATCCTCATACATAAACGCTTGACCAAATTCCTGACTATTCCTTTAAGAGGAATGACTAGGTCAACAGGAATATGTATTAAAAATACCTTTTTATTAATAAAACTTTCAAAATACACATAAGCTTGTGTTTTTCTCATAAAAAAGACTGATATGTTGGATCCTCATGTACTTGTGAGAACTGCAGAACTCTCGGCACACAATGACTCCGGCCTAACCTCTGGCCTAAGAGACAACCAAACTCTAGCAAGGCTTCGAGCAGCCCAAGGCCATGTCTCTAGGATGACCCCGGCACCTCAATAAAATGCCTTCCTGAGAAAGTTCAAGGCTGCCAGAAGAATTTACTGTTTCTTCTAGCCAACACCTGAAGATAAACCCCTGAACTCCCTTTCTTAGGACATTTACTAAAAAGGGGCTTAAAATTGTGAATCATTCCTCAGTTCCTCTGAGGGATACATGTATCTCCTACAACTCGGATGTCTTTCTCAAGGAGGTGCAAGTCATTCCTTCGCAAGGCAATCCTCAGGAAGGATAAGGCCTCTGTCTTCCAGTCTCTGTGGGAGGACAGAATCCTAACTCGGATAATTGCCCGCTAGCACACAGCTGGCCTCACGGATATGCACACTCACCAACGCACTGTCATTTTTCACTTGAGCCCCTGATCTCTCTCCCTCCCTCATTCCCCTTTAAGATGCCAGTCACCTCAGCACAAATTGGAATAGAGCTCAATTCTTTCCCCTACTGTCAGTAGCTACTGAATAATCTGTTTTCACTGCTTTAACCAATGTGTTTATCTTTGACACTTATTACCAAGTTTTGATAATTATCACCATTTTGCCTATTTTATTTCATTTACTCTCCCCAGCTCTTGCCCCATCTTGAAACACGCTGTTTTAAAGCAAATGCATTCCTAACAAATGTTTTAAAAATATATAATCTCAAATGGCCCATTTTCACCTTTCCTTTATTACCTTAAAATGTGTTTTAATCAGAACTCAAACAAATCCCACAGATTGTATTTGATTCAGATGTCTTTTATGTCTCTTTAACCTTATAACAGTGCCCCCCTTCACTTTATGACATTTGTTTGTTGAAGTTCAGTAAATTGTGTCGTTTGGCCTGTAGCATTTCACACATTCTGGAATTTGGCTGATGCTTTCCTTGTGGTATTGTCATTTAACACATTCCTCTTATCTCTTCTATTTCCAGTAAATCAGTAGTCAGTTCTAGAAGCTTAACTAGATTCAGGTTCAGTTTTGATGATGGTGGGGGCTGAGTGTAATAAATCACAGGTGGTGCTATGAATTTCCCATTGAGTCAAATAAGGTGACTCACAATGTTTGAATATTCACTTTTAGTGATGCTAAGATTTATGATTTTGGGTGTCTTCAGCCAAGTCCACCCATCTGAAAGCGCCTTATGAATCTTTCATCACATGACAGTTTTGTCATTTACTCATGTCTAGGCCAGTGCTCTTTAAGGTGTGCAGTGGCCCAAATGGTTTGCTACCAATTCATGATAAGTACAAAAATCGAAAGTTGCAAAAGTTCGAAAGTTTTACAGCAATTTAACACTGCCACAAAAATCGAAAGTTTTACAGCAATTTAACACTGCCACAACATTTTTTGCATTTCACGAGTATCGCTCAGTAAATTGGAAGTTGAAAACAAAACACCTGTTCTTACCAGTTAGTTCGAGAGCACTGCCTAAGGCCACTGTTTCTTCAGGGGTGGGGGGTTGTAAAAATAACAATCTTATTCTATCATTCCTAGAATTTTTCAGATGGAATTCTTTTATAAAGAAGAAATTTCACCATCAACTCTTAGGTTAACCTGAAATATGGTTAGTACAGGAAAGGCAGGATAAATGCTTAATTCTTTCTCTTTATTTACTAGTATTCAGAATGAGTTGTATCCTAGCAACTACCAGAATGACCGATTTTTTCAAATGTTGTTATGAACCCATGGGTTTTTATATATTTAACGTATTTAAATCAATCACAGTGATTATTCCTTTCGAAGTTCAAATTGTGCCCTTTTTGTTCAGTGGGAGCTCCTTCAAGTTTGCTCCTGCATCTTTCAAACAGAATTAGTCTTGGATAGGGTTTTTGCTTCCTGTCACAAGATGTCCCAGGTTTGGAATCAGCCATTTCTCTAAAGGGACTATGATTCCATTTAATGAGAAACGACATTCAGAGATCACAATCATGGTGCGAGGAATACACATATTTTTTAATCAACACAGACTGCCAAATTGCTTTCCAAAAAGGCTGGGCCAATTTACACTCTTAGAAGCATGTATGAATGCTGATCTAATTGAACATTATTTTTAATATTTTAATCAAATTGATAGATAAAAAGTAGTATTTCATTACCGCCTTAATTTGTTTTCCTCTAAATAATAGGCAGTTTGAACATAACTTCATGCTTATTGGACTTTTATTTTTCCTTTGGTGAACTGTCTATTCATATGCTTTGTCCATTCTCCTATTGGGGGTTTGTTCATTCATTCATTCATTCATTCTTCTACCAAAGATTTCTTGAGTACTGGCTATGTGCCAGGTGCTATGGAAACAATGTGAGCTCCGTGATCTCGAGAAGTTTACATTCTAGGCAGAAAACTAAGTATTTATAATAAAGTATAGATAATGTTATGAGTAAAGCCATGATACATAATGTCATGGAAAGATATCTGATCGTTATTACTTTTCTATTTTTTAGGGTTCTAAATTAATTTTTCTATGGTTTGGGAGTCCAAACCATCTGGGATTTTGATGTACCATAAAGATCTAACTTAAATTTTCCAAATGATATCCACTTGTTCCAGGGTCATTTATTAAATAACAAGTCCTTCTTTTACCTGGGGACTTCTGACTTACTAACTTAATCATACCTCATACAAATACATAAAAATATTTTCTTATGTCCTAGGCTTATTCTGTCTCTTGATCCAACTGTTAATTCTATACCAATCCCAATATATAGAAAAAATAATAATTTTTTCCACTGGTTGATGCAACATTTTGATATCTGTTAGGGCAAGTTCTTCCTCACAATTTTTCCTTTTAAACATGTTCTGTTTTCCAACCTTTTCTATCTTTTGAGATTAAATTTATAATAGCTTGCCAAGTTAACAAAAAAAAAAATCCAAGTGTCTAGATTTCATATGGAATTAAATCTGTACATTTGGGAAGAATTTACATTTTTATAATATGCAATTCTCCCATCCAGGAGCATGGTTCTTTACCCATTAAAATCTTTAGTTTTAATTTTCTTCATATATATTTCTTGTGATTAGTCCCATTTATTTTACTTTTGGTATTGTGAGTGAGGACTTTATTCTGTATTTTCTAATGGTATAAACTTCCATGTTTTTATTTTATGTGACTGTGTTCTTATACCCTCTTTTTAGTTTAATAATTTTATACTTGAATCATGGATTTTTTTACGTACATTACCTACAAATAATTTTACTTTGTACATTTCAATAATCGTATTTTCTTTGATATTATATTGTACTATCTAGAATTTCTAGAAAAATACTGAATAACAATTATGACAGGAAGCATTCATTCCTGTGTTAATCTTTATTTAAGGGAATGGCCTCTAAAGTTTCATTAATATAGAGGATGCGGATGTTAGTTAGAGAAATACATTCTCTATCACATTAAAAAAAGAGTTCTTTATTTCTCATAGATGGTATTGACTTTTTTAAATCTTTGAGAATTTCTTAAGATAAGCTTTTACTCCTAAGGTCTACTTCTGTAAAATAACAGATTTCCTAATATTAAATCCTTCTCGCTTGACTAATATAAACTCTATTTGGTGATCTCATTCTTTTATTTTTCTTGATTAGAATCGCTACAGTTTTATTTAGAATCTCTATATCCGTAATAGTGATATTTAAACGTTTTAGGGCCATGAGCCATTTTGACAATCTGATGAAAGCTATGAACTCTCTCCCTAGAAATATACTTTTAACATAAAAATTTGCATACCACTGAAGGGGCTGCACAGCTCCTAGCGTAAGGACTCCTTTATTATAATTACCTCCACACTTAGATGATTTCCCCACTGCCATTTCCCCTATTGATAAAGTGCCAGGTTCCTTCCTACCACTTTTTCTTATAAAGCATCACAGTGTACTCTGAACTCTGGGCACTTCTACTTACTTGTCTACTTGAGATATACCTCCCCTTTTTTTTGTTTCATTCTGTTTTTACTGTAATAAATTCTCTTAGGCTCTTACGGATTTTTGTTCTTTGTTCTGATATAGGCTACTCACTGTAATGTGAGTTATACAGCTACAGTTTGTATAACCAGTAACTGTTTCATTTCCCTTTTCAACTCGCCTTAACCAAATAAATTGTTTCACACTGGTTTCTGTGGCAACCTCTTCTCCAGATCTCATTGTATGATTTCCTCTTTTTTAACTATGATCTTTTTTTGTTCCCATTTTGCTTTTATGGGGGGAGAGGAATATAAAATACCAATGTGATGACTCAAAAGGTTCTTCTCTGAAAATGAAGGGATTAACCCACAGTATATAAGAGAGAAAAGTATCTGGGTTACTCTTAGTTCTTAAACAATAACTAATAATTCTACAGTAGTTTACAGTATACTTTCATATAATTTCCTCATGTGACAGTAAGTACAGCTCAAAGTTACCATAGTTTGCGATGTGTAATGAGCACTTTTTTGCCCAAATTTGTGAGGAAAAAATAAGGATGTGCATTAGACATGGGTTGTATTAATTCCATACCTATATAAATGTTTTTAATTCTTTTATTTATGTTTATGAGTTAAAAGTGTAACTCTGGAAATCAATAACGATATCTGTATGCAAAATAATACCCTGGAATATGATAATTGGTTTTGTTGAACTTACGACAAACTTGCAACGACAAATTTGTTACCGGTACATAAAATTTCTTGTACCTTGTGTCTGTTCTTGTGTTTTGTAATTACTTGTTACATAAAATTTCTTGTACCATATATGTTAAAAATGCTAAAATTCCTTTATAATACAAAAAACAAGTACCTAAATATAAATAAATAAAAATTTGAATTAAAAAATTAAAATGAAAAGGTTTTTTTCCCCCTGAAAGTTTGGGCCAAAAACATGGGTACGCATTATACACAGGAGTGCATTGCACATGGTAAAATATGGTAGTTATTCGTAGAACAATACAAGGGTGCCAAAAAAATGTATACACATTTTACGAAAGGAAACAACTATATTAAAATTGTAATACTTAATATAAACCGATAACAAAAGACAAATACAAGCCACATTTGACTTTTGTAATTACAAGAGGTGCTCAAAATAGTTACCATCAGTGTAATTTTAATACAATTGTTTCCTTTCTTAAACTGTGCATACGTGTTTTTTCTTTTTTCTTTTTTTTTTTTTTTGGTACCCTCTGTGTACCATTAGAACAATTTGAACTAAAGTTTGCAATAAATTCGGTAAAATCTGTAATTTGGAATTTAGGATTTCAACAAAGTTAGCCAACCTGGCTTAAAAGTGGTTTCCTGGTGACTAATTTAATAAAAATTAAGGGAGAAGTATGTTTTTATATTTAAGAAGTTAGAAAATAAATAAAACATGGAAATGAAACACTGATATGGACCTCAGAAATGATTCTTTTCTTATTTATGCCTCATTTCATAAAACAAATGAAAGAAAACCAACTTACTACAAAAGTCTCAGGTATAAAGTAACCTAGTTCCCATCCCATTTTATGGGGACAAAGGTTTACTTTCTTATATGGATGAAGATACATTACTGGAAAAAATAAATGTAAAGAAAACCAATCTTATGCATAGTGTTATCAACCTAGTTACTGACCTCCCCCAAAATACTGGAGGCAAACAAACAATAGGTAGGTAAGTAAGGTGATCTTGTATTGTCTGCACCTGTTTGTCAGCCTCTGGGTAGGAGCCTCTCAGTTTGTATGTGGCTTGAGAACTGTTTTGTCATTAGACAACTTGAACTACAAGGCAGAGCATGGCTTCAGAGACTGCCAATTGATTTCCCAGCTTTTAGCAAGTCTGAGGTATACAGTCATTTTACCCTTTATGACCTCTGAAAGGGCATACTTTCAAAAAATGAATGTGAAGGCTATAATAGACACATCTTTGGTCATCTTCTGAAAGGTGGCCATTTTAATTTCAGAGTACACAAATCTGTCTGATCACGTATTCATACTGGGTGATTTATAACCTCTCAAAAATTTATATTAAGATATATAAAGAATATCATGAGGTAACACTCAAACAAGAAGATCATGTCTTGTTCAGCTAGGGCAGCCTATGTCAGACTATGTGGGAACAGAAGAACTAATTGATAACATACAGAGAGAACTAGATCTAAGCAATGTGCACCTTGACCTCAGGTACTGACTTTCTAGTTTCAGTTCTAGTCCGTATACGGCCTGCTGTGTTACATTTTTCTGTTCTTGAACACCTATTTTATTTATGTGTGTGTGTGTTTGTGTGTGTGTGATTGTGTATGTGTGTGTTTAAAAAAAATCCTTTTGGGTGTCAGTGTGCATGTCATACGAAAAGCCAAATGGCTTAAATTCACCTGTCTTTTAGCAGTGGGGCAAGCCCATTTTCACCATGTGTTAGCCAAAGCTGCACAACTGGTATATTTCTAATAACTTCCACTACTTAAGCTGACTTGAGTAGATAGATGTGTGTTCCTGACAAACCAAAGTACTTGGCTAAGAAAAAGAATTAAGCCAGGGTTCCTAACATCACAAAAGTACCTATCTTTGTCGAAGAATCACCATTGGAATAAATTTGTGTTCACATATACCTATGTTGTAGCTCACTTATATGGAGTAAAATTAAATTAAACTCAAGAATAAAATACATAAAGCCAGTTTCCTGTCAGACCTAAGATTTTTCACTCTGGTTTGCCACTGACAAATTGTGTGACATAGAGCAAATTCAGCTGGAGTTTGAGAACCTGTGGCTTAGTCACCATTTAGTTGCCAGTTTATGTGACTACTGGCCTACTAGGGGTTTAGCTTCTGTAAGCAAAACAAGTAACAAACTCATGATCTTCATAGGGAGATACAAAAAAAGATCATTTAAACATAATTCTGGTCAAGAATGAAATGTGGCCTTGGAACTCGTAATGGCTATGGAAGAAAATCCTGACATGTCCCTTCATATGAGACGATCTCAGAAAGTTCAACTCAAAGTTAGGTATGATCTCATGAACAAAGCCTCTGAGTGGAAATACTGTAATAAGAATTGTAGGTTCTAAGGAAACCAGATTCTGATTATGCAATTACAAATAATCCTAATGACATGGGAAAGCAGAGAAGCCAATTTAGTTTCTCTAGCAAGCTCAGGTTTTTAAAAGAATATGTACAAAATAAAGAGAGAAGACCAATTATGGATATAAAATATTGGTGTAAAACTATAAGAAAAGTGTCACAGGGGCCGGCCCGGTGGCTCAGGAGGTTAGAGCTCCATGCTCCTAACTCCGAAAGCTGCCGGTTCGATTCCCACATGGGCCAGTGGGCTCTCAACCACAAGGTTGCCGGTTCGACTCCCGCAAGGGATGGCGGGCTGTGCCCCCTGCAACTAGAAACGGCAACTGGACCTGGAGCTGGGCTGTGCCCTCCACAACCAGGATTGAAAGGACAACAACTTGACTTGGAAAAAAGGCCTGGAAGTACACACTGTTCCCCAATAAAGTCCTGTCCCCCTTCCCCAATTAAAAAAAAAAAAATCTTAAAAAAAAAAAAGTGTCACAAAGGCTCAAACCTACTAAGAACTAAGGTTTCCAAAAATGTTAATAAAACAACAAAATTTTTAAAGCTATGTTTGAACAAGAAGACAATCTGTTAGGGGAAAGACTGTATAAGGTTAACTGATGAGAGAGAGAACGACAAGCTCAAAAACAATTTGCCTTTGTCTTTTCTATCTATAGTATAGCCAGCCCTCAAGTTGGAAAGGCCAGACAAAAATGAAAAGAAGAAACTGAAGTCTGTGATAGTTAAAAAGGGTCGGTCCTAGAATGCTAGTTTATTTAAACATATTTAAGATTCCAGGCCCGAAGAAATTAAATCTCTCAAGATCTTGAAAAAAGTTACAAATATAAATGAAAAATGTAAAAATGCTGCCCTGATTTCTTTTTAAAAAAGGTAACATTGCACACAGTACAGAATGCGTAGCTTATTCTGATCCATAAGCAATTCTAGAAAAGAGAATCAAGCATATGACTTTTAAATACTTACAATTTGAAAAGCCATCGTGGACTAGGTAAGAAAAAGTTCAAATTAACCTAATTCTCTTTTTTGATAAGGTTTGCTAAAAGTTTGGTAACAACATAGAATGCTATAGTAGTGAACCTTGACTTCTCGTGATAGCCTTATAAAACAGAAATGTAGGTGAGACAATGAAAGAGGTAAATAAATTCACAGTTGGTCGAACAATTCTTTCTGAAGAGTAATGAAAAGAGGTCTCTAGTAGTGAGCTATAATAAAGACTAGAAAACTTATTTAATATATTTGTGCAAGATGAAAAGCTACATAGAAAATATATAGATAAGAGATTCAAAATTCCAGAGGACTCTGATAAGCTAGGATAATGAACTTAAAACCAAAGAGGGAGGCACTTAACAAGAATAAACTAAGTCCTGCAAGTAGGCTTAAAATTATCTAAATATAAGATGGGGGATAGTGTGATGGTAATTTCTATGAAAAAGAATCTTATATTTTAGTGATTTAGAGTAATTGAATTTGTTTTTTAAGAGGTAATGAAATTTTATGTTGTACGTGTATCGTATCGTATATCAGAAGGTCAGAATTTAGCTACTGAAATGACCAGTTAAAGAGTTTTAAAACTGAACTTAGCTTTCTCTGAGGGCATTTTAAAATAAGTTTTATGAGTCTTTCAGACTCAAACTACAATGACATCTCTAATATTTATAAACGCAAATCACATATGATAGTGCCAATCCACAACTCTCATAAACACTGACAAGAAAAAAAAAAGAATTCTCAGTTGACTTTTTTTTTTTGTCATTTTAATATGTAGCTAAAAGGACAATCAACTTGATAACTTTCTTTCTAAAGACACTTTTTGTTTTTTGAAATTCTGTTCCTTGCCCTAGCAGAAAATGTTTTCAGAAACTTGAACTAGTACTTGAAAGTTTTAGTGCAGGCATTATCTACTAAAAATAAAGATTAAATGTGAGAGTACTAGATTTCCTTATACAATTCGACTTTATGCTAAGAAATCTTTACTGAAATCAATGGTAAAAGAAGAAAGCAAACATCAGAAAAATTTCACCTATTCTCATAAACTTTCTGATACTAATTTAGAGCTGTTCTGCATTTAAAAAACTGAACTAAAACTGAAAGAGATACTTTGATCCTTTTTAATACTATTCTATTTTAAAAGAAACAATCAGGGAAAATAATTTTCTAGTTAAAAAAATAACCAACTTGGTAGGTTTCAGTATGTTAATAATATACACAAAGACAAGCTAAACTTTAACTAAAAGACTTGACTACCTAGGGATATTAACAAATAAATAACCTAGTAAGGGACTCATGAACCTTTATCCTACATAAAATACTAAAATTTACAACTTTTAAAGCATTTGATGGGAAAGAATTGTTTTTTATATATATAGTCTACCTGTCAAATGATTTTTTGGAACAAAAGCATTAACAATGTAAACGAATTTAATTTATATACATACAGAATTGTACAGTCTTCTGGAAAGGAGTCTTCATATGACGTAGAGGGCAATGAACTTGATTTGTTTTCCTGTTCATTCTGGGTCACAGGCTTATGATCTATATGGGAAAAGTACAAAAGTAAATAACAAGTACACCAACTTAAAAAATCCTTCACTGTAATATCTAAATAATATCTTTATTGACTAGAGATATAAGGAGCCCTTAAATGTGTAAACATACTAAAATTTCAAGATGGAGTAAAAAAATTAAGTGTAATATTTTAAAAACATGAGATAGGATGAAAATATAACTTAGGATAGAAGAGATTTCTAATGCAGAAACTCTAGTTTGGTCTGAACTATCAACCTTTAAGGTGAATATCAGGTATCCCTATTTCTGCTTGTATTTTATAGAAAAATAACATAACTCTTAAAGGCTCTATAAAATGGTCACCAATGGAAAGTTTATGTATCTTTTGTTTTCTCACTGTTTTACTGTTACCTACTTTTATGAAGAGGGTGAGGTAGGCTATTTGGGTACCTCTTTTTGTCTTTCCATTTCTTTTCATACTTTTTTAAATCTCTCCTATATCTTTCTGCACTAATTTCATTTCTTCTTTTTTCTTTTTCTACTCATCTATTCTTACTCTCTAACACGACTACAATATAGAAATAAACTGTGGATTTAATGGAAAAAGTTATAATTCCTCTCAAGAAAATGGATAATATACCCAATCCCTTGTATGGGGACACAACAAATATTTACAGCTTGTTATACATAAGCAAGAAAAATAAAGGTAATTAGTGGTTTGTGGAGTCTAGGCTGGATCTGGGATGGTTTGTTTTGACCTAGCACCAAATCCTTTTATTTCTCCCAGTCTCAGTATTCTTTTTAAATACTAACATGAAACTGCATTAGTAGAAAGTTGTTAATTCTTGTGTTTGCCAAAAATGTCAATCACTTAACTCTCTAATTACTTACTGACAAACATTGCTCTACCTACCACTGGCAAGCACATACTTATTTTGATAAATTCATTACATTTCAGATGAATTATATAAAAATGTGAAATAATATTTAGCATTTCTATTGATGAAATTACTTTAAAAGAACCCAACCAAACAAAACAAAACATTGTTTAGAATTAGTTCCTCTGACCATTTCCTGCATTCAAGCATTTAAAAGCGTCTTTCTTACAAAACTAATGCAATCCCTTACCGGTGTGTTGATTCCAAGTGCTACTTACTAAAGGATACTGCAAAAGGCTGTTTTCTTAAAAAAGCCACTATTCTAAAAATATGTTAGCTACTGAAATTGAGAATACTTTGGAATAAGAAAAGATTTCTTTAAAATACACTGATGATGCTAGGGTGTGTTTTCAGAGATTTAAAACCTTAAGGCATCAAATTATGACAGTTAAAATTATTACAATTTGTTGATAATACTTAGCAGCAGTAATTATAATCCAGTAAATGTACTTCCTTAACACTTTAGCAAATTAGTGGTGACTAAGATTTATAGGATAGTGATTCCAATAAAGTAACTTTCTATTTTTCTAGTCCTGGTACATTATCTTTGATGTATCTTCTAAAACAAATTTGTTTAGAGTTTGGAAGACTGTCTAATAATAATGTAGCAATGAAAAATTTTCCCACCAATTTATCTATTCCAGAATACACTTTTCTAGTATGGTTCTTCACACAAAGCAGGATTATAGTAGTTTCTAGTCTTAGAATTCTATTTGCCCTTACAGGGAAAGCTTTTCTGAAGAAGAGACATATTTGTTCATTCTTTCCCTAGGAGGCTTTGCATTTCCCATCTCTGGATGGGTAGGAATTTTCATTTAATGGGGAACTGATTTATATAATTTACCAGTATAGGTCTTATAATTTTATTTTAAATTATATTTAGTTACCTGACATAATTAAGGCAGGCCTGCTTCTGATCAAGAAAATACCAGAGAACACTCTAGATTGGGTTTAGAAATGTACATACCCTTTACCAATGTTGAATTGTTACTTATGGTTGCTTCCTTCACTAGAATCATTGCTTGGATATATTCTGTTCAGGAAGGAAAAAAGAATAAAAACAATTAACAGCAGTGTCACCTTTATTCAAGGTGCCAGCTACTGTGTCAAACATTTTACATACTTTATCTCATTTATTCATTTTAATCTTCACAACTCCTCTGAGAGGTTCTTGCTCAGGCAGAAAAAGTTACCGAAAAGTGATCAGTACTTTACATCCACTCCCCAGAGACCGCTCAGGCCTGTGTTTACTCCCCAGGGACCACCCAGGCCTGTGTCACACAAGATAAATTAAACTGTCCAAACACCCTTAGAAAGGAGATAATCAGAACGATATAGCTTTCCAGCTTGTGCAGACTGCTGGAGCCTGCCCATAACGTGAACTCCAGCCTCATTATAATATAATATAATTAGAATGAACATTATGGCTGCCCCCCACCCTCCCGCCCCATGGGTTTTTCTAGATGCATTATGGGTAAGAGCATGCACAGAAAGAAACTAGTTACATAACCAGCATATGCCAATCAAATGACTTCAGTCTATATGTAAAACATCCTGAGTTTAGATATCACATCCTCTATTATAAGGAAATTTATCTACTCTTTCCTATATAAGAAAAAGCTCATTTAAAGATCAGTGCAGTTGTCTGCTTAAGACTCTGCCTCTGGCAGCTTCTCTGCCAGCCGCTTTCTTTTTAAATAAACTTTCTAACTTCTATTCCTTTGTGCCTTGTGAATTCTTTCATATTCTGCAAATGACCAGGGGTATCCAAAGACAAAACAGTTCTTATGATTATCTGCATTCGAGACAAGGGAATTGAGGCTGAGGTTAAGCTATTTTTCTACAACATTGCTTAGGAAGTAGTAGAACTGGATTCAAACCTAGGTATATCTGATTCATGAAGGAATGACAAGGAATATTAAAATGAAAAACAGTACTAATTTTTGGGATAAGCACATAATAGACTAATGCATTAAGAACACCCAGAAGGTATTCAGAATAGTCTGAGGCAAAATGAAGAATAGTCTGGGGGAAAATTCACTTAAACATCTTATGTCGTGATGGAATCAAGGAGGTTTCCACATTAAAGTCTTATGTTCTAAAACCAACCAGGGTTGAAGATAAAGAAATAGAAAAAATAAAAACTTGGATGACTGAACTGATTGCCTGCATAGAATGAAAGTTTTGCTTTCGGAAGACTGCTAGTAAGGCAAGTTCTGTATAAAGCAGGCGAAATATAGTTATGTGTACTTCTGTGTTTAAAAAAAACACTAGTTGTCTCTGAATGATGTGGTCATGGATAATTTTTGTTATATTATCTATATGTACCAAAAGTTGTACAATAAGCACATACTACTTTTGCAATATTCCTCCCCACCAAAAAAAAGATGAAAAGGAAAAATAAAATGAGGGATAAAAGGTAGACTGAGATAAAAAGAGATAAATTCAGTAGCTATTATTCAAAGCCAGCATCTTCACCCACTTTTATAAAATATTCATGGTACGGTAACAGCAAGTTTTTATAGAAACAGAGCATGCACACACAAAAAACAGATAGTACTGATATTATGCTCTTAGGAAACAAAGAAATTATTTGACTTTTAAAACAAATAGTACTGGAAATAGAATTACACTACATGCCAGTGGGTTACATTTAGCATTAAATGTACTGAAAGTTTTTATTGCTTCATACCTTTATTCGTGGCAGACCCATCTTTGATCTTTTGTTTCAGTGACTGTAGCACATTTTGCACTTGCTCAAACATGATGTCCACTTTTCCATCATCTTCCAGCTGCATCCAGAAAGTCTTTGCATCACCTAAAATATAAATCAGTGAGTAGCATAAGATCTCAACAGAAATAGACTAGTTTCCCCACAATACATGTTACAGGAAATCCACTTGGTTTCTAAATAAAATCAAATTTAAATGGTCTTTCACTTCCTTTGAAGAAAAAAATTTTGGTTATTATTTCTTTACAAATAACTAGAAACTAGGAATATGATCTATCTCATTTATCTCTGCTAATTTAAAAAACATGTTGAAAACGTAGTGACACTATTTCTTAACTGGAAAACAGAAGGAATGACTTCATTGCAGACTGGCAGTGCACGTATATATAGACACACATTCATTTGAAAAGTTTTAGGAATACGACTTGCACTGAGTATGGAAGTGGATGGTTTTGAATGAAATATTTCAACAATTGCTGAAATAATTAAACATCTAAAACTAATGCTTTCTAAATGTCTTTTATATTAACTTTTAAATAATTACTGTGTTTCCCCGAAAATAAGACCTAGCCGGACAATCAGCTCTAATGCGTCTTTTGGAACAAAAATTAATATAAGACCCAGTCTTATTTTATTATAAGGCCCGGTTTTATTTTACTGTAATATAAGACCCCGTCTTATTTTACTATAAGTCCCGGTCTTATATTAATTTTTGCTCCAAAAGATGCATTAGAGCTGATTGTCCGACTAGGTCTTATTTTCGGGGAAACAGGGTACATGAAACAAAATGTTTCAATTTTTTAGAGTTATATAGATGAGCCAACATTTCAGATGCCCACCAAGCTAACACCTTAGAAACTTCCTAGAGAAATAATCCTTTTAAAGCTAAAAACAGATATATGAGAAAGATAATTAAAATAAACTGGCAAAAGCCAAATCTCACTTACACCACGTTTAAAAGTCACAAAAATATCTAAAAGGTTAAACACAATTTATATATAAAATGTTAAAATTAATGTATAAAATGTTTAAAATTAACAGGGACTTAAGCAAAGGAGGAACATAATAATTTCACTTTAAAAAGGTCACTTGAGAAACCATTAGGAGGATTAATGGGCAGAGAGCTTAGTAAGTTTACAAAAAATATTTTTCTCAATAAAACTTAAACCCAGAA
The DNA here is from genome assembly GCF_036562045.2 of Rhinolophus sinicus. Classification (NCBI taxonomy): domain Eukaryota; kingdom Metazoa; phylum Chordata; class Mammalia; order Chiroptera; family Rhinolophidae; genus Rhinolophus; species Rhinolophus sinicus. The sequence continues at coordinate 87,524,267 of NC_133754.1, forward strand.
CCTGTAAGATTGGCAATGGAGTGAGACTCTTCGTTAGAGGCTTAGGCCTCAGAGTCCCAACTCTCTCTGGCAGTTACCTTATCCAAAAGGGATCTCTGGCTAATTAGAGGTGCTGCCACCAAAGCAGCCTCAGGAGAGGTGCCGTTTCCCTATTACCATTCTGGCTGATGTGTACTACACAAGACTCTAAGCCTACTTTTAATTCCCCATAGCACAGCTCAGACAAGGTTTCAGCATTTGAAACAAATGCAATGTGAGGACAAAAGGAATGAGAAATAATACTTTAGAGGTAGATAAGGGCCATGACATAGAGGGCCTTGTGTGCCATGCTAAGCAACTTCATTTTTAAATGGAAGGTGATGGGGAGTCACTCAAGAAGTTTAAGTATCTTACGTGATTAGATTTGTTTCTTAGAAAGACCACTCATGTGGCAGTAAACGGGGAGGAATCAAGAATGATTTCTAAGTTTCTGACTCAGGCAACCATATGTATAGGAATGGTATGCATTGAGATAGGGAATAAAGGTAGAGGCACATATAAGGAATTCAAGTATGGGGAGGCCAGTTAGCTCAGTTGGCTAGAGCACAGCGCTCATAACACCAAGATCGCCGGTTCGATTCCCACATGGGCCAGTGAGCTGCACCCTCCACAACTAGATTGAAAACAACGACTTGACGGGTCCTGGAAAAACACACTGCTCCCCAACATTCCCCAATAAAATAAAATAAATTTTTTAAAAAAGTTTTAACAACAAAAAAAGAAATTCAAGTAGGACAAGTAAACTGGATACACAGGTTCCAGAGTAAGATCTGGTCCAGATATACAAACTTTGGAGTCGACAGCACACAAATACTTGCTGAAGCCACAGAATAGATGTGATTAGAGAGAATGTGTAGAAAATAAGAGGGTCTTCTGTAGAACATCAACGTGTAAGGGATGAGTACAAGAACAAGGAATCATGGGGACAGCAGCACACAGGTGGAAGGAAACTCCAGGAGCAGCATCCCAGGAATCAGTGGAAGAACAGGAGTGGTGATTAACACTCTGGGCTTTGGAGTTCAGATACATTTGGGTTTGAATCCCAGCATTGCCACTTATTACCATATTTCCCCTGAAAATAAGACCTAGCTGGACCATCAGCTCTAATGCGTCTATTGGAGCAAAAATGAATGTAAGACCCAGTCTTATTTTATAATATAATATATGATATAATATACCGGGTCTTACATTCATTTTTGCTTCAAAAGACGCATTAGAGCTGATGGTCTGGTTAGGTCTTATGTTCGGGGAAACATGGTAGCTGTGTGACTGTATCTCTATAAAATTGGAATAACGGCAGCTACCTCACAGAGTAGATGTGCAGAGAAGCACGGGGTAGTTAGCAAGAAATTACTGCATACAATTTAACAAAACGAATTACTCTTTAATTGTGGAATTTTAGAGATCATTCAGCTAAGTGGGGAAAATATTTTCTGAAGCAGGGCTTTCTCAGAATCCTTAAAATCATTCCACTTTTCACTGACAGATAACTAACAAAAATCATTGCTTTTAGGCAAAACTATTTGTCAAAGCACTTAATTGATTATTACCATTTATTTTCAGGACTATGAGTCAATACTTCATACTTGGGATTTATCTTTATTTGAGGTGGACATCTACACAGGAAGGATTTTGAAAGGTATTTAGGAATAGCTTTTTGTAGCATTATAGTCTTCTGGAATCATATACAACTCTCTCCTGGCTTGAGAAAATAAGCAGTAATGCTGAAAGACAGCAATCAGGACTTCAGTGAATTTTTGTTTTACAGTGACTATTATTTAAAACTGTGTTAGAAATGTCAGTACATACCAAATTATTCTGATAGGAAATACTTAAAACGAATTAATTAGAAAGTCTTCGAATGGATTAATAAAGAGGACACTGGCAATATAAAAAAACAAAGCCAATCAGAAAATACTGAAACTATCTGCTTGCAGAATAAATGAATGTAACTAAGCAATTCATACTTATTTGTCCTGGGTTTTTAATATATTGTTCCTTATGACATCTTTGTTATCTCATATTACTCTAGGTTTAACTCTCATATTTCAATAGTACTTGTTCCTCATGTCTCCCTTCTTGATCATTTTTGTCTTTTTGCCATGGAAACTTATAACCACAGTAACAAAGAGGTAACCTATCTGATAAATGAGATTACGAGATTCAGTTAATAACTTTTCGAACAAAAACACTAAATGAGTATCATACTTCTAAGAAGAAACATTTCAACTATAGACTGCATAGATGGTTACAACAATGTAAACAATTTTAGTTTCTTGTTCCTTTACTTCTTCACACACTGTCTGCATGCTGAGAGTTATAATCTAAGACTGTAAATACTTCAGTATATTTCACTAGAAGACAGTTACAAGGAATACAGGAGCAGGCACTTGAATTGAAAATCAAATTAGTATACTAATATTGGGGCTACTTGCCTCCAGAAATGAAGTGTGCTATCTGATAAATACTGTCTGTCCAACTTGTTCTCTTAGCTAGATATGACTATTTATTGCAAGAACATAATCATAAATATAGCAGTTTTGTAAAGAATGAAGACAAATTATAGTTACACTATATGTCTCTCAATGTCACTTGAGATAGACTGTCTCTGTAAATAGGCAACGCTCATGAATCACACTGATCTGAATTCATTTACTAGATGAATAGTTATGGAATGCTTACCAAATACATTGATAATGACCCAGGAACACAGAAATATATGTACGTTTCTTTTTAAAAATTATATACCTATATCTCCCTTGAGGAGCTTCAGGGCATTGGTATAGAGGATCTCTAAGACATCTCTGAGCCTGTGATCAATCAGCAAAGTGTGTGGTCTATGAACTCCAGGGGGGGGGGTCCCAAAATCCTTTTAGAAAATATGCTAGATCAAATTATTTTAACAGTAAAACTAAGACATTATTTGTCTTTCTTTTTTTTTCTGTGTTGACATTGATGATACAAAAGAAATGAAGAGTAAAAGTGCTGGTGTCTTAGTTTAAACCAAGGCAGGCGCACCAAACTAGCAGTAAGTCATTGCATTCTTCACCATCAATTTCACTTAAGGATGTCCTTGATAAAGAACCTAAATGATTACCACAGTACAGTGTCTGTCTCAAAAAAAGCACTAGTGAGATTGTTCGAATTATAAGTTAATTTAGCTGCTTTTGTTTTTCAGGGAAAATTATTTTTACTTAAAAGAACCACTAATAAAAATGATGGGTTTTCATATTTAGGTGTTTGGCACACATTTTCTTGAAAATGAACAAAGTTAGACTATCATTTGAAGGACAAAACTGACAGCATTTGTTACTAATAATAAAATTCAAGCTACCAAGGTGAAATGGGAAATTTGGAAACTTTGCATTCTGCTATGATAAGCTTGACAGCGTCTCAATAATTAATCACTCTTTGATGAGACTGGTAGCAATATTAACAAATGTGATTTTTAAATAGTGATGAAATATGTAAACATTTGGAAAAATCTGCATAATTCACTAAACCAATATTTTCTAAGTGGCCAATGCATGATGTTATAAAATCATACATGTATAAAAGAAAAGTGTACAACAGACCAATGAATTTTAATGTAACAGTGTAAAATCTCACTGATATGAGTTCAGATTCCACACTATAACTAACCTTGAAGGAACGACTACTTGTTGAATTCCGTAGTTGTATCAAAGAAAAATATCCAATTATTTGAAAGTCTATTAAAATATTCTTCCTTTTTCCAATTTCTTATCTGTGTGAAGCTTCATTTTTTTTTATATATTTCAGCAAAAGCAACATATCACAACAGATTAAATGCAGAAGTAGATATGAGAATATCCCTTCTTTTAAGCCAACTATTTAAGAGATTTGTAAAAATGTAAAACAATGTTCTCACTCATTTTTGTTTTAGAAAATAGTTATTTCTCACAAAAATGTAATTTGTTAACATGGTGAGTTTACTATTATTTTTAAATGAGCCAATAACATTTTCAAAGCTTCTCAGTTTCAATTTCTAACACAGTAAATACGAACATATATTATTCACATAAACAAAAGCTGTTAGGGGTTTTAAAACTTTAAAGAGTATGAAGTAGTCCCGAGACCAAAAGAAAGTTTGAGAACCATTGGCCTAGATAAATTAGTGAAATTAGTACTATGACCTGCATAATAACCCATATATTACAAGTACATTAAAGGGCATTAAAATTATCCTGCATAATACTATAATGGTAGATACATGACATTATGCATTTGTCAAAACCCAAAAAACTTTAAAGCACAAAGAGTAAGCCATAATGTATGCAAATTTTAAAATATTAGGTTGGTGTGAAAGTAACTGCGGTTTTTGTAATTATTTTTAACCATTTAAACCACATTATCATTTAAGAGATCAGGGATCCCAGGAAGGAATACATACTGTGATAAAAGAATGTACCTGTATTAAAAATGTATACACAATCTCACTGAAGGGCTATGTGTAAAAGGTATTGACCTAAATAACTGGAAATAAGTGGAGTCTGTAAGACTAACGGTAAAAGGAACTGTGCACAAGTACTATAGTTTCCCCCCTGGGAATAATTTACATTTCTGATACTGCTATACGTATACAAGCATACCTCGTTTTATTGAGCTTCTTTTTATGGGGCTTCACAGATGTTACATTTACAAATTGGAGGCAAGACCCTCTACCAGCGAAAAACTTATGACTAGCTTTGATACTTACTTTTTGTGGTGGTCTGGGACCAAACCCACAATATCTCTGAGGCATGCATGTATACTGGAATTGAGCAATTAAGTAAATGGATAACAGATGGTGGAAGCCACATGTCTCATTGCTGGAGTAAGAGTTTATAGATAAAAGCAACGAGAAAGTAGGCTAGAATGATTCATGGTGTAATGTATTAGAGTTGGAGACATCAATATAAACTCATGGTTAGCTTAATATAGATATACATGGTTTCATATAAAAATATGTATAGGTATGTGTATATATAGGTTAGTATACACATATATTTCAATGCTTTCAGCTGAGAGGGCCTAAAGCAATGACACCCCAGTAACAACGAGCACACCTATTGCCCAGATCATAGTTTCTACTACCATTCTCCAATAAAAGGAACCAGGGCTCATTCAAGAAATGGCTGATTCTAGGAACAGAGCAGGAAATATACAAAATGAGCCTGGAGCATCTTCTAATATAAAAAAATAAAGAAGTGCTAAAGAACAAAAACAAACAAAACGAAACAAAACCCATCGACATTGATGGGGATATGTCAAAGGGACACAGAGCCAACTGAAAGATCTCCCAATGGCCAATCTTGAGACAATTTGAGTAACAAAATAAAACTATACTGGATTACAACCCAAAGTATAAAATAAGTACCTATGACTCCATACTAATATACATTAATGACTGAATAAATACCCACGTGGGGGAAAGAAGACAAATCTCCCTTACGGATGAATTTCAAATAATTAATGTAGATATTCTGTTATTAAAAAGGGGGAGAAGAAAAAAAAGGGGGTGGAGAATAAATCCCCACTTAAGTGTGAGCTGCACATAGTAATTTCCTGTCAAAGAGTATAGCAGGGAAGAGGGGAAAATAAGGTAATTTACAGTGGAGAAATCAGATAACACTATGTCAGCTAGGTGATCAAGCTCGGTATCAACAAGTGATAAATCATGGTGATAACATGTACCAGAGATACAATGAGGTACAAATGGCACTTTACTTCTATGGTCTTCATCCCCAAATCCTATAATCTCAGTGTAATCATGAGGAAAAAAAGTCAGTCAATAATTCCAACAGAGGAGCATTCTAACAAATACTTCAATAAAAAAAAAATCCTACAAAATCAAAAGCAAGGAAGTCTGATAAACTGTTTTATCCAAGAGGACCCTAAGGAGACACGACAAGTTAATGTAATGTAATGTAATCTCTGAATGAGATCCTGGAACAGAAAAAGACATCAGGTAAAAACTAAGGAAATGGCTATAAGCTATGGACTTTATTTATGAATAAACCCTTAATTCCTTCTAATTCAGAAAAGTCATTTGCAATAAAATACCATGAAAATTCCACAATTCAGCTTCATTAAGTAGTCTATATACTTTTAAACACAAAGTTTAACAATGGTTTTTCAACCTACCATTTTTTTCTCCCATCTTTTGGTGTCGTTTATTAACATAAAACTCTTCAAAACTAATTTTATCAAAGGACTGAATCACTTTGATTGAAGAATGTAACTGGAATCCAACCTTGGTCTCTACGAAATTTGTAGTCCTCAGAGTAAATACATCATCATATCATTCTAAATAGAATATTCTTTGATACTTGAATTTTCAAATAGAAATTGTGGTTGAAGAAACTTTCAGAAATGACTAGTCCAACATAATGACAAGTCCATGAGTCTTCATCAATTAAGTATTTATAGTTGTATCAGATCACTGACAATATCTTTTTAAAAACAAATACCAACTCCATCTTTTGGTCCATGAATTCATGAAACATTCTGTAAAAAAAACCAAAAACACAAAAACAATAAAGAATGGTTCATAATTGTAAAAATATTTAAGAAAGAAGAGGTAGTTATATAACAGTAGCTCTATCTTTTAAAACAGCACGAACTATTATGGAAAAAGAACAATTAGTTGGAAAAAATGTGCAAAATATCAGAATTAAGAAAATTACAGAGAAAGTAAGACTCAATCATATTTAATATATTTTTAATTAGCATAAACTACACCCACTTTACAAATACTTGATAAAAACTTTTAAAATGAGGATAAAAATGCTAACTACCTCATAAGGTTGCAGTGAGGATAAGACTTACTCACTTCAAACAGTGCCTGGCACATACAAAGGACACAAGAAATGCTAGCAATAATTATTATTCTTTCAGTAAGTAGACTTTTAAAACAAAATATGGATTTTAGTACACATATTTATAACATATCACGCATTCTGCCCCATCATTAATATTTTTCTGTAATATGATTTTTAAGTAACTGTATAATACACTTTGGTCAATAATTCATAAATTAAAAATATACTAAAGAATTTTAATAATTAAACTTTAATAAATTATTAATTAGTACTATAAATAAACCTCTATACTGAACATTTAGATTGTTTCTAGTTTTTCAGTATAATAATGCTGGAATATGCTTTATGCGTACCGTGTTTCCCCGAAAATAAGACTTAGCCAGACAATCACCTCTAATGCGTCCTTTGGAGCAAACATTAAAAAAGACAGGGTCGGGTCTTATTTAATGTTTGCTCCAAAGGACGCATTAGAGGTGATTGTCTGGCTAGGTCTTATTTTCGGGGAAACACAATATTCCTTAAATTATACACTTACAGGTGGCTCTAATAGGTCAAAAAAAAATCAACAATTTTCAATCTTAAGATGTTAGTCAACATATAATAAATTCTTCTCCTACTCCCTCACCAAACCCACAGAAATGTTAGAGTATTTCTAAAAAATTAAAAATGTATACAGTAATGCTGAAAACAAAAAGGGAATTCTCTATGGACCAAGTCTGTGGGACTTCTCTGGGGAAAGGAAACAGATGGGATGCTGCAGAGATATTGCCAACCACCACCATAACATGGCAAATGGAAGAGCAAATCATCTCAGAGGAGATGAGTGCACAACCGAGAGTCATTAAACATTTGCGTAAAGCTACACCATGAAAGACTTAACAAACCCAAACTGATGGACTTAAATTCAAGAGGAGAATTAATAGAGCATCCTGAAAATAATTTTAAAACAAATGTTATTGTATTTAACATCCTCAAAGAGCAAAAGAAGGAAACCTCATCCATGAATAACACACAATTTTGAGAAATAACCATCTAGAATCTAAAAACAGTTGTTGAAGAAACTCAACAGATGACTGAATGACAGCACAGATGAAGAGCCAGTTAGTAGGTTGGAAGACCTAGTTGAGTAATTTCACTCAAAGCAAAGAGCAAAGAAATAATAAAAGGAGGGATAAAATAGAATGAAGAGGCAATAATGACCAAGAACTTCTCAGATCTGGAAAACAAATAAGCCCACTAAGGGTCCACTGAGTAACAAATAACAAGTAGGATAAAATTCTTAATACACACCACTAAACAAACTGTGGACAAACTTCAGAAAATCAAGAAGCTTCCAGAAAAATCTAGATTATCTGAAAGGAATGTATATCAGACTGATAATTGAATGTCTCATCAAAAATGCCAGATGCAACATGTTAAGGGAAAATAAGTTTGAACCCAGAATATTATTTCAGCCTAGCTACCTTTCAACAGTGAGGATTAAAAAGAGAGACTTACAGACATTCAAAGAGCCACTCAGAGACTCTCTAAAAGAAAAGAAATAAGGAAGTACTTCCTAAGAACTAACCTAGAAAGAAGTACTGAGGTACAAGAAGCAATAGTGAGCAAATAAATGAGTAAAATACATTAATGCTAGACAAACAGATTAAAAATGTATGCTAATAACAAATGAAACAAAAATGCTAGAAGATAAAACCATAGAAAATTATATTCTTTTTTTGAAGGGGAGATGTGAGGGATTGCTGCAAGATCAAAGAAAGTAAAGTAGAAGCAAACTAAGTTCTTCGTAGGGAGGATATCAATACTAATTAAATTTAAGCTGTTAAAAAAACAAATTTAAGAACTGTGTTAAAACTGTAAAGGTACTCTATTAAAAAGAAAACAGAAAAAAAACTTAAAAAGAAAGAAGTTGTGGTATATATACACAATGGAATACTATTAAAAAAACAGGTACAACAAAGAAAACTTGGCATTAGCTTCAATTAAAAAGAAAAATAGAAAAATAAGATCTGAAAGATACGAAGAGAAACAAGGTTAGTAAGATGACAACAAGGCCAAATACATTAAAAATCACAAAAAAAGGTGAACGTGTTAATCTTATTAAAAGAGACTCTCAGACTGGATTACAAGCAAAACCTAGCTATAATATTTTTAAATATGAGACCGACTTAAATCACACAAAATATCATTGAAAGCTTGAAGGGATGTAAGAAGACATACGAGCAAATATAAGAAGAAACATTCATATGGAACAAAAGAGAATTTAATATGAAAACCAATAAGAGACAAAGAGAAATATTTTGTACTGATAGAAATATTTACCACAAATATCTAATTGAAATTATAGACTTAATACCAAATAGGCTCAAGAAGTAAAAATCCCAATTAGAGGAATAAGTATAAAAAGAAATTTTAAAAGAACAGTTGAAGATCTTACCAAAGCTGCATGCCACACATCCCCACCTCTTACTACCAGCATACCAAGTCCATAAAGTTGTATAGATGAATTCTACAAAACTTTCAAGGGAATTCTATAGTATATTTTCAAGGTAATTTGTATAGTATACAAACAGTTCCAGAGCAAGAAAAATATGGGAAGCTATTCAACTTTTTTTTTTGAGATTAGTATAACCTTGACATGTAAAAAAAAGAAACTCAAGGCTAAAAGCAAACTTCAGGTACGAAAGCAAAAATAGTGAAGTAAAAAAATGCAGCAGTAGACTAAAAGTATATTACTAATGGAGGGTTTAGCTCAGGAATATCCCAAAAGTTTAACATTGGAAAGTTTCTCAATGTAAATTCCTATATTAATAGACAAATGGAGGAAAACTATCATCTCAGACGCAGAGAAATAATATGTAAAAAGTTCAATGAAAAACTGTTAGGGAGAAGAGGGAAGAAGTCATACTCTTAGCAAACTAGCAATAAAAGAGGACTTCTTTAACATGATAAAGACTATCTACTAAAACCTTGCAGCAAACATTATAATGATGAAACATGAGAAGCATTTTCATGAGAAGTCCGACACAGGATGAGGACATTTGCCACCACTACTCACTACTCTTATTGAATATTGTACTGGCAGTCTTAGAGAAATGCAGCAAAACAAAGAGACCTAAAGATTGTAAAGAAGAGAAAAAACTGGTAGAATAAATAAATAAAAACAAAATAAAAGCTAAGTCAAGAGTGGGGAGCAAATTTAACATTTTAACAGTAGTAAGCAAAAAAGGACATAGTCATAGAAACTGAAGAAATTTTTAAAAATTATATAAGAAACACTGTATCCAGGACACATAAAGAATTCCTTAAATAATTAAGAAAAAGATGACTAAATAGAAAAATGGGTACTTTAAAAAAGAAATTATAGAAATTTACATAAAATATAGTTTAATAAACATGAATAGATACTATTACAGTAATCCGATAAATAAACTTTAAAAACGAGTACCATTTTCATCCATAAGATGAACAAAAAGTAAGACGATAATATCTCGTGTTGATATAGATTATAGGGAAACTGAACTCTAACAACTACTTGTGGGACACGTAAATTAGTAGGAGTATTTTGAAGGCAAATTTGGCAAGACCTATTAAGATTAAAAATGTTCATAACTCAAAATCAAAGTAATTCCACTTTTAGGTATATTTCTTGAGAAATAGCACTTGTGTCCAAGAAAACACGTATCAAGGATTTCCCTGCAGAATTGTTTGTAAGGTGAAAAACTGGAAACCTAATGTCCATCAAGAGGAGAATGCCAAATAAGAAGGGGTGTACAGTACACATCAAAAACAGAATTTCATATGAAAACCAGTAAGATATACGAGGTGCGATCAAAAAATACGGTGAATGTTTAAATTAAAAATGTATTTATTACCATAAGACTCATTGCCATTAATCCCTCTCAAAATACTCCCCCTCGCTTTGCACACACCTATCCCATAGTTTTTGCCACTTTCTGAAGCACTTCTGGAAGTCCTCTTTCGTGAGTGTCTTTAGTTACACTGTTGTGGCTGTCTTCATGTTCTGAATTAATTCAAACCATTTACCTTTCATGGTCATTTTGCTTTTGGGAAGAGCCAGAAGTTGCACGGAATGAATAAGGTAAATGAGGACATACCGTAATGTTTTTATTTGACAGAAATTGCTGTACCAGAAATGATGGGTGACACAGAACCTTTCTGTTGTAATCAAAACATACGGTGAATGCTGCTGCTGCCACTGCTAAGTGCCATCTAACAGAAAGGCAGGGATCTTTAATACAGGAAGTGGCACAGCGAACTTTAGTAACAGCGTGCGACAAGTTTCAACTTGTTCCATGCTGTCAATCGGGTGTGAGCTCTGGTTGAGAGGTGTGTTTTAAAGTGTGCCGTAAATCATCCCCCATCATGACCACACTCCATGTCACATATTGCTTCTGGTATTTGGCAACTTCTGTCCAATAAAATCATTGTGGTGTGTCCTCATCCACCTTACTCATCGGATCTGAAACCATGAGACTTCTGGCTCTTCACCAAAGTCAAAATGATTCAGGACATCAAGGCAGCCATGACAGCACAACTAAAAACACTAATGAAAGAGGACTTCCAGAACTGCTTCAGAAAGTGGCAAGAACGATGGGATAAGTGTGTTTGAAGCAAGGGGGAGTATATTAAGGGAGATTAATGGCAATGTTTCTTTTACTGTAATAAGGTTTTTTTATTTAAACATTCACCGTATTTTCTAATCACACCTCATATATTAATTCAGGCATACACTGGAACACTATACAGCAGTAAAAGAAATGAGCCATAAATAATATAATGAGCTGTAAAATAACATGCGTACACTGCAAAAACACTGTCAAGTGAAGAATTATAGAATTATATACCACAGTACTATTTCCCTTTTAAAATATTACAAACGCATATATACACCTATTGTACTAGTAAGTATAAAACAATGACTTGAAGACTGCACCACTCTTTGTTGTGGAGTGGGGGAAGTCAGAGGGAATTCAGGGATTGTGGATTGTTCTCTTTATCAGCAAGGCTCTAATTTTGTAAAAGGGTACTTAATTTAAAAATTAAGTATATAATTTCAAAAGGGGATTGTGCATTTTAAAGTTTTCTGGAGCATGTTGCCAAACTGCTTTCCAAGAAAGGTTCTACCAATTTCTACTCAGTAAAAGCTTTTTTTTAAAGAAAGCTCTCACCAGTGTTGTTCATACCTTCTAAAAATTTTAAAAACTCAACTTACTATAAAGTCAGACATGTTTACTACAGAAAATTTAGTAAAAAATGTAGTAAAGCATAAAGAAGAAAATCAAATCACTCATAATCGCATCCTCCTGATACAACTAGTGTTAATATATTGGAGGGTAACAGGGATTTTAAAATTTGTTCGCATCTTTCTTTCCCCTTCTCACTTTTTCATTTTGGCAGAAAAGTAGTCGGTCAGTTTCACTTCAATTTTCAGTCCCTTTCGTTTTTAAAAATAGGCTCTTACGAAACTGACCATTTCCTCTCCGTTCCTTATGTTTTAATTACGACTGTAATGAGCGTTTATTGACTATAAATCATGTCTGGCACAGTTCTAAATACTTCACTTGTTCTTATTCTGCATAACAATCAGATAAATTAGCATGCCTGTTTTCCAAATGAGGAGATTAAAGCATGACAACGTAAGGGGCAGAAATAATATAAACAGGCAGGATGGTTTCAGAGCCCATGTGTTTTGATTACTCCAGTCTACCGCCTGTTATCTCTTTTCTTGTTCATACTCATTAATACATACAGAACTCATTCCAGGTTTCCACATGCCAAAGACCACAGTTAATTACACTGTCCCTTATTTTAATTACGCATTGGGTAATTACTTACTGGGTTGTGGTTAATGCGAGTCTGGTGCTCTGAGGATCTGATCTCAATTCTGTGATCTTGGATAAATGATTTTACTTATTTAGGGTTTGTGTAGTCTTACCTGTGAAATGGGTGAGTGGTTAAACCTTCAAGTTCTGCTTCTGGATTTTATACTGCAGTCCATTTCCTGCAGCCCCTTTTACAGCCTCGGGTTCCCAGCTGTTTAGGAATCACCTCACATTAAGGTGTACAACGTGAAGTACACTGAAATAGGAGTTGAGAACTCAGTGCGCCCGCAGTCCCCTCTCCAGCCCCGGACTGCACGTGGGTGAAAAGAGATGGGAGGTAGCAAGGGCTAGGATCCACGCGGCTGAGCTCCACCGCGTTCCCAGGTCCTGGGCCGGAGGACCCGTCGGGGGCCACCCACGGCTGTGCCTACGCTGCACTGGCTCCACTGCGTTTTCCACGCCGCCCGCCAGACCTGAGGGCTGTACTCCGCCCGCTCGGTTAGCGAGGCTGGATTCCCCAGCTGGTCAGGGTCCTCTCCGAAACCAAGCCACCAAGACGCCACGGCACTGGTGCCCCCTTCACCATCTACTAGCTTTCGCCTCGGCAACAACTGTCCCTCCTCGCCTCTGCCAGGGAGGGAGAACCGCCCAATCTGTAACACCCGTGTCTACAAAATGCGAACCCTAAATGGGAGGAGTCGGACACCAACGGATCCCACCGCTTGGCCGGGTGCCCATTGATTGCACACTCCATTGGGTCCACGCCTTAGAGTTCCGTGCCTGTACCGCTCGTAACGCGGCAGCGCCAGAGCGCGCCGCCTCCCAATTGGCTGTCAGAGTTCTCGGGTTGTCTCGCGCTTTCTGGCTGGGCCAATGGGGCTACCTGCAGTCGAGAGCCGGCATCGCTGGAGTGGTGGCGCAGCTGTTTCCTCCGGTAGGTGTTGGGCTGCCATCTTGTGTGTGGCTGAGGCTGGGCTTCTTGGGGTTTGAAAGCTTGTTTAGCGGCTCAAGGTGTTAGAGGGGTCCTGAGGGAGCTGTGGAGGAGAGAAGGGCCTGAGGGTCTTCTCAGTTCCCTGAAAGGGAAAAGTCTTCCTGGCCTGATTCTCAGCCCTGGGTAGAGAGAGCGATGAATGGTGGTGGTAGTGGTGGGGATCCCAGGCTCCGGTTTGTTCGTCATTGTGAAGGCTTGGCGGGGGCTCTGATGCCTTAACACGGACTCCTTGAATTTAGGGAGCAATTCCAATAATCTTTGTCTCAGAAAGATTCTGACCATCAACCTCCTTTACTGACAAGGGAGGTTGGCAGATGGACTGCTTGGTTCAGAAAGGAACAAGGCTAGTAATTAGTGGAACCGGGAGAGAGAGGGAGATGCCTTACCATTATCCTCAAATTCGAAAGAGACGTCTTCATTTTCTATTGATTGGGAGGGAGCGGCTGCTAAAGTGTTTGTTCTGTAAGGTACCCTCTGACTGAGGCCATCGTTTGATAGTAGTGGGCGTGAGTTATACGTTTGGGCAGTTTTATTCATTAGTCTGCAGCTAGCATTCCTGCAGTGGTCTTTTTTAAAAAGCTGGAAAGTGGTGGAATAGTGGAAGTGAAGGAAGAATTTTGTCAAATCTTGGTTTCTCTAAATACGATCTGTAGAATTAAAAATCTCTGGGTCTGCCTTGACATGCTTGGTTGCTTTGTCATGGAGCTGGGGGGAAGCTTTTGTGAGGGAAAGCATCTTAACTTCTGAGCTCTTTGGGGGCTGGGAGACAGGAGGCAAGAAGTACCTCCTTTTCCTCATTATTTTTTTTCAAAAAATCAAAGTAGAAAGCACGCATTTTCTTTTCAAATGATGGGGAAATTTATCGGATCCGAAAACCTACCCGATAAAAGGCTAATATTTTGTGATGCACTTTAGCAGTTTTGACAGCATGAGAAGAAAACAAAGATACTTATCTTGCCTTAAGTTTAGTTTTCAGTTATTCGGTGTTAACTGATAACCAGATAGAGTCAACAGAACTATGTATTTTGTGGCAAGAATACTAAAGAAAACAGGAGAATAATTGGATAACTAAATGTTAATTTTCATTTAAAAATTTGCTTTTTGATCCTTGAGTCTGATAAAACGTAGCTTGCCAGAGTTCACGTATCAAGAGATCGGTGGCTAAGAAATGCCAATTGCACATATAGCTGCTCAGCAAATGTTTGCTAAAACTTATGTATAGCGTTCACATATAATAGTACCTAGTATATACAGAGGGTGCCAAAAAATGTACACACATTTTAAGAAAGGACAAAATTATTGAAATTATAATAGTATGGGGGGTTGCCAAAAAAATTACACATTTTAAGAGATGTTGTCTATGTATTACTTTCTGCAGTTGAATTACCATAGCGATGTGTAGTATATGAGGTGCACTCAAAAGATGGTGTTCATCAAATGAATGCTAGCGTCATTCTTTGTATTATAACTTTAATACAGTTTTTTTATCCTTTCTTAAAATGTGTATACATTTTTTTTGGCACCCTCTGTATATACCGATAGCAAAAGATTAATATAAGTCACACTTGACTTCTGCAATTACAAGAGGTGCTCAAAGTGGTTACATCAGCGTCCAGACACTTCTGATTATGGCCAACTACTGCTTGAGTAACGTTGACCAAAGTGTCTACTTGTATACATTTTTTGGGCACCTCCAGTATTCAACAGTATAATTGTTAAATGAATAAATAAAATAATGCAGAAATTGGGAGGTATGTATATACATTTTCGGGGGGCCAACTGAAAAATAGTTTTTTAACCTTCACTCTGGAAAATCTGACTTCCAGTTTGTTTGAACTAAATGTATTTGTTGCTTCCAATTTGTACATACACATAATGTTACGGCTAGGTTCATACTTTTTTGTGAGGTCTATTTATCTTACTATAGAGAAATTTAGATAATGAAGATGAGCCCTAAGTGATAATGCCCCATTTGCCACTTTTTCTTGAAAGCATACAATCTCAATAAATGAAGACCAAATTTATCAGTGTCATAGATCTCTTCTGCTGAAGAAAATTTATTGCTTTTCTAGTTTTTTAAACACTACTAAAAGTCAACATACTGCAACTTTAAATTTACTATATTGCATAAATATGTTCTGTAATTTTAAATAGGTAGGCAATTTTAAATTACGTTAGTATCTTCAAATTTTTCTTAGAATAATACAGTTCTCTAGACTCAATATATAATCAGAAGATTCTTAGAAATTTTTTAAAAATATCACTTTTGCACGAACAATGTTAAATGACTTCAAGTAAAAATGATTTAACTTAGATTGGTATGTTAGAGATTATTTTTCATTGCAATCTCATAATATATACAAGTTTAGGCTTTTTCCCCATTATCAAGTGATGCATGCTGTTTCATTATAAAAGAAAAAGCTTGATAACACCTTTTAAATGAATGTGTTTTGTGACAGAATGTAGATTAAGATCTATTTATCTAAATCAGCATTAAAAAAAACACAAAAACTGCTCTCAGTACCTGGTTTTAATTCTTGCATTTGATACTTTAAAATCTAAATGTTTTCATGAGTGAAGATTTTAGAGTGATTATAAGCACTTTATTAAAAAACACATTTAAAATGTGATAGGTTTTCCCCCTCAGTAACTGAAAAATCAAATTGCAAGTAATATTGATTCTTTCAAAAATTATTTTTGAAGTATGTACTAGAAATACTTTGCTGTATTTTTGATCACATAAATCACTTTTGGGGACCATTTTGAGATTAATTTTTAGAAATATTTCTCTATTCCTCATTAATATAATGCGTTTTGCCATCATTTTTCTGGTCTTTACCCAATATGGTCCATTATGGGGGTAAATTAAACAATGTAACTAAAAATAAAATGATTTAAAACAATGTAAAGATCAAAATGACCCCTGCAATGTGTGCTGTTCATCTAATCAATGAAATTGATTGAATGCCTGAATCATGAGGATGTCATGTCCATTAACTACTGAAAATGCTTGTGAGATAAACACATGGGACATTCAGATTATTTCACTCCAAGGAGAAGACATTTAAAGTATTATATATTTGTGTGTGTTTTTAAGATGGAAGAATTGAAACACTGAAATTTTGCCTTTACTATGACTTCACCCTTTGTAATCTCATTTGTTCCTGCTACTTAAACTATTTATGTGCAAATGAGCCCTAAATCTATGTGAAGTTCTGCTCTCTCGAGTACTTAACACACATTACTCAAAGCTTTTTGGACAGTTAAATCTACTCAATTGATATACAACTCTCCCTCTTTTATGTTTCTTGAGTGGCTCAGATTTAAAACTTGAAATTCTTACCTCTCCCTTTTGCCTAACTGTATAATCTTGCTTCAACCTCCAAAATGGCTTTTCTTTTTCAATTTTCTGCTATCACTGCCACTGCACTAATTTAGGACCTTTTCTTTTTCTAATGCGGTTTTTAATGAAGCATTTATATGTCATTGTATTACTGACAAAACCCACACTCCTCAACTTGAAATTTGTATTAGTTAAGATACAGATTTGGCTGCTGTGACAAAGAAACTAAAAAATAATTGTGGCCTAAAACTTTTTAAATGTAAAATAAAAAGTTTATTTCTTACCTATGGAAAAGTATGAACTGATAAGATAACTTTGCTACAAAAAGTTGTCAGGGACCCAGGCTCCTTCTAACCTGTTGCTCTATCTTGTAGACCTGCTTCACTTCACCATTGTATTGCCACATGCTTACGTAAAAGGTTAAAATGTATTGTGGTAGGGCACACATAGAATGGTATTTGTAAGTGGCAGTTGGTAGGATTTTTTTCTCTACCTTAATTTTAAGAAAGTTATTATTTTTTGTAGTTATTCCCATTTTATTCATATTTTTTGAAATAATGTTTTATTTCATGTGTACAAAACACTGTAATAGTTAGACATTTATCATTATTACCCCTCACAAAGTGATAGTTCCCCTCCCCCAATCTACTACCCCTCTGACATCGCATATAGCTGTTACAATTCCACTGTCTATTCCTTATGCTGTACTCCACTTTTTGTGACTATATATATATTAAATTATGGTTCACATTCATTATCATTCAGCTTCCGCTTCTGGTGTACAGCACAGTGATCAGACATCTATCTACACCATCCCTGAAATGGTCTCCCTAATAAGACAAGTGTCCATCAGGTACCTTACAAAATCTTTACATTATTGATTGTATTCCCCAAATTGACTTTCATATCCCCGTGGCCATCTTGTGGTTAGTGATTGTGCTTTCTAATCCCCTCACCTTCCCCCTTATCTCCACCCCCACTCCTATCTAGCAACCCTCAGTTTTTCCTCTCTGTCTCTGAGACTGTTTCTGATTAGTTTGTTCATTTATTCTATTCTTTAGATTCCACATATGAGATCATATGGTATTTGTCTTTCTCTGTCTGACTTATTTCACTTAGCATAATGTTCTCTAGGTCCATCCATCATTGCAAATGGTAAAATTTCATTCTTCTTTATGGTTGTGTAATACTCCATTGTATAAATGTACCACAGTTTCTTAATCCAGTTGTCTACTGATGGACATTTCGGGTGCTTCCATGTCTTGGCTATTTTGAATAGTGCTGCAATAAACATAGGGGTGCTTAAATTTTTTTCAAATTAGCATTTTGGGATTCTCTGGACAGATACCCAAGAGTGGAGTTGCTGGGTCATAAGGTAGTTCCATTTTCAATTTTTTCAGATATTCCCATACTGTTTTCCATAGTGGCTGCACCAATCTGCAATCTGACCAACAGTGCCCGAAGGTTCCCTTTTCTCCACATCCTCGCCAGCACTTATTGTTTGTTGATTTATTGATGATAGCCATTCTGACTGGAGTGAGGTGGTATTTCATTGTGGTTTTTATTTGCATTTTCCTAATGATTAGTGAGGTTGAGTGTTTTTCCATATGTCTGTTTGCCATCTGTATGTCTTCTTTAGAAAAATGTCTCTTCATGTCCTCTGCCCATTTTTAAATTGGATTGTTTGCTTTTTGGGTGTTGAGTTGACTGAGTTTTTTATAAATTTTGGATATTAACCCCTTGTCAGATATATCATTGACAAATATCTTCTCCCATTCAATAGGCTCCATTTTTGTTTTATTGATGGTTTCCTTAGCTGTGAAAAAACTTTTCAGTTTGACATAATCCCATATGTTTATTTTTTCTCTTACTTCCCTTGCCCTAGGGAATATATCAGTAAAAATATTACTCTGGGTAATGTCTGTAAACTTTCTTCCTATATTTTCTTCTAGGAGTTTTAAGGTTTCATATCTTACATTTAAGTCTTTAGTCTATTTTGAACTTATTCTTGTATATGGTGTAAGGAGATGGTCCAGCTTCATTTTTTTGCATGTGTCTGTCCAGGTTTCCCAGAACCATTTATTGAATAGACTGTCTTTACCCCAATGTAAATTCTTGCTTCCACTGTCATAGATTAAATGACCATATAGGCATGGATTTATCTCTGGGCTCTCTATTCTGTTCCATTGATCTATGTGTCTGTTTTTATGTCAGTACCATGCTGTTTTGGTTACTATAGGCTTGTAGTATAATTTAATGTCAGGTATCGTGATATCTCCCACTGTTCTTATTTCTCAAGATTGCCGAGGCTATCTGGGGTCTTTTATGATTCCATATAAATTTTAGGAATATATGTTCTATTTCTGTGAAAAATATCCTTGGTAGTTTGATAGGAATTGTGTTGAATCTGTATATTGCCTTAGGCTATATGGGCATTTTAATGATATTAATTCTTCCTATCCATGAACATGGTATGTGTTTCCATCTATTTGTATCTTCTTTAATTTTATCTCTTCAGTGTCTTATAATTTTTTGAGTACAGGTCTTTTGCTTCTTTGGTTAAATTTATTGCTAGGTATTTTATAGTCTTTGAAGCAATTGTAAATGGGACTATTTTCTTAATTTCTCCTTCTGATATTTTATTATTGGTATATACAAATGCAACTGATTTCTGAATATTAATTTTGTATCCTGCTACTTTACTGAATTCATTTATCAGTTCTAATAGTTTTTTGGTGGAGTCTTTGGGGTTCTCTGTATATAGTATTTCATCTGCATATAATGACAGTTTTACTTCCTCCTTACCAATTTGGATGTCTTTTATTCCTTTTTCTTGTCTGATTGCTGTGGATAGAACTTCCAGAACTGTGTTTAATGGAAGTGAAGAAAGTGGGCAACCTTGCCTTGTTCCTGATCTTAAGGGGAATGATTTTAGCTTTTCCCCATTGAGTATGATGTTAGCTGTGGGTTTATTATATGTGGCCTTTATTATGTTGAGATATGGTCCCTCTATTCCCACTTGCTTAAGAGTTTTTATCATAGATGGCTGCTGGATTTTGTCAAATGCTTTTTCTGCATCTATTAATATGATCATATGATTTTTATTTTTCATTTTGTTAGTGTGGTGTATCACATTAATTGATTTGAGGATGTTGAACCAACCTTGTATACCAGGAATGAATCCCACTTGATCATGGTGTATGATCTTTTTAATGTATTGCTGAATTCTGTTCGCTAATATTTTGTTGAGGATTTTTGCACTTATGTTCATTAGTGATATCGGCTTATAGTTTTCTTTTTTGTAATGTCTTTGTCTGATTTTGAGATCAGGGTGATAGTGGCCTCATAAAAAGTGTTTGGGATCCTTCCCTCCTTCTGGATTTTTTGGAATAGTTTGAGGAGAATAGGTGATAATTTTTTGAATGTTTTGTAAAATTCCGCTGTAAAGCCATCTGGCCCAGGGCTTTTGTTTGTTGGGAGCTTGTTGATTACTGATTTAACTTCCCTGGTAGTAATCAGTCTATTCAGGTTTTCCGTTTCTTCTTGAGTTAGTCTTGGATGGTTGTATGCTTCTAGAAAATTGTCTATTTCTTCCAAATTGTCTAATTTGTTGGCATATAGTTGCTCATAGTAATTTCTTAATTTTTTTGGTATTTCTCTGGTGTCTATTGTCACTTCTCCGCTTTCATTTCTGATTTTATTAATTTGGGTCCTCTCTCTTTTCTGATAAAACTGGCTAAAGGTTTGTCTATTATGTTTATTGTCTCAAAAACCCAGCTGTTGGATTCATTGATCTTTTGTGTTGTTGTTGTTTTTTTGTCTCTATTTCATTTATTTCTCCTCTGATATTTATTATCTCCTTCCTTGTACTCCCCTGGGCTTATTTTGCTGTTCTTTTTCCAGATCCCTTAAGTGTAAGGATAACCTGTTGACTTGTGATTTTTCTTGTTTTTTTATGTAGGCCTGCATTGCTATGAATTGCCCTCTTAGGACTGCTTTCGCTGCATCCCATAGATTTTGGGTCATTGTGTTTTCATTTTAATTTGTCTTGAGATATCGTTTGATTTCTTCCTTGATCTTGTTGACCCATTCATTATTTAGTAACATGTTATTCAGCCTCCATGTATTTGTGTATCTTCCAATTCTTTTCCTGTAGTTGATTTCTAATTTTATAACACTGTGGTCAAAAAAGACACTTGGTATGATTTCAGTTTTCTTAAATTTATTGAGACTTGTTTTGTGGCCTAACGTGGTCTATCTTGGAAAATGTTCCATGTGCACTTGAAAAGAATGTGTATTCTGCAGCTTTGGGGTGAAATGCTCTGAAAATATCGATTAAATCCAACTGGTCCAATGTGTCATTTAAGGCCGCTGTTTCCATATTTATTTTCCATCTGGAGGACCTGTCCCTTGTTGTCAGAAGTGTGTTGAAGTCCACTACTATGATAGTATAACTGTTGATCTCTGTCTTTATGTCAGTCAATATCTGTTTTATATATTTAGGTGCTCCTATGTTGGGTGCATAGATGTTTACTAGGGTTATGTCCTCTTGTCAGTTCGATCCCTTTATTATTATGTAGTGCCCATCTTTGTCTTTTAACGTATTCTTTATTTTAAAGTCTATTTTGTCAGATATAAGTATTGCTACTCCAGCTTTTTTATCATTTCCATTTGCATGAAATATCATACTGCAACCCTTCACTTTCAGCCTGTGTGTCTTTTGATCTGAGTTGAGTCTCTTGTATACAGCATATGCAAGGGTCGTGTTTTCTTATCTACTCAGCCACCCTATATCTTTTGATTGGAGCATTTAATCCATTTACATTTAAAGTGATCATTGATAGGTACATAGTCATTACCATTTTGTTATTTGTATTTCTTGTCTTCATTAGTTAGATTGTTTTCATCTTTCTTCTGTTTACAGAAGCGCTTTTAACATTTCCTGCATTGCTGGCTTGGTGGTAATGAATTCCTATAGCTTGTTCTTTTCTGGGAAGCTCTTTATCTCTCCTTCAATTTTAAATGATTGCCTTGCTGGACAAAGCAATCTAGGTTGTAGGCCTTTGTTTTTCATCACTTTGAATACCTCCTGCCACTCCCTTCTGGCCGGCAAAGTTTCTGTAGAAAAGTCATTTGATAGTCTTACAGGAGTTCTCTTGTATGTAACCCTCTGTCTTTCTCTTGCTGCTTTTAGGATTCTCTCTTTGTCTTAATTTAACCTTTGCCATTTTATCTATGATGTATCTTGGTGTGGGCCTGTTTGGGTTCATCTTGGTTGGAACTCTTTGCACTTCCTGGACTTGTATGTTGGTTTCCTTCACAAGGTTAGGGAAGTTTTTGGTCATTATTACTTCAAATATGTTCTTGATTCCTTGCTCTCTCTCTTCACCTTCTGGTATTCCTCGGATGCTCAAGTAGTTGCACTTGATGTTATCCCGAGGTCTCTTAAACTATTTTCATTGTTTTTAATTCTTTTTCCTTTTATTGTTCTGCTTGGATGAGCTCTGATAACTCGTCTTCTAAATTGCTGATTTGATCCTCTACCTCATTTAACCTGCTGGCAATTCCTTCAAGTGTGTTGTATTTCAGTTATTGTATTCTTTAGTTCTAACTGGTTGTTCTTTATAATTTCTCTATCCTTTATGTCGTCACTAAGCTCCTTAAACATTCTTATCATCAGTGTTCTGAGCTCTGTCTCTGATAGGTTGGTTACCTCTATTTCATTTGGTTACAATTCTGGAGTTTTCTTCTGTTCTTTTATTTGGGACATGTTTCTTTGTTTCCCCATTCTGGCTGACTCTCTGTGTTTGCTTCGATGTATTAGGTAGATCCCCTAGGGTTCTTGGTCTTTGCTGGGTGATCTTATGTAGTATGTGTCCTTTATATTTGACTTGCACCACTTCCCTATTCTCCTGTGTGTGTGCTCCAAAGGTGACCCTTGTGTTGTGTATATTATCCTGTTAAAGTTGAGCTTTAATTGCTTTTGGCTTGTCAGTAGATGGGATTGACTCCTAGGCTGACTAGTTGTGAGACTTGGCTCTGCCCACTGCAGGGTGTTCTGATGTGTGAGGGTTGACCATTTAAATGATGCTTGGTCTCTGTGGGCTCTTGTGCCTGTAGAGAATTCCCTCTGTGTGTGTCACTTGTGGGTCAGATCCGGTAATACTCTGGTTTGGTCTGGAGTTGGCCTCTGGGTGTGTTGAATCTTTTGCCTCTTGAGCTGTGCCCTGGTGTAGGGCAATTTCAGAACAAAACTAATCAACAAACACAACAACAACAACAAAGTAAAAACCAGATACACTCACATGTAAAAACAACAGATAACCCACACTCAACACAGGCAGAAATATCAAAAAAAAAAAAAAAAAAAAAAGCAGCACCAGTTTTAGCTTAAGCCCACCAAACAATCTCTAGGTTGTCCTCTGCTGTACAAAGAATCCTTTGCGTGTTGTGGAGGCAGAGCTGACCACCTGGCACCCAGACTGTCCCTGGCACTGCCGTTCTAGATGAGTGGGGCTATGGGGTGTGGATGGTAATTTTCACCAAGTCGGTGCAGTTTCTGCTCTTGCCTGCACATAACATGCTCTGAGAGTACCACAGCCAGCCACTGGGAGGTGGGTTTATTCCCTGTACCCAGGTCTCCTAAGTCTTAGGGCACTTCTTCTGTTGAGGGGTGTGGAGGGCGCAAGATTTCCGAGCTGCTGAAAGCCTAGAGCTGCCTCTGCTGCCTGCTGTTGACCTCTGCATGTGTCTTTGTAGCTGTGATTGTCCTGCGCTGCAGCCCAGAAAAGGCAGGGGTTGGGAAGGGAGGTGTCTTCTGTCTCCCAGCCCAGTAGTGTCACACTCTTCCCAGCCTCTTCCCTAGGTCACAGCTGTAAAGCGTCTTAAGAAAGTTATTTTTATATGTGTTATGTTTTAAGTAACGATTTTGTCTTTTCTATTACAATTTCATGAACTTTTGATGGTTCTGTTAGACTTCTATACGTATAGTTGGGAGGAAAAAGGTGGGTAGCTTATGACGCTTCAATACTATGCTAATGGCCTGCCCATGTGATTACTTGCAGACCTAGGGACTACTATATGCTTTCCCTTTCTCTTTGTAAAAATGGTTCCCACTGTCCAAAATTACTTTCTTTTTAAAGTAATTGATGACTAGCTCAACTTCTTTCCTCTCGAAGTATAGACAGGTTTTATTCAATCACAATCTCCTCTTACCCTATACTCAAATTCTTCATTTGTATATTACTTTGTGAGAAACCAAATAACTCTTGGAAGGCAAGAGTCCATCATGAGTCTGGTGAACACGTGTTTGCATGTAGTTGATAATTGGATAAATGTTTCCTCATTTGAAGTGTATTTCATATTTCAAATAGAATAAAGAATTGAGTGAGGAGGTCAGAGGTAGGCTTATCTTGCTTCATATGTGTCGTATGTTGTGTGCCTTTGGGGAGTGTATTCATCTCTTACAAATCAGCAAATATGTAATGTCAATACCCTGACAGAAAATGAGTAAAGGACATGAACTCATGATCACACGAGAACAATCACAAATGGCTTACATATAAAACATTCAACTTGTAATTAAAGAAATATTTTAAACAAAGCAATTTGTCATACATCAAGACACAAAAATATATATACTCTTTTAGTCCTTCTAGGAAACTTACATGGAAATGGAGATGGAGTTAAAGCTTTATGATCACAATGTAATTTCATACTTGTGAAAAACTGGAAATAAAAAATACCCAATGGTAGAATAGTTTTGTTAAATAACACCCACGATAGGCTACATTTCATGATAGGCTATATTTAAACCTTTTGAAAGCAATATTTTCAAAGGGTGTTTTGTGACATAGCCGATGTAATGACATAGGAAAATGGTCACTATTTTGTGTTAAATGAGAAAAATATACAATAGTCATTGAAGGAAAGCAAACTGAAACCACAATGAGATACCACTACACTATCTTCAAATTTCAAATCCTACACCCCCCACCACCCCCCAAATAAAGAAAAGGGAAAAACACTGAGTGGTAGCAAGGATGCGAAGAAATGGTATTCAAATCTTGCTGGTGGGACTGCAAATACTACAGACATTTGGAAAACTGTTTGATAGTTTCTCCTAAAATCAAAATACCCTACTTATACCCTAGCAATCCCACTCCTAGGTTGAAATTTACCAGCAAGATATGAGCGCTCCATTAGCTTCTCTTTCCTGCCAGCACTTGGCATTATCAGTTTTTAAAATTTTTTTAGCCATCATATGAGATATGTAGTGACATCTCATTATGGTTTTAATTTGCATTTTCCTAATGACTTTTGTATGTTTTTCTCATGAATGTGAAATGAACACCTATAATTACCTCTCTACAAATATTTATAGCAGTTGTAATCACCAAAAAATGGAAGTAACCCAAATACACCTCAACTGAGGAATGGATTTTTAAAAACTGACATACGTCCATACAATGTAATACAGGAATGAACCTCTTCTTAGTTTAGGATAACACAAAAATATATGGGGCAAGGGACTATAATTATAGATACTAAGTCATTGTAAGAAAAAAAGCTTAAAAATGAGCCCTAAAACATATATAACGAAAACATCAAAAATGTGACCATACAGTAGATGAAAATGATTATCTAAATATTTCAATATAAGCACTGAGAAATTAAGGAAAAGATGAAACCTTTGAAAGAACTACACAAATCAAATAAAAGAAGTTCAGAAATGAGATGACTAGGTTATAGTAGGATGTGAGATGAGAGCTAACAGAACTCAAGAAAGAATTAGGAAAAAGTGACATTGGTTAGAGAAAAAAACAGTGAGTATACATCATAGAAAGCACAATAGAGAAATAGAGAATAGAAAGGGGAAAATAGAATAAAATCAAACAAAGATTTCTTTTTTTAAGAAGTGAAAAGAAAGTGACAAGACAGGCAAAAGGAGCCAAAATATCTGTATTAGGAGTTCCCCAAATGTATCAAAGCACCATGGTGATGGTTACATAGTGCCACTAATGCCATAATGTGAATATACTTAATGCCACTGGATTGTGTACTTAAAAATGGTTAAAATGGCAAATTTTATGTTGTTTATCACAATAAAATGTAAACCAAAGCAATGGGACAGAACAGCTATTAGGATTATGGTTCAAGAACACCTACATTAAAGAATATTTAAATCTATATATGTTGAAAGACACCGCGAATCTAGGAAATTCAACCAAGAATAGTTAATGCTGAGACATATTCTTATAGAATTGTTGGATTTTAAAAAATTAACACACACACACACACACACACACACAAATACCTTTTTGTATCCATGTAAAAAAAGACCAATTCAACTTGGAAAGAAAGTCAGATTGGATTAGATTTTTGGCAGCAACACCTATGCCAGATAATAAAACATTTTTTAAATACTCAAGGAAATAAATATTTCATATTTCACCAAACTATCTTTCAAGAATTTAGGACATCAACAAACATTTATAAACATGAAAGAACTCAAGGAATATTGTTCCTATGAATCTTTCCTAAAGAACATATGAGAGAACAAATTTCACACAATGATTGGAGAAGAAATGATTGGAGAATCTTCAATACTAAGTCAGGTGGTTAGCATTGAAAATATTTTTTTTGTAGCACTAAGATTAAAATATGGAAATAATGGTGATAGAATGATATGTACATGTTATGTAGGCTGACAATGTAGAAATATTATAACCCACAAAAAAATGGGCAGGGAAGGCGAGAGTAAATGGAAAGTAGATTAAGGTGGTTGTTTGCCTCTTAGGAATTAGCTGAGGAAAAGGATAGCACCACTTAAAGCTGACTGATGAAAGCTTAAACATACTGTAAGTAAGTATACATACTTAGATATATAAGACAAAACACTAATAAAAATAATACCAGTGATCAACACAAGATGGCAGGAGAGAAGGAAAGGAAGAGGAAATTACTAATTTTGTTACTGCTAATAGCAGGGAAATAACAGTATCTTAAAAAGAGGGAAGGGGAATGAACAGTATTATATAAAGATATTACTATAGAATTAACCCCAAAAACAAAATACATAAAACCTCTCTTAAGTACTAAAAGAAATACCTCTCTTAAAAAGAGCAAATAAAACAGACTACGTAGTGATACACATTCTGTATATGTGTATTTGTGTATACACAGACAAAAAAATGAATCAGACGTGAAACATCACACCAAAAATATCAAGTGTATTAATAAATTATATGGTCTCAACTTACTTAATGATTGTAGCATACAAAAGGTATAGCTGTAAAAAGTAAGAGTAATAAAGGGAATTAATAAAGAATAATTTTAAAATCACAATATAGGGAAGGGCAAAGATATATCAAATAAATGCAAAGTTTTAAAAAACAGTTCATCATCTTGGTATCAGACAAGGCAAAATTTAGTTCAAAAAGCATTATGATAAAAGATAATTGTATAAGTTAAGGGCTACATTCACAATGAACATTTTTTGAAATGTCTATCAAAGACACATCAACAGTTTTCATAAAATAAAAATTGCAAGAGATGTAAGGAGAAATAGAAACCTGCTAATAATAGGGGAATTTAACATACCTCTCAAAATAAAGGTAGGGTGGACAGACAAAATTAATCGTAATACATAATCAGCAAGGTAGCTCTTACAGATTTGTATCAGTCTAGATCCACAAATTGAGAATACATATTTTCAAGTGCACATGGGACAGTTATAAAAATTTACTATATATTAGAACACAAAACTTCAGTTCCAAAAACTTAAAAGTCAAAATTCTGACCACATGCAATAAAACTAGAAAATAATTTAAAAATTTAAAAATGAAAACCTGGCCGGCCCGGTGGCTCAGGGGGTTAGAACTTCATGCTCCTAACTCCGAAGGTTGTCGGTTCGATTCCCACATGGGCCATTGGGCTCGACCACAAGGTTGCCAGTTCAATTCCTCAAATCCCACAAGGGATGGTGGGTTCTGCCCCCTGCAACTAAGATTGAACACGGTACCTTGAGCTGAGCTGCCTCCCGGATGGCTCGGTTGGAGCACGGGCTCTCAACCACAAGGTTGCCAGTTGGATTCCTCGAGTCCCACAAAGGATGGTGGGCAGCGCCCCCTGCAACTAAAATTGAACACAGCACGTTGAGCTGAGCTGCCTCTGAGCTCCTGGATGGCTCAGTTGGAGCGCATCCTCTCAACCACAAGGTTGCCGGTTCAACTCCCACAAGGGATGGTGGGCTGTGCCCCCTGCAACTAGAAAATGGCAACTGGACCTGGAGCTGAGCTGCGCCTTCCACAACTAGGACTGAAAGGACAACTTGAAGCTGAACAGTACCCTGCACAACTAAGATTGAAAGGACAACAATTTGACTTGGAAAAAAGTCCTGGAAGTACACACTGTTCCCCAATAAAGTCCTGTTCCCCTTCCCCAATAAAAAAAATCTTTAAAAAAAAGAAAAAAAATGAAAACCTAACTCCAGCTTTCCATAGGATGATGACAATTCTCTAAATTCAGATCTCTCCAGACACCTTAAAAAAAAAACCACAACAAAAACAAACAAAAAAAACCATACAGATCTATAAGGGGAGCAAATGAAACCACCACTACCCTTGTCTCAATTTCAAATTATGGGCATGTAGTGAAATAAACACTGAAATGTAGAAGAGCCAGCAGTGCTGGAACCTACGCTGAAGTGGCAAGTGAGGTTGAGACTGTTCAGAACAGACGACAGATAAGCAGGACCAAGGGTCAGTAGGATGCAGATGAAATAACTAGAAAGAGAAAGCCCCATCCTCAGGAAGGAAATACTAGAGGTTTGAGAACTGTTAGGCAAAAGGAGGGGAACTGAAAGTGTGCGGGACCAAAGAGGCAGTCTCAGAAAGGCCCTGCTTCTGGGAAAAGAAGATGACTTGGAAGGGGCACCATGGGGCACCATTTACCTCAAGGCTTGGTGGTAACGAGAACGAAGAGGTAGTAGAAATTAAGGATCTTGGTGAAACAGAATAGATGATAGATCAACCTTTTTCCCCTTTCAAAAAGGAGTCATTGATTTAAAAACTGTTCTTTATTATACCAACAGGAGGTGCTGTTGAACTAAAAAATCCAGTCATTCTTCCAAATCCCTCATTCCTGTTTGTTTACTATAGTTACCTGGTTCAGCAAAATCAAAACACTTCAAAATGAACAAAAAATGGTAGACAGCATCCATATAAAGTTACTGTAAGTAGAAAACATAAAGTGAGTCAAAATATTTCAGATGATGAAAAGTCTCTCCCAGAACATTCAGCTACAGAGCTTAAGAAAACTACAGCACAATACTCTTACCTGAATTACATATCGTTAAACAAGACTTTTCAGAGGAAAAGTCTCAAATACAAATTCAGAACCTCAAAACAAATGTACTAAAAGTGGAAGATATGAAAAGGGAATTCACTGAACTCAGGAAATAAAATGAAGAAAAAGAAAAGCCATGTTTTAAAATGAAGTTAACATTCAAGGTAACTGAAGGAGAATAAATTTGACTGAATATAAGGGACATTGAGGAAAGCATAAAGACAGCCAAAAGAATTAAAATTGAATGAAGGAAGATGAAAAGAGAGAAAAAGTGGTTGATATAGACAATATGTAAAATTAGATTTCCTAAGAAGAAAAAACAATAATAGAGGTAATATTTAAACTTCAATCCATGAAAACTTTCTGGAAATAACAGAAGGCTTAAATCTACTTATTGAGAAGTCTTACTGTGTACTGGGAAATTTTATCTAGAATGGTTAACTCTGAGTCATGTCCCAGTAAAACTATTGGTCTTTGAAGATAATGAAAAATTCCTCTGGGTTTCCAGGCAGAAAGAAGTTAGCAACAAACTTCTCAACGGCAAAATACAAACCAAAACAGCTATGGTACAAATTTAAAGGCTATGAAATTGTAAGCCAAGGATTTTATAACTATGACTCAATCCCAGAAAAAAAAATAAAAACCATGATAAATCCCACTGTATTAAAAAAAAATTACATGATGAGCAAAGTTAAAAAACTGACGATGTGAGAAGAGATCTTTAAACTTATACCACAAAGAGCAAAACTGCTTAAGAATCAAGGGAAATGACCAACAACCCAGTAGAAAAATGTGAGAGATGAAAACAGTTCACAGAAAAAGATATGCAGATGACAAACATATAAAAGATGTTCAACTTTAGTCGTATAAAGAGAAATAAAAATAAAAGCTAAACTAAAAGTTACACTAAGCTTCTCACCAAATGTAAAGTTATAATACATACTCTATAGATCCTGGGAAACAGGCACTTTGATGCATTGCTGATAGAGATACAAAAACACAAAGCTCAGGAGAGAATTTGGCAATATCCAGCAAAATTGCCTATGCATTTATCCTTCAATCCAGCATCTAACTTCTAGGAATTTGTTCTAAAGACACTGGCATAAAATATAAATGGGCATTTGTATAAGATTAGTTACAACAGCATTACGTATTAGCAAAAGCTTGGAAACAATCAAAATGACTTAATAGGGAACTGATTAAAGTATATGCAACAATGGAACAATCTCTAGGTAGATGGTGTCCCTTTCAAGTCACCTTTTCCCCCAGAAGTCATAAAGAGATGTAGAAAGTTTCCATGTACCAATATACAGTGAGATGCAGAATATATTATTCAGTGGAAAAAACCCAAAGGCACATGACAGTAAACAGAGTAATCTATATGTAGGGGAAAAGTGCCAGTGATGGAAAAGAGATTTCTCTAAATATAACTTGATTATATAGTTTTAATCTTAGACTCATGTGTGCTTATGTTTACAGGTTCAAAAATAAAATTATATAAAAAGGTAGAAAGAAAAGAAAAATCTCAAAAGGAACTGAAACACATTTACACAACTATATAGCATTTTGGTGATATACCACACAAGAAAAGGAACATTTCTAGTGACGTTAGAACATAGATTTTGGATTGTGCCTTCTTAATGGAGTATATTCAGTATTATTATTGTTGTATTGCTATTTTAAAAGTATTTTATGTATATTTTTGGATAAAATAAGTGTTGCAAAATGTTGAACAAAACTTTAGAAGTTTATCAACTTTTTATTTGATACATCAACTTTCTTATAACTTAAATCTAGTCTGGAAAGTCCTTCAACAGATTAAGTAAAGTGGAAATTAAGCACAAAATTGCACAGAAAGACAGCTAACATAATAGAGTACACGTTATATGTCAAGAACTGTTATAGGCCATATATGAGGTCAGACAATTAAGTTCGTGAACTCATCCTAGAAAAAGTGCTACATACCTCATTGCTGAATATCACTATGGTCACCTTCGAAGTCCTCCCCTTGGGAAGCTATGCATCTATGCCAGCACCTAGTCCACCCTTCAAAGCAATTTTGGAACTCTTTCTGGAATGGCCATCATGGCTGTCATCATATTATCCTTGATGTGCTGAATGTCATCAAAATGTCTTCCTTTCAATATTTCTTTTACCTTCAGGTAAAGAAAGTCATTGGGGGCCAGATCAGGTGACTAGGGTGGGTGTTCCAATGCAGTTATTTGTTTACTGGCTAAAAACTCCCTCACAGACTGCCGTGTGAGCTGGTGCACTGTTGTGATGCAAGAGCCATGAATTGGCGAAAAGTTAAGGTCGTCTAACTTTTTCACGCAGCCTTTTCAGTACTTCTGAATAGTAAACTTGGTTAACTGTTTGTCCAGTTGGTCCACATTCATAATGAATAATCCCTCTGATATCAAAAAAGGTTAGCAACATCTTTGCAACAAGTTTGCAAACTTAATTGTCAGACTTCACATGTGCGTCTTTGGCTCTTTGAAACTCGTGATATTATTTTCCTAAGAGGTTCAGAGAGGTTGAGATTTAAAACCAGCCCTTTGTGACTCCAAAGCCTGTTATTTTTCTACTACATTATTGCAGGATATGTATCAAAAATTGAGAAGAAAGAACATTAGGAGCTAAATGTTCTATTTAAACCAGTAGCTGCTACTCAGAAAATAAAAATGCAGATCCAAAGTCAGTGATTTATATGTTCTTCATGCTAAAGCAATGTATTAAAGGAGAGAAGTGTAAATTTTCTCTTATTTCTGATGGGAAAATGTAAACACACACACACACACACACACACACACACACACACCGTTATATTGACATTGGAGATACAAATTTTATAAAAGTTTCATTGATGACTGAAATTAGTAAAAGGTGCAAACTAAAAGTATGACAAAGCAGAAAACAAACAAACAAAAAACTAGTGGGCATGAGTTTTCAACATGCCGTTAAAAGCAAAACCCTTCAAAGTTTCCCTGTGTGACACTTCAAAGCTCTTCTAAGCTTTGCACAGCCTTTTTGTAACCATTGGCCTTTAAGATACTAGTTTAAATAAGTTGTATTTCCACCTGTGGATGATGAGGGCTGATGAGATTTCAGAGGTGCTAGAGCAGGGGTGTCCAAACTGCGGCCCACGGGCCAACTGCAGCCCGCAATCCATTGTTAATTGGCCCACAGCAAATTCCAAAAATATATTTAGTTTACTTAAATAAACCAGGTGAGGCAATACGTACTTCACCTCGAGTGAGTGGCCCGGCTGTTTGTGTATTTTACTGCATATGGCCCTTGGTAAAAAAACGTTGAAAACAAGGTTGGACACCCCTGTGCTAGAGTTTCCCTCAGCCAAGCCAGCCCTTTACACTTCTGGTTTCCCCTGATGACAAAATATTTTCATTCAGTTCAATACTACTTTTTAAAAGATCTATCACTTGAAGTAGTTAGAGTAGGGGGATTTTTCTATTTTAATTTGATTTATCTGTATATAATTATGATGGAAATTTAATTTATAATTCTATATACCTGATAACCATAAGAAAATATGTTGAATTTTCAAAATTAACTTTGAAGCCTTTCTTTTTCCTCAGAAGCTGGGTTGATCAGTGACTTTGGTGAAGGCTGAGAAAGTTGAAACAAATTTGCAGATGATACACAACTTCTGAGGTAAGCTAATATAATAACTCCATCAAGACTAAGTGTTTTTGACAGACTTGCAGACCACAGTAACACACTAACATAAAATGTATCACTAATAAATGCAATACCCTAATTTAAATTTTACAAAGTAATAGCAGAAGTATTAAATAGACTTCCATTTCTGGCAATTCGATAGACTATAGATCCACCAAATATGTAAAATATTAGATTCAGTATTTGAAAAAAAGAAATCCCTTTAAAATGAGTGGATAAACTTATAAAAAAAAAAAAAAGAAGAAGAAGGGAAACTTTCTGGGGCTAGAAACAAAACAAGTACATTCTATGAGGTCAGCAAGTGCTAAAGTCACTGAATACTTTGGGAGCGTCCATGGATTTGTGCTGCCAGAGAAACTTGTGCAGGGAGAGGAATGGGGACTGGGGAAAATTCCTTGACTTCTGCAAAGTGTAGGGGGCCTGATCAGAGACCATTTTGGAGAAGTGTATAGCTCTGGGTAGAGTTAAAAACTACCTTAATAAGTTCTGATAACCAGCTCACATTCACTTGGATTTAAAATACACTATTTTCATGGTCCCTAAAACTCCACAAATAGAGTTTTAATTTAAAATGGACTTGGGTCTGTAATGCTTTTTGGTACCTGGCAGAAACAATCACAAATCCTCCATGGAGGGAGTTATCATCCCATTATCAAATAATCATAATTAAAATTCTAACAGATAAGCTCATATACATATAAAAATTACAAAACATAGGGGGAAACAAATCAAAACATTTTTGAGCAAGAGTCAGCAGAAACCAAAAACAACTAAAACAGATCTACAGAGATTTCACCTATTAGAATCATCCCATACATAGAATAAATGTTTAACATGTTTAATAAATTAAAAAAGGGATTTTAAAATATAAATAAAGAGTAATAGACTATAGAAGTGACTGGGCACATTCAAATAAGAACCTAATAGAATATCAGAAATGAAAATATAATTAAAGAACTTAAAAATGAAATGGTATGTTAAGCCAGCATGTGAGGCACAGTTAAAAATAGAAAATACATAGAAGGCCATACACAGAGAAAAAAGATATAGAAAATAATAGAAGAGATTATGAGATGATCCAATCAGAGTTCCACAAAGAAAGCATGGAATAGAAATGAGGCAATATCCGTAGTTGCCATTAAAAATTTTCCAGAATTGATGAAAAACACAAATCCTCACGTTTAAGGAGTCCAGTGACTACTAAGCAGGGTAAAGAACAAGAAACACTCATTTTACTGTTGTCAAGCTGCAGAATGCCAAGTGCAGAGTAACCAGTAGGTCACAACCCACATTTTAAAAAATACTATTCTAACTGGTGTCAACTAATGGTCGTTGGTGCCAATTCAACGCCAACAGGAATCCCCAGTTTGAGGTGCAGTGAAGAAGGAAACTTTATTCAGTGCAAACAGCTCAATCATGGCTGTGGAACCTAGTGTTATAGCTCAATTATGAAGCAAGGCTGTGAGGTAGCCCTGGGGCAATGCGGCCCTCGGGCAAGGTCCCTCTCTGGCTAAATAGGTCTGTTCTGCACTGGTCTGCTCCACTCTACTCCGGAGTGTTTCAGCTACAGCAGGGGGAACGCAGTCTTCTGTTCAGTGGAAAGGAAAAGTATGCTCACCCAGCCAGAGGGGAGCTGACTTATATAGACAGAAGTCCCCATCCATGGTCTCT
Organism: Rhinolophus sinicus; assembly: GCF_036562045.2. Lineage (NCBI taxonomy): Eukaryota > Metazoa > Chordata > Mammalia > Chiroptera > Rhinolophidae > Rhinolophus > Rhinolophus sinicus. Next base: position 87,559,022 of record NC_133754.1, read on the forward strand.
CATTGGTCTGTCCTCATGCAAATGAGGACTCCAAATCCTCACAGTTTAATTGGTCCAAAAGGCACTATCCTGATTGGTCAGTGAAGATGCTGATGGGGGAGATAGCTGTGCAGCTCTGATTAGACAGGGATAAGCCTCAGTCCTTTGGGTTGAAATAGATTTCCAGGAACTCCTTCATAAGAGCTAGTTCAAGTGGCAGGAACACAGTGCAGGCAGACAGGTCAGTGCAGGAGGCAGGCAGGTCAGTACAAGCTTCTCCCTGAAGTGCAGTTCGTGGGAAAGGCCCCTGTGTACAAATTACTGCTAGGTTTTTTTTGTTGTTGTTTTTTTTAATTTTAGCCCAGTTAGCCCCCAGGAGGCCTTCTCAGTAGGTATCTTCCTTCTCAGGGTCTACAATGGTATACTTCTAGAAGAAGGAAAATGTACTAAAACGAAGGTATGAAATTAAAGAAGAAATAGGGAATGAAGAAAACATGAATAAATCTAAGCCAACGTTGGTAGAAGGGAACAGTAATAATAATGTCAAATTTGTGGTCAACAAACAAGGTAGAACCACAATACTGTACTGTCCTGCGCAGTATGTAAGCTATCAGGGTTAGTTGGAATTTCAGTATTCTAAGGTCCATGTACTGTGTGAACTGAAGGTAGACATATTTCAAATGTAATCACTAAAAGAAGACAAATAAATTGTTTTTCTTAAACCAGAAAAGGAAAATAATGATGTGAGGGGAATACACAGTAGTAGGAAAGAAATAAGTACTTACTTTTTTTCCTCTTTTATCAGCTTAGTTATTTTGAGATTCATCCATGTCATTGTGTATATCAATAGTTTATTCCTTTTTATGGCTGAATAATAATGTCATTTTATGGGTATACCTCATTCTTTTGTCCATTCACATATGGATAGAAATAGGTTGTTTCCAGTTTTTTGCTAGTACAGGTAAAGATACTATGAATATCATGTGTAAGTTTTTATATGGGCCTAATGCTTTCTTTTCTCTTGGATAAATAGCTCGGAGTGGAATAGTTATATCATACGATAGGTGGAGGTTTGGCTTTTTAAGAAGCTGCCAGACTTTTTCAAAGTGGTTATCAACAGGAAAATGAATAACCAAATGATGGTATATCTATACCATGGAATACTACTCAACAGTTCTTGTAACAAAGTGGATAAATCTCAGTGGATTAATCAAAGTGGTTGAACAATTATGCTACATAAATTAAGCCAGACAAAAAAAGAATACATACTATTTGATTCCACTTATAAAACTTCTAGAAAATGTAACTAACTTATAGTGACAGAATGCATATGAAATGTGGCTGATGTAGCAAAGGTTTCTATGAAAATATGAAAGGAGCCGATATGACATTGTAAATATTAAACAGCAGGAATTATGAAGATTCAGATTTTAATAACATCAGGCAAATAGCCTTAGGCAGCCATCGCTTTCCAGTTATGCACCGCTAAACTATGCAGATACATTCTGAGATACGTCATTAGGCAATTTCATTGTTGTGCGAACCTCATAGCTTGTATTTACATGAACTTAGATGGTGTAGCCTACTACGTACACACCCAGGCTACATGGTATAGCCTGTTGCTCTGTGGGGGAAGAAAAATAATTTTCCCTCTACCCTTCTGAGTTCTTGGCTGAGACATTCCTGTATTAAAAGACAGATTAACAGGAGAAAAACAAACAAAGCTTAATGAGATATATACTTCTTATATACATGGCGGAGACCCAGGAAACTGAGTAACTCAAAGTGGTTGAAGCCACTACCTTAAATGGCATCTTCAGCTGAAGACAAAAGTCAGTTATGAGAGGTGACCAGGAAAAGCATAGCAAACAAGGGTAAATAAGGTTGTTATGCAAATTTTAGTCCTTGTCTTCTGCATTGAGAATTTCCAGAGATAAGGTCATCCTGTCTTTTCTGGTAGAGCAGGGAAGAAGCCTTTATTTATAAAATGAGATTTCCTTTACACATGTAAATGTATTTTACAAAGGGTAACTTCTACTTGGTTTTGGTAACTTCTCCAATGCTTGCTGTTTCTTAAAATTAACCAGTCTAAAAGCATTCTTATGCCAGAGAGAGATATTTTGGGGTGACAAATTCTGTTCCCCTACAGCTCCTCCTAGGCTACAAACCTGTAAAGCATATTCCTGTACTGAATATTGTAGGCAATTGTAATGCATTGCGAAGTATTTGGGTAATGTGTTGTGTTACAACATTGGGATGGTTATGACATTACTAGGCTATAGGAACTTTTCAGCTCCATTAGAATCATACAAAACCACTGTCGTATATGTTGTGGTTCATCATTGACCAAAACATCATTATGCAGCACATGGCTTACTTGTCTCTTCTTTGTACCAGGAATATACTGGGCCCTGGGACAGACAACTCTCCTAGCATGTACGAGCTTGAATGGACCTGGCCAAATTTAACATTTTCACCCCACCATATGCTCCAGTGGCTGACCAGTACCTCTTCTGAATGACCTGTTTGTCTTTTAAAATAGATATGATAACATTTTCAGTAGGGTTATAGCCATGTTTTATGGGTCTGGGAGTCATTTTGTGTCTCTTAGGTAATGTACAGTAGCCCCCCCCCCGCCCCCCTTATCCATAGTATTAGTTCCCAAGATTTCAATCACCCATGGTCAACTGAGGTCTGAAAATATTAAATGGAAAATTCCAGAAATAAACGCTTTATAAATTTTAAATTGCATGCTATTCAGAGTAGCATGATGAAATCTCTCACCGTCCTCAGTTTTGTCTCCAAGTTGCATAAGCTATCTGCCCGTTAGTCATTTAGTAGCTGTCTTCATTATTAGATGGGCTGTCCTGGTATCACAGTGCTTGTGTTCAAGTAACACTTATTTTACTTAATAGTGGCCCCAAATTGCAAGAGTAGTGACGTTCGCAATGACGTTCGCAATTCAGACATGCCAAAAAGAAGCTGTATAGTGCTTCTTTTAAGTGAAAAGGTGAAAGTTCTCAATAAGCAAAGAAAAAACATCATATGCTGAGGTTGCTAAGATCTAAGGTAAGAACGAATCTATCTGTGAAGTTGTGAAGAAGGAAAAAGAAATTTGTGCTACTTTGCTGAGAGAGAGCATGAGAGAGACCACATTCACATAACTTTTATTACAGTATATTATTACAATTGTTCTATTCTATTATTAGTTATTATTAATCTCTTACTATGTCCAATTTATAAATTAAACTTTATCATAGGCATGTATGTATGGGAAAAAACAGTACATATAGGGTTCAGTACTATCCACAGTTTCAGGCATCCACTGGGGGTCTTGGAACATATCTCCTTCAGATAAGGGGGTATTACTGTACATGCCTACTCATTTTCTATGGCAAATTTTAGAGTTAAATTCACAATATTCATATTTTTTATAGTAATTCCACATTATTGGAGTTATCCAACTCACCTTGTCTCCATATATCTACACCATAAAGAAATTTATCTTGTTTCATATCAATTAGCAGTATGAGAAAGGTACACATTTCTCCTTTGTAACTAAGTTTAAATTAAACATCAGATCAAAATAACATGAATATCAATAAATATTGTTTAAAGTATTTTTGTTATTTGAGCTTATTTTTTAATTCTTTATATGTATTTGACATGAATAATTTATGGGTTATTTAGTATTATCACCTACCCATATCTAAAAAGTCACAAGGAGCATTTAGAGATATTATTTTTATCCCTATATGTATCAATAGAGACAGGAATAGTTTGGGGAGGAAAAATTTGTAAAAAATGTTTTTTTCCAATTAAATGTCCAAGGCTCTCTTCTATCCCTTTTAATTGAATCAAAGATATTGCAATCTTGAAGAAATACCATTTATATCTAATTCACTAAGTAACCGTGAAAGAAATGTTAAGAAATAAAAGATCTTCAAAATATATTTGAGAAATTGTGAGGATGTCATTTTATAAGAGCGCACAATTAGCATTGTTCAGAAGCAACTGTGAACATAGAATTTAACGAATAACCAAGAAAATGAAAAAGAAGTCTGAATAAAGATCTTATTTTGATTTATAGAAGACAAAGAATTCCCTTTTGTAGTCAGAGAATAGTTATTAAAAATAACTTTTAAAGCCATATTTATGCCAAAATTCTTGTGATTTCTTGATTTGTGGGAGTTGACCAAAAATGCATTTAAGTTATTCATAAACCCGTCTATTCAGAAAATATTTTTGTGGCACACATGACTTCACAAAATAATTTTTTCTAATGAGGAGAGGTTTTTAAGTATAAAAGATCAAATTACAAAGTTTTAAATTATAATTAATCAAGTGTTTCAAATATAATACTGTACAAAACCAAAATAGCTGATGTCAATAGAAATGCCATAGCATTTGAATCCCAATGATCCCACTTACAAGTTGTCATCTAGATCAAGCCTTTTAGCCTCTCAGAGCCTTTAATTTCCTTAACTGAGGATGCTATAATAATATTCCCTTCATGTTTCTAATCTATAAAGTGGAGCTACTATAATAACATTTGCTTTATGTTCCTTTCGAGGCTTTTGTAAAGAACAGATATATGAACTTTCTTTAATATTATAAATGCTACATAGATTATAATGATGACTATTAATTTAGGATTTTTTGTTTAAATTTGTATTAACTTAAAAACAACTTTTTAAACATCTGTGAGCAAAACCATTTAATTTCTGGAATGTAGGAAGATATATTCAAAAAGTATAGTTATAATCACCAATTTGTATATCTTTTATGCTTTTTACTTAACTTTGGCCAACCATTAATTGTCTATGTAAAAAGTCATACCAAGCCTCCTACTTCTTAGCTTCTTTGCATGATTGAGGTTGAAAATGCCAGATACTTATTTTTCTAGGCTCCTTTGCACTTAGGGGTAGCCATTTTATCCTGTTTAGGTCCATGAGATGTAGAAGTTTGTTGGAGGATTTCAGAACAATGTGGGGTTCTTTTCCTAGTAAAAGAGGAGCATGTGAAAAAAAATCCTGCTTTCTTCACCCATTTTCTTCCATCCTTATTTGGATGCTGTTAAATGAGAATGTGATGCCTGGAATTGCCAACCCACTGCAATAACCAGCTTCCAAGACGTCCCCTCCTATGTTCTGGTATTCATGTCCAGCGTTCTTCCACGTTGTACCAGGATTCATCTATGTGACCAGTACAAAAAGCAGGATATTACTTTTAGATTAGGTTATAAAAGACATTGCAGTTTCCATCTTTATCACATTCTGTCTTTCTGATCCTTCACTCTGGATAAGTTAGCCATATTGTAAGCATCCCTATGGAGACGCCCATGTAGCAACAAACTGAATTGAAGCCTCCAGCTAGTAGCCATGTGACTTCCTGGAAGCGGTTCTTCCAGACCCATTCAAACCTTCAGTGCTGCCTGAAGCTGGCATCTGAGCCAGAACCATCTAGCCAACTGTTTGGATTCCTGACTCAGAAAGTGTATGAGGTAATAAATTACTGTTTTAAGTTTGTAAATTTTGGATAATTGTTATGCAATAGGTAACTAATACAGATATTGGTACCAGAAGTTGTATGATGTCATAAATACTTTTTAATGTGGGTGTGGCTTTGGAACCTGTCAGTGGGTGAAAGGTAGATGAAATTTGAGGGTAGTGTTAGTGAAAGCCTAAAGTAGACGCATTACGAGCTTTAAAGAAGTTGCCAGTGAGAACTTAAAGGAAAGTGAGGAGAATCTTTTTGGAGACTCTAGGAAAGGGGATCCTTCTAACATACTGTGTTTCCCCGAAAATAAGACCTAGTCGGACAACCAGCTCTAAACTAATGTGCCTTTTGGAGCAAAAATTAATGTAAGACCCAGTCTTATTTTACTATAATGTAAGATGTGGTTTTATAATTATAATATTATATTATCACATATTATATTATATTGTATATATTATTATATGTTAATATATATTGATATAATATATAATTATAATATATTATATTATATAAGACTGGGTCTTATGTTAATTTTTGCTCCAAAAGACACATTAGAGCTGGTTGTCTGGCTAGGTCTTATTTTCGGGGAAACACAGTAGTAGCAAAAGTTTTAGCAACACTGTCACATGCGGTAATGTAGAAACTAGAAAATGTACATAATGAACTGGGTGATGTAGCTAAGGAGATTACCAACTATAGATATGAAGGTGCCACATGGTTTATTCTTGCTGCTAATAGTAAGATATGAGAGGAACAAGTATGCTAAAGAAAGGTCTGTTAAACATAAAGGAGCTGGGATATTTTGACCATTGCCAACTTCTCCAGACAGCCATTGGTGCTGAAATTAAGAAATGGCTTCTTAGGGAAGATCAAAACCAAGGCATTGTCAGTAAAACTGTCTAAGGATGATGCTGAGGATGTAGCTGCAAAATTTTTGGTTATTATTTAAGAAAGATCTACTTTTCAGTCAGATAAAGGGCCCTCTAAAATGTTTAATGATTTCTTTATTAATTTTTTATGTGTTAAATGCTTTTATTTATTAATTTTCATTTTTCAATTACAATTGGCATTCAATATATTAGGTTCAGGTGTACAGCATAGTGGTTAGACATTTATATAACTTATAAAGTGATCCCTCTGGTAAGTCATGCACCCACCTGACACCATGTATAATTATTACAAATTGCAGTATTATTGACTCTATTCCTTAAGCTGTACTTTACATCCCCTTGACTATTTTGTAACTGCCAATTTGTACTTCTTAATCACTTCACCTTTTTTACCCAGCCCCTCAACCCTCCTTACATCTGGTAACTATTAGTTTATATTCTTTGTGAGTTTGCTTCTATCTTGCTGGTTCATTTATTTTGTTTTTTAGATTCTACTTATAAGTGAAATCATACGGCATTTGTCTTTCTCTGTCCAACCTATTTCACTTAGCATAATAGGTCCATCCATGTTGTCACAAATGGTGAGACTTCATTCTTTTTTATGGCTGAGTAATATTCCATTGTGTATAAACCACATCTTCTTTATCTGTTCATCTTTTGATTGGAGCATTTAATCCATTTACATTTAAAGCAGTTGTTGATAGGTATGTAGTTATTGCCATTTTATTAATTATTTTCTGATTGTTTTGATAGTTCTCTGTATCTTTCCTATTCTCTTGCTCTCTTCTCTTGTATGTTGATGACTTCCTATAGTGTTGTGTTTGGATTCCTTTGTCTCCAATTCTTGTATATCTCTTTAGATTTTGTGTCTGTGGTTACCATATACTTCATATATACCAAGCTGTGCTTATGGCAGTCTGTTTTAAGTTGATGGTCCTTAAGATCAAGCACTTTATATAATCACTACCATTTTTACTCACCCCCTCCATGTTTATATTTTTGTCATTATTTTTTACTTCGTGTGTGTGTGTGTGTCCCTTAATTTATTGGTGTAATTATACATGACATTCCTACTTTTGCCTTTTAACCTTTAATCTAGTTTTAGTGTTTGTTGATTCACTACTTTTATTATGTGTTTGCCTTTGTCAGTGAGAATTTTTTCTTTGTGATATTTTCTTATTCATATTGTTTATTATTTTTTCTTCTTTATTTTTTTTTCTTTCTTGTAATACTGGTTTGGTGGTGATAAACTAATTCAGCTTTTTCTTGTCTTGGAAGTTCTTTTTCTGTCCTTCTAAATGATAGCCTTGTGGGGTAGAATAATCTTGGTTGCAGGTCCTTGCTTTTTATCACTTTGGATATTTTGTGCCAATCCCTTCTGGCCTGCAAAGTTTCTCTTGAGAAATCAGTTGACAGTCTTATGAGAGCTCCCTTGTAAGTAACTAACTACTTTTGTGTTGCTACTTTTGGGATCCTTTCTTTGTCTTTATCTTTGGCATTTTAATTATGATGTGTCTTGGTGTGGGTCTGTTTGGGTTCATCTTGTTTGGGACTCTTTGAGCTTCTTGGGCTTGTATGTCTATTTCCTTCACCAGATTAGAGAAGTTTTCCATCAGTATTTCTTCAAATAGGTTTTTAATTCTTTGCTTTCTCTCTTCTTCTGGTACCCCTATGATGTGAATGTTGGTACGCTTGATATTCTCCCAGAAGTCTCCTAAACTATCCTCACTTTTTAAATTCTTTTTTTCTTTGTACTGTTCTGATTGGGTGTTTTATGCTACCTTGTCTTCCAAATCACTGATTTGATCCTCTGCTTCATCTCATCTGCTGTTGATGCCATCTAATGTATTCTTCATTTCACTTGTATTCTTCATTTCTGACTGGTTCTTTTTAAAGGTTTCTATCTCATTTTCTATGTTTCCTATCTCTTTGTTGAAGTTCTCACTCCTTCCCTAAGTTCATCGAACATCCTTATAACCAGTGTTTAGAACTCTGCATCTGGTAGGTTGATTGCCTCCATTTTGTTTCGTTCTTTTTCTGGAGTTTTATCCTTTTCTTTCATTTAGGACATGTTTCTTTGTTTTCTCATTCTGGCTGTGTTTATTTTTATGTATTAGGTAGATCTGCTATGACTCCCAGTCTTGGTAGAGTGGCCTTATGTAGTAGGTGTCCTGGGGGGCCCATTGGCATAGTCTCCCTGGTCACCTGAGCTCCAGGGATGTCCTTTATGTGGGTTGTGTGTGCTCTGCTGTTGTAGTGGAGCCTTACTTGCTGTTCGCACGTCAAGGTTTGGGACTGACACTCAGGCTGACAGCTGTGAGGCCTGGCTGGGATTGTAGCAGACAAGCTGTTGGGTGGGACTGAGTGTGTTGAACGGGATTTGCTTTAGTGGGGATCTGGTACTTGTTGAGTACACTCTTTGGATATGTCATTTATGGCACTAATTGGGTGGTGCTCTGGTGTTGGTCTGAATCTGACCACCAGGTGTGTTGGTTCTGGGGCCTGTTTGGAGGGGTTCTGGTGCAGGCCAAGGTCAGCTGCTGTCTATGTCTGGCCCGGGGCCACATGTAAGAGCTACAAAGTGATCTATGGTTGGTAGCTGCCTTTTCTGGGCTTTAGGGTACCTGAGAGTGGTTATGCTATGAACCAAGGCCGGCTGACACTAGCACCAGTTTTGGAGCCACTTAGCAAGAGGTACAGGACATGCCAAAGCTAGCCACTGCTTGTTTGGGATTTGTGATCGTTTGAGAGATTTTAGGAAAGTCCATAGCATGGACCCAGGCTGGCAGCTTGTGTGGATTATTGTCTGAAAGAGGTTCAGACGGGGTCTCACGCAATCAACAGGGTAGGTCAAGAGCAGTGTTAGCCTGGTTAATGGAGACTCAGACTTGGTGCTTGCCTGAAACTGCAGTCTGGGTGAAGTGAGGGCTCAACAAAGGAACAATGGTTCCTGCAGGCATTTTAGTACAGCACAGAGCTGTCCCTCCAGCCCTCATCCTGAGGCCAGACAATTTGGTTCCTCCCCGCATGTCTCCAGTGCTTTTCAAGCTGTTGCCCTAGCGCTGGAGCTTAAAGCGAGTGCGTCTGTCAGCAAGTAAGTCCATGTACGAGCCCTTTACAAGGACCTCTGGATCTCTAGCAGCCCTCTGTCTCACCTAGATGGAGTCCCTGCTGATTTTCACAGCCAGCTGTTGTGGGGACTCGTCCTACCTGCACTGCTTCTTTGGGCTGGGGTGCCTGGTGTGGGGCTGGGACCCCTCACTCCTCAGGAGAGACCTCTGCAGCGGAGATGTCCCTCCCAATTTCTAACCTCCACACGTAGGTGTGGTACCAGCCCATTTCACATCTCTGCCTCTCCTACCATTCTTGTGGCTTCTTTTTTATATCCTTAGCTATAGGTTCTTTTCAGGTAGTCTTCAGGTGGTTCTCAAGAGTGGTTCTATAATTCAGTTGTAATTTTGATGTGGTTGTGGGAAGAGGCAAGCACAGCATTTACCTAGTCTGCCATCTTGACTGGAAGTCAATACACTTTATTTTTAAAAACAGTTTTAGATTGTTGATGTAAGAATGTCTAAACCTATAGAGAATTTTGATAAAAATGTATTTGAACCGAACAGAATTCTCCTGGAAGCAAGATCTCGAGATGCTTTAGAGAATGGCAATTTGCAGTTTCTTTTATGCATTTGAAATTAAGAAGGGAATGTAAAGAAGATTACACGAAGGTGGGAGAAAGCAAGGCAGGGATTTGACTGCAGGATTAAAATTATGTGCTCTCTTGAGGGTGGTTACTTTGAAGAAGGCATTTCAATGGTGTGTTAACTTACATGCACAGAAACAGTGGATATGGCTTGCTTACGGCGAAGAAAAAGAGTTATGTGCCTGGGGCGTGACTACCCATCATGACCTCTCCAGTTAGGAATTTGTGATCAGATCACCCTGTGAGGTTATTTTTCTGTAGAGCTCCTCCTTTCTCGTCCACAATATTTACAGAAAAATTGCAAAGATATTACAAAGGGTTTTTATATATTCTGCAAAAAGTTTATTAACTGTTACAATTAATGAACCAATATTGATTTGTTATTATTAACTAAAGTCCATACTTTATTCAGATTTTCTGGGTTTTTACCTAAAGTGCTTTTTCTGTTCCAGGATATCACATTACATTTACTTTTCATGTTTCCTTAGCCTTTTCTTGGATGTGACAGTTTCTCAGGCTTTTCTTGTTTTTGATGACTGACAGTTTTCAGGAGTACTGGTCAGGTATTTTGTAGCATGTTCCTCAATTTGGATTTGGTTAATGTTTTTCTCTAGAGTAGACTGGCATGTGTTTTGAGGAGGAAGATCAAAGGTAAATTGCCGTTTTCATCACATACTCTCAATGTGACTTACACTGTTCATGTTGACTGTGATCACCTGGGTGAGGTAGTGTTTGTCAGGTTTCTCCACTATCAAGTTACCACCAACCCCCTTTTCATCCTGTACTCTCTGGAGGGAAGTCACTGTGTACAATTCACACTTAAGGAGTGGGGAGTTGTGTTTTACCTGCTGATTTTGGGGAATTCTTCTGCACTAGAGATTTGTCTCTTCTCTCCGACTTATCTGTTATTCAATCATTTATATTAGTATGGCCTCATTGATAGTAGATCTTTTGGTCTCCACATTTTCTGATGAGAAATGTACGGTCATTTGAATTGGTTTTTGATTGTAATTAATCTTATTTTTCTCTGGCTACTTTCAAGATTTTTTCTTTAGTATTGAGACATGTGACTATCGCATATCTTGGTATGGATTTCTTTGGGTTTATGCTGTTTGGGGTTGGCTCAGCTTTTTGAATATATGGGTCTATGTTTTCTGCCAAATTTGGGAAATTTTTGGCTGTTATTTTTTCAGATACTTTTTCAGCTCCATTCTCTCTTAATCTTGCTGGGACTCTGATGGTGCAAGCATTAGATCTTTTGTTACAGTCCCACATGACCTCAAGTCTGCATTCATTTTTTTTTTTTTTCCCAGCCTATTTTCTCTCTGTTCAGATTGGGCAATTTCTATTGTACTATATTCAAGATCATTGATTCTTTACTCCATCTCTCACATTCTGCTACTAGCCCATCCACTGGGCTTTTTGTGATGGTTATTATACTTTTTTATGATGGTTATTGTAATTTCCATTTGGATCTTTATATCTTCTCTTCCTTTGCTGAAACTTTCTATGTTTTCATTTGTTTCAAGCGTATTTGTAATTGCCCATTGAAGATTTTCATGAATGTTGTTTTAAATTCCTATTAAGATAATTCAAACATCTGTGTTATCTAGGTGTTGGTATCTGTTAATTATCTTTAGTCATTCAGTTTGAGATCTTATTGGTTCTTGATAGTGATTTTTGGCTGAAACCTAGACATTATGTTTAATACTCTAGATCTTATTTAAATCTATTTTTTAGCAGGCCTCTTCTGACACTGCTCTCTGAGTGAAGAGGGGTACTTCCTCATTACCACCAGGTGGGATTGGAAATCCAGGTTCTCCACTTGTCCTTTGTTGACACCCTGGGATGAGGGTCTCCTTGTTACTGCAGGGCAGGGGAGGGAGTTCAGGCTCTCTGCTCGGCCTCCGCTGATACCACCCTGGCTGGGAAGTAGAGAAGTGTCTCATTACTGCTCCCATGTGACCTCCACTGACAACATGTGGAGGGGCTGCCTTGGTTCTGCTGAGTGGTGGTAAGAGTCCTGACTCGACAAGTCCTCTTCTGGTACATTCCCTCCAAGAGGGGGAGGGACATTTGGTGACTGACAGGTGTAGTGGAAGTACAGGTTCCCCAAATGGTCTCCACAGGCACAGAAGGTGTGGCTATTGGCTAATGCTCAAGGGGGATGAATGTCCCAACTTCTGCTTGTTCCTGGTTTAGGGGAAAATGTGGGGTGACTCACTATAGCTAGTCAGGGATGGAAGTCTAGGCCTTCCATTTGGTCTTCCTTGGTGGGGGTGGAATAGGGTCTCACTTTTGGTATTTGTCTGGAGTAAAGCAGACTTGTTCTCTAAAAGTTTTCTGTCTTAACCCTTTCATGGTCCTTTGGCTAGAGTGCATTGCATGTGATAAGAGCAAATGTTTTGTGAAACTTTTACGATAATTGTATGTATGTTACTTTGTTACTCGGGTTTTCATGTCAGGTATATTTTTTATTGTGAGTCATGGTTCAAGTTTGAAAGCACATACTCTAGACGGGCCACAGCTCCTCTCACTTGGAATCTTAAGGCACCAGTCTCTAATTGTTCTGAACCCAGTAACAGGGAGTGGCATGTTCTGGCCTCACTAAAACCCAGGTTTGAAGCATCTACCCATCCATGAACAGTGAGACAGCCGGGGTGAAAGCAGGGCTTTCCAGAAGATGGGGTTCAGCATAAATGCTCGTTGGTCTGAGGAAAGCTAATACTAAAGAACACCTCAGAGTAAGCCTAAGGTGAACTTCTTTTTATAGAGAAAGCATTATTCCCTTTGTAGGTACAGGAAAAAAAAACACACCAACTGATTTTGTTTTCAATGAGTTCACCCTTTTATCCCTTAAAAGCCTGCACTTCCTCTGTGTCTTTCCTTTTAATTCAAGACAAAGAATATAGTAGCAGAACAGGAAAATGATTTATAATTTAAAAAAATTGATTGGAGATTTATTTACAAATATTTGTTGAGTGCCTACTATATGCTGAAGATAAAGCATACACAAAAGGACCCTGCTTTCACAGAGCTTACATTCTAGTGTCATTAAGTTGTCAGCTGTGAAGTAAATATCGGAGCAACAGCAAACCTCTTCCTTTCCTTTGCACTCATAACTTTCTCAACATGGGATCATGGAAACTCAGAAGTCTGCCGACTTTCCCAATATACATATGATAAAATAGTGTAGAGTGTGTACATTATAGCCATGTCAGAGCCCACATTTTAAAAAAATGCCTATTTATAGAGAAATACAGCTGTTGCTTAAAAAACATTTTTTTTTCTCTTACAAATGCTGTGGTAGAAAATTCTATTTTTTTTCTTTTTCAATGAGAACATTTATTGAGTGACTAATTGTTGAAATCCTTAAGATGAACTGGGTGCTGATACAGCTGCCCTCTTGGGTTTTGGTGCTGTTCTTCAGGAAATCTATGCCTGAGTCTGAGGTATACAATTTTTAGGTGCTCATTCAATTACTGTATTTTATCTTTTAGCTGTGGCACTCCAGTGCTCTCTCTTGTTCTTGGCAGGGTAGCCACATTTGCCACAGGTTGACTTTTGAAGGTGGGAGGCCTTAGAGCCACAATGGTGGAGCAACGTGTGTGTCTTATTGCAATAGTTTCCAAGTGATAATGTTCCCTTCCTCATCTCATCTTCTAATTTTATCTATATAAATGTATGTGTTTATGTACATACACATACACAAATGGGTGTGTGTGTGTTTGTGTGCATATATATATGCACATGATTTAAAAATGAATCTGAAATATGTATATTAGTTCTATTGAGTTTTATTTAACATTAATTTTCTTATATGAATATATGGTGTTTAAAATACTATTTTGAAATGATTTCTCCATTAAAATCTCTTTTTTTAAAGATTTTTACTAAAAAATATAGCTAACATACAACATTATATCAGTTTCAGGTGTACACCATAGTTGTTCAACATTTATATACTTAAAGAAGCATTAAAATCTTAATTGTTCTACCTGGAGGAGCAACTAAAAACTACATTAGAGCTTTGGGGGATAAATTTTTAATAAAACAAATTTTGGGTTCAAATATAAATATTAATGTGTGTGAGATATAATGCATATGTCTGGCACGTAATAAAACCTTGTAAATTTTGCAAAAAATAAAAAAGTAAAAATAAAAATATTATTTTGATAGCTCTATAATATTCTATTATAAGATGGTAGCACAGCATAATTTATTCAACGATTTATTTTGTGTAGATATTCCAGGCTTTCCTACTATAAATAACATTACGATAACATCATTGAATCTCTGACCATACTCGTATTTCTGATATTTTCTCAGGATAACTTTGTGGTAGTAGAATTAGTATATTAAAGAGCATGAATATTCTGGTAAATTGTTTTCTAGAAAGATTCCTAGCAGTTTTAGTCTACTCAGCAGTGTATGAGATTCTGTCTCACCACATTCTTGCAAGTGGTGTTTTATGTTTTATAAAATCGTTCTATTTCTTAGGTAAATTGATTCTGTTTCTTCTCATGGTTATGCTTCTTTTACTAAGGTAAAACCTTTTACCTACATTCTTGATTATGTATTGAAATGGAGAAATTGTCAATATTTTAGTAGTTGGCACAAGAATGGTTTTTGTAGAAAATGCTGAATTTGTTTGAAAGAATCACCTTGATTACTGATTTGTGATGAAAGTTGAATCCAGAGGGGCTTGTTCAAATATCAGAATATGACTGTTAAATTGCTTTTTAAGGAGCTGTGTCCATTGGGAAGGACTCTGTTTTGTTGAGGTTCAGGATGAGTTAGGTATACAGATTCAGAAATAGAAGCTGGGACAGAAATAATGAGAAGAAAAATTTGAAAGGCACAGGAAACATCCAGCAGGAAGGGAATAGGAACTATGGGGAGATGTTAGATGGGACTTTCCAAGTGAAATGCTATTTGTTGTATAATGTGACTCTCACCATGACCCCACGAATAAAAAATTATGGAAATTCGGAAATCACCGAGATATCTGGATTTCTTATAGAAGCCAGTGAAGAGTCTGAGTGCTGAGTGTAGGTTGATGTGGAACCAAAACATGTTTGGCCAAGTGTATTGGCAACAGCTAACATCTGGGTTGCTTCTACAATCTAGGGTATCTCTCTAACTGTATTACCATTATCTTCATTCTTTCTTTTACCACTGACTTCTGTTCTCATTGGGATATTTTGATTTTACCTCTCCACAGGTTTCTTCCTCTGACAACAAATGTATGTCCCTTAGAAACCAACAATCCTCCTTGCCCACTCCATCTGAAAAACGTTTCCCTTATGTTTCCCTGTATGTTGGTTATTTTTTCTTCCTTTTATACTTTGTTCAATTTATATTCTGGTGCAGTTTTCTCATATAGATAACTAAGTTGTTTTCCCAAAAGTTGTAAGATCCTTGAAGGCAGGTTCTTTGTCACAGACTTCTTTCAAATTTCTTAGAGAACCTAGTACTACAGTAGTTTGTAAAAATATCAATAAAGAGTTGTTAAAATGTAATTGACCAATAGTGGAGAATTAGCCTACAATGTGTGGTTAATTTGAAAATCAATGTAAGTCTTCAGAAATATTGTTAACATTGTTTTGAAAACAATGACAACTTTTGCATATGTTTATCAACTAGGAAAAGGCAAAATATTTAAAATGAAAAAAGTTCATTACTATTAGGTGATCATTTTATAGCTTCTTTCAAAGGAAAACTAGCATGATTTTCATCTTAATTTATGCTTATGTTATCCGTGAGTAAGTTAAAGATAGATTGTAAAATAAAGAAAAAAAGAAGCAGCAGCAACCTGAATGTCTCCATATAGAGAAGTGGTTAAATAAATTGTGGTAAACCAATATTAAGGAATACTAATGTGCCTCTTTAAAAAGAATGAGGTCTATCTACCCCATCTGGCATGTAAAGAAATCAGGATCTACTTTTTAGAAACAAACATAACTTACAAGATAGCATGTGTGGTATGAGCCCATTTTTAAAAATTGTGTGTATATTTAAACAAACTCTCATATATCCGTGTATGCCTGGAAAAAAATGTCAGGAAAAATAGAACTAAACTGTTAACAGTGGACAACTTTGGGGAGTATAATTAGAGAAGAAGAAGTCAGGAGATTTTTAAGCAATAGAGAAGCATATAAAATAAAAAGTTTTGTTTTTTACAGTGACCATTTATTTTGAAGTCAAAATTCAAAAATAAGTATTTTAAAAGAATCAATATAGCAAGAAAAGTACACTAGTTTGTATTTAACTTGTAAACAAGATACCACTCTGTGCATTTTTAAAGATATTTTCTGTGATTAATAGTTATTAATAGATTATAATCATATCTCCTACTCTAGATCATGTTTTATAAATCTTCAGAGTTACGGTAAAATGTGTTTTATAAAAATAATGGAATCCAACTATAGTTACTGAACTAATTCTGTAGAGATTTTTTCATTCAATAAATTATCTGAATATGTTTTATTATAAATGCTGTGTTTGTTTGCCATAAGTGGCTTTGTTTGAATCTGAAAATTAAATATTTTGTCTAAAAGTACTTTTCATTGTTAACAAGCTTTATAACCACATAGAAAGACATACTTTGAGATTAGTTTCCTTTTGACATTTTAAACCAAGTAATTTATACTATAACTCAAGGTTTTCTGTCCCTTAACTCAGACTTCTTTCTTCGTCCTTTCTGTGTTCTTTTTAGATCCTGTTTTTTCTTCTTGGCTCCAGAGCAGCAACTCAAAAATTGTACTTTTAAAGATTTATAGCACTAATAATATGATTTTCTAACAAAATTTTTGTATAGTTCTGATTTCAATAATTTGTTGAAAAGTGAAAGTTTATCAATAGGATAGGAGTTGTTCTTTTATTAAAAGGTATGTTGTGTTCTTAACTGATTCAAGCAAGAACATTTCATAAAATCATCAACTATGGAAAGAAAACAAAATAGACCCAGCATAGAAGGGCAGGAAAATATGAGAATTATTACCATTTGACTGTGGTTATAGCACTAAGCCCATTTTTGTTGGTTATGATGCTACTTATATACTGTATCTCAGGATTCCATTTCTTACCTCACCCTCTGTTATTCCTTAATTTGGGAAGTTGGAGTAAAACCATAGCATATATTTCATTTAGAATTGTTACATTGTTTGGAAAGAAGTAGAACTGTAACTATTAAAATTTGGTGCATGTGAGTTGTAGCCTTTGTTACCGGAGAGTGAGTCCTTCTTGGCATGATGTCCAGGTTCTTGGGGTCTCGAGCAAAGAATTGAACGAGACACAGAAATAAAGTGGTGAAAGAGTAGTTTATTAGAAGAGATAGTACACTTCAAATAAATAGAAATGGACCCCAGCAGTAGAGAATGTCTCATTGGGAAGTCCTTTCCAATGGAACGGTTCATGGGCCCCGACTAACGAGGCCTTGGTGGTTTTTATCTTTTTCTCTGAAACGGGCTGTTCCTCTGTGATTGACAAGAAGCTATTACCTCATCTTTTTAAAACTGTGCAGGTGTGAGTGTCTGGTTTGATCTAGTTGGGTATCTTGTACCCATTTGTTTACAATGGGAAGGGAAAGTTTCAGACAGAGAGGGGAGGTCTTCTGTGTGGTAATGCAGAGACCCGATGTCTATCTCTAACTGCCTGCCTTGTTTTTCCCTTGAGAGACGTGATCCCCATAAAATCTCTATGGGAAGCTGAGGGACAGGAGGTCTGTTCTTCTGCATCTGCTTCCTGCTGGGCAGGGCTGTAAAGCTGTCCCTACCTATTCGGGATTCACGGAACTCTTGCCCTATCTGATCTGAGAGGAAGGGGTCTCGAGATCTGCCTGGAAGACCGTGCTGGCTTCTCTGGTTGTGACGGGTAACCTTGGTGGGGTATCCTCTGTATCCCCAAGGCCTCTAAATGACGAAAAATAGATTTTAATTAATAAATCCGTTAGCTCTATAGAGCCTGTGGCCATTCAACCAGTCATTCAGGTGGTGTCAGTTGTCAGGACTGGGGCCCAGAATGGGTTGGAAAGAACACTAGGCTTCAGTGATTACAATCAACAAGTACACTGGCCTGGGGGAATGTTAAAACCTATTTGGTTTGTGGGATGGCCAAGAGTTAGGTCCGGAATGGAATGGCGTGGGGGATGTTGGGAAGTCACCGGCTTTTAAGTAGTTATCTGAGGCCGGGGTGAGAAACATCCTGTGATTCAGGCTACAGCAATCTTTAGTCTAGGATTCAGAACTGATTAAGAGAGTAATCAGAGGCCGGGGCTAAGGAGCTAAGAAACTAGGGAAAAGGAGACTTAAAATTTATATAGTTAGGGAGGCTTAAAACTTTTGTAGTGAGGGAGCTCTCCCATATCACCTTTATTTTTCTTACTATATTTATATGGTTTTTTTTATAAGATCAGTTTCACTCTGCTCAAATGTACACTGTTATTCCACCCTCATTCTCTTTAGATGACCATGAGTCCTTCTTTTCTGAAAAAATTGTAGCAGTCACGTACTTCCTAACTTCATTACTCTATACCTGGACTGTCACTTTACTCACACTTTCCTTTCCTTCTCACTTTGGAAAAATACATATCTTTATTCTTGGAGGTTAAATTTTCCACTTGTGTTCTTGATCCCTTCCTTCATTGTGGGCTCAAGGATCTTGCCCCATTAGGTATCCGCTTCTCATTTTCTCATCTTGCATCTTCCTTATATCTGTCCCACTCAATCTACTGGGAGTTCTAAGTTAAAAAAAAAAAAAAAAAGCAAACAAAACCCCCTTTCATGAGCCCTTCAAGCTCTCCTTCCATTCCTTATCAAGCACTTGGAAACTGTAATACGTGCTGGCACCTCCATTACCTCATCCTTAACCTCTTATAATCCTAATTGTGCCCTTGTCTACTTGCTGTATGTCACGTGCTACTAAGACTCCAACCTCTCAGCCAGTGTTCTACGCAGGGCAGCTGAGCCATGCTACCTGCATCAGAGCCAATGTTACCACTTTCCCAGAGGACGGACACGGAGTCCTGTGCCTGATTTATACTTTGCTATATACTGCGAAATATCCTTGTGCGCTCAGCCTGGGTTTGGTTTCTCTATCAGCCTATGTCTTTTCAATGTTAGAGGAATATGAATTCTTATAAGGTCCCTTTCCTTGTCCTAAGTGGTTCTCTGAAGACCCCCTCTGAAGATCACCTCCCTTTGCTTTGTGAGAATTAAAGGAGGGCCTTAGAAATTAGATGTAGGTTTCGGCAGGATGCTCATCGCTGCTCTCTGCAGCATCCAGTGTTGTTGAATACTTGTCATTCTTGAAGTTCTTGTTTTTGTTTTGTTGTTCTGGTTCTTTTTTCCCTCTCTAACCACTGTTTCTTTAGTAACTTTTTTTTTTTTTTTTAACAACACCTGTAGGTGCTCCCTAACAGGTTCTGTCCTTGGCTCTCATTTTGGTCTTGTATTCCATTGGCAGAATTGCCAGATACATATTGCTGTGGCTCAGTTTTTCTCTCCAAGTCCTAGTTCTCTGTGTTCAACTGTCTGTAGGCATCTGGTTCAGAAGTCTGACTGGCCCCTCAAACGTGTTGTATATGAAGCAATTGGTTCTTTTGTAAAACTTGTGTTTCCTCCTTTGGTCCTTATTTATTTTAATGCTATTACCCATCTACTCTTTCACACAAGCATGGAAACTCGTTGTCGTCTGGACTCTTCTTTCACTTACAGTCCACATTTATTCAGTTGCCAGACCTACTGTCCGCTGATATGCACAATCTTCTCATTCCCACCTAGCTACTGTCACCGTCATGGTGGACGACTGCAATTGCCTTTAATGTCTCTGTGTCCCCAAGAGCAGATTGCCCTCAGCTGTTTGGGTGAATGAATCCCAGAATTGAAGGACATGTGTAACAGAGCCTTGCTGTTGTAAACATGTTCAGGGTCATTGCATTTAGTTGTGTAGCTTGTGTCCTGCACGAAGGCTCCCACCCAGCCAGGGGAGTGAGTGGGGCCTCAAATCCCATAGAAGCTATTAGTAACCCTGTACATACTGACAGTACTAATTGAAGTTCGTTATGAGAACTACTTTGTGTCACATAGAAACTAGCTAAAACCTATTTGTTTTAGGTTTTAGGAATGAAAGATATGGATTAATCAAGTAAAATAAAGCATTATTATCGAACCATCTCCTTGATATTTACTATTAATTTCAAATCCACAAATATTGTGGAATCCCTGTGTCACTTCTAGAACTTTTGAGATTAGTTGTAATTTTTTACTTGGCTCAAATGGTTAATATTCCTACTTCCCTTGCTCCCACCTTAACTCTGCCTTTTGGTTAGGGTAATCTGATATGAGGTAAATGTATTTTTTTAAAATAATAATCAGTTATGTTTTTTGTTTTTATTTCATTTCATTTCATTTCATTTCATTGTATTGGGAGAGGGGAACAGGACTTTATTGGGGAACAGTGCGTACTTCCAGGACATTTTTTTTCCCCAAGTTGTTGTCCTTTCAATCTTAGTTGTGGAGGGCACAGCTCAGCTCCAGGTCCAGTTGCCATTGCTAGTTGCAGGGGGCGCAGCCCACCATCCCTTGTGGGAGTCGAAACTGGCAACCTTGTGGCTGAGAGGATGCGCTCCAACCAACTGAGCCATCCGGGAGGCAGCTCGGCTCAAGGTGCCTGTTCAATCTTAGTTGCAGGGGGCACAGCCCACCATCCCTTCCGGGACTTGAGGAATCGAACTGGCAACCTTGTGGTTGAGAGCCCACTGGCCCATGTGGGAATTGAACCGGCAGCCTTCGGAGTTAGGAGCACGAGCTCTAACCGCCTAAGCCATTGGGCCAGCCCCTGTATTTGTTTTTTATCTTGTCCCTTCAGCTCCATTATAGTGGATCCAATGACAATGGCTTCTGAAAGTTTTTCTAGTTTGACTTAGGGTTAAGTCATAGAGAAAAAGAATATGTTTATTTTTTAAACCCATTCCATTTTACTAGTTTTCTAGTTTACTAATTTGTATAGTTACATGTGTGTGAGATAAAATTTTCATAATACTTTGAAAGATAGATAGTATTCCTCCTTAAATACAGTACAGAGACCAAAGGTTAGAGAGATTAATTGAGTTGGGTACAAGGCAAACAAATGATGATGCTAGACTGAAATCCAGCGTTTCTGTATTGCTATCCTATGCTTTTTTAAATTGCTGCATCCGGTGATTTTTTTTTCCAGATTTTTAAATTAGTTTCAGGTGTACAAAACAACACAATGATCAGATATCTACATCCCTCACAAAGTGACAACCCCCCTCACAGTCCACTACGCCTCCAACATCGTACACAGCTGTCACTATGCCATTGATTACATTTCCCAGGATGTACTTCACATTGAGTGACCATATGTATACATTCAGTATAATTCTACATCACCTTCAGGTGTACAGCGCAGTGGTCAGGCATCTACAAAATCTATGAAATGATCTCCCCAATAAGTCCAGTGCCCATCTGGCACCCTGCATAATCTATACAACCTTATTGATTATATTCCCCATACTGTATTTCATATCCCTGTGACTATTTTGTGACTGCCAATTTGTACTTTCTAATCTTTTCACTTCCTTCCCCACCCCCCTCCCATCTAGCAACCATCACTTTTTGTCTGTATCTCTGAGTCTATTTCTGTTTTGTTTGCTCATGTATTCTGTTCCTTGGATTCTACATATAAGTGAGACCATATGGTATTTGTCTTTCTCCGTCTGACTTATTTCACTGAGCATAATGTTCTCTAGGTCCATCCATGTTGTTGCAAATGGTGAGATTTCATTCCTTTTTATGACAGAGTAATATTCCATTTTATAAATGTACCACAATTTCTTTATCCAGTCGCCTATTGATGGGCATTTTGATTGTTGCCATATTGTGGCTATTGTGAATAGCTCTACAATAAACATAGGGGTGCATATATTTTTTCAAATTAGTGTTTTGGATTTCTTTGGATAGATACACAGGAGTGGAATTGCTGGGTCATAAGGTAGTTCCATTTCCAGTCCTTTGAGGAATGTCCACACTGCCTTCCACAGCGGCTGCACCAATCTGCAATCTCATCAACAGTGCACAAGGGTTCCCTTTTCTCCACATCCGCGCCAGCACTTGTTTGTTGCTTTGTTGATGGTATTCTTGGCTTTCAGGGACTACTCTGGAGTTTTGGAAATATAGTAAATGGGAGTAGGGGGTGTCACCTAATTTTTGCTATTCAACTTCCTAAAAGAAACAACAAAAAGGAGATGAGAAGCAAAGCAACTTAAGAGAGAAACAAGAATAATTAAGCTTTGTTATCTTGTTGAAATTAACTATAAGCCCTTTTAAAGATTTCCAAATTTGGCCAAGGATTAGCAATTAATGGACAATTGGAAATGTGTGTTTCATTTTATCAATTAACCTAAATTTCTGTGCAACTTGAACACCTCTAAAGCATTTCTGCTTTTATTAAAGCAATTTCCATATCTTTAAGCAATGTCTAGGGACACAGTGTTAACTCTGTCAGAAACACAATTATGAGAAGGAAGAACTAGGGATATCTATGGTACATGGGTGGCATGACAAACTCCTAAGACAGTAAACAAAAAAGGTTCTTTGCTTTGGGACCCCTTGTTGGCAAAGGCTTTTGAAGAATAAATCAGATGTTTGATATCTACACTGCAGTCTTTAGTAGAGAAAAAACAGAGGAACAAAAGCACAAATGAGATGTGAAGAAATAGAGGCAGTGGGAATAAGAGATGTAAATACCATTTTAAAAAAATCAGGACTTCCAGTTACCCAAATTAACAGAATTACAATAGGTCCACAATACTTGTTAGCACAGACTAACATATACATATGCATATGTACGTAAACATGTACATGTATTTTGATGGTAAAAGTAATAGTCATTTGTGCTATAACACTTGCTTTGAAATCACAAATTTATTCCAACATGATTGATATACGTATGAGGGAACAATTTGAGTGTAATGCAGATTTCTCATTTGTTTTTGTGTAGTTTCATTTGTGAGAAACACCATGTGAACACAGAAAACCACCCAGCTAACCCAAGCCACCACGATGGAATATACAAAGTGCACACATGCACACACCTCAGATATCTAGCAGAGATCTCACATGTTATATGAGTCATATCCATCCATATTTGATGTTACAACTTTCTAGCTGATTTTAGATAACCCATTTCTTTTTCAAAATAACTCACAAGCTACAACTTTTTAACACCCACCACAGACAAATGTCAGATATTTTTAAAGAAAGAGTGCCATATTTATTGTAGCATTTATATATTTCTAACCATTTAGCACTTGTAAAACTTTGCTACTCTTTTTATTAGGTTCCTTCCTTTTTTATTAATGTCTCTGACAAAGTTTTTTTTTTTTTTTTAACGATTTTATTGGGGAAGAGGAAGAGGACTTTATTGGGGAACAGTGTGTACTTCAGGACTTTTTTTTTTCCCCAAGTCAAGTTGTTGTCGTTTCAGCCTTAGTTGTGGAGGGCGCAGCTCAGCTCCAGGTCCAGTTGCCGTTGCTAGTTACAGGGGGTGCAGCCCACCATCCCTTGCGGAAGTCGAACCGGCAACCTTGTGGTTGAGAGGACGCACTCCAACCAACTGAGCCATCCGGTAGCTCAGCGGCAGCTCAGCTCAAGGTGCCATGTTCAATCTTAGTTGCAGGGGGCGCTGCCCACCATCCCTTGCAGGACTTGAGGAATCAAACTGGCAGCCTTGTGGTTGAGAGCCCACTGGCCCAC
The DNA here is from genome assembly GCF_036562045.2 of Rhinolophus sinicus. NCBI lineage: Eukaryota > Metazoa > Chordata > Mammalia > Chiroptera > Rhinolophidae > Rhinolophus > Rhinolophus sinicus. The sequence continues at coordinate 87,582,865 of NC_133754.1, forward strand.
GTGGGAATCGAACCGGCAGCCCTGGGAGTTAGGAGCATGGAGCTCCAACTGCCTGAGCCACCAGGATGGCCCTCTGACAAAGTTTTTGAGTACTGAGCTCCAACCCCACATTCCTTATTATTCCTGTGATTCTAATTGCATGATTTTGTATGGCATGGTGATTTTTAGGACACTTATGTCATTTTGTAGCAGAACTGACTATACATGTTAATTACAGAACATTTGAAAAACATACAAGAAGAAAATAATCACCAATGATCCAATTAATGTTAACATTTTGGTAATCTTTCCATGTCCATATGGAAAGAAATGTTTGTGTAAGAAATAGGATAAAAATTTGGGGCACATATTCTTTACTTCCATCTTGGGTTTTTATAACTTGATATTATATAATAAATGATATTGTATAATACGCTCATTTCTTGAAATATTTTTAAAGAACATGACCATGATATTCTGTATGGATGACTGAACTATACTCAGTGTTTAGCAGGTGTGCTGAATGCCCTGTGACTGTGGTGGTGGTTTGGACGTCTACTCTGATTGGTCTATGCTCATGTCTCATGTAACTGGTTAAATATAACCAATCCCATAGTTTTGGACTTTTAAATTGTTTCTGGGTTTTTTTTTGCTTTTGTTTTTGCTATAAGTAGCAGTGTGATAAGCATTCTTATATGTGCTTTCTTGCATACTTATAATTCTTAGAATAAATTTGTAAGCATTGAATTACTAAGTAAAAAGGTATATGAATATTATAAGGTTTTTGCCATTTATCATTAATATCTCTGCAGAAAAATTATGTTAATTTACCCTCTACGTGAAAGGACTAGAGTTCTTATTTCAGTGTACCCTCACCAACCTTAGAAGTATAATTAAAACAAACATAAAGCAAACTACTATCTGTTTAGGTAATGCAGTGCTAATCAGGTGAGAAGAATGTAGGAAAAACATAGAGGCTGATCCCTTTCTACGGGTAGTTAAATGCAGAAGGATTTACAATAAGAAGAATATACAATAAGTGGAGTGATGGCTAGAACTGATAAATGAGAATTTATCATTTTAAGTAATAAATGAATATGCTTTGACTAGAGGTTTTATAAAAGATGAAGGGCAAAAGGTGTCTAAAATTTCTGCCTTGCAAAAATGCTGAATGATCCAGTGATACAAATTAAAGCTAATCAAAAGGAATGGAAGTCTTACTTAAGATTCTCCAGCCATCACTTCCAATTGCCAGATCATAAGCCACCTTCTTCATGATAGTGATATTGTAAATGAGTAAAGTCACAGGTAAATGAAATGAGTCATAATCAGAAGTGGGACAATATATGGTTTTGTAAAGCTCTACCTGGTAGAATTTGAGTCATAGGATTTTGAGTGAAAGACAAAGAATGAGCTCATATGGGAAAGGATAACTAAAAGGGCATATACAGAATCTGAGAGCTTAAGAACTTCCTAAACATTATTATTACCTGCCTGTTTGTCTCTCCAGTGTGATCACAACCCTGAGCTAAATCAGTATGAGCAAAAGCAGGGAGGCAGAAAGTGTGAGAAAGATATGAAAGAACCTAGGAGGTATGATTAGAAGATAGGAAAGATATGATTAGAAAGAAAACACTAGAACCTAGGAGGAGCTTGAAGACCCAAACATCTGCTACTTCTCTCTTGTTGGGCAAAGATAACAGTGACTCTTGAAATACAGAGAAATCTAGTGGGATGCAGCCTGGGTGTAAGGAACATGTTTTCCCCATTGTTTGGAAGAAGAGGCCAAGATGGAAGCAATTTAATGTGGGAGTTTGAGTAAAAGGCAGAGCAATGAAGCCTGTTAGAGATAAAAATCACAATAGCAGGCCCAGATTCAACAATTTCTGGCTTAAATTAGAAAACAAAAGGCAAAGTGATTAAAAGCCAATTGAAATTTTTATACAGTTATTTTGTCAAAGGAATTCAAGCCAGAGACGTAAAGGCCTGCGGTTTCCCATGTTCAGGCAACTTTCAGACCCCTAAATCTGACCCCAAAACAAGTGGACGACTTTAGCAGGAAAACTCCCAGCCAGGAACCATCCACAGCGGCCTTCTCAGGTGTGGTTTTGGAGGACAACTGAGAAGGGAGATTCTCCCAGAGATTAGAGAGATCAAAACCAAAGGCAACCAGTTTGGTAACCAAGGAACTCATTCACCTTCCCATTCAGGGAAGCACACTCTTCCTGTCCAGCAAAATATCATATATATTAGGGATGGGTGTTTCTTCCCTCCCTTTTTTCATGCAGAAGTTAGTTATTGCCGGTGTCCTGTTTTCCCTTTGCCTTGTTTATTTGATGTGTTGGTGAGGGTGGGGATTTAATTTATAACTGAGCTATAGCATGCTGGACCCTAAGGAGCTACTGCTTCAAACTTGATTCAGAAGCATACAACCAACAGAGATCTTGGAGCTGGATACAGTCACAAGTTTGAACAAGGGTGACTGTTAGTCACATTGGAAAACTTGTCCAGTGTTAGGCAGGACCACTGTTAAAAAGTACAGATGTGGGGAAAGGGTAGGTGTGGATGCTTAGCAACCAGGTTGGACCGTATTATATTACGTATATGATACAGACACGTGACTGAGTGACTCCAACTATACATGCTTTGCAATTAAATCATAGTGCAGATAATCTCACCCAGCATCTCACTTAATGAGTCTTAAGTAAGCTTGATCGAAGACTCGAAGTAGCTCTTTCACAGTGGCCCTCTCAGTGTGCCTTTTTCTTACCTCCTAGGCCTGTCAGTCACTTAGCATTCATCCTAATACACTCCGTAGCCCAGCTGGTCAATAAGAGCACCCCATTCTATGGATATGGTTATTAACAGTTGGTTACCTGAACTAGCAGGACCAGTCATTTCTCAGGGATTGATTTGGCTACTAAAAGAGAGGCCCAGGGCTTCTTTCTTTTTGAGATCATGGGGACCAAGGCCATGTAATCTGTCAGAGGCTGTTTTTGCAACATATAGAGAGATCCCAACTGTGAATGAAGACAACACACAAGAAAATGCAAAGAGAATGATCTCCAATGACATTGTTGAAGCTTGGGCTGAAGTTAGCTTTAATTTAGGCACTGCTGACATTTTGGCACTGTTGACATTTAGGGCTGGATAATTCTTTTATGGGGAAGAGGACATTCATGGATTGCAGGATGTGTAGCAGCATCTCTGGCCTCTACTCACTAGATTCTTCTCCAGCTGAGAACCTCTACTCTAATCCTAGACTTTTTGGTTACAAGATCCTTAAGTTCCGTTTTTGCTGAACTTAATAGCATTGGGTCTGTCACTTGCAGTTCAATTGTTTTAGTTAATACACTTATTCATACAGCTTTTATATGTAAATAAAAATAAATGTATTAATTAAACATAAACAACTCTAAAACCAATAAAGTAAAATTAACAATAATTTAACAGCACTAAATTGCAGATACAGCAATCATAAAAATATGTATTTATATGTTTAGCATTTCACATGTTATTCTTGACTTTTTTAACATCACAAACTAGTTTTTGTGTCAGTTATTATTGACAGTAAACTTTTTTTTTAACCACCTATGTGTTATTTTAATGGAGTGATCAGTTTAATAATGTGCCTTTAAAATTTCTATTACTAGTTAGAACATTTACAACTAGTGAAATGTTGCAGTAGATATATACCAAGATGGAATCTAAGTCTTATAACCTTATAACACTCAATAATGTGAATGTGACTGCTGAGATGGAGAAGGTAATTTGGAATTTTGCATAATCATACCATCACATATAGTGATAAATCATTTTTCCCACCACATTTTTTATTTAAATAATTGTAGAATGGTTGCTTAGTTAACATACTGTGATGTCATTCGACCATAACCTGATCTATATGCATCACTTATATTTTTAACTCTTCATCTATGCTTTTCTTAATAGTTGAGACAACTCCGTGAAACTACATCATTTATAGTAGCTTCTTAAAGTCTCTATTTAGTAATAAAAAAATTAAAATCTCATTCTATGAAATTGCTCCCAGTTGTGAATTAACAATGTAAAATAGAAATTTTGATTTTACAACAGGTAACCTAATTCAGCATTTTGAAATCTCTAATATAAAGGTAGTCACGTATACCTACCCCTATGTTAAAAGTTATATTAGACGTTAACTGCAAAGAATTCTTTAAACTCCATTCACGGTTATTGTTTTGACATCAAAAGTAAATTCCCTTTGAAACGGATTTTTAAAATAAGAAAAAAATTCTTTTATATTTACCTACATATTTATTATTTTTGATGCTATTCATTACTTTGTGAAGATTTCCATTTAATATAATTTTTTTTCTGCTTCAAGAAAGGACCTTCTTTAACATTTTTTTTAGCTTTCATTTGTTAGCTATTAATTCAGCTTTTTTGTATCTTCATTTCTGAAAGATATCAAGAGGTTTTTTCAGTAGTTTGAAAAATGTTGCTTCAATGCCTTCTGACTCGCACTGTTTTTGATGAGGAATCTGCTCTCATTTTTTCTTTTTTTCTCTGTGTATAATGTATCTTTTTAGACTGCTTTTAGGATATTGTCTTACCACTAATTTTAAGCAATTTCATTATACTGTGCCTTGGGATAGTTTTCTTTATGTTTCTTATGTTTGGGCTTCATTGCTCCTAGACATGTGGGTTTTTTATTTTTATTAAATTTGAAAATTTTTCAGTCATCATTTTCTGTTTCTCCTGTTTTCTCCTCTCCTTGTAGGATATAAATGATATGTATGCTAGGTTGCTTGACGTTTTACCATAATTCAGGGTTGCTCTGTTCATTTTTGTTCATTTTTTGGCCTTTTTTTCCCCTCAGTGTTTTATTTTGTTAAGTTTTGTTAATCTTCAAGTTTACCCACCTTTCTTCTGCAGTGTTCCATCTGTTCATCTTATTTGGTGTAATTTTCATTTCAGAAACTTTAGTTTTAATCTCTAGCAATTTGATTTGGGTCTTTTTAATATATTCCACGTCTCTCCTTAACATACTTATGCTATCTCATACCTTCTTGAACCTATGGAGTACATTTGTAATCACTATTACAAATATAATATTTCAATAGTTTGTGTACTAATTCTATTATCTGTGTCATTTCTGAGTCAGTTCCTATTGATTGATTTTTTTTCTCCTTATCATGCATCGTATTTTCCTGCGTTTTGCATGCCTGCTAGTTTTTGACTGGATGCCAGACATTGTTAATTTTATGTTGTGTGCTAGGTAGCTAAAATTTTATTTAAATATTTTGAATTCTTTTCTAGGATGCAGTTGATTTATTTGGAAAGAATTTGATCCTTTTAAGGCTTACTTGTAAGCTCTATTAGGAGGGACCATAATAACATCTTTTAATTAATTTGTTGCCACTACTGAGGCAATATCCTGAGTATTACTCAATTCAATTTCTCATCTTATTATGAGATTTCTTCACTCTGGCTGTTGGGAACATGAATTATTCCCAGACCTGTGCGAGTACCGAGAATTGTTCACCTTGCTTCTTTCCAGGGGTTCTTTCCTTGGCCATGGAGAGTTTTCTCACAGACATTCACTGACCAGTTCTCAGATGAAGATTTGCGGGGAGCCCTCTGCAGATCTCTGGGCTCTCTTTACAGCTTTCTCCTCTCTGGTGATTTTGCACTGTGAATTTTAGTCACGTTAGCCTTCTTAAATTCTCAACTCTGCTTCTTCAACTATGGGAGACAGCCATACTGTTTGGGTTCCTTCCTGCTCTGCAGCCTGGGGCAGTTGTCTTACTTTGTTTGTTTCCCTTCCCTCAGCAATTACTGGGCTGGGCTGCCTGGTGTCTAGTATCTGAAAACCATTGTTTTATATATTTTGTCCTGGTTTTTAGTTATGTAAGGCAGAAGAGTAAATTCAGTCCTGTTACTCTATCATATCCTGAAACAGAAGCCACTGTAATTCTACTTTTAATTCTTTGTTCAAATAATTTTTAGAAGAGTGTTTTTTATTTTTTCTATTTTCAAGTATTAATAGGGTTTTTAAAGGAACATTTGCTTATCTGTTGAAAAATTTTAAAGTAACTTCTAGTTCTTTTATCATCTTGTTTTCAGAGGATGAAGCTTGTACCATTTCTCTTTTGGAAATTTATTGATTTATTCGTGGCCTAATATGAGGTCATATGATTTTTTTGTGTGCATCTTTAAAAAATGGTGTTTAATAGAAATCAAATATAAACATACACACAATCATAAGTACTCAGTCTTACTTATATTTTAAATACCTTACCATTATTTTCTGGCTTAGTCATAAATTGCTGACATATCCCAATTTTAAAGTAACTTAAAAAAAAAATTAACCTTGTAATTATTCTAAGTGACCCCCCCACCCCCATAAAAATGCTGAATTTCTCCAATTGTACCAGAACTCTTTCGGTGTAGTCTTAGACCCAGTAAGATACTAGACACTTAATTCCTTTTAGTGATTTGGGATAATTTTCATTTAACATTTCTTTAACAATAGGAAATAAAACTGAATTTTACAAACTAATTGAAGGAATAATCAGCAAACTAATCTCTAGTCTTTTTATGCCTATTTTTTAGGTGTTAAAATACAAATTCCCTTATAATATATTTAAAATGTTAAAGTCTGCTTTAAATGAACCAGATTAAGATAATACATTTTTAAATATATGTATATGAAAATATATATTAAATATATGATATATAGATTAAGAAATAAAGCCAAGCTTTATTTGCTTATTTTTCTTAAGGGTTATAAACAACTGTTTAAAGATATTTACCTTTCACTTTAAGTTCATAGTCTTAGAGATATTTTAGTTCTGCAGAGAGTAAGATGAAAATAATAATAGGTCTAATAACTACTTCTGGCAGCTCTGTGAGACCTGGGAGATCTGTCATCAGAAGAGCGCAAGAATTTTGATTTATAACACATAGTAGGAGACAGAGAACCTGAAAATCTTTGAAGCTAAGGAACTGGAACAGAAAATTCCAAAACAGGCTCTGACTAGCATTTTCACAGAACCAGCATGTATTCCAAGCTGAATACATTGCCTCGTAATTCCAGATTCCTGCAAATGCCACCTAAACCTGTCACCAACCATCCCACTCAGCTTTCTACTTAATTCCTCATTCCCAAACCTTGCAGAAAGATCCATAATTTTAAGGTATTTTATTCTGTAATTATACATGTTTAATACTTTTAAAAAGTGTGTGTTTGTGTAGCCTTTAGCCTTCTAAATTTTCGTTGATGAGATATTTTGCATCCTGATAATAATGCTTGTATGTGTGAGAGGAGAGGGCACTTTCTAAATAAGTAATTACATTTGGTTTGCCCATGAATGGTATGCGCTGCTCTATTTATTATTTGTGGTGTCAGTGCTTTTCTATGTTCTTTATAGTTTACCTTTTATAATTGCAGATGTTAGTTATAAGTTTCAAAATATACCCTATTGAAACATACATTAAAATTTCACTTAAAATTAAATTGGGAATAATTCTAAAATCTTCCTTGCTTTTGAAAGCTCAAGATTAAATTTTTTGAGTCTTAAAATCTCAGGATAAAATTATTTGAGTATTTACTTGCTACACTTTCTTATTATGATTGGGAATAGCATCTTCCCTGAGGAACTGATATATTAGCAGATTAATGTGTTATTACCACTATCAACACGCCTTTGTTGGAAACCTTTATTTACATTTTTAAAACAAGATGGTCAGGCCAGTTTAATCTGTTGACAAAACCCCATGCATAAACAAATATAGGATTTAAAGGGAAAGGATGTGATGAGGAAAAATGTTTTGTTTATATCCCTAGACTTTTTTTGGCCAAGAATGAAATTTGCCTCAGCTTAATTGCTTTACACACATTCTTGTGACGTTGTACAAGTGGGAGACAGGAAGAAAAAGAGGGAGCTAGGACTGTTTGGTATGTATCTAAAAGTGTGTGTTAGAGAGGGAGAAGAGAACGCATAAGCAAGCTGGTTTGACCAGAAACAGAACTGCCTGTGACAGATTAAGAGACAAGCAAGGCTTGGAATCTGAGAGCGAGCAAAGAGAGTGGAAATTTACAGCTGCCCTGTGTGAGTGTTCAAGTGATCATTTTCTGCTAACGTTTTTCCGGTGGTAACTGTTACTTTTCAAAGAGAGACAGAAAGTCAAAAGGGGATTGTGGAAACTCTTTTCTCTGCCATGCTTTGGTAATAGGAAGCACCCTCTATTGAATGGAAGATAAAGGCTACTTCATCTAAAGTGCTTTGAGCCCAAGAGAGAGCTGTCTTCAGCACCTCACCATGTGTCTACTTTTTGTTGCTTAGACAAGCCTGGACATTTCTATAACATTTGGTGAGTATCAACCAGGTTATAGAAATGGAGTTAACATGGTAAACTTTAGTTTTTGTTGAGGTTTTATAGTTATTGTTTATGTATTTATTTTAAATTGTGTTGATACCTTGTTTCTTTGTGCATGATAAACTGCTGTTACTAGGAGAGGTTTAAAAAAACAACTACAAAACAATACTTCTCTGTTGCCTACGGCACTTGAACCACTACCAACTATTTTGTGTCCATGAAATATCTTATTTTAGAAATGGGTTTTTATTTACAAAGAGTTTCCAAAAATAAAAAGAATGGCAGTATATCATTTTTCATGTTTCTCTTTCAACTGTATGAAAATTCAAAAGTTATCTCTGTCTAGTGGCAGTAAGTTTAAAATTATTGTTTTGATGTTTGGTAATATCAATTATCATAAATTACAACATTCCCTTATGATTCAAATAGAAATGTTAATGATATCATTAATTAAAAGGATATATAATTTAAATATTTGAATGCTTCTGTTAGATCCAGTAACACACGATTTTTTTCAAAGTTCTGTAATGAAAATGAAAATTAGACAATTTGCATATCAAATTTACCATTGGATGCAATGCAAATGCACATGGATTTTAAATTAAGGAATAAAGCAGTTAATTTTGTTCTTATAGCTGATAACCAAGCTCTCATATAATGTTGGTCTGCTGATGAACTAGTATAACCAGATGCATATGTAAGCAACAGAGCAGAAAAAAATAAAAGTAAACTCTTAAAATATGCATTCACATTCCAATACAAACTTAAAATAGGAAATTATATGCTAATTTTATACATGTCTTTTTAAAGGCATCAGTGGAAGGCATGTAGTCATTCCTTTGTGGGAGGAAGGAAGTATATATATTGTTAGCTGCTAAACTGAGTCATTGCATAAAGATGAACCATTTCTAAGCAAAGTTTCTATTCTACTCTTTGCCAGCCTCAAAAAATGTGCCCTTATTGATTCAAGTGAGTCCTTTAAGACAGAAGAACTTAGCAAAGTGTCAGCAAGTACATTAAAAAGATTTGTACCCTAGATATAACATAAAATGGCTGTACTTTCTCTAATGCTTCCTTTATGTGTGCAGAAGCCTGTAGAACAGGTTTTGTTTTGTGGTGTGTTTTTTTTCTTTTCTTTTTTTTTTTTAGCCTGTTGATCTATGTATAAGAAGAAACTCAGCTGCTTTTCTGGACCAGTATCTTGCACTTGAAGTCAAAAATAAATAAAATAGTGATAATATCACAAACCAACTTTTACTTCTTTAAAGAATTTCCCACACTCAGTCTTTCTTGGACTGATGGAGGATTGTACACAGCTTCACAATCTTCAAAATATTCTTTTATTTTAATCTAGTAATTCATTGGTATTACCTTAGCTGGTGGCACCATTTATTAAGCCCTTAGGGACATAAATGTAGAAATAAAGAATAAGTCATCTGCAGTTTACAAATGTTTTGTACTTGGGCAGTTTGTTTGTGAGTGGGTTGTTGGGAATTCGAGACCTATCTTCCCTGGGAAACAATTTAACAAATGATTGTTTGGCTTTTATTATAGCCCAAGAATATATTTTATTCACACAGTAGCAAAACCATCACCATCCTGAAAAATATTAGAAAATCAATTCTAGTGATGAAGCTACATATAAAAACAATTACATTCAATAAATCATTATCTTTATCTTAAATATTAATGCTTGAAGAATAGCAAGTTTAGTAAGAGATGGATGTGTATTTGGAAAGATGCTTATAAATAGGATTTCTAGTTACTTTTAAGAGCTTTCAAGGTTCGTTGCACTGTATCTGAGACCTAGGCATATTAAAATCAGTGCTTTTTCTTTTCCTCGCTACAGGAGTATTTCTAGCCATTGCTCTTATGCTTATTAGCCATTTCTGAGGTCTAGTCCAGTGTCTGGCACATAAGTAGGTACCTAATAAATAGCTACTAGATAAGGACCAAATTTTTTTTTTAGTTCATGAAAATGGAACTGAGTAATTTTTTGACAGTATTCCAAAAAAGAAAAGGGATTTAGGGACACACAGTTTTCATAATGAGAAAAATGGCCTGACAAGAATTGATTTAATTGTGAGATGCGAACAAAGCAATAGGCATATTAGGAGAAAAAGAAATGACCATAGTATAACTTGGCAATCCTGAATGAGTAGGCATGGTGATGAGGGGAGGCAAGAAGCTAGGTATCCTGAGTACAGGAGACATTCTGAAGAAAAGTATCAACTTTAATTCAGAAGAAATGTATTTGCATATGTGTACTAGGACCCATACTAAGAAATGTGGTCTATTTGGAAATCTCAAATTAGGTTGATCCAAATTAAGGTTAGTTACACTGGCCCTCTCAGTTCCTCTAAAGTGCCAAGATATAAAATTTAAAAGTTAGTAATGCAATAAACAGATATAGTAAAATAATTAATGATGAAATAAACAATGCAATGAATGCACTTATCTTGGATGATTTTTAGTGGCAGAAAATCTTTTCCATTTGATCAAAAAAACTTTCTTTGTTTATTTAAAAAAAATAGTAAACCTACCACCACATTTAAAAAAATCAGAAAAGTTCAGGAATTACCATTCTTTTATGTGGCAAATCATAATTAAAAAGTAATGATTATGAGTAGTCCTAGATGGCATATAATAGGTGCTTAATAAATATTTGTTGATTGAATGAAATAAGGTAAAATAGTTTGGACAGTTTTTCATTTCTGAGATATAGATGTCTGTGTTTACGTGTACATGTACACATATTTAAAATATAGCTTAAAGATAATATTTACTGATATTTAGCAAGGAAAAAGGCTATTAAAACTATATTAGCATGCTTTTTAATTATGTTTCTTAGTATTCCATCGGTAATTTTAAAAATTGGCTTAAACTGAAATCTTTACTGCTTCTAAATGAGTTAGTATACTTTTCAGTAACTCATATGTCTTAAATTTCTAGCAGAAACTCATCTAAGTCTTCCAAATTTGGGAGGATGAAAGGTTATGTTAACCAACCCACCCAGAAACACTGTGCAAACCTGAAAGTCTATCAGCTATGAGCTATCTTCCGCTAAGTTACATTCATTTCTACTCTCCCATATAAATCTTTTTATAGATTGACAGTTCATAGGCACAGGGGCTTACTGAAGCTATGAAATAGTTATATTTCACTCTATACTATAAACCTTGTCTTACTACCAATAACAGTATGAATCAAAATTTGATGATTTTTATGGCTATTATGTATGTGTTTAAAGGAAAGACTAAAAAACTGAATTTTGAGTTTCCCTTGATAATTCTGTTATGAAGAATAACCACTGTGAATTTCGGAGATCTGAAGTTTGACTGTAGTTACTAGGTTTTGAAAATACTGACCTAACTTTGGATCTTTGCTATAAATTGAGATTGTGAAATTCTAATATGAAATTATCATTCATTGACAATCAATAACTAAAAGATGTAGAAAATTTTAGCTCCAACAAATGACTGGAGTTGTCAACAGAAACTTACTATGAGCCTAATGAATGAAGTTATTGGTTGTTTTTTTCTGGAACAGTAATCTAGTAGGTTATTATTCATAACAATAAGTTATTGTATGTCTTATTAACTTCATACATTCATTCTATTTTTAAATTATTTCAGTGGTTAAAATATATTATAATTAAGGAGCATTTCCCAAGGACATGTGTTTCTCTTAGAATTGTACACTTGAAACCTATATAATTTTACTAACCATTGTCACTCCAATAAATTTAATAAAATAAGTTCAAAAAATAGATTTTATTCTGATATAAGTCTGATCAAGGCTTCCTGATGAATGAGGATGTATTAAAAAAGCTTCTCACAAGTTTTCCATTTCTATATAAATTGTCCATATTTAGAAAATGTCTGTCCTTCAAATTCTATTAGTAAAACTTATAAAAACAAAATAATTCTTAGTCATTTTGAACTGAGAAACAGGATGATCAGTGAAAGTCTTCATTTATACTTTACTGTCTACTGATTTCCACTTATTTCTATTGCTACATAAGTACAAAATTCAATTGTGATGCCTTCTAATTACAATTAGGATGCATATTTTAAAGTGGAATAGTTGAAGGGTAGAAGACATTGATTGGAAGATACTTTGAATATATAATGTGCTTTATAATGGATTTGGTATCATATATATATAAAACTATAATGATATGCTTTGTAATTTATTATCTCTGTGATGGCAATTCCAAATTATGAATTTGTGGAGGGGTGGGGAGAGGCCTACTTGAATACAGCAAATGCAGTAGAGCGTTTAGGTATACTTTTTTTATTTTAAAATTTATACTCAATCAAATGTACCCATTTTAAGAGAAGAGTTCAATGAATATTGACAAATGTATACACTCATGGAACCTTCCATCCCGTTTTAAAAAATGAATCTTATAGGCCTATTGCCAGAAACGCTCTTTTTTTAAAAAATTTTATTGGGGAACATTGGGGAACAGTGTGTTTCTCCAGGGCCCATCAGCTCCAAGTCATTGCCCTTCAATCTAGTTGTGGAGGGTGCAGCTCAGCTCCAAGTCCAGTCACCGTTTTCAATCGTTAGTTGCAGGGGGCAGAGCCCACCATCCCACGCGGGAATTGAATTGGCAATCTTGTTGACAGCAGGTGCTCTAACCAACTGAGCCATCCAGCCGCCCCTCTAGAAGCTTAGTGGCAGCTCGTTGTCTTCAATCTAGTTATGGAGGGCGCAGCTCACTGGCCCATGTGGGAATCAAACCAGCAACCCTGTTGTTCAGAGCTTGCACTCTAACCAACTGAACGCTCTTTTGATTATATTATTTTTATCTGAGTCCTATTTGGAATACAGATAAAAGAATGGTAATTCCTGAATTTTTCCAAAATTTTTTTAATGTGGTGGTAGTTTTATTTCATTATTTTTAGTTTAAGAGAATGTACCTTGTTCTTAAGTTTAAATTAGCAAGCTCAAAGAAACAATTTTTGAAATGTTCCTCTGTCACTCATTGTTGATTGTAAAATAAACTTTCATGAAGGGAAGAAGGCTAATTTTTGAGTTGGCTTTCTTACAGTGAGTTAGCAGTTTGGTTATACTTTTTATGGTTTTACCTATGGAAATTTGAAATTTTTCTTGGCTTCAGAGATAAATTTCTCACTCGCTTGAACTTTGATGGAAATCTTTGAAATTAGAACTATTATTGGACAGCACAGTTGGAGGTTAGACATAAAGGCCTAGAAATAGTCATTAGCCTCCTACAGATGGATATTTATTTACTCCCCTTTAAAACATTTTAAGGGATAACAATGAGGGCATTTAATGCCGAAATGACCTCTTCCCCTAGCTTCCCCATTTTTCTCCGGCTTCAAACACTCCTCTCCACTTATGTCACTGAAGATATTCCAGTGACTGACTCAAGCGATTGATTTGGGCCGTCTTTAATGGCATTCACACATAAGTTAGAAACATGAAATATTTTACTGTGTATTAGGAAAGGGAATGCTGCCAAAATCTACAAAATCTACAGAGACTGAGTTCCCGGGGAGCAGAGCTGAATAACCTTTTTTGGCTTTTCCTCCAGAATCTGAGCCAAGTACTACTCTTTATGAAATTTCATAGCCAAAGTAACAGAAATCATATTTGTCTGACTAATGCTTTGAAAAGACATGATGATCAGATATTCCACAGTCTGAATTTTTAAAAATGGTTGTTTAGTCATTAAAAATGTCATTTATGAGAAGGTGTTTCCATTATAAAAGCATTTGCATGATCTATTAACTAAAGTTTGGAAAAAACAGAAAATTTGAAGGAAGAAGAAAATTATTCACAGCCAACTACCCAGAGGCAATTACTGTTAATTTTTTAAAATCATTTTTTCTATTCATAGGTTTTGTCCATTTGTGTGTGTGTGTTTTACATAATTGTAGTTATTCTCTGTAATATGGGATGCTGTTTTTAACATTTCCATTTTTTTTTTCAGATTCTTTATAAACATTTTCATAGCCATACACTGTATTTCATCAAACCAAAAAGACTTTGGTTTAAGGCATATACTTTATGTACCACAAAGAAAGAAAAACAAAACTCCCAGTTACTATAAGGTCCCATTAATTGTAAGAAGTAGAATTAGTTCTAAGTTAGAAGTTGTAAACATTTAAAGTTTCTAGATCCATCTTGCCATATTATTGTCCAATTTATTTCCCACCAGTAAGAAAAGAAAGGGCCTGTTGCATCTCACTATCAATAGAATTGAATTTTCTCAAAACAACAATAAAAAACTTTGTATATGAGGCAAAGTAGTTTTTCACTTTGAGTTTGCATTTTTTTTATTATAGATAATAAATAAATATTCTATGTGTTTAACTGTATTTTTTCCTTTGTTGTTTTCCATTATCTACATATTATTTCCTTAATAGTTTTCTTAATTCATCTTAAGAAATATCCTTTTATAATGATATTAGCCCTCTGTCTTTTGTATTTATATCACAGAATTCTCTTATTTGTTGTTTGCCTGTAATTTTATTATTTCATCCATTAAAATTAAAAATTTTATTAGATTTGTAGCATATTTATATTAACTCTGATTTGTCAGTCTTTTTCTTTGAGATTTATTTCATCACTTCTAATATTAGAGAAATTATTTTACATACAGAAATTTGAAAGTCACTTATATTAATTTCTATATCTGGGCTCTTTTGTTCTATTGGTCTGTTTTTCTTGTGCCCCTGTTTTACTTATAGTACATTATAACACTTTTAATTCCATTCCCTCCTGAGTAATCTTCGTTTTTATAATTTGTTGTCCGTGCATTTTCAGTATTCTTAATTTAGTTACCAAAAATTTTTGGACTTGTGACTGGAATTGTTTCAAATCAAGAACTTTTGGAATAATGGACATTTTAATAATATTCAGTTTTTCTATTAAAAAACAGGATCGGTTTTTCTACTCAGACCTTTTCTACCTTAGTTATGTGGGTTTTCCCACACAATCTCTTTATTGTTTCAGGAAAGAAGAAATGTGCTCATAATAAATGAAGCAGAAAAACACCAAGATGGAAAAAATTTAAATGTATTACAAATCTCATAATTCAGATAATACCATTAACATTAGCTGAGCCACATTTTCGAAATCGTTCTGTGGTTATATACAATTAGAAGGACGGCTTGCTGAAGGATCAAATAGATAAAATGACACATCTTGTATATCACTAACTACAACTTTGATTTGTTAGTTTTCTACTTTAGGAATAGTACTTAACCTTATTTTGGATTATCACTGTCAATTTTCCATAGTGATATATTCTTTATTTTTAAGTTTTTATTTTGAAATAACTATAGATTCACATGCAGTTATAAGAAATAATACAAGGAGATTTTGTACCCTTCATCCAGTTTCCCCCTATAATGACATCTTGCGTAACTATAGTCCACTATCACAATGAGAAAATTGACACTGATAACAATTTACAGACCTTATTTAGATTTCACTGGTTTCACATGCATTCTTTTTCCATGTGTATAGATATATTTATTTGCAGTTATATCATATAATTAGTTTCATGTGAACATTACTACAGTCAAAACACAGAAGAGTTCCATTGCAAGGATCTCGTCTACACTTTTTTAGCCACAGCCACCTCCCACCCTCAGCCCTCCATAACCCTTGACAACCACTGTTCTCCATCTTTATAATTTTCACATTTTAGAAATATGGAATGGAATCATTCAGTATGTAACTTCTTCAGGTTGACTGTTTTCACTCACCGTAATTCCCTGGAAATCCAAGTTGTTGAGTATATCAATAGTTTGTTTCTTTTTATTTCTGAGTAGTAGTCTATGGTATGGATGTATTACAGTTTAATCATTTGCCCATTGAAGTACATCTGGGTTGTTTCCAAATTTTTTCTATTACAAATAATGGTGCTGTGAAAATTTGTGTACAGGTTTTTGTGTGAAAATTTAAGTTTTTCATTTCTCTTGTGATTGAAGCCTTAGAGTGCAGTAGGTTGTATGGTCATCATATGTGTCGTTTTGTAAGAAGCTGCCACATTCTTTTTTAGAACAGTTATACCATTTTACATTCCCACTAGCAATGTATGAGTAACCCAGTTTTTTTGCATCCTCAGCAGCATTGGGTGTGTTATCACTTTTTTTTATCTAAGTCATTTTGATATGTGTGTTATAATATCTCATTGTGGTTTCAATTTGCATTTTCCTAATGGTTAATAATGTTGAACACCTTTTCACAAGCTTATTTGCCATCTGTATATCCTTTTTGGTGAAATGTTTGTTCATGTCTTTTGCCCATTTTCCAATTGGATTTTCAGTTATTTTACTGCTTGGTTTTGAGAATTCTTTAAATATTCTAGTTACAGGTGCTTTACTGGATATGTGTTGGTTATGTGGGTTTTAAATATGCTATAATAATATACTTTTATATTTAACTTTTTAAAATTAAAGTTTTGTAGTTTTTTTCAAGTATAGATCTGGTTGTAGATATTGTATGTAGAATGGGATATGTTTTTCATTCTGTTTTCTAACTAGTTATTGCTTATGTATGAAAGTTAGTAGTTTATGTATATTTATCATATATTTGAATATTCAGCTCCTATTAAGTCCATAGGTTTTTCAGTTGTTCATCTTAGGTTTTTGGTGTATATAATAATATTGACTGTGAATTACAGATTGTCATATCTTTCCCAAATTTTGTACTGATTTCTGTTTTATATTTTAATGCATTGATCAGAACATAAAATAATGGTGATATGATAATAATTGTCTTTGTTTGCACCTCTTTTTAGTTATAATACCTCCATTCACAATGATTTTTTTTTTTATTGAGCTGAGATATATATATATGCGTATCTCTATAGGATGACTTTTTGTCATTGACTGAAATAATTTTTATTTGACTTATTGATGTAATTAATTAGACTCACTAATTTCCTAATATTAAATAATCTGATTTGATACATTATTCTGTAAACATAGTCTTTGATTTTTATTGACAAGCATTGTATATACTTAGGATCTACATTAAACATATTTTAACTGAGAATAATTTAAATTACTTCCCTAGTAACTCTTGTTCCCATTTCCGTCAATAGCTATTCTAAACTTATTTCTTTCCTTAAAATCCCTATCATACTCTGTTCTTCATCTCTGTCCAGCAGTGACTTGTTCTTCTACTTAGCAGAGAAAATCAAGGTCACAAAATAAAAATAGATATGTAATATAATCTTTATTTTACCCAACATATATAAAATGTTTTTCAGTTTATAAAGGAGATTGACATATATGTTTATATATATTATATGTAATCTATAAATATATGTCCTATTACAATAATAATTAGATAATACAATGTCTACCCAGTGTGTGTGTGTGTGTGTGTGTGTGTGTTCTGGTTCTTAAGTGCTATTCTGGATTTACCACCACTTTGGAAGTTTGTAGAATTTCTCCTTAGTCTTAGAGTTCAGAAATTTTAGAATGTTCTTGGAGTGGGCGTTTTGCATTCTCCTTGTATATCCATTAGCTTACATAAATCTGAAGACATGTGCCTTTGTTCAGCTACAGGAAATTTTCTTTCATTATTTTTCTTTGTTGATTTATTTGTTACTATCTCTTTGTCAATTATCTGTTGTTTTTTCCCTTTAAGAATTCCCATTCAATCAATATTGGCTCTGCAGAGCTATTCTGTATTTCCGACCTTTCTCTAAATAGGTTCTTCTTTGTTTTTGTTTGTGTTTTGCTCTCTATTCCAGGAGATTTCCGTGGCTTGGTATTCAAATTGCTTATTTGTTTTTCAATTATATGCCGTTCTACCAGTTGGCCATTCTACTGCATTTTTATTTAGTCATGCATGTTTTAGTTCTAAGAATGTTTTCTTGTTCACTGTTTACTTCTTTCTCATAGCAGCCTGTTCTTATTTTATGGACATGATAACATATCATAATTTTTTTGGGGGGAGGGATATTAAATAAACAAATACATATATTTTTGTTTTAATGTCCTTCTCCCCCCTCCTCCTATGGGTTTGCTCTTTTTATCTGTATATTTCTCTTTCATTTTCTTGACTTTCCTCAAATGTTTGGTGATTCTTGATTTTGATTTATATTTTTTTAAAAAGGACTCTATTAATTAGTATCAGTAGCTGGTATGGCTTTCGTCAGCTACCTAAAGAAATGACCAAAGTAGAGAGATAGGAAATTTATAGAAAAAGAAAGTTTAAAAGCCAGTAAGTATATGAAAATGTGCTCATTCTCGTTAGTCATTTTGGAAATACAAATTAAGAGAATAATGGGGTAATCTTTTACAACTGACATATTGGCAAAAATTTTAAATTCTGACAGCCTGAACTGTGGAAAGGATGAAGCACAATTGGGACTCATACCAGTGAAAGTATAATCATTATAACAACTTGGGAAAGCAATATGTCCGTATCTAGTAAAGATGAGCATACTGTGTGTCCCCTTTAAATCCATTTTAGAGCAGTGAGTTTGAAACCTGAGCTTGTAACTCATTACCAAGTAGTAAAATCGATTTTATAGATAAAGATCAGCACTTTTCTTTTTAATAATGTAGAATAGAACGGTTAGAATAAAATAGAAAATATCCAGACAGCAAGTATTGTTTCATGAAACAATTGTATAATCCTTTTAGATGTTATTTTGTTCTGGGTCACAGTGTAAAATACATTCCATACTATAAGTCACTCTAATAAAAGGTTGAAACCACTGCCCTAGAGAAATTCTCATAACAAATGTACAAGTACAAATGCAAAAGAATCTGTATTGCAATCATGCTTCTAATAGTAAACAGCTGAAAACAATTAGAACTCAGAGAATTGGTAAATAAATTGTGATATAATCATACACAGTTAAAATGGATGCAGTTAAAATGAATAAACTAGAGATTTCATGTTTTAACACAAATAAATCTAATATACATAGTGTTGAGGTGGGAAAAAGGAACTGATGGTGTGATAACCATTTCTATAAAGTTAAAGCATACACAGCAATATCATATATCGTCTCTAGATGTTAGTAAAAGAGTGAGAACATGTATAGGAAGGATAAATGATACATAAGCACAGTATGAGCCAGAGGGGAATAGGACAGGGAGTTGTACCAAGGGGGTTGCTTTGGTTGCTTTTAGTTTTTTAGGCTGGGTGGAAAATATAGAGGAATGTGTTACATTGTCCTCTGTTTCTTCTTCTATATGCCCCAAATATTTTATTTAAACTAAATTAAATTAAAATACCTAGGGGAAAAGTGGTGTTGAAGCATTTTGATTGTTTTGACTGTTTCACAATCCATTTTTGAGCCAACTGCTGTAGTCAGGGCAGTGAAAGGAATACTCCGGCCACACCCACCGGGTCACGTTCCCACCCTTTTGGAGGGTGGGGTGGGAGGTAGAGCAGGCAAGTCTATCACCAAAAGAAATGCAGACCAAAGAGTTACCAGAGATTTTATTTTTCTTCTACTTTTCTCATTCAGTTGTTTCTACTTCTGTTGTTATTATTTTCATCCCTCTTTTCTTGGAGATTTTGGGGGCAGTTTCCTTTTTAACTGATTTAGTTGAATTCTTATTTATTTTTCTTCCAACATGAGTGAATTATAATTGTAGATTCTCACCCTCCCACATGTCCTGCCAACAATATCAAGGCTCCCTTTCAAGAACAATTTCTGATTTTTAGCATTTATATTGTTGAACTCTTGCGGGCTTGATTCTATCTCATCTTTTTGTAGAATTTCTAGTAAGTGTACACAGTGTGTTAACATATAAATATGTTGGCTAGACATTTAATTACCAGGTTATAGACTTTCCCTCTCAGAACTCTGTAGCCTTTCTCCATGGCATTTAGTTTTATAGAAGTCCAAAGACAACTTAATTTTTATCCCTTTTTTGTTAAGGTCATTCTGTAGGAATGAGCTTTGAAAGAGGAATGTTTGTTTTAAAAACTACAGGACACTGAATTTAGGGTTCTCATCACTAATCTCAATGAGAAAAATCCTTTAAATGACCAGGTTTAGATCTTTTTTCTACTTAAGCTGTTACATCTTTGATTGTTGCTTCCACTCCACTTTTTAGTTTCTTTTGTTCTTGTTGTTGTCTTTCTTTACCTCCCCCTGTTGTTGTAATGTCTATTTTTATAGGATAACACTTTATCTCAATAATACTAATACATATGTTATATAAAATATATCCATCTCTCTCTTGTTCTCTTTCTCTCTCTCTCTCTACACACACACACACACACACACACACACACGGTATCTTCATCATTTTAGTTTTTTTGACCTTTTCTGGCATTCTGACTAAAACTTTTGTCTATGAGCCCTCTAAGACTTCTTCATTTTGCATTTCCTAGTTCAATGCCTGGCACATTACAGATGCTTGGTAAATATTTTCTGAATGAATAAATGTAGACTGACTAATTTTGTACCTTTTTGTGGTCCTCAGTCAATTTTCTATGGGGTCATTTCTGCTCTAAGCAGATTTGGATGATCATGCTGTATTGTGTGTGTATGGGGGGTACATGTGTGTATATAATATGTATGTGTTTTTGATATTTTATCTTGGCCAGCTCTGTTTTTGTCTAAATCCTTTTCTTTTTTCAATTACGTCTATTCTATCTCCTACAGAGAATTGATTTTAATTTTGGAAGCACCCTTTCCTGTCCAAGTCTATAGGGCATTTCTCTCTTTTCTTGTGCTGCCTTTTTATTTCTTTAAATAGAACCTACATTTTATTTTGTTTATTCTGTTTATTCACTCTTAAAAATGGAAAAGTACAACAGGGCCGGCGTCAGTCCCGGACGTTTGTGTGCTGCAGGGCTCACTGTCAGCAAGAGTGCTCAAGGGCAGGCAGGCAGACGTGTGAGGCCCCCACACAGCTCTCAGTGCCCAAGAGGTATTCATCCAGTGTCAGTCTGTTGGAAAAACATGGTATCTTCTCCTGTCACTGCTTCCTGCTTTGCTGAAAATTAATGTATGTTCTGAAAACTCGGAAGTAGCTTTTCTGTAAAAATCAGTACTACCAATTTATATCCAGAAGATAACATTTTTAGGACTCCTTCATTCCTTTTGTCTCTACCTTAAGCATTTTAGGTTTGACCATAATGGGTACGAGGAGTTAAAGACTCAGAATGACTATGGACAAGTGATGAATAACCTAGAGCCTATCAATTTAAAAATATGATGTTCCATCTTTCTTGAAGAACCCCCTCTTACGGTATAGAGGTTGCTCAAAAAATTAAAAATAGAATTATCAATTCTAATTCTATGTTTAGAATAGAATCAGCAATTCCACTTCTGGGTATTTATCTGAAGGAAATGAAAACACTAATTCAAATATATATATGTATCTATATCTATATCTATATCTATATTCATCGCAGCATCATAATATTTACAATAGTGAAGATATGAAAACAACTTAAGTGTCCATTGATGGATGAATGTGTACACACACATGTGCGTGCAGGATGGAATACTATTCAGCCGTAAAAAAGAATGAAATCTTGTCATTTGCAACAATATGGAGGGACTTTTAGGGCATTATGTTAAGTGAAATAAGTCAGACGAAGACAAATACCACATGATCTCACTTATATGTGGAATCTGAAAAACAAAAACACACCAAGTTTATAGATAGAGAGAACATATTGGTGGTTGCCAGAAGCAGGGGGTGGGAATGGATGAAATGGGTGGATGGGGTCAAAAGGTACAAACTTCCAGTTATAAAATTAACAAGTCATGGAGATGTAATAATAAATAAAATAAGCATTAACAAATAAGTATACTGTATCTGGGCTTTGGCAAAATTTTTCTTGATACCTTCATGAATGAAATGGAAAAATATGTGTTAAATGATAATGACTGAGTGAATTCATGGTTAGTTAAACTAAAAAACAAAAAACAAAAAAAACACACCTTAATTTACAGATAGAACAAATGATACCCAGATAAGGGTGATCACTTCTGAATAATAATGATCAGTTACCAACTCAGAACTAGATGGGGGTTTGAGTACCATGTTTAGCAGGTAGTGTTGAGTGCCAGTTGGCGCATTTCTTAAATGATAGGTGGGGTAAATGATTAGGGTGGGTTTACATGCAGTGACCAGCCCTGTTGCCCAAATGGTAGAAAGGGTAACCCCGAGTTTGAAGGTTATGGGGGCAGGTGTTCAGTCTGGGCGTGGAGTGGGGCTGGCCATGGTATGAAGAGAACAGCGCAGGCAGTAGGGTTTCACGTTAATTCGTAGGGGATCTGGAACTGCATAGTGTGAGAGTATGGGTTTTGAGTTCCCTCAAAATATTGGTCCCAGAATTGAAGAACAATGATCCTATGAAATTTTAAAACATTATTAAACTAATGTTATAGTTATTACAGTAAATAGGTACACTTAAAATGTGAAAATAATAAATTCAAAAAAAGGAATACTGAATTAAAGGTATTATATATACTGTGTGTTAATTCCTTCTGTTATATTATCCCATTGCTCCTAAAATGTTTGCTTTCTCCACTTAATAATCAGCGCCAATGAGCAAGGTGCCTGTGCTTAGTACTTACGCACACTGTTTATTGAGTGAGTAAGGGAATGAATAAATGAACGAACCATCAGGCAAATGAGATAATGAATCAGGAAATGCTGATGACTATTATATTAACATGGATATCCTGAAATCATTTGTAATTTTAGTAGAATTCACATTAGAATTAGCTTGTTACGGTGAGAACTAAGCAGAGCAATAGATAATGGACATGTCATATAATACATGATACCATGCCGTAATTTGTACTCTGTTTTAATGTCAGGGAGTACGAATTTAGTTGAAATTCCTACAATTGACTATCTTTTCCTCAGTGCAGTAAAACTACATGGAGAAAACTAGCAATTACACAAATGCATTTAGCCTGTAAAAATTTTTTAATGCTAAATATTTGAACATTGAATATTGAACATTCAAAGAAATTCACATTAAAAAAAAAAAAAACAGCATCCCTCCTAAAAACGTGACACAGTCTGTTTATCATCAAAATTTATACCAACGGTTTTGATTTCCAATTCATAACATATATGTATCCCATTGGAATTCTTGACCACAGACATACTACAGGAATTTATTCAAGGAGCCAGAAGTGTCTAGGACACTTAATTAAGAAAAAATTATATGTCAATTACTATGCCTTTCTCTATAGTAAAATAATTCATTAACGGACATGGAAGTTTTGTGATAATAGCAGCTAAACCTTATAGAGTATCTCACTTACACTAGGCCCTGTGCAAGGTATTCTGCATACTGTTAACCCTCACAACAACCCTAAAAGGGAGATGTCATTGTCCTCATTCACAGATAAGAACCTGAGCCTTAGAGAGATCACACACTGTGCCCAAGTTCACCCAGGTACAAAGCAACAGATTGCTTGCTCTGCCCAAGTATCCAATGATCGTTTTAGCACCCACCCCACCTCCACATTACATAAACTTTTAAATACACTCTGCCTTTATATTTATGTTTAGACCTGATTATTAAAGAAAAACCCAATACATCTTTATAACGTTATTTTTCATAAAGGGACAACACACAATGTTCTTCCAGTGCTTTCTGGTTTTGGTACCTTACACCATCCAGTGAGATTCACAGTCTTATCTTCACATACTTTACCTTTGAGTGTTCTGTCAACTTTCAGAATCAGCTTTAGAGGCTGACCGGGGTCCTTTAACATGCTTTGCAACTTATCCTTGCCTTGAAAGTGGACCAGTTCCCCTTCACACTCCCCACATTGGGAAGTTGAGGCATCCCTACTGAAAACAGCATCCCTCCTAAAAACGTGAAACAGTTTTTAAGTCTGTTTATCATCAAAATTTATACCAACAGTTTTGATTTCCACTTCATAACATATATGTATCCCATTGGAATTCTTGACCACAGACATACTGAAGGAATTTATTGGAAGGATACAAGGTCACTCATAGATCTAACAGAAATCCTAGGGAACCAGATTTAGGAAGTAGGAATCTTGGGGGATGAGGAATTGAGAACCATAGCCACAGACTCATATCTGGTTCAAGTGCTGCTATCAACTGGTGCATATGTTTGTGTATACACATTTATGTATAATATTCTTCATTGATTAATTGCATCATTATTAATAACAAAAATATTAGAAGAGATGGAATTAACCCAACTGTCCATCAATAAGGTATTGGTAAAATAAATTATAATAATTTAATAAGAACTTGCCAAATAATAATTACATGATGTATATGTATAAAAATATTGTAGATTTAAACGTGTACTTATAGAATGATATTCAAGATATAACAAGTGGGGAAAAGTTACAAAATACTATATTTTGTACTATTCTATTTTTGTTTTAAAATATATTTATTTTTATGTGTGTGGAAAAAATTCAGGAGGAATCGATACCGAACTCATAATAGTTGTCATCTCTGGGTAATTGGTTAATGGGAGCCTTTTGATTTATTGCATCATATTTCTGTAATGCTTGAAATATTTTTGCTGCTAAATGTAAAGTAAATGAATATGCCTCCACTAACTGGAGCCTTTACTTGGAAGATTTTCTCCGTACTACTTACATTTTTAGTATAAATAGGGCCATGACAGCCCTATTTGGCTTTCTCTGCACTATGTAAATAGATGTTCTCAAAACAAGGATTGAGGGGGCTGGCCCGGTGGCTCAAAAAAAACAAACAAAAAAAAACAACAAAAACAAAATAACCCCAAGGATACAAGGATTGATACTCTTTCCCCCACCCTCCTCATCCTCCATCATGGTAGTCCTCATTTCATCAGTGAGTATGGTCGGCTGAATATTGTAAGTAAACAAAGAACAGATTCTAAATAATTTTACATTGCAATTTTGTGATTGCTGTGGAGTAGCATGCTTTTAAATATTGCTTTATGTAGATCTTAATGCCACTTTAGTTTTACATGTTTTATCGATCATCACCATCGTCATTACTTTTTTCAGTCAAAACACCTAGTTTTAAATATCAGCTTGTTCTCCAAAAGTACTCCATTTCACATTCTTGCACAGTCCTTTTATTTCTGGTATAGAAAAAAATTTAAACTTTGAGGAAAAACTTTTAGGTAAACTTTTAACAATATTTTGTATGCATTTAAATTTGGCATGAAACTCATTTTAGTTTGATCAATTTTAAAGTTTCATATTACTGAACTGGGGTTATGAAAACTTATAAGACATTTTAGTGTAACAATTTAATCATGTTAAGAGTTACATTCATGATTTTTGTTTGCCTATTTGTTTGTTTTTAGCATTCCATATTGGAAGAAGAGATTTCTATAGGTGAAAAAAAATGCCTTTGTTTAGTAAATCACACAAAAACCCAGCAGAAATCGTGAAAATTCTGAAAGACAACTTAGCCATTTTGGAAAAGCAAGACAAAAAGACAGACAAGGTATGAGCTAAAACAATCACATTATTATTAAAATATATGTATTCCAAGACCAAAAACCAATGTCTGTGATGGGGCACATAGGGTCTCTATAAATACATTTAAATTGATTTCAGGTTTTATGAAGCTGATAATTGTTAAGCCTGTTGTCTTGAACTACTACCTAGAGCCTCTGACCAACCTTGAATCCCTCTGGACTCCATAGCTTAAAAATCTAAGGTGTTATATTGGTATATAATGTTACACTGGCAAGAAAGGTAAACAGTTTTTATTTAAAGATCAACTGATAGTTTCTACTACAGTGCAACCTCATTTTAACATTATTTAATGTTATATGAGGAAGCAGAGCTTCCTCATAGGAAGGTCTTTTTGGTATTTTAGTTATTCCCTTGGAGGGATGTTGAATGCTACATGTTTGATTTCTCTCTAAAGTGACTAGTTTATGGCAAGATTCAAGAAATCTATAAAATAAATACCTTTGACTGCACAGTATATTTCTGTCCCAGTGTATGATGCAATCTTATATTCTTGTGAGGATGTAGAAATATATTTCTCATCCTATGTCTTATAATAATGAAATATATTTTTAATTCTAGTGTATTTTGTAATAACAAGCCAAATAAGGATCCAAATAAAAAAAGAAATGACCTTCATCAAAGATTAAGTCTGAATGACAAAAAAGAGAAAAAGTTTAAAAAAATTAATGAGTTATTGTTATTAGTAATCAGGAAAAGGCTAACCAATTAAACCCACATTATATTCATATTACACATGTTCTACCATGGCAAAAATGAAAAATGTCTGATGATACTAAGTGTTGACGAGTATGGAAAGCAATAAGAACTTTCATTCACTGTTGGCTTTTTGAAACCAATTTAGTATGTTATCTGTTAGATAGGAGGGTATGCATATTCTAAAATCCTGCAGTTCCACTGCTAGATATAAACTCTAGAAATGTACTTGAACATGTGCCCAGGATGCATGTACAAGAATGTTCATAGCATTTTATTGTTCATAATAAACCCCAGTGGAAACAACCCAAATGTCCTGCCATCAATGGAATACTGTAAAGCAATGAAAATTGAAGACCTGCTGCCTACATGCAGCAGCATGGATGAATCTCACAAATATAGTGTTGAGTGAAAGAAGCAAATTATAAAAGAGTACAGGTGCTATTATTCCAAATCAGCAGAACTAGACTATATTGTTTTGGTATGCAAACATAGGTAAGAAAACTACAAAGAAAAGTAAATAAATGATTGTCATCTAAGATAAAATTATTTACTTTTAGCTTTTTAAAATAAAATAAAATTTTTATTTTTATTAAAATTAAAATTTAAAATTTAATTAAAATTAAAATTTTAAATAAAATTAAAATTAAAATAAATTTAAAATTAGCTTTTTAAAATAAAAAAGGAGTGCCTACTGAATGTTTTTTGTTTGTTTATAATTGTACAGTGTTCTTTCATCATAAACAGGACCTAAGAAGTGGTGTTTGTTTATTTGTTTGTTTGTTTATAGCCTGAAGAAGGGTCATTCAGGTAACTTCTGGTATGCTAAAAATGTTCTTTCTATTTCTTGTCCTGTGTTATGGCCACACAGGTGTTTGCTTTATAATTATTTTTGACTCTCTCCATATATATATGTTTAAAGTACTCTTCTGTGGGTAAGTTAAACTTCCAACCCTTAATAAATTAAGGTTTGCTTCTCAGATCATAAAATGTATCTGGAAATTATTTTTTGAGAAGTGTCCACAACTATGAATTATTTTTAATTATTTTGCTTTATTCTTATTCCCTTCTTCAATTATAATGATTAGAGTACTCTACTTAAAATAAAACTATGGTATATTTCTTTTAAAATAGTCAACAAATCAAATCATTAAGCTAATTGGCCTGTTCTCCTCTCCTCACCAGTGTTAATTAAAAAAATTTTTTATAGAGATATAATTCACATACCATATAATCCACCATTTTAAAGTGTACGAATTGGTACACTTTTAGTGTACTCATGAAGTTGTGCAACCGTCACCACTATCAAATTCCAGAACATTTTCATCACCCCAAAAAGAAACCCTGTACCTATTAGCAGTCAGTCATTCCTCATTCTCCCTTGCCAAGGTCCTATCACTAGTCTACTTTCTACTGCTGTGGATTTTCCTGTTATTCTTTAAATGTAGTGAGGTGGGGGTTTTTTTGTTTGTTTGGTTTTGTTTTTTTAAGTTTCATAGATAGCAAAAAAGGTAATGACTATATGTGAGGGAAAAGTAGATTGACAAAGAAAGTTTATGGGTTTTGACCTTATGATTTTATACCTAGTCCATTAAAAATCAGAAGAATAGGGTTTTATTGAAAAACCTTAGCAAATGCTTTAAATAAAAACTAGTAGCTACTGATAAGTCTTTAAAATGGAGTCAATTTAATTTTCAAGAGTTAAATTTAGAATTAATTACTAGCAAAGTTGACTGAGTATGGTTTAAGGGAAGATTATTTCAATTATGTTGACTAAGTAGAAATACTAGAGATTTTTTTTATATATATAAATAAATTCTAGTAGCTTTTTAAAATAAAACAGGAGTGCCTACTAAATGTTTTTTGTTTATAACTGTACAATGTTCTTTGATCATAAACAGGGCCTAAGAAGTGGTGTTTGTTTATTTCTTTGTTTGTTTATAGCCTGAAAATTTTTATTCTCTTAAATCTTAGCATACTTTTTGGTCACTAGGCTTCAGAAGAAGTGTCGAAATCACTGCAAGCGATGAAAGAAATTCTGTGTGGTACAAATGACAAGGAACCCCCAACGGAGGCTGTGGCACAGCTCGCACAAGAACTCTACAATAGTGGCCTGCTGGTGACACTGATTGCTGACCTCCAGCTGATAGACTTTGAGGTAAACTGTAAAAGTATTATATCTCTGCTTTTCAATTTTAAATATATATGACTATCAATATTTGACTTTAATTTTGTATTACTGTTTATTATTTAAAAACACAGTTTTCTAAAACTTCTAAAAACACTTTAATCTTTTTTTTAGACTCTATTTCATTTATTTCCATTCTGATCTTTATTATTTCCTTCCTTCTATTCATTTTGGACTATGTTTGTTCTTCTTTTCTAGTTCCTTTAGTTTTAGTGACATTGCTTATTGAGATTTTTCTTGTTTCTTGAAATAGAACTGTATTGCCATAAATTTTCCTCTTAGAACTGCTTTGGCAGTGTCCCATAGATTTGGGGTCATTGTGTTTTCATTTTCATTTGTCTCAAGGTATCTTTTCATTTCTTCCTTGATCTCATTATTAACCCATTCAGTTTTTAGTAGCATGTTAGTTGGCCTCCATGTGTTTGTGTGGTTTTCAGGGTTTTTTTTGTAATTGATTTCTAGTTTTATACCATTGTGATCAGAGAAGATACTTGCTATGATTTCAGTCTTCTTAAATTTATTGAGACTTGTTTTGTGGCCTAATATATGTTCTATTCTGGAAAATGTCCTATGTGCACTTGAGAAAAATGTAATTCTGCTGTTTTGGGTTGAAATGTCATAACAATATCAATTAAGTCCATCTGCTCTACTGTGTTTTTGTTTGTTTGTTTTTGTTTTGTAGCCTCTCATTTGAGACCACTGTGTCCTGGTTGATTTTCTGTCTGGACGATCTATCCATTGGTGTCAATGGGGTGTTAAAGTCCCTACTGTGACTGTATTAGTGTCAATTTCTCCCTTTAGGTCCATCAGTATTTGCTTTATATATTTATGTGCTCCTACGTTGGGTGCGTAGTTGTTCACAAGGGTTATATCCTCTTGTTGGATTGATTCCTCTGTCATTATGAAATGCCTTTCATTGTCTCTTGATAGAACCCTTGTTTTAAAGTCTATTTTGTCTGGTATAAGTATTGCTTCCCCAGCTTTTTTATTCATTTCTATTTGCATGAAATATCTTTTTCTATCCCGTTACTTTCAGTTTGTTTATGTCCTTCTATGTGAAGTGGTCTCTTGTATGCAACATCTGTATGAGTCTTATTTTTTTGTTTTTTTTAATCCATTCAGCTACGCTTTTGATTGGAGCATTTAGTCTATTTACATTTAAAGTAATTTTTGATAGGTAATTATTGCCATTGGTGTATAAAAGTAGGTAGTTATTGTTTTCTGACTGTTTTTGTAGTTCTTCTCTGTTCCTTTCTTATTCCCTTGCTCTCTTTTCTTGTGTGTTTAGGATTTTACAGTACTGTGTTTAGATTCCTTTCACTTTATTTATCTCTTGTAGATTTTTGGTTTGTGGTTACCATGTGTTTCCTATATACCTCAGTATTTTTATAGCAGTCTATTTAAAGTTGGTTGTTTAAGTTTGAACACATTCTAAAATCACCCCCTCCATGTTTATGTTTTTGTCATTATGTTTTACTTCTTTTGTGTGTATGTGTATTTTTGTGTCCCCTTAATTTATTGTTGTAGTTGATTGATACACTGCTTTTATCATGTGTTTGCCTTTGTCACAGAATTTTTTTTCTTTCCTGTATTTTCTTATTCATGTTTTTTATCTTTTCTTCTTAAAGAAGTCCCTTTAGCATTTCTTGTAATATTGGTTTAGTGGTGATGAAATTTAATTTTTTTGTCTGGGAACTTTAACTTTTTCTTAATAAAGCAAAAGGATATACAGTAATGAAGTTTGGTGCAGCTAGGTAGAAGGTTAGTGGCTAATAATAATAATAGATAATAGATGATATTTGTTGAGTGGTTGCTACATGTTGAACAGTTTTAAGTCCTTATCTCATTTAATTCTCAAAACAACCTTTGTGATTAGTATTATATTATTAGCCCCATTTTATAGATAAAGAACCTAAAGTTCGAAGATATTAAGTAATTTGTCCAAAAATCATTCAGTTACTAAGAGCCTAAGCTGGGATGCAACCTCAGTGTCTCCCAAACCTGTTCTTTTATTAAAATATTATAAAATATTTTACGTATTAAAATATTATATCAATGATTTAAGAAGCTTATTAAATGCTAGTAATGCTATGATATTACTGGCTAGGATATTTAATGCTAGGATATTTATCTCATTTTCAAAAGTTATACCTAATTTACCTAAATATTCAATTAAACTAAATAAAACCAAAACCTAGATACCTAAGTGGTGAATATGTATAGGCATTTTCTTATCTATTATATATGTAACTTAGAACAGTGATTTTTTAGTTAAAAAAAAAAACACAGTAAGTCAGGTTTGGGTACTGACTATTTCAACAGTAGGAATCTTGATTTGCTTGTTGTTTTGTTACTACTGTCAGACTTTTGATACTATCAGGTAAGTGCTTGGGTCTCCACTAATCCTCAGAGATAGAAGACAATGGAGATTTCTGAAGTAAATTGCTTTTAGTTTTGTCACTGAGGAAGTGAAAAGAAAACTAATTACAGTGATTTGACCAAGATAACATCAGGGCTCTTGGGATCTGTGGAAATACTAGCCCCAGGCTCTCTGGACTGTTTAGATTGGGGAAGATGTTTGACTGACTAGGACAGGACGCAGGCCGCAGGCAGGATGCAGGACGAGGAATGAAGAGAAAGACTCCTCTGGAAACGTGAAGCCAGCTGTGTTGGCTGGAAGCAGAACAGACTCAGGAACCCACCCAGCCCAGACTTCAACTCATCCTTCCTTTCAGACAGACACATCTGTCTTTTTTGATTTCCCTCTCGTATCTATTTCTCTCTTTGACATTTTCTGCCCAATCTCTTTTCCTGCTTTTTCCTTTTGCCAGACTTGCTCACTCTCCCTCCTATCTTACTCCCCATTTTCTTTTTAAAGTGGCCATATGTTGAATTTAAGTGTAGTTTCATCATTGTGTTTATATACTTTCATGTTTCTTTTATTTAGTTTAAAATGAGACATTGTGAACATTTATAGGTGCTGTGCACAGCGAAAATATACTTGACTTAGAATTAGAATTGTTTAGAGTCCCTGATCTGCCATTTGGTAGTAGCATAACCTCTTTGAGACTAAATTTTCTCATCTGTAAAGTAGGAATAATATGAACTTACAGCATTCTTTTAAATATTAAAGTAAATAAAACATATATACATATATGTTATGAAATAACATTATATACAAATGTAAAGTAGTATATTCTCATTTCTTCTCTTTTTTAAACTGAAGTTAAATGTAAGCCAGTTTTTTTTGTTATAACCCTTGATGTTTGTTTGCTTTGTTTGTTATGTTACTTTGAGAGTTCGTTGGTTGGTTACCATAGATGGGAAAAAGACCCGTGCTCTTGGATTATAGTATTATATTTTTATACATCTATTTTCTTCACATTTCCCTGAAAGCAGCAATGTATGAAGCTATTATCATCACTAATTAATGTTAGCTTGAGTTAGTTTATGAAATTAGCCCAATTTGCAGTTGGATGCCAGAAGGAATATGATCAAGGATGGTTATGTTTTGAAGACCGAGTCAGGGAAGAGATGTTGTCAGGCTGAGTGCAGTGACCTAGGGAAGACTTGAGCAGCCAAAGAGTAACATAGGCTCAAAGTGCTGTCCAGTAACTGGGGAAACAGGCACACACCAAAGGAATACTTTGGGTATCTCCCAACCTTGTTCAGCATTGGATTAGATAACAAAAGAGGAACAATAAACATGCAAATTTTCCTTATTTTACATGGTATACTGTAAATAAATAAATTTAGAGGGGACATTTGCTTAAAAATTATTTTGGGATTAAGAGATTCAGTTGTCTGAAAATTGACTTCTGTATTATCTAGTGGAATATACTTTTTTTTTCTGGAATCCTTGGGGGAAAAGAACTATCTTTCTGAATATTTGAATTTTCCATGTAGTTAAAGATTAACTCTTCAAATGAAGAGAGTAAAATAGATTACTTTTGTAGGTTACTTTACATTTTCTTTATAAAATGCATTATATACTTGCCCCCGCTCCTTAATAATGTACTATAGATAATAATTTTTTACTGATGAATCAAAACTATTCTTATGAAGATCTGTTATTGTGATAATAGCAGAGAGTTCTTTTTTCCCCTCAGCTTTATTTAGGTACAATTAACCAGACAGTTGTTGACTTTGTTCATTTAGTTGTAACACGATGCCTAGAACATAGTTATAAATGAATGCGATTTTCAGTAGACGAAGCTGTTCTCCTCAAGTCCATAGAAAATAAATACTTATAAATACTTCTTGGTTGAATAAATGAATGAAAAGCAGTTAAGATGTAGGACAGTTCAGTATTAAGCATAACACTGACTACACATGTATCGTATTTTCAGGAAAGGGCAGCATTACTGCATTACTAGCAGTATTAGCCTGCCTGCAGGAATGTGCCGTGTGTCTCTGGACTGGAGGCGTGGGGGCTGATGCTGATCCCACAGGCAGCAACTTCCCTTCTCAATCCTAAAGTTTCCATATAAGCTAGTGACAGCTTGATAAAATTCCTCCCAACTCCAAGCTCAGTCTAATCACACAGAACCCCACTGCCCTCATCTCTTGGTTCATAGGTAGCACCGGTACGGCCCCTTCTGGATTACGCACTAGGATGTATTTCCCATATCTAGTGTTATGTTATGTCCTTTGGTTGGTTGAATGAATGAATGTAGGAATGAGAATGAGAGATAGAACCAGAGGTCCTTGGACCAAAAGAAGATTTCCTGAGGTACAACAGTAAGCCACTTTTCTTAGTAAAGTGTGTGGGAGGTAATTCGAGTAATGATAAAGTCATTTCAGTAAATGAATAACCTCTCCTGGGCCTTCTTTGAAAAGAACAACAGTCATTTGATTATAAATTTTCTGGTATGTTTTTATAACAGGAAGAAAAATTTATTGCTTTAGAAATGGGCTGTAGCTTTTGTTAGAAAACCTAAAAGAATGTTGCATTCCTTACAGACAAAAAAGTGAACTTTAGTTTAGAAGACACCTAGGTGGGCTTTTTGTTAGTTGTGAAAGGTGAGGTCTCTAGGCAGTTTGGAAGGAAAAGATTGAAAGAAAAGAGTTTAGATTCCCTTTAGAGTAAAGTAACAGAAATTTGAGAACTGCCCTCTCTTGGGTTAAGTTTGATAGGAGTAGGAAATAGAAGAGAGATAGGAGAAGGGTTTGGATTGAAGGAGAGAGAAGGCTCTAGATCCACGACAGAGGAAGGGGCTTAAGGAAAAAGATGATCAGGAGTGCTGAGGAATAATAATGTTTTTAATAATATTTTATATTATTTAATAATTATATTATAATATTTAATATATATTGATTATATAATAATATGTAATAATTATAATATGTAACACTGTTTCTGCACTGTGCCACCCTTTGTTACATTTAAACCTTTAATAAAAGACCTCTGTGCTAACAGTATATGTTGAGTGAAGGAGAAGGGGGGGGTTTTCTACACTCGGTATAAACAATGTTGAGAAACTAACTAGTTGTAGCAAGACAAGGAATAGGGTGAGAGGAGCTAGGAGATGTGAACTCCCAGCTGACAGCAGTGATGGTGGCCCAAGGTGCTGGCTTAGATTGGGTGGCTGCTGGCTTAGATTGGGGAATCTGTGTGACAAACCTATTTTTCTGTCAGGTATCAAGAGGAAAGCGGTCCACTGAGGTGAGGAAAGTGCGGAGAAAGCACTGCTATCATATGACTAAGAGCTAGTTAAGAGGTACACCTTTGGTTAAAATTGTTTAAAAAGAAAATCTCATTACTTTATTGCCATAAATTTTTATCTAAGCCTTAAAATTGCTTAGATAAAAGAAACACTTCAGCATATTTTTAGCAAGGTTTAAGAGAAAAATAAGTTGTGGCTGAGATTGCAAGGCTTCTGATTTTGTGGGCTCAGGATCAAACTCAGAGCTGTATTTTTGAGGTTTGGACACTATTCAAGACACAGCTTTAAACTCTTTGATGTTTTGAAAAACAAAGTGAGAAAAGATCAAAGGATGAAAATGTGTTGCATGTAAGAGTTGATGCATTCATTTTAAAGGCAGGTGTGCCTTGCAAAACTAGGGTGGATGCCGTCCACTGTTCAGGCTGAATTAGAAAGCAGCTCAAAGAAGCAGAAAACTTACTACTGTGCTAATTTAATCTGTAGTGATTATTTTTTGCTACATTTTAAAAAATCAGGTTCAGCATTCCAGAATCAGCTTCTTAATAAGCCATTTTATGGTCCTAAGTGTTTGAAAATTTCCATGCCCTGAAAATCCTTTTCTGTTCTCTGACACTGATTAAAGTGGTCCTTAACTTTTGGCTTTATTCCTCTAAAACTGAGAAATCATAAAGTCTTAAGACTTGAGTGCATTTCATGCATTTAACAATTTGAAATGCTTACTGTGTGTAGGACATTGATTCTATTTGGTCTTAATTCTGTTTGGTTGTTTATGTATTTTGCACCTGTCATTACATAGATTAAGTTAAAGAATTTACTATTTTGGATGAGGGAAGTACTATATAATATTAAATGGAATTTTATATTATTGTTACCCTATTGTTTTCTTGACACTAATGAATATAAACTTTAGAAGCATTTATACCTATAAAGATACATGATTTATGGGTGATTAAGAATGGTATTTGGCTTCAGGTCCTTAATCAGAAGCATAACCTGTTCATTGTTTGCATTTACCCTGTAAAAAATAAGACAATGACCATTGCAATTTGACCTTACCATACTTTTTAAGGAAGGTAACCTGCCATACGGATAAAGACTGCTCATGCCATGTATAGTGTACAAAATACTTTGTCTGCCTAGTCCTTGTGCTTTCTGGGAAATGCTCCTTCCTTCCCTCTCACGTGGTTACAGTGGGAACAACCATTTTGTGCAACGTGACACCCTGCCCAACACACGGCTGATTGGCCCAGCAGTGGACATCAGACCAAAGTAGGGCCAGAGTATTTGCAGGATTCGGGAACTGGAACTGAGACAGAATCCAGTCTCTAACCAGAAGCTAAAGATATTAGATACAGTTTCTCCATCAGTGGCCAGGCTCCCTACCATGTAGACTAAAGAAATAGAGAAGCCAGTCTGCAGAGAACACAGAGAAAGAATGAAGAAAATAGGCAGAGAGATGGGGGTGAAGGTAGGGGGCTCCCTGATGGAATTCATGTGATATGTAAATTTAATTAAAGTTTAAAAATTTTTAGAGCAACAAATTCTGAGCTGTCCTATGTTCTCTGAAACTTTCCCAGTATCTGTAAATTAGTTTATTTTGAATTTTAGTCCCCTGCAAAAGAGTCCTTGCTAATCCACGCAGTGAACACCGCCTTTGCAACTCTCAGACTGTTCTGCCTAATTAGTTCTGCTGCTGAAATTCAGCACAAACATTTGCCCTGCCCACCTCACTCTCATGATCTCCTCCCTGAAGCCAACACACACAGGAGCCGAACAGAGCAGTTCAGGACTTCAGTGCCTACAGTTGTGTTTCATTTTTAAAAATTAAGGTGTAATTTACAAACAGTGACACTCTCTCTTTTTAGTGCACAGTTCTGTGATGTGGAATAATTCCATCACCCCCAAAATTCTCCCATGCCCCTTTGTAGCCAGCTTCTGCACCCGCCCCCAGCCTCTGGCGACCAGTGATCTATCTTCTGCCGCTGTGTTTTTGCCTTTGCAAATGTGTAAATGGAACCATACAGAATGTAGCCTTTTGAGTCTATCCACGTTCACTTAGCATAATGCATTTGCTGCTCATCCATGCTGTGGTCATGTATCAGGAGTTTGTTCCTCTTTATTGTTGAGCTGTATTCCATTGCATGGATGTACGACATCATTGATCCATTCCCTAACTGAAGGATATTGGGGGAATTTTTAGTTTTTAACAGTTATAAATAAAATCTGTAACCATTTACATGTTGTGTTTTGTTTTGTTTTGTTCTTTTGGTGTGAATGTAGGTTTTCATTTCACTTGGATAAATACCTAGGCATAGGATTGTTGGGTAGTGTCAGATATTTTTGTTTGTTTTGTCTTTGGTTTTTAATTTTAGCCCTTCTAGTAGGTGTTAGTGGTATCTCATTGTGGTTTTAATTTTCTTTCCCCTAATGACTAATGATGTTGAACATCTTTTCCGTTGTTTGCCACCATATCTCTTATTTTGTTAAATGTCATTTCAGATCTTTTACCTTCTTATTTCATTGTTGAATTTTGAATTCTTTATATATTCTGTATACAAGTCAATGGCAACAATTTTAAAGTGGGTGGTTTTCTTTCCCCTCTTTTACTGTCTCATTTGCCTTTTCTCACTTCTGTTATCAATCTGTGAAAGATGCTCTTTATTAGTAGTTACTTCTAATCGATATGACTACTCTTCATCACTTCTTTCTTCCCTATTTTTATCTTATTTGATTCCAATTGATACTTCCATAAATATCATTCATTCAGCAAATAATCATTGAGTATTTCATGTCAGAGCTGACCTTTTTTGAATTTGCCAGCTAACACCAGTGCTTCTTCAGGTTTAATATCTAATCAGTTACAATATATGTAATCTTAGAATTACTGGCTAATTTCAGACAATTTTGGTCATTTCTAGATGTTTTTGCATTATCATCAAAGATGTATTTAGAGTTTTTTTCCTTTTTCTGGCCACTTCTAGTTCCAGAGCTGTGAGATCCAGCAGTCTGAGGGTTGCAGAACACTGGTTTTGAAATAGTTAAGGTTTTATTCCAGTTATATATAGTATGATGCATAGGTACCTACAAAGGTTACCTATAATGTAGAGACCATCATTCATCATCTGTACCTGTTTAAATTTTCTTGAATGCTTTCCATTCTGATCCCTTTCTCTGTTTGGAAAAGCTGTCCCTTGTAGCAGAACTTGTTTTTGTTATCCACAGGGGCTTTCTTTGACTTTGCACACATTTGCTAATGAACTAGAAGAATGTTTTCCTCTGTGTAAAAGTTGGATAGAGTTCTGTGCAGCTTCATTTCTACTGTTCACTGGAATGCTGTATGGAAATATTCTTGTGACATTTTACTGAGAAGTATGAAAACCACGCTCTTATGACATTTCAAAGAGGAGTGATAGTCTGTAGTATTACTGTGGAGTCTAGAAAGGTTTAAACAAAACAGATGACTTCTTTCATTTTAAATTTCATTTATACCTACAGTTATATCTCTTTTATGTAACAAATATATTCTTTCACATGTGTATAAATGAAATTAATGTAGTACATGGACATTTTTTAGTATTTTAAAATCATAAGAGCAGCTGATTCTAAAGTACCATTTTAAATTGAAGACTCACCTACTAATTTTCTATGAATTTAAATTGAAGACTCACCTACTAATTTTCTATTAAAAGTTTGTATAGTGTTTTTTTCTTAAAGGAAGATATAATGTGCTTCCTCATGTATCTGTTTTTTATCTTTCTGTCTCCCCTTCCTTTAAATCCTTCTTCCTGGCTCCCTGTCCGTCTTTTCTTCCTTGCTCTCTCCTTCTCTCTCTTTCTCCCTTACTTACTCCCTCTCTTTACTTGTCTCTATGAAATGAAGTAAAAGAAATGGGTAGTCATACATGTTTCTTATATTTAATCATGGTCAACATTTTGATGTTTCCATTTATTTCTGCCAGTTATATGTACCATAATTTATTTAACCAGGCCTAATTCTGGGTCTGTTGGTTGTTTCTAATTCTTTATTATCACCGCGGCGATAAAGATCTCTGTGCCTGACACTTTTTTTCCATACTTAAGATAGTTAGTTAAGATTATTTTCTCAGGCTCGATTTCCCAATGTGGGATTCTAGGACATCAGTCAGGTGTTATTAGATTGCTTTATATCCTCACCAAATGTATAAGAAACAGCACTGAATTTTTCCATTTAAAAAATTACTGTGGATCAATTTACATCCCAACCAGCAATGCATGAGGGTTCTCTTTTCTCCACATCCTCTCCAACACTAGTTATTTCTTGTCTTATTGATACTAGCATTCTATCAGGTGTGAAGTAGTAGCTCATTATGGTTTTGATTTGCATTTCCCTTATAACTAGTGATGTTGAGCATCTTTTCATGTATCTATTGTCCATTTATATGTCTTCTTTGGAAAAATGTCTATTCAGGTCTTCTGCCTATTTTTAAATTGGATTGTTTGGGTTTTTGTTGTTGTTATTGAGTTGAACTCTTTACATATTTTGGACATTAACCCCTTATCAGGGGTGTCGTTTACAGATATCTTCTCTCACTCAGTGGTTGCCTTTTTGTTTTGTTGATGGTTTCTTTTGCTGTGCAGAAGCTTTATCCCACCCCCCAAATTTGAAAACACTTATTTGTAAAGATATATGTGCCCTATGTTCATTGCAGCATTATTTACAATAGCAAAGACATGGAAACAACCTAAATATTCTTTGATGGATGGTTGAATAAAGAAGATATGTGAGGAAGAAGAAGAGGAAGAGGAAGAGGAAGAAGAAGAGGAAGAAGAAAGAGGAGGAGGACATATATACATTGGAATACTACTTAGCCATAAAAAAGATGAAATATTGCTATTGGTGACAATATGGATGGATCTTGAGATTATTATGCCAAGTGAAATAAGTCAGACAAGAACCATATGATTTCACTCATGTGAGATATAAAATGAAAAGCAACAAACGGACAAGCAAAACAAAACAAAACAAAAATACCTAAACTCACAGATACAGATAATAGAATGGTGGTTAGCAGAGGAGAAGGAGGGTAGGGGAAGGATGAGGAGGGTAAAGGTGGTCAAATATATGGTGATGGAAGGAGACTAGACTCTGGGTGGTGAGCACACACACAATAGAATATACAGATGTTGTATTATAAACTTCTATACCTGAAATTTATATAATGTTAATAACCAATGTTATCCCAATAAATTTAATTTTAAAATAATGACTGGGACTCTGGGCCAAGATGGCAACATAGGAGTCTCCTGAATTTCCCTCCTCCTATGGATGCACAGAATGTACAGTTACACATGGAGGAATTTCCTCTGAGAGAAAATCCAAAAACTAGCTGAGGGACTCCTACTCATTGGGCGACCGAGAAAATACCCACATCAAAATGGGTAGGAAATGCTGAGACACACTCTTGCCATCAATCCCACCCCTGGCATAGCACCATACAATTGGGAGGGAACCCCCGACTCCCAGCTTCTCCCTGAGAAGCAAAGGGTTTGGACCATACATCTAGTGCTCCAAATTTTAAGGCTGCCAACTGAGAGATAGGCACCTAAATCACCTGTCTGTGAAAGCTAACGGGACCTGTATTCATGAGTGCCATGGGGCTAGAGCAAACAAAGAAGCAGTTAACAGTCACAGGAGCACTTGTTACAGCTGTTTCCGCCTCTCTCCCCCACCCCACTCCCAGGGCTAGCACAGAGTACAGGCAAAAACACGCATCTCCCAGTCTTTCCCTAGAAGGGGTTTGATGGCATACTTTAGAAGCTGGTACCTGAGGCTCCAGCTTCTAATTAGCATGCACCTGGTTGCTGGCGGTGATTCTTCTAAGAGTCCAAAAGTCAAAAGTGCTAGTGGGCACTTCTGCATTCTTCGTCCAACTTGCTCCAAAAAGAAAACCAAGTTGCCAGTATCTTTCTGGAAAGAGCTTGTATACATATCTAGCTTCCCAGCTTTTATAGCTGCCACCCAAGGGTCAGGCCCCCAAATAAGCTAGCGCTGATAGCTAATGGAGCTTGCATTCACAGGTCTCATATTACTGTAGTAAACAAAGAAGCTAAGTTTTTTCAAAGATTTTTATTTAAAATATAACTAACATACAGCATTATATCAGTTTCAGGTGTACGCCATAGTTGTTCAACATTTATATACCTAAAAAAGTAATCATCGTAAGTCCAGCAACCATCTGATGTTATCACAATATTATTGTTATCACAATATTATTGACTATATTCCCCATGCTGTACATTACAACCCCATAACTCATTTGTTTTATACCTGGAAATTTGAACCTCTTATTCCCCTTCACCTCCCCCCCCTTTTAAATTTTTCAATTACA
Source organism: Rhinolophus sinicus (assembly GCF_036562045.2). NCBI lineage: Eukaryota > Metazoa > Chordata > Mammalia > Chiroptera > Rhinolophidae > Rhinolophus > Rhinolophus sinicus. Next base: position 87,623,592 of record NC_133754.1, read on the forward strand.
GTTAACATTCAATATTATTTTGTATTAATTTCAGGTGTTCAGAATAGAGGTTAGACATTTGTATAATTTAAGAAATGAACCCCTGACTAGTCTAGTACCCACCCACCTGCACTATACATAGCTATTACCATATTATTGACTATATTCCGTAGGCTTTACTATTTTGTAACTACCAATTTATACTTCTTAATCCCTTCACCTTTTTCACCCTTTCCCTCAAACTCCTCCCATCTATCACACCAATAAATCTAGTATCCATCTGAAACCATATATAGTTATTACAATATTATTGACTATATTCCTTGTGATATACCCTACATCCCCATGACTACTTTGTAACAACCAATTTGTACTTTTTAATCCCTTCCCATTTTTCACCCACCCCTTCAACCTCCCTCCTATTTGGCAACCATCAAAATGTTCTTTGTATCTATGAGTGAGTTTCTGTTCTGTTTGTTTATTTATTTTGTTCTTTAGATTCCACAAGAAGCAGTTTTTAAATGGGCACAGGATCATCCCCTGTGGCTATACACCCAGGCTCAGTGCAGAAATAGGTAAAAATGCTCATCTCCCAGTTTCTTTGTGGAAAGGGTTTGACTGCATACTTTACCAGCTGCTGCCTGAGGGTTCAGCTTTTAATCAGTTCACATCTAGGTACTGACTGCAATCCTCTCCTTTGGAACTAACAGTTCTTGACACACCCACAACTACTGGGAGTCACTAAGAACAAAGATGGTGGCTTGGAAAATCACAGTTTTGATAGGCAACAAGGAGCTCAGTCCAGGCTGATTCACAGGGTTCATTTCTTACATGTGATTAGTCTGTCAAGACTAGGAGAGGTGGCTGTTTCATCTAAGGTGCAGAAACCAACACAGAGGTCAAAGAAAATGAAGAAACAAGGGAATATGTTCAAAACAAAAGAACAAGATAAATCTCCAAAAACCAAGCTTAATGAAATAGAAATAAGTGATTTACTTAACAGAGAGTTCAAAGTAAAGGTCATAAAGATGCTCACTAAGGTCAGGAGAGCAATTCATGAACAAAGTGAGAATTTCAAAGGGATAATAACAGAAAGATAGAAAAAATAATAAAAAAAGTACCAAACAGAAGTCACAGAGCTGAAGAATACAATACTGTATTGAAAACTTCAGTAGTGGGCTTCAGCAGCAGATTAGATCAAGCAGAAGTGAGGATAGTGAACTTAAAGACAGGATAGTGGAATTTATGAACCAGAGGAGCAAAAAGAAAAAAGCATTTAAAAAGAAAGAGTGAAGATAGCTTAAGAGACTTAAGAGACATTGTCATGTTGACTAATATATGCATTATAGGGTCCCAAAAGGAAAACAGAGGGAAGGGGGATGAAAACTTGTTCAAAAAAAATAATGACTAAAAACTTCCTAACCTGGAGAAAGAAACAGCCATCCAGGTGCCAGAAGCCCAAAAGGTTCCAAAGAAGATGAATCCAAAGAGATCCACACCAAGACTTACTATAATTAAATTGTGAAAGTTAAAGACAAAGAGAGAATCTTAAAAGCAGCATGATAAAAATAACTTGTTATATACAAAGGAACTCCCCATAATACTGTCAGCTGATTTTTTTCAGCAGAAGCCCTAGAGCACAGAAGGGAGAGATATGGCATATTCAAACTACTGAAAGAAAAGAACTTCCAATCAAAAAATCTTATGCCCAGCAAAACTGTCATGCAGAACAAAACGAGAGATAGTGTTTCATAGACAAACAAAACCTGAAGGTGTCCATCACCACTAGCTTGGCCTCACAAGAAATGTTAAAGGGAGTTCTTCAAGCTGAAATGAAAGGATGTTAATTAATAGCATGAAAGTATAAAACTCAGTGGTAAAGGTAATTAAATTAGAATAATCTAATATTATAATGGTGGTGAGTAAATCACTTATAACTCTAGTATAAAGGTTTAAAGAGAAAAATATTTAAAATAACCATAACTACAATAGATTGTTAGTGAATACATAATATGAAAAGATGTGAATTGTGACATCACAACATGAAATGTGTGTGGGGGGGTGGAGGAATGTGAAATGTAAAGCTTTTATATGCATTTGAAGTTAAATTATTATCAGCTTACATTAGATTGTTATAAATATAAGATATTTTATATAAGCCTCATAGTAACCATAAGGCAAAAACCCATTGTGGGTACACAAACAATAAAGAGAAAGGAATTGATGCATAACACTACAAAAAAAAAAAAATCATTAAATCACAAAGGAAGAAAGAAAGGAAGAGAGGAATACAAACAGCCAGAAAACAATGAAGAAAATGGCAGTAGTAATTCCATACCTATCAATAATTATTTTAAGTGTAAATAGACTAAATTCTTCAGCCAAAAGACACAGAGTGGCTGAATGGATAACAAAACAAGACCTAGTTATATGCTGCCTACAAGAGACTCACTTTAAGAACACAGATTTAAGAACACACATAGACTGAATGTGAAGGGATGGAAAAAAACATTCCATGAAAATGGATACAAAAAGAAAGCAGGGGTACCTATACTTACAATAGACAAAATAGACAGTAAGCCAAAAACTATAACAGGAGACAAGGAAGGTCATTATATAATAAGCAGTTATGTGCTGTTTATAACAATGCTTTGGTCAGCAACAAACTGCATAATAGATAAATATAAGATGATGATCCCATAAGATTATAACAGAACTAAAAATTTCTATCACCTAGAGCTAGTGACATGGTAGCTGTTATAGCTGAGCAAAATGCAGTACTCGTGTTTGTGGTGATGCTGGTCTAAACAAACCCACTGCAGTGCCAGTTGTATAAAAGTATAGCACATATAATTATAGTAGTAGGCTTACCATCCAGGTTTGTGTAAGTACACTCTATGATGTTTATACAATGATGAAATCACCTAATGACACATTTCTCAGACCATATCCCCATTGTTAAGCACCACATGACTGTAATGGGGTCAGTTATTCAAGAGTCTATAACAATTGTAAATATTTATTCAGCCAACATTGGGTTGGCTAAATATATAAAGCAAATATTAATACATCTGGAGGGGAGAAAGGGCAACAATACAATAATGCTAGGTGATTTTCATACCCCACTTTCAACAATGGCTAGATCATGCAAACGGAAAATCAATTGGACTTAAACTACATGTTAAACCATATGGACCTAACAGATATACCGTGTTTTCCTGAAAAGAAGACATAGCCGGATCATTAGCTCTAATGTGTCTTTTAGAGCAAAAATTAATATAAGACTTGATCTTATTTTAATATAATATAAGACCCAGTCTTATATAATATAATATAATATAATACCAAGTCTTATATTAATTTTTGCCCCAAAAGATACTTTAGAGCTGATGGTCTGGCTAGGTCTTATTTTCAGGGAAATACAGTATATAGAACATTCCATCCAACAGTAGCAGAATACACATTCTTCTCAAGTGCACACACAACATTCTCCAGGATAGATCATATGTTAGGCCACAGAACAAGTCTTAATAAATTTAAGATGATTGAAATCATATCAAGTATCTTTTCCAACCATGAAAGTATGAACTAGAAATCAATTACAAGAGGAAAACTAGAAAACTCACTAATATGTGGTGATTAAACCATATGTTCCTGAATAACCAATGGGTCAAGAAGAAATCAAAAGAATAACAAAAAAAATTATGAGACAAATGAAAATGGAAACAATATACGAAAATTTATGGGATGCAGCAAAAGCACATCTAAAAAGGAAATTTATAGTGATAAATATCCATATTAAGAAAAACGAATGATCTTAAATAACCTAACTTTATACCATAAGTAACTAGAAAAATAACAAATTAAGACTAGGTTATTAGAAGGAAGGAAATAACAAAGATCAACAGAAATAAATGAAATAGAAACTAGAAAGACAATAGAAAAGAACAATGAAACTAACAGCTGGTTTTTTGAAAACAGAAAATTGACAAAACTTTAGCTAAACTGAGAAAAATGGAAAACTCAAAATCAGAAATGAAAGAGGAGACATAGCAACTGGTAATACAGAATTACTAAGGATCATAAGAAATTGCTATGAACAATTATATGCCAACAAATTGAACAACCAAGAAGTTGATAAATCCTAGAAACACACAATCTACTGAGCCTCAATCTACTGAATTATGAAGTAATAGAAAATCTGAGCAGACCAATAACGAGTAAGGATGTTGATCAGTAATCAAAACCTTCCAACACAGGCCGGCCCGGTTGCTCAGGCGGTTGGAGCTCCGTGCTCCTAACTCCGAAGGCTGCCAGTTTGATTCCCACATGGACCAGTGGGCTCTCAACCACAAGGTTGCCGATTCAACTCTACGAGTCCCACAAGGGATGGTGGGCTCCGCCCCCTGCAACTAAGATTGAACATGGCACCTTGAGCTGAGCTGCCGCTGAGCTACTGGATGGCTCAGTTGGTTGGAGTGCATCCTCTCAACCACAAGGTTGCCGGTTTGACTTCCGTAAGGGATGATGGGCTGCACCCCCTGTAACTAGCAACGGCAACTGGACCTGGAGCTGAGCTGCGCCCTCCACAACTAAGATTGAAAGGACAACAACTTGACTTGGAAAAAAAAAAAAAGTCCTGGAACTACACACTGTTCCCCGTCCCAATAAAATCCTTTTTTTTTTTTTTTTTTTTTTAAAAAAAACACCTTCCAACACAAAAAAAGCGTGGGCCCAGATGGTTTCACTGGTGAATTTTACCAAACATTTAAAGAAGAATTAATGCCACTCCTTAAACTCTTCCAAATATAGAAGGAGAAGAAGAAATACTTTCAAACTAACTTTATGAGGCCAGTATTACTCCGATACCAAAGCCAAAGGCACTACAAAAACAGAAAGTTACAGGCCGATATTCCTAATGAACATAGATGTGAAAATCCTTGACAAAATATTAGCAAGCCAAATTTAACATTACATTAAAAGTATCATACACCATGATCAAGTGGGATTTATTCCAGGAATACAAGGATAGTTCAACATCTACAAAAAAGTGTGTTACACCACATTATTAAAATGAAGGATAAAAATCATATGATCATCTCAATAGGTGAACCAAAAGCATTTGACAAAATTCAACATCCTTTCATGATAAAAACTTTGAACAAATTGTGTATAGAAGAAATATACCTTAACATAATAAAGGCCATCTATGACAAGCCCACTGCTAACGCTATTCAGTGATAGAAAGCTGAAAACCTTTCCTATAAGATCAGGAACAACACAAGGATGCTCACTCTTGCCACTTGTATTCAACATACTGAAAGTCCTAGCCAGGGCAATGTCAACTAAATAAATGAATAGAGAAATATATACACTATATTAGAGCTTATTGTCCGGCTTGGTCTTATTTTTGGGAAAACAGGGTAACAACTCAGCAGTGAAAAGGAATGAACTTTGATACACACAACAACTTGGATGAATCTTGAGGAATTATGCTGAGTAAACAAAGTCAATACCAATACCATGTATGTATGTATGTATGTATGTATGTATGTATGTATAGGCATCCAAAGCAGAAAGAAAGAAAACCTGTGTCTATTTGCAGATGACATGATATTATATATAGAAAACCCTAATACTACCAAAAAAAATTTTAGAACTAACAAGTAGATTCAGTAAAGTTGCAGATAAAAAATCAATATACAAAAAAATCACTTGTGTTTCTATACACTAACAATGAGTTATCAAAAAATAAATTAAGAGGGGCAGCCAGATAGTTCAGTGGTTAGAGCATGGTGCTGTTAACAATAAGGTTGCTGGTTCAATCCCCACATGGACCACTGTGAGCTGCACCCTCCACAACTAGACTGAAACAACTACTTGACTTGGAGCTAATGAGTCCTGGAAAAACATACTTAAATAAATAAAAGTTTAAAAAATAAAATGAAATCCCATTTACAATAACATCAAGAAGAAATATTTAGGAGTAAATTTAACCATGGAGGTGAAAGATCTGTACACTGAAAACTAGCAAACACTAATGAAAAATTGAAGAAGGCAAAAATAAATGGAAAACATTTTATCTTCATGGATTTGAAGAATAAATAATGTTAAAATGTCCATACTACCCGAAGCATTCTACAGATTCAGTGCAATCCTTATCAAAAAATGTTCACAGAAATAGAAAAAACAAATCAAAAGTTATATGGAACCACAAAAGACCCCAAATAGTCCATGCAATCTTGAGAAAGAAGAACAAAGCTGGAGGCATCACACTTCTGATTTGTAACTATATTACAAAGCTATGGGAGTGTGGTATGGGCATAAAAACTAATACCTAGATTAACGAAACATAATATAAACCCAGAAATAAACCCATGTATGTATGTTCAATTAATTTTCAACAAAGGAGCCGAGAATATACAGTGGGGAAAGGACAGTCTTTTCAATAAATGATGTTGGGAAAACCGCATATCTACATGCTAAGGAATTAAACTGGACCCTTATCTTATACGATACACAAAAATCAGATTGAACATATGACCTGAAATGATAAAACTCCAAGAAGAAAACATGGGGTAAGCTCCTCCCCTTGGGGAGAAACTAGCTCAGGGGAGGCAAAGGGGTGCCTTCTTTCCCAGGGTGGGTATTGATGAGTTTGGTTCCCGTTCTGATTCTACCCTGCCCGTTAGTCATCAGAGAAATGCAAATTAAAACCATAATGAGATGTAACCTCACACCTGTTAGGATGTCTAGTATCATAAAGAAAAGATATAAGAAATGCCAGGAAGGATGTGGAGAAATGAGAAGTCTTGTGAACTGTTAACCTTATTAAAAATGGGCTCAAATGGATTACAGACTTAAATGTAAAACATAAAACTTTTTTAAAAAATAGAGGAAAGCCTTCAGGATCTAGAGTCAGGCAAAAAATTCTTAAACTTGACACTGAAAGCACAACCTATAAAACAAAAATTGATAAATTGGATTTCATCAAAAGTCAGAACTTTTGCTCTGCAAAAGGTCCTGTTAATAGGATGAAAAGACAAGCTACAGGCTGGGAGAAAATCCTTCAACTAGTATCTAGTATCTAGAATATTATCTAGATACTACGGTCTACAAACTAGTATCTAGAATATGTGAAGAACCTTCAAAACTTAACAGTATAAAAAACAAACAAACCAATTCGAAAATGGGCAAAAGACATAAAGAGACATTTCACCAAAGAGGAATGTACAGGTAGCTCCAAGCACGTTAAGATGTTCCCTAGCCATTAGGGAAATACAAATCAAGACAACCATGAGAAATTACTACATACCTATCAGAACAGCTAAAATAAACTAATGACAACACTAAATGCTGGCAAGGATGCATAGGAATTACATTGCTGATGGAATGTAAAATGGTATGGCCAATCTGAAAAACAATTTGTCAGTTTCTTTAAAAACTGAACATGCAACTGCCCTAGTAGAAATTGCACTTCCGGTATTTATCACAGAGAAATGAAACCTGGTCATGAATGTTCACAGCAGCTTTATTTATAAGGGCCAAATGCTGGAAACAACTTAGAAATCCTTCTGCTGTTAAATGGTTAAACAAACTCTGTGGTACATCTACACCAGGAACTACCGTGTTTCCCTGAAAATAAGACCTAGCCAGACAGTCAGCTTTAATGCATCTTTTGGAGCAAAAATTAATAAGACCCAGTTTTATTTTACTATAAGATCGAGTCTTGTATGATATAATATAATATTAATATAATATAATATAATACTGGGTCTTATATTAATTTTTGCTCCAAAAGATGCATTAGAGCTCATTGTCCGGCTAGGTCTTATTTTCGGGGAAACAGGGTAACTACTCAGCAATGAAAAGGAATAAACTTTGATACACACCACAATTTGGATGAATCTTGAGGAATTAATGCTGAGTGAAAAAAGCCAATACCAAAAGGTTACACTTTGTATGGTTCCATTTACATAACATTCTTGAAATGAGAAAATTATAGAAATGAAGAACAGGTTAGTGGTTGCCAGAGGTCAGGGATGGGATGGTGATGGGGGAAGAGAGGTGAGTGTGGCTATGAAAAGGCAAGAGGTGTGATGGCTCAGAACCCAGACTCTGGAGTCCATCGACTTGGGATCGAGTGCTGCTCACATCCAGTCTGGGTCAGGTAACCTTGCTGGTCCTTAATTTCCTTATAACATGTACATTATAAGGTTGTTGTAAGGATTGGATAATACATGTAAAGTTCTTAGCATAAGTGCCTGACACAGAGCAAGCACTTAATACATATAGCTGCCATGAGGGTGGTAGGATGGAGAATGGGGGTAGTGGGGAAGTGGAGGTACTGATTGATTGATGCAAAGATGTTGTTGTAATACAGAGGGGGCAGTGATCCCAAAGGCGAATACTCCTGATCTGAATCTTAAAGGATGACTGAGAATTAGTTAGAAAAACAAAGGAAGGAAAAGCATTCAGGACAAACAGAAGAGCATGAACAAGGCATAGAAGCGTGAAAGATTACATATAAGTATATGTAGAAAAGCAATTTGGTATTAATAGAACTTGAAGTAGGAATGGAAAGTGAGAGGTGACTGGAGAGGCAGGCAAGGGCCAGGCCATGGAAGCTGTTAGATGTTTCTTTGAGCAAAAGCACTAAAGAGAAGAGAATGGTGTGGTGGAATTTGCATTTCTAGCTAGCTCACTCTGCCAAGTGAAGGATGCTTTGAAGTAGAGGGCATACCTGGAAGACTCTCTTCACTAGTTCAGTAGGGAGATGACCGGCTAGAATCAGGGCCATAGCAGTTGAGAATGGAATGTCATTCTTGTCCTTATTTTCCATATAAAAAACTCCGGTTCAATGGGCGCTTGGAGAAGCTGGCAGGCTATCCTGGGGTTGTGGGGTGTGTGAGAGTGGAAGTCTTATTACACATGCGTGCTCTAAGAAACCCTGCCCAAGATTGGCTGTAGTTCCCCTGGCTCGGGCTACTTGCTAGGACTGAGTGGTCCCTTCTATTGACTAGTTTAGATATGACTTCTTATCATCACCTAAGTCAAGTGTGTTCACCTAATAGAAAGCTTACTTTTTTTTTTTTTTTTTTAATGCAGCAAGGTGAGAGGGGAATGGATAAAAAGGAGGGGAAAAATTACTAAAAAGTATATCTAAGAGAAAGGAATTTGATTCCAACCTACATTTGCTAAAATATTTTCTTCATCTGTTTTCCCTCCTTATTTATGAAGGTTTAAAAATGCTAATCATAGTATTTTTCTTGTAAAAAGGTGAAAAAAATAATTCAGTTATGTCATATTTACTATTTTATATTCATCTGTGCATTTCACTTACTGCTGTGAGAAATAGACTTCCAATGGTCCAAATTTCCCACAGTGCAAATCCTGTGGCAAGGAACTATCAATTTTGCAGACTCTGTGTTGAGTGTTTGAAAGCACAGCTGACTAAAGAGTAGACGTTTTCGTCTTAGGAAGGACAGTGCTATTTGTGTGTGTGTGTAAACAGCCGTTGAGATATCGTTCACATGCCATACAGTTCACCGATTTCAAGTGTACAATATAATGGTTGGTTGTTTCTTTAACAGGGCAAAAAAGATGTGACCCAGATATTTAACAACATCCTGAGACGACAGATAGGCACTCGGTTTCCTACTGTGGAGTACATTAGTGCTCATCCTCACATCCTGTTTATGCTCCTCAACGGGTAGGTACATGGTTTCCTTGAAGGTAAGTTTGAGTAGTTGTTAAATGAAGAGTTTAAGAATAGTTGAAAGAATAGTTGTTAAATGTATATAGCATTAGCCATACTTGAGGTCAGCCCTCCAAATCTACATCTCCCTGATTACTTAGGGCACAGCACAATCCTTTCTTTGCATCTTTATATTTCTCAGGTTCCTTCCATTGACTGCCTCTCTTTTCCTCCACTTTCCTGTTAGCTCTTGTCTCTTCCAATTTTATTATTGCTTGCACCTCCCAATCTGCCCTTTCCCTAGCTTCCCACTTAACCCTTTCCCTGTTTTCATGGGACCAAATCCCCTAACCCTAATCCCCATTTACACACACACACACACACACACACACACACTCTTCTTCCAATGAGCAGCACCTGCCAAGGCGATGTGCTCCCACACAGAGGTAAAGTAACTATTACTATACGTATATGGGACCACAGGGGAGCCCGAAAGTCTAGCCAGATAATAGAATCCCAGATTTTTCTTTATATGTATACTTATTTACAGATGTTTCTTGGGCATTTTGAAGCTATTCTAACTCCTACAGACCAGAGCGCTGGGTGTAGCAAGTCTTGGGACAGCAGATTGTCTTCTGCCTCCCTTTCCCTATCTTTCTACTCCACCATCTCAAATCTATGTATTATGTTGTTTCATCCCTAGTCCATCTCCTCTGTGTTTAATTCCCAATTCCTGTCTTGTACATTTTTAAACATCTAATTGTATCAAAGCAATGCATAACACATAGTTTAAAAATCAGATATATCATCACATACCAGCTCTTTGCTTCTTCCTTCTCCATGTGCCTCAGTCTTATTGCCCAGAGACAATCACTTTCATCTTTATTATTTGTTCATCTGGTATTTACCGCTATATTTCAAGTAATGGGCCTACACTAATATTTTGATTTATCAATTTTAAAAGCTATCTTTTGACTTTTTAATAGGCTAGGTAATTTAGTTTTTCTACCATCACCATTATTCTATTTTCCTTCCCCTTATCCTCTCAATATACTTTATCACAATTTTTTATTTTATTAAAAATCACATTTATATTAGTATGGCTATGTAATCATTATTCATTGTTGACCAAAGTAGTATATTATGATTACTTTGTTTTTTGGTATAAAATATTGTTTTTATGGGAGAATTGGTTCTTCCAATTCTGGAAAGAGAACTATACTTGTATCATGTATTAGAGCAGGATAAACTTATAACAAACATTAAACTTTATAACCTAAAGACTCCCAAAATGGAATGACTTCACAGCAAGTTAAGTTTATTTTCCAAATAGTGCAGAGCAAATGTTCTAGGTCATCACGGGGTTCTGCCTTCTTTACCATGTGGTTGCTCAAATCACTTTGTTCATTGCCATTTCAGCCCACGGGAAGGCAAAAATACATCGGAGAATTTATGAACCAGGCCTGGAAATGGCTTGTTTTCTCCCATTCACATTCCATTTGAGAGCCCTTAGTCACTTGGCCCCTTAATTCTTAAGGGAATCTGAGAAATGTACTTTAGTGCCCAGGAAGAAGAGGAGAATGGATTTCGATGGACTGCTAACATTCTGTCACATATTGTTTCTTTGAAAATTTCTTTCCTTTCATTTTTCTGTTTTCACTTTCTAGGTCTCCTATTAGTCAGAGTTGAATCTCTGGTATTTATTTCTTATCTCTTCTATTTTCTATTTCTTGCCTTTTGTTTTACTTTTGGAAGATGTTCATTTTATCTTCCATTGAAGATAAACTATTGAATTTTAATTCAGCTATCTTATTTTTAATTTAGAAGAACTCTGTTCTCTGAGTGTTCCTTTTCCTGGTCTCTTGCACTTCCTAGTTCTGTGACTATGGGCATGTCACTGCCCCTTTCCAAGTCTCAGTTTCTTTGTAAAATAATAATAAAATTTGTAGTATTACATTCACACGAAAATGATGTTGCATTACATGCATTGCCAGAAAGACCTGTGTTTTCAGTTAGGGTTCTGCTACTAACTTGCTGTAAGATACTGGGCAAGTTATCGAACACCCTCAAGTCTTGGTTTCCTCATTGCAATATAGGTAGAGACAATTATAATGCCCACTTCAGTAGGTTGTTATGAATCTTCAAGGAGATAATGCTAGCAAAGCACAGCACTAGAACGTGGTACTCGGTAACTATCAATCTAAGAAATAATTTTTCCCTATCCCTCTTAAGAGCTGCAATTCATGTTGAAATATATGTACAATTGTAGACAGATATAATCGAGGCCATGTATAAGTGCCAGAATATTATAAAGTACTCATTTCCAGCTCAGGTTGATTTGTAAAGTCTAATGGACCCACCAGTATATGATCTTCACGGCTGGTCATTGGTGGAGAGGCCAAAATGATCAGTTTGTACCCACTTCTGGAGATTCTAAAATGTTAAGCTAAAGCATTTATTTGACATTATCCTACAGGAAGTGGGGAGCCACTGAAGAGTTTGGGGGAAAAGAAGAATCTTAGATTTGTGTTTCAGGAAATGAAGATAAATTAATAGCAGTTTTAAAGTTAGCTGAAATGTTCCCTCCAGAATGCTGAAATGTATCATCCTAAATGTCCTGGAAATCATGGTGGCCGATGGAGAGCAAGAGTGGTGTGGGTGATGTAAACCTGTGGCTTCCATGGTGTGGTAACTGCGCGAAGGGATGCATGCAACTCCACGAGTTTCATTCCTGGAGTGGCAGTTACTAGTTTGGAGGACCTCTTGTAGCTGCTGTCATTGAGCAGTCAAGGGACCGCAACGACCTTGTATTTATTTTGTGCAAAGAGCTGCACCAGATACTAGTGGCTGGCTAAGGACAAAGATTTGGTATGTTCCTACCAGGGGAATTATGAGCAATGGAAAATTAATGCTCTTATGCTTTAAAAACTCAGATTAATGAAGAGGAAAGGCAATTCAATAAGTTACTAAGTGTGGTTCCAGGGTAATTTAAAATTAATTCCATTCCTTTTTATATATGATAAAATATATGTATTAAACATTTATACATTGTATGTGCTTTGTGGAATAGAAATTTAGCATAATTGAATATTTATTTTGAAAATTAAGTTGGTGAAGAAGTATAACTTACATTGAAGAAAACAACGTTATTTTCCCTTTCTAGAAATAATGAGACAGAAGATAATTAATTCTAATTGTTATTTATTAAATATTTAACTGCAATAATATGTTATAGATCAAGAGTGAGCCTTTTTTATTTGTGATGTGCACAGGATTTATGAATGTGTAATTGTGCCCTATTTCTCCCACCCTTTATCCCTCTTTCAGTAGAGAGAGTTGAGAAAAGACTTGGCGATGGGAAGCCAGGCAGGGGAACTAGATTAAGTTAGATGTTATGTCCATTTGCACAAACAAGACTTGGAGATGAGAAGGAAGGAATCAGACGGAGAAAACCCACCATCATCAGGGGAGGGTTTTGAAGGTTTAATAGTGGGAGGCTCCAGAGTAGCTGCACAGTGAAGTGGAGAAGGGAGTTTGATATATTTATCAATTTATAGAGACTCATATAAAGATTGGGCTGTCTTTTAATAACTTTTTACTGCTGGGTATAACGGGGGTACGAAAAAATGTATACACATTTTAAGAGATGTTATCTATACTCAAGCAGTAGTTTGCTGTAATCAGAAGTGTCTGGATGCTGATGGTAACCACTTTGAGCACCTCCTGTAATTGCAGAAATCAAATGTGGCTTTTATTTATCTTTTGTTATCGATATATATTGAGTATTACAATTAATACAGTTTTTTCCTTTCTTAAAATGTGTATACATATTTTTGGCACCCTCTGTATTTATTTATATGTGTCTCTGTAAAACTTGTGGGGACTTGGTTTATTAAAAAACAGTATTACAGGGGCAGCTGGTTAGCTCAGTTGGTTAAAGCACAGTGCTCTTAACAACAAGGTTGCCGCCGGTTCGATCCCCATATGGGCCACTGTGAGCTGCGAAACAACTACTTGACTTGGAGCTGATGGGTCCTGGAAAAACACACTTAAAATAAATAAAAGTTTAAAAAAGAAAGCTGATATTAAAATTTAAAAAGTAGGATTACATACAAAGTTTAATGAGTATGAATAATCAGTGTATCTTTATAACTTTATTTGAAATTATGTCTGTGTCCTATTTGATGGTGAATTTTCTGATCAATTAAAATGACTACTATTCTTACACAAATGATTTGATGCAACAGGTCATTCAGTTTCTAAACAAACTATTAAATTGATGTAAGAACCTTCCTTATATTTGAAACATGAATTCTTTAATTATTAATCAATGACTTGTAGTTACCTGTGATCCTATTTTAATGGATAATGTTGTTTTTTTTAATTTTATTAAATTTATTGGGGTGACAATTGTTAGTAAAATTACATAGATTTCAGGTGTACAATTCTGTATTACATCATCATCTATAAATCCCATTGTGTGTTCATCACCCAGAGTCAGTTCTCCTTCCATCACCATATATTCGATACCCCTTATCCTCATCTCCCACCCCCCACCCCCCACCCCCCTTACCCTCTGGCAACCACCAAACCATTGTCTGTGTCTATGAGTTTCTGTTTCTCATTTGTTTGTCTTGTTCTTTTGTTGCTTTTGGTTTATATACCACATATCAGTGAAATCACATGGTTCTCTGCTTTTTCTGTCTGACTTATTTCGCTCAGCATTACACTCTCAAGATCCATCCATGTTGTCACAAATGTTCCTATATCATCTTTTCTTACCGCCGAATAGTATTCTTAATGGATAATTTTTAATAAATATGTCACTTTTCTGTATTTAAGAAAAAACTTAAAAAATATTTTTTAAATACCTCTTATTTATTTTTCTAATATGTGGAAAAAATAGATTAATTAAAAAGCCACTTTATTATACAGATTTCTATTCTAAGACTTCATTTTTGTATAATTATAGCACACAATGGAAAAATAAGAGTTGTTTACTTCAAGCAAACTCACTCAAGTCTGAGTCATTAGGAAAGTTTTATAAAATATCTTTCTATTTCTTCTGAAAAGTCAGTATTTAGTTTAGTTTGTAAGGCTAAAACTGCTTTTTTAAAGTTTATTTAATAAGTTCATTTATTAAGGGCCTACAATAATATTGATGATAATAGTAATAGTGACAGTAGTCTTTAACATATTACTTACTATATGAGAGGCCTTGCTTTGTATTTATATAATAGTCCTCTAGTTATTGTTGTTGTTGTTATTATTGTTATTATTATTATTTCCATTTTATAGATGAGGACACTGCAGCCAAGAGAGGTTAACTAACTTATCCAAAGGCACCTAAGTAGTATGATTTAAACCCATGTAGTCTGGCTCCAGAGTCTGTGCTCTCAGAACTGCACTATACAGCTTTCCAGTCCTCAAGCTCTAAGAATCTACAATGAGAAGAGACAATTCATGACAACTCTCTGTTGTTACTGGTGAAGTATATTCTAGGGAGCACAGATGAAAGAGCCATGGTCTCTGCCTGGGAAGTAAAAAATGAAGCAGATCTTAAAGTAGAAAACTGCCAAATGGGTACAAAGCATAAAAGGACTGGGGACCTCCCATGCAAAGGTACAGAGGCATCAAAATGTACAGTGTGTTTGGAAGATGACAATTCTGGTGTGGCTGGAGCCCACCGTGAATGGGGGAGAGGTTTGGGGGGATAGAGCTGGAAAGGCTGAGACCAGATTATGAAGAGCCATCCATGCCTTACCAAGGAGAACGAATGCCGTTCTCTAGGCAACATGGAACCATCATCCGGGGACTAGACACGATCAGTTGTGGTAACAATGGGGACAGTGGCTTGGAGGGTGGGGGAGCTGAGATTCCAGCCTGGAATAGGCCAAGCAAGGGATAAATAGGACCAGAACTTTTGCGGTGATGTTGGGAATGAAGAGAGTTGATATTTTTTAAACATTTCCATTTTTTTCTGGTTCAAAGTAATACATGTTTATTATTTAAAAATTCAAACATTTTAGAAATGTAATATAGAAAGGGAATGCATGCCGCATGCCTCCCAAAGAAACCATTTTCAACAATTTGGTGATGACTCCTCTCTGGTTTTTATTCTCTATTATAATGATTCTTCTTCTTTTATGTTTCAACCCAAACTTGAAACCCATTCCTTCGTATCCTGTTTTGTAGATACCATTTATTGAGTGCTTGCTACGTGCCAGGTATTGCATTCAATGTCTTTAGTTATGTTATTTTATTTAATCCTAATAATACTGAGCACTAGGTGTTATCCTTACCATTTTACACATGAGGAAATTGAAACTTAGAGAGAGTAAGGCTATTGCTTAGGGTTATACAGCTAATAAGTGACAGAGCCAAATTTTCAATCCAGATCTGTTTATAAATCCTGTGTCTTTTACCATTAATATAACTTCAATAAGATTTGAGGACCGTTTAGCTGTGAAGGGAGAGGGAATCACAGAGGACAAGGTAGGTAACAAGAAGCCCTACATGGAACAGTTGCACCAGTCAGCTTTACTTGTCACCATTTTCTAATTTAGCTTGAAATGCTAGAGAAATTAGCCCTTTGTTTAAAGGTAAGCATTTTTACTGTATGATCTCTTATAATGTTTAAAAACTTAGGACATAACTTGATTGGTGCATTTATTTATACACCAACCATGATGTTATTTAGGGATATGATAGTACGTGCTATATTCAACTTAAGTCTAACCATAAAGAATGTAAGACAGAAAGAAATTGATACTTGTCCATCAAAGAGAACCATCTGGATATGGGATATAAACCATGGCATAAAGGATTTGGGGAGCCCAAATTTTGTGAAAAGACTGTAAGTAAAGACTTACTCAAAATGAGCATTTTTCCTGGCCCAGTTGAGTGACATTCCAGGGTACTGAGAGAATTTGAGGAGGAGGTCACTAAACTCCTCTTGGTGATCCACAAAGAATCAGGACCAGGGGAAGATGTTTCAGAGTCTAATATTAAAATCATAAATTTCTCCTAATAATCCTATTTTTTAAAGTTTCATTACAACAATTTTCAATCATATACATAAGTAGCAGGTACAAAGAAACCCCATGTACCCATCACTCAGCCTTAACAACCATCGATATTTTTGTGTCTATTTCCTCTATCTCCTCAACATCTCTCCCTGCTATTTTTTTGGCTGGAGTATTTTAAAGCCTCGTGTAATATCATCATATCAACCCTAAACACTTCAATATACGTCTCAAAAATAAAAAGATAATTTTTACATAACCACAATAGAATTATTACACTTAAAAATTGTCAATAATTCTTTAATAACCAATACCCAATCTATATTCAAATTTCCTTGATTGTCCCCCTGAAAATATTTCTATAGTTGGTTTGTTCAAACAAGGATCCTAACAAGGTCCACTTACTGTATTTGGCTGTATTGTCACTTAAGTCTTTTCATTTAGAATAGTACCTTCCTTTTTATGCCTTTGACTTGTTGAAAAACTGAGTCACTTATTTTACAGAATTTCCTCCATTCTGGGTTTGTCAAGTTGCTTCCTAATGGTGTCATTTAACTTGTTCCATCATTCCCTACATTTCTAGACTGGAGATTATATTTAAAGGCTTGATTAGATTCAGCTTTTATTTTATTTTGGCAGTTACATTTTGTAGGTGGTTCTGTATAATTCATAATTCCTCACATCTGGAGACATACATTTAGTAGTGCTAAGGGTGAGCGATGGGTTCAGAGTGACAACCTAATCCATTATAAAGTACCCTATCAACCTTACACTTAATTGGTTTGCCATTCATTGAAGAACATTCCCTGATTCAGTCATTTCATTAGGGGTTACACAAAGATGATATTCTAATTCTAGCATTTCTTGTGTATTTATTGACTAGAGTAGTTTTATAGATAGTAACTTTCCTTCATCCACCTCAACAATTTAATTTTCCTTCAGTTACCAATTTAGAGAATAGTAAGTTGTTACCCTGGGAACTTACATTGGTGTCTAATGAGTTTCATATCTCCCCCCTCCCTCCCCACATCCCCAACTTCTCTCCCCCTTGTTCCCTCACCCCTGCCACTCTGTCTCTTTAGTATCATTATGAACTAGTGTACTTAATGTGTTAATGGTTTTCCATACATCTTATATTTTACGTACTTTTTTTTTGATGCTCAGTTATCCATCCGTGTCCCCTTGAAGTTGACCTATGTCCTTTTTATATCACTACAATTAGTTTGTGAGCATTTCCTTGCTTTCTGGCGCAAGATGTACCGGCCCATCTTGTACATTTCCTAACACAGACCTGGAATCAGCCATATCTACTTATAACCTTTGTTCTTAGAGACATGGTTCTTAGAGTAATGGTTATTAGAGACTATAATCTAGATGTTAGGGATGCTCATTGATACTGGATTGTTATTGCTTCTAGGCCTTTTCAGTGAACAGAATTATTTCATTACTTTTAAAGTAAACAAATATTTCTAGATTAGAAGTAAAACTTTTTGACTATATTGAGGAAGCCAAGTGTTTGTTGAATGACATTTTATAAAACTTTTCCAAATAGTGCCTGATGTTGTTTGCTTCCAGTAATAACAGAAGTCTGTTTTTCCTTACATAATATGTTCTTAAGTTGAGATATTATTGCACAAGAGCTTTCTTCTAACCATTTTCTGTGTAATGTTTACTGTAGCTCACTGCTAGATGAAACAATTGCTCTTACATTTGGCTTTCATTACATTTGAAAGGGATCTTATATGCTGTCATTTGAATAGGCATGCATATATAGTAGTGTGCCTTCTCTACAATAACATAGTTGTTTATAGTACACAATATATAACCCAAACTACAAATTAGGAAAAAAGATAAGATTCAGTTCTATAAAATAGTGATTCAGCATTCGTTGGATTAACCTTTGTTGGCGACCTGCCTTAAGTTAGTCATTGTGGAGAACCCAGTGATTTCTCATGGTTTCTGCCCTCGGGAACCTTATCCATAAATAGAATAGAATAAATGAGATAAATATTTATTCTTTACCAAACCTAATGATATTGTTATTGGGATTTGAAACTTAAAATAGGCTTAACATATGGAGTGCTTCTTTATATAATAGGCAATAAACTATCAAAAGCCAACATCCTAGAGGGTAGTCAGAATGAAATGATATAGTATATGTGTATTACAGATCCCTTAATAGTGAAGAAAATTAGGAATTTCCCTGTATATATATTAATGTATTACTAACTTTAAGAAGTTGTCATCTCAGAGAATGACACTTCCACTCTGGGAACAAATTGCTGGGGTGGAATGACAAGTGTTTGACGCAGAGAAGTATTTTTTTTTTTATGTTCTCTTGGTTCTCAAGATGGTTCTCAACCTTACAGATGGTTCCAATAAACTTCGCCAAATGAAGAGAAAAAGAGAACTAATTATACACAGAAGTTGGAGTAAAGAAAACTTTTTATAGATAGTCTCAGTTTGGAATTTGAATTAAGAAATGAGAAAATGTTGGCTACAGATCATACAGATTTTTGTATAAGCCAAAGTTTGAGGACTAATTAGAGTCCTCTGGTATCAAGAATTTTACTCAGTTTGAAATTCATTAAATTCATTATATGTCTACTTTATGAAAAACATCATGCTAGGCATTCTTGGAGATTGGGGTGGGGATAGGGAAGGTAATAAGATATAGACACTATAAGGAGATGGGTAAAGGAGGAGAGGGGAAGGTAACAAGATAAGTAAAACCTATCCCCAGCAATGAAGTTGTTTGTAATGAGGTGAAGAAAACAGATTTATTTATAACAAGTTAATTGTGATGTATTATAACACAGAATAAAAAAAATACTGTTTAAGTGGAATTACAGACAAGCTGTAAGAATGTGAAGGAGGTAGAGAATCATCCTGAACGGTGGGTGATCAGGAAAGACTTAAAGGAGGAGTTGGCATTTGAATTAAGCCTTGAAAGATGAGCGAGAATAATATAGGTGGAAACGTAAGGAGCAGGGCACGCTAGGTTGACAGAATGTCATACTCCAAAGAGTTGGGGAATGTGATGGGAGATGAAATTGAAACGTTGAGTTTAGGGCTAAATTATGAAAGTCAATAAATATCTTACTAGTAATTCTGGATTTTAACCGTCTCTCCCTTAGTTTCTTTCTCTAAGCCAACAGTCTTTATGTTCTCTTCAGTCCTCTCTGAATAAATGACAATGTTTTTCTCCGTCACATTTCAGAAAATATACCCCTCTTTATAACAACTTTAATATTTCCCCACCTACAAGTCTTCCATGTGTGCCAGTGGGCTGATTCTCAAATTCTCCTGATAAGAGAAATTTCTAACACTATACATGGGCATTTTTTATAGTCTTCAAATAATCATGCCTTTCTGAATATATTAGTGTTTAATGTTAGTATGAGTTATTCAAGGAATATTCAAATGACATTTATAAGTATTATTCAACATAAAACAAGACAAAAATGAATAAATGCCACCCTGGTTTAATGAATTCTCTCAAATAGCCTTGTTTGCCATTTCCCCTACTGTTGCTGTAAATTTGATTTTATAAACTAAATTAGCCTATTTCTTAAATTATGGAAAATAAATTTTATTCTTGAATCTGAATTTCATGTAAATACTAAATTTTATGTATGCCAAAAAAATGCATACACATCTTAAGAAAGGAAAAACTGTATTAATTGCAATACATAATATATACCGATAGCAAAAGATGAATACAAGTCACATTTGACTTCTGCAATTACAAGAGGTGCTCAAAGTGGTTACCATCAGCGTCCAGACACTTCTGATTACAGCGAACTACTGCTTGAGCATAGATAATATCTCTTAAAATGTATATACATTGTTTTGGCACCCCTGGTATTATCTGCTAAAGAATACTTCACTATTCTTTATTGTTCAACAAAATATTTTCACTTATATTTGGTGACTAGTATCTTGAAGTTTTGTGTAAGGGGGTTTGGTTTTCAAATGTTTGATTTTTCTCAGCTATTCAGTGTCCTCATCAGTTCAATTTTCACCTATTTAGTTCTCATCATTTAGTGGACTTTCTTGCTTTTTAAAGTATTTTTATCAGAATTTTCTAACTTGCAGAATTCATGGCACATTTGAATTCATAGCTCCTTTATTAATCATTTTTCCTATTCTCAATACTATAAGAGCACTTTTTTCCAAGAATTGAGATATTTAAAGTTGTTTTTTTCCAATAGGCTTTGTACTAGAACCATTAAAACTAGTATTGTATTCAACTGAAATGTTAAATAAGATTTTTCTTTATGCTATGCTCTACTCAATCCCTAGTCTTTTACAACTATACCGGTTTTTGTTCTATTCCAATATTTACCACACAATTGTAATTGTATCATTTCAATACTGGGCATGTCTTACTTGAGCTAAATATTATTCATTTTCTTGAAACTTTATCATACACTGCAATGTAACTCAAACCTAGATTTATTTCAATGTTGAATTTGACACTCGAAAGATTGTTATTAAGTTAGAAATGGAACAGATGTAGTATGTCAGTCCTGAACTCTTTCCTACAGTAGACATTGTGTTTTCCTAGTCCAGTTTTTGCTGTGAGCTGTAATTCCACTTCATGATTTCAGTGAATCAGTCAATTCACAGCTATTAATTCTTGGTCATCTATTATATGCAAATCATGTATATGTATATCTATCCCTTATCTTTTTTCTGACTTCACATTGGTATATTCTACTGCCAAAGAGATATCTCTACTTAGATATCATGCATCTCAAAGTTAACATGATTGAAAACAATCTCTTAATTTCTTAATTTCTAACCTGTTTTTCAACTAGTTTATTCATCTTGATAAGAGGCACCACCATCTGCCCAATTATATTCAAGCCAAAAACATAGGAATCATTCTTCCACCCTCAATTTCCCTCAACCCACATTTATTCCCCACCCTGCCCTGGCTGCAACATCAGCAAGCCCATTTGACTCTCCCTCCAAACAACAGGAAACATCTGCCCACAGTCCAGGGTTCTTCTACTACCACCCCAGTCCAAGCCACCAGCGTCTCTAGCTGGGCTTCGCTCCTCCTCCCACCTCGTCTCCTGCTTCCACTCTAGCTCCCCAAGCCATTCTCTGTGTTTTACATTAGATTCTCCACAGGTAGCCAGAGTGATCTCTTGAAAGCATACATTAGACCATGTTAATTACTTACTTTAAATTCTCCAAAGGCTTCCTACTACACTTAAAAACCAAACGCCTTACCTTAGCTTACAGAGCTGTATGCGATCTGGCACCTGCCCTTCTCCACTCCTGCTTCGCTTCACACCACTCACTACTCTCCCCACTGCATTCCAACGAGACGCCTTCCTTCTTCTCTAACTCACCAAGCTGGTTCTTGCCTTGGGGTCTTTGCACAGTTAGTTCCTTTTGCTCGGAACGCTTTGCCCATTCCCTGACCACTCAATCTAAAGTAAAATAAACTAAGTCATAGTCACACTGTTATATACCTATTTTATTGTCATCAGTTTCATAGCACTTCTCAGAATAGGAAATTATCTTTTCGTTGTTTGTTGCCTGCCTATTCTCCCACCAGACATACTCTCACTAAAATATGAACACCAGGAAGCCAGTGTCCTTGTCATGCTTACTGTCGTATCCCCAGCATCTGGAATACTACCAGACACATCAGAGATATTCACTGGGTATTGAATGAGGGGTGTGTGAACGAACTATGACAAATGGTGTCTCTGCTTTCATTAATAGCAGTATTGAAAAGATTCTTTTGATACCATTAATATTATTTTGTTAATAGGATAACAGAGTTCTCTATTTATCTCTTGTTTATCCTTTAGATATGAAGCCCCACAGATTGCCTTACGTTGTGGAATTATGCTGAGGGAATGTATTCGACATGAACCACTTGCCAAAATCATCCTCTTTTCTAACCAATTCAGAGATTTCTTTAAGTATGTGGAATTGTCAACATTTGACATTGCTTCAGATGCTTTTGCTACTTTTAAGGTAAATTTTTCTTTCCTGAATCAGCTAGATCATTTAGTTTCAGCATTTAGTTAAAGTCAATTGGCCTCTGAAGAGGCACTTTAATTTTAAAAAACAGAAAATTCTATTCCTTAGGCATGAGCATAGCCAACTGTGTATGACGTCGATCATAAGAGGTGTCAGTAAATAGAATCCAGTCTACTAGGCCAGTCTGTCACGTTGTGGAAAAACAGTTCAAAATATTTGTCACAAGCTCATGAGGAATGAATTCCAATATGTAAATGAAAAACGGAAATGTAGTACTCTGTGTATAGCATGCTTTTATTTATGTTAAAAACAAAGGGTATAAGCTTCCACTTAAGGTACGTATGCACTGAATACCTCTGGAAGGATATGTGGGGAACAGTAACTGTGCTTCCCTCCAGGAAAGGAACTGGGTAGTGAAAGGAAGTGGAGAATTACATCTTTGAATATGAAGGACATCACATTATTTTATCAGCATAATTTTAAATTTCCACATGTAAAACAAAATACTAATAAATTATATTGTAGCTTTTTTCATAATCATATATTCTTATAAACTTTTTATCTACTTTGTTATTATATGAGTTAAGTTTAATCTAACTTGATTTTTAAATTATGTAAAATTTTAATTGTGGTAAAATACACATAACATAAAATTACCCTCTTAACAATTGTTTAGAGTATGGTTCAGTTATGTTAGGGATATTCATATTGTCATATAATCAATCTCTATTAAACAACTCTCCATTCCCTCTCCCCCCCCAGCCCCTTGCAACAGCTTTCTACTTTCTATTTCTATGAATTCAACCATCAAAAACATGTTCTGAGAGCATATTAGAAAATAATGTAGCTAATTTGCAAACTAAAATACTAGCATTCATACATCCAATGAATGATGTTCCCTTCAAGGTTTCTATTTTAGAAAACCATGTACTTATTCTTATGATACTGCTGTTGTTGAATATATTTGGAAACTGGTATGTTTGTGGCAAATTCATTTTTCAATAATGGCAGATCTTTATCCTTTGAGCACAGGTAAAAGTTTTGGAAATAGTGAAGAGCTATTTAACATCCAGGTTAGTGGATAAAGTGGGCCATCAAATTAGCTAGAACTTTTTTTGTTTGGTTTTAGTAATAATAAAATGAAATAAAGTAAAATTTTATAAAATAAAAATAAATTTTAAAATAAGTAATGTAGAGACTGATTTTCTTCAGTGTCTATAAAATCGTCTCTGAAGGCCATTTTACAAGAGGTATGCCAAAAATATTTTAAGCTGATGATATAACAGCATCATAAAAAAAATAGATTTTCAAGTCTGTTATAAAATAGACAAGATTTATTTAAATGTATATATTCAGATTTATTTCTTTAAAAGCATTTCAACAATTTAGTTCTATTTACATAATTCCAAATTCACTTCTACTTTTTTAGGATATAAATATATACAGAGGGTGCCAAAAAAAGTATACACGTTTTAAGAAAGGAAAACTGTATTAAAATTGTAATACTCAATATATACCAATAACAAAAGATGAATACAAGTCACATTTGACTTCTGCAATTACAAGAGGTGCTCAAAGTGGTTACCATCTGTGTCCAGACACTTCTGATTATGGCGAACCACTGCTTGTGCAACGTTGACACAAGTGTCCGCTTGTATATGTTTTTTTGGCATTCCCGATATTTTACTTCATTGTAATCCATGTATGACTTTTATTTTTTTATATGTTATAAATATTTCAACAATATTGACATCGTTCATATACTAATATTAATATACACTTTAATCTTATTACTGTATGTAAATGATTTGAAAGTTGACCTAGATGATAAATAGTTCTTTTTAACAGTTCCCCAGAGATAGGGAAAGGTGAAAGCAGTAGTTTGCAGTACTGAAAACTACGTATTATCTATAGACTAGGAATTTACTCAGTCTGTTCTGAGAAAGTTCCTTAGATCTATGAAAAGGTATACCGTGTTTCCCTGAAAATAAGACCTAACTGGAAAATAAGCCTAAGCATGATTTTTCAGGAGGACATCCCCTGAACATAAGCCCTAATGTGTCTTTTGGAGCCAAAATTAATATAAGACCCAGTCTTATTTTCAGGGAAACGCTGTATTAGCTCACGTGGTGGTAGGAAGTGTGAGGGAGTGTCAGAGCAGAAAGACTCAAGAAAGGGCAGAGATCAGAGTGGAGCAGGAGGAAGGGGGATCTCAGGAGAAGAAACCTGACAAATGGAAAGAGATGTAGTCATGTCCACACGGAAGTAGGGCCTATGGGCTGGGTGGTGAGAGGGGATTCCTGTGACTAAGAAAAGAGAACACTGGTGAGTGGACTTGACCCTGAAGATAGCCTAGTTAAGGGATAGGCAAGGCTGAAAGCTGCCTGCGACACAGTCTATAAAGGGAACCAAGATATCTCCAGATATATAATGAGATGCAGAAAATTGAATTAACATGAACTGTCAGGGAGAATCCTATTTGAGAATGACACTTTACTGTGGTACTTTTGTTTTCACAACAGTGTGCAGTTTGGGGACCAGAGCTGAATTGCCCGAGACAGTAGAGCAAAGGAGCTGCAGTGCCTTCGTCCCTAAATGCTTGAGCCAAGTCTGAAATAAAATATCAACCAATCTAGAACTGGGGTTTGAAGGGAGGATGGTCACCAGCCTGCTCAGGTTTTCCACATGTCTCCATCCATCCTGCCTGCTCCCTAGATTCTCCCTGAGAAAACGGGGAGAGGAAGAGTCCGTGTCTGGAAGTCTGGGATAGGTGGGAAAGGGAAGGGAAAGAGAGAGAAGGGGGAGTTAGGGAGCATGAAGAAAACAAAGATGTAAAGAAGGGAAGAAGAACAGCAAAGAGGGAGGGGAAGGAAGGAAAAGAAAGGGAGCAAAGGACCGGGGCCAGACTCTAAAGAGAGTTAGCTGGTGGCTGGGTGGGCGGGGAGGGTGCAGCAGACAGGACGTGTGCTCAGCGTGCTATGAAACCCAGGAGCCTTTTCCATTTCACGGGCACCATTTCACCGGGCAAAACAAAACTTGTGCAGTGGCTACAGATGAACCCCCCCAAAAGAGTATATCTAGAGCCCATGGTGAGAGACACCTTAGTGCATCAGATATGAAGAAGGACATTTAACACAAAGGACGATTCCCTTTCTTTCTAGCAAAATGTCTGTGCCTAAACTACTAAGGAGATGTTTTCTATTAATAGATATTATAGTCCCATTTTCCCCCCTTTTTCTATTTGATGACTCTTTGCTGTCAGGGAAACAAGTTAGTTCTAAAAAAAAAAACCTTAAGTAAGACTTGACTAATAATTATAAACATAGAACACATTTTAATGGAAAGAAAAGCAAGTACAGATTAATGTGTGTTTTTGAAATTTTCCCCCAAAATTTTCCAACATTAAATAGATTAAACTATACTTGGTAATGTCTTGCTATCATATGTTCAGCCCAATTTAATTTTTGGCACCATGGTGAATCACAAATATAAATTCTAATGTTTGGATTTGTATTTCAGCATACTTTCCATTGAACTTACATCCTTGAAAAATCGCAATAACCAGAGAAGTTTTCTAGTATGCTAACAATATTGGAAATGCCAGTTTTCTATATTTTTCCAAAATACTATGGCTAGTATAATGTAATGATGACCTTAAGTTACTATTTTTTTTAAAGTAGCTGGTTTCAAGAGGTTTTGTTTGTTCTTTTTTTGGTTTGATTTTATATTGGTTTGGGCTTTTCTTTTTAACGTCTTAGATGAAACTTTGTTTTAAGCTCCAAGATGACTGTTGCCCAGCTTAGTCATTAATGTTTTAACATTGTTAATTTATGTTTTTGTCATGGCATTGTCTACAAATTGTCCTTTCCCCAAGAAGATTCTTCCAACCACAATATCTTTCATCCCTCCTCCAAGAATCAACATGCTAGAGGTGGTTTGAATTCCATCTCTCTCCCACCTGACTAGCTGTATGTCCTTGAGCAAGTTAGTTAACCTTTGAGTTTCATTTTCCTCATCTGTGAGATGAAGAAAATAATTCCTGCTTGTGGAGTTGTTGTGGAGATTAGATGTAACGTGTGTAAAGTACTCGATCCACTCCACCCCGTTTCTCCCCAGCTGTGCACAACTCACTAAAATATCAATATCAGATTTTTTAAAGCATAATACTTAGACTATGCAAAACTTAGTCCTTTCAAAACAGAATTGTGGGAGGTGGGATGAAAGAGTATATACTATTTCAAATAATTTTTTAAATTTTAAATTCTTTAAAATTTGACCTTTATTTTTCTTTGCATTTTTCTGCTTTGTCCTTTTTGGGTAAAATTCTAGGTAGTTTTTTCCCACTCAGTTATATGCTCTATAATAATGCTGCAGTTGTTCTGGGGGTGCCAAAAAAATGTACACAAGTGGACACTTTGGTCAGCGTTGCTCAAGCAGTAGTTCGCCGTAATCAGAAGTGTCTGGACACTGATGGTAACCACTTTGAGCACCTCTTGTAACTAGAAGTCAAACGTGACTTGTATTCATCTTGTGTTATCAGTATATATTGAGTATTACAATTTTAATACAGTTTACCTTTCTTAAAATGTGTATGCATTTATTTTGGCACCCTCTGTATTTGTCTGTGTATTATGTGTGTATCTGCATGTGTGTATGTATAGCAGGTCCTTGAATAAGATCGTTTCATTCAATGTTGAATCATTTACTGACTGTATCTATCATATACACGTGCTGGAGGAATTCCACCCTACCATATTATATTTTTCTATTATTGAATTTTTTAAGTTATTTCAAGGTTTTTTCCCGTTGGAATTTGAAGATGCTGCTACACACAGAACTCCCTCCTGACTCCTCTTTCTTTGGTGTAACACGAGTGTGAATGGAAAGCCTTCCCAGGCTGCACTCCCTGGCACAGTGCTCTTTGCATTGCTCTGGCAGAGGGAGCGTGGGCCTCACACTCAGGCTGAGGACTGGTAGCAGGTGGAAACTCCCTCGGGTGCGGCAACGCACAGTGTCTGCCACAGCCCAGGGAGACAGCCTCTTTCTGACCTGGGGTCACTCAGAAAATCACTGATACTGGTGAGGAGCTTAGGGCAGGGAGTGTCTGAAAACTGGTATCCCAAATATCCACCTAGAAAAAGATTAGAGTCCCCAAAGGATTCTGTGGAGCGACCTTACTCTCTCAGGGGTCCCCTGATAGAGGAATAGTTTGAATTTTGACTTCAGACAGGCCAGGAATGAACCCCTATAGAGGGTATTCCCATTTTGAAATTCCAGTTCCAGAACAGTACTGAATGTCCTACTGGAAAAAAAGTCCCACATTTCCACTGATGGGCCCAAAGGCCAATCAAGTTGTGGCGATAAGTAATATGAAATGAAATTAATAGCCAGGCTCATTGTTTCTGAACTTGAAAATTATAGTGCAAAATGCTTTACATATTTTACTTATTAAAACAGAAATAGGTAGGTTTTACCATTGTTGCTGCCTTCTCTGTGAGGTTATGTGTGTGTCTTCTATATGCTTTTAGGAAGTTTTAATTAAATGTGTATTAACATATAAGAATTTATTTTGGAAAACTTTAAAATTCTTGTTATGTTTTTAATTAAATTCTGCACAATATCTAGATAGGGTATTTAGTCTCTAAGCATATAAAAGGGATTAGGTAAGGCTTGTTTTCTTTCAACATTAAGGTGAAATAAGGATATGATTTAGGTGTGATTTGAAGAAAGTCAAACGTTCCTTTATGCTTTTGTCCAGTTTTCTGAGAGTTATGTCTGTAATAAGATCAGGCTGCTTGTCTTTGACTTTGAAAGGGTGCATTGTGCTACTCAGTAACTGCACAACACCTCACAGCCCATTAACCCTGGAGCAGGACGATACAGAGACGGCCCTGTTAAATGTCATTCTTGTTAAGAAAGAAAAACACACACTAAAGGTTAAAATCCTTGAAAATCTGTTGACTTGTGAGATATGGTTTTAGTTCACTCAGAATTCTTTTTGTAAAAATGATTAGTTATTAGTGACACTTTTAAAGATCATCGTAAACTTTATTTGAGTATTATATCATATGCACAATGTAGAGTTATGGTTTGAAGAAATATACTGTAAATTCATCTCTAAAATGCCATTTGTTTCAGTAATGAAATTATTTCTATAATCTAACAATAATATGAATTTAAAATAAAAACTGTTGTTTTGAACATGAAACAAACTTATATTTCACATCTTAAGCTAAGAATGGAAATAATTTTGTGATGTAAACAAAAATTTTCTTCTGAAACGTTTCTGTTTCAAATTAATAGACTTATTAAATCTTAGAAGGAAAAGACAAATTTGTAAAATTTATTAGCTATAATAATATTGTTTCACTTGACTGTTCTTTCCCTAGGATTTACTAACCAGACATAAAGTGTTGGTAGCAGACTTCTTAGAACAGAATTATGACATTGTAAGTAAAAGTTATTTTTAAGTCTTTACCTCATTCTGTCTTTCTCTTCCTCCCTCCCTCTTAGATCTATAAGCACTTCCTCCCATTTATGACCCACAATAGAAACCACTCATATACCCAGTTTGTCCACTATCTGGAAGCCAGTTCATCAGGAAACTTGATGGAAAATTGAGGATGGCAGGAGATGGGGTTTTCTCGTTTTTCACATCTCTTCCTGTTGTGCTCTGGCGCTCCAAGAAGCAACGAGCACCTGCTCACTCTGGTCGTAAGAGCATCCACGCTGTCCTGCAGAGGCAGTAGGTGGCTTTTCCAAATGGAAGAACACCCCACCCTTACTAAAGTAAATCATTTTCCCTGGTCGATAATTAGTTTTACTTTCCAGTAGAAATACCAAAATACTACTTTCTTCCAACTCCCTTCTCTAGTGGTGAATCCAGCTCATCCTTTTGAGATTCTGCTGAAATGTGAGTCTTATAGGAAGATTTCCGTAATCGCACCCCTACACACCCCTACACACACACACATACACACACACACACTCCCTCCCTACCCCTTTAGCTCTCATTTTTCACATTGTGTGACTGTGTTGTGTCTGTATCTTCCTGGCTGGTGCCTGAGTTCCCCCTAAGAGGCAGGAACCTTCTCTGTGGAACACAGGGGTTCAGAGTACAGCACAGACTTTAGAGTCTGCTTGTTTGGCTTCAATACCCAGCTCTGCCTCTTACTACTTGTGTGACCCTGGGCAACTTACAGTATCTACTGCAAAATAAAGATATTATTAGGTTGGTGCAAAAGTAATTGCGGTTTAAAAGGTTAAAAATCATTGCAAAAACCGCAATTATCTTTGCACCAGCCTAATAATACCTACCTCTTTGGGTTGTAGTAGGAATTTGACAAGATTTAAAGTTTTTAGGATAATATCGTGGTAAGTTCTCCCTATTAATTTTTATCATTATTGTTTGTATTCTTAATACCTAACTCAATGCCACACATTTGATTGTGTTCAATGAATATTGAACGAACAGATCCATCCAAGAGCAGCTATGCTCTTGCTAAATATATAGCAGTAGAAACAGCATGTTCAAGTAGAATGTAGCAAAAAACTACAAGCAAAACTTTACAGGTATTTGTTCCATTGTTGGTTCAGATGTTCTAGACCAGTGTTGTTCGGTTGACATATAATGCAAGCCACTCTGTAATCTAAACATTTCTAGTTAGCCACCAAAAAGATAAAGGGAAACGGATGGAATATCCTACCTAACAGTCACACCCAAATCACAGAAATTAAGCTATGTCTATTTTATTCATAAATTGTTTGCTAGTCTCCTTTTAAGATTAAGAATTCGCAATATAATCATGAAAATCAAAGTAATTTTCATATCCTAAAATTACCAAGAAATTATTCGTCCGATCACTTGGAGTACTTTGATCTAAGTGTAAAACATGAAGGGAGAATAATGCTTATTGCCAGAGAGGCATCCAAAAGCTTTAAGACTAAAATAAAATGCATATTTTTGAATCTAGGAAATGAACTGTTATTATAGTTTGGTTGTTCAGTAACTATAGATGGAATGTTCAAGAAAGACTCAGTAGATGTTACATGTATAATAACTGAAAATAAAAGAAGGCTAAGATGTGGTATCATCCGCTAATCTTTTCTGTAGAATGAGTGAGGTAAGTTTATCGTGCAATAATAATGCTTTGGCATCAGGGATAGCACACAGCAGTTTGAGAGACCATGTCCTCATTCTCTTTGATCCCTTGTTTATCTAAATATGTCTTTGTATCTGTTGTCACTGCTTGTGTGGTTTAGTGGTTTCACACACACTGAGTCAGCCGCACTGACCTGAACACTAGCTCTGAGAACTCATACTCCCTCAAACATTTCGTACTTCTGGAGTTTCCTATACTTTAGCAATAAACCATGAAACTGGAGCACATGATATATGACTCTACAATAATGAAACTGGCAGCTGGGGAAGTCAAATCATACCTTATGCATGTATTTGCATTTTATAGTTACCACTAAAACTTACCACAAAGTTCGTCTGATAAATTTAGGGACCTATAAATAAGATCCTCCTTGTATTTCACAGCAATTAGAATAAATAGTATGTCCTTCAATGAGAAGAGCATGGCTATTGTGACTTTAATGGGAGCTACACGTTTCTGTTTTCACTTGTCACTTTCTCAGTTCTCTGTGGGTGACTGTCATCCGTGTGCACCGCTCGGCCTCGTCGCACCCGGGCACACAGACCTGGCACTTGGCCCTCTAGAGGCGATGGCTATTTCCCACCCTCCTCAGCTCCGGAGCATGTAGCTTTTGGTTCTGTGCTGGGCCTGCTCCTTCCACCTTCCTGACCTCTGAGAGTGTCCACACGTGGTGGCAGGTTGACGCTGAGCTTCCCCAGCCGCTGGCATTCTGAGTTGTACTGAAGGACCTAAGTGATGGATGACACGTTAGAAAATATGGGCCCCAAGCACCAGTGGCCCCCAGCTTCTGGGGAGAGAAGTGCTCCAGAGGAGCCAGCTGGGATTCGGATGGCCGTCGTGCAGCAAAAGGAGCCCTCTTCCTCTACCTGTTCATGCTATGAATTTGACAGTTTGATTCTTTATGAGTTGCCAGGTGAAATGTACTTAATCTTTTCTCAAATTATTCATAGGTTAATAGCAACCAACCAGGCTACATAAACAGATTTCTTTAAAATGTTTTACTCAAAATGATTTGTTGTGAGTACTCAATTACTCCATTTTTCTGCTCTATTTCTAATTTGCAGAACTAAAATAAAGTAGAGAAGCATGTCACTTGCATCATTGATGTCCCCCAGTGTCTGTGTATGAATGACCACAGTAAAAGGGGAAGCCTCCCCAGGGACGGTGGCTCAGCCGAGGGTTAAGCACAGAGAGGGGGCGCATAGCAGCTGGAAAGCGCACCAGTGTCGGGGTTGACTTCTGAAGCAAGAGAGCAAGCAAATCTAACACAGAGAAATCACAGCTGGTTTTACCGTCTAATATTTATTTTCTTTCTATTAGATTTTTGAAGACTATGAGAAATTGCTTCAGTCTGAGAATTATGTGACTAAGAGACAATCTTTAAAGGTAATAGCAAATTTACGTTCAAGTCTCCGTAAGTTGATATCTTGTTAATAAATGATTGGTCTCTTTGTAAACAAGTAAGTACCGAAAATTTTAAGTATCCTTTTTTCTGTAACTTAAAAAATGTTTTGTTATGACTATACTTTGTAGCAAAACAATGTAAATGTCCTGCCTCAAATACTTTTTAGAAATAACAATGTAAATAATAAGTGCATGCTAAGTGCACAGAAAGGGTGTGTTTGTGTGTGTGTGTGTGTGTGTGTGTGTGTGTGTGTAACCAAACAGCATTGGCAATTTTAGATTATATCTCCCATGAAACGCCTGTGAAAATACCGCTCTCTCATCAGACTGGAAGCCCAGCAGGGAAAGGGCACATCTGTCTGTAAGGGACCTTCCCTCCCTCAGTGCAACGGTGCCTGGAAGCAGCCATTTGGCCAACAAGAGGAGGGACAGCTCCTGGGGGAGTGGGACGTTGGCTACAGCTGCATCTCTCCCCTTCAGATCCTACCCAGATAGTCAAAAGAATCTTTTGGGCAGATAATAATTGGCTCTTTTTGGCCAAGCAATGTGTATGATGTTTGAGCTTATTAGATAGATCACTCATCTTATTTTTACATGTTGCCTTGATGACATTCATAGAACAATGCATTTGTTTCTAAATATTGGGCACAGTTTTAAGCTAAAGCAATAAATTAAATCTATTTGTACTGCATTTTTGTAAATTCATTTTACCCGTGATTTTGCACTGGCCGTGACCCTCTTTCCCTGTATTTGTGCCCTTCCTGCTCCAGCTTTACCCTTTGATAAAGAGGTCAGTGTGCTATTTTCAGCCAGTCAATCAGCGCTCTTTATTGAGTTTCCCTTTGTGTGGAAACCCATACAAGGTGATCCATGTAGGAAAAAATACCACAGGTGTTTCTCGTTGCTGGAGCTCGGAGTGATGACCCAGAGTTCCAGACAAAGGCAGTGCTATGTGTCCAGAAAGCTTGTTAAAAGCAGCTGGAGATGAGGATACATCCTATTGCCACAGCCATGCACCTAAAGAATGGAATTTCTTATTTGCGAAGGGCTCCTCAAGGGCAGCCAAAACAGGGCTTGTCCATATTATAAGAGATAGTTGCCCTGGGAAGGAAATGAAAATTGAAACAGTAAACAGAGCTGACAGTGCTCTGAAGGGCCAGAATAGAGGAATTTGCTCATGAGTTTTCCAACTCCTTCCTCTTTTCAGTGGGAATGTCAGATATGGACCAAAGTAGAGACATTATTAGGAACTAAGGTGACCACTAAACTGGGATCAAAAAAGATAAGCATCTTGGACTTTAGAATTCATCCCTGTACCACTTCCAGCAATGACAAGAACTTGGGACAAGGTTTTCTGTGATCAACTGTCTCTAGTTGTGTAGAGCCTTAGGCAGAGTTATAAAGCTGACAGGTTTTTATTCAAACATCTCCCTGCTGGGCCTTCTTCCTGCTTTTTCTTTCCTACTGTCCTACCATCCCCACTTACGCATGTGCCTATTGCCTCATTCTCTGGTCAGGCTGTCTTCAGACCCACCTTGTTCTGTTCCCTCGTTAATATTTGTAAAATGGTTAGACTAGAGCCTAGCTCATACGAAATCAGTATGTTTGTTAAATAAAATAAAAAGAAATTTTATAAATAAATATTCCTCAACATCCCCAGAGTTCTGTCTCTGGAAGGTGTTAATCAACTTCAAATAAATAATTGGGACTAGGGTATAAATTAGAATTTTTCCCACCAGGATGCATTTGCATTTAAAAATAGAAGCCTGTTAGTCCAGTGGATGTGTGATCAGTACAGTATGTCATACGAATTGGGTGGGTAGCAAAGGGGAGTGAGAGGGATTCCAACTGCTGTTTGCTGGCACCCAGCTCCATTACTCTACCTCCCTTTTCACATGGTTCTCCAGCTAGAGACCTCTGTTCCCAGTGACACGGGCAAGGAGAAC
The DNA here is from genome assembly GCF_036562045.2 of Rhinolophus sinicus. Classification (NCBI taxonomy): domain Eukaryota; kingdom Metazoa; phylum Chordata; class Mammalia; order Chiroptera; family Rhinolophidae; genus Rhinolophus; species Rhinolophus sinicus. The sequence continues at coordinate 87,657,814 of NC_133754.1, forward strand.
CGAGTTTGTATCTGGCATCAGAACTCTCCTCTGAACTCCTTCTGCAAACTGATTATGTGTGCTGCTTAGTTTCAGATGCCTCAGCTCATTCATAAGGCCCCTTTCTTAGTCTTTCTTAATCCACTCAGGATTCCTCCATTGGTTGCTCTCCCTACCTGAAATCTTTTACAGTTGAGTGTGTCGCACATATTTGATTTACAAGATGGTAACACCCAGCACTGGTGAGACAGTGGGAAAAAAACTAGTGAAAGGCAGATAAAACATATCTGAGAACGCAGAAAACGTGAAAACGGTTACGGAAGAGTGGCTTCTTTGAATGCTAGATTATAGGCAGAGACATTGCTGAGAGGGTCTAGTATAACTCTATTCAAGGACAGAGCTCGTTAAATACCATTTATTCTTTTCTTCAGTAGAAAAACATTGTTTTGACGAGCAATGCTAGTGTGCTGTTGGTTCTTCCCTTTGGAAATTAGATCTAAGGTAGCAGTCTGTCCTATTTTAACATGACCTTGTTCATAACTCCGGATTCTGTAATATTTTATACATAGATGTTTCATAATTTTAGGTAACAAGAGAGATTAAATTATTACAACAGTACATTTACTTACAGTATCCTGTAAGTAAGTAAACTGTTTTAAAATAGGTGTTTTGTGAAAGGACAGTGTATCCAAACCAGCCCCCAATGCCCAAGGGGCCAATGGCCAAAGTCCGGCTGGTGAGTTGTGGCCGGGAACTTACTTGCAGAAAGCTGTCTGCAGCAGCAAGACAAATGGTCCCCCTGCCCCACTCTGTATTTTACCGTAAAAGCAGTGAGAATGTGTGGCTGATCAGAGGTCAGTGCCCGGAGGCCCTGGTGCCAGGTGAGGCAAGGGACACACCGAGGACCAGGGCACCTCATCTGTGGGAGAATTGCACGGCGTCCTGCCATCCGTGGCTGCGCTCCCAGACGGGGTCAGCTTTAAGGTGGGGGCGCTTCCCTTCCTCACGCGGGCTGTTTTGATTCCAAAGTAGCTGGTACCTGTTGTTTAATCATATTCTAAATTCTCCTGAGTTATTTTGGGGTGTTCAGATTTCTAGCATCAGTAAAAAATATTTAACAGAGAAATTCTTTTCCCTCATATGACAGAGCTTAGGAATTTATTTCTTATCTTCTTCAGAGGCCTGACATTTAATTACCAGCAAGAAAGATTATAATTTAAAAGAAGCTTGGTGGAATTTTTTTGGGGGGTAAGGGAAGGTTCTGGTCAGTTTCATTAAAACCCTAAGTTTTAAAAAACTTATTCTACTTGTTGTGCATAGTTTTACTGTGTAGTATGAAACCTATAAATAAAATTAAAAGAAGTAAAAACACAATTTTTCCCCATTTACTTAATATAGTATCGCTTTAGAATGCTTTGCATTGTAATGAAATGCATCATGTTGTCATTGTCAGTATTAATTAAAATAGATTAACATTTAATACCTAAAGATTCAGTGTTGTTGGCCAAATGATTTAACACAATTGATTGTTTCAGAAAAGTAGTGAAATTGCATTAGCAAAGGATGGGTTGGATAGAATTTATATGTAGACATCCCCATGTAATAAAAATTGAAGTGACTTAATCTGAATTTAACTCATAAATGCCATGTCAGCGAATGTCTATTGACTGTGTGTATGCAAATTATAAGGGTAAATTTTTTTAATGGAATTTCTTTACTGCTGAAAGATCTTTGGATATATGTATGTGTATATGATATATATGTGTTTATAATACAGGGAATACATTGTATTTGATTTTATGTATTTTCATATATATTTAGATATATATCTATATATAAACTATATCTATATAGATATAAATAACCTTATAAAAAGATAGATATATATATATATATACACATATATATATCTTAGGTGGGTATGTTTTATATACTTCTACATATATATTTTTATAACTATATATAGAAGAAGTCCCTTATCAACTTTACACACCAGAAGTGTTTTTATATTTGTTTGTTTCTTGAGAGAGTCTGGGAGCCATCCCACTGAAATGTAAATATCTGGGAAGGCAGCACATCTAAACTCCCTCTCCAGGGGAGTTTAACCTTGGTGCATCTCTCCAAACTATAACCATTTGCTTGTGAGAGGGATAAGAAGTTTCCTTATCCTCTATTTGTTGGATAAAGGCAATTAGCTAAAACCAAGGGCTACCTCAATGGCCAGGAGAATTTAGGGAGAACTGTGAAAAGGTACACCGCAAATGGCCTGCGGGTCCTCTTACAGGCGCAGATTACCTTTTGTCTTAAGGATATATGTATGTAATGGGTTGTATCTCCTTGGCTGTCTAAATACTGTAGACTTCTATGTCTTTGTAATGTCTTTTTCGTAGATTACCTACAGTGTTGTGCAGTGGATATGCTTATTCAGTAATAAAACTGCTTTCTTTCCACATTTTGTGGAGAGAATTCTGTGTTGGTAGGACTTCATTTCCTCAGCAGTGTCCACACACATAGCACAGTTAGGCTGTAAAGGTTGCAAACAAGAATTGATACACGGCCTATGGAGCTTACATTCTAAAGAGTCTCAGTCGTAACTCCGTACTGCAAGCAACGTGAGTACAGCTGGGAGGAAACAGCACAGGCTGTAGAGGAGATTCAGCTCAGGAGAAAAGTCGAACTCTCAGAAACAGAAGGTGGACTGGTGGTTACCATTGGCTGAGGGGCAGGGGAAACGGGGAGACATTGGTCAGTGGGTACAGACTTTCAGCTATAAGATAAATCAGGGTTGGGGAATCGAATGTACAGCATAATGACTATAGTTAATAATACTGTATTGTAAACTTGAAAGTTGCTGAGAGTAGATCTTAACCATTCTCACCACAGACCAAAAAAAAGGGTGGGTGGGTAACTGAGGTGATGGATGTGTTAATTAACATGATTGTGATAAATATTTCACAGTGTGTCACATATCAGATCATCATGATGTATGCGTTAAGTATATACAGTTTTGTCAATTATATCTAAGTAAAGCTGGGCAGTGGAAGGGAGATTGAAGGAAGGAAGTAAAGCCACAGAGCCCAGAAAATGAGGACGACTGAGGGCCGGAGCCAAGGGAAGGAAGCAGCAGGAGCAACTCCGTCACAGAGGGCTTTGCGTGCCATCCCAGGAATCTACACGTGTCTGTGTTTGTTCATTCCCTTTATAAGTGGAAGCAGTAACACGAATAGGGCTGAACTTCAGGAGGTTTCATTTGACGTGATGTGCAGAGTGGACTGGGTTGGGGGAAGACTGCAGCGGAGACCACGTGTGTGCTGTGGCCGTCATCGAGATGAAAGGCAGGGAGGATCTGAATGCGGGTACTGGCGGTAAAATGGAATGAAAGATGTGTGAGACCTTTAAAAACAGAAAATTGGCGGTTCTGCGATGTAGCCTTGAAGTGAGGAGCAAGGGACAGATAGGAGCTGAGGAAGACTGCCGCTCTCTGCCCTAAGATACTGGCAGAGTGTCATGTCATGAACAAAGAGAAAAGAGGGACCTGGTTAGAGAGACGTTGAGTGTAACAGGCTAGCAAAAGTATTTGGCTGGGGCAGCCTGGCGGGCAGTTAGAAATGTGGGTGTGGAGTTTAGGAAAGAAGTTGAGACTAGAAATGTAGATTTGAGAGACATCTTCCCAGATGTTGGATTTGAAGCCATGGGCATAGATGAGACAGTTGGGAAATAAGATTCAAATACACAGCTTGGAAAATTTCTACATACTCGTATGTAGTGCAGAAGGAAGGGGAGGCAGAAACAGAGGCAGCGAAGGAACAAGCTGCAGGAGATCAGAAACCCAAAGACTGCAGTGGCCTTGAAACCAAGAGGGAAGAAAGTGTCCAGAAGGGTATTCAGTTAGCTTTAGGTGCTGCAGAGAGACAAAGGAAGACGAAGAGCAACAGTTTACATAATTGCTACTCTGTATGTGTGAGACTGACTGGTGACCAGCTAATATCCAACAGTGGTCATCATTTTTTTATGTTTAACAAACATTATTTTTGTGCACTAAAATACCTTTAAGGGTGTACTTGTGATTTGTTAAATAGACAAAAGATGCATCACAGGCAAGGTTGTTGTTTACTGACAGATACACACACACACACACACACACACACACACACACACACACACACCCTCCCTCTAGGGTTCTGTTACCAGACTCTCTTGTGATACACAGCTAGCCCTCAGTTTCATGTACTTTGTATCCCATCCAGAATTTCTGTAACCATCTGTACAATGTGTTACTATCCTGGGGCATCCAGAAAAATTTCAGTAAATAAGAGAATTGGAAAATAAGTATATCACATATAAAATTATGTTAAAGGTACATTTCAGCCACCTGGTTGTTGAAGCTTTAGGAATTGCTACCACTGCAGTAAGAATAAAAGTTTCCGAGGTAGAGCAACAGTACGTTCGGCTGTGCTGCTAGAGGGTCTTCAACCATTCTCACTTTTGATAATTTTATTTTGTGTTGAAGTGTCTTAGTCTGTTCTGGCTGCTATAACAAAAATACCATACGCTGGGTGGCTTAAACAACAAATGTTTATTTCTCGTAGTTTGGAGACTGGGAAGTCCAAGATCAAGGTGTCAGCAGTGAGAGCTTTCTGGAATCTCTTTTGTAAGAGGACCAATCCCATTCATGAGGGCTCCACCCTCACATCCTAACCTCCCCAAAAGCCCACCTCCTAATACCATCACACTGGAGGCTAGGATTTCAACATACGGATTTGGGGGGACACAAACATTCAGTTCATAACATGGACTAATGCTGCATTTGGGGAACTATTATTAATTTGTCACCAGAAAGTATTTTGCTTTACTTTTTTATAAAAACTCGATGAACATGTTAAACTTCATATGGATTTGGGGGTCAGTGATTTCTTTTTCTGGCTATATATCAGTTTTTGTAATAAAAGTTAGGGGAAAGGTAAGAGTCACTTAACATAACCTTTTTCTTTTTTTCCAGTAAGCTACTAGAGTACATTTATTTGGGTAAGGGAAGTGTAATTGTAGAGTCAATGTTGTCATTTTTATTCTGTCTCATTACCTAAGGAGCAATGCATTGTTGGGAAGCAAGTAAAGTAAATGATGAAAATAATAAATTCATTTCTGGCTAGCTCATGATGAGAGCTGCAGGAAAGAGCTTTTTTATTTTTTAATGGGGAATATTGGGGAACAGTGTGTTTCTCCAGGGCCCAACAGCTCCAAGTCATTGTCCTTCAATCTGGTTGTGGAGGGCGCAGCTCAGCTCTAAGTCCAGTCACTGTTTTCAATCTTAGTTGCGAGGGTTACAGCCCACCATCCCATGCGGGAATTGAACCGGCAACCTTGTTGTCGAGAGCTCGTGCTCTAACAAACTGAGCCATCTGGCTGCCCCAAGAGAGCGTTTTAAGCTGCAAAATAAAAAGATTCAGAAATGCATTAAGCATGGGCTTTAGCAAAACTGTGTGGAAAGCTTAAAATAATAATAGCTACTGTTTTCATGCTTATGCTTTAAGATACAGTTAAGGACTCTCCATTTTCTTTATGTCACCATTCCTAACTCACATTTATATTTTGGTTTTCAGTGAGAAGATGGCTCCCAGACAGATTATAGCTTTGATTTTTGTGGGTTGTTTTTTTTTAGCTGCTGGGGGAACTGATCCTGGACCGACATAACTTTGCAATCATGACGAAGTACATCAGCAAGCCAGAGAACCTCAAACTGATGATGAACCTCCTTCGAGATAAAAGTCCCAACATTCAGTTTGAAGCCTTTCATGTCTTTAAGGTAACGTGTGAGCTGCAGAAATAAAGTGGGCACGTGTTTTCTAGTGTCAGATGGCAAACTCCCTACTTTCTACTCTCCTTTATATTTGAGAAGAAAATTCGATAGGCAGTCTTTTTGTTTTGCATGACTTAGATGAAATTTTAGAGTTTTTTTTTTTTGTTTTTTTTTTTTTAATGAATGCCCATTTATTTCAAAAGGGCTTGCTAACTAATCCATATCTCTAAATATTTTCATTTTTTTCACTGAGAAAATAAGTGGATATTGTTTCCCAAAAGTTATGAAAATAATCAGTGATTGAACTAGAACCCAAACCCTGAGTGTCAGAATTTGAATGCTTTGCTTTCTGCCTGAGTGTTTCTTTGAACCTTAAATGAAGAACTGAAGGAAGCACTTAGATACTACTCATTGTTGTTACTTATACAGAAATACTTCTGTAAATTCATCTTGCTGTGAAAGAAAACTAGTCCCTACGATACCTGCTTTTTCTTTCTAATATTTTTTCTTTGATAGGAGAATAATAAAATTGCCTCCTAGAAACTTTAGACATATATATATATATATATATATATATATATATATATATATATATATATTTAGGTAGGGGAGGTGGAAAAAATCTAATCTGTAATCCCATCCTCAGAAACTATTGTAAAGATTTTGGTAAATTTTATTTTCCTGTGCACATATTTGAAGGATTTTTTCCACAGCTGTGTTCACATTGTATACAGAATTGATATCCTGATTGTATCACTTGTTGCTATACCACAATTGAACATTCATTCATTGTTGTTATATGTCATTTTTAGAGTCAGTAGTTTTATTGGCATCAGAGTTTATCATTGGGTATATTTACTCTCATTTACTTAAATGTTCCTGTGTCCTGTATTTAGGTTATTTCCTTTTTTTCCTACTGTGAGTAATATTGCAATGAGTATTTTATGTATCAAGCTAATTTCTTACAGGTTTGGGATTCTTTTCTTGAGATAAATATCTAAAGTAGAATTAAGGGTTCAGAGGGTTCCAGGCTGTTTTTAGTCTTTATAATGTACATTTAGTCATTGAATGTATAAGTGTGTACATGGAGAGAGACGTGGCAGTTTATAAGGTATATAACTGTTGCTTTGACAGGTGAAAAAATTTTAGTCCACCTTTCAGCCACCAGTTCTTTATTGTCCAAAAAGCCACTAGAGCAATTCAAATCCCAAATTAATTTATAAATTCCATTCAGTTACATTCAAAAATCCCAACAGGACTTTTCCTGGAATTTGACAAGCTGATTCTAAGAGTTGTATGGCAGAGCAATGGCCTAGAATAATCTATGGCAATTTTGAAGAAAAACAGGTATGGGAATCCTCTCTCCCAGGTATTAAAAGTTATTATGGATTTGTAATAAATTCAGGCACTATTGTATTGGCATAGAGATAGATAAATAGAACAACAAAACAGAGTAGAGAGCCCAGAAATAAACCTTTGCAAATGTGAAATTTGATATTTGATAGTGGAGGGATTATATATCCATGAAGAAACGGTTAACTATTCAACAAATGGTTCTAAAGTAAAGGATTATCCATACAGAAAACCCTATTCTCTACTACACTCAGAAATAAATTCTAGATAAAGTTCTACACCTGAAAAGCAAATTTTTTTAACTTTTAGAAGTGAAAATAGGAGATTGTCTTTATGAGGTTGCAGTGGGAAGAATTCCTTTAAGAAGAATAAAAATCAAAACATAACAGAAAATATTAATATATTGACCACATTAAAATTTAAAACTTCTGCTCAAAAAAGATGTCATAAGCAAAGTGAAAAGATAGGATAGAATGTGACACATATAACTTACAAATCATCAGGAAAAAGACAAACAATTCAATGGAAAAATAGGTAAAGGATACAAGTCAGTAATTTACAGATGAGGAAACTTGACTGGCCAATAAATAGGGAAGATGTTGATCTTACTATAATCATGGAAGTGGCCACTAAAATATCAATGAGCTAAAATATCACTTCACATTCTTCATATTGGCAAAAGTGTTTAAGTCTGACAATATCAAATTTTGGTGAGATTGGAGGGTTATGGGAACTTCCATACACTGTAAATAGGTACAACCACTTTGGAAAACAATTTAGCAAAGTAAAGAGTTGAAAGTGTGCATACCTTTTAACCCTGAAACTGCATTATAGGTAATTTCTTAGAGACATGCTTGTACGTGTGCATAAAGAATCACGTACAAAAATGTTCATTGCAACATTGTTTAGAATGGAATAAAATGAGGGGAAAAAAATAAATGGACATCATAAGAAAACCAGAGAAATAAAAATTGGGATATAGTCATAGAATTGCATATATTAATGGGTTAAAATTAGTAGAGTAATATGAACCAGTGTGGATAAATCTCAGAAACATTGAGTGGGATAAACAAACATTAAAACGATGATATTTATTTAATGTTTGAAACCCTCCAAAAACAACACTATGTGTGGATTCGTATGTATGTGCAGTTATAGTCTAAAAACCTACATGAGGATGATAAATACCAAATTCAGGACGGCAGTCACCTCGGGAGAGATTGGTATCAGGAAGTGTCCAATAGCTTTTAATTATATCTGTAATGTTTTATTTTATTAAGAAATCTCAAGGTAAATATGGCAAAAATGTTAGATTTTGATAGACCTGTTGGTGGGAACATGAAGTCTGATTTGTTGTTTCTGTACTCTTCTCTGTGTTAGAATTATTTCACACAAAAAATAAGCACAAATTGGATGAGAAAAAAGAAGACTCCTGTAGGACTGGAAAATGTCTATATGGTATAAAATGATAGATGCTCTCAAGACCCTTTAGACTGAAAAAATTATAGAAAGCTGTGTGTCATGTCATTCAGCTCCCACGTAATTTTAATATTTCATCCTAGATGAGCACAAGCTTTATATAATTTTGTGCAAAGATATAGTATTATAGAAGGATTCAGTGGGTGGCAAAGTAGAAATAACCTACTTCCGTCCTCTGAGAAGATCCAAATTTGGATCATCTAATCATTGGACAGAGTAGGGACATTTAAAAATAGTTGACCACTTATTTACTTGTATGTGTATATAAACTGGTCCTGCCCTGTACCCCAACTATGTTCCTTCCACTGAAGTATGAACTGAATTGTTTACTTGCCAAAAATAATATTTTGTTATTTAGAAGAAGGAACAGCTGCGTCCTAGTTTTTTTCACAGTTCTTTATTAATAGTTTATTCCCCAAAGCACCTTCAATAAGGTGCAGAAAATGTGGAACACATTACTAAAAATGTCTTTGCCAGATAATGGGGTCTCATTTTCATGAGCTTGCTGATAAGTTCAAGGACTGGAATGAGATGCTGTTTCACATGCTTCCTACTACGGACGAGCAGGGTTCCGTGGTGGGAAAGAGCTGGACGGAAACAGGAGACCTGGGTCTTTGTTCTGGCTCATTGCCAGCAGTTGACTTTGGGCAAATCCATTTCTTCACTTGCAAAATAACTTGCATTAAAGCCTGAAGTCTAGTTCTAAGATACTAGGTTCAGGAGAGTTTCTCTCTGTCATCCTGGATCTCCCAGAGATGTGCCCAGTGTGAATGTAGGAATCAGCTGTCAGCTGATCTCCCATTCACTTCCCTGTTGACCTCCTCAGTGGCAAATGCCACATCCCACCAAACCATGTGGGGAGTGAGGGTGGTCTGTGCCTTTTGGCTCACCTCTGAGAGCTTCTGGAACTTGGGGATGACCAGTGCTAAAAGTATTACTCTGTCACTCAGATCCTAGCAGCAGCTTCTTGAAAACAGTAAACTCTGCCCTAGTTTATTCCAAAATTCAAAGGCCAGCTTGACAATTCAGCTAAAAAAAAAAAGTATGCAGAACAAGAAACATCCCAATTGAGAATAATTTCCATGTGGTCTCACTGAAAAGAATGGAGAATTACAGATTAATTTGGTGAGAACCTAACCATGAATTACCCACTTCCTTAAGGACCCATTTTTTTAACAGGCCAACTGTTCTAGTCACAATGTACCAAACCTGTCTATTGATGGAGAAAGCAATTGAGACCAAGTGAACTTAGGAATCAGCTATGCGCAGATTTAATAGTAGTTTCCCTAAAAATGTTAACAGTACAGTGAAAAAGTGTTTATATCAACTTAATGTTTCATCAACTACTTTTAAATAGTGTCAAAATATTCTAAATATTGTGTCACTCCTATTCATATTCATTTGGGGTGGTGAGTCTTTAGAATAAAAAGGTCTTATTTTACACCCACACGGAATGAAATTTTGCTTTGTGTAACTTCCGTGTAACTATAACAGGAGCCCCAATTTCAAATCCATGTCCAAAGCAGTCCAGGCTCCACAGCACGCACGCCTCACAGACAGTAAGGGGAGCAAAGCAGACTAGCCCTCCAGCACCGGATTTAGTGCACAGCCCTCTTGGCAAAATAGAGCTTCAGTGAAGTGAATGAATATGTGAGTAAGATATGCCCTTTCTAGCTTCCATTGAAAGCACTCGGGCTTAAAATAGAGAGCAGAATATTCTTAGTTTGAGTTGTGGTCATGATATTTGCTCTTCTCCATAAATCACATTTCTGAGACATGTGTCAATTAAGGGATACAGACAATAAGACTGCATTCTAAGAAGAAAAGTCACAAATAGTTTCATTTGTGTAACATGTTTGGGAGGTGGTTTGAAAATAGCGTTTAAAAACATGGGTTCAGCAGAGAAAGAACCAAAGAACTCTCTGTATTGGACATCATGTTCAAAAAGCTTTGGTTCCGCAGACGTTGGTTTAGAAGTACATTCCTTATGAAATGGTTCATCGCAAGCCTGACCAGTGCCCTCCAAGTCATGTGGTATATTAGCTTGGTTGCCTCTCATCAGCAACTATCTTTAGAGGCAGCAGAGTTCAAGAGCCACAAAAAATAAAAATAAGGAAAAATATTAACCTTGAAAACAAATTGAACAGTTTTTAGGTCTATGGATTCAGTAGAGTTGATCCAATGATGCCTGTCTGCAACATTTTACATTTATGTCAGATTGAAACCGGGAATCTTAGTTTGTCCAATACATTTCATCTTTTTTTTTAAGAAAGAAAGACTGTTATGAGTTATTTATGTAGTTACCACAAAATGCCAGACAGTTTCTTGCTAAAATTTCACAGCAACTCCCTTGTAAACAAATGGTGATGAGAGGAGTCATTTGGCTCCAGTATGTGATTTCCTAACATACTAATAGGCCAGTGCATTTTGTGTAACAATGCAAATGAGCCTGGGGTGCTTTTTTTATATAAGTAACAATTTTAGTTTATTGTCGTCAAATTCATGTAACAAAATTCACCATTTTGAAGTGTACAATTCAGTGATATTTAGTATATTTACATTGTTATGCAACCATCACCAGGATCTAGTTAGGACATTTTCATCACCCCAGAAGGAACCCCTGTGCCCATTAAGCGATTATTCCTCATTTTTCCCTTACCCTCAGCCCCTGGCAACCAGTAATCTGCTTTCAGCCTCAGATTTGCCTATTCTGGATACTTCTTGTAAATAGAATTATACAAAAATATATGGCCTTTTGTGTCTGGTTTCTTTCATTATCAATGTTTTCATGGTTCACCCATGTTGTAGCATGAGTAGTATTTCATTCCTTTTTATGGCCACATAATATTTCATTATTTGGATACATCGCAGGGTGTTTATCCATTCGTCAGTTGATGAACTTTGGGCCACTGTGAATAGTGCTGCTATGAAATTGCAGTACAAGTTCTTGTTTGAACAAATGTTTTCAATTTTTTTGTATATACCTAGGAATGGAATTGCTCCGTTTTGTGGTAATTCAGTGTGTAACTTGTGGAAGTATTGCCAAACTTGTTTTACACAGAGGCTGCACCTTTATACATTCCCACTAACAATGTTAAGGGTTCCGATTTTCCCCTTCATCACCGACACTTATTATTGTCATTTTTTAAAATTGTAGCTGGCCTAGTGGGTGTGAAGTGTTACCTCGTGGTTTTGATTTGCATTTCACTAATGATTAAGGTTGAGCATTTTTTCGTGTGCTTATTGGCCATTTGTGTATCTTCTTTGAGAAATGTCTATTCAAGTCCTTTGCGCCCTTGTTAAAGGGTTGTTTGTAGTTTTGTTGTTGAGTTGTAAGAGTTCTTTATTTATTCTGGATACTAGATATATATGTATATATATATATATATGTCATTTGCAAATATTTTCTCCCATTCTCTGTGCTGTCTTTTCACTCTCTTGATAATACGCTTTGATACACAAAAGTTTCACTTAATTATTTTGACGAGAAAACAGGATGGTTTAATCTGTAGCATCAAGAATCATTTGTTCTTTTTTTTTTTTAATTATTTTTTTTTTAAAGATTTTATTGGGGAAGAGGAACAGGACTTTATTGGGGAACAGTGTGTACTTCCAGGACTTTTTTTTTCCAAGTCAATTTGTTGTCCTTTCAATCTTAGTTGTGGAGGGCGCAGCTCAGCTCCAGGTCCAGTTGCCATTGCTAGTTGCAGGGGGCACAGCCCACCATGCCTTGCGGGAGTCGAACCGGCAACCTTGTGGTTGAGAGGATGCACTCCAACCAACTGAGCCATCCGGGAGCTCAGCGGCAGCTCAGCTCAAGGTGCCGTGTTCAATCTTAGTTGCAGGGGGCACTGCCCACCATCCCTTGCGGGACTTGAGGAATCGAACTGGCAACCTTGTGGTTGAGAGCCCACTGGCCCATGTGGGAATCGAACCGGCAGCCTTCGGAGTTAGGAGCACAGAGCTCTAACCGACTGAGCCACCGGGCCAGCCCCAAGAGTCATTTGTTCTTGATTTACAGCATTTAAAGTACAAATTACATTCACCTCTTGCTACTGAAATGGCACCCTGCTACTTCCCTGGGAATTCATCCAGACAGAATTATTTCTGAGCAACCCTTTAACTATGTGTCCACCAGCAGTTGCTCTCTCCCTTATTACAGTGATATGTAAACTCTCTCTTATGTAGAATAACTGGGAAATGTGGTCTTTCGTTCAACTGAGTAGCTGTATACAGTACAGCACCATTGATTTGTCAATGGGTTTGATATATTCTGAACTCCAGATCAAGACCTCACATTGTTTAATCTGTCTCTGATGATCCCAGAGGCGCTAGTGATACACACAGTAATGATACACACAAGTTTTAAACTTTGATGTTCAGTTTATGTATTTTTCTTTTATTGCTCTTGCTTTTGGTCATAGCTAAAAAACATTGCCAAATCCAAGGTCATGAAGCGGTACCCCTACATTTTCCTCTAAAAGTTGTATTAGCTCTTATATTTAGGTCTTCGATCAATTTTGAGTTAATTTTTATTTATGGTATAAGGTAAGGGCCCAACTTCATTCTTTTGCATGTGGATATCTAGTTGTCCCACGTTGAGTGTTTTGTTTTTCTTTAATCATGAAAAGGTGTTGGATTTTGTCAAATACTTTTTCTGCATCAAGTGAAATGACCATGTGGTTTGCTTTCATTGTATTAATGTGGTGTATTAGTTTGCTAGGGCTGCCGTAACACAGGACTGGGTGACTTAAAACAACAAAGTTACTTTTTTAGTTCTGGAGACTAGACGTCCAAGATGAAGGTGTCAGCAGTGTTGGTTCCTTCTGGAGGCTTTCAGGGAGAATCTGATCTATGCTTCACTCCCAGTTGCTGCTGGTTGCCAGCAATCCTTGGCATTCCTTGGCTTATAGATTCATAACTCCCATCTCTGTATCCATCTTCACATGTCATTTTCCTCTGTGTATCCTTGTGTGTCTCTGTGTCCAAATTTCCCTCGTCATATAAGGATATTAGTCATTGAATTAGGGCCTGCTCTAACCCAGGAGGACCTCATCTTAATTTGATTACACCCCTATTTCTAAATGAGGCCATATTCGTAGTGACCAAGGATTAGGACTTGAATATTCATCTTTTGAGGGGACACAATTCAGCCCAGTACATGTGGTATGTTACATCGGTTTTATCCTGGTGAGCCAACTGTGTTTCTGGAATAAATCCCACATGGCCATGGCATATAATCCTTTTAATACGTATGATGCAGGACTCGGTTTGCTTGTATTTTTGCATCTTTATTCATAAAGGATATTGGTGTGTAGTTTTCTTATGATATCTTTGTCTGGCTTGGTATCAGGGTAATGCTGGCCTCATGGAATGAGTTAGGAAGTGTTCCCTTCTCTCGCTCTCGCTCCATTTTCAAAATCTCTTCAAGATTTTAAAATGGATTGGTGTTAAGTCTTTAAAAGTTTGTAGAATTTACCAGTGAAGTCATCTAGTCCTAGGCTTTTCTTTGTTGGGAAGTTTTTGATTGCCTATTCAATCTCCTTACAGTAATTTAAAAAAACAACAACAAAACATTATAAGAGGATACTGTGAATAATTGTACATCAACAAATTAGATAACCTAGATGAAATGAACAAATTCCTAGGAACTTACAAACTACCAAACTGACTCAGGAAGAAATAGAAAACCCGATTCATAGACTAGCTCTCATGTCACCTACACCATGAGCCCTTTCTGTTCCAAATTCAGAAATCTAATGTAATTTCCACCACCTGTGAACCTCTGCAGCCTTCTATTCCCTTCTCATAGGTTCTGAGCTTCTTTGTGTCGTTTTCTCCCTCCCCACATTTGCTGCTTTGGAGCCCCTGCTGTCCCCATGACCAGTCCTTCCTAGTGTGTTCAGAGCAGAGTTGTGCACTGTGGGAGGTACAGGGTGTGGAGACAGTGGGCAGCGGGGTCGGTGGTGAAATACTCAGCCCTTTTGAAGAGTGAGGAACCCAGAACGTGAAACCAGAGAGCTACACAAGAATCAGTACTTTTATGGGTATTCTGGTCATGTAATTGTATGTGTAGCATCTAACTATAAATATATCCATTGCCAAACATTCTGCCATCAATATGATAGTTTTGAGTAATTGTGTCCTATTGTTATAGTTGTAGCTGTCTTTTCTAGTATAGCTGAGTTATCAGTCCAGGATCTTGGTTTCAACCAGGAGTACACATAAGAATCTTTGTGGAACTTGATGAAAATACAGAAGCCAGATCTCCCGCCCCGCTCTGCGGGGTTGGAATCTTTGGGAGTTGGGGCTGGGCAATTGTAAATGTTAAAACTCCACATATATAAAAAAACAGTAACATTCCAGGGGGGGAGGAGGAGAGGGGGACTTTTCACCTTTGCCCTTTTTGAATTTTGAGCCAGATGAATATATTCAATATGTTAAATATATTATATTGAATATATTCAATATATTTATTACGATTTTAAATATATTAAATATATTTCTATGTAGTATATAGAAAACGTGTATGAAAAGGGAATTACTGATTTTCCTCAAAGGAAGTATAATGCGGGCTCTCTACATTTTCCTAACACAAGTGCCGCGTGGAGCTCTGGTGCGACCGTGTTGTCCGTGGTGTGCGTTCCTTGTTCTCTGTATTTGTTTCTTTGTGTTTCAGGTGTTTGTGGCCAGTCCTCACAAAACGCAGCCTATTGTGGAGATTCTATTAAAAAATCAGCCCAAACTTATTGAGTTTCTGAGCGGCTTCCAAAAAGAACGGACGGACGATGAGCAGTTCACAGATGAGAAGAACTACTTGATTAAACAGATTCGAGACTTGAAGAAAACAGCCCCTTGAAGTCTCACCCTGTTTCCTGCCACAGTCACCATCTCATTTGTTCAGTTTGTGCAAAAAGTGTCATTTCAAAAAGTAATCATTCTTCGGAAGGCTTTTAAGATACCTATTTTTTCTCAATCCATTGTTCAGAGTAGATGAAATATAAACATTTGAATGAAAAAAATTAACCTAGAATAATATATTCATTTTAATCAAGCCTGTGATTATTTATGTGAAATCAGAGCATTATACATTAGGCATTGATAAAAGCAATTGTAATCCTTTGTTGATGAGAGACAGCAGGGTCGTGGGCTTGCAGACCTGAGCCCTCAGTCACTGGCAGCCACCGAGGAGGAGCCCAAATGATGGGTCCACTGAGTCCTCAAAGAGGATTCAGTTCTCAGGAGAGCTGGCCATGGTGGCAGAAGGCACAAAACTGTGTTACCTATAGGCACTTAGACAAACACATTTCTTAGGCACTGAAAGATCTGAGAAAATAAGATTAAGGTTTTCAGTCATCACATATTCCTGTCCCCTCCCTATGTCTAGACTGTAACTCGCAATGCCTGACTTCCTAGAGAATGCCTGTCCTGCTCAGCCCTCCTTTCTGCTCGCTGCCCCACGTTCCGTCCTCAGCATGCCCAACTCCTGGCACCCCCCACCCACTGCACCCCGCCCTGGGGATAGCACAGAACCAACTAAGTACAAACAGGATGGATTAGCGAGGCACAGGGCACAGAGGACACGTGTGGTATGACCTGGTCACTTGAGAACTTGGAACAGATGGTTAAGAACCACACCTCTAGTTGTAGTCCTTTAGCATTTGTGAATGTTTGGGATATTTCATTCATAATTATTATTATGGGGAAAATGTTTTGTGGTAAAAGTGTGTTTTAGAGTAGGAATCATTGCATTGGGATGCCAGCACGCACAAAACCATGAATCCAGAGGACTGCACAGATCTTTAGACCACTCTTACAAACAAGGAAATGTTGCCTTTGGGAGGGCAATAATGATTAAATGCATGGAAAAACTGTCAAATGACCAAAAAAATTTTTTCAGTTTATTTTCTCATAAGCTGTCACTCTAATTTCCCATCAAAGTCTTCAGTGAAAAGGTTGAAAACCTGTAAAATGTTGGTCCCAAATACTCTCTTGCATACTAGGATAATTAAGGAGTTAATTTGTGTCTTTTTTAAAAGACATGGAACCAAAAAAAAAAAACTGTCATGGTTTGTTTTCAGACATCAAGTCTGTGAAATGGAATTTTAAAGCTATATTTACAAGAAGTTAAAGGAACAATCATTAACTTGTATTTTTTTCCTAATTCTGTTTCCAAATCATGAGCTACTGCCTTCCGTGGGAAAGTTCACTTCTTACACTATTGGGTGCTGTGTTCTTCAGCCAGATGTGTCTCCACCCAGAAAGGGAATGCTCCCCTCCAGGATCAGGGCCCTCCGTAGGTTTCACGTCTGAAGAATTATCTGGCAGGGTTTCACCCTCTTGGCTGGGGCACAGGTACATGTTCTTCTGTGCCCAGCGTGGAACCCTGAGGCAGATGGTGTGGACCTGCGGGGCCTGCTTGTAGCAGCTCTGGCAAGTGCCAGCCTGGGAGGGTCAGCGGCAGCCCATCTGATGACCTTCGTTCTTTAGTCACTGAAGCCTGATTACTTTTATAACATTCCCAGACAGCCCAGAGTCTCTTAGAATTTGATTTTCTGGTTTTGCTGATATGATTAAAAGAGATGAGTGTAAATATTTAAAAAACAACAACAACAAAACAAAACACGAAGGCACAACAACCACTGGTAATTTATCTAGTTGCTTAAATACTGTCTGACAACATCATGGGACATGTGTTTTCAGTTGAAAAGCAAGGCATCAGTATAATAAAACATTTTATTTCCTCGGGGCTTGAATTAGCTCTTTGCTAGCAACCCCTTTATCCTAGTTTAGTCCCCGTCAAACAAAACTAGAGTCTTAAGAGGCAATAAATGAAGTGGCTGGGGTTTTGTTGTAATACAAATTTGTAAATTATTAACGTGAAAGAGGGAGCAAGAAGCTCACAGTCAAAATATGTTTGCACAAAATTCACTGTAAATATTGTGAGAATTGAATTTTGAAAAGGTCATATTTAATAAGCTATTTCAAAAGCACACATTTAAAATAAAGACTGACTGAATAAAAAGGTGGCACATGCTCCGTGGTTGCTTTCATTCCTCTGCGTGTCCTGTGTCTGTGTTCTTGTCACCGCTCCCAACGGGGAGAGCCCCAGGCGGCGCAGGCGGCTGGTCAGTGGGCGTTCGGGCTGCCCCGCGGCCCCACACGGTCCTGTGTGCTCCACTGTCAGCATCGTGCCATTGACCGAGCGCTGCCGGCCAAGCACTAAATACACACATCACATCATCGATGCTTCATGAAGCCAGAGTCACTCCCATTTTACACTTGAGGGAACTGAGGCTCTGAGCAGCTTAATGATCCCAGACAGCATGGGCTCCACGTAGGCTACAAACCCACAGTGGTTGAGGCCAAACTCCTGTTCTTCTCTTTCATCCTCAAGGCTGTGGAGCAGGGAAGCTCTAGGGTGTCAGGAACTACTTTGTGCCCTTCCCACCTGCAGCCAGGAAGGCTTCTGGGGGTTAAGGTCCTAAAGTGAAGCCAGCAGGGCTTGAGATCGTAATGTTCTTGGACGGGGCTCTGGGCTAAAGCCGGGCATCTGCCCAGACGTTAGGACTCCCCTGGAGACCAGGCCAGGGGCACACAGCCCTTGTCCAACTGCTCTTGACTGCCAGCCCCCAGGGGTTTGCATCCTTGGAGGGCTCTGGGGGCACACACATGCTGGGGAGCTTTCCAAAGCCTCTGTCACTAGCCAAAGTGGACTGTGTGTGAGACACGGCTGCTCCGAGCCAGTGCGCAGTCTGGAAATTTTACAAGACCTGAAAGTGAGGGTAACGATGTGAAGGAAAATGAAATACAAAAATTACTAGCATTTTTTTTAATATGAAAAGACAGTTGTTTCAAAGCAGACTTACAGATCTTTCTAGTCTATTATATTAAAGGACATTAAGATTTTTATATCTTTTACTTGTTTTTTTCTGTTTTATTCAAAAGACCATTGTACATTTGGCACGAATAATCACCACCTTTTCATCCATGTTCTTTCAGGAAGGTTTTGGATATTGTACTGAGGGCCTGTAGTTACGTAAAGGGCTGAAACATATAAAGAGACCTTGAAAAGCCAGACTTGGTCTTCCTAAGAAGATTAAAAAGATGAAAGGTGGGTGTAAACAAAATAATTTTGTTTTGAAATATGGAAAGTGCTGTTATGTAACCACCGTAATGAAAGCAAAGTAAAACTGAATAAGCCTGGCCTGTACTAGGCCTGTGCAGACTATTGTGTCAGTCTCCACTTACGGAGGAGAACACTGCATCGCAGAAAGGGGAGTAACTTGCTCCAGATCAAACATCTGGCAGCAGAGGCAGGATTTACCACAGGTCTGATCCCAAAGTCCATATCTTTGCAAACCAGGCTGATGTCCAGGCCCCTGCTCTCCGCCCTGGGGACAGACACCTCATTCATCATGGCCGCCAAGGCAGAAAGGGAATCCCAAGCTAAAGTGTAACTCAATGGAAAGAGTTCAAAACCTAGATTCTCTTAAGGGTACCCCCCTTTGCTCCACTTGGTTGTCTGATGGTTGGGAGCTCAAATAAGACTTATGTGCAGGATAGGGGATTCAGCCTTGAATTTCTCTGTCACTTTGAGCAATCCCTTGACTACACAGGTATTAATTTCAGACCACTTCTGCGCCTGCTTCTGTTTTTTTGGCTTTCCTTTTCTATTGGACCTAATAATATTAGCTTAGATTTGCTGATAGGAGCGGTTGCTGCCCAGCCAGCCCTTCTTGCGTTTCACATTCCTCAGTCGCCCAGCACCACGGGCTACCACAGGCACACGTTCTGAAGGGAGTTCCTCCTATTCCTGTAAGCATCGTCAGGCCCTCATCGCTGTCTCCCAAGGAGGAGGGTGTGCAATTACCAATACCCTCCAATAAGGCACAGACAGCCACACAAAAAGTCACAACTCCTTTACCATAAGTCAAATATATTGATTGCAACTTAATCACTGCACGGTGAGCCATGTTTTCACTTTAAAAAGCTGTGAACATTGGGGCCCTTTGGGATTGTAATACCCATTCATTTATCTTCAGGCAAGGTTGAAAACAAAACGAGTTCTCCTAGTTTCAGTTCTTCTGAAATTTAAAGCCTAAAGCAACCAAAATATTTATTCAAATGTTTGGTTTATTCATTTACTCCAACACCCACTGAACTTGTTATCCATGCCCATTAGGGGTAGACCAGGAACAGGACCACAGAGCGACACACCAGTGTTCCCCGAGGGGTGAGACCTTCAGTGCCCGGGGGCTGGGTAAGGCTTAGCAGCTGCAGGCACTGGGCCTGAGTCAGCAGGGAAGGGAGGACAGACCTGAAGGGGGAGCCCAGGAGGAAGAGCTGGAATCCACGGCGATGTCTGCAACCCCCGCTGCCCTCCGCCTCCCGGCCTGCACCTTCCGGGCTGTGGCCCGCTGGACAGCACCATTCACTGGGGAGCTCCTCAGGCCCAGCCCAGGTCAGGAGAAGCTGAAGGAGGAGGTGCAGGGGGGTTCTCCCTGCAGTAGGGTGAGCCAGCCGGTCTGCAACAACCTGCACACCCAACTCCCTGTGTAAATGTGGCTGCCACTTCACATCCCCTTGCAACTCGGACTTTCTCTTGAGATCCACCCAAATTCATTAATTCTGGAAACGTGCCAGCTTAGCTACATCTGCACATCACAAACCCACCGCTTCTGTTCTGTTCTGAGGGAACTGTGGCCACAGCCTCCAAATGTCCTTCCCCTCACGAAGACCTCTGTTTTTGCCTCTAAAATGACATGAGGGGTTTGTGCAAAGTCGATGGAACCCCAGGGACTTGGGACGGTCACGCCTGGACTTCATCCCAGCTCCACGACCGGTGTTTCATTTCGAGAATCCCCGAGCTTCCATTTCCTCCTGGTAACATGAGGTGAAAAGAGGACTTGCCTCACAGGGTGGTCGTGGGGGTCAACGAGATCCAGTGCGTGACTGGCCGCCCAGGAGAGGCTCCCACGTGGGCTCCGTCGGCACCCTGAGGGCTCACCGCCAGTGGGAGACCCACTGCAGGGTGGAATCTGGGCGGAAGGAGCCTCAGGGGCACAAAGCACAGGCCGCCAGAGAATGACCAGGCGTGTGCCCCGCGGGTCGGCGTGTGGACACAGGGCGGAGGCTGGGAGGGAGCTTTGGATGCTGTCCGGGCAGCTGGCATTTAAGCAGGAAGTGATATGCAAACCTGCCGTCTGAGCAAGAAGGCTCCACAAGAGGGCAGCCTCCCGCCAGGGGCAGCGCTGAGCAAGGGGAGGCGCCGGCAGTGGGGACCCTCCAGGAACAGCGGTTGCTGACTTAGCCCTGCTCTGGGTGGGCCCTGTTCTAGGTGCTTCATGAGTGCTAAGCTCAGTCCTCAGAACCACCCTAGGAGGCGCCTGCCCTGCGTTCACAGATGTGGAAGCGGAGGCCCAAAGGTGTCCAGTGAGCACGTGGTGGGACACAGGAGGAGCCGTAGGGCGGCGAGATATTTAGGACTTACCATGGACTAGGCTTGGTTCCACACCATTTCTAGAACATAAGGGCAGAAAGGGGGTGCCTCACAGGTCTGAGTCCGTGGTGACAAGCTCAGCCAAGACGGGACTGCAGGAGCAATGGTGAGTTCAGCACTGGACCAGTCAGGTGTCCCTTGCCTGAGACATCAGGTGGAGAGGTCCAGGTGGCGGATGGACAAATGAGTCTGGAGCTCAAGAAAGGCCTGGGCCAAAGCCCCTGATTTGGGGGATCACTAGGATTTTGGAGCAACTGAAGCCTGAATGAGGAGGAAGACATCCATTCCTCGCTGTAATCCACGCCTTGGAACCCTTTACCTGTTTTCCTGTGTATTTTCACCTTATCCGCACTGTTACTTACTTGAAGACTTTCTCCTCAGGTGGCAGGGGAAGGTCAGGAGGAAACCACGTCCCTCTCCTGCGGCCTCGTCCTCTTGTACAGTCAGGGATGAGGGCAGCTGGGGCATAGGAGCTCCAGCCACACTTGTGCCAGCCCTGATGGCCAGTTAGTGTCCTAACTCCCTGATGGCCATCGGGGTCTTTCTAGGTCTCCACCAGGCCCGGACATGGCAGAACTGATCTGTCTTTGTCTGAGCCACTTAGCTATGTCGGCCTGAGCTGGTCATTAGGAGGTTTGGTATCTCCATTACCCCAAAGACCAGGCTGACACACCATTTTAAAAGTGCCGTTGGGACACAGGGTGGTTGACTGCCCTGCCAGGGCCGGGCTGTTTCCCCAGCCCTGTGCTCTGAGGTCCTGCCCGGGACCCCAGCTGTGGGAGCAAAGGCAAGGCCCCAACTGCAGCCTGTTGTTCCCGCTGTGGGGAAAGGAGCCTCTGCCATTTTCCAGGCACCGAGCATGACATTCACATGGCCACAGCCTCTCTGTATGAATGAGACTCTGTGCTGCCCGGGGTGTGGATGGAAGGAGGGGGGAGTGCCTGCAGCCTCCCGGCAGCATCTGGCAGCACCAGGCTGCCCTTCACCTTGACCAGGGACCGCTTCCAAGCAGAGCGGCTTTTTTCAGCTGTCGCTTTGCTGTGTGTATCTGGATCCAGGCGTAGCTCAAAGCCTGAGCAGCTAGGAACTGGCGCCTAGAGGAGGGGGCCAGGGCAAAGAGGGGGTGCAGGCTCTCTCCCTCACCCCATAACTAGTACGGAAGGCTCAGAATCTGGCCCAGGCGTCATGGTGTGGAGCCAGGCTCGGGTCTGAGCTGCCTGTGGAAAGGCAGTGATGAGCTTGTGGGCCCCCTCCCTGGGGACAACCCCCAGCTGCCCCCGCAGCCTCAGCTCCTCCTGTGCTGGATGCTGCCCCCTCCTCGGGGCTCCTCTCCAGGGCCCCCTCCTGCCCCAGGAGGTGAGTCTGTGCCAGTCCACTCACCACAGAATGGCAGCTGCCCAGGCTGCCTGAAGGCTGCGGGCTGTGGGGTTCCGGAACGTGTCGAGCACCTGCCCTGCCAAGTGAAACCCTCTCCACTGTTAGCTCTTCTCTCCCTCCACCTTCCAGGGAAGGAGGAAAGGGACAGGAGGAGCTGTGACTGCTGCCTCGTGAGCCACGCCCTGCCCTACACTGGGGGGCGGCAGCTAGGTTAGGGCTTGACCCCATCCAGGGGCTGCATGTGAGGGTCCAAAAGGCTGCAGACCGTCAGGCAAACAAACCCCAGCTCTAGGTGAGCCCGCCAATAACCCGAGTTCCACAGCCTCTGCTCACAGTCTGCAAGCATCTCCTGTCTCTTCCCAGGAGGCTGACCCACTGCTGTCAGCTCCCAGGTCATTGGGAAGAGGCGCAGATCTCTTCCGGGTCAAGGGAAGAGCCAGATACACCTGGTGCTCTAGGTGTTCACTGCTGTGTCCTGAGATGGACACATGGGGGTCTCCGTCCCTCTGCTGCCTCCAGCCTGGCACAGGAGAGAAAGCACGTTTTGTCCTTAGGGGCATGTGGTCCTAGGAGCCTGTTGGCGCTCCTGCTCCAGAGCCCAAGCCTCTTCATCATTCAAGGCCACACCATATACTGTGTTAGTCAGCTCAGCTGCCATAACCACACACCACACACTGGGTGGCTCAAACAACAGAAATGTATTTCCTACAGTTTTAGAGGCTGGAAGTCCCAGACCAAGGAGCCGACCTACTCAGTTCCTGGTGAGGTTCTCTTCCTGGCTTGGCAGCTGCCACCTTCTTCCTGTGCCCTCACGTGGCTTCTAATCAGTGCCCCACCTTTATGACCTCATTTAACTCTAATTATTTCCATAAGGTCCCATCTCCAAATACATTCATTTCAGGGGTTAGGGCTTCACCATATGAATCTCAAGGGACAAAAATATTCAGTCCGTAACAGATATTCCTCTGAGTAAGACACACAAAATCTAGCTCAGAGGACACTGCCCACCTGAAGTGAGGCATCTGTGTCTCAGAAGAATAATAACTAGACAAGAAGTCACAAAAAGTGACAGACCTGAGTTGGAGCGAGGAGATTTTGATGAGACAATTTCTTAGAAGGATTGTTAATATTATTTCTGTCTTGCCGATTTCCCTGTGTATTTCCTGTGGCCACACTCTTCAAAACCCTCACTCCTACTTCACCTCAGAGCACCCGCTACTTGAGATGACAACTCTGGTTTCTATATATTCTCTGTAAAAGTTGAGCCCTTACATGCAACCATCTCCCTCTTCCCTCTCTACACACCCACACAGTTCCATCTCCTCCAGGCTGGGGGAAGGACATCCCGACATTTCCAGCATTAATGCATCCCCCTTTGCCTGAAGTGCCTTTCCTTTATCTCTTCCTTACATAGCTTATTCTCCAGTTTACCGAAGTCGACCATTTTCAGTTGCTCTTTCTCTACCATCTTCTTTCCTGTTTTGCCATTCAACCTGGACAGGCCGCCCCACTAAAAAAAGAGCCATGGTTTCTTGCAACCCTGAACCTTGCAGACTGGCTCGGTTTCTGCCCCCATAACATTGTCTCTGCCTTATCTGAGAGGCGCCTAACGGCTGCTGAGGAATGTGGTGGAAACGGCCAGTTCCCGGACACAGAAGACTAAGGGCTTTCTGGACAATTGGTAGGTTCTGTCTCCTTGAGATATTTACTTTTGTGAGTTTCAGTGACCTTGTATCTTCTATGTCAAAGTAAAAGATTTACTTTCGCTGAGATAATGCATATCTTCTTCGTTTAACTGCACGTACTCAAACTGTATATATTGGTTAGAGATAATAAACTCAGGGCTTCAGCATGACTGAAGACCGGCCGCATTAGCATTTGTGTGTGTCTTTTATTCATTCCCACTCCCCCATTCAGGTACTGATCGACTTGTGGCGGCTGGCCCGTCACAATCATTTGACCATATTACCCTTTCTAGACGCAGCTTTTCTTCTCTAATCTTTCACAGCCTCTGGGTGTTTATACTCTGACTCATCTTAAAGCAATCTCTTCTCTTGGCTCAGGATACCCCAATCATAGGCCTGGAAGAGACCTGGGTCAGTACCTTTTCAGTTGCAAGTGATAGAAACACATTTCTAATTAGCTTAAGGGAAAAAGATGTTCACGTAACTGGGAACTCCAAAGGGTAACCAGCTTCAGGCATGGCTGGATCCAGGAACTCAAACCATATCATCAGGGCTCTCTCTGTTTCTCCACTGCCCTCTGTGTGTGGTTTCATTCTTGGACACAATGTGAGAAAGTGGCCATTGGTGTTCCCAAACCAATAAACCCTCCCACTTCCCTCCTACCTCCCCCTCCCCCAGGATATCCCAGCAAAGCTGGCTGTTGTTCAGTTCCTGCTCAGGGACTTTCTCCCACGCTATTATTTCTGCCCAGAACTATCTTCCCAGAATTCTTTGTACGGCTGCCTCTCATTCTTGTCCTTCCCCATCAGCTTAAATATCCACTCCTGGCTCCTGGTCTCCCACCACATTAGGGGCTACCTCCCAAACCAGGCCACAAACCTCCAGAGATGGGGCAATGCCTATTTTCTTCATGAACACATCCCCAGGGTCTAGCCCAGTGTCTGCACCATAGTAAATGCTCAGTGGACTTTTCTGAATGAATGATTCATTCTTTATAAATCATTTCACTTGTGTCTTTCCCTTATCACTGCCCTTGGCACCACTGCTGGCAGATCCTGCTAACTCTCTGCCCTCTTTCTGCTCAACTCAGTCACATTCTTCTGTCCCCGCCTCTCATTCCCCACAGATGTCATCTTTGTTCAGACCCTCATTGTCATGTGGGGGTCTCTGGTCCACTTCTCTGCCAACAAACCAACCCCTTGCTAACTGCAATCCGCCCTTGCTAGCTCAGCCACGGCAGTTTTATCAGTGGCCAATGGCTAACTGGTTACAGCTGATGGCCATCTACTACCCGAGCCAGCACCTTTCCACGTGAGGCCGAGAGCCTGGAAACTGCTCTCTGGGACTCTGTCCCCATACTCCACCCCTACAGGGTCTCACCTCACGATCTACGTGACAAGTGTCTTCTGTAAGGGGTCATGTGTCAGGAACCCAGCTCATGAGAAAAAGTTGCAGTCCAGTTCAAGTAATGTGCCAGGGGGTCTCCCTTGATGTCCACCTACTTTCTGGGCACAGCCAGGGTTTCTCAGGCACAGCCAAGTTGCTTACATATTCTCCACGGCAGCTGGTTGAGACCCAGGATGCAAACATCCGCCAGTTCCACTACATGGTGGTACGTTCCCAAGCAAACAGTCAAGCGGTCCGTTAAATTAGGGATGCAGTCGATTCCCCATAGTCCACAGTCATTCACCAGGGCTGTGCGTTAGCCTCACAATGTGTGCCCTCTCTTCAGGGCGAGGCGTCCAAATCCTCCCCAACTTGGGGGTGAGGGACGACCTTGACCTCACCCGCATCTCCCACAGAGGACTCAGCAAGCGTTTCCTCCTGGACCTGCAAGTCCTGCATCCGGGCTGCCTCAGCAAGCACTTCCCAGCCCACAGGGCCGCAACGACCTTCGCTTTCTCCGGCCTATGCTGGTTGGGGAACCGTCCACGTCTTCCCACCCCTCCACGGGGGTCCAGCTCTCCAACAGCTGCACGGCTTTTTCCTATGCTGCCTGGAGAACCTTCCATGTCCTCCCTCCTTGGGGGTCCAACTCCTGAGAACACTGGCTACTGGATACCACACACTGTGTGGGGGCCAATGTCCTCCTGCCCAGAGTCAGACTCCATTCCTACCTGGCCGGAAGCCAGGCGTCCAATTGGGTGGAGGCCTCGGTGTCGGATGCCCACAACTGTAGGAGCCCACGGCAGCAGTGGACCACAAAGAGGAAGGTGACGCCCGCCACGGCCAACAGGGCGGCGTGCTATCCAGAGGCTCGAGAGGACCACCTATTCACCGAGGGGTCACATTTCTCTCAAGCAGATCATACCTCCTGTTCCTGGCGCTACTCCTCACAGGCTTCCTGAGACTGAGCTTTCATACGTATAAACTGCTCCTTTACCTTTTGAGGAGCTTTGGCTGACACCACACCCTGCTCGCTGTGCCATGTGTCATGCGGGGTCTCTGGTCTCACTCCCCATGCAAGAACGCAGGACATGGTGAGGCCAAAAAAGAACAACAACGGAGCGATAGACAGGGGAGTCATACCACTATAGTCTCGCTGGCAGCTGGTCGAGACACTTGTCGTTTCTCATTTTGAACCAACCAACAGCTACCCAGTTCCCCCTCTTGCTTTCTCATGCCACAATGATGGGTTTTCCACACTGATGCTGG
The DNA here is from genome assembly GCF_036562045.2 of Rhinolophus sinicus. Lineage (NCBI taxonomy): Eukaryota > Metazoa > Chordata > Mammalia > Chiroptera > Rhinolophidae > Rhinolophus > Rhinolophus sinicus. The sequence continues at coordinate 87,684,641 of NC_133754.1, forward strand.
AGTGATTGTTTAATTAACACATTGCGTACGGTGGGGTTTAAATCCCTCATACCCCTCTGTTCCGGCAGGTTTTTAAAAGAAACTACTTTAAAATGCACTCTTCTCTTTAAAGCGTAAATGCTTCTATGTCATTTATTATTTTTCTATGGAATTTTTTAGGATTTACTCACCTATGATGTTAGTAATCCCTCCTGGTGTGATACTGCAGAAAGCGGCTTCCTTTGTGCAGTGGGACATGGCAAAAATTGCATATGTACTGAGTTTCACTTCTCACTTTTTTTGATGCGCACACTTTACACGCCCGTGAGTGATATTTTTTCTTTCCTCTTCCCACTATGGGCTCCAGATGATGCATGGCCAAATCTCCCGAGAGCCTGGCTGCATTGTCTTCCTTGGGGGCCCACTGCGCAGGCACTTGCACAGCTGGTTCCCTATCGCCCCTCGTCTCACCTCCCTGTCTTGGCCTCTCACTGCTCTCTGCCCAATCTTTTGAAATTCTCGTTATCCGTCCTTAACGCATGGCTCAGAAAAAACAAAGATTCTCGTGATCCGTACGCAACGTGTTAAGGGCACACATATGATTGTCACTCCTCTGCTTAAACCCCTCTGTGCCTCCCTATTGCACCCCAGAATTGTTCTCAAGGCGCTTCCTTCCTTCAACCTCCTAGTCCTTGCCGTCCAACTACATGCAGCTCCCTGATGGGCCGTACTCTCATTCCATGTCCTTCTACACTCCCCGCGCCCAATTGCAAATCCCACAGAATCCAACAAAGCTCAAATTCTAGTTTCACTTATAAGCTGGACCTGCAGCAATTTCTGGGACATGCAGCCATCTGGTGGCTAAAACAAGTAACAGTCTTTACTGTATTCTTCCTGCCAGGCTCTTTCTTGTCAGTGGAATCCATGACTTGAGTGGCACAGAAGTAACAAACTGATCAGATGGCTGAGTCACGAGTCTGGGGAGGATGGGTGCCTAATTAGCGGGTATAGTGAAGTTAACACGGAGCGTGACAGGCTGCAGTACTAGGCTAGGTCTACCATGGCGAGATTTACAAGGATAAATGTGAAGCCCTACAGCCAAGTCCAAAAACCAAACTCCAACTCTGCCAGTAAGAAGCACAGGTGCTCAGGGGTTTCTAGTAACCCTGATGCCCCGAGTCCGGCCGCATCACCTCTTGCCTGGATTCTTGTGGTACCTTCCTGTCTGGAGCCCTGGCCACTGGTCTCTCCCCATGCTCGTCCTTCCTCCACTTGGCCTGCAGTCATTCTCTGGGTAAAACGTGTAGGACCTCCTGGGGGAGCTGTCAAGCGGACATGCACACACAGCTTTAAAGAGATGTGGGGTTGGAAACAGCTGTCCCTGCTTTTGTGGTCCTTGAGCTCATGGGAGAGGATGGGGTCCCTGGAGAGAGGGAAGAAAAGCAAGAGGGAAGAGGGCACAAGGGAGACCCTGGGAGGACGGGGGGAGGTAAGAAACATGGCAAGTGTCAGAAAGCCAAAGAAGGAGTTTCGGAAGTGCAAGGTGGCACAAGGCGCTGAAGACTGCAGGGACCAAGCAGGATTTGGCCATTAGGACTTGGGAGCACCTTGCCACAAGGAAAGTGGGGCAGAAAGGTAGTCGTGGTTTCTGGGATAAACAACAGATGAGATGTTGTGTACAGGCTTTAAGGTAATGAAGGATAAAAGCGAAGTCTTTGTTTTCTGAAGGTTGGAGAAATGTATCAATTAGCAATTGCTGCATAACAAGTCTCCCAAAACTCAGTAAGCTAAATGAAACCAGTTATGTTTTCTGGCAGGTCTGTGGGTTGGCTGCGGGTCACCTAATCTAAGCAGGGCTGGCTAACATGGCTCTGCTCCTCGTGTCTGGTGATGGCAGAAATGCAAAAGCAAGTGGGGACACTCAAGGCTTCCTGGGCCTGATACCAGAACTGTCACAATGACATTGTTCACGTCAGTCTATTGAACCCCACATCATGGGTGGAGAAATATACTCCACGTTGATGGAAGGAACCTGCAAAGCCATATGGTAAAGGGTAAAAAATTGGGGCCATTGATTCTTTCTACCATGGGAGACAAGCAGAGCTGGAGATGGAAAGAAAGGAGACATCAGAGAAGGAGAGACTGGACAAAATTTAGTGCAGACTGTGAAAATTGTGATAGGCACTGAATCTGGAGAAGAACTCGACTCGTGTGGCTTTGCCAATGACTGGCAGTGTGGCTTTGGGTTGGTCACTGGACCTGAGACTCCATTTCATTTTCTGTGAAGTGGAAATGATCACGCCTACCTACAACACGGTGGGAAAATTACATGAATATAGAAAGTGTTTTACCATAAAATGCAAAGCTATGAAAATGACACAGTAAGTTTCCAAGAGAGGTGGGAGACTGTCACGGGCCACAGGGACACAATGGCTCTTTTCAAGCACTGAAGGGCATTCATGTGGAAGCGGATGTGACACAAAGAGGCCTGTGTTACAGACCAAGGATGAATGATGGAAATGAGGGGGTAACGGTGGGGGAGGGGCCGTGCCATCAAAATAACATTTGAGTCATGAGTAGAGTTCACATGGCTTTAGGAGGTGGTGAGTTTTTCATCGCCGGGGGTGTCAGCACCGAGCCTGGCTGACCTGCTATCTTTGGAGGACACTTGAAGGGGAGTTGCAGCCTTTCATGGGTGCTTGGATTGGTCAGCAGTTCTCAGCCAAGGGCTGTCCCCCACCCCACCCCACCCCCAGATACGTTTGGTTTTTGTCCAAATGTATGGGTGATTCCAATGGCTTTTGGTAGGTGTGGGCCAGGGGTGCTAAGTCTCCACTATGCTCAAGAAGTCCAGTGGAAAACGATCACACTCAAATTGCCATAAGTGCCCCTTTTACGAACACTGGACCAGGTGATTTCACAGTTCCAGTCTTGAGAGTGGAAATGTAAGGCAGCAAGCTCCCCGCCCCCATTTCCCACAATGCCTCACTGCGCCAACTAAGAAAGTACCGGTATTTGACTTTAGAAGAACCTTAAACGTGACAAAACAAGCACAGTCACCACAGCAAAACATTATAATCCATTTCAAGAGCAAAATTATACTCAGAGTTTTATAAAACAGTCATAAATACAACGACTATGTAAAGGGCTGTGAAAAGGTTGTCAGGCACATAAATCATCGATTATTCTAGCATGTAAAGAGAACCCACGTCCTCGCTTGGAGACTCCCACATTCAAGTTAATGTGCTACCTGAAATAAATAGTACCCATTTAATGGACTATTATTTTGTTTGCCACTTAGAACACAAAAAGCTCTTTGAAGATCTGTTTTCTTTAAAAAATGGACTAGGCAATTTAAGCTAGTACATTCTTTTCCATCAGCGTTCATATTTCCTCCCTTCCTTCCTCCCTTCCTTCCTTCCTTCTTTCCTTCCTTCCTTCTTTCCCTTTTCAGTTATAGTTGACATTCAATATTATTTTATATTAGCTTCAGTTGTACTGCATATTACTTAGATATTTATATAATTTATGCAGTAATTTTCCCAAATTAGTCCAGTATCCAGCTGGCACTATACAGTTATTACAAGCTTACTGAGTATATTCTCTACGCTGTACCTTATATCCTGTGACTATTTTGTAACTACCAATTTGTACTTCTTAATCCCTTCACCTTTTTCACTCTGTCTCCCAACTCCCCACCCCTCTGGCAACCATCAGTTTGTTCTCTGTATCTGTGAGTCTGTCTCTGTTTTGTTTATTTTGTTCTTTAGATTCCACATATAAGTGAGATCATATGATATTTGTCTTTCTCAGTCTGACTTATTTCACTGAGCATAATATCCTCTAGGACCATCCATGTTGTCACATATGGTAAGATTTCATTCCTTCTGTGGCCGAGAACATCCACATTTTCTTGATTTGGGAGCTTGGATCAAAGTAGTAGATTTAGTAAACGTTTGCTGTTGATGGTGGTGTTTCTCTCACTGAGGCATTTTTAAAAGAAAGGGCTGATCTGCATTCTCCATATCCCCTTTTTTCTCCCCCTTCGCTCACTCAGAACCCATGTCATCCAGAGGCAGGAAGAGTACTTGGCCAGCGAATGGCTGGAACCGCAGGTCTGCCTTCCTGCACGTACCAGGCCATTGCCAGGCCACGAGCAATGACTGCTAGAAGGAGTTCTCAAAAAGCATGGTCTGCGGAGGCCCGATGGCAGCTGATTCTGGACCATCCTCAGGGAGGTACGCAGGAAGAACTGAGGTGTGTCTGTCACTTTGGCAGCAATCCCGGCCAAGAAAAGTAGAGCCTCCTTGCGGTATTTCATTTTAAAATGTGAGCCTTTTACCTATCAATTAGGGGTTGGGCATTATTATAGTAGTTATAATCATGGCTGTCCCTAGCATGTTTAACATAAATTTTTAAACAATTTTTCAGAAACATACACTCACGCAGCAACACAAAGTGTTATCCAGGACACTTCTCTCAGGTTTGCAAACTGAAATTTGGGTTTGTAGACTTGAACTCCTACAACTTTTTAAGAAACATCTTCAATGCTTCAGTTTGAAAGTATTTGGCCTGTTATCGTTGCTATAAGCATTAGGGAGGTGAAAAGTTCCATTAGAAGTAGCAGCATTGGGGACAGAACTCTGCCCAGGGGCCAGGACAGGTGGCCCGTTTCTCAACAGGCATTAACTTTGTGGGCTGCTCAGCCTGTGGCAACCTGTCACTTTGATGGCCCCCAATGAACACCTCCTGCTTTTCCTGCCCAGTGCTGACCCCTCTCACGCACACTCTGGGCCTGGCCACATGACTGGCACTGGCCAATGAGACCTCAGCAAACCTGATGCGAGGCGAGGCTGGATGGACCCATGAACAACAGGTCTGTCCTCTCAGAGCCGCCAGGTGAAGACGCCTGATTCCTGCTGGAGGGATCGCGTGGACAGGTGCTTGGACAGCCCCCAGCTGTGTCAGAATGTGAATGGAGCCTCTTGGCTGTTCCAGCCTCAGCTGCCTCAGCACCCAGCTGGGCCCTGCTCACAGCCACGAGTTGTATGTGGCCTCAAGTGACCTCAGCCATAGGCAGCAGAACTGCCCAGCAGAGTCGGCCCAAATTCCTGGCCCACAGAAAACTTTTGCTTGCTTTGTAAAAGAAAACACTTCTTTCCACCCAATACCCCAACGTGCATATGGGTCCTTCATTAGATGATGCCAAAGTGTGTAATCTCAGCAGAAAATGTCCCTTTATAGCCACTTCAGCATCAAAATGAAGCAGGAATGGCAAAAGTCCTGGGCAACAGACACACTTGTATCTGAGAGTATAACTATTTGCATTTTTGATATCATTGTTTTTCTGTCCTTTCTGATGGTTTCCCAAATATATCCTGCTTAAACATGTAGGATTTTTCAAGAATGTAAACCAATACAACTTTCTAGATCCACTAAATACAGCCAATGGTGCCCTCATAACTATACCAGGAATCTGTAGGAAGTGGGCAAGAACTGGAGGGACACGTGCCTGTTTTGTTAGGAGATGAGTTCTTTTCCACGTAGCTATCTTTCCTTTATCTTCATGAATATCTATGCCTGTCTCCCAGCTAGACTATAAACTCCACGGGGGCAGGTTTCCTCTGGGTTTGGGTCCCATGCAGAGTGCCTGGCACAGTCAGTGCTCAGAACTATTTGTTAATGAGTTGTGGGACGTTTGGATAAAGAACCCAGAAAACTACCTCTGGTTATCGTCAGAGATGAAACAAAGTTGGTCAGAAGTCACAACTTGTTATACAGGGGCCCTCTGCTCATGAGTTTAAATTTCTTGAGATGTAACAGCATCGTATACTGACAGTACCTTCGAATCTTCTGGCTTAACCCTTGCTTTTTTAAAACACTACGAACAGGCACATCAGACTGCACAAGGTGCGTCAAGCTGTTGGAACCATCCCGACCACGTCTGCTCGCGAGGAAGGGCCAGGTCTGTTTCCACGTACTCTGCGGCAATCAGGCTCCTTCCCGCACCTGTGCCCTGGGCTGCATCCTAGGCCAGGCACCTTTCGGGTGGGCATCAGCACGGGGAGGAACCAAGCCTTCTCCCTTGTTCACCTTGGCCGGGACCCTAATTTCTGAGGGTAGAGACTTGCGGAAACACAGCTGCCTTAACAGCTAAAGTGGCTGGAGAAGTATGTGTGAGGAGAGATATTCCAGGAAAGTCTGGGCTTATGCCCTTCTGGAAAGACAGGTGCTTTCCCTAACAAATTCCTTTACTCACCAAGGAGCTTCTGTCCCCACACGGGCTCCCTTCTTTCTCTTTCCTCCCCGCAATGGTAGGTGGGTTTAGAAGCAAACATTCAGGAAAATTAGGAACAGTGCTTATGTATCTTAGTGTCACTAAGGACAAAGTTTATGTGTATAATGAAGAGGGCTGGTGCCGTTTAGTGACCCAGAAATAAAGCTGACCAAACTGAAGAGATTTGGCAGACAAAGTCAAGAGGTTTGCAGGAATGGTTACTTGCTGGGTTACAGTCATTCTTACAGAAGTGAAAGCTGTAACTTTAAGTGGTATATTAAAATTAAAACTGCTACAAAATGGTAGCTATGCATAATCAGTAATCTTTCACTAGTCAGTTCTTTCTACCATCACATAGGACAAACAGTTTTGATGGTACCATTGCAGAAACAGATGCAGACAATAGTTCTTTACTGCTTTTCTATGGTACAGAAGCGTTACAAATCACTACAATTCCATAAATTTGATTGTTGCAGACTAAAACTACATTCGACTGCAGCCTAAAATATTTTTAAAATACTGTAGCCGTCCCTCACCGATGATATTTTCCTTTCCATATTTTGAGTTATTGCCAAGGCTGTTCATAAACTAAATGGTTAAGCTTCTTGGGGAGTTCAGTAGGCGATACCCAGGTAAACGGCTGTGAGGTGCCAGGTGAGCCAGGCAGGCCTATGGTTAATAACCTGGGTCTACATTAAACTTGAGCCTGAAGCCACCTACTGTCCCAATTCAAGCAGAGATGAGAGTTAAACACTAGAAACAAAACACACAGTAAGGCTGGTAAAGCCTTTTAAAATACACAATCAGAAATAACAAACAGGAATACATCCAAATGCCACAGTGATGTCAAACAATATTTAACTTTCTCCCCAAAGATTGTTTTTCAGAAAGTCCTTATTTTTCAGGTACACCTCACCTCCGTGGAGTCTTAAAAATCACCCTTGGCCAAAGAACATGTGCTTCTCTGACACAACACCTTTGGGGCTCATCCCCAAGGAAAAGATGCATAATGACATTATGGGGTGGCTATTTTTATTAAATATATTAGTAAAAATATGTTATATGCAATGGGAAAGGAATTTAATGCTTAAGACAAAACATTACAGAAAATACAAAAATGGAGAAATGAACATATCAGTTTACCTCTGTTTTTTCAACAAAAATCATTAAAATCAAAATAGAGGATTTTTGTTTTCTTTTCAACATAAACTTACAGGACAAAGGGAACCGAGGACTCAGTGACAACATTTTAGAAGATGTGCCTGTGAATGTGAGGTCCCAGGAGGCTGCCGCTGCACGTGACGCTACATTGTTCTAGAACATGTGGTGCTGAGTAACTCTCGTTCACTTGGGGTTTCAATCCAACTCTTGAAACTCATTCCAGTAGTGTAACAAGGATCATAAAACAATGCCTTCAAAATTCTGAGGGAAAATCATTCCCAATCTACAATTCTATATCCAAACTCTCAATTAAATGTGAGAGTAAAGACACGTACAGATACTCACAGTATCCTAACAGCTCCCCAATAATGATCTCGTCTGACAGTCATCGTGCCACCATGTACTCTTTATCAGAATCTTCTGAAAGATATGCCCCACCAAACTGAGAAAGAAAGAAATGGGTTCCAGGAAACAGGGGATCCCCAGGGTAGTTATGAAGGGAGCACCCCAGAGGACACCTGTGCAGCAAATCTGTGAGCAGTTGGTCCAGACTGGAGGTAATCAGAGGCTCTCAGAGGGATTTCTTAAAAAAGAATTTGCTAGGATACCTAATGCGTTTGCATGTACTGAGAGGTTACACAACTGGGAGAAGAGTCTGGCTACAGATTTGTAATAAAATAGAAAACCAATCCAAAAAAACAAACAAAAAAAAACAAGAGATAATTTTAAAATGCAGGCAAATAAGTTCAATAAGGAAAAGTAATCATAGTACACAATATGACAAAACTGTGAATAGCATTTACATTGTCATAATAACAAACAGTGAATATGGATGTGACCAAAATAAAAGTATTAACAGTATCGGGAAGATGGAAAGAAGGAAGTGTGTGAAGAGGAGAGTGAGGTGAAAGGTTGGTCTTCCATAATGGAAATTCAAACAACACTGCCTAAAATTGAAAAACTATTAAGGGAAAATACAGGCATATTATTTGGAGCTTTGGAGATAACAAAGAATCAGCTAGAATGGTTGAGCCTGGTTGCCTCTGGGGAGGGATGAAATACAGGATAGGGGGAGACTATTATTTCGAAGTAAGGTTTATAGAGCTATTTGATCATTTAAAATGTGTAAGTATAATTTTACTAAAAGCAACAAAATTTGTAAAAATGGAAGTCCTTGAATTTATTACTATAACATGTTAAAATCAGCCAACATGTCAATGTGTATAGGACAAATGTGTTTTTACGTTAAAAACAGAACTGAAAATGGAAAAAAAATTTGCTGACAATGCTTGATTAGGCCCTTAACACATTCTAACTAATATTTATGAAATTATTTTACCTTCTGGACTCTCCCATTTCCAGGTTTGTCAAAGGAGATAAGATCTAAGTTCCCTTGAAATCTGAGTCTACTTAAGTGTAGTTCACTAAACATGGTAAATACATCTTTATGGACCAGCTTCTAAATTAAAGTACGCACAGGCTATTCCGTTTTAAATGGGCCTCATTTTCAACCAGTAAGGCTAAATGGGGTTTGTTTTACTGAAGGGCAGGATATTCAATAAATCGGCCTAAATAATAGAAAAGTTCCACACAATATTAAATAGATCCATTGGATTTTTAATAGCCAACAGTATAATTGCATTAAAAATATCATCACTTTAAGATACATGTCAAATGCTGATACGAGAAATTAAAGGCCTACTTGGTCAACCGATAAGATAAAATTTGATCATGCTGAACAGTGTGCTCTGTCCTTGCAAAATAAGCCACAGTGTGTATGTCAGCTAAGGTCACGGAGGAGGGATTTCACTTTTCTGTGCTAGGAGACAAATATAATAGATTCAGTTCTCTGCTTCAGAGGGGCAGCAAGTCAGGTTGGTTCTACAGAACATCCAGCTGTGACCAAACCCCACCCCACAAATGAACTTTTGATGGATTTATGTATAGTCCAGGTAAGCATAGCTACTCTGTAGATCTTCCATTACCCTTTTGACACAGGTAGAAAAAATTATTCCATGTTGAGGATGTTTACAAAATGGTCTAATTCATGTGTATCAATAACCTGAAGCACAAACACAACAAAGCAAAAGCCATAGGTTATGTGTTACCTTTCTAAATGAAAATTGAAATGAGAGATTGCAAGTTGCTTTTGACTCATCCACTCTAAACCTAATTTATTTAAGACATTTGAAGATGGTACAGTGGAATTTGTCCTCAAGCTTTGGTACCTGACCATAAAAAAAGCCTCAGGTATCATGGTTATACTAGACGATTTAAATGGCCCTTAGGTCTGATACAGTATTGGCACGTACCGCGTTTCCCCCAAAATAAGACCTAACCATAAAATAAGCCCTAGCAAGATTTTTCAGGATGACATCCCCCAAACATAAGCCCTAATTATTATAATTATTATAAGACCTGGTCTTATTTTCGGGGAAACATGGTGGTAAAATACACACTTATACTCACTGGATGGTTTACACTAGTGGCTTTCAGCAGGGGTGACTTTGCCCCTTAGGTAACATTTTTGGTTGTCATACTGGGTGGGGAGTTGCTATTGGCATCTAGTGGGCAGAGAACAGGGTTGCAACTAAATGGTCTACAACACACAGGACAGACCCCACAATAATCATCTGGCCCCAAATGCCAATAGTGCCAAGAGAGAAACCCTCATCTATGTTGATTTTCTTGTGTTATAAAAACAAAGACAAAATTCTAGCAAAGGCAGTACGACTATTCTAGAATATCAGTGAAGGGTTTTCTGGCACATCACTCAGGTAGAATTTTGAGTAACTCATAGCTTTAAATTTTTGATGGAGGTTAAAAATGTACACTGTCAGCTCTAGAATACAAACAATTTTTTCACTCTGCTACTGGATACATTTTTTAAACTTCTCAGAATTCAATTTGTGACATTTGACAGTGAGCATGCAATTTCCTCTATTTTAAAAAGTATCCAAAGCAAATTACGCTGTTTCCATTTGGAGCTGAAAACCTAGCACAGAGTTTGGCTCCTAGGTGCTCAGGAGTTGAATAAATGGTACCATACATTTAGATGTCGGCCAGAAATAACAGAGGCTTGAATACCAGAGTCAGTAAATTATAAAGGTAGCCTGAGCCCTAACTCGGAATCACCTCTGCAGGTGGCTGAGGCATCCCCTATTGCCCACGTTCGGACCCTTCCTTCACTATGTTGTAAAAAGCATCACAGTTCAACTGTTAGGAGACCAGTCTGCTCAGCTTACAAAGAAGTTAGAAAACTGTCAAAAATTGGCTCAGGGAACCAGAACTGGGTCACCCAGGTCAGAGCAGCTGGTTACCTTTTGCTATCAGGAAAAGTATCCCAGGCTAAGCACAATGAAGACATCTGAAAGGCAAAAGGTAATAAAGTAAGTGAAACAGACTGGTTATGGAGTCCGTCTTAAAATGGGGCGCAATCCTGGTAACGGTCTTGAGTTGCTCTTCAGTTGGCCTCTGAAACACTGCGGTCTTGCAGTAAGCGTGGACCATCTTTCAGGAACCCAGGATGTGCCCTTGAAAGCAAGTGTGGAAAAGGTGCAAAATAAAGCTCTAACCTAGATCTCCAAAGAGGATGAAAATTACCTATGCTTAAGACTCCAAGCGTCAGTGTATGTTCATGCTTCATATTGGGTACATGAGTATTTGTTCTAACAATATACTTTTTTATATGTCTGAAGTATGATATAATGCAAAATGATAGTGAAAAGTAAAAAGACTTCAGGAATATTACACATGAAATGAAGATACTAAATGACGCTTAATCCTAAATAGCAATAGTAACAGCCACAGCTAAATGCCAAGTGGTCACTGTTGACAAAATCAGACTTTTAAAAAAAATTGGTGTTTAGCCACTTGCGCTAAAGTGTGTCAAAAGCGAGGTGTTGTGGCAGATCCGAAAGCAGATGTGTTCACGCATAAAATGAAGATTTATGAGAGAAGGGTATATTTTTGCAAACTAACTGAGGAAGAAAAACTCACAGAAAAGCTTTAGCAGTAAAACAATGAAACAATACATGTAAACCTGTGTGTACTCTATATGGCAGGCGTGGCTTGAACCAGGCCCGTGCTTACCCCACCTCACGCCGGCATATTCTGTTGTCCCTTGGCAGAGAACAAATGCAGGGCTATTCTTGACAAATTATCAATTTACTATTATCCTCTCAAGATGTATTATTATTTCAGTGCAAATCCTGATTTCTCAGGCCAAGGGACAAAGGCTCTGGACTGAGAATGACTAGATGTCAGTTGCCATTGTTAGCCAGGGGCTCCCGTGACAGCTCAGCGCTCTGTGCGTCCCCAGTCACTGCCCTCTCCTGCTTCCCAGTGTGACCACCTATCTCCACTGCTTTCTCTCAGAAGTTCCTCTTGTCCCTACTTTTGCCTACAGCCCCGTGAGTTCCTTCAGGACCCGCCGTAAGCACCTCCACTTCTCCAAGGGCTGTCTCTCCAGGACGCCCCAGAGTGTATGCCTGTCCTTTGTTGTGCCATCACTGCTCCCACAGTTACATCCACAGGGAAGTTCTCAACCTTGAAGGCCATCGGAATCACCTGAGGGGCTGTGAACAGACGGCCAGGCCCCACCGGTGTCTGAGTCCGGAGGTCAGCGTGAGCCCTAAGAAGCTTCATTTCTAACAAGGCCCCAGAGGATGCGATGCTACTGGGCAGGGACCCCACTCTGAGAATCGGTCTCTATGGCTTGATTACATGCTTGGACCTTCCACTGGATGGTGACCTTCTGAGGTCAGGGAGCATTTCCTACACATCTCATCTTCAGGTCTAGCCAATGTCCAGCAGTCATTTGATCAGTCAACAAATATTTACTGAATGCCTATTATGTGTCAGAAACTGCTGTAGGCACTGGATTCAGCAGTTAAAAAAAAAAAAAGTATATATATATATATATATATATATGTATACATTATATATATAAATATACATATGTAACATATTACATATTACATAATACATAAAATATATATATATATAGTAACACACACACACACACACACACACACACACACACACACATCCCTGCCCTCATGGAGCTTCCCTCCTGGTACTATACATAAACTCTCAATAAATGTTGAAATCTGACCAGTTGTATAGAAGGAAAAATGGCATTATCATGGCCATTTTAATAGTGCTATGGAAATATTAACTTTCCATTTCCTAATAATAGCTTTCCCCATTTGCATGTTTCTCCCTTCTGATATCCTCCCTAACACTTGACACATAAATCCGTAAACCTAGCAGTATTCCAGGCTTTTGGGTCTTGCAAAATATTTACTGATTTATAAAATATTTGATGTAGTTGACATATTAGTAAAAAACAACAAATCCAAGAAAAACTTAAACACATATAATTAATATATGAAAGCAACAGGGGAGATGAAAGCAAATGTCAATGTTTTCTATTGATAAATATGAAAGAACAACTTAACCACTGGTTAACCCTAAAGGCACCTCTCTTCCCGTCCCTCTCTATTCCACACCCTGTATCTTGTGTTAAAATGTTGATGGCAATTCTCAACTGCCTGGTATGCTGACTTTGAACTCCCAGTAGCCCTAAAAGGCCTGCTGTACAAGCAGGGGCATCTGGTTAACATTTGGATTGTCCTGTGCAATTCTGAGAAACTGGTAGGAGGCCTCGTGAAGCCATGTGATGTCACAGAAAGGAAGGGACAATAGCAAAGGCAAGCCTGATTACGTCACTAGCCAGGAGAGCTGTTCCTCAGAATGTCCCGCCCCAGGCCTGTGCACCAGGGGCCACTGCAACTCCCCCCCTTAACAAAACAGGACCCTTCATCTTTGGACTAATTTTCTGAAAGTTTCTTAGCAAAAAAAAAAAAAAATGACGCTCCCCCAAGAGCAGTTTGGACTGTGAATGAACTGACAATATGTTTACTTTCAGGACTTTCAATATTCTTAAGGTTTTAAAATGTTTTTAAAAGGCCTTGCATTCAAAGCTATGAGATACTCTGTGTTAATTATATGGAGGGAAAAATGAGCAGCATTTCCGAATGGAATTCTAAAAAGCTAGTTTCAATATTCCAGACTAAATATTTTTCTCTTAAAGTCAACACCAAATTTAAGGTTCATTGTTAGTGATTTCAAGAAGTCACTGCTATCAAACAATAACAATGTCTCAGAATACCATTTTCCTATTGCTACCCCAAATCAGTGATATAACACCCTAGTCCAACAAATCATTGTGACTTCTACATATCGAAAGCTTTAAGAAAAATTAATAACATTAAAAAATATATACTTTTAATAATGAAGACCAGGTCCGTCAACTTCATTTTTATGAGTCACACTTAATTAAGTAAATTCTGCTTATTAGAAAGCTTTGGGTACAAATGTGAACTTCTGGTGACTCACACACTGACTCTTAATAATGGCCAGGTTGCCATTTATTTCCCTGGAGCAATTTACTGCCACCATCATAATCCAAAGGAATTAATATTTCTTAGAAGGTGTGTAATTGTCTGCTGAGATGTGACCTCCAGTGAACCAGCCTCTTTCAAACTGGCTAATATAAAGCTAAGACATGGAGAAATCAATCCCTATGGACAATTCAACTGGTCTCATTCAATTATTGCTACCTCATTTAGTGTAATAAAAGAACACAGTACTATATTCTGGAAAACACACCAACCTCAAATAAAAATATTCTCATTAACATCATTCATATGCTAGTAATAAGTTAGCTTTCTTAAAACTTTTTTTCAACTTTTCACAGAAATCCATCCTTATTTTCTGAATTAACTTTTAAAAGTAAAATAAAAATTCTTGAGGTCTTCACTCCAGTTTAGACAGGACTTCTCAGTGGTTTCCAAGACACAGCTTCTTGTTTTGGTGGTGCTCTTCTTTCGAAAGGCTGGGTTTTACCACACCATCTAGTGTTCAAGGAAAAGTTAACGTCAGGAAAACTTCACTTCGAATATATGGGTATTTGTTAAAGTCATATAGATTGTAAGATCAAAATAAGGCTTCAGTTAAAAAGGAATATTCATTTTAGTTTATCTTACAATTCTCCACGGTTGAAGAACAGATTCTAGACAACTCATTCAGGTAATACCATATCTGACCTTTAAAAAACTGGATTCACTCAACAGTGTAAGGCCAACAATTCATCAAACATTTTTTGAGAAAAACTTATTATTTTTATTAGGCTGGAAGAAAGAAAATGCACCTCCTTATCCTCCAAGGAGAGGAGGGAACTGTCCATGGGGCAGGGAGAGCATGAGGGAATGCTCCATCATTCCCACACTCCTCCATGGGAAGGAAGACAGAATTAGCTCATCGTTCAAGTGGGAGAAGAGCTTGGCTTTAACCTCTTTTAATAGCTTTATTGGGACAATAAGTTGTGTGTGTTTAAAGTGTACAATTTGATGAGTTTTGACATTAGTATACCTCTGAGAAACCACCACCACAGTCAAGGTGATGAACACATCCATCACCTCCAAGTTTCCTTCTGGCCCCTGCTTCCCGTCTTTTAAGGGATCTGACTGCCCTCCAAGCCTGTCTTCTACTCGACTCTGTCTTCCTGGTCATAAGGACACCTGGATCGCAGTGCAATCTTGCCTTCCAGAGGTAGATCTGGAAAGCCTACTCTCTCTCATCTTATGATGCAATATTTGAAACATAAAAAAAGAATACATAGAATATATATGGGAGTTTTAAAACCTAATAATAAAATGAACATTCAAGAACCTATTACCCAACCCAAAAACTAGAACATTACTACTTCCTGTGTGCTCCCCATATGATCCCATCCCTCTTTTTACCCCCATTCACAGGTAACCATTATCCTGAATCCTGTGTTTATCATCCATTGCTTCTTAAAAATAATTTTACCACATACTCGTATACTAAGCAATACACTATCTGGCTGCCTTTTGAATTTTACATAGAAATTGTATCTTAATGTATTTAGTCTTCTGCAACTTTTCACTTAACATTATATTTCTGAGATCCATCCATGGTTAAGAATATAGATGTAGTTCATTTATTTTCACTGTTATATAATATTCCACAGTGGGAATACACCATAGTATTTTTATCTAATCTCCAGAGATAAACACTTGTGTGATTTCCAGTTTTCGCTTTTAAGAACAATGTTGTAATAAATTATGTGTCTTTCTGTCTTTTATACAATATGCAGGAGTTTTTTTAGGGCATATACTTAGAAGTCAACTTGGAGTCATGGAGTATACATATGTTCAGATTTACAGAGATAATGTTAAATTGTTTTCTAAGGTGGTTGTATACATTTTCAGTCCAACTAGCACTATATAAAAATTCCTAATGATCTATATCCTCGCCAGCACTTGGTACTGGCAAACTTTAATTTTGTGACTCTAATGGATATAAACTATTGTTTCAATGTGATCTTAATTTGCATTTCCTTGACTACTAATGAGTTTAAGAATTTTTTTCTGTGTTTATTATAGATTTGTGTTTCTTCTGTTGTGAAATATCTGTAACTATCTTTTACCTGTTTTCTATTAAATATTTTTCCTTATCAATTTGTAGGAGTTCTTTATATGTTCTGAAAACCAATTCATTGTCATGTGTGGGAAACATATTCTTCCAGTGTGTAGCTGATCTTTTCACTTTATAATGTCTTTTGAGGAAGAAAAGTCTTTAATTGTAATGTATTGTATTTTCTCATCTTTTCTTTTATGGTCAGCATTATTTGAGTGTGGCATAAGGTATCCTTTCTATTCCAGGTCATAAATATTTTCTTCTAAAACTTAACAAAACATCACTGGACTGCTGGTTTCTCTTTCCACATGCAAAGAGCTTTGGAGTTGCCACATGGTCCTAATAAGTAAAAAGCTGAACAGACTGAAATTTGTTTTGAAATATGCGAGAGTGCTCTGCTCTTTTCAACAAGGCCTGCCCTCAGGCGGAACTAGTTAATCAGTTAATCAGAGCCTAACTGATCAGGGGAAGGGAAATACTCAACTCCAGCCCACTCTAGCCATCTCGTCCTCCCTAAAGTGGGAGAAAAAAACTGAGAAACACTTGTGAAGCTCAAAGTCCAGAGGCACAGGCTCACTACAAAACTGAAGCCTAACCAATGGATCACAGACTGCTTACTCTCCTCCTATACCTCACCAACACATTACTAAAGATCTATTTACAGCAGTTCCTTTTACCTGGTACATCATGTCATTTCATGTTTGGCTGTCAAGAAAAAATTACAAGGCACACTAAAAGGCAAAAATCACAAATCAGCACCACACCTGGCAGGGAAGCTGCACTTATCAGACCGGGAATTTAAAACAACTATGATTAACACGTGAAGAACTCTAATGGATAAAGTATACAGCATGCAAGAACAGATAGACAATGTAAGAGGAGAGATGGAAATCCTAAGAAAGAACCAAAAAGAAATGCTGGAGATTACAAATAAAACACTGTAACATAAATGAAGAATGCTTCTGATGGGCTTACTAGTAGACTGGACACAACTGAGGAAAGAATCTCTGAGCTGGAAGATATATCAATAGAATCCTTGAAAACTGAAAAGCAAAAAGAACAAAGACTACAGAAAACAACAGAATATCCAACAATTGTGGGAAAACAACATAAGGTGTAACATGCATAATGAGAATACTAGAAGGAGAAGACAGAAACAGAAGACATATTTGAAACAATAATGACTGAAAATTTCCCCAAATTAATGTCAGACACAAAAACACAGATCTATGAAGTTCAGAGAAAAACAAGCAGGGTAAGTGCCAAAAACAACACCTAGGTATACCACTTTCAAACCATAGAAAATCAAGGATGAAGAAAAATCCTGAAAGAAGCTAAAAAAAATACCTTACTTATAGAAGAACAAAGATAAGAATTACATCTGACTTCCCAGAAACCACAAAAGCAAGAGTGGAGTGAAACTTAAAGTGTTGAGAGAAAAAGCTCACTAACCCAGAATTCTATACTCTGGGAAATTATCCTTCAAAAGTGAAGGAGAAATAAAGACTTTCTCAGACAAACAAAAATTGAGGGAATTTACTGCTAACAGATCTGCCTTGTAAGAAATGTTAAAAGAAGTTCTTTAGAGAGGAGGAAAATAATATAGGTCAGAAACTTGGATCTACATAAAGTAAGGAAGACTATCGAAGAAAGAGTAAATGAAGGTAAAATTAAAACTTTACTTCTCTTATCTTAATTGATTTAACAGATAACAGTTTGTTCAAAACAATAAAACCAACAATGCATTCAATTATGTGTGCTTATATATGTATTTTATGAACATATTTATATGCTTATGTACGCTTATATGTAAGTGAAAAAAATGACAACAATGATACAAGGGACGGTAGGGAGAAATCGGAATTATTTTATTATTATAAGGTACTCACACTACCCTTGAAGTACTATTTAAAGGTTGACTTGGATTAGCTGTAAATGTATACTGCAAACTTAAGAAGTGTATAACCAATATACTACGAAAGGGGGGAAAATGGAATCATATAAAATGTTTCATTAAAACCACAAAAGGCAGAATAAAGTGAAAGATAAAAATAGAAACTAAGGCCAAGTTCAACAAAAAGAAAAAAGTGATGAAAATGGTAGATATTAACCCAACTACATGAATTATCACTTTGAACATCAATGGTCTAAATGTACCAATTAAAAGACAGATTGTTAGAGTGGATTAAAAAACAAGACTCAACTATTATATAAGTCTATAAGAAACCCATGTTAAATACAAAGACACATATAGATTAAAAGTAAATGGATTGAGAAAACTATACTATATCAATAAAAGAAAGCAGGAGTAGCTATATTAAATTCAGACAGAGCAGACTTCAAAACAAAGAAAATTGTCAGGGCAACTGAAAGTTGTCAAAGCAAAGAAAGGCATTTCATAATGATAAAGAGGTCAATTCTCCAAGAAGACACATAGTAATCCTTAATGTATATCCGCCTAACAACAGAGCATCAAACTATATGAGCCAACATTAATAGAACTGCAAAGAGAAACAAATGACTGCATTATCACAGTTGAAGACAGCAACACCCCTCTATCAGAAATGGATAGGTTCAGAGGGCAGAAAATCAGTAGGAGCATTTCTGAACTCAACAATACCATCAACCGATTGAATATATCAACATCTATAGACTACTTGATCCAACAACAGCAGATACACATTCTTCTCAACCTCACATAGAACATTCACCAATATAGACCACATTCTCGGCCATAAAACCTATCTTCACAGATTGAAAAGAATAGGAATCATATAATGTCTGCTCCCAGACCACAAAGGAATTAAACTAGAAATCAATAACAGAAAGGTAATTGGAAAATCTCAAAGTACATGGAGATTAAACAATACACTTCTATATAACACGAGTCAAAGAAGAAATCTCAAGAGAAATTTTAAAATATTTTGAACTAAATAAAAATGAAAACACACCTTATCAAAATTTAGAATGCAGTGAAAACAATGCTTAGAGGAAATCTTATAGTATTGAATGCATATATTAGAAAAGAAGAAAGATCTAAAGTCAACAATCTATGTTTCCAGCTTAGGAAACTAGGGGGAAAGAAAGCAAATTAAATCCAAAGTAAGCAGGAAAAAAAAGATGAAGAATTAGAAATCAATGAAATTGAAAACAAGACACAGAGAAAAATCAATGAAACCAAAAGCTGGTTCTTTGACAAGATCAACAAAATTGACAAGCCTCTAGCTAGGTTAACTAAGAAAAAAATAGAGGACACAAATTACTAATATTAGAAATCAAAGAGGGGACATCACTACAGATCTTTTGTACATTAAAAGGAAAATAAAGGCATATTATGGACTACTCTATGCCCACAAATTTGATAACCTAAATGAATTGGACCAATTCCTTGAAAGACACAATTTGCCAAAACTCACACATGAAGAAATAGACAATCTGAATAGGCCTACATCTATTAAAGAAATTGAGTCAATATTTAAATAACCTGCCAAAACAGAAAGCATTAGGCCCAGATGGGTTCATTGGTGAATTCTAACAAACATTTAAGGAAGAAATTATACCAATTCTTCACAATCTCTTTCAGAGGATAGAAGCAGAGGGAATACTTCCTAGCTCATTTTATAAGGCCAGCATCACCATAACACCAAAACCAGACAAAGACATTATAAGAAAACTACAGATCAGTATTTCTCATGAACATAGATGCAGAAATACTCAATGAAAGGTTAGCCAATCAAAATCCAACAATGTATAAAAAGAATTACACACTGCAATCAAATGGGATTTATCCCAGGTATGTAAGGCTGGTTCAACATTCAAAAATCAATAATATAATCTATTACATCAACAGGCTAAAAAAGAAAAATCACATGATCATATAAATAGATGAAGTAAAAGCATTTGGCAAAATCCAACACCAAACATTCATGATAAAAACTCTCAGTAAACTAAGAATAGAGGGGAACTTCCTCAGCTTGATAAAGAGTATCTACAAAAAACCTACAGCTAACATCACACTTAATGTGTGGCACTCAAAGCTTTCCCACTA
Organism: Rhinolophus sinicus; assembly: GCF_036562045.2. Taxonomy (NCBI): domain Eukaryota; kingdom Metazoa; phylum Chordata; class Mammalia; order Chiroptera; family Rhinolophidae; genus Rhinolophus; species Rhinolophus sinicus. The sequence goes on from NC_133754.1 coordinate 87,704,617, forward strand.
CAATCAGGTACAAGGCCAGGGTGTCCCTTCTCACCACTCCTTTTCAACATCATACTGGAAAGTCCTAGTTAATGCAGTAAGACAAGAAAAAAAAAAGGTATACAGATTTGGGAAGGAAGAAATAACACTGTTCACAGATGACATGATCATCTATGTAGAAAACCCAAAAGAATCAACCAAAAAACCTCCTGGAATCAGTAAGTGATTGTATCAAGGTTGCAGGACACAAGGTTAATATACAAAAAGTCAACATCCAAAGAATATATATAGGTGGCAAATAAGCATATGAAAGAATGTACCACATCACATGTCATCAGGGAAAAGCAAATTAAAACAATGAGACACCACTGTATGTTTATTCGAATGGCTGAAATCTAGAACACTGACAACACCAAATGCTGGAGCAAATGTGGAATAGGCACTCCCATTCATCACTGGTGGGAATATAAAATGGAACAGCAGCTTTGGAAGAGAGTTTGGCAGTTTGTTACAAAACTAAACATACTCTTGCCATATAATCCAGCAATCATGCTCTTTGGTATTTACCCAAAGGAGGTGAAAATACGTCTACACAAAAAATTGCACACAGGTGTTTATAGCAGCTTCATTCATAACTACCATAACTTGGAAGCGACCAAGATGCCCTTTAGCAGCTGAATGGATAAACTGTGGTACAGTCAGACAATGGAATCTTATTCAGTGCTAAAAAGAATGGGCTATCAAGCCATGAAAAGACATAGAGAAACCTTAAATGCATGTTACTAAGTAAAAGTAGCCAGTCTGGAAAGGTGACATACTGTATGATTTCAACTATATAACATTTTGGAAAAAGTAAAACTATGGTTAAAAAAAAAAAAATCAGTGGTTGCACGGGGGTGACGAGAGGGGAGAGATGAGTAAGTGAAAAATGGAGGATTTTTAGGGCAGTGAAAATGCTCTGTATGATACTCTAATGATGGATACATGTCATTATATATTTATCCAAACCCACAGAATGTACACCACCAAGAGTGAACCCATAATGTAAACTAGACTTTCGGGGATGATGACGTGCAATGTTGGTTCATCAATCGTAACAAATGCACCACTCGAAGGAAGATGTGGGTAGTGGGGGAGGTTATTCATGTGTGGGGGCAGGGGTCATAGAACCTCTCTGTACCTTCCCTTCAATTTTCCTGTGAATCTGAAACTGCTTTAAAAAATAAACTCTTAATTTAAAAAAGTAAAAAAATTACCTTTTCTACTGAAATCTTTAATTTTTTGTATTTGATTTTTGTGTATCATGGAGGTAAGAATCCTGTATCATTTCTTCTACATGGAAAAGCAATTTTCAGCATTATTAACTGACAGTCTACTCTTACCCTTGATGTGCATTGCCATCTCTGTCAGGGATGTTAAGTGTTCCACAGTTCAAAGACTTGTGCCACTTGAAATACCAACAGTGTGCCAACTAATACACAGTGGTTTAACTCAGCCACTGAGTTTTTTTTTGACAAACACGTTTTTCATTTCTCTACATTCTATCTGATTCTTTTCAAATTTGCCTGGCCATTTTTTTTATAATTGCTTGTTCCTTGTTCTTTTTTTTAATAGCATCTTTTACTTCCTAATCATTTTATATCCTCTATTTCATAACTCAAAAACATGAAGTCTTTGGGAGTCTAAATATGCTGATTGTTGTTTCTGCTTACGCTTATTTATGATGGCATTATTTCCTTCTCTGTTTGGTGATTTTTCAGTTATGAGCTCATATTTGATTATATCCTATGGGCCTAAGTTGGGACCACTTTCCTTCTGAGAGAAGCTGCGTTTGCTTCTGCCAGAAGGTGCTAAGGGAGCATTCTGGCTTCCCTGGATGACCCCACGCCTGTTGTGGGAATGTTGGGCTTAGTTCTCCCACTTTGCAGCAGAGCCCAGGCTTATTCTCAAGGTCCCATCCCACAGGGACATTTCTCCGCAAGGTAACCTGGCTTTTGTGTTAGCGGACTGTTGCTATTTAAATTCTAGCAAACTGTTGCTCTTATCGCTATTTGTTTTCCCCCTAGGAGAATAGAAATACCTGGCTATTTTACTTATTTTCTTCGAAGTCCTGTGATTCCTTAAAACGAATACTCGAATACTCATTACGGGTTATTTGAGTTCCAGTTACACTGAGTGGGAGGCCACTTGAAAGTGGTCAGTCACACTGCCTGCCTCCCTCCCTTCTCTTTTGGTTCCTGGGGCTGGAACCCAGGGACTATGAAACAGGAAGTCCCCACAGAGCTGGGCAGCCTCTCCCTTCAGCACCCTCCTCCAGATCTAGACTTGTGGGGTGGGTAAGAGATGGAAGGAAGGACAAATACCACAAAGTCAAGCCCCAATCGAGTAATAAGGCTGATGTTTTAATTTTCATCTGTTCGATTCCTGTGTCTGTTTCTCAGCTGAATCCAAAATTAGAAAGGAATCACATACCATATGGTTCCATTTACATGAAATGGCCAGAATATATGAACTCATAAAAACAAAGCAGATTGGTGGTTGTCTGGGGCTAGGGGTAGTAGAAATGCAAATAACTACAAATGGGTAAGAGGTTTCTTTCTGAGATGATGAAAATATTTTGAAATTAGGTTGTGGTGATGGTGCACAACTCTGCAAATATACTAATAGCCACTGAATTCTACACTTTAAAGGGGCAAATTTATGATATGTGAATTTTATCTATTATAACATTGAGAAAGACAGGGATATGATTTACTGTTATAAAACACTTGTTCAAAAATGCATACAAAGCATAAACTTACGTGCAGGGAACTGTCACAAAGCAAACATACGTTTAACCATCACCCAGGTCAATAACTAAAATACCGCCAGCAAAGCAGATGGCCTTTGTCTTGTTTCCTCCTGATCACGGACCCCTCCAGTCAGTCTGGGACTTCTAAGCACAGCCTGCCTTCCTTTTCCTTAGTGATCTAGGAACAATACATCCTGGAAACAAGGCCTTTGTTGTCTATAAGTGGTAAATATCTTCTCCTATTCCATGGCCTTTGTACTCTCTTTTAATGGTATCTTTTGATAAACATGTTCTTAATTGTAACATAGATAAATTAAGTCATCTTTTTAATGATTAGTGCCTTTTCAGTCCTTTCCCTAACAAAAGGAATTATTAATTGATCCCTTCAAACACTGCTATTGAACACACATTCTTTTATCAGATCCGTACATATTTTTTCTTTCATTGTTTTTCTTGACAAATTTTTAAAAAGAAAGATGAAGCCTACTAGATGTGTATTTTTTTCCAGATTACAAATTAAAAAATTACTACTTGAATAAATCTACTTCAGAACACCGAAAATCAAGATATTCACCTAAGAATTATTTTCATAAAGACCTTTAGACTACTACAGAAGATGGCAGATTAGAGAAAAAAAATATATATATATATACTAAAAAAAAAACAAACCTTTATATTTACTGACTTTTCAGGGTAATCAAATCATTGTTATTATCAAGAAAACTTTACTTATTACACTAAATTTCCGTTTACCTAGAATCTAAACAATGAGAAAGATCACGTAGCTAATATTTAATAATAATGTTGTAAAAATAACATAGCTAATATTTAAAACTAATGTTCAAAATTATGTGCCTAAGGAATTGCAAGATCTCCCAAAGATTATATTACATTTAAAATGTCGGTGTTGATATACAAGTAACAAAGCTTTGAAGACTAGCAATTCATTTATGGTAGCTGTCTTGATTCTTAATTAGATTATGCAAATAACCAGAACATTTCCCATCTCTGACCAATCTGAGCAAATGTGATTTTACTCTAATAAGAATGTATATATCCTCATAATTTGGTCCTAGTTCCATCTGTATTAATTATATGCATTTTTCCCTTCAAACTACCCAAAAAGCTTTTGTTTTGGTATGGAAGAGCATTGTTATTTACCGTTTCATATAAATTTAATTTATAAATTCAATTTGTACATGATTATTTATATTAAACTGCAGATTCTGCAGGACTATTACCAGCACTTTCCATCACACCTAGCAGACAGTAAATATACAAATGTTTGTGAGCAAATTGAATGGCAAAAATCTAACCTGCAAAAGAGTATGCTCCATCTACCACCACCACAATTTCCACCACCAGATTGTTAAAATTCACAATGTATCCTTTCTTCTCAATTAACCTCAATAAAGGACTTGTAAATACTTACTCTCTCTGCTTTCAGGCTCATTTTGTTCAATAACGCGAATTCCTGATGGATTCCACTGCCACTGCAAAAGGGTACAAACATGTTACTTACATGTTTAAGAAACATTTAATAAACAGGATTTCAGCACTCTGCTTTCAAATATCAAAACAACTTTAAAAATGTAAGAAAAAAAGAGTTAGCATGTCTGTACCAACCAAGACTTAAACACCATTGAATGACCCTTAATGATATGACTTCTGGGATCAGAATTAATATTCTTAGAGAAGGAACGAACTTTAACGATCTTTTACCTCCATTTTACAGGTAAGGAAGTGGAAGACCAGAGAAGTGCAGTGACCTGCCCAAGGTTATACACTAACTAAAGACAGCAATAGAATTAGAACGTAGGTCTCCTGTGCCCAATACTAAAGAATTTCCACCACCTCATACTCTATCTCCAGGTCCCACAGATCTTATAATAGCTAGAGAAGGCCTAGAAATTAAAGAATGAAAATATGATCAAGATTATCTTGCCTTTTAATATAGTTACATCATATAAGATATACTATTATATATATCATATCTCTGACGATAGTTTTCCATCTTAACCATTCAGAAATAGGGAAGTTTATAGAGAAGACTGGCGCACCAGATAAGAAAAACTGAGTGTAATCAGTATCTCACAGCACAGCCCTTCCTTCCTTCCCTGTCACCAGAATCACTAATGACTTAACCAAAAAGGCCCCACTAGAGCACTAGCTCCAGAAAGACAATTAAGTGTTTAGTACCTGGGAGCCTCTTCCATAGCCTCAGTTAGTTTACCAAATAAACTAGCTAGTATCATGGGCCATGAAGGGGGATGAGATACAAGATAAACATTTTACCACGTGCACACAAAAAAATCCTTGGAAAGGGAAGACATCTAGAACTGTTTGGTCACCTATAGAAATGGGATGGCTAGGGAAAAAGAGGACTTACAAGAGGTAGTAAGTTATAGATGAAAAAAAATTTTAAAGGCATGTTTTAAAACACGTCAAACCACTAAAATCCATTAATTTGGATGAAGTAAAAACCAGTAATCCTGAATATACATTTAAGGATAATCATAAAAAGACGATTTCTAACTGCAAAAACTTAGAAGAAATCGAGGTGTCCAACAACAGGGGAATGGTTACATAAATGTCAATAGATAGGAATGTTGTACAACTATTAAAAATTATTTTTGAAGAATTTTCAATGACATAGAAAATATAACATGTTAACAGTAGTATCTATGAGTTGTGGGATAACACTAGTTCTTTTTTATTTTCCTAGTCCTCCACAATGAACATATATTACTTTTATAATTAAAAGAAATAACTAATATGGCTGAATAGAGAAAAACCCACATATGTTTAAACAAAAAATGTAAACAAAATTTTAAACAAAAAAAGAGTTTCTGAGTAAATGGACATGGATATACACTGGTAAAATCTATTCTTGAAAATACTGTTGCCCAGTCCTAGCCATAACCCCACAGAACAGAACCATTTACCTTAAGGCATATGGTAACACCTCAAAGAGAAAAGCAAACAGTTTTCACACAAAATTAATTTCAATTTGCTTTAGTCTTGAAAACAGTATCAAATTTACTGATACTCTTATATTACTTTTGACAGTCTAAAAGTAAGTATAATTATTATTAAAATTCAAATTTAGAACAAATACTAGTTCATGTTAGTTACTGGTATTTACAAAACTAGGTGTTTAGCTCACCAGGTAGTTTAAATCATTTATATAATATTGAGAGCCAGGCCAAATGAGGGAAAGGAGGAGAGGTGCAGAGGTAACCTTCACTGGAAGGAGTACAGAGAAAAACCACCGGTACCTAAGTGGGGATTCCTGGGTGAGGGGATTCATCGGTGGGTCTTGGCCCAACAGGTGTTTCTGTGTCCCATCTCTGCCCAAGTGGTTTTCACCCCCTTTGTCTTCCTGGATCCTTCCACTTCTCTTGCCCTATCTTACATTCTTCTGATCTCTTCATTCTCTTTAAAATTGAAAAGCTACTAAAATCCACCAGAAAGCAAGATATTTCAGAATTCACTTAACCCATCACTCACAGTCCTAAAGAGCTAGGTCACTTAATGTTTATGAAGAGAATTTGAAAAACCTGTTTCTTTCCACTCTTCAGGAGGAATGAAGAGATAGAAAAAAAAAACAGAACTGGAGATTTCTCCTTGACTAGTTGGATGTAAGCTTTTGTGTAGTTTTATAAAAGAGGCATCTTTCCAATCTCTCCCTTCTTCAGTGCCTCCTCCTTTTCTTTTTAAAGTTGTCAAAAAACTTGAAATAAAAACAAAAGTATAAGACAAAAATAAAAAGGGTGAAAATTTAAGGTACTTCACAGACAGACGGAAACTAGATAGTATGTTGTTATGTTTTAAAATTTTTAAATATATATACTGGGGGTGTCAAAAAATGTATATACATTTTAAGAAAGGAAAAAACTGTATTAAAATTGTAACACTTAATATATACCAATAACAAAAGATGAATACAAGTCATGTGTATACATTTTTTTTGGCACTCTTGGTATATAGTTTAATAGATATCTTTTAGGTGCTTTATGTGTTCCAGGCACCCTGGACTCAAACGGGAATGTAAAGTTGAAATTTATAAACAGTTCTATTATATGCCTTTTGTACCCACTGCAATTTCTAGTATATAAATGTTATGTTAAATGCCAGAATTATCATTAAAAAGCAACACAGAATCTGGATGAAATCTCTTCGCTGTATAAAATATTATTGGGACATAATGGTGAACTCTGATTGGAATCTGTGGATGAAACGGCAGTAAGGTGTCACTGATAATTTCTTGAGCTTTGTGGTTGTATTTTATGGTTATGTGGGAGAACATAGTATTTGAAGAAATATACAATAAAGTATTTGAGAGTGATTTGGTATCACGCCAACAACTTACTCTCTAATGTTTCTGGAAAAACAAGTTCTTTGTAGTGTTTTTGTAACTTTTCTATATATTTGCAATTGTTTCTAAAAAGAAAACAGTTTAAAAAACCTAAATAGTAAAAAAGAATAAAGATGGTCCATCCTAATCCCTGCCGGCCAACCTGTGGCCTGTCAGGCTTTGCTTGTGGACCAGAGCACCCCAGAAGTCTCACCCGGAGGAGTGAGCACAGCTTCAGTGGGCTCATGCCATGGGAACTTCTAGACACTCTGGGGGGCCAAAAAAAAAAAAAGAAGAAAGAATAAAGAGTTAAAGTTCTAAATTTTCCATGAACTGCTGCAGTACTTTTTTAAAATATATTAGGTGTGAAATCCTTTCTAACCTTTTCTGATTTTTCTCATGAAAAATGTATTGCGTGTGTGTGTGTGTGTGTGTGTCCCTCTCTGTCTTTTGGGTAATCTTAAACTATTTTCACCTCTATTAATCACTCCAAAACAAAAAAAAAAGGATGCGAGTAAAGGTGGGTCATGGATTTTCTTTTGTTAGCCATTAGATGGCACCAAAGGGCCCACTAATTCAAGATCTGTAAGGTTAATATACAACTTTATAGAGATGTAAATTCATAAGGCAGAGATCCCAAACTGAACATTTGTAATTAGGCAAGTTCTTGCACATAAAAATAAACTCAATGATAATAGTTTGTTGAAACCCTTTAAAAGAATGGGAATTACTAATTTAAAATATGCAGCAGGGTACCAAACAATATAATGGCGAGTACACTTGAAAAAAGTGTCTATCTACTTACTGTAAACTTGCTAACACCTTCCAGTTCCCCAAATCGCATGTAAGAGATGTCTGCCTTCTTTTTTCCAACATCTACATCCCCTGCATAGATTTGTTTTATGCCTGCACCCTTAATTAAAGGTACACACTCATCACATGGACACTTGGTCACAAAAATCATACTTCTTTCTTCTGGTTTTATTTCTTGACACCTACAAAAAAATTATGAAATATTAAGAAGGTTGCTGAAAAGGTAAGCTATATTTTAGAGAAATCTTTAAAATTGAGCTGCTTTAAGAACAGATTTACAACATTATAAACAATTACAAACTAACCTTATTCTTGCTGAATTAGTCAATGCTCAAAATACATACTCATAACTGTTAAAATGTAACCTGAACATAATTATAACTAAAATTCATTCATTTATCCTAAGCAATTTGGCAACATTTCAGTATTAGATTACAAAGTAAATGAAAAAAGAGACAAGACACACAGAGAGAGATAAAATGTTTTCTAAGTAAGAACTTTATAATGCTGGAATTAGGGGCTAGAACACCCTCCTTAAAAGTTTATGATGTATTATTAGACATTACCTCCTCATGGTAGCCAAAAGATCTACTCCTTTATCTAGTACCTAATGGATATTTAATAAATGCTTACTAAATTGATGAGTTAATATTAAAGTTCTAGTTTGAGTTATAGTTCCCTTACCCCCCTCAACACAGGATAATTTTATTTAACAACTGTTTGGATTGAACAGATCCATATCTCCATACAAAATGAAGCAACTAAATCTATAATGAAGAGCACAAGGAGAAGAAGAGAGTTGTTTACTGGAGGTAGTTTAGGAGTAAGGGGTGCTCTCATCTGAGGTTATAAGGGTTGTATTTCCGGTTCTGCTTCACCTGGACTAGGACAGCAGAATTTTATGCACCTAGTCTGTTCAAACAATGTATCTGTAAATTAAGCAATCAGTAGTGTGGTGTGTCAATATCATTCCACTTCCCCATTACCTACCAAAAAAAGTCTAAGCTCACAGATCTCCCTATCCAGTCTCAACCAAATCCCAGGTACTCCACAGTCCACCTAACTGGAACATTCATATTCCTACACACACAAGCATTTTTCCTACTTCTAGACAGCTGCTGGGCCTGAAGCAAGAATGGCTTCCCTGCAAGTAAGCATCTCCAATGACCGCAATCCTACCAAACCTTCAGAGCTCAGCTCCAAGGCCAGTTTTTCCATAAAGCTTTTCCCTCCCACCGCCCGTCCATCCAGAGCAGCCCCTGAATTTGCAGAGCACGTGTGTTGGCCTTTCCCGCACAGCCGATCACATCAGGCTGAATGCAGTGCTATATCCCCTACTGTATTATTAAGCACCGAAGGACAGGAACCATGTTTTATTCAGTTTTGAATACCCTACGATCACCCCCTAATGGTTAATGCTGAGAAACATTTGTGGAAATGATCTAAAGGAACATTAAAAGGAGGCAATGTCAGTTATAATCCCTAACAAAAACTATGTTCATTTTGGTTCATAATAAGATCTATATACTCATAAATACAAAATATATGCTCTAGATTTAGAAAACAAGGTTAGGTTACATCCCAGAAGTATACAAGACCCTAAGGACACAATTTTATCCTAGAGAAGGAAAAGGGGAGAAAAGACTCAGTAAAGTTGGAGGCCCTCAGCATCTCTGACAATGGCCTCAGGTCAGGCAGGAAAGACCAAGTAAAACTGAAGTTATGCTTCTAAAACAGAATATTTATTGGAATATTTTTAAAAAGGAAATAAATTACAGCTAGAAGAAAATTAATTTCAACTAACCCTTGCTTCATTTTAAAGAAAACACAGGCAAAGGAATTTCATACCTAAATGTCAAGGCATTCTGCTCTGCATGTACAATGTATCTGAATTTCCTTATTTCTCTGTCTTTTTGCTTGTCGTCCATGTTTGGGAAGTCAGCATATTCAGATCCAACAGGAAAAGCATTATAACCACATCCGATGAAGTACATCGCGCCTGTTCCATCACAATTTCGCTACGAAAGGGAGCAAACCAGCAGAGCTTAGTTTTCGACATTCTGAAAAGGCAACGTGCAATATATTTTTATGCCCATACTTTGTATAAAGAATTTAATTTTCTATGACAAACTGAGCCATCGAAAAAATACAATATTAGCTTTTCCTACTTCAGTGTGGTCTTGTCAACTCTAAATTCCAAGAAGGCTGATCATCTCGCTAATATATAATCTCAAAGCAGTCCTTGGTTTTAGCAGTTAATTAAATACTAGCTTGTAAAATTCACAAATGGTTTCACTTGATTCAGACATCTCTCTCAGAACAGGTTATGTAATGCTGGAGAACAGAAACCATACTTTATTCTTTCAGATGTTTCATACATACCAGATATTCAATAAATGATTATTAACTTATGTGCTCTGTGCTGTGTAAGCCAGAAATTTAAAAAATATTTTGAACAGATGATTTCTATTATTGGGCTAAAAAATGTGCCATTGTGATACAGTTGGAAAGAATAAATGAATACAATTTCCTTGAATTTTCAATATTTATTGAGCCTCTATTGTATGTGTATACTCGTATATTATCATAGAACTTCTTACCTCAGTGACTTTTCTTTAGTTCTCCTGGTCAATGGCATATTAGGTATTAATATGAATGCTTTATCAATTATTCAAGTGAATATTTTATAAATCATAGGTGTTTATAATAGTTTGGAATATGCTATAATAAACTTCACTAAATTTCAATATCTTATAAATTACTCATGTGATATTATCAACAGACTCATTACTGTAGCAGCTTGATAAAAATCATTGTTATAGTGAGCCAACAAAAGCTTACAAATATTTATCTCATTAATAATAAATTATTCTTCAGTACTTACTAAATGTCAAACATCAGGCTGAGTTTTATATGTATTATTTCATTTAACCAACCCTCACGACCTGTAGAATATTACTAGTATTATTCCCCTTTCGTAGATAAGGAAACAGGCCGAGAGAGACTAAATAACTTGTCCAGGCTCACAAAGCTAGTAAGTAACACAGCCAGAATTCAAGCCCAGGTTGCTTGACTCCAAACCCACTTTACCATGCTGCGTACACTCTAGATAATTTAACTGGAAACTTAAATTCCCCACAAAGTAGTTGAGAACAACCAGATGTTAAGTCAAAGGCTGAGGAGCATTCACATGAACACAAGTGAGAATTCCCGCCACAGGCCAGGCACTGGGAATTCAGCTGTAACTAGGTAGAGAATTCCCGCCCTTGTGAACCTGACAATCTAGAGATGATAAGAACCTGGACATTCATTTTAACTGTGATGAGTGTCACAAATGAGCTGTACAGAACGCTACGGGAGTTTAGGGCAGAGGAACCTAGTCTAGTAGGCGTTAACAGTTGAGGCAGAGATAAGTAGAGTCAAGAGATATTTTGAAAGTGGAACCCACAGTAGCATGTTTCCCCGAAAATAAGACCTAGCCAGACAATGAGCTCTAATGTGTCTTTTGGAGCAAAAATTAATATAAGACCCGGTCTTATTTTATGATAACATAAGACCGGGTCTTATATTATACAACTTAATGTAATATAATATATTATAATATAATATAATACAATACCAGGTATAATACCGGGTATAATATAATACCAGGTCTTATATTAATTTTTGCTCCAAAAGACGCATTAGAGCTGATTGTCCGGAAGGTCTTATTTTTGGGGAAACACGGTACTTGGTGACTGAGTGCATGTGTGGGACGGTGACCCCTACCCCTGATGAAGGTTAGCAGGGAAAATCCTGGAGATATTGGCTAGGCTAAACAGGAATGGCTTATGAATCATCCAGGCAAATAATCAAATTACTTGCTGTAAAGTCTGGTGAAGCAAAATTTAGGCTTCCATACATAGTTTCTAAGTATTTCTTAATCCCATACCTTCCTAACCCATCCCCATAATTCCAAGCCCTCGTCATCTTTCTTTTATTAATCTCCTTATTTCCTGTCTACCTCTATCTCATTATTTTTATAATGCAAGTCTGATCAAATCATTTCTCACTTCAAAGATTCTTGGACTGCACTACCCAATACAGTGCCACAGCCATGTATGGTTAGCCCAAATTGAGAGGTGTAGTAAGTGTAAAACACACTCAGGATTTTGAAGACAGCATTTCCCCCAAATGCAGAATATTTTATTAATAATATTTTATATTGATTATATGTTGAAATCTTGTTTCTGGACTTATTGGATTAAAATATATTCTTAAAATTTACCTGTTTCCTTTTTTTAAATATGGCTCCTATAAAATTTTAAATTATATATGTGACTTGCCTTTTATTCCTACTGGTTATCCTCAGGTGCGGCGTTATCCTTCAGGGTCCAGTCCAGTTTTTCTGCCACTGCTACATAAAACTCCGGACTCTAACATTCCAAATCATTTGCATTTTCCCACATTCTCTCTTACACCTCCTACCTCTGCATGTTCTTCTCATCCCATGAACTTGCTCTGCCTGGTGAATTCCTATTCATTCTTCAAGACTGGTAACATCTTACTTCCTCCAAGAATATTTCATTCATTTCTTCAAGCAGATAAAGGTTCCTCCTCTATGCTTTCTCAGTATCGTGTTATAATTACACTTATGTGCCAGTCTCTTTTTCACTTCTCTGCATGACTAGACTGAAAAAGGCCATGAAGGGCAGAAAATGTGGTTTTTAACTCCCCACTGCTCACTGTGGCACAGTGCCTGCCCTGTAGAAGGTGTTTAATAAATATTTGCTAAATGAATGAATCCATCTAGAAAACTGTTGAGAGAATGAGGAAATGTTTATAGAACATAATAAATGTACCAATACAAAATATTAATTCCAATGGGCCAATACAATGTAATGTACTTAAGGTTGAACTATGTTTACATAAAATCAAGGTTAAATGTTTAAAAAATTATTTTAATACTTACAGATTTTCCTTCTGCCCAAATGACTGCTCCAACTCCTGTTTTATGATCCTCTGAAAGACAAATGGCATTTACCTCAGTAAGAATCAATGACTTGTTAGTATCAGAAATATATTTTTCCAAAACTAATAAAGAACATATTGAAACATACTTCACAAATGTAACAGAAATCCTTGACATTTCACTAATTACAGAAAACCACTAAAATAAATACTTTTAAGCATAGAATGTGGGAACTAGGTACTAAATAACTACACAGTGTCACTACCAACATACTCACACATGCTCTACATGTGGAGATCATTAAAACGGCAGTGCCAAGCGTCAGGTCATGTCAAAGTTTAACCCAAACTGACTGTAACTATTGATTCTCTACCAACAAGTCAGTTTCTAAGTGATTGTTTCTAACAGAGAATAAACTGTATTAAAAAGAAGTGTCTGAACTAATGGATTTAATGTAATAACCATTTATAACAATAAAAGCTGTCTTCTCCTAGCATTTTTATACTCTAATCGTGGAAAATACATTTTATGCAAATGTTCTTGCTAAGAAAAATGTTTAAACTTATGATATAAACATGAACAAATCTTTATGGGATTTCGCATATATTGCTGGGAAGTGTTGGAAAGGGATTTTGATTTAAACAAAATGTCCTTCCCCTGACCTTTATAATTTGCCTTTAGGGGGAAAAAAGGCAAGTTAGTGACATGATGCTCATTTCTAAATCAAGTGGCAGAAGTTATAAACATAAGGTTATAACTTTCTTGCAGAACCAAAATCTCTACAATAAGTAATGCTGTACTTCTTAAAACCATTCATCTGAAGCAGAAATTAAAAAAAAAAAAAATTTATATATAAAGAATTTTTCAAATTTCTAAGACAATTATATACTAATTATGAAAACCATAGTATTTATCAAAATCTTAATAAGGGGCTAATGTAGTTAAGTAGATACATTTACAGAAAAAGTAACCACCATTTGGGAACTTACTCTAGGGCATTTTCATACTAATGAGGATTAAATGAAACTGTGGCTTCACCTCATAATTTCCTAAAACTCAATCCTTTCAATGATAACATACTTAAACATTTACTTTTCCAGTAAAAGTACAAAAAAAGTCATTCCACCTATGCATTAAAAACTAGGATGCCTCACAAATAACTTTTTAAGTTAACTATAATGAAATTCCCAGCCTCAGTTCAGGCAAGCTCAGGTTTTCACAATTATATCACAAAGCATTTGCATAATTTATTTTAAGCACTTTTTACCCATTATCTCATTTTTACATTAAAGGTAAAGTAAGTAAAATTTCCTTTTCCAGATGAGAAAACTGGCAAAGAAATTCAGTGATACACTGTAGCCCTCTGGACTCAACCTACTTGCCTTTCCCTTTCCCCTCTGACATTAAGAATTTCCTAACAAAGAGCTCCCTAGTGAATGCCTGAGGATACAGTGGTGAGGGCTTTCTACACTCGTGAAACGTACAAACAGGAACAAGGAAACACACAAGGACCTATGTGCAGTGCTGTGCTGTGCTCTGAAGGAAATGAACATCATGCTGAGCAATGGGGTGTACAGAGTGGAGACTGTCATGAAAGGGTTTGTTTTGTTTACACCCTTCCAAGACTTTCAGAATAAAACAGGAGGGGAAAAGAATACAGGTATGGCTTTACGCTCATTTCTAAGGCAAGCGGCAGAAGTTATAAACATGATGTTATATTTGCCTGCAAAACCAAAACCTTTACTGGAAGTAAAACTGTACTTAATATACACATAAATCTGAAACAAACAAAAAAAAATTGAAAAACTGAAATAGAAATTCTGCATATAGGGACCTACTTTTCCTACCATCTACACTAAATTGTGTGTGTTTTTTAAATTAAAGTCTATTGGGGTGACAATGGTTAGTAAAATTACATAGGTTTCAAGTGTACAATTCTATAATACATCATCTATATATCATATTGTGTGTTCACCACCCAGAGTCAGTTCTCCTTCCATCACCACACTAAGTATTTTCAAGATGTTTTTTTTTTTTAGCCTCGGGAGCCACTTTTTCTGTTTCATTCTGGAGACAGACTAAAATTTGTCAGGAAGGAAAAACATGTGATTTTCCATCAGCAAGCAGCTCTACTGCCTAGCTAAGGTTAGTCACACCAACAGAATATCCTTTATTATGTGTCTTTTATAATCAGAATAAAATTTCATCCTTGTTAAATAGAGTATATTTCCCCAAGCCTCAAGGTTGGCTGACAGATGAGGCAATTTCTCAAAAATCTATTCATGTCTGTAATTTTTACAGAAATTGTTCAGGTCATTCACAGGGTTTTCTCTGTACAGGAAAGGTCAGCTTATCATCACTGAGCCAAATTCCTGAGACTGATCACTGACAATCAGAGAACCCTTTATCCTATGGTTCTGGAACACAGGAGTGGTTATTTCAGTTCTCAATTCTGTGCTCACGTCAGGGTTTGTCCACTGGCTGCTTGTTAAAAATGCAGGCTTTCTGTCTCCCAAGGAAATGCCTGATGCAACTTCTGCAGGAAAGGCGGGCTGACTCAGGGATCTGCATTTCTCATGAGCGTCAACTCTGTACTAAAAGTTGAGAACCACCAAGTTATAATTTGAAACAGTAACTTTCTTGACTACTTTCATCATCAATTTGTGGTTCCGGAGGAAGGCAAAATCCTCAGCTTTGGGAAATGCCTAGTCTAATGGGAAAACAGGACCCAAAAAAGAAATGAAAAATCACACTTAAACCAGGTAGATAAAATGTGATGCCCTCCTGACTTTTTTTCCCCTACAACCTACACAAATTTTGTCATTTTTTTGCTACCTCAAAGTATTGTAGAAACATACTTTTAATGACACCTTTGTGTATCCTATGCATTCATCATTCAAAAAGCAATTCTTAAGCACTTACTTTCAATTAGTTTTAGAATTCTGTTAGAGGTTTTAGAATTAATTTTAATCATGTGTACTTTTAAATGAAATGGTTTAATTGAATGGTTTATCTATTAATTAGAGTGAAATAAAGTCATCAAAGCAAACTGAATGGTGTGAAATTAAAAGTCTGAGTTATTAGAAGCATACTCTATCATGGGGCTATCTACCTGGCTGGATTGTCCTCCCTGTTAAATGATGAGATAGGTATATAGCCTAGCTCTGTGTCTGACACACAGTAGGTGCTCAATAGTTATTATTTATCATCAATGAAGAATACAGGTCCAGAATTCCTTATCTAAAGTCCCTATATAAAGTTTTTTTGACAGCTTGATACACTTGTTTTGTGGCCACACCTGACCAAATATTTAATGCAAATATTCATAGATTTTTACTCCACACATGTAAACGTGTTTTATTACAAGACCCAGACCCCCACTCCCCGGGGGTGTTGTGTAATATACAGTATATGCACCATATTACCTTTCTAAAATCTGAAAAATTCTGAATTCCTTTTCATCTAGTTCCAAGGGTTTTGGATAAGGGACTGTGGACCATTTATCTTTGGGTATTAAAAGATGTCCTTTATCCATTTAACACACTGTGCTTAGTTAAGCTAAGAAAAAATTGATGAGGAAGACATGGTCTCTTGCAGGGAAGAGTTCACAGTGGAGGGAGTGCATGATAGAGTTGCATCCTATTTAGATTTGGGTTCCAGGCAAAAATTCATACACAATCAAAAAAAGTATCCTTGAAAAATCTTTTAAATTGCCCATCAAGTGCAGAAGCATGGCTTTATGTACAAAACTAGGCACAGGAATAGTGGATAAATTTATAATTAGGGGAGCTAATAAAGAATATACAGAGGGTGCCAAAAAATGTATACACATTTTAAGAAAGGAAAACACTGTATTAAAACTATAATATTCAATATGTACCGATAAAAGATGAATACAAGTCATGCGAATACATTCGACTGGCACTCCCGGTATATGCAAATTTATATCTATACATTACTGCATTTTTAAACACTGGAATCAAACATGGTATGATGAGCTGTTCTATGAGAAGCAAGAGCTGAGAACAAGTAAAAGAACAACAGATTCACATCTCCCAGCTTACACTCATTCTGGAATCAGCTGAAGTCTCATTAACAAAGGGGAATTCGTGAACTAGAGCTGTAACAGCTGTTCCCATGTATGTTTCTGTCTTTCCAGAATGGTTCAGAGAAAAATTACTTGTAAAGCTGGTTTGGGCAAAGAGAGTAACATATAGCCCACGATACAAGATAGTCACATTAGAGCAGACTTGTACCCTAGACAGTTGTCTGGCATCATATAGCTTACACCTGTGATAAATCAAATTCTTTAATAAGAATTGAGTGATTATTAACCCTGCTGAACGTCAGAACCCCTTGCAGAACTTTAAAAATTCATAAGCCTAGTTCACACCCTTCGGGACTTTAGTCTGGGTTGGAATTTGAGCATTTGTTTTTTAATAGAGGTTTCAGTGGTGATTCTGATATGTTGCCAGTTGAGAAGCTCCCTTCTACTGAAATGACTTCAACCTGGAGTCTTTGTTTAGAATATACTGTAGGCAGTGGCATATGTATGGACCTTTTATGAAGATTTTGTTTTCCTCCTTTCTTGGAATAAGTTAAAAAAAAATCCTCCTATAGTACACTGGTCAAATTGTACTCTATTGCTCCTCCTGCCTACATTTTTTCCTTATTTCGAAGTTGCATTTTAAGAAGTTATCATGATTCTACGTTGAAAAATCTTACATCTGTTAAGATGTAAAAACACTGTTCTATAATTGGAAATACAGATGCCATCTATCACAATAAAGAAAATTTCCAAGAAATAGTTTCCTTGTTTACATGTCTACACATGCGTAACTTAATAAAGTAAAAATGTTTGATTTCTCAACTTGCTGATTGAAGATACATCAGCAATTGGAAAAATCTGCCTTGGAAAAATATTCCTTTACTTTGATTCTGTTAGTTGTTTTGAATTCATGTATCGTAAAGATTTTTAAAGTTTGTATTAACTATTGAATACATATAAAATATTGAAGAGTTAACAAAATGAATGATCTGGCTCTCTCTTTTTGTCCCATCTCTAGTGAAGGGATTAATGAACAGCGAAACAAAAGCAAGAAGCAGAAAGAAGGGCCTAGATAATCAGGCCCTGATTTATAAATGTAGCACTAAATTATAAGGCCACAAGGAATCCTAAAACTGCTCTAAGAAAAGTTCTGTACTCGAAGGTCTCACTAACTTCTCTCTACTGTATGATCAGCAAAACTGAGAGTAAATGAACTCTACCATAAATGATATGAACCTCACTTTACTTCTAAGATAAATACAACCCAACCAAAAAGCCCCAATTTATGAACTAAGCATATAACTCACCAGTTCGATATGCCAATAACCTGGCCTGAACCATGCAGTGCCTTGCAATTTCTTGTGGCAAACTTTGATTGTGAATTTCATTTATCTGTTCGGGATTGCCACAATAAAATCCGTAGTGTTTAAAGTTGGGTACACTGGAAGCTACTGTGGCCAAAAGTAGGATAAGGTCTTTCATGTTTTGCCTTAGATTGCTAAAGTATGGATTTTCACATAGGTTCTCCAAACCTATGGTCATCAGTATTTGCTTATGTAGTTCTTCATTTGAAATGAAAAATAACACTTCATATTCTTTTATTCTTTCTTGTCTACATTTGGAATAAAAGTCAATGTTAGCATCCGGCATTGTTTTTATAATTTTTTGAATAAAGTCACACTTGTAAGAGGTCTCCTCTACAAACTGCACCATATAACACACCAAAGGCTGAAGCAGGACACACACATGGGCCCGACTGTTTGATTTCAATCTTTCCACTGCTTTGGCATCTAACTTTGCATCTTCAGAACTTGAAGCCTCAGAAAGCAAACTTATTTCTGGATCGGCAGGCCAATATGAAATTCGGTTAACTCCAGCTGAAATATAAAATATGAAAGGTAGCTATCAGATATATACTGAAATTAAAGGTTTTCATGATAAATCCACCATATCATTGCAGTAGGTCCAGAGGTCCCAGTATAATAAATGTCTATTACCGAGTCACCTATAATACAGCAGCCCCAGGGGTTGGCAAACCATGGCCCACAGGCCAAATCCAATCTGTTGCTTATTTTTATGGCTTGCAGGTTAAGAACAGATTTTATAGTTTTGAATAGTTAGAAAAATAAAAAATAAGAATACTTTGCAACACATAAAAATTATACGAATATCAAAGTTCAATGTCCATAACTAAAGTTTTATTGAAACATGGTCCCACCCATTTATGGACACAGTCACTGACTGCTTTTGCACCACAATGGAACAGCTGAGTTGAGAGCTGCTTGAGCAGCTGTAGAGAACACTATATGGCCTGCAAAACCTGAAATATTTATTATCTGGCCCTTTATAGGAAAAGGTGGCCAACCCCAAACAGGGGTCTTTGTGGTATTTGTGGAATCACTGGCTTTGTTAAGTATGATCCCGACGCCCATTGCTGGGACTCCAAGTAATCAAATGGCTGCTTTTAAAAAGATCCTAGCCATCGATTGATAGGGTCTAGAGTTTTGTGTCTGAGATAAACTATTCAAATGCATTAAAAATTTAGCTGTACTCGGAATTCTTCCTCTGGGAAGCTATTCTAAGAAAATGTTCTAAACAAACACCAAAAAAAAAAAGGCATGGATAAATTTAGTGCCACATTGTTTAAAACTGTAAAAACACGGAAAAAATCTAAATGGACAAAATAGGGGAATGGTTAAACAAATTAGGGTCTTCCTCAAAATAAAATATTATAGTTATTCAAAATGTTCACAAAAAACCTATACTGTGAGGGCAACAGTGGAGGGGGGCAATATTCTTTTTTTTATAAATCCACAAAATTAAAATCAGAACAATAAACTAGAAGGAACATTTTTCAATCAATGTGACAGAGGAAAGGTTAATAATCTTTAATATACAGAGAAGATTTTAATTCATTAAGAGCACATATAAATTGACAAGAGCAACAAGGCCTCAAAAGA
Source organism: Rhinolophus sinicus (assembly GCF_036562045.2). NCBI lineage: Eukaryota > Metazoa > Chordata > Mammalia > Chiroptera > Rhinolophidae > Rhinolophus > Rhinolophus sinicus. Next base: position 87,724,516 of record NC_133754.1, read on the forward strand.
GACCAAAAGATATGAACAATTTACAAAAGAGAAAACAAAACTAAATAACAAACATATGAAAAAATATTTTGATTTGTATTTGAGATTCAATGATGAACATGCCTTATACAGAGTAAAGCACTCAATTATTCACCAAGTAATTAGTGTTTCACAAAAAAGAGACCCCTTTACTAGTATCTCAGTAATTACAGCTAGGAGAGACATTTTTTATGATTGTGCCCAGAAGTGACTGGAGAGATAGTCACAGAGTGTTGTGCATTCCAAGTAACAGATGCATTAAAAAGTCTTAAGTTGAACAACTGCACATTTCTACCGACTCTCTGCTACTCCTGACTTACTGTGTCTTGGGCTGTAAAACTAATACCAGAGTGTTTCCTCTGGCTGCATTTCACTTTCCCTCTGTTGGAGTTTTCATGATCCATTTCCTAACCAGCAGTGATCATCAATCTTTCATCTGAACACCCTGGTTGCTTCTAGTAATCCTGATTTAAGGAGAAGTGGGGATGACTAATCTTTGAATAAATATTCATGCCCAGTGGCAAATGCTACAGCAGAAGCTTTTCAATTTTTTTGTCTTAGACCCCATTACACTCTTAAAAATTAATGAGGACCCCAAAGATGTGGATTATATCTACTGATAATTACTGTATTAGAAAATTAAACAAAATTTTTAAAAATTTTATTAATTCATTCAAAATAACAATAAAGAACCCATGATATATTGATATAAATAATATAGTTCAGTGGAAAATAACTATATTTTTCAAAACAACAACAAGAACTAGTTGAGAAGAATGACATTGTTTTAAATTTTTACAACTATTATCTGGCTTAATAAAAGACATCTGGATTCTCAAATCTGCTGCTGCTTTCAATCTGCTGCTGTTTTCATCAAAGCATATGCAAAGTATCCAGCCTCACACAGATATGTATGTAGTTGAAAAAGGAGTATTTTTAACAGCCATTTCAAATAGTAGTGACTATTCTTCTTTTACACTACATAAAAATTTGACAAAAGATGGTGTCTTAAAGATTACAATGTGAAACCTGCAGTCACATCAACATATTTTTTGTACTATTCTGTTGAAGTCCATTAGTCTACCTTGCACTTAGAATGGCTGTTTTACTCATTATATGATTTTGTAGCATTGTACATTTGGCATTTGAAAAACACTGGTTTACTGATCTTACAATATGTTTTAAATTCTACTCATTAATATCACCACCAATCTCATTCAGAAAAGTCTTTAAGTGTTGGGAAAGCTGTAAGCTCATGATGGTGGATGTTAAGTTTTTCAAAATTTTAATTTTCACTTGAAGCCTCAAATTTTATCACTGGTAACAAACACTGTCAGTTGTTTCCCTGGAAGTGACAGGTTCACATCATTCATTTTTGAGAAAACGTCTGCCAAATAGTCAACTCCTCGGTTTGTCAATTCATGGTGTTCCATGAAAAAAGTGGATAATTCAGTTCATGACTCAAACAATTGCATAGGTGGTTTTCCATAAGGCAACCTTCATATTTAGGTTTGTAGCAAAAGTCTACCCCTATTTTCTCACATAGAATATTATAAAGATGTGTACTCAAGGGTTGGGATTTAATAAAATTAATAATTTTTACTGTTTCATCTAAGACATTCTTACATGAAACTTTTAACTCCAAGTACGTGGCCATGCAGAGGACGCTATTACTGCATTCTGGCCATGAAGAGTACAATGATTTCTACTGCCTTGATTCTTGCTGGGCAACAGTAGTTTTACTCGCCAGTTTTGGTACTATTAGTGTAAATGTAGAAGGATTACAAAAATAGTTTTGACTTTATGAACATCAGGAGCCCACAGACCACACTTTGAGAACCACTGTGCTTTGGAAATGCTTGCTATGTAGCTGACGCAACAATAAATGTAGCTAATGTCGCTATAGCGTGGGGTTAAATCATGCTACTTCCCAAGATACAACATATAAACCTAACCTAACCTAGCAATTTTATTTATGTATGGGTCTAACACGAACATAAGCATTTCTATTGTAGGACCTTCCTGCTTTTCCACACTTCATTCTCTCTTGCCAGGTTTAAATGTCTTAACTCAAAGACATCACGCAGTGGTCAGTAACTTGTACTCCCCTATTTTTCTAATTATATCTCTGAGACTATTAGGACTGCTTTCAGCATAGTCAGCTCAGCGCAAAACACAACTATCTTTCATTTATTTTTTTCTCCTTTGACTCTAGATCAGTCAAAAAATGTTTTGGTTCTTTCACATTCTTTCCTTTCTGTATCAATGCCACCCTCTGAATCCTATTTTATACCCTGCCTAACGCAACAGTCTACTAATCATGCTCTCAACCTCTTTTCTTTCCATGCTCCAATTCAATAACAAAATGACAATAACAATAATAATTTTAATGTTACATCCTATTCAAAAATCTTCAATGGCTCCACATTATCTACCTATAATAGGATTTATAGATCAACTAACACAAGTGGTAAAATAAATATGCAATCTTCCCAGTTAATTGGAAAAAGGAGAAAAAAATGCCACCACCACTATCTTACCTATCTTCTCTACCCGTAAATGCAGGGGAAAAACTATGAATCTAACAATTATCCCAGACACCCACCTGCTTTAAAAAAGCCAGGAGGCTCTAGCGCCTGCCCATTGCTTCCACTTGTAGCTCAAGGGTACTGCCATCAATCTGATCACTATTCTTTAGACTTTGATGTAAATAAAAATAGCTCTTCCTCAAAACAAGTTTAGGAATTCTGTTCTAGAAGATAAAGCCCAAAGGCCATACAGTTTTCCAAAGTTCTCCACTAAAGTCCCAACCTATCATCATATTCCATCTGCCACTATTATCTCCCAGAATAATTCTCCATTTCAAACATTGACCCCCCAGAACCTTGCGTCTCACAACTTGATAACCCCACATGTGCTGTCTGTCCCTGACAGGAATGTGTTTCTCCTCCTCTACCTCTGACCCAACAAGATGCAGCTGAAGCCCCAGCCTCTCATAACATGCCAACCTGCAGGAATCACCATTTCTCCTCTAAGCTCATCTATCACTTACAGCCTGTATCACTCATCTGCTCCTACATGATGTGTTACATTAAATTGTTAGTTGTGGCCCCCAATATCACCTTGAGGGAAAGGATTAGGAACTATACTAGCCGTTTTTCCCAGAAGCTCTACGAAGGAGGCTTCTTTACATAGGCACAATTAAATCTTTAGACATTGGCAATTGAACTCAAACTCCAAACTCTCTCTCCTTCCCAGATGTCTAGGGGGTGAGGCTGAAAGTTCTAAACTTTTAAACACCTGGATATTTCCCCTGGCAACCAAGCCCCATCCACCAGGGTTTTCCAAAAGTTTCATTAACAGAAACTCAGGTGTGGTTGAAAGGGGTTTGTTATGAATAACAAAAGTAAAATTCCAAGGGGTTTTAGTTTGCCAAGAAGAAGACCAAATCTATAATTCACATTATAAGTCACAATTTCACAGTATTTATGTAAAATATTTTTTAATGGGAGAATGGTCAGCATATGTATCTGTGGCAAAATAGGACCATAAGCACAAAATAGTGAGAAGCCTGGTGAGGCAGAGATGGACAGCTACACATTAATAATTTGTGCTCCTTCTTCCAAAGTGCAGAGTAGTCATTGGGAAGCAGCTGCCCAGCCAGAACTACAGCTCCACAATGGATATGAACAGAAATGATGTGTGTGACTTCCAGGCCAGGATTTGTACGAGCAGGTATGCCTTCTCTATTCTCTTGCTCAGTCTGGATGCAGAGGACTCAGGCCCTAGGGATGACGGCAGCAATATGACAGAAGATGCCTCACTCTCCAATCAACTACATGGAGAAAGTTGCCCGCTGCTTAGCAACACCTGCATTTGGCTATTACAGTAGTCCCCCGTTACCCGCAGCTTCGCATTCTGTGGTTTCAGTTACCCACAGTCAAGTATGGTCCAAAAATATTAAACGGACAATTGCAGAATAAACAATTCATAAGTTTTAAATTGTGCACCATTCTGACTGGCGTGATGAAATCCCTCCCCATCCCATTCCATTCCACCCCGATGTGAAGCACCTTTGTCCGGCATCTCCACACTGGGCATGCTCCTCGCCCATTAGTCACTCAGCAGCCACTTAGGTTATCAGTTTGACTGTTGCAGAATCATAGTATCTATCACAGTGCTTGCATTCAAGTAACTCTTATTTTAACTTAACAGTGGCCCCAAAGCACAAGAGTTGTGATGCTGGAAATTCAGATATGCTAAAGAGAAGCTGCTTCCTTCAGGTGAAATGGTATGCATGCGTAGGAAAAAACGTAATATATATAGGGCTCAGTACTATCTGTGGTTTCAGGCACTCACTGGCGTCTTGGAACGCATCCCCCATGGATAAGGGTATGCTACTGTACAGAGGTATAAACGTCTAGTATATTAAGCCACTGAAATTTTGGCGTTTTATTTGTTATAGGAGCTAACATTAGTCTACTAATATCTGAAGCATCATCTAAGTAGTTAGTACTCGTAAAATTCTGAGTACAGAACTGAGACCAGAATCCATGCTTTCTTGATTCTTCCTAGAGTGTATCAAACTGTCTTCAGATATCTTTTTAAATTTCTAAATTATCTCTGTGGTAATTTAAGCAACATGTTTGCACTGACTGTTCTCAGATAAACATTAGTAACCCCCAACAAAGTCTTATCTGCACTTACCATTTACTATCATTTTCAAACAAGCAGAACATGGCTTTCTGGAAAAATAAAGATCACAGTTTTTCAGCCTTGACCCATGTTTTATAAGAGCAATTTTCCCAGCATGTAAATCTTCACTTGAACAGTGAAGACCAACAATTTTCATGTTTTTCACCACCACAAGACCAGTTTTCTTCACCTACATTAAGATACAAAATAATAACTTATTAGTGTCATCATATCAGGGATTATACTTGATTAATAAAATAAAAATTTTGTTTACTTCTTTATCCAAACACAGTTTAACAAAAGCACATTTTTCATTAGGTCCCAAAATTTTCCTCAATGTTTCATGTTTATACCAGAAATGTTCTAAATCTAGGGTTTCTTAACCAAACAATTAAGCATTTAATCATCATTAATTTGTCATAGTTAAAAATGAATACATTTTGACCTAATAAAGGGCAAGAATTAAGTCAATGTGCTTTTCCTTACAGCATCTAGTCTAGTACTATTTACTATGAAGCTTCCAGATGGTCATAAAGAAAAATTTGAAAAACTCTGTGATTTCACACATGAATAAGAGAAGCCCAGAAAGTTTACATGACTCACAGATGGTAAAAGGCAGAACTAAAGCAGAGGTTGTCTTAAATTTTAACATGGTTTAAATACTAATTAAAATAGAGGTAATTATCAACTTCTTTCGAAAAACTGCCTCTACCAATTTGTAGCACTATGGCAATCTAGAGTAATGTGGTTAAGTGCCACCTCCCACAAATACATACATTATTTATAATTTAAAAAAGGTTTTTAAATGCATAGTCGAGCTCAAAAGAATGGAAGATATACTTTCAGGTGTTAGAAAGGAAGAGAGAACTCAAAGCCAGAGCAGTAAACTTGAACTATCTTAGCAGTTTCTCACCCATTGCTAGTAGATTGGGCTAACTCTGCTTTTGAACCCTGGAGGCTGGGAACTGCCTGGAATGCAGAGTTGTTACTTTAACCCTAAAGTGTCCTAAATTATACAGATAACTAGTAAAAAAAGCTAGTGTAACAATATTACCATCAGATGAAACAGACTAAAGGGCAAATCAGTTCTGTGTAAGGCACAACATAGTCTAGGCTGTTTTCACAGACTAAAATAAGGAAAGTAAACCTGATCCTTGGGTTTGGAACCCACTGTTACAATGTAAGGGGAACTTGGGCTGAGAATAGGGTATCTATTATTCTCTACTCCTTTTCAAAGGGATTTTACTCTATGGTTATTCTCAATAGGACACATCCAAAATCACTTTACAGATCAGACTAAAGTTATATTAACTAAAATAGTCAAATTTCAGTGTCAGTTATGAGTATAAATATTTGATACTATGGAGAATATTTTGTGAAATGCCTAAAAAGGAATAGATGAGATTTTATAGAATTCCATTTCTGAGTTAACCAACCACCTCCTAAAATATAACATTTAAAAGGAATACAAAATTTTCATTTGTAATATTTATATCCAAAAATGTATCTATAGAATATGAAAGATCTACCTATATTGGCTTTTAAAATAAGCTTTAAATTTACCTTAAATCTGTGAACCCTTTCCCCTGCCTATCCCAAAACTTTTTAGAGTTTTATGTTCCTCAAAGTATGTTAGTATCTACTTCTGAACACTTCCAGCAAGATTTTTTTTTTAATTGTAAGTTTGGAAAAGAAGTGATGAGGCCTTATCAAAAGATCTCAGTATGCTAGAGCTCATTTTTATTAAACTGAACCAATGGTGACCAATTGAAATGGCTGCAATTGAATGATTTTAGTTTCAGATGTTCCAAGCAGTTAAGTGGACAGAAATAAGGCCAGAAATCCTGACCACGAAGACTTTTTAGAAAACTGTTCCTAATAAATGGGAAGCATACTCATCAATTTATTCTTTATTAGGCCAAATTTATTTATCACTTTTTTGTCTAGAGTCCTTTTTACCTCAGAAAATATATATTTTTTTCATTTTGCTTCTAGCTAAGGCCAAAATATCAAATTTGAGACAAAGATTTTTTCCATCCCAAACTTAAAATAAACAAAAGCCTAAGTTGCATTCCATTTCGGCACTTCTACTTACTGCCAACTCCCAGAAATTCCCAGAAGACTGCATCTTCTGAGTGAGTCACTGTTCTGGATCCTGATTTTGCTTTACTTCACTAAACATCTTGGCAAGTCGTCTATGTAACCCTACTCACAGAGTTTTACATTAACACATCGGCAAAAGAGGGCCATCTGTTTTGTATATGAACTAGTATATTTACTTAAATGGAGAGTCACTGCTTTTTTACCTTTGCTTTTCTTATAATTAAAAACATCTAACTACTCTGAGACAAATTATTTCTATATTCTTATTGGGCATTTTAGAATCTGACTCTCAGAACTAATCAGGAAATCTCCAGAAATATACATCAGAATCAAGGTAACTTTTTTCAAAATATACATGTTTTATCTCTACTCCATACTCAATGAATCAGAACCTCTCTGGAAAATGCAAATAATTAAAATAACAAGTAAATACTATGCAATGTTAAAAAGAACAAGGTTCATCTTGTTAGGTCTAGGTTTTGATTTTACCCTACCTATATGCTGGTTAAGGTAGGCTGTTACTGTTTCATGGATGCTGACAGAAGACTTGAAACTCCTGGGTCACAGACAGAAGACTGTATCACTCACAGCCCAGCAAGCAGCATGACCATGTTTGTGATGGTTCCCCTGCCCACAAATCCCACATGAGTCATGCAGATGGGCCCACACGGCTTCCTGGACATGGACTCGGTTATATTATTATAGGAGAGGAACACTAAGCTTGGGGATTCTACAGTTTTATCCCAAACAGTAAGCGAATCCACTCTTTGTCCCAGAGCAAGACATTACCTCAACCCTTAAGGTTACTTGTTACAAACACAACTCTGAGAAATGGCTGAGCAGTTAGAGCCTTGCATTCTTTTTTTTTTTTTTTTTTTTTTTCAAATTTACAATCTTAATCACTTCTTTTTTTTAGATTTTATTGGGGAAGGGAAACAGGACTTTATGGGAAACAGTCTGTACTTCCAGGACTTTTTCCAAGTCAAGTTGTTGTCCTTTCAATCTTGGTTGTGGAGGGCGCAGCTCAGCTCCAGGTCCAGTTGCCATTGTTAGTTGCACGGGGCGCAGCCCAAAATCCCTTGTGGGAATCGAACCGGCAACCTTGTGGTTGAGAGCCCACTGGCCCATGTGGGAATCGAACCAGCAGCCTTCGGTGTTAGGAACACGGAGCTCCAACCACCTGAGCCACCAGGCCAGCCTGCCTTGCATTCTTTATACCAGCAAGATGGGTTGGAATTTGAATCATTGAAGAGTGATTCTCAACACATATGAACCAATATGGGAATGGGTCAAGAGTTAAACGTGAAAATTAAAAAAAAAAAAAAAAAAAAAAAGCAAGACGTAGTAGCATATTATAGAATAATCTGGGGGGGGGGGGGTTGTTGTTGTTTTACAAGAGACATGTACAGTCTTATAAATGCACAGAAAATTTTTAGAAGAATATACAAGAAACTCCTTTGGAAGTGGGAACAGTAAACTAGCTTATAAGAGGGACTTTTTTCTACTTTATACCATTGTTTTTGTTTTATTTCAAGCACCTATGTCTTTTTTTAATCATAAAAATTCACCTGTTTTTTGTCCATAGATACCCTGGTCATCTCTTCATTATCTCCTATAGGTCCACGCTTTCCCTCCTCCTTTTCCTAATTAAAAGAAGATGAAGGGGGAAAAAGATTATTATGCAAGACATAATTAATTCAATATTTCCCATTTAAAGGCTGGTGTCCTTGGCTTTGGACCAATTTTTTTTTTCTTGATGAAACTCTGCACTGACTTCCTGCTTTGCTCAGATCATGTTCAGACGACTTAACCTAATAAACAAGGCCTTTTTATTCTGAGCTCTACATGCTTTTCCAAAACATAGAAGGACTGAAAATTGTGGTCAGAAAAAAAAATTCTGTAGTTTAAGATTTCAGAGTTGGGGCAGTTTTGAGCAATGGAAAAATCCAGAGTGTGGCCCTAGCTAAGAAGGGCCAAACAGGTCTAGTGGAAAATGAACTGGACTTGGGAAAAAACTACGTAGCAAAAGCATTAGAATATGGACTATGGTGGGGATAAAAATGGTCCCCTAATGACCTCCCTGTCCCAGTCCCGGGAGCCTGTGGCCATGTTATGCTACCATGTTGCCAGTGGAATTAAGGCTGCTAATCATCTGACCTTGAGGTAGGGAGATTATCCTGGATTATGTGGATGGGCCCAATGTAATCACAAGGGTCCTTGCAAGTGAGAGAGGGAGGCAGGAGTCAGTGCCAGAGTGATGCAACGTAAGACTCAGCCTGACATTGCTGGCTTTGAAGATGGAGGAAGGGGTTGATGATCCAAGGCATGTGGGCAGTCTCTAAAAGCTGAAAAAGGCAAGGAAATGGATCCTCCCAGAGCTTCCAGAAGGAATGCAGCCTGCCAAATATTTTGATTGTAGCCCCGTGAGACCCATTTCGGACTTCTGACCTCCAGAACTGTAAGATAATAAACATGTATTGTTTTAAGCCACCAACTTTGGGGTAATTTGTTACAGTAGCAACAGGATACTAATACAGGGATGTCCAAAAGTCTCCTCTAAAAGTAAAAACTTGAAGTAGAAAGTTTTGAACCAGGGGCCAAACTCCTTCACTTATTAATTCAACAAATATTTATTGAATGCTTGCAATGTGCCCACCAGAGACAGCTCAGGATTTATGAATACAGGAATGTGACAATGAAGTGAGCCGGTGATTAGAACAGGGTGGGAAAGCAGAATCCTGTGAGCCCCACAGTAGGTAGGATGTGTAATTAAGTTTGAGAAAGTTTGAAAATTGGAATGGCAGTCTTCATGCATACTGACGTCTTAGTATGATGAAACAAATGCTGGATGATAGAGGAAAGACCTCTAAGAAGTTTACAAGAAAAGCAATGTCCTGGGAATGAAGTTTCTATTTAAGCAAAACAGAAAGTGGAAGAGGTTATAATGTTGGTAGCCAAACGGTGGGCGTGTGTAGGGTAGCAGTGGTGACCATGGTTATATGAGTGATAAATAATAACAGTAGCTAACATTTACCGGGTGTTCACCATGTACCAAGCCCCAAATTAACTTTAATCCTTACAACTTTACAAAGTAGCTACTATTGTTCCCATTTTACAAATGAGAAAATTGTGGCTGAGAGAGATTAAATAACTTGACCATGGTCACACAGCTAATAAATGGGTAAGCCAAGATCTGAGCCCCAAATCCATTGTCTTAATCATTATGCTACAGTGCTTCTGTTCTGGAATAGTACAGTAAGCCCCTGAATCATGCAAATAAGGTAAAAGACAAAATGGGAAGAGTTGGGAGAGGGACAATACGTGATGTGTAGAGAAAAATGAGATAACAGTACAGCTATTCTAATTCCTATACTAAAGTAACATTCAGATAATTTAGATAACTCTAACTTAACTTAAATGAAAAATGATGAACGAATAGGAGAGATAATTAATTTTAAATGACAGCCATTTTCAACAGTGCTTAATTTCTATTCCAAAACTTCTAATTGTGGTTTTTTTCACCAGAAGTCTCATAAACAATATTTTATCTTCCAATCATTTATTTAGTTTTGGATTGGATTCTTTAAAATTATTAGTTTTTATACTTGATGTATACCTTACTGAAAATTCCTCAAGGAGCACCCGTATACTGTTATCTATTTGACAACATAGAAAATCTAATATCAGTTATACAGTCGTCCCCTCTTATCTGCAGTGGATGCCTGAATCGGCAGATAGTACCAAACCCGGTATCTACCGATTTGTCCTATGCATAATACCTATGACAAAGTTTAATTTATAAATTGGACACAGTAAGAGATTAACAACGATAACTAATAATAGAACAATTATAACAATATACTGTGATAAAAGTTATGTGAATATGGCATTAAGTAAAATAAAGTTTATTCGAACACAAGTACTGTGATATTGCAACAGTCGATCTGATAACTGAGATTGCTATTAAGTAACTAGTGGGCGGAGTGCACATACAGCGTGGATTCATATCCCAGACAGCATGAAGCAGGATGGCACAAGATTTTATCACACCACTCAAAATGGCGCGCAATTTAAAATTTATAAATTGTTTTTCATGGGAATTTTCCACTTAGTATTTTTGAACCTCAGTTGACTGAGGGTAACTGAAACCGCAGAAAGTAAAACCATGGGTAACAGGGGACTACTGTATTTAGAAAGGTTGTTAGTTAACAATACACTAAGGCTGTTAAAAATTACAGTTGAAATGGCCAGTAACAATGGAATAGACATGGTACATTGATACAAAGGAGTGTCATGCAATCATTAAAATGATTAACAAATACATATAGCACATAGTATGTGCCAGGCACTAACAGTTTTACAAATATGAAATCATTAATTTTTCATAAAAGCCCCATGTAGTATGTACTAGTAACATTCCATTTTACAGATGAGGAAGTTGACAGAGAGGTACAGTAACTTACCCAAGTTTACACAACTAGTAAGAGGCAGAGGGTTTGAACCCAGGGGGGCTAACTATAAAACCACTGGCTACTCTTCAACCATTAGACTACGTTGCCGCTCCAATGTTTATAATAGTATTATAGCATAAGCATTTTCCTATGCTCAGTGAAAGAGGCAGGATCCAGAATTAAGTGATCTCAAATGAGTAAAGGGAATAGAGAAAAAAGATTGAGAAATAGCACAAAAATGTCAGTTGTCTCTAGGTGGCAGAATTATGAGGAATATTTTTCTTCTGTCCATTTTATAAATAATAAACATATATATTGTACACCTGAAATCATGTAACTTTATTAACAATTGTCACCCCAATAAACTTTAATTAAAAAAATATATATTACTTTGGTAACACATAAACTTATTGTATTTTAAAAAGACAATAAAGTTGTTAAAGCGTCAAAAGCAATGTTTCCAATACAATCATATGTCAAATTGAATCTTAGAGTTTCTGTGATTTACTTTGTATAGCAAAAGCAGAACAAAGAACTTAAGTGAAACAAACATTAGTTTAGCTTAAAGAACATTTTCCTTCTCTTAACGGGGTAAAAATCTTAACCCTATGAACACCATGCGCAATTAACACAGGAATTATTTATTAATTTAATGTACCTGTCAAAAAGAACTTTATTTCAGCATAGAATGTACTCTTGATACATTATATATATAGATAGATAGATAAATATAGATATAGATATAAATATATAGGTACAGTATACTAATATATATAAAAATTAAAATGAGATCAAATTTTGATAGTAAAAAAAATTTCTTCAAAATTAATACTTAATCTCTAATGCAGGGGTTCAGAACAGTCCTCTCCAAGATATGCCACTTTGGCATGTAAATTATTTTCAGCTGAAGGCAATTGAGACCTTGCGGGCTCACAAGAAACTTTTACCTCACCCTTAAAGAATTTAATATAGGGGACTTGCCCATAATAAAAGTTAACACCACAAATAACTTTTCATGACCAATCTATAGGGCAGGGCAAACTTCTAATTACTTAACATCTGCTCTTATCATCCTGAGAATGACCTTTCTCCCCTCTGAAGCCCTGAGGCGTCTTACCTCATCCTTAACTGAGAATATCATATATGCCTCATTTTTCTTCCCTGTCTCTGAACCTCTCATCTATGTGGGGTTCCCATACACATGTGTAATTAAATTTGGTCAACTTCTCTTGTTAACCCGCCTCATGCCTATCTGATTATTAGGCTAGTTGAAAGAACCTAAGAGGGCAGAGGGAAGTTTCTTCCCCTTGACACTAACAAGCCCAGCTTTTAAAATGCGTGTTTAAAAAGTCTTAAGTTTCTAAACATTTACTTCTAGTCTGTCTCTTCAAGATGAATTTTATTTGCAAAACAAAACAAAAATAAACCAAAAACACCTGACAGCCTGAAAATCTTCTACTTACAGAAAATAATGCTAAGCTATCAAGAAGCAGACAGAATAAAAGGACTTCAAAACCATGAAGAAAATAAAGAGCTTTCTCAAAACCATTAATAACATGTAGACCAGGGTGGGGTTGGGGGTGTGGTTGACAAGTAGCGAATAAGAATGCATAATATTTTTAATCATGTTTTAGTATTTAGAAAACATTTCACATAGGAATTTGAAGAGAAAACTATTCCAAGAGATATAATTTTATCATGAAAAGTGAACTCCCCATGTACACACAGATCTTACTCCCTTCACAAAATTTAACTTAAAATGGATCACAGACTTAAATGTAAAATGCAAAACTACAAAATTTCAAAAGATAACATAGAAGAAAACCTAGACGACCTTGGGTATGGCCATGACTTTTTAAATACAACACCAAAGGCATGATCCATGAAAGAAATCACTGATGAGCTGGACTCCATTAAAATTAAAAACTGCTCTGCAAAAGACAATGTCAAGAAAATGTGAAGACAAGCTACGGACTGAGAGAAAATATTTGCAAAAAGAAACTTTCGATGAAAGGTTATCTAAACTATACGAAGAACTCTTGAAACTCAACAATAAAACAGAAAACCCAACTAAAATATGGGCCAAAGACCTTAACAGATACCTCACCAAAGAAGATATACAGATGGCAAATAAGCATATGAAAGGATGCCCCACATTACATGTCATCAGGGAAATGCAAATGAAAAACAACAATAAGATACCACTACATGCCTATTAAAATGGCCAAAATACAGAACACTAACAACACCAAATGCTGGAGAGTATATGCAGCAAGAGGAATTCTCATTCTTTGCTGCTGGGATTGCAAAATGATACTGCAACTTTGGAAGACAGTTTGGAGGTTTCTTACAAAACTATATACACTTACAAAACTTAACATACACTCCAGCAATCATGCTTCTTGGTATTTTCCCAAAGGAGTTGAAAACTTATGTCTACACAAAAAATTGCACACAGGTGATTATAGCAGCTTCATTCATAACTGCCATAACTTGAAGCAATCAAGCAGGTGAATGGATAAATAAACTGGGATACAGTCAGCGCTAAAAAGAAATGACTTATTAAGCCATGAAAGGACATGAAGAAACTTTACAAATACATATTGCTAAATGAAAGAAGCCAATCTGAAAAGGATACATATTGTGTAATTCCAACTATATGAGTTTTGGGAAAGAGAAAATCATGGAGACAGTAACAACAACAACAAAATAATAATAGCCGGTGAGGGTTTGGGGAGGAATGAATAAGTAGAGCACACAGAATTTTTAGGCCAATGATAACACTCTGTATGACACCATAATTACGGATACATGTCATTATACATTTGTCCAAATCTACAGCATGTACAACACAGAGAGTGAACTCTAATGTAAACTACAGCCCTTGAGTAATTAGGATATACCAATGTTGGTCCACCAATTGTAACAAATGTATCAGTCTGGGGGAATGTGGATAATGGGTGAGGCTATTCACATGTGGGGGCAGGGTACATGGGAAATCTGTGTCCTGTTCCCTCAGTTTTACTGGAAATCAAAAACTGCTCTAAAAAAATTAAGTGTTAATGTAAAAATGGTGAATTCTCTAAGTCCCTATCAAAATTCTTCAACACAATCCCAATAATTACAGGATACAATCTGAACTCCCTAGAAAGGTATAATTTTTTTTTTTTTTTTAATGCTCTGATTCCTGTATACCTTTCCAAACTCATCTTCAGTATCTTCCCTCCACCCAACTTCACCCTCTGACATGTGGACCACAAATTCTCTCACTCCTCACTTTTCCATATGCAGTCCCTTGGCTTGGCAAATGTACATGAGCGAGACTATTCCACGACATGACTACTGTCTACTGAAAGCTGGACCTGGGCCACAACAGAGGTTGCTTTCTGCAACCCTCCCTCCCGCCCCCGCCCCCCATCCCTCACCTTAGAGACTGTCTGATGGTAACTAACGTTAGTTCTGACATAAGTCAGCGCCCCTCTCCTGCCTCCTGCTATGTGCTGGCTCCTGATCAGCCATATACAGTAGCATCCACGTACTCAAACACGTGACCACCGTGTTTCCCTGAAAATAAGACCTAGCTGAACAATCAGATCTAATGCATCTTTTGGAGTAAAAATTAATATAAGACCCGGTCTTATATTATATTACATAAGACCGGGTCTTATAGTAAAATAAGACGGGGTCTCAAATTAATTTTTGCTCCAAAAGACACATTAGAGCTGACTGTCCAGCTAGGTCTTATTTTGGGGGAAACATGGTATCCACCCCTTTACTCTGTGGAATTCTCTGGTGCCTGCCAAGTGGTGCGGAGATCCATTTTGTATTGCAGCCACACAAGACATGCCTTGTATGTAAGTCTCCCTTAATAAACTCTGTTAATTACCAGACTGCAGTAGCCAGCTTCTTTTTTCGGTCTTCCCCTGCCTTCCACTTCCAGAGGTAGACTTTCAGTCTCAGAGCTCCTCCCTGGCTCTGCATGTACTACGTAACAGCAAATATCAACCCATTCTTCACGCCTCAGTGCAAATGCAACCTATCCTGTGAATCCTTCTCTCACTTCCCCATTTAGAGTCTGGTCCTCAGTCTTCAGTCTTGGTAGCATCTCTGCTTATATTTCATAAGAGTTGACTCTACCACCTAGTATCTTAATTGTTTAAATGCCTATGTTTGGTCCCTATGAGAAAGTAAGGACTACGTCTTTTCTTTTTGTATCTCCAGAGCCAAGCACACAACTTCATTCACAGTATAGAAGACATCAAAAAGAAAAAAGGGAAAGAGGATGGCTATGAATGACCTCATAAGAGTACTACGGGAATCTAAGGGTTCACAAGTCTTTCTGTGGAAAATCTGAAGCTACCTTTCAGCAGAATATTGGCAAGTTGGATACTTCAATAAGCATATGCAGAGTACAATTATAATTTTATAAGCGAAAAAAACAACCTATGCTTTAAAAAAGACTGAAGAAAAGCATCAAAATGTTAAAAGAGATGTTAGAATGGTGAGAAACCATGGGTAATTTCCCCCTTTTTGCTGTTTTCAAAGGTGTCTTAAATGATTAATTTAACCTAATACAATTTTCCATAATATGATTTTGGCCCCCTAAAAATTAATGACAGCACTCTAAACTTCCAAATCTACCAAATCAAAATGGTGAGACCCTAGCACCATGCCAATCCAAGCAAATGATGAGGACACAGCACCGTGTCACCCCAAGGGTAGGAGAAAGAAAAGATGTAGGGTGTACATACTTCTAATACATTAGCTTTTATGATTATTCTTACTATACATTCCGAACCTGTTTCGATCATCTCGTGACATCCAAAAAAAGGACTGCTTACGTGGAACAAGAAACCAATTAGCATTCATAGATTACTAATTACAACAGTAGACGCTAAGGGCTACACGAGGTAAGATAAAACATGGTCTCTATCTTCAAGTAATTTACAGTTCGGTGGGAGAGGGGAAAAACTACCCAGATGAAATGCCAACAGTATACAATTGAGTGATAAATTAGGTGGTATAGATAATAATCTGGTTGACCAAATCAACATATAAATACCATTAATCCCTGATAAACAATGGTACACTTGGAGAAAATAACTATTCTATTTTTAGACTGGAAAGATGAGCTGTTAGAGCTGGGAGTTACAAATATCACACCAAACCGCAAAGATATTTTGCAAATTGTAAGATTTTTGAGTTTGTTTTTAAGTGTGACGCATCCTGAAGCAATAAAATCAAATTTTACACCATTAATTTTTTAAGTGGTTAAAATTATCTGAGGAAAAACTATACCTGAGATTTTTGTCTTTGGGCTTCTGCTGCTGGGAAGAGTTCCATCCAGAGACTGAGCAGAGTGAAAAGGTTGACTTTAGAAAGCCTTGGTATTTGACCTACGAAAGAGAGGGCAGACACTTTAAAATTTTATTAATGATGAAAACAGGAACTAAGCTCAATGCCACTAGGGTGCTTCAACTTTAGTTCAGCTGGTTTAGGAGGCGGAAGAGAAAAAGGATAAGAGGACAAGAGAATCAAAGCGCTTCCTTGGCAGGACACTGGCTACAACCTCACTGCAACGACTTCTTCCAGCACTTTCCAAAGTTGGGTCGTCTTTCTCCAGCCCTCACACAGCAGGGGAAGAAAAAGGTACTAGCTACGGGAACAATCGGAGTAAGCTTTTCTCGGGCTGTGGCGTTGCAACAAGGGCAGTGGTTAGAACACGGTACTAAAAATTCGGTGGCCTTGGCGAGTAAAGCAGTTGAAACATAAGAAAACGTCGCGTGCGGTTAATTTGGAAATCAAGTCAAAAGCACGGTTTGGGGAATTTTCAGGCTCGTCAATCCCCGAAACCCCAGCTCTAGGTCCAGGGAGGAAAAGCAAAGGGGGGGGGGGGGGGCAGTGAGCGCGACTTCAATAGTAGGTGCAGCCAGGCCAGGGGTTGCAAGGCACTGAGGCAGGGACGCGCCAGGAAGGCGCGGTGGCACATTCGGGGCAGAACTGCAAGCGAAGAGGAAGGCGGGGACCCTGGAGTTGAACCGCTGCAAAGGCACAGGGCAGACAGAGAGGGGGCGGCGGGGGGAGCGGGTCCGAGACACTCACCGGTCATGCTGCCCGTCTGGGTGCTGACTGACCGCTGGGCCCCCGCGCTCTCCAGATTTTGCATCTGCCCTGCTTCTTTCATCCCAAGCCGAGCGGCCTCTGCTGCCCTGAAGACCTCTCCCTGTTAGGCATGATCTTAGCCCCAGATCCTCCGCCCCCCCCCACCCCGCCAACTCCCAGCAGCTGTAGAGCAAAGGTCAACCCGCCGCAGCCAGATGACGTCGAAGCCCCGCAGCCACTTCCGGGCGCGTTTATGACGTTGCTGCAAAGATGGACCTGGCGGGGGGGGGGGGGCTGCCGGTGGGGGGGCGCCTGCCCCTGGGTGGGGGTTGCAGGGGGAGGACTGCCCCTCCCGCGGTGAGCTGCGTGGTGAGACGCGCTAGGCGATAGATCGTTTGAGGCCGGTATTGCGCGGTCTTCTTTGCTTTTGCAGCAGTCAGGTCGCTTGAAGGTGTCTTGGCTCGAAGTCCCAGGGTGTGAAGTGGCAGGGTGACGAGGCCTGGTCAGACTTGCGAGTTTGGATGAGAGCGCAAAGGGGAACTGAAAGGGAATCCTGCGCCACCTGTGAAGGTCAAAGTCTTACGAGAACCTGAGAGGCGAAAGGGGTGGGAGCTGGGCGTCCCCGTGGTTGTTGTCATCAGAGATTAGCCGGGGCTGGGGAGCTCAGTGCCGGGACCGGCCCAGGGACGCGCCGCTTCTTACCAAACACAGGACGGCAGTAAAAGGTGACACTGCTCGTGATAAAGGTGAGGGGAAGAGGAAGTAGCAAGTGGAAAATCTACACATTGTAGATTTGTGCCCAGTGCATTTTATTTTAAGTGTCCCTGGCGTAACTCTATGAAGCCCCTCCCTCGCCGGTGACTCAGAGCCCAGTTTCCATCACCAACCCGTTCTGTTATCACAACTTGAAATGCTGACAAATAACAAGACATAAAACCTGCTTTTTGAAAGCAAAAGCTGAACGTTATTAAAGTACATCGTTTTGTAAAGGACTGAAGTGATAATCAGTGTTGAAGAGCATGGCTGCACTTCATTAATTTTCACTACTGTATTCCAAGCATATATAGTAGCTATTTTCCACAATTTATGTATCCATGTTTGAGCCCAGAGACATTTGGACGATCTCCAGGTTTATGCTATTGCAAACAACACTGCTATAAACATCATTGTATATGAGGAGTGATCAAAAACTACAGTGAATGTTTAAAAAAATTATTACAGTAAAAGACACATTGCCATTAATCCCCCTCAAAATACTCCCACTCTCTTCGAACACACTTATCCCATCATTCTTGCCTCTTTCTGAAGCAGTTCTGGAAGTCCTCTTTGGTGAGTGTCTTTAGTTGCGCTGTTGTGGCTGCCTCGATATTCTGAATCAATTGAAAACATTTATCTTTCATTTTGACTTTGGGGAAGAGCCAGAGGTGGCACAGCACCAGATCTGGTGAATAACGTTGATGAGGATACACCGTAATGTTTTTGACAGCAATTGCCATACCAGAATCGATGTGTGACATGGAGCCTTTCTGTTATGATCAACAAATAAGTTGAATGCTGCTGCCGAGTGCCATCCAACAGAAAGGCACGGATCTTCAACATGGGAAGTGGCACATGGAACCTTAGTAACAGTGTGTGACAAGTTTCTGTGCAGTCAGTCAGGTATGAGCTACGGTTGAGAGAAGGTGTATTGTTAAGTGTGCAGTAAATCATCCCCCATCACAAACACTCTGTGTCACACATAGTTTCTGGTATCATATAGGGTGTCATACAGGGTCTCTGGTCCCACTCCCCACATAAGAACGCAGGATATGGTGAGGCCAAAAAGGAACACCCACGGAGCCATAGATAGGGGAGTCATACCACTACAGTCTCACTGATGGCTGGGTTGGAGACACAGGAAGCAGGAGCCCAACTATCCACAACCTACCGTCCACTTCTCTGCCTGCCAACCAACCTCACTTGCTAGCTGCAATCTGCCGTGCTAACTCAGCCACCATCTTCTTGCTAGCCCCCATTTTCCTGCTAGTGTAGCCACGGCAGTTATTTTAGTGGCCAATGGCTCACTGGTGACAGCTGACGGCCAACTAGCCACAGCTGATAGCCATCCAATCAGTTGATGGCCATTTACTACCTGAGTGAGCACCTTTCCATGTGAGGCCAAGAGCCTGGAAACTGCACTCCTGGCTCTGTCCCCACACACCACCTCTACAGGGTCTCCCTTCACAATCTACGCAACAAGCAACTTCCACGAGGGGCCCTGTGCGAGGAGCCTGGAGGTGAATGCAATATCCTGGACACAGCCAGGGTTTCTCAGGGCATCACCAGTCCTTCTGGGCATAGCCAGACTTCCTGGGCTTCTTAGAGGTACTACCAGTCTCCCCGGGCACAACCAGGACCTCTCAGGGCACTGCCATTCTCTCTGGGCACAGCCAGACTTCCTGGACTCAGCCAGGGTTCTCAGGGCACTGCCACCCTCTCTGGGCACAGCCAGAGCCAAACATCCACCAGTTCCACTACATGGTGGTACGTTCCCAAGCTAACAGTCAAGCAGTCCATTAAATTAGGGATGGAGTCGATTCCCCATAGTCCACAGTCATTCGCCAGGGCTGTGCGTTAGCCTCACAATGTGTGCCCTCTCTGCAGGGCAAGGGCTCCAAGTCCTCCCCAATCTGGGGGTGAGGGCCTCAGCAAGCACTGCCCAGTCTACAGGTCTGCAACGACCTTCGCTTTCTCTGGCCTGTGCTGGTTGGAGAACCGTCCACATCTTCCCACCCCTCCACCGGGGCCCAGCTCCCCGGCAGCTGCTCCTCCTGGTCTTCCTGAGACTGAGCATTCATACATATAAACTGCTCCATTACCTTTTGGAGAGTTTCAGTGGACATCACACCCCGCTCGCTGTGCCATGTGCCATGCAGGATCTCAGCTCCCGCACCCCACCTAAGAACGCAGGATATGGTGAGGCCAAAAAGGAACACCCATGGAGCCATAAATAGGGGAGTCATACCACTACAGTCCCGCTGGCGACTGGGTTGGAGACCCAGGAAGCAGGAGCCACACTATCCACAACCTGATGTCCACTCTCTCTCTGCCAACCAACCTCACTTGCTAGCTGCAATCCACCGTGCTAACTCAGCCACCTCTTCTTGCTAGTCCCCATTTTCTGCTAGTGTAGCCACGGCAGTTATATTAGTGGCCAATGGCTCACTGGTTACAGCTGACAGCCAACTAGCCGCAGCTGATGGCCATCCAATCACAGTTGATGGCCATTTACTACCTGAGCCAGCAGCTTTCTATGTGAGGCCGAGAGCCTGGAAATTGCTTTCTGGGGCTCTGTCCCCACACTCCACCCCTACAGGGTCTCGCCTCACAATCTATGCAAGAAGCGTCTTCCACGAGGGGCCCTGTGCCAGGAGGTGAATGCAATATCCTAGACACAGCCAGGCTCTCTGGACACAGCCAGGGCTCTCAGGGCACTGCCAGACTTCCTGGACTCAGCCAGGGCTCTCAGGGCACTGCCACTGTCTCTGGGCACAGCCAGACTTCCTGGACTCAGCCAGGGCTCTCAGGGCACTGCCACTCTCTCTGGGCCTCTCAGGGTACATGCTGGAACAACAGCGACTCACAGTCAAGGTGCTTAATATTCTCGATGGCGGCCGGTCAAGACACAAAAGCAAACATCCACCAGTTCCACTACATGGTGGTACGTTCCCAAGAAAACAGTCAAGCTGTCCATTAAATTAGGGATAGAAGACAATTCCCCATAGTCCATAGTCATTCACCAGGGCTGTCCTGGGGGTAAGGGAAGACCTTGACCTCACCCTCATCTCCCACAGAGGACTCAGCAAGCCTTTCCTCCTGGGACAAGTCCCGCATCCGGGCTGCCTCAGCAAGAACTTCCCAGACCACAGGGCCGCAACAACCTTTGCTTTCTCTGGCCTCTGCTGGTTGGGGAATCGTCCATGTCTTTCCACCCCTCCACGGGGGTCCAGCTCTCCGGCAGCTGCTCCTCCTGGTCTTCCTGAGACTGAGTGTTCATATGCACAAACTGCTCCACTGCCCTCCGGAGAGCTTTGGCCGGCACCGTACCCTGCTCGCTGCACCATTTGTCATGCGAGAGACCCTGCTCCCTGCGCCATGTGTCATGCAGGGTGCCATGCAGGGTCTCTACTCGCGCTCCCTGCACAAGAACACAGGTGTCATGCGGGGTGGCTTGCAGGGTCTCAGCTCCCGCGCTCCCCACATAAGAACGCAGGACATGAGGCCAAACAGGAACACCCATGGAGCCACAGATGGGGGAGTCATACCACTATATTCTCGCTGACAGCATCCGCCTCTCTGCAATCCGCTCTTGCTAGCTCAGCCACCATCTTCTTGCTAGCCCCCATTTTTCTGCTAGCGTAGCCACAGCAGTTATATTAGTGGCCAATGGCTTACTGGTTACAACTGACGGCCAACTAGCCACAGCTGATGGCCATCCAATCACACTTGATGGCCATTTACTACCTGAGCCAGCAGCTTTCTATGTGAGGCCGAGAGCCTGGAAACTGCTTTCTGGGGCTCTGTCCCCACACCTACTTTACCTGCAATAAGATGCCCCAGGCTCTCTTGTGCATTCCCTGCTCCAGACCTGGAACCAGCCATTTCCCCAAGGAGCCCTGGTTCCTCTTAATATTCGAAACTGAGATCTAAGCAGCAAGTGTGCTCATTACCACTGGTATGTTCTTACTACTAGAGCCTCTGATAAATCTGAAAATATATTTATATCTATGTATGTATATACATGTATGCATGTATCTGCACACACACACACACACACACACACACACACACCTGTCTCTCTTTCAATAGCTATCTATCTATCTCTCCGAAAGAGTTCATACTGATACCTTCAATTTCAGTCCAGCACCTCACGGTTATTTCCAGGCTTCCCTCTTGCCATTTTGGTAAATCTCGTCTTCAACAGCAAGAAAACTGGCTCCCTTTATTCTCAATATAGTTTTTTCTTTTTTCCTTCCTTTCTCCCCCCCTCCACCCCAATTCCCCTGTACCTGACTATCTCCCTAGCACAGCAGTTGCCTTCTCAGCTTCCCAGCCTCTCTGCTGGGCCTCCACTGCCCCCCCCTTTTTCCCAAAAGCAAGGCAGGGAGGGGGAGCCTGGGGAGGGAAAATATGTTTTTCATAGATTTTCTTAAAGACTAAATGATCCCAAATAACACAGTGCCTGGCAAAGAATAGGTGTTCAATGTCTTTAGTTATTGTCACTCCTCCCTTTGTGTTTCATTTGCTTGTTGTCTATAGATACCCCGAATCTTCACCTTTCATTCTAGGTCCTGTTGGTTGGGAATGTTAGTCCTAGCAGTGTGTTTATTTGGACAGAATTTTCTCACAACAAAACAAGCTGGCGTCCCATGAGCTGATCACACAGACGTGGTATCTATACTGGATTTGTGGATACTGGCTTATCGGAGAAAACATACCTCATGCACACTCAATCCTGCTCTCCTACGTGTAAGGCATGCCGTGACCAGTGACTGTGTCATCTGCAGGCCTGGAGATAAGGTGGCCACAGGATGGATAGAGACTAATGGTGGCCAGTCCACCCATGTGGGCAAGACTGGTCCTAATTTGGTCATGTCAGGCAAAGCTATAACTGTAAACACCACCCTAAATCCAGAAATTAAGGTTTCCTAAACAATTCTCGGAAGGCAGTTCCTGCCAGTACTTAAACCCCAAAGAAGCTAAAAGAAACCTGAAACAAAATCCAGATGCATTTCATGGATCATTAGCTTTGTTATGGAGGGCACTGCTGCCAAAGAGAAATGACTTCTCAGGCTTTCTGTATATTGTCCCAAATGGTGTCCTCAGAAAAGTAAACTTGGTGCCACATAGATTAATGTGCTGCAAAGTAAAAATGTCCAGGAACCCTGAGAGCCTCTGTGCTCCAAGAGGTGGGAAGGCAAGTCCTGAGGCGTTCTGCCACCAGGCCACCTGAAAGGGGTGGGCAGATGGGCCTGGGCACTGCAGTGCATGCCCAAGGTCCTTTGGGGTCCCTGTTTGTGTGGTGCCCTCTGGACGGGGTTTGGGTATTTCTAAATCAGCATCCCTGAAGAGGGCTGTAATTGGACACAGTAGAAATCAACAGAAGGGACTAAACGGAGGAATAGGGGTGAGAGGACAGAGAGGGAACTAATGCTGACAGAATATCTCTATGCATCAGACACCATATGTAACAATAAGAATAATAGTAATTATAATAGTATCTTACATTACTGAGCACTTATTATGTTCCAGGCTCTGGTCTGGCTACTTTTCATATATTATCTCATTTATGCCTTCCAGCAGCCTTATGAAGTGGGTATAATTATTATTATCCTTACTTACAGGATCCAAGACATTGAGTAACTTGCTCAAATAGGTATAGCTTGAAAGGGGTGGGAGTAGGTATAAGTGTACATTGCTTCATTTCATGCTCACAACAACCCCATGATACAGATTTTTATCATCTCCATTTTATAGGTGAGGAAACTAAGTCCCTCGGACCTCTAACATCAGCATCACTCAGGAGCTTGTTAGGGTGCAGAGTCTCGGGCCCCCCTTCAGACCCACGGAGCCAGAGTCTGTACAGAACCCCTCAGCTGGACCAGAGGGCTCCAGCGAGTCCACCATCATTAGCTGATGTTGAAAAGCAAAATTTTCACAGTAGTTCAGGAGCAGGTATCAAAGTTTTATTTAGCTCAGGGGCTGGCAAACTTTTTCTGTAAAGGCCAGAGAGTAAATATTTTAGGCCTTGCAGACCATTGGGTCTGTCTTATGTCACAAAAGCAGCCACAGACAATATGTAAACAAATGAGTGTGGCTGTTTTCCAATACAACTCAGTTAATGCCTCATTTAACTCATAACTGTGGAAACCTCAGTTATGGCAATGAGACCTAGTTCAAAGTGTATTTGAGGAACAGGGATTTCAATACTTGGACAGGAAAGGACTACGTAAAATAGTGAATATTGTAGGGGAGGAAAAACAATTTTCCCTCTACCCTTCTAGGTTCTTGGCTGAGACCCCTCCACCCCCCTAATAAAAGAGATTAACAAAAGAAAAACAATTTTGATTAAGCTTGTAAGGGAACCACACAAAGATGTGAGACCCAAAGCAGCCAGGCAATTGAGGCTTATATACCATCCTGAGCTAAGGAAAGGATAGGGGTCAGGCTTCAAAGGGGAGGAAGCCAGTTCACAGGAAGACGAGAAGAGCAAATGTTTGGGAAACAAATGTTTCCCTGCTGTGCAGGTAAGTCTCTCAGATGAAAAAGTCTTCTGGTAATAGCTCTCCTCCCTGTACAGCCTCCCTGTCTCATTTCTTTTAGGCAGCTAAGAGGGAGATAAAAAGTTTTTCCTGAGTCTGCTGGGCTTTATTTACCTTCAGGTCAAAATAATTCACATGCCAAAGTGGCACATTCTGGGGTGGCCTGTTCTGAATTCCCCCAATATAATATGCCTGATTAACTTTCTTCAGGCCGATTAAACTATTAACACCTCTGGGTTAACTTTTCTACTAGACTTAGAGAAAATTATCAGTTTTTGCAAGGTAACCTCTCATCTTACGGAGCCATAAATTGTCATCGCTTCTATCAATTGTGTGTTATTAATTTTTTAAAAAAGAACTGTGACAAATTTGCATTCAAATAAGAGTCCCATTTGACACGGTCCTGCTTGTATTCAAGCAGGCATATTATTTTCTAATAATAGAAAATGCATAGCAAAAAAAAAAATAAGTAATCAACATTTTATCATTTTCCAAGTCTGGGATAACATTTCTCACTGGCATTATAGGAAAAAGCCCTATGACATTCAGCACTGTTGTAAAGAGTGTCATTGAGGACATGTGTACAGATGTAGATATGAACAAAACCAACTCCATCTCTGTGTCCTGGATTTAACTTTCATGCTGTGACCTTTGACCAACTTCACTGTCCTTAGCAAGTATATCGGTGCTTTCTAGTTCATGAGTATCTGTGTTCCATAAAATGTAGCCATAAATATTTTTGTTACGGACAGCCAGAATGGCATGACATCTGAGGTAAATATCAAACTGGTGATAGTATTGATTATAAACAACCATCAGCAGGTATGGCTCCTGGCTCTACCTCATTCTTTGTCTTGTCAGTTGTTACTATCGATTTATACTATTAACATAAAAAAATTACTGTAACAGGGGTCTGTTAGTGGAGAATAATTTACACAAAATCATTGGGTCCTTTTCAGCCCAATCTTCCCATGAGTAAGTTACCGTATAATAAATTCTGTTATATTCTGTGGAGTTGCCTGCTTCATCTTTGGGTCTGAAGATACCTTCTTGTTATGGGGGCCAGTACACCGCTCCTCTTCTGTTGGACAACATGATTTTCTAGCTTATAGGATGTTATGTTGGAGTCCCCACAGGACAAATTCTCCTGTGAATCATATAACCTTCCTAACCAGACACCAGGGCACGAATTTTGTGTCCTCACTGGCTCCCTGGTATTATCGTATTTTACCTTCTTCATTTTTACTTAGTTCCTACTTTCCCCATTTACTTAATTTTTATCTATTTTGCAATTTTATAAATTGCCTTCTATCCTTTTTGGAATACAAATTATTTTTTAAAGGAGAATGTACAAATGTGAGGATTGTTTAGTTCAATGTGCCTTGAGGAAGAAGAGGAAGTGAAGCTGATATTTGATGCTTTGAAGACAACTCATACAGTATCTTTTACAACCACTTACCTGTAGTGTCCGCACATTTACATTATCTCTCACATGACAGAAGTTGAATGCTCCTACTTGGCATGTGCATCACACCTGCCTCACCTGGAGGGACCTGGGTAATGTAGACAGTTACTCTAGTATCTCTTCTTCATCTTGTTTTTTAAACAATTCACATTTTATTGGATTGAAATTAACTGCACAAAATTGCTTTCCCTTCCACACAAAAAAGCAATATTTTCTGTCTTATTCCTAGATAAATCACAAAACTCTTATTTTTGCAATAAGACCAGTGTTTCTGGTAATGTACATAAATAGCAGTAGATATGGTCATGAAATGCTCCCCCCCCCCGACCATCAAAAAAGGCAAAACCAGACAAATCAGTTGCCAGTGTCTGTGGATTCAGGTTCTGCCTTGTCTGTAAAACAGCGTTCACTACATCTGCTAAAAGGCTGATGGCCCAGGTAGGGCACCCCTACAATGACAGGGATACAGGTAACAATAGCAGTGTGGATACAACGCCCATTCTTCCATTAATGGTAAGAGTAACTTGTTTACTTATGTTCCCTTGATGAAGACAAAATCTACACTGAAGTCTTCTTCAGGTGAGTACACGGTTTCTATCACTTTCTGGTAATTTCCATAACCATCCATTACAGATTTTGAACAATGTACTTAAAATACACTGTACTCAAGTCAGAAGCTTCATTGCATCTTAGAAAAATTTTTCCCTCCCCCTTCATCCTCTACTTCTTCAACATTTATTTCTTCCAAGAACTGATAAGTCAAATCCTGGTCATTAACTCAACGATAATCAACATCATGCCCCAAATGACTTCAACCCCGCCATCATATGACAGGAATCACATAGCAGCACTTTCAATACTGTCTTCTTGAGAACACACCAGTCTTCAAAATGTGTGAGTTCAGACCCTGGCCGTTCACCCGGTGAGTTCTCAGTGGCTGCTGGAGTCAGAAGGAGGTCAGAGGGCAAATTCACCTTCAAAGCATAAGTGGCCTGCATGCTCCTTACGGCTTTGCCTCCTAATAACCAATAAAGGGAGTTTTAAAACATTCTCTCAGGTATCTTCAGTGATTTTTGAATTCCTTTAAGGAGCTCTGACACATTTGTATAGAGTTGGCCAAGTGTCAATGATAAAATCCAGATCATGTTTTGTATTGAGTAGTTAACAAAGCCATGTGACTTGGCCTCTGTTCAGTCAGTGTTTTGGGGTATGTTTTGTGAGGCTTGTATCCATGCTTCTTCTCAGTCTTCATCCTGGGAGAATCCCCAGGACCTTAAGCCATGTGGAAACTTTACGAAAAACACATGTCAGGCAGACATAGAGCATCATAAATTGTGGAGAGGAGCTCTTTATCTTTCCCTCTGCTTCCACTAGATAAGAAGCTCCACTGAGTGTCTTGATTGGTAAGTCACTCCATATGTGTTGACGCAGTGTTGGTGTGACATGTTAAGCTGGTGATGTCCCATGTTCTGATGTAAGGGCTTCGAGGTGCTAACCTGGGAATCTCTGTTACTAAGTAGCGTCCTCCACTGAGTATTTATAATAATGTCAAAAGTTAATTGAGATTCTAGGTTCCCTTGGCAAGTCCTGCAGAACTTCCCGGACAGTTTCATTTGAACATCACATTTAATGGCCAAACTTGTGGCTTTCTTAAACCAAAAATCATAATAAAGTTCATTATTTTCTATCACTTCATTTGTAAATCTGACACTAGTCGAGCTGCTGGCTGCCAAGAAGATGCCAGAAGTTTGCTGTGGGAGTTTTTTTTCCCCCCTCAAAGGCTCTTGTTAAGATAGGGCATTTTTGAGAACAGTAAATAAAATCAATGAACTAGAAGTCTGTTCATGCGCTACGGAGCATAAATGCTTGACCAGCTATAAAGCCAGTCCACCTAGCATGTGTGCCAACCTTTATACTGTCTAGATATAAAACAAATGCTTGCAAGAGCTCCACTTCAATTTTAAAAGCATCATGCCTGCCTGACTATTGAGGAAAGCCCATTGCCTCATCACAACATCTTTCTTCACTGCTCTGAAAAGGGGCTGATACTACATTGTTGAACCCTAAATGCAGCAGCCGTCACCGTTGGAAAAAAAAGATCTTCCTCAGTTGTTCTCAATGCAACAGACACCCCATAACAAGCCCAGCCCTTCCAAGAATGGCAGAGTGTGTGGAAACCTTGGACATACTTTTCTAAAAGCCCTTAGGCAGGGCTTTCATGTTGGAAGGAAACTCACTGGACACAAAACAAACCTCAGCACCACATGCCCTGACCATCCCCCACCGTATGTGTGTGTGGAGGACATTACATAGACAGAAAGACTGATTCTTTCTAACAAGTGAAAGTTAACAGAACAGGAACTGAGGGCAATGTGAGCTCACACTTCCTGAGGGTTACCACATGCCAGACAGTGTGTTATTGCACAGACATTGCAGTAATTATAATTAAACATTCCATTAGAATACTGCGATACAGTAAGTTTTTAAGAAATCGGTCTTTCTTCCTGCCCAAATATGTAGCATCCTCCATGCTCACGTACGTACTTTGGTCAAGTCCCTATTGTGTGCCAGGCACGGTGCTGGGTGCTGTACATACTTCTACATCTTCATCATCCTTCATGGTCTCAGTTGTCACACAGAGTTAAATTTTTTTCAGAATGAGAAGCCCCCCTCTCATTGTGAATTAATTGGTCATTGAACAATATGTCATTCAATCCCTTTTGCAGAAAGGAAAAATAAAGCCTTAAAAATTGCCAAAGTCTACAGAAACACTCAGGAACACGTTATATATATAAATTAAACTTATTCAGTTTAACATCTTTTTATTACACACTATGTTCCAGGAGGTTCTGAATCAGAAACTTATTTATTCAGTTTTGTGATTTAAAAAACATCAGCATGGGTTGCAAATACTCAGCACTTAGACGGTAGGTGCTTTCCCACTGCAGGAAGCTTGGCCACAAGCCAGAGCGAGAGAGGCTGGTTTGGGCCGGGCTGCGAGTCAGAACAGGCCCAGGACCAGCAGCAAAGCCCCTTACTCAGGTGCTGGGCTCCCTGCACAGGTTCCCCAGGCTTGGGAATGCCTATGCCCTGTTGTTTAGCAGCCAGTTCCTCTGTCACTTAATCTTCCAGCTCCTGACCACAACACTCCATTGAAAAGTTCTCCATGTTCCTTCCTTTTGTCAAATCCTGTGGCCTTTCTATGGCCCTTATTCTAGGGTTACCAGATTTAGCAAGCAAAAATACAGTGTCCAGTTCAATTTCAATTTCAGATAAATAACAAATGTTATTTTTAGTATAAGTACATTATATTTACTACACTTACACTAAAAAAATCATTTGTTGTTCATCCAAAATTCAAGCTGAACTGGGAGTCCTATATATTATCTAATACCCTAATTCATTCTCTTTGTGTCGTCTGTGGTATTGGAGCCCATGTCCCCCGATCATCCTGGAAAACTCTCTTCCTTTGGGTCATATCACATTTGTCACTTTCCGTTATTTTGTTTTGTTTTAATTTTTATTGGGGAATATTGGGAAACAGCGTGTTTTTCTAGGGCCCATTGGCCCAAAGTCAAGCCATTGTTATCTTTTTTTTTTTTAATTAAAGTTTATTGGGGTGACAATTGTTAGTAAAGTTACATACATTTCAGGTGTACAAGTTTGTAATATGTGGCAGGCCAGCCGCAACAAGTCGATGGGTTCCTGAATGGGGGAGTGGGAATGAATAAAAGACACTCACACATATGATGATGATGGCGATCGCGGACTCCAGTGATGCTGAAGCCGTCTGAGTTTATTTTACTGCACCAATATAAGCAGTTTGAGTACGTGCAACTTAGCAACGAAAGTATGCATTAACATAGCAAATGTAAATTCTTTAACTTTCACATAGAGGATACAAAATTCACTGAAACTCTCGCAAGCAATTATCTTATCAATTGCCCTGATAGGCATCAGCCTTCTGTGTCCGGGAACTGGCCGTTCCCACCACATTCCTCAGCAGCTTACAAGCGCAAGCTCCCCCCAGGTGCAGGCAGAGACAATTGCCTCAGGGGAGGAAACAGGTTAAGCATAAACCGAGCCATTCTGTAAAGCTTAGAGTCACCTGTAACCATGGCTCCCCACAGTAATATATTATCTATATCTCATATTGTGTGTTCACCACCCAGAGTCAGTTCTCTTTCCATCACCATATAATAGACCCTGTTTACCTTCTTCTAGAGTCCCTCTCCCCCCTTACCCTCTGGTGATGCCTAAACTATTGTCTATGTGTATGAGTTTTTGTTCCTTCATTTGTTTGTCTTGTTCTTTTGTTATTTTCAGTTTTATAAACCATATATCAGTGAAATCAAATGGTTCTCTACTTTTTCTGTCTGACTTATTTCGCTTAATATTATAATCTTAAGATCCATCCATGTTGTCACAAATGGTATTATTTCAACTTTTCTTACTGCTGAATACTATTCCGTTGTGTATATATACCATAATTTCTTTATCCATTCATCTATGGAAGGACATTTTGGTTGTTTCCATGTCTTGGCCACCGTAAATAAAGCTGCAATGAACATTGGAGCACACGTGTCTTTATGGATAAATAGTTTTCTGATCTTTTGGGTAGGTACCCAGGAGAGGAATTGCTGGGTCATATGGTAATTCTATTCGTAATTTTTTGAAGAACCTCCACATTACCTTCCATAGCGGCTACACCAATCTGCAATCCCACCAACAGTGTATGAGGGTTCCTTTTTCTCCACAGCCTCTCCAACACTTGTTACTAATTGTCCTGTTGATAATAGCCATTCTAACTGAGGTGATTTGATATTTCATTGTGGCTTTTATTTGCATTTCTCTGATGATTAGTTATGTTGAGCATTTTTTCATATGTCTATTTCCATTTGTATGTCCTCTTTGGAGAAATGACTCTTCAGGTCCTCTGCCCATTTTTCAATTGGGTTGTTTGTCTTTTCCTTGTTGAGTTGTATGAGTTCCTCGTATATTTTGGATATTAGCCCCTTATCAATAAGAGGCACTGTTTGCAAAGTTCTTCTCCCATTCAGTTAGTTGCCTCTTTGTTTTGTCGATGGTTTCTTTTGCTGTGCAGAAGCTCTTAAGTTTCATATAGTCCCATTCATTTATTTTAGCTTTTACTTCCCTTGCCTTTGGAGTCAAATTCATAAAATGCTCTTTGAACCCAAGGTCCATAAGTTTAGTACCTATGTTTTCTTCTATGCTGTTTATTGTTTCAGGTCTTATGCTTAAGTCTTTGATCTATTTGGAATTAATTTTGGTACATGGTTTCAGATAGCAGTCCAATTTCATTCTTTTGCACGTGGCTTTCCAATTCTCCCAGCATCATTTATTGAAGAGGCTGTCTTTTCTCCATTGTATGTTTTTTTCTTCTTTGTCAAAAATTATCTGTCCATATTTATGTGGGTTTATTTTTGGGTTCTCAATTCTATTTCATTGGTCTGTGTGTTTGTTTTTCTGCTAGTACACTACTGTTTTGATTATTGTTGCCCTGTAGTACAAGCTGAAGTCAGGGAGTATGATACCTCCAGCATTGCTCATTTTTCTTAGGATTGCTTTGGCCATTCGGGGTCTTTTCCATACAAATTTGATGATTTTTTTTTGTGCTATTTCTTTAAAAAGTGCCATTGGGATTTTGAAGAGGATTGCATTAAATCTGTAGATTGCTTTGGGTAATACGGCCATTTTAACTATGTTGATTCTTCCAATCCATGAGCACAGAATGTCTTTCCATTTCTTTGTGTCTTCTTCAATTTGTTTTAAAAATGTCTTATAGTTTTCAGCATATATAGGTCTTTCACATCCTTGGTTAAGTTTATTCCTAGGTATTTTATTCTTTTTGTGCAATTGCAAAAGGAATTGTTTTTTTTTAATTCCTTTTTCTGAGATTTCATTGTTAGTATATAGGAATGCAATGGACTTTTGTACGTTGATTTTGTAGCCAGCAACTTTACTGTATTCGTGGATTGTTTCTAATAGCTTTTTGGTGGAGTCTTTAGGGTTTTCTATATATAACATCATATCATCTGCAAAGAGTTAGAATTTAACTTCTTCATTCCCAATTTGGATGCCTTTTGTTTCTTTCTCTTGCCTGACTGCTCGGGCGAAGACTTCCAACACTATGTTGAAAAGCAGAAATGATAGGGGACAGCCCTGTCGTGTTCCTGAATGTAAACCAAAGGGCTTCAGTTTTCATCATTAATTATGATATTAGCTGAGGGTTTGTCATATATGGCCTTTATTATGTTAAGGTATTTACCTTCTATACCTATTTTATTAAGTGTTTTAATCATAAATGGATGTTGTATCTTGTCAAACGCTTTTTCTGCATCAATTGATATAACCATATGATTTTTGCTCTGTATTTTGTTTATGTGAAGTATCACATTGATGGATTTGCATATGTTGAACCATCCTTGTGCCCCTGGGATGAACCCCACTTGGTCATGATGAATAATCTTTTTAATGCATTGTTGCATTTGATTTGCTAGAATTTTGTTTAGGATTTTTGCATCTGTATTCATCAGAGATACTGGTCTGTAGTTTTCTTTTTGTGTGTTATCCTTACCAGGTTTTGGATCAGGGTAATGTTGGCCTCATAAAATGAGTTAGGGAGTATTGTCTCTTCTTCAATTTTTTGGAAGAGCTTGAGTAGGACAGGTATTATATCCTCTTTAAAGGTTTGGTAGAATTCACTAGTGAAGCCATCTGGTCCCGGACTTTTGCTTTGGGGAAGGTTTCGGATGACTGATTCAATTTCCTTACTGGTGATTTGTCTATTTAGATTTTTCAGTTCTTCGTTATTCAGCCTAGGAAGGCTACATGTTTCTAAGAACTTGTCCATTTCTTCTAGGTCATTGAATTTGGTGGCATATAGTCCTTCACAGTACTCTTGGATGATCCTTTGTATTTCTGTGGTGTCTGTGATAACTTCCCTTTTCATTTC
Source organism: Rhinolophus sinicus (assembly GCF_036562045.2). Lineage (NCBI taxonomy): Eukaryota > Metazoa > Chordata > Mammalia > Chiroptera > Rhinolophidae > Rhinolophus > Rhinolophus sinicus. Next base: position 87,757,627 of record NC_133754.1, read on the forward strand.
TAATTTTGTTTATTAGTGTCTTTTCTCTTTTTATCTTAGTGAATCTAGCCAAGGGTTTGTCAATTTTATTAATCTTTTCAAAGAACCAGCTCTTTGTCACATTATTTTTTTTCTATTTGTTCTCTATTTGTCTTCTTGTTCTCTATTTCATCTAGTTCTGCTCTGATTTTTATTATTTTCTTTCTTCTGCTGACCTTGGGTTTCATTTGTTCTTCTTTTTCTAGTTCTTTAAGGTGTAACGTGGGGTTATTTATCTGGGATTTTTCTTGTTTCTTGAGATAGGTCTGTAATTATATAAATTTCCCTCTTAAAACTACTTTTGCTGCATCCCCAAAATTTTGGTAGGATGTATTTTCATTTTCATTTGTTTCTATGTATCTTTCGATCTCTCCTCTAATTTCTTCTTTTACCCGGTTGTTCTTTAAAAGTATGTTGTTTAATCTCCACATATTTGTGGTTTTTCCTGCTTTCTTTTTGTAGCTGATATCCAATTTCAAAGCCTTGTGATCAGAGAATATGCTTGGTATGATTTCAATCTTCTTAGATTTCCTGTGGCTAGTTTTATGTCCCAATATGTGGTCTATCTTTGAGAATGTCCCATGTACACTAGAAAAAAAATGTATAGTCTGATGTTCTAGGATGAAGTGTCATTTATGTCCATTTCATCTAATGTGTCATTTAGGGCTGCTATTTCTTTATTTATTTTCTGTTTGGATGAGCTATCCATAGCTGTCAATGATGTATTTAGGTCCCCTACTATAATTGTGTTTTGGTCAATTTCTCCCTTTAGTTCTGTTAGCAGTTGCTTGGTATATTTCGGTGCTCCCTGATTGGGGGCATAAATAGTGATAACTGTTATGTCATCTTGTTGTATAGTCCCTTTTATCATTATAAAATGTCCATCTTTGTCTCTTATTACCTTTTTTATTCAGAAGTCTGTTTCATCTGATATCAGTATAAATATACCTGATTTTCTCTGGATACCACTTGCTTGGAGTGTCAATTTCCACCCTTTCACTTTGAGTCTATGCTTGTCCTTGTAGCTGAAATGTGTCTCTTGGAGGCAGCATATGGCTGGGTTTACTTTTTTGATGCAATCTGCTACTCTGTGCCTTTTTATTGGTGAGTTCAGTCCATTTACATTTAGGGTGATTATTAATATGTGAGGATTTCCTATTATTCTATCATTGGTTTTCTAGTAAAAATGTGTCTCCATTGTTTCTTTGCCTTTTTGTTGTTGTCTATTATTTCTGTGTGGTGGTATTCTATGATTTTTCCCTCTGTTTCTTCTTTTATTACAGTATGTATTTCAGTTCTGGATTTTTTTTGAGTGGTTACTATTAAGTTTATGTAAAAGAAAGTTTAATATTTAGAGTATTCCATTTTCTTCAGCATGCCTACTTTCTCCAATTCCATATTCCAGTTCAGGCCTTACTCTCCCCCCTTTTATGTTTTGGTTGCCACAAATTATCCCTATGTATGCTGGTCAAATATCCTCCTTCAGTGTTTTTTGTAGTGCAGTAGTGTGTTAGGAAATTCTCTCAGCTTCTGTATGTCTGGAAAGGTCTTTATTCCTCCTTCATATCTAAAGGATATCTTTGCTGGATATATTATGTTTGGCTCATAATTTCTCTCTTTCAATAGTTTGTATATTTGGTTCCACTCCCTCCTGGCTTGTAGAGTTTCTGCTGAAAAATCTGATGATAACCTAATGGGCTTTCCATTTTAGGTTACCATCTTCTTTTCCCTAGCTGCCTTGAGGATTCTTTTTTTTTTGAGGATTTTTTTGTTTGTCATTAATTTTTTTTTTTTAATTGGGAAAGGGGACTAGGACTTTATTGGGGAAGAGTGTGTACTTCCAGGATTTTTTTTTCCCAAGTCAGGTTGTTGTCCTTTCAATCTTAGTTGTGGAGGGTTCGGTTCAGCTCCAGGTCCAATTGCCGTTGCTAGTTGCAGGGGGCGCAGCCCACCATCCCTTGTGGGACTCGAGAAATCGAACTGGCAACCTTGTGGTTGAGAGCCCACTGGCCCATGTGGGAATCGAACCGGCAGCCTTTGGAGTTAGGAGCACGAGCTACAACCGCCTGAGCCACTAGGCCGGCCCTTTGTTGTTAATTTTTGACAGCTTCAATACAATGTGCCTTGAAGAAGGCCAGTTGGGGTTGAGATAATTAGGTGTTCTATTTGCTTCTTGGATTTGAGGATCCAGTTCTGTCCACAAGTTTGGGAAGTTCTCATTGACAATTTGTTTGAATAATTCTCTGTTCCCTTCTCTCTTTCTTCTCCTTCTGGTATGCCCATTATTCTTATATTGCTCTTTCTGATGGAATCAGAAAGTTTTTGTAGAGTTCTTTCATTTCTTTTAAGTCCCAAGTCTCTTTCTTCTTCCATCCGTGTAATTTCCAGATTTCTATCTTCGATGTCACTGTTTCTTTCCTCCATCTGGTCAACTCTACTACCTAAGCTGGCTATTTCATTCTTCATTTATTTTATTGAGTTCTTAATCTCCAGAAATTCTATTTGTTTCTTTTTTCAAATTTCAATCTCTTTGGTAAAATGTTCATTTTGTTCTTTGATTGTGTTTCTGAGTTCATTAAACTGCCTGCCTGTGTTTTCTTGCATTTTGTTGAGTTTTTTTAAGACCTGCAATCTTGACTTCTCTGTCATTTAAGTCACGTATTTCCATGTCTTTAAGTTCATTTTCTGGAGACTTTTCATTTCTTCCTGAGCTGTCTTGTTGCCTTGGTTATTCATGGCAAATAAAGATTTATTATTTCTCTTCCTAGACATCTACAGGAGTGGGTTCTGCAACAGGTTGATAGAGGTCTTTTGTTTTCCATTAAGTGTTTATTCTCTCTCACCCTGCAGTGTTATATTTTCTCTGCACTGTTCTGGCTTCTCACACAATGGAGAGTTACCTGGAAGGCAGGCTCCTCCTTTGTGAACAGTTCACCTGAGTCATAGGGTGTCGCCTCCATGGGGGGATGTGGAGAGCTTCTGAAATTCCATATCTCTTCCTGCACCAGATTCAGAGCCCGTGTGTTTTAGCAGCTCTGTTTCCTCCTGCAGCGATCCACCCATATATGTGGGGACAGGGGCGGGGTGAGTTGTGAGAGGTGGCCCAGAGCAATGGCGATGACCACCACCACAGCCAGTCCTGCTTCCACGGCTCCCTCCCCTTTGCTGGAACTAGTTGGGCTTCATATCTGTGTCTGCGGACCACAGTTCTCAGAATTGCAAATATTCTGTTCTTTTGATCTGACACTGCTACTGTTTCGCTTCTAGCACTGGGCAGGTGGGGGCAGGGCGAGCTCTGGGAGGGTAGGGAGAGGGCGGCTAGTCTCAGTGCCTAAGGCTTCCGTTCTCTGCTTGGCAGTGAGGGCTTAAACCACCGTTTTCAGTCTTCTTCCCTCAATCTTTGCTCCAAGGTCTCTGCCGTGAGCATTGGGTTCAGCCGTGTTGTATGCTGCCCCCTCAGCCCTGTGGGCCATAAGCGGAGCCCTAGCAGTCCGAGTTCTTCCCTCTCCCGCAGCTGTAGTAGTTTCGGGAAGCAGCAAGCTCGGAGCACTGAGCTAGGTCTGCGTCCTGCGCCCATGCGGCTCCGTCTCCGCACTTCTCCCTTCCATCCTCCCCCCCCCCCCCCCCCCCCCCGGCTCGCGCACTTTGCCCACCTTTAGATGATTTCGGTAGTGCACCTCTTAGTCTTACCTGTTTGCTGCACAGGGAGTCCTTTGTGGAGTTAGAGTTGTTCAATTTGTTGTAAATTCCAGGGGAGGTTTCAAGAGGCTCACCTTACACCGCTATTTTATGACGTCATCAGCCATTGTTTTCACTCTAGTTGTGGAGGGCGCAGCTCACCGGACAATGTAGGAATCCAACCGGTGACCTTGGTGTCATGAGCACTGTGCTCTAACCACCAAGACAATCTGCTGCCCCTAGCTTTCCCCTTTTTTACTCCTCCTGCTTGATTCAGTGACTTCTGCAGCCTGCGCTGGGATCATTAGCTTATATCCCTAAGCCTCTCGTTTTATGTCTATCTGCTTTCTCCTTGGTGCAGTCATCTATTCCTATCACTCAAATCAGTGGTTTCTATAGTGTGGTCCCAGACAAACACTAGCAGCTTCACCTGGAAACTAGACAGAAATGCAAATTCTCAGGCCCCAACCCAGACCTACAGAATCAGGTCTTCTGGGGAGTGGCCCATCAATCTGTATTTTAAGAAGCCCTTCAGTTGTTTCTAATGCAAGCTAAAACTTGAAAACCACTGGTTTAGATGATCACTTCCACGTTGTTGATTCCCAAATCTTACAAGCCTTTATTTCACACTCAGACTTCCCTATAGTATTTCAAACTGGAGTGTCCTATGGAATGTTAATATAGGAAAGAAAAGAAAAACAAGCTCTGTGGTCAAGAGGAGTTTACACAGCATTGCAGCATTTCTTAAAATTATCTGACTATTGGGACCTATTTACAGGAAGTTGTAGAAAACGCAACAACAGATGGATGGCTTCATGGGAAACAGTAATCAAAATGGAATTCATTATCGTCCCCTGGTAAATCATCTCTACCTCCGACAGCCTATATCTTTCACACAGAACCAACGTTCTCCCAGCTGCATAGGATTAAAATATTGGAGTTAGAACTTCCTCTTCTCTCATATCCAAGCAGCCTCTGAGTTTTAAGGACTCAGTCATGATAGTGTTGAAAGGTCAGAAACCCAAGGTGATTTCTGAGGGGCAAGCAAGCTGTTGTTGTGGCGGCTTACCAGAGTCAAGCCTCAGGGGACGCCCCTTCACTGTGATGTGGAGACCAGTCCACCCACCTGAAAGGCAATTCTGGCTGGTCGCAGCAACCAGCACTGGGCAGAAGTCTGGGAGGCAGGTACATAGCTCCAGAGCTGCCCACGGGGATACAGGTGTCATGGAGTCAAGGAATCAGAGATAGAAGCCAAGAACCCAAGAGAACCATGAAAAGCTGAGCAGGCCTGTCCTGGAGGAGCTGCGGAAGAGGGCAAGGAACCAACCCTGGTATTGAACAAAGGAAAGAAAGACAGAACAGGTTTGGAAGAGCAGGAGCTGTGGTGGAGGCCTAGTTAGTGGAATGAGCAGAGACCGTGGGCTCAGCCTGGCCTCAGGCAGAAGGACCTCAGCATTGGCAGTGGCTGGGCTGCTCCCGCAGGGAGAGATTAAGGGGACTGAGGGGCTAAAGAGCCAGGGAGTCATTATTGGGTCACAGTCATGAGTTTCTGCTGGAACATGTGACTTTCATGTCTATACACCACCCAAACCCACCTTTAGTATCTTTGTTTATTATCTTTGTTTCTCTTCCTTTATCCTGGGGTAAAAACGGGGACATGAAGGAAAGGGGTGGGAACAGGGAGTGTGGTAGGATGAGTATGGAAGAGGTTGGGGAGCTTTAAAAAATTATATCTGTGTCCAACCCCTTAGAGATTCTGATGGCATCGGTCTAGTCTCCAGATTAATGCCTCTCAAATATTAATGGGCATTGATTTGGAAGGTTTGGAGTGGGGCCTCAAAATTTTCATTTTGAAGAGATCCCAGGTGACATAAATGCTACTGGTCTGTGGATCATGTTTTCTGTAGCAGCAATCTACAGGAGAGGTTCTCAGAGTGTGGTCCCCAGACCGTCAGAACAGTATCACCAGGAACTTGAGAGATACGCACATTCTTGGGCCCCAGCTCAGACCCACCGAGTCAGAAACTCTGGGGGTGAATATCTGTACATGCAGACCAAGGGAAAAACCTGAGATTGAAAATCTACCTCTGGAAGCAGAGGGCAGGGAAAGACTGAAAAAAAGAGGCTGGCCACTGCAGTCTGGTAATTAATAGAGTTTATTAAGAGAGACTTACATACAAGGCATGTCTTGGGCGGCTGCAATACAAAATGTATCCCTGCACCACTTGGCAGGCACCAGCGAACTCCACAGGGTAAAGGGGTGGATAGTCACGTGGATGCTACTGTACCTGACTGACTGGGTCAGGACAACCACCAGTTCCAGGAGCCAGCACGTAGCAGGAGGCAGGAGAGGGGCGCTGACGCTGACTTACGTCAGAATGAACGGCAGTTACCATCAGACAGTCTCTATGTGGGGGGGGGGGGGGGGCAAGGGGGGCTGTTGCAGAAAGGAACTTCTACTGTGGCCCGAGTCCAGCTTTTGGGACAGACAGCGGTCATGTCATGGAACAGTCTCTCCTGCACAGTGGAGCCCAGCAACCTGTTTAACCCACCCTCCAGGTGATCCTTATGAATGCTGAAGTTTGAGAACCGCTGCTCTAAAGAATTTAGGAAATAAAAATCTAAAGGGAAAGATGCTGAGTTTCACTATAAGGACAAAATGATGAGTTACTGTGGGAGTAAGACAAAGAAAGATGAGGTTGGCTCTCTTTGTGTTCTAATTATGAACAGGTATAATCATTACAGTAAAATGAAGACATTATAACCTTGAAATATGCACACATTTGCTTTTTATTTTATATTATTATTATATTTTTAAGGAGGGCGCAGTTCATAGTGGCCCATATGGGGATCAAACCGGCAAACTTGGTGTTATTAGCACCATGCTCTAACCAACTGAGCTAACCGGTCACCTCCGTATTTGCTTTTTAAAAATCTTTTTTTATCCCCCTATCATCTCAAGTAATAGAACCTTTTTGGAACTAACACACTCACTGCAAAAGGGAGAGAAAAGACATAACAAGCTGTGGCCCTTTTTGCTATGGGCATACCTGGGCCCTGGTGGGGTGCCGCTGGTACAAAAGCCGGTGGGAGTGCCTGAGGCTGGGAACTAAGGATGGGGAACGGGATGCTCGCCGCTCTGAGGCCACAGTATTGCTGAGGTCTTGGCGATGGGAGGTGCTGAGTACGGTAATGTTACTGCTCCAGTGTTACCACGCTAACCTAATGAGTGCCCTGTGCCTGGATTATGGCAAATCACTGGTCCCAACTAGCCTCCCAGGATCAAGCTCTACCCCATCCACCACGATGGGAGTGTTTTGCAGGCTCCTGATTACCCCAGTGCCCTTGCTTTCCCCCTCTCATCTTTCTCCAAGGCCCTTCCTCCACTCCCTTCAGCACCACCTCCCTGTGTGTGTCCCTTTTGCTTCTGTCTTGCGCTGTCCCTTGTGCAGGCCGGTGGCTGAGAATGGACGTCCCAGTCATCTGCTAATTCAGCCTCTATCTCTGTCCATCCACTGGGGTGCAGGTCCCTGCCCCCTCCTTACAGCCAGCTGAGTTCACCACATGTTGTCTACCTGGGCAAGCGATGCCAAGGGGAATAAAAACACAGTCTGTCCTGTGGCAGCCAGATGGCTCAGTTGGTTAGAGCAGGAGCTCTGAACAACAGGGCTGCCGGTTTGATTCCCACATGGGCCAGTGCGCTCCCAGCGCCCTCCATAACTAGATTGAAGACAATGAGCTGCTGCTGAGCCGCCGGAGGGGCGGCTGGATGGCTCAGTTGGTTAGAGCACAAGCTCTCAGCAACAAGGGTAGCAGTTCAATTCCTACATGGTATGGTGGGCTGCGCCCCCTGAAACTAAAGATTGAAAATGGCAAATGGACTTGCAGCTGACCTGTGCCCTCCACAACTAGATTGAAGGACAATGACTTGGAGCTGATGGGCCCTGGAGAAACACACTGTTCCCCAATATTCCCCACTTAAAAAAAAATTTAAACATTAAAAAAACAATAACACACAGTCCTTCCTTTAGGGAGCAAGTTACAAACTCTGGGAACCAGCCATCACCATGTAATGTGCGGAGTGTATAATGTGCTAAGTGCTAAGTGCCATGAAAGAGATTCCAGCCCATACTCTGTTCTCCTGGTCTGGCTGGCACTTTTTAGCCCATGTTACACAGGTGTACATTATTCTTCAAAAGGGGTGTGCTGTTTTCCTAAGGAGGCAAGCAGAGTCAGCCTCTGCCACGTCCTTGTAGCTCACACAGAGCGAGGGACATGCTGAGTGACTGGCCACAAACATGCCTGTGGAGCACACTCTGGCTCAATGACAAATGTGTCCACGCTCCCAGGAGAGGAAATGTTGAGAGGTGAAGGCTGCTCAGAGCTGACCAAGGTCCATGTAATATTTACAGTTTGGAATCTTTAGAAAGTTTGTTCACAATTAAAAATTGCCTCACATCTATGTTTAGGAAAAGGCTTTTTAAAGCTCTACTTAAAACACTCGACTTGTACAATCACTATCACTGATACATAAAAGGCTTCCACATTCTGGCAAATGTTACTATTACATGAATAGAAATGGTCAGGAGAGGCCGTGTTCGAATTTCAAACATCATTAACATGCTGCTTTCAGGTCCCCTTGAGCACCTGGTACAAGGGACTCTGGGTTCCTAGGAGGTGCTGTGCAATAGCTTCTTTGAACATTTCCTTCAGAAGTGAAAATGTCTCATGCAGAAAAGAGGAAGAATGTCTGTATGGATGACCCTAACCCGATACTTGGCAGGTCCAGCTGATGTAAGTGCTTTTGTTAACCTGTGAGCTGAGTCTGTGGTTCATCTAGAAGACAGAATCACATAGTTCAAAGCAAAAAATGCATTAAAAAGTTGATTGATTTGGACACCCTGACATGAGCTCATTTTTCTGTGTATTTAGTCATACACATCTAGCACTTAGCAGTTGCTTGGTAAATATTTGCCAATCGAATGAATGAAACACAAACCCTTGCCCAACATGATGCCTCACCTAACACAGCACTTTGGCCGGCAGAATACAGAAGGGCTCAAAGACAACCTCGCAGGGCCATCGGCACATGTCTCAGTCTGGGTGCAGGGAGGGGTCGTGGGTCACAGTCTCCGTGATACGGCCCTCGGGGAGGAGGGAGGCCCAGGACTGAAAACCACAACTCACTGTCTCTCTCCAGGGGTCCCCGACGGCCACCTGGGGTCTTCCCAGGACTCCCCTCTCCCTTTAAAACCAGTAGTCAGTGCCAGAGAAGGACACTCTCAGTTGGGGTAGAGAACAATTTTAGATTTTAGAATAATTTTTCAAATATCTTTGCCCATGACCCACAATAGGAAAACATTTTATTTTGTGAATCAGGAAAGACACCAACCAATATACAATTGAAACGAAAGTTTCACAACACAACAGAGCCCCTGACACAATATTTTGAGTTGTGACTCTTGGGGAGGAAATACAGTATGCAGTGTTTTCCTATCATATTGACCACAGAATCTTTTTTTCCAATAATCCTCGAACATCTGCAGAACAGCTTAGGGAATGCTGCCCCAGGTGGCTGCTCCCTGCTTTCTCCACTAGCTGGGGGAAACATCGTAGACAGAGACTTCTTCACTGCTGCTCCAGGGGAGGACAGGACCAGGGAGTTAGGACGCTTGAAAGGGACTTGGAGGCATCACTGTACTTGGCTAATCAAATGACTAAGCAGCAGAGCTTTGTCAGAATGTTGAGCGACCCTTGCACAACTGAGTGAGTTGTGCCCTGTCCACCTCCAGGGGCGCCATTCACACAGACTACGTTGAGAATGAGGCCCTTTATACGGTTTATGTTTTAAACTGTATAAAACAAAACAAAGTTATAGAGTCGATCAGAATGTCTAACACATTCTCTTTCTCCCTTGACTACATCCACTGACTCTGGTGTTTTTCAGTAAGAGCAGCTTCTCGGGGTGAGAGTGGGTATGAATCTTAAAGACTGGACTTCTTACTCAGACCCATCAGCTCCTGTTTGGGAAATCGAAGAGTCAGTTCCATCACTGCTAAAGCAGGAATGATGAGAACACAGCCCACCAAGCTGAGGTGAAAACGGATATTAAAGCTCTTTATAAATGTCACTAGTAGTCCCTGTCAGGAAGTCAAGTCCTGCTGCAGCTCCCTGCCCTCAGACTTCGGTGCCCAGGTTCGCTTGCTACCTCATGGTCAATGGTGCTGGGATAGCCCCATGGGCCATCTCAGGGAGAAGTGGGTTGCAACACGGTTGCTTATGCACAGTAGTGGTTCTACAAAAGGGTATTGTGCCTAGCTAAACTTTATGATTTGCTCTGAGCCAGGAGAGGTGGGACTCCTGAACATTGGACTCTGCCTACAAGTCCTTTCACTTGCTGCCATAAATAGGCATTAAATAATTTTTTGCATCAAAATGTCATTATCCTGGGTTCTTTGTATATGTACACAAAAATACATGTATATCCACAACATAAAAACAAAATACACCTTTGATCTCAGAGGCGACAATTTTTATGGCAGCATCTGCCTATATCACTTATTGACTGTAAAATGAGCAACTGTATTTCTAAAGACTAGGAGAATGAAGACTTGTAAAATCTCCCCAGAGCACATTTTGTGACGTGGGATTTCATGAGGCTAACATGAATGTCCCAGAGGTGGTCAATGAAAGGAAAACTAGAAAGATTGGTATATTTACTTTTCATACTTTGGTTGGGAAAAAATCATGCTGACAGAGTTGCTGGCCATCTGGCAAAATGTCAACCACTCTTTCCAATTCTTCCTAAAAGCATCAATTTCCTCCCCCGTTCAGTCTTTATTTCCCTGCAGACTTGTTTTCTCCGAAGTCCCAGAACTGCGGGAGGAGGTGACCGGCTGGGCCGTGCTGACGGCAGGTGTCAGCATGTTAGCGCTGGTCTCCGTAGAGCCAGCTATTTCTCCTCCCGTGTCCCCCTCAGTGTCTCTGCTTCTGCAGAAACCTGTCTGTACCGACTGTCTGGCCCGCAGCAATTTCCAGGCAGCGGCTCTATACTTCTTAGAAATGAGGTTGTAGAGGATTGGGTTGATGGATGCACTTAGATAGAAAAGTTGCAACGCAACAATGTTAAAGTACTGAGAGAAGTACATCATCTGGGAGTCTTCCGTATTTATGTAAATGATTCTGCCAACGTGGAAAGGCAACCAGCAAACTATAAATGACAGAACCACCACCACTGCAAAACAAGACACGGGCACCAGAATTAGCTAAAACATCTGAAAACACCCCAAGAAACCACCGGAAGTAATAAGCAACAGCAAAACAAATTAGACAAAATTTTGACCTAGAATGTTTATCCCTACCCCAGAAAACTGCCAGGCTGCAGACAGCATCGATATTTGCTTTAAAGCTGCAGATTTGGCTCATATATGTGTCATCAAGGCTGGACCTAAAGCAAAAGGACCAACTTCTACTAACAAGCTGTTCTGTTCTGGTAAGCTTCCTTCTACACAGCCACTTAGAGGCAAGTTCTCTGCTTTCCGTTGAAAAGAATTCTGCAATGGGTCTGCACAATCTTTTACTTTTTTGGTGTGGGCATGGTTCACTTTAACCTTCAGAATAACCTAACATTAAGTAAGCAAATTTCAGCTTAATGTGATCTATCCTGTCTTCTCAAAGGTGCTGTGAGAATCCACATCTGCTGCATCTAACGGAGACAGGCAGTGGCTCAAGAGCCTCCAATTACCCCTCCTGGATGAGCCCAGCTCACTGATCCCAGCAGCTCTGGAAAATCATTGCGGTTTACGGACCTGGGTATCCCACTCTCAGTGACGCCCTTGGGGACATAGCTAGGGAAGGAGCCAAGGGCTGCCAGATCAGAAAATTGGTGTGCTTGTAACAGCGGTAGCGCCACTTACGCAGGACGCGGACAGTCTGCCGGTGGCCCTTCTCCCGCCCCGAGGTGGCTGGGCCTCGCAACGGTCCCCTGCTCCTCCACAGCTCCCTCCCGATGAGCCCGTAGAGGACGCTGAGGCACAGGAAAGGCAGGAAGAAGTAGGCAGTGGTGACCCACAGCATAACGCGCAGCGCGCCCAGCTGCGCGGGACTTGGCCGGCACTCTCGGCTGAACAGCGCCGCGGCCGCTGCTGACTCGCGCCCCGACGGCGGGGACAGAGGTGGCGCCTGCGAGGACCCGAGGGGTGGCACCGGTGGTGGCCGAGAAGCGCGGTGCGAGGGGGTGAGCTGCATGGTGCTGTTACCGTCGAGGAGCACGTGGACATCGGGATCCTGCTCAACGCCCACCAGAAAGAAGAAGGGCCCCGCGGAGAGCAGCGCCACCACCCAGAGCGCAGCGATGAGCGCGCGGACGCGGCGCCGGGTGACGAGGACGCGGGCGCGGAGCGGGCGACAGATGGCGAGGTAGCGCTCCACGCTGAGCGCCGTCATGTGCAGCAGCGTGGCGTAGGTGCAGCCCTCGCCCACGTAGAGCGAGAGGCGGCAGAGCAGCGGCCCGAACACCCAGGGCCGTGAGCGCCACAGGCGGTACAGGTCGAAGGGCAGCCCGAGCAGGATGAGCAAGTCGGACACGGCCATGCTGCCCAGGTACAAGTTGGTGGTGGTCCGCATGTCCCGGTAGCGCCCTATCAGTAGCACCGTCACCACGTTGCCGCTCACCCCGACGACGAACAGGCTCAGGCACACGGCGGTCACTGTCACCAGCGTCCCCAGGGGGAAGGGCGAGCATCGGCGCTCATCGCACGGCGGCAGCTCTGCCCACGCCGGATCCCGCGCGCCCTCCGCGCCCTCGCTGCTGTTCCAGGGGCTGCCCATGGGCGCGCCGCGCAGGCCGGACGCAGGGACACGCTTGGGGTCCCTCGGCACCGCCGCGCCCCCTGTTGGGCCCGGAGCCTAGCGCATGGCCCGGCCGGCGAAGTGCTTCCTTTGGCAGCCCGCACGCGGCGGGCGCGCCCAGCCTCTACCCGCGCTGCCCGAGCCCAGGAGACACTGCTTGAGCCCTGCCGCGCCAAACGCAGCTCTGCAGGGTCCGCTTCGAGGCGCTCCCCTGTGGGTGGTGCGCAGTCTCCGCCCCCGGCCACCACCCGCCCCACTCCCGCGCCCTCTGTCAGGCCTGTCGTTTTCCAGAGCGCTTCCCTCTCCACCAACTGGAACACAGGGGGGCGGCCATGGCGCACCAGCCCCGCCCTGGGAAAGCGATTTCTGGACCCCAGTGAGATTGGTTGCTGCACCTAGGAGAGCCGATGCTTTTGTTGATCGGGTACAGAGGGGACCTTCGAAGGGACCTGGGCTGGCCCCTTAGTTCTGGAAGGCTGCCACAATATGAAAGAGTAGGAGAGGAATTTGGGGCAGATTCTGGAGTCCCTCTCGGGTTCTAGTTATGACTCTACAATCGAGTGATCTCGGATCAGCCCCAGCCTTGCCCATCCCAGTTCTTCTCTTCTGTAAATTCACGAGTGGCGGTGGAGGGAGATGACCAGATAATTTCAACGATCTCTTATCTTTTAACTCTGAATATATGGCCACGACCCTGTTTACTCATCTTAAAGAACAAGATGTGCTTAGGTGTACATTTGAGTACTTAAACACGTGCTATATTTGTTTCTATGTACAAAATATTTTATAAACTTGAAAAGTAGAGTATTTGCCAACACCAGAAAGAACTCAAATTCTGGCAGAAAGACTAAAACTGATGTATGAGTCATGCATTGTGGTCTTGATGACAACAGCTGTCACTTACTGAACACTCAAGCTGTGTTTGGCTCTGTGCTTTCCGTTTAATTCTCATGTCCTTCGAAGCTCATTTTACGGGTGAGCAAAGTAGGACTCTTCTGGAGATCACACAAGCAGAGAGACGCAGGACTGGGATTTGAACTAGGGTCAGCCTGATTCCAGAGCCTGCAGGCCCTAGATCTCCCACTGAACTGCCCGGCTGTGCCCCCTCAGTCGCTCTAGCTCTGCAGTCCTCCCAAAGCACCACAGATTGCTCTGGAACTTTTCTGGAAGTTCTTTATCTCTTTGTGTGCATGGACACCTATAGCAGTTTCCCCACCCAACCTGCTGTGGTTTAAATCCTCAACTTCTTTTCCCAAAGTTCCCTTCTCCTCTCTGGAACTGAAACCTGGCTTTGCCCTGGGGACATGCTTCCGGACAGTCCTCTCACACACAGGAGCTGTGGGCTTGGAGGAGGGGTACATGTCTCCTTCCTCATCATTGCTGTTCCCAGCTGCCCTAAAACCTAACCTTGAATCTAATTTCCTCAGACCCTGCCCTCTCCAGCCCCCCCCAATCACACCCTCATCCCCTGAGGATTTGGGTGCCTGCCCCTCACTGTCTCAAGCACTCCTCCTGATAAAATTCACACCCACATGAATGAGTCTTGCAGTGCTTCATTTCGCCTTTCTGTCAGTGATCTTGTCCTCCACCCCATCTCCGGCAGCAGCTCCTGTGGATTCCCTTACACCCCGGAAGGGACCTGGGAGCCCTCCTTCATCTCCATTTCATGCATCCCAGTTTCTGACCTTCACACCCATCTTTCTAGCTCGTTTTCTCTAACACCTCAACTCCTGCAATCCTTCCACCACACTGGAGCCTCCAATTGGCTGCTCTTCCTCCCTCTTCCTTGACCCTCACCTGTCTCAAGCGCTCACTTTCCCAATTTAAAATCCATAAGCGAGACTGACTGCTCCCAGGCCAACACCCTCAGTTCCTGTGCCCTTTCTCCATTGTCATACTTGTCTCCCGGATCAGAGCACAGTCACCACCCTGGCTAAGCAGAATTCTCTGCTTGCTCCACGCACACTCCCAAATAACTGTTCACTTGAAATATACAACCTCTAGAGTGGTGCTTAGTTTTCCCTCGCCTTCCTCATACTTATCCTAGTTCACTCACTTTCCCACCCTCCAGACCACTCTTTTACATCCTCCTCTCTCCTCAATCCCCAACACCTCCTCCCCCATCCTTACTCTCAGCTGGTGAGCTTGCACTCTGCTTCTCAGAAAGAGTAGAAGCAATTAGAAGAGAACTTCCACCTGCTCTCACCACCACGCCTACCCACCTCCCCTCAATGCCATCCCCCCACACATACAGATGACTGGGGGGGAGGGTACTTGTACCTAAAGTCAGCTCTGCCCTTCAGTATGTCATTCACCTCCTCAAGGACATCACCCTTGCAGTTCTCTCTCTGTCTTTCCTGAATCATCAAATTTTCTCTCTCTTCCAGTTGGATAAAGACGATGTTGTATGTCTCATATACAATGGAATATTACTCAGCCATAAAAATGAAATCTTACAATTTGGGACAACATGGATGGACCTAGAGGGTATTATGCGAAGTGAAATAAGTCAGAGAAAGACAAATACCATATAATTTCACTTACATGTGGAATATAAAGAACAAAATAAACGAACAAACAAAACAGAAATAGACTCATACGTAGATAAAGGGAACAAACTGATGATTGCCAGATGGGAGAGGGGTTGTGAAGCTGGGTGAAAAGGGGAAGGGATTACAAAGTACAAAATAGTCACAGGGATGTAAAGTACAGCATAGAGAATCTAGTCAATAATGTTGCAACAACTATGTACAGTGTCAGGTGGGTACTGGACTAATTAGGGGAAATCACATCATTAATTACATAAATGTCTAACTACTATGCTGTACACCTGAAACTAATATATCATTGAATGTCAACTATAATTGAAAAATAAAATAAAATTTTTGTCCCTTTTCTGGTTCCATGTTTTCAGCAAACTCCTCAAAAGTTTTTGTCTCACTGTCTCCACTTTTTCTCCCTCCCTTTCCCCTCCCCTAAGCAGAGAAAATGTGATTTCTTCATCTGTAGTTGATCTGATCTTACCTTGAGTTCTCACCTGCTGGGTAGCAAGAGAAAAAGTCATGTGTAGTCAAGTAAAGTGTAGTCCAGTTGGATGAATCAAACAGCCCCTCTAGGTCGTGTGCAGTTCTCTGGGGTAACACACGGATCCCCTCCTACAGCCTCCTCTCCCTTCCCTCGCTTTACCTAAGGGTGTCCAGGTGCATGGCGAGGGGAGGTCAGGTGGCTTAAGATCCTTATGAAACCAGGAGGGAGAGGGGCACCTAGCTTCATGATGGTTCCTGGGGTGCCTGGGCTAGCATTTGCTAGACTCCAGTTTGGCGTCTCCTTGCTGCCTGGCCACCAGGTGCTCTGCTAACCCTGGAGATGGGTCTGTGACTCATGAATTTCTGGTCCCTTTCTTTGACACCATTGATGCTCCTGAGAGCCTCTCACACCTTTCCCCTTGGTTCTCCTGGGCTGCCAACTCCTGGTTCTTTCCTTCCCCCCTCCTCCCCCTCTGCTCTATGGCCTGGTGGTCGCCAGACTCTGCTGAAGCCTCCCTCTGTCCCTCCCTTCCCCACCCGCCACAGCTCCGAGAAAGGCTAACTGGCTCTCAGTCAGCCTGTGCCACACCAGCTCGCCATGCCAACCATGGACCCTGTCCGACTGTTCCGTGTGGCTCACCCTCCTTTCAGACCTCCCATGTCTGTTGCACTCACTCCACACAGCTCATTACCAACTGACATACTGTTTGATTTGCTTTGGGATTTATTATCTGCCCTCCACCACCTCCCAACATCCTGCGCTCCGGAAGGCAAGGCTTTAATCTGTGGTGTCCCTTGCTCTTTCCCTAAAGCCTGGGCCAGTGCCTGGTACAAAGTGAGAGTTTAATAAATATTTGTTAACTCAGGGAATGAATAAAACTTCTGTTCTTTCCCATTTCCAGCAGTTGCGAACAGTACTGTGATTACAGTGGTGTTCGGTAAGTGCTCACTGATAACCTCGCCTGAGCTAGACTACTGATATGGAGAGGTGGCGTCACAGCACGCTTTGTCTGCAGCATGGGTCATGGCGGCTCAAGTGTGACTTGGCCCGTAGGGCAGATCTGAGCCCTCATTGTCATGGCTTGGCATTCCATGTTTTAGGAAGAAATGGGACCTGATATCTGGAGAATGACTAAATCTGCTTTCTGCTTTGTATTTCTAAGGTTATCCACCAGCTTACTGACTTCATACTTCGTCTGAGGAGAGGAAGAGGACATTCTCAGTACACCAGGTATGTGGACACCGCTTTCCTCTACCCTGTGGATACCGCTCCACCTGGTACCTGTGCGGGGCAGGAGTGAGTCATGATGTGGCCCAGCAATGGCTCTGTTCCCCTGGAAGCACGAGGTTGGTGTCATCCTTAGGCTGGAGGCCTCACTGGTTGGCTTTGGACAGGTTGGGATGTCCTGAATAAAAATAAAGCTAACAGGTGCTGTGTGCAAGGCGCTCTTCCAAGTATTAGGTTGGTGCAAAAGTAATTGCGGTTTTTGCAATTATTTTTAACCTCTTAAACCGCAGTTACTTTTGCACCAACCTAATACTTGCATAGGTTGACTTGTTTAATCTTCAACAGCAGTACGTCCATTTTATAGATGAGAACACCAAAGTACAGACAAGCGATCTCAGGTCACGTGACCAGTAAGTGGAACTGTTGTCTGCTTCCCAAATCTGTGGGCACATCCTCTGTGCGGTGTGGCCTCTTGCTTTATAGACACAGGGCTACTAACTTTAGAAGTGGTTGGTGGGACCTGGATTCTGCTGGGAGGCTTCCATTTTTATTCCAGAAATCAGGTTTTGTGGACAAATGGAAGGATATGGAAAATTTTAAGGAGTGTTAGGATACATCTATAACTTGCAAGGTACCTGCTGAAACTTACACAAACTCCATAGGTTTTACACTCTTCTCTCCACAGAAGAGCAGCGTGTGGGGCAGAGGTTGAAAAGGGTATGTGTACAGTAACTGATCACACATTTCATAACACTTTGAGCCAACCTTTTACAGTTGGGCAATTTCACATAGAGTTCCAGATTTTCAGCTTGTGGGAAGATCTGGCAGCTCTGGGCCCACATTCCCTGAAGGTAGTGGCAGTCTAGGCTGAGCCGCGGCCCCCACAGCCCTCAGCACTCACATGGGGGTTGGGTCGGCTTCTATTCCTCATTTGCAAGACCTGCTGGCTCCTCTAGACCTTTTGTGCCAACAAATGCATCCAGTTTAATAAAATGCAGAGATGGCAAAGCTGGCCCCGAAAAGGGAAGTCCTGCCAGAGAAGACCAAGAGCCAGCTCTATCTGAACTCCACCTCCAGGATCTGAGTGGGTCTCAGGCTTTGCCAGGTTTCTTCTGCACAGCAGGAAGGGACATGGCAGGGCAAATACAAGCAAGGGTGTGTGGGCTGCACAGATTCCAATTACTCTGTGACTGTTGTTTCTTTAACCATTTTCTCTTGGTCCCAGTTTCTTCTGAGAGACAGGCTCGCTATGGCAGCAGTTATCAAGCGGGTGGTGGAGAGGGAGGGAGTCCCTGTGAGGGGTGTCTGGGAAGAGGGTATAGGACTTGAAAAAATGAAAAATGCTCTCGGAGATTCCAGTACCCCCCTATGGCCTCAGTTGACAAGCCCTGCTCAGCAATGACCATCTTGGCTCCCATGATATAGTAACTCCCCCTGGGCCCAGCTTCAGCTCCCCTCACCTCTGCTGTGATGTGACATGGTTGGTGACATTTTCCACACCCATCAGCCACAGGAACACAGCTGTCTCAATGCTGCCATTTGTAGATTTAGAGCACTTCGCTGCCCTCAAAGTCAAGGAGGCTGTGAGATGCAAGCCACAAGTCTCTTAGTGCTATAATTGCAAAAATCTCAACATTTCCATGAAGATGAAAATAAAAGTAAAGAAAAACTGTAAACGCTGTTTATGATGCAACTGCTTGAACTGCAGCATCTCCTGGAAAAGCCTATAAGTACCATCTCTGAGTAAAGGGCTTCTGCCGCCCCTCCTTCCGATTTTTAAAAAACACCATCTGCCTGCCCTGCAAACCTCAACAGAGCCCAGTCTGAATGCTCGGTGGCTGTGGACACCCAGTAAGAAATACTTTCACAAAGTAACAAGGAGTGATTTCTGGGCACCCCCTCACCCCGTTATTCATCATCGACAGAGTTGTTATTGTTGGTTATTTTTTTACCTCAGAAGGGGGCTTCCTGGATGTAAGATTCTGTCTCAGGAATTAGGCGTATGACTGAAGTGAGAAGGAAGTTCATCCTTGGGGATCCCTCCATCTTCCATGTGTGGCCCAGTGTGGGGACTTCCCTCAGGGACCCTGAACAGAGAGGGATGAAGAGTGTGGATGGGAAAGAGCTTTCAGGGGCACAGCCTGCCACTTAGTGTGTGAACTTGGGCAAGTTGCTTAATGTCTTTGAGCCTTGTACTCCTCCTCTGTGAGAAGGGGTGTGTCGTGCGGGGCGGCCTGCGGGGTCTCAGCTCCCGCTCCCCACGTAAGAACGCAGGATATGGAGAGGCCAAAAAGGAACACCCATGGAGCCATAGTAGGGGACTCATCACTATAGTCTCGCTGGCGGCTGGGTTGGAGACACAGGAAGCAGGAGCCACATGATCTGCAACCTGCCGTCCACTTCTCTGCCAACCAACTAACCCGACTTGCTAGCTGCAATCCGCTGTGCTAACTACAATCTGCTCTTGCTAGCTCAGCCACCATCTTCTTGCTAGCCCCCGTTTGCGGCTAGCATAGCCACGGCAGTTATATTAGTGGCCAATGGCTCACTGGTTACAGCTGACAGCCAACTAGCCGCAGCTGATGGCCATCCAATCACAGTTGATGGCCATTTACTACCCGAGTGAGCACCTTTCCATGTGAGGGCAAGAGCCTGGAAACTGCACTTCTGGTTCTGTCCCCACAGGGTGCTAATACCGGGACGCCCCTCGCTGAGCTGTTCCATCGAGTAAACATAAAGTCCTCAGCTCAGTGCCTGGCACATAGCGAACCTATAACTATTAGTTCTTATTCATCATTATAATAAAAGGAAGAGGCTATCCCTGGATCCAAACTGGCCCCCTTTCTGGTTTTTTCTTCTATCAAATCTTATGCTTTCTGGTCCCCATGCCTTCGCCCCTTCAACTCTACCTGTCGAAAGTCCAACCCACTTGTCCTTCATAGGCACCCCAAACGTCACCCTTTCCAGGCCAAGGTTCCCAAGCCCCTTAATGGGATTTGACTGGTCTCCGGTGCTCCCAGAGTCCTGTTACCTATCTGACCCCTGACATACTGGGCTGAGGTACAGTTGAGCAGACTTCCCTCTCACCTTACTTCACTAGAAAGCGGCCCCTGTGCTGTGGCCTCTCGTACCTGTGCGCGTGTCTGGGGCCGTGTCTGCAGGTGGGCCGTGTGGTCAGCATGGAGGACAGGTGAGGTTCTGCCACCTGAACCAACAGCCTCCAGAAGTCAGCGGCTAACACCTCGCGTTCATTTCCTGCTCCCCTGGACTCTGTTTCGATTCTGGGGGATGGTCCAGAGCAGTTATCTCCATTTGCTGGCTCTCTGTTCTAGGCTGTGCTACGTGGCTTTGATCACGTGGCATCTCCGTAAGCGTGGATGCTCCCGTGAACTCTAAGGTAGGGGAAGAGAGAAAATGGAGGCCACCTCTTAAATGCTTCTACCTGAAAGTAACTGTGCCAGCTTTAAGCCATTGTCTCTGGCTCCAAACTCAGCCCTCAGTTTCTGCAAACTACTCATCTGCTTTGCCCACTGGCTCCGTTAGGCTTGTCAGTGGGGGTGCTGGAGGGCAGCGGGAGGGGAGAAAGCATTTGCTCCTCCTGTGTGTTCTTCTTCCTCTCAGGGTCATCCCACCATGGCCCTGTACTCTCCCAGCAGCACTGGTTCCGGTCTCCGGCAGCTTTGTGCACAAACAAGCCCCACAAGCAGCAGGCAGCAGCCGCCCCACACAGGTCTGACCCCCAGCTCCTGAGGCTCCTCCTCTAACAGCTTTGGCTCTGATACCCTCAACATCTTTTGCTCCCAACACAAAGGGTGGCAGCTTTTCCCCGCAGTTATTACCTCTGTCACCTCAGTGTCACCGGCTTGCTTTTTCAGCCCCCTAACACTTGTTGAAACAATGCCCAATGTTGAGTGACCTCTGTTAAATACCCAGTGTGGCATCTGTTTTCCTGACTGAGCCCCAACGAATACAGGGACAAATATCTTTTCTGCTCACATTTCATTGACCAAAAGTCACCTGGCCTCTTCCAACTCAGCAGCATAGGGGTGGGGTTGGTGGGGAGTGCCCTGAAGGAGGAGAACCACTATTTGGCAAAGGTCTTCGTATTTTGGAATCCAAACAATGTCTTCCAGTAACTATTGCTGCACAACAGAATTTCCGACACTTCCGTGGCTTAAGGCAACCATTTTATTATGCTCATTAATTTTGTGGGTTAGGAATTCAGGGATGGCTTGTCTCTGCTCCACGATATCTGGGGAGAGGCTTGACAGTGGCTCCACAGCTGGGGGCTGGCATCATCTGAAGGCTCATGCACTCACCTGTCTGGTGCCTGGACCCAGGAGACTCAAAAACTACGTCACCTGACCAGAGTGCCTGCATTATTCTGCACTTTGCTTTTTTTTTTTTTTTTTTTTAATTTTATTGGGAGAATATCGAGGACTGGTGTGTTCCCCAGGGCCCATCAGCTTCAATCTAGTTGTTAGGGCGCAGCTCAGCTCCAAGTCCAGTCGCCATTTTCAATCTTAGTTGCAGGGGATGCAGCCCACCATCCCATGTGGGAATTGAACCAGCAACCTTGTTGCTGAGAGCTCGCGCTCTAACCAACTGAGCCATCCGGCTGCCCCTCCGGAAGCTCAGCAGCAACTCGTTGTCTTCAATCTAGTTGTGGAGGGCACAGCTCACTGGCCCACATGGGAATCGAACCGGCAGCCCTGTTGTTTAGAGCTCGCGCTGCCCCTGCACTTTGCTTTTTAACTTAATAAATTCTGGTGTTTCATCCAGATCTATAAATACCAGGTCTGACAAGTTCGCGAACTTGTTGCAATGATGTTGCTAACCTTTTTTTTTGATATCAGAGGGATTATTCATTATGAACTTGTGCCAACTGGACAAAAAGTTAACCAAGTTTACTATTTGGAAATGCTGAAAAGGCTGCGTGAGTTAGACGACCTGACCTTTTCACCAACAATTCATAGCTCTTGCATCACAACAATGCACCAGCTCACACTGCAATGTCTGTGAGGAAGTTTTTAGCCAGTAAGCAAACAACGTATTGGAACACCCTCCCTACTCACCTGATCTGGCCTACGATGATTTCTTTCTTTACCCAAAGATAAAGGAAATATTGAAAGGAGGACATTTTGATGATGTTCAGGACATCAAGGGTAATGTGAAGACAGCTCTGATGGTCGTTCCAGAAAGAGTTCCAAAATTGTTTTGAAGGGTGGACTAGGCGCTGGCATTGGTGCATAGCTTCCCAAGGGGAGTACATCGAAGGTGACTGTAGTGATATTCAGCAATGAGGTATGTAGCACATTTTCTAGGAGTTTGAGAACTTAATTGTCTGACCTTGCGTAGAAGGCTACCACATTCTTTTTTCTACAGCTGCACAGTATTCCGTTGCATTAGGTGTGTAATTAATTTTCTAGTTTCCCACTGTTACTCACTTAGGTAATTTTCAGTCTTTTGCTGTTACAAACAGGTTTGCAATGAATAGTGTTGTCCATTGTGGCACAAGTGTGGGAATACTGATCAGTAGGGTAAATATTTGTCAATGGACTTTCCTGATCAAAGAGTATACGCAATGAGTAATTTCATAGGGATTGTACAGCTTAAACTCCACAGCAGTGCAGCTTTTTTCTTTACCAACATAGTGCGTAACCAAAGTTTTGCATTTTTGCCAATGACTGTGAAAATTTTTTTCCATGTTTTATTTTGCATTTCTCTTATTATGTGTGAGATTGAGCATCTTGTCATGTTTGAGTCCTTTGTAGTTCCTTTGAACTGCCAGTATCCTTTGCCTGTTTTTATATTGGGTGATTGGTCATTTTGTCTCATTTCAGAACTCACTACGTTTTCCTGTATTAGAGATTAGATTAGTCCTTTTCTGAGATATGAGTTGAAAATATTTTTTTCCTGTGTGCGATTTGTTTTTTTTGTTTTTTTTTTTTTTTAACTATAGCAGCTTTGATTTTTATGGCATTAAAATGATCAATCTTGCCTTTTGTGGTTTCTGTATTTTGAGGCATGATCTGAATGGTCACTACCATTCTAAGATTAAATTCTCCCACATCTTCTAGTCTTAGTTTCATTGTTTACATTTAAATGTTTAATTCATGTGGAATTTATCCTGGTGTAAGGTGTGTGTGATATGGGTCCAAGTTTAATTTTTAGATGGTTACCCAGTTGTCCCAACGTCATTTATTGAATTGTTCATTCTTACTCCACTGATCTGAGGTGCCAGCTTTATAAGATGTCACCATACACATGGGATCCTCCTGCGGAGAATCTGTTCATGATGATGATAAGGTATCTGTGTTGGAAACCAACCCCCGGAATGCTCAAACACACTGTGTGTATTTCCTATTTCCAATCTATGGGGGAAAAAAGGTGATGTGTTAACACTGTAAATCAGTATCATATTAATCTCAAGGCTGATCTCATACGTAGTTGCTTCTGTGGGCTGATGCTCCTACATCCAAAATCTCTCTTCCCCAGCCTAACATTTTAAATTTTATTGTGGTACCTGCAGTTGTGGCGATTAGAGAGCCACTGGGGTTTTAAAAAGCAACGGATCCCCGGATGAGGTCTGTGAAAAGGAAATTTTCACAGTGCAAGGAGAGGGAATGTTGAGCTCTCTGGTGGAGGGCAGACCTGGGAGGTGATGGCAGTGCCAGTAACAGGAAGGTTCTGGGGGTGGGAGAAGGAAGGTGCTGGGAGAAGGTGAAGAATACAGGAAAAGTGAGGAGAGGTCAGAGATTTTCTTTCCAATGGAAGTTTACCTCAGACCCATCCTTATGTATGCAAAGGAAGCAAGATGTCAAATGAATTGTACAAAATCAAGTCACTAGCATAAAACTTCTAATTTAATTATCTAGTCTACTGGTCTTTATCTTTTTGAATATGCGTGCTCTCATGCTGAAGATTTGAATAATGTTGGGAAAATTTTTGCAAGCCCATTGCAAGAGGGGAGACCTTAACATTTTCTAAAAGAGGCAGGAAATAATGAATGCATATGAACACAATAAACATATCTCAAAAAAGAATGATACAACTTTTATTTTCCATGGATTTTAAAGATACTTTTACTACATATTTTATGCATTTTTATGAGATTATATTTTTTCATTTGTATGAAGTTCAACCTTATACAATTTTAAGGTGATATGTTTGGTAGTGTATCTATAATCTTTAAAAAGTTTAGAGTTTTTGGAATGTACAGTATATGAGGTAAAATCAAGATTACATTAAAAATTGTTTTCTCTTCTGCACTAATTTTGCAGTGAGGTTCAAATGGCAAGTACACTATTAAATGACATTTACTATCAAAAATAGGAGTTCATTTGAGTTACTATGAAAAACATAAGCCACCGTAACTGCCACAGTGGCACATTTACCATTTTAGACATTCAACTATATAGAAATCTCTGGGCTATTACACTCAAACTCATTTGTACTGCCAAATGTGGCACTTTTAAGAAGTTTCTAGAAAACAATCGCAATCATTTGTTTTTGGGGAAAGTTATCAGGCTATATATAAGAGATTAAATTTAAATAAAATGTAAACATACAGTATATTATAGTGACAGATCATTCTTACCACTTGGAAAGGCCAAGTTTATCCGTTTCTTTTTTGAACAAAGGTTAATGTTTTTTCTACAGCACAGATCATTTGACACAAAACAATTACAACACATGCCCATTCTAATGTAAGAAAAATTCTTCAGAGATCTTCAAAGCACAAAACATATGTTCTTTATCAGAAA
Organism: Rhinolophus sinicus; assembly: GCF_036562045.2. Taxonomy (NCBI): domain Eukaryota; kingdom Metazoa; phylum Chordata; class Mammalia; order Chiroptera; family Rhinolophidae; genus Rhinolophus; species Rhinolophus sinicus. The sequence goes on from NC_133754.1 coordinate 87,782,193, forward strand.
CTGACAGAAGTGCTTAGTAATCACTAAACTGCTAACCTCAGCAACTAAAAATTAGTGATTCGCTATCCTGAAATTCAAATAATAAATTAAAAAGGCTAGTTACAAATGTTTTACAGATAACAGATGTGATAAAACAAGAATTTTAGATAGTTTCATTACAAAGTGTATTATTACTGGCAGTCATTGACATCTATGCAAGATGTACAATGTGACACTTGACAAAATACAATCTGATCATCCAATAACTCACAAATGCAAGCTCACAAAACATTAATGAATTATGTAATTGCAAAGTGCTCTAATGCAACATTAACCACATGCAATCAACAATTTGGAAGTATCCAAACAGACATTACATTAAACATTAGTTTTTCAAGATAGAAAGCAGCTTGAAGTTTACTGGTGCAAATTAATTTTGTCTTTGAATTTGGTGTCCCAAACAAAAAGGTCAGGTTTGATTATGGATTCTGATGATGATGGCAGTAGTTATGGGAGAAGCAGCAAAACTTATGGGAGTTCTTCAAAATTAGCCTATACCAGATGGATGGAGCAAGTGTGTGTGTGTGTGTGTGTGTCTATATATATTTCTACACTTGGTATGTATAGTTTATATGTATGTCACACATGTATGTGCAGGTTTTTATACACATACATAAATAGTTCAAAGGGTCACAAAACCAAATTATATAGGTTTGAAATTCAGAGTTGATTATGATTACTTTAAAAAAGTAATTATCTAAAAGCTCTCTGTTCTTTTCCACGTTCTCAAGACCTGAAGAAGTGCCTGTTGAGTAAACATTAAAATATTTAGGCCAAGTAAACTGTCTGTGCTTTCTTTAAGTGACTTATCTGTGAATTCATGAATATATAGTTGTAATGAAGAACTCCACATTTATCAAACAAGGAAGTTTTTTTTATGCATATTCTTTCATCCAGTTTTTGTTTGCTAAGCCCCTCCAGTTATTCATCATAATCTCACTTACCAAATAATTAAGACAAATGAGGAGGTAGAAATATAGCACTAGATTGCTTTCACAGCATCAGACTTTAACATTTTTATATAGCATGTTAGTGTAAATTTTAATCATTCTGAATCATTTTACTAGGTAAAATCTTTAAAACAAATAGATCAGGTTGTCACTGTTACACTCATGCTGACTGGTCAAAATATCAATTATACATTGTTACCTCTTAGAAAGTTGTTTGACAAGAAGGCATGTCAAAAAAAAAAAAAAAAAAAAAAAGGAGAGAGAGAGAGAGAGAGAGAGAGAGAGAGAGAGAGAAGAAAAAATAAGGAAAGAAAAAGCCCCAACCAAACAAAACCCCCCAAATTGCTATTTCTGTGGCTTGCAGTCTAATAAGTTGCCAGCCTCTACCTAACAATATAAGCACTGAAAATGGCAAAAATGATGTACTATAGTCTCAATGCCAGTGCTAAATGCCACTGTTTTTGTAAAAGCAATACAGACATAATTTTAGTACATGACAAAATAAAATGTAATACAGTATTAAAAATAAAGTTATATTTTCACTTGATTACAAAGTACTGAATGATAAAGGCGATTAAAATGGAAAAGAAAGCAAACAGCACAAGGATGACGGCTGCACACTGCTCGTCGCTCAGTGCCCGCCGGGTCCTCGTGCTTCCCTCAGTGTCTCTGTGGGCACTGGCTGCTGGCTCAGTCCTCTGAGAGATGAAGAGCACGGTTGTGCTGTAGGGACCGACCAGGTCCTGATGCCCCATGGGGTCTTGGCACTGGCGAATGGCACACACGCGGAAACGATATTCACAGTTCAGCTGAAGGCTTGAATACCGGAATGAAGAGTCGGGGCCTTTGTAAATCTGTTTAAAAAAAATTATGTGTGGAAGCTGGGCAGAAAATCTGGTTACTTTTAAAATTGGCTAGTTTTAGAATTATTTTTTGACTTGAAAGTTAGTGAGTGCCACTACTTTTATCTTTTAAGTGGTATTTAAAAAAATACCTATCCATTAAAGGACTTACCTGTCTGCTGCATAAGGGCAGGAGAAATTGGAAAAGTGAGGATGTGAGATCTCCCCTACCCTCATAGTAGCTAGAGAACAAGCACCATCAACCCACAGGCATTTCCCTGGTTTCCTCAAATGTAAGAAGTCAAACTTTTGTGAAATCACATTTCATAAAAGGAGGAAGAGTGTCTAATCTTGCTGCCCGATTGTATCTTTTCAAACATATCTGTTGAATGAAATAATTAATGAACAAGAGGAGCTTTCTATAGCTGTCTATGGCAAACCATTTTATAAACTTGAAAGAGATCACTTAGAATCACAGAATTGGATCTTAAAACCCAACTCCTCTGCCTATTCCCGAGAAGGGAGATAACAAGCATGGAACTCCATAGATTTCCAAGAGTGTGCTAGTGATTCAGAGAAGATGTATTGGAATCGGTCACCCCGGGTCCACGCCCTGCTCTACCACTCTACACTCCATGTGATCTTAGAATAACTACCTCAGTGTAATAAACATAAGAATAATTACCTTGTATGGGAATTCTGAGAATGAAATAAACTAAGACTTGTAAAGCCCTTAGCACAGCCCAGCATATAGTGAGCGCTCAAAACACGAGGCTATCATTCCCACTGATGGTTCCCTCCCTGATTCTGTACACCGGAAACCAAGGCTCCCAGTGACTTCCCTGCTGAGCTCTCCCAGCTGGCTGGTGGGCCGTGATTCAGGTTAACCAGGACCTGGGCTGGCATTCCTTCAAGAAGTTTTAGCTGCCTCAATTGCATGTGTTGTAAATCTACATTTTTACATACTGGTTTGCTTCTAAAGGAACAAGGTAAGATCTCTGTCTCATTTTTGTGTCTCCAGAATCCAGCACGTAACAGGTATGTAATAAAAGGCAACTAAATTTGTGAATTACTATTTTTACTTCAAAATGTGTATCAGTGAATGCTGAGAAGATACATAAAGGAACTTTTATTGGCGGAAGTAAACCTTAAGATGAGTCTTAAAGAAAATGGTGAATATATACATTAGTTCCGAGGATGCAATGAGCGTTTCAGAAAGTGGGACTATAGAAATGGTTCATGTCTGGGAGGTGGTGAAAGGACTAACTTAAGTAAATCAGAAGGTTGTATTAGAATGCAGTATGAAATAGCACATATACAACAAGGTCAATTTAGTAAAAGTAAAAAATATGTGTTTGTCTTATGGATATAGAGGCTGATATTTATTTTTGTCTTTAAATTTTTCTTTACTTTCCATTTGTCTCCAAATGAGCATGGTAATATGGTTGGGAGAAAAAAAACTCAACAAATGGCATGAGGACCATAGGTGAAGAGCTCTGCCAGAGAGGAATATACTAATACACTAGTTGGAAATTTAGGTTTAATTCCACAGGGGCCAGCTCAGGGGTGTGATATTTAAAAAGTGATCAAGGAATCCGTATCATAAGGCTGAGTGAGGGAGTGAGGGAGTGAGGGAGCTGGGCAGGACAGGGCCGCTTCCTGTATAAAAAAGCACAAGGTTATGAAGCTTTGGTATTGTTTTTGTGGATCATTTTTAGAAATAACTTTTATTTGAATAAGAGTTAACAGCTATCTCCTCCCCTCCCCAATTCTTCTGAGAGTTTAAAGCTAGGGGACCAAAATGATGTTAGTGCTCATGACACTGAGGAAATAAAGGAAAGGCTAGAGAGGAGAGGCTGGGAGGAAAGATGACGCGATGAAGTTTTCAATTTTGTGTTTTAGAAGTTGGGAGGATATCTACACAGGGAGACATCTTATAGGGAACTGGAGATACCGGACTGAAGAAAACAGATGAACTTGCTAAAGCTCATTTAAAAAGTTTCTATATCTAAGTGAAGCTATTCAAAATAAACCTCAAGCTTGAGATGAGCTAAGGTAGGTCTTAGAAAGAGAAATAAGAATTAAAATGAATAACACCATTTACGCCTCCCTCACCCTTTTCATATTAACAAGGTAAAATTGTAGTGATTTTAATAAATAGAAAAGGGCTAGTAAAAGCTCTAATAAATTCATAGCTTTTTGGCCTGTAACTTTTGCTCAGATAGTTTAAACATATAATTAAACAAAATAAAACAAAAATAAAGCAGCCCCTTATATTTGCTATCAATCAACTATCCATTTATACGTAGAGTGTAGCAAATATCAATTAATGCAAATTTATAGTTAAGAGAATGGCAGCCAAGGGATTACTGTTTTCACTTTGCATTTTAATTGAGAAATGCAGACTAAATTTAAGCTTGTGAAGTTCGGGCATGCCTAGCTGGCCAAGAACTTTGAACAAGTATGCAAACTGCAACAAAATTTTTATAGGGAAACCTTTAATTTACCAAGTACTTTTACTAAAACAGTTCTTGTTCTTATCTTTTTAAGGACAAGTGTACGTGTTTACTATCAAAGACGACCACTTTTGAAGCTGTCAGTACAGAGGAACAAATTCTGTTTAACTATTTGTACTTTCTGTGCACATCACATATCCACAATCTGATTTACATTGAGTAATATGCACAGTAGATATTACTGTAGCAGTTAGTATAAAACAATGATTTCAGCAATGCATTATTTTTAGAGTGCACTTATTTAAACCTTTCCTTAATATTATGCATTAGATTACAATTAAAAGTAATTATTCATTATGACATATAATAAGGCATATACTCTTAAATAATTTGGTACATACGGTCACACAATGTGATATTTCTGTAATTTATGAATATACTATTGCAAATAATTATTTTGTAGTGATAAATACATGAAGAGAGCAGTAAACACCCTAATAACTGATTGTAGACACCACATAGCTTTAGTCTCTACCATTACTTCCCCTCTATTATTGCTGAGAGTTGTACGTGAACTTGGAGCTTTCAGAGCAGTTCTTAAATTTATTGTGCACAAACACCACTTGGAATGAAAACAAAAACAAAATAGAATTGTGGGTCCCACTTCCAGACATTCAGGTTCATTGGGTCTGCAGGCTACTCTGAGGAGCGCTGTCTTTGAGAATCTAAGTTCAAACAGGAAGAAGTTGTACAGAATCCAACAGGCCAAGGTCCTAGTACCCATTCTTGACACTGCCGACAGTACGCTGATTTTGAACTGGGAGTCAAACTCTTCGTACCCAGCACATATGCTAGGAGAAGCTGGCCTGCTTCTTAACTCTAGAGGTTGGCTTAAGCCCTGGCAGTCACTGGTTCAGGGATAGCTTTGTAATCCAAAGCGTTCTAGTAAGTTCCCCATGGCTAAGGGCAGCACTGAAGACACAGAAACAGTGTTGCTGAGGACTTCACTGAGCTCCTGCATCAGCCAGTCCTGAAATCTGACTACCTTTAGGCTGCTCCTTAAGAGGATTTACACTTAATTGCTTATAAACCAGTTTGAATTGATTTTCCTGGCATTTGCAACATAATGACCTCTGACACAAGAACAGCCTGCGACTCCCGACTCCCTCCCGCAAGGGATGGTGGGCTATGCCCCCTGCAACTAGAAAACGGCAACTGGACCTGGAGCTGAGCTGCGCCCTCCACAACTAAGACTGAAAGGACAACTTGACTTGGAAAAAAGTCCTGGAAGTACACACTGTTCCCCAATAAAGTCCTGTTAAAAAAAAAAAAAAAAAGAACAGCCTTAGGAACAGACTCCCAGTGGAGTTCATCTGCTTTGAAAGTGGCCTACTGTCCCCCGATATTGTCACTTCACCTTGTTATATACCATTTGAAATGTCACTTTGGTTAAAAAGCACTTGCTTTTAAAAAAGTATATACTTCTGAGAGGATTAAAGAGCCAGAAGACACTTGACTTTTGGTAAGCAAATAGTCTTTCTTTTAAAGCCAAAAAGGTCAACTATACTGTGCACATGGGAGTTATGTGTGTGAGAGAAGGAGGCAAGCGTCAGAGAAAGAGTATAATTGTAGAGAATGGGGCAAGTCTAGGTGAGGTGCTACATAGCAGGGTACAGAGCCGCAAGAAGGCAGCAAGGGTTGGTCAAAGGCAGAATGCAAAGATAAATTTGTTTCGTTTGAAGTTTGGCCCAGGGTCCTAAGTGCTGGTTGCTGCCACACTCATTGGCTTCTAAACCCCCAAACTCAGCAACATTACAGGTTAAACAGGTTTTTATAGGCTAGCCTAGAAACTCAATTACCAACTTATAAATAATAATCCTCCTTAAAAACATCAACAGTTTCTACTGCTATAGAATAAAGACCCACCAAGACCTGGCCTCCTCCACCACACTCTCCATTTCTGAGCCTTACTCAGGTCACACTTGAGAGTTCACGGATCCCCCTAAGCTCCCCAGGTCCCCTGAAGACTCACTCAAACAACATTCTGTTTGGAAAACATTCCAAAGTCTAGCTGGAATAAATCATTCCTTTTTATAAAGTAGGTTTCATCTTTATTATGACCTGTTATTTGTTTGGCTATGTAAAATGTGTGGCTATGTGACATTTAACTTTCTTGAAATCAGAACAGTAACTTAATATAGTCCCCGTAATTCTCCACATACTTAATACATGTGCGGTGAATGTCAAATTTTAAGTAAAATATTAAATTCTATGAAGAATTAAAAAAAGAAATGACCTTCAAACTTTTGGACTATAACTTGCCAATAAATTGTAAAATTTTGTGAACATTTAAGAAATTTAGGTGAACATATACCGGATGAAATTCTAAGGAAATCAGTTTTATAGTGTGCTTACAATCTAAAGTAAGTGAAAGTGATGATAGGGTTTAGCTTTTAAGTTAAATCAGAATTAGCATTGCTGTTTCATGTAGTGATATGTTTATTAAAATTCATATACTACTCAAGTGTGGGGTCCCTATTTCCTTTAAACATGTAATACAATTACATTTTCTTTAATATTAATTTTGCTTCCTCCTTGGAAGGAAACCTGCTTATCTGTAAATTATATTCAAATCTAATTACCATGTCAATTTGCAGATGGATTAATAAAGAAAAACGATCACATGCCAAATTTAATATGGCTCTTTGGGGCCTTTTGTAATTTCAGTTAAGAAATTACACTTCCATACTGAACAAAACTTGAAAGAATACCTATGTTGGAAAATATTCTATTATTAATAGTTATAATGGAAGACCGAAATAAAGATGAATGATTTTCTAGTGGGAAAAGAAAATACAAGATGAGATACTAAAATGAAAACAATCTAGCTTAAAATCCCTCAAAATCAAGAAGGTTGACAGCAAAAAGGGAAAATCAGATGAAATGCATATAGAAATTAGGCTTTTGAGTTAACATAAAAAGTTCTTTATTTTTGAAATTTCTCGGCCAGGAAGATGAAACTTCCTCTAGGCTTCCACAATAACTGTGTCTACTGTCATATTTACAACACTGCAATATAATTATGTCCATTAATATTATCATAAAAACCTCCTTTATGGTCTCTGTGCTGCTGCCCTTGTCCGACTCTAGCCAAAATGACCGTGTCCAATCATGTGACAACTCTAGTCAAAATCCTCCATTATCGTTTCTGATTTTACATGGAGTAAAAGTCACAGTATGACCTATAATGTCCTGCATGATCTCCATCCCACTCACTGACCCCCTACCATGAACCATCTGACTTCATCTATACCTTTCTTCCTCTGGTTCACAGTGCCCCAGACACACTGGCCTCCTGGTTGTTCATGAAATTTAACAAGCAAGGTCCTGCCTCACGACCTCTGCACCTATTGTTTCCCCTTAACACTCTTCTCTCCATATTCATTTCCTTCGGGTCTCAGTTGAACTGTCATCTGACTGCCCTGTATGAAACAGCACTAGCTGTCCCTTCCCCCAGTACTCCCTATTCATTTTATTCAGTTTTATTTTTTTTTTCCTCTGCAATTATCACTATCTAACATCTTATATATTGGTGAGTTTCATTGCTTTTTAGTATCTTTTTTTTTTTTTTTTACTAGAATGTAAGCTATATGGAGGCAAAGACTTTTTTTTACTCAGTGTTACATCCTGATTGCCTAGTGCAGAGTTCAACAAATACTTGTCAAATAATGAATACTCTGTTTAAGTGTAGTTCATTCACATCCAAAAGATTTTTAATCCTGAGATACTGTGTAGTTACTAATCTTTGGAACACAGTAAGTACTGAACAATTTTTTTTCAATTATAATTGACATACAATATTATATCAGTTTCAGGTATACAACGTAGTGATTAGACATTTATGTAACTTGTGAAATGATTACCCCGATAAGTCTAGGACCCTTCTGACGCCACAGTTATTACATTATTAATGACTTTATTCCCTATACTGTACTTTATATTGCATGACTATTTTTATAACTGCCAATTTGTACTTCTTAATCCCTTCAGCTTTTTTATCTCCACTCCCAATTGGGTGACCATTAATTTGTTCTCTGTATCTATGAGTTGAAGAAATGTTTTCGAATTAGGAAGATAGTCAAATCTTGCATTGAAAATACATAAAAATGCGAAACGTAAAATATATATATTGACAGAATTGTATCTTGGTACATACCTGTTTGAATTCTGAATCTTTTCCCACCATAGCTTGAAGACTGTAAATAACTGGATCACCTTTCATTGGCTGCAAACACTCCCATGAAATTTCACAAATGTGATCATTTATTTTTTCTATTTTGGGGGCTATAGAGAACAAAAAAATAAGTAAAATCTGCTCTACTTGATTTTTAACTTGGAACATCACACAGACACTTATTTTAATCAAAATCAACAAACATTTAAATCCCAGTTCTAAATTTGAAATAAATATCAGTGAAGTTTTGAAATTTGCAGAGAAATGGTCAATGGTTCACTCTTATTAACTCCAGGGCATACAATGTACAGATGCTATAATGGCTTGATTGACTAAAACATCTGTCAAGGTAAGCCCTATTTTCACAGAGCCAACAGAAGGGTAGATGGAAGTTTAAAAATAATTACTATGATACTTTTAAGAGTATAACTAGAACATAAAAATTTACAATTTAATAAGACAATGAGTTGAAAAGTTATTCAATCCTAAGGCGATGAGTTGAAAAATATCCTAGTTGCTTGACCACATAAGACTTTTTCAAAGGGGTTAAAATCAGCAATATTCTAAGGTTAATTAAGAGACACTAAACTAAAACTAGATAATGGAACAGAAAAATTACTCAGTGGAACTCCATCAACATTATTGTAAACACTATTCAAGAACAGTTCTGTTAACTATGGATCTGCTTAACAAATGATATATTCAAGTACATGGTCCAGGACACTGTATTAGAAGTGTTTGTCATTTGTCCTCAGAGTGTGAGGAATTTTAGTTGTTTTGGCTAAATGCACAGGTACAATCTTGCTGGGGTCATTTTAAAATAACCCCTCTGAAATTAATATATAGTGTGTGTGTGTGTGTGTGTGTGTGTGTGTGTGTGTGTGTGTGTGTGTACATTTGATTTAAACATTCAAGTTAACTAAGAATTTATGTTTTGCTTAACAGACAACCTGGTTCTTTCTTTGAAATTCAAATGAATGAATGACTCAAAACAACCAAAGTTTGTTTATTAAAAACAGCAAATGACCCTATTAGAAAACCAGCCTATCTATTCAATTTAGTATTTTTATGTTAGATTATTAAAAAGATCAGTGACAAAAACCGGTACTTGTCTGAGTATCAATGTGCCAGATAAAACAGCTTTTATTATTGAGTGAAACTACCAGTAGGTGAGTTTGTATATAAAATTTCTTTCTTATAATTTAAATGTTGGACATATACTGGATGATAAATTTTAATAACAGTACATAAAGCACTTTATGCAAATGCATTTAAAATTAACTTGTTATTAAAGAAAATAACTTGAGGATGTATAACATACCTTTCAAGGCAGCTGGGACAGACTTTGGAGTAGTGAAAATATATTCTTGGGAGAGAGGACCTTCCCCTGCTTCATTACAAGCTTGAATACAGAATTTATAGGATGTTGACTCATTAAGTCTTTGTACTTTGTATGTATGACATGGACCTCTGTACAAGGATACAAACCTAAAATGGAAATGATTCATTTAAAATAATCCTTGAAGTCCGTATGTTTAAAAACTATTAAACAAGTACAGTTGGGACATTATTTAGGAATAATAAAGTACTCCTACAATTTAGTCCAAATAAATATGTGTTTTTCTTCAGATGATGAAAATCACAGAATTGGTAAATATCCCAATTTGACATGGTTTTCTGAAAATTTACTGCTAAATTTCGTATCCAACCATGGTAACTGTTTCTTTTCAGGCTTCTGATTGCTCTGTTTTAATGTACTTATTTTTAAAGATGTTCAGAACCCCACAATTTTCATTATAAATTATTTCTAACTGGAGTCACAGGCATATACTTTGTCACATAAAAATGGGAATTCTCAACTCCCAGGCATAATTTTAGATGATTTGGTGATGTTTTGTAGAGATTTACATAGCAGTATGATAGAATATATAATTTCCCATAAATTATCCACTCGAACTATTAGATGGGAAATTTAACATCATATATGTTACCCATAAGTTGAATGTTCCCCAATATTTTTGATGGGCTGTTTTTTAAATTTTTTAAAAAATTTAATTGAAGAGAAATTGGGAAATGAATAAGTATTCATATAGTTCTAATAGTCTGAAAACTATAGTCAGGTTAAAAATGAAATATTTAATGACCTGAAATAAGAGTATTTCCAAGAAGCAATAATTGGATAAGCCTTTTTAATCTCCAAAATGTTTTATTTTTTATTTTTTGGGGGGGTTTCTTTCAATGATAGGAAAAAAACTAGTGGCAAAACCACTGTTGAAAAAAGCTGAACAGTGACAAAACCTGTGGTCAGGGAACAGATGAAGTAACCTTGGGGCAGCAAGTGTAAATAGTTGTGAAAAATCATTGAAAAGTAACTAAATTACTTATTATTAAATTATTTATTAAATTTATATAGTAAATTTAATAAATTATGGTAGATTCAGTGTCATAAAAATTTTTGATTTATTTTCCATAGCCAAAGGCCACTAACCATACTCATACCCTATAACAATTCTCTAGTTTCTAGCTAAATATTAAGTTTGAAGTTCTATAATAGCATACAGAATATAGACTATAATATAATCTATATTTAATAGGATCTTTATTATTCTATTATCTTTCAACCAAAGACTTATTTAGATCTGTTTTTTGTAAACCTTTTTATACTATCCCAAATGTAAATGCTGGAAATGGGATGAAAATAACTTAAAAAATTAATTCACAACATATATTAAAGATAAATGGCTATACCAAAAACCTGTGGCAAGACAAAGAACCTCCTTTTAGACATAAGGATACAACGAGTACATAAAATTTTGCAGAACAAAGGCTAACATTCACAGAAGCACAGATTTCAGGAAATGACCAATACTATTGGTTCTGTGTAATGCTCCTACTGGTGATAAAGTATTTTTAATTCCATGTGTCATTTTAAATGTGTAAGTATTTCCAATAGAGGGTACTCAATACTTGGTTAAGAAACAAACCCAACACAAAAAACAAAGTAACTGTGGGAAAAACTGTTACCTAGTACTCTGAATCTATCAGATATACAAATTGTTTCTAACAAACTGACTGAAAAGTAGAAATGTAAAATTCTAATTCTTAAAATATTAGAAGAGTAACAGCTGTGGCGGGTATATGGCATTGTTTATGTGGGATATACTGTCAATTAACAGTCCCAGATTGGTATTTGAATAATGTATATTATAAATATTTTGAATAACATTGTAATTAAAATGCATGATTTAGTGGGGGTAATATACAGTATGAATGTAATGAAAATGTGAAGGATGGCAGCACAGGGAAGAACCTGAGCAGTAAGGGAACTGGATAACTAATCAGAGTCTGACAGATCTGACAGTGAGGAACTGCCAGATTCATTTAGTGTGCAGGCCCTGTGACAGGGGTGTGGAGGAGAGTAAGACATAATCCCTGTCCTCAAGAATCTCAGAGGCCTTAAGTCATTCAATCATTTGCCGTAAAAATTGCCTCTTGCTGGAAGTAAGCACTAGGAAGCTAGCAAAGACTGTGTTTCTTTTACTAGCATGAAGAGAGTAAATGGGTTACAGAAAGAGACAAGGAATAGTCCACTTAATTTTTTTCTCTTTTGGCATCCCACCCACCAGTTAAAAACAGGAAATCTTCATTATGTCTTGATGTTTCAAAAATGGCACACTTAAAAATTATTTCTTAGAATTCTAACTCTATTTTTGAAAATTTATTTTATTTACTTATATTGTTTATAAAAATTCACATGCTTAAGACCTAAGAAACTACACAAAGAAGCAATTACCTTCCGTTCTTATCCTCCATCTGAAGATGGTACTGAACAGAATCTGTTGACAATGTCTTTGGGGTTCCTTCTCCCCATTTCAGCTTAAGGTTCTGGTGGCTGAAGGCAACACATTCCAGACGAGGTGGATCAGGAGGGAGGGGCTTGGTTTTTAATTTTATCATGTGGCTGAAAGGACCAGCTCCAAGGCTATTCAAGGCTTGAATTCGTATTCTTAGTGTCACATTAAAAATAAAAATAGAATGTTAGTTTATGATTATTCTATTTAAAGTGTCTCTGGTCTAGGCAAAAATTAACATAGTTTTTATAGTGTACCTGTATGTTGTATCTGGTTGTAAATTGTCTATAATATAGCTTGTAACTTTTCCTACTGTCAAGGGCTGTTTGTCTCCAAAGTCTATGCTATAGGCAAGGATTTCTGAACCGTGGTCACAAGGCTTTTCCCAGCTTACTGCAAGGCATGTAGAAGGTGAATAATGGGGATTGTCGATATCATCATCACTTATTTCTTGAAGACAAGTCACAACAGCAGGAACTGATGGTGGAGTCGCACAGGCTACTACTTCACTGAAAGGGCCTGCACCCACAATACTCAGAGCCTACAAATTAACAGAGCCCATAATTAACAAAGACATGACCATGAAAATGCCCCCAAAACCCCGGACAGATTAAGTGACAAGGCCCTGATCGCCTTACCTGGACTCGGCAATAATAGGTAGTTGCTGGTGAAAGTCCTTTTAATTCATAACTGAGACCAGGCCCACAATAACATAGCTGCATGCTTCCTTCAACTCCTCCCCACTCTAATCGATATTCAGTGACATCAGTTCCATTACTCAAAGGGACCTTTAAATTAAGAAAAGGATAAAGGTCTTAAATTTTGACATTGATTAAATAGCTTTTGGGTAAAAATGTTCTTTACCTGAGCATATAAAAAATTGGATTGCTTTTGAATTTGAAAAAATGTTTAAGCAGAATTAAGACTTCAATATTGTACTTTTATTCGTTAAGGCCTCCTGAATTTAAGATTGGTTAAAAAAATAACTTTGTTTTCAATTAGAAGTAGAAATATGACTGAATTACTTTAGAAAGAGTATTTTAAGGTAAATATACTTCTAAATAATTCTGTTTAGTAATATAAAATGTTTAATCATACAAGGACATTTTCTTTGTTAAATTTAAAAGGAAACCGAGAATGTAATTATCATTACTGATCATTACTATGCACAACAAATACACTGTAGATAATAAATATGAGAAACAGTATTATACTAATTACTATGAATGTTTGTTCTAAATGTTAGTTAAGCTCACCAATGCCTAAATACCTCAGTACTGAGACAAAGCCTTTGATAAAATACAAAGCACATCATGAACAAGAATCTAAGTACTTGTCATGAAATTATACCTTACTTAAATGCTTCAAGGAGAAAAAAGAACTCATTTTTCACCATGTGAATTTAACTAGACTTACTCTTTGTATAACTTAGGAGACAATACGAATAGTATCTTTATTCTTTTATGCAAACTATTCTAATAGCTTAGAAAGTAAATACAGGTCAGTGGAAATCACAGTACCTCCCAATTCACTTGAGCACAAGTTGCAGACCTGCATGTCACGTGAGGGGGCTGGCACTGATCTGGTGGTCCAGGGGCTGTAGTAATATCACATTTTTCCGAAAATGGTCCAAACTAGAAACACAAATTTAAACAGGGCTTTCATTTTTCACCTACTGATTGCATAGCTCTCCATAAAAATTCACAAATAATTAAGCACATCATTTCTCTCCTTTAAGACTAATTGGTCATAATATAATTCTAAAAGTTCACAGAAAGTAAAAAGATTTAATCATCATGGAAGTGAACATGTGCGGTATTTTTAATAAAGTTTCATTTACTGTACTTTCTTTTCTTGTCCCTTATTTCTTCATGAACTGGTTTTCATAAGAAGGGTGGGACATTAGGGAATTAGGTAGATAGAATCAATCAGAAGAAATTATGTGAGGAAAGCACAGGAGATGGTAGGCATAAATTATATCTTCAAATTTAGAATAACTTCAGGAAGGTCTAAAATGCATATTCTCTGGAAATACAGAAAGCAAGTATTCACTTAAGATAATTTCGATAAATTATCAGAAACCTGGAAACACAGATTAAAGACAGTAGTATGAAAGATGCTATCACAATGTATTTAGAGCCCTGTAGGGCTGACAAGATGATGACTTCAGATAGGAAGGGATGACTTATGTAAGAACTGCCGAACAGTATATAAATTTGACATATAAGAAATTTAAAAATAAGTTTACAGATACAAATATTGAACGCAGTTGGAGGATGTAAAATATAGTACAGTTCACTAAAATTTGAAATAATGGGGAGGGAAGAAGCTTAGTTTAATTTTGTGAAATTTTAATTTATAGTTTAAAGAAATAGTGTTACTCAGTTGAGGTTAAGGAGTCACTGCTTTGACCTTAGATGCTTTGACCTTAGAGAACCTGCTTTAATGCAGAGAGATGAGAGGTGTCACTGGTGAGTGGAAAGGGCTCCCGCTCTGAAGTCTGACAAACCTAAATCTGAGGCTTATTATCACTTCTTAGTTTGTGTGACTGTGGGCAAGGTATTTAGTTTTTCTTAGCCCCAGCTTTACTCAGTTGTAAAATGGAGATATCACCTATTTTGTCTATTTTATGGAGTTGTACACATATTTAGATAATATTAAAAAAATCCACACAAAACCAGAAATGCTTAAAATGTAAAGTGTTTCTCCTTAGGCGAAAAATGAATCACAATTAGTTGCCAACTCAAAGCTGCATATAACCAGCCTCAAAAAGAACAAGTATTTCATTATATGATCTTGTTTCTACTCTTAAATTTACTAAGTAAACCCTATTAGCACCACCTGAAAGGCAAACTTTAGCCCAGATCAAGTCCAAAGTGTCACGAATTCTAAGTGGGATTTGAAAAATACCGAGATTCTATAACAATTAAGTTACGGTATATACTGATCTTGCTCTTATTTATCAATATAGGGTTATTAAAAATTGTAAAATATGGAATCACATGTTGAAAGCCAAACAGCCACATAATGGGTACATTTACGTATGTTCCATGGAACACCACTGGGATTACAATTCAGTCAGCATGGTATACCTACCCCCATTTTGTTAGCTGCACGCAGTCTGAAGCTGTAAGTCTTTCCAGGAAGAAGGTTGTTCACTGTACATTCTACTTCAGAACCTTGGTAAACTTCTCTGGGTTCATCTTTTTCTACAGGAGACATTTCCACACCATAGCAGGAAATGGGCGATCCACCATCGACCAGAGGGGGTCCTAAAGGTGGAAAGATTTATGCAACTTAACAAAGGGAATATATTTAGTAGTAACTTAATTATAATTTATTACCAAAATGGAAATTACCCCATCGTAATTGTATTTCTTTTGCTTTGGGTCTACCCTGTAATCTGGGAGGGAGGCATGGGCCAGGAGGCACAGCTGGAGTCTGCACAAGTAAAGTTTCAGATACCTGCCAAAACAAAAGCAAAAACAAAACAAAAATGCCCCAAGCCAAATAATCAGACTACTTGTATTAAAGAAAAATAACATGAACACAAAGATTGCACCAATAATTTGAAACTGTACTTGACTACCAACTGAAAATAAAGTTCTCAATAAATCAAAATCCAATTAAATCATTAAAACTCAAATTTTATATAGT
Organism: Rhinolophus sinicus; assembly: GCF_036562045.2. NCBI lineage: Eukaryota > Metazoa > Chordata > Mammalia > Chiroptera > Rhinolophidae > Rhinolophus > Rhinolophus sinicus. The sequence continues at coordinate 87,798,222 of NC_133754.1, forward strand.
AAATAAAATAAAGACAAGTACTACGTGACCACTATATACAAAGAAAGTTATCGAAAAAAATGAAACAAAAACTTTTCCTTTTCTTCTTTACATAAGTAAAAAACAAAAACATCCCAACCTCCAACACAACCTAATGGACATTATTTTTTACCCTGTCCAAATGGATTTGCGAATCTCTTCCAAAGAAGGATGTTTTAACATTCTGTAAATGCTGTCTGCCATGTTTTCAAAAGGTTTAGACTATTTTGAGTACTTGACTGTATACGGTATTTTTAAACTAAACACTAGTTTATTTATTTTAAAAAAGCTCTTTCCTTCTTCCTTTCTACCTAAAAATAATTAAAAAATCAGGTAACCTTTTCCAAATATTTGTCATCTTTTCAGGTGTTTGGTACTGTTTTTAGCTTCTATGCTATTTAAAAAATTTTTTTCAATTTATTTTAAAAGATATTCTCTTAAAAACATTGATACAAACCCAGTGCCATATTCCTCATCTGCACTGTATTAAGATTTATACTTAACTTTCTTTCCAAACATAAATAACATCACCTTATTCAGAAGGTATCTTATATAAGAATGCTATAATGCTGTTTTAGACAAATGGGGTTTTTGTTTTTGGTATGTAGGAGGGGTTTCCTTTTTTTTTTTTTTTTTTTGAAATCCAGGAAGATTTTCTTATTAGACAAAATGAAATGACTGGATCCCAAGCCTGTGGGACAGGACTTGCATTCAGTTAGTTTCACAATACCTGCATTTTCAACAAAAAATTTATAATTCATTTTTAAAAGTACTTTTATTGCATTAAATTCCATTTGAAAAATAATACTGAAAGCTCCAAGAAACCATTCTTAGTTAAACTCACTTAAAAAAAATGACTCCTATTAAAAAACATCTCTCCAGAATACTACATCTGTCTCATATATAGTCAATGGCACACTGTAAGTCCATTTTGGTTACTGGGTCTCTAATAATAAAAACAATTGCCAACTTTTCTGAAATAATATGAGAATCTGTGTTTAAACAGTAAATGATATTTTACAGTTTGTCCTGATACACATAATTTATGAAGCAGTAAATTAGTCTACAATTATTTTATTTCTATTAGGTATGGTTATTGAGCATCATCCGAAAATTTACCTTTTTAAATTTTCTGCAATGTTTTCATTTACTTGTTTTTTCTAAAGCTCAACACCAAGCAGAAAATAGGTATTCATGGAATCCAGACTGTGAGCTAAGTGGTCACTATATTCTGGTCACTATAAAATTAACCACCTGGGTTACAGATATTACTTTTATACATTTGTGAATACATTTCAATATTTGAAGTGGCATCTGGTGATTTGACCAAACTTAAAAAAAAAAAAAAAATCTGTGTAAGTATTACCGCACTCTGTCCTCCGTCGCTGATACAGTAAACTCGTAAACGATAGAAACAGCCTGGACTCAGCCGATCACAAAGATGTTCCCTAGTAGCTCCACTGTAAATCATGTCCCATTTGTTTCCTGTAGGTGAAGAATAATGTTCAATCAGCTACAAGATAATGTTTAACGTTTTGGTATCATGGACACGGCAGGTATCCTAGCTTCACTAAATAAGTTTATGTAATTTGTCAGAAACAATTTAAGCTTGTTTCGAGTTTCCTGGAAATGATCTAATTTTCTTTGTGTGCAGCTTCCTAGACAAATTTTGCATGGCTTTGTTGAAGGGAAATATCTCTGTAACTCTGTACAGACTTTGGCTGAGATTGATAATTTGCTTTTAATTAAGCATTTTAAATGTGTTTACTGGTCCAGTAATAACATTATAACACACAAAGAGTAGAAAGAACCAAAACCACAGGAAGTTTAGTCTTAATTAAAAGACATCCTTATTTTTCGCAGGCAATAGGTCATTTCACAGAAACAAAGACTAATAAATGTGTCATTCAAGAATAAATTTTACTACGCATAGACTTTATTACTAACACTAGTATAATGTAAGTTAAATAAGTTTTAGAAGATAATTTTTCTCTGATACATCTGGGTATAAATCTAATTATATAAACTAATATTCAGAAGACTAGGTATACTGGAACTGAGCAATGCAAACAAGAAAAAAAATAAGAAAATGTAAATGTAATAATATAGGTCTTACATTTGATCCACTATATTTCTGGAGATTACAAGCTAAAGTGGGTCACAGGCAAAATCCTAACTGCTACAAACAAAGGAAAAAAAATCAAGAAGAAAAGAGATCATAGAAAATGTAAAGTCATGAAGAGTATAGGCAGACTGACTGGTATACATCTGTTATTTTGTAATAGTTTTTCTTACCATTAGAACCTTCTGCCATCTCCACTACGTATTTATTGATGGCTGCCCCTCCGTTGTCTTTTGGTGGGTCTATCCAAAGAAGTAAAAGTGGCATTAGGAAAAGTACATGCAATTTAAAATGACAGAAAATCCTAACAAACAGAATACTAAACCTAGGATTGCTTAAAAAGAAAAAAGAATCGCCTGCAATGCTTTTTTAATATCAGGATTCCATTATTCTATTGTTTTTGCATTAAGTAGTATATAAGCATATTCAATAAATGTTTGTTTTAAATGAATAAGTGATTTTCATTTCTAATGAGAGCCAGGAATGACCCAGGTGACATTTGCTACAAGTTCAGTAATCTTTCATTTCACACAGTGCTATCCCTGCTAATAGTTCTACAGTAGATCCCATAGCTTTCCACAAAAAAAGATCTTCAAACAATGACTCTCACATTTCCTACTGAACTTGCTTGAGCTAACACATTTACTCAAATATCGTAAAAATTATCTTAATATTCAAATATTTTAATCATTTTAAATGTAAAAGTAGTAATATACAAATACGCATAATATCTTACCCCAAGTTATTTTAAAACTGTGTGAATGTATCTTTCCTTTAACTGAAGGCTTTATAGGTACTCCTGGCTTATCAGGGCATGTAGTAAATTCTACTATTTCACTTGGATTACTTTTACCTTCTGAGTTGTAAGCAATAACCTGTGACAAAACATAAAAATATAAAGTAATTAATGTTTGATACCTAATGATATTGGCTTAATGAATGATGACAGACCTAAGGACTCAAAATGATAAAAGTTTTCACACTGTGATGGCTTATTTATGTGAGAACTGATTCTCTTCAATAGGGACTCAGCATATATGATGAACAGTCAGTATAATCAATCTCTTTTTAGAGTCAGCCCTGGGACTACAAATGTGAGTCTAACAATCTGATACTAAACAAGAGTTATCACAGGAACAAGCTACGTATAATCGCATGATACTCGATGGGCCTCAGGCTCGTTTCACTTATTCTTTCACGTTCTTCAGGGGTTTAACAAGATGCCCACAAATTCTTTGAATAGCCTTTTTTCAAAAGAAAAAGGCTAATTCTTCTTCCCTTTCAATTGTACTTAATGCCTTACTTCTAACAAACCAAATGTAGCAGATATGATGGTGTATAACTTCCCTGTGGAAAAACTTATGTGGTGAAGAACTGAAGCCTCTGATCAACAGTTAGCGAGGAACTGAGGGCTCCTGGCCAACAACCACTTGAGTGAACTTAGAAGCAAGTACTCCAGCCCCGGTCAAGCCTGCAGATGACTGCAATCCCAGCTGACAACTTGAGAGCAACCTCACAGAAACCCTGAATCAGAACCACCCAGCTAAGCTGGTCCTGAATTCCTGACTCATAGAAACTGAGAGCTAATAAATGTTCATTTTTCCAAGCTACTAAGTTGTGCAGCAATAAATATAATTCACATCTAGGTATTATATTTGACTATACTAATTTAATTATATTTATATTTTAACTTATCTCTTCTACTGAACTTAAACCTCAAGTCCAATATCAAACTTGATATGATTTTCTCTTTTCCAAACCCGCTCTATCTCTGCTCTTCCCCATTAGTTAAAAGCACTACCATCTACCAACTTGCTCAAGTGAAAAATCCAGGAGACATCTTTGATTCTTTCTTCTCTAAACCTACATATCAAATCTATAGTAGTCTCCTCTTATCTGTGGTTTCACTTTCTGCAGTTTCAGTGACCAGTGGTCAACTGCAGTCTGAAAATATTAAATGGAAAATTCCAGAAATAAACAATTCATAACTTTTAAATTGTGCATTGTTCAAGTAGAGTGATGAAATTTCGCACAGTCCTGCTCCAGCCCAGGATGTGACTCATCCCTTTGTCCAGCATATTGATGCTGTATATATTAATACTACCTGCCCATTAAGTCACTTAGTAGCCATCTTGACTCAGACAGAGACCACATTCATATAACTGTTGTTATAATTGTTCTATTTTATTATTAGTTATTGTTGTTAATAATTTACTATGCCTAATTTATAAATTAAACTTTACCACAGGTATGTACATATAGGAAAAAAACACAGACACATGTAGAGTTCAGTACTATCTGTGATTTCAGGCATCCACTAGGGATCTTGGAATATACCCCCCACAGGTAAGGGGTGATTACTGTATCAATAAATACTGTCAATTCTACCTCTTTTCTACTGCTACCACCAACTTAGTCAATTCCTCCTTTATCCTATCTTTTCTGAAAGACTACCATATACAACTAGTTTCCCAGCTTCCATTCCTTCCCTCAACCCCACCTACTTTCTACACTGCAGCCAGGGGACTTTATCACTTCTCAGGTTAGAATCCTCCAATGGCTTCTCAGAATAAAATCTAAATTTCTTATCATTGGCTATCACGTCCTATACGATCTCACCCCTGACTACCTCTACTTTAAGGTCTTTTTGTATTAGCAGTTCTTTTCCCTTGCCTGGAATGTTCTTTCTGATCCTGACCTGCTACCTCCTTCTTGTTATTTAAATCTGTTTAAATGTCATTTCTGAGAAGACTTCCTTGACTACCCAAGTCACTCTGTGGCACCTCACCCTATTTTAGTTAACTTATCACTATCTGTTATTTGTTTGTTAATTGTTCAGTCCCTCCACTAGAGTATTAGCTATTTTGACTACTGTTGTATTCAAGTGTTTAGAACAGTGCCTATCACAGAGTAGATGCTCAATAATTATTGGTTGAATGAATGACTCATTGATAGGGACCACTATGGCATGACATGACACCACAGATGAGCCTCAAAATAAATCTACTACCCAAATAACTCACGCAACCCATGAGAACCCAGTAAAATTCAGTCTAATTGTTCAACTTTGCTCAGGCTTCTTCAGTCCCCACATATTCATATGGATTTTCAGGATATTTTCTCACTCTGGGCTTTACAAATGAGACTACGAAGGGGATCAAAATACCTCTCAATATAGTACAGAGTATTTACTTAAACCTAATAACCAAAGAAAACTTTAAAAATAAGAACAGATTCCCTAAAAATCAGAAAGATCCACTAATTATGTTTTTAAGGCTATATAATATTGCAGCATTGCCTCCTTTTACTTCAGTTAGCCATAAAAGTATAAAGCCATAAGGTATCTCTCCTACCCCAATTTTTACAAATAATCAAAACATCCACTTAGAGGGAGCACTGTGCTAGCAATTCTAGGTGTGGTGCACCCCCTACTTTCAATGAGTTTAGAATCTTTATGCAGAGACAGGCAATATGCATGTCAAAAGAATTAGGCAAGAGAGGAAAGATGACTATGGTCCAGGGAAGCTTTGAAAAGGCAAATGGAAGTGACATGGGTCTTCATGGGCAACAGCAATGAAAGGGAAGCTTGAGTAAGACAGAGAACAGAAAGCCCTGAGTATAAAAGCAGAAGAGAACAGTAAATAGTGAGCTCTGCTCAGGGAAGGATGCATAATCAATCTGGTGAGGTAGCCAGCGCAAGAACGGAGTGAAAGGCAGTACATTTAAAAACTGAACTGATCAGAGTATAAAGAACCTTATGTCAAACTACGGAAATGGTTGTTCAGAGAGAAAGCTGTGTTTCAGGAAGGTTAATCTAGGTATAAAATAGAACTTAGATTACAAGGCGAGAGAATAGCCTGAAAACAATACAGAACAGGTTTGGTATTCTCTAGAGTGACAGCTGATATAAGGCAGAGATGATACCCTGTTTCCCGGAAAATAAGACCTAACCGGAAAATAAGCACTAGCATGATTTTTCAGGATGACATCCCCTGAACATAAGCCCTAATGCATCTTTTGGAGCAAAAATTAATATGAGACCCGGTCTTATTTTTGGGGAAACATGGTATATCCAAGAGAGAAAGGGATACCAAGAAAAACTAAGGACTAAATTTGGGCACACTTAGATTAGGGCACAGGAAAAAGGAAGATAGCATAAAATAATACTAGATTAAGATGAGAAAAAGGAAGGGAACACAACCAAGTACGGTCATGGATGCTGACATATAAGTGAATTTCAAGGATGGAAGATAAAAGAAGTTAATGGATTCAGACACTAACTGTTTTGATTTCTCTCCACCCATGAAAAGGACTCAAAAACAAGTAACATGCTGAAGTGAAAATATCTAAGGGCTCTCAGCTCAAGGTACTCAGACTTTGACCTTTAGAAGCCTTGTTACTTGAAAAACTGTATTTCAGGAACTTCAGGAAACAATGTATCAGCTTTCTAGTGGCTCAGTCATAGGGACTGGCCACTAGTCTCTGAAGCTTTTCTTTTCTTTTTTTATTTGGACACCAGGTCCTGGCCCAGCTTCCAATCAACCATTTGATGGAATTAGCATTGTTTGCTTGTTTATTAGTGTGAATTTTTATGATTTTAAGAAATAACTGCTTTCTTATGCTTTAAATTATTATTTCCATTTTTTTTAAATCTTTCAAATTTCTTTCAAATGTTCTAATTTTATTTTAGTATTTTGAGTGTTTTAGGATTGTCATTAGTATAGATAGCATCTAGACACTGGCATTTGGAGAATGTGGTCATATTATAATTTTATTTTATGTTAATCATATCCTTATTGTTTCTTTACAAACAATAACATACTATCTAGTCATTACTTCCTGGATTATATTTTTTTTATTGCTTTTGCTTAGTATTCTAAGATTTTTTTAGAGTGTTAAGATTTTATTTTGTTATGTTTCCTTGAAAGGTGTCAATGTCAAGCTAGAAAAGGTAGACTGAGACATAGCAATAGTACTTAATGATTTAAATCCCTTTCAGCTCGTACCCAGTACATGGCAGATTCAAAATAAATATCTGGGCTTCTAAAAAACTTCATACAGTCACCATTTTCTCTTTCCTATTATTTTTTTTCTTCTCTAGATCAGTGGTTCTCAAAATTTCAGGAAGCATCAGAATCACGTGGAGGGCTTGCTAACACACAGACTGCTGGACTTTACCCCCAGCATTTCTAACTGAGTAAGTCTGTGGTGTGTCAGTGAATTAACATTTCTAACAAGTCCCCAGATGATGATGATAGAATGGTCTGGAGGTCACACTATGAGAACTACTGTTCTAGATCTTATTTTAATATGCTTATTTCATAAGCCAGTATATAACTCCTTCCTAAAATCTAGTAATTTGTTAAGATGTGTTTTAGGGACAGTTTTCCCACACCCTCTCTAGCTTCCTGGGGGGGGGGGGGGGGAGCTTTTTGGAAAAGCCTACAGTCTCCTTGGAGATAAAGACTGTTTACCCTGCGATTTGAGAGTGACTGCCACAGTGAAACAGTATTAAATAGAAACTGGTGATCTGTTTATAGTGGCTCAAGGAATTTAACTCCTATTTGTGTGTACACATTCTTGTTCCTATGCGGTAATAACACCATGGTGTTACATGGTAGTAGAATTCTAAGAATTTAAATAAACTTATTAAATTATAAAGAAAATTAGCAACTTCCCCTTAGATGATCTGCTGGTATGATAATCATTACTGAAGCAAAAATACAATCCAGCATCATAAGAGAAAAACTGGAATAAATGTATGCATTTCTCAGGTTTGTAAATCCTGTAAATATGAAAACTGTATTTAGAAATTAAAATGACCTCATGTTATCAGAAGTTTTTAAAATGAAGCTAACATAAAGTGTAACAAATATAATTATGCACTGCATAATCAAATTTCCCATTATCATTAAAATATTCTTTCTAAGGTTCTTAAGGAGTAATAAATTTATCTTTGTTCTTTAATAATGAAAACAATTTACAGTGGCTTCTGTCATTTATTTGAAATGATTTGATTAAACAAGCACCGGTAGGAAAATTCAAATGCTTAATTTATCAATTAATGAGTATCCTGTTATATTTTGGGAAAACTGCACAGAAAAGTAGGCTGGCTTATATCAATTGGTGTATTAATGAATTCAAGCACTGGCTGTGAAGAAATAGCAATGTCAAAGCTAAAATATATGGTAGAAGGGGTGCTACACTAGGAAAGATGCAGAATTTCCATACAGGAATCTCCACAGTAGAAGAATTTTCAAAGCTTGCTGGTGCTTCAAGAGAGCAAGAATAAAATGTAGGGTCTCCATGTCTCAAGCAAGCACGAATAACATGCAGAGTCTCTCTGCCTTCCTCCAGAAATAATTCAGTCCAAAAGCCAACAGATGGGCTAAACAAGGCAAATACTTGTGCTGGGAGGCAGGGGTGAGTTAGGTGGAGACAGGAGCATTTGCCTAGTAGGAACTCAAGCATTCTGATTAGGGAAGGGTATGAGGGGAGGGGAGGAGTTTGATCCAATAAGTAAATAAATTGAGCATAACTGGGACAATGTTTCTCAATGATAATAAAGGGAGTGAGAAATAAGGAAAGGGAGAAAACTAGAATTAACCTGTGGTATTGGATTAAAACTGGAGGCATTTGGTGTGAACTCATGATTAAAAATCACACACACACACACACACACACACACACACACACACACACCTCTGTCCATTGAAAGGGTGCCCAGGAGTGGCAAAACCCTTATAGCAATAAGTATACTGCCATAATACCACCTTGTAATCTAAGTTCTATTTATACTTGGCTTCTAAATACCCATCTACTAAAAGGAGCCAGGTACTTTGAGAAATAGCCCATTCCAAGGTTAAAGAAGGGAAAGTGCAAAACTGGAATACTATGTGTCAGAAAGAAAGAGTTCAAAGAGTAATGGGGGGGGGGGTTGGAGGGACATGTCACCAGGATTCAGAAGCTAGATTGAAGGGGCTCCCAAATCTGAGACAATCTGATGAGCCTCATAATTGATAACCATAGTAACACAATATAACCCTCTCAATAAAAAATAATCTGAGTTCATACTGATATAAATAAATGAGAAGAGAGAGAGAAAGCTTTTCCTTATAAAACAATGCCAACTAATAAATGTAGAAGGAATGATAAAATTAAAAAATCACCACTTGGCAACCATTAATTATAGTAATGATTCACGCAAGAATTATCAATGGGTGTTAAAACTAGTGGGTAAAGGTTTGACAAGGAACAAGATGTTTACGTATTTACAAAATACTTTTTAATTACAAATGGAATAAGAACAACTCTGCAGTGAAGAAACATAATAGATATCACTTTCATCAAGTGACTACCAGTAATGGGACAAACTGAAATTGTGCACCACTTGATATGATTGATGTACTGAGAAAAAATTAGCATTACTCTTTCTGACATTCCTGCTAAAAAAACATACTTGAGTATGTTTGACAACACGTATATTTTAAAAGATATTTGTTCACATTATATGAGTCTTGTAAAATATTAAAACAGTTTTGAATTTAAATACAGTAGTCCCCCCTTATCAGCGGGAGATACATTCCAAGACCTCCACTGGTTGCCTGAAACTGTGAATCACATTGTCCTATATACACTGTTTTTTTCCCTATACATATATACCTCTGATAAAGTTTAGTTTATAAATTAGGCACAGTAAGCAATTAACAATAACTAATAATAAAATAGAACAATTTTAACAATATACTGTACTAAAAGCTGTGTGAATGTAGTCACTCATTTCAGAAGACCCTTTGCTGAAGTCTTCACACAGGCTCAATGCTTTCTGGTGCAACATGTTGCTGACAACTATAACATGTTTTCTGCTCATGTTTTCCACCCACAAATTTAGTGCCTTTTCCACCTTTTCTTTTATTATGCACTGTGGCCGTTAACTTTTGCAGTTTGAGGTGTGATAGCAAAAGTAGCATGAATTTTTTTTCTTCTTCACAATTTCACGGATAGATTCATTCTTACTATAGATCTTAGGGACCTCAGCATGAGATTTCTTTTTTCTTTCCTTATTATGTGAAGAACTTTCATCTTTTCATTTAAGGATGCACTCTATAGCTTTCTTTCACACATCCAAATTGCCAGCATTAGTATTTTTGTGCTTCGGGGCCATTATTAAGTAAAATTATTAAGTGACTGAAACATGAGCACTGTGACAGTTGCTCTGATAATGGAGATGGCTATGAAGTGACTAAAGGGGCGGGCAGCATATACAGCGTGGAGACCTGGGACAAAAGGAGGATTCCCGTTCAGGGCCTGATGGGGCAGGAAGGTGTGAGATTTCATCATGCTACTCAGAATGGGGCAAAATTTAAAATTTATAAATCATTAATTTCTGGAATTTTCCATTTAACATTTTCAGACCTCAGTTGACCATGGGTAACTGAAATCATGGAAAGGGAACCCACAGATAAAGGGGACTACTATATATAAAGTTTAAGAGGCATGTTATATAGTAACAAAGTAAAACACAGCTCTTTAGAAAAAGTCAAAATTATTTAAGATTTAAAACCAAAGGAGTGAAGTATATACTTGGCTTTAAAACAATAAGATTAATAAGAACAGCAAACAAATCATTAAGGGCTTTCAAAGCTCACCTTAAATTTATACTTTGTACTACGTCTGAGATTTTTCACTGTGTAAGCAAGATCTTCTCCATCATATTTAGGCTTAAAACCATATCCCTGCAAAGGGAAAACAAATCTTCATTAGATGGCTGACAGAGGAAATATGAGGAATAACAAATATGTGAAAAGATCCAGGTCCTCCTCATCTACTACGTACAATGTGATCGACGCTCTGCGTGCAATTCTCACCTTGATGCTTCCGATTTGAGTGGACGGATCTAGAAATGCTACTGAACGTTTGCAGAAGGGTGACCGAGATCACTTACTAGGAAGCGAAAACAGTAGCCAAGAGATTTTTGTGTTGAGGGACAAGTCAGATGGATTGATAACTTTACCATCAGTAAGCTTATCCCTAGAACTAACAGATGTTGTAAGCGCTAAACAGAACATAACGTATTTAACTTGCCCTGAATACACAGCTGTGTTCAGGTGAATAAATGAATGGCTGGTTGTGCTGGGAAGTAGGAATAGCATTTAGTTTGGGATTGCTATTTATAGCCCCAGTGACAATGCTTCATTACTTTCCCAATGTTATTTTTAAAGTATAAAAAAACAAGAGAGATATAATCATGTACCATAAAATTCCCATTTAAAAGTATACAACTCAATGGTTTATAGTAATATAAACGTTGTGTAACCATCACTTAATTCCTAATTCCAGAATAAAGCCTGCACTTTATTTTTTCGTTAGCAGTCACTTCCCTTCTTTTCTCATCCACTAATATGCTTTCTGTCTCTATGGATTTGCCTATATCTATACAAACGAAATAACATAACATGTGGTCTTTTGTGACTGGGTTCTTTTACTTAGTATAGTATTTTGAAGTTTCATTCATGTTGTGGCATGTGTCAGTACTTCATTCCTTTATATGGCTGAATAACGGTCCATTGTATAGATATACTACATCTTCTTTATCCATTCATTAGTTGATAAGACATTTGGGTTGTTTCTACTTTTTGGCTATTATGAATAATCCGCTTTGAACATTTGTGTAAAATTTTTTGTACAAACCTGTGTTTTCATTTCAACTAGATACACACACCTAGGAATAAAACCATGCTATTTCTGATTCACATTGCTTCAAAATAGCTCTAAAAAGCTAAGGAACTATACAGAACTAGCAGAAGATACCCTCACTCTTGTTGAGCTTGGTTCTAGCTCACAGAGAAGAGCCACTGGTACCTAGATTCAGGTTGCACTATATAATCACATGTGCGGCTCTTGAAATCTTCTGTGGCAATTGGGAAAGCCGTGTATAAACTAAGTTGGAAATGGGAGACAGACACATTATTTCCTTATCTTTTAGAGCTGCTTAGACTAGAAGGCTGCGGTGATCTTCCCCTATCTTTATTTCCCTCAAGACACATACATTTAACACGCAGTCCATGTTATTCCCTGGCACAAACATACAAACACATAAAAAACAAAACCTATTCCTACACATGAAGAAAACTAAAGACTGAGTTCTCCCTTACTCCCAACCCCTCCCAAACAATAACCAACGAAGGATTCAAACAATTTGGGTAAGGATCTAACTATTGTGGCAATATTTACTATATTGGGATTAATACTATACTGAAATTTGTTTTAAATACCCTATTTAAAATACTTATTCATACTTACTGAAGTTTCTTCCTCCATCTCTAAAATGTAAGAGATTCCTTCATCTGATGGTGTTCCTGCGGGTTTACTCCACTGTAAGGATAACCATGTGACCCCGGCCTTAGTTAGTATAGGACTTGCTGGCATAGAAGGGGCACAGCCTGAGGTGTAATATAAAACTTCTTCACTAAGACCACTGTTGAAACAAATGGTTTTTAAGGAATGAAAAAAAGTTTATTTTTACAGATAAAGAATTTTTGATAATGACATTTTGGGAAAAATGACAATTTTTGATAACTAATTATAATCTAAATAATATATCGTGAATTTGATAACATCTTTATGGTAATCAGGTCAGATATCTAAAAATGAATTAGCATTCTTTTAAAACTGTAGTTTATGTAACAAACACATCCTCATAACTTTTAATATATTTTAACTATATCAACAAAATGATAAATTAAAGCAGGATTTTAGTGGATAATTTAATATAGATTGTGAATAATTTACACAAATGAAGCTAACTAGATAATTTAAAAATCTGTATTAAAACATATCTTACCTTGTACCATAGTCATTTTTGGCTGATAGTCTAAATTTACAACCCATTGCTGGTGACAGTTTAGTAATTTTAAATTGTTTCTGTGAGCCCATATAACACTGACAAAATTCTCCATTTCCTTTTCCCTAAAAGAAATGGCTGATTATTATGTATCATGTACATTATTGTAAAAGGATAAATCCACATCAATTCCTACTTGATAGATACTAACATATTAGCTAGCATACATTAAAAGTCATCTTCGTTGCATGATCTCAAGAGACAGCTGAGAAACACACACCTTTTATATGATACTGTTCGTTAAACGCACAATTCAAAAACTGGGGAACAGGTATCTTTGTATAGATTCTGGAACTAAGTACCCTGTTTTAGCTGATGCTAAACCTTTAGTCAAAGAATATTTTTCCAGGTATGGACCCCACAATCTCTATGGGGGACTGACTGGTAGTGGTGGCAACAGTTGATCTTTGATATGCACAACTGGTCATTCTTCAACCTATGAAAAGTTCTTTGCAAACAGTTTTAAGAAAAGGTCCCCCAAATCTCCACCTAGATAGCCGCTAAGCATCTTTATAATCAAGATTTTGGAGATACTACAGCTTAGATTTAACACTAGACGAGTATAAGCAGAGAGAAAAGCCCAATTACAGCAGGGAGTTAGGAGAGAGAAAAGTCTGCAGCTTGGGACAACTAGAGTTTTAAAAATTTAGGTTGCTACATAAAATGGATGAATTTCTCATTCTCCATTTTTTCTTTATTGTGGCAGTAGAGGTAAAGGGTGATTAGGGTGACTTCTGCTTCAAAGAAAACCTTCAGTATCAGGCTGATTTAATGAACTCTCTTATTAGTTACAACAGTGTTTATAGTTGATTCGATTGAGTTGTCTAAACAGAAAATCAAATCATCTCTAAATAATAATTTTGCCCCTGAGTCCAGCCACCAGGGCTGTACCTGGTTTTGGTTCCAAATCATACTGCGTTAACTATAACTCCCTGAATAATGTTAAATAAAGTTGGGGATAACTGGTAACTTTGATTTGTTTCTGCTTTGACTAGAAATTCTTTTACTTTTTAGTGGTAGTACTTCGCGTAATATAAAAATAACTATGAAATAAGGAATTACCTTTCAATTCCTAATTTGTTGTGAATTTTAACTGGAATGAGCGCTAAATTTTTATAAAATAGTTTTTCATAATTTATTAAGATAATATGGTTTTTCTTCTAAATTACTATCATATAGTAATAGGTTTCCTACTTCTGAATTCTCTTAGAACTTCTGGAATAAAACCTACTTGTTTGTGCCCCATTACTCTTAATTATACTGCTGAATTCCCAAATTCCCAATGAAATTTCCTCTACTCCCCTTTGTCCCTCCTCTTAGCTATGGAAAGCAGTAGGGCATGAGAGAACATGATAAATGACAGTAAAACAAAGTATTAAACAATAAAGCCCAGTATGCTTGCTGTGGTAGGCTGAATAATAGCCCTCAAAGATATTCACGTCCTAATACTTGGAACTTGTGAACGTTAGGTGGTATGGTAATAGGGACTGCACAGATGTGATTAAGTTAAGGCTCCTGAGATGGAGAAATTATCCTGGATTATCCGGGTGGGCCTTAAATAGAATTACAAGTGTCCCATTTAGAGGGAGGCGGAGGACTTGAGGACAGAGGAGGAAAAAGGCAATGTGATAATGACAACAGAGGGAGAAAAGGTGATCTGATGTAGCCATTAACCAAGTAATGAGGACAGTCTGCAGAAGTTGGAAAAGGCTATGCAATGGATTCTCCTCTAGAGTCTCCACAGGAAGCATGGCCATGGTGACATCTTGTTTTTGGCTCAGTGAAAGCCATTTCGGATTTCTGGATTCCAGAACTGTAAGAGAATTAATGTGTGTTGTTTTAAGCCACCAGGTTTATGGTAATTTGTTAAAACAGCCATAGTAAATGAATAAGCTTGCCTTTAAGGCTGATGTAAAAAAAAAAAAAAAATATATATATATATATATATATATATATATATATATATTTAATCAAGGTAATTACCCAAATGACAGCTTGATGGCAGTTAGTTGGAAAAAAACCCAAAAAACAAAACAAAGCAAAAGCCCTGAAACATAGGGAAGTCCAGTTAGTAATGTTTTCTAAGAATATCATCAATTCACTCATGCACCAAATGAAATCATGCACATTGTTTTTAAAGAGGAAAAAACTTAACTACCACACACAAAAGTTATTTCTGCCTGTGGATATGCACACAATTTTAGCCTAATTTAAAAAGATTCAATTTACTTACCTCATCCCACTCTAAAATAAAGCTTTGGATTTTAGAACCATTGTCACTAGGTGCCTAAAACAAACAAAATAAGTATAAATTAGTACTTTTGTAAAAGACTACTGCGATGATCTTATCTAACGACTCTACAATGCTGATGTTCTCTGTGACTTAGCCCTAGAAAAATTTGCACAGAGAATACAGAAATATATGTTTTGTATACCCTCTAATCCTTTTAAATGCAAGGAAAGGAAACAAAGCAACAGGTTACTTAAGTTTTTCTGAGCATTGACTATTTAAGCAAGAACTATCCTTTTATAATCCTTAAAAAAAAAAAAATCAGCTTCAAGCTCCTATGATGAATCCTGTCATTTCCATTAAAACTCACCTTACGGTCTTTCACCAAAGAGTGAAAGAACTAGGGTGCTGAAAGACGGCTTACTGTCTGGATCTCTGCTTCTAGACTCTGTGCCAATTACTAAGACTGTTAATTTATCAATCTGTTAATCTTCAGTCTCCCTTGGCATTTTATTCCACTATTTAATCAGTCATGGATTTCAACCTTATTCCTACCTGAATTTTCTATTTCAATCTATTTCCTCTTTAGTCCTCACTTGGATGCAGAACAAGTGATCACTACTGTCCTTATAATAATAAATTCATTTATTTGAAGACAACTGACTCAATTAATTCTCTTATCAAAGTGAAATAGTCTTAACTTTTTTAAATGGTTCTCCAGAGACCTGTAATTTTCTGGACTCTATCCAGTTTTTATATAATATTGCTAACAAAGTTAAACAACAATCAAGGATCATCAAGTTTTTAATAGAATATTTCATTACATGGAGGTCCAAATTATTTGTTGAGCACTAAGACAAATACTGTATTTAAAATATTTTTTAAATTCTGATTTTTAACTGGTTAGCATGATCAAAATTTGCTATGTAAGTTACAGGAACTCAATGACTGGCACAGCAGGGGTAGTTAAAAGTGATTATACAGAGAAGGGGGCAGAGGAAGAATCCCTGGGAAACTCCAACTCATACACAGCAGGGAATCCAAAGATAGAGAATGTTGAAAGTCTCAGCAGGAAGCAAGTGGTGTAAAAATATATTTCCCCAGAGTAAATGACTCCAGATTATTCTAGTCTAGTTGCTAAGGTCTCACATTTACTTTGCTTAATTTCTTCTACTTCTTTGTGAGATTGTTAAAATGTCCTGTGACCTGTCCCTCCAGCTTTTCTTTGAGTCAGAGGGGAAACTATTATGTGTAAAGTGTTTTACCTTATTTAATACATCGATTCTATGAAGTACTATTATCCAACTGTACGAAACAAGAAACGAGGCTTTAAAGAGCCCAAATAAGTAGCCCCAGATCGCACAGTCATTAAGAATGGAACAGAACTGAATTTGGTCTATCGGACACAAACCCGGTGGTTCCTACCCAGCAGTATTTCCAAGGGCTGAGCAATAGTACCCAGGTATTAGCAATATTAAGCGAGTAAAAGACCAACTTCAGTCAATTTTTTACCAGGCACTTCTTCACCAGGCACTAGCAATTCTAAACAATGTCAGTTGATACAGTACTTCTCTCACCTTGCCAATGTTCTCATAACATGTTAACCTACAGTAATGACTTTAATTGTACAAGGCAGCAGATTAGAAAGATCTGATATTTAAGTCACTAAAACTAAGCTAGGTTTCTTCAATTTTAAAAGTTATTATCCTTATCATGTTCCAGGGATTGTGCTATAGGCTATACAGGTATTATCTGATAATCCACGCAAAACCTCTGAGATACAATTGTGCACTGCTTAATGACGGGGATACGTTCTGAGAAATTCAGCGTTAGGTGATTTCGTTGTTGTGCGATCATCAGAGAGCACACTCACATACACCTAGATGGTCTAGCCTTACACACCTGGGCCATAAGTATAGCCTACATTCCTAAGTTACAAGATTTACAGCATGTTACTGCACAGGAAATTAAATAAGAGAAAACGAGACTTAAGAGACGTGGTATACACAAGAGGTATTAGGCTGCTGCTGGAGTAATGGCATACTGTTCTACAGTAAATTTCTTTAAAATAAGTAGAATAAAGTAATAAAAAATATAGTATAGTAAATACATAAACCAGTAACATTGTCATTTATTATCAAGTACTATGCACTGTACATAATTGTATGTGCTATACTTTTATATGACTGGCAGTTTGTCTACACCAGCATCACCACAAACATGTGTAATATGTTGTGCTACAACCTTATGACAGCTACGGCGTCACTAGGTGGTAAGAATTTTTCAGCTCCATGATGATTTTATGGGGACCACTGTCATACATGTGGCCTATTGTTGACCGAAATATCGTTATGTGGCACATAACTGTATATAATCCTATTCCCAACAACAAAAACAGTATCCCTCTCTTTCCCTAACCAGGCTGATTACTGTGAGTGTACACTGGACCATCTCTAGTAGGGTGCAAGCCTGGGCCAATCCGCGCGGGCAACCAAGAGGTAGCACTGTCTACATCTTGTCTAGGCCTACTGGGATATTGTTAAAAGACAGAAAGTTGAAAATTCAATTGTAATTATGATCAAAATAAAGAGGAGAGCCCTAGAGAAATCCCAACCTACACGAAGGGCATTGGGCTGCTACCCCAATTACCTACCAAAGCAAAGGGCCTCAGCATATTGATAAATAAAATGCAACCCTAAGTAACATGAAATAAAATTGAGTCATACTTATCAATATGTATATACTTTTCTGATTTACATGTGTTAATAGTAGTTTTTAACTACACAAATCATCTAATATCCTCAGAAGAATTAGGAACCAACAAGCTCCAAACAAGGAGTAAGCTCCCAATATTCAAAAGCTTTCAGAAAGAATGCTAGCCCTGAGTTTTGCTCTTGAGGTAAGAGTAGATAACTAAATCAAGATGAGTAGTTATTTTCTCACTGCAAATCAATGGTTGCTAATAGGGGTGGTACACCTTTTAAGGTGATGTTCTAAAATTTTATTGGGGGGGGGTTTCTGATCATTACAATACGAGGGGGAAGAGCAACTGGTGATTAGGGGATGGGGATCAAGGATGCTAACAGTTCTGCAGAGTGTGGGACATTCAGTACAACAGAGAATTATTCTCTGCCTCTAGGAGAGACTTCGGATGTCCTACTGGACATCTATGTAGGTGAAATATCTGTTTATGATTATATAAGTATAGAACCTAATTTCATTTTACAAGGTATTTTTTTTTGGTATAGTTTTAACAGTTACTGAATTTTCCCAAAGTGCAACTACTGTGCAATTTGGGAAAGACTATACTTAATTTTGCTCAGAAATTTCCCAAGACCTATATATTATTTCAGAAAATCGTGTCACCAATGACTGCTGTCTGTGGTATTTGAATTACCAATTCTATCCACAGTGCCTGTCCACTTTATTACATCTTGTGTAGCTAGGTCAAAACATTTACACAATGAAATATATATTATTCTATTAAAAATAATTTTATTCCTCCCTTTAAGGCATCATACTGATATTTTTAAAAATGAGTCTAATTATGAATCTATTT
The DNA here is from genome assembly GCF_036562045.2 of Rhinolophus sinicus. Taxonomy (NCBI): domain Eukaryota; kingdom Metazoa; phylum Chordata; class Mammalia; order Chiroptera; family Rhinolophidae; genus Rhinolophus; species Rhinolophus sinicus. The sequence continues at coordinate 87,817,054 of NC_133754.1, forward strand.
AGGATAAAATTCAGGATATAAAGTTGTTGTTACAAAATATTATAAAAAGGAGTAATGAATTTGAGAATCACTGTTGTAACACTCAATATCATCACATATCCAGTATAATAAGAAATGCTAATTATAAAACAATCTTTCTGGGCCAGCCCGGTGGCTCAGGCGGTTAGAGCTCCATGCTCCTAACTCCGAAGGCTGCCGGTTAGATTCCCACATGGACCAGTGGGGTCTCAACCACAAGGTTGCTGGTTCAACTCCTCGAGTCCCGCAAGGGATGGTGGGCTCCGCCCCCTGCAACTAAGATTGAACACGGCACCTTGAGCTGAGCCTCCCGGATGGCTCAGTTGGTTGGAACATGGGCTCTCAACCACAAGGTTGCCAGTTCAATTCCTTGAGTCCCGCAAGGGATGGTGGGCAGCGCCCCCTGCAACTAAGATTGAACACAGCACCTCGAGCTGAGCTGCTGCTGAGCTCCCGGATGGCTCAGTTGGTTGGAGCGTGTCCTCTCAACCACAAGGTTGCCAGTTCGCCTCCCGGTTCGACTCCCGCAAGGGATGGTGGGCTGTGCCCCCTGCAACTAGAAAACGGCAACTGGACCTGGAGCTGAGCTGCGCCCTCCACAACTAAGACTGAAAGGACAACACCTTGAAGCTGAACGGCACCCTCCATAACTAAGATTGAAAGGACAACAACTTGACTTGGAAAAAAGGCCTGGAAGTACACACTGTTCCCCAATAAAGTCCTGTTCCCCTTCCCCAATAAAATCTTTAAAAAAACACACAAAAAAACACACACAATCTTTCCTGCTATATTTACATATAGCAAAAAAAAAACAAAAAAAAAAACAGGAGTGTGATTTTAAGACATAAGAAACAAACGCCTATTTAATATATGTAAAGAGCAAGAGCAAGTTAGCTTAAAGCTCTTTTTGCCTCCAAAAACAATTGAAAATTAATACTGTGGTGGTGGTGGGGGGGGAAGGAAATAAATGTCCAACTGGAAATATTCTAGAGAATATTCTTACCTTCCATTGCAAAGTGAGTGAATTTTTGGTCCGATTGGCTATCCTTGGTGGATTAGGAATGTCAGGTTCACAGCTCAAGGTGGTAAAGCTTTCAGCTTCTGAAGGAGTGCCCTTTATAGAATTGTATTCTGCCTGGACTCTATGGTGATAAAATGAATAGTTTTATCCTGCAGAAAAATTGTATCCTGCCCTTCAATAACATTTCCTTTAAGTATCTGCAAGTTAGTAAGGTGCCCTCTAAATGTTCTACTGAGAAAATATGCATATTAGAAGTAAAGGGTGGCTGTTAAAAAAACAACAACAAAAAAACACAACCAACCAACCAAACAAAAAACTCCAAAACGATAGACCAGTAGCTTTCATCTTTGACTGCAACCCAAAGTAAAAAATACATGTTAAATTGTGACAGAACGGTGTGCAACATGGAGTTACACACAGGCTCACAAACACTATCACACATGCGCGCAACAAGCGTCCTGAAGCAATATCCTTAACTAGGGTAATATACCGATACTTTCTATTCCATTTGATTTAATTTTTTTAAAATGCTGAATATAACCTACAACATTAATTACATGATTCAATAATGCCTGCAATCCAGTTTGAAAAATACTAGGTTGGACAATAGTTTGGGTTCCTCTATAGGAAGTATAATTGAAGACTTCATTTAATAGGAATAATCCTAACCACAAATGTTCTTTTTAAAAATGGAGGTGACTAACTAAATGCATTATACTGAGTCCCAAGCAGGGAAGTCTCTAGAGTCTATAAAATTTTGGTAAATTACAATGGAAGATCTATGCAGAGTAAAACAGTATCTAAGTTACCCCAATTAAATATGAAATCCTAGGAGTTTTAATATCTCAAATTCTTTCCAAAACAGGATATAGTAAAAATATGTAAGTACAAGCCAAGTATTACTTGATTGTGTTTTGCAAAAATTTCAAAAGCCAGGACAATTTTCTAGTGCTAAACTAGATATTGTACACATATACATATTATCTATATTCATTCCAATCCCAACGCACTACAAACAGGGTGCTGTAACCCTTCAATATAATATCTGAGTTAAATGTTTTTGGGAAAGTGTTGATAATTCTATCAAAAGAAAGAGCAAAGTCCATGTTTTTAATACCAAGTAAATAATTAAACTATATTCTAGACTTTTAAGGAAACGACTGAAAATAAAACTACCTATGCTCTATCATATAAAAGCAACACATAGGAGTTCCTTACTTTGCATGGTAATCCGTAGCTGGTTTGAGATCATTTAAAGTGACACTTGTTTCTTCTCCTCTGGGGGCGAAAAAAGGTGGTATTTTATTGATTGATAAACATAGCATTTCCAGAGGATACGCACTATAGGTACTTCACGAAATTACACTGCTTCTTACTTTATCAAATGTTGACCATACTGAAATTCCACTAATATGGAATTGGTATAATTAGGATATGTGCCAAACTTAAGTATGTACCTGCAGACCACTTTAAAACACGTAGGTATGCTAAGCAAATCAATTGTGTAAGCCAGACTTTTTTGATTGGAGTTAACAAAGATATTTAGCTTATTGAAGAAAGGGAACCATTTTTGATTATTTAAAAATCCATTTTGCACATCTTAGAATGTGAAATAACACATGTATTATCAAAATCAAAACGACCAAATTTTACAAGGAGTCTGCCATTATCGCATTTTATTAGAATATAATGTGGAACTTTATTTAAAATGTTACAGCTTAATGAGTAAAGTGAATCCTAATTTAAAGTAAAGCATTTCACATGGCCACTATTACATTTTTAAATACAACAGGACACAATCTTCTTAAAATAATCATTTGATACAACTATTACTTGGTATGTAGCTAACAAACCAGCCTGTTTTCTATTTCTTTTTTTTAAATCACTGTTCTCTGTTTCATGTCCTTCAGCCAAGTTTCTCTTCTCTCCACTTTATGGACTTCTCCCCCCCCCCCCCCCCCCCGCCATCTTCCCTGCTTTCCAGTTATCCTGTTTCTCAAATCAAAGCCAGTAAATATTATGGGAAAGAAAACATGTCTCGTTGGTGAAAATACACTTTAGTGAATTAGGCAGTTGCAGCAGTATCCTCAGAGACCTTGAATTGGTCAAGGGTAAAGACGACTGATGTCCCTCTTGTGCTCTCAGGCTAAAATTGGAGATAAATCCTTCCTCTTAGCACAACCGTAGCTAACCAGAAACAGCCATTCACACACACACACACCTCTTTATGTTGATTGTTCTTTATCCCCTATTAACCCCTTAGGTAGGCCTGTCTCTTTAAGAAAAAATGACTAGAATAAACACAAGGAAGTCTCCATAGAGATAGGGAGACAGAACATTTTTATTACCTTATGTTACTAGATGATAGTAGTCACTAGGGTAGTTTCACTTTCCTTTCTTCCCTATACTTGCTATTTTTTGAAAAAAGAAACCAAGGCTGATGTAACTACCCTGTGTTCTGTGTTATGATTATTTGAATAACTAACCACTCGTTTAAAATCTTCCTCGTGCTTAAATGATAACTAATAATCAACTTTACTCTATTTTTTCATTAGAATAAGCAACTTCTATATAAACAAAGGCAGAAAAATAATTTATTTTATAACTGTCAATCATAAATTTCACAATTTTAGCCACTGACTCTTTCTAAGGCTTCTTGGTTTGTCATAAATACTCTTTTGAACCAAGGAAAGAGAACTATGATAGGTTTTCAAAATGCGATTATTAACAAACCAACATACAAATGAGGAACAATGATATTAAATTCATTTTACAGTAAGACATGAGCTTGTACATATAAGAATTAAATCCAATTCTTCAGAGGAGCAATGCCACATTTTATGAGTTCACAGTCTACGAGTTTTCCATTTCTGGTCTTGGCTTCCACATACTTTAATTTATATTTATGCCTCAGGAATATGTGAATAGTGAAATATCTGTTAGAGAGCTTACCGAAAAACAACAAAGCTGAATATGGCCAATGAAAGCCATTATTATTCCAAGGGCATAGACAGAAATGTGTACCGTCGGCATTTGGACTATTTATATTGAAATCACTATCACTAGTCAACTTATACATCCAAAATAAAAGCATGAAGAGAGAAAAATAGAACAAAATTAGTACTAAGCTCTTTATGCTAAATCATTAACTCACATAATGGGAGGGAGTAAAACATAACAAATACCTACGCATATACACTTTTATATTTCCCATCTTTTCCAGTACTCGAGACCAGAATTTCATAACCATAGAGCTCTGGTACAGTGGTCTCATCTGTTTCGCCGTTAATGAAGCTTGAGGGAGGTGACCAGGTAAGTACTACTGTCCTTGCCTGGATGTCTGAAGCCTGCAAAAACATAATATGTAAAAGCTATTTGAAAGAACTGTAACATGCACAATGAACAGTGAAAAATCTAATGGGGTTTCAAGATTAAATAAAATATATCTGTATCTACTTACATACAATGGCTCACAAATAGAAACCTGTCCATTTATAGATGAGATATAATTTGTTCTGAAAGGGTGGATGGGTTAAATAAAAGTTTAAAGACCACTTTGGACCATTCTACTAGGTAGAATTATTATTGCAAAACTGTTAGTGTAAACACCATATACAGTCAAAAGAAAGAATGGGAGAAAAAACTCACTTGTTACATATTTGAAATCGTTAATTTCCTCAATTTACAAAGTATCTTACAATAAGGAAAAAAACAAACAAACAAAAAACAAAACAAGCAAAGAAAAAAACCTCAAGAGAAAAATGAGGCAAGGACATGGACTATCCAAAGAGATGTAAATATACATGGAGAAGATATGAAATGATGTGTAACTACATTTACAAGTAAACAAACGTAAGTTAACACAAGATACCACTTTTTATCCACCAGCATGTGAGGACTCACGATTATATGGAAGCAGCAGCAGATTCAGAAGGTTAAGTGACCTGTCCTAGGTCACTCAAGCCCTGAGCACCCAGTTAATGCTGCGACTATAGCCATGCTCTCCCTACACACTGCACTTGGGTCACATGTGAGCTTTTCTTCCCCTTTGGTTCCTCAGACGTGCTGTGTTCAGTTCTTTTCAAATACTGGTGAGTGTTTGCAACACTGTCCCCACACCTGCACTGTTCACAGTGCTAACCACTACACTTTTCTTTAAATTTCAGCTCAATCAAGGTCTAGTCCCCTATTATTATGTATTCTTACAGCACTGTATCTCTTTGTTCTGACACTCGACAGATATAATTTTATATTTACTGCATGACGCTTACTTACTCCACTAACAAGTTCTGAGGGGCAGGGCCCTGCCTGTTCTTCCCATTCTATCTCCAGCTTCTAGCACAGCATCTGACATTTTGCAAATGGCTAAATATTTATGGAATGAATACATTTAATTTGGCATTCTGAATGAACCAGAGCATGCAAAAACCACACACACACACACACACACACACACACACACGTCTGACCTGTACTTCACAGCTCATAAGAAATCTAACAAAAAAGGCATAGCTACACAAACTGTAAAAAAAAACACCTAAAACAAACAAGCAAACCAAAACCATCAGTATTACTTTATATTAACTTAATACAGGGCTTATTATTTTATTAAATTACACCTTCCTTATAATATTGGACAACAAATTCTTTAAAAGAATTATTTCAAGCTTTATGTGCCTTAAAAATTATACTTTTAAAATAATATACAAGTAAATGCTGCTAGCATTAGCTATTGTGTCATTCAAATAATTCTATTAATGCTATCAAAATTCATTTTCTAGTTTATCTAGTCATATACATTTGGATATATATAGATCTTGGCAGGATAATGCCTGGATTTCAATCCCAGCTTCAATTCTATTTATTAAATCACCTCTTGCTTTACTTTCCTCATCTGTAAAATAACGAAAATAGTAGAGGGTTGTTGCAGGACTTAAAGACAATAATGCATATGTGCATTCAAAGCTCTTTAGGAAGAGTGTGACACTAGTAAACTTGTGTTAACTTTTATTATGAAATAATTCTGTATATGTTTATATTACTTTACATGTACACTCAATTCTTAAGAGAAAACAAATTAGAATGAAAGAAAATTAGAGCATTCAAATCTATTATTTAGAGTTGTTAGAAAACATAGGACCATAGTAGCCTATTAGATTAGTATCCTATTAGATTAGTCTTATTCAAATTTCCTAAAACAAAGTAAAATTAAAAGATAACCCTTTGTGGAGAAGGTTTAGTTAAGAGTAACAATTTTTTTAACCTTTTCTTGTACAAAAATTAGAACAAAGTATTTTTTGGGTACTTAGCGCAAAATATTTTAGCACGGAATTTTTTGGGATAACAGGTAAGCTTTCTGTTTTGGAAACTAAAAAATATTTTTATCACTGTTTAATAAATGGCCTTATTCTGGCTGAAAAAGCCTTCCTGTCTACTTCTTCCACATCTTGTATTACCTCTTCCTCCATTTGCCATGCTTATTCCTGCTCTCCCTCTCCTATTCCTTCCAACTTTTGTGTCTTTTCTAACTCTTCAGAGGCTCCGAGAAAGCTTTCCTGATTGCTCTATTTAAATTAACTCTTCTCTCCTCAATAACTCATAATCTCACCCTATTCTGTAATAGCACTTTTTATAACCACACGATTTTGTCTGTATATTTGTTTTTTATTTACTGGCATAGTAAAGGCTCAATACATATTTTGATTGGTTGTCATGATGTCAATAAATATTTTGATTGACTTACTGAATGCATAACTATGTAGATCTTCAAATAATGCAATGACACAGAACATAAGTTAACACATGCTAAGGCATAACATGTAAGTGAAAAAATCTTGCCACAGAGCAACAGGATACAGTACAACCTCTTTTTCATAGTCAAAAGAAAAAAATTAGTATTTTGGTGGATGGACATATAAAAATGAACTGAAATAGGACTGGAATGAATCCCAAACTGTTAGGCATGATTAAATTGGAGGAGAGGGTAAAGGAGATTTATTTTTACTCTCTATTTTATACTTACATATTTTAACACATTAATTATAAAATATCTGGGATTCAATCACTGGCACTTCTATTAGCTTGCTTTTAAATCGGAGTCAAGTTATAGCTCTTACAAAAAGCAGAGGAAAAAAATACTAATTTGAACTACTGTGATATTTTGGTTTTCCTTCTATTTTTATCCTAATTTTTTCTAAAGCCCTTTCTTCATAAGGCTGTAACTACAGTGTCCAAATAGTTTGATCTCCAGCATTTTTACACACAAAAGCATCTTAGTGTGTGTGTGTTTTTTTTCAAATTGGGGAATATTGGGGAACAGTGTGTTTCTTCAGAGCCTATCAGCTCCAAGTCGTTGTCCTTCAATCTACTTGTGGAGGGCACAGCTCAGCTCCAAGTCCAATAGCCGTTTTCAATCTTTAGTTGCAGGGGGCACAGCCCACCATCCCATGAGGTAATTGAACTGGCAACCTTGTTGTTAAGAGCTCGCGCTCTAACCAACTGGGCTGCCTCTCTGGAAGCTCAGTAGCAGCTCATTGTCTTCAATCTAGTTGTAGAGGGTACAGCTCACTGGCCCATGTGGGAATAGAACCAGCAACCCCGTTGTTCAGAGCTCACGCTGTAACCAACTGAGCCACCCGGCCATTCTGCATCTTAGTGTGTTTTTGCAGTCTTCAAAACTGTGTTTTAAAAATGGCTATATCATTCTGTCCAGTAAAATCATTCCAATTTATCTATATATTCTTTTGTTTTATTTTTGTTAATATTAGTGTTGCAACATACATTTTTGTTTGTGTAGCTTTTTATTGACAAATAGGACCTCACAGTTTCAGAAGTTTAATTTATAGTTCTTTTAATTACTAGTGAAGAACCTTTTGGGGTCTTAACAGGTTTAAAAATTACAATTTGTATGAGCATTTACTTAATCTTTTTGTTGTATCTGATATAAATGTTTTTCCTATTAGAATGATAGCCTTTATGTAAGCTATTTGAAAAATATGCAGAAAACTTTATGTAGCCAGTTCTGCGGCCATACCTTTTTCTGACTTGTATTATATCTATACTTATAAAGCATTAAGGAATATTAACCTTCTTCTAAAGCTTGATTTTATTGATCTATTTTTGCATCTGGAGTTACCTGGATATATTTTATATGGAAATCATATAAATGGGTTTTTAAGAAATTGCTAATCAGTTGTACCCACACTCTATTAGATCTTTGCCTGGTTTAATGATTTTCAATGTCATTTAGCATATATTAAATCTTTGTTTAAAAAAATGAATTCTTGGTTGAATATTCTGCTTCACTGATCGTTCCTCTCCTCATGTCAGATCAATATGGATCCATTATCGACCTCATATTCTTTATATAGAGTTAAGTTTTAAGGCCTTAACAAAAATATACCAAAATCCTTTATGAATACACTAAATATGAACACACAAAGAAAATACATAATATACTTACCACTGGTTTGACAATGTTGGAAAGAAGTGCTTCAAACGCTTTAGTTTCTTCATCTTTTTCTTTAAAAAAAAATTAATATTTAACAATGAGCTTAAATGAAATCAAATCCTACTCCCTCCCCAATGTCTTCTGAAACTAGGTTAGTATTTGAGATTTTTATTTCCTAGTTTTGACTCTTTAGTTCATATCCAGCAACTTGTGGCTCTTCAGGATTCTTCTGTTTCAGTTTCTATTTTTATTTTAACCATGATTATAAATTATAATCTCACTATATATATATATATATACACACACACACACACACACACACACACACACAGTACAGTGTGTATATATATATATATATATATATATATATATATATATATATATCTGAACCAGTCAATAAGTTTCTTACAGAAAGTATATTTTTATTCATAGTTGTAAAAATACTTTCTCTCTGCAAAGTTCTCATGTGCCAATCTCATACCTCTTAATGACAAGTTAACTGAGTATTTGTTTCATGACATGCCTTAATTGTGGTTCCCAAAATAGGAATATGACTGATTTGACCATAACTTATAGCCACCACTGATATATCTCAAACTTAAAGTTAACTCTTATGAAATATCAGTGTTGAAAAAGAATGATCAGGAGGTCTCAAAAATATGAGAGAATACTTTTGTAAATGTTAACAAACAAGCCATAAGACTGTTAAAGCATTACAACTTGTTGATGGGGAATGGAAATTTTTTTAAAAAAGGAAGTAGCTGTCAGAGTTCATGTGGTGCAAGTCACAGTTAGAGGAAGGATCCAAAGGAAACATGGGAATTTTAAAAGAAAAGAACTTTTGAAGAAAAGAATTGAGAATACTCTATCCTAACTATAGAGTATATACAGAGGGCGCCAGAAAATGCATACACATTTTAAGAAAGGAAACATCTGTATTAAAATTGTAATACTCAATATATACCCATAACAAAAGATGAATACAAGTCATATTTGACTTCTGCAATTACAAGAGGTGCTCAAAGTGGTCACCATCAGCGTCCAGACACTACTGATTATGACGAACTACTGCGTGAGAATAGATAACATCTCTTAAAATGTGTATACCTTTTTTGGCACCCCTGGTAGATGGGTGAATGACATAACGAGTTGCTATCAGGATCTTACATATAAAGAAGTTGGGAGAAATAAAGAGTTTTGATAAAAACCAGCATAGCTTTATCAAAGGCTCAGAAAGAAATCTGGATGAACGTTATCTGAGTTTTCCTATCAACAGAAATTTCTCTTGGTTAGTAAAATTTATGAGATAGGTAAAATTACTAATTGAATTTCCCCCCAATTGTAAAAAAGAAGTTCCTAGTAACAATTTCAATTCTAAAACATATTTAGGAAGTGTAAGGCTATTAATCTATAGTTAATTTGGAGCATGGAGAAATGACTGAAAGGTTAGAATGTACTTTTAGTAGATTAAACATTGACGAAAAGTAACAAAAATAATAGCTGAGTAATTTAAATAGTTACCTTCTATTTCTGTATCAATTTGTGCACCACCTTTGCCTTTCCCTGACTTGTTCTTTGCTGATCCTGTGTTTGCCCCACTAGCATTCTGCCCTTTTATAAGTCCATTATGTTCACTTATGGGAGAAGGGCATTTCTGGGGTGACGATGGTGGGCTGCTCATTTTATCTTTCTGTGTTCCCTGGCGGTCCTTCAATTTTTTCTGCAAACGTTCATACGTTTTACTAGATCTTTCATCTCTAAAGTTGGACCTTCCGTGTGTAGAATGAGCATCTAGGAAGAAATAAAAACATTTTAAAAGGTCACTTTCTCTAAATACACTGATGCAATCAGAAAAGAACAGGAAATAAATCTGTCATAATTATATAAAACAAAATATTTCAAAGAATAATTTGCAAAAAGAAGCTATTTCTGTGTCTACCAACTGACACAACCAAGCCTTCTGACTTGATTATAATTTTTTTATATAAATCTTTCTTAATTAAATATACAGAGACATTTCTCTCCTTCATCTTTCACCTATTATTACTCGCCATAGAAATAGCTTGGTTGTATGCTATGATTATCATAGGTGAGGACAGTTCTTTTTCTTTCACGCTTTGGTAGGCATTATTTTTAGCATCTCTTTCAACTTCAAACATACAAAATAGGTAAAAATAAAACCACCTGCCTAAATTCCCTTATGATTCAAAAAAGTAAATCACTAAAAAATAGTTTTAGGAGTTAGCAAAAAGAAATGAGTGGATTTGTTGCTACTAACAGAATCTAGGTTACAAAATATTACATTTCTGGATATTGTAAACTCAAGATTGTTTATTTAGAAGAATATATTCATTCTAATAAAAGTCACACAATAATATAATAAAATCAATATACTCAATAAATATTGTTAAATCAATTGTCCTCACAGTTTATTTTTAAATTTAAAATCTGTAATAAGAAAAATATTTTTTAAAGTTTCAAAAATCTTAGTAAAATTTCAATGTATCAGTGCTTAAGGAAAATTAGTATAATTTTCTTGAAATGAGTATTATAAGGATATGTACAATAACATTAGAATAAAAAAACATAGGAATTTCGCTATCTACATGTAAAAGAGTGAATTTGAACTCTTCCTTTACAATATAAAATAAAAATTAAAATGAGTTAAAGACATAAAGATAGGCACTAAAACTATAAAACTCATAAAAGAAAATATAGGTGTAAACCTGCATGACATTTGATTAGATAATAGCTTCTTAGAACAACGAAAGCACAAGCAATCAAAGAAAAAAAACCTGACTTCATTAAAATTAAAAACTTTCCTGCATCAAAGGATACCATTCAAGAAAATGAAAAGACAATCTGAGAGAAAATCTGCAAATCACATATCTGAAAGAGACCTCTATCCATAAAAATTCTTACAAGTCCACAATGAAAAGACAAATAACTCATTTAAAAAATGGGTCTGAATAGACATCTCGCTGAAAAAGATACACAAATGGCCAATAATCAACTAAAAAGATGTTCAACATCAGTAGTTATTAGGGATAAGCAAATCAAAATCATGAGGTAAAACTTCATACGTATCAGGTTGGCTAGAATCAAAAGACAGACAATAATACTGTGTTTTCCTGAAAATAAGACCTAGCTGGACCATCAGCTCTAATGCGTCTTCTGGAGCAAAACTTAATATAAGACCCGGTCTTATTTTACCTTATATTATATAAGACCCGGTCTTATATTACAGTAAAATAAGACCAGGTCTTATATTAATTATTGCTCCAAAGGACACATTAGAGCTGATGGCACAGTTAGGTCTTATTTTCAGGGAAACACAGTAAATTTTAGCAGAGATATGGAGAAATTAGAGCCCTCACAAATTGCTGGTGGGAATGTAAAATAGTGCAGTTACTATGGGAAACAATTTTGTAGTTCTCAAAAAGTTGACTATAGAATTACCATATGAGCCAGCAATTCCACTCTTAGGTATATACCCAGGAGAAATAAAAACATTTGTCTACCCGAAATTTGTATACAAATGTCACAGCACTGTTATTCATAATAGACAAAAAGTGGAAACAACCCAAATATCTATCAACTAACGAATGGACAAATTTATACCTACATAACGGAATATTTTTCAGCCATAAAAAGGAATACTAATTATGCTACGATCTTGAAATAAATCTTGAAAAACAATACGATAAGTAAAGAAAGCTAGACACAAAAGGCCACATATTATATAAACATTTATTATCAAATATACATATTTTATGTACATTTATATGAAATGTCTAGAATAGGCAAATCAAAAGATAGAAAGTAGATTAGTAGATGCAAGAAAGGAAATTGGGACCAACTGTTAATAGGCACAGAGTTTCTTTTTGGGATGACAGAAATGTTCTGGAATTAGCAGTAGTGAATATATAGTGAATATACTAAAAATCACTGAATTGTACACTTTAAAATGGTGAATTTTGTTATGTGAATTATATATCAATAAAAAATACACTGAAACTGTAATTAGTACACATTTTTTAAATATATCCAAAGGTTTTATATTTCACTTAATTACTCAAGAGATTAAATAATAAAGCAACCATAGAAGGGGGAGAGGAATAAAGAATACATAGTAGAAAGGGCAAGAATTTTATTATCAAAATGATCTGAGAGGGTTAAAATCCTCAGCAATGAACTAGCACTGACCTTGTAGGAATTACTTAATATCTGAGCCTCAGTTTCTTCATCTGTTATTTTCAGCCTTATCTTGAGGCTTAAGTGAGATAATACATGTATGAGCACAGTGTCTATCTAACCAAGTTCAGGCTCAATAATAATAGTTATTGACAGTGAAATGTTGGATTAGGTCCCACTTTGGGAATCCATACAAAACATGTATGGAAAAGGGTCATAGAGGCAGTTACTGGTTATAAAACTACTGTCCATTATTAGAATCCAGTGGTAAATTCCTTGGCTTACAACCTTAAATACAATATGACCCTTGTCTTCCACTGTTGGCTAGCTAGTTTTAGATTTGTACTCTTTGTAGATTTGTATGCTTCACTTTCCTTCGCAGCATTGTGAATCATATTCATGTACTCTAATGCGTATCCCTTCTGAGAAACAATGGATTTTAATGATGCAAAATAGTAATTGTAACATCTAGTTTTTTCTTATAATTTTCTTGAACACATTAAAAACATTAAGTCATAATTAGCGGTAAGAAAATGGAAGAGACTGATTTGTACTATAAGTTCTTGCTACAAAAAAATATGCTTATTCTAACACTGCATGAGCTTTACCTGGGAGTTTCTTAGAAATGTAGAAACCCAAACCTCAACAAGACCTACAGAATCAGGATGCATTACTTGGGCAATAGAAATAAGTTTGAAAAATATATATGACATATGTAATGTACCTACTACTTACAAGTTGGGTTGCACATTTTAAATTTTATATTTAGAGTTATTTCTTCTACAAAATTACTTAGCATAAATGACAGGGACTGCTAAGTGCAAGGGAAACAGTGATGAATAAAACAGACTCAGTCTTAGGGGGTTTACAGTCAAATAAGGGAGAAAGTCATGAAAATAAACAACAAAAAAATCAAACCATGTCGAGTTCTGTGAAAGAAACAAGTTTTCAGTGCCAGAGATCGATAAAGCAAGGTCATGGAAGGTTTCACTCAAAGCTAAAATCGAAAGGAAAAACAAAGTTCCAAGGAAAAGGGGGAAGAGCATTCCTGGCACAGAGAACGCCAGTGCAGAGGCACTGAGGCAGGAGAGCTTGGGGGTTCTGAAAAACTGAAGCCGGGTAGTGGGGACAGTGGGTAAGGTAGTCAGAGGCCACAGGACAGTGGTTTGCAACCAAGGCCAATTTGGGTTCCTAGGGGTCATCTGGCAACGTCTGGAGATATTTTTAGTTGTCACAACTGGGTGGGGGTGGGGAGAGGGCTGAAGTTGTGTGCCATTGGCACCTAGTGGGTGGAGGGCACGGATTCTGCTGAACATTCTACAAAGTACAGTCCTGTCCTCCGTAACAAAGACTTACCAGTCCCCAAACACCAAGAGTGCTGAGGCTGAGAAATCTTGGTCTAGGGGAAGGATTTAGGATTTTATTGTAAATGCAACGGGAAGTCACTGCAGTAGGAGAACAGTCTGATTTATATTTACTCTGGCTGAACGTGGATTTTTGGGACCAGAATGACAGCAGAAAAACAGCTGTAAGGCTGTTGCTGAGGTTGCCCTGACAAGAGCCGAGGGTGGACTAGATCCGAACAACAGTGGAGAAAATTTGGGAAACTTCTGAAAATGAAACTAATACCAAATGATGTGGAGGAATCAAATTTTACCATCTGGTTTTCACGTAAGCAAAGTGGATAGTAGTACCATATATGGTACCATTTATGGAGATGAAGGTGACAAGAGAAAAGATTTATGTTTTATTAATGCTATAACTGAGATGAATGAGGCATGGAAGTGGAGTTATCTATCAAGAAGACAGAAACATAAGTCTGGAGTTCAGAGGAGAGGTTTTGGTGAAGATACAAATTTGAGAGCTGACAGTATAGTATGCGAATAGTACTTAAAGCCATAGGAAAGAATAGATTACTATTTTGTGTGTGTGGCTGTCTATTCTTCCCAACAATTTATTAACTCCCTGAGGGCAGAGGTTATGTCTTGCTGTTTTTCTCAGTCTCTCAACAGAACCTAGCAACTTTGGTTAGTGGCATCGCAGTCTTCAGGATTTAATAATGTCATGGTTATTCCTGGCTGAAAATTTTCTTCAGAGCCTAGACAGCAGAATGGAGAAGCCCTTTTGTTTGAATGTGTCCCCACCAAATATTGCTCGATGATATGTTACTTCCCCCTCTTTAATTTTCTGTTTACTCATGTTCCTTGAAAGATGACCATGAGGATGAAATACTTAACATAATGCTTGGGTAATAGAAAATGATTGTGATATTGTTACTATTTTTTGTTTTCTTTCATATAATATGATAATAGCATCTATTATGTCCAAGCAAAGAATAGCCAACTTCGTAACACAGGAATATTTTTAGATGTCTTACCTACATCTCCATATACTTGTGAAGACTGATACTGAGGCATATACTGTGTTGCCATGTCTCCAGCTCCAGTGACTGGTGAGTACATATGGCGCGGTGGAGGGGGCATCATGGTTGGGACAGGAATGAAACCGGGCAGAGGAGGATGTGGAGAACGATGTATGACTGTGTGACCACCAGGATGAAACTCTGGTGCCTGAGGAACCACAACAACTCTTCGGACACCATTGTCCTCAATAACCTATAAAATGAACATGAGATTAAAAATTTCTTCCATAGGATGCAAGCAATTCTTTTGAAATATGTTAGACTACAGTAAGAATTTTTACACCATTAAAAGTTAATTAAAAAATATTACAGAATCAACATGAAGACTATTAAATACATTAAGTACATATGAATTAGCATTGAACATGAAATTGTTTTTGTTATATAATGCAAAATATATCTTAAAACAATAGGAATATAAACAATGAGCTCTGATATTAGGTATTTACCCTGTGTGCTACGTGCATTTAATGATGCAGTAAAAATGAAGGGAGACTCAAAGGAAGTTTTAGTTTGGACACAATCAGAGTCAGGAGTCACTTTCTTTTTCCATATTATGGGTGGGAGTTGGGGGAACACAAGTTGCGGAAAGAACACAAGTCATGAAATAGAAATGGGAAAAAACCTGGATTCTGTCTCCTAAGAACAACCATATATTGAATTTAGGTACAAAGTTCTTATGACCATGACCAGTACAATTTTAACGGTTGAAGATCCTTTTAACGGAAACAAACACCTAATATGTTAATTTCCAGTTAAGAAAAGTATATGTGGCTTCGAATTTTAGAAGTTACACATTTTTTAATAAGGGTCACGCTATGGGGAAAGACTTTTTTAAATGACAAATTTATTCCCTTTGAACCTCACTAGGGCAGCAAGGACATACAGGAAAGCCTAAAAGGATATAGGACTTTACCTCAAAATGTGGAATCCCTCTAAAATAGGGCCCTTACTTAGCCTTTTTAGACTTAAATGATTACTATTCGAGATATATATATACATATATATATATGGCTAATAATACCTTTCCCAAGGAAACAGAAAATAATTAAAATGTAAAGTGCTAACGTAAAGGCAAATTATGATATTTTCAGGAAAAACAAGCTTTATTATGCTTAACAGCAAATTTTGTACATAAAGCTATATGTGCTTGGTAGGTACATTAGAAAACACAGATAAGCCTAAATTACAAATAAATCACCACTTTACAAAGTAGATAGCGGCTAATAAATAGTTTATTAAACTATTCTTACCTGTTCGAGTGTGAGATAACTTGTCTGTAATATGGAACTAGAAGATCGAATGAATTCACTGTTTTTTATGCTAGCGCTAGAACTACGCCTTGCTTCCAGCAAAATGAATGGCTCACATGCCACCTTTCTCCCTTATTTAACTTAGTTCTGGATTCAATCCTCAGACAAGTACCTATGATAGTAGACACGAAATCATATCTGAAGCCCTAGCTCAGGAGAATCTGGAAAACGTTTATAGCTTTTCAGCCTGTAACCTACAGAAAGGGGCACTAGAAGGATTTGGAATGAATTCTGAGTGGCCAAACCACAGAGTCTGTCACAATATACTATCACCTGTACTAATTCTCCGACTCACAAATTTCTGACAGGATTTCTGTTTCTGATAGGATTATAGTTCACATTCTTCAACCTGACATTCAATCTGGTTCCAACCTACCTTGCTAGCTGTATCTTTCTTCTACACCAAATCCTGAACCCTTAACTCCAGACAGGCTGGTATACTAAAAAATCCTATCTTCATACTGATTTATACAGTTCTGTATCTCCCCTCTTCACTTTGCTTCCCTTTAATCTATAACGATGTGAATCCTATCCTTCCAAATCTAGTTCTAACTTTACCTCCTCTCTCATTTAAAAAAAAAAATTGAATAAAAACAACGACACTGATAATTTAGGAGAAAAAAAGTGATGTCTTTGTGAGGGCTCATATACACGCGGCAGACAAACACAACAACGAAAGGTAATTATTTAGCATTTAGCATGCTGCAAGACGATAAATACTATGGGAATAAAACAGAGTTGAATTAGAAGTATTGTGGGAGGGGTGACAGGTTGTAGTATAAAATAGGTTGATCTGGACAGGCCTTACTGGCAAAATGAAATTTGAATAGAGGCTTGAGGGAACTGAAGGAATCAGCCATGCAGAAATCTAGACGAGTGTTCTGGGCAGAAGGAACGGTTAGCACAAGGCCCCTAAAGTAGAAGTGACTAGAAGGAAGCCAGTGTGACTGGACTGGCACAAAGGAGGAAGGACAGAAGCAGATGAGGTCAAACAGACAGGGGATGGAGAGGTGTGGCCAGGTCCGACAGAGCCATTTAGACTATTAAGAACTCGGACTATAGTATCTACTCTTAGCGAAATGGGGAATGACCAAAGTTTGGGGGAAAAGAGGGATAGAAGCCACGTGGTTCCCAGCCAGGGGTGATTTTGCCCTCTAGACATTTGGCAGTATCTAGAGATATTTTTGGTTGTTACAAATGGGGGCAGGGGTGTATTACTGTCATCCAGTGGGTAGAGGCCAGAGGCCAGGAATGCTCCTAAATACCCTACAACACAGAAGACAACCCGCTACAACAAAAAGTCTAAAATGTCTACAGTGCTGAAGTTGAGAAATCGTGTTATAACCTTACATTTAACAGGATTACTCTGGCTGGTGAGCTGAGAATAGATTGTAGGGCAAGAGCAATATTGGGAAAACCGTTCAGGAAGCTATGGCAGTAATCCAGAGAAGAGATGGTGGTGGCGTGCACCAGGGTGGCGGCACTGGAGCTGGGGAGATGTGGCCTGCAATCTGCATATATATCTACAGGCTTTTTCTTTCTTCTCTGATGGAATCAGCTAATCTTGTTCTACCTTTAGAAGTGAGAAAAGGCTATAGAAGGGTGGTTTTCCACTAACTGTGATGGAGAAAGCTGTAGAGGGGAATGAATAGGTTTGGAGGTTTAGGTTTTAGACATGTGAGTTTGATAAGTCTACGAGACATCTAAGTGGAAATGTCGAGTAGGTAGTTAAATACAGTCCTTCACAGTTCTGGAAAGATTGGGAAATGACAATCAGTTGAGGTAGGAAGAAAACTAAGAGAGTGTGTCAGTAATGTCTCCCTCCTATCATTTCTATTACATTTATTCTGTATCACGTGTTTGCTATAACACTAGTATTTGTCAATTTTCCAAATGTGTATGTCTTACTCTGTAAGTTAACTGTAAGTTCCTCAACAGACATGTATTAACTATTTAATCCTCATACCAATACTATAAATAGGTACTATTATCATCTCCATTTTTTAGATGGGAAACTGAGGCATAGAGATGTTAAGTAACTTGCTAAGGTTATACAGGTAGTAAGTGGAGGAGCTAATATTTGAACTCAGGCAATTTGGCTTCAATTCTATGTTCTTATCCACTTTATGGGCATAGAATCCACAAGTACCTGTCTTCTAGTGTCTTTTTTTTTTTTAATTTCACACACAAGTGAGATCTCACTGGTTAAAAAGGAAATGGCTAACACCTAAACTACATAATAAAATTAGAATCATTTTTTTTTTTCTGCTGAAAAACAACACTTAAAATACAAAGATAAGCTGGGCAAAGGGAGAATGGGAGTTATTGCTTAACAGGTACAGAGTTTCAGTTTTGCAAGATGAAAAGATGGCAGAGATGGTAGTACAACAGTGTGAATATGCTTAATGCCACTGAAGTGTACGTTTAAAATGGTTATGGTTAAGTTTTTTGTTATATGTGTTTTAGCACAATTAAACAAAATAAAAAGCTACTAAGATGCTGGGGGCTGGGGGTGGGGGGGACGAGATCAGGACTAAGAGAGTGTGGAGAACTCCACTACTTCAAATAATAACCATCTGAGTGTCCAGTGACTTCAGAGCGAGGATGGAGACCTCAAACTACCTGTTAAGTCTCCAGCCGCTGAGAAATGGCCAACCATGTAGACATCACATTTTACACCAACAAGGTACACTGATGGTGATAATGAAAATGAAATCAACAAGTTGTGAAAAGTAAAAAGTAAAATATTATCCAAATTAATGTATGTAAATAAAAATTAAAACAAAGACAATAAAATATAAATTAAATGAGGCTATCAGCAAGGTTTGACCACTTAACCACGTACTCATATGTCATGCAATTTCTAATTAGGTAAAGCTCTATTTCTTTTCTTTGTTGAATAGAGACATAATTGAGAGAGGCTGCAGAGAAAGGAGGTTGTGTTTACTATCTGACATTTTATTTTTTGTGTCTTCTCCACCAGAATACACATTCCATGACAACTTTGTTCTATTTACCATTTTCTCCCCAGTGCCTGGTGCAGTACACCTGGAATATGCTCAAAAAATTTTGTTGAATGAATGATATGACCAGAAATAGGTGTATTCCATTAGTTCTACTAGAATGCTGTACTTCTTTCCCCTCCTAGTAACACCAAGCTAATAGGGTTCTGTGAGTCTTCAATTCCTACAAATTTTGCTTCCCCTCCACTCTATGGTCTCACCTTGAACCCAAAACGACTCCAACTTCAAGCTGTTAAACAATAACATAGGTTTCTGACCATTCATTCAAAAGATCTTTATTTTATGTCTAACTCTACGTGCGCGTGCACACACGCAATGTCAGTGACCACAAACTTTCTCTTTAGCTCTCTAACTATAACTCTTCGTCCTCATCTAAACTTCTAAGTGGTCCTACTTTCCAGTCTCTTACACCGCTACCCATCTTTTTGTGGCCATTTTCCCCAAGAAAGACCGAGAAGACTGAGATCAGACTAGTTTACAGAATCTGAAAAATTTACTGACCTCATTGCTGCGTGCTGCCATAAAGGCAAAGTGACATACCAAGCCCAGCTTAAAGTCGTAATCTGACACTTTTCCTGAGTTGATATAGGCCCTTTCCTAGCATTATGCGATCTCCAATCCCCTCCTTGTTAGGTACCCTTTCATTACCATAACAACCCATGGTCCATAAAAAACAGAGGAGCCATTACAAGAAAGGCAGAAGAAGAGAACTTTCAATATTGCCTCTCCGGAGTCCCATTCCGGTTGTCTATAATCTTTTTCTGATAAGTCATTAACTTAATCATTAAAATATCAAGTACTGAAAAAGCAAGTTAAAATATCAAGCTGCAATGCTGTTAGCGACTGTAAGTTAGTATTACTTGCCAGAAATTAAGTTCCTTCTTTTTCTGTCACCTTTTGCTTTCTGTGTCATCAAAACATTTTGTTTGAGTTTTATAGTTTTTGTTTCCCCATTTGATACCTCAGTTAAGTTGGCACATATTTCTGCCTCTATGCTCTATGTCAATCTCTCACAAATTTCCCTTTCTTATTTGTTAAATTACAATAATAAAGCTCATGACGGATATACCTAAAATTGTTTTTAGTTAGAAAAAGGGCTAATGGGAAATATACTAAATGTTTACAGAAAGTATCTCTGGGTTACAATATTCAATGTAATTTTTTCTCTATCCTTTTATATATTTTCCAAGTTTTCTACATAATGATGATCAGAAAAATAGTTTAAAATATATAACTATATTTGTTCTTTATCGCTAAATATATTTTCCATTGCCTTGTTTGCAAAATTAATATTCCTTTATATTTAAGATTCTGGTGAACAATTTCATTTTGCTTTATGTATATCATTTTAATTAGCTTTAGGTCTCTTTATCATATCGAACAGTATCTTATGTATTTTATATAGTGTCATGGTGAAAACAAGAATTTCTTTTTAAAAATAATTATGTTTTTTATATAATGATCTTTTTTTTTAAAATATAAATTTTATTGGGGAATACTGGGGAACAGTGTTTCTCCAGGGCCCATCAGCTCCAAGTCGTTGCCCTTCAGTCTAGTTGTGGAGGGCGCAGCTCAGCTCCAAGTCCAGTAGCCATTTTCAATCTTTAGTTGCAGGGGGAACAGCCCACTATCCCATATAGGAATTGAACTGGCAAGCTTGTTGTTAAGAGCTTGAGCTCTAACCAACTGAGCTAAGGGGTCGCCCCAGTGATCCATTTTTCTGATCCAGCAATAAAGTTGTACGTATAGCTAAAAAATTAAGTCTCACTATTTCCATTACTGTTGAGTAGAATGCTAAAGTATCAGAGCAATAAAGTATAAAGATTATAAAATAAACAATATTGTAGAACCCTTGAATAAGAATGCAAAAGATGTATAACGCATTGGCAATTTTAATAGCAGGTTTGGGCTTTGCAAATTGCAAATGAGAAAAACAGAATTATTCCCAAAGTTACCCAATGTATGATATCTTGTCTAATGTTATTCTCAAAAACGAAGTTAAAATATATGTATGTTAATAATGAGTTCATATCTGAAGTGGTTCTAAACTTAATAGGGACATGCCATTAGTATAAGCATCACAAATTTGAAGGTTGATATATGCTATGTAAATCATGATTTCTTCATATGCTTCTTCTATAAGTACTTTCATTAAGTCTTGATCTTAATATTAAATTAAGATCTATCTATCTTTTGCCTCAATATGGTCTTAGGTATGCAGGTAGTATTATTATTTCCTCAGTGATAGAGCTAAACAGTCCCAACACTGGACGTTCATTTTTTTCAGTCCTTGCTTGCCTGACCAAACGTTTTAGGATACATAAATTTGCAGAATCCCATTAGTATGTACTAAATCATATGATAATATAGCAAAAATATTATATGATCCTCCTTGGGACACTGGCCTTCAATATCAGATATGCACAAGGCTAGGGATGAAGGTGATTAAACCTGTTGCCATGAGGGGAGATTAGCGCATAAAAATCTAAAAGGAGACTATAGATGACAGCTATTCATGGGTTTAGTGTATGTGCTTCTTGGTTCCTGCTGAGCCAAACACAATCTGTATTTTATTATAGTCATTTATGTGTCTTATTTAGTTCAACTCCCAGCTTCTGAATTTGATAATATAATTATGTTTGCTTATATGTCAAGTTTTGGACAATTATCAAGTGTTTAGTTGTGCTAGAATATGGGTCTTAATAAGTATTTTCTAACATCAGAAATTGTATATGTCAGGGAATAAGAGGTGTTTTGACAATGATGTCAAAATGCTAGAATCCATTCTTAACATGGTGGGTACTTAAATTATTTCAATAAGGATGAGATTACATTTTTGTCTTTGGATTATCCTGATTGAAAATGATACATTTCCTAGAGATAATCTTAAATTAAGATTGATAACAGTAGCCCAACTAACCTCACATAATCTGACCAGTAAGATTATTGTTAAAAGTTCATTCACTTATTTGACAAATATTTATGTAATACCTACTATATTCACCTCAGAACAAAAATAATTAAAAGGTAACTCCTATTTATAAGGAACTTAAACTCCCATAAGAGAAAAAATATATACATATACAATCATAATACTAGGTGGTACGAAATACATAACCAAGAAGTGGTACACATAACTTGATCTAGGTCTTCAAGGATACACAGAATTTCATAAGGCAGAAATAAGGGAATGAGTAACATCCCCCAGATTACAGCATTAACAAAATCATGGAGAAAGGAAAACATCAAGTGTCCACGTGAGTAGTCATGTTTGGTTGCAAAAATGGGTCTACGTGATTAGACATATCAATAGAAAGGTACAAAGGTGACTAGGACAGAACTGTGTAAGGCCTTATATGTCAAGAAATCCAAACTTCATTGAGTTAACAAGCCAACTAAAGGCTCTTTATGAGGACAGAAGTGAAGGTCAAAGTAATATAAGATTATTTTAGTGGTTCTTGGCCTAAAGATAATAGAACCTCAACTTGGATGATTATTTATTGATTTATAAGTATTCACCGAACCCCTACTATATGACAAGCACTGTACTCAGTATTGAGGAAATAAAGATGAGTAAGAGTCCTATATCATCTGTCATGTTACCTCTCCGACCTCATTGTTTACTATTTTTCTGCCTTGAGGACTCAGTCTAGCCACCGTGGCCTTCTTGCTGTTCCCAGGCATGTTCTCATCTTAGGTCATTTGAACTGGCTGTTTCTGTTCCCAGAATCCTCTTCCCCCAAATAAATGCATGGCCAACTCCCACCTGTCCTTCAAGACTTGGTTCAAATGTCACCTTTCCAATGATACCTAGTCTGAGCACCCTGTTTTAAAATGTAACCAATTCTATTTTTCTTTCCTTCCCCCCCATATCCATCACCACCTAATACATTATATAATTTATCCATTTATTATGCTTATTATTCGCTTCTCCCCACAAAAATGTAAACTACAAAAGGACAGAGGACTTTGTTGTATTCATGGATATATCCCAGGCACCTAGAAGAGTGCCTGGCATCAATGGGCACTCAATACATATTTGCTGAACACTGTTGATATCTTCTCATTTACTGAAAGAGGGATCTACACAGTGTGCCACAAGAACCTAAAAGGAGAGGCAGCTGGAAAGGTTCAAGGAAAGCTATTTCTAGGAGTTGATGATTGTGTAAAATGAGAAAAGTAGGAATTTGCCATAAAATTAAAAGGTACTGTTAGCTGAGTGAACAGCAGGATACCCTATAATTACACTGAAATAATTTGTCTTAATTATCTTTATGTCACTAGCACCCAATATAGAGCTTGGCACATGGTGCCATTCAATACATATTTGTTGAACTGAACTATGCCAGAGAAAAGGAAAAAAACAGGTATGGTCTTACATAAGTGAGAAAGTTCTGAGAAGAAGCAACCAGAGAAGTAGAAAGAATCAGGGCAGCATTATGTCAAGGAAATCTGGAGTAACTCATATGAATGGTGTCAAATGTTTAGAGATCAAAAAAGGATCAGGCTGGAAAAAAGCCCTTTGGGGTTGGTACACATCAGGGAGCAGATTTAGTCAGCTAACATAGACAGAATGCACAGCACAATAAATTAAGGAGTCAGTGTATTAAGAAAAGTGGAGATGGTGAACAGAGTATTTTTTCTGAAAAGTTACAAAGTACTTTCATATGTGATCTCATATATGTTATCATCTCACCTTATAGTGAGGACACTGAGACTCAAGGAAGCTGATTTGTCCAAGGCCATGTAGCCAGCAAGGGTTTGAAATAAGACATGGATCCAGCTTTTCTTACTCTAATTTTCAGACTACTTCCATTCTCCTCACCACCATTGTCTTCTTTTACAGCCTTTCATATAGTGGTGGGCTTCATAGAGTGCAGTGAATCCACCATAATATCCCACCAATATTCTGGCATAATTAGGGAGAAAGTAAGAGAGGGCCTGAATAATATTTCAAGTGTACATTCATTGCTAGGAAAAGAAATGATATTTCCAAACGGATTTGAGCAATGAGTACAGACTATACAGAATCTCAGTAGCAGAAGATATTGAGCACCTACAGAGCTTACAATTTAGTTCAGTTTGCCTGTGCATATTAAGTTAGCTATACTTGATTCTTTCAGTCAGAGCTTCCCAACTGGCGTGCACGAAAGGGTTACCGGTATGCGGTGACACTGATCCCCTTAGCCCTCAGGGTAGGTCTATAGGTCTCAATTCTCTTCTATTCACCATAATGTGCCATACAATTACTATGAATAAGGTTGGAAGCATTATCTTGGATTACTTCTAAGCAAATCATTAATTAAAAAAAATACTAGTGTAGGTACCTTTAACCCTTAACATATTATTTACATTATTCACATTTCAAGGAGATAAAACTCTCGAATTAATTATCTATTATAATTCAACACCCAAAAACAAAGCCAAACGATGAGTGCTGCCAATTTAATTTTTCCTTCTTTCCAAATATACTAAATGCACTAAAATACTTGAAACAGATTTACCAAAGATGTACTTTATTAGGTAAACTTTAGCACTTAAAATTGTAGTTTTTAAAATCAGAATTAAACTTAAATAGTAACATTACAATCACTATTACATAGGAATAAAAACAAACATAACATACAAACATACCTGTGGGGCATATCCAGGAGGCACGTAAATAGGAGGCACAGAACCATTTGGAGACATCATTGGAACCTGAGCAGGACCTGATGGGCCACAGAAATGATGTATTAATCCAGGATTACTTAGCAAGTTAAAGTTGAAAACAATTTGATTTACACTTTAATACTTCATCTGAACCAAACACTCAAACTAAAAGAGACCTGTATTACTATGAAAAGAGATTCAGACGACTCATCTGCTACAAAATAAAAAAGTTTGTCTCATAAAAGTGCACTGACTACTCTTTTACCTGTAGTTGTGTTTCTCAAACCTGCCTGGTAATTGTAATAGTCACCTGGGAGCTTTTTAAAACACAAAGATTTCCAGGCTCTCCTAAAGATTCTTAGTATGCTTATAGTAAATAGGGATCTTGAATCAGTATATTTACTTTACAAATATCCCAAGTGATTCTGATTATTGTGCAAGTTTAGAAACACTGACCTCCAGGAAAATAAAATTAAACTTTTGGGGCCAGCCTGGTGGCTCAGGCAGTTGGAGCTCTGTGCTCCTAATTCCCAAGGCTGCCGGTTCAATTCCCACATGGACCAGTGGGCTCTCAACCACAAAGTTGCTAGTTCAATTCCTCGAGTCCCGCAAGGGATGGTGGACTGCGGCCCCTGAAACTAGCAACGGCAACTGGACCTGGAGCTGAGCTGCGCCCTCCACAACTAAGATTGAAAGGACAACAATTTGACTTGGAAAAAGGAAGTACACACTGTTCCCCAATAAAGTCCTATTCCCTTTCCCCAATAAAATCTTTAAAAAACAAAACAAAACAAAAGGAGTAGGAAAAAAAATCAAGAAAAAGTAAAGAGGGAAAAGCAGTACGAGGAAGAATAGTTAGAAATTCGGAATTTGCTTTGTTAGGCTTAAAAGCCTTTAATGTAATATGTAAGTCATATCTGTGGGGGCTTGAGAACAAAGTTAGAGAAATGCCATACATATAGATTTGGTCAAAGAAAAATTTTTTGTTTCTTACACTGAAAAGTTCTTTAAAAAAAGAGAAAATCCAGCTTGTCTTATTCTACATTTTCTTTCATTTTTATGGTGTTATCCTTTCCAAACAACTTTCATAAATATCTCGTTTACCTTCTCTCAATCTTTCTGGGATAAAACAGGCACTTTTGGAAGATGTGTTTTATTCTTTCTGGGAACTAAAGTCTTAGTTGCTTTACATAACTTAAAAAAAAAAAGCATCTCACCTCAGATCCTTTTTCTACCTGTAACTTTAGACTGCACTGTCCCCTCAACCGCTAGTTTTAATAACTTGAAATGAAACCTCAAAGAGCCTTCCTCATTTAAAGAAATAAAGGTACCCAAGAGTCAGATGAAGAACGCAATGGGGAAGAAGTTCATTTTATGTGTAGAATTTCAACCTGCAGTACACAGAATGGATCTCAGTTACAAAAGAAATGATGGAGGAAAAGGGCAGAAATCACAGGCAGAAAAGAAACAATTTTCACTGGTAACATTATGCATACTTTAGAAAAACAATAAAGAGCACGGAGGTTATAGACAAATCCAGATTAAAG
Source organism: Rhinolophus sinicus (assembly GCF_036562045.2). NCBI lineage: Eukaryota > Metazoa > Chordata > Mammalia > Chiroptera > Rhinolophidae > Rhinolophus > Rhinolophus sinicus. Next base: position 87,843,694 of record NC_133754.1, read on the forward strand.
CCACTCTCCTCTTTCCAGCAAAGGAGAAGGGGTGGGGAGCAAACCACAAAGTGGTGGGGGTAGGGAAAGAGATGTCAGAGGTAGGCAAAGAAAGAGAGAATATAGGAAAAAGGGAAGTCCAGGAGGGGAAATACTAAACACTGGTAAGGAAAGAGGGGAGAGAAGAAAGGGCAAAGGAAGAGAGGTAACTGAAGAGGGAGGGTAAAGGAGAAGACAGGAAGAGAGTGAAGAGGGTTGGGAGGGAAGAAGAGAAAAAGAGGGAAAGGGAAAGGGGGGTGGAGGAATGGGAGAAGGAGAAGGGGTAGGGAAGGAAGAGAGCAGAAAAAAGCCTCAAGTGGTCAAGAGGAAATAAGGAGTGTATGTGTATGTGTATGTGGGTGGGGGGTTAGATTATCAAATTACGCTACGTACTATAGGATTATAAAAATAACTTCAACAAAACAGTCTTCCCATCCAAAACAAGTCCAACATATACATGAAGTTGTTCTGAATATTATCTAACAATAGCTAATTACGTACATAGCTAATACTACCTTACTGTGTGCCAGGTCCTTTATGTATTTTTTTCTCCTTATACTATTCTATTAGGGAATATTATTATTATTACTCCCATCTTCCTGATGTGGAAACTGAGGCAGAGAAGTTAAGCTTACCTAAAACCAGGCAGTTTCATTCCTAACAATGTATCTCTACTACACTCTACTACATATTTAGTAAACATTAAAATATTATGCATTATTGGCAACTGATATAATTTGAGACTTTAGAATGCTCTGGTGCTTCTAAGGAAAATTAAGGACTCATTATCTTTATTTATATCCTTGAAAAACAACAGAATAAAATCTTCTTAAATCTAAGACATTACCTATTAATTTACTAAATAACATTTGTGAGGTGCTTTATACCTCTAGCCAACAAAGGCTTCATCCAAAGCTCACCTTTTAACTTCTACATGCTGGACTCAACAGAAAATGAGAATAGTTTTACACTAATGCAGGTTTACTTCAATTAGCTAATTTACATAAAACTATAGTAAATTAGCTTTCAGAATCCAATAGTTGCCTTAGATGTTATTCATAATATGTCAAATTTAGCTGGGCATCAGAAAGAGAATTCCTTGAAAATCCTGTTTGTAATCTTAACAAAGGGATTTAACATTTCTTGAGCTTATAGATGCCAGGGACTGTGATTCCTTTCAGGTGTTGTCAAATTCAATCCCTATCAGCATAGGTTCTTTTGTTTTTGCTTTTTAGCAATCAGAGTAAAAGAGCTATTGCTAATCACACTTAAACTTGTAAAACGATGTAACTGCTTTGGTTTGTCCTTCTTTTACTACCAACACGAATATATAAATACTATGTAGTTATAATTCAGATCATATTATACTTTGAAAGCTGCCAAATAGTTTATAATTTACTAGTACAAAATTCTACTTCATCCTTTAATTATATTTAAGTGTGATAGTGAAAACAGAATCAAACAAACACGACCTAAAATAAACCAGCAATAAATACACTACTAGTTGCAGTCCAGGAATAATGATTAACTCATTTCCTCAAGAAGTAATCATTTCATTCTAGCAAGTAAATTTTCTATCCTGAGGCAGAAATGGTACATAGTTAAATCTTTTTCTTTTTTTAAGACAAATTCATGGATACCATATTTAATATCTAAAATAGTGGTGCGAAGTAATATTCAACACCAAACACATAAAACTCCCATAGCACAAACACAGTAAGTACAAGTATTGATGTGTGGAACTACAATATTTACAGCACCATTTTTGTTGCTATTCCTGTGTATAATAGCAAAACTCTAAAATCTTACATACTTAATGATGCAAATGTTTGATTATCTCCTTAGATCCAATAATACTTGTTAATTTAAGAAGTAGTAAAAGATTAAGGACAAATCCTAATTAAAAGCAGTGTGGGGGATTTTGTTCCACCCAAGAAGCTAAATCTGTTACAGACTGTACCATTAAATGCACATCTGCACAAGAGTAGCTATATCCTAGCTACTATACACCTAGTAGTATACACCTAGCAGCTTCTTAATAATCTACATGATTTGAGCAAAATCTTCCCCAAGTCATAGATCTATTGATTATTTGGAGATGAGGGGGCATATTCCCTATTCCAAAACCTTGCGGAAGAGGAAACAATTCTATTCACCAATGGTCTTAAGAAATTTGAGAAGCCCCTCACCTCAATTCCTTAAAAGTGCCATCAATGACTTAACAAAGATGATATTTCATCTAGTGTAAGTTAAATTCTTTTTCTTTATTAGCATACGTTCACATTTAAGTGTTTTTTTATTAAACGAAACTACAAATTTCTCTTAGTTGAAATTCTTAAAATGCAACGGGTCTGCTGACGTGCTACATAGTCTCTCTATAGGCAAGCTTTCACAATGGCTTCCAAATAATCTGACGCCAATTTTCAGATTTTAGTTGCAAAAAGAAAAACCTAGTAAAATAAAAACGCCGGAAAGGAATATTCTGTGGAATATAAAATCAGCCTAACTCTAGAGTTTCATCTTTTTATAATTACATGGCAATAATTTAAAATATTTTTATAGCGATAGATTTGGCATCTATTGAAAACACACACACACACACACACACACACACACACACACACACACGGCATGACTTTAGGTTAACACAATGGTTTCTGTGTTTTAAAATAAAAGCAGAATGTTCAAAAACAGCAAATCTTACCACTCATTTTGTTTTTACAGTAGCAGCAGAGAACAAGAAAATCCAACAAGGAAACAGCGTCGTACACGTTAACAGCTTTAATTGGAGAACGGTTCCTGTTTTTTTTTTTTTTGAAAAGCTGTGAGGAAAAGATCCTTTGACCGAGCCACGTGATATCTATCACGTGACCCGCAGTGAGCCGCGTAGAAGGAAGGGAGAAAAAAGCAGACGTTCCCGCTGGCAGCGTTTCGGATATAGTAAATGATTACATGATTCCTAGTGCCGCTGCCTTGAATTTGACCATCTTTCAGACTTACTTATCAACCAACTCAAATGGCTCTCATCAAAATACACGTACATAAATATATACTTGATGTAAATCGATTCTCTTTGTTTACACTTTCTTCCAATAATACCAAAGGCAAAATCTTCTAATTCAAATTTTATTATCCATCCTGCTGCTTTTCATTTAGAAAATTTAGGATACATATAACATTAGTTTGGAAGATTCGCTCCGAAATATCCTTGTGTAACTTGATCCACTCTCCACACTCAACCCTCTCAGGAAACGCCCACAAAGAACTAAGAATGTAAGCTTCATCAGTGTTCCTTAAACGTGGGGTTTATGTGTCAGGGGGGCATTTACCTCCCAAGCTAACAAAGGCTACCACTTTCACTGTCGGTTTTACTTTTTTTCTGATGTTGTGGGGTTTTTGTTGTTGTTGTTGTTTTTTTAGGATTTATTTAACCTGGACATTAATACAGATATTTGGTAGATAAAATTCTTACTCATATCCATGAAATCTAAAAAGACTTGGGTTCAGGCTCAGAGCACTCTACCCAAGCACATGTGGAGACCAGGAGTGATACCACAGATAACAAGACGGGTGGAGAAGAAGAAAAACTTTTGGAGGTCTTTTCATTACTCTATGGTGCTATGTAAGTTAAGGAAATTTATTAATAGCTAACACACATATACAAGTAATGATAATGATTGTGATTTGTAACAAGTTGCACAGTGGAAAATGGATTTTGGTATCAAAAGATGTAAGTTTTAATAACAGCTTCGATATTTATTAGCAAAACAATTTACTGCTCTTCTTTGAATCTCAGTTTCCTTCTGTAAAAAGGTTAAAATAATCAACCTCATAGAATTGTTGTGAGAATCAAATTAGATAAATTTAAAGTACCAAATATACTGGTTGGCATCACTCAATAAATGACAGTTAATATTATAAGTTAAAGTATGATCGCTATGTTTTCAAAATTAAAAATTACACAGTACACGGTATGTGCCAGGCACCATGTAGAGTGTTTTATATGTGCTGACTCAATTTTCTCTATAACTGAAGTAGGCATCATTTAGGTAAAGAAACTGAAGCAGAATAGTCAAGTAATTTGCCAAGAGCACATAATGAGGCAAAGCCACTATTATCTAATAATAAGGCTGTATTAAAAAAAAAAAAAAAGTAAACCACGTTCAAAAGGCTAGTCTCCCAAAAAAGTGTGAAAGAACTGGCAAGGGATAACTTGATTTCAATAAATATATGCTAGACACTCCAGAGGAGTTAAGACACTCAAAGACCATTCCCACACATGGGGAAGGGAAATTGTTAACTTCTGAGTTCCTACTACCAGGCAAGGCTGGCCTAGCTTGAAGAGCAAGACTTAAAGGCAACAGAATCACAACAGAATTGCTGATAAACGCTGGACTCAGCCTCTCCGTAATTCCAATCATACCTCTGATCTTCGGTCCCTAAACAAAAAGCAAACAAGCCCCCTGTAGCCCACTTCCTCACAGCTGTGTTTCCATTTCTTGAGACTTTCTTTAATTGATGATCTTCTCAATGCTTTCCATTGTGCTCACTAGAACATTTCCCCCTATTATAAATTCTCTTATGTCCGCAACCTTTTCACAGAACACCTCTTCATGTGCTTCCTTTAAATCAAACCTGGCTCTCCCCTAGGACAGTTTTCCTAGCAGCCCCTGAGAGCTAAGGCTCCCCATTCTCTCCTGAGGCAGTCTCCAGATACCCAAAGGCTGCTTCCCATTACCACTGTTGTTACCATTTCATGCTCAAGTTTCTTTTTCCTTGAAGTCATGCCATGTGAGTACGCCACCCTTCTCACTGCTGTCATTCTCAGTCTTCACTTATTAAGAACCTTGACACCATGTTCATAGTTGTTTTTTCTTCCTATCCAAATTTTGCCCATCAGCATGACTTTAATGTCCGAAAAACCTAGCCTCAAACTTTCTTGAAGTCTTCCAAGTTGTTTTTAGTTACTCATGTTCAAAGATATATCCTGAAACTTATCACGTAGAATCCCACTATCTCATCTCTGGAATCCTAAATTCTCATGTTTCAGTCTCTAGCCACCATACCTATCTTTCATCTCCAGTTCTCTTTCTTCTACAGAATTTTCTCCTGATCCAACACTGCCTTCATAGACTGATTTCCTTTCCCATCCATGTCTTCCTTTTACTTCCCCTCCTCTGAAAATGCCCAATTTTAATCAGATAATTCTCTTCCCTTAGACCTGAACTGTAGAAATCAAATAGTACTCAGACTGGCATGTTTATAAATTTCGTTATCTCGAACTTTAACTCGGCTGTCAGCATTGCTCAAGAACGTTTGCAGGAATTTATCCCTGATTTCTGGAGTGGTTATCAGGGATCCTCACTACTCTGTAAGGACCTCCCCAACCTGACCTCAACCACAGGTCTCAGCATGAAATTGAACTCTTTCAATGTTTTTTCAGAAGAATCATTGTCCCTTCACTAGGTCAAAGCCATTTCTCCACTTCTCTTGATCTGATCTCTACTTCCTCCTCCATTGGGTCTTTACTTTATTGGTCGTTTTTGTCCTGTTCAGTATTTTCAACTGTCTTCAGTACCCTTCTAACAAGACCTAGCTCTATACCCTTACTATCATTAACTCACAGTTGCCACAAAATTCTAATGCCCAAGATGAGTGACATCATCCATACTTTCAAGGATCTTTCAGTTATAATAAGGAAATATGAGATAGATGTATTTTATGTTTCCTAAACGACTTTGTTAATTCAAGAACGTGCACCAAACAATTTTCTATAGAAACAAAGTGAGAGGATGCATTGAGAACATTACAATTACAGGAATGCACTATGCAATGAGGAGTATATTTTTCATTTTCCCTTTCTTACCTGATTATATGACAATTTTAGCAAACTTAAAATGCACCTGATTTTTATTTTCACAACACTGCATCAAATATTTTGCAGGAGGCTCTCTTAAATTAATAGCATGACATGTTATAACAATTGTCTGGACTTCTTGATGACATTTTAACACATTAACTATTAGCATTCCTAAACTACTGATTTCTAGGTAGGCTTGTCAACACAAGCACTAGCACTATACTTGGGTGACACTGTTTATAAGTACTTACTGGGTACCAGGCATTGGTCTAAGTGCTTCACAGATAATTAACTCATTTAATCTGCATAATATCCCTATGAAGTAGAATAACAATTATTTCCATCTTACAGGTGAGGAAACTAAGACAGAAAGAGATTAAGTAACTTGCAAAGTCTCACTGCTAGTAAGCTGTCAATAGAATTTGGCTGTCTAGCTCCAAAATCATTCTCTTTACCATTACATTATGCTGCCTCTGTTGTTCAGGATATATTACAAATTATAAAATGAATGAAACAAATGCAGCACAATACCAAAATTCACTTGAAGAGAAACCACGAATAGAAAAGCACTGAACATTTGGATGTAAGACCTTACATAATACACCCCAAATATCTGTTAGTTACCTATAATGATAACAAAGCGAAATGTATCTATATCTGACTGAAACTGCTGCGATGAAAGATTCTACAAATTTCTTAAGTGAGGGATATTATATGGAAAACAATCAGTGAATGACTTAATAGCCAAACCTGTTCTAAAACATAATTTAAGGAGATTTAAGAGATACACACACCACCAAAAACAAAAGCTAATCCTCCCTCCCAACCCAAACAAAATAGGGGACAAACTGAAGAAAAGGGAAAACTAATATAGGGAAAATTAAGATAGAAAATATATATATAAATAAGGAGTGAGGCGGGCCTTATGGCCTTTCTAGAGTTGGGCCATAAAACCTCTCTGGTTTGTATGAGATGAAATTAAAATGAAGTCACCAAGGACCACACTGTCAAGCTAGTCCTGCAGATCACGAGCTGTGTCGCAAACTGCCGGAAAGCTCAGCCCCACTGACTTGGCTGAAAAAAACTAAAGCTGAAAAACTAAACCCAGCGCTGACTTCTGCTATACAGTATATAATATCCAGTCAAGCACCAATAAATGTCTAACATTAAGCAATGTACCCTCAAAAATAACTAGTTGCAAAATGAACAGCTAAGATAGCAAGACAGTTGAATCAGTTGATTTGCAGAAAGGGATTTATTAACTATGAGGCAAATTAAAAGTTGGAAAAGTTGATATTGACTTTATGAAGTTCTTTTTAGCAATAAATAAGCAAGATCAGTTGTTTATTAAGGCTGCTCTTAGATGGTAACAGTGAGTTATTTCCGTGTCAGAAAATTTAAGAGCCAGACTCGTTCAGCTCAGCAAAAAGTAGTTTCAAATCATTAAGATATAAATTTGTTAACAGTGGGGATGTGAAATACGTCCCTCTTCTACTTCTCTGCAAATATATATCTAATTCAAAAGACTGACTCTGACCATGATGGTGAACCTGATTTTGTGGCAGTATTAAGGTACAGGTTCCGAAGAAGAACCCACATTACATGCACTAAATTCATGAAGCGTAGATCACAACTGATGCCATGTCCATGGAAGAAAAGTCAAATGAAATGTGCAAATAATCACTACTCCACCAGAAGTAGTCTATTCCTGAGGAGTGACTGACAATGACATATGCAAATCATCTCAGGAAGATAGGGGCTCAAAAGATTAGAACCTGTAACTTTGTTCCTCGGCACGAAACTTGTTTCTATTAAGTCTCTCTTATTGGCTTGCCCATGTTTTTCCCCTTTCACTTTTCAGGCGCTTAGTAACCATATAGATCTGAAAATACAGTAGCATCTTCTTCCTCTGTCAATTTAACAAAAGTTTTATTTTATATGGTGCATGCCAACAGGAAGCAAATGTGAGGATCATCCTAAAACCAGATATATTTTGGATTGCCTTGGGAGAGAGGGTGGCTGGATGAGGTTAGAAGGCTAGACATTAGCCAGAAAAAGGTCCATACAGACAGATACCGATATTCTAATGTAGAATTTCCCAAGTTTATGTGCCAGTAAAATTTCAAAACAAATCCTGGTGACTCATTAAGGTAACCAGCTTTTTTATTAGGCCAAGTAATGACACTGAAAGGAAAGAAGGGAGAATTAAGGACAGATAGAAGGAAGTCTATCCTGTATTATCACATCATTTCATAAAGAAAGGTTTTTCTTTGTTTTGCAATTTAGAAACTTTGTTTCCTTGAAAAACAAAGACTAAAAGAAATAATTCATGTCAAAGGTCACAGGTTAGAAAATCAATTTTTCTTCTGAGGCTCATTTTAGCAAACCCTCTGAGAATCTCCAAATCTTCTTCTGGCTGAAAGGCCACATCCTGAGAAGGGGCCTTCCCCACCCCCTGCTCTAACACTGGTTCCCCACAGGGCAGGGCTGCGTCCCCAGGAACAGCAGCCACATCACCCTGTTTTCCACCAACTAACTTGGCTCAGCTCTTCCACACAGACAGAACGTTTCCCAGCAGCAGAGAACTCAGAGTACCATGCTTTCCAGTGTTTTCCAGACTCAGTGTCCTCAGAGGGCCAAAGCTGTATACCTCAAGGCTTTTAGGAAAGGTTTCTGTCAGCACGCCCAAGTGCCCTTCATGGGACTCACAGCTCTGGATGCCACAAGCGCTGCTTCACATACCCTTCACTCGGGGTAACTTCCCAATTAAATGGCATTACAGACACATTAGGTCAATGAAGAACTGAGAAGGGCCCCCAAGTCAAAGAAATGATATTTTAATCTGAAAACAGTAGGAGGGGGTTAACTTTAGGATCAAAAAATGTCTTTAAAATGAATAAATTTAGCTTAATGAAAAACCACTGCATCATCCTTGTTTTTCCAATTTTCTAGATTGGTGAAATTTCCCCAAATCTATGGACAAGGATTTGGGAGTAACTTTTAGTCGTAAGAGAGAGAAAGATTTGTCCACAAGGCTGGCTAAGATCTGATGATGAAAGAGGGAGAACACAGAACAGAGGTAGGTAGTAACCACATTATCATCATCCAATCAAGGACACTTCTGAAAGTGAGAGAGGGAGCTAAAAAAAAATCATTAAAATTTACATAATTTGGAGTAATTCTTTATTGACTGACAAATGCTTTTATTATATTAAGGGACATGAAAAGGAGTTCAACTAAAATATTTTAAAAATAAAATGTTTTATTACAAAACACATGACAGTACATTAAAGAGCATTTTATTAACTTTCACAGATTTTTATTAAAACATAGCTAACACAACATTATATTAGTTTCAGGGGCACACCATAGTTATTCAGCATTTATATACCTAAAGAAGTGATCACCGTGATAAGTCCAGCAACCATCTGACACTGTACCATGCTGTCACAATGTTATTGACTATATTCCCTATGCTGTACATTACATCCCCATGACTTACTTGTTTTATACCTGGAAATCTGAACCTTATTCCCGTCACCTTTTCCCCCAACTTTTAAAATTTTTCAGTTACAGTTGACCAAACATCTTTATACTGAATATCTGAATATTAAATAGTATAAGCAGAGAAATTTTTTAGTACATATCCAGGCATTTTCACTAGCTATATCTGTCTAGAATTCCAAATCACTGGTATTTAACTGAAAATTTTCTTTTTTCATTACAGTCTGTCTGCTTTTTAATTTTTTCATGAAACTGCCTGCAACTATTGCATTTTACGGTTAATAAATTTGAAGCTGTTGATACCTTCAATTGACTCTTTTCTATAATATTTTAAGACTATAATACTTACATTAAGAAAATACTGATTCTGAGGTGCTGTCTGGTAACCTAGGAACAAATTCTGCTAAGTGGAGGATATTCTCAGTTCTATTTTTTTTTAATCTTATTGAAATGTGTATATATTTCAGTCCAAATATTTTCACTGGTACTATTAATACCTTTAAATATTTTTACAAACAAAACTCAGTGAATTCTATTTATGATTCTTTTGAATATTTTACCAAATTTAATTTTTCTAGCTCATTGTTGCTGAAAGCACTGCCAATAAAAAAAGTTATAGATTTATATAATAAATAAAATCATGAAGACTATTTTTTATATATTCGGTGGCAGGAATATTTAGATTTTATTTACTGCATATATTTCACATTCATCTAACGTATAAGCTTCTGACTGATCCCTCCAACTGGTGGCCTGATGACACCAAGTGGCCAGCAGGGGCAGCAACGTCACATACTTCCACCGCCACCAGCACCACGGGGAGACTGGAAGGAGTTAGCAGTCCCCAGCTTTCTACATCCAATAGTTGTTTTACAACTAAGTCCCTTAACTGCTCTCCTTGACTTGCTTCTGGCAAGAATCAGTACAAAGAGAAATGGTTTATTCTGGTTGCCTGTAAGTTTTAATCACAGGTTAAAGTGAAAACAAGAGATGATGGATTAACTGCTTACTTAGAAGAGATCATGGCAGAAACTGGAAATACAACATTGATGGTCAACCATATAAATCATAGCTTATTTTAATGCAACTACTAATTATACTCTATTAAAAAAATGAAAAGTCTGGGACAAATGTTAAACTGGTTAGATACCAAGATGAAAGGCGTGAACTAAGACTGTCCTAGACAAACTGGGACATAAGGTCACCCTATTAGTAGGAAATGCTTATTTGTTAAGGCTACAAAACACCTGGCAACATTTATTCACGAGGCAGGCAACTAACACAGGCCTTGAGTCTAGGAATTTAACAAGTTGGTGATCATAATTTGAGAACAGAATGAGGCAGGAAGTTACAGAAGAAAGAAAAGATCAAGGTCATTATTCACTGCTTAGATGATCAGGGCCTCAGTGTGAGTCAGAACTAGGGGCAATTTCATTTATCTGTGTACAGGTAATTGAAAATTTCTATAATTAGTTTTGCTAAGGATTTAGATGTATCATCGATAAGTACATGAAGAAAGTTCAAAGAATGACTATCATATTATGGTTAGAATCCACCTTTAGCACAAAACTGAACTGGATATACAGGTAGATAAAAAACTTGAAGTAGGAGATGTGTTTACCAAGCACCTGTTTCTAAAGAAGTTGTTTTTAGTATTTTTGTTTAAAAAGCGCATGGATACATCAGGTTGTGGACACTGCTATTTTTAGTATCAGTCTAATGTGAACATGATGAATCATTCTTTGTTATTCTAGCAAGCAACAGTGCTTGGGATTTACAACAGCACATTAAGTTAACTATGTCTCAACGGGACAGCCACCCATACGCTGACATCACACAGGCAGTGATATGGATCAATGACGCAAATCCTGTCAGAATCAAACATTAAGGCCACCAGGGTTGAAAAAAAAAATGAGCCAAAGTAACAGGGCAGACCAGTCATCCAACATGTACAGACTGCATTGAATCATTACTACTTATGTTGAAAAGGGTTATGCTAGGTTCTTTTTGCATAATAGCTAAGCTTTTTAAATTTTAATTATAGATTTCCCACATAACAGACTATATTTACCCTTAAGTTTCCTCATGGTTTCAGTAGTTTAAAGTCTGGACCTTTTAAAACATGTCTTAAAGTTCCACCAGCCACATGAGTTATCTGGAAAATGGCCCTGTAGTCAGGTTCTTTAGACAAATCTTTGGCAAAATATGCCACCATTAATTAAGCATTTAATTATAAAACAAGCTGTGCTTGACAAATAACATTTGTCATGGTGGCTTCACAACTCAGTGCTACCTCAGAGTCTTCTTCCCACTGTCACCTTTTTCTTTGGGCTTTTATTATTTTCTTTTATTGATATCAAAATAGTAATTTTTTTATGGTTACAGATGGATCGGAGAAGATGGCTTATTATGAGTAATAACCATATTATGAAACCACATGTAAGGTTTCAAAATATCTTCTCCCTGAATTAAACATACCCACCTGGAATTAGAGAGTCCCTCTTCTGTAACAGGAACAGAACCTATCTGTGGAGGCTTGCCACAGAATGTTCACATCCTGCTGTAATTTCTTCTACAAAGCAGCTGGGTCTCTAGGCTAAAGCATTACCCTTCCTTCTACTCTATGTTCTCCTCAAAGATTCACTTCCCAGGAGAACTCGACAGCTAGATGGAGATGAGAGCTGGAGGTGTTTAGTAACTTTTTGTTGTATCACCATTAACCTTACATAATCAGACTAACTTGAAAACATGCCAAGGACCCTTTGCCATGCTCTCAGGCACTTGCTTTCATGTTGTTTCCTCAACTAGTGTTTCTTAAGGGAAATTGTAAAAAGAAAAGAAAAGAAAAAAGGAAAGCAAGGGCTCCCCGACTCCATCCTAAGGTTCATTTGTTTTTTAAAGTGTTAATCATCTGAAAGAAATATCTGGAAAACATGAAAATTACTGAGACAATTGTCTTCCTATTTCTTTGTGAGGGGTACTCTTTAAATCTGGATTTTCCGTGGTAAAATCCAAATGCTATTTCACAGTTGAAAACATTTCTATACTTATTCACTATACGTCAACTTTCATAAGGAGAAAACTGGACTGTAAGTTCTTATTTTTCTCTCCATGATTTGTATATTCTGATCATCTGCGGCCGGTCCCTCTTTCACCCTACTCATTTCAACCTTCCCAGGGTAAGTCACGGTCTTAAACGTTGCTGGCACGCCAAAGACTACAAAGAGTTAGGGAAAAAACCTCTACAAAGCCAAAGACAGGGATAGAGACCTCATTCTTTTCAGGTTCAAACATTACCAGACTGGGAAGCAGAGTTTTTGAATTTATGTAGATAATTTATAATAAGATAAAGCAGAGAAAGGTAGGAGACAGGGCTTTTCCCAGGTTCCTTGCTTGTTACTATGAAACATTTTGGAGATTTTTAGATTGGGGCCTTCCTTTTCAACCTTGGGCCCCAGCTATACAGTTTCCCTCTGCAAAGCAACCATTCTTTGTATCTTTTAAAACCTTTCAGATATATTCTATGCATATAAAAGCAATTATGTGTATATTTAAACAATACAAACAATAACAGAACACTGTACATACTGTTCTATACCTTAATAATAAAGCTTAGCAATCTTTCCATATTGGTACCCAGAGCTGCTTCAAACTCTTAATGGCTACAAAGCATTCCAGTGTAACAATGTACCTTAATTTATTTAATTATCCCCTTACTGATATTCAAGTTATTTTCAACCTTTTGCTATTATAAACAATGCTGCAAAGAATATCTGTGTACAAACATCATTTTATAGCTGTGTTAGTATATCTGTATGATAAATTACTAGAAGTGGAATTGCTGTATCGAAGAGAATTTACATTTTTAATATTACCAAATCTCAGAATTTGTACTGATATATTCTCATCAATATACCTTCACCAGTAGTTCACACTTTTTGATATTTGCCAATCTGAAAGGTTAAAATAGTATGTCAGTGTAGTTCAGTTTGCATTTACTTATGAGTAAGATTGAATACCTGTATTAAACATTCATTGATTTTTCCTTTACTGTGATCTGTGTGTTCCTAGTCCTTGCTTATTTTTCTGCTGGATTTGCAAGGACTCTTTATATAGGTAAGATGTATAAAGCGCTTTGTGATAAGCTGCAAATATTCCTCTTTATCTTTTTACCTTTCTTTATGTTGTTGCCCTCCTCTCCCAAGGGGGAAACACACACACACACTTGGTGCGTTGGAATGGCACTGTGCATTAGTATCGAAATGTTTGAGGGTGGCCTGTTAGCTCAGTTGGTTAGAGCATGGTGCTAATAACACCAAGGTGGCCAGTTCAATCCCCACATGGGCCACTGGGGGCTGTGCCCTCCTTAAAAAAAATAAAAAATAATAATAATAATAATAATAAACATTGGAAGCTGACAGCTGAAACTCAGTTTCTCAAGGACAGTGTTTCTGAAAATGTATTTTATAAAATCTGGTTTCATAAGGTGCTTCTAAAAAAGAATTCCATGTTCAAAATAATTTAGAACATACTACAAACGACAAGCACGTCTGGAAACCTCATTATGAACATTAGCACGTTACAGGCACTGGTAAGGTCTACAGCAAATCAGCTTCTTTTGTTTTCTTAACACTTCAAACTTACTGGTTTTTTGTTTTTCATAGTACCTATTAACAGTCCTACAGTACCTGTTATACTGCTCTAGCCTTCAAGGAAATACATTAAAAAAAGACCGTACATTTCTTTGTATGTTATCTTATTCACTCTTCTCCTTTTACCCATCTCTTAAACGTTACATGTTTCTCATGCCTCCAACTTCAATCTTCTTTTTCTTACTTTGCATACTTTTCTTGAAGAACACATTCAAACTCACAGCTTCAAATTACATACTGACAGGTTCACTATTTCCGTTCTGTGATGGTTAATTTTGTGTCAACTTGACTGGGCTAAGAGATGCCTAAATAGCTGGTACAACATTCTTTCTGGGTGTGTCTATGACAGTAACATGTTTCTCCGAAAATGAAACCTAGCCGGACCATCATTCTATTGCTTCTTTTCGAGCAAAAATTAATATAAGACCTGGTCATATTTTACTATAAGACCGGGTCTTATATTAATGTTTGCTCCAAAAGACGCATTAGAGCTGATGGTCCGGCTAGGTCATATTTTTGGGGAAACACGGTACTCCTAGAAGAGACAGCATTTGAATTGGTGAGCTGAGTAAGGCAGATGGGCCTCCCCAGTGGGGGTGGGTACCATCCAATTCCACAATGAAGGCCAGAACAGAACAAAAAGGCAGAGCCAAGACATCTATCTTCTCCTGCCCTTGGACATTAGCATTCCTGGTTCTCAGCCTTTCAGACTCAAATCCAAATTTGGTCAGCCCACCGAATTTGGATTTGGACTGAATTACACCAGCTTTCCTGGCTTTCCAGAGAGTTAATTGCCATAAAAAATCTTCTCTCATCTAGCTGTATTTACTCTATTGGTTCTATTTCTCTGAAGAACACTCTAATATACATTCCAAGCCTTTCTTATGATCAAGAGGTAGAAAACCAAAAGGTTTATTTTGAACCTAATAAATTCATCATTTCCATCCTTCTACCCAAACCAATTCTTTTTTTCTTCTATATTTTTAACATAATAAAAGGCTCTGTCGCTTATCTTTCGCCCTCAGGTCACAATCTTATTACTATTGTTTTAGTTATTTCCCTGCTTAAAATCCTTTGCTGGCTCACCATTCCTTTCAGGATAAAATTGGAAATCTTTAGCAATGACATAGAAAGGTATTAGTAACATAGACTACGTTTCCATTTTTAGTCTATTTTCAGATATTCCTTTATGTACTCTGTTCTCCAATCTCTCTCCATGATCATACCTTTTCAGTCTCCTCTAATTTCTGGGTGCTATCCTTTTGTACATACTATTCCTTCTGCCTCTAAGACATTTTTCTACATTTTTTTCTTCTTGGCTAATTTCTATTTCTTTAAGCATCACCTTTTTCTGGAAGTATTCAAAGACTATCCCAAACTGAGTTAGGCATTCTTCCTCTGGGCATACCTAATTCCTTCACAGCACTTATTACTATTTTCACTGTGGATTACTTGCTTGTTCCCCCTACTAGGCTGTGAGGCAGTATGTTTCAAATGGCTGTCAAGAATAAGTTGTCCTTCAGGACAGGGAGAAATTTAGGGTAAACTCTCTCGCCAGGAAAAGAGCATACATTTAATTGTGTTTTCTGTGTTCTGGCAAGTGCCTGGGTACGGGAGACTGAGTACAAAAGGGTGAAGAATTTCAACATATTAAGACTGAAAATAATGCTAAAATACTGAAATATGATCATCTTTTACTATAATGATTAGGGGATTTTCCAAAAATGTTGAAGGATTATATGAAGCAGAACAGGATGTCAAAGACAGAGAACTTTGTTGATCCATAAAGAATTGGAAAAGGATTTGATTAAAATTTACTCTCTAAAAGTGAAATTAACATCTTCAAATAATGTTATTTCACAGGTTTTGATATTAGAGACCTAAAATTATGACTCTGGCAGAAAACTACTTAACCTCTGGGGTCTTAGATAAATTAATACATTCCTGCAAGGAAATCTTTCACCACCACCATTATTATGTTATTGCTTGATTCTTATGATTAATAGCGGTATGTTTAGATGTGCTTTAATATAATACCATAACCACTGTAGAGGGCACAAGTCATACTTTGTAAAAGGGTCTTTCTGAGATATGAAATTATGCCTACTGTTGATTGCTATGAGTAGAAAATGAGAATAATGAGGATGAATCCTAGATAAGTTGGAGAAAGAATGATTTTCCATCTCTATATATCTAGGTATGTACTAAAAATTACATTCAACATGTTGTCACAAGGAAAGGAACCAGGAAAGATTTTCTTTCTGTTTTCTGGGACAGTCTCTGCAGATGGTATAAGGGTATGTAAATCAGATTCCGTAAATTCTTAGTGGTCTCTTTATATAAATGTTCCCTGTATATCCTTGCCTTATTCAAGCTATGCTTCGGTGGAAAAAAATAGAAAGGTTTATACTTAGGTTAGAATGCTTGATTAGCACTTCTCTTAGTCCAAAATTGTAATTGCAGTAACTACAAGGCTAAATTAAGGTAGATTTCTGTATTTGTAATTCAGTTGCCCTTCTCACCATATCCTTCTACTGAAGTCAACTTTAGAGTTTGGTTTTTATTTTTAATACGAAAAGTGATCTTTCTAGACACTCTTACACAGGGTTAGGAAAACGTATCCAAATCACAAAGCAGGTTTGCAGAAAATACTGGTCTCTTTTCCTAGCATTCCTTTACAGAATGGTTTGGTTAAATACAGAGGATCCAAATACTACTTCTTCCATAAATACACCCTGGCTTATACTGGTACCTTTTTTGGGATTGACAAAATCCTCAATATCTAAACTTTTTTTGCCTTGGGTTTCTTATCTGTCCTTCTTACAGTCAGAATTGTTTTAAGCCAGTTCTATAGCATGATATCAATATTACACATCTTTTTTTCCACTCCCTTGATTGTCAAAAATTGTCAGACTATTATTATACACAGACAAGCTTGCTGTGTCCCATTTTTTAGTTTTTACTAGTTAAAAAATCCACTTATCTGAGCTCAGGGTATCAACTTTAATGAAAATCTATGAATGGTAAAATAAAATTGGACTAAACTTAAAAGGAATTAAAACATCATTTATATGATTACTTAATCAATTAATACTTGTCAAAATTATTAAATTATACAGAAAGTATAAAGAAGAAAAAATCCCCTGTAATCCTACCACACAAGATAGGCACTTGAAGGAAATGGGTCAGAATTATTTTTTGATGCATATATATTCAGTAAAAGTAATTTTTCCTGATTACAAAACAGGCTAATTTTGTTGATATCCTTAATAATGCATAATAAAATCAATGGTTGTAGAGACTCAAGTTCTGATCAAATCAAACCACTAATTAATAAAACTTTTTAATCTTCCATTTTGGGAAGGTAAAAAGTAAAGAATAGGACTCATCTTTTGTGTGTCCTCTAGAAGTATGTCCTAACCCCTGGACTAGTCTGAATGCTCCTGCAGTGAGCTTCCATAATCCCCTTCCTATTCTTTTCAATCATAGCACTTCTCTCACTTTATTGAATCCTTTTACTGTCTTCTCTAGGAGACTGTAAACTTTGCGTGGGGCAGGGACAGGGTCTATCTTACTCATCACTAACTCTTCAGTTTTGGAATAGTGACTGTACCTATTAAGTTCATAATCATTTATTAAATAAAAGACTAAGTTTAAAAAGAAACCTCCAGGCCATATTCTAATCTAGACTCAGTAATTTATTCAACTCAATCTTCTAAACAATCTACACTACACTACCATACAATCAGTATGAATGCTGACAATAATTTTGGGCACTGGTATAGTCTGAATTATTTTCAGTATATTCTGTTTACTAAGGTTACATTTAAGTGTTTATTTTGTAAACATTTTCAGTAAAGTGAATTGGAAGGTTTCTTGGTTTTCAGTGTTATAAGAACACCCTGCGCTAGTTACACACTTCTATGCCTAGAGATATTAACTCTAATAATATCATCTTCAGCAAAAATAACTTGAAGCTTACTGATGAAGATTTCTTCCCCCAAAATGAGAAAGTGGAATCAAATGATATTAAGCCCCACTCACCCACCTTATAGGTAATAAAAATTAAGAACTTTTTCAAGTATAAATGAGGAAGGAAACTTTTCAAATTATATTTAGTGTTTTTAATATAAAATATAGGATTGTTTACTCCTTAAAATTCTTTTAGTGGACTATCTCTTCAAAGAACAGAATTAGTAAATGAAATAAAACAAGTTCTTTCTTTTCTGTGAGAAAAAATTACATTTTGCAGTTATAAGCAAAAGAGATTTTGTTTGCCCAGCATTATGTAGTCCGATGTGTATAAAGCCAAGTGGCACTTTTGGTAGGGTTGCTCTTGGGATTGGAGATGAATTATGAGTAAAGTTCATAGCTCACAGTAATTTGCTTTTAGGTATTTAGAAATCAGATACTCTAGTTTCTAGCATACAATTCTGAATAGCTTGCAGTAAGTATAGAAAAACGTATCAGGAAGAAAGTATGTGGTTGGGAGGAACTAGCCATTGTTGAGCTATGAGTAGAGTACCATATTATGTATTTATGTTTGAGAATCCGCTGCAAAGCAATGGTTAAAATGGTAGACTCTGCAGCCAGACTGCCCAAGTTCAGGTCCCAGCTCAGCCACTCAGTAACTGGTAACTGGGCAAGTTACTAAGCTATGTCTCAGTTTCCTTGTCCATAAAACAAAGATAGCAATAGCTATCTCACAGGGTTGCTGGGAGGATTAAATAGGTTAATTACATGTAGAATGTTTACAACAGTGACTGGTACAATAATTGTTCAATAACCATTAGCTAGTATCATATATGCTAATTAAATTACAAAGTCACTTTCTCCTTTTCCATTACTTGAGGAAACTGTAAGGCATTGTTCTTACAATTAGAAATGAGTAAGGGCTAAAATGAAGATTATTCTGTTTTTATTCCTAAAATAAGTCAATAAACATTTATTTGGTTTCTATACATGTAAGGGGCAGCTCTAGGTGCTATGGGGAGGGGGGAGATATAGCACATAAGGAGAATACCGTGTTTTCCCGAAAATAAGACCTAGCCAGATCATCAGCTCTAATGCATCTTTTGGAGCAAAAATTAATATAAGACCCGGTCTTATTTTACTAATATAAGACCAGGTTTTATATAATATAATATCCAAATTCGTTTTTCTTTCTTGCCTTTAAAATTATAGAATTTTCCATGTCAATCTATTTTCTTAACCACCTCATTTCCTAGCTCTTATCTACCTTTAATATGTGGCTTATTTCCTAAAAGGGAAAACTGGACACTTGAAAGGGAGAGAGAACTGCACCCAAAATAAACATTTTATATCATATTTTTGCCTGTTTAATAAAATACCATTTTGTGAGACCAGTTCAGAGAGGGCACAGATCACGACAGGTCCATTTTATTATAGTCACTAACCAATATAAAAAGTGCCAAATGCAACGGGTTTATAAACATTTATTGAAAAGTTAATACAAACTATTTCACACACTTATATTTTTGAGTCTTAATTTCCTTTTGCCATCACTCAGTACATTTTTTTAAATTGAGATTTTTATCCCGTTTTTTATAGAACTCACTAAACTGCTTTAGATTTCCTATGTGCAAAAGAATAACTGTAACAGTGACATTTTATTCACTAGGAACATAAAGAATAGATGACAACTTAATTTCCCTATATTTTCCTTTTTAGCTTAAGTGTTACAATTTTCTCTTAACTAAATCACAAATAACATGGTTTCTCTGGAAAGTTGCAGGGTAAAAAATCAACATACAAAAAAATCTGTTGTGTTCTAGACACTAACAATGTATTATCAGAAAGAAAAACGATGAAAACAGTCCCATTCAGAATTGCATCAAAAAGAATAAAATGCCCAGGAATAAATTTAACCAAGAAGGTGAAAGACCTGTACACTGAAAATTATAAGACACTATTGAAAGAAATTGAAGAAGACACATAAAATGGAAAGATATTCCATGCCCATGGATTGGAAGTATTAACATTATCAAAATGTCTGTATTACGTAAAGCAATCTACAGATTCAATGCAATCCCTATCAGAATTCCAATGGCATTTTCACAGAAATTGAACAAAAAATCCTAAAATTTGTATGGAACTACAAAAGACTTCGAATAGTCAAAGCAATCCTCAGAAAAAAGAACAAAGCCAGAGGTATACTCTGTGATTTCAAACTATACTTCAAAGCTATAGTAGTCAAAACAATATGGTATTGGCAGAAAAACAGAGTCAATGGAACAGAGTTGAGAGCCCAGAAATAAACTCAACTCGATACAGACAACTAATTATCAAAAGAAGCTAAGAACATACAATGGAGAAAGAAAAACCTCTTCAGTTTTAAGCGGTGTTGGGAATACTGAACAGCCACACACAAAAGAATAAATCTAGACTACTATTTTACACCACACATAAAAATTAACTCAAAATGGATTATAGACTTGAATGTAAGAACTGAAACTATAAAATGCCAAGAAGAAAACATAGGCTGTAAGTTCTTTTATATCAGCCTCAGAAATGTTTGTGCGAACTTGACTCCAACGGCAATGGAAACAAAAGCAAAAATAAACAAATGGGACTAGATCAAACCAAAAAACCTTCTGCACAGCAAAGGAAACCATCAACAAAATGAAAACGCAACCATTTGAATGGGAGGATATATTTACAAATGGTATTTTCCATAAGTGGTTAATATCCAAAATATATAAAGAACTCGTAACTCTCAACAAAAAAACAAACAACCTGATTTAAAAATAGGCAGAGGATCAGAATAGACATTTTCCCAAAGACATACAGATAGCCAATACGCACGTGAAAAATGTTAACATCATTAATTAGGAAAAGGCAAATCAAAACTATAACGAGGTATCACCACACACCTGTTAGAATGGCTATTATCAAAAAGACAAAAAATAAGTGTTGGAGAGGATATGGAGAAGAGGGAACCCTTGTACATTGTTGGTAAGATTGTAGATTAGTGTGGCCACTATAAAAACGGTATGGAGAGTCCTCAAAAAAAAAAAAAAAAGAATAAAACTACCATATAATCCAGGCATTCCACTTCTGGGTATTTATCCAAAGAAAACGAAAATTTTAATTTGAAAAGATGTATACATTCTATGTTCACTGCTGCATTGTATACAATAGCCAAGATATGGAAACAACCTAAGCGTCCATCAATGGATGAATGGAACACACACACACACACACACACACACACACACACACACAGGAATACTACTCAGCCACAAAAAAGATGAAATATTGCCATTTGTGACACATGAATGGACCATGAAGGTATTATGCTAAGTAAAATAAGTCAGATGGAAAAGGACAAAAATATATGATTTCACTCATATGTGGAATATAAAAGAAACAAAAACAAATAAACAAAACAAAAACAAAATCAGAGACACAGACAAGAGATTGGTAGTTACCAGAGGGGAAGAGGGTGGGGGCAGGGTGAAAGGGTAAAGGGGGTCAAATGTATGGTGATGAACAGAAACTAGACTTTTGGTGGTGAGCAAGCTACAGTGTATACAGTTATTGAATTAAGGTTGTATACCTGAAACTTATGTAATGTTATAAACCTCAATTTAAAAAGTTTCAGATATGGCATAAAATATTGGCATAGTTATGAATACTTAAAAATTTGAAAACTGGTGGAAACTTTTTAAATGTAATTTGCACTAGCCCATCCTCATTTCATATATGTACAAAATAATGGCCAGAATTTAAGTTATCTATCCAAGGATATACAATTATAAAATTTGAGACTTGTGAAGAACCTTAAAAGGCATCAACTCCAACCATCCACTCAAAAGAAATTAAAGCTCCTGTCTAACTAATAGCACCACCAAGTGAGGAGCCAGCACATGTAATGCCACCTACAAAAATGAATGGGGACCTGACTGCTCCGGAGCCTCTCTGACAGATGTTTGTGACAAAGTTCTTCCACACACTGAGCGAAATCACCTGTTTTCCTATAACTCCCACCCATTGGACCTAGAAACCAGGTTGCCTTACTGCTATATCTGTGCCTTTTACAATATACCATTAATTCATTCACATATTTTGCTATTTCTTTAAAGTTTTATTGCTGTGAATTTAGGAAAAAAGTTGTATGTATAATATTTCATGCTGCTGGTTATAGTAACTGTAGCAAAAAGTTATAGTGACCATGATACGTAAGAGAATAAATATTTAACTTCTAATACATTTCAGAGGTATTTTTAATATCAAAGCTCTGACATACAGAACAAGAGTCATTGGGTTGAGGTTAGTTTGTATACATGTCTCAGGGATTCCAGGATATCAGAGCAGGTCTCTAGGAGTCTTAGACAACACCATCTTCCTCTCCCCTCCCTCACACAGACATCCTGGGGAAAAGGGCTATGATTAGATCCGATGGGCCTAAGAAATCAGACTAGAATACAAATGAACAAGATGAGGGAATCCTACTTTGGGAAGGCGGAGAACTTTGAGATGAAAGTTGGGATTAATGGTATACAGAGCTTATAAGTATTTAACAAAATATTGTATTTATTAATGACCTTAAAATCATCTGGCTTGTTTGTCCAGGGGACTTGCTGAAAAAATGCTCTGCAAAGGAGATGGCAAATATGAAAGAACAGACTAATTGCAGGAGGGAGGACAGATATCTTGTTATTCTCACCGTGATCCCAGAACACATAGAGGACCAAAGTGGTACTTACCGTGTTTTTCCGAAAATAAGGCCTAGCCAGACAATCAGCTCTAATACATCTTTTGGAGCAAAAATTAATATAAGACTGTGTTGTGTTGTGTTGTGTTGTGTTGTGTTGTGTTGTGTTGGCCCCAGTCTATAAGACCGGGTCTTATATTAATTTTTGCTCCAAAAGACGCATTAGAGCTGATTGTCTGGCTAGGTCTTACTTTCGGGGAAACACGGTACTACGTAGTTGGGACAAACCTTTCTTAACTTCAAAAACCCCTATAATGGCAGGAAGAGTCAGGATCAGGGGCATGAGGAGACAAGGTGAAAGCAGAAAAGCAGTGATCAACAGCAGCAGCGCAGAGAAGAGAAATGGGAACAGAGGTCCTGAGGTAACTGCGCCAGGAGCAACGTGGTAGTCACTTCTTGAATGAGGTGACAGTAGAAGCAACAAGAACCAAATAAACCCCCGCTGGCCAACTACACCAGCAGCAACAATGGTAAGAAAACAACAGTAACTGCTGAGAAGTTGGTCAGAGCCACTTGGAAGCAAAAAAGAAAAGGAGCAGGACTTGGGAGGTGGGGCTTGATGTCCTAACTCTGGTGGGTGAAGGGGCTCAGAATCAACAGTCTGGGATTGTTGTTTAGGTTCCTGGCTTCCCTAAGTAAGGTAAGATATGAAACAACAAGGGTAATACCTCTCAACAAACTTGAATTCACCTTGACATTGTTTTTACACATTAGCATGAAATCGTAAGAAAATAAGCAGAAACCCAGGATCTGATCAAATGATCAACATCCAGGCATTATCTATGGCTCCCTATTTACATACTTAACATTTCTATACTACTCCACAATCTTAACTGGAGCTCATATTGAAGACTCAGAGGCACTAAAATATCCCTATGGATAAAAGTATATTTTTAGTATAAAGGAGTTACCAAGGCAAAAAAGTATACCAATATACCTAAAAATATTTTAGTAGTTAATTTTAATAAATATTGACAGTATACCTACTAAGCAAAACGCATTACTTTAGCACATGGAATTAGAGATGAAAAAGACGATTTCTGTTGTTAAGGAAACAAAATAGAAGGAAGCTAATATTCCTTGAACACTTTAGTAAAGTAAGGTTTTATGTACCAAGATAAAGCATCATTATTCCTGCCCCTATAAAGATTCAGAAGTTTAGTGAAGTTTCTCTCCCAAGTGTTTATTTCATTAGAAATGCAAATTAATAAATTTACTAGTTGGCATCCTGTTTATAGGTCTATTATGAGCAATAACCATTCACTAGCTCAATTAGTTTATAAAATGTGCCTGTGCACAAATATACTCGTTAAATTTAAGACTCTCATTCAGAGTATTCATTCCCAGAATTAACTAAAGAGATCTCAGTCTAATTAATAGATTATTTTGGAATCAAATAATCTTTAGTTAGAATGAAAGCTGACCCTTATTCAATCAAATTTCTACACAAAAATTACTTTTATAAAATCATCTAACCAGTGCATGAACACATATAATGCTGGAATTCTGGCTAACAAAGCAATGACTCCATTTTTATATAGCCATAATTGTTGGATAGTTCTTCCTGGTGAGTCAAAATTTGCTTCTCTGATTCTCACCTGTTAGTCTAAAGTCTGCCTTCTAAAGGTACAGAAAACTATCTTCCAAGTCACAGCTCTTTCTTCTACGTTAAACATCCTTCAATATTTTTATAGTCTTTTATAATAATGATTTCATGATTCTATGCTCTCCTAATTACCTTCCTGGGTTCAATCTCAGTGTATCAATACTTCTTTTAAACATGGTAAAAGGATACCATCTAACTAGAGTACTACACCATCTGTTTTGAACTTACATTTGTTTTTGCAGTCTAAGATTTTATTTGTTTTCATTTTTGCAAATGAGATTCAATAGGTAACTTATATTTAGCTCTAGTTCTACTGAAACATGTAAGTTCTAATCATAAAGTCCTCCACTCTTGCATGCAGTGGACACTGTCCACTTGTTCTGGTGCATAGGCTCTGTGTGCTGGCGGCGTCCCCAGCGGTGACCACTGCTCCTCCAAGTGCCGATCACCTAGGTGGCAGTGGTGGGGAGCCACAAGACCCTGCTGCAGAAGTGCCTTCTGTGCTGACAGTAATACTGAGTTCTTAGTGAAGAAATGGCACGCGGGCAATCATGGCACTGAGGGTGATTTCCTGGTAAGACCAGTCCTGTAGCACGGTTTTGTGGCACTGCTCCTGAAGCTTAGTCTTGAGATAAGTTCTCTAGTCCTCCCAAAGACTCGGAAAGATATCAATATCATTTTCTTAAAGTCATGTATTTAAATTTTTTTTTGAAACTATCACTGCTTACAAAAAATGTTGCATGTCCAGAGGCAAAAAGAACTTTCTTCCCTAAAAGCATTTGAAAGACGCTGACATGATGGCCTATCACCCATGGGCTACTTTGATACGCATTTCCTATAAATAAGAACATTCTCTGACAGAACAACACAACCATCAAAACCAGAAAATTAACATTAATACCTTATTACTACCATTACAGGTTAAACTGTGTCTACCCAAAAAGATATATTTAAGGACCAGTACCTCAGAATGGGACTTTATTTGGGAATAGGGTCATTGCAGATATAATTAATTAAAATAAGGTCACACTTGAGTAGAGTAGGTATCTAATCCAAAATGATATCCTTGTAAAAAGACAGCTGTGTGAAGACAAAGAGACACAGGGAGAAGGTCACATGAAGATGGAGACGAGACTGGTATGATGCATCTACAAGCTATATTCCGAGGATGCCCGGCCATCCATCACCAGCTGCTGGGAGAGAGGTATGACTTCTCCCTCAGAAGGAACCAATCCTGCTGATCTCGGACTTTTAGCTTCCAGAACTATGAGACATTGAATTTCTGTTGTTTTAAGCCACCCAGCTTGTGGTACTTTGTAATTAGACATTAATAAACTGTCTAATTTTAAAACCCCAGTCAAGATTCACCAGTTGTCCTAATAATGTGCTTTTTAAGAAAAGGATCTAGTTCAGAATCACATATTGCATTTAGTTGGCATGTCCTTTTATTCTGTCAGTTTGAATAGTTCCTCAGTCTTTCCTTGACTCTCATGATCTTGACTTCTGAAGATTATAGGTTATTTTGTAGAATGTCTTTGATTTGGGTTTGTCTACTGTTTTCTTGTGTTTAGATTCAGATTATACATTTTTGGCAGGAATGTCACAGAATTGACACCATGTTCCCCTCAATGCATCATATAAGGTAACACACAATTTTGGTTTCTGCCATTACTGATGACATACAATTTATTAGTTGATTGACACGGTGTCTGCCAGG
Organism: Rhinolophus sinicus; assembly: GCF_036562045.2. Classification (NCBI taxonomy): domain Eukaryota; kingdom Metazoa; phylum Chordata; class Mammalia; order Chiroptera; family Rhinolophidae; genus Rhinolophus; species Rhinolophus sinicus. The sequence goes on from NC_133754.1 coordinate 87,869,788, forward strand.
CTTCTCCACTCAAAGTTACTTTCTTTTGCATTTAATCAGTTAAGTATTTTGTGGGGAGGTACTTTGAAACTATGTAAACAGTGCTTTTTTTCCATCAAAGTTTCAATGTATACATTTATTTATTTACTTATATTTGTGTGGACTCATAGTTTCCTATTTTATTCAGTAGGGTCTAATCCATTTCTATGATTATTTTGATGCTCAAATTGTGTATCAAATCTCGTTAGTGAAACCTCCTTCAAGTTGGCTACTATGTTCTTTTTGACATATCTCCATCCATTTTTGAGCCCTTCCTTTTTTCTGGGGTAATGATATGTTCCAGTCACATGTTGTACTTTCCCTGCCCCAGACATTGAATCAGAAATGTCTGATTTTTCTAATTCAATAGCCATAGAATTCATTCCAGTTTCCTCCCTTTCTACATCTAAAACTCCTTCTCTGATAGTAAGAAACTGGGAATTTTGTAATTTTTAATATAACTGCTTCTTTGATTAGTTCCCAGTGTCATATAATCAATCCTTTCTTTCTACCACCATTCCCACCCCTGGCAGAGGTTCCTCTAAACCTAGTGTGGATATAAGGCTCTGACTTCCCATGTTGAGCCCACCCCCACTCGCCACACGTGGATGTTATCGTCTCCTTGGCTCCATGTGGTCACACAGAAGCTTAACACCCTGTGTTGGGCTATCTACTCTGTTTTCGTGTACATTCTCTTCTCATGACCATATAAGCTCGGGCTCCCCGTACCAGGCCATTCTACCCCTCAGCCTGCACGTGGACTACAAACATCCTTACTCTGCTTAGCCTCTGACTGTCCACATTAGGCCATTCTTCTACGGGGACATATGCCCTCCTCACCCACCCAGGCTCTCATTTCCTATGCTGGGCTGCCCTCCCTGAGTGGACAGGGGTTTCCTTGGGCTTTGATACCTCCTGCCTTGCCACAGGGATCCCCTCCTCACCACGCTCAGGATATTCTCCTTGCTGGACCCCATCTCCTACTTCAATGTAGATAATATCCTTCTCACCTCTTTTGGGCTCTGCTACCTCAACCTAGGTCACCTCCAACCCTGTGAATGTCCTCACACTGCTGCCTCCCATGCGTGGACACTTTCGTCACCCTGCTGGGGCTATGGCACCCCTGCCAGGCCGTGCCTCTGTGCAGCTGTCCTCCCCACTCAGCAGCAGGCTATACTGAGTGTGGATGTTTTATCCAACTCAGGCTCTGACTCTACTCCAGACCACACCAGCGTGTGAACGATCTGACCCTGCAGGCTCCCACAACCCATGTCAGGGTACCCCCAGCACCCCACCCCCCAATGGCCGCCTCACTGTTTGACCTCCGTGTCTCAATGTCAGCTTGCCCTCACAGGTGAATGCTCTCACCTTATTGAGGCACTGACTCCCCGTGTTGAGCCACCCTACATCCTGACGACTTCCTGATCCTGCTCAGAATCCCACACCCCAGAGTCCCGCACCCCACACCACACCCTCTCCTCAGCCTGCTCAGACTGAGTCCCTGTACCGGTCACTTGCATATTCCTTCCTTGCTCCGTCTGGGCTCTGCCTCTGCACTAGGCTATTCTCCTATACAATGAACTCCTCACCTAGTTTAGGCTCTGAAACCCTACTCTGCGGCACTGCAGCTCCATTCCCACTAGCAGTGCTGCTATAGACGGAATGTTTGTGTCTCCCCTAAATTCGTATGTTGAAACCCTAGGCCCCGTGTGAAGGTGTTAGGAGGTGGGATCTTTGGGAAGTGATAGGGTCATGAGGATAAAGCCCTCCTGAATGAGATTAGGGTCCTTGCTGAAGAGACCCCAGAGGGCCCCCTAGCCCCTTCCACCATTAGTCAGTAGTCTGCAACCGGGAAGAGGTCTCTCGTTAGAACCTGACTATGCTGGAACCCGATCTGGAACTTCCAGCCTCCAGAACTAACGGTATGTAAGACCTAAGTTTCTGTTGTTTATGAGCCACCAGTCCACGTATTGCTCTGGCAGCTCTCATGGACTAAGACCTCTATATCGTTCTACCCACCTGCTGGTTTTAGGACTGAATTGTCAAGAAGGAAAGGGAAGAAGGAATGGAAGAGTCTCAGTATCATCTTAATAAACTCCTTTTGTGTTTAACTGACAAGAGTTAGTTTCAAAAGGAACTCTAATACACATAAATACAGTACCAGTGTAGTTAATTTTCAAATCAAAATGTAGAACTTTATATTTATTCCTATTAAATTTTATTGGTTTTGATCTATCATTTCAAAATATTCTGATCTTTTTGAGCTTGACATTTACTTAGTGTTATTAGTTGTCCGTGGTAACTTTCTGGCACCTCAAAGTTTTATAAACATGTTATTTATTTTTGTCAAAGCTACTGATTAAAAAATGCACAGAAAGAGGGCCCCAGAGAAGAAAGTCCTGGATAATATAACTTAAGACACATCTTAGACTGGCAATGGGCCAGTGATGATTTTTTTACTTTATGTTCTCGTAAAGCTATATAAGGCGTGACAAATAAGCTTGAGGAAATAAGAGTGCTTGCTTATTCTCTTGGTCTCTTATTAAATGAATGAATAGATGAAGAACATAAGGTTCTCGTTGTTGCTGAAGTGCAACTGTGGAAGCAATGTTGCAAAACAAACCATCAAAATGTGTATCTGATGAATTCATGATCAACATAATTAGGGGTTATATGTAACTGATGTTCTTGGGTTCTATGATTCCACAGATAGGAACAGTATGTCCAAAAGGTATGGTTTAATAATAATCTCCATGACTAATTATATGCCAAATCCTACATAACAGACGCTCTCTCTTTCTCTCTTTATACAAACAAGTTTAAAACAGACGTAAAAATAACCACTAAATTGCTTAATATAATCTGACTAATATAATACTAAGTGGCAGAACTCACACCCAGGTAACACGTGCTTAACTACTGTCCTATCAGGTTAATAAAACTAAATAATCATCAGTATCTTTGTTTGTTTTTCTAAAGTATATAATTGGAAGGGGCCAGGGCACATAAACTATTCAGGCATAATTGATCTGTATATTCTTTTTATTTTATTTTATAACTTTCTCTCTTGTATGTAGCAGCATGGAATAATATCAAAGCAGAAGTGATATGACAACGCAAAACCAATAGATATTTAATTAACAAATTCTTATTCTTCAGCCCTATTTATTCATTTTGAGGTGTCACGAAAGAAAACAGAAAAAGAAAGCCATATCTTCCTCTCAATAAGGAGGGTTTTTAGACAGAACTGTTTGTCTATATAGACTGTATTTACTTGGCACATAAAAATGCTCTAGAAATGTTTATCTTGCTCATTCAATTTAATTAAACATTTACTGAACATTCTCTATGTGCTGGGTGATATGAAAAGCACCAGGGCTACAAACATAAGTAAAATTTAATTCCTGCCCTCAATTATTTTTGTATGTGTCTCCAGGGTTAGGAGAGGAGTGGAACTGAAGAAAGATCTTGTCTGCCAACAATTCACAGAACAGATGATGTCTAAAGCACGGGACCAATTTATCGTGAGGAAAGCCAGCTCTACAACAGAATCTTAAGAGTTTATCACATATTCTCTATGAAATATGCTTCTAGGACCTTCCCAGTAACCCAAATTCGGAAACCTTGACTAATTCCCTATTCTGCATACCTCCCCAAAAAAGCAAAACTAAGAAGCAGCCTTTAGCACATGTTCCAAAGATCTATTAATACTAAACCTAAAGATTTTCTCATTCAATACATTTTTACATTCCTAGGTAAAATTACCAGGCAAAAACAAATTACTTTTCACAATATCTATCATCATACAAGACAATCTGTTGATATGCTATCAAAGCACTTCACTAAAAGAACAGAAAAACATCAAGTTGTTAGATCTGTTTTAAAATATCTTTTAACAGGGAAAAAAACCTGAGATTCGAGGTAGTACTCTGATTTCAAAAGTAATAATGTATTTGTGCTCAAACCAATGCACATTGGCTTAAAATGACAAAAATGAGGTATGGGTCTGAATCAGGCAGTATAAATAAACCTAAACGATGAGCAGAATAAAAGTAATAACTACACATTCAGATATTTAAGAGTTGCGCAGCGTCTACAAGGACATGTAATAACACAAAGAGTAAAGGAAGACAGATTTTGGACAGGACTCAGAAAGAATGGCATGGAACAATAAAAAATGATCAAATCAAATGAACAAAGTATGTTTTTTTCCATTATAAATATGAAACACATTTTGAAAAACAAATATTGAAAAGTCCTTGTTTCTGGCCCATAATTTATTTCCATTTCCCGCTCTCTTTTTTGCAGGGATCGTAGAGAGGGAAGAGAGAGAAGGTCAGCAATGCATTTCAAAGAATATTTGTGACATTTTATTGAACACTTCTAGATGTTTATAGTAGGAAGATTTTTAGGTAACCACGTATTAACAGAATAGGCAGACATCACTGATCTTTCAGAACTGTAAATTGGATGTTAACTTTCCTTCAATGGTTCTTCATTACCTTTACAATAAAGTTCAAAGTTCTTAGACTAGCAGATAAGCCATTTCTAGATCTGAAGTTTTCAGATTCATCTCCATCCATACAACTTTTTAGCAATTCAGATTTCTTTGCAGTTATTCAAATAAATCAAATTATTTTTTCCTTCTGTAGCTTTTGTACACTGTTTCTTCTGCTTGAAATGCTTTCTTAAGCCCCTTTTCCATTTGACCAACTACTATTTTCCTTAAAGACACTTTTGTGTCTTTCTCCTTGAAGAATTTTTTCCCTGACATATTATTACTCTGTGTTATAATACCCCTCTTATGCCCCCACAACACTTTATGTGTATCTCTTATGGCTCTTTTTATACTGTAATACAATTGTTCATTTTATCCCTTTCTTCCTTATTACACTGTGTTCTTGGCAGAAACCGTATCTTAGTTTTCTCTGAGTCCCCTGCAGCTGGCAGTTACCTCAGGAGATACTTAGTAAACTCATGAAAACAGTATCAGCAATTTGTCTCTCCAAGCGTTATGTTATAGCAGAAAAAGTACTATATTGAGTCTGCCCATAACTAGCTATAACTCACAAATCCTAACTGCCAATAAAATAAGGGGATTATTTAGATCTTTAAAGTTGCCTATGACCTCTGTCAACTTTGTTTTTGTTTCTATAAACTCTTAATAGGTAATAAAACTATTTTTAAAAGGTAGCCTTTAATTCAAATGCTTATTAATTTATACTTGATTTATCTCAATTCTTTGGGTTTCACTATAGAGCTTTCTTTTATTAATATAGTGGCTGTGAAGAGAAAAGCTTTCCTAATTTGATGGCCTTTCAGCCATAAGATCCTATTTTTCTCTCAGCTTCACTGGCATTTGATTTTTCTTCCCTTAAGACATTCTCTTTGTTATCTGTTGCCTTCACCTCTATTTCTATTCTTAACTTTTTACTTAGCTCTAGAACTAGTTCAGGAAGATGAATGCCACGTGACAGAAATCAGTGATGGCAAAAATGAAGAAAAGGAAGAGGATGAACTCCAGCAGGCAGACTTTTTTCGTCCTACCTTCTTTTCTTGCGTGGAGTGAGGGCACACTGGTCTTTACAAAGACTGAAACCCCAGGCCCTCGTTCACTACTACTCCTTCCACTATCACATCTTTTAATTTTGGAAAAACAAAAACATAAACAAAGAGGGAAGAGCTTTTTACTTTATGTCTGGTTGCCCTCACCCTTTGCTGTGTTTTTAAACTCTGCCCTGTCATTTTAAGACAAAGTCTCTACTCTTATAACTGGTCACATAGAGAGAGGAGTCTCCCTTTTCCTAATCAGACCAGTCCTACTGAAGCAAAGAAATGTGTTTCTGCCTAAAAATATCTTCACATAGTAGTTAGTTTCTACTATTAGGATATTGTTAGTACTACAGTCATATTATAAATCAGATAGGTCCTGACTGAAGGGGTAACTGCCATATAAAAAAATCAACTTAATTGATTTTATGAGGGAGAGGGTTTACAAATTACAGTTACAACTGACTTTTACAATATAAGTTATTTAAAAATCAGACTCTGGCTATCCAACTGCAATTAGCAGTTTTTATATTTTAAATCACACTAGAATAGTAATGAATATCCTCATTTGCAGATGTGTTTGAAAAGACCAATGTTATATTAGTTAAAGGCTTCTACTATAATGGACATTTATTGAAAAAAATTTGAAAAGAGATGTACACATAAACCTAAGGTGTGTGTTCTATTAGAAACTTAAATTCTAAGAGGTACCCAGTATAAAAAAAAAATTATCTCTATGAAAACCTAACTGACAAGTAAAGACAGGCAAAGTTTATTATATTGCTTATAAATTCTACTACCTGGTTTCTTTTAAGCCCATAATATGTGGACCCTTCCTATTTTGAAGTTACCTTACTTGTCACACAACAGATTTAAATTAATTTAGAGAAAGTGCTAACTCTAAAACATGTAAGGTTTAGATGGCAGGCTAAATATTTTAATTGTAATTACTGAGCTAATTGCCTCTCTAGAACGAGGTGTATTTCTTCTTTGATTAAGTCAAGTAGACAGTCCAGGAAAAATGGGGTCCTGGTTTGCCTGGGACAATCTTGGCTGACACCATTTGTCTTGGAGTAATTGCTAGTGTCCTCTTTGATTCTCAGAAGTATCATGGGTTGGATGATAAAGCATATATGGTCACCCTATTTCTAACATGCTCTTTTCAAATGAAAGCACAACTATTATTTAGGTACCCTAAATATGTAGAAGGCCCACAACTGAAGGGAATATAAAGAAATGTAAGAAATGCTATCTGCCCTCAGAGTGCTTAATGCTTAGTTGAAAAGACTGAATAAACATACAAAATTTAAATAGCTTTTAAAATATAACTAGAAGAAATGTTACAACATACGTAGTTACTTGCTAATGAATGGCACAATAACTAGTATAACGGGATTTCACAGGAGGTGGGGTAACTTTCTATTAAACTATTAACACCACGGGCACCCAACATCACCATTCTGAGTGCCTTATATGTGCCAGGTCTGGTTTAGAGAGCTTTACACATAGATGTTAAGCCTCACAATTGTCCTATGAGGTCTACTATTATTTCACAAGGATGGGAATTTCACTGATGAGAAATGTTTCTGAGAGAGGTTAAATACCATATGAAACTTCATACAGCTAGTAAGTGACAGAGTTGGTATTTAAACTCAGGTTCTCTAATTAAAAGCCAGTGACCTATTTATTGCTCTTGTTTTCACATAGGGTGGTAGTTTTCAACCGGAGGTAATTCTGCCCCTAGGGACATTTGGTGATATCTAGAGACATTTTTGTTTGTCACAAATGTGTGTGGGGGGGTGGCTAGTGAGTAGTGTGGAAGGAATGCTCACTAAAGACTTCACACACAAAAAAACCTTTTAAAGATAAGATCTGAGCTCAGTCTGGAAGCACTGGTAGCATTTGGATAGGCCGGGGGATGGTGGTGATAAGGGTGAATTCTAGATAAGAAGAATAGTACACAAAGTACAAGACAGATTCTAGAGATAGTGAATAAGTCAATTTACCAAGATTGAAATAAAACAGCATTGAAAGGCAAGTGGGAAGACTAGAAAGATGAAATGATCTTTTAAAAAGACTAAGGAACCTGAACTGGATTCACTGAAGATTTCGGACCAGGGGGGTGACATGAACAATATAATATTACAGTCAGATTAATCAAGAAACCAGGGCAAAGAGACTAATTAGGATGTTACTGCAATAAATAGGTAATTCAGAGTTTGTGCGTTGGTGTGGTGGTATTGAGAAAGAGGAAGAAACCACAAGCATACACACTTTTATGTATCATAAATTTTTATCTTGTCTCAAACAATAAATTACCATTCTTACCTGTAATGCACTGAAACTGTCCATCTTCTCTTCTTATTGTAAATGCTTCCCCTGGGTTAACTTGTACCAGAATAACCTTAAAATAAGGGGAAGAAGTATTAATCAAAACAACAACAGAGCAAATTAGTATATCAAGATATTAAATGTTGCTAGTAAGAGAGTAGATGTGAGCTATCTAACCATATGAAACTGGGAAGGAAAATGGGACTTACACATTTTACACATTTGTTAAAAAAGTATCATTTCATTTTTCTAGAGGCCAGACTTAAGCCAAAAGTAAGGAACTAAAAATAGATAATGGCAAACTTCTATTAGAAAGTCAATAAACTTCACTCTGAAACAAAGATGGAGTCAAACCATAGACTATTTGGGTCATCGATGCTTACATAATTTATCAGTTAATTGCGTTTTTTAAAAAAATAAATTATAAATTTATAGGCAGAGCATGAGATAAGCATACTTGAATTATTATGACATCTCAAATTATATTCGAGAATGTGTTAAATCAATCCCACAATTTAGTTTTCTTTTCATTATATAGGTAATATACTAATCTGATGATGTTTGAAAAACAGAAAACTGGAAAATCTGAGGTCCTTCTATCCTAAGATAAACATTATTAATATTCTCATACAGGTCTTAGTCTTGTTCTCTACATATGCAGGCTTCACTTTTTCCCCTTAAATATAGATATACGAGTAAGATCTCCAATTCTGTATCTTTTTGTAGTTTAATATATAAAAAGACTTTTCCATGTTATTATTCAAACTATTTAATGAAATGACTATACCATAAATCACTTCGCCATTCTCCTAATATAAGGAATTTACGTAGTTTTCAATTTTCCCATTATTATAAATGCAGAAGTGAGCATTTTGGTATTGTAGTTTTTCCCTCTATAATTAGTATTGCTCCCTTATGATATATTCTCAGAAATAGAATTCTTGCTTCTGTTGCTGAACTGTTTAAAAGGGTTTTATTAATTCATATTCCCCCTCATAGTCTATGAGAATATCTTTTTGCCCTATTTTTTGCCACCCTGGAAAATCACAGTTTTAAAATCTTTGCTACCATGATAGATGAAAACAATATACTACTATTTTCTAATTTATACTTGATTATTAATGAGGTTAAATGTTATCTTTATGTTTGTTACTAGCGCTTTTGTAAACCGGCAGTTTATGTCACTTTACCCATTTCTCTTTTGGGGTCTTAAGCGTTCTTAGCGATTTGGATGAATTCTTTGCATATTGATAATGTAATACTGTACTACATCATGCTGCAAATATTTTTCCATTTTGTTTTCTCCTTAATTTTTAATACAATTATTTTCTTGCAGCCAATGTTATCTATTTTTGCCTTTGTGAACATTTTCTATTGCTTCTAAATTTAACTTGCACTGGCTATCAAATACTTGAAATGTGGTTAGTCTGTATTGAGATGTGCTGTAAGTGTAAAATACATAACTGGTTTTCAAAGACTTAGTACAAAAACACCAACAATGTAAAATATCTTGTTAATTTTTATATTGAGTACATGTTGAGATAATGTTCTGGACATACTGGGTTAAATAAACATTATTACAATTAATTGCACCTGTTTTTAGTTTTTTAATGTGGTTACTAAAAATTTTTAATTTACTTATGTGCTCGTATTATATTTTCATTGGACAGTGCTGACCTAGAGGTTTGATAAAAATACAAGTTCCTATTTTCTTCTAACTTTTAGATAATTTAATTGCATATATTTATTTCTTTAATGTATCTAAAATTTATCTGGAGAAGATTCAAAAAAGTATCTTTCCCTAGAGAGCTAACCAATACAATTTGCTACATTTAAGATATGTCCTCTTAACACACAACATACTCCTGCCTGTCTTACCCATACCACTATCTATTTTGACAAAAGCAGCTTTGGAAATGTTTTAATCATTTTAAACACTATAGCTTTAGAAATATCTTTTCTGATGGTGTCCCTCAATCACAACTCTTCTTGTTCAAATATTCCTTTTGATACTGACTGGTGATAAGAAAAGTAAAGTGCTACTGAGCACACAGGACCAAGTATCTCAATTAGCCTGTTATCGAGCATGTGTGTGTACTTGTGTGCACGTTGTATATGTTTGCACGTGTAATTGCTTTCTAGAGAATGTAAAATTTAAGTTCAGTCATAGAGACTGAGCAGGAACTAATTTGGCAAGAAGAGTGGGAAGGCCTTTCAGGTAAAGAGAAGAGCAAGTGCAAAGCTCCAGGAAAGGCAATGTCATAAACAGTTTATCATATTCAATGAACCAAAAGAAAAAAGAAGTTCTATAGCTCTATATGGGTGGAGCACGGGGCGGCAACACTGGAAAAAAGGTGAAACATGCTGGGAAAGATACACACAAGCCAGGTTATGAAGCGTCTTGTGAGCCATTTTAAGAGCAATGAAGAGTATCACTTAAGCAGGTAGTGCTATAGAGGATTAAAAAGTACAAACGGACAGTTACAAAATAGCCATAGGGATGTAAAATAAAGCATAGGGGATATAGTTAACAATATTGTAGTAACTATGTATGGTGTCAGATGGGTAATAGATTTATTGGGGTGATCACTTTGTGAGTTATATAAATGTCTAGTCACCGTTGTACACCTGAAACTAATATAATATTGTATGTCAAATGTAACTGAAAAATAATAATTATTAAATGCAAGAAAAAGTAACACAAAAAGGTATTATAATGAAAATGTCACTGACTATAAGTGATAAAAATACCCTTTTATGTACATTAATGAAGACTACAAAAATCTAAAGAAAAGTAATTAAAATTTAATGCTCTTTAAATTTCCTAAAAAATAACAGAAAAGATACAATGACTTGGAGGTTATGGAAGAAGAGAGATTTAAAAGGATCAAATATAAAATTTTACTTAGGGAAGGAACTAAGTTTCAAAAAAAGAAGGATAGTAGAAAAAGACATCTTTGGAGTGAGGAAGGAAAGAAAAGGACCAAGGGAAATACATATCAGACATCGGCAAGCCTGATACGAACACGTCTAAACAAACAAAGCAAACAAAAGTAAGAGCTGAAGGAGACTGAGATATCATTTAGTCCAATCAAGATTTACTTTTTAAAAAGTGAATATTCATATATCATATCTGATTATTGCTGTGATTGGGTAAACAATTCAAAACCATTCAAATAACTGTTCTCTTACATAGTCCACTCCTAATGCATTTTTAAACTGAATTTATAGAAACTAAACACTTCAAATGAGGCTAATTCAAATGAATTTATTATAAAAAATATAGAACTTAGGTACCACCTTGGAATCTAACCTACTGAATAAAAGTGCCAAAATGTATTTATTTATGTTTTGTCTGCACAAATAAACTTTACTGAAATGTCATAAGGCATATATGTTTATTAATAATATTTGCATATATTTTAATGGAAACACAGTAATAAGTGAACAATATTTTAAAAATATAACCACCTAGGTATAAATTATACCTACTATCTAGTATTCAACCGCAATTAACCACTGCTAAATACAACTGAAAATATTCTTTTGCATTTCAAAGATAATACAATATTCTTTGGTCACTTGCTGCAATTTTACTTAATTGCTCTCAGTCTAAGATCTTTACATGTAAAATGAGAATAAGAAAAACAGCAATCTTTCACCTGACCCACAGCACCATTCAAGTGTATTAGATAAGAAGATGTGCACTAGATGAAATGGAATACATCTTAGAATCACCCTGGGAATTTTTCAGAATACTGTATAGGTATTATCCAGAGGATGATTAGTCTGGTATTTTTACCCTAATCTCAGGGAAATAATCAGGTTTTCTAATGTAATTGATCATAATTTGTTAAGGTGGCCATCAGAATAATTATGCTATTATTTATTGCTCCATAAAATATCACTACTTTAAATACTAAAGAATTAGGTAAAAGATATAAGGTTAGTTCTAATATTCTATAATCTCTAAAGAAAACAATAGGGGGAAAAACTACCTTATTAAAAGTGATTTGTTGTGTGCAGTTAACAGAAATTTAACCTTTTGAATTTAAGAATTGTTTTATTGGTTTTTTTTCAATTATTTTTTCAGTTACACTTGACATTCAATATTATTTTGTATTAGTTTCAGGTGTACAGCATAGTGGTTAGACATTTATATAATTTATATAGTGGTTTTCATATTACTCTAGTAACCATCTAGCACTATACACAGTCATTGCGACATTACCGACTATATTTTCTATGCTGTACTTTACATCCCCATGACTATTTGCAACTATCAATTTGCGTTTCTTAATCCCTTTACCTTTTTCACCCAGTCCTCCAACCCCCCTCCTCCCGGCAACCATCAGTTTATTCTCTGTATTTTAGGAAGTAATTTTAAAGTTTGTTTCTACAAAACTCTAACAGTTGAAATTGTTTATTTTGAGGAATATACACTTAATTGTAAAATATTTAAGGATGTATTTATTTCTAAAAATGTTCACCTATATTATTATAAAATATAATCTATGAAAACACAGTCATTGAAAAAATACAGAAAAAACATTTACAGACAGCGTCAATCTTGCAGGTATTTTTCTCCTCTCCACCCCAAAGGACAGGCAACTTCCATTCTTCACTGTATATTAGGAATGACATTAAGTTAGATCCGAGGAGAACAAGGTAAGTACCTCACTACTTTATTTCTAAAACTCAGTAGAGGGGTTAGCAGACAGAGCAAGAAAACCAACCCAGAAATCGAAAACATGTTCATGCTTTCCAATATTTGCAAATGTATGAATCTTGGCTACCACATCAGTTGGTTAAGGCTGCCATAACTAAGTACCACAGACTGGAATGCTTCAACTGAAATTTGTTTTCTCACAATTTTGGAGGTTAGAAGTTTGAGATCAAGATGTCGGAAGGGCTGGTCTCTTCTGAGGCCTCACTCCTCACCTGGTAGATGGGACATATTCTGCCTGTCTTTTCACATGACCTGCCCTCTGTGTGTGTCTGTGTCCTCATATCCTCTTATTATAAAGATACTAGTAAAAGGGAAATTCCTATTGGATTAGAGCCCACACTAATGACTTCATTTTAGCTTAATTACCTCTTTAACTATTCCATCTCTACACAGTCACATTCTGAGGTACTTACTGGGTGTTAGGGCAGATGTCAACATATGAATTTTGGGGTGGGGTAGGGAAACACAATTCAGCCCATAACAGCAACCCTCAAATTACAGAAAGCACAAGAATAAAACTGTCTGGAATGCCTAATCTTTTTCCCCCTTCCTTATCCTACTGCGTCTTTGTGCGTAAGGGTCCAACTTAATGAGAGTAACAATAAAAGGGAAAATCCTTTGGGCCTTGTACGCTTGAATAATAGTTAACGTACCTTTAGCAATGTAGTTTCTAATCCATGGTTGAAGGCCTTCAAATTAACTCAATACTCACTGGATTGTTGTTAATGACTAAATGAGTTAACATAGCTCAAGTGCTTGGGACAGTGCCTGACATATAGGAAGCACTAGTTTTATGTACATGTTAGCCGCTGTTACTGTAAGCACTGTATGTGCAGCTGTTAGTATTATTCTTAATATTGTCAGTGCAGACCCACTGCTTTGAGGATTTGCCCCTAGCCTAGGAGAAGTAGACCAATTTACATGGAAGAGAGGATAATATACCCAGAACACAATGTTTATGAGATTTCTCCTAAACTGGTCTGGGACCTATCTGCTTCTTATTTTCTATTACTTTCCTGTACTGATCACAAATAACTGTATTGGTCAGATCTACTCACCTGATCTGACCCCCAATGACCTCTTTCTTTACCCAAAGATAAAGGAAATATTGAAAGGAATGACATTCAGGACATTAAGGGTAATATGACAACAGCTCTGATGGCCATTCCAGAAAAAGAATCCCAAAATTGCTTTGAAGGGTGAACTAGGTGCTGGCATTGGTGCATAGCTTCCCAAGGAAGGAGACCATTGTGATATTCAGCAATGAGGTATGTAGCACGTTTTCTGGGATGAGTTCTCGAACTTATTTGTCAGACCTCATATATATAATTTAATATTTAAAATATTAGTACCCTTATAACTTTAACTACAAAGTTGTTTGTAAGATTTAAATAATTTAAACCATAGTGTTTTTTTCAAACTACAAATAACTATAGATTTAATAAAATTATTCTAGGGTAAGCACAACGAGTGATTGATTTTAAGTTTACTACAAAACTGGCAAATCTGTAGCTTTTATCCCCTATTTGAAGCTGTATATATTTTTTAAAAAGTATCATGATTTTACTTCCTTAACATATAAATACAAAGGCATTAGCTATAAATTACAAAAATTTATATAAATTACAGTACTAAATCAGAAACATGCTTATCTAGAAAGCTACTTTAAACCTTAGCACTTTACATCTTGTTTGCATCCTCTTTAATTTTCTCATTCAACTGCTGCTACGTCTACCAAAGGCTGCTGTAAGATTCAACAGATTCTGCTCCAGGTGTTCCAATTTGTTCCATTCAATGAATACTAACGTAAAACATCACTGGCAATTTTAACCTCAGATTACCCTTAGTCTAATAGGTCAACTTTACAAATTTCATTCTGGGTAGTATCTTAAACCATTTTATACCTATCTGGTGAAGAGACACATAAAGGCGGGATGTTAAAGGTATAATCTATCAGTATACTCATTAATTCCTACTTCAAACCTTGCTTTCTAATCAAATTAGCCCATGTACAGTAAGCTTCCTGTTGTACATGAATGTATCAAGTCACCATAGCAACCAAATCAACGAAGAGCTGTAGTAGCATCTGTTTCTGGATCATCCAACATCAGTTAACAAGTTGGAATTGAAGTGTGCTGTTCCCAAATACATTTTATTTTAAAGCCATAGTTTTATTTATTTTTGCTCTCTGATCTTGGAGTATGTCGGTATATTTACAGTTTATAAATACTATATGCAGATACATACCCCTGTACAAATAAGAAAGTTGACAGTCACTATGCAAACAGTTTAACATATACTTAGAAATAACCTATTAATGCGTTAATTCTGCAACTGACTTCAAGTTTAACAGATTTATCAATGAAAATTGGTTAACAGTCTTTTAACAGTAATTTATTTCTGGATTCTAGCAATCACATTTATATTACATAAATACATACCTAAAACATGCAGAGGGGTTTTAAAATACTTGAGATATAATCCACATACCATAAAATTTACTCTTTAAGGGGTACAATTCAGTGATTTCTAGTACAAATGCTGAGTTGTACAACCATCACCAAAGTAAATGTTAGAACATTTACATCACTTCAAAAAAATTTTTTGTAGACTTTTGTGACTGGTTTCTTTCACTTAGTATAAAGTTTTCGAGGCTCATCCAAGTTGTAGCATATATTGAAATACTTCATTCTAGTTTATGGCCAAATAACATTCCATTGTATGGATATACTATTTATCTAATCATCTGTTGATAGAAATTTGGATTGTTTCCATCTTTGGCTATTATAAGTAATGCTGTGCAAGTTTTTACATGGATATAGGTTTTTGTTTCTCTTGTGTATATACCTAGGAGAATTGCTGGTTAATCTGGTAACTGTATGTTTGTTTAAGGAACTGCCAGACTGTTTTTGAAGTAGATTTCCCAGTTTACATTCCCACCTGCAGTGAATTTATGAGTATTTCAATTTTTCCATATCTTTGTCAACACTTGCTACTATCTGACTTTTTGATTCTAGTTATTCTAATAAGCGTAAGTGGTAGGTATCTCATTATGGTTTTCATCTGCATCTCCCTAATGACTAAGGATGTTGAGTAACTTTTCATGTGCTTATTGGCCATGTGCATAACTTCTTTGAAGAAATGACTATTTAAAACCTTTGCCTACTTTTTAATTGGTTTGTCTTTTTATTGTTGAGTTGTAAGAGTTTGTGTTTTTTTTTTGGTGTGTGTGTGTGTGTGTATACACTAAATACAAGACCCTTATCAGAGACATGATTTGCAAACATTTTCCCTATTTTGTGGGTTGTCTTTTCAGTTTCTTGAAAGTGTCCCTTGAAACACAAAATTGTTCAATTTTAACGAAGGACACTATATTGCATTTTTTTCTCTTACTGTGCTGTTGGTAACATCCAGGAAATCAATGCCTCACTGAAAATCATGAAGATATATCCCTATATTTTATTCTAAGAGTTTTATACTTCAGCTCTTATCTCAGGCCTTTGATTCATTTTGAGTTAATTTTTGGATATTGTATGAGGTAAGAGTCCAACTTCATGTTTTGCCATGTGCATATCCAGTTGCCTCAGTACCATTTGTTGAAAAGACTATTCATTTTCCATTGAATCATTTAGGCATCTGTCAAAAATCAACTAACCATAAATGTAAGGGACTGTTTCAGGACCCTCAATTCCATTCCATTGATCTGTATGTCTATTCTTATGTCAGTATCACAGTCTTGATTACTGTAACTTTACAGCAAGTTTTGAAATTGTAAAATGTTGAGTCTTCCAACTTGGTTCGTTTTCAAGACTGATTTAGCTATCCTGGGTTCTCTTCATTTCCACATGATTTTTAGGGTCTGTCAATACTTAAGCTGGAATTATGAAGGGTGATGTGTTGCATCTGCACAACTTAGATAGCACTGCCATCTAAACAATATTAAGTCTTCTGATCTAAGATCACAGGGTGTCTTTCCACTTATGTAAGGCTTACTTTCAATAGTGTTTTGCAATTTTCAGTGTACACGTCTTGTACTTCTTTTGTTAAAATTTCTTCCTATTTTATTCTTTTTGATACTACTGTTAAGTGGAAATGTTTTTATAATTTCATTTTCAGATTGTTTATTGCTAGTATAAAAATACAATTGATTTTTCTATACTGAACTTGCATTCTACAACCTTGCTGAACTCATTATCATTCTAATAGTTTTTTTAGTGGATTCTTTAGGATTTTCTTTTCATAAGATCATGTCATCTGAGAATAGAGATAGTTTTATTCCTTTTCTAATCCAGATGGCTTTAATTCCTTTAATTGCTATTTGCCCTGGCTATAATTCCCAGTATAACATTGAATAAAAAGAGAGCAGGATATCCATGTCTTATTCTTGATCTTAGAAGAAAAACATTCAGTCTTTCACCATTACGCATGTTAGCCGTTGTGTTATTATAGATGTTCTTTATGAGGTTGAGGACTGAGTATTTTTATCATGAAAGGGTGTTAAATTTTGTCAAATTCTTTTTCTGAGTCTACGGAAATAACAATGTGGTTTCTGTCCCTTTTCTATAATGTGGTGTATTACACTGATTACTTTATGATGTTGAACTTATTTTGCATTCCTGAGATAAATCCTACTTAGTTGTGGTGTATAATCCATTTTACATGTTGCTGTATTTGGTTTGCTAGTATTTTTTTGAAGATTTTGTCTGTACTCATAAGGGATATTGATCTGGAGTTTTCTTGTGATATCTTTATGTAGTTTAGGTTTGGTGTTAATTCTCCTTTAACCATTTGGTGGAATTCACCAGTGAAGCCATCTGGGTCTGGGCTTTATTTTGTTAAGATTTTTGGTCACAAATTCAATCTCTTTAGTTGCTATAGCTCTATTCAGATTTTATTATTTTTAAGTCAGTTTTGGTAGTTTGTGTCTTCCTAGATATTTGTCCAGGTCATCTCGGTTATCTATTTGTTAGTGTGTAACTGTTCATAGTATTCCCTAATTATCTTTTTTATTTCTATAGTATCTATAGTAACATCTCCACTTTCATTCTTGATTTTAGTAAACTGATTCTTTTCTTCTTGATTAAAGGGTTGGCAATTTTTCTATCTCAAATAATTAACCTTTGGTTTTGTTGATTTTTCTCTATTTCATATATTCCCACTCTAAACTTTACTATTTCCTTCATTTTGCTTGCTTTGCATTTAGTTTAGTCTTATTCGTCTAGTTTCTTAATGAAAGGTTATGTTATTGATTTGAGGGTTTTTTTTGTGTTCATTTTTATTAGAAACTAACTGAATACAAAACAAAATCCAAACAGCAATATTTCAAAAACAACCATACTCTCTTCCTGAAACAACTTGAAAAAAAACACAACAAAACACCTGCTCCAAACTCATCAAGTCATATACAAGGGCAAACAATTAACTTCGAGAACTCATCCTAGAAAAAGTGCTACATGCCTCATTGCTGAATATCACTACAGTCACCTTCGAAGTCCTCCCCTTGGGAAGGTATGCACTGACGCCAGCACCTAGTCCACCCTTCAAAACAATTTTGGAGTTCTTTTTCTGGAATTGGCATCAGAGCTGTCGTCGTATTACCCTTGATGTCCTGAATGTCATAAAATGTCTTCCTTTCAATATTTCCTTTATCTTTGGGTAAAGAAGAAGTAATTGGGGGCCAGATCAGGTGAGTAGGGAGGGTGTTCCAACACAATTATTTGTTTACTGGCTAAAAACTCCCTCACAGACAGTGCTGTGTGAACTGGTGCATTGTCATGATGCAAGAGCCATGAATTGTTGGCGAAAAGTTCAGGCCATCTTTTTCACACAGGCTTTTCAGCACTTCCAAATAGTAAACGTGGTTGACTGTCCAGTTGGTACAAATTCATAATGAATAATCCCTCTGATATAAAAAAAGGTTAGCAACATTGTTGCAATAAGTTCGCGAACTTAATTGTCACACCTCATAAATTTTATATACACACACACACAGCTTTTTGGATTTCAATCATACCTCAATAAAGTGGTTTAAAACATTTAAAACATATAATACACAGTTCAAAAATAAAACTTTTTAAAAAACCAAATGACCTCTATCAGTTGCAAGGGGGTGGGAGGATAGGACAAAGGTTTATTTCATGTGAATCCTCTAATAACTTCTTGCATTAATCTAAAACAAACTCATATCACCCAGTTCATATTCTTTTTAGAAATCAAGTTGATTTTTTTTAACTGAATCTTTTAATTTATTTGGGGGTTGGAGAAATTAGCTATATATTATTTAATATTTCTTGATGCATAATATTTGCCCAAATTTAATGGTATCTCTACAGTATCTTTGTCAACCTCTGTGCGTTTAACTTAGACTGGTGCACCACTACCACTAACCCCCTATTTTTTTCAATTTTTATTTTTCAATTACAG
The DNA here is from genome assembly GCF_036562045.2 of Rhinolophus sinicus. Classification (NCBI taxonomy): domain Eukaryota; kingdom Metazoa; phylum Chordata; class Mammalia; order Chiroptera; family Rhinolophidae; genus Rhinolophus; species Rhinolophus sinicus. The sequence continues at coordinate 87,888,839 of NC_133754.1, forward strand.
TTGACATTGAATATTACTTTATATTAGTTTCAGGTAAACAGCACAGTGGTTAGACATTTATATGATTTACAAAGTGATCCCCTCAGTCTAGTACCCACCTGGCACTATACACGGTTATTACAATATTATTAACTATATTCCCTATGCTGTACTTTACAACTCCATGATTATTTTGTAACTACCAATTTGTACTTCTTAATCCCATCAACATTTTCACCCAGCTCCCCAACCCACTTCCCATATGGTAACCATCAGTTCGTTTTTTTGTATCTATGAGTCTGTTTCTGCTTTGCTTGTTTGTTTAATTTTGTTCTTTAGATTCCACATATAAGTGACATTGTATGGTATTTGTCTTTCTGATTTACTTCACTTAGCATATACCCTCTAAGTCCATTCACATTGTTGCACCTTTCTTCTTTTTTAAGAAGTAAACAAGTGTAAATTTGCATCTAAGCCCTGCTTTGGCTATATCTCATAAATTTTTGATACGTTGTTTTTGTTTTCATTCATTCTAAAGTATTGTCTAATCCCTTGTGATATCTTCTTTGGTCCATTGGTTATTTATAAATATACTGTTTAATTTTTACATGGTTTCCCAAATTTCCTTTTGTTATTGAGTTCTAATTTCATTCCATTGTGGCTGGAGAACATACTTTGTATTATTTATGTCTTAAAACACATTGAAATTTGTTTTATGGCAAGACTACAATCTATCATGGACTGATCCATGTGCACTTGAGAAGTTTTATGTTCTGCTTTCAAATGGAGTGCTCTACAGATGTGTTAGATCTGGTAGACGTACAGTGTTATTCATGTCTTGTTTCCTTGTTTATCTTCTTCTTAGTTGCTCTATTCATTATTGAAAGTGAGGTATTGAAGTCTCCAAATATTGTCCGGTTGTCTATTTCTCTCCTCAATTCTGTCAATTTTTACTTCAGGTATTTTGGGGCTCTGAAATACCTGAGCCTTTTATCATTATAAAAATTCTTCCTTTGTCTCTAGTAACATTTTTTTTGTCTTAAAGTCTATTTGTTTGATATCAGTATAGCCACTTCATCCATCTTTTGGTTATAATTTGCATGGTATATCTTTTTTCCATCCCTTTAATTTCAACCTACCTGTGTCTTTGATTTAAAGACTGTCCTTTGTATATCCAGCACATAGATCATTGATTTTTATCCATTCTGTCAATCTGTCTTTTCATTGTCATGTTTAATTCATTAATATTTAATGGAATTACTCATAAGGTATAATTACAGTTGCCATTTTGCTACTTGTTTTATGTAACTCTTTTTTTGTTCAATTCTTCCATTACTGCCTATTTTTTTGTTGTTAAACATTTTGTAGTGTTCCATTTTAATTCTATTGTTTCTTTTACTGTACTTTTTTGAGTTATTTTCTTAGTAGATGCTCTGAGGATTACAATTAACCTCTTATAATAATCTAATTCAGATTAATTCCAATTTAATTTCAATTGTATATAAAAACTTTGTTTCTTTATAGCTCAAGTCCTTGTCCCCTGCTTTGTTCTACTATTGTAATACTAATTACATATTTATACATTATAAGCCAAAAAACACCATGTATAATTATCACTTTTCATAAATGTCTTGAATGAGATAGGAGAATTAAAACAAAAAATATATTTATACAGTCTTAAATTTATCTATGTAGTTACTTTTACTGGTACTCTTATTTCTTCATATGGATTCAGTTACTGTCTTGTGAACAGTACTACTGAATGCAAGGAAACAGGGTTGAAAAAGCAGTCACTAACCATTCCTATAAGCCAACTGCTATTATTTCTGAATTGCTTTATTAGTATCAACTGAATCATTATTTATCATTATCATCAATGTTCCAGTTCAGTTTATGAGCTTTTTAGTTTTAAAATGCCAGTTTCTATATTATATAGGTATACAGGCTTTAAGTGCTCAATATGTTTACAGACACACATGAGACACTGGGATTGATGATTAGTAGTTAATAGCTACTTTATTCAGACATTCTCCAAGACAAGGGTTAATGCATCATTTAGAGCCATGCTGAATATTCTTGGAAAGAGAAAATACTTTCTTCAAACATAATCAAAGTATTTCCAAGGCAATAATGATGAGAAAAGACTTTTAAATCACTCTTGACCTTTATTCATATACTGGTTTATAATACTATGTTTGTATGGGGGTGGGGAGTGGTATGCTCACACACTTAATTATAAATCTTTAGGAGCAAAAATTGTATCTTGTTCTTAGTATTTTTCATATGACTTAAGTTAGTAGAGGTTACCCTGGAAAATGCTTGTGAAGTTGAAATATATTTCAGTTCTTAGAAAAGGACTATTTGAGAACTAACCATAATATCTAATCAATTTTGAATCTAATGTTTTATGATTTGTCACACACATGAGTCCTACCTACCCATGTGGAGCGGGCAAAAGGAAGATATTTAGGAGACCACTTAAAATACTGAAGAAAATATCAAAATATTTTTTTTCTAGTAACATTTTGAGGGAGGGATAAAATGTAGAAAATATGAACTATGACTGCTTTAAAATAATGATTATTAAATAAAACAACAGTGTGAACTGGCTAATTCTGAACTCATCAAAGCCAATTATTGTAAAGATTGCATCATAGAGAAGATGACTTTCCCAGTGTCCCCCTCTCAAAACAAACAAACAAAAACCCCTTAGAAAATATTCATGTATATTCATTTTTTAAATTTATATTCATTTTTGTTCACACAGAAGGTACATACATATTCTCTCTAAAACTCAATAATACACATACCCACTATGATAGCTAAAATGAAAAAGACAATTCCAAATGTTTATTTGACTGTAAAGCAACTGCCAACAATATAGTGTTTATGGAGTATGAAGTGGTACAGCCTCTTTGGAAACCTTTTTTTGCCATCAGTTGGGTGGGGAAAAATAATCTTACCCTAGAGGGAGGCAGTACATATTTGATGAAAATAATAGTCCTCTACAATAAGGAAGTAGAAGTAGCAAATTTGGTATTTCAGAGAATATAGGAGGAGTTCAATTGAATTTGAGGTACTTTGGGATGTGTAAGTACAGATAAATAAAATAATAAGTTATTATTTGAACATACATATTTCCCTATGACCCATGCATCCCACTTATAGGTTTCTATATTATAGGTATATGGACTATTAAGTGGTCAATATGTTTACAGACACATATGAGACAGTGCACGCAGAGGTACAACAAAAGCCATGTACAAGAATGTTCTTGAAGAATTATTTGTGATAGCCCCAAACTGAAAACAATCCAAATTTCCATCAATATGAGAATGAAGCAGTTAAGGTTTATTTGTATGAAGGAATATTATGCAGCAAATACTATGTTATAGGTGGTAATGTGGACAAATCTCATATACATAATATGGAATAAAAGAAACCAAGAGGCAAAATAATATATATTGTATAATTCTTTTTACATAAAATTAAAAAACAGGCAAAATTATCTTTGGTTTGGGAGAAAAAAAAAGAGGATACTGCTTGGAAGACAGGGGGATACTTCTTGGAAAGGGGTAGGAGGGAAGCAAGTCTAGCAGGTGCTGGTAAAGTTCTCTTTCTTGACCTGAGGGTGGTTCTACGGATGTGTTCACTTTATATTTTTATCTGGGTGTACAGAAATGATTTGTGCACTTTTCTGATGTATGTCAGTCTTAAATAAAAACATACTTAAAATTTTACACAGTTTAGATAAAGTAAAATGTGTCTTTCTACCTCTGGCCAACCAATCCCTCTGTCCTGAGAACAATCACTGTTAACAGCTGAGAATGTAACTCTCCAGAGGTTTTTCCCCCCCTGTGATATATGTGTATGTACATTTGGAATTGCAAGTGTTTGCTTCTCTTTTTTCAATTGTTAGAGCTTTTTCTTTTTTAATTGAAAAAGTAATGAATTCACACGATTTAAAAATATTCAAACAGTACAAAAGACTATAGGTAAAATGTAAACTGTTCTTTCTGGGGTCAGTCCCTGTCTATAATTTCTTAAACATTTTTACATTGTGTTTATATGTGTGTGCATATTTGTCCCATTTTCAAAACATTTTTGAAAAAAATCACACAAATGCAGGATTTCAGGAATCTGAATCTTGAGCATTCTCTCTGGGGATAGGGACACATACAACGGTACTTTGAATACATAATCACCATAGTTTATTAATGAAAGGGAAATGTAAGACGTTAAAAATCAGAACTCAACTTGCATTTCTACAAACATCTTTGCAATTTTTGACAAAAAGAAAAATCTTTCTTTGTATTAAGCTAACGTAAGAACATACAAAACATCATGGGAAAAATCATCTTTGTAAGAAGGCTCCTTTTCATTTAACAGCTCTTATTACAGAAGTTTATAATCAGATTCACTTTTTAAATTTTTCAATATTCTCTGGATAATTTTCATTTGAATGTATTTCCCTATTTACTCAGTGCTATTACAAGTTATTCTTTATTTTCTCCTCACTTGATCCTAAATTACATTTCTTAAAAGTCAATAATTTCTACAGGATACTAGGGGCACAAGAACTAACTACAAAGTCACTTAACTAGAGGGTTAGAAATTAGAGGTTTAGAAATTATTCTAACTGTAGAATATTCAGGAATTAATAGAATATCAGTTATTTTTAGGTCAGAATCCATCAACATTCCATGGCCATTATGTTTCATTTGAAGATGTTGTTCTCTGTAGAGTCTGATGATTCTGTCTTTCACAGTAGATTTAAAAACATACATATTTCATTAAAACATTATGAAACTTTTAATATTTTAATTTATAATTTTGTCATATTGGCTTAATTTGCTATTCAATTTTCAGATGAAATTATTTGTCAATGAAACACAAAATAATTTGTCAATTTTATTTTCTTGGAAATGAGAAGAGAGATATACTTTAAAAACAAATGAAATGATAATGGTCCCAGTCGTTCAATAAGACTACTACTTTCATGCCGAATATAAAAATAAATTCTACTTTGTTTATAATCTCTGGAACTTTCCTTTTTTAACTGACATTTTAGGAAGCTTTTTTTCTTTAAATAGAGTACCTTAAAATTTGCACCCAATTTAGAAGTCTGGTTATACTATCTCTTAGTAGAACAAGAATCAGCATGATATTATGTATATCGTATGTAAAGAGTACTTAGATATATGAAGCTAATTTTTTTTCAGAGCAGCATAGCTGAATCTTTATCATAAAGCTAACTTTTAAAAAGATATACTTATAAAAAATGTGATACTGTAAGCAAATTTTCAGATCGGTACCTAGTGTGTAAAGCTTTTATTTTTTTAATCTCTAAGGAAATAATGTTAATACTGGATTTTTTTTTTAAGTATCTGATTTTCTCATGAAATATAGAAAGTGGCATGGTGTACACAGGTAGAAGAAACAAACTCTAGTGGGAAAGAGGAGACTGTTTTAATGTTTAAATTCTAGTTTGTCCAAAAGCCTTTAAGAATGAGAAAAATAGCAAATATCTATATTATTTGCCATGCAAAACTACACAGTAGTATTAGAAAACTAATTTGGGCAGTGAAATTCTGGATTAGAATTCTACAGCATAAAATTATTGTCATAAAGCTGTGAGTTATTATTTTAGAGTCTCAGTAGTCTCACCCCAAGATTTACTGAATGTTTATAGTTTGTATTTACGCTATCAGAATTTTTCATGAAAAATTTTTTTTAATGAAAAATTTCCTTCTTATTTCCATTTAAAACAAATACAACTTGCAAGGCGAAAAATTTTGATCCAAAGTAGCATTAGACAAAAGCTAATGCTAGAAAATAACATTTTAGGATTTGTTTTAGGTGGTGTACAAAGGGAGAAGCACCTTTACTTTCACATACTCTGCTTTTCTGGTTTGTCCCTGGTGCTTACTGGGCAAAGAGGCTCTGAATATTTTTGAAACAATTATCAATAAAATGTCCAACCAAAGAGTCTGCTGCATGAGCTCTTATCACATATGAACAAAAATAATGAAATCCCTCAAGTAAGGAAATTTAGTGACCCTTTAAGGTCTATTTATTCTGAATTTCTAAGGTGAAGATCTGAGTCAGCTGAAAAGACACCTTCTTTTTACAATCATTTGTCCTACCCGCTTAAGTTTATTCTCTATATATAGTCACGTATTTATATAATGTGGAAAATGACTATCTCATACACATTGATAAACAGTAAACACATTGTTTTTCAAAGTTTAGATGTCAATAAAAAATCTGAAATTACACTAGAAAAATATTACCATCCACATAGAACCTGTTCTCTGACCATTTTGCATGTTTTATTTCATTAACATTTTTTGATGATGCCACCAGAAATGTACATCATCACATTGTGAAACTTGTGAAAATCAACTTTCCCCAAACTCTGCAAATTAACCAAAGGCTTGCAACAATTCACTCGAGTAAAATAACTGAATCCTGGTAAGGACAGTGAGCTTTGTGCCATTTTATTTTACCCTATTCTGTTCTCTCTCTCCCTAGCATCATGGTAGCCTTGAAACCAACAGCCACAGACTCACAGTAGCAATAAAAAACCAGCAGACTAGCTGCCCCGGAAGGGAACAAAATATGTTTGGAGTTTCATAAAAGTCCCATCTCCAGAGCATTATCATTATCTGACCAGTCTGACAATTCTCTGGAAACACCATTCCCAGGACTCGCTTTTATTTGACCTTCTCAGAGCTCTCACACATAAAACAGCTTTCACCCCAGGGAGTAAGTCTCAAACAATCAATGGGAGGTGGTTGACAACACAGTTGCCAGAGGTAATGATGACAATTATGGAAAACAACAAGTTGACCAAAGAGCAGAAGATACCCCATCAGAACAGGAAAAAAATGTTTTTTTTTTAAATGAAGGTAGTTTAAGGGATCTCTGGGACAACATCAAGCTTACCAACATTTGCATCGTAGGAGTACGAGAAAGCAAAGGGAGAGAGCAAGGGATTGAAAACCTATTTGAAGAAATAATGACAGAAAACTTCCCTAACCTGGTGAAAGTGACATATGACAAGCCCAGGAAGCAGAGTCCCAAACAAGATGAACTCAAAGAGGCCCATACTAAAACACATCATAATTGAAACGCCAAAGGTTAAAGACAAAGAGAGAATCTCAAAAGCAGCAAGAGAAAAGCAGTCACTGACATACAAGAGAGCTCCCATGAGACTCTCAGCTGATTTCTCAACAGAAGCTTTGCAGGCAGGAAGGAACTGGCATGAAATATTCCAAGTGATGAAAAGCAAGGACCTACAACTCAGGTTACTCTACCCAGCAAAACTATCATTTAGAATCAAAGGAGAGATAAAGAGTTTCCCAGACAAGGAAAAGTTACAGGAGTTCATCATCGCTAAACCAGCATTGCAAGAAATGTTCAAGGGACTTCTTTAAGATGATAAAAAAATATGAATAAGAAAATATGGGAAAGAAAAATATTCCCCCAAACAAAGGGAAACACATAATAAAAGCATTAGATTGACCAACTATAAAGTTAAAAGACAAAGTGACAGAAAAAAGGCAAGTACAAAGATTAAAAGGCAAAAGTAGGAAGATCATGTGTAATCACTGTAATTAAGGGATACACACAAAAACACACAAAAGTAAAAAATAACGACAAAAACATAAACATGGAGGGGTGAGTAAAAACTGTAGTGATTTTAGAATGTGTTGAATTTAAGAGACCGTTAACTCAGGCCGGCCCAGTGGCTCAGGCGGTTAGAGCTCCATGCTCCTAACTCCAAAGGCTGCCGGTTAGATTCCCACATGGGCCAGTGGGCTCTCAACCACAAGGTTGCCGGTTCAACTCTTCGAGTCCCACAAGGGATGGTGGGCTCTGCCCCCTGCAACTAAGATTGAACACGGCACCTTGAGCTGAGCTGCCTCCCGAATGGCTCAGTTGGTTGGAGCGTGGGCTCTCAACCACAAGGTTGCCAGTTCGATTCCTTGACTCCCACAAGGGATGGTGGGCAGCACCTCCTGCAACTAAAATTGAACACGGCACCTTGAGCTGAGCTGCCGCTGAGCTCCCAGATGGCTCAGTTGGTTGGAGTGCATCCTCTCAACCACAAGGTTGCCGGTTCGACTCCCTCAAGGGATCGTGGGCTGTGCCCCCTGCAACTAGAAAACAGCAACTGGACCTGGAGCTGAGCTGCACCCTCCACAACTAAGACTGAAAGGACAACAACTTGAAGCTGAACGGCACCCTCCACAACTAAGATTGAAAGGACAACCTGACTTGGAAAAAAGGCCTGGAAGTACACACTGTTCCCACATGCAGTCCTGTTGCCCTTCCCCAATAAAAAAATCTTAAAAAAAAAAAAAAGAGAGAGACTATTAACTCAAAATATACTACTATAAACAATTGGTATATAGGAAACACATGGTAACCACAAACCCCAAATCTGTAAGACGTAATACAAGAAAAAAAGATAAAGGAATACAAAAAACACTATACAAAGTCATCAACATGCAAGAAAAGAGAGCAAGAGAATGTGGACAAAAAAGGGGTCCTATTGAAAGTAACTTCACAGGGTGATTTGAACATAAATTCCTAACTGGGAAGGTCATGGTGTGTAGTCATGCCCCAGGCATGTAACTTCTTTAGTGAAAGGTTTTATGCCAGCCCTGTCCATTGTTCTTGTGCATTTAGGTTAATACACCTTTGAAATACCAAAGTAATACCCTTTGAAAGGGTATTTCCTACCTCATGTAATTTTCCTTAGGTTCTCTCCTTAATTTCAAATGCATAAAAGAAAATGTAAAACTGTTATTCTCTGGAGCATTTGATACCTGACTCCCAAGCATATGTCATCTTTTTGCCTCAAACACACACTTTAAAAAGTTCTGTACAGGTTTGGATGTTCTTAAATTGACAAGAATAAGAAATGAACAGAGAAGAACTACAAAAAAATCAGAAAATAATTAATAAAATGGCAATAACTACATACCGATGAATAATTACTTTCAATGTAAACACACTAAATGCTCCAATCAAAACACATATGGGGGTTTAATGGATAAGAAAACAAGAACCATATATATATTGCCTGTAAGAGACTTCAGATCGAAAGACACAAACACACTAAAGGGATGGAAAAAGATATTTCATGCAAATGGAAACAAATAAAAAGCTGGGGTAGTAATACTTAGACAAAATAGACTTTAAAACAAGGACTAAAGCAGGGTATTTCATGATGATAAAGGGATCATTACAACAAGAGGACATAACTCTAGTAAACATCTACGTACTCAATGTAGGAGTATCAAAATGTATAAAGCCTATATTGATGGACATAAAGGGAGAGATAAACATTAATACAGTCATAGTTGGGGACTTTAACTCCCCATTGACATCAATGGATAGATCATTCAGACAGAAATCAACAAAGAAACAGTGGCCTTAAATGACACATTGGAGCAGATAGTCTTAATGGATATTTTCAGGACATTTCATCCCAAAACAGCAGAATATACATTTTTGTCAAGTACACATGGAACATTTTCCAGGATAGACAAAATGTTAGGCCACAAAAAAAAGCCTCAATAAATTTAAGAAGACTGAAATCGTATCAAGCACCTTCTCCGATTACAACAGTATGAAAGTAGAAATCAATTACGTAAAGAAAACTGAAAAACACATGGAGGCTAAATAACACACCATTAAATAATTAATGGGTTAACAACAAGATCAAGGAAGAAATAAAAAAATACCTTGAAACAAGTGAAAATAAATACCCAACAATCCCAAAATCTATGAGACACAGACAAAGCAGTTCTAAGAGGGAAACTTACTCATATAACATAAAGGCCTACCTCAAGAAAGAAGAAAAGTTTCAAGTAACAATCTGACCTTACACTTGAAGGAACTAGAAAAAGAACAAAGTCCAAAGTGAGTAGAAGGAAGGAAATAATAAAGATCAGAGCAGAAATTAACAAAATAGAGTTTAAAAAACACAATACAAAAGATCAATGAAACCAAGAGCTGGTTCTTTGAAAGGACAAACAAAATTGAAAAACCTTAACTGGACTCATGAAGAAAAAAAAAGAACCCAAATAGATAAAATCAGAAAGGAAAGAGAAGTGACAACTGACATCACAGAAATACAAAGGATTATAAGAAAATACTGCAAACAACTGTATGCCAACAAATTGGACAACCTAGAAAAATGGGATAAATCCCTAGAAATATACAATCTTCTAAGACTGAATCAAGGAGAAACAGAAAATCTGAACAGACTGATAACTACTACTGACATCGAATCAGTAATCAACAGGCTCCCAACAAATTCACAGGTGAATTCTACCAAACATTCAAAGAAGAATTAACACCTATCCTTCTCAAACTATACCAAAAAATTGATAAGGATGGAAGCTCATTTTACGAGGCCAACATTACCCTGATTCTAGAACCACAAACATTACAAAAAAAAGAAAACTATAATTCGATATCCCTGATAAACATAAATGCAAAAATCCTCACTGAAATGTTAAACCAAATTCAGCAATACATAAAAAAGATCATACACCATGATGAAGCTGAATTTATTCCTGAAATTCAAGGTTGGTTCAATACCTGCAAATTAATTAACGTGATACACTACATAAAATGAAGGATAAAAATATGATCATATCAATAGGTGCAGAAAAAGCATTTGACAAAATCCAGCATCCATTTATTAAAAAACTCTCAGCGAAGTGAAAATAGAGGGAACGTACCTCAACATAATAAAGGCTATGTATGACAAACCCACAGCTGACATCATACTCAATGGTAAAAAGCTCAGGAACAAGACAAGGATGTCCAATTTCATCAATTTTAGTCAACATACCTACAGCAATCAGACAACAAAAAGAAAGAAAAGGCATCCAAACTGGAAAGGTAGAAATAAAACTATCATTATTTGCATATGACATGATATTATATAGAGAGAACCCTAAAGATTCCACCAAAAAACTATTAGAACTAAAAAATGAATTCAGTAAAGTAGCAGGATACAAAATTAACATTCAGAAATTTGTTGTATTTTTATAAAGCAATAACAAATTATCAGAAAGAGAAATTAAGAAAACAACTCCACTTACAATTGCATCAAAAAATAAAATACTTAGGAACAAATTTAACCAAGAAGGTAAAAGACCTGTACTTGGAAAATTATAAGACATTGAAGACAGAAACTGAAGAAGATATAAATAAATGGAAGCATGTACTATGCTCATGGATAGCATTAACATTGCTAAAATATCCATACTATCCAAAGCAATGTATAGATTCAATGCAATCCCTATCAAAATGCCAATGGCAATTTTCACAGAAGTAGAATAATCCTAAAATTTATATGGAACCACAAAAGACCTTGAATAGCCAAAGCAATCTTGAGAAAGAAGAACAAGTGTGAGCAGGATGTATCACACTTCTTCATTTCAAGTTATATTATAAAGCTATAGTCATCAAAACAGTATGGTACTGGCATAAACATAGACAATAGACCAATGGAACAAAATAGATAGCCTAGAAATAAACCCACACGTAGAGGGTCAATTAAACTATGATAAAGGAGGCAAGAATATACAAGGGGGTAAAAACAATCTCTTCAGTAAATGGTGTTAGGAAAATTGGACAGATACATGTAAACAAATGAAACTAGACCATTTTCTTACACCATATACAGAATAAACGCAAAATAGGTTAGATTTAAATGTAAGACCTGAAACCATAAAACTCCTAGAAGAAAATATAGGCAGTAAACTCTTTGCCATTGCTCTTAGTAACAGTTTTTTGGATATGTCTCCTCAGGCAAGGGAAACAAAAGAAAAAATAAACAAACGGGACTACATCAATCTAACGTGTTTTTGTACAGTGATGGAAACCATCAACAAAGTAAAAAGGCAGCCTATTGAATGGGAGGAGATATTCACCAATGATATATGCAATTAGGGGATAATATTCAACATATATAAAGAACTCACACAACTTAATACCAAAAACAAACAAACAATCGAATTAATAAAAAAATTGTCAGAGGATCTAAATAGACATTTCTCCAAACAGGACATACAGATGGCCAACAGACTCATGAAAAGATGCTCAACATCACTAATTATCAGAGAAATGCAAATTAAAACCATATTGAGATATCATCTCACACCTTTCAGAATGGCTACCATCAATAAATCAACAATAAATGTAGGCAAGGATGTGGAGAAAGGGAATCCTCATGCACTGTTGGTGGGACTGCAAATTTGTGCAGCCAGTATGGAAACCAGTATGGAGGTCCCTCAAAAAATTAAAAATTGAACTACCATATAACCCAGCAATCTCACTTCTGAGTATTTATCCAAAGAAATCCAAAACACTAATTTGAAAAGCTACATCCATCCCTATGTTCACTGCATCATTATTTACAATAGCCAAGATGTGTAAGCAACCTAAATGTCCATCGATAAACAACTGGATAAAGAAGATGTGGTACATACACACAATGGAATATTGCTCAGCCATAAAAAAAAAAAAAAAAAGAAATCTTACCATGTGTAACAAGGATGGACCTACTGTATTTCCCCAAAAATAAGACCTAGCTGGACAATCAGCTTTAATGTGTCTTTTGGAGCAAAAATTAATATAAGGCCCGGTATATGATATGAAATTATATTAATTTTTGCTCCAAAAGACGCATTAGAGCTGATTTGCTAGGTCTTATTTTTGGGGAAACACAGTAGAGGTATCATGCTAAGTGAAATAAGTCAGACAGAGAAAGACAAATACCATACGATTTCACTTACATGTGAAATCTAAAAACAAAATAAAGTAACAAAACATAACCACACTCATAGATACAGAATACAAATGGATGGTTGCCAGATGGGGGGGGGGGGTTAGAGGGGAGGGTAATAAAGGGAAAGAGATTAAGATACACACATTGCCAGTTATAAAAACAGTCATGAGGATGTAAAGTATACCACAGGGAATACAGTCAACAATGTTGTAATAACTATGTATGGTGTCAGATGGGTACTAGACTTATACAAGGTGATCACTTTGTAAGTTATATAAATGTCTAATCAGTGTATTTTGCACCTAAAACATATAATATTGTATGTCAATAACAATTTAACAAAAAAGGAAAAAAAGGGCCGGCCTGGTGGCTCAGGTGGTTGGAGCACCATGCTCCTAAACCAAGGTCACGTGTTCGATTCCGACATGGGCCAGTGAGCTGTGCCCTCTACAGCTAAGATTGTGAACAACGACTCTCCCTGGAGCTGAGCTGCTGTGAGCAGCCAGAGGTTTGCGTGGGCTGCTGTGGGTTACTGTGTGCTGCCATGAGCAGCTGGTGATCAGCGTGAGTGGCCAGCAGCCGGCAAGAACTGCCGTGAGCTGCTGTGAGCGACTGACCAATAACCGGCAACCAACTGCCTCAGCGGGGTGGGGGGTGGGGGGTGGGGTTACAAGGCTCATAATACCACCAGGATGGGCCAGGGAGCTGTGTCCTACACAACTAGACTGAGAAACAATGGCTTGAACTGGAGTGGGCGGGGGGAGACAGAAGAAGGGGAAAAAAAAAAAGCTGACCAAAAAAACCTTGAGAGGAAAATCTGGGGAATAAAATAAGCTCCAACAAGTACAAGTCACGGTACAATATAAACCTAATTTCATTTGTCATCACAACCGTGTTCTATTAGAATACTAACATTTCCCCCCCAACATCAACTCAAAATTCCCTCAGGACAAATAATCTCATTCATTCCTATGACTTCACTACCTCTAATACTCTGACTTCCATGTCTGTCTCAAATCAGGTATTTCTCCTGAACTCTAATCCATTAATTTATCTACTATTATAGTGATTAAGACCATGACATATTATTGGTTTTATAAACTTGGTTTTGAATTCTAGTTTTTGTCTTTCAGAAGCTATGTTACTTTAACCCAGTAACAAGCAGCTTAACACCTTTCTAATTCTTAGTTTCTATGAATGGGAATATTAAAGCAGTTCTTAGGACTGTTATGAAGATTAAAGACAAGATGGACTTGACTGAGTATCTGACACATAGCAAGAGCTCAAATGGTAGCTGCTAATATTTTTATTATTTCTACTCACACATCCCCCAAACACCTCAAATTCTATTGACCTCTTACACTCGCTCAAATCTCAAACTTAATGTTACTTCTGTGTTCCTTATTGTAGAGGACTATTCTTTCCTCAAATACTTACTGCGTCTCCCTACGGAGATTCTTCTTCCCCGCCCTACTGATGTCAGGTTTGGCCATGTGAATTGCATTGGTCAATGAAACATGGATGGTGGTCAACACGTAGTTCACCATCATCTTTGCTACAATAACAGCAATATTCTTCATAGAGACTGGATCTTAAGTGAAAATTATGAGTTGCATAGCCACAAATAACCTGTGAAGGACATGTAGTATGAACAATAAATTTTTTGGTAAACTGAGATTTATAGTCTGTTTGTTACCATGAAATAACCTTCCCAATCCTGACTGATAAGATTTATCTTAGTAAATAACCCTGCTACACACCTAAATATTCAAAGAGCGAGCATGGGAAATTTTTTATATTTTCTCTGTTTTGCGCTACGAGCAGTTGTCCACTGATTCTAGTCAATTCTACTTTCCTAATATTTCTCAAATTGTGCATTGTTAATATGACGTTAATTTAAGTTTTCTTTTTTATCTATTACTACGGTATTTTATTTCTCTAGCCTCGCTTAAACATTTTAATTTACATTAATAAGATTAATGTGTTTATTTTCTTTTAAATTTTTCAAATGTCCAATCACAAGTGCTGAAAGTTTTTATAAACTTATAAATGTAACAAATCTTAAATTTTCTTAAACATTTTAATACTGCTTAAATACCAAATACAGTCATGTGTCGCTTAACAACAGGAATATATTGAGAAACGTGTTGTTAGGCGAATCTGTCACAATGCAAACATCACTGCACGCACTCACACAAAGCTACATGGCACAGCCTACCACACACCTAGGCTTTATCGTACAGCCTATTGCTCCTAGGCTCCACGCCTGTGCACCATGTTACTGTACTGGATACTGTAGGCAATAGTAACACAATGGTAAGTACTGTGCATCTAAACACAGAAAAGGTATGGTAAAAGGATGATATAAAAGATTTAAAAATGGGGCACCTGCATAAGGCACTTATTATACATGGAGCTTGCGCGACTGGACATTGCTCTGGGTGAGTCAGTGAGTGAATGTGACGGCCTATGGGACTGTATGCTACTGTAGGCTATAAACACTGTACACTTGGGCTACACTCATAAAAATATTTTCCTTCAATAATAAGTTAGCTTACTGTAACTTTTTTACTTTGTAAACTTTTAAATTTTTTAAAACTTTCTAACTTTTTTGTAATAACACTTAGCTTAAAACACAAACACATTGTACAGTTGTGCAAAACTATTTTCCTTCTTTATATCCTTATTCTATAAGCTTTGTTCTATTTAAAAATTTCTAAATTCTTTTTACGTTTTAAACTCTTTAGTGAAAAACTAAGACACAAACCCACACATTAGCCTAGGCCTACACAGGACCAGGATCATCAAGAGCACTGTCTCCCACCTCCACACCTTGTCCCACTGGAAGATCTTCAATGGCGGTCAGACGCAAGGAGCTGTCATCTCCTATGACAACTAGGCCTTCTTCTGGAAGACCTCCTGGAAGACCTGCCTGAGGCTCTTGAGGAGGTGCCACTCTTTTCAGAGATATGTCTATGGTGATTTGCTAGATTTGCTTTCTTCATCATAGATTTGCTTGTAAGCAGACAATGCACCCTGAACATTCCTCTCTATTAAAGAAAACCTTTCAGTGTTAGGGTTTACGTTTTCAAATTTTTAAGGAGCTTGTTGATGTCTGCAAAGGCTTTTGCTAAACTCTTCATTGTGAATTTTCTTGGAGGTTCTTCTTTTTCTTCTCCTAAAGTTTCCTTCTCTCTTGACTCTTCTTCAGCTATGCATTCCTGTTCCAGTTCCAACAATTACTCATTAGTCAATTCCTTAGGAACCACCTCTAGGAGCTCCTGGGTATCATTCCCATCCACACCCAGGTTAAAGTTGTTTGCCATCTCAACCACACAGCCTTGTTGGTTTTTGCAGCCTCTTTACTGTTGGCAGATCCTTTGAAGTCATGATGAGCCTCTTTAGTGTCTTCTTCCAGATGCCACTCACACACTCCTTGGTCACATCACCTCAGGCCCCAGCAAGGTTCTTAATGCAATCGTAGATGTTGTAATCCTTCCAGAATTGCATCAGTGTCTTCCTCAGTTACAGCAATAGCCTGAGCAAAGGAGGACGCCAGTAAAGCTGCTATAACTCTTTGATCCATTGGTTGGATCAAAAGAGTTGGTGTTTGGAGAGAGAACTACTAGTTTGATATTGGGATAAAGATCACCAATAAAAGAAGAATGTCTAGAAGCATTAATATTAAGAAACATCTTAAAAGGTATGTTATTCTCCAAACAGTTCTTCAACATCTTGCTGGCATAGCAATTTAGCAGGGCATCTTGAAAGAGAAGCTAGGTCACCCATGATTTCTTGTTGCTCCTGTAGTACCCTGGCAGTGTGTACTTACTGATATGCTTGAAGACCCTGGGGTTCTCACTGTGCCAGATCACAAAGGGTTTCAATGTGTAGCCTGCAACACTGCCCCCAAGCAAGACTGTTACCCTGTCCTTAAAAGCCTTGAAGCCTGTCGCTGACTTGGCTTCCTCATGGGTGAAAGTCCTTTCAGGCATCCATTTCCAGCATAAGATTTCATCCATATTGAATATTTACTTTGGCAAGTTATTTTCCTCCATATTATAATCAGTTTATTAAAGCTCCCACCAATTGTTCTATTCGCAGACTCATCACTCACTTTCAAGTTATATAATGAATAAAAATTCTTGGATTGTTTAAACCACCCAGACCTAGCTGTGAATTCAACATCATAGTGCGGTCCAGCCTTTTCTTTCAACACTGCAAACAAGCTTTGTGCTTTGGCCGTGATTATCATGGTGGTGGTGTCCAGTCTTCAGTGCAGGTCATTAGAAGTTTCTCCATGTAAGTTACGAAGTACACCACAGAAATACAAAGGATCATTTAAGAACTATGAAGGACTACATGCCACCAAATTTAATAACCTAGTAGAAATGAACAAGTTCTTAGAAATACATAACCTTCCTAGACTGAATCACAAAGAACTGAAAATCTAAACAGATAGATCAACAGTAAGGAAATTGAAACAATCATCCAAAAGCAAAAGTCCAGGACCAGATGGCTTCACTAAGTGAATTCTACCAAACATTCAAAGATAATTTAATACCTGTCCTCCTCAAACTCTTCCAAACTACTGAAGAAGAGGCAATACTTCCTAACTCATTTTATGAAACCAACATTACCCTGATACCAAAACCTGGTAAGAATAACACACACAAAAAGAAAAATATACACCAATATCTCTGATGAGTACAGATGCAAAAATCTTAAACAAAATACTAGCAAATTGAATACAATACATTAAAAAGATTATACATCACAATCAAGTGGGGTTCTTCCAGGGGCAGAAAGATTGTTCAACACATGCAAATCGAACAATGTGACATACCACATAAACAAAATAGAAAAATCATGATTATATCAATAGATGCAGAAAAAGCATCTGACAAGATACAACATCCATTAATGATTAAAACACTTAATAAAATAGGTATAGAAGGAAATTACCTCAATGTAATAAAGGCCATATATGACAAACCCTCAGCTAATATCACACTTAATGGTGAAAAACTGAGAGCTTATCCTCTAAAAATAGGAACAAGAAAGGAATGCCCCCCGTCATCACTGTTATTTAACCTAGCACTGGAAGTCCTAGCCAGAGCAATCAGGCAAGAGAAAGAAATAAAAGGGATCCAAATTGGGAACGAAGAAGTTAAACTGTCCCTTTTTGCAGATTACAATTCTTTATATAGAAAACCCTAAAGACTCCACTAAAAAACTATTAGAAACAAAACAAATACAGTAAAGTTGCAGGATACAAAATCAGTGTACAAAAATCCACTGCATTCCTATATACTAACAATGAAATTTCAGAAAATGAAATGATAAAAAACAATTCCTTTTGCAGTTGCAACAAAAAGAATAAAATACCTAGGAATAAACTTAACAAAAGATGTGAAGGACCTATACAATGCAAACTATAAGACATTATTAAAATAAATGAAGAAGAAATGGAACATTCCCATTTCCAAAGAAATGGAAAGATATTCTGTGTTTATGGATTGGAAGAATCAACATAGTTAAAATGGCCATATTAACCAAAGCAATATACAGATTTAATGCAATTCCCATCAAAATCCCAACGGCATTTTTTAAAGAAATAGAACAGAAAATTACAAGATTTGTATAGAATCACAAAATACCCTGAATAGCCAAAGCAATCCTAAGAAAACAGAACAAAGCTGGAGGTATCACACTCCCTGACTTAAATTTATACTACAAAGCAACAATAATCAAAACAGCATGGTATTGGCAGAAAAACAGACACACTGACCGATGGAACAGAATTGAAAATCCAGAAATAAACCCACATATACATGGGTGTAACACAACATACTGTTATAGTAAACTTTTTTTTATAAGCAGAGAGTATACTCTAAAACAATAAAAACGTATAGTACAGTAAATACGTAAACCGGTACTATAGTCATTTATTATCATTATCAAGTATTATATATACAACTGGCAGCAAACTCGGTTTGTTTACACCAGCATCACTCCAAACATGTGAATACTGCAATGTGTTACACTAAGATGTTACAATGGCTACGATGTCACTAGGCAATAGGAATTTTACAACTCCATTGTAATCTTACAGGACCACCATGGTATATGCCATCTGTTATTGACCAAAACATCATCATGGGTCAAATGACCGTATATCAGATTATCTCACTAATACCAACGCTTACTTCCAAACTTAACAGAAAAGTATTAATAGCATGAGTTTGACTTACTTCATCAATTCTATACTTAAAGAAAACTCAAGGCTTCAATAAACCAAATAGTCAAGGAAGAAATAATTTTAAGGTTACACAAATTTACCCAGTGAATAGGGGAAAAAAAGGGTCTACTCCCCAATTTATTTTATGAGGCTAGCATATCTTTGATACCAAAGACAGGATATTAGAGGAAAAAATTATAAATCAATCTCTCTCATGAATATAGACTAAATATAAAATCTTAGAAAAAAATATTAGCCTACCCACCTCCAGCAATATATAAAAAGGACAATATAAACAAGTTAAGTTTACTCCAGGACTATCAGTTAAATATTAGGATAATCAATGTAAAGTTATCCTATCAAAATTTTAGGAAGAAATATTATATGACCATCTCAAGAGATGTAGAAAAGGGCCAGCCTGGTGGCTCAGGTGGTTGGAGTGCCATGCTCCTAATGCCAAGGTCGCTGGTTCGATTCCCACAAGGGCCAGTGAGCTGCATCCTCTATAACTAAGATTATGAACAACGGCTCTCCCTGGAGCTGGGCTGCCGTGTGCTGCCCTGAGCGGCTGATGGACAATGTGAGCAGCCGGCAGCCGGTAAGAGCTGCCGTGAGCTGCGGTGCGCAGCCAACTGACAACTGGGACCGACAGTCTCAGCCAGGGGAGCACAAGGCTCATAATACCAGCATGGGCCAGGGTGCTGTGTCCTACACAACTAGACTGAGAAACAACAGCTTGAACAGGAGTTGGGGGCAGCAAGGCGGAAGAAAGGGGGAGAAAACAAAAAAAGAGATGCAGAAAAAGAAACTAAAAGTATTCAACACCCACTTATGGCAAAAAATTCTTAGCACTCAAGGAACTGAATGGAACTTCTTTAATCTTATGAATAATATCTATGAAAATCTATAATAAATATCATGCTTAATGACAAAATGCTAAAAAACATTCTCTTTAAGACCAGAATGAGAATGTTTACCATTATAACTACTTCTATTCAGCATTATATCAGATGTCTTACCACAGTAATGAGAAAAAAAAGGTATAAAATTATAAAAGAAAAAAATTGTTATTTGCAGATGATTTTATACATAGAAAATTAGAATCTACAAATTACAAATAATAAAGATATATGAAATTATTATTATCCAGCAAGATTGCTAGGTATTAAAGCAATATACAAAAAATAAACTATTTCTATTTACCAACAACAGAACATGAAATTTCATACACAAAGACACACAATAGTATAAATATACCAACTTCAAGAATTGAAAGACTCAACATTGTAAAGGTATCAATTCTCCCCTAAATTGATCTACAGTATCACAGTAATCCAAATCAAAACTTCAGCAGGCTGTGTGTGTTTGTGTGTGTGTATGCTGATAAGCTAATTCTAAAAGTTGTATGTAAATGCAAAGGCCAAGAACATCAAGTCACTCTCAAAGAACAAGAATGTGGGACAGTCTGTCCTACCAGACACCAAGACTTTAAGTGAAGTAAAGTCTTGGTATATTCTTGGCATAGAGATAATCAAACAGACCAACGGAACAGGATTAAGAATCCAGAAACAGTTCTAAAATAAATGGTCACTTAATTTATGACATCATTATCAATGTAAAGCAACAGGAAGATGAAAGTCTTTTCAATATATGGTGCTGAGATAGTTGGGTATACATATGGAAAAACAATCAAATGGAACCCATGCTTAATGCAATTCACAAAAATCAATTCCAGTGGATTTTAGGATAAAATGTTCAAGGCAAAACTGTACTTTTTAGAATGCAGAAAAATATTTTCATTGCCTCAGTGTAGGGAAGAACTTCTTAAACAACACTAACTCTAGATGGAAAGAACTGACAAATTTGACCACATTACAACTACGAACTGTTCATCTAAAGACACTAAAGAAAGTGGACAAGCCAGGATAGAAGAAAATATTTATCACATTAAGTGACTAACAAAAGATTTATAGTCAGAATATATATCAAGAGTTTCGACAAATCAAAAAGGAAAAAAACACACACAAAAAACCCCCATTATCATTCATAATAATCCTAAACTAGAAACCACCCAGATATCCATTAAGAATAAAACATATAAATGAATATATTGTGATATATTCATACATGGAATCCTATACAGCAATAAAATTAGAACAAATTTTAGCAACATATAAGGTTGAATCTTAAAAACAATGTTGGACAAAACCAGCAAAACCCGAAGGACAGTAACAGTAAAGCTTAATGTAGGTCAAGATCAAGAATAAGCAAAACTATTACTGCTTAGTAATATATATGTAGATAAAACTAAAAGAAAACTTAGGAAGCAATTACTATAAATGTAAAGATAGGGGTTCCCTCCAACTACAGAGGGTACTGTGATGTGGAAGGAACACAGGTGATTCCTAGGGCATTGGCAGGCAGTGCTCTATTTCTTAGACAGGCTGGCACTTGTAAGACTCATGCTGTACAATCATATGCTACACTACATACTTGTTTTATGTACTTTTCTATATATGCTACAGTTCACAATTTAAAACAGGTTTTTTTAAAAAAGTAAGCTGAGGGCATGTACTGTGTTTTCTTAGATTCTGTATTCGTCTATTTGGCATCCATTAATCACAGGGCCAATTATATTAACTGTTTTCTTATTTTTTGTGTTTTTGATGATCTGGCATTGTGGCTGAGTTGGCGAGGAAAGGGACTGCCCCTCCCAAAGGCTAACTATTTCCTAGAGCTAGCAAAGAGTGGGCCAGGAGCACACCTCTCATATGTAAACCAACCAATTCCATGTCTACAACTCCAACCATCTCCTTATTGAACTGGTAACACACATGCCAGTGTTTCCCATGCCTTACAGCAACTAAAGGTCACACTGTATATATAACCCAAGGCCTGCCAGAATTATTTTCCATTTTTATTCTTTTATTGAAAAATAATTAACATATAACACTATTAATTTTAACTGACTTTAATGATTTGGTACATGAATATACTGTGAAATGATAACCACAGTAAGTTTAGTTAACATATACCACTATACGTAGTTACACATTTTTTTCCTTGTGATAAGAACTGGCATGATTTCCTTCTTTTTCATGTCTGAATATTCCTGTGTGTGTGTGTGTGTAGACATCACAATTTCTTTATCCATTCATCCACTGATGGACACCTAGGTTGTTTCCCTATCTTGGCTATTGTAAACAATGCTGCAGTGAACATGGGGGTGAAGATACCTCTTTGAGATAGTGATTTCGTTTCCTTCAGATAAATACTCAGAAGTGGAATTGCTGGAGCATATAGTAGTTCTACTTTTAATTTTTTGAGGAACCTCCATTATGTTTTCCATAGTGGCTGCATCAATTTACATTCCCACCAACAGTGTACAAGGGTGCCCTTTTCTCTTACATTCTTGCCAACACTTATTTCTTGTCTGCCACAATTATTAAAAGCAGCCAATCCTAAACTATTTATCTGCTGTGCCTTTCCTGCAGAAATACCAATAACAACTTTCGGCTAGCCTTGCCTCTTGCTTTTGCTTCTGACCAAAACTGATACTTTCCCTGTGGCCTGGTGTGGTATGCTCCCTTCTTTCGGAAAACATTAAGTCAAAATTTTCTTTCAATGGCTTTAGCCTCTCCATGTCACTACTCAGTCATCTCCATAAATTAAAATTCCACAGGTACAAGTGAGACACTTACAAAATAATAACAACAACAACAATAATAATAGATTAATGAAATGGAGACGACTGATAAAGAAACTAAAGAGGCAGACTGAGTTTTGAAAAATCTTCACCAAAAGTTTAAACGCATTCATTCTTTTTGGAAGGTAAATGAGTAGACATTAGAGAAGGTAAAGTTAAATTAGGAAAACTTAAGCACACAAGAAACTGAAATGTGTGAACTTTTCTTTTGATGGTAGCAACAGTGAATAGAGCCGGGAGCATTCCACTTGGGCTTGAAGCTCAAATTCCCTACAGCAGATTTGGAGGTTCTAACAGGGCAGCACAAGCACTCATATACTTGTGTGTTTTTACCTCCTCTAGCAAGAAAGGATATAATCTTAAATCAAGCACATGCTTGAGAATGCCAAATGGTATAGCCACTTTGGAAAACAGTTTGGTAGTTTCTTACAAAGCTAAATATAATCTTACCATACATGATCTAGCAATTATGCTCCTAGGTATTTTACCCAATTGAGTTGAAAACTTATGTCCATCCGAAAACTGCACATGAATGTTTAAAGCACCTTTGTTTATAATTGCTCAAACTGAAAACAACCAAGCTGTCAATGTGTGAATGAATAAACAATCTGGTACATTCATACGATGAAATATTATTCAATAATAAAAAGAAATGCATTATTAAGCCATGAAAAGAAATTGTCTAGACTATACTGCTAAGTGAAAGAAGTTGGTCTGAAAGGGCTACATACTGTATGACTCTAACTATATGACATTCTGGAAAAGATAAAATAGGGACAGTGGGTGGGGTAAGAAGTGAGAGAGGGATGAACAGGCGAAGCACAGAGAAGTTTCAGGGCAGTGAAACTATTCTGTGTGATATTGTAATGGTGATATATGACATTATCCATTTGTCAAAACTCACAGAACTGTGGAATACCAAGAATGAACCCTAAGTAAACTAGAACTTAATAATAATGTATCAATTTACTGCTCAGTAATTGTGACAAATGTACCACACTAATACAAGATGTTAATAAGAGGGTAACACTGTGGAAGAGGCATATGAGAGAACCTCTCCATTGACTAAAACTGCTCTAAAAGTAAAGTCTATTAATTTTTAAAAAGGGGGATGAGGATTCTTCAAACATAAAAAATGGTTCAAATGCTGCTAGTCAAAATGAATGATAAATGTCTGTTACAGCTTCCCTAAAAGCAACACTAGCAACAGTGATGTCAGGAGGGATTCCATCTAGTATAATTCATAAGCCAAAAGATCCACTATGTATGACACAGTAGCAAATATGTTTACTATATAAAACCAGAAAATATTGAAGGAATAATAATCTTGATGGTCAACTATAAAGAAAATTAGTTTGATTTCAAGAGGTGAAACAGAAATCATCCCATAATATATTCCCAAGAAATAGTATAATATTCCCAAGAATGTCAAGACAAGGGGCAAACTATCTGTTATCCTGAATTTTGAACATGCATGTACTCGTCCATGACATTTCCTCCCATCAGAAACTGTCTCTGAGTTTATTTTCCCACTCCGGGCACATGCCCAACCAGATGTCGGATCTCCACAGGCAAGCTCTAACTTGGTAATGCTTGGCATACCAGTAAGTTCCTCAGTTAAGACAAAGAAATAACTGTTGTCAACTTTACTGACCTCTCACCTCTAATTGTTATCTACTTTTGTTCAGTTCCTTCCATTCCTACCACCGCTATCAGTCCACTTTTACATTTACACTTTAGTATAACTATCTCCTAGTTTTTTTGATCCAATTTCTTCAATCTTCTAAACATTTATTGAGTGCTTCAATTTAGATTCAGCAAACATTTTCTGAGCTCCTTCAGGCTCATTTCACCCTCAGTTACAGCTGCTCCAAGACACTATTATTACCTCCATTTTATAGAGCAGCAAACGTATTCAGAGAAGTAAAATAACTTGTCTGAGGTCATCCAAATCAAACCTAAATCTATCAACCAAGTCCTGTGCTCCTTCCATTCATCTTTATCTCTCCCCGTAAAACTACAAGACACTCGGCTAGTTAGAATTTAAGGCTTTACTTCACCTCCTGAAGGCCTGTTTTTCAAACCCTGCCTAAAAACACGTCCTCTAGACTCAACGACCCCACCTGATTCTTTACATCTTGCTCTAGTAGGTTCTTCTATCCCCAACTCCTTTCTCTATATTCATCTCTACCACTACGGCTATATGCTAACCATGGTGCCCTAACATTTCCAGAAAAATTCTGCTTATAGAATCTCATTTTGGGGAAAAGAAATAAGTCTTGAGAGGGCATCATGGTCTTGTTTCAGCCTGCTGTCTTCTCTGTAGCAACATCAAATTACTGTAATTAACTGCTTAATAGATTATTTTATGGATTAGACTATATAAACAATGTGAAGCCAGTGACCTGCCTGAGGCAATAGTAACAGCTAAAGACACTCCTAGAGCCTCAAAGTAAATGAATATGTGCCACATTTATTATTTTTTCAGGAAAAGAAATCTTAACAGACTTAAATTTGACAAAAAGAAGTTAGTGAAATGAAGTTGCTGCTAAAAACTATCTGAGCACATGTGAAGATTAAAACCAGGATATACTTTTTATGCCATGTTTATTCAAAACAGAAAAAATTACAACTCAAGCCAATCGCTCTTGATTTTTCAATATCAAAGTTAACAAAGTAGCCCCTTATCTTATAAGCAAATCATAACTGTCCACTACAGACACTAAGTTTGTAAAATAACAAAATATAACTATTTTTTTCTTAGTTTCCCAGAGAGGCAGTATGAGTAATGGTTAGGAGAAAAAGCTTTGTGTGATCTTGAGCCTTTCATTTTGTTTCATCTGCAAAATAGGTACAGGTGTACCTACCTCATAGGATTGCTGAAAGAATTAAATAAGATCATAAAGTTCTTAGCACAATGTTTTTTTTCACACAGTGAGCGCTCAGAATGTTCCTTCGCCTCCTCATTATTAGTTATTATGTTGTTACCCATTGGAGAAGAAAGGAGAATAGGAATAAAAAGTTTTATTATTATATAATTTGACAGTCATTTAATCATATAATTATAATAATCATTAAGGTACAAGGTTAAACTTAGATTAAAAAAATAAACCTCAGGGCGTAGTACATTGCTTGCCTAAAGTAAAACAAAACAACTTTAGTGGCAACTAAATATATACACAAGAAATTTAAACATTAATTAGTGAGAAATTTTAGAAGTGACTTCAAAAACAGTCTCATTATTTCATTGTCTTATGAAACCAAAACAACATTTTGAACTGGATTTAAAACATGAATTAACAAGAACCCACTGTTCTGAAGTTTTTATTGTTTAAAATTTTGCGTTCTTCTGAAAGAAACACATGTATACTAGAATAAAAAATAAACATTCAGATTCCTTACCTGTTGTGTTCCATCTGCACTTACAATAGGGGCAGAGAGAAGAGAAATATCACTACTTAAAATCTGAGATGTATCCAGTAGTGGTGGATGTTCTGCCATTATCAATAAGACATTAATATACCGGATACCCCTTCAACTCTGAAAAACAAAAATATATAGCCATTGGGTGTATATTCTTAAAATACTATATTAAAATACAATATATTCAAGATTTGTCTCATTCTCCTTCTTTAACCTAAAGAGATTCTTGTCAAAGGAAATTTTACAATATCCTGTTGACTACTTTTTCTGTCAAGAGACCATTTAAGGAAATATATTCTTACAACTTAACCAACTATATGTCAGTGTAGACAATAAAGTAAGATATAATAAAGCAGCTTCTATTTAAATTCCCTGTTTCTCTATCCCTTTCATCTCTATACAACATTTATTTAATTTAACCACCACTAATTTAGCTAAACATTGGGATAGGCACCTAAATGCAATGATGGAGTGAGGCAATTCTACCACTGACTTTTTTTTCTATGAGTAGAAAAGTTGATTATAAAGACCCAATTCTCCCTCATCGTCCTATCAGTCTCTAGGAACTAAACAAGAATTACAATTTTTCACTTATTCCTTAGAGCAAAATAGTAGAAAAATCTGCTCAGGATTAAAATAAGAACCTTCAGGTTTTAAGTTTTACATTCTGACATTGGCCTTCCATCATTCTGATTTTATTAATCTTTTCGAAGTCATACCTACTTTAGGTAAACCAAATACTTTCAGTGATAAAAGCACAAACATTTAGAAATCTTTAACTATAGACAGAGTATCACTTTATATAAAAAGTAAAGGACTTGATGATGTAAGCAGTATTAGTCTACCATATACAACGTCAACCAATAAAACATCAACAAATTATATGTCCAGATGAGCATAATTGAGCTCAATTATAAATTTTATCATATCTACACTGAAAGGCAAAATAACATTTTTAGATGCTTGCAGCATTGCACTATTCAGTAGTATCAAAATGCTTAACTTTTATAAGACATTAAATCATGTTATTTATTTTAAAATCTTAAATATTTGCAAACTCTAATACAAGTTGATTTAACCTAAAAACACCTTTTATTTAGATATATAAAAACTGCTATAAAGTATTCATTACAGGTATCTATTTCAAGATTTTATATATAACACCATAACATGAAACATTTTATATTACTTATCTCATAAAAATGCATGCATTTGAACATAACATATGTAAGTATTTAAAGTATTTAAACATATATGTTTAAATATATACACACATATATACACACATATATATAAAGGGCAAATCTAATTTATGACTATTTAATCTGTATTGCTATGTTTCTTAAAGTTCAGTAAAATCACTGAGTACTTTAAATCATTTCAAATAATTTCAGTCTGCAGAACATACAAAGAATTATAAGATGGGAAAGTGTCAATGTGTAATTTATCTCTTGCACGTGACATAATTTAGTTTAAGAAGAAATATTTTAGGGACGCTAACTCAGGATTAACCAGAGAAAGTTTATAAGTAATTTATTATTTTTGTAAATTAGTTAAGTTAAAAAGAAAACTTCCATTGAGTAATTTTTATTTTGTCATTTTACTATATTTGTAATATGTTATATATTTAACTAAAACTGCAAACCACCATTATTACTTAAATTTTAGAACATAATAATGAAGATACAACCATAGTCTGGTTTCAGAAGATAGACTGGAAGCTTTACAAATACAAATTTTTTCTGAACCTCCAGTTCATCCCAAGCTCAATGATATTACAGATTGGATCTGAAGCCACACGCTTTGTTTCCATATTATCATTCCACTTAAGTGTTTTCTCTAATTTTATTCTTTGCAAGGCTATAACACATCAAAAGTTTCATTTATGAATTGATTTCTTGTACGGCCATATTTATCACACTATATGCAAAACAGGTGGTTTTACTTCAGCTTGCAAATTGGAAACTTCAATTATGCAACTAAAATGTTGCTTTTAGAAACCTAAAAGTTCCTTTCATTCCTGCTTAGAAACAGTCAGCTTCTTCTTTTAATCAATTTCTTTTAATTTTGTTACTACTCACTTCCTACATTTTCATCTTCTCTTGTAACCAAATACCCACTTGTTTTAAGTTATGCATTTGTTTCTATTTTTTTGTAAATTGAAAAGAGTGATACATGCAAAAATTGGAAGGAGTGATTTCTTTTGTTTGCTAATTTCCATGAGATAATATTTCCCCATGGCCCATTTCAAGCTATCATGATTTACAAATTGACCTGAAATATTCTGAATTTTTAAAAATCAACTTGTGTATACGAGTGTAAGATAGCTCTGACATCTCACTGCTTCTATCTATATATCAATACTTAAGTATCTTTATAGTCATAATAAAAGACTAACATCTCGGGAATTTGGGTACAGAAAGGCTAGATGTCTTTTCACTACTATTGCAACTTTTCTGTATGTCTGTAATTTCAATTAATGTCATATTAAACAATACTTTAGAAGTATTAATCCCAGGTAAAGAAGGTAAAACCAAAAAGCTTCTAAAAGATATCGCCATAATCATGGGACAGAGGAAGATTTTTTTTTCTAAACAGGGTGTCAATTATATTTCTTAAATCATAAAGGAAAAGAATAATACTTTGAACTTCATTAAAACTAAGAACTACCATTCACTAATAAATATATTTAAGAGAATGAAAAGGCAAGTTAAAGATATTTATAACATATATAACTGGAAAAGACCACATTTTTAGCACATATACACGCCTCTTACAAACTGATTTAAAAAAATAGAAAAATGTCAAGGGACTTAAATATGCTCTTCACAAAAGTATAAACTCAAGAGACCAATAAACATATGCAAAGATTGTCAAATTAACTAATTACTAGGAAAGAGCTAATTAAAAATCATAATGAAATACCCCCGCATATTCAATATGATAACAAAAATGAAAAAGACTGGCAACACAAAGTATTAATAACATTACAGAGCAATTGGCACACTCATATGGAATGAAAACTCATAAAATCATTTTGGAAACCAATTTGATATTATCTACCAAAGTTGAACATATAAATATTCTATGACTCAGTTGTGATCCAAGACTCCTAGGATATACCAAGAAGAAATGTATACATGTGTGCACCAAAAGCACATTAAGGTACATAACAGCATTCTTTTTTTTTTTTTTACAGGATTTTATTGGGGGACAGTATGTACTTCCAGGACTTTTTTCCAAGTCAAGTTGTTGTCCTTTCAGTCTTAGTTGTGGAGGGTGCCGTTCAGCTTCAAGTTGTTGTCCTTTCAGTCTTAGTTGTGGAGGGCGCAGCTCAGCTCCAGGTCCAGTTGCCGTTGCTAGTTGCAGGGGGTGCAGCCCACCATCCCTTGTGGGAGTCGAACCAGCAACTTTGTGGTTGAGAGGACACAGTCCAATCAACTGAGCCATCCGGGAGCTCAGCGGCAGCTCAGTTCAAGGTGCCGTGTTCAATCTTAGTTGCAGGGGGCACAGCCCACCATCCCTTGCGGGACTCGAGGAATCGAACTGGCAACCTTGTGGTTGAGAGGATGCGCTCCAACCAACTGAGCCATCCAGGAACTCAGCGGCAGCTCAGCTCAAGGTGCCGTGTTCAATCTTAGTTGCAGGGTGCGCTGCCTACCATCCCTTGTGGGACTCGAGTAATTGAACCGACAACCTTGTGGTTGAGAGCCCATTGGCCCATGTGGGAATCGAACCAGCAGCCTTCGGAGTTAGGAGAACAGAACTTCAACCGCCTGAGCCACCGGGCCAGCCCTGCATTATTCTTTAATGGCCCCAAACTATAAACATCCTAAACATCCCTCCACAGTAAATGGTACCCTGTATCCGAGTCATCCAATTGGACTACTATACAGCAATAAAAATTAATGAACTAGTGATACAGAGAACATGAATAAATTCCACAAATAAAATGTGAGTGAAAAACAAACACAGAAGAACACATACTGCACAACTTTATTTATAGAAAGTCCAAAACTGGCTAAAACCAATCTATGGTATTAAAAGCCAGGACAGCAATTGCCTTTGGAAAGGAGGAAAGGATGGGGATTGGAAGGTGCATGAAAATAGTTTCTGGGGTGCTGGTATTGTTGTATGTCTTTTGACTTGGGAGGTTACTATTTGGTACCTGCCACTCCATTATGCTATAAGCTGTGTACTATGTACTTCTCTGTGTGTACTTCAATAAAATTATGTTTATAAGTTAAAATGACTACATGATCATTTCAAATGATGCAGGAAAACCATCTGATAAGATTCGATGCCCTTTCATGATAGAAACAGTCAATAAACTAGGAATAGAAGAAAACTACCTCAATATAATAAAGGCCACATATGAAAGGCCCATAGAAAAACATCAAACTCAGTGATGAGAGACTGAAAGCTTTTTCTCTAAGATCGGGAACAAGGCAAGGATGCCCTTTCTCACCACATTTATTCACAGTACTTACTGGACATAGTACTGGAAGTCCTTGTCAGAGTAATTAGGCCTGAAAAAGAAATAAAAGGCATCCAAATTGGACAGGAAGAAGTAAAACTATCTTTGTTCACAGATGACATGATTTTACATGTAGAAAACCCTAAAGATTTTTTAAAAACAAACCTGTCAGAACTAATTCAGTAAAAATGCAAGATACAAACCCAACACACAACAATTAGTTGCATTTCTATATACTAACAGAATAATCTGAAAAGGAAGAAAACAATTTCATCTACAATCGCATCAAAAAGAATACAATACTTAGGAATGAATCTAATCAAGCGATAAGACTTGTATACTAAAAACTACAAAATATTGCTAAAATAAATTAAAGAAGACATCTGGAAAGGTATCTATTCATAGATTGGAAGAGTTAATATGTAATATGTCTACACTACCCAAAGAGATTTACAAATTCAATGCAATCCCTCTCAAAATCTAAATAGCATTTGTTGCAGAAATAAAAAAATTCATTCTAAAATTCGTAGGGAATCTCAAGGGACCTCGAACAGCCAAAACAATTTTGAAAAAGAACAAAGTTGGAAGACTCAAACTTCCTGGTTTCAAAACATATTACAAAGCCACAGTAATCAAAACAGTGTGATAATGGCATAAAGACAAATACACCAATGAAAGAGTAGATAGAAGCCAGAAATAAACTCTCCTGTATATGGTCAAATAATCTTTGACAAGAGTGCCAAGATCACTCAATGGGGAAAGGACAGTTTCTTCAACAAATGCTGATAGGAAAACTGCATATCCACATGCAAAAGAAAGAAATCAGACTCTTATCTTACAACATATACAAAAAGTAACTCAAAATGGATTAAAGACCTAAATGTAAGACCCAAACCTATAAAACTTCAAGAAAATGGGAAAAGCTTTATTGACATTGGCCTTGTTAATGATTTCTTATATGTGACACCAAAAGCAAAGGCAACCAAAGCAAAAACAGGCAATTTGGACTAAAATTTGAAAACTTCTGTGCATCAAAGGACATGTTCAACAGAGTGAAAAGGCAACCTGTGGAGGGGAGAAAATACCTGCAAACATTGCTCCAGCTACTAGTAGACATGGGTGGCTTAAACAACAGACATTTATTTCTCCTGGTTCTAGAGGCTGGAAGTCCAAGGTCGGGGTGCCAGCATCTTCAGGTTCGTGCGTGGGCCCTCCTCCTGGCTTGCTGAGAGCCACCTTCTCGCTGTATCTTCACATGGCCAAGAGAAAAGGAGCTCTGGTCTCTCTTCCTCTTTTTAGATTATAAGGACACTATCCCATCATGGGGGCTCCACCCTGGTGACCTCATCTAAACCTAATTACCTCCCAAAGGACCCATCTCTTAATGCCATCACATGACAGCTTAAGGCTTCAACATACTGATTTTGGAAAGCCACAATGAGTCTATACATTCTTTCCCTGCCCACCCCCCAAATTCATGTCTTTCTTGCATGCAAAATACATTCATTCCAACCCAGCAAGTCTTAACTCAAGTCAACATAAACTCTGAAGTCTAAAGTCTCATCTAAGTCAGATTTGGGTGAGACTAGGGGTGCAATTCATTGTGGGACAAAATTCTTCTCCAGCTGTGAACCTGTGAAACCAGGTAAGTTACATGCTTCCAAAATACAACGATGGGACAGGCACTGGATAGACATTTCCATTCCAAAATCATAAATCAGAAGGAAGGGTGACATGTCCCAAGCAAGTACAAAATCTAGCAAGGCAAATATCATTAGACTCAAGTCTCACTAATAATCTTTGGTTCCATGCTCTGCCCTCGGGACCCAAATGGGGTGTGGCACCATTCCCGTGGACATTCCTTCAGCTTGGTGGAGCTCCACCCATATGGCTCTGCTGGCAGAGGTCCCATCCTTTGAAATTGAGGTGCAGGTAGCCCTCCCCTCACGCCTGTGCACTCTGGACCTGTGATGGGAGTAGCACCCCTGATGATCTCGGAGTCTCCTTTTGGGTCCTTCTTCCCTTTTCTTGAAGGATAATACAGGTTTGGAGATTTCCTTTATTCCCTTCCATTTTCTCTGTTTCCTTTAGTCCCAACTGGCAGTGCTTCTGCCAGTATAATTCCATCTCTCTGCCTGGTTTCTGTGGAGATGCTGATTAGGTCCATGACTCACATCCACACTAACATCCTCATCAAAGGGCTAGTCAGCCACTCTTGGTGTTCTCTTCCCAACATGCTTCCTCATTTTTTGCAATATGGAAAGGCTGAGAATTTTCCGAATCTTTAAGTTCTGGTTCCTTGTTGGTTAACAAATCCTTCTTCAATTTGTATCTCTCCTCTCACATTTTACTATGAGTGGTCAGAAAGAACCAAGCCACTATTCAACTTTGCTTAGAAACCTCCTCAGCTAAATATCCACTTTCATCACTCACGAGCTTTACCTTGCGCAAAACACTAGACAGAACATGAATATAGGTGAGCCTAGTTATTCGTCCTTTTATACTAAGGATTGCCTCGTCTCCATTATCCACTAACAACGCCTCCTCATGCCCATCTGAGACCTCATCAGAATGGCTTTTACTGTCCATATTTCTACCAACATTCTGCTCATGATTATTTATGTATTCTCTAAGAAGATGGACGCTTTCTTTCAGCTCTTTCTGAGTTCTCACCAGTCGCCATTAGCAGGCCCTTAACAGCAATCTAGGCTTTTTCTAGCATGCATTTCAAACCTTTCCCAGCCTTTACCCACTACTTAGTTCCAAAGCTGCTTCCACATTTTTAGGCATTTGTTACAGCAGCACTCCATTTATCAGTACCAATCACTGTCTTAGTCAGCTCAGGCTGCTGGAACAAAATATGTACCACAGACTGGGTGGCTTAAACAACAGACATTTATTTCTCACAGTTCTGGAGGTGGGAAGTCCAAGAACTGGGTGCCATCATTATCAGGTTCTTAGTGAGGGCTCTATTCCTGGCCTGCAGGTGGCTAGCCACCTTCTATCTTCACAAGGCCAAGGGAAAGAGGGAAAGCTCTCATCTTTTCCTCTTCTAATAATCCATCATAGGGGCTCCATCCTCGTGACCCCATCTAAACAAAAATACCTCCCAAAGGCTCCACCTCTAAACACCATCACATTGGGGATTAGGGTTTCAACATATGAATTTGGGGAGTACATATTCAGTCCATAATTCTATTAGGTTTAGAAAACAGTACTGTTTCTCTCTCAGTCACTGCAATAATTCTGAATCTGCACTACTTTCCTTACTCAAATATTCTGCCACAGTTTTCCTTCCTGAACCTCCTCATTCATACCCATCCCTTCTACCTGATTTTTAGTCTAAGGATGCTGTTGTTATAATAGCCTACACCTAGAACCTAAGGTAGCTAGCTCATGACAGTGAGCTTGGCCTGAGGTTTCAAATTTTGGCTCTACTTGTTTAAAAAGTATGTGGGAAAATACAAAGCAGTATCTTACTTGGATTACAGCCATAGCATAATTGAGGGACCCATAGGAAAAATATGTACATTTTGATTGAGAAATCCAATGTATTTTTCTGGTCTTTTGATTTGTCTAAATCAAAGAAACTAAAAAGTATGATTCCAAAGGCCATATCTGAAATCACAGGACTATTATACACTCCAAAGAATTTTAGTATCACATTTAAAACTAGAATTCAGGAGTACTTGAAAATATACATATAAAAAAAATTAGGTAAAAACATTAAAATCACAGTAGGGATTATATTAAGATGGTGGAATTACCATAATATTTTTCTCTATTTCCCCGTTGTTTTTGTAATGTGGATATGACTATGCCACTTTCATAAAAATTTTGATTTAAAAGTGGTCTTACAGAGCCCTAGGCAACTACAGAGTCACATTTGGCTTATCAACCATTGAAATACCTTTTCAGAAATACTTCAATAAATTTTGCTTGAATTTGGACCTTATCCAAATGACTAATTCATCTTACAAACTGTTATCCTAAAATGTATTTTTTCCAATTTAAACCTCGATTTCATTTTTTAAGTTTTGGATTTTCTAACTTCTAAACTTGACTAGGTTTTTAAAAAGGTACTTTAAATCACCTGTAGTGGAATTTCCTGAGATGAAAGTTACAAGAATCAGTCTGCAAAATCATCTTATCATTTCTTATCAGAAACTTTAATATTTTATATTTAATAAAACCACATTAAATTGTTTTATTTTTCCCTAAGACTAATTAATTCTTACAATTACCTTGTTGGATATTAACTATATTCCAGAAAAATGACTGTTAAAAATATACACAATTAAATGCATCATTTTGATTCACCTAAATTTCCACATCTTAATGTGAACTTTCATTAAGATGTAAAAGAACAGTTGTGCTTTTTTTGAGTTTATAAAAGAAATTTATACTTGTACAGAGAGTAAGACAGGAAAGGGATAGTAAGGATAGTGCTATCAATAATTTTAAATGACTAGTATCAATAGGAAAAAAATAACACAACTCTTGATCATTCAAAAGACTTATGATTAACTCAGGATTCTTCTTGGTCTTTCTCTCCTCATTTTTCATTTCTTTGGTCACTGGAAGTATAAAAGGAACACTGGTACAAGGTCTGGTACCAAAAAAGACTCCAACTAAGAGTACTATAAAAAAAAAAAAAAATAGAGGCAATTCTTAACTTAGAAATAGGTTGCCTTCCTACCCTGCATTTATAAGTCAGAAATACTTGGAAATTATTCTCCCAGAGAAATATGTAGTAAGATCATGCTGCAAAAGTTCAATTTAACCTCTAATGTATCTTTAATGTTATTTGTGGAAAATTTCAAACATACTCCAAAATAACCATAATAGTATAATGAACATCCAGGTTCTCATCACCCAGTTTCAACCACTTCAACTCATGGCCAAATTTCATCTATACCACCTCCTACATCTTCCCATCTTGTGTTATTTTCAAGTACATTATACAATTTCATCTGCAAATATTTCAACATGTATTTCTGAAAGATATGGACCCCTTTTAAAAAACATAATCCAAAACCCTTTTAAAAAACATAATCCAAAACCATTACCAAACATAAAAATAATTCCTTAAATCAAATATGCAGTGTTCAAATTTCAAATTCTCATTAATTTTTATTAAAATTTGTTTGAATCAGGACTCACACCAAATGCACACACTATTGGTTTTCATGTCTTTTAAAATCTCTTTTAACCTAAATAGCTTCCATTTGATTGTTCTGACTTCTATAAAATATTTTTTAGAAACAAATAATTTGTGTCTGTCTCTACAGGTGACAATAACTAGATCATATAGGTATAACTGACGAACCTTTTCATCTTGATATATCGAGTCCATCAATGGAGGTAATTTAGAGAACATTAGTGAGATCACATTTTAACATCTAATTTTAATTTGACTAGAAAAATCTCAAGTAGCCAATTAGTAAGATAAATAAATGCAGTATCAATGTATTAAAACATAGTCTTCTGTATCTATAATTATTGTTAAGATACTAAAATTTCATTACCACCCACCATTATTTTGTCAAAGAGCACATCTGGACATATTTCATTCTCTTGCACATAAACTGAAAAAGGAGTCATGTGAGGATTTTATTTTATCACAAAAAGTTTCAAACCTACAGGAAAACTGAAATAATTATTAAACAGTGAATGCCATACACTTGCTATCTAGATTCTAAGATTAACATTTTCTTTATCATATGCATTCCTCTATCCATCTTTTTTTTAAAATAAGTTGCAGGCATCAGCATATTTCACCCCTAAACACTTTAGCCCATGTTTCATTAACTACTATTCAATTATTTGTTTAGTTCTTTTTTGTAGGCAAAATTCACATATGAGAAACTACACAAATCTTAAGTATGCCATCATGTGAGATTTCTTGAAACAAATTCCACCACCACCAGTATCTAAGTATTTAAAGTCCCACTGCTGCTCTAAGACCGTGTTTTTCAAACTTTGGCATGTATCAGAATCACTATAGGGCTAATTAAAACACAGATTATTGGGTTCCACATGTAGAGTTTCTGATTCAATAGGTGTGAGGCCCAATAACTCACTTTTCTAGTAAGTTCCCAGGTTAAGCTGATGCTGCTAGGACCATACAAATCTAAAACTAATTTGTACATAAGTATTAAGTGATAATGAAGATGTCAAGCTGTTATCAATGTAAGGGATACTTCATTCTTGAAGGCCCCATCCCAGATGTGAATACACTATTGTTCTTTAACTAGAAAAAGATAAAAATAGTTTCCTTAAAGAGAAGAAAGTGTTTATAAAGTAATCAAGTTTAATGAGGCCTTTGAAATTACCTTTGGATATTTCAGCCAAATAAATTGAGCCAAACCAAATTTCCTCTCAGACTGAAACTGCTATTTCCTATAGGTTAAAAAAAAAAAAAAGAAAAAGAAAAAAGAAACTTTCAAATGTTCTTGGGAAATGGAAGAGTAATAAGTTAAATGTATTAAACAAACACGTATCAAGCATGTACATGGCAACTACTCTAGATTTTAAAAATAGCTTTAATGAGGTATAATTAATATAAATCAAATAACCCATTTTAAAGTGTACAACTTGATAAAATTTTGACACATGAATATATCTATGAAACCATTACTACAATCAAGAAAAGACCCTACCCATCAGACCCCCCAACTTTCCTAGTATTTGTAATCCCAGCCTTTGCATTTTCATAACTAATGATGTTCAATGTGTTTTCATGTGCTTATCTGCCACCCTACAGATTTTTGGTTAAGTATCTGTTCAATACTTTGGCCCATTTTGTTAGTGGACTGTTCTGTTTTCATATTACTGTTTTGATAGTGCTTTACATATTCCGGATATATTTATCAAGTTAAGTGGTTTACAAAGATTTTCTCCCACTCTGTGGCTTGTCTTTACATTCTCTTACCAATGTCTTTTGAAGAACAATTTAAATTATGATGTCTAACTTATCAATTTGTTTTTGTATGGATATTTTTGGTGTTGTATCTAAGAGATCTTCGCCTAATCCAAGGTCACAAAAATTGTCTCCTGTTTCCTTCATAAAATTTTATAGTTTTAGGTTTTACATTCTACTTGTTCTAGCAATTATTGAGAGAGGGGTATTGGAATCTCTGCTAAAATTGCATATTAGTGTATTTCTCTGTACAGTTCTATCATGTAATTTGAAGCTGTTTTATTAGATGCACAAAAATTTAGGATTGTCCCCTTGAAGAATTAATCGTTATTATTAAGAAATGACCTTTTTACCCCTGGTATCAGTCTGCTCTGAAATCTAACTTCTGATCTAATATAGTCACTCCAGCTTTCTTTTGGATAGTGTTAGCATAGTCTATCTTTTCCAACCTTTTAACATATGTGTCTTTATATTTAAAGTAGGTTTCTTGTAGATATGATACATACACTTGGGTCTTTACTTTTTAAAAAAAAATCTAATCCAATGATCTCTGCCTTTTAATTTAGTGTTGAGATCATTTAAATGTAATGTGATTATTGATATGGTTGGATTTAACTCTACCATCCTGCAATTTGTTTTCTATTTGTCCCATGTGCTCTTCATGCCTTTTTCCCCTTTATATGTTTTGATTATTTCTTTAATATCATTTTATTTCCCTTGTTGGCTTAAAGATTATAATTGTTTTGTTACTTTAGTGGCTGCTTTAGGGTTTCTAACATGCATCTTTAACTTATCACAGACTAACTTTTCAGTCTAACTTATCACCATACAAGTAGCATAAGTTTAACTTATACTACTTCAGGTATAAGAACTTACAACAATGTACCTGCAATTTCCCCACTTCCTTGTGGCATTATCATCATATATTTTACTTTTAGATGTTATAAACCCTACAGTCATTATTATATGTATATTAAACAGTCAATTGTCTTTTAAAGATATTTAAAAATTTTTTTAAAAATCTTATATATTTACCCATGTATTTACCATTTCCAGCGCTCCTCATTCCTTTCTGTAGGTCCAGGTATTCATATGGTTTAATTTTCCTTCTGCTCGAAGGACTCCATTTAACATGTCTGTTACTAAAGTATTAACAGACTTTTGTACATTTGAAGTCTTTATTTTGCCTTTGTTTTTCAAAGATACTTCTGCTGGGTAAAGAATCCTAGATTGACAGTTTTTTCTTTTAATGTTTTAAAGATACTGCTCCATTATCTTCTAGTTTACATTCTTTCTGATGAGAAATCTACTGTTACCTTTACCTTTGTTCTGTTTTTCTTTGGCTGCTTTTAAAACTTTTTTCTCTTTATCACTTGTTTTAAGCAATTTATAACGTTCCTTGGTGCCATTTCTATTCACCTTTCTTATGCTTATTGTGTTTCTTGGTTTATAGTTTCTACCAAATTTGGAAAAATTTGGCCATTATTTCTTCAAATATTTTTTCAGTTCACTTTTTTAAACAATTCTCTTTTCTGTTTCATTTGGATAGCTTCTATCACTATGTCTTCATGTCCACTAATCTATTCTTCAGCAATATCTAACATGTCATTAATCCAGTGTTGTCTTGTCTTTGACTGCAATTTTAATCTAAAAGATACCTCTAAACATGTTCAATCTTCTCCAACATATCAAATACAGTCATAACTGTTTAAATGTTCTTTACTATTTATCACCTTAGTATCCAGGTTCACAACAGATGGATTTGAGTTCCTCTGTAAAAGCTACTGCCTTACTATAAATTCACCAAGTTTAACATGTTTTCTTCATTAATTCCTTCCAAATAAGATAATTTTATCACAAGATATAAGAAAATCAAGAAACATTTCTGTATTTATCAGGAGAAAAAAGATTTGTCTATAGAACCCAGTATTTCAATGTTCTCATTTCTGAGGTAACCAAATTCTTTGTTTATAAATCTATAACTATGTCTAAGTTAAAATTTACTGCCTAAATATGCTCATATTCCCTCGTGTTATTTTTAAAAAATCTTCCTCCTCTTTAGTCTGTCTTCAGCTTAAGCTGATGACATGTCTCCTGAAATTTACCCCCAACTTTCTTAAAATATTAGGTTCTAATATTAAAAGGGGGGATAAAAGTATCCAGGTATATGAGACTGCATTTTGTATTTGAAAAAGAAAATTACTTTTATATTTAAAATCCAGAAAATAAAGTACACTAAAATTGTCTTGGTTGATAGACAACCTTTGCACGTACATAAAGATTGAGAATCACTAGTCTACTAATTATCACTCATTAAACACTGTAACACAGCTTCAGACACAATACTAAACTGAATTTGCTGTTTTAGAAAGTACCAATGAGTCAGACACAAATTGGGAAGCTTTTGAGAGTGAAAGGAGGTGCTACTAAAAATTACACAGGGAAGACAGACATAAATCAAGGCAGTCCACGCAGGTATAGGTCTAACAAGGATTAATCATAACCACAAAATCCAAACCCTCTTATGTTTTATTATTTTTGTCACATCACAAAAGTATGTTTTATACAGTATTTAAAAACATACATAGACATTATTTTTAACTCTTCCTCCTCCCAGCTCCCATTTCTATAGCTACTCACTATGGAACGTACCCTTTTAGACTTCTTATCTGCACTTACCTGTGCCTGAGGTTTTCTGGCAGTGGTTATATAAAGGAAATCACATGTACTGGTCAATGTCTTGTTTTTTCACGTAAACTATCTTAAGATATTCCTAAAGAAGTACATCTGTATCTATGTGTTCTTTATCATGACTACCTAATATTCCACTGTAAGGTCATACCATAATTCCACTATTCTAATAATGAACACTGAGATTGCTTCCATTTTTGTCATACACTTCTTCTTCTGCAAAGCATAAACATGTAACATTTTCTATGTACCTATGATAGTGTTTCTGTATTACAGAAATGGAACTTCTGGTTTAGAAGTATGCACTTTTAAAACAGCAAAATTTCCTCCTAAAAAGATGAAGCTATTTATACACAGTCCAATAGTTTATGAGTACATACTTCACATTTTTGACACTTAACATAAAAATTTTCCAAATTTTGTCAAAAAAAAAAATAAAAAAAAAAATTTATTACTAAAGATTTTTTAAAAATCATGTCTCACTGATGTTTTAATTGGAATTTCTCACATTACTGGTGTAGCTGAGTATCTCTTCAAAACTTTATTGGCTATATTTCTACTTCTATGAATTTCCTACCTACATTCTTCTCATTTTCTACCAGGTTGTCTTCTTCACAGTGATTTGTAGGCACACCTTGTATAATTTGAAAATTAACTTTCTCTATTACACGTCAAATAATTTACCTCAATCTACCACTTGCCTTTTTAAATAGCATCTAAGTTTGATGTCTCACCTGAAAAGGCTTTTTATACCCCCCAATTTTTTTAAATTCACTTCTTTTTGCCATTTTGTTTACTTATATTTAGTCCATTTGAGAATGCCACAAGGTGGGTACCTAATTATCTTTACCTCAATTGGATAGTCAATTGTACTCCACCATTAACAGACTAGATCTTCCATTACTCGTTTATCATATAAGAAATTCTTCTGTATCCATGGAGTACCTCATGAATTCTCTATTCTGTTCCTTTGATCAACATACCATTCTTACTCCAAATTCTTATTATTTTAATAATTGTAATTTTACAGTATATTTTGATCTCTGATGGGTAGGTTCCCCTTTGTCATGCTTCTTTTTGAAATTTACTTGGCCATTCTTGCGTATTTTTCTTTCTTAAAATTTAAAAATTCAACTTGTCAAATTCCATCTTTAAAATCCTGTTGGATTTCTAACTAGGATTACACTGACTTTATTAATTTGGTGAGAACTGCCAATTTTATAGTATCAAGTTGACACATTCAGGAATATAGTATTCCTCCATCTATTTAGATCTTATAATTTTATTCATACAGCTGTTCCATATTTTTAAAATTTCTTAAGTATCTTATAATTTAGGCTTCTACTTTTTGTTTTTCACAGTTGGTTATTGCTGGTGTATGAAAAAGGCAATGAGTCTTCTTAGTTTATCTCACAGTCAGTTGCTTTACTGAAATCTTTTTGAATCAAATAATTTTGTTGCTTGTCTTTTATTTTCTAAGTAGACAATCATATCAACTGCAAATAGTAACAGTGATATATCCCACCTCATTCCCAGTCCCATTATTTAGAGGTCATTTTTTCTTGTTAATGCATTGGCCAAGACTTTTGGACCAATGTTATGTTCCTATCTTTTAGTGGAAGTACTTTTAATATTTCACTATGACATTTAATATAGGTTTCTGATAGAGATCCTTTTCAGGTTTATTTCTTGTTGATAAATGGTTATCAGGAACAACTGAATTTTAGAAAATAATTTTTCTTTAGCACCAAAGAGATAATCATATAGTTTCCCTTTTAAATTTATTGATGTTTTCTAATACCGAATCAATATTACACTGCTGGGATTCAACATATCAAAACTGGTATGACTTAATGATTGAAAACTCAGACTCTGGAGTCAGAATGCCTGCGTTCAAATCTCAAATCTTTCACTAACTAGTTGTAGGATCTTAGGTATGTTATTTAACTTCTCTGTGCTTCAGTTTCCTCATTTTTAAAATAGTTGACAATATATCTACCTCAGAGGGTTGTTCTAAGGCTTAAGTAAACTGATACCTCTAAAGTTATTTAGAACAGCACCCAGAACATAAAAAGTTTAATATACATTATTATTTACTGAGTGCCCTTTATTTGTCAGGCATGGGGTATGCAGCATAGTCAGAGTCGGCAAACTAAGGCCTGTAGGCCAAATCTGGCCTCCTGTCTATTTTTACATAGTTTTATTAGAATAGAGTCATACCCAATGTTTAGAATTTATCTATGACAGTTTTTATACTCCTACAGCAGTTAAGTAGTTGCAACAGAATCCACATGGCCACAAAACCTAAAATATATATTATCTGCTCATTTAAAAAACCATTGCCAACCCAAGCGGAACTGTTCAAACTCAAGAAATTCAGAATCTAATAGCTGAGAAAGACAAGTAAAGAAATATAAATGCTGCACTATTGAGTACACAACCATGATATTGTGTTATTATGGAAACATGACAATTTAATACTAACTGACAGGAATGATTCATGCAAGTAAAAAGAAACAAGAGAAAAATGTATTTTATCTACTTTTATTTTGAAATATATATTTGTTTACATATCTTTATCTCTTATTCTAGTGTGTGATTTACTAGAGGAAAGGGAGTATGACATTCATTTTTCTGACATTCATATTCTAAATATTTAGGACATTTAAAGTCTTTGACAAATGACAGATGAATAAATAAATTAGCGAAAACAAGAATAGGCTACCTGGGTGACAATAATTAGACATGTCTGTCAAAGTTCTAGATATAAATATTCTAAATAAATTAGCAAAAACAAGAATAGGATACCTGGGAGACAATAATTAGACATGTCTGTCAAAGTGCTAGATATAAATATTCTATGGCAAGCATTTTACTTGCCATGTTAAATGGGCTCTCTCTTTTAATCTTTCTAACAGCCAAGACTCATAGAGAGGTAAAGTAACATGCTCATGTTTATATATAGCCAATAAACGCCAACAAACAAACCTATTATATATATGCCTAATGTAAAACATATGCTCTTTATACTACAAAGTTGGAAAGTGGTGGGAAACAGACATAGTCACAGGGTATCAACAGAGTACAGATTCTAAAATAGAGATAGAAGGCATAATCGATACTGCAGAAATTGTGGTGTGATTTTCATTTCTAAAATTGAGCGATGATTTGAATAAATTCATGTCTTTGAAATATTACCCTGGAAGCAGCCTGCAAGATGAATTAGAGGGACAATTAGTTGCCTCTACATTTTATCCAAAGGCTACTTTATCACACAGATTATGCCAGTTTTAGCAAGGTTCAAGTAATAGATTTTTAAAAAATTGCTAGCATACTATGGTATTTAAGGAATAATGATTTACCTACTAATCTGAAGTATTGGAAATAGCTGGTCTTAACACTTATGGAAGAAACAAAAAGGTACTTCATAAACTATTAACTAAAATGTAACAAAAAAGTATATATTGCAAATGAAAATATTACATGGAAAAAATCAAGTCTTTAGAACAAAAATATAATTGAGAATGGCTGTCTTAAGCAAACCAAAAAATCTAGAAAAATGTAAACATAATGAAATCACAAATTATAAATTCTCATTTCTTTTTACTTCAGCAAATGTTTACAAAAACTGATTTTGAAGTAGATTAAATGACTACTTCTTTAAGATAGATCTCAACAAAAGTAGCTACTATATATGACATCTATTTCTACAAAAGAAAGCACATAATTAGTTTTTAAAGAAAAGATTTAACTGTGCTTTAAAATGTACTTAAATATTAGTTAAGAAGTAGGAAGATTGTTTCCCCCTCACTGAGGTACTAGATAATGAAGAAATCACTTAAACTTTTAAAATTATCTTGTTCAAATATACCTTAAAATGTGCACTCTGAAGAAGGAAAACAGAAAACAGTACTTTTCAGATATT
Organism: Rhinolophus sinicus; assembly: GCF_036562045.2. NCBI lineage: Eukaryota > Metazoa > Chordata > Mammalia > Chiroptera > Rhinolophidae > Rhinolophus > Rhinolophus sinicus. Next base: position 87,933,023 of record NC_133754.1, read on the forward strand.
TCTGATAAATGTTGATTAACACAATTTATCAAATTTAGATAACTTTTACACCAACATTTATTTCAAAGTACACATTATACTTACTTTGTATTTCTAACAACTAGCGCGACAGATCTCAAGAAGTGAGGGACAAAGAGAAATACAGAAGTCAATCAGAATAGCTTCATCTGTAAAATGAGAGTACCACACTTATCTGGCAGGTCTGTATAGGATTTAAGAAATAACCAGAGCCTAAAAGTACAGGGCCTGAAATCCAGCCAGAGTTCAACAAATGGATCTTATTACTATTGATACAGTAAGTCTTCTACTTGAGAAAAGAAAACCTTAAGGAATTCATTTTTGCATCTTTTTAACCCCAATTTGGAAAGAATAGCTAAAATTGCTTGGAATTGATCAATATTCCCTTGCAAAAAGAAACAGAGGCATTGCATGTGCACTGCACTGAAAGATTAATAAGAATGGAAGGGAAAGAAAGCTTTTATATGCATTCTCTATGCCAAGAAAGCAGTTAAAATGTTTGAGTAAACCAAACGTTTATTGGAAGCATATTTACAGACCTTTGGAGGAAAAACTTGAACTCATGATTTCTCGTCTTACTACAAAAAGGTGGCACTGTTTCCAAAATAGCAGTACTAAGCACTTATATGATATGGTACTTAAACATTTTCACATTTTTCAACGTCTCTTTGGGTGCTCACAATATTTGTGGAGAAAACAGGACAGATGTTATTCTCCATTTTAAGGATTTGGAAACTAAGACTGAAAAAACCAACCTGAGATCATTATGGCTAATAAAGGTGAAGTTGGAATGAAGAGCCAAGATTCTTTTATCTATCTTCTAGGACATGGAAATAGCAGGAATAATGAAGCTGACAAAAGGGAGGTGGGAAAGTGAACCGTTAATTTCTCCTTAAAGCAAAATTTAAAAACCAAACTTTTATTAGGTAGCAATTTATGAAGGCTGAGATTTAGTTCAAAAGTTTTATACTGCCTTAAAACTTAATATACTATATAGATTTATAAAGTATTGAAAATGAGCGTATAAATAAAAATACAAAGTGAACAAGTTTTGGGGGTTTGTTTGATTTTAATGCTTTTAAAAGGGGGAAAAAAAAACAAAAAAAAACCCCACTGATTTTATCCAGGCAACTCCCTATCCTCTATATCTTTTCTTTTTCCAGTACCTAATACTGTCCCTAATATATAGAATATACTTATTAATGCCTGCTGAATGAAATAATTATCTTATGCTATATTCTTGCTTTCTTGATGGCACAAAATATGGAGTAACCCTAGGCAATTTATTCATGCAACCATAACCTGAGGCACCACTATTCATGCGCTAAAGGAAACAGAATTGCCTTAGAAATATACATCTATAAATTTAGAAACATCAATGAGATATTTTATGTAAATAAATTTTCAAATAACTCATAGTTACCCTTTAATTCACCATAACTTATCTTTAAACAATCTTAACGTGAAATATTTTAAGAGATTTCTAGATCTTCTCTGCATTAATCTGTACACAATACAACCTTTTCTTGATGACTCAAGCTCATCAATGTAAATACTAATTATTAGACTATTCTATGAACAGTGATTCTTCTTGGAGTGCTTGAAGGATGTTTCATATCTTCACTAACTCATCCTAGACTACTTTTAAAAACAAGGTTTCCTACTGGCTGCTCCCCTGTTGTAATTTATAGGCCACCAGCACCCTAGTCAAGGTTTCTAAAATGCCAACTATAGTTTAAAATATGTAAAACTAGAACAGGCAGCTAATATACTTTAACCATATACAAATTCTAAATTAAGCCTCAGTGTAGTGATTTTCACTACTCTAAGGCCTGGTTCAAAAGCTTTTCTTTCACTTCCTAGTTCTGAGACTTAGTCTGGGCTATTGCTGCACGTGTGGCCATAAAAATAACAATTACCATAGTAGTTCTTTCTGCATATTTTCTTTATTTTTACTATAACACAGGGAAAAATATAAATGATAGCCATAACAAAACACACCAAGCAATGATGTAGACAACTGATATAAGACATCTCATTATTATGTGCTATGTGGACAATTACCTAGCCAATTATTAGCCAATAGTTGGGAAGCTAGGCCCACTGGCTAAATCCTGCCCAAAGGTGGCTCGTTTTTGTCTGGCCCTTTAGCTGAGAATGTTTTTTATATTGTAAAATAAAGAAAGAAAAAAAAGAATATTCAACAGAGACGCTAAGCGGCCTACAAGGCCTAGAATATTTACTTCTGGCACAATACAGGCAAAGTCTGCCACCCCTTATCTAAGGTATCAGCAACACATGTAAGACAATATAAACTATCTTATACATAAAGCTTAAGCTATGAATATGTCAAAGTAGATGTATAGTTCTTTTAGTAATGGGTTCATAATGATAAAGCCAAATTGGATTATCTAGCCCTGCCTATTCCTCTCTTGACAATGCCCTAAGGCTTAGCCAAACTCTTTACCTAACCTTTCTCTCTTCTTCCTGATATTTGTCCTTGGATACTCTCAGAATGGTCTCCTTGCTACTACTTCCAGCTGTCTGTCAATCTTTTCTGGTATGTCTCTTTTTGCTCTGTAAATCCTTCCTAAGCTTCAAGTCTGACTTCCTTCAAATGCCTTCCAGGATGGTTCTAGTGGCCTCATTTTCCTTTAAATTACAGTCGCTGCCAAACAATTTAATAATACCATCTTATTTTTTCCTAATGATTTCCTGTGTGTTAGCTAGTATCCCTAACTAGTTTGTAAACTACTTGAAAGAAGAAAACACATCCCATTGCTTTTGTCTGTGCATCCCCATTTTAATAATAGCTTATCATCCTCTAAAATACTCTGAAATAAGACCAAAGTATTAATTATAAAAGCTCATAATACATGTAAAAAAACAAAATCTGCCTTCCAACACTATTGGCCATTCATTTCTTTTTAACAAGAAGCTCTTGACATTGATATCCATAGGGGCCATTTTTCTTTTCTTTTTTTGCAATGTCATAAACTGAAGCACTAAAAGATTCAATAGACTAGACATGCACAGTATTCTAATTCTTTGGATTTACAATACTGTGAATTTATTTGAAGTCTGCTAGAAATTGCTAGGAATAAAAAAACCAATCATTTATCTTTTGATTCTCTGGCTAATAAAATTGGAAATCACGTACACATCCATACATCACTCTCAAAGACACCACCGACACTCATTTTCATTAAAAAAAAAGCACCAAAAATATTTTTTAGAAGACTTTTTAGGTTACTTCATCAAATTGCATTTTAAAAATATAGGTAAACTATAAGGTGCACAGGCCTTGGGAGCACAAACATAAAAAAATATACATTTTAAAACAAGTATAAATATTACCCATGAGTGTAAACTAAAAATAAACACATTATAAATTAAATGCTCTTTAAGTAAAGCTACAAAAGACAATGAGAATATTAAATCATGCATCCCTTTTTTTCCCCTGGGTTTATACGGTATTTTCTGAGTCCTGATCTATGCCTGACTGGTCGATAAGAGGGAGAAATTTTTTCTTAATTAGTAATAAAATATGCTTAATATTATACTGTAGAAATTTCACAATTGAAACAATTATTAAATGCATGATAAAATAAATCAGCTCTCAATTACTCATATAAAGGGAAGTGATGACACAGATGACATCAAAAGGTAATCCTAGAATCAGTTTTTTCAAATCAATTTGGGAGAAGCAAATTACCCTCGTAATTGTTTGGTTGAAGCCAATGTTAACCAGAAGTTTATTTTTCCTGAACATTAAATGATTCTGAGGAGTCAGACAAAAAGGAAAAAAGAAGGAGTTAATTTAGAAGCATACAGGTGGCTAAAGGCAGTCACCCAGGGATAAAAATATTTTCAGTTAACCTACACAAGAAAACTTAAAGATGATCTATGCAGGGAAAGAAGACCATATAGTAAAATTTACTGTGATAGTGCTAAAGATTTTAAACATAAAATTATTTATAAAAATTTTAACAAGACTGTGTTCCTATCATCCTCCCTTCTTCCCAGTAACTGGTATTATTAGTACTGGCAAGAATTATCAGTGTGCTAAAAAGCTGAAAGCAAAATTTTAGGTTCTATGTTATAAAAGCTCTATGAAAAATCCTTTTTATCACTGTTTTGTGTGAAGTCTGTCTCAGCAGGCACTTTATCTCATCAGCTGAGAAAAAACAATTCAACCAAGAAAATATCAAAAAGGCAGGGGACTCATTTCTCTTGAACATTTTTAGGTGATTTAAACAAAACACACACGATGGCAAAAATTACGGATTTAGCGAATACATAAAAACTAAATATTCATCCAAATACAAGATCGTAGCCACAAAACTCAATTAGTTTCTGCCTAACATATGGCTCCAACTCCTGAGTGGCATATGTTTAGCACTGGTGCTGGTAACAACATAGTGATAAAATATTACAGTAACAGCTCAACTTCTGCTATTTCATTCTTATAATACAGAAAAGCACACACCAACTTTGGTTTCAAGAACTAAAAACACACGTCACAGTTAAGCAAAATAATTATACAGTTTTAAAAGTCCACAGTCAACACATACATGAGGATGACAACGTAAAAACAAAACAAATCGTGTCTGTCTGCTTAGTTAATATATGCTCACACACAAAGGTGTCCAAAGGAACTTAAATAAAATTTTACAAAAGAAAATCTCTAATTCATGATTCTTAGCATCCCAGCACCATTATACATTCCCCCCCCCCAACAAAAAAAATCCCAAGGCTTTTAACGCTAACAGTTCAATAAAAGAACGATTAACGACTACATTAATTAAAACAGCCGCCGCTATACCCGCGATTTTATGACTAAATTATTTGTTCATTTTTCTTTACCTAACGCATGACGTCCCTCCACAGCCGTGTCAAAAGTTCAAAGATTCAAGCTGTTAAACAGGGCGAGGACTGCAGCCTCCAGTCTCCCTCCTGACTGAACAGGTGGTTAACTCCGCCGGGTGGAGGGACGGGCAGGTACAGCCACCAGCCCAACAGGCTCAAACACACAGGGCGGGTTTTCGAGGTTTTAACCCCAACGTGAGCGGGGGAAATTCTCTTCAGAAAAGCGTTTCAAGTTCAGCGGCTGCCCGGCGGCCAAAGCCGAAGGCGCAGAGGCCACTCGACGATCCTCTCCGGAGCTCTGATCCCTCCCTACCCCCGCGCCTCCCGGAGCGGCGCTGCTCGCCTCCGGCCGCGGGCCAGGGGGGCGGAAGGAGGGCCGCCCGCACCCCCGCGCCGCCCCCTCAGGCTGGTGGCGGCGCCGCGCCCCCGCAATCTCCTGGCCGAGACCCTCCGGCCCCGCAGGTGCCCAGCCAGTGGTCGGGTCCCGTCCCCGGCCCCACTCCCCTCGGCTCACAGCGCAGGATGGGCCGGGCCCTCGACGGGCCCGAGCCCCGTTCGGTACCCCAGCTCCTCAGCCCCAGCCTAACGGTTTCCGTGGTGCCTGCTAAGGGGCGGGACGGACAGGAACGGGTAGGTCTTCCCCACCTTTCCCGAAGGGAGCGCCCGCGCTCTCACCTCAGAGTCACGCCGCTCTGGGGCGGAGGAAGGCGGCTACCCTGGCACCTCTTCTTCGGGTTCCTGATCGTTCTCGCTCTACCTCAGCGGCAGAGCCGGCTCTCCGGGCCGCCGCGGCCACCGGCGCACTGACTATTGGGGTGGTTTCCCGACAGTGACGGCGCCGCTTCAGCCCCGCTCTTCGCTCCCTCTCCGCGTAGCTCCCGCTTTCTGTTTCACCCGAGGGACCACGAACGCTGCCGCCGCCATGCTTACTACGGAGCCGGGAGGAGGAGCCCGGAGTCGGAGCGCCGAGTGCGGCTGCGCGAGTTCCGCCGACGGCGTCCCCGGCCGGCTCGGACCCCGCTTCCCCGAGCCCTCACCCGCTGCCCCAAGGGTCCTTCAAGGGAACCCGAGCCGCCCACTGAGCTAGCAGCGCGTGGCGCCCGAGCGCCCCTCGCCGCTCCTGGGGCGCCCACCGCCCTCCGGAGCTGCAGGCTCTCCCCAGAGGCCCGGCTGCGCCTGGTTCGTCGTAGCCTCCGCGGCGGCCAGGCTGCGAGCCACACTAGGGAAATGTGGAGTTAATTGACGTCTTAGTACCACTCACACAATTCTCAGACCAAATTGTAAAATCTCCCCCCCCCCCCCGCATTCTCTCCCCGCGGGACGCAGCCGGTCATCCTCTTTCCGAAAGCACAAGAACTTAACGTGGGGCAGGTGCCTCTAAAGACACTCCCCCCGGGAATAGAAAGCCAACTGAAGTGGGTGGGCTTGGGTGTTTACAATCCTAAACACTCGGAGCCTGGGACCTCTCTAGCAAGCAAAAACATTTAGATAGTTACTTCAGTTGAGAACGTGGAGGTTAGTTACTTGGTCTCTTCCCGGATTAAATCGCGTGGAAACCCATTACCTTAACTTGCACAACAGCACGAAGACTTAACAAGTGTACGCAGCGGAGATTCCTTAAACCTCCAGCAACTGGGGGCGCTGCAATATTGCCTGAGGGCTGGCCAGGGCCGCCTACTTCTGCAGTTTCCACTGGAGGACTTGGGAAGGGGGGCGTCCAACCCCAGTAACTGTTCCTTCAGAAACAATGAAGGATGTAAACAGGATCCACGTTTTAGCTTTATTGCAGTTTATTGATTGTGCTGCCTTTGAAAATAGCAGTATTTTTATTTTAACCTTATCACAGAAGTCCTTTTAAAATGTACTAATTCCCTACATTCTTAAAGAATACAATGGTTAAGGAAATCCTTTGTTGATGATTTACCATCAGATAGGATACCTTGGCCATATGCTAAAGTCCCAGGGGATTGCTGAGGTATGTAGGATCCCTACTTTACTGATCTCTTTTTCCCTTTGGAATGTTCTCATCAGCTTTCCTAATATTTGTCACTGCTTCTCATCTCATCTGCCACTTTATTCACTGATCCTTCTCATTTTTTTCTATTTTACAGTTTACTTTTTACTCTTTTCTCCTTTCTTGACTGCCTTTCTCTATAGCTTCAGGTGATGATTGATCGGATGTTTATATCCGCAGCCAGCTAATGAATATTTTTTTCTTCCCAATAGTAAATAGGACAGTGACTCTATCTCAAGCGATATCTTGAGATATTTTCATTGCTGCTCACTATCAAAATTTCTTTCCCTGTGAGAGGTGTTTTGTTTCTTTTTAAAAATTATGTTTAATTATAATTGAGCTACAGTGTTGTATTAGTTTCAGGTGTACAACATAGTGATTCAACATTTATATACCTTATGAAGTGATCAACACAGTAAGTCTAGTAACCATCAGCCATTATATTATTGACTCCATTCCCTATGCTGTACATTACATCCCCATGACTTATTTTATAACTGGAAGTTTGTATTTCTTAATCCCCTTCCCCTTTAGGTGTTTCCTTTTCTTAACGTCCAGATTTGGCCCTCTTCCAGACAAAATTGCTGGAAAACTGATCTCTGAATAACTGAAACATAACTGTATATTGTTTTAGAATATGAGGATTTATCAGAATGTGTGTGAGTTGGGGTGGTTTCTCCATATTGCTGCTGCAGTTCTGTTTGGTCTGAGACTAAGCTAGTGGTTTCCAAACCTGACTCTAAGCTAGTAATTTCCAAATCTTCCTACTTGGGAGCTTTTTAAGAAGACAGAATCTTGTAATTCAACCCTCAAGATTTTGATTCCTTTGTGTGTGTGTGTGAGTGGGGGAGAGGGTCCCAAAACGGCATTTAAAAAACAACAACTATGTTTTTGAAAAATATGTTTGGATATACCTACATGTGTAGGCGCAATAAAGAAGAACAGCTATTCTGAAAGAGAGTCAAGACGTAATTCAGGAATATCATTGAATTACATCTTGATGGATGTAAACAGGATCCATGTTTTGGCTTTATTGCAGTAAGGTCTAGAAATTGTAGTCAACAATATGCAGTGCTGTAAGTTTGAGTCAAGTGAGGACTGCGGAATTTATGTCCTGTTGAGAAAATGAACCACACACATAACCCTAGCTAGGGCACCAGTATGAATTTTCTGGGAATCCAGAGAGGGACAAGAATTTACGTTGGCTATAAACAAGTCACTTTTGAGTGCTTCCTTTTTCTTATCGATAAAATAAGGGTCATTTCAGTCCTCATATTCCTTGAGCTTTCAACAATACTCAACACTTTGACCACTTATTGAATATTTTTTCTTCCTTTGGCACTATACTCTTTTGGCTTTTTTCCTACATTTCTGGGTACTGCTTCTCTAATTCCTTTGCAGATTCCATCTCTTCTCCCTAGCTATTAAGTATAGGAGTGCCTCACAATTCCATTTAGGTTCTTTTCTATTTTCATTATAATCTCTTAGCCGAAATATCATCACCCACACCAATGGCTTTAGTTATCATCCATAGGCCAATGATTTCCACATGTTTGTCTCTAGCCCAGACCCTTTCCCTAAATTCCAAGTCTGATATCTATTGCTTCGTCATTGTCATGTTCACTTAATGTCTTAAAGTTATACAGTTTAGTCCCAATGTGTTCATAAGCTCTTGTTTTTCCTTTCCTCTCATCTATCCGGTTTCAAATCAAACATATAGTAGTCATCCCTGATATCTCCTTCACCGTCAGTCCCCATATTCATTGCACCACCGAGTCCTGGCAATTTTAGCTCCAAAATGTCTCAAATTGGTCTACTTCTTTCCAGTTGCCACCAATCTAATCTGGTCTCACTGCATGTAATTGGAACCCTTCCATTCATTCTCCACTTAGCAGCCAAAATGATTTTTCTAAAAGCAAATACGATTATAAGACTTCTCACATAAAATCCTTAAACAACTTCTCATTTTTCTGAGATAAGACTAGAATTCTTAAGGTGGCCTGACCATGTGAAGTTTCGCCGTTCCCAGTTTCATCTCACAACACTCTCCCCTTGCTTCTTATATAAACTTCTTAAACTTCTTTCAGTTTCTCTAATGTGCTGTGACCCCAACAGACTCTCTGCACATGCCTTCTCCTCCCTTTTAACCATCTCCTCTGACTCATCCAGGTAAAGAAAAACTTTTATGAACTCCCAGACAAGCCCTTGATCCCTTATTGATGTGAGCTCTTCTATTACCATGTACCTTTCTCTCTGACTTACCGCAGTTCGTAATATTTTGGTATGTGTGAGTACTAGATATATATCTGTTGCTCCCTTCATGAGGAGAAAGACCATGCCTATTTTTGCTTACAATGTAGTAGGTGCCCAATAAATAATTCTTGAATAATTTACTGTTGTTCTTTGAAGTCCCTTTCGGGATTCTAGAAGGTTGTTGAATCATGTAATTAGGAGATTACTGATCACTATTGAGAGAGCAATCTTCTGTATGATTAGTCAGAAGAGATACAAGAAAATGTTGGGAGACAGTTTTCTCCATGGAACTGGCAGACTTCTGTACATACTGTGAACAGAAGCACTAGCAGCTTTTGTTCCAGACTACCGTCTTTTCTAGGTTGCTTGTATAGCAAACAGTCTTGGAAAATAGCAATAGTGTTTCCCACCAGAGTAACAGGCATCTTTGTTTACCATCCAATATGATGATGTCTCCTTCTGTGGGGAAGGTTGAACAGGTTTGCTTGCAACCCATTATAAAAGATGGTGGGGATTTCTAAGCTTCGGGTTCCTCAGCTGTGATGCAAACACACTGTGTATACAGCATCACCTGGGCCACTCCATGTTGCTCCCGAGTAAGCCCTGAGAAGTCAGGAAACTGACATGAACATGAAGCTGGTTCTGCTTGCTGTGCCGTGTATAATACAGTCCTTTGACCCAGGAGACTCAGGGTTTCTGCTAGTATCCAAGAAACTGTAGCAGGTTAAGTTACTAGCTTGTAAGGAGCATAAAATATCAGACCCTTCACCGCTCTTGACAAGATACAGTGGGTTGAAGAGAAAGAAGGAGATGGAGAAATCAAACAGCAAGTGGAGACTTGTCTTTTAAGAAATTAGGGGGAAAAAAGTTTTGTGAGGAAGAAAGCTAGGACAGCAAATTGACGTGGGGGGGTTGTACTGACTGAATTCTCTAGGCAACATTGGGGTGTCCTAATTCTGATCAGAGCCAGAGAGAACACTACTGCCACTGCTTTTCTCTTTGGATGGGGAACTGGTACGAGTCTGGAAGAGGAGAGGGAGGTGAAAGCAGTTGGTATGAAGGTACTATTAAAGCAGCCAGAAGTTTTTTGTTTGTTTCTGAGGAGTGTGATGTAATATGGGGGAGGAGAAACAGGCTTTGGAGTCAGGTAAGGTAGGGCTCGAATCTCAGCTCTATTACTGACTGACTTATCTTGGCTGTGTTATTCTTCTGAGCCTCAGTTCCTCACATGTAAAATAGGGAGAAAAATACCTCCTTTGCTGGATTAAATGGTGTAATGCTTGAAAATGCCTGGCACATGCCTGATGCTCAATAAATAAGTGGCAGCTATGTGATTAAGGTGTCCTGACTAATTGTGACCTGGTGAGGTTAGAGAAGTTCAGAACCTTCCTTGATATTGCCAAGCATACTTGGGGAGGGATTTGACCAGGGTCAACTCTTGCTCTAAATTCTTGATCCTGTTGTAGTCCCTATCCCTCACTGTGCTTTCCCAGCCATGCTTTACTCCATGAATGGAACAGCTCCATCCCCCAAAGCAAAGGAAACAAGGCACAAAATAGGAAACAACTTGATATTGAATGTTGGCCATTTGCACCACAGGGAATTTTTCATTGGCCATCATTTTTCTTCAGACCCCACCCTGCCATATTGTCGCTATGGACCCTCATTCTAACAAGGATATTTTCCACATTTTTCTAAATTTCTGGGACACCCCTAATGCCATCTCCCTTGAAAGCTACCTGGGGACAATTCCCAAATTCTGTTAATTTATTGTTACTCAGAGCAGTTTGTTTTCTGTCCTCATTTTTATCCAGAATATCCTTGGACGCCTTAGCTTTCTTTTCAAAACCAAAAAATCCATTCAAGTGATTTGTTAAACTAAAGAGTAACTGTGTCCTAGAGAAGTAGTTCTTAAACTTTGCATGAATAAAAATCACCTGGGTGTTCCTTTAAGATATTGTGGTTCTACCATGTGTCCCCCACACGAAGATTTGGATTCAGGAATCTGCATTTTTAAGCACTCTAAGATTCTGACGGTAGTCCATGAGCCATGCTTTGAACATCTTAGAGCAGCTCATAAACAGTCAGCTTTCACAAATAAGATAGGTTTTTTTCTCTCTCTATGGCATGGAGTTAAACTAGGATTGACTCAATTGTTCAAGAAAACCACTCATCTATGGTTCAAGTCTTTTACATTGTTTCTTCTTTATAGAGAAACCAATTAGGAAAGGCCAAGGAATTCCTTAATCACAAAAGATAATCCTAATAGTCCCAATTTGTCGATGTTAATGATATGGTTTCAAAGCATTGCTACTGGAAACAGTCTTACATCCAAAGAGGGGAAAGTCTTATCTGGTTACTGACCAGGACTTATTGAATAGGTTCCTGACCTAAAGGGGCTATACAATAATAGACAGATTATAAGGATTTTCTCTAGGTTGAAAAAATAAGGTTTCTATATCTGTCTTTATACTGTCAACAGCTCTTTGATGTTTTGTACAGCTTTGGGAGGCTCTGATGGAAGCCCTGGGGTTGAACATGCCACGATCATTATCCAGCATTACCAGACGACATATGAATCAATTTTAAAGACAGAAGAAGGAGATAGGCATCTATAAGGATAATGAGGCTGAAGATAACCTGGGATTTGAAAAACCTATCCCAAAACTACCTGCCCTTTTTTTTTTTCCATAAAGAAAATTTCAAAACCAGAGCAATATTTTTTCAAGATAACAATGAGATTTTAATCTGGAAAAAATAAAAATAAAATTTAAATGAATTAGGAAATGAAAATTCAGATCATCTATATTCAATTGTCACCAAATTTGAAGCTCTTCCTCAAACTTCAGAAGTAAATAGTTAAACCAAATTGCATTTTAAAACTACCAGACAAATCAACTATTTATGGTAAGTAGAGTAAATATCCTTATACATTAAGTTGCCTCTAATTTTTACATATAAATTACAAATGAAGCAGGCTTCTTTTAAGTAAGGACAATGACATATAGTAATGGGAAAAATTAGGGAAATCATTTATAAATTAAATAGTTTTAATGAAATAAAGTACAAATTTTATTTATTATTTCAAATTGTTATGTATGAAAAGTTTTTAAGTCAAAGCACGTCTGAACTTTGATCTTAATTTCTTTCACTGTACATACAAGATATAAACTATTATGTTGAAAAGACAAAAGCTAAAATTAATTACTAATAGCAATTACCATCACAAAAAGAAAGTAAAACAAAGAGACTCTTATTTAGAAAATAATAAAAGATGACTTCACCAGAGATACTCAGCTTCAAATTTGAGAAGCTAATGACTTAAAATATTGGAAATTAAAATGTAGCCCATTTTCCCAAGCTATAAGACTAAGAATAAAAATAGCGTCGTGGTAGAACTCTCAAATAGTAGTTCACTCTTCTCCCATGTATACTCAAATTTCTTCCAGATGATTCTAAGAATCCCCAGGGATTTACATAGGTGCACTCCAAGAAGTAGTCCCCTGAGCAACTAACTACATGACATCCACCATCTTCCTCCTTTCCTCTTCTGGCTTATTGAGATGTTCTCTCCTATTGTTTCCAAAGCCAGCAAAGCTGCCCCGTTGCAGTGCTGTTTGTGCTAAGGCTGTCAACCCCTGACTTGAAGGGCACCCATACCTGTACCATGATACAGTTTTCCATGGGCACCATCTCCTGTGGCAGTGCTTTTAGCTCCAAAACTCCCATGTCCATCATAATGAAGTATATAATTATATAATTTGTTTGCAGCTCTAAGACTCAGGTATGAATTCATGGAATAGACAACACGTTCCAGTAAGCCATTTACTCTAACACTAGGCAATTGACCTTGAAGTAAACTTTTTATATCTCTCTTCACTTAGGATGAGGGTTTTTTTTGTTTTTGTTTTTCCCCCCTCCTTTGTAGAGAGGCCTGCTCTACTAGCTCTATAGACATGCCCGGACATGCTTAAATCCTAGGGCAAAAAATAGTTTAAGCTCAAGCTCTGACCCCAGCTACAAAACCAATTAAGTACTTTGGATGAGGGATGTGGATGTTAGTGAAATGATTTACTATATTAATTTTCTTAATAACAGTGTCTATTGAACATTGATATTACACTAGGCATCTTGCTCAATATAAAATAAGAGCAAACTCCTTTCTTGTAAGAATCTAATTTAAGTTGATAATCCAAATATGCTCCAGAGACAGGTTCACTGTAAAAGAGAGAATCCATCAAGAAATATTTATAGAATACCTTTTATGTTGAAGACTCTGGACAAAGAACAAATGCCTTGACAGTAACAAATTTACTTTTTGTGCTAATTATTTATCTTTTGCTCTCAGCTCCAAGCCCATCCTTTAATACTCTGCTTGGGGATTCTGTGCTAGGTTTGGAAACTACATTTCCCAGTCTCCCTTCCTGTTAGGATTGGCCAATGGAGGCTGGAGTAACTAGGGAGAGATTGGAAGGCAAGTGAAGGAGACACAGGACTTGCTTCCTATTTGCAAAAAATAGCAGCTACAAAATAGCCTCACTGTCTTTTGGCATATTTAGCACTAGCTATCCCGCTTCCCTTCATGACTACCAGGGCTAGCTAACTGCGCCCCTTGTTAGCATAAGCATAAGCACTAGCCATATAACACCTCCCTCAGAGACCTGAGTACTAACCATATGAGTACTGAGGACCCCTTCCTCCAAGCAACTAGTTTTTTTGGTTTAGTTCCCTGCTCCCCTCCCCGAAGCCCAGCAGGTCCTTGCTCCCTTCCCCCAAAAAAATCCCCCATTTGCCCTTTCAGTTTTTCAATATCTATGTGACTAATTTCTTGAATTAAATCCCTCTGTTTGAAATACCTAGCATGGTTTCTGATTTCCTGCTTGGACTTTGACTTGACAGATTTTAACCAGATAGATTTTAAATAGCTGGTTAAGGAGACAAAATACACTCATGCAAAAAGACATTCAGAGAGATCATATTTGAAATGAATAGCTCAGGTAAAATTTGCTGCAGGGATTAAAAAAGGCAAGCAATCTGATGATGGAAGGAGAACTGACCCTGGATGGTGAGCACGCAATGTGATATATAGATGATGTATTATAGAATTGTACACTTGAAGCCTATGTGATTTTACTAACTATTGTCACTTCAATAAATTAGAAAAAAAAGGCAAGCAATCATTGTTACGGGATGACTAGACACAAGCATTGCACTTTTTAAATTTAACTTCTTTTAAAGAAGCTATCTTACAGTATTGCCAAGGTTTGATAGAGTCACTCAAGAAAACGCCAAGTTGGTAACTGCTTCCTTTTACAGCGAGCTCCCTAGAAACAGACTTTAAAGATCATTGACTGCCACTTGGAGATTTTGTTTACTGGAAAGGACATCAAATACAAGGCACTCTCCAGCCTCACTGGAAGAAGGGAATTTATCAGGTGCCTAACAATGACTGGACATCTACTCCTGTCTACGTACATCAAAGACTCCTTGAGGATGAGAAGCTGCCAACGCCAGAGGTAGTAGACAACTATCTCAAGACATCAACAAGGCCTGTACACGTATGGATTGATATTGAACTCAGAATCCATTTTGTTTGGTTGCCTTTACCTATTTGCTAATGATACTAGTCATAATAATAGTTATATTGTTCTTTGGGTTTTTCTATGTAGTCCAACAGTTTATGAGTACTAAACATGTATAAGATAACTGTTAATACTCTTTTTGTGGCTTATGTAAATGTTGTACAAGATGTCAAATACAGAAAAATGAGACAGAAAGCAAAACTCAGATCATGATAGTTCACAGGTGAGAAATAATCCAGAGTGGTTTTTTCACAATGAAAGTCATAAGACCTGATTGCCTTCCGTTTACCCTGGAAAAAAGTTCGGCCTCCACTCAGATCCCATGGGTATGGTATTGCTCCATCCCCAATGGTCAACAAGACAAAGGCAATACTGAGACCTCCTAGGGATGAGCTTTCCTACTTCTGTGAGACCACACTGTCTGATCAAAAGGTTTGTAATCAATACAACCTTCAGATTGATTTATGACAAAAAGGGGGACTGGTGGACAAAAAAGGGGGCTCTATGGAAAGTAACCTCACAGGCTGATCTGATCATAAATTCCTACCTGGGCAGATTATGGTGGGTCGTCACACCCCAGGCCCTTAACTTCTTCAGTGAAAAGTTTTAAGCCAGCCCTGTCCAGTTTTTCTGTGCATCTAAAGTTAACACACCTTTGAAATAAGCCTTAGCCACAATCAGGAAAGTGTATAATCTTGTCAACTATTCTGTAATCCAATCCCCACCTTGCTTTTTCCTACTTTCATGTAATCTTATAGTCCGCCTTAATTTCAAAGCATAAAAGAAGCTGCAAAACAGTTATTCTGTGGAGCATTTGAGATCTTGTTCCTTGGGTATATATCAACAGTTTGGTTCAAATAAACTCGTATAAAAATTTTTTAATTTTTAAAAATATTTCTATTATTTAATCTTCAACACTGTGCTGTACTCAAAGTACTATTAGTCCCATTTTATAAATGGAAATTTGGTTATGAGAGGCTAAACATATGTTCACATATATACAGCTAAGAAAGTAGTAGAGCTGGGATTCATAGCTAAGTCCATGTGACTAACTCATTCTTTTCATTATTCCATGTTAGATCAGAAGGGTTGAAATTTGAGGTGAACCTTGAAGAATAGCCTTCAAATAAAATGGTCAGAGGACAGAACTTTAATGGGAACGATAGCTAACAAAGGCATAAGATTGGGAAAATGCCAAGTGTGCCTAGGGTTAAGAAATAAGCCAGTGCAAAAGTTTGTGATGGAAGGTATGGAGCTACAGGGCAGAAAAATCAGGTTAGGTTTGGATGAAGAAGGGCGTTGGTTGACATGTGAGGAATTTAGGAACCACTTATTTTTAATCAAGGCTCAGAAAAGTGAAATGGCAAAAGTGAAAACCTATTTGGAATTGTTGATTAATGAATTTCATCACTGATATTTGTCAAGCCACTGTTGTTATCAAAGGCTTTTTAAATAACCAAAAAATTAAAAGAGAAAAACCTTTATGGATTACTGCTATCAAAACAAGTGATTAGAAAAGGAATTTTAACTCTGCATAAATTTCAGGATAAGTAAAAAACATACACCAAGTTAAAATAAAAACTTTTAAAGTAAGAAACTATGATTTTTATCATAGAGAAAGAATACATATTTATTCCTTGGTTTAACATAAATCAAAGTCCTAAAATAATCTACGTGGCTATGAGAAATGAATTAAGCACATTTTATAGAAAGGCATTATTATTTGACTAACACATCTTTAGGGGCTAAACTAAAGAAATATTAAAATGACAAGCCAACAACACTAAATTGAGAGATACAAATAATATGGGTCACCAATCACCCTGTCAATGGACTATTATGTTGGTTACAAACCTCCCCTTGAAGCAATTGGATTCAGACACATTATAGGTTAGATAGGCTTTTGTGGGCTAGCCTGGAAATTCAACTGTCATTTATAACTTTGTTTCCATGGCAAAGTGCCTTTGCAAGTTCTAAACAGCCGACTTTCAAATTAACTTTTAGAATATAACCCATTTGCAACTTGGGGACTGTCTGTGCTTTGAATGTAGATGGTCTATTAAAACCAGGGCTTTAACACCATTGAATCTCAGAATTTCAAATTAGTTAGTACCTTTCTTTCAAATCCAATAACTTATTTGAGAAAAGGGGATTAGAAAAGTAACCCACCTGGTGTGAAGAAAAGGCAAATCCAATAACTTTTTTCCATTCAAGTCCTGGTTATAAGTAAGCAAATATTTTGTCTACAAGTATAAGAAGAAAGAATAAAAGGACTAACTAAAATATACCTAAGTGTTTATATTTTTGCATTATTTATTTGTTTATCTTTTTGCATAGTCTATAATTCAAAGGTAATACAAAGTAAGGAATTGAGTTGATTATCCTTAAAATGCCTGCTTAACCTTTACTTAATGACATTTGTATACTGTAGGTGAAATTTTTCTAGGCTAGAATTGTAAAGATTATTGTAGTAATTTTCCATTGAACAGTACAAAACAAGATGCAGGGAAAGACCTGTTAATGATACCTGGCGTTAAAGATTGTCTCTTTTCAAGAGGATGAAATGCTTATTGTTTAGAGAAAGGATATAAAACATTTGATTGGATTTCCAGTTAATTTCAGTCTTTCAAGTAATTTCTTTTTTCCTCTTTAACAAGAAAACACTTGAAATACAAACAAGCAAAATGAGAAATATTTCTCTCTTCCATCAACTCGTACTTCATTGAAGACTTTAGTTAAGCTCATTAAATTCATAGCTGATAAGTGTGTGAGGTACTCCAAAAACTTACGTAAAATTCTGGTATTTTTTTCAACTAGGTAAGCTAATAAATGCTGGTGTTTTTAATGAAGGCTCATTTGTTATTTACTCCTGGAATTTTGTTTGTTTGCTTATTTTATAAACCATATTTCTTCCTGCCCCATTTATCCCATAGGTTGGTAAGAATAATACCGTTTATAGTGAGATCTTAAAAACACTTACTCTATTAGATACTCTAAGTATCTATCAAAGCTTTAGTCCAGCAGGTTGAAAATCATTATCTTTCATTAGAGTTTACCTGCTCCTAGTTTTACATATTGCTTTTCAAATACTTTCTTTAGTATTCCTCCTAAAGGCAATTGAAATCCATCAGCCTGAGAGAGTCAAAAGCCCTGGATGCTAGTTTATTCATTCAACAAATCATTCCTGAAGGGCCTTACGTGTAGTGTGTTCATTGCCATTCAGTTCTACAAGTGTTCTAGTATAATTTCTACTATGACTTTCTCCATAATCCATAGAGTTATTTAGGAGTTCATTTTCTGTTTTCTTTCCAAACATTTTAAATTTACATTTTATTCCTGAATTCTAATCTTTTGTTATCCTGAGCAGAGAACATGTTTTATATAATAGCTGTTCTTTGAAGTTGTTGAACTCTCTTTGGTGATGTAACATGTGGTCAGTTTTTTAAAAATGTGCACTTGAAAAGAATGTATGTTCATTATTTGGTGTGAAAGTCTACTCATATCTATTTAATCAAACTTTTAATTTTGTTGTTCTTATTAATCATTTTGAGTTTGAACTCCTAATTTAAAATTTAAGATGGTCAGTTTGTCCATGTCTCCTAATAATTTAGTAAGATATTGCACTATATATTTGGGGGCTAGGTTTTTAAGCACATACGTGTTGAAGATTGCTCTATATTCTTGGTGGATTATTTTTTCTTAGTATTATTCAATGTCTCTCTTTATGTTATTAATACTTTTTGCCTTAAATTCTATGTTGGCTCGTTTTATTGTTGTTCTAATTTTTTTTTTCTATTTGTCTGATTTAGCAAATGTTATTTTTCTATCCCTTTACTTTCAGTGTTTTGGTGCAGTTATGTTTTATTATAGATGTGTAACTTACAGGAAGTATAGAGTTAGATTTTGTTCATTTTTTTATCCACTCTGATAATCTACCATTTCATAGGTAAGTATCATCTATTTTATATTTCTTGTGATTCTTTGTTTGTTTAAATGTATTTCCACATTCTTAGTTGTATTTTCTTTTCCCCATATTTTTCTTTGCTTTCTACTTCTTTTCTGCTTTCTAATGGATTAAATGATGTTTTCTATGTGACCCATAATTCTCTCTGATGCCTTGGAAATTAAAGATTATTTTTCTGTTCTTTTGATGGATTTATTTATTTACTTCCATTTCTGTTTCTTTCCTCTTGCTGAGCACGGTACCCATTTTGGTATACTTTACTCTTTAGTATATACAACTTTCCTACTGCTTCAGTGCTCTCATTTTCTTACTGTTTTTTGTTACATCTAAAGTTTTACTATACTTCTTAATTGAACATTAATATATGTATCTATGTGTTAATTTATACTAATTTATATTGACTAACATATTTAAGCTGTTTCTGTACTCCTTGTTAATTCTCATATCCTCCATTTTCCCCCTAGGATCAATTTTCTTCTTGTGGAACAAAGCATGTACTTTAGCAGCTCTTTTAGTGAAGGTTTGTGAAAATTTTGGACTGGATCAAATGATTCTTAAACTATCTCAGACTGAGATACATATTTTTGTAATAAATATTTTATAATGTCTTCAAGAAATAAAATACATAGATATTATAACTTAATAATATATAAAATTTCTTAGCAGTTAATACAATGCCAAAACTACTACATAATGTATTAGTAAAAGGATAGTAAGTTATCAAAAAGAATGTACATTTTGATACGTATAAAAATGCTTGAACATGACCACAGTAGAAGACATAATGAAATAATCACATACTTACACCTACTTATAATATTTAAGTTTGGATTTAAGAGAAATAAAACAATATTCAACTGAATATTATCAGTATTTTTTCTCTATATTTTAATTTTACACTTTATAATTTATTTCATTTACTAATTTTATGTTTTACTTTATATTTGACATCTTAAGAAAAAGGCTATATATGTATATACCTACCCACATATGCCTGTTCATACATAAAATCACCATGAATATATAACTATAAGGTACAGGTGTGTACCTTATTGAGACTCAAATTCCTTGAGTGATCTTGCTATTGGTGACGTATTTTTCCAAAATGGTGAACAACTCTTAGTAAAGTTTCAAACAAAACAAATTACAATCGTTCCTCAATTTGCATCCTAGTTGCATTCCTGACTAACTTAGCATATATTATTGTTGTGTTCATATGGAGATAGATTTTAGGTTCAGGTGATTATAAAGAGGATTTTCACCTACACTTAGATGTGGCAGGTTATTAGAGAGTCATGCAGGACAGCACAATAATGAGTAAAGAACAAGGAAGATTCA
This sequence comes from Rhinolophus sinicus, assembly GCF_036562045.2. Classification (NCBI taxonomy): domain Eukaryota; kingdom Metazoa; phylum Chordata; class Mammalia; order Chiroptera; family Rhinolophidae; genus Rhinolophus; species Rhinolophus sinicus. The sequence goes on from NC_133754.1 coordinate 87,953,061, forward strand.
TTAAGACATTCTAGTAAACATTTTGACTGCTAAAATCGAAACCACACCATTTTGTTTACAAATAGATCACTTAAAAGTAAAAAAAGAAGTCAAGGTACATGATTTAAGTGGACCTTGCTATTTCTCATTGTTTTACAGAGTGATTATAGTCTCTAGTTATGCTAGAACTGCTTTCATGTTTAAACTTCCTATATTTCACTGTGACTCACTGCATTCTTTAAAAACAATGAAATGATAAGGTTATGAGGCCACCATCACAATGTATAAACTGAATTAGCCATTCACAAAACTGTTTTTTTCCCCTTGCTCACATTCTCTAAAGTTTTTTTTCTTTTGTAACAAACATATTCCTTTTGTAATAAGGAAAAAAGAATATTAAATGTTATTGAAAAATGTAGTAGATCTTTAAGAATATAAAAGGTCTCAGGATTTTAACCAGTCACTGTGCAATTTTCATAGTATGGGGTGATTGTGGATCAACTATTTTCTTCCTATTTTCCTCTATCACTGTACTTTAACATGTAACATTCAACGATTTAGCTGGCTTTGAGGTAAGAGGCTCTTCTGGCCTGCTGGGAACAGATTCTAGCAGGTTGTTACCGTATTTAAAACTCTTTGAAGAAGAAAGGTATTATTTAAGTATTAAGCATTGTTGTGAACATCCTGCCTTTTAAAAGCTCAAAGGGAAAGACAAAAGGACCTGTCCTTATTAGTATTTCCAATTAAACTGGGAAAGATAAATTATTTCCAAACCATCTAATCTTTCCTACAGGCCCCACTACCACCCCCAACACTACATTTCAGTCATATCTACATGTGGAGAGAGACATGAATCCAACCTCTAATTTTCCTTTTAGCTGTAATAAACACATTTATTACAGGGTTTCCGCATGTTTGTTTATATAAAATCTTAGAGAAACCTGTTTGCTTCTACTAATGAGGTTTAACAATACCCTCATAATTAGTACTACTTGCCCCTCAAATTGAGTAGATAATACAAGATCATGTAGCTGTTTAGTTTGGGGTCTCATAAAGCATTGTGCCAAGTCCTTTAACTGAGGCATTTGGGTATAATAATCATTCCTGAAAGAATCATCAAATATACCTTTAGAGATTATTATAGTTATTGGGAAGTTTTTCCTTTTTTTCAGGGAATTAGCAACAGTCTTAACACAATTGCCAGTTACGGTAATTGAATTCTCAGTCCCTTTGTATGAAGTCAATTTTTATGACTTGTATGCTTGATATTTATCCAGCCATTACCCCTAGCCTTCAACCATCTGACTTATAATTCCAAAGCCATCCAGCTTGAAACTGGCCAAAGAGCTCATGATTTGATAAACTGATATTCTGAGGGGTACATATTGAATTTCAAAATGATGTTAAGGAGTCCCAAATAACAACTGAATATCTGTCACAAGCACAGTGATTCAAGAAAGAGTATGTCTAAGCAGATTAGAGACTCGCCTGAGACCATCATAAATTTAGAATGGATAATTAGAGGACATAATTTTTGGCCCAGTGGGGTGTGTTTCGAATTCAACACCAGTTATTTTTGGTAGAAGGTTGAGTCTGAATATTTCAAATGAAATGGCACCATGTTAAATTACCTGTTCTAAAATGAGAACCTGTGTTCTTTTTTGTGAGATTCCTTTTTAGAAGTGCAGTGTGATAAATTAAAATTTAGACTGTGTACTAAATTGAAAGCATGAAATCCCATTTTTAATTGCTTGAGGAATCAAGGGTTTGCAAAATTATGGCTTTTCAGAGGGCTTTTTTGCTTCCATGTGTGTAAATGTGTAAAAATTCTATGAAGACCAACCTTCTTGCCTCAGGACAAGGGTAAAGAGTTTCAGTTAAAATATAATTTCCTTCTGAATGTATGAATTTAAAAGCCTGAACTCACTGTGTTGCTAGTATTCTTGTAGCTCTAATAGCAGCGTCAGGTTCATCAAGAACCTGTTGCATCATTTAGGCCACCTAGGGAGTCCCTTGCATTATGTTACTGTCACTGGGGAGCTCTATTAAGGTGATTAATCATTGAATAAAAATGTGGCTAGGTATTAGGGAATAATACTAATGTCCACTCTGTTAGTGGGGGAAGCCTAATCTTAAAAATAACTTGGGAGTTAATTAAGAGCAACCTGAATATTAATGAGTGCTCCCCTGATCTTGTCTTATACTCTGGTCCTCTCTCAGGTTCTCTCTTCAGGAAAAACACTTCCATCCCTCAGCTGTGGACATATTGGCTGCTGTCAGCTCACACTGTGTTTCTCACTGTAAATTGCCCTCTGCCACAGGGAACTGCCTTGACCAGGGGACCACCCCCGCTACGGGGTGGCTTGTGGCCAATGACTGAATGATATGAGAATAAAAGGTCCAGCTCCCATGCTTCAATTTGGGACAACTCTGAGGGGTCATCCTAGTCCAAGAGCTCCTTAAAGGATTGGTTAAAACCTCAACTGCAAACAGGTTTTTGGGTCAACTCCTCTGTTCTCAACTGCATTCTTCACTCGTTTACAGGTAAATCTACTGGGAGCACTCTCCAAGCGAAGTTTTTACAATTAACATCTCATTTGTTGCAATCAACCCCTCATCTATCCCTATTTTCAAGGAAGCCAATTTAACACAGTGATTGTCATAATGAGCCATCCTATTGTGTTGGCAGAACATGTTGCTACATAGATTGACTCTGGTCAAAAATACTGATACAACTGCCCTGCCTAAGTTGGTGTTGAATATTACTATTGTCAAACCATTTCTTTTAGTCCAGAAAGCATGTGATATGTAGGAAAGTTTACACCTTCAATTAATATATGAATTTACTACCAGAAAACAAGACCCCAAGAAGAAGACAGTATACTGTATAGGTAAGATTGAATGAGCTATACGAAAAGGAGAGGGAAGAAAGATCTTATGTGGCCTGCTTGGGAAGAGAAAGTCCATAGTGGGGTTCCCTGAACCAAATGGTGTTATATTTGTGTGTGGCAGAAGGAGGAATGGAAAAGGTTACAGCAAGACAGTGAGTACCTTCAGTTAGGGATGCTGAAAGGAAAGCTGTGAAAGGGAGCTGTTTGAGCACTTTTGCTTTAAGATGACTCTAAAATGAAGCTATTCTAGACCACTACTGCCCACGCAGTTTTCTCTTTGAACTCCTTCTCCCACTCGTTTTGGTACTAAATCTTATTTCGTCTTATATCATTTGAATATTTAGTAGGAGTTTGCCTTTTTCATACTTCTTTTGAATGCCTTATAGTACTAACACAGAACCATGCACATAAAAGGGATTCAATAAGCATCTATTAAATGAATAAGTGACAACATAAACCAAAGATGGAAAGATTATTGAGTCAGAAAAGAAAAACATATTAGTGATCCAAAGGTCCTAAAGCTATGGTTTCAGAAACCTTTAAAATGGGGGATTTAACATAATGTTTCTTGATAGGAAACAATGGATAGATATATTTTTATGTCAACTGAATCCAAATGATATTTTTGAGATGGCAGTTTTAATCCCAAATTGCAAATGATCTAAACATCTTGTCATAAGAGATAATAGACTTCATGTAATTTCAGTACATGTCACAGCTCAGTGAGAACAAAGAGACCTACTGGAAGGTTACATGCATTTTGTAAACCCTGAGCCATAAATGACTTCTTTTTGTTCAGGACGTTCCAGACGTCCCCTCCTCCACTTGAACACAAGGTTCTGCCTTGTGACAGAGAACAAAGATGTGGACCGCAGAGCACTTCTGTGTCTAGAAGGCTAAATGGCTGAAAAATGACTCCATTTCCAGATGAAATAACTAGGCTCCTATTTCTCTTGGACAAAGTCCTGATACATTCCTTTCTTTCCCTTAATCCCACTGACCAAAATACTCAGGTTAAACATTTCTAGGAATAGTTTGAAATGAGGATAATAACCACTTCCTTTTTCTTTACTCCACTTTTCCAGGAAAGATAATTTCTTCTTTTAATTGATGCTTATTAAGAACACTCCACAGTTTCTTCTTCCTCTAAAATGAAATATCTAGCTAAAAGTATTAAAATTATTTTGCATGTATTCATAAAATAAAATCTGTGGACTAAATTTTTTAGGACGTGATTACTTAAAACGTGTAGGTCTAAATGTGAGTGCATGTAGTAGTGAACCAAATAATACTCTCTTTCTAAAAGGTTAAACCATTTATGTTTGTAGCTCCTCCCTTGAGTTTATAGCCATAACCCTTGAAGTGGTCTGCAACGACACTATTCATTTGACATGGGACAAGTTATTTTTTAAAAGCATATTTAAGATCACATTCAATAAGTGGAATCTATGTTGAAAACTTGTTAATCATTTATAATAGCAAGAGCTTAATTACCTAGCAACATCAGTTAACCTGATATACATTTGTTGCATTCGATAGTTGGGAAAGATGGGAAAGTTACAGAAAAAGCTGATGATGATAATGACTTACTATCAAAGGCAACTTCTGGAGGAAAAGTTTTCTTTAAAAAAGAGTGTGCCCTTTTGGGACGATGAACAAATATGTGATTGAATTCCGAATGTTTAACCCTACTGAGCAAGAGAAACAATTTTAGCCAAGAAAAATCTCAATAATACTTCAATGGAATATATATATATATATATATATATATATATATATATATATATATACACATATTTAAAATAAAATAACTTTCAGATGAACTCACAATGTAATTCAAGTTAGTAAATGGATTAATGTTTTGTTTGGAATTATAAAATATGAGTCAATTACCTTTTGAAGGACATATTTAAAAGGTAATTTTAGTTTCAAAGACTTATATGAAGCCTTTTTTCCTCAAGATAATTAGGTACAAAAACATTTAAGTAAAATAAACAAGTAAACAAGTAGAATAAAACAAAATGAAACAAATATCACTAGCGTTATTGGAGGAGAGTAGAAGCCACGTAGTCAAATTATTGAAATATAAGTTGAATACTTTTGTCTAAACTATAAGGGGATTTTCCATTTGACCAGCAATATTAAAATGCAGGCTGTATATGAGGATCAATAACTGGGATTTCATTCATGTTGCATGATCCATAACCAGCTTTTGTTTCTCAAACCAATGGAAAGTAAAGTCCACAAAAGGTTTATAGATTTATGTTATTCTTGACAGCTTTATTCACGAGGTAAATAATGCAACAGTAATTAATAAACGTCTAACTGTACCTAAATCCTTTTGCTTCAAGAACAAAACAATGAACTAAGAAACCCAGATCCATAGTTTGAGAAGGAAAGCTGTTCTGTTTTTGACAGAATGTCCAACAATTGTTGAGGGAATTGTTGAGGGAATTGTTGAGGGAATTGTTGAGGGAATTGTTGAGGGAAAAGAGCATTTCCCTTTAAAGAATAAACAAGAGACCACATTTGCATTCTTGTATGTGAGAGTTTACCAGTGAAAGTAATTGAGCTAAACAAGAAGGTAAGTATGACGGTCCATGAATTAGAGCAGGTTTGAGTGGTTGTAACAGAAGTCTTTAGTTATGTGTGCCATTTAATTTTAAAATTTAAATCAGGTAATTAATGTGACTATTCTATTTAAATTTGTTATTTGCTAAAAATTCTCAATTTTTGCTTATGTGATTGCTCAGAGTTTAAGTATGTTATTTTAACAAGTAATGAAGTTACTTCCCTTCACTATGAACTGTAAAATGCCTTCCATTACTTATTAGTTATTACCTGGGAATAGTTTTCTTCTCTGTGTGGCTCTTTATCTTGTCTGTCTTTAATCTAATTGTTCTGGCCAGCTGCTGTGATATGTTGCCTAGCGGGGATGGATAGAATAATTTCTTAATTGGGGTCTGAACTGAAAACAGCATTTCCGTTAGGCAGAAACAAGAGTGCCACAGCAACTTCTGGGTCAGATTATTGAACACAACTGTGGTTACCCAGGGATATTTATGCTTAGACTCTTCCATGGCCAATGTCGCTGACAAGGTTAGTCTATTAAGAACCTTTTGGTTTGAAGCCGTATCCCGAATTACAATATCTCCAAATCTGAGTCATTAATTGCTTCTAATGGTCAGAACTAGGATTTCCCACACTGACCTAGTACAAATTTTTGCACATGATAATAAGATTTAAACTTTATTCATTTATTAAATATGAGCGCAGTTCATGTGTGGTATCCTGTATAAGAAGCTGGGAACCCAAAAATGGAAAGGCGTGTCTTGAGTTGTCTCTTTCAAATCCCATTTTGCATGTCACTTTGCTATCCTGACTTCCCAACAGGCTTTATAAAGTGAAGAAATAGGTCTGTGAGGCTTATGAGTATGTTTGGGGATAAACAGGGAAGCCACTCTCTCAAGGTAAGCAAAAGGAAACTTCAAAACAGATACCACTGAACCCATAAACTTACAAATTACTCATGGAATTGGAGAGCTCTTTATTTCAAGATGATGATTGTAAGGTATTGCAAGACTATCAAAGGATTCAATTATATTTTCTGTTCTCTGTTTAATCAGAAAGAAAATCATGTACCCATAAAATCCCAAGTTATTATCTTCTCCCAAACCTGTTCTTTCCCCCGTAATCCTAACTTAGATAATGACACCACTATCACGTATTACCCAAGTCACCTCCTCCACTATTGGTCCCTGAGTCATGTTGATTCTACCACCCAAATATCTTTTGAATCTGTTTGCTGCTTTCTACCCTCAGTGCCATTGCAGAGGTTTGGATCTTCATCACCTCTGTCCTGCACCACTTTTCAGACTCAGGATTTCCTAACTGATCCCATTTACCTCCAGTGCCTCCCTCTTCAGTCCATTCTCTACACATATTTGTCTTTTCAGAACTCAAATATGATCATGTCTCTTCTCTGTTTTAGAAGCTGCATTGGCTTCTCATTGATGATTTAGCCATTCATTTTATCTTTCATCTTCATGTCCCACCTGTACACCATATACCCAGGTCACATAATACGCTCTTTGTACTTCTCTGCCCTTCCATGTACGATTCTACCAACATGGAGTGCCCTTCATGTTGTTTGCCTTGTTTTGTTTTAAGACACCCTTCAAATACCATATTGTCTATGTCTTTTATTGCTTTCTCCAGGCAGAGCATGTTGCATTTTTCTTTGTGCTTCCAGGGTACTTTGTACATATTTCTAATTTAACTAATCATTTTATCTTCTAATTATTTGATTATGCTTTGTTTTTCTCTTGTAAATACAAACTACTAGAGAGTAGGGGCTCTTATTTAGCGTATATCCAGACTTAGCACATTGACTGATCCAGAGTTGCCACCCAATAAATATTTGACGGAATGAAGAAACCAGAGTTGATATGTTCCTGCAACTTATTTATGAGATTTGTATGGGATATGGCACCATCGGCAAAGTGCTGATTATGAATGATATTGATAGCAATAACATAACCAGAATTTTCTTACTATTTTGTACTCCACAGAGGAAAGTCATGAATATACATCTAATTTGCTTACATTCTGGAAATGAAGTAGCACAATTCCCTAAAATGCTAGATGTGAAAATTGTACATCGCTCAGGAGAACACTGTATTACCTGACATTAGCCACGAAAGCTTTCAAAACAAAAATATAAATTCTCCCCACCCCTGGGTTGTTTCTCCTGATCTCTTTCCTACAAGAGATAACATTTTTCTTCCTGTTCATATAATATTTTTAGAGTACTCTGCTCTTACGAAGCATTCTGCAACCCCTGGTTAACCTATTTAGATTCCAGTGTCCTTATCTGTATGAGGAAGCTAATGGTACTGAGCTGTTCTCCCAGGGATGTTTTGATTAAATATGTTTCTTGACATTACACAGACTCAGCATACATAAGCAATTATTTTCAAAATGAAGTATTCTATATGCACAGAAAATTGTTTCATTTGGCATTGTTTTAAAAGCAAGCACATTTCCATGAGGAATGTTTGCACCATTAGCAAACATTTCAAAATGGATCTAAGGTAAAATTTGTTATGACTGTAGTGAATGTTTTATTTGGGGCTGATAAGCTAGGCAAGTATTTCAAAACATCTCCACCCATAATTTTTAATGGGAAAAGTAAGTTTTGGTGGAATGTAAGACAATTTTATTGTTGCTCAGTATACTGGCTGTCATAAGGGATTTCTTAATATTGTTTACTGGAAGACAGCCCTATGTTGGGTTGTATCTTCTTACAATGCCTTCTTTGCCACTTCAAGTGGGAATAGAGTCCAGAATTGCTGATGTAACACCCTTTCCTAGCAATTTTCCTGTTATTTTATGTGGGAAGAAGGGCTGCATTGAACTCCCATATCAACAAAGATAGACTAGCTTAGGTGAACAGGATCTCTTTTTTCCACACCTCTAAATTTTCTGTCCATATGAATTTTCCTTTACCTCTACCACTTTATATGACAGTGTCTTTCCCAGTGATCGGTAGACCCAGACAAGCAGAGAGGAGAAGCCAGTAGACAAAGGGGGACATGGATAGAAACCAAGAGGAAAATATAAACAAAACATATCCTAGATGCTTTTGACATGCTGAAAAGTGGTAAGATAAATTTAGATTTTCTTAAAAAATTATAGGGTAACATTTTAACTCATACTTTTCTATCATCTGTCCCAAACCTAGATTCAGTTAACAGGTGAAGAATGAATGCTTCCTTCAATAAAGTTGGTGTAAAAAATAATGGCAGTCTAGCCAGGGGTAATAGCATATGCAAAAGTTCTGACTCCAGGAACTGGATATGTTTGATGTGCAAAGGAATCATCCGGAAATGTTTCATAACATAAAGAAAAACCCTTTTTATTTAAGCATAATATACAGAAAGAAAAATACATATAGTATAAGTATAAACTTGATGAATTTTCACAGACGGACACATTCATTAACCAGCATCATTGGGAGAGTTTTTCGATTTTGCTTTATAGACATAGTTTTCAGGACATTTTTTCCAGACCCATTGAATCAGAATCTCAAATATTTAGACCCAGGAATCTATATTTTGAGTAAATTCCTTAGGACGTGCTTTTGGAACTAGCTGGGCACTGGGTTAAATTTGTGAACCAGTTCTGGATCCCAGGGTGCATGAGTTGGGAAGAGAGAGAGAGAGAGAGAGAGAGAGAGAGAGAGAGAGAGAGATTAGGGTAAGTCATAGAGTCCTAGAGGAAGGTAGGGGAAAGAATCCCCCAGCTTTGAGAAGAGTTCCAACAGTTGTTTGAGGAAGGAACGATGGCAAAAGCTCCCATTTGCCTCCCAGTATTGTGTTCATTTACCTTTTATTGTTTAGGAATAGAATTTTCAGTAAGGCACATAGTAGTTACCTGGAGTAAAGACTAAATCTTGGCCTGTCTTGTAGCTAGATGTGGTCATATAACCAAATTTTAGTCAATGGGGTAAAAGTAGAAGTGTCATATGTGACTTCTGGAAAGTCTTTAAAGAATTGGGGTGCACTCTTCTTGATCCTTTCCTTCAGCTAGCAGCTGTAATATCGAAGTGTTGGCTAGAGCTCAAGCAGCCTATTTGATCCAAATGGACAAAGGCCATAAGCTAGGGGTGGTAGAGCAGAAAGCTGGAAACAAACTTAGGCTCCTTAGAATGTTATGAATTTCATATCAGCTCTGTAGTGCCAATTCAGAATTTTCAATAGAGTGAAATACTTTGTGTTTTGGCTATTATTAATCTGGGTTTTCTAATACTACAGCTGAACCTACTCCTAACTGATTAGGATTTTCCTGTTCTGTATGTGGATGTCTGAAGGATCCCAGCAAGAGGTGGTGAGCTCTCAAGAACAAGGTGTTCTATTCTTTGCCTAGAAACTACTGAGAGCAAGTTTGGGTTTTGATAATTGATTCTTAAACAAGACAAGCTTGTTCAATATTATACAGTAGGAGCTTGTTTTCTAGGACCTATTTATGTGGTTGGTCTCTTTTCATAGGCTTCACCTGAACCAGGTCTTATCTGGTATCTGGAGCACGTTGGTGGGATTCTCCAGAAAGTGACTTGTCTTGTGCAGGTGAGTGTTAGCCTTATCATATCATAGTTTTAGGGGAATTCTATGGGTTAGGGCAAGTTTCTAGCAGCAGTAAGGATACTGGGTCCAATTCCTAAAGAGATGAAGCTGGCACAGGCTAGGTGTGTTGTCAGGTCTTAGGCCAAGGTAAGCAGGAGTGGGCTCTCACTACAGCTCTAGTGCCAGTGGGAGAACTGGGATATGAACCAATTATGGAGACGGGACTGAGGCAGAGGCAGAGAAGAGCAGCAGGTCTGAGGGCATAAGATTGCCCAGGACCAACTGACTCAGATCTGCAGCAAGATCAACTCCAAGGCCCTCTTAGCTCATGCCTGGAGTTCCTAATGCATCTATACTCTTTACTTTAGGCAGAAACTGGACAGAGCTGAGGTTACTGGTAAAAGACGGCACTGTCTGAGGCTGAGATGTACAAGGGAATGGTCATTGTCTGACTTTGTGCAAGTTACTTAACTCTTCTTAACCTCAATTCCTTCATCTGTAAAACTGGGACTAGTAATACCTAGTTCATAGGTATTCCATCATGGATTTTTTAAAAAAAGTTTTATGTGAAAGGAATTTGCAAATTTTGATGAGTTATACAAATGTAAATTATTATTACTATCTGGGGAGAAGGATGGCAGTAATTTAACTGTGCAGAGCAAATCTCCATAGCATTTAAAATGAGATGAGTATAATTCATTCATTTGAAATGAAACAGGGTAGATTTATAGAGTCAGGATATAATTACAAGATTTGTAATCTGGTCAGGAAACTTTGGTCAAAGAGATACTGTATTCTTATTTGAGAAAAACACAAGAGTTTTAAAGAGATGTGACGGCTTTCTTTACTCTCTAATCATTTCATGGGCAGTATGGTTTATCTTAGGGCAGCTAAAATTCATCATAGTATAGTTTATGATTCACCAGAATTAAGAATAGCCACATTGAGAGTTATTGAACATTGTGTGTTGCTCAAGACAAACATTAAGGATCAAATACAGGAGTCTAGAGTGCTTGCTTTTTTGTCATAAAAGCAGGATTGGGGCGTATAGGTTTACAATAGTATTTGTTATAATGAACCACACTTCATAGGCAACAGATATAGCTGACTTATATCCTAAATTGTGTGAGGTTGTGCTGTCAGGCTGGCTCTACAGGGATTGGGAAAGATTTATGAGATTGAGGTGACAGCCAGAGTGATTCTTGAAATTGAATTTTTAAGGTGTAATTTTGGTGAATGACAGGTTATAATTACCAAAAAATATAAACCACTTCATTATTTAACTAGAGTTTGGCATATTTTGGACATTCTATGAATCTAATTGGCTTTGAGCATATGGCCTAACTTCTCTAGACATTCAGAATCACTTCTACTCCTAGCCAAAGACCACAGATTCCTTCATACACGGTTGTAATGTACTCACACTGCTTAAAACAGAATTTGTTCTTAATTAGTGTCTTTTCTAACTATTCCAATTAATTTTAAGATAAAGAAGTCAGTTGAGGGAAGAGGGGAAAAAAAGAGGGAAAAATGTATTCCATGCTCTAGTTAGATGAACTCTTTCCTTCACTGCTCTTTAACTGCCATCCTGCCCAGGGGCCCCTATGCTTGCTCCTCTCTTGAGATAAATCATTTTATCTCAATCTTCTCATATTTCAGACTAGTCAGGTAGTCTCACAAAGGTTGTCAGCATTTGAACTTAGCATTTTCACGTTGAATAAGAAGAATTTTTCTTTCATTCTTACTTGCTGTTAAATACAATATTATAATAACTTTAAAGAAATTTTTAGAGAAAAAAGGGGGAGGGAGGTGGTAAAAGAGGGAAAAAGGGATCAAACATATGGTGATAGAAGAACTGACTCGGTGATAAACACACAATGCAATGTATAGATGATGTATTACAGACTTGTACCCTTGAAACTTATGTAATTTTACTAACCAATGTCATCCCAATAAATTTAACACTAATTTTAAAAAGATCTATAATTCTCTTTAATGTAATTGTTTCTTTTGTGTTTACATTGATTCATTTGTTTATCTGACAAATATTTGTTAAGAGGCTCCAATAGCCCAAGCTCTATTCTAGACCCTGGGGATATAGCAGGGAACAAACAACCCTGCCTTCATGGCGTTTTCATCTATATGTGAGGAGAGAGAAAATAAACAAACAGAAGTTATGTCAGATGGTGTTAAGTTCTAAGGAAACAAATAAAACAGGGTAAGGGTTGGGAATGTGGGGTTGGGTAGTAGAGCTACTATTGGCTTTCTACCTTTTTCCAACCACACAAATATTCTTATTCTGTATTCTGTAAGAACATGTACCCTTCTCCCTGAAAAATGCCAAATCCTTACCCTCCCCTGAAAACAACAACTCATAAACATACATTTAGTGATATGGTCTGTACTTTTTTTTTCCATAGCATTTGCATGGCATTTAATGCAACGAACCCTAACAAGAGCTTTGATGCTGACTCTTAAATGGAGAAAATAAAAGGAAATAGATATAGAAAGATAAGAAAGCATCAAATAAGAGAGGAAACTGGCAAGAGATAGAGGAGAAAAAGTTCTATTCATTGAACGTTTGCACTCATATCTCAAACTCTTGAGAATTTTTGGCAAGACCAGATTAGGGTACAGAAATCCTGAGATAAAATTAGAAACAAATCAAGTAAGATTAAAAGCAGTTTGTTATTTCAGAGTTAACAGTCTTAGGCAACCTGCGTATCATCCATTGTTTCTATTTTGCATACAGTTCCTGGATTTCCTTTTTTACTTTCTTTTTCTAGAAAACAGTGAAAGGTTTAAAAATGGGAAGTCCTGCCTACCTGGAGATATCAAGGCCATTACCAATGTGACAGATACAGAAACCCTAATTGAAAAGTCTGAGATCTGATCTGAGCTCCACCGAGAATCTACTCCAAGTTGAAAATCAGTGGTCTAATTCTCCCTGTCCCCTTTAAACACAAGTATGCTTGTATATGGCCAATTTTAAAGAGAACAATGGTTAGAATCATTATGTGTGAAATTGAAGAGCCCCATTTATTTTGGGAGCCTGTGTGGACCATCAAAATGAGCTCAACATTTGCAACAGGCAGCTTTGGATTTGAATTCTGGTTTTACCAGATACTCATTGACCTTAGACATTTTAGTTAAATTCACTGGGCCTGATTCCTAGCTGGTAGCAACTATTTTGGTGTTGAAAATGATATACATTCAAGGGTTAAGTCTTGGGTTGAACCATACGAAATTGCTGACATTTGACAGTCTTCGACTATCATATGGCAATTTCATGTGGTCCAGCTTGGCATATAGTGGGTACTCAATTAAGAGTTAGTCATTATTATTGCCATGTTTATTCAGTGTTTTAAAGATTTACTGTGATTCCCCGAAAATAAGACCTAGCCAGACAATCAATTCTAATGCGTCTTTTGAAGCAAAAATTTTACTATAGACCCAGACTTATTTTACTATAAGACCCGGTCTTATATAATAATATAACATAATATAATATAAATGTAATATAATATAATACTGGGTTTTATATTAATTTTTGCTCCAAAAGACGCATTAGAGCTGATTGTCTGGCTAGGTCTTACTTTCGGGGAAACACGGTATTTACTTGAAAATATTAGAATATTTATATATTGATGAAGGCCGTTAGCTGTCCAAAGGACAATCATAAACTACTTTCTTTTTTCTTTTTTAATAATAGCTTTATTGAGATATAAATAATATTTCATAAAATTAATCATTTTGAAGTGTACAGTTCAGTAGTTTCTAGCATATTCATAGAACTGTGTCACTATCACCGCTATCTAATTTCAGAAATTTCCATCCCATCACCCCAAAAGAAACCCCATACCTATGAGCAGTCATTCCCCGTTGCACCCCCCCAACCCCCCACCCCCGTTCCTGGCAACTACTTATCTACTTTCATGGTTTATGGTTTTGCCTGTTCTGGACGTTTCATATAAATGGAATCAGACAATATGTGGCCTTTTGTGACTGATTTTTTTCACTTAGCATAATGTTTTCAAGATTTTTACTTGTTATAGCATGTATCAGTATAATAGCAACATTATCAGTAATGAAATACTGAATAATATTCCATTGTACAGGTAGACCACATTTGGTTTATCCATTCATCAGTTGATGAACATTTGGATTGTTTCCATTTTTTTGGCTATCATGAATAATGCTGCTATGAACATTTGTGTACAAGTTTTTGTATAGACATATGTTTTCAATTTTCTTAGGAAGGGGATTGCTGGGTCATATGATAACTATATGTTTAGCACTCTAAGCAACTGCCAAGCCGTTTTCTTTATTCTAAATAGCTAAGAAGTGTGTGATTCTAGCAGAGAAAATACAAGATGAGCTTAGGGCATCTGTAGTGCAAGAAAGCAAGGAACTGCTAAAAATATAAATATTGGGGGCAAATCAAAGGGACACAGGAGCCAACCTAAAATAGCTACCAAGTACCAAGGACCAAACCTAGAACAACTTGAACAACAAAGAAAATAGCATGGTATTGGATTATAACCCAAATATAAAATAAATGTGCATTAGTCTACACTGATATAAATAAATAATTGAATAAACAAGTAAATGGGCGAGAAGAGACAAATCTTCCTTAAAGAAGAATTCCAAATAATACAAGTAGATTCACCCCCTCCAATAGGTGGAGCTTAATCACTTGAGTATGGACTGGTTTTAGTGACTCCCTACCAGAGGATAGAGTACAGAAAGGAGAAAGAGAGTAACTTTATAGAGAAATCTGGTAACACTACCTTAACTAAATGATCAAGGTGAACATCACCAACAGGAAGTCACGTTGAGAAGATGTGCCCTGTGATACGATGTGACCAGAAGGGCACTTCCCCTGTGTGGTATTCTTCCCTAAGATCCATGCCCTAATTTAATTGTGAGAAAATGTCATGTAAGTAAGTGCACACTGAGGGACATTCTACAAAATGCCTGATTAATACTTTTCAAAACTATCAAGGTTACGAAGGATAAGGAAAGACTGAGAAGCTGTCACAGAGCAGAGGAGACCAAAGAAACATAACGACTGATGCAACATGGTATCCTGCTTGGGATTCTGGAACAGAAAAAAGGACATTAGTAGGAAAACTGGTAAAATCCAAATAAAGTCTGGAGTGTAGTTAATGGTAATGTATCAGTGTTGGTTTCTTCGTTTTGACAAATGTACTGCTGTAATGTAAAATGGTAACTTTAGGGCAAACTGAGTGAGGAGTATAAAGGAACTCTGTACTATCTTTGTAACTTTTCTGTAAATATTAAATCATTCCAAAATAAAAAGTTTCCTTAACAAATAAATCAATTACATGTAAACATAAATGATACATTTTAATTGAAATAAAGCTATCTTTGCCAAAACAAAAAATATTTAATTTTGAAAATTTAGTGGGTATAGGAATGGTTATCCAGGATTTCAGATAAAAGAATTTGTTACTGAGAATGAATGTTGAGATTTATCTAAAGTGGTGGTTTAAATGGATTAAATTTACCAAGGACTTGCTTATCTTTCTATCAAACTATCTAAAGTTACAAGATTGGTTGGCTAAAGCAACAGCAGCCACTGCAGCAACAAAGATTTTTAGCATTTGATCCCTAGCACCGGGCATTTAGGGCAGAGTTCTGTTGTCTTCTTCTGTGGATTAACTTATCTCTTTTCTTAAGCAGTATCAGCATTTACCAAATTAGTGAGTTAGTATTACACTCAAGAAGATATTCATTTACCTTGGCCTCCTTTACCTGGGGTTGCTAAAATGTACTTTACACGTGCATGCTTGTTGATCTCATTGCCAGTTCAGGACTCGGCTCTCACGTCAACAATAATGACTTCCAAATCTGTATCCTCACACTGCTCTCTTGAGTTTCAGTCTTGTGTATTTGATTCTTTTCTGGACATAAACTGGCTGTCCCATTGGGACACAACTGAAAAGATCCCAGCCAAACATAGTCTCTTGCCACCTTTCATTCCTGTTAAAATGATTCCTCCGCTTATATTCCTTTCTTCAAGTAATGATTGTCAATCACTCATGGCCAAAAAGAAACCTGGGAGTCTTCTGAGGGATTCCAAGTGGAATTATGGTATAGACGTTAGTTGCTTAACCTCATCCTTGCTTTGTAGGTCACAGACTGAACCCATTGGCTGGTCACTGATTTTTTTACCTTGATCTTGCACTTCTGCAGGCTTTGCTTTTTGCATAATCCCAGTCTCCCATTGAGCTAGGTGCAATAACTAGAATTGGAATTATCAGTGTAGGAGTGATTGTTTAAACCAGGGTTCAACAATTATTTCTGTAAGGGGTCAACTAGTAAATAGTTTAGGCTTTACAGATGGTCTAACTACACAACTCTGCTGTTGTAGCACCAAAATAGCCCTAGACAATACGCAAATAAATGAGTGTGGGTGTGTTTCAATAAAGATTTTAAAAATAGACAGTGGTTGAGACTTGGCCTGTGAGCTATAGTTTGTTGATGCCTTATCTAAATCATAGCATTGGATGAGATTGCCTCTGCCGGCAGACTGAGAAGGCCAGGGGGCTCTGGAAAGAATCCAAAGGAACATCATTGTTAAAATAGTTGGCTTGGGAAAAGAATTTAGTGAAGGAGAATGAGGAAGAATAGTCAGAGAGGTAGGGAGAAAATTAAGACATAGATGTGTCTTACAAGTCAAAGTAGCAGTGCATTTCCATCATTCTCAAAGGCTGTCGAGAGATGAAGTAGGACATTTTGAAATTGGGTGAGCTTGGGCAGAAGCCATCTTGAGACCATGGCACTTTGTGACAAAGGTGGACAGAAAGCTAAAACTAAGGTAACATAGGCTGAAGTTCAATTCTGGGGCCCAGGCCATTCAAGGAAGTTTAGGTGTAGAAAGAAGAAAACGTGAAATTCTCAGGATATCTAAGACCCAGGATAGCTAAGACTCAGGATGCACAAAATATCAGTTCTAGATAGAAAATTTTCTGTGTCCTAGGGTGGAAGAATTGTGAAATATAGAGCCTTATTTCTAATCCAAAAAATGTGGATACATGTCCTGAAAAACATGAACGTTGACTTCTCTGTAAGTTGTCACTGTAAGAAATCGTGGTCAACTTTCTGGTGGGGAAACTGGAAATAGTTTCTGGAAATCTTGACATCAAGGATAAAGCCAACTAATCAACCAAACTCTAAGTGCACCTCAATTTCTTCCCCAACCCTGCTTTTGTGGGGGGTGAGGAGAGCAATCAGACAATTTGAGAAGAGTTTAATTCTATACAATATATCTGAAAAACCCTTTTCTGTCATCATCATCTAAGAACATGATTGTATTTGTCATATTATAATTAGAGAGATAGATTATAATAACACATATTCACTGAGTTTACTTTTGAATGTTTTTACTTTTTTGACTATGGAAACACACCATTCATCCTCAATGTACAAAGACTAAAGTAATCTCACATGATTAATGGTTTTGAATATAAATCTTTCTTTACGTATATTTTAGAAATAATTTTTAAAAGGAAGAGTTGACAGCATTTACTGGAAATCTTATACATTTTATGCATCATTCATAGACCACAGTTTTCAATTAAAAAAAATCCTTACGATGGAATTCTTGTTTTTCTTCTTATTTTTCCATGCCCTTATACTTCTGGTACATAGATCTGAAAGATTAACCACCTCAGAAACATCCTGAGGCTCAAATCACAGTAAATGTCCAAAGGAAAAAACAATCAAATCAAAAGCCTATGACCTTCTATCTTTTTGTTCTAGGAATTCTGCTAAAGAGTTCTTGGAAAACATGAGAAGTGGCTTAGTGTTACAGTCCAAGGTTTACTTGGGAGTTAAAACAGAGACACCGAGAGAGGCCTTGTTTTGCCTTTTGATCAGTGGGAGTAAAGTCTGGTACTGACGATTTCACCTCATTAGTGGGGCTCTCTGACCACACCTCTCTCTTTAATTCTTTCCTGAGTGAATTTGTAATTTGCCTTTGGTTTCTGCTTTTAAAACAACAGATTGTGAAGGATCAAAGAGAAACTGGATAATGACAAGGAGGAAGTGGCAAGTTAGTGACATCTTTGCAGAAGGAATAGTCAGTATACACAGAGTGATTACTCAAAAGTAGGCTTCTGAGAAGTGACTATAGAATAAATTCCAGTACAATAAACTCCAAAAGACTGCCCAAGTATCTCATTTACTCTTTAATTCTCATTCAGCCATTAACATTTTATTGAGCATCTACTATATGTAAGAACTGGCAACAAGAAAAGTGTAAAATAGTAGGTAAGAGATTGAGATCTTAAGTCAAACAGAACTGTATTTGAATTCTCAGTTTTACCATTTACTAACTGTAGTGGGTTAAATTGTGGGCCCAAAAGATACGTCACTGGAAACTTCAGAATGTGACCTTATTTGGAATAAGTCTTTGTAGATGTAGTTAAGGCTCCTGAAATGAGACCGTCCTGGGCACTAAATCTAGTGATGAGTGTTTTTATAAGAGACAGAAAAGGAGATGATACAGAGATATACAAGAAGGCCATGTAAAATTCGAGGCAGAGATGCAGCCCAAAGGCAAAGAACACCTAGGGTTGTAGGCAGCCACAAGAAGCTAGGAGAGAGGCATGGAACTGATTCTCCCCTACAGCCTCCAGAGGGAACCAAGTCAGCCAGCATCTTGATTTTTGGACTTCTAACCTCCAGAACTATAAAAGAATAAATGTCTGTTGTCTTAAGCCACCAAGTTTCTGAAAATTTGTTACAACAGCCCTAGGAAACTAATATGCATACACTGGCTTTATGCCTTTGGGTTGACTAATCCTCATGAAGATGAATTGCTCCTCCCAACTGTGCTGGCTGTAGAAACTATATGGACTCCGGAAGCTCCGCTCCTATGACAAGAGCATAGTACGCATTCCTTGAGGGGCTGCTGAGTTCATTAAAGCAGTAAGGACTTGTAAATATTGTTTACAGACTCTAACACACTTTTATCAGACTGTGTCATTTATGGTTCCCTCTCCAAGTTTATGGGAACCCCAGCAGTCCTCCAGGGCAAAGATGTGCAAGAAAAAACAACAAACCCTCAACATATTTAGTCTTAAAATTGTGCTTAGGGAACTACTTCTTCCTTTGTTTAGGTCTTTTTTTAAATCATCTTCAATAATATCTTAAATATTTCTCCGTGAAGTTCTTATAAATTTGTGTTGATTTATTCCTAAGTATCTTACTCTTTGCTATTGTAGGCTGTATCTATTTTTAAATTATGTTTGCTAAGAAGTTTTTTTGTGAAGGAATGGATTTTATCCAATGCTTTTACTGCGTCCATTAAAGTGATCATATGTGTGTTCTTCTTTAATCAGTTAATGTAGTGAAATACATTTATAGATTTACTACTGTTAAATGACCTTTGAGTTCCTGGGATACAACTATTTTTGTCATTCATTCATTCAAAAAATAATATTGGATGCTCATTTATGTTCCAGGAAAAACAAATAACTGGAAATCACTACCTTCATAGAGCTTACTACTGTTTTACACACAGCTGGATTGAGTTTGCTAAATTTTATTTATAATTTCTGCATCTGTGCTCTTGAATAAAATTGGCCTGTAAGTACACTTTCTTGTATTTCTCTTGTCTGTGCAGTTGAAAATCATTGCAGGCAATGGGTCATAAAGCATCACTGGGTGAGATGGTGAACATCTTGAGTTACAGCTTCTTTTGCTCTGGTCTGTGCTCAGAACTGATGGTCTTACAGGTGTTTTGTTAATGAATTGAAATAGCATACTCAAAAGTGATATAAATTGCCTACAACCCCCTACCACCACAAAAAAAATGTACACTGAGCATCATGACACTTTTTTAGTGTTAGGTGGTGGAAGATGCAGTAACTTGTTTTTCTCCTCAGAGAGGAGGGATAGCTCCGCATGTTTTAGATCGTCGGAACCCAGAAACTTTACTGAGGTGATGGGTCCCCAAATTGTCATGAGGTTTATCTTTCACTTTCTGGTTTGCATTCTCTTGCTTTCTGCAAGTCTTTGTCAATATATTTAGCGACTCGTGCACTTCTTTTGATTTATAAGCCGTTTTCTTTATGATCAGACTACGTACTTTCCCCCTTTGAACATTTGGTCTGCATTATGAACCTGGTGGCAACAGGGGGTATTCAGGCTCCTTAGGAGAATGAGTACCACCTTGTAAGGCAATTGCTTCAGATGAGGTTATTACAAGGTACTCAAGCAAGGAACATATAATTTCCTTAGATGTGCAGAGCCGGCTCCTTACACTGGGAGCAGAATCTTAGAGTGATTTATTTGGTGATGGTGGTAGTGGGGTTGAGATCCTCCATGTCTTCTGAACCCAAGCAGATGTTCCCATTTCAAGTTTCCAGTCTCACTCTTATCCAAACAGTGTTTTAATTTTTACGTTTCAGACTTAGGAAGGCTATGGATTCAATTTATATTGTAATTCTGCTACCTGTATTCAAGTTTGTGTTTGGTTTTCCACACTATTTCCTCTGTGGCTACAAAAAATAAGAGCGTATTTTAGGGATATAATAAAAATTCTCTGGTAATCTGTGACTTAAGCTGAGTGTGTAAAGACCTGATCTTGTAATTGTCTTTCTGTAAGTGCTCCAGTGCACTCAGAAGAATCCATTCAATGTCACAATCGCTGTAGTCAACATTATTTCATTAACAATTAAATGAAGCAATCACTTGTTTCCCCAAGGTACTTAATTCATTAAGAACTTTATCATAATCAACCACAGGTATAATTTGAATAATTGTAATACCAATGCATGGATTGCTAGTATCCCGTATTCCATTGTCCCGTATTCCATTGACAAGGAGCTCAGCACTGCATTCAAGTCCAACGACACAACCAAATCAATCCCCAAATCACATTTATAAATATTTTCCCCCCTAGAATGACTCCTGGTATTAATTTATCTATAGTTGGTGTCCACTCAGGAGACAGAAATCATACCAGTTACTTTGAGAGATAATTTGATATAAAATTATTACGTATGTATTAAATTGTTAATTAGGTAACTGAAGAGGTAAAAAGAGAACACTAATATATCATGAAGACAGCAACTATGGGAACAGCTACTATCCCTCTGGCTGGGGGTCAAAGGAAAGAAGTTGGAATTATTAGAACTTAGAAGTTTGGAGGGGAGTCCCCGTAGAGCTGGAACTCACACCTCTGTAAAGGGGGCACAGCTTAACAGTCTCTGACATCTCTGAACTTGAAGGAGAAGCCCTGTGAGACTGGGGTCCAGACCTCTGAGGTGGGGACACTGGCTGATTGGTGCTGGTGTCTCTGAGGGAGTATAATATGGCTTGTCCTGCAAGTGTTGGTAAATTGCAAAAGGATCCAACTGCTACTGCAGAAAGGGACTGTACTTGCCAAGGTGTAGAGGTGATACAGGAACTAGAGGCAGACAAAAAATAAAGAGGAAGCAAACAGGAAATGCAAGTGCCTTCTCTAGTCTCCAGCCTTGCTGTCTTGCTGTCTCCCTCTAGTGCTACCTTATGGCAAAGTCTGACAAGGAACCAGCTGGCAAAGCAAAAATGGGGTTTTCAGGGTCCCGGCCTGGGCAGAGAATGGAAGGGTGGGTCTGGAGTTATGGGACAATCCCACAGTCCTTTGTTTGACTCTCCGATTTTCTTATTATTCTGAGTCTTTGAGAAAGCAAGGCAATGACAGAAACAAAGAAACATTTATTTACAAACCATTAGAAATAATTATTACTTTGGTAAGGGTAGCTGTTTACTCAGACATTCCATAATAAAAAACAAAAGCCTTTAAAGAATTATTGCTTATAAGAACTGGAATTCCTATCCCAATGATGGAAATATTGAAAGCTGAAAAAAGGTGGGATTGAATGGTTTAATTAGAAGGGAAAATAAGAAAGAAAAATGCAACATGGCATTTTAGTTTAAACATAGAATTTAGTTCTGTTCTTATTCTATAGTTTGCAGGCATTTGACATTCTAGTGATTCCTTATAAAATCTTGACCCTTATCATGATAAAACTATTTTAAAAGGCAAAATTCAAATTAAATTGATACATCACTAGTTAAAAGAGGCTCTTTCGTTTTAGGCTCTTTTGTTTTAACTTGATACATTTGTTTCAATTCAGTGATTCATAATAGATTCATGGCTGATGAAGTTGGCCTTAAAAATAAGGAACAAAATATGGAAACATTTTAGTCAGGGATAAGTTTCCTACAGGGTCTTATTGCAAGGATACTCTGTAATTAAGCTGCTCTGACTGTTGGCTTAAATTTTAATAAGCTGATGCCTAATGTTCCCATGATTGTCCTTATTCAACACAAATCAGACCTAAGAAAAACATTTTTTCCCCCTGAAACTGCCATGCATTTCAGAGGCAGACATACTTAAAATCCATTCAAACAATAAAATTCAGTACCAAATACTGCATTTAGTCTTCGGTGTGTTTAGTACTTCCAAAGCAGCCTAACAGCCTTTTTCTTTAGCATTGTCATAAATCACAACACAGATGGTGTTTCTTGATACCTTTCAGTCAGATTTCAGTCCTGTGCCATAGGAGCATCCTCCATCAATGTGGCTTTGCAGTAAATGACTTCATTTTGCTGTTGACAAGGCTGATATAAACAAGTTGTGTAATTTACTCTACCACCAAGTAAATCACATGTGAACATTTAAGTTTAACTGTGCTGGCTTTATAGTCTGGTAAGTGTTTTTGTCTGCATGGAGAATATTTGACATTTAAGCTCAACCCAGGAAAACAAAAATGAAAGCCTGGGTTTATTCTCCTATATTTGAGGAGAAGTCTTGTGTGAGCAAAAGGTGGTTTAACTATGCCAAATAAGGAGGTTAAAGAGGCATCTTTTCCAAAGGTTTTTCTAGGCAAGCTGATTTTAAAGAAACCCTGAGCCTTCTCCTGAAAAACATACATGATATTACAGGGTGTTTTTGAGGTGAGCTAGAATCTATGACCAAAACCTAAGAATGTTTGTTTCCATATTGGTGAAATATATATAAATTCTGAATTGCTGCTAGAAGGAATTCAGAAGAGACACAGGACAGGTATGCCCAGCATCTCCTCCATTATTGAGGAGATGTTTTTATGTCTCTCATTTCTTTAGAGTTCGAAGTGATGGTTGGGTTGATAAGCAGGTTGAAAAGATGCTCATGAAAAGAGTCTCAACATCATTAGTCATCAGAAAATGCAAACCAAAATCACAACAAGAAATACTTCACACCAACTAGGTTGGCCACAATGAAAAGGAAGGAAAATAACAAGTGTTGGTGAGGATGTGGAGAAATTGGAACCCTCATATATTGCTAGTGGGAAAGCAAAGTGGTACAACTGCTTTGGAAACACATTAGCAGTCCTCAAAAAGTTAACATAGAGTCCCTGTATGACCGTAGGTATATACCCAAGAGAACTGAAAACAAATGTCCACACAAAAACTTGTACATGAATGTTTATAGCAGCAGTATTCATAATAGCCCAGTAGAGACAATGTCTATTAACTGATGAATGGATAAACAAAATGTAGATCCACACAATGGAACATTATTAAGCAATAAAGAGGAATGAAGCATTGATACATGCCACAATGTGGGTGAACCTTGAAAACATTATGCTAAGTGAAAAAAGCCAGACATTTTGTCTGCTTCCATTTATATGAAATGTCCAGATCAATAAATCCATAGAGACAGAAAATAGATTAGTGGTTGCCAGGGATTTGGGGGTGGGAGGGTGAAAGGGGAGTGACTGCTAATGGGTATGAGGTTTCTTTTTGGGGTAATGAAAATGTTCAGGAGTTAGTGGTAATATATTCACGGAGGCACAACTCTGTGAATATACTACAAATTAAAGCTCATACTTTAAAAGTATGAGCTTTATGCCAGCAAATTATGTCTTAATAAAGTTATTATTTAAAAGAAAATTTTAAGGAGGCATTCATGCTCAGGTGTGAAGCTTGCACTTGCACGAACCTAGTGCTTCATTAAAATTTGACCCCAGTTACCTTGCTTGCCTCACCCTGGTCCAGGCCTTGCTAATGCACTGTGGAACTCTGCCACTGGTCTTCATTTAGGTCTTATACTTCATTTACTTGCACTGCTCCATTTTTGGAACCCCAGTTCCCCACATTTCTATCCACTGATTGACCTTACCCCAAAATCAATGTCCCCTCTTGCCAATTTTGATTGAAGCAGAAAGGTGGGTTCTGTGTCGGTCTTGTTCTGAGGCAGCCACAGACAGTCTGGTATGCAACAGGTGCTCCAATACCTGTTGAGTAGATATTACATCCTTAGAAAATATCAGCCAATGACTTCCCATTACTTTCAGGTTAAAATCCAAACTTCTTCGTAGGGTGGCATGTGACTGTGCTCTTACTAACCTGTTCAATCACCTCCTACCTTGCTCTTCAGCGCTCCCTGCATATTGTTTCTGTCGTACTGAATGCTTTGTAGGTCATGGAATGTTTCACGGGCTCTCTCTCCTCTCTGGCTTTGAATTTGTTCCTCCTTTTCCTGGAACTTTATCTCCAAATAATAGCTTGGACGCTACTCTATCCTTATTCCTTCCCCATCTCCTTCATAGATGTCATATCTGCATCACAGTTTGAAGGGTCTTTTTGCAGTGTCTGACTTCTCCTCTGTCCTCCACAGGCATTTCCCCAACAAATCTCTTGCATTTCTAATCCTGTTGTCGTGTCTGCTCCTCAGTGGACTTGAACTAACATACAAGTTTGATAGTCACATCATTATTTTTATTCTTTTAGAGTTTCTTACTCCAGAAATTACACCATGAATCCTAACTTATCTAAATCTAAACTTTAATATCTTTACTTTCTTTCCAAACAACACAAAGACTTTAGATTCTTAAACTGCATTTGTTCACTCTCCTCACCAGTATGATACAGGTGTCAAATATTTTAATTCTTGCTTTGTATTAAGCATTATACAATAATATTACTGTTGTTTTATATGATGTTCACTTATTTTTAGTCAATATGTACCATTTTCAGTGCTTTCCATTTCTTCCACAGGCAATCACTTTTTTCTCCCCGAAAGTACATCCTTTATAATTTCCTTTTGTGAGGGCCTGATAGTGGCAAACTCTCTCTGTTTCTGTTTGTATGATGATGTCTTCATTTTTACCTCATTCCTAATAGATAATTTCACTGGGTATAGAATTCTAGGATGGTAGTTATTTTCAATGACTTAAGGATGGTGGGAATTGGAGAGACAGAAAAGTGCATAAGCAGATAGATATTCTTCACTCTCAGTTGTCACCTTCTTGGACCCCAGCTTACTCAATTGACAAAGGTGCCCTCCAGATGGATTAAAGATGTAAAACATAAATCTATTAACTTAATGCAAGAATGTGTAGGAGAATGTGCTTATGACTCAAATACACTTAAGCCATAAGGCAAAAGTCTAAAAGATTTGACTATATAAAAATTAAAGATTTCTACTTAA
The DNA here is from genome assembly GCF_036562045.2 of Rhinolophus sinicus. Classification (NCBI taxonomy): domain Eukaryota; kingdom Metazoa; phylum Chordata; class Mammalia; order Chiroptera; family Rhinolophidae; genus Rhinolophus; species Rhinolophus sinicus. The sequence goes on from NC_133754.1 coordinate 87,978,551, forward strand.
CATATGGCATTTTAATAGATTTAAAAGACAGATGCCAAAACAAGAGAAGGCAACTGCAATGTCAAAAATCATCAATTTATTATCATTTGCTAAGACTATTGAAAAATAGACAAAGGACATTCAGAGAATTTCTGGTCAAAATGGCAGAGTAGATAAACGCTGCGCTTGCCTCCTCTTACAACCACATAAAAATTATAACTAAACTACAGAACAATCGTCATTGAGAATCACCAGATATCTAGCTGAACATAAATCCTACAACTAAGGACACACAGAAGAAGCCATCTTGAGACTGGTAGGAGGGGTGGAGATGAGGAACAAGCTGGTCTCACATCTGTGTGCGGCAATTAAAAATCAGGAGGGTTATCTCACTGCAGGGGTCCCCCTGAGGAGTGAGAGAGGGGGACCCCCACAATAGGCTCCCCAGGCCAGGGTTACAGTGCCAGGATATTGTTTTTCACAACTTCTGGCTGTGAAAAAGAGTGGAGATTGTGGCTGATTGGGACAGAGGGCTGCTGGGGTCCCAGGCATTTCTCTTAAAGGGCCCATGCATAGACCTACTCATTGATGGACTCACTTGCTCTGAGCTGTAGCACTGGGGCAGCAGGTCAAAAGGCACTAAAGACATATGGGGAGGAACTGAATTGTCTGGCCTCTGAGTGTAGGCTAGAAGGACAGCTTTCTCCCAAAGAGCAGTGCTGGAAGAAGCCACTGTCCCATTGTTGAGCTGTCCCCGCTCCCAGCATGCAGATGTAGGGACTGCCAAAGTTGAGTCTCCATCAACCTAGTTGATATCATTTGCCCTGCCCTGGCGATTCTCTGAAACCATGCTCCAACCAACTTGTGGGCCCAACCAAGCCATGTCCAGGCGGTTTTCCATACAAACAGCCTGTCTACAGACTTTCTTAAAACATTCTCAAAGGTTCACAAACCCCAAATAAGCAGCACCTGGCCTTGGCAAGCACCATACCTCTTACTAAGCAGCGCCAAGCCCAGCACTACCAGCAGCCAGCCTCGGTTTGCAGCTCAGAGTCTCCCAGGTACTTCTAAGACCAGCACATGTGGTGGCCATCTGCAGATTACTTTGTGGCACATTCCAGGTGGCCTCTGGCAGGACACAAGCTGCAGCTGTACTTGGCCTGTGGTGGGGTCCCTCCCAGGAGGCTGTGGGGCCAGCACACCTGGAGGCCAGCTTCAGACAAATTTGGAGTACCACCTGGCTTCCTCTGTGGATGACACAGCCGAAGAGCAGACTCAGCAGGCACCAGAGTCCTGCTAAAAAATATCCTGTAGTTTCAGCCCCAGCACAATAGCTCCTCCACTGGAGTCACAGCCTGTCTTCTCAACCAATCAGCCTGAGGGTCAATCTCTCTGAATGACGTGCAAGTAGCAACCGAGACTCAACTACAACAAGAAGTCCCACACAAGGGACACACCTAGAGCACTTGACTCAGGTGACCAGGGAGACTGTGCCACTGGGCCCCACAGGACACTTACTACATAAGGCCACCCTACTAAGACCAGGAGACATAGCAGTTCTACATAATATGTAGAAACAAACACAGAGGCAGCCATAATGAGGAGACAAAAAAACATATTCCAAATGAAAGAACAGAACAAAGCTCCAGAAAAAAAAACACAAAAAAAACAACAAAACTAAACAAAATAGACACAAACAATCTATCAGATGCAGAGTTTAAAACACTGGTTATAAGGGTGCTCAGTGATCTCAGTGAGAACTTCAACAAAGAGATAGAAAACATAAAAAAAGAACCAGTCAAAAATGAAGAATACAATCAGTGAAATGAAGAATACATTAGAGGGAATCAATAGTAGATTAGATGAAGCAGAGTATCGAATCAGCAATTTAGAAGATAAGGTGGCAGAAAACATCCACTTAGAACAGCAAATTGAAAAAAGAATCCCCCAAAATGAGGATAGTTTAAGGGAACTCTGGGACAACATCAAACGTATCAACATTCATATCATAGGGGTACCAGAAAAAAAAGAGAGAGAACAAGGAATTGAAAATCTCTTCGAAGAAATAATGATGAAAATCTTCCCTAATCTTGTGAAGGAAATAGATATACAAGCCTGGGAAGCACATAGAGTCCCAAACAAGATAAAACCAAAGAGACCCATACCAAGATACATCATAATTAAAACGCCAAAGGTTAAAGACAAAGAAAGAATCTTAAAAACAGCAACAGAAAAGCAGTTAGTTACTTACAAGGGAGCTCCCATAAGATTGTCAACTGATTTCTCAACAGAAACTTTGCAATCAGAAGGGATTGGCATGAAATATTCAAAGTGATAAAAAGCAATGATCTACAACCAAGATTACCCAGCAAAGCTACCATTTAGAATTGAAGGCTAGATAAAGATCTTCCCAGATAAGAAAAAAGTAAAGGAGTTCATCACCACCAAACCAGTATTACAAGAAATGTGCAAGGGACTTCTCAAAGAAGAAGGAGGAAGAGGAAGAGGAGGAGAGTAGTCAAGAACATTAATAAAATGGCAATAACTACATAGCTATCAATAATTACTTCAAATGTAAATGGATTAAATGCTCTAATCAAAAGATATAGGGTGGCTGAATTGGTAAGAAAACAAGTCCCTTATAGATGCTGCCTACAAGAGACTCACTACAAATCAAAAGACATACACTGACTAAAAGTAAAGGGATGAAAAAATATATTTTATGAAAATGGAAATGAAAAAAAATGCTGGAGTAGCAATATTTATACCAGATAAAATAGAATTTAAATGCTATAAGAGGAGACAAAGAAGGACCCAGTAATCCCGTTTCTGGGTATTTATCTGAAGAAACCCAAAACACTACTGCAAAGGGACATGTGTATCCAAATGTTCATTGCAGCATTATTTACAATACTCAGATATGGAGGCAACCTGGCTGTCCCTTAATGGATGAATGGATAAAGAAGAGGTGGTACATATATACAATGGAATATCACCGAGCTATAAAAAAGAATGATATCTTGCCTACTACAGCTTGGTTGGCATAGAGGGCATCATGCTGAATGTTGAAAATAAGAGAAAGACAAATGCCTTATGTTTTCACTTATATGTGGAATCTAAAGACCTAAATAAATGAACAAACAAAACAGAAACAAAGTCATAGATACAGAGAACATTTTGAGGGTTGCCAGATCGAAGGGGAGTTGGGGAGATGGGTGACTAAGGGGAAGGGATGAAGAAGTACAAACTGGTAGTTACAAAATAGTAGTGGGGATGTAGGGTAGAACATAAGATATATAGTTGATAATATTAGAATAACTATGTATGGTGTCAGGTGGGTACTAGATTTATGGGGGAATCACCTCATAAGTTATATAAATGTCTAATCACTATGTTGCACACCTGAAATTAATATACTCTATGTCACCTGTAATTTTAAAAAATATTTTTAAAAGTGTTCATTTATTAGTGCTATTGCATGGTGCCACAGAGACATGTCTTGGTGGAAACAGAAGCAAAATACACATATTCTGACTCAGTTCATACATTTCCCCGGGTATCCATACCTTGTCATTGGGATCCAATCAGCTCAACAACCATTTAGCAGCACTCAGTATTTATCAGCCCATGTAGGACTCTTGGAAGACAAATAACCATAGCTAACCACAGCTTAGTCAGTGCTAGCAATTGTGGTCAGAGATTTACAGGTGATTCTTCTACTTGCTACACTATGACATATTACTAATCTTATTCTACACAATAGAAAACTGAAAATTTAAAGTTTAAATAACTTCTCCCCAAATAACAGAGCTATTAAGTGGTTAATAGAAGTCTCCCAAGCTGAAGTCTTATGCATATGCTCTTCTGCTCCATAAGTAATGATTTAGATAATTTTTGTAAGGAGACTATTAACTTTAACACATTTAATTCAATAAATATTCATAAATTTCTTAAAAAAATGACAATGGATATGAACTGAACAGAAGTGGAAATACAAATGGATGACAAGTGTATGAAGAGAAGTTCAATCTTCTTCATAGTCATAAAAATGCAAATTAAAACAATAATGAAATACCACTTTTCATTCAATGTTTTGGTAAAAATTAAAAACATGGATAACATGTTGACAAAGATGTGGAGAAATGGGGACCATTAAGCACTATTGTGGGGTGAACTGCTACAGCTATTCTGGAGAGCAATTTGACAGTTTTTAGTAAAAGTAAGTGTGCATCTTATGACACTGCAGTTCATTTCTTGGTATATGGTCCAGAAAAATCCGTGCTGAAGTCCGTGAGGAACAGGTAAGGCGCTATTTCTGGCATTGTGGTTATTAGAGGTAGTAAGGAGCTAGAAGCAAGCTATGTCCTGTAGAGAAATGATAGCTAAAGGGTTGAGTACTATGCAACAATTAGAAGCAATGGACTAGATATACTGTACAGCATTACTGATAGGTCTTAAAAATATAGTTGAGTGAAAAATGTAAAAAACAGAAATATCAATAGCTTGATACTATTTGTTTAAGTTATAAATATGTACACACATGAAGTAGCACTCCAAATTTTACAAGGATGCATGTATATATACATATATATTGCATATATATATATAATCACATGGTATATAATGCATATATATATTCAAAGACAAATATTGAACATCTCAAAGTGAATGCTTGTGAGAGAGAGAGGACTGTGGGAGTAATTAATGGGAATAAATGGGAAAAAGCAAAACAGAAAAGGAGTCATAAACAGAAGAGAACAATAAACTCATTTTTTTTTGCCTCTGAGGTCTAATACTCACTGCTACACCCCCCAAATTACTAAATATCACCTCCTCTGTCAGGTCTTTTTTGACTCCTCTGTGAAGATGGAATTTAAAGCTGTTTCCTCTGGTCCGTCCCATATCCCTCCCATTATACTACAGCCCAAATTCTATTTTAATACGTATCATACTCTATCATAATTATTGTTTCCCATGTTTTCATTCCCTAAAAGCGTGGTGAGAATTTTGAAGGTGGGAATTGAATCTTACTCATCCCTGTGTCCTTGGCAGCAAGATCAATGACTGACGTATTAAATGTTTGTTGAGTGAATGAACTGCTGATGGAAGGGAACCATGATGGAGAAAAACTTGTAGGAATAAAGGAAAATCAACAAGGTCAGTAGTTAGGAAGTCGGGCAAAAGTAGTTTACATGTTTGAGCAGCTGTGGGCAGATCGGAAAAAACTGCTCGGACATGAGTGACTGAGAAAGAAGATTAAAGAATCTCAGTAAGAGATTTCTATCTATTCTTAGAGTAGGGAGATAGGAGCCCAGGGAATTGTTCCCATCAAAATAATCCTCCCTTAACTTCCATATTTACCCCCAACTACTGCTGCATTTCTCTACTCTCATTTTCAGCAGAGCTGTTTGTCCAAGTTGTATCCACTCACTCTCTTTACTTCCCAACTCCCCCTTCTCTTTTGAATCCACCCCAATCAGGCTTTTGCCCCATTATTTTACTGGAACAGTGCTTGCAGAGACCATTAATGAACCATAAATTGTCAGGTCTGAAGGCCAATGCCTTCTCAGTCCTTATTTTACTTGTTCAGCAACACCTGCAAACAATACTCCTTCCTCCTTGAAACAGTGACTTCTGCAGACCGCTTTCTTGGTTCCCCTATCTAATACCTCTCCTTGAATGACTAATGGGCATTTCACACTTAATGTATACAAAACTTAACTTCCGTTTTCCATTTTCAAACATGATCTTTCTCTAGCCTTCCAGTTGCTCAGGCCCCAAACATGAAGTAATGAGTCTTTCTTCTTCTCACACTCACATCAAATTGTGTTTTCTCAAAATCCTCCTCTGGCTTCCCATCTACTCCAGAGAAAATGCCACTGGCCCTCCATTACCTCTTTGACCTTACCTCCTACGATTGTCACTGAATTACTCTTCTCTAATCATACTGGTCTTCCTGGTTGTTTCTTGACCATACCAAGCCCACTTTTGCCTCAGGAGTTTTGCATCTGCTGTTCTCTGCCTGGAATGCTTTATGCTCCACGATAGCCTTACGGTTGATCTTGCCCTCCTTCAGCTATTGGCTCAAATGTCACATTATCAAAAAGATCTTCTTTCTTAACCTTTTCTTACATTGCTTCATATTTGTTTGTAGCTTAGCACACCTTATATGTATATATATTTTTTAACTCCCCCCTCTACTATGATTTTCTCTCTTTTTTTTTTTTTTTTTACTGCTGTAGCTCCAAAACCTAGAACAGTTCAGGTGCATATTTGCATGCTTTAAAAGTATTTGTTGAATGAATAAATGATTCCCTTCAGAGAGGAAAACAAATTACAAAGAATGTTGAAGTCTTTCCGGATGAAGCATCCAGGGAAACTATGGTGCAAGATTTTCCAGCCAAGACCAGGGACTTGGAATCAAGCAAAAAGAACTAAGAGCATGAAGCCAAAAAGTATTGGGCTGATCAAGTATTAGTAAAACAGATTAAACTAGCCCAGTGGAAATCTGATGAGCCTCATGCCAGCCTCTCTGTCTGTGTCCCGTGTGTCTTGGGTGTGGCTTCTGAGATTCCTCCCTGCAGAGCCAGTGTTGCTGCTGCTGTGACCTACGGGTGTTTTGTGGCTTTTTGTGGAGGACTTGGGAGCATATAGCAAGCACAGTGGGATGGAGTTGAGTTGGTCCCAAGCACAGACTCTTCCCTGTTCCTCTGGTGATGAAATAAAAGACCAGGGAGGAGAGTGAGAATGGTAGTTCCTTTTTACCAAATAAATGTGCTGAGACTTCTGTCTCTGTTTTTAAACATTTCATTGCCATATTTGGGTGCCTTTTAAAATGAAGAAATATTATTGCAATTTTATAGTTTAAACCAAATAATATTGACTGAGTAGAGTATTTAGACTTCAGCTAGATATTGTGGGAGTAGGTATTGAATCAATCAAAATCAATAAGTAGTGTTTTGAACAGGCAATATGGCAAGTATCTTAAAAGACTGGAATAGGACCTAGGTCATTGATTCATACAATCATTGTGGGTCTATTGTGAAGATTTCTGTAAGGCTGACTGTTGACTTTTTGTATTCCTGGTGCTCAGAGCCTTGAATATGGTGCAATTATTTATGAAATTGTTTTCCAGTCTTCCCTGTTGGTAGGGAGGCCGTTAGACACCGCAGCAAATTTGTGCAGTGGAGAATGGTCTCTCTCTCTGAGATCTTGTAAACTTGAGTATATAAACCATTAGTCAAAACTGTCCTTCCATTTCTCTGTAAGTCTTTTAGAAATTTACCAACATATGTTTGTGATCTACTGGTAACCATGTAATGTACTTTTCAGAGACATCAATAGGATTTCCAGAGAGTCTACCAAGTTCTTTACTGAGGCTGTTGATAAATAATCAAAGTAAAAACATAAACAAACAAATCTCTAGTTTATTTCATTCCCAGAGAAAGGTCTAAGGAACTACAGAATAGAGAAAATCTGGTTTGGTGAGGTCAAGAGAAAAATGAGTCTTCAAGCAAGACAGTAGCTATCACCTGAATTAGAAAAATGTGTGCCCTCCAGGTGACCCAATTAGAAAAAGATAGAGCACGCAGTTTGGTGAGTGGAGCCAGACCTGGGTTTTGTACCTCTTTTTGTATTTCTGTCCCCACCCCTTGAGGTCCCTTTGACTGGGTGCCATCACATGGTGCTAGAAGGTTTGAATAGAACTAGAGAAATCCTTGGATAGTGAGCAGATAGCTGCAAGTTGAAGCTCCTTTGCTATATTTCTTTCCTAGAGAATACTGTACCTGAAGTGGGGAGACTTCAAGTTTCAGGGTCCAACACGTGGTGTGGTGATTGAGGGAGTAGAATTAGTACTTTGTGCTCAGCACTGCGTTTACATAAGGATGTCAGCTACTATCTTCTCTTGATCTTTCTTGCCAAATCTTTCCATTAAACTCCTTCATTCGATGCCCTACCATATTGGTTCGGTCTCATAACTTTTGCTGTTTCCCAATTTCCTTATATGAGTAGGTATGAACCAGTAGATCTTAATGGACAAACACATGGTTTACTGATTATTGTAAACCTAATGAGTGATGAGGCTTCTCCCAACCCAATCCACAGGAACAGGTGTCCTTGGGTGTCTTATTCAGAATATTAAGAAGTGTTTGACCTAAGAGCCAGGGTTATTGATGAGACAGACCCAAGTTCAAGTTTCAGGTTTGCTCCTTACTGACTGTGTGACCCTGGGAAGTTGCTTAACTACTCACTTTCTTCATTATGAGGATTAAATAAGAATGCATGCAAGTGCTTATGCCCAGGGCCTGAGCACTCAAACATTAGAATGTCTCACTGGCATCATTATTGTTACTAAAAGCACCCTGCCTGGTGCCTTTTTTATGGCAGATCTTGCCAATCAGTCATGGTATGCTTTGTAGCTGAGCCTCAGAATAGTTTTCAAGAGTGGATTTCAAGCACTTACTACTAAGTGGTTGGTCTTGTCACATGACAGTGCCCACATTGTCATCCTTAATTTGGATAGTTATCTGTGCTTGTTCAAATAAGACATCCTATCGTGGGGACAGTGGGATGAGGTGGGCCAAGCCAGGAAGGGTTGGGGATAGGAGCTCCCTCAGGGGCAGGAAGGTCTGTTGGAATGAAAAGGAGGAGGTGGAGTGAGTGCTATGAATCAAGAATATGAAACCATGATAAAAAACCATGGCCAAATCTTCTTATGGCTAACAGGAGCCTGAATGTCCATTGTTGAATTCAGGCCCAGGGAAAAAGGAGGAGGATGAAATCTAGATAAAAGACACCCAAGAATGATGACCCTTATCTGTTGACACAAAAATGAATCATCCTAACCATGCCCCAAGTTCTGACTTGACTGAAGACAGGTTTTTTGAGTAGCCCCCAAGGACAGTGTGTTACTCTACAACATGAGGTAGGGCTACTCAGGTGACTGTATTACCTTTGATCCATTTCCTCATACATAGATGAAGGTAGTGCTCATTTGAAGTAAATGTTTCCTTATCTGCGTGAATCCTCTGTTCCAAAAGGAAATCACATAGCTGATGAAGAAAGCCTCCTATGAGTTGCATAGAGGATAGAGATGTGTTTTGTTGTTTTGAGCTGGACTGCAATGCGTTTTCTAATAGATGTATGTTCTACTTAGGAGTTGAGAGCAAATGCAATATTGGAGCAAGTTTCTTAAATTTTAAATTTTCAAGAACTGTATAATTTCAAATATTTTGTCCTATTGTCCTTGAGAATTTGAATATTTTCAGTATCCCAAGTTATTTTAAATCCTGAAGAGGCACAAAATTCCTTTGAAAGACCCCATGCTTTGGAAAATATGGTTACTATGATTATAGTTTAAAGGGGTTCCTGAGTGCTTATTTGGCAAATAAACCATTACATAATATTGTTTCTTTGGAAAAATGATCATGAAGTGATAGGCAACTGACTTTCAAAGAAATATTGTAAAGACAATCTGTTCATTGAGAAAAGATGAACTGTTTACACAGGTCCCTTCATAGGCTACATAAGTCCACCTAAGCTCAGTTTACTGAAAATGCAGCTATATCACCTGAGAAAGAAACTGCCAACTTGTGTGTCCTTGTCTGTCTACAGGACAATTCCTTCCCTACAAGCTGGTTGGATGGCTCCAGGGAGCTGGCCAGGACCCATGGCCTGACTGTGTCCTAGACTTGCTGGCCCTGCCCTTGCTCTGTCCTGCTCTGTATTGCAGGGGCTGAACCCTGAGGGCCACATATCCCAGGCTTTCTTGACCTGGCCAATGGTAGGCAGTAGTGGGAGACAGAAGAAAGGAGGAAGGAGAAGCAGGAATATTTCTCCTTTCTCTATTTCAACAGTGTCTCCACCAGTAGCTGTATTTGTCCAGCTTCCACAGGACAGGCGTAGGGCAATCCCAGTTTCCACTGGCTCCAAGCTCTGGGAATACTATCTCTCCTCCCTTTGTCCCTTCAGCCTGAGATGGTGGCAGCTTCCTGCTGTGGATAATAGCTTGTTGCTTCACTGTTCCCTGGTTGGATTCCCAGCCTCCTTTATCACTTATTAACTAATTTAATGCCCTGAATCTCCCCTAGTTTAAATTCTCTGTCTCCTGATTAGACTCTGACTGCTGTATTCTTTTCTATTTTTGCGGTTTCATCAAGACAGATTAAGTACTGCCCAGGTCAACCAAGAGTGTGACATTCAATGAGAGGCGTCAAGATGTGAGAGGAGATTATTGCAAATGAGAACAAAGGCAAAACTGTCAAGTCAGCAGTTGCTTTTGGACCCCTTTCCTCCCCCTCTTTTTCTATATCTTTCTTCGTTAGCCTCCCTCCCCATTACTTTGAATACCTGGACTCTCTCTCCATTCATCTTTGTCACTGCTTTCCCCGCCCTCGCCCAGCCTGGCCTATCTCATTCTCCTGCGATAACCTAGAAGACTGGAGTGCAGGGCAAGGGGACAGGGCTGTACTGCTAATTGTTCAAGTCATCAGAAAAGCCCCAACCTGTGACTCTTGTCTGTTTGCTTTCTTTTCTGTCTTCTGGTGTTTCATTGTGCCTTATACCATTTCTTCTGAAGTCTTTCCATCATTTTAAGGTTAACATTTTTAAAAAGGGGCTTGCCTACAGAGTGAAACTTGGTAAATGTATGATGAGCAGCTGTAAGGCAATCTACAAAGCTCTGTGAGGTTGTAAAAGGAAGAATATGTCATACCTTCGAGAATGTGCTAGGGGTGGGGCAGACAATTCTTCCTGTTTCCCTTAAACTATGTTTCTGCCCAACCTCATTTCCCAATCTGTCACTGTGTCAGTGCACTATTTTAACCTGTCAGTAAAACTACTTGCGTCCCAGTTTTACTTTACAAGTTATTCATATTCTGATATTTTGTCCCCTCCTCAAAACCTCTTTAGAAAAAGCTGGGGCAGAAATCCATAGTCACCAGGAGTCCCCAGGGACATGCTGCCTCTTGGAGACCTGGGATACAGAAAAGATGACAGTTTGTTCAGCTCATGGATCTTCAGGGAGCATGTTGGCCTCATGCTTCTGATGGCGTTATGGGAACAAACACTTTAACAAGCCCAGCTCAGACAAGTGCATTTAACCAAGTGAAAAATTCCTGATTCTATTGCAATATTTTTATATTTTCCTTTTAGTTTCTTCTCCCTCCCGACACCATCTTCATCACCATAACATATGTCAAAGGAAGATTCTGAGACAAACCATTTAGGAAGGAAAGAAACTCACAAAGAAGGTTCTAGAGAACCAGCTTATTGAATATTTAAAAACCCCAACTCTTTAACGGAGAAAGCCTACAACATTACTTAGATTATACACCTTGCAGTTGTTTAGAGTTGAAGACAGGCAAATTTCTCCCATGATTATCATAGCCACAAGGGTTGCGATATATTACGGCAGTCACGGAGGTATGCCATTCAAATCTCCCTTCAAGAGATAACCTGAAAAAAGTAGTTAGTGGGCAGCCTCCAGCTCCACCACACCTTTGGGATCTGCCACAGCATTCACACCAAGGCCATATTCTCCCTGCGTCGCTCCTAGCTAATGACTGAGCACCGTACGGGAAACAGAGCCTGGCCATTCTTCTAAAGAGCAGTCTTTTCTCTGGAGCTCCCCACTGGCCTGGCCGAGACTTTCCCAAAGCTGTACTGGAGCCAAAGGCTCTTTCTACACAATGCACCCTCCTTCTTCCTCTCCTTTCTCAGATATCTCCCAGCCCACTCCTGCTCCCTTGTCCCTTAATCTTTCACAAGCATCTCCCCTAATACGTATTTGCATCATTGTCAGGGTTGAAATTTTTGCTGAGAAAATAAAACTTTAACATTACCATTTTGTTAAAAGAAAGGCTTAAGTTCTCATTTATTTTGGTGACTAGACCTAGGTAAGGTGATCCAGTCTTTTATTTTTGCTTTATCTCAGGCCCAAAGTGTTTTATTTTTCCTCTGCCTGTGGCATGTGCTGTGCACACTTATGCATTAAGTCATGAGGGCCCAACACAGGGCCAGTTCTGCTTTTGCTCAGACTGCAAGAGGTTTCGTGAGCAGACGTTGGAGGGAAAAGCCTGATAAATCAGTTCTATTTATCCTGAAGGTCTTTGTGGTAGTCAGAAAAGGATAGTCCCTCCTCAATGTCTGTGCCCTCATCCCTGAAACCTGTGAATGCTACCTTGCAGGGTAAAAGGGACTTTGCAGATGTGATTAAGTCAAGAACCTTGAGATTGGGAGATTATTGTGGATTATCCAGGTGAGCCAATGTCATCACGAGGGGCTTATCAAAGAGAGGCAGGAGGGTCAGCCAGAGAGAGATTTGAAGGTGCTGTGGTGCTGATTTGGAAGATGGAGGAAGGGGCCACAGACAAGGGATGCAGGTGGCTTCTAGAAGCGGAAAAAAGCAAGAAATAGATTCTCCTCTAGACTCTCCAGAATGAATGCCGCCCTGCCAACACCTTGATTTCAGTCTAATGAGAGTGATGTCCTCCAGAACTTTAAGATAAATTTGTGTTGTTTTGAGCCATTAAGTTTGTGGCAACATGTTACAGCAGAAATAGGCAACTAATACTGTCTTATTCAGGACTGTAATGTTATCTTCTTTGGCACATTCTGACATTTGTTATCAACCTGTGGGCTCTGAAAATTTTCATACCAAAGGTATCACTTGGGGCCATCTTTATGTCATCATTTCACTCACTGACTCAACAAATATCAATGAGGCATAGTGATGAAGAATCACTCAAGAACCTGGTTTAAACCTTGACTCTGCCATTTGTCAGCTCCGTGATCTTGGGCAAGTTACTTAACCTCCCTAGGTTTCAATTTCTCCATCTTTGTAATAGGAAAGAGGTTAGCAAATTATGGCCTTTGGCCCAAACCCACCCTGCTGTTCATTTGTGTAAAGGTTAATTGGAACACAGTCATGCCATTTATTCACATGTTGTCTGTGGCTGACTACTTTCACATTACAACAGAGTAGAGTAGTTATGACAGAGACCATATGGTTCACAAAGCTGAAAATATTTACTATCTCACCCTTTACAGCAAAAGTTTGCAGACCTCTGAAATAGAATAGCAATATTACCTACTTAATGACATTTTTACATAAACGAAGTGCTTAAAAGAGTTCTTGACACACAGTAATCCACTAGCTGTTGTTGTTATTACCATAATTATGTAATTTATTATCATTATTACTATTATTATTATTAGTCAATTCAGCACCAACCATATACCAGGCATTGTGGGGACCCACTACCTCTGTTGTCATTGCCAGGAGACCTCTGACCCTTCTTGAGCCTGAACTCTAGGGCTTCTCCTGGAGCTCACTCTGTCCATGCCAATGCCCACTTCTAGGTTTTGGGTTGCCTGAGTCCAGGCCAGGGGAGGTTTAAGGGGGAGAAATAGAATAAACTCACTGTGGGTGTGATGGTACTTTGAAATTTATCTTCTTTCCCAGTCTGCCTACTACTATTTACTCTACAGACTCCTCAAACAGCTGTCCCATGCATTCTGTAGTTGTATTTAGTGGGAGAGACAGATAGCATATGCTTAGTGCGTTTTACCTGGAACTAGAACCTGTCAATACAGGTTAGAATTATAACTGTCAAGGCATGATGCTGAGCATTATGGGGTTATGAAAAATTAATGTGACTTGGTCAAGCCTGAAACAAGCTTGGTAGAAAGCAGGAGAGATCAGGGTAATCCCCACATGTCAGAATTTGGTCTTTTTTCCGGTGTATATGTCAGGGGAGGGCAAAGAGTGGATTGCGATCACAGCCAAATGGAGCTGGTGGGGAGTAGTTGAAGCAGGAACAGGAAAGGATGGGGGCAACAGAACTGACAGGGAGGTTTCCTTGAGAGGAGGGAAGCCCTGGATTGTCTGGACACAACGCGAAAGGCTTAAGGGATCCAGTCCCAGATCGAAAGGTGCTGTCCTGGAATATTGAGTTATGGGTATGTTTCAACACAGGAGAAATTCATGAAATGGTGGAATGCTTGGGAGACAGGCAGACTGTGTGGTATGATTCTGGAAGACCTGTTTATGGGCCCTAGCATGTCAGGTAGGCAGAAAGATCTGCTTCCCAAGGGACTTCGGGTTCAGTGTCATGCTTCCATCCTAGAATGGGGCAGAGTATGAGGCCGGGTAAGAAGGGGTTCTAAGGAGGGGAGGGCTTTAGTTAGAAAGTCTAGTTTTTTATATAAACTGACACTGTGGTATGGCATGCTGAAAGTTTGGAAGCTACATAAAGAACATGGACTAGCCCAGACTGGTTAACAAGAAGAAGACAGGCTGAGGAGACCCGCAGTCCTGACTGGACCACCCACACTCGAGAAGGTGATTTAAATTTATGCCCGACCAACAGAACTGTGATTCTCAAAGTTAATGTGCACAGAGAGCATCTGGGGCATCTGCTTTTTTAAAAAGCAGATTCCTGGAACCTACCATCCTGGGAACTCCATTTGGGGTGAGGCCCAGAAATCTGCATTTTTAGCACATGATTCTGGCTCAAAGATCACACAGTGAGTTTTCCTTCTCTGTCAGGATTGGCTGATCCATCTGAACCACAGGTGAGACTTACTAAGTTGATCATTTGTGCTGAGCAGGTGACTGTGGATGGATGAGACAGGGGGCGGCACGGGGGCAATCATGTGTCTTATTCTGGGATGTTGGGATTTAGAGCTGGATTTTCCTGATTCATCACACTTCTTCCCCAGGAGCATGCATTGCCCAGGCAATTGCCCAGAAAAAGACAAAGTACTGCTTATTAACAGAGTGGTAAACACCCAACACTCTCCAAAGCAGGGTTCTCCAGTAAAAAGCTGTATTTTCAAGTATGGCTTAGGCAGAGAGGCTGCGACAAGGCTTTTGATTGATTTCTGCTTGAAAATAGAAAGGCAGCTTCTGTGTCTATCTGGAATAGCAAAGAATGGATCTGAGAGAGGCCTTGGCTAGGCTGCCCTGGAGGCAAACCTTGCAGGTAGCTTGCATCTCAGGTACAGCAAGGGAAAAAGCAGAGCATGGCTGTGTGTCTTATAAGGCATAGTAAGCTTGCCATGTAGTAAATAATAGCCCCGTCAGTATTTAGTCTCTCATCAGATTGGTGATGCTCCTTCCCTTTCAGGAGGAGCTTATAATATACTGGAGAGAAGAACAAGAAATGTGACTGGACACTTCTTCATCTATGGGAGAGTCTGACTCCCCCAAAGGGATGAAAGTGATTTTGTTGTACGTTTGAATGGAGGAACTCCAAAGGATATTAACCCATGTTAATACTTCCTGGATTTATGGTAGTAAACACATAAATGAGTGTCTATCTCTCAGGCAACTTTGAACAGAGTCCAAAATCTTCATCTCTAATACCCATGCTTGCTACAGGAAATTTTTACAATGATTAAGAGAATGACAAAATACATTCCTTGATCATTTCTCTCAAAGCCCTCAAGCGGCCTTAGATCTCCCAAGTAGGTCTCTTCAGAGACAACTATGAAACCCTTAAGCTCTTTTAGAGCTCCCCAGGGCCAAATCTGGGACAATTTGAGCAACAGAATAAATAATGATAGTAATTGATTATAACCCATAAAATAACCATCCAAGAATCCATATTGATATACATAAATAATTGAATAAATAATAAATGAGAAAGGCCATTCTTATTTACAGAAGAATACCAATTTAAAAATGTACAAGAAATGATGGGAATAAAAAAGTCGCTCTTTGGCAAGCACCACCGTAATAGTTGTTACTGATGCCATAAATTGATGCTAAAATTAATGGGTGAAGAGATCATGAAAAACCGGTATTTGTAGTTTTAAAATACATCCCCTTCAGATAGTCTTAATTACAAAGGGAAAACAACAGTAAGTTTATAGAGTAGAAACTTAGCAAACATCCCTTTAACCAAGCGATCAAAGTTAACACTGCGATAAGAAGACATAGAGATATCAGGTACCTCCTGCTGTGATGCACCAGAATGGTTGAACTTCTGTGGTATTCTTGCCAAAAATGCATAACTTCAACTAACAATGAGAAGAAATCAGGCAAATTCTAACTGAGAGACATTCTACAAAATAATTGGCCTATACTCTTCTTAAAAGACTAACTGTTCCGAATCACAGAAACTCGGATACATGATTAAGTGTAAGGTGGGATCCTGAATTGGATCCTGGACTAGAAAAAGGATGTTAGTAGAACAACTGGTGAAACTCAAATAAGATCTAGAGATTAATTTCATTGTATTAATGTTAATTTTCTATTTTGAACAATTGTACTGTGGTTACGTAAAATGATAAATGAGGGGAAATTAAATGAAGAGAACGTGGAACTTCATGTAATGTTTTTGCAATTTTTTTGTAAGTGAAGTTATTTCAAAATAAAAAAGTTAGAAAAGAAAGAGCCCTTCTGAATTCTACGATGGGATTCCTTCACTTTTAGATTTATGCAATGAAATAAAGCAGAAATTATGCAGAAGATAAAAATTTGGTATATGACGTTAAGTGTTTTGTAGCAAATATTAGGTATATAATTTATAATCAACTAAATATAGTCTTTAGGTCCATTTTAATAAAAAGCTGGACGCTAAAATTTGATTAGGAATTTAATGACCTAATCTGACTATAAATCTGTGGAAATACAATTTTCAATTTACTTAATTTTGACTTATGACACCTTTCTAGAACAGTAACCCTCTACAAAAGTGAGATCTAATCACATTTATCAGGCTTTAATTAGATTGATAGAATCTGACTTTCAGGGAGGTGCTCTTACCATATTGAGTTTTTTT
Organism: Rhinolophus sinicus; assembly: GCF_036562045.2. Classification (NCBI taxonomy): domain Eukaryota; kingdom Metazoa; phylum Chordata; class Mammalia; order Chiroptera; family Rhinolophidae; genus Rhinolophus; species Rhinolophus sinicus. Next base: position 87,995,320 of record NC_133754.1, read on the forward strand.
TTTTCAGATTACAAATTATCATTTACTTAAATGGATAAGTTTAATTGCAGCTAAAATGTAGCCATTATACTGAAGGGCTTTTGGCATATGTTGTTATTCAAGAATATACTGATTAAAGATAATAGAAAAGCAAGACTTTCCTACAGTCAGAATCAACAGGGACATTCTTTGGGAAAATTCATTACCTGAAAGAACACTTGTGTTCATTCAGAAGCCTGTATTACAGAACCAAGGAAGATGTATGAGAACATGCATGAATCTCCAAAAGGAAATGAAATTGGGTGTAGATGTGATTCCTGTCCAATTTGGGGGATGAATGTATTCCCACCTCATAGACTATAGAATACCAATCTATTGCTTTTGGAAAGCACAGAGACCTTAGTACTGGGGAGTAGGAAGGGAAGTCGTGTGCTATTTAGTGTGATTATCAGTGTGTGTGTAGCTGTAAGTCACTTGCAAGGACTCAGATGAATACATGGACTGTGTAAAAAATGCTGGTTAATTTTCTTTGGCAACTCTAACATTTATATACTATTTGCTGTGTTCTAGGGTCTGTGATAACACACTTTCCATATTAACTCAAGTAACCGTCATAACAATCCTATGAGGTAGATCCCGTGATACTGAGATAATGATAATCTCATTTTACAGATGAGGAAACTGAAGCACAGAGATATCCTAAACTTGCCAATTAGGCAAATCTTGGCAGTTTGACTCGAGTTATGCCTTTAACCAGTACACTATATTTAGTGTAGTTTACTATTATGTTCACTTTTCTCTTCTGGCCATATGATATCAATTTTCTGTCGGTTCTTGATACACAGTAATTAGAGTCAACATTTTATACACACTTTGTAAGAATTAAATCATTTAATTCCTGTGACAAGTGTGTGAATTTTAACATCTCCATTTTGCAAACTGAGGTTAAGTAACAGTCCCTAGGTCAAACAGCTAATCATTAGCCAAGGTGGGAGTCCATGTGACAGAGCTACTGGGGCAAAGCTCTGATCCTTAAACTCTGTGCTCTGTGCTAACTTTGGAGGATGTGGCTGATTGCTATTTCTGACTCCAAATCTGTTCTCCCCTTCTTCCATATCACGGGGCTTGGGCTGTTACAAGGCTACTCTCCTTAGACTTCATTTACTAGATTCCCTTGAAGCTTGATTTGGCTGTGAAACTAAGCTCTAACCAATGGGATGTGAGCAGAAGGGATGCCTGCAACTTCTGTCAAAAAATTGGTTAGTCTGGATTTCTCTTCTTCTTGTGGGGGAAAGAAGAGCTGCCAAGATGGCCTGCACCTCCGTACTGTGATACCAAGTTTTACCTGATCAAGAACAAGTCACAGTTCTTCCATCTGAAGTATTCTGATGATAGAAATGTTTTTTGCATTCTGACAAAGATTTGTTGTTGTTGTTGGTTATAGCAGCATAACTTCTACCATAATATGAAATGTTTCAATAGTCATGTATTAGCACTAAATATAAGTTTCCAAGTGGTCACCTATTAATCCAGGATCTAAGCATTTTGAGAACAACTGTTGCCTAAAGATGGTCTGGTTCATTAGTTTGTGAACAGAAATATTGCTGTTTGTTCAATTGTGATTTTTCCAATGATCTGTGTAAGTTTTATCATACATACATTAAAAATTATATGGTGGAATACTATTTAATAAAACAGAAGGAAAGATGTTCATGATATTTTTAAGTGAAAAAAGTGCCTTACAAAACAGTAAGCAAAATGTGATCCCTGTTTTATAACAGTACATCTTGTTAGGTTGAGTAATTAAATATTTTTTATTTCCTCTTCTTTGGGCTTATTTGTATTTATAGTATTTATTCTTCAATGAATTTGCATTATTTTTATTAAAAAATTTAAAGATGAAATGAAAGCATACACACACACACACAGACACATACACACACACACACAGAGGGTACCAAAAAATGTATACATATTTTAAGAAAGGAAAAAACTGTATTAAAATTGTAATACAATGAATGACACTAGCATTCATTTGATTAACAACATCTTTTGAACAAAAGTCATACTACACATTGCTGCAGAAATTCAATTCAACTTTGAAAAGTAATACATATTAGGTTGGTGCAAAAGTAATTGCTGTTTAAAAGGTTAAAAATAATTGCAAAAACTGCAATAACTTTTGCACCAGCCTAATAGATAACATCTCTTAAAATGTGTACATTTTTTTTGGCATCCCCGGTGTGTATATATATATATATATATATATTGCTCTGACAAATAAAATTCCAAAATGTAGTGGCTTAGAGAACTAGAGGTTTAGTTCTTACTTATATAACAGAGCAGATTGCAGGTTCCAGACTGGTATTGGTGTCTCTACTCCATGCAGTCATTCAGGGCCTCAGACTGACAGAGGCTCTGCCATATGGAACAAATGGCTTCCAAGTCACCACAGTCATCTTCATTCCCATGAGTAGGAATGAGAAATGACCATGGAGAAAAGTGCATGGCAGGGTTTTTAGGGCCAAGCCTGGAAGTGACACATAGTCTACTCACATTCCATTGTTAAGAACTCTGTCTTGCCTCACCTAACCGCACACCATCATCATTAACCTATAAAGTAATATCACTGTTTCAGCTATTCATTCAGGTTAAACAAATGATTGAACAGTGTGCCTTTTAATCTCTAATTCTTAGACTATTTTTTTGGTTCAGACTTAGTGCTGCTAAAAGATAATTTATCAATTTTCCTGTCAAAACTTTCTTTTTCATAAAGAGCAGGGAGTGAGAATCCTCTTATCTCCCTAAAGACACAGGACTTAGCCTGTTATTTTCTTTTAGCTTTGTAACAATCATATTGATCCGCCTTATTGTTATACTCTGACTAAGTTTATTTCTAAACAAGTGGCACCTATTATTTATAGGTCAGGAAAATAGTTGACATTCAGTCTTGTCTCTGTGGTGAAACTAATGAATTGGCAGATAGGTTCATGGTGAATTACTTAGTTTTGAAACCATGGCGATTCAGAAGTTTGATATTTTCTTTCTTTAAATCCCACATTGCTATCTGTGACTCCCTGCTATTTGCCTTTTGATTTTATAGATCATATGAAACAAGCTCTTTGAATCCTTATTTCTACCCTCTTCTTTCTATTTTCTCCTCAAGTGAAGGGATAACTTGTTAAATACTAGATACAATCCCAAGAACTAAGTGGGCTTATTTTCATCTGGTGATGGTCGTGACAATTTTTTTCTGATCAAGGATAAGTCACAGACCCTGAAATAAATAGTCCCTCTTACCTTGTCTGAAATATTCTGATAACAGAAATTTTCCCTGCATTCTGACCATACTATTCTGATGATAACAGAGAGGGTACATGTTAAAAGACTTGAAATTCTGAGTCTAGAAAGTAGGAGTCACGGATGAATAGCTTTGAAGCTTTATGAGTTAAATTAGGAAAAATTAAATATTATAAACAATGTTTTGAAAGTTAATTAGCATGTCAGAGGACAGGTAAAAAAAGAACCAGACTTTGAAATGTATGGCTTTAAAAAAATGGAAAAACTGCTAAGAGTGGGTAACCCAATGCTCTAGAACCTATCAAATCTTGTATTCCTTCTCAACATATCCCTCTCAATTACTCTCATCTTCTCTTTCTCATTCTGTCCTTCCCCATTCCCTGACTCGCTTGTCCATTCCTCTTTCACATCTGCTTTTTCCTGGTACCATCCTCAACTATTTATACACCTTTCTAATATCTTAAGATGGCCACAAAATGGAATGGAATAATCTAAAATACATACATCATTCATAAATATTTTAAGTACTAAATGTCAGTGCCTGTGGTAGGTCCTGGGTATCCAAAGATGAACAAGATGTACTTCTTGATCTCAAACAGCTCACTGCCTGGTCTTATCTTTCTGCTCTTGTGAGTATGAAGGGCAGAAAAGATAATTTTGCCAGGGATAATCAGGGAAGATATCCCAAAGAAGGAGACATGTGGACTTGGGTCTTAAAGGACAGATAGAATTTTGCCAGGTAGAGAAAGAGGGAAGAATTTTTCAGGCAGAGGAAATAGCATATCAACTTTTATCTTAAAAAAAAAAAAAAGATTTCCTGGTACTAAACGAACTTCATCAAGAATTATCATATTCTTTCCTTATCTATCATAAGATATGTTACACTGACTAATGTCAAAACAAGCTTTTCCTATCCAGATCCAAGTTAGCTACAGTTCCCATCACTTGAGAACATAGTTGAACACTATGTAATAAGTGAACACAGTTCTCTGAGTAGCCAAAAGCTTAGTTGCAAAATTTCTCTGCTTATTGAAGAACCATTCAGTCAGAGCCTCTTTCTGAATATTATGGACATCATTCTAAGAAAGCAAACCAGAGGGAGTCACGTGAATTGGAGCAGGGAAAGACTGGGGCTATTTCAGGCAGGCTTGCTATAAGTAGGAAGAAGTAGTGGCTGGAACACTGAGAGTATGGAAGGAGTCAGAGAAACCAGCAGTCGGCCCAGAACCTCCAGTCATAGCTATCCAACAGCACTGAGTGAGCAGGCAGAGACGTCAACGTGCTTTGGTCAGACCTGCACAGCGAACTCATTGCATCGGTGTTCTTATTGATGATAACGGGTCTGTTACAAAGGATATTAAATTCAGTCTGTGTGCTCTCTTAGAAAGCAGTTTATAATTAATTTTAGAGAGGCTTCCACCTAAAGTAGTTAAAATTTTCTTTTGAAAGGTGCTGCTGTCATCTAAAATAGTCTGCTAGCCAGCTCCATTAATTTCTTGCCAGGTTTTTATGGTTTTACTGAATATTACTTAAAATCATTACTATGTACTTATATTTAAAAAAAAAACCTCTTAAAAAAAACCTCTTTTAATGGTATTTACTTCTTAACTCAAGCAGTTATCTAGGCAGGGCCAGAGAAAATACAGGCACCTAACCCTTGTTCCTGCCCCTGAGCCATCTCCTAGCTTGGGGCTGGAGTGGGCACTGAGGTGAGCCAGCGTGTGCTGCCCAGGCGTGGGGTAGTGTTCAAGGGGGAAGGATCACGTTAAACTAGATAGTTCTTCATTTAATTTGCAATGAAAATTGAAAGCATTTTCAAAGCCCTATTTATACTTGACTACCACTTGTTTATTTTAAAGAATCATTGTAATGTGAAAGATGCTGGCAAGCAGCATCTTAAATTACAGCGGATCATTGAAGCCTTGGCATAGCCAATCTGCCGAAGACCAGAGCCTCCTGGACCACCTCTTTCTGGATTGTTCTCCATTGCTCAGTCTCTCATGTTGACTAACTTAGGGCCAAGCAACAGATATTTATTTAGTACTTTATCAGAGAAACACACAGGAAATTGAGGTCAGTGCAGAGATGAAACAGGCATTTTCTTGCCCCTGAAAGAGTTTGGTGGGGAGAGGAGGACGTGCACAGAGAATCCAGGCCAAGGTAGAATGTGAAGAGTGTGATGTAAGCTAAAACAAAATGCTATTGGCATTGGAGGAGGGAGATTATTTTCAGCCAGGCAATCAATGGCTTAGGCGTTGTATCGGGGAAGATTTTGTGAAGAAAGAGTATTGATGCTGGACTTTGAGGATAGATGTGATTTCAACGGGGAATATGGCAAGGAAGGCTCTTCTGGGTAAAAACGATAGTGAGTGTGAGCATAGGATTAAGAAAGCACAGCACACGTTTTAGGAATCTGGTTCTGAGGTGCACAAGGATGTTGTTGGGGAGAACGTGGGGAAAGGAAGGCTGGGGCCAGGTCACTGAGGCTCTTCAATGCATGTTTAGGGCTTCATGTGTGGGCATGTGGTATGGGGGACGACCGACTTGTTACTCCTGAGTTATAGCCAGTGTTGCAACCCAAAGTGGAAAAGCATCTGCTCCTTCCACATGACTGAAGACAGAGGGAGCAGGGAACTAGAGTTCCATAGCACAAAGCTCTCTCAAGCACCCCCCTCTCATCCTCGAAGGTGACAGTGACAGGGGCACATGGCGGAAGCCCCAGTATGGCCTGTGCTCAGCTGACGTGAAGTCTCTTCTCCACTACTGTCCCTCCCCACGCTATGGGATACACAGTCACCTCCATTCTTGAGCCTCAGTGGCACTAGTAAATTTGACCACTCCCTCTGGGTCTTTTGTTTAATGAACGAACTTCTTCCAGCCCCTTTAACTGGACTATAAATTCCTGGAAGGCATGAGACAGTTCTTAGGCTTCTTCCGTTTACTTCCTGCCACCCCGAATACAGTGACAGACACACAGACGGCTTGCAAAGAAAAGGCCTTATTAATTATACCTGTCTAATTTTCCCCCCAAAAAAGCTGAATGAGGAGCATTAATATAGCAAACTACTTAATCCTTTAAAGATTCTGAAGAAAAAAGCTCTAAGTAGTCAAATAACTTAGATGTTTTCTTTAAATTAACATAATTAATTGCATGAATATTTTAGCTGATAACAAGGAACGGAAATTCCCCGAGTGCCAATAGCTGCTTACACCCACCTCTTGGCCAATATTTTACCAGGTCCTGAGTCATAGCTCTGAAATCAATTCTGCCGTTTACTGCAAAATCACTCAGGGCCAGAAGGAATGATTCTTGCTATGTAATCGGTGGGAGTGATGGATAGTCAGGAGACACTGACACTGTACTGTGTGGTAACCATCTGAATGAAGTACGCCAACCAGAGAGGTGGAGTATGTGGTCACATTCAACCCCAAGCCTGGCTCTGAAGTAAATTCAAGGGAAGGGATATTCTGATGTACTCTCCATAATCCCCACAATCACAAAATTTTTGCACATTCAATTTCTCAGTCTTTTAAATTTTTCTTTCCCAAATAAAAAGAACATTGTGAAAAGATGAAACATTTGTGAGAGAAGAAACTGAATCTAGGTATAAAATGACATCATTTAAGTGTTATCTTCCTTATTTTAAAACAATAAAATCTGAGTTCAAGAAAATGATGAGAGAGGAGAGAGACAAAATACTTACCATGTAATCAGAAAAAGCGCAGAACTGAAGAGACTCCAGTAGAAAGATGTCACTATTCTTGCCATCTCATACATGCCAAAAAATGTTCAGATTATGGCATCTAGAATGGAGAGAATACAAGAGATGTGGGGATGGAAATGGTCCTCTTTTCATCTTTTCACCCTGAATGTGGTGTCTTTGGTGGAGTCCCTGTTCAAGGGATCACTTCCTTGCTTATTTGCATATTCTCAGGTTTAGTCACCACTTCCCAGTTCTTGCATATAGGAGGCAGGGTGGACCACATGATACAAAGCCTGATTTAAATAAAAACCTGCTTCTGACTTTTTTGTTAGAGGCTAGTTTGGGGGCTGATAGAATGAAAATCTCTGTGCTCTGGGTCAGACCGCGACTCCCTCGACCCATGGGATTTCCATGTTGTGTGTTTCAGTGTGAATTATTGAGACCAGTTTCCTCTTCCACTGCTTTCTTGGTTGTTCCCTAGTTTTGCCTAGTGTAACTTAGGCCCATGCAACCAATATTCATTTAGGACTCGATGGGACACATGCTAGAGACTAGGGGGGGAACAGAGATAAATAAGTCTTTTTTTAAAATTTTTAAATTTTGCCCCTCAATTCGTTTAGAGGGGAGAGAAGGTTGAGAATTCAGTACAAGTAGCTCTGTAATTGACCCTCTGACCATATTATCCTCTCTTACTGGCCAGCAGCCCAATGGGTATCCAGGAGGGAACATTTTCCCATTAGAGATACTTTCTTAGAGGAACTTGTGCAAGGAGCATGTGGAGAGAGAGACACAGTAGGGTGCACTGGCAGCGTGTTTACTTCCCCTACTGGGCTGTGAGCAACTTGTCTTCTTTATCTTTATTGAGCCAGTTCTGTGGGCAGTGATAGCACATAGTGGTCTCTGAGTAATACTGTGCTTCCCCGAAAATAAGCCCTAGCCAGACAATTAGCTCTAATGCATCTTTTGGAGCAAAAATTAATATAAGACTCGGTCTTATTTTACTATAAGACCGGGTCTTATTATAACATAATATAACACCAGGTCTTATATTAGTTTTTGCTCCAAAAGACACATTAGAGCTAGGTCTGGCTAGGTCTTGTTTTCGGGGAAACACGGTAGCAGTTGCAGGATGATAGCAACAACAACAACCATTTAATGAAAACGTACTGTGCCCACAACTTTGCATACATTATTTCAGTATATCATTATTGCAACTCTCTGAGGTAGATACTATTATTTTCATTTTTCAGATGAGTCCCTGAGAAGTCAGGCACACAACAGTGTATCTGCATAGTATGTCCTCAATAAATACCTGTTGCATGCTGATTGTGATTATTGAATAAATGTTCAGAAACTTGCCCAAAGCCACACAGGTTCTAACCAGCAGAGTAGGACTTGAACTCACCTCTCTCTGAAGCTAAAGTTCATGCTCATGAAAGATCTCAAGTAGAAACAGAAAATGCAGTTGTTCTCTTATCCAAAGTGCTCAAGTGGACAATTTTAGTAATGGGTCAATTTATTTCCCTACTGCCACATACCGGTAGTAACAAAGGTAGAATAGCTTAGAGATACTCCTTGATTTTTGTTGCACAAAACTAAGGGTATGCTTTAGTTATCAGAAGATATAAAAGCATTTTTTCCCCTATATTCTTTCATCCACCTGTCCATTTAGCAAACCTTCACTGGGTACCTACTATGTGCTAAGAAGCCCTGATAAAGACACTAGAGACAGAACAAAGTGTTTAAGGCATAGTTTCTTGTTTTGGGAAAGCCCATTTCCTGCAAAGGAGGCAGATACATGAATCAACAATTTTATTTCAAAGCCACATCAGCACTACTGATCAGATCAATCTGCCTATGTAAGAAGTTATGAAAGCACAGTATTCTAAACGTTTGGGATGTTCATTATGGAATTGTTTACAAAAGTATCCAAAATGGTTTCAGATGTTAGGACATGGTAAGTCTATGCGTTAAAAAAGAAATGTTTTTGCCATAGTATTTTCTAAGATGACAGCAATGCTGTTGCAGTTTAGTTCCTCACAGTGTTTTTGGTTTAGAGAAAGAAATTTGATGGAAACCCAATAATTCATCTCAACACTTATTGTTTAAATTTTCTTCTTGTCATTCTTCCAAATATTTTCTCTCAGATATTTTACAGTCAGCATTTTAGAGACAGTTTCCTTTTTAATTTACATCTTGGCACCTTAAAAAGTGGCTTGATCAAGGAAAGTACTACGTTCCTTCCCCAACCTTGAACTGCTTAAGATTGCCCTTTTAATAATGATTCACATTTGTCTCATCCTTGGGGGTTTTCAAAGTGCTTTCTTATTCATTATCTTAATTCTCTTAATTACTTGATGGGATAGGCTGGATGGTATTCTTATTGTCATTTTTATTAGTACTACAAGCGCAATACATGTAGAGGACAGAAAAAACTCCAATAATACATAAGGTTACAAAACTAAAAAGAAAACTTACTGCTTCTCTACCCCTCTCCACAACACTCCTCAGAGATAACCGCTTTCAACTGTTTCTAGTTTCAACTGTTCTGATATTTATCTCCATAACTCCTGATATAATCTGGTCATTTCTTGATTTATCAGCCATTGGTACAATCTACTCATTGTGAAAGATGAGAAATTTAGCTTATTTTTTACAATGCAGTTTTATTTTTCAATGACAGTGACTTACAATATTATACTACTTAAGATGTACAACATAGTGATTAGACATTTTCACACCTTGTGAAGTGATCACCCCAATAGGTCTGGTACTCATCTGACTCCATACATAGTTATTACAATATTATTGACTATATCATCTATGATGTACTTTACATCCCTGTGACTCATTTTATAATTGTCAATTTGTATGTCTTAATCCCTTTACCTTCTTTATCCACCTCCCCAACCCTGCTCCTCCCATCTGGCAACCATCAATTTGTTCTCTATATCTATGACTTTCTGTTTTGCCTGCTTTTTTTTTTTTTTTTAGATTCCACATATACAAGTGAAGTTATATGGTACTTGTATTTCTCTGCCTGACTTATTTCACTTCATATAATACCCTCTAGGTCCATCTATATAGTCACAAATGGTGAGATTTTATTCTATTTTATTCTATTCTATTTTATGGCTAAGTAATATTCCATTATACAGACACACACACACACACACACACACACACACACACACACACAGGATGCCAAAAAATTTTTAAGAAAGGAAAAAATTGTATTAAAATTGTAATACTCAATACATACCAATAACAAGAGATGAATACAAGTCACGTTTGACTTCTGCAATTACAAGAGGTGCTCAAAGTGGTTATCATTAACGTAACTTTAATACAGCTTTTTCCTTTACATATATATATACACATATATATATACACACACACAGAGGGTGACAAAAATGTGTGTGTGTGTATATATATATATATATATATATATATATATATATATAAGTGTGTATATATATATATATATATATATATATATATCACCTCTTCTTTGTCCATTCATCTGTTGGTGGACATCCAGATGGCTTCCTTAATTTGGCTATTATAAATAATGCTGCAATGCACATATGGATGCACATATTCCTTCACAGTAGTGTTTTGGGTTTCTTCAGATAAATACCCAGAAGTGGGATTACTGGGTCCTTCTTTGTCTCTCTCTTTCTCTCTTTTTAAAGATTTTATTGGGGAAGGGGAACAGGACTTTATTGGGGAACAGGACTTTATTGGGGAACAGTGTGCACTTCCAGGACTTTTTCCAAGTCACGTTGTTGTCTTTTCAATCTTAGTTGTGGAGGGCGCAGCTCAGTTCCAGGTCCAGTTGCCATTGCTAGTTTCATGGGGCGCAGCCCACCATCCCTTGCGGGACTCGAGGAGTTGAACTGGCAACCTTGTGGTTGAGAGCCCACTGGCCCATGTGGGAATTGAACCGGCAGCCTTCGGAGTTAAGAACACAGAGCTCCAACCACCTGAGCCAGAGAATTCAGTTTCTCCCCATATGTCCCTGGTGCTTTTTGAGTTGCTGCCCCAGTACTGGAGCTCAGAGTGAGTGAGCCCATCAGTGAACAAGTCTGCACATGAGCACTTTCAGAGGAACGCCTGGGACTCTAGCAGCCCTCCATCACGCTCAGCCACAATCCCTGCTAGTTTTCACTTCCAGAAGTTATGGGGTGTTCTCAGCACTAGTGTCCTGGTCTGGGGAGCTGGTGTAGGGTTGGGAACCACTTGCTCCTTAAAGGGGACCTCCGCAGCCTCCTGTTTCTTAACCGCTACACCATGGCTGTGAGACCTGCCTGTTCCACGTCTCCACATCTCCTACTAGTCTCGAGGGTGCTTCTTTTGTATATCCTCAGTTATAGGACTTCTGTTCAGCTAGTTTTCAGATGGTTCTCAATGATGGTTGTTCTGTGATTTAGTTGTAATTTTGATGTGATCGTGGGTGGAGGTGAATACAGCATTTATCTACCCTGACATTTTGACTGGAAGTGAAATTTAGCTTATTTATATTAGCTTACTCTTTTGTTCAATTTTTGTTAGTTATATATTTATTTTTCATTATTTTATTACATATCCTTATAATTTTAAATAACATAGTGCTTAAATCTGTATTTATGCATATCTTAACTTTGGAAAATATACTATATATTAAATCCATTTATGGAAGATAAAGAATTTTTATTCTGATACTTCCCTTCACCTCGTCTCTTCCCCTTTTATTTCTAACATGTATTAATTCTACCATTACTTTTATACTGTTAAAATTTTAAATGTTTACTTTTTGCCCTGTAACTATAATTAACTCTTACATGTTTTGTTTACAGGTTGATCTAAAAAGAAAAACATGATACTTATGTTAAAATGATTATGAAAATATTATTTATAAGTTTAATTAGTGATTAGTTTCACAACAGAGAAAATGTTATCTTATAACTCAACCTATGTAATTCAAAGGAGAATGTTTTAATCATCAAAGTCAAATGAGACTTACATAATGTCAATTGTTCAAAATTACACTATAATGTTGCAATTTGCTTCACATTTGGATCTATGGCTTTCTTATATGGCTTTTCATTTTTCCTGGAGCTTTAAATTGCATAACTTTCCCCCCCTATGCTATTGGTTCACTTACCAACTAAGCCTCAGCTGCAATCAGAGCTTCTAATATCTCACAGCTGCCTACTTTTCCAGACAATTGCCTTTGGCCTAATGGAAACTGCTTCACCAGGGAAGTTACTTTTCCCCTCACCAGCCTGCAACTGACTGGCTGACTGATTGACTGACTGACCTACAGACACAGGGTGCAATAGACCAGCTTGCCTCAAGATGTGACCCATTCTCTGGTGTAATTTGTGATTCCTGTCTTTCTGTGGAGTCAGTGTACGGCTCATATTCAGCTGAATCATTTTCTTCCTTAGCTGTTTTTTTTGCCCTATATTGTTTCCTTCATCCCTTCTCCAAAGTGCACTTCCTCAATAAATCATTTGTGAAAGAATCCTTATCTTAGGCTCTGCTAGTGTTATGGATTGAATGTTGTGTCTCCTTAAAATTCATATTTTGAATCCTTAATGGTATTAGGAGGAGATGGAGCCTTTGAGGGGTAATTAAGTTCAGCTGAGGTTCTAAGAGTGGAGCCCTCATAATAGGATTAACGTCCTTATAAGAAGAGGTAGAGACCAAAGCTCTTCCTTTCTCTCCATGCAAATGTACCAAGAAAAGGCAATGTGAACACATGGCAAGAAGTCCACTGTCTGCAAACCAGGAAGAGGGCTCTCACCAGATACCAAATATGATGGCATCTTGATCTTGAACGTCCCAGCATCCAGAACTGTGAGGAATAAACGTCTGTTGTTTAAGTTGCCTGGTCTATGATATTTGGTTCTAGCAGCTTGAGGTGATAAAGACAGCTAGGAAAATCAACCTAAGGCACTTGCTGAAAGAAGAACACAAGACTTCACCGAATCACTAATGATTACTTTTTTTTTTTTAACCTTACTACGTTTTTGAAAAAAATTGGCTTTCTTCTTGAATACATTTTTCTTAGAATCCTCTGGACTTCCTGATGAAGTTTGGATCAATTTCTCTCTAGGTATATTATGCATCTAAAATATTGAAATTTCTTTAATTACTTCACTCTTGGATTAGGTAGTCTAATATTTTTATATCATATATCTTCCTCTTTCTTGGGTTACCTTCTGTGTTAAAAACATAATAAAATTTCAAGCAATTGTCATAAAAGTTGGATGGGGGTAAATTTTATGAGTCATAACAAGTCTAAAAATCTGTTTTCACTAATGTTATGATTGGCAATTTGGCTGAACATACAATTTTAGCTTCAAATTAATTAACCCTTCATTCCTTTAAAGGCAATTCTGCGTTGTATTCTAGTTTCTAAAGTTGCTGGTGAAAAATCCAATGTCAATCTGATTCTTTGGGGTTGGGGATGGGTGGGAAATCTATTTTTTGTCCCCAAAGTGTTTAGTTTTTTTTCCTTTGGATTTTCTAAAATTGTATTCTTTTGGACACTCAATGGGCTTTTTCAATCTGACAACTTAAGCCTTTCTTTAGCTCTAGGAAACTTTCTTGAATTATTTCTTTACTTGTTAAAGCTCCTTTGTTTTCTCTGCTCTCTTTCTGTAATTCCTATTCGATGCACAATGGTTCTCTTAGATTTATTGTCCATATTTCTTAACTTTTCTTTTCTCTTAGTTTCCTTTTTTTTTTTTTAAAAAAAAAATATGCTCTACTTTTTGGAAGGGTTTTATAATTTCACCTTTATCTCGATCCTTCTCTTTGGGTTGTTGGTTTTTTTCTGAAATGTGAGGAATCGTTAGCTTTCCATTTTTATTTAAGACTAAAGTATTAGGTTGTTATTATTGGTAGCTAATATGGCTTTTCCTATGCCGACTCCAGGTCTTTCAGTCTTTTTTGGGGGTATGTGAGGTTCATAGAGAGGGAGAAAATTGGTCTGTTTCAATAGTGAGTGTTTAGCTAATCATGCTTATTGTCATCATCAGCCCACTCCTGCTCTCATACCTGCTAACTCCGGGCTTGGAACCTCTCCTGGTCTTACAGGGAAGAACTTCTCCAACCATGATCTCTGTTGCAAACTCCTGTGTGCACCCTGGGCTGTAATTTCCTCTCTCAACATGAGCCATTTTAAAGTCTTCAATTTCCAGTATTATTATTGATGTGTCTCCTCTCATACATCTTTACTGTTGATCTCTGAGACATCTGAAAGGGAAGTGAGGTAAGTGCATATGGGTAGTTTGTCCTTCTAACCAAAGCTCGGTCATTGGCATTATATAGTTTCGGAAACTGGGGCACAGAGGGATTCAATGCTCTGTCAAATGATTATTAAGTGGTGGAACGGAAAACTAGAATTCTGGTTTTCTGTCACCTAGTCTAATGTTCTTTCCATCTCTCTGTACCTCTTTGCTACCTTTGTCCTTTCAGTTCTTATCAGTGGAATTCAATACAGCTGAACAGGAATGTTTATAAGAAGATTTTTGAGCATGTACCTCATAGAGCTAGATATAAGGACAAACAATGTATTTGCATTTGCTTTGAGTGTTTTCCCCAACCCAGTGTTGCTGTCACTCTCATCTTTGGTTTACACAGAAATGTCAGAAGTAAAAAGATTCTGAAATTTTTAAATTTTAAAACCCAGTGTAAATCATTTTCACTAAGAACTTTAAAGTAAATTAGTTGACTGGGGGGGGGGGAAGCATGTAAATGTTTTTTATTACAATTTGTGAATATCACATTATTAGTGCCTAGTTTCGTTCCAATCTCTGAAAACTAGTAATGTGTGGGATGAAGGAAAGACATATAAATTACTTTAGTCTACTGTGGAGTCAAAACATGAACTTCCCTTAACCTTATTCACACCCACCTATATTTTCCCTCTCATTACCAGTTCTTGTACCCACTGATCATTTTTTAAAAAGCTAGAACATGAAATTATGTCTGTTGTTACACACACAGGACCTGTTTAAAAAAGTGGATTAAGATTTTTCACCTTATTTTTCAGAAAACCATAGTTAATATTACCAGAGAGAAATAGGTGTGAAACAGAGATTCCCTTTTAATTAGGAAGTCTGAGGGCAGAGAGTAACAACTTACACATTCGATGAATAATTATGTATTGAGTATTTCCTGCCAAGTCCAGGCTGTGTTGGGAACTTGAAATAAAAGCAGATAAAATGGTACCTAGTCGAGAAGGCAGGCATGACCAAATAATAGAAACATATAGTACAATGTTTCTATTCTATGAACAGGGAGAAGTGTCATGAAGGAAAAGTCCACACACAGGACCATTGATAACTGGGGGAAGGCAGGCAGGGAAGACTTTTCTGAAGGAGAGACATTTGAGATGAGTTCTGAAGGTAAGAGAGCAGGGTGACAAGGAAAAGAATCTTAGGTTGAGCGATTAGAAGGTGTAAGGGACCTATTGCAGGAGAGAACATGATATAGACCGGGAAAAAGCCAGAGCAGCTGGAGACGCAGGCAGAATCCAGAGCACCAAGGGCCTGTGGGTTTGGACACCATGAGAAGGTCCTGAAGGGGAGATCTGACTGGACATGTGCTCTGAAAAATCACTCTACGTGTATTGTGAGGCACAAACTGGAGTTGGACGACAGAGGACCTAGAGGTCAGCCAGAAGACCATGTGAAAAACGGTAGTGATTTGGGCGAAAGTATTATAGTGGAGATAAAGAAAAATGAATGGATTCAAGAGACATTGAGAGAGTAGAATTTCTGGTATTGGTGGTAGATTAAATACAGAGAATGAGAGAGAGGACACTTGGACACTAAGGACAACTAGTCTCTCATGGGAGGATGCCTACTGGAGGAAATATACCATATTCTGGGAATATGGTACTTGACATGGTTCTTAGAATGGGTTCTATCTTAACAGTTAAAGATGAGACTGGTAATGAGAAATGGCCTTCAAGGTAAGGGATAAGATGGAAATACAAGATATGGGAGTAATGTAATCCAGAGTACAGCAAAGTGAGAGAGCAGGATGAAGGGATGTGGGTAGGTGGGGGGAGAGAAATGTGAGTGATAAGGCAGAAAGATAGGTTGGGACTAGATTGTATACCGCTGTGAATGTCAGCTAAGGAGTTTAGATTTCATTTTCTAGATAGTGGGCCTCGGAGATTAAGAAGATTAAAGTAAATGGAGCCATGACTCTAAGTTTTCAAGCTGGGTGGGTTGGAGTCTAGTGGCATAAGAATAGAGAAGCTAACAAAAGAATACAAGTTAGAGCGGCTAGTTGGACTTCTAAGAAGAAATGTTTATGAGGCATTTCAAAATACATGCCTTTAAATTCAGGACTGGAGATGTGGATTTGGAAGTGATCTGCAGATAAAGCTGGGTTAGGAAAGAGGGAAGGTGATGAAATCACCAAGGAATTAAGATTGAGGATTTCAGAAAATAGACCTAAAGTGAGAACCTTAGGATATGTACTAGTATTCACAGGGCATAAAGAAGGGCTACCAATGACAGGGGCAGAGAGGTAGGAAATCAACAAGAGGAATGTGATGGCAGGGAAAACAGGGTAGCTAAGAGTTATAGGAGGCATGGAGGGGTTAACAGTGCTAAATATCTTATGCTTCAAGTTGTAAATTAATATTGAGAGGTCTGGGGAATAGCTCATTAGGCTTGAGGCAGAGAAACAGAAAAGCCAGAACCAAAAAGAATTACAGAGAGAGGCTGGATCTTAGTAGATCCTCAGGAAATGCTTGCTGAACAAAAGAAGGTTGAATAGTGGGCCAATCTCCATGTGACCGGAAAGCTCTTGGTGGTACCCCTGGAGTTTTAATTTATAGCTGTGACTCTTCTATTGTTTTCCATTGTGTTCTGCAGACCATAAAATAATGCAGCTGAAATGATTAATTCACCCTTAGGTATTTTCTGGTCATTGTTTTCTACTCAATATAGTTATTTTTAAAGCATTTAATCCACTCACTCAGCAACCTCCGAAGTTGCGGCTTGCATTTTATGGGCACACGAATGACTGGTTGAGCTCCTAGTCTTGGTACAACTGACAAGCTGATGTCTGCTGCTTCCTCCCACACAGACTCCTTGGGCTGCACAGAGGACAGCCATGGGGCCTAAGATGCATATAAAAGGAGGGCACACCTGACAGCTTGTACACTTTTGGGTAGAATATAGGAGCAAGGAAGGGAAATTTCAGAAGCCATTACTGGGTTTCTCTCAGTTTAACAGAGATTTCCTGGTGGAAGTGTATCCAAAAGACGAGGCTGAGTAGCTGGTTGCTTGTCAGTAGGCAATCTGGTGGCCGCACAAGCTGCAGAATGTATATAGCCACACACACAAGACAGATATTTATATTTCTCTATATAATCTAGGAATAGAAATATGCAAAGGAAATTAAAGAACATAGTTTGGCTACCACACCTTCCTACCATTCCTCAGCAAAGCACACAATTACAGCGGCACGTCTTCATGGAAAGGGCACAGACGTGGGGGTCGGGAAGACTAAGGTTTAAGTTCATGCTCTACATCTACTAGTATGACGTCAGGCAAGTTTCTTTACATTTCTGTGTCTCAGATTCAGCATCGAAACGCAGGAGGTAATACATTGAAGACCTACAAATCTACATTTTGGCTTCGATCTCTCTCCTAAGATCCCTACCCTTACGTTTAACTGCCTACTGGACATTATGTAGGTATTTCACGGGCAACTCAAATTCATTTTGTCTAAAACCAAACTCATCTCACTCCAACCCGAATAAAATAAAACATTGCTCTTCCTGCAGTTTTCCTAGATTGGTAAATGGGTGCCCCTTCCATTCGGTCCCCTAAGCCAGAACTTCCTAACATCTTTAACTTTACCTTCTGTCTCACTCCATTTTCATCACTATGTCCTATCTATTTTATCTTCTAACTATCTCTCCACTTCTCTCCCTCTTCATCATCACTATACTAGTCTAAGCTACTGATATCTTTCTGTCCAAACCTCTCTTCTCCTGTCACTTGTATCTAATACTGCAACCTCACTGAGCTGTTTTTAGTCCTTGAGACGAGCCAGGGACTTGCTTTCCACTTGGCCTTTAAAAGGGTGATTCTTTTTGCCTGGAATGCTCAAGTTCACATCACATCCTTTTCTGTTTTCTGCTTAAATGCCATTTCCCTTGGGATGCTTCCCTCATTCTTACCCTCCTCTGGACCAGATTAAGTGCCCCGAATCAGCAGTTCCATAATACCCTAAACTTCCCTGATATTACACTTATCAAAGCATATGACAGAGGCTTGTTTAATTATTTATTTTCCTCCTGTACTCTTAGCTTCTTAAAACAGGTACTGTATCCATTTTGTTTATTAGTATATTTCCAGCACTCAATAGATATTTGTGAAAAGAAGGAAGGAAGGAAGGAGAAAAGGAAAGAAAGAAAGAGAGGGAGGGAGGGAGGGAAGGAGGGAGGAATGAAGGGAGGAAGGAAGGAAAAACTGAGCAAGGGAAGAAGGATTAATTTAAAATAATATTAAAAAGGTGTTTGATAAAAGGAATCTATTATTATTGCTACCCCAGGGACAAGAGATTTCAGCAGGAGATTCTCATAGATTTAAGTCATCTTATCTGCTGAGAAGGGGATCTGGGGGTGGAGTGCTTCCTGAATTCAAGATGGAGAGGCCCTTGCTCACCCTATGTGACGCTGAAGCTGTATGGGAATCAAGGGACTCCTCCACTCTTCTGTTGGTGTGTGAAGGGGCTACCGACAGCCATTGACTGTGTACTTTGGGAAGTTGCTTAGTTTCTTTGAGCCTTGATTTGCTCATATATATAACATGAGGGGGTTGGACAAGGTCATCGCTAGGGTCTCTTCTAACTCCAACATAGTTTGATTTTACCTTGTAACCCACTTCTTTCCTCCTTAAGACTTCTGGGTCCCATTTATTTCTTTCTCCCTTGCCACCCATCCCCCCATGCACTTTTCTAAGTGTATTAGTTGGTGGTGAAAAATAAGGGTTGAAAGTTTTAGTGGAAAGTAGACAAGAGTGTATATGTTATTCGTTCTACACTTAGGTCTTTGTTCTACTGATTACTGTTTTCATAGGCTTTATTTTATCTTCCAGATAGTCCAGGATATTTTCAGAGTGGCCCAGATTCAGACGTAGTTTTTAATTTGGAACATTAGTTTCAGTAACACCACTTATTGTCAATTCCATCAGTTTTTCACTAGAAAGATTGACTCTGATCAGCAATTTCAGGCAAATATCCCTAAGCATATGAATAATCAAAGGCACACAGGTGTGTCCTGAGTATCTTTCAAACCAAATTTCAAAGACTTTAATGAATAGTGAGACTTCCATTTCCATTGGAAGGAGGTTCTTCCTAAAGTGCCGTGTTTGTACATGTCTATGAATTCCTCTCTCAACATCTGATGTGGCTGGTTCCTTCTCGTTGTTCATGTGTCAGCTCAAATACCATCTCCTTGTAGAAGACTCCGTTGACCACTCTGGCTAAATCAGCCCTCCTAGTCCTACTTTATCACATTTCTGTGTTTGATTATTATCATTTATCACTGCCTAAAATTACGGTGTTCATTTATTTGTGAATTTCATGTTTCTCCTTGACTAAAATGTAAGTTCTATGGAGGGTGAGACTTTTATCTATCTTGTTCACTGCTGTATTCTCAGCAGTTAGTACAATGCATACACAGAATCCATGCTTGAGTAAATACCATGGTAAACAGATGAAACTTTGGGATGTGCAGGGTTTTACTTAATCCATTCATTCAGCAGCCTCAAATGTCAGTACTTTCATGTGATTGCTGTAGAAATAATAATCTTTGAGGTTTAATAATCTGAGTGGTTTAATAATGTTAAAGTTGTTAACATTGGAATAAGTGGTCTCTTACGGGCTTTTCAATCTGATAGTCTCTGTTTTCCAGTCACATTATATCCCTATTAGCTCGGCAATACTCACATTTATCTATCCTAAAATTTCTAATATTTAAAGTAAATAATGACTTACAGCTGTGGTTCACTTTTTTTTAAGCTAAGGAATCCTTTCAAGTGGAAATCTTATAAGGAACCTAATATATATGAGATAAAATAAAGTTCACTAGAAGAAGTAAGAATGGGGGAAGGAGGGAGTTTATAGCTCTGTCTGCTCCCCAGAATATAACATCTTCCTCATGACAGTTCCTGGGATAGTTTGACTGTTACTGGATTATAAAAATACTAAATAATATTTTTTGAATAACCAAGTGCTTTACATACATCATCCAATTCTAATAACAACTCTATGCATTAGGTATACTATTATTTTCTGTATTAATCAAATAAGAACACTAAGGTTTAAAGAGGTTAAAAAACTTTGTCCAAGGTCTTTTCAAGATTGTTGCCAATGATCCTCACCTTCTGGTGTTAGTGCTCTTGTGTAGTTGCCTCTTGCTTCAAACAGGGCTGGCCAGTGTGACTGGTAGAAAATGACAGAGGCAATGCTGTATGATTCCAATAAAATCATTGTAACTTCTGCCTTGCTCTCTTGGATCACTCACGTTAGAGTAAGCAGTTGCCACGTCATCAGAACACTCAAGCCATCTGTGGAGCCCACGTGGAAAGGAGCTGAGTCTCCCTGCCAATGTCCTGTATCTACTTAAACATGGGAGGGAGCTCCCAGCCCCAGTCTATGTTCAGCTGACTGCAGCCCCAGGCAGCATCTGACTACAACCTCATGAAAAGTCTTGTGCTAGAACCACCTAGCCAAGCCACTCCCAAATTTCTGACTACAGAAACTGTGGAAGACAAAAAATGATTTTTGCTGTTGTAAGCCAGAAAGGGTTGGGAGTGATTTGTAACACAGCATTAGATAACTGGCACAACCTTGTAAACAGTTCAATGGCAGAATCAGGATTTTAACCCCAGGTCTGATGCCAGAGCCTATGCTCTTAATCATAAACGCTCTATTTTCTTACATACTTATTTTTAACACAAAGTTAAAATAAAAGTTATGCAAACATCTTACAAACTCCATGTCACAGATAGGAAAACAGAGGCATAGAGAGGTTAAAAATTAATTGGTGAATCCAGAATTTGAAGTCAAGTGACCTAATTTCAAGATTGGGCTCTTTGTCACCATGCTAAACTAATGTCATAATCAAAACAATATTTCAGAAAAATTAATCTGGAATTGGAGTGCCAGATGGAATAGAAAAGAAAGAGCCTGGAAGTGTGGACCTTAACTGAGAGGTTACTGCAATTGTTGAAGAGAAGTTATTGGAGGGAAATTGAGACCTTTGTCATGGAGAATAACTACTAAACTAATTCCCCAAATATCTTTGATACTTCTATTGGCTACTGCAAATTTGGATGGGTGGTTCATTGGTCTGTAACAAGAAGGAATTTCTCAACAATCTCTATTCATTGGCCAATATTCCAGAAGGAAATTAACCTTGATCATTGCCCAACACGGTCTCCCATATGGTGGGAGTTGGGCCACTTGAAGGTTGTCTTCAGCACTCACTATAACACAATGTTTAATATCTGTTTTCCTGCAGCACTTCAATATTTGTTTTTGTATTAAAACATGCACCTCTGTTTTTAAAAGAGGAGGGAGAGTGGACCAAAATTGTCTGCCTTTGAAGTTAGCAACAAATCAGTGATAATTGCAAGGAGAAATCCTGGTGCAGAGAGGACTGATTGTGCTCTGTCCTTGGTAGACTTTTGAGTCATTCATGCAGTATAGTGTCTGAGAGTTCTAGTGAGTCATGCATTGCTAACTACGGAAGAAAAATACATTTTCTAAAGTTGTCTGTTATTACTCATGTCTTTCAGTCAGCATCCGCAGATGCTGGTACCCTATTGACTGGTGATCTAATAGACAGTTTCTCATAGACAGACAGATCCAAAACAATTTCTCTCTAAATCTGATAAATTTGGCACAAGTCTTTTTATTTGGCTTGCAAGATGTTTGCATTAACATTGTGACTTATTTTTGGCTTGGAGTTAAAAGGGTTGTTTAGAAACAAAATGGAGCCTTTGGATTTTGTGGCAGCCGCAGAGAATGCTCTTATTTCATAATGAAATGACTGAACAAATGTTCTTTACAGTGATCCATTCCTCATGTGGGAAAAAATGTTATATATATATATATATATATATCCTCTCTATATTGGATACATGAAGCTGTTTTACCTTCAATATTTAGGCATAATTTCCAATGAGTGATTTGGGAACAATACCTGCAAATTACAAAGATAGGCTCCTCTGCAAAAGGAATAGGATTGAAACTATAGGATTAAATGTTAGAGACCACTTGGGTTCTATTCCTAACGGGGCCAGAGTTTGCATATAACCTTGAGCTATTCACTTCATCTTTTAAAAACTTAGGTTTTGTGTCTGAAATAGGCGGAAAGCTGCTCACCTATTTAGCTAAGGCAGAAACAATTTCCTGATAGGAAGATGACTCAGCAGTGATGGAGGCGGCATAGCCTCTCGTCCTGGAAGCCTTCAGGAAGAGAGGCAGCCAGCTGCCTGGATGGAGTAACGTGTGGTACTTGAAGACTGGAGACTAGACCACACGAAAGAAGCCTGACATTTAGGAATAGTAAACAAACCAAGTCATGGAGGGCCTATTATTTACCAGGCACTGTGCTAGATTCTGGGGGATAATGGTGAACCAGACACACTCAAAGTTTCTGCTTTTATGAAGTTTACTGTTGAGTCTGCTTTGTGCATGTTCAAGACTATTCAAAGAGAGGTTCTGTGATTTTATTATCTGCATCTGAGTTTTTGGGTTTTTTAAAAATATGGGATCATGCAGGATCAGTACTCAAAAAACATAATCGTAGACGTTTTTTGGGAGAAGAGTCTGATATTGTGTGGGGTACCACTAAAACAGGCCTTGTTATAACAGGGCTCGACCCACCAGGTCAGATGGGAACAATGGATTCACGTTGGCATCATCCATTACCTGAGGGGACAGCACGGGGAGAATTTTAAAATGTCTTGCATGGACGTCTAGGTCAGAGTTAATAGGCCCTCTCACCTCTGCCCTCAGAGGTGCCTCTTACCAATCTGATGATGTCCAACTTTGATGATGGTT
Source organism: Rhinolophus sinicus (assembly GCF_036562045.2). Taxonomy (NCBI): domain Eukaryota; kingdom Metazoa; phylum Chordata; class Mammalia; order Chiroptera; family Rhinolophidae; genus Rhinolophus; species Rhinolophus sinicus. Next base: position 88,018,401 of record NC_133754.1, read on the forward strand.
GATGGGTCTGAGGCCATTGAACCACGGATCTGAACACACAAGCTGCTCCTAATCTTCTGTGGTCAGGGGCACATCCAATGTGAGTGGGGTTCAGGCAGCAAAATGGCATCCTTGGTCTTGCACAAATGTTTTGTTTTCAGCTTGCATTCTTACAAAGCAGTGATTCTTCCTACCATAAGAAGTTTGAAATGTACCCCCTCTTGCCATAGTGAGTGTTGCTCCTGCAGGGGGAATGCAGCCATAGATGCTGAGATTAAGGAGGTGAAGAGACAGCTGCAGCATCACACAGTGAGTCCTTTGAGCAGATGTCAGCCCTCTGTGGTTTCCCAAGTCCTTCAGTGTCTGTCATCGGCTCATCTGTTTCATTATAATTTTTAAATTAAAATGGTTTGAGCTCCTATCATACTTAGGAAGGCGGTGTCCAAGCAGCCTTGAAATATCTCTCATGACTCTTAAGTGTTTCATTTCTTCAAGTCATCTCTAAATCAAAGATTCTGTTCAACTGAATTCTTGTTATTACCCCTGCATGTGTTGTCCATCTCCTCAGTGTTATATTATATTAAAAACTGCCAGATTCCTTCACATCCCAAAGCACCACTGATCCAAGGCAGCAAACAATGTAAAACAGATATTAATTAATCCTGAACTTAGAAGTCTTTGGGTCATTCCTGCTCAAGTAAATTTCTTACTGGCTCTGTCCTCCACAGACCTTGGGTTTTCTGCATCTTGTTGAACTCTCTTCTAAAGCTCAACACCTCTCTCACTGTATTGCTCTAGGCAATTTTGTTCTTTCTTACCCCTATCCCAAAACTCAGCTCTAGGCCTCGTATCAGATAGCTGGCAGAAATACCATATTTTGCTGTGTATAATACACACTTTTGGGCCCAGATTTGTGAGGGAAAAATAAGGATGGGCGTTATACATGGGTAATACTAATTCTGTATCTATATAAATGTTTTTAATTCTTTTATTTAGGCTTATGAGTTAAAAGCATAACTCTAGAAATCAATAATGATATCCATACGCAAAATAATACCCTGGAATACAATCATTGGTTTTGTTGAACTATGACAAACTTGCAACAATGAAGAGTTCTTGACCTTCTATAAAGCGTAAATATCCTAAATTTGTTACCGCTACATAACATTTCTTCTACCTTGTATCTGTTTTTCTGTTTTGTAATTATTTGTTACATAAAATTTCCTGTACCATAACGTTTTAAAAAATGAACCCTAAAATTCCTTTATAACACAAAAAACAAGTACTTAAATGTAAACAAATAAAAATTTTAATTAAAAAATTGAAACGGAAGATTTTTCCCCCTGAAATTTTGGGCCAAAAACGTGGGTGTGCATTATACATGGCAAAATATGGTAATTCATTAAGTTGCTCAGCCAAACTCATCTGTCCTGGTACTCAAAGCACCATTATGTTCTTTAGGATCAAAACTTAGGTGTAGTTTCCTTCCAATGGGGAAGGGAAAAACTTAGGATCAAAACTTAGATGTAGTTTCCCTTCTCATAGATCTCTGTACGTGGAAGGGAGTAGGGAGGTAGGAATTTATCTTCCCTTTGGGATGATCATGCCACCTCAGTGCCCCTAGGGAGGCAGAAGTGGTTTTTCATTTTTTACTACACAAGCACAAAGACAGTCGCATTTTGTAAAACATACTGAAGGGAAACTTAATATTTCTTCAGAGGATCTTAAGCGGTCCCCAGAAATCCACTGACAAAGATTCAGCACTTAAAGTTGATGTCTTGGCCAATTCCATAAGCAAAGACTATACATTTCATGTCATGACCTCTAAAATAAGAAACGAGCCCACATGGCACAAACAAGATGGTATAAATGAGGCACACACAGGGAATCTCTGGAACCAGAACAAGAGGGATCCAATCTGAACTAAATTATTCCTTCAGCCAAGCCCTGGGGGAACTTGAGATCAATATCACTCCTCCCAAGTCTTAGTTATTCATAAACATGCACATATAAGTGTTTAGAGTGAACTGTATCTCATTCTCATTGTGGTTTCAGTCATTACCAACAAATACTCTATTTATTTCTAGAAAACCTCTTGTCTCTGTATGGGTCTTACCTGTCAAGAGGGGCGATACCAGGTAGCAGCATCCTTTATAGAATGCGGTCTTAACTAGGCTTATTTATAAAGACACAACCTTATAGCAGGCATGAACTTTCTCTGTATCCCGTAGTTTTTGGAAGGAGATATGATAAAGTATCGCATTTCAAAAACAAACAAGCATGTTTTCAGAACAGCTATATATTATGTGTTCTCTTTTCAGTGATATATGAGAGTCTTATTATTTTTCTTGTGTCGCATAGAGTGTAAGTTCTTTGGAAGAATGTATATTGATGAAACCGGAGGAGGTATGATTGTTGGAGTAATGGTATATTTCACGGCCCTCTCCTTAGGCAGTTCACCACATGGCTGCTTTCTTCCAGGCCAGCAGGAGAGAACATTTCTCTGCTGCTTCACTTTCTGTTAAAGGGCTTGCCCACCAGCACTTTTAATTAACTCAGTGTCAACTGATTAGGACTCCAATCACTGATTTTGCCCATACTCGGGGAGGAAGAGGTTATATTAGACCTATATACCAGGTGGTAGGAACTTGGGGGGCATCTTAGAATTCTGCCTACCACACATGGTTTTTTTTGAAATTTATTTTTATTAATTCTTAATATCCTCTGAAAGATGAAAGATATTAAAAATCTTTCATGGGCAAAATCTTTCATCTTTCAGAGGATATTAAGAATTAATAAAAATAAATTTCAAAAAAAATCAATTCTCACTCCAGGTATCATTTACCAAATTGGTACCAAGTCTTTATTCTACAATGTCTTCCTGTTTTTTCTTCTAAAATTCAAAACATCGAACCATTTTCTGTATTTGGTATAGGCGTCCCCAAAACTGACCATAAGATTACATTAGGAAAAGTAAACCGGACATCAGCTATCTAGAGAACTAACACATCCTAAGCAATGACTTGTAAATGGGAACCTGAAAATGTTGGGAAATACCAGGTACTAAATTAAGGCATTCAAGCTGGAAACTCAGAAGAGTATGTCCATATTAGCCCGTATAAAGACGTAGGCAAGTTGGTTGGTTTTGCACTGTGTAAAGGAGTATGATTTACACAGGGAAATGCACTGCAGTGAACTTACAAGAAAGGTTGAAGCAGAGTTGTTGAGCTTGATAATCACAGCCACAAAAGTCATCTCACTTATTCCCCTGACTTTGGTTCCCAGATCACAGAACAATCTTCCTACTTCAATTTTGTTTTCTAGGTATTGCATAGAGAATTTACTGACAAATGGGCATGGGAACTACAGTATTCTTGGTGATTACATTTCTAAATGAAAAATAATACATGTTCTAGTTTATATATATTTTCTTTTGTGAATTTGATTAAAGTTAATTGGCATCCTAGATTCCAACTGTCTTTAGGCACACCAACAGAACTGACCCTCTAGATGTACACTTGAGGACTAGACGCTAAAGGAGGTGACTAAGGAATTGTAATCCCCCGAGACCCTGACTGGCTACTGGCACGGACAACAGCTCTGTCTCAACTTTCTCTTACTGCAGCATGTTGGATTGATAACATGCTTTGAGAAGGCAATGTCAGTGACCTCAGTGTTTGGAGCCAAAATCATCTGGTGGCACAGGCTGACAACCTGAATATATTTTTCAGTTGAAATGAGCAAGTGGTTGCAGCAGTCTCCACAGCAACGGTGGGGATGGAACCCTTGGGAGCTTTCAGCTGAGAAATAAAGGGAACTCTGATGAAGGCTTCAACTGGAATTAATAGTGACAAATTCTTAGGATAGCCTGCTGGGAATCCTTTATGTTTTTCATAGTAAACGTAAGTATGCACTATGATTGTTCCTCGACATGAAACACCTCTTCTCTTTTCCTCTTCTGGATTTTATAAATGCTAAGTAAATCTTCATAGCAGCCCCAATTTAAAGGGTGGAAGAAAGAGGGGTGGGGAAAGTGAAGAACTTGTTTTAGGCTACAGAAAAACATAGGTTTTTACCTGATTTTCAACTCTGCATTCCTGAATTTTCTGTTTATTTTCCACCTGCCAGGCTGCACTTATCTCCAAATTGAAAGAAAGATGTACTAAGATGCTAAGGGGAGAAAAATAGTGAACTCAAAGAGTTGTTTTGAATCTATTTTATGAAGTCAGTCTTTTTTACAAAATTTCTCACACTATGGACATACCAACCCTAAAATCAAAATAATAAAGCTTAAATTCATATCAGGAAGCAAAGACTGGGGGGAAAAATCAGGAATGCTTTATCACAAAATTCAGCCATGTGTTCATGATTGTCCATAGTGGTCTATTATTGAAAAAAAGGACGATAAACAAGACATGGTTGTAAAGTGATCTGAGAGTGATGAATGCAGAATTATATAACAATGAGCAATATTTTTTTTCAATAGATTAGTGTTTGGAAATACATATGAAGTAAAGTTGTTGCTGAAAAATATATTATGTTGGTCAGTCTATTTTTTATGCAGCTCTAAACATAATTATGATTGGGCTCAATAGAAAATAGCTTTGTTTTGCCCTAGCTTTATAGAGGTAAAATTGGCAAATAAAGTCTATATATATTTCAGATGTATAGCGTGATGTTTTGATATATGTATACATTGTGAAATGATTACCACAATCAAGCTAATTACCACATCCATCACTTCACATAGTCACTATTTGTGTGTATGTGTGGTGAAAACACAATCTACTCTCAGCAAATTTCAGGTGTAGAATAGTGTACTGTAGTCAATAATACTAACTGTAATCATCATGCTGTGCAATTGATCGTCACACATGAAGTCAGAGTCTTAACCACTTGCTTATTGATTGCATTAAGACGTCAATCATAACATCACCTGCTTGCTTGTTGACGTGGGGTGATATTACAGATATTACATGAGAAAATGTGAATAAAATATGCTTGACTGTTACTCTAGGAATTGTTCAAATTGTTAAAAACAACTTAAAGGAGGACAGGTCTGAGAAAGACAAGGAAATCTAGATACAGGGTTTGTTGATGGTGTTTATCACATGCAGACACAAGGTCATAAACTGAAGTGAGGTGCCATCTTGGTGAAATAGACTGTGGCCAAGAGGATAGAACCACAGGTGGTGACTGATTTAAAGTACTTGTGATTTAGAGCAAACACTACAATTTTCTTAGTATAATTGATCCACCAAACTGGAATTTTTATTATTTTTTTAAATAAATATGTTTGGGTAATACTGAGTTAAAGTCATACAGATTTATTTGCATCAGACTTTCTTAGGGTTTTTACTATGTGTTATGCACTGAATGTTTGTGTCCCATAAAATTCATATGTTGAAGCCCTAACTCCCAATATGATGGTATTTGGAGGTAGGACCTTTGGAAGGTAATTAGGTTTAGATGAGATCATAAGGGTGGGGACCTCATGATGGGATTAATGTCCTTATAAGAAGAGAAAGAGAGACCAGAGCTTTCTCTCTGCCATGGAGGACACTGTGAGAAGTCTGCCAGCCAGGAAGAAGGCCTTCATGGGGGAACTGAATTATCTGGCACCTTGATTTTGGACCTCCCAGCCTCCAGAACTGTGAGAAATTCCTCTTGTTTAAGCCACCCAGTTTATGGTATTTTGTTATGGCAGACTGAGTTGACTAATATGCAAATGTTTTTTATGATGCTAATGTTCACTATAAATTTCTAAGACAGTGGTTCTCAAACTTATTGAATAGAAATTCTGTTTTTCAGAGCATCTGGGGGATGGTGTGTGCAGAACTGCCCTTAGCTAAAGCAGGAAAGTCCTCTGGAATCTATTCTTTAGAGGCCCCAGTATGGCCCTCTGCCTGTGCTCCCCCCTGCAGGCCTATGGGAATATTCTCACCCAGAATCGTGGTTCACCCTTACACATCTTGTTTTGGGCCTGCATGTGTTTCTATTCTAGCTTGTTCTCCTGAGAGTGGACTTTCTTGCACCCAAAGCCAAGGGATGGCTAAGGGGAAGCTGTTTACAGGAGGTTGAGGACAGAGCTTGGATGTGTGCACTATTGTATCCACACATGAGGCCTCTCTTGGTGTGGTCTGGCGTCAAGGATGGAAAGAGAAGGGAGATGGTTGGGAACAATTTTATTCTCCATGATCAAGTTCCAATGCAGAATGCTATGGAGTCTAAGAATCCTAAATTGGTACTTGGCCTTCCAAGTTGTTATGAAGGTATATTTGCAAAAGTAGTAAGATACTTTATTTAACAGTTTGCTGATTTATAACTTAAAAATATTTAGACATATGGTAAGTGGGCCTCTATTTGTCCTGTATGTAACTTTAAGACTTGCAAAAGTTAGGAGAGAGCCTAGGCTGGTGTACCCTAGGACACGGATTTGAAAAGTTTGTTCTAAGCTTCACCCTGCTGATATTTCTCATCTACTACTCTATTCACCCATGGCAGCCAGAATTACCCACTACTATGTCCGAAAGGAGGCTTTATGTATCAAAGTAGGAGACAGGATTCCAAGTAGTGGTTCTCTTTACTTCTCACTTTCCCCTTTTGTACCTGGGACAAATGAAAGCACCTCTTTCATGAGTTTGTTTTGAGGAATATATTGAGTAACAGTGCATCTAGCAAAATGTTTGGCACACGAAAAGCTCTCAACAATACTACGTATTTTTACTATTAGTATTATTAATATTATCATCTTGGTTCAAAGTTGAACATTGCTGGTTATTAGGTAACAGTGGCTAGTATATTAAAAGGTATATCCTGTCTGGCAAGTGAGAAGCAGGCTCAGGCTGAAGACAGCCCCACCAGACCCTAGTTCCCTCCAGCTGCCACCACCTGTAAGTTCAGGCGTTACCATTGCAACCGTGGGGAAGCATCAGGCTGCAACTCTACTGTCTCATGCAGAGGAGCCTAGAGTCTGGTAAAAGTGCAGGCCTTGTCTAGGGCTGGGAGAGATAGCTAACAGATAAGAATGATGGTCTTGACATTTCCACTTCAGAGACACAAAGGTGAATATCCAACACAAGGCCCAGGCAGAAATTCTCACCTATGTGTTAAAAGTCTGGCCTTCAAAATACCTATTAATTGAGACAGAGCCAGTATTTTAACTATTGTCTTCAAGTAATGTAAGCATTTGGTTGGTTGTCTTAACACAGGGAAGAATCCAGATAAAATTGGTAGAAGGAAATTACATTCCAAAGGAGGGAAGAGTAGGTAGGTAGGTAGATACTCAAACTTTAGCGCGCAGCGGAATCACCTGGAGGACTTGGTAAAACGCAGGTTACTGGGCCCCACCCCCAGAGCTTCTGATTCAGCAGGCCTGAATTAGGGTCTGAGAACTTTCATTTCTAACAAATTACCAGGTAATCTTGATGCTGCTGGTTTGGGGACCACACTATGAGAACCACTGATCTAGAGCACTGGGTACTGTTTCAAAAGGGTATACTTTTGTGAGTAAAGAGACAGCCATGGGGAGAGATTCAACATGGTGGAGCAGATAAACATGCCTGCTTTCTCCCATGAACACATTCAAATTACAACTATATTATTGAACAATCAACCTGGAGAACCACCTGAAGTCTGCCTGAAAAAAAGTTTTATAACTAAGGATATAAAGAAGCCACATCAAGACTGGTAGGAGGGGTGGAAACACCAAACGGGCTGGCCCCAAACTTCTGTGTGGCAATTGAGAGCTGGGAGAAATATCTTGGCCATGGAGGTTCCCCCTGAGGAGCAAGAACCCCCAGCCCCACACAGGCCTCCCCATCCAAGAGTATTGGTGCTGATAAGAGGAGCTCCCGCAAAATTTGACTGTGAAAAACTGGGGATTCTAAACACCTGCATGGAGCAGAAGGCTGCGAGAAACCCAGACATCCTATTAAAGGTCTGCACATAGACTCTGTCACTTGCAGGTACTCACCTTGGGCTCCAGCAGAGGGACAGTAGTTTGGGAGGTGTCAGAGGCATACGGGAGGCAGACTGAAGTGTGTGACTTGAGAGCAAGGGCTGGAGGACAGTTGCCATTTTCCCTCTGTGAGGTCCTTCTCCCTTGCAGCTAGAAGGTGGGCACCATCTTTCTTGTGTTGAGCCATTCCCCATAGGCCAAATCTGAATCTGATTGGCCTGGTGAGCTCCACTGCTCCACGCTGCTGACTCCCTGAGACCCCGCCCCATACAACTCGCCCAAGACCAGAGACACTTTCTCTGAGAGCAATCAGTTCTGCCTGAATTGCACTCTTTCTTGAAAAACTTTCAGAGTCTGCAGGACCCAGGTGGGTAGCAACTGACCACAGTATGCTCTGAGACTCTTGCTGAGTAGCTCCAGGCTCAGCACTGGCACCAAACCAGAGTCTACAGTAACATGTTGACCACAGTTCTTCCCACTCTAGTGACTTGCTGAGACCCCATCTGATCCAACTCATGTACTGCACGAGGCTTAACAGAGGCTGAACCTTAAGGAAGCCCACAGGTGGCAGCAGGCCTCCAGGTGTCCTGGATTTTTGTAGAGCAACTCCAAGCCTGGTACTGGAGGCAGTCATCCTCACTTAGCAGTGTGGCTGCTCCCACAGACCTCCAGGGTTAGCACAATCAGCAAACAACCATGAATCACATTGTCGCTTCTACGAGGTAGTCCCTAACCAGTCACAGGCAGTGGGTGACATGGGCCTGCCCTGGGGCCCTTCCCAAGAGGGCCCAGAGCCAACATGCTTGGAGGTTGGCTTCATACCACAGCAGAGAACCACCCAATTACCCCACAAGTGGCACACACAAAGGGTGGTCTCAACAGGCACCAGAGCCCACTGACGCAAATCCCACTCATTGGGGTAAGCCTCCTGCACAGCAGCCCATAAGCTGTGGATGTGGCCAAATCCCATAGCCAATCAGCCTAAGGGTCAATCCCACCCACTCATGTGCCAATAACAATCAAGGCTCAACTATAACAGGACGACACACACAACCCACACAAGAGACACTCCTGGAAAACTCAGAGAAGGGGAATAGGGAGACTGTGCTAGGGCCCCACAGAGCACCTACTACATAAGGCCACCCAGCCAAGACTGGGAGACATAGCAGATCTACCTAGTACATAGAAACAAATAGAGAAGCAGCTAAAATGAGGAAACAAAGAAATACATCCCAAATGAAAGAACAGGAGAAAACTCCAGAAAAAGAACTAAACAAAATGAGGCAAGCAATCTACCAGATACAGAGTTCAAAAACTGGTTATAAGGATGCTCAAAGAACTTAGTAAGAACCTCAATAAAGAGATAGCAAGCATAAAAAAAGACATATAAACTATAAAAAAGAACCAGTCAGAAGTGAAGACTACAATAACTGAAATAGAGAATGCACTAGAAGGAATAACCAACAGACTAGATGAAGCAGAGAATTGAATCAGCAATTTGGGAGACAAGGTATTAGAAAACACCCATTTGGAACAGCAAAAAGAAAAAAAGAATCCAAAAAATGAGGAGAGTTTAAGAGACCTCTGGGATAACATCAAGAGTAACAACATTCACATCATAGGGGTACCAGAAGGAGAAGAGAGAAAGAAAGGGATTGAGAATCTATTTGAAGAAATAATGACTGAAAACTTTCTTAACCTGGCAAAGGAAATAGATATAGAAGTCCAGGAAGCACAGAGTCCCAAACAAGATGAACCCAAACAGGTCCACACCAAGACACAGTATAATTACAATGGCAAAGGTTAAAGACAAAGAGAGAATCCTAAAAACAGCAAGAGAAAGGCAACTAATAACTTACAAGGGAGCTCATAAGATTGTCAGCTGATTTCTCAACAGAAACTTTGCAGCTCAGAAGGGATTGGCACACGAAATATTCGATGTGGTGTAAAGCAAGGACTTACAATCAAGGGGACTCTACCCAGCAAGGCTTCCATTTAGAATTGAAGGACATATAAAGAGCTTCCCAGACAAGAAAAACCTAAAGGAGTTCATCACAGTATTATAAGGAATCTTAGAGGGACTTCTTTAAGATGGCAAAAAAAGAAAAATCAAAATTACGAACCATAAAATGGCAATAGCTACATGTCTGTCAACAATTACTTTCAATGTAAATGGGTTAAATGCTCCAATCAAAAGACATAGGGCTGAATGGATAAGAAAATAAAACCCTTCCATATGCTGCCTAAAGGAGAATCACTTCAGATTGAAAGACACACACAGATGGAAAGTAAAAGGATGGAAAAAGACTTTTCATGAAAATGGAAGTGAGAAAAAATGAAACAAACAAAAAAAATCTGGGGTAACAATACTTATACCAGACAAAATAGACTTTAAAAGAAAGGCTATAACAAGAGACAAAGAAGGATCCAGGAATCCCACTTCTGGGCATTTATCTGAAAAAATCCAAATGCTACTTCGAGGGGACACGTGCATTTGTATGTTCATTGCAGCATTGTTTACAATTGCCAAGATGTGGCAGCAGCCTGGGTGTCCATCGATGGATGAATGGATAAAGAGTAGGTGGTATATATATACAATGGAATATTGCTCGGCCAGGGAAGGGAAGGGAATCTGCAGCGGGGATTGACCTAGAGGGTACTGTGCTGAGTGGAGTATGTCAGACAGAGAAAGAGATGCAATGTGATTCCATTTATCTGTGGAAACTGAAAAACAAAATTAATAAGCAAAACAGAAACAAGCTCATACCATGTTTCCCCGAAAATAAGACCAGGTCATATTAATTTTTGCTCCAAAAGACGCATTAGGGCTTATGTTCAGAGGATGTCATCCTGCGAAATCACACTAGGGCTTATTTTCTGGTTAGGTCTTATTTTCGGGGAAACATGGTAGACACAGAGAACATATTGATGGTTGCTAGATGGGAGGGGGAGTTGGGGATGAGTCAAAAAGGGGAAGGGATTAAGAAGTACAAATTGGTTGTTATACAGTAATCATGGGGACATAGAGTATAGCATAAGGAATATTTCAATAATATTATAATAATTATGTGTGGTGTCACATTGGTACTAGATTTATTGGGGTGATGGGAAGGGGTTAGGAGGCAGGGTGAAAAAGGTGAAGGGATTAAGAAGTAGAAACTGGTAGTTACAAAATAGTCATGAGGATGTAAAGTAAAGCATAGAGAATATAGTCAATAATATGGTAATAACTATGCACAGTGCCAGGTGGGTACTAGACTAGTCAGGGGGATCACTTCTTAAATTATATTAATGTCTAACCACTACGCTATACACCTAAAATTAATATAAAATAATATTGAATATCAACTGTAATTGATAAATTTAAAAAGAGGGGGAAGGTGAGGGGGAATAAGAGGTCCAAATTTCCAGGTATAAAACAAATAAGTCATGGGATGTATAGTACAGCATAGGGAATATAGTCAATAATATTCTGATAGTGTGGTACGGTGTCAGGTGGTTACTGGACTTATCATGTGATCACTTCTTTAGGAATATAAATGTTGAATAACTAATAAAATATTGTACATTAAGTATATTTTAATAAAAATCTTTTTTTTAAAAAAAAGACAGCCATGGGGCAAGATAAAAGTGCTATGCATCATGGTTAGCACTAATGATGAATGTGGCCTGCTTCCCAGCTTAGCCCAGGAATGTGGCTTTCAAGTCCCTTATTTTATTTGGTGTTTGATTATTGCTACTCTGGAGCAAAACCTCTCCTACTTAACTGCCAGCACTTGATGCATAGTGGGCACTCAGTCAACATTTGCTGAGTCAAGTGTTGCTCTAACAGGATTCCCAGAGATCAAGGAATTTGCACAAATACAAAATTAATAGGCATATTGACTGAAAAGTCCATTTATCTGGCACCTCCAGAAAATGAGATGGGTTTCCAAATAACCAAAGCCAAAGGGTGAAGTGCTACCAGTCAGTGTAGATTCCTAAGATAATCAATTGCACTTGAAAGAAGTCACTCTGTCAGCATCTTTTATAGGCTCCATGGGTTATCTTTAGTCAAGAGAGAAATTTTATAATTGAATTTTAATAAGATTCCAAAATAGAAGAATAAGGTGCAGCACCACCATGGGGTCTAGGGCAGCTTTGTCTATTGCTCTGCCCAGGGGTGGATCTAGCTGGAATTTACCATTTAGCACACCAATGTCATTTTACTTTAGCCATTTTAGGACTTCACAATAATAGAAGTTTATTTTAGGCTCACATACTAATCCAGTGTAGTTGTAGCTCAAGTGGAGGTGATATCACAGTGGTGGTGGTGGTGGGTGGTGTGTGTGTGTGTATGTGTGTGTGTGTGTGTGTGTGTGTGTGTGTGTGTGTTAGGGTTTGGGGGGCAGGGAGCACTCAGTCTGATGGAGGCTGCACCATCTTTATCACTAGGTTTCCAAGGTCAACCTGAAGGTCAGTGTTCAGGTAGCCTAAGAGTAGAAACATGAAGGATTGTGACTGGGAGCCTCCACTTGGTGAATATCACTTCTACTCACCTTCCTTTGGCTAGGATTTAATTACCTAGATGCATCTAACTGCAAAGGTGGGTCAGAAGTATAGACCCTGGCTGGGCAGCCACTTCTCTGTGACCACTCTGCACCGAGCATAAACGTTTGATGGATAGCCAGCTACGTGTACTCGTATACAGATGGAAATCTCCCTAAAATTTATGATTCCTATTTCTGGCTGATACATAGGCTGTCATCTTTCCTTGAAAACTTAGTGCAATATTTCCCAGTGTTCCCCAAACAAAAATAAACAGGTCAAAGCTTTTGTGGTCAGATAAATTTTAAGAAAGGTAGCATGTCATATTTCCCTCTTAGAAAGTCATGCTTTAGCATCTTAAGGCTTATGAAAAGTTGTAAAGAAACCAGTTTATTTTAATTGAATCTACTATTTTTCATACTTACTTTACCCAGAACACTTTGTTTTAGCAACACATATTGATATCCTGTGGGTTTAAAGTCATCATTACTACTGCCAATGATTGCTTTCTGCTTTGACATAATTGTGATGCTGTTGAGGAAGGTGGGGCCTTTTCCCCTACACCAAATGACCTGGGTTATTATGGGTTTGAGCTCCTATTTATTTATTCATGTATTTATTGTATTTGCTTTTCTATCTCTTTTCTCCATGTTGGGTTATTAGCTCTCCCTTTTTTAAGATGGCTAGTGTGTCTCCTGTCAGTAGTGTCCCTCCCATACTAACCCTCTCCTCGGTTTCTACTCTCCTTTGGCCTAAGAAAACAGGCCAGCTTGCTTGAATATATTAAAATAAACTTCTAAGAGAGACTTGCATGGAGTGAGGATATATTTCTTCTGAGTAAGTTACATGAGCTTAAGTGAATATATTTTGTAAAATCTATTTTTGTTGTTCTGATGTTTCCTCCTTCCTGTTTCTCACCTCTGTTCTAGAGAGAAGTGGAAACAAATAATACAGTTCTTACCTGGCCAATAAACCCAGGTACACACCAGTAACACAGCTGTACTCAAGGTGTAAGTCAACCAACCTCACCCCCATAAGGATTTACTATTGATCCTTCCATAATTCTAATTTCCACAAAGGGAATACTTTTAGACATAAATTACACTTTAACATGTGTGACTTTTTATTCATCTAAGATTACTTAAATGAATGGAGTTTTAAAATACGTAGTCACTCTTTCATCTATTCCTCTTCATCTTTCCCAGGCATATCTAGAGCCGTGAGGTGAGAGAAAAAAATATTTTGTGGGTGACGACTTGTAGTTCTGTGCTTCCTTTTTCTCTAGACTAAATTTTCCATCAAAGGATCAAAAAACAAGCTTCAGGGAAAAGAAGAAATGAACTGTGTTAGTTTTCAGTATTTAATAGTTCTTTGTTGGTTTGCATGACGAAGAACATCTAACCATTGTTATATGTTTATAAAGGAAATTTTTTCACCTAGAGACCCTATTTGATACCATGTGTGGGTGGGGCATGGGGGCAGTAAAGTGGCTGCTATACTAGCTGCTTCTGAGGAGGAATGCGTATTTTAGCTCCCTATACATTGCACTATCTATGATTTAAGAGTTTCAGATGACAAGGAGAGAAAGAAAAAAATTCTGTTCTTTTCTATAAGGTATTCTTAGAAATGCCAACTCATTTTTCTGAAGTATATATAGCACATGTTAACTAGAAAATGAGTCACTTCCAGCCCTGTGTGGAAACTGTGACACTGTAGTAACACAGCTTACTTAGTGTAGCTTGAAAGTAACATCCCTGAGTTTTTAAAGCACCAAAGTTTTTAAAGTAACATCCTCTGAGCTTTTAAAGTACCAATGGATTAGCAGACGGAGAGAGCAACCCTACGAAGAGGGTGCACTCCTCAACCGAGTTGAGGGTTGGCTTCAGAGTTAGTTGGATACATGTTTCATAACAATATATGTAATGGTTACCATGCTGAATGATAACTAGGTATAAATGGTGCTCAGTCCCATATACGAGTCAGTTTTGTCACAGCCAAACCGTACATTTCTAGAATTCTGTTAAGTTTCAGGTCCTTTAATCCCTGTCAAAGAGAATCAGAGCTGGACACTAGTTAACACACTGAAGATAAATTTTATTTTTAAAAAAAACCCACAAACTTTGCAATAGGGGAAAAGAGACTCCGGTATAGAACTGGGCTCAATTCTGAGTACAGCATGGGCAAGTGGGGATTTATAGCCGAGGAGCTGGGTGGGGGTCAGGGGCTAGACGATAGCTAAGAGGAAGCAGCAGGAGTAAGGAGGGATTCTTGCCAAACCAACTTGACAAGGTTCTTGCTGAAGGCAGGCCAAAGAGATCAGATACCAAAGTTGGGGATGAGGAATTTGATCAGATATTGAGGGTGGGGATTCTTGCTAAACTGACTTAGCAGGATTTTTGCTAAAATTGGGCAATGCAAAGATGGACACAGAAGTCCAATGATTGGGACGTAGTCCAGAAGAAGGCTCCAGGAGCCTGACCAAAGTTTGATCAAAGAGAGACCACTTGTATCACTTTTGGTCACCCCCTGTATCCTATCATCTTTCTCCTGCCACAGTTTTCTCTCCAAGCTACTTAGCCGATACCTGCTGACAGTCCCCAGCCTCTGCACAAATCCAACTCTGGGCAAAAGGAATCACAAAGGATGGCAAATAGATTTCACTCTGCTTGATTAGCAGTAGCTACCAGGAGCTGAACAGTCTGGGTCTGGCTTGGTGGGACAGAATGCCATGGGATAGGAAAAGGGACTGCAGCCAGTATGCCCTGGGACAGGACCAGGATTCATGGAGCTTAACATTTGTATAATTTAATAAAAATATAGAACTGCACGAACAGATTGCCAGGGCATTGCAAGGGGCCTGTGCAAAGGAGGGTCGTAAAGCTTAGTTTCCCGGTAAATCTGCCACCGATTGAGCCGCCAACATTCCCATTCTGATCCAATACTCAAAGGCCCATTGTTTTGCAACTAGTCCAACTTATCATTTTTTCCCCTTTATGGCTAGTGCTTCGTATGCTCTACTTAAGAAATCTTTGCCAAAATGATGTTTTCCTGTATTTTCTTTCAAAACCTAAATTGTTTGACATTTAGGTCTAATGAAACTGGAATTGATATTTTCTATGGTGTAATACAACATAATAGATAGTAGTCAAGATTTATTTATTTTTCCATATGTATATCCAACTGACCCAGCACCATTTAAAACAAAAATGGATCACCCTTTCTGCACTGCAGTAGAGTCATCTTTATTTTAATTAGGTAACCTTCTAAGTTTCTGTATCATAGTCTGCTCTGTTGGCCTATTTGGCTGTCCTTACACACTGTTCCAATTACTAGAACTTTAAAATAAGTCTTGATATTTGTTAGTATAAGTTCTCTAGCTTTGTTCTTCTTTTTCAAGTTTATCTTGGTGTTCTCAATTTTTTACACTTCCAATCAATTTTAGAATCAGCTTGTCAATTTACGCAAACACACACACACACACACACACACACACACACACACAATCCCTATAGGAACTGAGATTGGGATTGCCTTAACCTATAGATCAAGTTTGGGGAGAGGGCAAAGTCATAATTGAATTGAATTGAATTGAATTCGATTTCATATTTTAACGAAATATCCTGCCATTGAATTAGACGTTTAAAAATTTCTCTCAATAATGTTTAGTAGTTTTCAGTATAGGTGTCCTGTACATTGTTTAGATTGATTCCAAGTATTTGATATGTCTTTGGTACTACTATAAATTTATGTTTTAATATATTTTTCCCTGTTTTGGTGATATATACAAATACAATTGACTTTTGCACATTTAAAAATGTAACTTTATTAATTTATTATTTCTAATACTTTGTAGGTTCTTTTTGATTTTATATGTGTACAATCATGTCATCTACTAGTAATGACAATTGTATTTCTATCTTCACAAAACTTTGCCTTTTATATATTTTTTTGTATTTTACTGGCTAGGACCTTGAGAAAAATGTTGAATCATCTTCTTTTCATTCCCTACTAGAGGAGGAAAGTTTTTAATAACCTATTGTTTAATTTTATGTTTGATGTAGGATTTTTGTAGATATTCTTTATAAATCAAAGAAAATTTTATTTCTAGTTTGGTACCATTTTTATCCCAAACATGCACTGGATTCTATCAATTTTTTCTGCATCTATCAAGATGATTATAATTTTTGCTTTAATATATTAATGTTATCAATTACATTGATTAATTTAAAAATGTTAAACAACCCTGGCATTCCTGGTAAAAACTGTACTTGTTTGCAAAATAGTACCTTTTGTATATCACTGGATTCTCCTTGCTAATGTTTTGTTTAGGATTTTGTGGTCTATGTTCATAAGAGTAAGTGGTTTGTGAGTCCTGTCAGGTTTTAGAATCAAGGTTATGCTGCCCTCATAAAAATGTTCTTTTCTTTTTTCTAGAAGAGTTGGAGCAGAATTTATGTTATTTTTTCCATAAATGTTTGGCAAAGCCATCCTATGGTGTTTATTTTTTTAAATTGGGAGTTTTAAAATTTAATTAAGATTTTCTAGTTCTTCCTTTGTAGGTTTTGGTAATATGTTTTTAAAGGACTATTTTAAATGTCAAATTGTCAAATGTGTTGGTATAAAGTGTTTATATGTAATATATTTTTAATATCTTAATATTTTAATGTCTATCAAGTCTATAATGATATCCCTTTTTATTCATTTTAGTAATTTGTATTTTCACTCATTTTTTTCTCTCTGTTTTCTATAGGTTTATTTATTTTATTAATCTTTTCAGAGAATTAATTTTGCTTCTGTTGATTTTCTCTATGCACATTTGTTTGCTATTTCATGGTTTTCTGTTCTTATTATTCTTTTATTTCCTAGCTTCTCATTTGTTTGCATTTGATTAGTGTGTTTTCCCAGCTTTTTTGAGATTGAAGTTTAGAATATTAGTCTTTTAGTCTTTCTTTTCTAACACATGTATTAAATATGTGTTAAATATTGCTATATATTTCTCTCTATCACAACTTTAGTTATATCCCACAAGTTTTGATACGTTTAGAATACCACACAAGTTGTCATTCAGTTAAAAATATTTTCTAATTTTTGTTGGAATTTCTTGTTTGTCATTATTTAGCCATGGCTTACTTCCCAAGCAGTTGAGATTATTTAGTTCTTTTGTTATTAATTTTTATCTTAATTTCATGTTAGTCAGAGAATATACTCTTCATAATTCCAATCTTTTGAAATGTGTTGAGGTTTCTTTATGATCACATTTTGACATGTTCTATGTGCACTTGAAAAGAGTGTGCATTCTGTCATTACTGGATGACATTCTGTGTATGTCAAATAGGTCAAAAATGTTAAGTGTGTTGTTTAGATCTTCAACATCCTTACTAATTTCTGTCTTTTAAAAAAATATATCCAGCCATTGAGAAAGGTATTTTGAATTTTTTCTCTTAGTTCCATGGAGTTCTGCTTTATGTATTTTGAATCTGTCATTGGGTGCATACAGGTTTAGAATTCTGATGTCTTTCTGATGGATTGACCCTTTGATCACTATGAAATATCCCTCTAACCTGAGAATGCTTCTTGAAATAATATCTACTTTTTCTGAAAAGTTCTCTCTGCCTAATGCACATAAAAAAGATTGGATGACATACACAATACGCTAAACCTTGATAACCCTGAGAGTTGTAATTATAGATGATTATTTTCTTCTTTTATTAATACCTTAACTATATTTTCTTATTTTTTACACTGAGCAAGTGTAACTTTTATAATGATAAAAATATACAAGTTACTTTAGAGAACACAATAGCAGACAGTAGCTTCAAGTTTCCATTGTGCATAAGCAAATAGTAGAAAGGCTGTTAAGGCAAGAGCACACAGTAGGACTTCCTTGGTTTGAGTGTCAGCAATTCCAATTCTGCTCCTCTGAGTAAATCCCTTTCTATCTAGATGTTTTCATATGGAACTCTGATAAAGGGCAGGAACACACACACACACACACACACACACACACACACACACACCTCTTGAAAATTTTTAGGCTTTTGGAGATATTTAGGAAAATTGACAACCATACTGAAAGTGTCATTAATGGGTATTATGTCCCTTCTTTATTAATGGATATTCTGGCATCTTTTGTAACATCTTTGGGAAGCAATCCAAACAAAGAAAAATCCCCAAACAGAACTCTCAATCATCCATGCTTGAGAAAATATGAAATTAGAACTGATAATTGAAATATACAGATAATCTTATATTTTATATGAGTAATAGTTATGTTTCCCCACTTAGCATTTATTAGAATTGGCATTTTCCAAGGGGGGAAATATCATAATAACAGTTGACATTTATTGAGCACTAAAATCCTGTGCCAGCCACAATTGTAAGCTCTTAATCTTCACAAAACCCTATGTCATAAGTAATATTTTTGTCCCTACTTTACTGATGGGACAACTGAAGTTCAGAGGATAACTTGACCATGGTTAAACATCTAGTAAGTGACAGAGGCAGAATTTGAACTCAGAAAGTCTGGGACAATCCTCTTTAATATTCTATTATACCACGGCAGAATAATAGGGAAAAAAATTAGAATTCTAAAGTTGGGAAGTCAGATTTTGGATTGGGTGCTCTGGGAAAGGAGATAAGGCCTAAGACTCAAGTGAGGACTTCATTTGGGCAGGATCCCTGAGGGGCCATGGGTGAGTCAGGAAAGGGCTGGTGGGTCTGAGAGGATCTTTAGAATGTGCTGGTCTATTTGAGGGGACAGAGTCAGGGTGACTGGTGTTCGGTAATGTCATTACTGTCCAATGAGGAAACTTCAACTTGCCTTGGAAACTACTACACTTCAGGAACTCAGCTTACCTGCCGTCTAAAGCACACTGAGGCTCCACGCTCATCCCCCAACCCGTGGCTGCCTGGCTTGTTGCAGATTCCATAATGTCTAGCTGAAATCTTCAAGGCACAAATTAGGTTAAACTTCTCTTAAGCCCCTATTACCCTTTTTCTTCTCCAATTTCCTTCCTCCTCTCCAATAATTAAGGTACATCATCATCATCAATCGTAACCCTAATATTTATTAAGCCCTTGATGTACACCTGGCAAGGTATTAAGCACTTCTAATGCATTGTCTTATTTAGCTCTCACAACCATCTTTAAAATTTTTTTTTAAATTAAAAATATAGTTAACTACAATATTATATTAGTTTGAGGGGTACATCATAGTTATTCCAATGTCAGTTGTGGATCCTATGCCTTTTTTGGCCTAGCCTCACAGCATTCTGGGCCAGTGGACAGTTGCCTTAGCTCATTTGTCTCCCCACACCCAACAGTGTTCTTTCAGGGGAATCGTTGCTACTAATCAGTATTGCCTATGATGTACAGATAATATGCTTCATTTAAAGTGGATTGTAACAAAATTGATGGGTTTGAGTTTTATATTCTTTCATGTCTTCTGCCCACGTTTGCTCTAAGTCCTAAGGAGATGTTAAATGAGCATAAATCTGGGTTACTATTAGGAAAAAGAGAGAAAGGGTCTACACAGCTCAGGTTTCAGATAATTGGCTCCCTAGCTAGTGAAGGTTAAGTACAGTGACTCATCAAAGCACACTGTTTTTCCTAACAATCTTTATTATCCACATTTAACCTGGTTTGCTGAATGCATCAGAGAACATAAAATCCTTAGGAAGTTGACATCTTAAAAAGCTTTCAGACAGTAATGAATCAATGATTCAAGAGTCTCTTCAAATTTAACATTCACTTCAAATTCAACATACTCTTGCTTTTGTGTTTTCTTATTATTAACTTCCTCACTTTAAGAAAAAAATCTTTCTTTTTTTTTATTCCTGTAAACTTTATCTTCAATCATAACAAATTCACTCAAGATTTTCCGAAGTCTTTAAACACCTACTATCTTGCAAAACTGATATGATTTCCAGCTGTTTTCTTCCTAATTTCTTTTAAAGATTTATTCATGCAAGTCAAGCTGATAATTTTACCAAACTGGCTCTAGCCATTAAAAGCTAAAAAAGGCATACTAAGTATAAAGTTAACAGTTTGTTTTTGCCCACCATGTAACAAACTATAGTAATACTTAGATAAATTATTAAATTCTATATAAGAAAAATGTTTCAAAAACTTAAAAAAGTTCTCTTGACCCAGTAATTCCATTTCTAGTAAACAATCTTGAGGAAATAATGAACGAAATGGCATTTCTTGTAATAGTGAAAGATTGGGGGAAAACTCAAAGGCCTAACTTTAGGGAGAAGTTTAAATAAATTATTGTTTATTGAATAATGTACAGCCATTAAAATGGTATTTAAAAAAAAATTACACATGCATGGAAACATCCTGGCTAACATAATATTCAGTGAAAACCCAGGAAACTGGAAGGAAACCCACCAATATATTTATTAACTGAGGTTACCTATGGTTGATGGAAATATATGTAAGATTCGTTTCTGTTTTCTTTCGTATTTTCCAAATTTTCTGCAAATTTTACAATTAGAAGTATGACTTGAACATGCCTCACACATTTATAGTTATTACACTGCCAAAGTTTTACATTATGATGAAACATTGAGAGCATTATATTTCTACTGACTACAAAGAATAAAATAAAGGACTTGGGCAATAGAGCTCTATAGTCTTTAACCTTGCCTGAACGCTTTCCTATACATGTTCATTACCTTGATTTTTAGGTTCACTTGACTGGGCAGACAACAGGACTTTCTGGGAGGATTCCCTAAATCCTTCAGACTAGTAAGTGTTCCTCATCCTTAGGTCCTACTTAATTCCAAATAGACTGGGGTTATGGGTGTGGAAAGTGGGGAGGATGGGGACCCAGTTTAGTGCACAGAATTTAGTGTGGTTATGGTTATGGGTGAGTCATGAGTTTCAATCCCAGCTGGGTCTATCACTAACTGCTACCTCTCCACTACTTAGTTTCCACATATGCATTAACTGACATTACTAGACAATGGTAGGCCCCATGGTAAGTACTCAGGAAAAGTTAGCTCCTGTTGAACTTCAAAAGAAGTAGAACCCTTTCATCTACTCTGCAGGCATGAGTTGAAACAATCTCAGCAGGTGTAGTTACCTTCTTGGAAGAAAGGAAGCAATTAACAGGCTGGGTCTTGTGTTTTGTTGTTGTTGAGGGTGGGAAGGGAGGAGGGGCTCAGAAAGCCCCAGAAAGGCTATGCTAGGGAAACACAAGAGTTGAAGGCAATAGATCAAGGGCTGCAAGAGAGGGCTCAATTTTGGAGGGGCAGTTTGGAGACAGAGGTAGAAAGAGCTAGTAACAATCGTCTCAGGGGCAGCCAATATGGGTTGTGGAAGCTGCTGCTGCTCCTAGGCCTCCCAGATACCTCAGCTCAAGGCATAAGGAGTGGAGGCCACCACTGCTCCTGTCACCGGTCACCTCCTCTCAAGCACAGTGGTCAAATGCCTCCTTCTTCTGAACCTGCAACCTAGGGAGGGTGAGGAATAGACAATTCTGGCAACACTGATGACCTTAACTCAAGGAACGAGCAGAACAACGCCCCCTGCCTGAGTCACCAGGGTGGAGTGTCGGGAGAGCAGCAGAAAGTGACACTCATTAGCCTTTCAACTTCTCCACTTTTGGCCGCCAAGGATGACAGATGCTATCTTATCAGTTCAAACAGGTGATCACATGCACTCAGGGGAAATGAGGCAGGGCAAGTATCCAGGGTGGCAGAAAAATCAAGAATTTGACATTTTGGGCTTTGAATTGTTTAGAAAGAAATTAGTTCTCTGAATGGTAGATAAAAGAGGATCCTTGTCGTATCAGATGAGGAAATTTGAATTAAAAAGAAAAGCGGGGTACAGAGTGATTCACTGTCAGAGATATCTAGATGGTTCCCCTGAGCAGCAGAACGAGGCTAAAATCAGTTCTCCTCTTCTGGCACCTAACTGGCAGGTGCCACTTGAGTGAAAGATCAATGTGAAAGGAGAAAATTGGGTAGCTGAAAGCCACTATTTGGCTTGGTCCATATTGGGTAGGGCAGGGGACAGTTTTCAGTCTGGGTTGACTTTAAATAGCTCCTGTACCAACTGACAGGCACGGTTCTCATTCTCCAACCTGAACTTAGAGGGACTATCTTTCTACCTCTAGTAAATACAGATTTTTTTTTTCCCCAATAAAGAATCCAACATCATGGGCCAGGATAATAATTCAGGAGAAGTCAGAGCTCTGATGGAAATGTTGGATAAACAGCAGAGGAGGATGCCTTTACTTAGAGAAAGTATCGCCTTTCTGTGGTTTTAAAGTTTCGAGACAGGCAAGTTCTCCCCACTCCCTGCCTCTTGACAACCCTACTAGCCTTTCCTCTCATCTAGAACTCCCTCTTTGAATTGTAATAAAACACTTTGCATTTGAAAAAAACTTTATCCTGTTAAAGAGGAACTTCTTTGGGCCTTAAAGTTCTTTTCCAACTTTAAGAATCCTCTATTAAAATGCAAACACAAGGAAGGAGTAAACTCTGCAACTTTGATCACTAATATCCATCCGTCCATCACTATCACTTTAGCAAACGTTTATTGAACCCTTACCACCTACTTATTTATTTGTTTGCTTCTTTGTTTATTCATTTGTTTGTTTATTTAAAGATGGGTTTATTGAAGTATAATTTTACATGCCATCAAATGTATGTCTTTTAGTGTGCAGTTAGTTCCATACCTTTTGGCAAAACAAGGCAGTCGTGTAACCAAGCTCACAAGCAAGCTACGAGTAGAGAACATTTCTATCAGCCCCGACACCTGTTCCCCCATGCCCAGTCCTTGGCAACAATGGACCTGTGTTTTTTGTCCCCATAGTTTTGCCTTTTCCAGCCCTTGCTATTTAGAAAAATAAAATACCCCCTCTTCAATAAACGACCCCAAACTGTATTCAGCTCTGTTTTATAATCTAGTTTAGTAACAATTTTTCTTGGGGTGGGTGCAGATAACCTTTCAGATTAGTTTTCATTCTCAGCTACTAGCCATGGCAAGGAAGTAGGAAGTTAGGTGGGGAAGGGAAGACGTGCTTTGCTTTACAAAGTACTGATTCTGCCACAACCCCTGAAGGTGGACAAATCACAAAACACCTTTCACCAGGGCTCCTGTTTGCCCAGTCCTCCAAAAACTAAACCCAGGTCAGAGGCAAACCGTAAACTCTGTAAAGATTGTTTCCTTTTGGTCTCTATCTTCCCCTGCCCTCACTTGGTGGCGTCAGCTTTGAGTGACTCTAGATGTGGAGGATAAAGCACAGAGGAAACTAGAATCACTTTCACATTTCTGGCTTGTCACTGGGTAGGTGATGGTGTCAGTAATAAGGGAGCAAAAGAAGAGAAAATAGTATTTTTTTTGCTTTGCCCATGTGCCAAGCATAAATGATTTCATAATCAGATAAGCCTCAGAGACAGGACCTCCTGTTCTCTAAACCCCTGATGCCCACCAGCCATGGGGCCAGGTTATCCTTTAACACCTCCCTAATTCTCCCTTTCTTTCATTCTCACTGCTGTGTCTTAATTCAGTCTCATTATCTCTGATCTGGATGTTTGTAGTCATCTATTAGGATTCTCTACACCTCCAATCTGGTCCTAATTTATCTCCCTCCTGGCTACCAAAGTTATTTTTCTCAAACACAATTGGGTCACAGTTGTCCCCCGCTTAAATTTCTTCTGTGACTCCCCCTTATCTTCAGCATAAAATCACATCTCTGGCTCCTGGCAAACAAGGATCCATGATCCCATGCAAGCCCTTCTCCCAACCTCTTCTATGTGCTCAGAAATCTGCTTGTGGCACTAGGCGACCATGTTACTTATGCTAAGCCCCTCCCCCTCACCTTCTCCTAGCCATGCCCTGAGCTGAACAAGTCTTTCTTATTCTAGACACTGCTCCAATATTATCCTTTCTGAGAAGTCTCTCTTGTTCTCTTACTGAAGTCATTCTTCACCTCTCCTGCCCTGCTCTTCACTATACCCTGACAGCCTTCTGTCACAGCCCCTACCAGAGTTTATTGCACTTAAGTGCTTACATCTTTGGCTGGGAGCACTCTTTTCCTTGCCTTCCTACAACGCTTAGTAAATGACAAAGTCTTGTTTTAAATCCTTGTTTTCCACAACATGACTAACTTAAGGAGCTGAAATGTGAACCTAGAAAATTGGCTGATGCCCAAGCTCATGCTTTCTCTACTGCATAAACTATAGAAGCACATTTGGGAAAAAAAATGATTTTATTTGGGGATGTATTGTGTTTGTGATCACTGTGGTCACTGAGGTGACTGTGTGTACTAGGCAATTGGAGAGTATGGAGCTCAGGAAGAAGTTTTAGGTTGGATTTTCAGTAAACAGCTTTGTTTAGTGGGCCCTAAGCACTTTTACTTTTGGATACTCCTCTTCACATCATATAAACTGTATAAAAATATCATGTACGCTTTTGGTTTCTTTGTCAAAAGTTATCTGTCCATATTTATGTGGGTTTACTTCTGGGTTCTCAATTCTATTCCATTGGTCTGTGTGTCTGTTTTTCTGCCAATACCATGCTGTTTTGATTATTGTTGCCCTGTAGTACAAGCTGAAATCAGGAAGTGTGATACCTTTAGCATTGTTCTTTTTTCTTAGAATTGCTTTGGCTAATCAGGGTCTTTTGTGGTTCCATACAAATCTGATGACTTTTTGTTCTATTTCTTAAAACATAAACAAAAACATATCCCAATGGCATTTAAAAAAAAAAAAATCCCAAATGGCATTTTTTAAAAAATAGAACAAAAAATCATCAGATTTGTTTGGAACCACAAAAGACCCTGAATACCCAAAGCAATCCTAAGAAAAAAGAACAATGCTGGAGATATCACACTCCCTGACTTTAGCTCATACTACAGGGCAACAATAATCAAAACACCATGGTATTGGCAGAAAAACAGACATATAGACCAATGGAATAGAATTAAATATTCAGAAATAAAACCACATAAATAGAGACAGATAATTTTTGACAAAGAAACAAAAAATATACAATGAAGAAAAGACAGCCTCTTCAATAAATGGTGCTGGCAGAATTGGAAAGCCACGTGCAAAAGAATGAAACTGGACTGCTATCTGTCACCATGTACCAAAATTAATTCAAAATAGATCAAAGACTTAAGCATAAGACCTGAAACAATAAACTGCATATAAGAAAACATAGGTACTAAACTTATGGTTTCAAAGAGCATTTTATGAATTTGACTCCAAAGACAAGGGAAGTAAAAGCTAAAATAAATGAATGGGACTAGATCAAACTTAAAAGCTTCTGCACAGCAAAAGAAACCATTGACAAAGAGGTAACCAACCGAATGGGAGATTTTTGCAAACAACATCTCTGATAAGGGGCTAATATCCAAAATATATAAGGAACCCATACAACTCAACAAGGAAAAAACAAACAATCCAATTAAAAAATGGCAGAGGACCTGAAGAGACATTTCTCCAAAGAGGACATACAAATGGCCAATAGTCATACAAAAAAATGCTCAACATCACTAATCATCAGAGAAATGCAAATAAAACCACAATGAGATATCACCTCACACCAGTTAGAATGGCTATCATCAACAAGACAAATAGTAACAAGTGTTGGAGAGGCTGTGGAGAAAAAGGAACCCTCATACTCTGTTGGTGGAAATGCCAATTTGTACAGCTACTATGGAAGGAAGCATGGAGGTTCCTCAGAAAATTAAAAATAGAATTACCATATGACCCAGAAATCCTTCTCTTGGGTATCTACCCCAAAAATCTGAAAACGTATCCATAAAGACATGTGTGCTCCAATGTTCATTGCAGCTTTATTTACAATGGCCAAGACATGGAAACAACCAAAATGTCCTTCGATAGATGAATGGATAAAGAAATTGTGGTATATATACGCAATGCAATACTATTTGGCCATAAGAAAAGATGAAATAGCACCATTTGTGACAACATGGATGGATCTTGAGATTATAATGCTATAATTTCCCACATTTAATTCTCAGTTAACTCCAGTGACTGGTGGTGAAGTAGAATGGTATGCTACATTCTACTGAAAGTTCGCTGTCAAGGTTATCAAAGATCATAGGTGGCTAAATTCTATGGTTAACAAATAGTCCTCATTTTCTGTAATCTATCTGCAGCATTTGACACATTTAGCCCTGCTAAAGTGAATCCTGCTCCACAGGGTCAGCCCCTACA
The DNA here is from genome assembly GCF_036562045.2 of Rhinolophus sinicus. Lineage (NCBI taxonomy): Eukaryota > Metazoa > Chordata > Mammalia > Chiroptera > Rhinolophidae > Rhinolophus > Rhinolophus sinicus. The sequence goes on from NC_133754.1 coordinate 88,045,065, forward strand.
CTACAGCCCCTCCACTGAAGTCACAGCCAGCCCTCACAACCAATCAGCCCCAGGGTCAGTCCCTCCCATTGACATGCAAACAGCAACCAAGGCTCAACTACAACAGGAGGGCACACACAATCCACAAGAGGGACACAACTACAGTACACAGATCACGTGACCAGGGAGAGTGTGCCACTGGGTCCCCAGGACACCTACTACAGTAGGCCACCCTACTCTATTAAGACTGGGAGGCATAGCAGCCCTACCTAATACATAAGAACAAAAACTGGGAGGCAGCCAATATGAGGAGACAAAGAAACATGCCTCAAATAAGAGAACAGACCAAAACTCCAGAAAAAAGAACTAAAGAAAAGAACTAAGCAATCTACCAGATGCAGAGTTCAAAACACTGGTTATAGGATGCTCAGTGATCTGAGGGAAAACTTCAACAAAGAGATAGGAAACTTAAAACAGAACCAGTTGGAAATAAAGAATACAAAAACTGAAATAAAGAATACATCAGTGGGAATCAACATAAGATGAGATGAAGCAGATAATCGAAGCAATGATTTAGAAGATAAAGTAGCACAAAACACTCAATCAGAACAGCAAAAAGATGAGATGAAGCAGAGAATCGAAGCAATGATTTAGAAGATAAAGTAGCACAAAACACTCAATCAGAACAGCAAAAAGAAAAAGAATCCAAGGAAATGAGGAGAGTTTAAGGGACAACATCAAGAGTACCAACGTTTGCATTGTAGGGGTACCAGAAGGAGAAGAGACAGAGCAGGAGTTGAAAAACTATTTGAAGAAATAATGACAGAAAACTTCTCTAATCTGGTGAAGAAAATAGACATACAAGCCTAGGAAGTCCCAAATAAGATGAACCCAAAGAAGCTCACACCAAGACACATCAAAATTAAAATGGCAAAGTTTAAAGACAAAGAGAGAATCTTAAAAACAGCAAGAAAAATCAGTTAATTACCTACAAAGGAACTCCCATAAGACTGTCGGCTGATTTCTTACCAGAAACTTTACAGGTCAGAAGGGATTGGCAGGAAATATTCAAAGTGATGAAAAGTAAGGACCTACAACCAAGATCACTCTACCCAGCGAAGCTATCATTTAGAATGGACGGACAGATAAAGAGCTTCCCAGACAAGAAAAGCCTAAAGGAGTTCATCACCACCAAATCAGTATTACAAGAAATGTTAGAGGGACTTACTTAAGATAGAAAAATAAAATAAAAAATAAAAAATATGAATAATAAAATGGCAATAACTACATAGCTATCGACAATTACTTTCGATGTAAATGGATTAAATGCTCCAATCAAAAAATATGGTGGCTGGATGAATAAGAATACAAGACACTTACATATGCTGCCAACAAGAGACTTACTTCAGATCAAAAGACACACACAGATTAAAAGTACTGGTGTGGAAAAAGACATTTCATGAAAGTGGAAACAAATAAACAAAAAAGCTGGGGTATCAATCTTATACCAGACAAAATAGACTTTAAAAGAAAGGCTGTAAAAAGAGACAAAGAAGGCCCCAGTAATCCCACTTCTGGGTATTTATCTGAAGAAAACCAAAATGCTGCTTCAAAGGGACAAGTGCATCCTTATGTTCATGGCAGCATTGTTTACAATGGCCAGGAAGTGAAGGCAGCCTAGGTGTCCACCGATGGATGAATGGATAAAGAGGAGGTAGTACATATATACAATGCAATATTGCTGGGCAAGGGAAGGGAATGGATTCTTGCCTTCTGCTGTGGCATGGATGGGCCTGAAGGGTATTGTGTTGAGTGGAGTATGTCAGACAGAGAGACAGATGCAATTTGATTTCTCTTATATGTGGAATCTAAAGAACAAAATAAACAAACAAAGCAGAAACAAACTCATACATACTGAGAAGATTTTGATGATTGCCAGACAGGAGGCGTGTTCTGGGGATGGGTGAAAAAGAGGAAGGTATTAAGAAGTACAAATTAGTAGTTACAAAATAGTCATGGGATGTAAGGTAAAGCATGGGAATATAGTCAATAATATGGTAATAACTATGTATAGTGCCAGGTGGGTACTAGACCAGTCAGGGGATCACTTCTTAAATTATATAAATGTCTAACCACTATGTTGTATACTTCAAATTAATATAAAATAATATTGACTGTCAACTGCAATTGAAAATTTTAAAAAGTGGGGGAAAAGGTGAAGGGGAATAAGAGGTCCAAATTTCCAGGTATAAAACAAATAAGTCAGAGGAGGTAATGTACTGCGTAGAGAATATAGTCAATAATATTGTGATAGCGTGGTACAGTGTCAGGTGGTTGCTGGTAATCACTTCTATGGATATATACATGTTGAATAACTACAGTGTTTCAACATTTAGGTATATAAATGTTGAATAATTACACCTAAAACTAATATAAAATATTGTATGTTAGCTATATTTTAATAACAATCTTTAAAAAAAGAAAATAGGATTAACAAATAGGATAATATGAATGTGAAAAGTAATGGTGAAAAAATGAAACAAAAGATACTAATAGACCCCACAGTGAGTTGGACAGAACTGAAATAATCAACGTAAAATTTCTAAAATTTTCATTGTGTTTTGTTGATACATGATAGGGGTCTATATTAACAGATTTTTTTTAATGGACCTGGTTGGAGGTCCATTCTAGCAGCTTTTGATGCCAAATGGATTTTGACCTTATGGCCTCTCAGTTTCAGAGAAGAGAATTCTCAGAAGAGCTGCCCTCATGAGAGTCATTGAGACCACTTAGTCCACAGACTTTTCTTTGAATTCCAGTAATGTCGCAGGAGCACCCTATGATTGCTACTTGCTTCTTTAAAATCTGACTGGTAGACCTAAAAAGATTTTTCTACTGGCAGTAAAATGTGACCATCCTAATCAAATCCCTTAAAAATATACCAGGTCGGGGTTTTTATATAACCCACAATTTATTATTCCATGCTGCCTCTTTTATGGAAAATAAGTTTATTTTAAAAACTCCTAAGTATAAAGGATTATACAGCTTTTATATTTCAGTTTTAAATACAGAACAATGGTCTAACATCCATAATTGTATGAAATAGAGACAGATTAAAGGCTAATCTCATTTGCATTTCTATTGTGGCCCATGTTTTATTTTTAATATTCTTTCCTATTTAGATGTGCTCAAAATATTACAGCTACAGCACGTAGCTCTAAGTCCCATATGTTGTTCCCACTGGCGGTGGGTGGCTGTGTGTTGCTGTTTTTGGTCACTCCATATTTAAGCTGTATTTTTAATGTAAGGAGGATACGGGGTCAAACACACACATTCAATGTTGGATTTGGACCTTGGAGTCTTCACAGGACTTGAAATATGAAATTTTATCTTTTAGTATTCTATAAAGAAAAAACAATATTGTTTCTAATAAAAATACAGCCTGAATAAAATTTGAAACCTCAGCTTCCTACTATAAAGTTTCCTCCCTCTATTAAAACGTCGTTTCTTATCAAAAGAAATAAACTTTGAGAAGTCAATTTGGTTCTAGAGAAATTCTGTGGTTTCTTAAATTGTATACATTTTGAATAAGAGCACTTGTTGAAAGGTATTAGATCCAAAATAACAAAAGAAAAACAGAAGAGAGAAAAAGAAAAGAAAAACTGGGGCCGGCCTGGTGGCTCAGGTTGTTGGAGCACTGTGTTCCTAACTCCAAAGGCTGCCTGTTCGATTCCCACATGGGCCAGTGGGCTCTCAACCGCAAGGTTGCTGGTTCAACTCCTGGAGTCCCACAAGGGATGGTGGGCTCCGCCCCCTGCAACTAAGATGGAACTAAGATTGAACACGGCACCTTGAGCTGAGCTGCTACTGAGCTCCCAGATGGCTTGGTTGGAGCGCGTCCTCTCAATCACAAGGTTGCTGGTTCGACTCCAGCAAGGGACGCAACTAGCAACGACAACTGGACCTGGAGCTGAGCTGCGCCCTCCACAACTAAGACTGAAAGGACAACAACCTGAAGCTGAATGGCACCCTCCACAACTAAGATTGAAAGGACAACAGCTCGACTTGGAAAAAAGTCCTGGAAGTACACACTGTTTCCCAATAAAGTCCTGTTCCCCTTCCCCAATAATAATTTAAAAAATCTTTAATAAAAAAAATGAAAAACTAGAAATAAATACTATTATTTCTAGTATTCTCTTTATTCTTCTTTCCAAGAGTTGGAGGTTGATGCAGTATCTCATTGCCATACATAAAACCAAACAGGTGTGTTAGATGGGCATACTGACTACTTTAAGATAGCTCAAAGTCCAGGTTTCTCTGAAGAAAAGCCCAGGTGAATGTGTATCCCAGAGAATATGCCAGGATTCTAGAGATTTTTCAAGTAAAATAATTGGGGATCCCCTTCTCATGGCTTTGGCCACATGAGACTCAGAAACCAAAAAACAAAAAAATGAGAAGCTGCCTCTTGTCTCATTTTCCCAGTGGCTAAATTAAGCCTTAATTATTTCTTATTTCGAGCTCTGTGCATAGCACCAGAATTGTTGTTCCCTTAGCAGTCTGCCCTCTCACCCCTAGGCTTGGTACCTGACCATAAGTGTTTGAGATGTGAACAGTTAATTTATCAAATAAATGGATTTTCCAGTGAAAAGGAAACTCACCTTACAAATGAATATGGATTTTCCTCTCCACTGTCACTAAATGTTTAGAAATACATTTAGTTTATTTTTAAAAACTGTACAGTTGTATTCCAGTAACAATGACTTCTCACTTTAGACATGAGAAATGCTTCTGTGTCTCAAGTTTAAAAAAAAAATTAGAGTCAACTCTCCATTGTCCTGAGAGTCACGAGTTAGTGCTGTTGTTCTCAGGCTTCTTAGACTCAAAGCCTCCCTTTATATAACACAGATTTTGAGATGCCCTTTTACTATTCTGAAATAAAATTCACAGGTAATATAATCTAACTATGCACATAATTTTAAAAACATGAAATACAAGTTAAAAATAAATATAAAAAATATAACTTAAAATAATATGTACTTCAATATGTAAAGGGCTGAACTGAAATATAAATTGTAGAAATTTCCAAAACATTTCCTGGGGAGTGGAACCAATCTGGGTGAGAACCACTTGGCCTCTCTGGTATTGGGCAGAGCGATAAGTGAGTTTAGAAGTAAGCTCTTTTGGATTTGGAGCATGTTACTATCTTCTCTGAGCCTTAGCATCCTCATATTTAAATGAGGACATTGTTTCACAGGAATGCTGTTTGTTATTATATAGCATATTACATACGAAGCTCCTAGTACAATATCTAGCCCACAGTAGAATCTCACTGAATGTTTTCCCCAGAGAAGTCCAAGTTACTGTGAGTCTCAGGCTTATTTGGCTCATTTGCAAGGTTCACCCAGTTGGGCTTAGTGTCTGGGGGAAATGAGAAGTCGGAATAATTCAGAGATTGAGCTGTGAAAGAAACACTGACCTTTACTGCTTTCCCAGCCCTCCTTTACAAGTCAGTGAAATAGTATGGGTCAAATTTCCCATTCTTCTCCTCAGCTGAGTCTTTTCATGCTAGTGGTCTTTTGCAGGTTCCAAAAACGTGTTGGAGGTAAGGGCACTTTGCAAGCTGTTGTTAGGTGTGTTGAGAACTGGATTGTGCTTTGGAAAGCAATCCACAGTCTCTGTTTTTCCAGGACAAAGGTTTATGAGGGTGAGGCATTTGTAGAGGCAGGTGGAGCTGGTGGAGAAGGACACAAGTGGGAAATTGTTCCTCCATTCTACGCTATTCATGCTGTTAACATTCTATGCTAGTTATGAAGCAGAAACCAAGGGGATTTTCTTTTTAATCCCTAAAAAGAATTTGCCTGTTTCTTTCTTAAATGTGTAGCTTACAAATACAATCCTCTAAAATATTTTGGAGGAGAAAAATGCAGCTTTCTTAAGAAAACAACTCAGCCTATACTCCAAGTTTGCTATTTGGGAAAAGATTTCTTTTAGTACATTGAGAGGAAACTTTAAAGGTATATATTTTTTTCCTGTTTATTTAGAAATCCTTGCAAACAATGATATTTTAACCATTATCTTTTTACGTTTTAGAAAGCATAGCAGAGTGAAGTCCTTATTCTGCATGGCAAAATAAGATCCTTTTAAAATTATCTAGAGCAGCAAAATGTCATCTCCTATTTTATACCCTCATAAACAACCTCAATTGGATGAAAAGCGCTTATGGAAGTGCAGGCCTCTCTGGTTACTGCCTCTTCTAGGTTTCCCTTCTCTACTTGATTCTCCTTTTTGATAAGAGATCAGGTAACCATGACAACACTGCACAGTGGAAGTCCTTTCATTTTTGTGCTTTACATAATCCTGAAAATAAATCTGTTATCTGTCTGACATTTGCTTCCTTTTCTTACAAACTGTTTTTCTTTAATCTTAGCACAGAAGCTCCTGAAACAAACTTGCTACTTCAGAGGATTTGCTGGCCCCGATATGACTTATTAGTAGTGGGGTTGACTTTGCATTCTCTGAGGCTCAGATTCCCACCATGGATTCTTCCCATACACACTTCAAACTAAATTATAACTCTATTATAGAGTTCTTGAAGACTAGCAAGACTGTGATGGTTCACCAGGGTCTTTTCTGATTTAAGACTCACACAGTCCAAGTCCATGTCACCCAAAATGGCAGCCAATTTTATTAGGTGAGCCCCTAAGACTCAGCTTCACAAGAGGTAGTTTCATAGGGAGAATTCTGGCAGGAAACTAAGTCCATGCTCAATACGAAGCATGATTTTTACACACAGTCAAACTTTGACAGTGTGATAAGATAGTTTGACCTGATATTTCTTGAAAAATAAAGATTCTAATATAATTTAATATATGAATCTTGAAAATATGCCTTCGAAATGAGAACATGGATTGTACCCACATGGATGTTAGAATTTGGGGCCATACCTAATGACTAGCTTCTTTTTCTTTGTCCTATCAATGAAAAGAAAAATTTAATTTTGTGCTGTGAATTCTAGAGACTTCCATGGTAATGAGGGCTTCTCCCAAAACAAAGGAAATGATTCAGTTTCCTACATTAATGGCTTTGTGGAGACTCAGAAAAGTTGAATGCCAAAGAGTTCTTGGTTGGATAGGAGAAAATTTATCATTAGGGTCAGAACCAAGCCATTGTTTTGAAATCAGATCTAGTTTTTATCTTTACCCACTGGCTTGGATTGTGTTCAGGCAAACTGTTATTGATTTGATTTATTTCCCTAATGGTTGCATTCTGCTCTCTCTCAGGAACTCTAATATACAAGACACATGGGGCTTTCCTCTGCATATCTGCCTATTAAGTTTAATGAGTCTCTTCAACAGCACCTAACTCTCTATTCTTTATTCAATCTCCTGGGAGTTGGAGTTCAGAGAAAGGACTGCAGAGAGAAACCTACTAATTTGTTGGATAATCTTATATTTCCTTTTAAGGACATGTTTGTCCTCCCTGGAACATATGATATAATCTATGTGTAGTCACACAAAGTGTAATCATATCACTGTGATTCAAAATGATGGGACATTCAAACAACCTTCATTCAAAATGACTGGAATAAACTAAGGGCCTCCGTGTATACTGGAGGGAGTAGGAGTAAATCCAGCCTTTCTGTGTCAGCTCAGAGGAAGGTGCCTTTTTCTAATTCCCACAAAGACCCTAGCCTAGGGAGGTCTTGGGTAAACTGATTTCAGTATATCACTATCCTTGATACTTGACCACGTGGATGAACAGTGTCTCAGCAGCAGGATGCTAAATGATGAGCAACTTTGGGAAAAGAGTAAGAAGATAGAAGGTGGAAGTAAAATGAAAAATAAACGCACAGACAGCTCAGTATCTCAACCTCATACTATTAGATAACTGATATCAGATAGGCTTTCTGTTTCAGATTTGTTTGTGACTCAGGGAGCAAGTTACTTACCTCTCTATGATTCTGCATCCTGATCTTAAAATGGGATAATCCTACCTTGCAGAACGGTTGTGAAGATTCATTGAGATTATGAACATAAAGCTATTATTAGTGCAGTGCTCAGCAAATGGTAAATGCTCAATAAATATTAACTCTAATTATTATGATTGTCACTCTCCTATCCCAACCCCTGACTGTAACCTTTCATGTTTACTTGCCACTCTGTAGGTGCTGATAATGAGTCTGTGACACTGCATGGGGGAAAGAGAGAAGAGGAAGAAGGAAAACCAGAGTGTGGTAATGAATAAACCACATTGCGATGGGACTTGAAGCATTATGGGCTACAAGGAGATTTAATCAGCAACACACATTTAACCAAAAAGATTCTTTTTAACTCACACTAGATTGATTTAGGCTTTTATTTTATTTATTTTTGCATATCACATATTGTGATTCTAAATACAGATTTCTCTGAAGGTGGTTAAGAGCTTGCTTCTGATAATTGCTACTTGTGAATTCAAAAAGCAAAGGGCAGGTTGTAGTTACTTCTCTGTCTCTGACTACCAAGAATGCCACACACGTCAAAGGAGGAACAAGTCTTTTGTCCCTTGCTGTCCAGTGTGGTCATCTGATCCTTGTATCTACCGTGGGCACCAACCTTTAAATACTCAACGGGGCAGGCCCAAGGCCTCCTCTGTCCATATTTAAATACAGCTTATGTATTTTTCTCTTTTAAAAACTTAACTGGAAACCAGTCGGCTTTACAAATAGGCAGTTAGCCTTAATGGTTTCCCATGAATACTCTCTATGCTGTATTTATAATCTATTTAAGCTCTCTAGTAATGGGAAATTCAAGGCTTATAAAATATGCTTACTTTCTTAAAACAAAATGCCACAATGCTATCTTCAAAGCCTCTGAGAGTCATTTGAAGCAAATGTGTCTAATTTGGTTATTCTTTGAACTTCCTGAATGGAAATACTGTTTAGGAATCCCTAGTTTTAAGAAAATTTGTCTGTTTTGTTGTTTGTTTGTCTATTTCTTTTCTTTTTTTCCCCAACAACTGCAAGAGTGGTAGAAAAGGTGCTGGCCTGGGAGTTACACCGTGGCTATAGAGCTAAGTGTGCTTCTAACTATGATCTTGGGCACAGTTAGACAGGGCACAATCTCTTCCAGCCTCAATGTTGTCAATTGTAAAATGGGAGATTGCACAGTTATCTTTAACAGGGCTGGCTTCAAAATTTGTGAAATTAAAACCTGGACCCCTTGTTCAAAAAGAAGGAAAAAAGTGTTGTTAAAGGTACCATAACATCTCTGCCTTTTGTCCATTGTCTCTCAAATTGTCATGGTATCTTTCAATTTGCTATCTAATATCATCATAAGTAAAGAAAAATTTAAATTATTAATATGAATTTTACCATTCATATTTATATTGTACAATGTCAGCTTTAAATGCAAATGTAAGAGCATTTAATTCACGAGGAATTGCTGATATACAATTAGTATTTTGCAGCTCTTGCATGCGTATGTATTTCATTCTTAGAATAGTGGAAACACTGCACACAACTAACTCAACTGTTTTCATTTCACTTCTGATATGTGTACATTCTATCAACACTCCCAACCTTCAGGTTATTGATGAGTGAGGGAGGTCTGAAAGGCAAAGGAAATATAGATTGTCCTCTTTCCTTTTCCTTCTAGGTCATCATTTTCAGGGGAAGTGGTTACAGAGAAGTAACATAAATCAGAAAAGATATGATAGGACTTTTTGGTTGTTCCTATTTCTTAGAAGTCTATTGCCTTCTTTCTGTGTTGGAAGCAAGTTCTGTTTCAAACGTAAAGTATGGCCCCTTGGGGGCTGTCATTCCCTTCCCACTGCCTACTTAGTTGTAGAAGTAACACACTTACCTCCCATTCCCTTTGACCCTTGCAAAACTCCCACACATTTTGGGTCACCGGAATTCTGTATTCACAGGACATCAGGAATGGTATAATCTCTATGTGAATGAGACGGAAAGGAATTCTGGACACATACATTGTATGCTACCTCTTCTGCTCCCACACATGCTCCAGTAGAATTTCAAGATAAATGACAACCATACGTAAAACCCAAGGTGGGATCCTTCTGAATGCAGGGCTACGTGACTGCACAGGTGTCTAGGTCCATGAAGCCTGCTTTGATCTTTAAATCTCTAGATCCCATGTAATTATCTAGTTGTATAATGACCTTATTCATTCTTGGACATGTTTTATCTTTATAGATGACTGTTTAGAGGGACTAAAGGAATTACTGATCTATCATGACATTAAAAAAATGGGCCTTAGAAATAAAATATACTCACTACAAATGAATAGATTGATTATTTTCAGTAAATTTATACAGTTATGCACCCATCACCAAAATCCAGTTTTAGAACACTTCCATATGATGTCATAAAAATGGTGGCATGAGGTGAGCCTCTTGAAATCTCTCCTGGAATTCACAACAAATTGAACAACTATAACTCCACAAAGGACTCCCTGTGCAGCAGACAGGCAAGACTAAGAGGCTCACTACTGAAATCATCTAAAAGAGTAAACAGCTGCTGAAACACCTGGGATCTGAATCTGGGGCATGAAGAGCTTTGAAACTTCAGAAGCTCTCCACATCCCCCCACAAAGGCAGCACCCTATGACCCAGGTAAACTGTTCACAGAGGAGAAGCCCGCCTTCCAGGGAATCCCTGCATTGTGTGAGAAGCCAGAATAATGCAGAGAAAATATAATGCTACAGTGTGAGAGAGAATGAAAGGCTGCAGTCAGAGAGAAAACAAAACATTCTACCAACAAGTACTGGAAAACAAAAGAAAGACCTCTTTCTATCAACCTGTTGCAGAACCCATTCCTGTAGATGTCTAGGAAGAGAAATAATAAATCATTAGTTGCCATGAATAGCCAAGTCAACAAGACAGCTCAGAAAGAAAGTGAACAGTCTCCAGAAAAGGAACTTAAAGACATGGAAATATGTGATTTAAATGACAGAGAATTCAAGATTGCAGTCTTAAAAAACTCAACAAGATGCAAGAAAACACAGACAGGCAGTTTAATGCACTCAGAAACACACCAAAAAAGAACAAAATGAACATTTTACTAAAGAGATTGAAATTTTAAAACAGAACCCAATAGAATTTCTGGAGATTAAGAACTCAATAAAATAAATGAAGAATGAAATAGCCAGCTTAGGTAGTAGAGTTGAACAGATGGAGGAAAGAATCAGTAACATCAAAGATAGAAATCTGGAAATGATACAGATGGAAGAAGAAAGAGATGTGAGACTTAAAAGAAATGAAAGAACTCTACAAGAACTTTCTGACTCCATCCGAAAGAGCAATATAAGAATCATGGGCATACCAGAAGGAGAAGAAAGAGAAAAGGGAACAGAGCGCATATTCAAACAAATAGTTGATGAGAACTCCCAAACTTGTGGAAAGAACTGGATCCTCGAATCCAAGAAGCAAATAGAACACCTAATTACTTCAACCCCAACAGGCCTTCTCCAAGACACACTGTATTGAAGCTGTCAAAAATTAACAACAAACAAAGAATCCTCAAGGCAGCCAGGAAAAAGAAGACAGCAATCTACAAAGGAAAGCCCATTAGATTAACATCAGATTTTTCAGCAGAAACTCTATCAGCCAGGTGGGAGTGGAATCAAATATTCAAACTATTGAAAGAGACATGATGAGCCAAGAATAATATATCCAGTAAAGCTATCCTTTAGATATGAAGGAGGAATAAAGACCTTTCCACACATACAGAAACTGAGTGAATTTTCTAACACAGGACCTACACTGCAAGAAATACTGAAGGAGGCTATCCGACCAGCATAAATAAGGATAATTTGTGGCAACCAAAACATAAAAGGGTGGAGAGTAAAGGCCTGAACCAGAATATGGGAATGGAGAAAGTAAGCATGCTGAAGAAAATGGAATACTCTAAATACGACACTTTCTTTTACGTAATCTTAATGGTAACCATTCAAAAAAATTCCAGAACTGAAATATATAATGTAATAAAAGAAGAAACAGAGAGGAAATTCATGGAATGCAACCACACAGAAATAGCAGACAACAACAAAAAGGCAAAGAAACAATAGAGACACAGTCTTACCAGAAAACAAAAGATATAATGACAGAAAACCCTTGTATATCAATAATCACCCTAAATGTAAATGGAATGAACTCACCAATATAAAGGCACAGAGTAGCAGATTGGGTCAAAAAACTAAACTCAACCATATGCTTTCTCCAAGAAACATATCTCAGCTACAAGGACAAATACAGACTCAAAGTGAAAGGGTGGAAATTGACACTCCAAGCAAATTGTATCCAGAGAAAATCAGGTGGAGTCATACTGATATCAGATGAAACAGACTTCAGGATAAAAAAGATAACAAGAGACAAAGATGGACATTTCATAATGGTAAAGGGGACTATACAACAAGAAGATTAACAGTCACCACTATTTATACCCCCAATCAGTGAGCACCGAAATATACCAAGCAACTACTAACAAACTAAAGGGAGAAATTGACCAAAACATATTATAGTAGGGGACCTAAATACATCATTGACAGCTATGGCTAGATCATCCAAACAGAAAGTAAATAAAAATATATCAGCCCTAAATAACACATTAGATGAAATGGACATAATTGACAGTTATAGAGCACTTCATCCTAGAACATCAGACATTCTTTCCTAGTGTACATTGAACATTCTCAAGGATAGACCATATTTTGGGACATAAAAGTAGCCTCAGCACATTTAAGAAGATTGAAATCATACCAAGCATATTCTCTGATCACAAGGCTTTGGAATTGGATATCAACTGCAAAAAGAACACAGGACAAACCACAAATACGTGATTAAACAACATACTTTTAAAGAACGACCAGGTCAAAGAAGAAATAAGAGGAGAGATCAAAAGATACATAGAAACAAATTGGAATGAAAATACATCCTACCAAAATTTTTGGGATGCAGTGAAAACAGTTTTAAGAGGGAAATTTATATCATTACAGGACAATCTCAAGAAACAAGAAAAATCCCAGATAAATAACCTCATGTTACACCTTAAAGAACTAGAATAGAAGAACAAATGAAACCCAAGGTCAGCAGAAGAAAGGAAATAATAAAAATCAGAGCAGAACTAAATGAAATAGAGAACAAAAAGACAATAGAAAAAATTAATGTGACAAAGACCTGGTTCTTTGAAAAGATTAACAAAATTGACAAACCTATGGCTGGACTCACTAAGATAAAAAGAGAAAGGACACTAATAAACAAAATCAGAAATGAAAGAGGGGAAGTTATCACGGATGCCACAGAAATACAATGGATCTTCCAAGAATACTATGAAGGACTATATGCCACCAAATTCAATGACCTAGAAGAAATGGACATGTTCTTAGAAACATATAGCCTTCCTAGGCTGAATCAGGAAGAACTGGAAAATCTAAATAGACTCATCACTAGTAAGGAAATTGAATCAGTCATCTGAAACCTTCCCAAAAGCAAAAGTCTGGGACAGGATGGCTTCACTACTGAATTCTACCAAACCTTCAAAGAGGATCTAATACCTGTCCTACTCAAACTCTTCCAAAAAAATTGAAGAAGAGACAATACTCCCCAACTCATTTTATGAGGCCAACATTACCCTGATACCAAAACCTGGTAAGGATACACACAAAAAAGAAAACTACAGACCAATATTTCTGAAAAATACAGATGCAAAAATCCTAAACAAAATTCTAGCAAATCGAATGCAACAATGCATTAAAAAGATTATTCATCACAACCAAGTGGGATTTATCCCAGGGACACAAGGATGGTTCAACATACGCAAATCAATCAATGTGATACACCACATAAACAAAATAAAGGACAAAAACCATACGATTATAGAAATAGATGCAGAAAAAAACGTTTGACAAGATATACCATCTATTTATGATTAAAACACTTAATACAATAGGTATAGAAGGAAAATATCTTAACATAATAAAAGCCATATATGACAAACCCTCAGTTAATATCATAATTAATGATGAAAACTGAAGCCCTTTGCTCTACATTCAGGAACACGACAGGGCTGTCCCCATCACCTCTGCTTTTCAACATAGTGTTGGAAGTCCTTGCCAGAGCAATGAGGCAAGAGAAAGAAATAAAATGCATCCAAATTGGGAATAAATAATTTAAATTGTCCCTCTTTGTGGATGATATGACACTATATATAGAAAACCCTAAAGACTCCACCAAAAAGCTATTAGAAACAATAAACGAATACAGTCAAGTTGCCAGCTATAAAATCAATGTACAAAAGTCCATTGCACCATTCCTATACACTAACAATGAAATCTCAGAAAAAAAAATAAAAAGAAAAACACCAATTCCTTTTGCAATTGCAACAAAAAGAATAAAATACCTAGGAATAAACTTAACCAAGGATGTGAAAGACTTATATGCTGAAAACCATAAGACATTTTTAAAAGAAATTGAAGAAGACACAAAGAAATGGAAAGACATTCCATGTTCATGGATTAGAAGAATCAACATAGTTAAAATGGCCATATTAAATAAAGCAATATACAGATATAATGCAATCCCCATCAAAATCCCAATTGCACTTTTTAAAGAAATAGAACAAAAAATTATCAGATTTGTATGGTTCCACAAAAGACCCCAAATAGCCAAAGCAATCCTAAGAAAAAAGAACAATGCTGACAGTATCACACTCCCTGACTTTAGCTTGTACTACAGAGCAACAATAATCAAAACAGCATGCTTTGGCAGAAAAACAGACACATAGACCAATGGAATATAATTGAGTACCCAGAAATAAACCCACATAAATATGGACAGATCGTTTTTGACAAAGAAGCAAAAAACATACAATGGAGAAAAGACAGCCTCTTCAAAATATGGTGCTGTCAGAATTGGAAAGCGAGGTGCAAAAGAATGAAACTGGACTGCTATCTGTCACCATGTAACAAAATTAATTCAAAATGGATCAAAGGCCTAAGCATAAGACCTGAAACAATAAACTGCATAGGTACTAAACTTATGGACCTTACATTTAAAGAGCATTTTATGAATTTCACTCCAAAGACAAGGGAAATAAAAGCTAAAATAAATGAATGGGACTATATCAAACTTAAAAGCTTCTGCACTGCAAAAGAAACTATTGACAAAATAGAGAGGCCACCAACTGAATGGGAGAAGATTTTTGCAAACAGTGCGTCCGATAAGTGGCTAATACCTAACATATACAAGGACTCATACAACTCAACACCAAAAAAAGAAACAACCCAATTGAAAAATGGGCAGAGGACTGAAGAGACATTTCTCCAAAGAGGACATACAAATGGCCAATAGACATATGAAAAAATGCTCAACATCACTAATCATCAGAGAAATGCAAATAAAAACCACAATGAGATATCACCTCCCCCCAGGTAGAATGGCTATCGTCAACAAGACAATTAGTAACAGTGTTGGAGAGGCTGTGGAGAAAAAGGAACCCTCATACTCTGTTGGTGGGAAAGCAAATTGGTGTACACGCTATGGAATGTAGTGTGGAGGTTCCTCAAGAAATTAAGAATAGAATTACCGTATGATCCAGCAATCCTTCTCCTGGGTATCTACCCAAAAAATCTGAAAACATCTATACCTAAAGACACGTGTGCTCCAATGTTCATTGCAGCTTTATTTACGGTGGCCAAGACATGGAAACAACCAAAATGTCCTTCGACAGATGATTGGATAAACAACTTGTGGTATATATACACAATGGAATACTATTTGGTGGTAAGAAAAGATGAAATAGTACCATTTGTGACAACATGGATGGATCTTGAGATTATAATGCTAAGTGAAATAAGTCAGACAGAAAAAGTAGAGAACCATATGATTTCACTGATATGTGGTATATAAAACTGAAAACGACAAAAGAACAAGACAAATAAATGAAGGAACAAAAACTCATAGACATAGACAATAGTTTAGAGGTTACCATAGGGTAAGGGGGGGCTCTAGAAGAGGTTAAACAGGGTCTAATATATGGTGATGGAAAGAGAACTGACTCTGGGTGGTGAACACACAACGTGAGATACAGATAATGTATTATAGAATTGTACACCTGAAATATATGTAACTTTACTAAAAATTATCACCCCAGTAAAATTTAATTAAAAAAAGAACACTTCTATAACTCCCCAAAGTTATCTTGTGCTCACTTGTAATTAATTCCTATTCCCACCCGAGCCCAGTCAGCATGCCGATTATGACATATTTATACCGCAACCCCTTTATACAAAGTTAGTTATGGCAGTTCTGGTTCTATGGGGCAACTAGCGATTCAGGCACAAAATTCCAGGAAGTCTGGTATCTGTAAGGATTCCCAAGGCATGGGAACTGGTTGGGAAAGGTCTTTGATCACCAATGTCCCAAGAAATTACCTTTGGGTGGATTTAAAAAGTGTGCCTCCTCCACACAGAGGCAGCCTCATGGGTTGGTAAGCAAAGCCTGGGCTGCGTTTCCTACTTCACTTTGTCCCCTCCACCTCCCCCCACAGATGGGGATCTCCTTGCCAGATACAGTCTGTAGAAATATACCCAGTGACCTTGGGAAAGGTACTGGTAACAAGAGTGGGGAAGGGTAGCTTAGATCTACCCCTCTATATAAACTTGGGTAATGTATTAACTTTTCTGAGCCTCTGTTTCTACACCTACACAGGCAAGACAGTAGAGTTTACCTTGCAGAGTTGTCATGGGGACAAAATGTGGCATGAGGAAGAATGCGTTTAAAGACTCCAAAATGTGCATGGTGCCCCAAAATGTTAATAATTGTTTTTACTGGCTGAAAGTGTCACAGGTGCTAGTGTTTTCTGCACTGTATCCCAGTAGCAGCAGCACTCCAGGGGTGTCTGACTCCCTCTTTAACTTTTTCTTTTTGTACTCTCAATGTCCTTTACTGTACAGTGTCATCTGTTTGGGGGGGGGGGGTGCGGTGAAAAAGGACTAACTGATACAGAGAGAAATAGATAAATATGCCGAGCTTTTTCTCTTTTTCTTTTTAAATCAGGCATTCATAAACAAGAGAGCATACATTAATTACATAAAAATAGTTCTCCAATAGTAGAGTAAGCCATCATGTTGTCATTAGCAGCAACAAAGAAGAGAATGGGCACCAAATGCTTTCAACTGAATTCATTGATAGACTGCACCCCCAACTCTATTTCCTATTTTAGAACAAAAATGAACAGGTACACAGACTCTCATTTTAAAAATTCACCCTTTGGACAACTTTGGTGGAGCATAGTTATTCCATGAGTCCCTCCTCTTTCTTTCCTTTTTTTACTTTCATTTAACCAAAAAGCTTTTAAAATGCAGGTAGGGCTCCACTGGCAGCTAGCTTTTTCACTCTGGCCAAGTCATTTGATTGATCTGGGTATCAATTTCCTCATTTATTAAACGAAGAGGATGGACTGCAGAGATTCTCAGGGTGTTTTCTGGTTCTAAAATGCAGTGATCAATGGAAGGAGGAAACACACTATACAAAGAAAAGCCATTGTCTATTGAAATAAAATTTCTTTTCATTGTTTCTTTGTATTCCTTCCACTTCCCTGCCCCCCCGAGTATTTGTAATAAAATTGATAGGCATTGTAACTGACCAAATCCTAGCTGTGACCTTGTAGCAGGAGGGAGCATCTACGTTTGGATTCTCCCTTTGCTAAGTCTATGAAAATTGATGGGAAATAACCTACTGGCTCACTTTGGCTCCTGGGTATTCTCACGGAATAGGACAGCTTTGTTGTGAAGCGGAGGGAGGAGATGTGGACAGGGCATAGTCTGCATTGGACAGAGGACGCTCCCACATGCATCCTGACAGATGGAAGTGTTGTAATCATTCTTTATTTTAGACTCTGATTTATAATGGGATTCAATTAAGTTTAGAGTCTTTTCTGATTAAACAAATGATTAATTTTTTTCTTTATGAATGACACCTCTACCTTTCTTTTTATAATGAGAAGTGATTTAAAAAGAAAGATGACTTGTTCCTACAGAAGTGAAGGGACACTCAAGAGGATTTGAGTCTAATTCTTTTTTTTTTTTTTTAACTTTTTCTTATGGAATACACAAAAGCAGAGAGAACAACATAATGAAATCTCATGTACCCATCACCCATACTTAAAATTATCACTCTGGCCAATCTTGTTTCATCTGTAGTATCCCCACTATTTACCACCACCTCATAGATTATTTTGCAATAAATCCCAGACATCGTATCATTTCATCTGTAATGCTTTAGTATATATCTTTAAAATGTATCTACCTTTTAATAAAAACACAATCAGAATATAATTATCATACCTAAAAAAGAACAATAATTCCTAATATCAGCAAGTAGTCAGGAGTCAAATTTTTCCAATTATCTAATTATTTTCACTGTTAGTTTAGGATCCAAATATATACCAGAGGTGCCAAAAAAATGTATACACATGACTTGTAGTCATCATTTGTTATTGGTATATATTGAGTATTATAATTTTAATACAGTTTTTTCCTTTCTTAAAATGTGTATACATTTTTTTGGCACTCTCTGTATATTGCCATTTGTGAATTTGTCTCATAAGTCCCTAATTAATGGTTCTCAAAGTGTGGTGCCCTGTCCAGCCACATCAGGATTTTTGTAGAAATGCAATTTCTCTGGCATTAGCCAAGGTCTACTGACCCAGAAACTATGGGGGTGGAACCCCACAAGCTGTCCTCCACATGATTCTGATATACACTAAAGTTTGAGACGTGCTGCTCTACTATTTAGGTTTTCTCTCTCTCTTTGCTCTTTCTTCTTCTCTCTCCTCTCTCTTCTTTTCTTCCCCCTGCATATATCTTTTGAAGAAACTGATCGCATACCCTATACAGTTCCCTACAGGTTGGATCTTGCTGATTGTGTTCCTGTAGTAATTTAATAATTCTGTCTTAAACAAAATGTAATGTACATATGCTCAATCCATGTGGATCAATTCATTTTAATATTAAAAAGTAAGCATGATGAGCTACTATCAATTGACAGTATTGATTACTGTTTGTTATGTTGAAAGTGTGACTAAAAGAAACCAATGTATGTTTTGGAACTATTTAAACTTTATTTTTGTTATTAGCATTAGAAATATTTCATTTTTGGAGTTGATATCGTACCTACTAAACCAAATTACAGGTTAATCAACCTATTGTTAAAAAACTGATGCATCTAGTGGCACGATGGTAAGCTAGCTCTTTGGTGACCACTTCACCTCCAATTTATAGCATCTCTGTGGTGTAAACACTCCGTGATGGCTGATTTCAAGCTATCAGTGTGATGTCACTGAATGTGGACTTTGGAAAACATGGGCACAATTGGCAATCAAGAGCCAGTAGGAGGTGGCTCCAGCATGCCACTGTCTTAGCCCATTTAGAATCTGGTCTTAACGGCCACCATAACTTGGGTAGTTTAAGCAAAACCCACTATTTTTCTTTGGCTCTGTGAATCTGAACTAAGGTGCATGTGATGATTAATTCTAAGTGTCAACTTGGCTGGGTCACAGTGCCCAGATAATTGCCTAGACATTAGCCTAGATGTTTCTGTGAAGGTGTTTTTTGAGTGAGATTAACATTTAAATTGGGGGACTCTGAGTAAACTAGATTGCTTTCCCCAATGTAGGTGGGCCTCATTCAATAAGTCGAAGGCCTTAATAGAATGAATAATAGTTTTCCACAAGAAAAAGGAAATTCTGCTTGCTATCTGCTTTTGGATTCAAACTGCAACATCAGCTCTTCCCTTGGTTTCCAGCTTGCCCACCCTGTCCTGCAAATTTTGTACTTACAAGTCTCCACAATCATGTGAGTCTGTTCCTTAAAATAAAACTCTCTCTCTCTCTCTCTCTGATTGTCTCTCTGTCTCTCTCTGTCTCTCCACACACACGTGCATGCATACACATGCATGCACACACACACACACACACACACACACACACACACACACACACTCTATTGGTGCTGTTTATATTCAATAAAACTTTAAATTTTTTTATTTTTAAAAAATGTTAGTTATAACCCTAATTTTACAACACCCTAACAGGATAAACACTTATCTGCAATTGGACAAACACTCACTTAAGGGCCCTTCTCCCTCAAGCATCTTCCTACTGACTTTTCTACAGCACTTGAAATTACCACTTCACATGATAAGGCTTTGATGGCTCCTGTTAATATAGGGAGCAGGGCAACAATCAGGCCAGTATCAGCTGTTAGCATCTTAATGGTCTACATGTGCCGACTTTCTGTCCATTCATCACTAAGCGATCTGTGTAGACAGTTTATAGATATGCTAGCAAGCCCCCTGGGCAACAAGGGGTCAACATGAAGCTCTATCTAGGTCACAGGAGGGCTTCCATTCACTAATCTATGATCTTAAGTATATTAAGATCTAGAAATGGTTTAAGATGGCTTAAAAAGAAATATGTAGTACAGCAAGATCAAGTAGGTAAAAAAAAAAAAATGAGGCAGAGGGAAAACAACAGTAGGAGACTAGGATAGAGCCAGGAGCAAAGTGAATATGCAAATTTCATTTCTTGAATTCTATATGCGTATAGGGGTGAGACATGCAGTTGAGTTAGAAGTTTCTAGGAGAATTTGTGAAGGGGGTAAAATAAGTCACATAACGTAGGAGATAAAAAAATGAAAAAACAAACAAACAAAACAACCCATTGCTTAGATAAGTCCAAGTACTTCTATCATTGAGACCAGAGTAAGATTTCTTTAGTAGGTCTTCCAAGAGAGAATGCTGGGTAACGTAAACAACACTGTCTTTGCAACATCTTTGGGCTAAAGGAATTAACAAGCTTCAAAGGACCCTTTCAAATAACACTCTTCATTTAGCCAAGAGCATTATATCATATTGCAATTCAGTAGAAGCACTTCTGCAGGGACCCACAATGACACAACCCATTGGTGAGCTTGTTTCATCTAGGGATAAATTATACATTTTCTAGTTGTTCTCAAGTGCCAATCTGTCAGTCAGTGATGAAATTTCCATGGATTCATGATGAAAATTAGAAAACAGTGCTGTGAATAGTGAATTTTCCACAACACTAAATTTCTATAAAACCTCAACCTAAAAAAAAGACTATATTTTTGTCACATCTTTACTTTGTAAAACAAGCAACCTATGTCAGTAACCATAATAAAAAAATTTTAGAACTTGTCGGTGAAATATAAAAATCTGGGAAACCACTGATCTAAGAGAATGGAAAGACACACAATCTTCCATGAGTTTTATTTTTCTCAGCAGGGCTTTTGATATCTTTATAACCCAAAGCAATAATATTCTAGAAATTATACCTTTTAACAAACATGTGGAATGCAGCTCTCCAACGTTACAAGCTTAATACAAAACCATATGTTTTAAAAATCAGTCAATCTGGGGGGTAGAATTGATGTACTATTATAAAAGTTTAGAAACCAGGCAAGCACTGTGCCCCACTGTCCCTCTGAGTTGAGCCAAGGGAGATAAGGCCAAGAGTGTCTTCAAGAATTTATTTTGAATGTTCACTAACTCACAGACAATGGGATGAGAGAGATTCCCAAATTTTGCACCACTGAGCACTGTCACAATAATTCTAACCTGAGTGCATTTTAAAGTAGATATAGCTAAGTGTTCATCTGGAGCATTAAATAACAACAATGAAAAACTTTAAATAAATTACACAGTAATAATACCTACACAATCCTTAACTTTGAGTAACTGACCTTTCTTGGATTTCTTGAAAGATTAAAAACTAAGTATTGGTAATGGATGACATCATCTGGTAAATGTGGTTAGTAGCTACAAATAAATAGTTAATATTCATTGAGTGCTGTTCTAAACATTTTACGTATAAATACATTCAATCCTCACAACAACCTTGTAAGAATTATTATTATATCCCCATTTTACAGACGAACAAACTGAGGCTGAGAGTTGATAAATAAATGTCACTCAACTAACTAAGAGGTGGAACCAAACTCCAAACTCTGGCAGAGCCACCCCAGAGACCATACTTACAGTAAAATGCTTCACTGACTCCTTACCTAGCTATAAGCTTGAAAAGAGTTGGGAGATGGCTGCCAGAAATGGTGCCCTTGGCCTTAGAATAGTTAATCTGTGAGCATTCTTTCTGGCAGTAACCAGATCACTAGGATGATTTTCTTTGGAAGGCCACTTCTAACCTGTACTAATGAAATCCTATCACCTTCAGATAAGAGGGTGCTCATTGTTCTGTTCTCCACTGTCCTTGACCTCCAGTTCATCCAGAAGCAACATCAAATTGTTTCGAATCAAGTTAAAAACAAGGGGATTATGACTGGTGCTCAGAACATATCCTCTTCCCACACACAGAACTTTATTGGATTGGCCAAGTCATTCCTGAATGCCAGGGTCATGGAAAGTACTGGGGAGCAATCTCCACATGCACATAAATGTCTGTGGTGTCTCTATCACATTCTGGTGACTTGGCCCACATCAAATTCTATTTCACTGAGTCAAAGACCTAAGGAAAAGAAAAAGAAACTGCAAATTGTCTTTAATCGGGCCTACTGGATTTCTGTTAAGAAAGGAGCGTAAGAATGGACAACAATAGATTGACTGTACTCAAAGCTGGCCTTCTGAGTTGGAGGTTGACCCAGCAGTCAGCTCATCTTTAGTTTGTTCCCTAGAGCTTGGGGTCTCTCTGTTCTTCTTTCAGTCTGGAAGCCCTCCAGTCTCTCACAGTGATCCCCGACTCCAATTTGTGTCATTTTTCGTAGTCAATTGTCACCATGGCAACTGTCCAAGCAAGCCTTATGGGTCTCTGGTCTGCAGTAATCCGGGCTCTTTCCAGCAGGTGAGTCAACAGAAGTTCAAAGTATTTAGAAGTCAGGAAGTCACAGGTGCCCAGAACTGATAAGGGTCCAGCTTTCGAGACTATTCTCACTAATTTCCCAGAGCCCAAGTCTCCTACCTTCTGGGCAGAGTTTAATCTCTTGGGTTTGGGCTGCTCAGAAAATCTGTTCTCATTCTACTTCAGACACTGCTGCTTTTCCAACTCAGACTCTTCTGTGCTTTTCTAGCTTTTCCTTCTTTCTAACCTGCAGCCTGGAGTCTTAGTTCTCTTTGTACTGCAAATCTTTTAAAGTCTCTGAGTTTCTCTTGAGGAAAATAACCTTTATCCACATATTTACGTGTAATAGATTATCTAGAAGAGGCCAGTACAAATAGTGGAGGCATCTCACTATGGAGAAGGCAGAAATAGAGCACAGGGGCGCAGAGGACAAATTTGCCAGCACAATTTTCCTACTCCAAAAATTGTTCCTTTTCACTTGACAGAGGAACATTAAATATTCATGCATAGCCTCATTGAACAAATGTTTATTGGTAAAGAACTAGGCTAAAACCAGTCATAGACTTTCTTGGGCTCTGCCTTTAAGGAGTTTTTAGTCTACTAGGAAAGCATGACAATGCACTGGGAGTTCAAATTACTTTGTTTTGTAGGAATCATAAGTGAATCGTAAGTGATTCACTTTATAGATGAAACAAACAGACCTAAATAAGTTTTAAAAAGTAAACAAGAAGATATATAGTTTAATTGTGACAAAACTGGGTCCAGAAGACAAGTCTCTGGACTTCTAGCCTGCGGCTATTTTCTCTATACCAAGTAGCGTTCCTCAATAACCCAGGAACATGTGGGCCACAAATTGAATCTAAATTAGCAATAGCCAGCAAAGCTGTGTTTTTAAAAACTAAGATGACCATGTTAATTGGAGAATGTCTTTGAAAAGACAGGAAAGAACTCTCCGGTTATATTTGGTAGTGATTCATTTCTTGTTATTAAGAACCTACATCCAAAGTAGAGCTATAGAAATAAAGGAATAGAAAATGAGACCATAAAAAAGTTATGAAAATCAGAGTTATTTAGCCTGAAAAAGAAAAGAAAGTTTTGGGGGAATTCTTTATCCTACGAGGATCAAGAGGTTCCTAACCAGCTGTTCTCCTTGTCTCTCAAAGCCAGAAAACCAGAGAAAATAAACTTGAATATCAGGCAGAAAAGATGAAGACAGATATACTCGATCCAAAGGTCTAACACACCCAGAGAAGGGAAGCTGCAGAATACTCTAGATTGTCTTTCCCTTTCAGTCTTTATACCCGGGAATCCACACCTTTCCCAGAAGTCCTGTAGACCTGCCTGGAAGTGAGAATGGAATAAAAGGCCTTTTAAGGATTCCTCCCAATTTTGGGAGATTATTCCAAACCTAATACTCATGCCCTATTGATCTTATAAATTAAGGGGAGACAAATTGATAAAAAACAAAATGTTACATAACATTTTTTGGTGATTAAAAAGAGAATGGGATCAGACATTTCCATAAGATGGGGTCTCTAAACTGAAAGAGCTAACGAAGTATATTTTACAAATGGCCATTTTTTTATTCAAGAATAAACAAGAGATTGAGAAGGAGCCATATTGGTTTTTCAAGCCTTTCTGTGGAATTTCCAGAGCCTTCCTGTTCCCACTCTCTTTCCTTTTCTCTTTCCCAAATTACCATTCCTCAAAACAACTCTTGTTTGTTGATGAATCTCTGAATTATTAACTGAGAATGGCATAAGTTCCTGGTTCCAAAACCTAGGCATAGAACCATCTGGAAAGTTGAAAATAAAACAAAAAAGCCTAGGTCATATTCCAGAGATTCTGACTTAGTAGGTGGAAAGTGGGCTCCAAGCATTTGTAGGTTTGCAAACCTCTCCAGGTGGTTCTAATGCCTAGGTTTGAGGATGATTAGCTTCTGATACTGTCTATCCCAAAGTTATTTTCTTTGGGATAGGGGTCTCTTGAACACATATGAAACATTCAAATCCCCAGTGAATTTGAGATGTGAAATTTCTGATGCAGGTGGTCAGAGAAATAATTTGGGGAATTTCCTCCCCCAAATTGTTCCATATGGACTCCACCTACTCTGCAGGCTTGACAGTGACCATGGCTTTGCAAAGGGAAATTTTGCTATTGCATGGGAATGCCTCTAAGGATTCCTAGGACATGTGGCAGCATCCTTCCGAAAGGATGAAGTGAAACATACAAGGCAGGTAGACCAGCAGATCCACTTTCAGGGTTCCGTGTTTGGCTGTACGCATATGTAAAACCTGCCCTCATCCTTCTCCCAAATGTGGTCTACATAACACCCATTCTAGAAGATGCTCCTCAAATAAAGCATTTATAGCCAAATAAGTTTTGAAAACACTTATGCTATACCTCCCCCTGAAGATTCACAGGATATGTCAATATTATAAGGTTTGGAAAGTCTGTAATAAATAAATTTGCTTACCTTGGTTTAACCCAAAATTTGTTAAACATATTTGGCCAGAGCCAAAACAGGTTAACTAAAGGTTAGAAATTTTTTTGAAGTTTTGTTCATTCATCAAGTTTATAAAAGGCAAAACTTTGGTTTGTCTATCAATGAGTAGCTTATGTCACATAAACCCTTCCCTGTGAACAATTATAAAAGCTGAATAGCAGTTTTTTTGAGAAATACAAGTATTTGAAGACATCACAGAACAACCAAGGCAGCCAAGACTTTAAGGGCCAAAATTCCAGAGATATTCCTTGATATAAAAAAGCTGATAAGACTAGAACAAGAAAGGAATATTATAGGCTTCTCACATTCATGAGCATAACTGAAAAAGTCGTATACAAAATATTTACAAACAGAATTCAGTATTATATATAAAATGAATAAGTTGAGTGTATCCTAGGAAGGCACATTAACATTAAGTCTAGAAAAATGAATCACTGCAATTTTCTACCTTATTAGAATAAAAGAGAAAAATTACCTGATCATCTCAATAGATGTAATATAATTGTTTGATCAGTTCAACACCTTAAGGACTTATAGAAAGCAGGAAATAGAAGGGGACTTTTAAAATCTAATTTAAATATTTCTGCAAAGCCTATAGCAAACATTGTACTTAGTGGGAAATCTTAAAAGCTTTTCTCCTGAGATCAGTAAGAAGACAGAGATGTCTGCATCAGTTTTAATCAACATTGTTTTGCAGGTTATAGACAATGAAATAGGCAAAAAATAAATATTGAGATAAATTAAAGAAGACAAATAACAGAGAAATATACTATAGTTATGGATTGGAAGACTCAATATTGAAGTGGTCAATTCTCCCCAAGTTAATCTATAAATTTAATGCAATTCCAATCAAAATTCCATAGAATGTGTGTGTGTGTGTGTGTGTGTGTGTGTGTGTGTGTGTGTGTGCATGTGTTTGTATGTGTGTGTAAATTGGCAGGTGGCTTCTAAATTTTACACGGAATAACTAAGGGCAAAGAACAATCAAGACAATCTTAGAAAACAAAGTTAGAGACTTTGCCAGATATCAAGACTTGTACAATACTACAGTAATTAAGACAGTGTGGTATTGGTGTAAGGAGAGATAAACAGATCATAGAAAAAATAAGGTTCAGAAATAGACCAAGACATATTATGTCATTTGATTTATGAGAAAGATTGCTATTGAAAAGCAGTGGGAAAGTATAGTCTTTAATGCATGACTGAGTCAGTTGGATAGCTATATGAAAAGAATATTGATTTCTACTTTGCACCATCCATTAAAACCAATTCCAAGTTCATTGTGGACTTAAGAATGAGGATAACATAGGAATGCAACATTGAAATGTGCAAAGATTTCTTTCACGGGACACCAAAAACATTAAGCATAAAAAAATATTGATAAATTAGAGTTTGTTAAAATTAAGAACTTTTCTTCATTAAAAGAGATAAGAAAGTGAAAAAGCAAGCCTCAGGTAGGGATATTTGTAATACATATATATCTGAAATACCTATAAATCAGCAAGAAAAGATAGATATTACTGCACTTTCCTCCCCCCAAATAGGCAACATTTTTGAGCAGGCATTTCACCAAGGAGGATATCCAAATGGTCAACAGATATATGAAAATGTGCTCAACATTATTAATTAAGAGCTAAATTCAAATTAAAGTCATGATAAAATAGCACTGCATACTCACCAGAATAACTAAAATTGAAGCAACTGGAATCACACACACACTGTTCGTAAAAATATAAACTGGCATACTCCTTTAGAAAAATGTTAAGCAGTATGTACTTAAATTGAACATATGCATACTCTAATTCCACTACTGAAATTCACAATACCACTACTGGGTATCTATCTAACAGAAATGCATACATATGTCCTTTAAGATGTTGAATATGGGCACAAAAATATTCATTCAGGGATATTTATAATGGTCCCAAGCTGGAAACAATGCTAATGGACATAATGGGAGTTATTGATTACTGACTAAATTTCTTTAAAATAGCTGATTTATTCAGGGTTACTGTTTCTTTTTATGTAAATTCTGATAATTTGTGTTTCTTTTTTTAAATTAAAGTTTATTGGGGTGAAAATTGTTAGTAAAGTTACATAGATGAGGGTAAAGGGCAACAAATTTGTGTTTCTTAAAAATTATTTGTTTTCAACTTTATTGGCATAAAGTTAATCATAATCTCTTAAGGTTTTTAAAGTTGCTGTAATTTCCACCTGCTATTTCTCCTCTAAGAATTCCTCGGTACTCTGGGCCACTGATAGTTACCCCCACTCCCCAACCCCTAGCGTCTTCCAGTGACATTATAAGTTTATTCCATTTTCATCTCCTTAAAAGTCTTTTTTGTTTTTAAATCATCTTAAGGGACTTGGGGAAGGCAGGAAGATAGATGTTTGCCTTTTTTATCCAATATTTCCTCAACAAACATCTATTTGTTGGGTAGCCACTGTTTACATATTTTTAAAACAATGTACATATAAGGCTACAATCAATAGTATTTTAGTACTATTATGATATAATCAGTGAAAACTCTCTGGAAATAGTTATCATTGGTTATTTATTATTTTATTATCAAAACTCTTGTGAAGGAAACTCGCGGGCATTAAGGAAAGAAAATTCCTCTCAGATTTTTCTAAGTATTCAGACACTGTTTATCAACCAAATACTTTCACAGGTCATGCTTGTTATTTCATTCAAACTCACATCACTATGAGAGTAATAAATCCATGTGTCAGTCATGTTTTCATTGTAAATGAAGCTGAAGAATTATTAACTTGAAGAAAAATCAGCGATTTATGAACTGAGCGTTATGGCAAACAACTAGTTAGTGGCAGGTCCAGGAAAAGATGCAGATGGGTCCAGGTGACAAACACTAAGAACGCTAGTGATCTCTTAGACATCCTCTGAACTTCTGCATAAAACTCAGAAAGAATTTTTTCACAGGGGACCTACTCATCTCAACAGCAACAATGGATCATATTAACATGTACAAATACTTTCAGAAAAGAATTTTCTATCTAGAATTCTATACCCAGAAAAACTATGAATCATCTGTGAGGATAGAATAAAAACATTCAGACATGCAATGTCTCAAAACCCAAACAAACAAAAACCCTATGTACCTTTTCTTAAGCACTTACTGGAGAAAATATTCTGCCAAAATTAGAGATTAAATGAAGAAAGAGGAAGCTGTAGGATCCAGAGTACTGAAGATCCAACACAAGAGGGAGGTGAAGATTATTCCCAGGAGGATGGTCAATGGACAGCACAAGTTGAGACCACTGTATAGAACAATTGGTCCAGACTGAAGCAGATCAGAAGGTTCTGGGAGATGTGTCTTGAAGAAAATGAAGTTTGCATCTAAAATGTAAGATAGATGCAACTATACAGAGTTTGGGTTGAATTTGTGATTATTCATAGAAAATTAAGCAAAATAAAAACACGATAATTATTAACTTCAAGAAAAAGAAAACAAAAAGGAAAACTAATAATGCACTACCCAGCTCAACTGTGAATAATATTTGTCATTAAATTAATACTGATTAATGATCTAAACAAAATTATAACTACACAGGGAGAAGAGCAAGATGAGAAATTTGTGTTTTGTAGTTGAGGTGTTACTGAAAACTGAATCAATATAATATTTAGAGATATTGAGATAAATAACCAAATGAATCAGTTAAAACATTCTTTGGGGTAGGAAAAGGAGGGCAGGTGAGAACCACTATTTTCATAACAAATCTTGTAGAGCTATGTGACTGCAATAATACGTACGTTGAATTATGATAAAAATAGAAATTAAAAAGTAAACTATGAAAAGACTTGAATTTTATGTGATCTTGGACAATTAACTTAACCTCTCTGGACAGGACTTGTAAAACAAAAAAGTAAGATAGGTATCCTTCCATTTTGTATGGTCAGTGGCCCAACAAATTTAAGTGTTAATCTACTTGGTTCTAACTTTGAAACTCCATAAAATCCCAGAAAATAGAGTTTATATTTCAGAACTGGAAGGAATAATAGTGTCATCTAGTTGGATCTCAGTTTCCAAAGAGGAAGCCCAGAGAAGCTGAGTGATATGTTTATAAGCTCCAGCTCACTACTAACATACTCGGTAATAACATATCATATGAGAAAATACTGGGACGTAGGTGTTCAGCTCTTGATCCAAATATCCTTTTTATTTTACCGCAGTGACAGAGAGAGAGGGCTTTGTGGAACAGATGGATAAAAACCACATAAAACTACATAAAACCAATTCTTAGAGTATTATTTCCTGTGGTTAGGCCAAAAAAGTGTTTTGAATGAACCTCCCCCTTCCACCCTGCCTACCTCCTTCTTGATAGAGTTGTGTGCCTAACTTTAATTACAGCAAAAGTTAAAGGCATGTTGCTAATACATAGATGAATCCATCTTCCCAAAACAGAGATTACATTTTCATTGTGTGTCAACAAACCTTCCCTAAGGCCATTAGTAATTTTCCAGACTTATGTCCACACTGAGTGCTGTTGAATCAATGCTGGGGTTATAACAGAAACTCAAAATGAGTACATAAAGCTCAAGATATCTGGCAAACAGTGTTACAGATGACATTCTACCCAGAGTACACTCTGTATGCTGTGAACCTCTTCCCTTCCCCCAGTCAATTTGCTGTGCTTGCCTGCATGCAAATGCTAGAGGGAAATCTAAGACCAGTTACTAAGGAGACTAAACAGGTGCTTGCATGAGTCATTCTCTCTTTGGAGGGAATGTGGGTAAATTTTCTATGGTAGAAGCTTCAGTGGTGATTAATTCAATTTTGACATCCATTTTAATGCACAAGGACTGAAGAATTAATTTCAAATTAAACCTTACTTTTTTCCACAACACTGGCAGATGAAAGCAGAAAATGATTCACTGTGGTGCAGTCTGGGGTTACAGGAGAATCCCTGCACCCTTTGTAGGGAAGGAACAAAGAGGCAGAAGCTTCTGAATGAATAGGTGGCTCTGCCTCTGAGCTGAGGAAAAGCGTGGGTGATAAAACAGTCATTTGGCTGAGTGGAAAGAGCTGGAAAAGGGACCGGATGTTAAAGTGCTTCTATCTTGTGCTAAATCCTACAGAACAGCCAGTCCCATCCAGGCAGACAATCCTGATAAGACAAAAGATTTGGAAGGAGGCATTGAGGGGAAGGGGAGAGGAAACAGAGGGAACAAAATTTCGTTTTGACTTTCATTCTGGGAGGCAGCTGCATGATGGAAACATCATGGGTTTAGCAATCAGACTGGTGTTGATTGCAGTCCCAGTAATGCCACCTAAGAGCTCTGGGTCCTTAGTGTTTCTGCACATCAATGATATGGGAACAATGTCAATCTCACAAAGTTGTTGTGAGGACTTACACATAGAAGGCACCTGAGGAATGTTGGGATTCCCTTCCCTTCCCCTGGGACTTACTAACACAAGTTTAGATAGAATTATAGAATCCTAGCACTGGAAAGGGGCATTCATGATCTAACTTGGCTCAAAAAGCTTGAAGAAATTCTAAACCTTCTAAAAAAAGTCCAAAGGTCTTCCAGCTTCTGCTCAAATACCTCCAGAAAGAGGGAATTTCTCTCTCTCCTAATAATTATTCTAGAAATTCCTTTACCTATTTATATCTCAGTTTGAACCTCCAGAGCCACAAAGAATTAAACTAGTCTAATCACTTCTACAAGAAACAAAATACTTTCTTCTGATGTGATAGGTCCCTAGCATGATATGTAATGCTTAGTAACTGGTCTTCGATTTCCCTCTAGCATTGTGCTTTTCCCTATTACTTTGATTGCTGTTTCTCTAAGATTTTGTAGCAGAGACCAGGGCCTACCTACCAAATCTGCTCCCCCTTTTCTTCAGTACTACAGAATTACAGCCAGGTGAATGGGGCATCTAACTGAACTAGTTTTCCAGCCTCCTATGCATTAGATGTGAGCACGCTGGGTGACAGCGGAATGTGAGCAAAAGTTATGAGTGCCCATTCTTGGCCAGCACCTTAAAATAGTGCATGTATCTTCTGTATGTCTTTCCTCTATCTCTTCATCTGTAACCTGGTCATATTAGTGACCCTGCTTCAACTCTGTAGTAAATGGTAACGCCCTGGTAGATGATGAAGCACTGATGATGGAATGAACCTGGTTCCCTGAATGACCACATGGAACAGAGCCACTTGCCACCTTGGACCACTTACCTGGGACTATTACACAAGACAGAAGCAAGCTTTTTATTCCTTAAGCCACTGGATCTCACTGTATCAGCAGCCTGGACTTACTCTGATTAAAACAGGTCCTCTTAAAGTGCTCCTGAGAAAAGAGTGCAAAACTCAGGTTGTGTTGCGGTTTCACTAAAGCAAAGCACTTATTTTTACTTTGTCAGATACTATCATAATTTATATATGCAATCCAAGACTAATTATTCTGTGTAGTCACTTCATAGTAACTGTAAAATAAGCTAAAATCTTAAAACATTTTTCCTGTGTTGTTGCTAAACCACATATCTTCCAACCTATACTTGTAAAATTGGTTTTTTGAGGCCAGTGAAATCCCTTATGCTTACTCTTATTAAACATTAACTTGATTGATATAATCCAGCATTCCAGTTTGCCAAGATTGTTTTGTTTTCTGGTTTGTCAGTTTGCCAAGATTGTTTTGTTTTCTGGTTTGTCAACTCTCTTGGTTGCTTCTCTTAACTTCTAGTGATTCACACGTTTGAGCAGCATGGCAGTTATAGCTTTAGTTTAGCTTAATTTCATCTTTTGATACTTGTGTTAAGGAGTAAAATACCTTATATACATATTTTTCCTGCTAAAATGAACCTAGAGCCATCAGTCTGCAGCTTAACAGTATGGTTATGGTCTCTTCTGGTGCAGGTAATATTTACAGGGTTGCCCCTCACATTGGTGCATTGCAATGAACAGTGCAAAAATTGCAGATTTTGCACCAATATTCTGGGAACTGTCCTTAGTCCAATACCTATCTTCTCTATCCTGCAGCAGGTGGCAAATGCTTGTCAACCCACAGGATTGTGCTGCTGTCTCTAATTGGAAAAAAGGCCCAGCTTTTTGCTTTTCAGTGAATGAGTTCCCTTTGCTCCTTCTCATTTGCAGACATACATCTGCAGACACAAACATATGAACAAATGTGTTACTGCTTTATTTATCTACCATCTGTAAATGTACACCCTAATCTAGCAGACTAATTCAAAATTAGCAATATAGCATTAATCGAGCTAAGAGCCAAGTTTTAGCTTCTAATAATTATTTAAGATCAGAGTACAATTACTGAATTAAAATAGTTGGACTCTGATTAATTTTAATAGAAATGAAGGGGCTGATAATACTTGCTAGATATTGTTGGAATTAACACTCCACATTACCTTACATTTCAATATGTTTCTATTGCTAAACATAACGCCAGTGCTGACAGGACAATGGGGGTGTGAGAGCAGTGTCTTAGATGGACCCTTTCAGTGGCCCAGCTAGTTCTGTGCTTCTGTCCTGTCCCTGCCTTTTCTTCCCTTTGGCTCCATCATCACCTATTGAATTCCCAGGCTTATTAGGACATTTCCAGATGGATGTGCCCAGTACTCCAATTCTATGCCAACTTAAGCTGGTGACCTTAAGAAGGAAGATGTGATACATACTTGCTGGATCAAAAACATACCACATCATCAGAGACATGACAGCCTGTGCTTTGAGTCCTGTTTGTAGATAAATCAAAATCACCAAATTTTAGGAATGGAATGGACTCCAAAGATATTGGAGGGATTTAGTATATTCCCCAAAAGTAAGAACCTTATCAACCATGCTTGGAGCAGTGCTGATATTCTATAGAGCCTGAACTCTGAACACCAGCCATCACTTGTTAGAGTCTTCTGGTTTCTCTGCCTTACTTGGTCCCAGAGAAAAACATTTTTAAGCTGATCAATGATGACTACTTGGGAAATTCTTTCCATCTTAGCATCTCTCCTATGTTTATCTGCATAGCTTCTTGATGTGCTTTATTCTGTAGTCTTAATAAAATTGTGTGCAAGTAATAACTACCTGTGTTTTCCATTGAAGCTGTTTTTCCTCATTGGCCCAGCTTTCTTCCATCGTGTTTCCCATGGTTCCTACACACTTCTCTGTAGACAGCGCAAAACTGTCCCAGTTCCTTCTCAGCATGGAGAAAAATATTTCATCTTTAAAAGTTTTTCCTTTTGACGATGTACATGTCTAACACCTAACTTGGTCATCTTCCCATGTTCCCTATCTTAGCGAATGGCACTATTTTGAGCTTTTTATTTTTCAGTCATGTC
The DNA here is from genome assembly GCF_036562045.2 of Rhinolophus sinicus. Taxonomy (NCBI): domain Eukaryota; kingdom Metazoa; phylum Chordata; class Mammalia; order Chiroptera; family Rhinolophidae; genus Rhinolophus; species Rhinolophus sinicus. Next base: position 88,078,723 of record NC_133754.1, read on the forward strand.
TAGTCTACTAATATGCCCATCAAAGGCATTCTTTATTTCTGTTACAGTGTTTTTTTTATCTCTAGCATTTCTTCTTGTTTTTTTCCTTAGGATTTCCATCTCTCTGCTTACATTGTCCATTTGTTTTTACATGCTGTCTATTTCATACATCAGAGCCATTACAAGTTATTATAATATCTTATAATTAGAAAAAGGTGAAGGGATTAAGAAGTACAAATTGCCAGTTATAAGGATAATCATGGGGATGAAAAGTACAGCATAGGGAATACAGTCAATAATATTGTGTGGTGCCAGATGGGTACTAGACCTATCAGGTCAATCACTTCATAAGGTGTAAAAATGTCTAATCACTATATTGTACACCTGAAATTAACATAATATTGTATGTCAACTGCAATTGAAAGATATATCTTGTAATTAAGATATTAATCATAGTTGTTTTAAATCCCTACTCTGATAATTCCAGTATCGATGGTATGTCTGGTTCTGATGCTTGCTCTGTCTATTCAAACTGTGTTGTTGTTGTTGTTGTTGTTGTTTTTCTGCCTTTTAGTATGCCTTGTAATTTTTTCCTGATAGGTGACTATGATGTACAGGGTAAAAATAACTGCAGTAAATAAGACTTTAGAAATGTAGTTGTAAGGTGTGGGGGGAGGGGAAACATTCTATAGTCCTCTGATTAGGTTTCAGTTTTGCAGTGAGCCTGTGCCTTTGGACTGTGAGCTTCGAAAGTGTTTCTCAGTTTTTTTCTCCCCCCTTAGTTGGGACGAGATGGGTAGAGTGGGCTGGAGTTGGGCATTTCCCTTCCCCTGGTCAGTTATGCTCTGATAATACCCCAGCAGGATAGGTTCTAGTTAACTGGTTCCCCCTGAGGGCAGGCCTTTTTGAGAACAGCAGAGCAGTCTGGCATATTTCAAAATAGTTCCTTTACTCCTGCCTAAAGCATGAGGGAATTCCCGTTCCCCCCCTCCCCAATATTTACTGTGGGAACCCAGTCGCACTCCTGGAGGTAAATTTCACAATATTTCCCCTCTCCCCCAACTGGTGTTTTTAACTCTCAGAGTTGCCTGCACTGAGCCTCCAGCAATTCACCAATTACAGCTCAGGTTTTCCTACCTTGGCATTGGCTCCCCCAGAGATTTCTGTTCATGAGCCTCCAGTAAGCAGTGACTCCCTGTACTCTCCTGTTTGTCCCTCTAATCTTGGGGACAGCAGTTTGTCCTGGGTCCTCCTCTGTCTTATGGATCCAAAAAGTCGTCCATTTTTCAGTCTATTCAGCTTTTTACTTGTGTTAGGACAGAATAGCAACTCCCAAGCTCCCTACCTGCAGAACTAGTAATAAGAAGACCTCATATTATGAGTTTTTACTGAGTTCGGGCATCCATCTAGTTGTGTGATTCACAAATCTAGAATCTCATCCCTACATCAGCCACTCAGCCCTATTGACGTTTATCTCTAGATATCCCTTGACTCTGTTCACTTTTTCTCCTTTGTCGTTTCCACATTGGTCCAAGCCACCATCCCCTCCTAACTGTTCTCACCACCCCCACTGCAGTCTTCTTGTAACTGTTCCACGTACTAGAGCCAGAGTGATACTTTCAGGACAAAAATTTCTATATTATTAACCCTCTTTCGAAACCCCTGTTGTCAACAGGAGCCAGGCCTTGCCAATGGAAAGCTCCTAGACAGACATAAACAGAGAATTCCTAGGTTCTGCAACTAAGACACAGAAAATGCTTGTTATATCATATAGTCCAGCAAGAATTTCATTACTCAGAATTGGGACTTTAGGCTTGGTGATGTGGACTGCTGAGTGGGCAAAATTGTTGCCTTCCATGGGTGGGCAAAGAAATTCTGGAAACCCTATGGTTCAGGGCCTTTCACATTTAAAGGATTGTTCAACTCTGACAAGCTACTGGTCACAGCTGACACCCTGAGACACAGGAGAACCAGAGGGGGTACCTGGGAGGTATCTTTAGTCCATGCTGCTCTTACATCCACTTTGATGTTTTAAAGGTTTGTGAGGAGAAATGATTGGCACCCACCGGTTTCATGTTCCCCATCTTCAAGCCTGGCCTTGGTCTTCTCGTTCCAAGACCTAGGAAACCTTTCATGACTTCCCATAGTTCTTGTGATAGGACAAACTCCTTACTGTTGCTCTTAGCTAGGTTTTCAGGCTTCTGTCCTGCCCCGCTACCCCTCATTCTCTTTGTCCATATACAATGACTTTCCAGTTCTTTGTATTCGTCAACAATGTTGCCTCTTTCCCCAAAGCCATTCTCTTAGCCTAGGATGCTCTTCTCTGTTCCTCTCAGCTAAATAACCTCCACTCATCTTTTTGATCTCAGCTGAAGTACCATTTCTTCAGGGAAGACTTTTTGATCTGTCTAGCTAATCAAATCCCATTAGTGTAGGTTTTTACAGCATTTTGTATCTCTTCCTAACTTTGGTCACCATTGCAGTTTACACACCTGTGTAATTATTTGACTGACATCTGCTGCTCCATGACAGCAGGGCAATATCTTGTTTTGCTTATTATGGCTTCCCCTGTGCCCTTGGTGCCTGGCCATGATAGACATTCAATAAATTTAACGAGTGAATTAATGAATGCCCTTGTGTGAGTTATAAACAGGAATCATTGCATAACCGACATTTTGTCTCTCTTTGGATGAGTTTGGCAGTTCATCAACAAGTATTTATTGAACTTGTATGAGGCAGAGAGTATTGTTGCTTGTTTTTATATTTTTAATAGTCCCATGGTGTGTGGTACATGAATGCTGTGCAGTGATTCTAAGGAAGACAAATAAGGTATAACCAGAAAAGGCTGATCCTCTTCATCTTTATGAAATATGCTACAGCAAGATAACCAGAGACCAACACGCAAAGAATGAAATCACTTCCAAAAATAACACAGAAGACAAGTTAGTGATGTAGCTCAGAATGAGGGAAGGAAAATTACTCAGTGCTTCCTCTTCCTTCAGAGACTTGTGCATTTTTGTTAAGGATTTCTCTGTTCTAGACAAGTGCAATGTGACCTGGTGACTCACCATAGGTAGTTATGAGAAAGCATTACATAATACATCCTGTGCGGCCAGCATGAGCTGGTATAAGTTTCTGACTCCAGGAAACAGGGAGAGAAGCCATTCTATAGCAGGGTCCTGGAGAGAGTCAGCATCTGTAAGCTTGCAGCACAAAACAAAAGAAGCAGGAGTCCCATTCCTATTCTCTAAACTAATGCTAGTTTAGAGAAATGCCCCTGTTTTACCACTCACCTGTGTGGACTGCATCTCTTTTACCAAATGGGTGTGTAGCGGGAGAAGTGATTCAAGGGGAATTGAAGGTAGTAGGCTTGTTTGCCAAACGTTAACTTTGGTCCAAGCACCATCACTGACATGCGCCGTGTGTGACAACATGATTTCGTCTGCTCACCAGGCATAGTGCAGATGGACCTCAGGGAGGGCTCTGGGAAGCAGATATGGCTGGTACAGAAGAGCCAGAATGAAGGCTGAACCTTGAAGCCTTTCCTGTTGGGCAGTGGAGCCACGGTGAAGTAAGGACTGGCTTTATAAATATCTGATGACTGTTAAGTGGTATGTTTGACTCACTGGAGAAATACCATGCATCTCAAGAGCATTTTTTGTGGAGAATATGCTGTTTTGTTGCCTGTTAGGCCAAAAGCTTAAGAAGAAAACCCACTCTTCTTTCTCCCAGGTGTCTACTGGAAACTCAGTGCACTAAACTGGGGAACCCATTCAATGCCTAGAAAGGTAATGTCTCATTTGGACTTGCTTTGCAGGGGATGGTAATAGAATGTGTCTTCTCATTTCATGTTCATTAAATATGTTGATTATGAAATGAATTAGTTTTAAAAATTCTATAAACCATTGATGATTCAGCCCAAGATTAAGGGCCTTTCAAAAGATGTGGATTAAAAGGTGAACCAAGGTAGGTGGGGGTTGTGAGATATGACAGAAATGTTGTGAGAATATTAATATTAAAAGGATGCGTTGTGGATTTTCAAACACAAGATAATGGGTAGAAAAGGATCATTTTTTGCTCTTGGCTGTCCAACATCCTGATTTCATTAGAGGGAATTATCTGTCCTTCCCCCACATATGTCACCCTGATGACATAGAGAGTGCATGCCTTCCTCTAAGGAAACTGAAAGGAATCCATCCTCCCCTTCCCTGGGACAGCACATGATCTGGGCTCAGCCAATCAGACTCCCATCTCAGGAATTGTAATCTTGAGCAAGTGCCCAAAGGACATGAGAAATGGGCCATCAAAACAGAGGTCGGCGCAGTGGCTAACCATCCCACTGTGCTGTGTGGCTGTGGCTCTTCTTGTACCTGGTCCTATAGGTGTCCTTCGTTCCTGCTGGTTTCAGTGGTATAGTACCTCCAGCCTCCTGTTGATTCTCTGAACCTTATATCCTTCCAACAAATTCCTTTTGCTTAAAATAGCCAGCGTTGTTGAATACAAATAATAAATTAGTGCCATGAGTAAATTACCATTACTACCATTACTATTACTGTTGCCATTAGTAAATTAGCACTACTCAAGTATTCAAGGGCATATGTTTAGGAAAAGGCAGGGCTTGGGAACTCCTGGGCCAGGATTTCAGGAGGCTGAGAGAAATGAAAGAGGTGAAACTTCTCAGGTTCCAAGGTAGGCCTCAGAATCAGAAAAGAGCTACATTACCTCTGCCCCCTGCAATGATCAAGGACACAGAAAAAACAGCATTACTGTGGCAGGAATATAAAAACAACTCAACTTTTTTCATGGTGGAAATTTAATACAGAAAATTAGATGCATCGTGTTTGGAAGAATTGCAAAAGCAAATGGGAAGGTGAAGCAACACAGAGATAAGCAAACAGAGAGAGCAGCTGCTTCCCACCCCTGACTAAAGGGACAAGGGAGGAAGTGGTAGAACTATAGTGGTAGATGGGGGAGGGGTGTTCTGCACTGCAGAGGTCAGGACTTAAGAGGAAAATCTTGACAGGGAGGCCCAGGAATTGTGGAGGAGACACAGTGACTCCTAGAGGTACCATCTCCATGGCAGGGGAGAGGGTAAGAAATGCACTACTGGCTTCTATTTTCGTCCTGCCCTCCAGTCTTCCAGTGCCTCCCATTGGCTGGACCCTGCTGGAAACTAGTAGGTGATGGAAGTCTGGAAAATGCCACTTTCAGGGGAGTGCATCTGAGAGCAAACAGGCAATGAGCCTGCCAAGTGGAGTTGGGGCAGCTTAGCCCTAAAGGGCACTACGCTATTCAAAGGGCACTATGATAAGATCTGAGGGGGAGTCAAACAGCATGACTGAGACCATAGCCGTCTGGAAGACACTGGTCTTATTAGTTTCCCAAAGCTGCTGTAATAAATTATCACAAATGTATTGGCTGAAAACAACACAAATTTATTCTCATACGGTTCTGGGGGTCAGAAGTCTAAAATCAGTTTTAATGGGCTAACGTCAGGAAGTCATTAGGGCTAGTTTATTCTGAAGCCTTCACGGAGAATGTATTTCCTTGACCTTTTCAGCTTTTAGAGGTCACCTGCATTCCTTGTATTGTTGCCCCTTCCTCAAATCACTCCAATCTCTTGCTTTCATCATCCTATCTCCTCTGACTCTCACCTTCTCCCTCCCTCTTTTCAGGATTCTTTGTAATTACATTGAGCCCACCTAGATAATCCAGGGTAATCTCTGCATCTAAAGATCCTTAATTGCATCTGCAAAGTCCATTTTGCCATATAAGGTCACATACTCAGTTTCTGGGGATTACGTCAGGAACTTCTTGGGGACATTGTTCAGCCTGCTACACGGTGAATACTTAGAGCTGAGTCAAACTGCACGGCGTTGCTTAGAACTGGGAACAGGCAACTAACGTCTGTGGCCGTGGATCCTGCTCGTTGCAGGAAACAGGGCACCTTGCACTTTGCACACACACTGTAATACTGAGAAGAGATGGTACTTCAAATGAGACTCTCAGGGGGGAGGGATTAGGAAGGAAACATTCCCTTTGGTCCCTCTAGGCTGAGTCACCCAGGCCAGCATCAGTGACACAATCCACATACAAGTCCAACCCTTTTGCTGCGTTTCCTCATGTTTCTAGATCAACGGTAGAGTTGCAACCACACAGCATAAAAAAGGTGTGAGAGAAACGCAGAATCCAATTGGATTTCATGAAAAATCCAGGAAGTGTTGTGGTCTACATACATGAATAATAAGAGAAGAATCTACAATTCAATGAAGCACAAAAGAAAATAGCTTAGCCTGGGTGAGGCGTTGGTTATTTGAGATGATCAGATGAAACAATTATGTGAAGTGTAACTTTAAACCAGGAGCAACTCACCCCATCTGAAGGATATGGGATTTGATGTTCTTTATTGTCATAGAGGCTATTTCACAAAGGCTCACTCAGTATGTCCTTCAATGACTCTGAAAGAATCTCCTTGGATTTATTCATCCCCCAGGCCCGCATGCTGGCTACAGATCTCTGATCAATGAGCAATCTCAGGCTGCCTGAGAAAATGATCTTATTGTGGTCACTGTCAAGGCAATAACCTCAGCTTACCTAAGATGTGAAACTATAAGATAAGAAGAATTGAGTGCAGAGATGAAAAGTCTAACAAACCTGTAATATTAATATGTGTGTTAAGTATAGGGATATTTCACAAATGCTTGATAGTAAAAGTATATGTCATGTCTTAGAGAATTAGTATATTAGAGAAACTGACAGAATAGTCTTGTGTGTTCAGTTTAAGACGAGTAATTGATTTTAGGCTTGTCATTTAAGCAAAACAGCATAAGAAAAATGGACTTAGCTTGTGAGCAGTATTATACTGTTTAAAAGAACTTAAAGTTTTAATTCATTAAATTACAAAAGTTTCTAAGTACTTGAAGGAAGGTTAATTAATCTTGAAATACTTGGAGGAATTTAAACTTCAAGCCTTAAAATAAACAATATTTGAAAAATATCATTTAATTAACCATGTAGTTTAATTTAAAACCTGGTAACTCTAAGTAGTATTTTCTGTGCACAACTCCCCACAGATATCAGAATACTCACACCGACAGCTCACACACCTATGTGTGAAAGCTTGGGGCTGGCTTAGCCTGGAAGTCTCCCCAGCAGAAAACAATTTCACTGGGATTACATAGATGGAGGTTTAGAGAAGGCTACCTAAAGTATCACTTTTCATGTCAGAGATTTTTGATCTGGAGGCAAGTCATATATCTACCCCTTAACTTGTCTTTACCATAACTTACTTTACCATTGTCACCTCTGCATCAAGTCATACCATATCTATCTCTTCTAAGTTAACTTGTTTAATTGGCTATCTGGTGACTCCCAAAACTTGACTCTGACATTCTCTGCTTTCCCATTGTCATAACTTGTCATGCCACCATTTTGTGGGTTTGGAATGATTGTTTGCTTTTCAGTTTTCCTAAGAAGTCTGTAGTACAGAGATCGATTCACTTTCACATCTATCTCTTAAATTTTGTAACTTGCTCATGGCTTCCTTCTTTGCATCTATTAAATTGTTGCCTCTATTTCCTCATCCTCCTCTTCAATTCTTGATATTTTGTTTTGTTTTGGAATCACTTTTTTAGGAAGTACTTTGTGAGATTGTGTGTTGATGACATTAAATAAATATGAACTATGTTTTTTGTTGCAGAACAAAAGAATTGCATTTTTGTATTATGGAGGAATGCAAAGAGAGTGAGCTTCCGTATGATTGCAGGGCTGAAGTGACAGGAACTTCTTTAATTTTTAAGGCAGCAGGGAAAACAAATTTGGACTAAAATAGGCAGAATGGAGCTGAAAGGCATCCTATTACCTGAGCATTAGGGCAACAAACTAATCAATCTCAGACAGCCCCGCCAGCTCACTTTTTCCGGGTCATCTGTCTTATCACTCCATTGTGTAACTCGGGACAATTTATAGCCTGCCTGTTGTCGCTTTATATTTGTGTTTTTAAGAGCATGTGCTAGAAAGCTCTAATTCAGCCCATTGCTAAGTTCTTCATGTATGCATTTGTCTTATGTTTTTTGCCTTGATTATTTTGCAATAGGGAATTTACTCTGACTTTAGAGTCCTGTAACAGACAGGTTATAGTTTGCAATCTCACTTGAAATTGACACAAAATATGCAAAGGTAGAATGAATGATGAAGTCTTAGGTGCATTTGCTTCATTCTACTTCTCCATCTGGGAAAATCAATCCACATTATTTTCACACACTGAAGAGACTCTCAAATATATTCTAGTACATCCCCAAATGAACTGCTTTTTCACTGAGCTTTTGTTTACATATGGGACATGAATAGTTCAAGAGTCACACTAAGAAAATTACCACTCCAGGTACTTAGGAGATGTATTCTTTGGGGGAAACCATATATTTTTGGTACAAAATATAATAATTATAACCAGTAAATAATTTCAAGTCTTAAAAATATTTTTCAGAGTGTGAAGGAAATCTGTAAAAACCAGTGACATTTGAGGGGAAGGGATGGGTTCACTCCAAGACCAGTCAGTTAAGAGTTGGGGTGCTTTTGCAGTACATTCTCTTTTCTTCAACAGCAGAGTGACTGAGGATCCAGTGGGGCACTCCAAAGCTCTCCTGAGATGGCAGAACCACTAATTCAAAGGAGCCTGGGTCCCTGAATGACTGTGTGGAACAGAGCTCCCTGCTGCCATTCACTGGAGTGTGATATGAGCAATAAAAACATCTAAGACTTTGGATTCATTACTGCCGGTTAGTCTGGCCTGAATAAGCATTAACACCTGCTCAGAAAAACTATTGTGAATGCTAATTAACTGGCTGCCAATTCTAGGCAACTTAAAATGATTCAATCTTTTGTTTGTTTATTTTTCTGCTTTCTTTGTTTTTATTGGGTTGGTGCAAAAGTAATTGCTGTTTTTGCAATTATTTTTAACCTTTTAAACCGCAATTACTTTTGCACCAACATAATATGTTATAACAAAGACTACAAGTCAATGTTCAAGACTTCATGGAAGGGGCAGATCACATGTGGAACAGTGGTGAATAGTAATGATACTATGAAATGTTAAGTTGTGGAGTGCAGACTGAGTTCTTCAGGAGTGTGAAGCAGAGTGAGGCTGGTAAGTGCTGAGATGTAAAGTGCCATAGGTCATTGGATGGGAAAATGAACTCATTACAGCTTAGAGGGTCAACGTGAGTGAAGCAAGGACTGAAGATGTTGTACTCATGGACAGAACTGAATGACCTCACCAAAGCAGAGGGGGACGGTGGTGGGAAATGGGTTTGGACAGGTAGGATGAAGCCAAGTAGCAGTGGGTCTGGCAGGTCAGAGAGGGCATCTCAGAATTGATTTGTCTGTGTGAAACCGCTGAGGAATTATTGAAAAAGAAAAGATCTTTATTGGCCAGAAGAGAAAATCTGGTTCATAATTCTCTGCACACACCTCAATCATATTAATAAGTGAGAGATACAAATCATAAATAAAAAAATAAAACTCTTCTAATAGATAAAATGCACCTATATGGAGGAGAGCAAGCAGCCCTTTTGCATTTGCACTATGATTTTGAGCCAAGAGGTTTTGACTCTGTGTGGTAAGTGAGACTTCAACTGGACAAGACACAGTGCTTTTTGATTGAGAGGCCATTAAGCCCTAGACTATGCTCTGAAGGCCGGTGTAGAATCTCTTACAGTGAATGGAATATAGACCAGGTTGGAAGGCTGGTGCGTGTTCTCTGTGGAATAACCCTTTCTCGAGGTTCCTACCAGATCTATGGCTCTAAGATTTGAAAAATATGTTTTAAGCCCAAGGTCATGGCTGCTTGTGAAAAATCAATGACTGTACAGGGCTTTCCCATTTAGCTTTATATTTTTACATCCTTAGGTCAAGCTGGTGAATGTAACACTCAGAAAAATGATAGACTTCCCTGCTCAGAGCCATGAGAAGTAAAAGGAGAAATATAGTGCACGTTCACTTCAGTGGCTGCCTCTTTGTACTTGGGCCTGGCCCACAATGCTGCTAACCTGTAAGGACCTCACCATCTGTTGATGTGACCAGAGTCCAGTGATTCTAATTCTGAATGTATTCTTTGGTGTGGTCACTCTCGCTGTGGTGCAGCCTGTTACAAAGAACAAGAGTAGGCTTTTATAGAGGTAAAGCAGTCTTCGTTTACAACCCAGGTCATCTGCTAAGTCTCACGAGCTTCCTTTCTATAAGGAAGAATGTCGTTTCTAAATTACAGCCTCTTAGATTTTTTGAATTCATCATATATAGGCAAGAATTGTTCCCCTGTTATATATTCTGGAAAAATGGGTAAACTTTCTCATCATTTCAACTTATATAATATTTCTGCTACAAATATGTTGCTACTGAGAATACAATGGAGAAAGCCATGGACAGGTCTAGGGCTTTCCAGGTAGGAGCATATGTGTCTTTACATAATACCATGTTTCCCCAAAAATAAGACCTAGTCAGACCATCAGCTCTAATGCATCTCTTGGAGTAAAAATTAATATAAGACCCAGTCTAATATAATATAATATAATATAATATAATATAATATAATATAATATACCTGGTCTTATACTAATTTTTGCTCCAAAAGACACATTAGAGCTGATGGTTGGCTAGGTCTTATTTTCAGGGAAACACAGTAGCTATGTCAGACTGATAGGGGCCTTGTGGCTATAAGTGACACAAACTATTTTTGTTTGTTTGTTTTTGCACTGAGATCTCCCTTCTGCCAAAACAACAACCCCTGGCCGTTAAGGAAGGCAGATAACACTGCTGTAGTCAGAGAACTCGCTTACCAGCTCCCTGGGAAATAAGGTGTACCTTTAAATGACATCCTGGGGGGTAAGGGGGTTGTCTAGGAGGTGGAAATGGTGGGATCAGCAAGCCGTGCTGCTTCCACACTCTCCAATTTGAAAGAGGGGTTCCATTCCCCATGGCTCTTAAAACAAAGTGGAAGTTAAAATTACCAGCTACCTCCTATCACTCCATCTATGATTCATAGAACCATTTTTGCTAGAGTGGACTGAGAACAGCATATCCCCATCAATCACTTACATGGAGGGTGTTTTGTTTCAGCTCTGAATGTTTTCCTGCCCTACTCCCCACCCCATGCCCACTTCTAGATGATGTTCTTGCCCTTCTCTTACCACTGACAATCTCTACACAGTGTCTGAAATAATGCTCAATAAACTGAGTAAGATTGACAATCCATGAGAAAAAGAAGTGTTTAAGATATAACTACAGAATTCAAAATCTTGAAGTAAATGGAACAAAATATCGCTATCAGATACTGACCACTGAATTTAATGACCACTTAATTTGGCAAGATGGAGGCCATTGATGTCCTAGCCAAGAATAGTCTCAATAGAGTGGTGGGGAAAGAATCCCAGTTGAATTGGTTCGAGGAGGGCAAGCTAGAAAGGAAAAGGAGACACTGTCTAGAGGCAAGTCTTGTAAGAAGTTTTGCTATGAAAGGGAATGAGGTCAAGACAGGGTTTAAGATAGAAGCTGCTAAAGCAGGTCTGTCTGCTGGTGTTGATGCTGTTTCTGGTCTAGGAAAAAGAGAGCTTTGATGCAACTCATTCATCTATTTTTCTTGCTCCTAAAACCAGAGTCCTCCGAGAATGATTCAATTTTGCTTTATGGCCTCTTCCTTTCCTCCTAGTTTATAACTGCTTCAGGGTAGAAATTATGTCTGATTCATTCACGCATTTCAGAAAATGCTTTGTTGCAAAGTTCACAGGACAGGGATCAGGACTGTCTTTATCCTTGTTGCATCCACAGTGGTTAGCACAGTACTTAGAGCATAGTAGGTGCTCAGTAAACAGTTGTGGCATTGAATGATTATGTACAGGATGAGCACATATCAATGAACAAATCCAATTATCTATCTTCTGGGGTTTCTGTTGGAAAATTTAAATCATGAGCTCTTTTCTCTCCTCTGTCCTTCCTAATTCTAAAAACTTGCTCTTGAAACACAGAAGTATACTCAGGAAATGTTAAATTTCGTAAATATTCATCTATAAAAACATATTTGTTGCAAAAGAAAGAACCTACCTAGTTGCTTCAAGTTCCCCAATCAGTGTAGTTTTGGCGATTTTCCTCCATTTTGGAATATCTTTTAGCTTATAGTTTTCTTCAGAGTTATAAAGTGCTTTCACACCTGTCATATCATCCTCTTACCAGTCCTGAAAGGAAGTTAGGTTAGAAATTATTATTCTTATTTAAGGGCTGTGGAAACACAGGCCAAGAGGAGTTCAACAATTTACTCAAAGTCACGGAGCTCATTGGGGCAGAGCAGGACCTTGACATTCAAATAGCCTTGCTGTCAGTTCAATGAATTAGTGTTTAAGTTCTTGATTTAGTAAGAGCTCTTCACCCACATCCTGTGACTCAGAGGATCCACTCCTGTTTTTATTCCACTTGTTTTATTTCTGTGCAAAGCAATAACAAATTTGTGTTTCTCAGGGCAGGACATGGTTCATTAAGCTTCTGCAAAGTTTTAACCTTTTCCAAGACTAGAGGCAGATGGAACAGGCCATAAGGAGGCTGACTTTGCTTGGTGGGAATTGCTGGGTTGGACCAGATAAACAGCATCCAGCCTGGAAGCTGAATCCTCAAGTGGCGTTTAGGGTTTTGTGATATGCAGCCTTCTGCCGCAGGCAGGCGAGGGATGAAACATTACTGTTTACCAAATCGAAGCAGATGTTCTACTCTTGGAAAGGTGAGATTGGAGGCCCCTCCCCTCTGAAAAAGATTGTTGTAATTGAGTTCTGCTTTAAAGTGTGTTGATCTGGGAAATGTTGGCTCTAGTTGCACAGAACTTGTGACTATATTATGAGACAACTTTGACAAGCAGAGGATATGTTCCCAAATCAACAGTGGACACAAGAGCCTATTGTATTTCCTGGTAAATTAAATAAACATCAGGATAAACCGAGGACTTAGTGCATACCACAGATGCTAAGGTTAGATTCACTCATGTATGTGTCCAGGATGTACTCTCAGTCAAGTGTGGGGTGTTTGGCAGGGCTGCCATATGCACACAGAAAATTCAATTTCACAAGCTGTACTGTGTTTTCAGACCAGCAGTTTAATGAAAAGACTCAAAATGTGAACAACTGGGATCTACTGCTATGTTATATCAACTCTTAAAGGGATATGTAGTTTGTTTTTCCTTTTTTTAAAATTTCAGCTTTATTGAGGTATAATTCACAAGTAAAATTGTAAGATATTTAAAGTGTACACAGTGGTGATTTTATAGATATATAGTATTATTGTTTCTTAATCTTTAATTTCTGATAAAAAAGAGTAAGCTTGAAGACTTGACATTGTCAGGAGTTGACTCAGTGAAATAATGATACTGTCTTATAGGGAATTAGAAAAAAATATACATACATTTCTATTTACTTTTTGTTTTCACATAATCATGGGGGAGTTTAATGGAAGAACTGATTATTACTGAGTTTTGATTGACTTCTTTCCTCCCTTCCTCCCCTCACAGAGCACACGCTCTGTGTGAGACTCTGCCGTGGGCATTCGGGATACACCAGTGAATAAGGCAGACACCGTCCTTGGCCTCACGGGGCTCACGGTCGAGATGGGGGCGGTATGGTACGTGGGGTGATTTGAAAGTGCAAACCACTAATTATGCAGATAATTAATTATCATGTTTATACATGCTGTGTAGAAAAGTAGGGTGCTTGAGCATGGAAGACAGAGAGAAGTGGATATATTCAAGATATAGTTAATAAGTGGAATCAAAGGGCCCAGTGATTTTATTAGATGTGGGTGGGGGTGGTAGTGAGGGTGAGCCAGGGGTCGAGGACAGAATTGGATGATTAGCTGGACGGATGGCAACCTACTTGGAGCAGGAAGACAGAGTCGGACAGCTAGTAAGTCACATCCAAGGAAAACATCTGAGTGAAGGATCATACACTGATATTTCTCTCTCTCTCTCTCTCTCTCTCTCTCTCTTTTTCATTCTCTCTTTCTCTCTCCTGTCTCTCCTTCCCCACCTCCCTCTCAAAGAAAATAGAAAATCTGAAAGTCCTTTGGTTCCCCAAAAGAAAGTTGTCATCTTAATGAGCCATGCAGACAGGTCCAGAAAAAACCTGTTGCACAGGCTTTTCCACACCTGACTAATGAGCATTCTAATCTTACCCTCTTTAGGAACCATGATGGTGATCCACTTGGTTATTTAATGGCCTGCCATTTTATGCTTTTCCTTTCCTTGTTATATATTGTTCTGTGAGCTTCCTAAGGGTGAAGGTAGCATTCATTTTCTTGTCTCCCTCGGTCTAATATATTGTGGCATTTAGTCAGTAACACAAGTAAATCATAACACAGTAGAACACACGCTGGCTATAATGAACTTGTATTCTCTTGCACTTGCCTAGACATTGTGTGGTCCTCCTTAGCAGTGTGTATGTTCATGTGTGGCTCCTTTTAGGGAAGGAGTGTGCCTGTCTTTCCAACCACTAAATCTCCAATCCTGATACACAATTAGGTTTCAAAAATACTTGTTCTGTTTTTGAGGCAAGGAGGGCAAAGTGATTCAAAATCTCTGAAAGCATTGTGCATATTACACAGGGTAAAGTAATTAGATAGATAGATAGATAGATAGATAGATAGATAGATAGATAGATAGATATATGGATACATAGATACATAGATACATACATACATAGATGATAGATAGATAGATCTATGTATGTATGTATGTATGTATCCATCTATCTATCTATCTATCTATCTATCTATCTATCTATCTATCTATCTATCTATCTATCTATCCACCTACCTATCTATGTATCTATATGCCACTGAAGCTTATTTACAGAGGAGAGCATTGTTACCCACAGACTGTTTACTTTTAGGTTAGCTAAGTTTGTTTCAGGTATTAATTAGATCCTAAGTTAACTTTCACAGTTGACAAAAATTGGACTAATCTGACACATTGAGACTCAAACTTGAAAGGATGGGGACTTTATTGGTTTTCAACAGTGTTTCAGGGAGACTTTGGGGTTTCATGGAAACCTTGAGTAAAGCAATTGGAGGGGGCTCCAACCTGTTAGTTCTGCCTTCATCCAGGGCAGCTCATTGGTATTTGCCTTGTTTACATGTCTGTAAAGCTTCCTCTGAAGGACAAGTTTCATGCTTAAAAGAACAACTTCAAAACCAGTGTCGTATAACAATCCTAAAACTGTTGTAAATAATTGTAGTATTCCTACATGTAAAATTCCTACCTTGGTAGTGGCATGCTAGTTGTCTTAGGAAAACAAGTTTGGTCTCACAGAAAGCATGAAAACTCATCAGTTAAAATGTCAGAAAGCTACAGATATGTTTGCAAACAACACAACGCATTGCAATCATTGTGTTTATTCTGTTTTAAAAAAGCTCCCTGTTTTCTTGTGTGTGTTTGTCAACTAAACTGTAAACTCTTTGAGAGCAGTAACAATAATTTTTGTCTCTTTTGAGTTAAGCACAATGCCTAGCATGATAAAGTTATACTGAATGAATAAATGGATGGATGGATGGATGGATGGATGGATGGATGGATGGATGGATGACTTTGACTATTAGAAGAATGACTGTGACACAACACCAATAGTTGGGACTTGGTAATTGTGTTCTAATCCTGTCTCAGCAATTCTGTTTTTGTAAGACCCTGAATAAATTAATTTTGTATCTCATTATGTTAATATAAAATTAAAAATAGAGTGTGTATTGCAAATTAAGGATGATGAGTCACTGTTTCTTGGGAATAAAGGGTGCATGAGAAAATTAATTATAAAGGCTTATGTTATTATAATTATAATGTTAATTATAACACATAGCTGCTGTTGATGAAACTAGCCAAGAAAACAAAAGTAATATGAGCAGTTGGTTCAAATCTTGGGGTGATACTGTGTTGGACAAAATTATTATTCATTACTCAGAGGACCTTAGACCAAAGTTTGATGCAATATAGGCCGTGTTGGATTTCTGCAGATTCAGTAACAGCAATGATCTAGTAGCCAAAGAAGACATTGAAAACCAAAGCAAGTCTGAAGTGCA
This sequence comes from Rhinolophus sinicus, assembly GCF_036562045.2. Classification (NCBI taxonomy): domain Eukaryota; kingdom Metazoa; phylum Chordata; class Mammalia; order Chiroptera; family Rhinolophidae; genus Rhinolophus; species Rhinolophus sinicus. Next base: position 88,094,797 of record NC_133754.1, read on the forward strand.
AAAGCAAACAGTTGTAAAGGTAAAGTTTTTTACCCCTCATCCACTGCCATGCTGGATGAAAGTGTGTATGAACACATTTGGTAGAACTTACTAAGCTGCTTTCCTGTGCAAGATCTGGTGGGGAAGGAAATTAGAGATGAGTTACCAAATCAAGGGAGTCAGGACATATACATCTAACAAGGAAATTATTAGGGGCCACAAGAGAATTAGTATTCAAGTGGTATGAGAAGTCATGAGGAGGAGAATAATCTTTCTATAAATATTGCTTATTACTTGGATTACTTATGCCTTGATTTTTAAATAAAATAATACCTTTCATCTTCTCCACAGAGTCTTTAGCATAAATAAATATGTAGATAGTGTTTCTGCCAAGGTATGCATTCCCTAAAGAAGGAAGCATTTCCATAAACATAAACTTTTCTTTGTTCTGATAGTTAGCTCCATTTTGTTTCCATTTTGTGGCATAAAGGCACTTGAAATTGCGAAGCTGTCTCTGACTCTGGGCCAAAGTTGAATCGTCAGATTGACTGACCTCACTATGCCATGTGTTTTGTATTAAAAATATGTGTGTGTGTGTGTGTGTGTGTGTGTGTGCGTGCGTGTGCATGTATGTGTTTAGCAAATGAAAATGAGGACTCCCTAGGTCCTACATTCTTTCTTATTAATCCATTTACCAATGTTTTTACTATACTGTGAAAACAATGTGTCTCTGATATATTTAAAGTACCTCATTTTTACAATGTAGGATGTTAATATAATCCAGAAAGACTAAGAATAAAATTGGTATGCATATCTGCTTCAAAACAACCAAAACTTTTGACCTTCCTGTAAATCTTTAAATTTGGATGTGTTCGATCAATTTTCCTTAAAAAAAAAAAAAGAAAAGATAAAGAGATCTAAAAGAAAGGTTGAAAAACAAAGACATACATAATCTCATCCTAATTTAATACTCAAATTTTATTTTCACATATTTCCTCCCAGTTATTTTTGTATTCACGTCCTTACCTTCCACTCATTCCTAACACACCCTAGTCTGACTTCTGTCCCTAGCAGGGCACTGAAATTCCTCTTGTTAACGTGTCCTAAACCCAGTGGACGCCCTTCAGTTCTTACCAGTCTGCGTGGCCTATCAATGGCATTCAGCACAGCTGAGACCCGCAGCATTGCCCTCATTCTCTATGTTCCAGGCAGTCAGGGCTTGACTCAATTTTTTGTACACGCTGTGTTCTTCCCTCCCCAGGCCTCCTACGGAGGTGTGTTCTATACTTCCTTCTTGGAAGGTTCTTCCTCCCAGTTCCTCCTTCCTCTTTACCAGTTAACCTCTTCTCTTTTTTCAGGTCTCAACGTAAATGTTACAATGTTAGATTAGATCACTGCAATTCTGCTTCAAAATAGCCCCATGTCTCTCTCTCCCTTACCCTATAAGTTTCTGGAAGGCAGAGGCCACTATTATCTTCACTGTTGATAACTCAGTACTTAGATCATCGCGTGGCACATAGTAGATGTTAAAAATTTTTGCTGTGGTTGAATGGATTTATGAATAGTTGCAGTCATGGTATACATACAATTTTATATCCTGCTTTTTAATACTACATGCATATCTCCATGTTATTCCATTATTTTTACTTTTATCAAAATTATACATGTATCCATGTACAAGAATGCTCAAGCTGGAAATAACTCAAAGGTCCATTAATAGGAGAGTGGATAAATTGTGGTGTTTTCATTAAATGGAATATTATACAGCAATATTGTAAGTGTTACTACACATAACATGGATGAAGCTTACAAGCATACTAGCAAATGAAGCCAGAAACAAAAGAGTACATGTATATGGTTTCATTTATACAAATTTCGAAGCCAGTGAATACTGATTTATGATGTCACAAGTCAGGATACTGGTTATTACTGGTGGGAAGTTGGTGACTGGGAGGAGGCAAAAACGGGACGTTTTGGAAAAGTTCTATCTTTTGATTTGGGTGCTGTTGCATGGTGTCCTCACATGGTAAAAAAAAATGCATTGAGTTTATGATTTGTATCTCCTCTCAGCTTATATCTCAAGAAACTCAGAAATTAATGAATTTTACATGCACATCTTTTAAAGAATGAAATAGCTCTACAAGATTTAAAAGCAGCATTTCTCTGCTTCCCATTCCCTTACCCTCACTCTGCAATGTCCATCTCCCCACAGATAATCTTTCAACTTTTTTTAGTTGATTCTTTTGCTTTTGACCTCTATCGCACTATGTAACATGTTTGATTGCATTTCTTAATTTTTCAGTTTGAAGCATTATCTATTGACTTCTCAACATGAAAGATGGGGTTGTACTTTTTCTTTCATACATTTCCTGTATATATTTATATATTCTTTCCTATACACACACACACACACACACACACACACACACACACACACACACACATATGTATTCTTTCCTGCCTCTATAACCTCCCAACATGGGTTGTTTGTCATTTTGGCTTGATTAATATTTAATGTTTATATGATATTTTCTATATAAGTTTTTGTGCAGAACAGAAGTGACTCCATTTAGAAGATAATCTACCATCTTGACTTCTGAGTCAACCTGGACCCTTGACCCCTCCCTTTTCCCAGGTGGATTCTGAAATGTGTACAGAGGCTCCAGGTAAATCACGGAATTCCCATTAATCCTTCGGCTAGGGTGAGGTGCCCTCAATGTTATCTGGGTCTTAACTCACTCTGGCGCCAGAGCCTCCCAGGCCCTTCCCCTTTGATCATCCACGTATTCCTTTCCTAGCACGTAGGCTCACTGCTTAGGGAATATAAGCAGATACACATAGTCTGCAGGGTAGAAGGTATGGGAATATGACTGTTTTGTGGCCACCCAAGACTGCGTTTCTGTACATAAGTTCCCTATTAAACTCATTAATAAACAAGCTGGACTCATCCCCCTGGTTCTTTAGTCTCTGCGCTCCTTCGGCTTTTGGGGGCTGCTTTACATATATGGCCTTTACACAAAACAGTGCTATTACAGCTGAGCTATGTAATAAACTATAATCACTTCTCTTTCTTGTTTTCTTTGTTATCTTTGCTTTGTTTGCTTGTTTAATTTTCAGAGAATTCCAATCCCAAATGTTCCACCACTTGTTTAAATCTTCCTTCGTGGTAATCAGACTTATTTGTTAAACTATCAATTTAATCTTGAAGAAATTTCTTCTAGATTCTTGTGATTTTCTCCATTCCAGGCTGATTGCCCTCTATATCTGGTTCAAAGTTCTTATCCAGAGACTTCCCTTCAAAATTATTCTGGGCATTCACTTTTCCTTCTTCTGTGTTGGTTTTCTGTTTCCTGTTTTACATGGAGTCTTCCCTTTTTGTTTGTTTATTTCCTTGGTTTAATGGAGAACATCCTTTAGTAGCTTTCTGAGACAAGGGTACATGGGACATAAAATGTTAAGGCCTTGCATTCATGAAAATGTTTTCGTTCTGCTCTCACACTTGATTAATGGTTTTGCTTGGTATAGAATTCTATATTCAAAATAATTTCCTTTCAGAATTTTGAGAACATTGCTCCATTGTCTTATAACTTGCTGTGCTGATATTCAGAAGCCTGTGGCCACTCTCACTTTCTTTTGTGTATATGATCTGTTTTTTCTTTCTTATAGGAGCTTCTCTTTATACCTAATGATCAGAAATTTCATATTGCTGTGTCTTACTGTACGTAGACCTAATTTCACCTAATATGCTGGTCATTGAATAGGCCCTTTTTAATCTGAAAATTTAAGGCTTTCTGCTCTGGGAAATTTCTTGAATTATTTTGTTAATGATTCCTCTCCTCTGTGTTCTCTGTTCTCTTTTACTAGAACTCTTACTATTAGATCTCCTGGATTAATTCTCTAATTTTCTTATCTGTAATTTCCAATTTCCTGTTTCTTTTCATGGTTGTAATATACTCTTATCTGTCTGAGAATATCAATGATTTCCTTTTTCCTTCCTTATTCATAGTCTTTGTTTTCTACAAGTCATTTTATTTAATTATTTTTACTGCATATTTATTTTGGTCTCAGTCTTTCAAACTAATGACTGCTCAGATGTCTGGTAATCTTGATAAAAAGTTCAGTAAATTTGATCATAGCTGAGGGATTGGAAACTCTGAGCATATGGGTGGGACTTACTGATTACTGTAGGGTGATGAAACACCCATGGTTTCTCTGGGACTATCCCAGTTTTAACCATGAAAGTCCCCCATATTAGGAAATCCCTCCATCCCGGCTGAGGTCACCCTAGTTATAATTATCTACATAAAGTGAACTGTCTGGAAATTTTCATTGGGAGCTCAATGCCAGTGTCTGTAGTTCTTTTCCCCTGAGTTGGCAGATTCCCCAAAGAATGCTATTCCAACATCCTGCAGGGAGGCCAAAACCTTGTTCTGAACTTTTTTGAGCTTGGATTAGGGGAGTGCAGCAGGGATTCTCAGCTTCCAATATGAAAATATCCTCTTAATCTCACTTCAGCTCTGTCTGGTTCTTCCCATTTACTATTTAGTGAATGCCTGTCATGTGTCAGGTTTTCATACCATAAGCCTAGAACCAAGATAACCCTGTTTTTGAGTCATAGTACCAGTCATAGTACCAGTATCCCAAGTGATGTTCAAGGATAACTTTGATCATGTATGAGACTGCCTCCATACCCAAAAGTTTGGGGACAAAAGTGATTACAGCATGTTTGGTCTGCGACTAAATTAAATGGTATTGTCCAACTTTTTTTGTTCTGTTTGGGGGTTTTGATTTTTCTACTCTCTAAAGTGATTTTCACTGATGATATGCGTGTGACCTTTTCTGATCAGGACACCCTTCCCTTCTTTGTTTACTGGCAAATTTAAAGCCATCTTTCAAGGCTAAGCTCAATCCTGAAGCCTTCCCAGGTACTTGCTGGCAAATTAGGCCAATGTATCCAGACCATTGTGTCTGAAGCACTAGTATAGCAGTTATCATGTTGAGTCATCATTGTTTGCATGTCTCTCTTCCCTCTAGCTTGTGTATGTCTCTAGAATAGGGACTGTACTGTGTATATTAGTTTTTGTAAACCCAATCCTTAATAAAATGCTTAGCATGTGGTAGACATTTAATAAGTATTGTTGAATGAATGAACCAGCAATGGAAAGTGAGGTAGAAAGAGAACCATGGTATAGATAGAGGTGTCAAAATATCCAAGAAAAGACTTTAAAAATGGAAATTGGTCAATGAGAGGAATAATTCCTACTAGTTATCAAAGGCCTTCTGTATTCAAATAGCTCTATATGCACTGTAATCTTCCTTACCTATCGCCTTACTTATTTTACAGATGAAGAAAAGTTAGCACCAGAGAATTTAAGTAACTTGTCCAGAATCCCATGACCAGTAAGGTGAAGCAAGGATTTGAACCCAGTTTGTGCATTTCCACTACTTTCTCCTGCTTCCCTGATTCAACACTGTCAGAGGCAGAAGAGAAATCAAGTGGGGTGATCAAAAAGCATCCACTGAATTTGGCTATTAGGAGGTTATTGGGACCTTTAGTGATTTCAAGGCTTGCATCTTATGTGTGTCCAACTTTATTTCCCGTAATCTGATCACAAAGTGTCTTGTCAGAACATAACTCTTTATTAACAGAAGTGCCATTGAGTACCCTTCAAGAGACCACTAGGTCTCCAAAAGGAAGCTCAAGTTCACTATGGAGAAGTGGGTCTCTGTTGTTCAGAACATTCAGGCCTGGGACTCATTTTCAGGGAAAAATTAGGAGACACGTCCTTGCATCAAGCAGGATGTAGCCTCTGGATCCAGGCCCTTGAACAGAACTTTCTGGAGAGGAGTGGGGTGAGTGGGAGGAGGATGTATGTGTGTAGAGGAAGGGATGTGTGTCATTCTTGATATCAGCTCCCAAGGATTGATGATGGTGGGAAAAGCTGATCTCTGAGCTAATGAGGATGCATCTATTTACGTAGCATTTGGACAATGACTAAAGTCCACTTGCTTGCTGGATAAAAATATTATGCTGATGCAGTGCTAAATGGAGGTTTGCTAAGTGTGAGTCATGATGACGAACCACTGTAACAAGATATATTGAAATACCCTCCCATACTCAAAGTCATTGTTGGCTACGATGGTTCCAAAATTTAAAATTTCCCCAGTTTCTTTATTTATAACTTTGCTAAATCAAATGTAATAACGTGATTTTGACTAAACCTATGTGGAACTTAAACCTGTGGAAACAGAGTGTCTCCTCCTGGACCCCCAACCAGCCATAAGATGATAGGGATGAAGACTTCCTTTCTGGCTGAAGGGGGAGAGGAGATATTGGGGCATAGGCAGGGAAGTGAGGAGAGAAATGGAAAGAAGGTGAGTCAGTCAGTGTCCAGTTCCCAGCCCAGCCCAAGCAGGGACCACATTTAACTTTCTGAAAGAGGGTCTGCAGGCAGAAATCAAGGAAACTTGGGCAAAGGAACTCTTTGAGATTTGGGGTCCAAGTAATTCTGCTTTGGAGTCCAGTGACAAAGGACAACACAGAGTAGGGGAGTAGGGCACCAGTGCCATGAAGCTCTGTTATCCTGAAGCTCAGTGCAGCCTCTATGAGGGGTGCAGTGCCTGAGGAGGCAGAGAGGGCCACTGGGGCACTGTGTTCTGTTCTCTCTGAGGGTCCAGCAGCTGTGACAGGGGAAGGAGGCCCCACTGCAGGCAGCAGACCTTGCTGAGCTGGCTGGGGTGGAAGAGCATGAAGGGACATGTCACTGAGCAAACATGAGATACACCTGAAGAACCTCAAATAAATGGGAAGGCTATAGGGGAGAGATGGTGGGATGAGGGTCTGCAGATACACAATTAATGTTCATGGGTTCCATCTGAACCCACAGGCTGCTGAGGTACAGGAACGTCTGAGTGGTATCAATATGGAGCCAAGAGGATTAAAAATATATATGATTTTTTCAGTGAATGCTGGAACTGTGCTTGTAGATGGCTGTGATGAAAATAATAATAATGAGACCCTGTATTTTTATAGTGCTATAAATTTTAAGATGTACTTGTATATGCTTTCTCTTATTTGAGCTCCTCACTAAGCTTATAAGAGGATCTGGGACCCTCCATTTTGCAGATGAAGAAACTGAGGCATAGAGTAAAGATATCTAAGTCTGTTCCGGGTGCATGACCCAGTTTGAACCTCGGTCTGTATCCCTCCACATCCAGTGCTTCTTCCACTAGATAAAGCCATTGTATTGCACAACTGGAATGGCACCCCTGGAGTTATGCCATGTGTACCACAGCTGGTACACTTAACAAAGGTGGCCCTGCCACCAGGCTACATGATGCCACAAGAATGGAATAACTTAAGTGTACTCCTGGCTGCAAACTAACAATTCTCATCTTATTTTCAGAGTGGTGTGTGTATGTATGTTTCAGAAGACAAGGCTTGTCATTGGTTTTACCCCAAGTATTTGGCATGCAGGGAGGTACTATGAAGGTCATGGGGAGGTCATATGAGGCTGTGCATGTATGTGTGTGCATGTGTGTGCGTATGAGCGTGTGTGTATGTGCATGTGCCTGTGCTAGCGTATGTGTACATTGCCTACTGTGGACTCCTCCCCACTGCTCCACATCTGGAAGGACACGTGGGTTCCATACTGGTGGTCTTGGTCTGGCAATCTAAATAATAATGGTACTCTCCACTGAAGCCTGCTGTCATTCTTAATATATTGTGGAAGATGTGAGCCTCCCAGATTTTACCCTACTTGGCAACTCCTGGGACACTCTCCCTTTCTGTGTTTGGCTGTCACAAATCACCCCCATTGCTCTTGGCTAGGCTTAGGTGGACCAGCCATGATAGAATCTTCAGGGAGGGTCAGTAGTGGGGCCATGCAGTGGTTTGGGCGCCTTTGGCTCCCTATAATTTCCTTCAGCCCCCTGAGTAAGCCATCCTAAATAGATACGCAATGTAAGTAAAAAAACAGGCTTGTTATGCAAATGCAGCTTCAAGAGAAATCTCTTAGCACCTTCCCTGCCTAGCAGAATGTTGCCCTTCAGTTTATCCTACATAGAAATGTATTTCTTCCTCCTTATCCCTGCCCTCCTGGGTGCTCCCATGGCTGTTTGTGCCTCCAGGGTGATGCTGTCCGCTGTATCTGAGAGACAACCGCATGTTTGCCACATCTCTCCTTCTGGATCCCAAGCTTCCTGGGGGCAAGGCTGTCTCTTATTCATGTCCAAATTCCCCACATTCTATAGGATCCCCATAGCAGGTACTCATTCAACCAACATTAGTCGACTTGAATAAGAATATGGTATCCACAGCTCCAATACCATCTCAGCCCAATCCTTGTCACTGAGAGGCTGGCACCACAGCTGATGTTCTAATCTAACCCTGCCCTCTCCCAGGCTTCAAGATATCTGTCCGCTATTCTTCATATAGGGAAAAATAATGGGGTATGAGAGGATTGCTTCTTGCTCTCCCGTGCCCTGTTGACACTCACCACTTTTGGTCCTGCTGACTTGTCTTCTCCTCGAATCCCCCCTTGCATTACAGGGCTTTGGGACCACGGAAAGACACCCTTCTCTGGCTGAAGTCTGCGTCCCCCCTCTGGTACCTACAAATGCCATTCTTGGGGACCTGGTTCTGTAATTATCACTCTCCCTTAACGTGCATAATCTCCTATCTAGGTCTCATCTCAGTAAAGCTAGATCAGAGCTCTCAACCTTGGCACCACTGACATTTTGGACTAGATAAATCTTTATTGTGGGGCTGTCCTATGCATTATTGGATGTTTAGCAGTAACCCTGGCCTTTACGTAGTAGGGTCTGCCTCTCCCTCCTTCAGTTATGACAAAAAAAATATCTCTAGACATTGCCAAATATCCCCTGGGCGGCAGAATTATCCCCGGGCAAGAACCACTGTTCAAGTCTAACTGATATTTCATAAAAATAGATGAACAGCATTGAGCCTAGACATTGGGAGTCCAACGAACTGGCACTTGGGAGTGCTCACCAGCTGTGTGCTGGGAAGGGGATGAGCTGAGCCTCACTGCAGTTTTCTCCTGATAGTAGGAAAGAGGCACGGACATCACATGCCACTGTCATGGGCTATTGATATCCTCCAAGTAAAGTCTTTGCTCTGATTCCTGTCTTACTGGAAGACTTTAAAATGACCTTTCATAAGGTAATTACCTTGAAAGGGTCAGCCAGTTTTCCTCAAACCCCATCTTCCCTACTCCTCATTATCTCCAGACTTATATAATGCCCCAGGGATCCAATTACAAAGTCAACCCCAGAAAGAAGACTTTCATAACTAAACAATTGCAAAATTTTGCTAGCTTATGTCAGCAAATATTGTGAATACTTTTGGAAATGGATGCTGAGGGTACTAGACCAAGGATAAAGAATATAACTTTAGATCAAACTGGATTTACTCACATGAATCACTTATCAGAGCCTCTGGGTTCAATCTACTAGTTTTAGCAGCTGGGAGTGTTTCTAAATGTTTGCTTCATTGGTTGATTAAAACTCCACTTTAATGGTGGCCTTTATTTTTTAAAGTTGATAGGCCAGAAGTTCTTTGGTGTAATATAGAGCATGGAAGCCAAAGCTTGGGAAATAGGCATGTTGGAGGGGACTTACAGTGTGATCTGTTCCCCCACACTCTAACTATATCTTTCCAGAAGTCCCAGAGATCACCCCCTTCACCAAGGCTTTGAGAAATGTGTTGATTGGTAAGGAGAATGTCAGCACATTTTAAAGGTACTGTGGGGACTACAAACTCTAGGTCAGGGAATCTAATGAGAAACACTGCCATTGAAATATAATCCCTGTTTTACATGGGGAGACCAGGAAACTGGGATGGCAGAGGCCAAGTAACACTACTTAACTATCAGAGGCAAAGCAAGTATGGCTACCATTATCAGCATCAAAATCAGTAGGTAAATCAGGATAAACAACAAGCAACAGTCTTTATAAGAAGACTAATTCACTGGTTCTCAAACTTTCGTGTATACCAGAATTACTTGGAAGGCTTGTTAAACCACAGAGATGGCTGGGTCCCATCCCCAGAGTTTCTGATATAGTAAGTATGCATGGAATCTAAGCATTTGATTTACTAACTAATAATCTCCCAGGTTATATTGATACAGCTGGTCCAGGGACACTATGAGAACCATTGATCTCATTTGATCTTCAGTCCTGAGAACCAGTGTAGATAAGGAGACCATAAAGATATGACTTAATTTGTAAATCCTTCCCCCAACTCAAAGAATTATGAAGAAAGCCTTTACCTGAGTCACCACAAAAGACTCACTCTCTCCCACTCTATTCCCAGGTTGAGTCAATTTACAGCTAAGAGCCCCTTGAATGGAGATAGGCTGGGACCACTTACTGAAGGACCAGGCAATCATCAGACATGTACTTTATTCATAATTATTATACTTTATTCATAATATTTATACGTAATATTATAAATGTTTGAAAGACCTATATGCTGAAAACCATAAGACATTTTTAAAAGAAATTGAAGAAGACACAAAGAAATGGAAAGACATTCCGTGCTCATGGATTGGAAGAATCAACATAGTTAAAATGGCCATATTACCCAAGGCAATATACAGATTTAATGCAATCCCCATCAAAATCCCAGTGGCATTTTTTAAAGTAATAGAACAAAAAATCATCAGATTTGTTTGGAACCACAAAAGATCCCAAATAGCCAAAGTAATCCTAAGAAAAAGGAATAATGCTTGAGGTATCACACTCCCTGACTTTAGATTGTACTAAAGAGCAACAATAATCAAAACAGCATGGTATTGGCAGAAAAACAGACACATAGACCAATGGAATAGAACTGAGATCCCAGAAATAAAACCACATAAATATGGACAGATAATCTTTGACAAAGACGCAAAAAACATACAATGGAGAAAAGAGAACCTCTTCAATAAATGGTGCTGGCAGAATTTGATAGCCACGTGCAAAAGAATGAAACTGGACTGCTATCTGTCACCATATACCAAAATTAATTCAAAATGGATCAAAGACTTAAGCATAAGACCTGAAACAATAAACTGCATAGAGACAAACATAGGTACTAAACTTATGGACCGTGGGTTCAAAGAGCATTTTATGAATTTGACTCCAAAGGCAAGGGAAGTAAAAGCTAAAATAAATGAATGGGACTATATGAAACTTAAAAGCTTCTGCACAGCAAAAGAAACCATCGACAAAATAAAGAGGCAACCAACTGAATGGGAGAAGGTTTTTGCAAACAGTGCCTCCGATAAGGGGCTAGTATCAAAAATATACAAGGAACCCATATAACGCAACAATAAAAAACCAAACAACCCAATTGAAAATTGGGCAGAGGACTGAAGAGACATTTCTCCAAAGAGGACATACAAATGGCCGATAGACATATGAAAAAATGCTCGACATCACTAATCATCAGAGAAATGCAAATAAAAACCACAATGAGATATTCACCTGGTTAGAATGGATATCATCAATAAGACAAATAGTAATAAGTGTTGGAAAAGCTGTGGAGAAAAAGGAACCCTCATACACTGTTGCTGGGAATGCAGATTGGTGCAGCCACTGTGGAAGGCAGTGTGGAGGTTTCTCAAAAAATTACGAATAGAATTACCATATGACCCAGCAATCCCTCTCCTGAGTATCTACCCAAAAAATCTAAAAACATTTATCCATAAAGACACGTGTGCTCCAATGTTCATTGCAGTTTTATTTACGGTGGCCAAGACATGGAAACAACCAAAATGTCCTTCGATAGATGATTGGATAAAGAAGTTGTGGTATTAATATACAGTGGAATACTATTCGGCAGTACGAAAAGATAAAATAGGACCATTTGTGACAACATGGATGGATCTTGAGATTATAATGCTAAGCGAAATAAGTCAGATAGAAAAAGTAGAGAACCATATATTTTCACTGATATGTGGTATATGAACCCAAAACAACAAAAGAACAAGACAAGTAAATGAGAAACAAAAACTCACAGACACAGACAATAGTGTAGTGGTTACCAGAGGGTAAGGGGGTGGGGGGTGTTGGATGAGGGTAAAGGGGATCAAATATATGGTGATGGAAGGAGAACTGACTCTGGGTGGAGAACACACAATGTGATTTATAGAGGATGTAATGCAGAATTGTATACCTGAAATTTATGTAACTTTATTAACAATTGTCACCCCAATAAACTTTAATTAAAAAAATGTTTATGATATAATATATTCTAACAAAATATTGCAAAATATTTATAATATAATATTATTATATTTGTAATCATCAAACATGTACTTTCATACCATAGTTTCTCCAAAAGATCCTGTGATCACTTACCTACTCTATACAGGACATTAGACACTGTCTCTGAACAACACTAATTTCCAGAGACCCTCTAATCCACTCTAATCCAGTCATAGTGGAGGCTAATCAGAGTCATGTGATAAATGGAGATTTAACTTGAGTTCTGCCTCACAGTAGGCTCATGGAGACCCCCATAGCTATTTCCCTAGCGTCTTAGCATATCATTGGCATACATTTACTCAACAATACTCAGAATACCCTCATTAGGTCCTTGACCAATAGGATAGGACTATTCTAGTTAGAAGAGCCAATTAGAAACTGCCAGCTCTCCCCCTTCGTACTAAAACAGTAAATAAAAAGCAATGTCTCATCCTTGTTAAAATCAAAGAACATAAATGCCATCATTATGGACCTGAAAAGATATAGGGGTGGGATGACTTGCACATTCTCATTTGATTGCCATTTTAGCCAATATTCAAAATGAAGATTTTCGATTAATGACAGCAATTATTTGAAAGCTTAATCAGGGAATACTTACAATTGCATCTATTGTTCTATATGTTTGTTTTTTTTTTTACTAAAGCAAATATACACATTGCACGGCATCAGCATGCAGCTCTAATTCTCCATCCTCCACGAACAGAAAATATCTAAAGAAGTTAGCCTTCACCTAGTGAGGAGAGCTGTATACTTTCAGTGTATTGCTCAGGGTGACATCAACTCCCTGTCCTTGTGCCACAAGTCAGTCTTCAGTGACCTTAATGATTTCATCATCTCACAGAAGAGCATGCTGTTCCACTATAGTAATGAAATAGACACCAGGGAGCAAAAAGTTGCTGGAACTCGATGTGTATTGCTATGGTTGAGGATGCCAGATGTTGGGAGAGAAACCCATGAATACTAGGCTCAACACCTCAGGGAACTTTTTTGAGGGTCCAGTAGTCTGGGGCACATTGGGATAACTTTAAAATCTGAAGGCTTGTTGTTGCATCTTGTAACCCCTACCAGTAAGGAAAAAAAAAAAAAAAACGCTTAGTGGAAATGTTTGGTTTGTGTAGAAAATGTATACATTTGGGTACTCTGCTTCTACTCATTACCTCTCGAAAGACAGCAGCTTTGAATGGAAGCTGGAACAGAGATTTTCTCCAGCTGGTCAAGGTTGAAGTGGCAGAGCAACAATGCTCAAAGTACTAGTATTTGTGGCAAGTTGTGATGTCAAACGAAGCCTATAGAAAGTCCCAGTGGGATTATCACAGAGGAGATCTCTAAAGTTTTAGAGCAAGTAAAGGAGCTATTAACCTTTGAAAAATATCTCTTGCTTGCTAGTATCCCTGTTAGGGACCAATGGTGGGACAAAAGATAACTACTCATATATGGTCTCAGCTCTTCAGAGTTATATTTTCTTTCTATATTTCCTTCCTTATAGTGTCATGCTTATATTTTAACTAGTTTTCTTCTTTTCTCTCCCCCATTATTTGGCACAGAATGAGTTTATAGTAGTTTCCTTTATAATCTAGTCCACAGAATATTATAGAGATTATAGAATATCAATACAGGTATTCTTCTAGAAATAGAAAACGCCCATTCAGAGTTCCAGAACATGAGCTGGAGGTAGCACCTGATGAGATTTGGTGTTATCTTTTTGAGGAAGGAGTGAGAGACTGCATGGTTATATGAGGGACAGCTGAATTATTTTAGGCAGGAGCATTTAAGATGAAGAAGAGTGTGTGTTAATGTTGGACAGACAAAGGGGTGGACAGTGGTGGGCATTTGTCAGTCCTACTAACAACATCTCAAACTCCTTAGTGATTCTCAAACCAAGTGTGGTACCTAACATTCAGTGGCTGAAGCAGAGCGTCCTTACCACACCAGTTCTGAGGCATGATCTGGGGACTTTCTCTTGGCTACGTACTCAAACTTGATTCTATAGCCATTCATGATTCCAAATGTTATCCAGTACTATTTTAATGAATTCCTTTTGTACTTAAATCCATTTGCATAGTCATTTTCTACTGCATCTAACTGAAAACCTTAACCAATCTTCTCACTACAACAAAACTTCTGGCCATGATAATAAGGAAGGGGATTCCTTGGATAGTGGATACAAGCATTCCTGTCCTGTCAATGGGATATCTCCCAATGAATATTAAATAAATTGACATTCTAATGCAAACATTGATCTCTTGTAAGTTTGGTTAGCATATATCCATCTCTGCTGAGCCAAGTCTCCTCTGGGCACACTAATAAGATCCAGTAACTTTGTGACAGCCAACTATGAGGTTCTGTCTTAATGGTTACCACTGATCCCTTGTGATCTCTGTCTCTTTCCTCCTCAGCTCAAAAATCCTGCCATCATCCACCTCCTAGCGCTCACATCTCTATGGAACATTCACATGCATTTCCTCAACAAGGCAGGCAGGCAGGCATTTTTATCTTCAATCTAGAGACAAAAGAATTAAAGTGAAGGGAAACAGTCAAACATCTAGACACAAAAGAACTAAAGATAAGAGAAGAAGATACATTCAACCAGCTAGTGAGAAGCAGATCAGAACCCAGAACTTGAGACTTTGGACTCCTAGACTATCCTACTGCAGTGAGTGCTCAGCCTCACTTACCTGATTCACAGGAGCCACAGAGATGGAGGGATGCTGCGTCTGGAGCTAACGCCTTCCACGTCCATTAATGAACACCTGTAGAGATCATGGGAGAGACCTAAGTGAATATAATTCATTTCTCCATGGCTTGAGAGTTTCTACATCTGTGTCTTATGCTTGTTTTGTTTGTGTTTGCATTGTTTTGAGCTCCTAAGTTGTGTTTACACTGCTGTCTGATATCTATATTTTTATTCTCATGGAACATTATGGTTGCTTTTCCCATAGCCAGATTCACACAAATGTGAATGTATTGTTCACCAGTGCCCTGGAATTCTCACACTGAGCCCATGCATAATATGGGAGATTTCACTCTTTCCAGAACATGCAATAGTGAAGCACAGAGATAAGCTGGTTCAAAGGGATTCTGTGGCAGCTAGTGGCAGATTTTTTTAACTTCTTCACAGATGACTTATTATTAAGTAGATCACCAAGATTGATAAATTATACAGATCACCATGGGAACAAAGTTCTTATGAAAATAAACCTTTCATTGAGAGGTTCCTTTTTTGAGAGCACACAGAAAAGGAGCCTTAACCCTCTGGACTGTTCAGTTGCGTGCTGTGCATATATATTTTCATCCCTTTAAGTTTGCTTTCAACTCCCACTATACAACTTTTTTCTAGGACCCACCTCAGTAAATTAAACTGAAATTGTCACTTACTTTACTTTGTCACACCATCTGAAATTTACCAGCAGACCCTATTGCTTACATTACCCTTTCAGAAACTTACAACACCAAAATATTTATTTCCTTATGTTACTCTTACATAGTAAATCATTTCTAGGTTTTTTTTTATATTGCTGATAATTCAAAATCAAAATGAATAGGCTTCTATGGTGCATGAACTAGTATTCATCTTCTAAAGAGAATAAATCAAGGTATTCTAGCAGCTTTCACCTTTGCTATTCCCTTTCTATGGCAATGCTATTCATTCATTCATTTGTTCATTCATGCAATCATTCATTCAGTTGGTTCAATCATTCATTCAATCATCTGTTAAGGATTCAGCCCTATATAAATGTCATTAATTGTGTTTTAAAAGAAGACAGCATGACCCCTTCTAATCAGGAGCCTACTACCTAGTTAGGTTGTGAGACGTAACTAGAGATTATATGGAACATAATGTAATTATATAAACACGTCCATATGCATTCTGAGAAATACAAGTGGTCTGTGCATTCTGTAACATGATATACAAGAAAAGGTACATCCTTTTAATTTTTGGCAAAAGTGAACAATTTCCTCAGCTGACAGAATTCTTGAGGATCTAGAATAGGTTCAATTGCTTGAACTGCTCACTGATTGCTGACAACTTTTGTTATGTGTTGGCCATGAGTTCTCTGTCAACGGTCCTGGGGATGCAGACCTTCCTAACTCAGCTGGTGGTCTCCCACTTTCCTGCTAACTGCTTAACTAGCACTAGGGAAGGCAACCTTCCCAACCATGTGGCAGATGATGACAGAAGGAGAGCAGACCACAGAACCTCATCTCCATGAAATGCAGCAAGACCACATGGCAGTTTCCAATCAGAGGGGACTACTTACTAAAAAGGAAAGGAATCATCTATATGGCGGAATCTATTAAGAATCTTTTTTGGTATCTTCTAGATCAATTTCATTTTTAGGTTTACATTAAATATTAGCAATTCTCTTAACAGAAAGTATTATTTGAGTTATCTGAAATTGACATAGATAGAAGTGGGAAGATTATATATTCACATTTGAGGATTTTAACCACAAGTTTTAGATAGAAAACTTATTAGTTTAAATGGAGCCTTAAATAGCCCTAATATATTCTCCTCCAATATTATGGGTAATATGTTACTTTTATTTTTTATCTCATCAGCCATCTTCTTTTCTCTACCCAAAGTTCAAGTCAAACCACAGAGTATGTTAAACAGGCTGTGGTTTACCATTTGAGCCTGTGTTTCTTTGTTAGGATTGACTCATCTAGCAAGACTAAATTGTTTCAGATCTAGAATCTATTTTTTTCATACAAGAAAGTCTGTTCATTTCTATATAGTCTTCCTGAAAATGGAGATAGGGCCCTCTTCTCTCAGTCTTTCCTTGCAAATGACCTCGGAGAACCCATAGCACATACCATAGTTCCAATAAAGTTGAAGTCTGCTATCTGTCATCTATCTATCTATCTATCTATCTATCTATCTATCTATCTATCTATCTATCTATCTATCATCTATCTGTCTGTCTGTATGTCTATCTATCTGTCATTATCTACCTATCATCTATCTGTCTGTCTGTCTGTCTGTCTGCCTGCCTGTCTGTCTATCTATCTATCTTGTCTGTTCGTCCATCTTTCCATCCTGCACTCAAACACGTATTGATCACTCCCCAAGCCATGCCAAGCATAGTGTTGGGCACAAAGGTACACAGATGAATACATGGAAACAGAAGTAATAGTGTAGTAGGGGAGATAGACAGGTAAACAGACTAATTAAAATACTGTATAGGCATGTGTTTTTAACTGTATTTTCACCCTTGTATTTCTGCTATTGAGAATGGTGCCTAGCACAGAGTAGGCACTCAAATACTAATTGGAGCAGAGTGAGTGAAAGGGAGACATGTGGATGAGGCCAGAGACATTCAGGGTGGGGCTGGGTGGATGCGGTATAGACAGTGAGAGGCTCTGTAAGGACTTTGGCATTTACTCTGAGAAAGATGGGAAGCCATAGGAAAGATTGGGCAGAGGAGTGTCATGATCTGACTTAAATTTGAAAAAGATCCCTTTGGTTGCTGTGGGAGAACAGATAGCAGGGGTCACAGGAAGAAGCAGCAAGAACAGTTAAGAGGCTATTGCAATAATCCAAAGGTGAGATTATGAGGCTTGAACCAGAGGTGGAGGTAGTGAGCAGTGGTCAAATCTGGATTTTGAAGGTATAGCTGATGGGATTTTCTGATGGATTTACTGTGGGCGGTGAAAGGAAGAGAAAAAAAGAGTCAGTGATGACTAAGCTATTTGACCTGAGAAGGCAGAAGAATGATGTACCAGAACCCCAATATCTACTAGCCAGCTCCTTACTTTCTTGAGGTTTCTGTTTAAATTCCCCCTTAGCAGAGAGGTCTTCCCTGACCATGTGTAGTGATCATTATGGCTATTCACATATGCTTGGTTCTCTCTCCTCTCAGGAAGATGTAGGATTGTTCTTCCATGTCCTCTTTTTTTTTAATGTAATTAAAATTTATTGAGGTGACAATTGTGAGTAAAGTTACATAGATTTCAGGTGTACAATTCTGTAATACATCACCTATATATCACATTGTGTGTTCACTACCCAGAATCAGTTCTCTTTCCATCACCATATATTGGATCCCCTTTACCCTCATCTACAATCCCCTTGCCCCCTTACCGTCTAGTAACCACTAAACTATTGTCTGTGTCTATGATTTTTTGTTCCTTCATTTGTGTGTCTTGTTCTTTTGTTGTTTTCAGTTTTATATACCACATATCAGTGAAATCATATGGTTATCTGCTTTTTCTATCTGACTTATTTTGTTTAGCATTACAATCTCAAGATCCATCCATGTTGTCACAAATTGTACTATTTCTTCTTTTCTTATGGCCAAATAGCATTCCTTTGTGTATATATACCACAACTTTTTTATCCAATCATTTATTGAAGGACACTTTGGTTGTTTCCATGTCTTGGCCATCGTAAATAAAGCTGCAATGTACATTGGAGAACACATGTCTCTATGGATAAATGTTTTCAGATTTTTTGGTTAGATACCTAGGAGAGGGATTGCCAGGTCATATGGTAATTCTATTCTTAATTTTCTGAGGAACCTCCACACTGCCTTCCATAGTGGCTGCACCAATCAGCATTCCCACCAAAAGTGTATGAGGGTTCCATTCCCTCCACTGCCTCTCCAACACTTGTTGTTTGTCTTGTTGATGATAGCCCTTCTAACTGGTGTGAGGTGATATCTCGTTGTAGTTTATATTTGCATTTCTCTGATGATTATTGTTGTTAAACATTTCTTCATATGTTTATTTGCCATTTGTATGTCTTTTTTTCGAGAAATGTCTATTCAGGTTCTCAGTCCATTATTTAATTGGATTTTTGTTTTTTTGTTGTTGTTGAGTTGTATGAGTTCTTTATATATTTTTGATTCTAGCACCCTATCGGAGGCACTGTTTGCAAAAAATCTTCTTCCATTTGGTTGTTTGACTCTTTATTTTGTCGATGGTTTCTTTTGCTGTGCAGCAGCTTTTAAGTTTGATATAGTCCCATTCATGTATTTTAGCTTTTACTTCCCTTGCCTTTGCGGTCAAATTCATAAAACGCTCTTTGAACCCAAGGTCCGTAAGTTTAGTACCTATGTTTTCTTCTATGCAGTTTATTGTTTCAGGTCTTATACTTAGGTCTTTGATCCATTTTGAATTAATTTTGGTACATGGTGACAGATAGCAGTCCAGTTTCATTCTTTTGCACGTGGCTTTCCAATTTTGCCAGCACCATTTTTTGAAGAGGCTGTCTTTTCTCCATTGTATGTTTCTTGCTTCTTTGTCAAAAATGATCTGTACATATTTATGTGGGTTTATTTCTGGGTTCCAAATTCTATTCCATTGGTCTGAGTGTCTGTTTTTCTGCTAATACCATAATGTTTTGATTATTGTTGCCCTGTAGTACAAGCTAAAGTCAGAGAGTGTGATGCCACCAGCATTGTTCTTTTTTCTTAGTATTGCTTTGGCTACTTGGGGTCTTTAGTGGTTCCATACAAATCTGATGATTTTTTGTTCTATTTCTTTAAAAAATGCCATTGGGATTTTGATGGGAATTGCATTATATCTTTATATTGCTTTGGATAATATGGCTATTTTAACTATGTTGATTCTTCCAATCCATGAACATGGAATGTCTTTCCATTTCTTTGTGCCTTCTTCAATTTCTTTTAAAAATATCTTATAGTTTTCAGCATATAGGTCTTTCACATCCTTGGTTAAGTTTATTCCTAGGTATTTTATTCTTTTTGCAATTGCAAAAGGAATTGGTATTTTTCTTTTTATTTCTTTTTCTGAGATTTCATTGTTAGTATATAGGAATGCAATGGACTTTTGTACTTTGATTTTGTGTCTGGCAACTTGACTGTATTCATTTATTTCTAATAGCTTTTTGGTGGAGTCTTTCGGGTTTTCTATATATAGTATCATGTCATCCACAAGAGGGACAATTTAAATTATTCATTCCCAATTTGGATGCCTTTTATTTCTTTCTCTTGCCTGATTGCTTTGGCGAGGACTTCCAACACTATGTTGAAAGCAGAGGTGATAGGGGACAGCCCTGTCGTGTTCCTGAATGTAGAGCAAAGGGCTTCAGTTTTTCACTGTTAATTATGATATTAGCTGAGGGTTTGTCACATATGACCTTTATTATGTTAAGGTCTTTTCCTTCTATATTTTATTAAGTGTTTTAATCATAAATGAATGTTGTATCTTGTCAAACGTTTTTTCTGCACCTATTGATATAATCATATAATTTTTGTCCTTTGTTTTGTTTATGTGGTGTATCACGTTGATTGATTTGCGTATGTTGAACCATCCTTGTGTCCCTCGGATGAACTCCACTTTGTTGTGATGTATATAATCTTTTTAATGCATTATTGCATTTGATTTGCTAGAATTTTGTTTAGGATATTTGCATCTGTATTCATCAGAGATATTGGTCTGTAATTTTCTTTTTTGTTTGTTATCCTTACAAGGTTTTGCTATCAGGGTAATGTTGGCCTCATAAAATGAGTTAGGGAGTACTGTCTCTTCTTCAATTTTTTTGGAAGCATTTGAGTAGGACAAGTATTAGATCCTCTTTGAAGGTTTGGTAGAATTCACTAGTGAAGCCGTCTTGTCCCAGACTTTTGCTTTGGGAAGGTTTCGGGAGACTGACTCAATTTCCTTACTGGTGATTGGTCTATTTAGATTTTCCAGTTC
Organism: Rhinolophus sinicus; assembly: GCF_036562045.2. Classification (NCBI taxonomy): domain Eukaryota; kingdom Metazoa; phylum Chordata; class Mammalia; order Chiroptera; family Rhinolophidae; genus Rhinolophus; species Rhinolophus sinicus. Next base: position 88,115,707 of record NC_133754.1, read on the forward strand.
TTCCTGATTCGGCCTAGGAAGGCTATATGTTTCTAAGAACATGTCCATTTCTTCTAGGGTATTAAATTTTGTGGCATAAAATCCTTCATAGTATTCGTGGATAATCCTTTGTATTTCTGTGTCATCTGTGGTAATTTCCTCTCTTTCATATCTGATTTTGTTTATCTGTATCTTTTCTATTTTTATTTTGGTGAGTCTGTTTGTCAATTTTATTAACCTTTTCAAAGAACCAGCTCTTTGCTGCATTAATTTTTTCTATTGGTTTTTTCTCTATTTCATTTATTTCTGCTCTGATTTTTATTATTTCCTTCCTTCTGATGATTTTGGGTTTCATTTGTTCTTTTCCTAGTTCTTTAAGGTGTAATGTGAGGTTGTTTATCTGGGTTTTTCCTTCTTTCTTGAGATAGGCTTCTAATGATATAAATTTCCCTTTTAAAACTGCATTCGCTGTATCCCAAACATTTTGCTAGGTTGTATTTTCATTCTCATTTGTTTTTATGTATCTCTTGACCTCTCCTATTTCTTCTTTGACCCAGTCATTCTTTAAAAGTATGTTGCTTAAGCTCCACGTATTTGTGGTGTTTCCTGCTTTCTTTTTGCAGTTGACATCCAATTTCAAAGCCTTGTGATCAGAGAATATGCTTGGTATGATTTCAATCTTCTTAAATTTGCTGAGGTTAATTTTATGTCTCAATATGTGGTCTATCCTTGAGAGTGTTCCATGTACACTAGAAAAAATGTATAGTCTGGTGTTCTAGGATGAAGTGCTCTATAAATGTCAATTATGTCCATTTCATCTAATGTGTCATTTAGGGCTGCTATTTCTTTATTTATTTTCTGTTTAGATGATCTAGCCATAGCTGTCAATGATGTATTTAGGTCCCCTACTAAAATTTTGTTTTGGTCAATTTCTCCCTTTAGCTCTGTTAGTAGTTGCTTGGTATATTTTGGTGCTCCCTGATCGGGGGCATAAATATTGATGACTGTTATGGTTTCTTGTTGTATAGTTCCCTTTATCACTATGAAATGTCCATCTTTGTCTCTTGTTACCTTTTTAATCCTGAAGTCTGTTTCATCTGATATCAGTATGGTACACCTGCTTTTTTCTGAATACTATTTACTTGGAGTGTCAGTTTTCACCCTTTCACTTTGAGTCTGTATTTGTCCTTGTAGCTGAGATGTCTCTTGCAGGCAGCATATAGTTTGGTTTAGGTTTTAGATCCAATCTGCTACTCTGTGCCTTTTTATTGGTGAATTCATTCCATTTACATTTAGGGTGATTATTGATATATGAGAATTTCCTATCATTTTATCTCTGGTTTCCTGGTAGGTTGGTGTTTCCCTTGTTTCCTTGCCTTTTTGTTGCTGTCTATTATTTCAGTGTGGTGGTATTCTATGATTTTTCCCTTTATTTCTTTTTTTATGTTATATATTTCAGTTCTGGATTTCTTTTTGAGTGGTTACCATTAAGTTTATGTAAAGGAAAGTTTCATATTTAGAGTGTTCCATTTTCCTCAGTATGCTTTCTTTCTCTATTCCCTTGTGCTGGTTCAGATCTTTACTCTCTCCTCTTTTATGTTTTTGTTGTCACAAATTATCCCTACTTGTGCTGTGTGTTGATTCCTGTGCTGCAATAGCAAATTGTCTTTTTCTTCTTTTTTTAAGTATTTTTTTTTTCCTTCTTTACCCTGTATGTTATGTTTAAGTGTATAGTGTTCTATTTGGTTTAGGAGTTGCCATTTCCTGCTTCTGTCTGTTCGTAATACTACTCATGGTTTTGTATGATTTTGTTTTTTGAATAGCCTGATTTTGTTCAGGTTGAATAGCCTCCTTCAGTATTTCTTATAGTGCAGATCATGTGTTAGAAAATTCCCTCAGCTTCTGTATGTCTGGAAAGGTCTTTATTCCTCTTTCATATCTAAAGGATATCTTTGCTGGATATATTATTCTTGGCTCATAATTTCTCTCTTTCAATAGTTTGAATATTTGAGTCCACTCCCTCCTGGCTTGTAGAGTTTCTGCTGAAAAATCTGATGATAATCTAACGGGCTTTCCTTGTAGTTATTGCCTTATTTTCCCTGATTGCCTTGAGTATTCTTTCTTTGTCGTTAATTTTTGACAGCTTCAATACAATGTGCCTTGGAGAAGGCCTGTTTGGGTTGAGGTAATTAGGTGTTCTATTTGCTTCTTGGATTTGAGGATCCAGTTCTTTCCACAAGTTTGGGAAGTTCTCATCAACTATTTGTTTGAATATACTCTCTTTTCCTTTCTCACTTTCTTCTCCTTCTAGTATGCCCATTATTCTTATATTGTTCTTTTGGATAGAGTCAGAAAGTTCTTGTAGAGTTATTTCATTTCTTCTTTCATTTCTCAAGTCTCTCTTTTCCCATCTGTGTCATTTCCAGATTTCTATCTTTGATATCATTGATTATTTCCTCCATCTGGTCAACTCTACTACCTAAGCTGGCTATTTCATTCTTCATTTTTTTAATTGAGTTCTTAATCTCCAGAAATTCTATTTGGTTCTTTTTTTAAATTTCAATCTCTTTGGTAAAACATTCATTTTGTTGTTTGATTGTTTCTGAGTTCATTATACCACTTGTCTGTGTTTTCTTGCATCTCATTGAGTTTTAAGAACAGCTATCTTGAATTCTCTGTCATTTAAGTCACCTATTTCCATATCTTTAAGTTCATTTTCTGGAGACTTTTCATTTTCTTTCTGAGCTGTTTTGTTACCTTGGCTATTCATGGCAATCAATGAATTATTATTTCTCTTTCTAGGCATCTACAGCAGTGGTTTCTGCAACAGGTTAATGAGAAGAGGTCTTTCTTTTGCTTTCCACTAGGTGTTGGTAGAGTGTTTTATTTTCTCTCCTACAGCAGCCTTGTATTCTCTCTCATGTTGTAATGAGAATAAATATTTTCTCTGCACTTTTCTGGCTTCTCACACAATGGGGGGATTCCCTGGAAGGCAGGCTTCTCCTCTGTGAACAGCTCACCTGGATCATAGGGCACCACCTCCGTGGGGGGATGTGGAAAGCTTCTGAAGTTTCAAAGCTCTTCCTGCACCAGATTCAGTGTCTGTGTGTTTCAGCAGCTCTGCTTACTCCTGCAGTAATCCTCCCAGATAGGTGAGGACACAGGTGGGGTAAGTTGTGAGAGGTGGCCCAGAGCAATGGTGGTGACTGCCACCACAGCCAGTCCTGTACCCAAGACCCCCTTCCCTTTGCCAGAACTAGCCAATTGGGTTGCGAGTCCATGGCTGGCAGCCACAGTTCTCAGAACTGCAAATATTCTGTTATTTTGATCTAACACTGCTACTGATAGACCCGACTTGGCACTGCGGAGGTGGGTTGAGCTCTGGAAGGATAGGGAGGGGGCAGCTAGGCTCAATGCCTATGCCTTCTGTTCTCTGCTCAGCAGTGAGGGCTTAAACCTCCATTTTCACCCTTCTTCCCTCAGTCTTTGCTCTGAGTTCTCTGCCATGAGTGTTGGGTTCAGCTGCATTATATGCTGATGCCTCAGGCAGGACTGTGGGCCACAAGTGTAGTACTGTGTAGCAGTCCAAGTTCTTCCCTCTCCCACAGCTGTGGTAGTTCCGGGATGCAGCAAGCTCGGAGCACCAAGCTAGGTCTGCGTCCTGTGCCCTCAGGCCCACATCTCCGCACTTCTCACTTTCCTCCCCCCACCTCGCTGAATTTGCCCACCTTTAGATATTTTCAGTTGCTGCCTCTTAGTCTTGCCTGTCTGCTGTGTAGGAAGTCCTTTGTGGAGTTATAGTTCAATTTGTTGTAAATTCTGGGGGTGATTTCAAGAGGCTCACCTCACGCCGCCATTTTTATGACATAATCTTCCATGTGCTCTTTAACTCAGGAATGACCATGTGACTCATTTTGGCCAACAAAATGTGAGCAGGTAGTACTTGTGCCATTTTCAGGTGAAATCCTTAACAGCTGGTACATGCTTCCCCTCATTTTCTGTAGCCTCTGTCAGAGCAATTAGAAACGTTTACTTGGGTCTATTTTTATATTTTTTTCCTTTTTTTAAAGATTTGTTTTTAATTGGGGGAGGGGAACAGGACTTTATTGGGGAACAGTGTGTACTTCCAGGACTTTTTTCCAAGTCAACTTGTTGTCCTTTCCGTCTTAGTTGTGGAGGGCGCAGCTCAGTTCCAGGTCCAGTTACCATTGTTAGTTGCAGGAGGCACAGCCCACCATCCCTTGCGGGAGTCGAGGAATGGAACCAGCAACCTTGTGGTTGAGAGCCCACTGGCCTATGTGGGAATTGAACTGGCAGCCCTTGGAGCTAGGAGCATGGACCTCCAACTGCTTGAGCCACTGGGCCGGCCCCGACTTGGGTCTATCTTTAGACTGAGGAACGTAGAGCTAAGCCCCAGCTGACCTTCAGTGATCATGTAGCATTAGCTAGAAGCAAATTTTTGTTATAAACCACTAAGATTTTGGGGGTTGTTTGTTATTGTAACATGATCCAGCCTATCCTGACTGATACATCACCCTAAATATAATACTCTCAACTGCTTCCCCAGTTCCCCACCGCCCTCAATTTTACCACCTCCTAACATAGAATATATTGATTTCTCTTTCTTTGTTTTTAATTTTCTCCTTTTTATTTGAATGAATTCTCCATAAGGACAGAGACCTTGTCTGATGTGTTTGCTGTGGTGTCTAGCCCTTAGAATAGTATTTGGTTTGTAGCAGATGATACAGAAATACTTGTTCTGTGAATGAGGAAAAGCCGGGGCTATCAGTGAGCACTTTTACAAAACAGAGAGTATTGAAGCTGTATCTCCACGAATGCCTAGGAATGTATCAAGAAGAGGAAATAGCCTATCGAAAGACCTGGCATGTTCAGGGAACTCTAAGAAGTTCAGCATCTTTAGAATGTAGGGTGAGTATAGACAGTTGTGGAAGGAATTGAGGTTTGGGGAGATGGAGTGATGAAAGATGCAACTAGAGAGATAGGTTGTATCCAGTTTATGGAGGAGCTTCTATGCCCTACTAATATCCTTGGACTTTATTTTTTGAGCAGTGAAGAGCCAATGAAGTTTTTAAATCAGGAAGTAAAAAGATCAGTTTTGATTCTGCCCAAACAAGTTACTTTCAGGGAGCAATCTCTGATCAACTAATATTTTCATTTCTATTTGCCCACTGCAGCTATGTCACCTTTCATCAAATCATTTATCCATCTTTTCCCAACAGATGTTTACTACTTTCTATGAGCAATGTACTACGGAAGGTGCATGGGAAACAAACAGAAGCAAACGACACTGCTTGGCTTAAATGAGCTTCCCTAATCTGGGGTTCAAAACTAACAGACATAAAGAGTAATTACGCAAACCAGGTGAGCAAAACCCTGCATTGGGGTCTCTGGCTACTGTGAACTCTTCTTTCCATTGACACATTGACACTTGTTTCACATATGAAATTCTCTGAGGTTTACTTCACCATTTCACATCACTTTCCTCTATAAGAAACCATGATTATCATTGTTATTGTCATCATCATCATATCATCATCACAAAACAGCAAAAGTTAACATTTATATAACACTTTACAGTACACAAATCGCACTGATATCCATTATCTCATTTAATCCTTACAAGAACCCTATGAAGAAGTGTTACAGATGAAAAAACAAAACAAAATGAAACACTAAGTTCTGAGAAGTTGTAACTTGTCCAAAGTCACATACTCAGAAAGGCCTGGAATCTAGGTCATGACGAATAGAGAGAAATCAGAAATTGTCCATGCCCCACTTGCAGATTTTCTCACCTGTAGTTTCCTACTTCATTTGTTTCTCTCTCTGGACACAAATATTTTCTGAGCATCTATGGTGTTTTAGGACTGCAGAAACAGTGGTAAAGAGAACACACATAGCCTCTGCTTTCTTGGAATTTCGTAGGGCTTCATCTGGCTTACCCCACGGGAGCTTTCCTTTCACTGCCACTCCTGGTAAGTTGGTGAGGGAGGCCTTCCTCTCAATTGGTCTGTGCACAGAATGGGCACCCTGCCAGTGTTTCTCCACCTCAGCAACAGCCCCTCTTCATTGGTGCTTTGTTTCCTCCTGGTGGAGCACATACACGTTGGGTTCTGCTGTTCCTGCCCTTGTCTTGCCTCAATAGCCACTAGACAGTAGCTCTCTCTTGCTGGCAGGGGACATTAAGTTGCCTGGCCCTCAGACATCCTAACTATTCCAGGCAATAAGAAAAAGCTCCTTAGAAAGTCTGTGTCACTTATCCTTTTCCTCACCACACCTTCCTCTCTGTGGCCAGAACTATTGGAATCTTGGTAACTTCTAGGGTTAATATGTAGCCAGCCAAGGGGTCGAGTTCGGTCAGGGACTGGAAAGTACGACAGGCAGCCAACAGGCTTATCATTCTGCACTGGAAAAGCCCCACTTGAATGCATTTTGCAATTTTTTTCCTTATGAGTGCCTCTGGGTCAGCAAGCCTAGTTCATTGAGTCAATCCCCAGATTCCCATTTATAACCCTGCTATCTCTTGGTCTTTAGTGTGCCTGTCTTCCTGCTCTTCCAGCCAGGGCTGGGCTGCCTAGAGGGTGCAACATCCTGTTGGTGCCCAATAAATAATTCCTTATCCCTGATAGTCCCTGATCTACTGGAGATGTCTGCAGGCCACAGCACAGCCTGTGGACTTTTCCTCTGCTACCAGAATTCTATCTAAATCCAAAACAGGAATAAAGAATTTGTAACCACGGACTGGACTTTTGATCCCAAACATTAACTTAATGATGGCCAACTGGGCCTGAGTTACCAGTCTATAGTAGGTCTGGCCTAGTGACCTTAAATGACAATAGAAGAGGGGATCTGTGGGTAACAGGGGGATCTGTGGGTGTCTTTGGTTGGGGGGCTTTCACAGTCATCACAGCTGCTGCTCTCTCACCTTGTTTTAATCCATTTACTGACCTTTAGGTGACTTCTGAAGCTAGGAACTGGGAACTCATCTGGATGTCACTGGAAAGCTCCTGACAGGGATAGTGACACAGGTATTTGTGGGCTGCAGACTGTGCCTCTGTCTAATTCTGCTCCAAATAGTCCCTCCACCTATCCACAGGCTTTGCAGTGGGGTTCACCTTCAGCACCTGAAAATTCTCTATCCTTAAATCCTAGCAGCCCAATATTCCCCTGGTGTGGGGCTGAGAAGGGCGAGGGAAGCTGCTCTCAATAGAAACGAAATGATTTCAGACATGGAGAACAAGATGGAAACAGGCAGAGCAGAACATAACTTCCTATCTGGAAAATGAATAACTCCATACCACAGGCAGTAAGAGTGATGGAAGACAGGGATGATGAGAAAGGGAAGATGTGTGTGTTTCTTTCTTTCTTCTTTTTTTTTTAATGCAAGTTACTGTATTTCTGATTATAAAAGTAATACAAACTCAGTGGAGAGTTTGGCAAATGCAAAAAGGAACTACAAAGAAAATACCCATAATAATTGTATATAACATTTCAAAGTGCTGCTTTTGACTTTTTTCTCAGTCTATAAATACATAAATAAAACTCATCTCTTATTTTTGAATATTTAAAATATTTTCTTTCTTTTTTTTAATATTTTCAATTTTACAGTTATACAACTTCGTGGTGAACCTGTTTGTTCGCAAATATGTCTCTAAATTATTTCATAGTGATGTCTTTCTTCGTGACAGAATGAAAACATCTCAAGAGGAGGTGAGAGTGGATGTCTTTTGGCTGGTTCGATGGAGGAGGGGCACCCTGGGAGAATGACCAAAATGTCAGGGTTCATAGAGGTCAAGGTTTTAGTGTAGCTTCTTTCTCTGTGTGCTTACACTACTGCAGTTTCAGACTATTGACCTTGTAGCGTAAAGAATCATATAAAAAATCCATGTGATTCACACTTCCATCCTTTTCACTTTAGCTTCATTTTATGAGTATCTGTCAGTTTGGCCTAAACATTGATTGCCTGGAATGTTATTGTGTGTATTGACAAGCTCTACTAGCGGTCCAACCCTTTTTAATCATAGCATGGGGAGGTGGGAAGCTAAACTTGACATTTCCCGTGCTTTCTTTTAGTTAGGTTTCAGGATGAGGTTTAAAGGCTGCCAATCAGATGTGCTCATGGTAGAATGGGATTTGGAACTGAACCAGGAGGAAGAGGAGGAGAAAAGGAGGAAGCAGGCACTCTTTTGCATTGCAAATAAGGCTCAAGTTTCACCTGCCCACCTCCCCAATCCTCGTTCTTTTCCCACCCCAACACTGCTAACAGATTGAGGTGCATTGTTCCATTCTCCTTTCCGTCCATTTTCCACATATACCTATTCACGTATATTCTATTTTTGTTTTGTTTCTCCAATTTTTTGTGATAAAATGCACATAACATAAAAGTTACCATCTTAATTGTTTTTAAGGATACAGTTCAGTGGTATCAAATACATTCATGATGTTGTGCAACCATCACTACCATCCATCTCCAGTACTCTTTTCATCTTCACAAACTGAAACTCCACACCTATTAAACAATAACTCCCATTCCCTACAGCCCCTGGAAACCATCATTCTACTTTCCATGAATTTGACTACTTTAAGTACCTCATATAAGTGGACTCATACCGTACATGTCTTTGTGTGTCTGGCTTATTTCATTTAACATAATATCCTGAAGTTTCATCCACATTGTTGTGTATGTCAGAATTTCCTTCCTTTTTAAGGCTGAATATTTCATTGTTTATATAGACCACATTTTGCTACTCCATTCATCCATTGGTGGGCACTTGGACTGCTTCTGTGTTGCAGCTATTGTAATCTACTACGAATATGGGTGTACAAATATCTTGTCAAGACCGTGATTGCATGGTATCAATGAGCTGAGGCCTGTAACACTTAGCACAGTCTGGCACATAGTAAACGATGATGGAGGGTGGCTCTTCTTGTTGCTATTGCTATACCTCTCAAAGCTCCTCTGTAGATGGAGTTATTCTATTACAGTCCTTGTGGAATTTCCATCATTTTGTTATTACTGCCAGATTGTCTGCTATTGAAAGGTGCTAACATACTGTGCAGCATTTCTAAACTGGCCCTTTGAAAGGAACCCACCTGATGTGGAGTCCCATCTCATGAAACTACTTGATGCTTTTAGTTTAATATACTGAGTATGTGCATGAGTCCTGTTCAAATTTTTCCTGAAAGAATCACTTTCCTGTGCACTTGAGGTTACCTACACTTTTCAAAGGCTTTCCATACAAGAGGCTACAATTAAGTTAATCTCTTCAGAATGTCTATTTTCAAATGAAGTGAACTGCACTCATTAGTATATTCAGTTTAAGGAAAAGAAATGTATGGCTCCATTGTAAAAAAAGGCTGTTAGAGTAACGCAGGCTGTCATGGCGTGGAGAGAGAATGTGACTAGCGTCAGAGAGTCCCAGGCCGACTCCCTTCCCTGCCTCTTATTAGCAGTGAAAGACCCTTAACATTTCTGAGCCTCAATATTCTCATATTTATATTTACTTCACGAGGTTGTTAAGAAGATTTAACGAGATAATGTGTGTAAGGGCTGGCCACACAGGACAGCCTTAGATAATGTTCATTAATGTCTACCCTTTTAGTCACTTACATGCCCTTCTGAATTAACCATCTGTTTATTGAGTGTCAGCTACATGCTAGTAGGCACTTTATACGAATGTTGTGACCATGGGGGAAACAGACACATCAGAGAGACAGTCCCAACTTCAGAGGGGTTTTAAACTAGTGAGGAAGACAAGACAAGGCTAAGCGAACGCAAGAAAATGATAAGTACAATAATAACATTATGTCCTGGGTTCACATCTCCTAGGAAATAAGAAAGACCTTCACAGAAGTGTCACTTGAGTTGCATCTTGAAGGATGAGAATGAGTTCACCAGGCAGGTAAGAAGGACAGATGTAAAAGCAAAGGTAGAAAGAGCATGGGGTTTTGTATTATAAAACTGATGAGCAGTTCTCTTTCTTCTCTAGAATACCTGGCCCAGAATTCTTACAGTGTCCTTTGGCTCATCTCCATGTTCAAATCTCTGGGTATTGCAAGTCAGTAGAGAAGCTGAGAATGACAAATGCCCATTGCAGACTAGAGCTCACAGCTCCATAAATGAGCCCAGGCCTGTAAGTCTATCTGGAAAATGCTTAGCTCATACTTTTTTCTCTGCTCTCATTTCATGGGGAGAGCTAAGCTAATCACAATGGTGGTGTCTGGCTGTACATAGGTCCTGCCTGTCATTGTTGATCATGTGTATAGAGCATTAATTATGAGCATAAACTGTACGCTAATCATTTTGATAGTTACGTCAGTCATGAATTGGCAGTCATGCCAGAGCATCTCGTGAAAGACGTGACCAGTGAACACCCTAACCATATAACTCCAGAGCAGGGTGGGTGTGACCATCTGGACAGCTCTATCAGACTGCAGATGGGTGCACCGCACCCAGTCTTGAGCGTAAAATCAGAGCTCTCTGATGGCTCATTCCTCAGGCCTCAACTGATGAACTGACAGCCGCACCTGTAGTCATGCCAGATGGAACACTTGAAGCCTCGCTTCCTGACCATCTTACCAGCCTGGCCTGACCCCTGATGCTATCTATGCACCCCAGCACTGAAGGGACTCTCGCTGAAAACCAGACTCTCTTTCATCCTTCTTTCATAAGACTCTGTTTAACTTGCCTAACCCTGTTGCTTGCAAACCTGTGTGACCCTATTGTGTGAAACCACTCTACCTCATCTATTGGAGGGCGTCTTCTGGCCAGAGCCTTGGTGAATGCCCATGGTAAACCGAGTCAGTAGGACTAGATACATGGCTTTATTCTAATAAAGTCTGACATTGTGTAAAGACACAAACATGGGTGAGACTGCTCCTTTGATAGCCACGTCTTGCTCAGGAGAGCATGAGAGATTTTTCTCTCTGGTATCACATCATTTCACCTCATTCCTAAAAGTAGTGCTCAGGTGCTGGGTGGGTAGATACTGCTAATAACAACAAATTAAATGATTCTTCCAGCAACTATAGTAGAAAGTCACCTAGTGGGTAGAAAATTATGTTCCTCCATGTCCATTTAATTAAAAAAACTCCAGAGCAAGAATCAATTTGTCATTAAAAGTGGCGATTCCCAGATATAGTGCTATGTCCCTGTAGTCTTTTATAAACCACGGGCACCTGCCAGCTGCTGCTGCTGAGACGGGAATGTTTACACCAGGCAGAGGGACAACAACTTGGTAGAGAATGAGCAAGCTGAAACCAGTAAGAAGAAATACTGGAAGAAAAATGCACAATCAAATTTTGCTGTGTATTTTGAGAGAAATTCTAGTCCACTGGTAGCTGAAAGATGATTCATCCTGTCTACAGAAGCACCAAGAGAAATGAAGCAGAAGGGATGAACAAAAACAAGATTCTGTTTTACATAATTCTCATTTTCATGCAAAGAACTATTCAAACGGCTCATGAAATTAGCCAGCAATTTACTTCATTATTTAGAGTGTCAGGCAAAGTGCACGAAATTGTCCTAAATAAGGATTATGACAGCTGGTCAATAAGATAGCTGTCATAGACCTTGTCGCACCATACAGAACACCAGGGAAGTGTAAAAGCCCCTCAGAAAGACTGGGAGAGTGATGTATGCAGATCTTTTAGTTGCAGCAGAGACCCATTCAAGTGACCTCGGGAAAGGGGGTTCAGGGAGTTATCAGTAATTCTCAAACTTGGCTATACATTCATTTCACCTGAGGAATTTTAAAACTACTGAGGTCTGGGTCTTACTCCAGATATTATCATTTATTCAGTTGGGGGTGCGACTTAGAAATGAGAACATTTAAAAATTCTTCTTATTTACCCTTTCTAAAGGTAGTTCTAACATGCAGCACGGCTTAAGAACCACTGATAGCAATATATAACTCCTGGAACTACAATCGAAAGATGCCCAGAAGCAAAACCATCAGGGCAACCACATTGCAGTTTCAGGGAGCACCCACCACAAGGCATTCTGCGTGAATGGTGCCCCCTAGAATACAACTCCAGATGTGCAATCTTGTGGCAGTATTGACGATTGATACTCTCTCCATCTCTTTAATTGGGGGACAGATTGTTACTCACGTCTCAAATGCTATCTCATGCCATTATAGCTATGTTCCTAATGACCAAAGTCACTCGATTTCCCTAATATTAAATTCTTGAGAGAGGAATTTAATATATCCAGCTCATCTTTTTAAGATAGATGACAAAATCACCTGCTTCTGACCAGCCTGTGGTACACTTGAGTTAAGTGTCAACCCCAGTTTATCATGAGTGGGGAAACATGGGGTGCTGGCCATTAAGGGACCAGAGAGAGCTCTGGGCATGGCATTTTCTCTCAGGAAGTGTGAATAGGAATGTGATGACTTGTATCTTAAATACAAAGAGTTTGCCAGAAGCTGACAGATTTCATTAACAAGGGTTGCAGTTTGGCTGACCATAGAATTAACTGACCAGATCAGGACACTTTTGAGAATGAAAGAGTGCTATATATAATAACATTGGGACAGTAGGTGTAGACTGGAACAGTCCCCAGGCACAGTGGCATGTAGGCCTAGTTTGGCTTAAAATTATGATAGAAAAGGAGAATAAAGGACCTAGATAGAATTTCAGGATATGGACGTGAAAAGTAATCATGTGTTATAGATATAGAAGGAAGAACCATAATGAAGAAGAGGCTGGGAAGAAACATACTCAGGTGATTTCTTCTACATAGGGTGGAAATTCATGAAGACAAAGGTCCTTCATTCTGGCAGTTGTAGATAAGCCGACTACCCACCTATGACATGTATATTAATCTCCTAAGGCTACCATAACAAATTATCACAAACTGGATGGCTTAAAACAATTTATCCTCTCACAGTTTTGGAGGCCAGAAGTCCAAAATTAGGGTGTCCCTGGGCTATTGTTGAAGCCTCTGGGGGAAATTCCCTTCTTGCCTCTTACATCTTCTGGCAACTTCTGGTGCTCGTTGGGTCATGGATGCATAACTCCAACATTTGTCTCTGCCATCACATGACCTTCCTCTCTTTTCTGTCCATGTCTTATCCTCTTTTGTCTCTTATAAGGACACTTGCCATTGGATTTAGGGCCCACCCAGTTATTTCAGTATATCTTATTTTGAGATCCTAAACTTAATTACACCTGCAAAGACCTTTTTTGCAAATAAGGTCACATTCACTGGTTCCAGGTGGACATATCTTCTGAGGAGCCACTATTCAACCCACCACAGCAGATAAGGACCTGAGTCAGCTTCATCTAGAATAGTATGGCCTGAAGAAAATGTATTCAAGAATCCATTTTCAGGTGTTGTATGTTATAATAGTTAGACTCTACATTGCAAGTAGCAGTAAATCTATCTAAAACTGGCCTAAACAATAAAGTAAATTTGTGGGCTCATGAAAAGTCATGATATAGGGTTAGCTTCAAGTGAGGCTTGAATCAGCAGCTCAATCACATTTCTTTCTAAGCTTCCACTTTACCCTTCATAGAGTTGCTTTGTCATAAACCTGATTTCATTTGTGATCCTACAATGGCAGCCTGTAGCTCCTGGGGCTGCAATTATTCTTATTCAGGCAGGATCTCCAGGGAAGAAGAGTCCACCTTCTTTTTTTTTTTTTTTTTTTAAATTTATATTGGGAAATATTGGGGAACAGTGTGTTTTCCATCAGCTCCATGTCAAGTCGTTGTTTTCAATTCAGTTGTGGAGGGTGCAGCTCACTGGCCCATGTGGGAATCGAACTGGTGACCTTGGTGTCATGAGCACTGCGCTCTAACCACTCAACCAACCGGCTGTCCCAAGAGTCCACTTTTTAATGATGCAAACTGAAACCACTGGAATTAATCTGTTTGGGCTGTCATTGGTCTTGACTTAAGGTAATGGGATACTCTAATTGGCTTAAGTCAATTGCATTCACCCCTAGAGTTGGAATGGGGTCAACTGAACCCTAACCTCATGGCTGAGACTTAAGAAACTATTTAAAAGAAGAAAAATAATGAGGATGTTGGAGACATAACCAGCATCACAGAACCACTGCATGTAATCATCAAATAATGAAAATGAGAAATTAATGACTAAAAGTAATATTTTCTGAGTGCTCATCATGCACCATATACCACACATGAACTATATCATATGTTCACAACAACTATAAGAGGTACTATAATTATTCCCATTTTACAGATCAGAAAACAGAGACATGAGATGTTAAATAGCTTACTCAAAGTCACACAACTAGTAAGTGTATTATTCTGAAAGCAATGAGGGCTGTCATGATCAAATTTATTTTAGAAATATCATTGTGATAGTATCATGGAGAAAAGATTGGGAGGACAAGAGGGGCTGCTGGAAGGCCAGTAATCTAGAAAAGCAGCAATGAAGACCTGAACAAAGGCATGGCCAGAGGGGAAGGGGAGAAGGAATTGGTGTAAGGAACATCAAGGAAGTAGAACCACTGGACTTGGTAAATGCATGTGCAGGGACAATATAGGAATCATTAATGAGCCCCAGGTCTCCAACTTGAATGACTCAGCTCATTCACTGCTACCGTGTTTCCCCGTAAATAAGACCTAGCCAGACCATTAGCAAAAATTAATATAAGACCAGGTATTATATTATATTATATTATATTATATTATATTATATTATATTATATTATATTATATTATATTAAGACCCGGTCTTATAGTATAGTAAAATAAGACTGGGTCTTATATTAATTTTTGCTCCAAAAGACGCATTAGAACTGATGGTCCGGTTAGGTCTTATTTTTTGGGAAACAGGGTAGTAACTGAAATTATAATAATATTAGGTTGGTACAAAAGTAATTGCAGTTTAAAAGGTTAAAAATAATTGCAAAGACCGCAATTACTTATGCACCAACCTAATATATTTATAGAATGCTTACTTTGTACCAAGCACTTCACAGGGACTTGCTCATTTACTCTTCACAATATCCTTAATGCTACATGACAAGCGACCACAAAATGTCAGTAGCACTTATCAATAAGCATTTATTTAGCCAATGTGTGTCTGCGAGTGGGGGATGGAAGTCAGCTAAGGCATAGCTGAGGAGGTTTATCTCTGTCCCACATGTGTCTCATCCTCCTGTTGGGACCTGCTGGTCCCAGAAACCTCCCGTACCAGATAACACTTACTGCAAGTATGTATCTAATCTAAGATAGTGTGATATTTGCTTAGAGATAAATAAACCAATGGGATTTTTCTCAGAAAAAACGTTGGTGAGGGCATGAAGAAATGGAAACTTTGTCATTGTTATTGGCAGTGTAAATCAATACAACCACTTTAGAGAATAATTTGGCAATATCTAGTTAAGTTAAAGATGTCTATAATCTATGACCCACCAATTCCACTCTTAAGTGGAAAGAGCAGAATCCTAGTATAAGGAAACCTGATACATGACAGAAGTAGCATTCCGAGTCAGTGGGAAAAGCATGGACTCTTCTATAAATGGTACACTAGTACATTACACAGAAAAAGTTGAAATTAGAGCCATATCATGCATTAACACGAAGATAGATTTCAAATGGATGAAAGATCTAAAATTATCTTTATGTCTATAAGAATGTCTTACGACCTTGGGATGGAGAAAGATTTCTTACAAAGTTGAAAATCATTAAGGGAAATGTTGATATATTTTAATACTAAAATTAAAAACCTCTGTTTGACAACATAGCCAAGGATTATAGCTAACATTTCCTTTAACTGGCAATCATTTAATATATCTAGAACTTAATATATCATTTAATATATCATTAAATATATCTAGAACTTGTTTAAAGCGATTAAAAATGGTAAACAACATATTACTGAGGCAGGCAAAGGATATTAAGGAACAAACGTAAAAAATGAAATTTGAACTGCCCATATGATTATAAAATTTTTCTTAAGTTCACTAGGAATCAAAGAAAAACAAATTCAAATCACCACCCATGTTGCAAAGATTAAAAAGTCTGACATTATCAAGAGTTAGCAAGCATAAAAAATGTCAGTATCATGGTATATTTTTTAAAAGGCTGGGGAATTTTTCTAGATTAAAAGGGGTTAAAGGAGATTAAAGATACATGACAATTAAATGCCATATTTAATCCCTAATTATATTCTGGACTGGGGGAAAAACTATAAAGAGCTTTGTTTAATGGGGAAATTGGAATTTGGACTATATAATAGATAGTAGAAGTGTATCATCGTTCAATTTCCTGAGTGTAATGATTGCATTATGCTACGTAGCATAGTGTCTTTGTTCTAGGATATATATATATATATATATATATATATATATACACACACACACACACATATATATACACATATATACATATATATGTGTATAAATGTTTATATATAGAATATAGTACTTATTTTGAATATACTAATGGATAAATATATGTATTTCAATATATGTGTATGTGTTGAAATATGGAAAACGAAAAGGTCAAGAAATTTTAAAGTGAGAGAAAAGGAAAGCACATATAGCATAATGTTAATAATTATTGAATCAAGGTAAAGTATATGCATGTGTTCATTGTACCATTTTCAGCAACTTTTCCATAAATTTGAAACTTTTGTCATAAAAAGAAGGGGCCTGGATATTAAAAAATGGAAACTTTTTATTTTTATTGACCATATAAATTAATACAACCAGTTTAGGGAACAATTTGGCAATATCTAGTAAAGTTAAAGATATCTAATGATCTAACCCACCAGTTCTACTCTCTTTTTTTTTTTTTAAGGAGGGCGCAGCTCACAATGGCCCATGCGGGGATTGAACCAGCAACCTTGGTGTTATCAGCACCATGCTCTAACCGAGTTAACTGGCCACCCCATACTCTTAATTTTATCAAATTGCACAAGTAGATGTGTTTAAGACAGTTCACTGCAGTATTGTTTGTACAGGAAAAAAATGGAGACCAACAAAATGGAGACCAATAACAAAATAGATAAAGCATTTAGTTCTACAACTCAGTAGACTGAAAGTTCTAGTCCTACGTGTACCAATATTTTAAAATCTCAACAATAATAATATTGAGTGAAGAGAGCAGTTCACAGAAGGGTCAGTGCAGTTGTATGTCATTTCTATACTGTTAAAATAGTTCAAACCAGCATTAAATCTTATTTATGGATCCATACATATGTAGTCAATGTTTAAAAATATTGGGGATGATAAACATCAAAATTCAAGGTAGTGGAGAGAGAGGAAGGAATGTGATTGTGGCCCCCTTCCCCCTATAGGAATCTTCAACCTTATCTATAATTTGCTTCTAAAAAAAACCAATTAGGGAACAATATAGCAAAATGTTAACACATGATGAAGCTGGGAGGTAGACAACAGATGTTTGTTATATTTCTCTACCATAAGCAGTAAAATATTCACAATTTATTTTTGAAATTTTTAGCAAGACAGGTCTGGGATATATGTATTTTATTTTGCTTTTGTAGGAGGCATGCTAGAAACTTGCTCAAAACCCAGGAGAGGCTAATTTCAGAAGGTATTTCTTGTGAGATGGTAAGATTGTCGCAGTGGTTTTGTACCCATGGACAACACTAAATTGACACTGTGAGCATTGAGTCGACACTAAAATACTACATCACTGTAGTTTAAAAATGCACACATCCATATCTGCAAAGAATTTAGAACAGTGGGTGCAAGCTACAGCCCTAGAGTGCCTCATAATTAAAGGTAGACAAACAGCCTGAAAGTTAATTATGAATAAAGCAAATTGGCTGACAGCTTGGTTTCCCTCAGGAAGAGCCCCTAGCTATTACTGAGAATGAGAGGGACATGGGGGCCAGAGAGATTGGCCCCCACCCTGACTCCTTGCTACAAACAGGGACCTCCAGTCAAGCACCCACAGGCTCTTGAGGAAGCCCCAGGGATGACGTTCCAGATTTCCCTGTAATAACCTCAGCGACATCCAGCACGACCCAGACTCTTGCTTGTTTTGGAATGCAGCTGAGGCCTGGAGCTCAGAAGTGGAATTATACAGAGCCTGCTCCTGCTTTTAAATATGATCTAGTTTTATGGCTGAGGGTGTTCCACTCTCTAACCTGAGAACAAACAGGTATTAAAGAGTTCATTCATTTGTAAACATTCAATAGTGAACATCTATTTTGTGCCAGGTACTGGGCTGGACTGAGTGGCTGAAGATGAACAGGGCAGGTCTGGGCCCTCAGAGAGCTCATAGTCTAGTGTGAGGGGCAGGCAAATGGGTAACACACAGTCAGAGAAGTGGTCCAGTGTAGTTGTTGCAGAATCCCCTGGGAGCAGAGAAGAGAGCACGTGGATCTCTGATGGTGGCCATGAGGTTCTGCAGAGAAGCTAGGTCTGAGCTGATGACAAGTGGCCAAGAGCGCATGTGCAAAGCCTGGGCATGTGAGAGAGCTTAGTGGGTTCAGGGCTGTGTCTTTGAAAGAAGGAAGATGGAGAAGAGAGATTCCCAAAGCGTTCAAGTCACGTAGTACTGTATTTGAACAACCACGACTTGAAGACTGTTTGGGTTGGAGATTTCTAAATGTGCAAGCTTTCGTTTTGGAATACTGAATGTCTTGTTTTGTACCCAGCCACAGAGGGCGCAGTGACAAACACCTGTGTGATGGAGCTGTTTATCCTTAGGCTCCTCGCTCCTTCAGTGTAACCTCAGGTGACACTTCAGCTCCTGGAATGTCCAGCCAGCCCAGGAAGCTGTTTCTCTGCAGGCAATTTAGTTCACCAAGAGGTCTGGGTACAACTGGGAGGAGAGGAGGCTGGAAAGAACACTGCAGAACGTTCAGGAGTCGTGCCAACCCCCTCAGACTTCCTGTATGCTCTGGAGTCAGGATGCTGAGGTTTCAATCCTGTCTCTGGAGTCTAGCTGTGTGCCCTGAGACAAATTATTTAACTTCTCTAATCATTAGTTTGCTAATTTGTCAAGTGAGAATATTAATAATTCCCACCTCGTGGGGTGGTTATAAGGACTAAATGAGATAAAGCATATAAGGCAGATAGCACTGTGCGTATTAAGCACTTAATAAATGTTAATTATCATTACTGTTGTTAATATTATATTCATGCTTCTTGATAGCTTCTTAAAAATCCATGTCCTTTCAATGCTTTTTCACTCTATCTTTTCCATATACCCACTGGATAGATTCCATCAAGCTTTACCTTCCTGTGTTTGTATTATGAAAAAGTAGGCATGTTAAATGTGCTTTCTCAAACCACGCCTGCTCTCCTGGAGGTCCTGACACCAGTTTCCCTCCCCACCCTGCACCACTGGTTGACAAATGGGTCACTGTACGCTTTAAAGCAGAAGAGACATAAGACTAGATGAGGTTGCTTGCAATATCACTTAATTATCTTAGAATCACATTTATAACTGGTCTAAAAATAGTTTATAAGCTCTTGTGTCTGCATTTGTCAGCCACCTTAATTTTTTATTTCTGGAGAGATGACACACAGGCTTATCGGTCTATTGTCCTACTCTGGGCCCAGAGATGTTACATTTTACATGCTGTTGAAATAAGCCCTTGTCATTTTCTGAGCTAACATTCCCTGGATGAGTCAGATATTTGCCTCTGGGTGGCATGGCCTCTGCAAGTGGCCTTGCCTTCAAGGGTCAGGCTGCTCTTAACTCTGAGGGATCCCGGCTTGGCTGCCACCTAATGGCAACTTTCGTCAGTGAAAAATGGCTCTTAGAAACACTTCAAACTCACCCTTGGAAATGAGACCTTCTATCACTGTGAGTCATTCTGGATGAGAGCATGATAGACATTTATTCATCTTTATAGAAGATGACGAAGTGCTTCGGGCCGATGAGGGCTGTCTTTGAAAACGAATTCCATTTTGTTTTCTTCAAATATGAATTTCAGGACTTTCTAAAGATATGAATGATCTTTCTCTTCAACACTCACCCTGGCAGGGGAAGGACTATGCCAGCATGGGGGGCGGGGTGAGGATATATTGCTAATATTTGTCAAGCTTTTAGTGTGTACTAAATTCTGTTGTAAGATTAAGAATATCTCACTTAATCCTTATTTTAATCCTGTGGTAGATATGGCAATAAAACAAAACTAATGATTATTATTTTTGTGATTGTTGTGGTTGTTATTTTATAAATGAGGGAATTAAGGTTAAGGTTGGTCTAACACCACTTAGCTAGTGTTTGTGGCAGGAATTCTAACCCAGGCTTGTCTGACATCAGTAACTGTGTGCTTGACCACTCCGCTCTTGACCTTCACTTCTCTATGTCTGCTGGGTTCCAACATCAACTCCTTCTGCAAATATGTGTCAAGGCCCAGAATGTGCACTCTATTAAGTACTGGTTATCAGTCAGCAGACCCTTCCCTCACGGAGCTTATAGTCTAGTGGGAGAAAAACAAATACGTAAATAAGAAATTGCAATAGAGCTTGTAAATGCTGCATGCATTTATCACACGTAGATAAGCACAGGGTGCTAGGGGGCCATATATATAAGTGGTTTGTGGTGTAACCTTTGGGCAGTCAGGGTCGACTTCCCAGAGGGGGTGACCAAGGTAACTTCTGTGGGACGAATGGGAACTAGACAAGTCCAAAGAAGGACACTTCAGGCAGAATAAGCAGCAGGCACAAGGGACCAGAGTCCCAGGTGGGTGCCAAGTACCGGGAAAACACTCTCATGAATGGAGACTTTCAGAGCAGGACAAAGGAGTAGGCTCATTTGGATGCTGACATTTATGTTCTGTGTCCAGCAGGGGGCTGGCCACCTCATTCCAAAAAGAACATTGTTTGGCAAAGGACAGGCTCTGAGACAGACGTAAGAAAGTTTTTCTTCCTCAGTATGGCCTGAAATGGATGTGTGAATGCCATCCTGGGCCTCAGTGGGAATCTCTGAGAAGCCTGGTGGTGATGCTCTGTTGGAGAGCTCCAAGCTCAGCCATGGCGGACCTGGTGGACTGGCAAATGCTGTGCGGTCAGGACATCACAGCACCACATCGAAGGGCCCTGGTGCATCTCAAAGCCAAAATCTGAAAAGATGAATCTTGGTTTCCTATGCAACATAACTGCAGAGGAGAAGGAAACCACTGTAATGGAGTGAATCAATGAGAAGTCTCCCTCTTGTGTGCTGCTAGTACCTCCACAGATGGTGTGAAGGAAATCTGGGCGCTTCTCTAAAGGGTGAGACCTTGGGAAGGACACCTTTCCCTTTGTTTTTTCCATGGCACTTCCCCACTAGTGGTCTTCAGCACAATTCTGTTAGTTGGATGCTTGTTGGGCAAAGCCATTTCACAAAATTATGGGTAAACCACAAAGCAGGTAACTTACAGGTGTACCATACATTCAGTCTACTGGATTTGGGTCCACACAGTGATTGGGCTGTTGCCTCATCATTTTTATCTCTTCTGTTTACTACTTGCTTAATTGGTCACCTCACCTGAGCCTTTGGAGATACTTTGGACTTTCTTGTTAGACTCAACCCTTTGATTGGGGTTGGGATGATTGTTCCATAGCCTCCTGAATCCCAGTCTTGTGTTTCTTCAGCATTTTGCTGTCTCTCTTAACCAAATCTCCCTTTCTGGGCCCTTTCTTTCCTCATAGAGAAGTTCTCCCTCAGTGATTGCATTCCTTTATTTAAGTCTTTGTAGAAGCAGTGGGGGTCTTCCAGTCTCGCTGGCAGTGAATCCCAAATAGGGGAAATTGCTATGGCACATGGGAGGAATTGGCACCAATTTTTCCATATCCGACTTGTATTTAGTATCCTGTTAAACCACTTTCATGATGTGGTGGTTAAGAACATGGGCTCAAGTTCTGCCACAGCCTAACTAGAATAATCTTGGACAAATTTCTTAACCTCTTTGTGCCGCATTTTCTTCATCCGTAAACTGCTATCATAAGAGTAGTTAGTTCATGGTGTTGTCCTGAGGACTAATGAGCGGCACCTGTGCAGAGCTGAGAACAGTGCCTAGCCCAGAGTAAGTGTTTGCTTTCTTCTGGTCGGCTATGCTCTTTTCTGACTATTTCCTGTGGTCCCTCCAACCATGATCAAATCATCACTTATGTCTTGTTTAGATAACATTTGCCTACAGAAACAAGTTGCCAAGGAGTTCACAATGTTTATTCAGGAAGTAGCATTCCAGCTCATTGCTCCTGCTTTCTCTAGGGCCCTCTTCCAAAAGCCTAACAGTAGACTGTTCTAGTTGTTGCACCCACTTCCTCTTCTAGTGTTAGTTCTGAACCGTCTCAAGTAATCTCAAGTAGTAAGTGTAACTAATTTCTATTAGATAGTTTTCTATTAAAATTTGTAATTTATACTCGTGTAGACTAATATTCTATTGTGTGCTATTTTACACTTGTTGGTCTTGGGATCTGCTTCATGCATTTGTGGGTTTATGAATGAAGTTTAGATAGACGTCTACCTTGGTGTTTTTAATATATTCTATAAGCCTGAACAAAAGCCTGACATGGCACTGCACACCCATCATTTCCTTCTCCTCAGGAATTACTCTGTGCAGTAACAAAATGCTATTCCTTCTTAGTGATTTGTTTGTGACAAAAGAGCCAGAAATTATATCCTGCTGGAGAAAGATCATATTTGCCTTTAAAAACAAAATTCTATTTATTTCAGGTATAATATAATTTGATTTGTCATTTGCTTCATGGATATTACATTTTAATCTTTGATTTTCTGAATTCTAATATTCTAGTTCACTCTGTTTTATCGTGGAGAACATGAGAATTTATGGCAAAATTTCTCAGTACTTTTACCTTTGCAAAAGTGTAAGAGATAAAATGATCATTCCTGATGTTAGCTCCTCTGCCCTATGGAAGGGACAATGATAGATTTAACGGGAAGCCATGCCCTAGTGACTTTGCAGTTGGGAAATGGTAAGGGTAAGTAGTAGCATCTTTATTCACTGCCACGACTATTTGGCAACAAGGAGAAACACTCTAAGTTGTTAAGAGAATACATTAGCATAGTGGCTGTGACATCTGAGTAGGTTACTGTATGTGCACTTTATAGGATTGAATCTCCTAGTCACTGGGTGATTTCAAATTCATATACATAACCTTTCCATAGTCGGCTGGGAAGCTGGAAATCTCATATAGGGCCTCCTCAGTAAAAGGACTTGTGTGTCTCCTGCTTGTAAGATCACAGACCCCCATGCCTCACCCTGAGCTGGTGGTGGCCTTGGGTGCTCCTTGACAGCATTATGAAGTAAGTGGAGGCCACCTAGGATACCTCTCCACATTCCTTTCAGGGACCCTTCACTCCCCTCTGGGCTCACTTCTCCTCTGGAATCTCTGGTTACCCAGAGCCCTTTGTTGTTGAGCCTTACCCCTGGCAGCATTTACCCCTTTCCTTTCTTTTTTGCTGCCTTTGATAGAAAAGATAAACATGTAACATAAGCTTTTCATACCTACTTCCATTTCAAAACCCTCTGTCTCTGTACTTATCAGCTACATCAATGATTTTAAAATTACTTTACCGGAAAAAAAGAAAGAATAATAAACCTGATATTTGGATAGTAAAAATAAGTAAATAAATAAATTAAAATTATTGAATTTTTCCAATAAAATAAAGCATGTATAGGACTTGTATGCTGAAAACTACAAAATACTGTTAAAAGAAATCAAGGAAGACCTAAATAAATGGAAAGACATACCATGTTCCTACTTTGGAAGACAACATATATTTGGTCAGTTCTACCCAAATTGATTCATAGATTTAATGCAATTTCTATGAAAATCCAAGTAAGATTTTATTTTTTTGTAGATATAAACACATTTATTCTAAAATTTATATGGGAAAACAAAAGAATTGCAATAGCTAAAACAATTTTGAAAAAGAATAGAATGGATGGATTCACTCCACACAATTTTAAGGCTTACTACATACTGTAGTAATCAAGATAGTGTGGTGCTGGCAAAAAGATAGAAACATAGGTCAATGGAACAAAATAAAGAATCGAGAAAAAGATCCACACAGAACTGATTTTTTACAAAGATGCAAGAGCGATTCAATGGAGAAATGATATTGGAGCAATTAGACATCCACAAGCAAAAACAAACAAAAAACCTTAACCTAAACCTCACATTTTAAATGAAAATTATCTCAAAATAAGTCATAGATTTAAATGTAAAACATTTAGGAGAAAACAGAAGAAAATCTTCAGGATCTAGAACTAGATGAGAAGGTCTTAGATGTGATACCAAAAATATGATTCATAAAAGAAAAAAGAATCAATGAATTGGACTTCATCAAAATGAAAAAGTTTTACTGTACAAAAGGCTATTAAAATGATGAAAAGACAAAACCGGAAGGAAATATTTGCAAACCACATATCTAACAAAAGATTTACATTTAGAATATACAAAGAACTCTCAAAACTCAAGAATAAAAAAAAAATACAAAAATCCTATTAGAAAATGGGCAAAAGACATAAACAGACATTTCATCAAAGAGGATGTACAGATTGCAAATAAGAACGTAAAAATTTGTCCATCATCATTCACCATTAAGGAAGTGCAAATTCAATATCACTACAAACCTATTAAAACATCTAAAAGAAGCCATTCTGGCTCTGCAGCATAGCAAGAATTCAGCTGTTCTGGACAACCAAGATGGCGCAGTAGGTAAATGCTGTGTTCACCTTCTCTCACAACCACATCAAAATTACAACTAATCTACAAGACAACCATTATTGAGAATCACCCAAAATCAAGCTGAACTGACGCCTTTCAACTAAGGACTTGCAGAAGAAGGCACCTCCAAACTGGTAGGAAGATCAGAGATGCAGAACAGGCTGGTCCCACACCCGCATGACCATTAAAGATTGGGAGAGCTATTTCGGCAGTGGGGGTCCTCCTAGCCCCTAAAGAAGTGAGAGATACCAGCCTTACCCCAGCCCAGGGTTCCAGTGCTGGGGAGAGAAGACCTCATAATTTTTGGTTGTGAAAAACAGTGAAGACTGTGACTGATTGAGACAGTGCGGCTGTACTCACAGGTGCCCCTGTTAAAGGAACCATGCATGGACTTACCCACAAGTGGAATCACTCGCTCAGCGCTCCAGAACTGGGGCAGCTTCTGGAAATGTGGCAGGGACAAATGGTGGGGAACTGAGTTGTCTGCTTTGGGACGGGAGCTGGAGAGGAGGCTTTCTCCTGGACAGGGGAGCTTGTGGAGGCCATTGTTTCTTTGTTGAGCCCTCCCCCTTCCCAGCGTGCAAACACAGGTGCTGCCATTTCTGAGTCTCTGCCCTGGCAATTTGAGATCTGGCCCCGCCCAACTTTCAGGCACACCCTGGCTGCTTTCAATGGCTTTCTCATGCAGACTATCTGCTTTGGCTCAAGCTACAGACTTTCCTGGGTCTCTCAAAGGTTTGTAGAACCCAGACAAGCAGCATCTGGCTTGAACATATCCTGTACCTCTGGCTGAGCAGCCCTAAGCCGGCACTAGCGGCAGCTGGCCTTGGTTCATGGCTTGGCCTCTCAAGGTGCTTCCAGGGACAGCACAGGTGGCATCCATCTGCGGATTTCTTTCTGGGTCCAGCTAGGTGGCCCTGGGTGGGGCATGGACTGTGGCTGAAGTAGGCCTATAGCGGTGCTCTACAGACCCCTCCAAGGTGGTCCTGGGGCTGGCGCCATCAGTAGCCAGCTTCAAAATGAGCTGGAACACCACCTAGCCATCTCCAAGTACGACACACCCAAAGGGCAGATTGGGTAGGCACCAGAGTACTGTTGAGGTAGATCCTGCTCTGTAGGATCAGCCCCGCACAACAGCTCTTCCAGTGTAGCCAAGACCAGTCCTCACAACCAGTGAACACAAGGGTCAGTCCCTCACACTGATGTGCAATTATCAACCAAGGCTCAACTACAAGAGGAGGGCACACACAACCCACACAAGAGATGCACCTGGAGCGTATGGCTCAGGTGACCAGAAAGACTGCACCACTGAACCCCACAGCACACCTACTACATAAAGCCACTCTACTAAGACCGGAAGACATAGCAGCCCTACCTAATACATAGAAACAAACACAGGGAGGCAGCCAAAATGGGGAGCCAAAGAAACATGTCCCAAGTAAAAGAATAGAACAAAACTCCAGAAAAAGAACCAAGCGAAATGTAGAAAAGCAATCTATCAGATGCAGAATTCCAAACACTGGGCATAAGAATGCTCAATGAACTCATAAAAATGGAGATGGAAACCATAAAAACCATAAAAAAGAACCAGTCAGAAATTAAGGATATAATAATGGAAATGAAGACTATATTATAGGGAATATATTAGATTAGATGACTCAGAGGAACCAACCAGTAATGTAAAAGATAAGGTAGCAGAAAACATCCAACCAGAACAGCAAAAAGAAAACAGAATTCAAAAAATTGAGGAGAATTTAAGGTTCTTCTGGGGCGATATCAAGCATACCAACACTCATGTTATAAGGGTACCAGAAGGAGAAGAGACTGAGCAAGGAATTGAAAATGAATTTGAAGAAATAATGACAGAAAATTTCCCTAACCTGGTGAAGGAAATGGACATACAAGCCCAGGAAGCACAGAGAGTCCCAAACAAGATAAACCCAAAGAGGCCAACACCAAGTCACATCATAATTAAAATGGCAAAGGTTAAATACAAAGAGAGAATTTTAAAAGCAGCAAGAGAAAAGCAGTTAGTTACTTACAAGGGAGGCCCCATAAGACTGTCAGCTGATTTCTCAACAGAAACTTTGCAGGCAAGAAGGGAGTGGCAGGAAATATTCCCAGTGATGAAAAGCAATGACATACAACCAAGATTGCTCTACCCAGCAAGGCTATCATTTAGAATTGAAGGACAGATAAGGAGATTCCCAGGCAAGAAAAAGCTGAAGGAGTTCATCACCACTAAACTAGTATTACAAAGACTCGTAGAGGGACTTCTTTAAGATGGGAGGGGGGTTCAGGACAGGTGAAAAGGGAAGGGATTAAGAAGAACAAATTGGGTGTTATACAGTAGTCATGGGGATGTAGGTTATAGCCTAAGAAACATAGTCAACAATATTGTAATAACTAGGTATGTAACAGATAGGTACTAGAACTAGCAGGGTGATAGATCGGAATGGGGTTGGGGTCAGGGTGAAAAAGGTGAAGGCATTAATAAATACAAATTGATAGTTAATACAGTATGGGGAATACAATCAACAATATTGTAAAGACCATGTAAGGTGCCAGATGGGCACTGGACTTATCAGAGGGATCACATAGACTGTGTAGATACCCGACCAATGCCCTATACACCTGAAGAGCTAAAGTAGAATAATATTGAATGTCAACTATACTAAATATTTATGTAAATATAGTCACAGGATGTGGAGTACAGCATGGGGAAGATAGTCAATGGTATTGTAACGGCTATTTAAGATGTCAGAGGGGTGGTGACTTGGGGGTGGGTTATCACTTTATGAGGGGTTTAAATGTCTAACTATTACGTTGCTTTTTACACCTGAAACTAATTTAAAAAATTAATTTAAAAAAAACCTAAAAGAAGAAACAGTGATAATATCAGATGTTGGCAAGGATGCTGAGCAATTGGATTGATTACTTATACATTGCTGGTGGGACTGTAAATGGTACACTCATTCTGGAAAATAGTTTGGCAGTTTCTTAAAAAACTAAATATATTCTTACCTTATGATTCAGCAATCACAATTCTGGGCATTTATCTCAGAGAAATAAAAAATTATGTCCACACACAAACATGTACACAAATGTTTTTGGAAACTTTATTTGTAATGGACAAAAACTGGAATCAACCCATGTATCCTTCAATGGATGAATGGTTAAACAAATGATGGTACATCCATACCATGGGCTGCTACTCAGCAATAAAAAGAAATGAACTATTGATATATGCAACAATTGAATAGATATCAAGGAAATTATGCTGAATAAAAGAAAAGCCACTCTCAAGAGGTTACATACTGTTATAATTCTATTTACATAGCATTCTTGAAATGACAAAATTATAAAAATGGAGAACAGATTTCTGGTTGCCAGGTATCAGGGTGTGGGGAGGATGGAAGGGGAACGGGTGTGACTGTAAAGGGGTAGCATGAGGGATCTTTGTAGTGATGGAACCACTGTGTATCTTGGTTGTGGTGGTGGTTACACAAATCTATGTATGTGATAAAATTGCATAGAACTATATGTACGCACACACACACACACACACACACACACACACGAGTGCATATAAAGCTTCTGAGATCTGAATAATGTCTGTGGATTGTGCCAGTGTCAATTTTCTGGTTTTGCTATTGTACTATTATTTTATAAGATGTTACTGTGAGGGTAACGTAGATGAAAAGAACTCAGAGGGTAAGAGGGGAGGGGGGTGGTAGATGAGGGTAAAGGGGATCAAATATATGGTGATGGAAGGAGAACTGACTCTGGGTGGTGAACATACAATGTGATTTATGGATGATGTAATACAGAATTGTACACCTGAAATCTATGTGACTTTACTAACAATTGTCACCCCAATAAACTTTAATTTAAAAAAAAAGAGAGAAAAAAGAAAGGAACTCAGGATTCTCTGGACTGTTTTTGTAATTTCTAATGAATCTATAGTTATTTTCAAATAAAAGGTATAATAGGAAAAATATAGGCTCATAGTAACCACTTATACAATATGGTAAGTATCTCTAAAAAAAGTGATAATCCTGCCTTCTTTTAATTCCAGTTCCCAAAGACGTCAAAGTCTAGTGTGTAGGCTTCCTTATCTTTCATGTAACAAACAAAAATATACATGTTTTTGTTTCTTCAGGTTTTTTAGTTTATTTGTTTACAAGTATACGTACCACATGCATTACCCTGAAACTTATTTCTGGCCCTTAACAATACAGCACGAACACTGCTCCAAAGTTAGGTCAATTTACATATGTAGAGCTAGCTGATTATGGTTAACAGCTACAGTGGTTTGGCACAATGACTGTGCTGCAGTTTATTCAACTGTTCCTTTATTGATAGACTTTCAAGTTGTCTCCAGTTTTTTTTCTCACTGTCAATAATAATGCCTCTGCATTTACACTGGTAGGCCAGCTCCCCCAACAGTGATTTTGAAATTTTATTTTAGTAGTGGAAGATTTTTTATTCAAATTAACTCCTTTCGCAAACTCCGTAAGTAAAACACATAGACCTGCTCAGATGGAATGGAGGTGGGAAAAGCTTGGAGCCTTTCTGTCCCTTTAGCAGCTCTTGAGGCATCTCTGTGAACCATTAAGGTTTAGGGAACAAAACAAAAGAAAACCATAGTCCTACACCTCGTGATTCCTGGGCTGTCACCTCTCTTCTCCTGACCAGAATTCTGATGCTGTCCACATCCTCCAATCCTGGGGTTCCTATTTTAGTTGGTCAGACCCTCCGAAGTCAAGATCTTTGAGGTCCAGCCTTCTGGCTCCATGGATCCTGCCCCCACCCCACCTGTTTGGACACCTCCATTTCCATGTCAGCCTGAGCCAATCTTGCGTTTGTTATGACTCTAGGACCACCCTTTTTCTGACCCTAGCCTTGTAGTCAAAATTGTTCTGCCCCCTACCTTTGTTTTCCTGATTTACTGCCCTCCCTCTCCCTACCCCCACCCCATCCTGTCCCTAAGGGCCCAGCAATTGTTAGACAATTGCTATGGAGCCCTTCCTTTCAGGATGAACCCCCTAGCCTATTATCTTCATCCCACCCCCCTGGCTTTTCATCCCTGCTCTTTCAATTGTCCTCGATCTCTTGTAAGACTTTCCGTATCTCCTCAGTCTTCTCTGCCTTAAATCTCACACAGGCTCTCACAGTCTGAGGCAGAACTGTCATAATTCCAGCTCTCCCCTCCACCCAAATCATATTTGCAGCCGGAATGCATTCTCTACCTCTGTATTGGATCTCCTGTAACTTGCTAGTGATTTCACCTTCATTTGCTGGTTGTCTCACCAGACCTCAAATCTAACTTGTTTAGGCAGACAATACATTGTCCTGCAAATAAGCTCCGGCTTCCCCACCTTTACCTGCGATGGCCTTGCTTCTCCTGCCATCTCTTTAAGTCCACTATCTGCTTGCTCTCCAATTGGTATTTAACTTGTCCCTTATTTCTCTTTCCCTCTACGGTCATCCTAGTTCAGGTTCTTATCATTTCACGTCAGATCTTTTCTATAGTCCTCAAACTACTGCCCCACCTGGGGTGTCTTCTTTTGCTCCTTAGTGACAGCCCCCTCCAAGCACCATTGCCAACATAACTTTCCTAAAACATCGCTTTCAGCATGCCATTTTTCTGCTCAAAAACATTCAGTGACTTCACTATCTAAAGGAGAGAAGACCAAACTCCCTTTATTGATTCCAATTATCTTTACAAACTTGATTTCCACCATTCTAAAAGAAGTGAATGAAACAATCTCCCAATGCCCTAAACACACTGGGCAAATTTCCATTTTGGTGTCTTTGCTCAAGCTGTTTCTTCTGCCTAGAATGCTTCCCCATGTTGTCCTTTCTGTTTCCTCAATTTCTGTAGATCCTTGAATACCCGTGACTTATTTCTTAGTTTCCACGTATTGATTTAACTCTCACTTGTCACACTGCAAGCACTGACTAGGTTTACTTTCTCCATTTCAGCACATTTGGTCTGTGCCCAGGTTTCCTGAGGGCAGGGAGCACGCCACACATCGATTCACCAATGTCCCTAGCGCAGTTCTCTGCAGGTAGCCCAGCTCAGGACACAGCTAAGTTAAGTGCCTGAATGATAGCCATTATCTAAGGGCAAAGTGCCTTGTCGTGTTTCATTCTTTCTTAAAATTGAGTCCAAAGTCATACAGACTATAATGAAATCACAGGAAATTGGATATGAAGTGACTGAGACTCATGCCGGTGAGCAGCTGCTTCCCAGGAATTATTTAAACACTGTTCTCAGGAAGTACCATGGTTCAGCCAAATAGGGTCCATATCCATGCAGACTGAGAAGCAGCCACCAGCGTTCACAGGGCATTGGTAAGGGAAGCAAAGCCTTTTGTAGAGATCAAGTTGATAAAGATGCTGGACTTAAAAGCTACAATTTCAGCAATTACGTAAACAAAGGCTAAGAAGTCAGCACAGCCAGCTCTGAAGCAGGAAATGGACATTTCAGCAGAGTCAATGAAGAAAATAAGACACAAGAGAGTTCCTAGGATGTGGCAGACAAACATTACAGTGTGGGCCTTTATATGGCCTCACCACATGAGGGCAATCCCCCTGTCCTAAGTGAAGATAAACAGGAGTTTGATGCCAGAATTCAGCAGGGATCACCATACAACAGTGTCTTACTATTGTTCTCATTAATACATACAGGTTCAGCCATCTTTACCAAATCCCTTTGTCATCTTCATAAAGTCATGAGTTGAAGAACATGTCTGGGTGGAATGTCTGAACAAGGTTGACCCAGGTGAGTCTTCCAGAGTGTACAGAACCCAGTAAGGAGCCCCTGCAGAGCCTTTCCTCATCTGATGCACTTTTGCCTTTTGTGTCGGTTACAAATGCACACCTCTGAAGGTGGGCACAAGGAAGAGAGGTGGAAGGGGAAACAGGAGAACTAACGTTTACTCAACACCAACTCTATCCCAGGCCCTTTGTTAAGCATTTCATTAACATGATCTGCAATCCTTACAGTTGCTCTGAAAGGTGGAAATTTTAACTTCATTATACAAACAAGGACACTGAGGTTAGAGAGATGAAGCCATCTTGGCAGACATCACAGCTAGGAGACTCTGAAGCTGGGCTCCACCCACCTCCAAAGCTTACACTGTGTGTAACTGGCTTCCGGAAAATCTGCAGCTGTGGGCAGGCTTCCTTCAACATGTCATGAGCCTGTAGAGCAGGAGCCATCACTATGATTTTTAAAGTCACTTCTTAACACAAACCACAATCTTGCCAAGTAAGGTAGCTTCTTGGTAAAGAGGTTTGGAAACTCCTGCAGGAAATGACACGTGTATCGACACAGCACAGCCCTTAAGACGGCTGCAAGGGAAAACTTCTTACTGTGTGCATGCCCGGGCAGTCATTAATGGATTCCGCAGAGTGGTCATTCGGAGAAGGGTGAAGGGAGCCTTGACTTGGTAGAAAAGAACACATAGGAATAGCTTCCCGTTTTTGCCTTGCAACTCCGCCCCTCCAATATATTATCTAATTTAATCCCTGTTTTCCAAGGAAGGAAGTAGAGTCCCCAAGAGGGTAAGGAAGCGGTCAAGGCCACACAACTCCTAGAGCAGGGTCATTCAGACTCAACTGTTCTGCTTCGGGAACTCGGGAAGTCTCTGCTGTGCTGCACATGTGACACTTCCCAGAAGAGCCTGTTTGTCCTCCCTGAGAATCGGTGTTGTGCCGCCAGCAGCCTCAGGCTGGCCAGCTCCACGTGTGATTTTCAGAGACACTAAGGGGGCCACCCACTAACCTCTAGACTCTTCCTCCCACCTGTTTCCTCAGGTTTGGAATTTCTTTTAAAACAGGGAACACATCCTTTCATCCCATAACTAGAGATGTTGCAAAATGCAAACTCTGACACAAAAGGTAACAGCACTGATTTAAATTTGCACTAAAGTGAACATAGGTAACACAGCCCAAAGGGAAGAGCATGGGCTTTAGAGTCGGCATTGATTTCAAACCTGGCTCTATCGGATGTGAATTGTATGGCCTGGAGCTTATTGCTTCACCCCTCTGCACCTCAGACTTCTCATCTGTAAAGTGAGAATTATACTACTTACCTCAAAGGATGAGCAGAAAGATTATATGAGAAGTGCCCAACACAGCGCCTGGCATACAGTATACGCTGAATCAATGAGAAGCATTCTTTTTCTAACATCACAACTTCTCAATATTTTGGAGTTCTTCGAAGGTGTAGCCCATACAGAACAAATAGCAGCTGTTATTTGCCGGCTTCAGCTCCACCGCTTGGTAGCTCTGCAATCCTGGGTACTTCACTTCCCTCTTAGACTTAGGTTCCTTACTCTAAAAACAGACTGTGTGAGTATGAAGTGAAATAATACATGTGAAAGGGCTTTGTAACACGGGGAATTCTATGTCTATATGCAGTTGTGGTGGATGTTTGAAAGTAAAGGGTAATACAGAAGTAGTATCAATGTATGGTTATAACATTATTGACTAGAGTATTAATTACAGGTTATAGAATGTTGATGGCAGAATCTTGCTGGAGTTGTAAAGAAATTTCACCCTAATGCTATTATATATCTCTACTAGTGTGTATATATGTAAATAGACACATAAGTTTTATAGACGTGTAGTAATATGTTATATGATGATACCAGTCTAGTTATGTATCACATAAATCCAGCAAGAGGTTTGTCCTTCTGTTTGGAAGCATTTTCTAGTGTTACCCTCAGGCCAGTCTGGAAATAAATGCTGCTGTACATGTTGACTTACAAAAATAAAACATGACACAGCAAGCTGAGTCACCAAACACTCAGACGGAACCCTGAGGTCACAGTAGGCCCTGAAGACTACGTGCCTCTGAACAGATCTGAATTTTCCACGATTCGTATGAAAGCATTCACAGATGTGGGCTTCTGAGGCAACCGGAAAACAAATATGAAAAAGCTCTTCACAAGGTCTCCCAGGCAAATAAGGTCAAAAATAGGATCCACAGACTGGAAAGCATCTTTGAAGTTGTCTGTGAGCAGCTGCTGGTGGCTACTGGCTCTGGGGTCTGGTAGCCCAGCTCCACCTGAAAGCATTGTCTCCTTCACAGAATGCCTTCTCTCTTCTACCCTCTTCCATCAGCTGAAATCATGTTTTTAGTGTTCATCTGCTCACCACAAATTCTTGGGCTGTGTTTTACTAGAAGATTCACTTCCCTCCAGAGAATTTGCCAATATGGCTCAGCATACAGAGCAGTTTTACCCTAGAGAAATAAATACAGCCTTTTAGGATGCAAATAAATGCAAGACAGAGAAACACAGATTGTTTTGTGTAACTATTGGCCAATTGGATATAGTTAGCAGCTATCAAGCCCTTGAAATATGAAAATTAATTAAATTCAACTTGATGAATGAGAATAATCACTTCAAATAGGATAATGTGGTAAATAGCCCCTTACATAAGGAAAATAATCATTTCCATGCTACAGGTACCTTATTTTGAGGATTGCTAGAATGCAAATAATAATAATGATAAAATAAATAAAACAAAAAAATAATAAATTCAAGTTTATTAAGCAAATGGTATGAATGAGAATGATGTACTGCCCTCAAGTTCCCACCAGCAGGACTTCTGCTTCTCACACTTCTCTCAGTATGCATTTCCTATTGTTGCTGTAACAAAGTACCACAAACCTAGTGGCTTACAACAATTTTTTGTTCTCTTATTGTTCTGTACCTCAGAAGTCTGATATGGGTCTCACTGGGCTACAATGAAGGTGTCGGCAGGGCTGTGTTCCTTTTGGAGACTTTAGGGAATGATCCATTTTTTGTCTTTTCCAGCTTCTAGAAGCCACCTACGTTCCTGGCTCATGGCCCCCATTCTGCATCTTCAAAGCCTCAAAGCTCTCACTCTGACCAGTTTCCAGTTTGCCATATAAGCACCTGGTGTGTATACATTTGTCCAAACCCACAGAACATAATACACCAGGAGTGAACCCTAAGGTAAACTGTGGACTTGGGATAATGATATGTTATTGTAGGTTCATCAGTTGTAACACATGTACCATTCTGGTAGGCGTGCTGCTAGTATGGATGGCTATGCATATCTGGGGAAGAAACCATATGGGAAACCTCTGGACTTTCTGTTCTATTTTGCTGTGACCCTAAAATCTCTTTAAAAACAATAAACTCTTTTTTTGTAAGTCTTATAAGGGAAGAATGTTTTCTTTAATTTTTCTTTTTCAATTACAGTTGACATTCAATATTACTTTAGGTTCAGGTGTACAGCACAGTGGTTAGAGAATAACAAAATAAATGAACAAACAAAACAAAAATAGACTCATAGATACAGAGAACAAACATGGTTGACAGATGGGAGGGGGTTTGGGGGACAGGGTGAAAAAGGCAAAGGGATTAAGAAGTACAAATTGGTAGTCACAAAATAGTCATGGGGATGTGAAGTACAGCAAAGGAAATATAGTCAATGATATGGTAATAACTATGTATGGTGTCAGATAGGTACTAGGCTAGTCAGGGGCATCACTTCGCAAGTTATATAAATGTCTAGCCACTATGAGCAATGTTGTTGAAAAAGTTTGGAACCGCTGCACTAAGCTGTAAGCTTCTTCAGAGAAGAGATTCTAACTTATTTCAACTTTATGTCCTAAGAGCCGCACAAATGCCTGTCCGTGGTGGGAGCTAAATCCATGACTGAAGACGGGAAGGAGACCAGGGTGTAGTGAGGTTTCATGCAGCCCATGGTCACCCTCAGTGACAGTGCCTCCCTTTGCAGCGTGACAGCTCCTCCTGTAGCCCAGAGCAGAAGTGGGAACAGGAAACCAGCCCTGCTCAGCCCTGTGCCAAGCACTTCTGTATCATCCCACTTCAGGCTCACAATAACTCTATGAGATAAATATTAACTTTTCACTTTTTAAATGAGAAGAATGGGCTCTGAAAGGTAAAGTGATTTGCCGAGTTATGGGCGGAAGGGCCTCGATTCCAATCTAAGTTTGTGTGAAAGCAAAGCTCATGCCAGGCTGCTTCCTGAAGTGAGGGTGGTTCTTTGTATGTGTTCTGAGCTCTGGATGTGGGAAATGATGTAGAAAAATGGACCTGCAAACCAGGAGGGGTCCCCAGGAAGGGTTCCCTGTTGGAGACAGCCTCGCCTCGTATATTCAGATAAAAGACTGGCTGCCCCTGGAGGAATTCCTAGCCTTTGTAAATTCCAGTGAGTGGTCCCTGTACGCTTTTCCAGGACCGGAGAGCCAGCAGACAGGACCAAGCAGTGCTGGAACAGAGAGCGGCCAGTAGAGGGCGTTGTGCAGACGTGGTAGCCCGGTCTTTCCAAGGTCCCTGGCCAGCACAGACCCACCAAAGCCAAGTCCCAGAGGTGCCCAGGGCTAAGGCAGAGATGGAGAAATGTCTTTTTGAACTAAATTGGTTTCCTTCCCTGAGACAAAGTAACACAGAGAATGTTTTTCAGAAAGCACTGGAAAGTGAAGTTTGCCTCTTGCAACACTACTACCTGTGGTTTTTTTCTCTTACATAAAATTTCCTTTTGTCACAGTGGGTGGTGGCAGTGCAGAAAATGGGTTTAGCAGAGAAAGTATGTATACGTGTATGCAATTCTACATCTGTCTCTTATGAGAGGTGTGGGTTTTCTCTGAGCCTCCTTTTTGTCTTCTGTAAGCTGGAGATCAAAGGCTTTATCTTACAGGTCTGTTCTGAAAACTAAAGAGAATGTACAGAAAAGATAAGTACATGATGTGACAGTTTGCAATTATTTTGGTCTTGTGACCCCTTTACACTCTTAAAAATTATTGAAGACTAAAAGAGTTTTCGTTAATGTGGGTTCTATTAATCAATATTTACCATATTATGTAAGCTAAAATTTACTTTTCAATTAAATTTCTCTTCAAAATATTTTTGTTAGATCAAAATAACAGTAATAGGCCCATCACATGCTAACTTTAAAAACATGTTTTTATGAAAAGTAACTATAATTTCAAAGTGAAAAATATTTAGTTAGAAGAGTGACAGTGTTTTTCATTTTTGCAAACCTATTCTGTGGTCAGACCGTTGTGACTTCACACATCACATAGCCTCTAGAAAACTCTACTGTACACTTGTGAATGAATGGGAGTGAAAAAGGCAGTAGCTTCTTAGTGTTCTATGAAAATCGTTTTGAGCTAGACACTCAATAAGTGATACTGAGTACGCTGTTCCCTGAGTGAGTTCACCCCAAATTTCTGGGTAGCAACTGCAGCCTGTAACACAGTATACTCTATGAGGTAAATTTCTCCTTGGAGAAAGTGTCTGACATGAGAGTTCTGAGATGTTTTACCCAGGATGCAAAGGGCTTGATGAGAAAGCAGGTAGTCGACGAGATGAGTCAGACATGCACAGTTGGAACAAGCATGAGTTCACAGACCTTCTAGTGTATGCCAAAGTGACGTCTATCTTGAACATACAAAATCAGAGAGCGATGGGTTAACCAAATATTTTATTACAAATTAAAATAAAATCTGCCTTTCAATGACTTCCAACTGTTTCATTTCCTTCCTGCCTTGGATGATGAGATGCATTCACTGTGTTTCCATCTCCTCCCCAGCAGGCATCCAAGCCTGATGAA
This sequence comes from Rhinolophus sinicus, assembly GCF_036562045.2. Taxonomy (NCBI): domain Eukaryota; kingdom Metazoa; phylum Chordata; class Mammalia; order Chiroptera; family Rhinolophidae; genus Rhinolophus; species Rhinolophus sinicus. Next base: position 88,152,978 of record NC_133754.1, read on the forward strand.
TCCTGTGTTAAGGAACTCCTGCCTCCTGCTGAGCCCTGTGCCACTTCCATGGGCCTGAATTGCCCTGTGCCTGCCCAGGTGGGCACTAGGCCTTCCCCAGGCCACCTTGTCCAGAGGGATAACACCAGCCAGCAGAGCCAGTGTGGGCGGCTGTGTCACTAGCTTCCTCTTCCTCCCCAACTCCATCATTCCTGGCCATCCTGTTACAAAGCTCCCTCTCCTCCATCCTTTGGACTCTCAGAACTCTTGGTAACCCCCATTTCTCCTTTAGTTTCCTCTGTCCACCCAGCCTGAATCCTCCTCACCACTGACTCACTGCTCTTTCCCTGTCCAGGCTCATCTCTCCATTCATGACCTTCTTCCTGCCTCGTCTCTCTTCTCTGCCCGTGACAGAACACCCTTCACATGCAGGGGATCCAGAACCCCAGGCTGAGGGGGCTTATGAGCCATGGTAAGCTGTTAGGATTTGAACTCAGGACTTCTGATTCCAGGTATAGTTCTCTTTACATTGCATCACGTGGCCTCTTCAAGGGGTTATCGTAGGAGATAGCCCAGTTTTGAAGATCAGCAAAATGATGGTTTGGACCCTCTTGACATTTGCTTTCCTTCAGTTTACTTGCGAACCAACCAGCAATGAGAGTGAAGGTCATGCACAAGATCAAGAATACAAAGGATGCTTCCTGACACCTCCCTTATTCTTAACAAAGGACCCAAGTTCTGAGTCCATATAGCTCATGAGGAGGGAGGAATCTGCCATCAAGAGGAGCCCAGAACCATTGGGCTGAAGAAGGTCATGCTGCCCTCAGGGGCTCTGCCTCAAATGTATTGTTGCACTCTTATGAACTGAACTGTGGCTCACACCAAATCCACTTGTTGAAGCCTAACGCACAATGTGACTGTATTTGGAGATAAGGCCTTTACAGAGGTAAATAAGGTCATAATTGTGGGACCCTAACCTGATAGGACTAGTGTCCTTATAAGGAGAGAAAGAGATACCAGAGAACTCAGGAGGAAGGCCTCCCTAGAAACCAACGCTGATGACACCTTGATCTTGGGCTTCTAGTCTCCAAAACTGAGAAAATAAATGTCTGTGTTGAACCCCCCCACCTGTATTTTATGGCAGCTTGAGCAGACTAATATACACTCCAATGAATTATTTCTGTGTTCTGTTTCTTATTGCATCAATGGACCTCTAGCAGGCCAGCTCATGGCCTGCCTTGCCATCAAACTGCGGAGGAAGTTCCCTCTGATGTCTAGGAAGGGCAGTTTTGCTTGCAGGAGGGTGGTTTGGAAGCCAGGATGCCTTAAATTGTTTATGCATCTGTTTCTTCATCTATAAAATGGGGATGATAATACCAGTGTTTTTGGGAAAGTTCTAAATATAAAATTCAGTTGAACAAATAGTTGCTGACATCATTTATGTATAAGGTATTATGCTGGGAAGGATATAAGGGTAAATGTATATGTATCTTTTAAGGAAAATTTTGCTCAGTAATAATGTATGTGTGTAAAATAGTTGCGAAAGCATTTAAGGGTGTGACATATATAAATGAAGAGGTGTTTTATTTATAAGATTAACAATCTTGTTACTTATTGAATGTAAATGTACTGATTTTTGTAATCATTATTATAGTCTAAGTGTTGTCTCTTAAGGTGTTAAAATATTTACAAGGCCCTAATAGATCTGTGAATTTAACATTTAGAAATGTTGGATTAGGTTTGCAATGCTTAAATATTTGGGAAATTTTACTTCTTTACATTTATGTATTTTGATTTATTGGTAATGCAAGTAGTCTGAGAATATTTAGATTATTATTGATTATTTACTGTTCAAATAAATGTTAATTATTTAATAAGAGTATGCATAAAATTACTACATTATGCATCACCCTGGGTAACAAAAAATGGGGAGAAGTGTTAAGAATCCAGAGTAGGGAGATGTGGAGAGATCCTGGAGCAGGTGCCAGATGTTTGAGAGATAATGACAGAGAAAAGGATGGGGGAAATTTTGCTATATGCTAAGGAAACAATTCCTCTTGGGCTTTTTCTTGAAGGAATGTAATACAGTTTCTTATTGCTTAATTACTCTTTGGCTGCCAGACTGTTTCTTTGAATGGGACCCCATGCTATGACTAGACTATAAGAATATCCAGCTTAACACAGGTTCCGAGAGTAACTATGCACAGAAAATGCACAGAGTTATTAAAATGAAGCAGCTTTCTCTGCAGTACCATCCAAATAGACCCGAAGGTTCCCTTCTGGGAATTACAAATGGACTAAACTTAAAATTCCTGCAAATGACAGTGACCAACTTGCCTTATAGCTAGAGAATGGTGGTATTTAAATCAAAGCATCTTAAAAAGACCACAAAGTCTGTCAGTTGTAACTCCCGTCTAATGCTGGAAATGTTTCCCTTTTGACTTAAAAATGAACACACACACACACACACTCAAACACTGAGCTGGGATTTTTTTTCAGTTCCTGCTCTCATTATTATTGTGCTTTATTATAATAATTCAAATTTTCTGACCCTGTGGTTTGGTGGGTCTCAAAATATGGCACCTTGGCATATTGAGTATTTTGGGTTGAGAGAGCTTGAGAGAACGGCAGAAGCAGAAAGGTCACTCTTACCCTTCCCTCCATCTACTCTTCTCCCTTGAAACAAGTCATAAAACCTTAATGTGAGCAGTGCCCTCCTTATATCCAGAGGAAAGGAACAGCTTTATCTCCAAAGACAAAGCAATGCTGAGTGGAATCCCAAAATAGGCCTTGCTAATTTTCTCCCAGTTCACTACACTTACCCCATACTCCTTAACTCATATTTTTACGCGACTGCCCACTCTTCATCAAGCCTAGCATGAAAATACTCAGGTCTAACTGTTTCTTTAAGATCTTCATTTTCTTATAAAGGCTCCTGTGTCATGTCAAATTTATATTAAATAAATTTGTGTGCTTTTCTCTTGTTTATCTGTTCTAATGTGTGTTTTTCCAATACCACCAAGCAGTTAACTTAATTCTATCTACGAGGAGATGGCATCAGATTCTGCAGGTTCTGGGTTCAGTCCTATAAAACTGTCCCTCTTCTCCAGATTAGATGTCAATCCCAAATCCAGGTTCTAAAATTCCCACGATTGCTTCCTCGGGTTCACTCAATTCTGTGAGTTCAGCTCACAGAACTCAGAGAAACATTTACTTATTTACCGGTCTTTTTTTTTTTTTTAAATATTTACATACTTTTACTTATTTACATTTACCAGTTTATTTTAAGGATATTATAAAGGATACAAATGAAGAGTCAGAAGAAGAGGTACATATGGTGAGATCTAGAAGGGGCTCGCGTGCAGGAGCTTCTGTCCCCATGGAATGGAATTAGGGTACGCCACCCTCCAAGCACGTGGATGTGTTCACTAACCCAGAAGCTCATCAACTCTTATTCAAAAGTTTTTATAGTCCCCCTCCCCTTCCCACAGGACAGAAGATGAGGCTGAAAGTTCCAATCCTCTAATCACTTGGTCTTTCTACTGACCAGTCCCATCCTGAGGCTGTCTAGGGGTCTCCAACCTAAGGCACTTTATTAGCATAAACTCAGGTGTGCTTAAAAGGGGCAACTTAAGAGTAATAAAAGGCACTCCTATCACATAGAGAAATGCCAGAAGTTTTAGGAACTTTGTGCTAGGACCTGAGGATAGAGAGCAAATATGTTTCTTATTTTACCTCATCTAGTTTTGTCAGTTTAATATTCAGACCCAGCCAGGGACCCAAAGAGGATCAAGAAGAAAAATTTCCCTCCCCACAGATTCCCCCTATTAAAATAAGCAAAATGTATCAAGCACCTACTCTGTACCCAGTACTTCATTAGTTGCTTTTACATATGTTATCTCATGTAATCTTCACAACACTATGAGGTAGATTTTAATATTTTCAGTTTTACAGATTAGAAAATTGAAGCTTTGAGAGATTGCCACCCTTACCTGAGAACTCTGGAGCCAGAGTTCAGGCACGAGTCTCCCAGACTGCAAACCCATGGCCTCCCTGTTACACTAAACTATTCCCCAAAACCTTAGCCTTGCGTCCTCTGTGTGACCCACAGCCTAGTCCTGATCATTCTCCAGTTTTCTCTTTCTTGCAGACTTGTGGTAAAATGAAAACAAACCAACACAGAATAAAACCCTTAACCTTTGGTTTATGGTTATGGATTTCAACTACCCTTAATAACAGGTGGTCAGGGGTATCAACCAGGTTTGGGTTATTCTTGATTTCTACCATTGCTTTGATAGTCTAACTTTATCCTTTGAGACAATGGGTTTATTTCTGTATTTGTGGAAGTTACTGAGTATATTTATGTAAGAAACTGTTTATAGATGTCTGCATTTGAGAGGAGGTTAAGGAGACCCAGAGTGGCTTTGAATCATTAAGAATTTGGCGTTCATGACGTCACTTCGAACGCAAAGAGGATTAAAGTCATTTGTTCCAGGAGCCCCTGCGGGGCATCTGGAGGAGTTCCAGGATGCTCTCTTCTCCCTCATCACCAGGGTGACTGCCAACTTCCGAACTCCCTTCTGTTCAGCACTGCATTATGCCCAGAATAATCATTGCAATCTTTTAAGTAGGAGCATGAGTAAGTCCTATTTTCAGAACATTCAAAATAGCAAAATTCAAATACAGAGAACAAATTAGGGACTGACTCATCACAGAATAATTATTTGCAAATAAATAAATAAATAAAATAATTATTTGCTTTAAGTAAATATTCACTGACCATTTCATTTGTATAGCAGACTCCCCAAAGGCAATTAAAATGTAATTTGATTCATAAAAATTCTATTTATATGAAGCATCTAGTAGCATATGACTGCTTGCATCTCTAGGGTTTTATAGATTTCAAAAGAATTTGACATGTGTTTTCATACTTTTATTGTCCTCATAACTGCTTTGCAATATGGGGCAAGTATTATCATTCCAACGTTACAGATGAGTAAACTAAGGCAGAGAGCTAAGTCTTTTGCCCAAAGTCACCTAGCTGAATAGTGGCAGAGCTGAGGCTAGGTCTCAGCTCGCTTGACTTCTTGCTAAAACACCCTTTCCTTATAAGCAGACTTCTTTTTTCAGATTTATATTTTCCCTTGAAACAGAACTCAGATAGTTAGGAACTATTTTGGAATATATTCAAATTTGAAATGGAGAACTATTTGTAAAAAATGATTTGATTTCTTCCAAACAGGGTAGTTGGAGATCTGTAAGGTTCTGAAAAGAGGATATAAAAATATACTTCATCAGGCTCACTAGTAAAGCTCTTAAAAAACACAGATGATCAGGCCAGACTGTTTCGGCAGACTCAAAGGGTCTGCTTGCCTGCACTCATCCAAGCCAAAAAAGACACAGGCATAAGTTTGCAGCAAAGAAAGTAAAGGTTTATTTAAAGAGTTGGCATCAAGCCCAGAGACACAGGTGAGCTAATGCTCTCAAAAACCTGGCTCCGCTATGGCTTTTAGTGGCTACATTATATAAGGGAAAAATCATTAATCATGGTTGCTATGGGAGTTGGGGTAATGGGCTCTACTGATTGGTCAAAACTAAGGCAGGAGCAATTGATTATGGCGTCAGGTCCTAGTGTCAACATGGCTTTGTTCTGTCCAGTTTCCAGGGGATGTGGTCCGTGGGGCCGTTCTGCATTCATGAGTCTGGAGTTGAAACATAACTGAGGCCAAGATGTTAGCTTTGTTTGACTAAAACCTTAGTCTAGTTTCCAGTTTGGTTATTATATCTGGTCATGGTTGATAGACCTGAGGCATTATTCCTAAGTGAGTTTAACGCTGGCCAGAACCTAGTGTCCTAAGGGCTTAATGATTAAAGGAGTGGACATACAATATATGGACAGATAGGAGGATTTGGGGGAAAGAATGCAAGTGAGTTATAGTTTTATCAGGACAAACAAAGCAAGCTTGGATTAAAGCACACTGTATGCTAAAGAAATGAAGTTCATGTGCAGTTACAATTCTATAAATATATTCAATATGAATTTCCAGGTCTGGGTTATTTTTTTTGGTTTTGTTTTGTTTTTAGCTAAAGTGTTGGTTCAGCCAAAACTGAAAAGTGTAAGTTCAAATGTGGCCAGAGTGAGGCAATCTGAAAACTGGTGAAAAGAGTCTTAGATTTTTAAAGTGGCTCCTGTGCTCAAAGATTTATGCCATTTCCTTGCAGGCAAACCTAATAAAATTAATTTGTATTTATCTCCTCTAACAGAGAAGAAGAGAGGATGAATCATATGCAATTGAAGATGATTAAGAATAAATTCTATTTAGCTTGAGGTCATGGTTCTATACTTATGTTGAAAATCTAGCCTTTATGTTCCTTGTACATGGATGACTGTAATCATTATGCTCCTCCCCTCAGAAGTCTTCTGTGTCACCCCATTGCCTCCTGAATTGCAGCACTCCCTCCCCTTTGCACGGCACTCACGGTCCTCCATGCTCCTATTCTGCTCTTGCAGCCTTTATACATTACTGCTCCCCCTCCAGGGACGTCTTTGTCCACTAATCCATATCAGAGTGCTCACAATTTTCAAAAAACACTAGGTTTTGAAGGGGTGGGGGAGTATCTTAACTAAAATGCCCTGTTCTTTTCCCTTTCTTAATGTCTAGCCATTAAATTTTGCTCTTGCTTTTAGGATTAAGCCAAATAGCCCATTTTCCACAAAGCCATCACTTGAACTAAATTTCTTCCTTTTCTGTGCTCAGCTGGTGGTTGATCTGTACCTCACTTGTAATACCCGTCACTTTCTGACTTATGTCTAGGTGTTTTGTGTATGTGTTTTAGGTCTTTTGCTAGACTAATCTTATTTATTTTTATACCCTCAAGGGGCCCAGCACAGTGTTTGATACATAACCAGTGGGTACCCAGTAAAACAACTGTGGAATTGAACTAAATTGTAGTTCTCTTATTTTGGAATTTCATTCCAAATAAAATTATGAAGCCTTTCCTTAAAAGTCTTGCTTGGGAAGAGATTAAATTATTTTCAATTTCTCTGTCTTGCAGCCAACAAAAGAAGCGGGGTGTAAACTGCGGGGGGGGGGGGGGGGTTAGAGAAACTGACCAGGCTACTGAGGTTGGCAAAGGAAGAGGCAGCAGGGGAGAAACTACCTTTGTCAGAACTACAAATCACTTGATACCAAGATATTCAAGCTTGCAGAGAGGACAAATCAGTGATAATGCAATCCTCAGAAAATCTGTTCCAACTCATTGGGATCCCTGGTTACTGGATGAGTGAAATCAGGCAGAATGGAGCTACCAAAAACAGAGTTTGGCAAAAGATAAGCAGAGCTTGGGATCTCAAAGAAATGGACTGGGATTCAGTCTGTGGTACTAAATGAATGAATCAAAAAACAAAAAGAAACAACAACAGCAAAAAATCTACATAGGTATCTAATCAAAGCCTGTTTGAAGGAGTAGCCAGATATACAAGGAAAACTAAGAGACTGTGATGTGATAAAGACCAAGAAAAAAGTTACAAGAGTAAGTGTTAGTTACAACTCTGTCTAATACAACAGAGATCATGGAAATTGAGGCTAAGGAAGAGACCATTAGATCTAACAACACGATGGCCATTGGTGACTTTGGCAAAGCTAGTTTGAGTACAATGTTGGAAACAGAAGCTGAATTGCAGGGGATTGAAAAGTGAATACAAGTAAGCATTCTTAGAAAATTGTAACACAGGTTTGTACCAAATTCATAACAAAATCCTAGAGCTAAACCTATTGCCTTTCTTACAAAAAACCTAAAGGCTTTAATTTCTGAAATTATGGAGATAGATATTACCTCAAATTCTGACCTGATAAAAATGATAGTCTTAATTTTTAAGTGCACTACAGAGTGCAGAATACGGGGAATCCAGAGTGGTCAAAACAGAATAAAAGTGTAAACTTTGAGAAATAAAGAAATGCCAAGAACCACTTTCACCCTGAGAGTATTTTCTAAACCCCAGGGAACTTTGTTGATGTTTTGATGACTTCATAGAATGAGGGAAATTGGCGTTAAAGCCTAGATTCCATCCAAAATGGAAAGTCTAACAGATGACCCCTTGTTGTGTAAAACAACCACCCCAAGATTTAGTGGCCTAAAATAACAATGTATTATTACACTCTATGGGTTGACAGTGCTCAGCTATGATGTTATCACTTGGGGAGTCTCCTGGGTTATAGCCAGATCAAGGTTTTAGTCATTTGAAGGCTTAGCTGTCCACCCAGAAGGGTTCACTCACATGGCTCACAGTTAATGCTCGCTGTTGGCGGGGAGCTCAGCTGGGGCTGTTAACCAAAATATCTGTACACTATCTCTCCAGGTATCTTGGTCTTCTCACAGAATGAAAGTTGAGTTCCAAGAGGAAGCATCTCAAGAGCAATGTTCCAAGAGATTCAAGCAGAAGCCACAAGGCTTGTTATGACTTAGTCTTGGAAGTCCCAGAAGGTCACCTCTGCTGTATCCTAGTAGCCAAACAAGTCATTAAGCCCAACCCAGATTCAAGAGGAGGGGAATTAGATTCCACATTTTAATATGATGAACAGCAAGCACTTACAGGTAGAGAAGGAGTCGATGGTGACTATTTTGGGGGAAGATCTTCTATATCCCTGAATAAAACTTGAATACTATAATCTGCATTCTCAGTCTAAGGACATATGAGAAACAAACTTATCATACAGAGGGGAATGGGAATGGACCTTGCTTGTTCAGACATCTCCCTTAGGTGAAGACGGAAAAATATCTCTCCTGAAAATTTTGAATCACAAGCTGATTATTGGGGAAGTTATGGCCAGAATTTTCACTATCTACGTGGTGTAAAAAAAAAAAAAAAATCAAATAGTGACTTAAATTTAATGTGGACCTAGGATTGTCTTGTATCCAAGAACCTGGAAGAAATAAATGTAAAACCTCTCTGGAGGAAAGTCAACATAAGCCTCAAAAAAAAAAGAAAAAAGAAAGAAAGAAAGAAAAGAAAGAAAGAAAGAAAGAAAGAAAGAAAGAAAGAAAGAAAGAAAGAAAGAAAGAAAGAAAAGGAAAGGAAAGGAAAGGAAAGGAAAGATCCCATTGATAAAGTTCCAAAGAACAGGGGTGCATAATCAAAAATCACAAAACATATCAAGTCACTATGGGTAAGGGGCAACATAAATGATACACAGCAGAATCAGACCATCAAAAACTTCACAATGAAATTATTAGCCACAGAGTATAAAATAAGTATATTTCAAGAAATAGAAGGCTGAAGAGATTAAGAAGAGCAATAAACTATAAATTATAACCATGCCACTTAGAAAAAATACATTTCTAGAACTGAAAAGTAGAAATAATTGAAATGAATAATGTAAAACATGGGTTTAGCAATGGATTAGGCACAGCTGAATCCAAATCAGAGTAATTAAAACAAATATCTCCCTCAATATATTATAGTAATATTTCAGAACACACTAAAAAAAGACAAAGATCTTAAGACTAACCAGATCTTAAGTCTCACAGCATAGTGCAATGCAGTAGCTGCTATTATAAGGTAGTAAAGTGGCATGTGTGGTTGGTAAGAACATAAGCTCTGCAATTGCCTGATTGGGTTTCAATACTCGTTCTGTCACTTGCAATTACATTTTGGCAAGTTACTTCACCTTACTATGACTCAGTTTCCTCATCTATAAAACACGAGTAACAACATATTTGTTCAGTTTCTTGTATTACATGAAAAATGCACACACATTTCCTAAAAGAACGGGTAGCATTAATAAATACTAGCTATTATTATAAAGGAACTGGCAAGGGGTTTATCATCCACAATAACAAAAAGCAGAAGGTAGTCAACCTAGCTATCAACCTAGAATTTTTTATTTATTAATATATTTACCTACATCTTTGTTCACTATTACTTCTTGCATTTCAGACTGTCCATTTGTTACCATTTTTCTTTTACCGAAAGTATAACCTTTAGAATATCCTTTTGTGAAAGTTTATTGGTAGTTAACTCCCTCAAGTTAAATAACATATGAAGTCACAGTGAAATATGAAAACCACAACGAAAGTCTCTTGAAACATACCAGGGTTCAACAGGTTAAAAGTCTGACTATCACAAATGCTTCTAAGGAGGTAGACGCATGGGAGTTCTCAGATGTTGCTGTCAGGGGTGTGAATTAGTAAAACCAGTTTGGAAGAGAGTTGGTATTACCTAGAAATGTTAATCAGGAACACATTCCAAAGCGTATAATCTGGAGAAGCTTTTACATGTGTGCATTGAAAGACGTGTATGAAAATATTCATAGGAGCATTGTTACTAATAGCCAAAATCTGACAATTATCTAAGTCTCCATTAACAGAAGTATAGATAATTAAATTGTGTTACACTCATATTAGCAGCAGTATCATGATTGACTCTGAAAAAGATAAAGCTGAATAGAAAAAATATTAATAGTTACTATATTATTCCATTTATAAAAAGTGAAAAAACATGCAAAAACTAAAGAATATTTTGATTATTTATATGGATATATTTATGTGCTAAAGAATTATTAACACAAAATTCACAATAATGATGCCCTCTAGGATCAGTGGTACATAAATGAGTACGGAAATGCTAATAATATTCTATTTCTCAGACTAGGGAGTAAGAACAGAGGTAACAATTTTATTACTAGTCTTTAATTCTCACATTTTTGTTTGTATGAAAGATCTTGGGAATAAAGAAAGCATCATGTTTAATTTTAAGAAAATTAATTTACCTTAGACTTAAAGCACGCATCTCACAAGGCTAACAGGAAATTCAGTTTTGGTCATTACAAGGGTTCTCCAATTTGAGAATTATAAAACTGTTTTCCCTAACTTAAGGGTATGCAAAAATCCCAAGGTCCTGCATGAGCCAGCACATCAAGGAAGCTCCTTTGCTCATCAACCACTGTCCACACTGGCCCACTGACCCAGGCTGCATGTTCCTTTTATGTCCAGCATGCCCTGGTATGTCTACTCCACACTTGGAATACAGGAACATTGGGGACAAGGGAGCAGGGGAGAAGCTGGAGGTCCCCAGGCCTAGAATTCAGACTCCTCATCATATCACACAGCTAACCCTTCTGAGACCTTTCCAACTCCCCAAGTAATTTAGTCTTTGTTATCAAGCTGTGTGTTTCTTTGATCTCTTTGTGGATTTTTATGACAGTGCCATACTCTTTTTTACTTATCAGAGCTTTGTAATATATATTAACTTTTAAATAAGTACTCTCTCATTATATTTTTCCTTGTGGCTTTTATTAGCTGTTAAGTAGCTGCCTCTATCTACTTTGGGATGAAATGTCCTCAGAGAAAGAGTCTCCCATCACCATATCCTCTAGATTGCCCCCTCCCTGGCCCCATTCTCCCCTGATAGGGTCTCTATTTTCAAGCTCCTTTCCAAGAAGAAAAATGTATTTTCTATTGGAAGCCATCTCCCTTGCTGATCTTCCTTCCTAAACTGTTTTTGGCCAGTTTGACATCATCTCTACTTCAAAATAAAATGCAAATTAGCCTAATTAAATTTAAAACAGAGAATTGGTCATTTAAAGTAGTTACAAAAATATGGTGGCATTTGCTTCTTAGGTTCCCCCTGAAAAAGCACAGTTCCAGTATCATAATTCTACTAAAGATTACACAACAAAAATCCTTTCTCCCAGTTGAACAATTTACGCATTTGCTTGAGGGGATATCTAATATCTCAAACAAAAAGAACTGTATCTAAAACTCCAGGGCACTCTTGACTTTCATTTTGTTAAATAAAGGGTCCCATTTTGTTTTCTTCCTCAAGGACAATATTCTTCACCAAGTGAGAAAATGAGATGTTTCACTCTCAGTAGAAAAAGGAAAAGTCTTAGACTTCCCATCAAGATGATGATGTTGGTAAATGCTATGCCAGCCTCCTCCCATGACCACATCAAAATTACAACTAAATTACAGAACAGCCATCATTGAGAATTGCCTGAATTCTAACTGAACATAAGTCCTATAACAAGGACATACAAGGAAGGCAATTCGAGACTGGTAGGAGGGACAGAGATGGAGATCAGGCAGGTCTCACACTTATGATGTGGTGGTTAAGAAAAGAGAGGATATCTTGGCTGTGGAGGACCCCCCACAGCCAGGGTTCTGAAGTGAGAAGCAAGGGATCTCAGCACCACACCAGGCTCCCTAGCCCAAGCTTACAATGCTGGGAGAAGAACTCCCCATAACTTCTGGTTGTGAAAACCAGCGAAGATTGTGGCTGAGTGAATGGAAGGCTCCTGAAGGCCCAGTCATTCCTCTTAAAGGTCCCATGCACGGACTTCTCTCTGATCTCCAGCACTGAGGCAGCAGGGACATAGGGGAGGAACTGAATTGTCTGGCATCAGGACGAGGGCTTAAGGGGCAACTTCTCAGACAGAAGTGCTGCCAGAAGCCATTGTGTCTTTATTGAGCCCTCCTCCCACCCAGTAGCCTGTCTGAGTCTTCATCAACCTTGCTGACACTGTTTGTCCCACACTGGTGATTCCCTGATACCCCAAAGTACCCAACTTGTAGGCCCACCCAAGCTGTTTCCAGTGGCTTTTCAACTGTCTTGGCTCATGCTACAGATTTTTCTAAAATCTCTTTTAAAGCCTCACAAATCCCAAACAAGTAGCATCTGGCCTTAGTGGGGCCCCATACATCTTGCTAAGTGGCCTGAAGCCTAGCACTAGTGACAGCCAGCCTTGGTTCACAGGTTAGCTGCTCCCAGGCACCTCCAAGCCCAGCACAAGCAGCAACCATCTGCAGATCACTTTCTAGCTCCTACCAGGTGACCCCTGGCAAAGCATAGGCAGCAGCTGACCTTGGACTTTACCAGAGACCCTCCCAAGAGGCACCAGAAACAACACACCTGGGGGCCAGCTTCAGATCACACCAGAGCACTACCCAACCACCTCCACAACTACTACACACCCAAAGGGCAGACTCAATAGGCATCAGAGCCCTACTAAAGTGAATCCTGCTCTGTCTGGTAAGTGTCTGCACAACAGCTCCTCCACTGTAGTCATGGCCAATCTTCATAGCCAATCAGCCTTAATTCCTCCCATTGAAATGCCAACAGCAACCAAGGCTCAACTATAAGAGGAAGGCACACACAACCCACACAAGGGACACACCTAGAGTGCCCAGCTCAGGTGACTAAGGAGACTGCACCACTGAGCCTAACAACACACCTACTACATAAGACCACTCTACCAAGACCAGGAGACATAACAGCTTTACCTAATACATAGTAACAAACACAGGGAGGTAGCCACAATGAGGAGACAAAGAAACACATCCAAATGAAAGAACAGAATAGAACTTCAGAAAATGAACTAAATGAAATGAAGGCAATCAAGCTACCAGATGCAGAGTGCTAAACACTTGTTATAAGGATGCTTAATGAACTTAGGGGCAGAGTTGATGAACTCAGTGAGAACTTTAACAAGGAGGTAGGAAATATAAAAACTGATATAGAAAACTTTAAAAAGGACCAGTCAAAAGTGAAGAATACAATAACTGAAAGAAAGAATACGCGAGAAGGAATCAATAGTAGAGTAAGTGAAAGAAAAGACTGAATCAATGATTTGGAAGATGAGATAGTAGAAAACACCCAATCAGAACAGCTAAAATAAATAAGAACCCCCCAAAATTATGAGAGTTTAAAAGGCCTCTGGGACAACATTAAGCATACCAGCATTTGCTTCACAGGGGTACCAAAAGGAGAAAAGAGAGCAAAAAGAGAGCAAATAGAATTGAAAGTCTATTTGCAAAAATAATGATGGAAAACTTCCTTAACCTGGTGAAAGAAATAGACATACAAGTCCAGGAAGAGCCGACTTTGGGACAACATGGATGGACCTAAAGTGTATTATGTTAAGTGAAACAAGAGAAAGAAAAATACCATATGATTTCACTTATATGTGGGATCTAAAAAACAAAATGAACAAACAAACAAACAAACAAAGCAGAAACAAACTCATAGATACAAAGAACATTTTGATGGTTGTCAGATGGGAAGGGGATGAGGGGGTGAAAAGGGGAAAGGGATTAAGATGTGCAAATTGCCAGTTATAAAAACAGTTATGGGATATAAAGTACAGCTTAGGGAATATAGTCAATAATATTGTAATAACTATATATGGTGTTGGATGGGTACTAGAATTATCAGGGTGATCACTTCATAAGTTATATAAATGTCTAATCACTATAGTGTATACATGAAACTAATGTAAAACTGTATGTCAACTGTAATTGAAAAATAAAAAATTATCTTTAAAAAAAATAAATAAAAAGGAAAAGTCATGGAAAAAGGAAAAATAAGTTCTCTCTCTCTCTCTCTCTCTCTCTTACACACACACACACCATAGACTTACAGACACTAATAACTCGCAACCCCTGTATTACTGCTCATTCCAAGAACCTTAGTTGCTCTCAGTTATTCCCAGCTTTATCTGGGATAGCTTACCCTTGGAGAGTTAAGATTTTTAGTTGCCATGTAAAAATCCCTATAACTCTACAATATAAATTTATATTTTAGCTGTCATCCTTCTTCCTTAAGTGTATCGTTCTTTCCACCCTCCTCAATTTCTGAGCCTGCTGCTAAGGAACAAGCCACGCCTGACATGGATGCCTAGCTGGCTGGCAGCTCTCTTTTCACCTCATTACAATGCAGAGTGTGGCTTCTGCAAGCCCCATTTCACTCCTCTCCCAGCTGAGATTTCAGTGGTTTAACTCCAATCCCAACTCTAGGTGTCGTCTGTGATCATCCTCACTCAATAAGAGCAATCCCTTCTTCCTTGGTTTAGTTCAGGAGCCATTGTGTAATCTGATGTTTGATCTGTTTGATCAAAAGGAAGCCTATGACTTTTGTTAGTTGACTTGTGCAGGGCTATCCTGTTTCTTCTCCTGGATACAAGAAGCATGTAGCCTCATGCTGCTTGCAGTCAGCCTGTTCCCATGAGGGGATTATGCCATGGAACCAAGCCAATACTTAGAGGGAGAGGCTCATAGGAAAGGGCGTCTCACAGAACATTGATTGAATAGAGCCTGAAGTCCAACTTCCTTTTGTATGTTCCAGTTATGTGAGATGATGATTGTTTAAGCCACTTGGAGTTGGTATTTTCTGTTACTTGCAACTAAAATATACCTTGACATACTAAATCACCTCTGACCCAGGAAGTGATGCTCCTTAGCCCAAGAGGCTATATAGGCATCCCTCAGGGTCCCAAATCCAAGTCTAGTCCTTTTCTGCCATTCTTTCTCCCGTCAGCATTCAATTTCCAATTCTGGTGGCTTTCTTTTTGTCATTTTTTAAAAAAACAGAGAATTTGAACTTTAAAATTTAATTTTAACTTATTTTTTAATTATATTTCAGCAACATATATTCACAAGTTAGGCAGTTAAATTGTTCTTAAAAGGAAAAGAGAAATCCTCACCCTATCTTTTCACCCTCAACTTCTCTCCAGAGGCAATCTCTGTCAGTTTTTTTCACTCTTTCTTCTGGACTTTAGCTCCTATTGCTAAACAACATTTTTATTCATTGTACTCTAGTTACATATTTTCTGTGATGGAAAATGGGGACCCAGATTTTTTACACCCCTCCTCCCCCACATACAAATCATCTCGCTTCATTTCTTGAAAAAAGAAAAATTATATAGTCTTTTGATATTTATGTTATTCTCTAGGTAAATATTATTCACAGCTAAACCATGTAGTGTACTATATCCTTTCTTAAACAAGTTTCTTTTTCCCTAGTATTTAATAATTGCTTTGTCTTTTCCCTTGCTTATTTTTCTATGTATTTTCACTAGTTCATCCTAAGCTGTCCAAGAAAAATATAAATCCCTCTAGTGTGGGCAAATCAATTAGTTTCTTGTTTTTCTGCTACATACTAAGCTCCTGGGAATTTTTTTCACCTTTTCCTGTGTTGGATTCCTTGTTTCCTAGATGTCATGTTTTCCTCTATCTTGGTTTAATCTATTATTTTGGAGGAGCACATCCTTCAGTAGGTTTCTGATAAAAATTGCAAGGGTGATAAAAATATTGAGACCTTTCATACTGAAGATGTTTTTATTCACCATTTCATTTATTTGTTGGTGCTTTCCTTATCTGGATGTTTTCCTCCAATGTGTAGTAGTCATTGACTGCTCATAATTAAGACTGAGTAGAAGAGATTAGTTGTAGTGTGGGCTTTCCTGTCAGGTAGATAATAGGGCAGGACCTGACTTTTATGTTGGGGAACCCCGAACAGTCTATTTCTGTTGGTATTTTTTCTTGGTTTAGCAATTTTTCCATAGGAGGATTCTCCAGGTTCCCCTCTTTACAGGATATAGTCTGTCACCATTCTGGCAGATCAATAAGGGGAAGGCTCTAGGGCTCTTGTTTACCATGAGGAATTTCACTTAATCCCTCTCAACCTGCAGAATATCACCTGCCTCCCACCCCTCACTCTGCCTGGGGTCAACAAATCCAAAGAGAAAAACGTTGGTCTTCAGTGCTCTCATTAGAGTGAGGAGGGGTAGGTACCTGGTGGGAAGAGAACTCTTGTTCTGACTTTCAACCAATATTCATGGAGGTTTGCAGGAGACACAGTTGAGGTTGTATCCAACCAACCCTTCTTCAGAGAGGTTCTTCAAACTCTCATGAACTCTGTGAACTTAACAGGTTTCCTAATTTCTTTGAGCTTCAGGTTCTTCATCTGTAAAATGGAAACACCAGGCTTTGGTGTGAGGGTTAAATGGGGTCAATGAGCGTGAAGTGCCTGGCACAGTCTGCCCAGCATGAAGAGGGCACTCAATTCTTGGCAATACAATGGTCTTGGTGGTAGTCTCCTTAGCCTTCTTTCAATGAACAGAGAGGAACCCTTCCTACTATCCAGTGCTTTCCTACAGTCTCTCAAAAGGAAAGCCACCCTTACTTATGTTCTGCCAAAATGTTAATAGAATTTCAGGGGTATAAAAGCCTTTTCAACTTGTCGTCTACCCTACTCTCTTTCTGAGAGCCCACCCAATCCCTTAGAGACACCACCTCTATTCTGGCTCCCATCTCAATGGATTAACGTGCAAGATTGAGAACTGCATTGAAGTCCGTCTAAACCCAAATCTCCAGAGTAAAATTGAGCCCCTTTCTCCCCTATTGTACACATAATCCTTTCAGTCCCCTATGGCAATGCCCCAGGTCATCCTCCTACTCTTCCTGTCCTCCTTAACCCCCTGGCAAGAAAGAGGCAAAAGGTTCCTTCTTGCCTTCCGTGTGCTAGAGCCCCTTTCCCAGTGCAAAATTAAATTCCTCCTTCCCCCTCCTCACCTACTCTTTCTTGCTCTAGTCCTTCTCCCTGTTCTTCTCTCACTGCTCTCATTTGGGATCTTGACCACACTTTGTTAGAGGACAGCCTTTCTCTTTATCATTAAGGTCTTTTCCCTGAATTCTTAGAATGCTTTTCTTATTTGCTCTGGGGCCTCCAGCAGCTTTGCTAATTGGCTATAGCTCAGGGGATTGAAGAGGAACAGAAGAAACTGGGGAAGTTGGGGTTATCTTAAAGTTAAGAATTTAGAATGCTATTGGGCCAGAGTAGCACCTATTCTATTCAGCATGAAAAGTAGCACCTATTCTGTTCAGCACTTTTCCCCAGTCTGATGCTTCAGGTTGCAAGACTCTAGTATGGAATTTTCCTGCTATGTTCCTGATTTAGACTTAATCATTGAAAATACATCTAATGAAATTTTTGAAGCAGATCTTATTAGCAAAATGTCATGGTCAAGTAAATGTTGGGACTAGACCTTTTTTGGGAATGGTGTAAATACATGGTCTTTTGGAGACTATGTGTGAATGACCGTAGACACAAGAATACAAGAACAGGCCTCACCTAATAATCCCTTACATTCTCGTTTCCTTTTTCAGTCACACACAGGCAGGAAAGCTGCACTCTGTCTTCTGTGGATTACCTTTTCTGAATGCAGACCTTAGTCTGTCCTTAAAATTCTCCCCAGCAAAGTAATAAAGCAAAGGGTTGAGGCAGCTGTTAGATGCTGCCAAGGCCAATGTGATGATCACAGCTTTATGCAGCGAGTCTCTGCATATACCCGCTTTCCACACAACCAGGTGGAAGGTTCTCAGTATGTGATAGGGCAGGAAGCACAGGAGGAAGATGATCAAGGTAATGATGATAGTAGTCAGTGCCTTCTTGTGAGCAACCCGCAGCCCCGATTCTGGGACCTCCACCTTTAACAGCGTGCGAATGATCAGCAGGTAACAGATGTTGAGCGTACAGAATGGCAGCAGGAAGCCTACCACCAAGGCGATGTGGTTCATGGTCTTCAGTTTAACAAGTTTATTGAATTTCAGATCTAAGCATGATGTGACATTACCCTCTTGCTCAGAACCATTGTTCAGAAGTGTTATTGAGGAAGCCATGATAAAGGTCCATATGATCCCACACAGAATCCAGGCAGTTCTGATGCTGGTGACATGGAGGAGCCGGAAAGGGTGAACAGTTGCCAGAAAGCGCATAACGCTCAGCACAGTCAGGAAATAAATGCTGCTGTACATGTTGACATATATGGAATAAGACATAATCCTGCAGGCTATGTCCCCAAATATCCAATTGGAGCCTCTCAGGTAATAGTCAGCCCTGAAGGGCAGTGTGGTTGTGAATAAGAGATCCGAAATGGCCAGGTTCAGCATGAAAACATTCACAGATGTGGACTTCTTATGAGGTTGCAGAAAAACATATATGGAAAAGCCATTTCCCAAGGCTCCACAGACAAATATTATCAGGTATACAATAGGATAAAAATCCCTCTTGAAGTTTTCAATTGTGCAGTTCCTATGGCTATTGTTATTGCTGAAGTTGCCGTTGGGTTCCATTTCTGATGTGAAGATGGATGGAGGCAAGGACAAAAGTTTTCTCTCCATGCTGGATTAAAAAGAAATAGACACAAAGAGTTACTTCCTGCTCATTGCTTACATCATTCCAGGGTTTAATGGAAAAGGAGAAATACTAGCTTTTCTTTGAAACTTGCATCAAAAAATATCAGCTAAGTCTTTACTACGTGCTGTATTACATTTCATGATAAATTTCTAGAAGGCAGAATAAACATTAATGTATTTGATTGAAGCTGAAGCCTCAAACGTAGGGGGCTTTTGGCCTAGTGCTCATGTTGAAACGAGTGCCCTGTAACACTGCAGTCTAAATCTACTGGACAGCAGATTTCTGATCAAAATCTATGAAGGCAGAAGGAAGTGGCACAACATTTTTCAAGTGCTGAAAGAAAAGATGAACCGAGAGTCCTATATCTAACAAAAATATCCTTCAACTATGAAGGAATAATCAAGGTATTCTCAGATAACAGAAAACTAAGAGAATTTATTGCCAAAAAATCTACTTTAGAAATTCTCTAAACAGAAAGGAATCAATAAGTAAAGGATCCTTGGAACATCATAAAAGAAGAAAGAACACAAAGAAAAATATGGGTAAATGTAATAGACTTTTCTTCTCTTTTTGAGTCTAAGTAATGTTTGATGGTTGAAACAAAAACTATAACACTGTCTGATGTGGTTCTAAATGGATGTAGAGGAATTTTTAAAGATAATTATATAAATTGGGGAGGGTAAAGGGACATAAAGGTAGTAAGGTTTCCACACTTCACTTGAACTAGTAAAACAATGATGCCAATAGACTGTGGTAACGTGGGTATAATGTACCTAAAGTAGTTACTAAAAAGCTATACAAAGAGATACACTCAAAACCACTGAAGATAAATCAAAATAGAATTCTGAAAAATATTCAGATAACCAAAAGAAAGGCAGGAAAAAGTAGATAATACAAACAGAAAAATAAAAGAAACTGTAAGACTTGTCCCTAATAAATAAATAAATAATTACATTAAATATATAAACAGTATAAACATACCAATTAAAAGACAGATTGGCAAACTAGAATACATATATTCACATGACTTACTTATATGTTGTCTATAAGACACTCACTTCAAATAACAATATTGGCAGTTTGAAAGTAAAAGAATAAAAAACACAAACATTAATCAAAGGAAATCAGGAGTGGCTATTAATATCAGATAAAGTAAACATCAGAACAAAGTAAATTACCAGAGACATGGGGGTATTATATAATAATAAAAGACTTTATTCACAAATCCATCAAGATGGCACAGTAGGTAAATGCTGTGCTTATCTCATCTCACCACCATATCAAAATTATAACAAAACTACAGAACAACCATCATTGAGAATTGCCTGAACTGAAGCCCTACAACTAAGGACATCAGAAGAAGCCACCTTGAGACTGGTAGGAGGGGCAGAGATGTGGAATGGGCTGGTCCCACACACGTGGGTGACCATTAAAAATCGGGATGAATATCTTGGCTGCAGAAGTCCCCTCCCCCTTGAGGAGCAAGGAGTCCTAGCCCCACACCAGACTCCCCAGCCCAGGATTCCAGGAGAGAAGTCCCCACAACTTCTGGCTATGAAAACTAGTGGAGATTGTGGCTGAGTGAAACAGAGGGCAGTTGAAGTTCTAAGCACTCCTCTTAAAGGGCACATGGACTTACTCACTGATGGACTCACTCACCCAGCATTGGGGCAGCAGCTCAAAAGTCACCAGGGACATACACAGAAGAACTGAATTGTCTGGCTAGAGGGGCAGCTTTCTCCTGGGTGGAGGAGCTGGCAGAAACCATTGTTTCTTCGTTGAGCCCTCCCCCTCATTCATGCAACTCATATCTGAGTCTCCATCAACCTAGCTAACTGTTCATTCGCCCTCATACCCAGGGACCTTGCTCAATCCGACTTCCAGGCCTGCCCAAGCTGCTTCTAGTGGCTTTTCTGTATAAACAGCTGTTTATACAGCTGTTTGTCTTGGTTCATGCTGTGAACTGTCCTAAAAATATCTTGAAGTTTCACAAAACCCAAACAAGCAGAATCTGGCTTCAGCATGTACCAAACATGTGGGTGAACAGCCATAATCCCAGCAGTAGTGAGGCATCCCAAAGCCCAGAGCAAGTGGAGGCCATCTGAAGATTGCTTTGTAACTCATGCCAGGTGGCCCCAGGCAGGGCACTGACTGCAGCTGAACTTGGCCTGCAGTGAGACCCCCCCCCCCCCCCGCAGAAAGACTATGGGCTGGCACACCCAGTCGCCAGCTTTGTACCCAGACAAATCATCACCCAGCAGCCTCTGGGGATGACACACCCAAAGGCCATGTTTGGCAGGCACTAGAGCCCTGCTAAAGCAAATCCTGCTCCACAGGATCAGCCCCTGCACCCTAGCTCCTCCACTATAATCACAACAAGTCTTCACAACCAATCAGCCCAAGAATCAATCCTTCGCATTAATGTGCAAACAGCAACCAAGGCTCAATTACAACAGGAGGGCACACACAACCCACACAAGGGATACACCTGGAGTACCTGGTTTAGGTGACCAGGAAGACTTCACCACTGAGCCCCACAGCACACCTACTACATAAGACCACTACACTAAGACTGGGAAGCATAGCAGCCCTACCTAATACATAGAAACAAACACAGGGAGGCAGCCAAAATGGGGAGCCAAAGAAACATATCCCAAATGAAAGAACATAACAAAGCTCCTATGTTCTAGGAAAAGAACTATGCAAAATGGAGACAGCAATCTACCAAATGCAGAGTTCAAAACACTGGTTATAAGGATGCTCAGTGATGTCAGGGAGAACTTCAACAAAGAGATAGGAATTATAAAAATGGAGATAGAAAACATAAAAAAAAAGGAAGTCAGGAATAAAGACTACAATAACTGAAATGAAGAATATATTAAAGGGAATCAAGAGTGGATTAGGTGAAGCAGAGGATCGAGTCACTTGTTTAGAAGATAAAGTAGCAGAAAACACCCAATTAGAACACTAAAAAGAAAAAGAATCCAAAAAAAAAAAAAAATGAAGATAGTTTAAGGGGCCTCTGGGACAACATCAAGCATACCAACCTTCGCATTATAAGGGTACCAGAAGGAAAAGAGAAAGAGCAAGAAATTGAAAACCTATTTGAAGAAATAATGATGGAAAACTTCCCTAACCTGGTGAAAGAAATCGATATATAAGCTCAGGAAGTGCAGAGTCCCAAACAAGGTGAACCCAAAGAGGCCCACACCAAGACACATTATAATTAAAATGCCAAAGGTTAAAGGTAAAGAAAGACTCTTAAAAGCAGCAAGAGAAAAGCAGTTATTTACCTATAAGGGAGCTCCCATAAGACTGTCAGGTTGATTTATCAACAGAAACTTTGCAGGCCCGAAGGGATTGGCACAAAATATTCAAATTGATGAAAAGTAAGTACATACAACCAAGATTACTCTACTCAGAGAAGCTATCATTTAGAATCCAAGGACAAATAAAGAGCTTCCCAGACAAGAAAAAGCTAAAGGGGTTCATTACCACTGAACCAGGATTACAAGGAATCTTAGAGGGACTACTTTAAAAGAAAAATGACAAAAAGACCAAAAATATGAATAATAAAATGGCAATAACTACACATCTACCAACAATTACTTTCAATGTAAATAAATTAAATGCTCCAATCAAAAGATAGGGTGGCCAAATTGATAAGAAAATAAGATCCATACATATGCTGCCTACAAGAGGTTCACATTAGCTCAAAAGGCTCTCACAGACTGAAAGTAAAGGAGTAGAAAAATATATTTCATGAAAATGGAAACAAATAAAAGCTGGCGTAGCAATACTTATACCAGACAAAACAGACTTTAAAACAAGGCTATAACACGAGACAAAGAAGGACCCAGTAATCCCACTTCTGGGTATTTATCCTCAAGAAACCTAAAACGCTACTTTGAGGGGATGTGTGCATCTATATGTTCATTGCAGCATTGTTTACAGTGGCCAAGAGGTGGAGGCAAGAAGGGAATGGATTCTTGCCATCTGCAGTAGCATCAATGGACCTGGAGGGTATTTTGCTGAGTGAAGTATGTCAGACAGAGAAAGACACATGCAATGTGATTTTGCTTATATGTGGAATCTAAAGAACAAAATAAACAAACCAAACAGAAACATACTCATAGATATTGAGAACATTTTGATGGTTGCCAGATGGGAGGGAAAAAGGGGATGGGTCAAAAAGGGGAAGGGATTAAGAAGTACAAATTGGTTGTTACACAGTAGTCATGGGGATGTAGGGTATAGCATAAGGAATATAATCAGTGATATTGTAATAACTATGTATGGTGTCAAATGGGCACTAGATACATTGGGGTGATAGATGGGAAGGGGTAGGAAGGCTGGGTGAAAAAGGTGAAGGGATTAAGAAGTACAAATTGGTAGTTACAAAATAGTCATGGGGATGTAAAGTAAAGCATAGGGAATACAGTCAATAACATGGTAATAACTATGTATAGTGCCAGGTGGGTACTAGATTAGTCAGGGAGATCACTTCTTAAATTATAAAATGTCTAACCATGATGATGTACACCTGAAATTAGTATAAAATAATATTGAATGTCAATTGTAAATGAAAAATTTAAAGGGGGAGAATGTGAAGGGGAATAAGAGGTTCGTATTTCCAGGTATGACTGTAAAACAAGTAAGTCATGTGATATAATGTACAGCACAGGGAATATAGTCAATATTGTGATAGTGTGGTCCAGTATCATATGGTTGCTGGACTTATGGTGATGACTTCTTTACATATATAAATGTTGAATAACTGTTGTGCATATCTGAAATTAACATAATATTGTATGTTAGCTATATTTTAATAAAAATCTTTTAAAAAAGAGTTTATCCACCAAGAAGACATACTAATTCTAAAAGTGTATGCAACAGAGTTACAAACTATGTGAAGCAAAAACTGATAGAACTGAAAGGAGAAATAGAAAAACCCACAATTATAGCAGTTGATAATTTCAAGACCCTCTCTCAACAGGGTCAAATGGACAAAATGGACAAATGGATAAAAACTCAGCAAGGATATAGAAAAAACTCAAAAACATCATAAACTAACAGGACCCAATTGACAGTTATAGGACATATCATCCAACAACAGCAGGATACACATTCTTTTTAAGTGTCCACAGAACATGTACCCAAATAAATCATATCTTGAACCTTAAAACAAATCTTGACAGATTTAAAAGAATTGAAATCAGAGTGTGCTCTATATCTATAATGGAGTCAAAGTAGAAATCAACAACAGAAAGGTAACAGAAAAGTCTCCAAACACTTTGAAACTAAAAACACACTTCTAAGTAATTCATGGCTCAAAGAGGAAGTTTCAAGGGAAACCAAATAATATATTGAACTGAATGAAAATGAAAATACAACATATCAAAGGGATATAGCGAAAGGGATGTAGCAAAAGCAGTGCTGATAGGGAACTGTATAACACTAATTATATACATTACAAAAGAAAAACTCTTAAATCAATCATCTAAGTTCCCATATCAAGAAGCTAAAAAAACACAAACAAACAAAAAAGAACAAGTGAAATAAACCCAAAACAAGAAAAAGGAAGGAAATAATACAGATAAGAGCAGAAATCAAGGAAATTGTAAACAGAAAAAAAAAAAAGGAGAAAAATCAATGAAACTTAGAACTAGTTCTCCAAAAAAAATCAATACAATTGACAAGCTAGAGCAAGATGGACAAAAGAAAAGACAGAGCAGACACAAATTACTGTTACCAGGAATGAAACAAGACATCATTATGGACACTGCAGACATCAAAAGGATAATAAGGGGATACTATGAATACTTCACAAACATAAACTTGACAACTGCAATGAAATGGATTAAAATTACAAACTATCCCAACTCACCAAGTATGAAACAGATAATCTGAACTATTAAGAAAAATAATTTATTTTTCAAATTTTTATTAAATGTATTGGGATGATATTGGTTATATAGGTGTCAAGTATATAAAATTATATAGGTGTCAAGTATATAATTCTATAATACATCATCTATATATTTCATTGTGTGTTCACCACCCACAGTCAGTTCTCCTTCTATCACCAAAACTCAATAAAGAAATCTCCAGATCCAGGTGGTTTCACTGGAGAATTCTACCAAATATTTAAATAAGAATTAACACCAATTCCATACAATATCATCCAGAATACACAAAAGGAGAATACACATCCCATTTATTTTGTGCAGTATTAACCTGATATCAAAACCAAAGATAATATAAAACAAACAAACAAATCCTCAAAAGAATACAGACCAATATTACTTATGAAAATAGATGTAAAATCTCTTAGCAAAGTATTAGCAAGTAGAATTTAGCAATATACAAAAAGAATTTTACACCATTACCAAGTAGGATTTATTCCATGAATTCAAGGCTGGTTCAATATTTTTAAAACAGTCAATGTAATTCATGTAAACAGGTGAAGGAAAAAAATCACATGATCATATGAATCGATGCAAACAAAACATTTGCCAAAATCCAATAGCTATGCATGATCAAAACTCTCAGAAACAGAGGAACAGAGGGCAGTTCCTCAACATGATAAAGATTATCTCAAAAAATCTATAGCTACCATACTTAATTGTGAAAAACGGAATGCCTTCTCCCTAAAATTGGGAACAATACAAGAATGTCCACTCTCACTGCTCTTATTCAACATAGTGCTATAAGTTTTAGCCAGTGAAATAAGGCAAGAAAGGAAATAAACATTATACAGATTAAAAGGAAAAAAGTAAAACACTTCCCACTTGCAGATGATTTGATTGTTTATATAAACACTCACAATTAATCTACACAAAAAATTGTAGAAGTAACAAGTGAATTCAGCAATGCTACAGGATGTAAGATAAACATACAAAAATCAATTTTGTTTGTAAATACTAGTAATGAACATATGGACACACTAAAACTAAAAATACAGTTTCATTTGCAATCATTCAAAAGTAAAATGAGACACTTATGTGTAAATCTAACAACACATTACAAGATTTGTATGCTGAAAACTACAAAATGCTGATGAAAAAAATCAAACTTCTAAATAAATGGAGATACATACCATGTCCGTGAATTTGAAGGTCAACAGAATAAAGATGTCAATCCCCCTCAATATGATACACAGGATTAAAGCAATTCCTAATAAAACCCTTTTAAGACTTTTTTGTATCTATAGACAAAATTTTTCTAAACTTTATGTAGAAAGGCCAAAGAACTAGAACATTTAAAAAAAGGAGAACATGGGGAAAAAAATCCATCTACCCAATTTCAAGACTTATTTTACAGCTAAAGTTATGAAGATTGTGTGGTAATAAAAGGATAGACACAAATCAATGGAACAAAATAGAGAACCTAGAAACAGATTCACACAAATATGCCTAACTAATTTCAACAAAGGTGCAGAAGTGATTCAACAGAGAAAAGAAAAACTGGAAACAAGTCAGATGTCCTTCAATGATTAAATAGCTGTGGTAAAAAATGCATACCATGGATACGCACTACTCAGCAATGGAAAGGAATGAAAAGGAGTGAACTATCGATACCTGCAATAACTTGGAAAAATCTCCCAGGAATTATGCTATGCGAAAATAAAAAGCCAATCTCAAAAGATTATATAAAGTAGAATACCATTTATATAAAATCTTTAAAATGACAAAATTATAGAAATGAACACAGATTAGTAGTTACCAGGAATTAAGGTCATGGGGATGGGAGGGAAGGGGATATGGCTATAAAAGAGCAATTTGAGGAATCCTTGTGATAGAAATGTTCTGTGTCATAACTATATCAATATCAGTAACTGGTTGTGACATTATCCTATAGCTTTGCAAGAGGTTACTACTGGGAAAAGAGTACAAACAAGTGATTTCTCTATTATTTTTTATAACTATGAGAAGTTATAATTATCTCAAAATGAAAATTTTAATTAAGAAAAAGTTAAATGTGGTTTGATCAGGATACCCTAAGACGACTGCAGAATTCCATCTGGAAAGAACTGCTCAGTAGTTCTTGTGTTTACAGCCTGTTTGTTGTTGTTGTGAAAGATCCCCTTCCCCCCACACAGCATTCTTCTCTAACCTCTGCACACTGTATGCCTGGAGAGGTCATCCCAAGGAAAATGGAAGAAGGCTCTCAGGAGCCTTTTTGGAATTAATAATAAAGCCACCTTGTTCACTATCAGGTGTGTTTCTGGTGGGCTTTGGCTGAAGGACACTGACAACTTGGAGTTTCACTGAGACTCCTGGGAAGTCCTTCCTGCCTTGAACAAGTACCTCATCTCAGTAATAGTGTGCACATCTGTGACCCCTGCTCGTGGCTGGAAATAAGTTCACACTGCATTGAGCTCTGATATTTTGTTGAGAACCTTCAGCAGTATGTATTTTGTTTTCCAAGGAATAAATCTTCTGAGACATTTTAGTTACTGATCAGATTTGTAAATCTGGTAAATTGTAATAATTGTTTTCTAGCCTTCTAACACCGTTCTATAGCCTGTCTATGGGCTTGAGTATTGTTTGTCTACCAGAGGAAAAGTCTATAAGGAAAAAACAAGCAAAGGTCCCAGCAGTCCATCTTCTAGCTGCCCCCAGGGCTGAGTTCAGAAGGCGTGGCATTCCTTGGACATAGTTTGTCCTTTGGATAAACTTTGTCAGGTCATTTCAAAACTTAAGACTTCCTCTGTCTTAACTTTGTGACCCTGAGAACTGTTTTCTTTAGTTTTTTAAGCACTAATTGGAGACAACTGACCATTACCCAAATTCCAGAGACAGAAATTCATAAAAATACCATCCTTTCATTACTGCAGTTCTCATGGAGCCTATTCAACCTAGAATTGCACCTCTTCCGGGCCCAAGAACTGTTTCCTTCAGCTTTTCTCCCTGTTAACACAAACATGTGTGCTTATCTCTACAACTGGCACAATTTCACCAGGGACAATTTGGAATTGCAATAGCCACTTTGGGGAACTTTGACATAAGACTGTTTACTTGAGAGGCACTTTAGAAACAATAAGAGAAACTTCAAGAGAAGATTGTATGTCTAAAAGAGATTCTTTTGTTTAATGTTGGCAATAACTCCCTCCTTTGCTTCCATACTTTGGGGATTAATAAGTGCTGGCTTTTTAATCAGAGTTACTGATAAAATTGTGAAGAACTTAAACTAATTTTAATGTCGCTCTTTTTTGTGTGTGTATTTCAAAATCTATTTTCTATATATAAACTTTATTTCCTTTCTTTTCAGAGGGAACATAATTATCTTTTTTCAGTGTTAATGTCATATTCATATGAAGCAGACTCCCTTCTCATTTTTTTTCAATTCCTCTTCCTCTCTTTTCCCGTTAACAAATTAATGATTACCTGATCAAAAAGTCATTCACTTTTTATGTGCACATTCAAGAAATATATAGTCCAGAAAAACAGTCAAAATGTCCAAATAAAGTAAGGAAAAGTTATTAAAATATGTTTCAGTTTGTGAACACTAAAACTATATTTACATAATGGGTTTTATTATTACGGTTGTGAGAAAAGAAGGGCATTATCTTCAAGTTAAAAGAAGATAATGTTTTTGGCATGATTTAGTTTTTAAAAATATGTTAGTTTTATATATAAAACTAGTGTTAACACAATATTTTGGTTTGTACAGGCCAGGGTTAATATTTTTTTTATTAAACTGAATTTTCTACATTGTTTTTATGAGATAAGCAAGATCCCACTATTTCCATACTTTGTTTAAAATTTAAAATTATACATATAAAATTGTATTCAACTGAAATGAGTGATAATAATGTATGTCTTTTTAAAAGTTTAATTTTATAAAATTCTTACATTGCTGTAAATCATAAGGATTTAATGTATTAACCAAAATTATAATTTCCTGATCCTTAACTAACTTTGAGACTTTTGACAGGTGGTTAATTAATAAATCTTTGGATGCCTAAACAATTTCTAAATAAGAAACATACAAAATACTGGTTACCTTATTTGTCAGAATGGCAACAGATGAACAAAATATGCAAATTGTTTTAATTGAATGAAATAAATGCTAGTAGACAGGAAAAAATCTAAATAATTCTTTATTTTATCTCCTCTAACATTTTTTATAGCTCAAGAAAAGGAAAATTACTTTGATTGAAGACAATAATTAAAATAAATGGTTAAAATAGAGAAATACAAATCTGTATATAAGACAGTGAATATGATTTTCTATTTGTTTATTAGGAAAGCTGAAACAGTATATTCAGAGGGTAAATTTAATATGATATACACAATATTTTATTTAGCAGATTGAATTTTAAAGCTATAATTAAACACTTTAAATTTATTATTTATATATTTGCATATTTTGAATGCCTAAATAGATACATATTAATGTAAAGTGCATATTAATAAATCTTTTACTGTGAATTGTTACATGAATAATGTACAAAAGAGTGAAATTAGAATTTGGGTCTTCTTAATATAAAATAATTAGGTTCTTTTATGCTCACATTAGTAAAGATTTCTTTTTTGTCAATAAAATATTCAGCTAACTTGTTTCTGATATACTTTTAAATCATTTAAAAAAGATTCCTTACTTTAAAAAAATTAAGTTCCTAAGTATAACAATATAAGTATTGTTAATTGCTGAGCATTTTTACAATGTTACCTATAATTATTTCTTGACTCTAGATACTTAAAACTTATATCTTGTCTCCTCAAATAACTATTCTTGATTCTTCCTTTCTTAAATCCAGATCCCAAATTCAGAATGAAGCTATTAATATGTCTTTTGTTCCTAAACTACCTTTGGGTTACTACAATGGCCAATAGGTAACAAAAGTTTTGTTCCTTCATCCTATGAAAGGAAGGACAATAGGAATAATTAGATTTCTAAAAATATTTTGAATTTTTATTAATTTAAAACCATTATGAGAATGGGTTTGTTTATCAAACTTAGTAATCAAAACTGATAAATTACAAAAAGGATGATTTTGCTAAGTTAATTATACTTAAGTAAAACATGCTAATATAAATATCTTTCAAGGATTACATACTTTCTAAGTTAAAAGCAGCATGCTCATGTTTAAATACAAAGATTGCTATAATAAACGAGTATCAAAAGAGTTATTTTCAGGATTGTAAATTCACAAACCCTTTTTCCTTTTCTGCCATGACAAGTCTGAACAAGCACTAGGGGTTCAATTACATGGGACCCATCAGAGACCGTTTATTTCAGTCTTTCATTACATGCAGGAGCCACTCATAACCATCTTGTTTAAGAGCTGTAATAGCTGCAGCAAGGCTTGTAGAAGCCTTAAATCAACTTAGTCAACTTAGTTCTAGGGTCTCCACTAAACTTAATAGTTTCTCTGCTGCACAGATGATTTTCATTGACAGAAATAACTCAGGACTTTTCAGCTAATTACCTAACCTATGCAATTTTGCTGGTTTCCCTTCAGACATCACCATTCATTGCTGTAACACTCTAAACTGAGCTACCCTTCTTCCCTTCTCTGTAGAAAAACACACTCATGATACCTTGCATGGACCTTCTAGATTCTCCCTTGGATAGCCTTAATTTAATTTTGTTTGTTGGTTGGTTCATACTTAAAAAGAAAAACTGAAAATTGTCAAGCAGGCTATGCTATCACCGACTTGAATTTACCCTTGAATTTAGCCTGAAATAAATTCAGATGGCTAAATGAATTACCTTTACCCAGACTTGCCAGTTGTCAAAATGATAAAAGGGCAAGCATTCACACTGACATATGGCATGTAATTTTGGATTCATCCATGAATTCAAAATGCTTCAGAAACTGCAATTTCCTGTCACTACAAGAACCCCTACAAAATGGATGATGAATGATAGAACCTTGAGATGCTTTACTATTACCTAAAGAGAGAGCCATATTATAAGTAGAGTTTAGCTAGGCTGCTTCATGACATTACCTACAATAGCAGGGATCAACTGGCAATGATATTAAACCAACAGTGGTGGGGTAACTTTAAGATTGTTGCTAAAGGATGTCTCGATGCTTGCCCTACCCTCCATCAACACAATGCTAGCGAGACTGCAGGTAGGACATGGACCACAGCCTTAAGGCTCCTTTGAACATCTCTAAAAGGTCTATGAATGTGTTCTGGTTATTGCTGATCCTCAGAGTATGTTAAAAGCTTTTCCTTGCTAAAGAGCGCTGGCCGTAGTAGTAGGGGAAAAAAATCACTTCATTTTGTAATCCCAACTTGTCTCTCCAGTAAAAAAGACACGCATTTCACTGATACAGTCAATAAAGAACTGTAAGCATTTCCCTTTTATTTAGAAACATCTCTGTCCTTATCCACAAACAAGAAAGTAACAAGAACTGATGGAATCTACAACACTCAAGCATCTAATATCTCAAGTATTTCTATTGATGGCAGGTAATAAGAGCAATCTCCTCTAGGACCCACAAATTATCTCCTTCTGAGTAAATAACAGGTTGTCTTATGCATGTGGGAATTATTTCCAATTTTTGATCCTACCTTATTGCAATCTAATGTGATATCTGCAGGAGAGTTGCATTTCCAAAATATCCTCCAAAATGGCCTCGGTGTGATGTGAAACCTAGATATTTGATATTCTGGAAAAGACATCAGAGAATAACTTCTCTTGAACCTTGATGGAAAGGACCTCATTGGTACTTTTAACAACTGGCACAGCATTAAGACTCCAATCTTTTAATCTTTGGATTCATGTTTCCCAACTAAAAAGACATACTACTTCCTGTCAACTACTGGAAGTTCATGCCTTTGAAAGACCTCAAACTGAAGATTTTTAGAAATTCTCCGGAAGCTGTTGATTTACAGATGTGCACAGCTTCTGCCCAAAACAGCAGAGAAAACTACTGACTGCAGAGGCAGACAGCTTTCCCACACGACAGTACAAAATTAATTTTCTGGTTCTTTAGCACCCTTTTTCTTTCCCTTCACTACTCATCTTGTCCATCACTGTACTTTCACTCCCTCTATTAAGTAAAATGATCTCCCTTCTCTTTATCCTGTGACCCATTATGGTCTTCTGCCACTTAAGAAAAAAATATATCTTTTGTGGTTTTCTCAGACCATAGCTACTGTTCTGAAGTCAACTGATTGCTGACAAAATTTAATAACTAAAAAAAAGAAGAAAAACCACTTCAAACGGTAAATTTTCTTCTACATATCCTTTCTGATATTTAAGTTTCCCTTGTATAATTAATCCCAAATTTCAGTCTTTTAAAAATTTTACAGTGATCCCCCATCAGCAAAATACTTCTGCTGAGGTCTTCACCAGAAGACCTAAGCCGTTAGGAGAGGGAATAAAGGTGGGGCCTGTCTTAGATTAAAAATAGTTTCTTTGTTTTCTTCAGAAGCATTCCAGCCTGATTTGCAGGACATGTTTGACTCCCCCAAGGAATCTGTCCACCTCAAGTGGCCCCCCCACTCATGCAACCCCTACAGAGGCTCAAATAAAGAGAAGGCCTGTTGTGATCAATTATTCTTAAATTCCCAATACCAACACAGTCCTTGCCTCACTTGGATACTTCTTATTTATTTGGGCACCATTTTTACACCCACCTGCCACACGCTAACTTAGCCTGTATATTCAGGATAATTGTTAGAGAATTTCAAAGGTTTGAATTATCACTCCCTCCAGCGAATCCTGTTTTCCTAAAAAGAAGACACAGAAACCTTTGAAAAAGGTAAGCACAGGCTAACTGAGAGAACTCTTGGGAAGAATAACTAACTCCCATGCATGCAGACTGTCATGCAGGAGACCCTGCTCGCTCCGCCATTTGTCGTGCGGGGGCGGCCTGCGGGGTCTCTGGTCCTGCTCCCCACATAAGAACGCAGGATATGGTGAGGCCAAAAAGAAACACCCACAGAGCCATAGGTAGGGGAGTCATACCACTATGGTCTCACTGGAGGCTCACACAACACGCAACCTGCCGTCCGCTTCTCTGCCTGCCAACCGATGGACTCACTAACCAACGCAGCCACAGCAGTTATATCAGTGGCCAATTGGCTAACTGGTTACAGCTGATGGCCAACTAGCCACAGCTGATGGCCATCTACTACCCGAGCCAGCACCTTTCCACGTGAGGCTGAGATCCTGGAAACTGCTCTCTGGGACTCTGTCCCCACACAGACTGTGCAAGCAACTACTACCAGAGCTGAGAAAGCAATGAGAAAGGACTATCCAAAACTTGTCTCCGACCCTGGCAAAAATCACAAAGTATACAACTTCTCTGGAAGCTGACAATATTCTCTCCATGATCAAACTCTAGCCAGGCTCCTGTGAGCCCTCTTCCCAACTAGGTTTCCACCTGGGCCTAATAAAACACTAACATAGTTCTTAATGGCTCAAGTCCACATCTCTAGGATGACCCTAACCTCCCCTTTTTAATATAGCCTGAGATAACTCAAGGCTGTCAAAAGAATTTACTCTTTGTTTGAACCAACACCTGAAGAAAGGGCCCCTGTCTTCCAGCCTCTGTAAGAAGGTAGGAGGCTAACCCTCTGTAAGTGCCAGTTAGCAAACCCAGATGCATTTCATACAGACCAAGCTTCCCTTCCAACTTTTTGGAATTTTCTACTGAGCACCTTTTCATCCCCTCTTTCTCCCTTGAAAATGTCCTGTTACCTCCATAAAAATTGAAGTTGAGTTCAGTTCATGTTGGATTCTTTTCTCTATTGCAATAGTATATTATTGATTAAAGTCTGTCCTTCTCACTTTAACTAGTGTCTGGCTTTATCTATGATAAAGCCCAGATTTAAATGTAAATTTATTAGGCACAGTTGTCATGCATAATGACATAATCCTTAATTTCTTCTTAGCTAGCCAAACAGAAATATATGCTGAAGTAAGCACTTCTTATAGAACCTGTACGAATACTACAGAACAGCTCGCAACCGGGGTGGGGGTGGGGGAAACTTCCTTGATGTCTAGAAAGAAACAGGTAAATTTTGGGGGACATCTTTTCATTGTTTGGGTGTGATAGTCTAGGTACCTGTTTTTCAGAGTCTGTTATGAGAACTAATAATCATTTTTGATCCTGGAAATTCCTGCTTCCTTGAATCTCACCCCAAAATTACTTAACACAAGCACAAATCCTCTAATAATTCCTAATATCTTCGTTCTGAGATATCCCAGTTTCCCAAGGTGTGCATCCTCCCTTGGTACAACAAATCAATAAACCCAACTTTGTTCAAATACAGGCATGTTTCTAACGGATGTGGACTAGAAGACACTGTGAGAATCCACACAATAATCTAAAGAATAAAAGGGGTATGGTGAAACATTAGTTACATTAACCTACCCAAAGAGATGGTTCATAAATATATTTCTGATGCAGTATGGATGCTTTTCAATTCTCCTTCAGAGATCTATGTGAAGATGTAACTCAGAAAACATGGTTGGCTTGTAAACGATGTCAAAAAAAGAAAAGAAAAGCTTTCTTTCTTTAATTCAGCGTTTCCCAAAGTGTCTTCCATAGAATGAGTTCCATAAGATGTCCTCTGTAAAAGAAAAGACTTCCATGTTCAAATCAGCCTGAGACACAGGAAGTTCTATTATCCCTCCCTTGGAGATTTATAATGCACGTTAAAGGCTCCATTAGGGATTCTGCAGGGAAAAAGAAAGGCTGATTTATACATAGGATGCCTCCCTTTTTTGACC
Organism: Rhinolophus sinicus; assembly: GCF_036562045.2. NCBI lineage: Eukaryota > Metazoa > Chordata > Mammalia > Chiroptera > Rhinolophidae > Rhinolophus > Rhinolophus sinicus. The sequence goes on from NC_133754.1 coordinate 88,187,635, forward strand.
CTAAAAACTTCTTTTGCACATTAACACATTCTACTATCCCACAGGATTAATGTTCTACACAACCTTACTTGGGAAATGCTGATGTCATTATATAATCCATTGGGAAGATGATTTTGATAGAGGAGAAAGAAAACCCCTACTTAATGGGTCAGATCAACAAGCAAGTGTTCAAGTGTTTGGAGTCAGGGAGTTCTAAGCACTTACTTTTGGGTGAATTTGCATTTTTGAGCACCCATTACTTCATTAGTGAAATGGAGACTGTATTAATTTCCTAGGCCTGCCTTAGAGAGTACTACAATTTGAGTGGCTTAAAACAACAGAAATTTATTCTCTCACAGTTCTGGAGGCTAGAAGTCTGAAATCAAGGTGTTAGAAGGGGCATGCTTCCTTCAAAGGCCCTAGGGAAGAATTTTCTTCTTGCCTCTTCTAACTTCTGGTGGTTACCAGCAATCTTCGTATTCCTTGGCTTGTGGAGGCATCACTCTAGTCTTGACTCTATCACATGGTGTTTTCCTTCTGTGTCTTCACATTGTCTTCCCAATATGTATTCAGTGTCACAGTGTCTTCTCTTCTTAAAAGAATACCAGTTATTCAGCTTAGGGCTCATCTTAATCCAGTGTGACCTCCTCTTAACTAATTACATCTGCCAAGATGCTATTTCCAAATAAGGTCACATTCACCTTATTAGTTACCTGGGGTTAGGACTTGGATGTATCTTTTTGGGGAACATAATTCAACCCACAACAGGGACATACAACACCTATGCACTGAGTTGTACGGATTAAATGAGAGAGAGAGAGAGAGAGTATGTGTGTGTTTCACAAGAGTACGTGGTACTGGGTAAGGGTCCCCTAGCTGCTTCACTCTCACGAATGAATGTAGGGATGCTCTAGCTTCAGCATCCATCATTCCACTGTCCATGGGGATGAGTTGATGACAATTCTCTCATTCATATGAAGTGTACAAAGTAGATTCCTCTTTGTATTTGTTGGAAAGCATACTCTGCAGAAGCATACTCTCAGGTTATTCTGATGTGTTTATGATGAAAATCTCTCAAGAGAACTCCACTCCTTGGTCTGAGTCTATCCCTACCAGGGAACCTTCTGATAACTCATCTTCTTAATCTCTGGAAGAGTGGACTGTGGATTGTGAACTGGAAGATTCCAACAAAGGGAAAGTAGAATCCCCCATTATAAAAGTACATATCAGAATTCTGGGTTGAAAATTCATCCCGTGTGAGTTTGGTTTGTGTAAATTGATTTCTTGAGGCCTATGAGCTGACTGACAAGATGAAATACCTCCTGTGCAGAACTGAGGGCCACATCCTATTTCTGAGATGGCCCCAGGACTTAGTGCTGACTATAAGGATCTGTCTTTTTGATCTGTCTCAACAGTAAATCTGAGGTTTCTAGCTTGGGTTATAGGAAGCATGGTGAGGCCATTAGTTGGGATGAAGAGCACAGAACTCAGAAGACAGCTCAAGGCTGCAGATACAGTTCAGGGAGATGGTCACGAAGAGATTGGAAGCCTGTAGGCCTGACTTGGGAAAGGGAAGATAGCAAAATAAGAGGCTTGGAGATAATGTTTTAACCAGTTTGATAGAGAGCTAAAGTTTCTATTCGTTGGCCAAGCGAGGACAGAAGGATCAAACCCCAAATCAGGAAGTATAGTGTTGAAGAGCTGGACATCAGACAGACAGCATGCACAAACCAGGTCCATGAAGCAAACATGGAGTTAGATCAGATGTCACGATTACGGGTCAGCTCTGGATGGGAAGAACACTGGAATCAGGGTTAACACCCAGAGCCTAGGGGATAGGAGACAAGGCAAGGAAACTAAGACTGGTATGTGACCAGCCAGAGGAATTTTCATGGAAGTGTTCCATTACAAACTGGTTTTTTGTAAAGGACAGAGACCTGTCCCTATGGCCATATAGAAACTCTTTAGTTTGAAAGATCCTGACTTTGGAGCCAGGATTCTGATAGCATCTTAAGGAAAACCTATATCTAAGAGGACAGGGAAGGGTCTGAGTTAGTACAAATAGACTTGAAAGCAATCAAGTCCTTAAACTTTTTGACCGTGATGAGTACCAATCCTCCCATCTCAAGACCAACAGGGCTTGTGAATTACAACGAGAAGGGCAGCCTAGGATGTGGCAAGCCTTCAGGGACACTGCCAGCTACAGATGCTGGGGCAAAGTCCCTTATCATAGGCAGAGCATGGACTCTAGCAGACAAGAAGCCAGCAAAGAGAGAAGGTAACAGGTGGTCCATCAGGGAGTTGAGGAGTGTGAGGAGGAACAAAAATAGACCCTAACAACAGGGACTCCTTGAGCAACTGGGGAGGAAGGCAGACCTCATCGGGGAGGTCAGTCTGCAGGAAACAAGACCCTTTGCTGCCAAGCCACAGTGCAAGAAGAGGACTTTGGACCTGAGAGGAGGCCTGGCCAGTTCAAGCAGGCCCTGCCTCCTAGAGGGCCCAAGTGCTGGAAAAATCCTTGGACACAGAGACTCAGACCCGGGGTGCCAAGATATGGGTCCATTTACCCCAGTGAGGCAAGGATTGAACCTCAGGAATAAGATATGTGTCCAATTTTAGAATCAAGGCACAAGATCAGGGTCAAATCAACCCCAAAGGTAACACTACGTCCCAGAGTTACTTCAGTTCCTCTACCTGAGACTGGGATTGGTTCTGGGCCCCATAAGGGGCTGCAGGGTAGTGGGAAGGGTTGATGACTATCAAACAGGTTGCAAGGAGAGGCTGGGGCTTTGATTCCAAACAACACCTCCAAGACCATCTTAATCCCTGGAAAGCTAAAGAAAGAAAACATACAAACACCCTCTCTGGAAGCCTCATTTAGCTAATAGCCACAGACTAAAAGCAGGACCAGCTCAGATACAAAATTCCATTTAGCTCAATATTTTCTCTTGAGAACCTTTAAAACATTTGGATTGTTCCTTCCTGCTAATATAAAATACATTTGACTACACCCCATTGTAATCTTTCACTAAACTGTAAAAAAAAAAAAAAAAAAAAGAAAAGAAAAGAAAAGAAAAGACAGAAAGAAAAGAAAAAGAAAAAAATTCCCTGCTGGATGTGGCTGTAAAAACCAGCCAGACCAATTAAATATGTGAAAGGAAGGTGAGAAATATATGAACAGGTAAATTCAAGGGAAATTGGGAAATCAATTGACAGCATAATTTCCACTGCTTTAGAGGGAGAGTGTGCATGGCTTTTTGTACGGAAAGGGGGCTTGGAACAATTAAGGCTTCGTCTCCTACAGCTTTACTGGTAATAAAGTAACAAATAAATAATGAGAAGTAGCAGCAGATGTAGATTCCATATTTCATTTAGGAAGAACACCAAAGAGAGGGAATAGCTCACATTGTTGCTTACACGATTTTCATGGTCATAGCAAAGCTTCAACTGTCCCACACCTCACAGAAGTTATTCTCCTTTATACTTAGGAAAATATACATTTGGATGCATGGACGGGGTGATGGTTAGCCCTCGTCACAGGGAGCCCCTCCCCCCTCCTTCCTACTCCCCCCGTCAGCACTGACAGGGACTGTGAGCCCACAGATGTGCTCACCTCCAGTTCTCAGATCTGGGCCTGGGACTTGTGCTCAGGACGTGAAGAGTGAGACACTCAGACACACTGACACAGACATACCCAAGAGCAGCGAACGACGTGCTGCTAGACAACCAGCTGCCGCGACGCTGTGGTAAACTGCTGAGGAACAGATAACCTTCTGGAGAATCAAGGTTGATACAGTCTGCACCATCGTTATAAGGCCTTAGTGCACAGCAGTCCTGCGGGCGACAGCAACAACACCAAACCTGCCAGTGCCTCGTCAGAAGGAGAACTGGTAGACCTGCCATGCTGCAGCTTCCCTGATTGCTATTCAGTGATGTTCTGAGTCTTCTGTTTGGCCACTGTTGCCAGGCCTTCTAACCTCCACACTGAAAATCCTTCTGATAAATTGACATCAGCACCCTTGTCTGTCTGATCTCATCAGCCACCCTCACTACCCCTCACTTCAAGCCCGCCAGCTTTGGCCAAAACTGCCTAAGGGCTCTGGGAAAGCATATTTCCTCTCTCAGCTCAGCTCCATCTCCACCTCAAGCCACAGATGCTTGTTCATTCAATTCGGAGCAACAGCCAACCTGTGCTGCATTTACTCTGTGGTAAGCACTCGGCAAAGCTCCTTTGTGTATTGTGTAAGGATTGACTCCATTAATCCTTAAATAGTCTTAGGTACTCTGAATTGCTCATTTCATAGATGAGAAAAGCCAAAGTACAGAGACATGGAATACTTCCTGTGCCTAAGTTTGCCTGTCAACTAGTGGTCGGATGGGCCTGAACCCAGTTGTCATCTCTCAACCACAAAGCTGTCCTGTCTCTCTCTGAGCCGAATATACAGTTGACCCTTGAACAATGTGGGGGTTGGGATACTAAGTCTTAACTGCCCCCCCCAAAAAAAACATCACTACTTTCATTTTCATTAAGAATAACTTACATTCACACTAAGGCATTTGGGTTTTATCCTGAGAGCAATGAGAGACCTTGGATTGTCTCTCAATGCAAAGCAGCTTTGCATTGTATAAGGGTGATTCTAGCAGCAGACAGAGAGCAGTTTGGAAAGACACAAGCCTCTGTTCCAAGGGACTCACAGGGATACTCTTGTGATTGTCCAGGGCAGAGGGGTGGACAGAGCTGGGTGGGATTGCGAGATATAAAGAAATGAGAGTTGCTGTTTGGAAGACAATGAGTTCAATTTGGAGACATTTTAAACTTGAGATATTTATGAAACATGCAAATGGAACAGTCCCATTGCAGTCTAGAGCTGGGGAGGAGGAGTGAGGGCAGCCTGATGCATTTTTGGGCCATCAGCACTTGATGGTAACCAAAGGAGTGAGTGAGCTCATGCAGGGGTGTGACAATAGAGAAGCAAAGAGTCAAGGACAGAACCTTGGGAAACATCAACAATTAAGGGACATGCAAAGAGAACAACAGCCTGGAAGGAAAGACTGTCCAAACAGTAAGAGATGATGAATCAAAAACACAATGTCCAGGAAGCCAGTAGAAAGACTGCTTTAAGCAGGGAGTAGTCAGTGGGGATAAAAACTATCAAGAGAGTTAGCAATATGATGGTTATCTGTGATCAAGGGGGTGGGGTGGAAGGCCAAGGGCAGGAAACTGATAAAGCAGCACAGTTTCGAAAGTGGCCACAATGAGGGGAGGGACCTCTCAAGCCCTGCAGCTATGAAGAGTTTGTTGCTGGAGGAAGATCAGAGAGGGGAGATGCATGTCTTCTTTTCTCTGGAGACACCTTGATTCTTACTCTCAGCCCATCTCCTTCGAGCGATTTCAACTTCTTCCTCTCTCTTCAAACCTCATACCCCTGAATCGCACTAGAGTAGAATGTACTCTGTACCTGAAGCCCAGTAAACCTGGTATGACCCCTGACCCACCCACTTTCTAGCTGTATAACCATTATTCTCTGAGGTTTAGCTTTCTCACCTTTAAAATGGGGCTAATTAAGACAATCCCTTCCGGTGGCTTTGAGTTATAAATGAAAGAATGTGCGTACTATGCATAGCATGTGATCAGCCAGACGTCCTGTCCTCTTCCACCTACCGTGATCTATTCAAATTTCTATTTTTCATTGTCCTTTTATGCCTAAAGTCCCTAAATCACTGGGCTCACTGTTGTCACTTCTTTCTCATCTTCCTCGTCTTAATCCACAGCAATAGCTGCCCTGCCCCATCCCCATCACCTCAGAGACCCTCCTCTGAATCATACATTAGTAGGAGAAGGTCATGTGTTATTGCTCAGCAGCTGGGTCTCCTGCTCATTCCTCAAGCTTCCTTCTTAGTCACTGCAGAATATTATCCTCGCATCTTGTTTGAAACCTCCACTCCTTCCCTGACTTTTGTGGCCCTGAGTACTTATGGTTTGCCGTTTCCTGACTGCTCAGCCCTTCCCAAGCCGCTGTCATTTCTTCTCCTTATTGTGGACACCCACTGGAGACCCACCATTGTCCTCAGCGCCTTCTCTCTATAATACCCCAAGAGCTCACCATGTAACTTTACCACCATGTCTCTGCCTCAGACTCCCAGATATGTTTTTTACATAAGAAAATACCGTATTTTCATCTTTTCATTTGTAAAGAATTTTCATCTTAGTTATCTCATTTGCTCCACTTGACTATCTTTTGAGATAGGCTTAGTTGGCATTAGTATCTCAATTTTACAAATAATGAAAAAAAACTGAGACCAACAGAATTTAAGTGTTTTTTTTTGTTTGTTTGTTTTTGTTTTTTCTGAATTATACCTGAGCTATATTTCCACATTTCTAGTTGTCTACAGGATAAACTTACTTGGAGAGACTGTCTCTACCTCAAACCTTACCTAAATTTATACTGCTCCTCAAACCAATCCCACTCAGCTGGTATGTTTGTGCCCTCCCCTACCCCAACTTATATGTTGAAGCCCCAATATCCATGTGACTCTATTTAGAGACAGGGCCTTTGGAGGTAATTAGGGTTAAATGAGGTCATAGGGAGGGACCCTGATACAATAGGATTGGTGTCCTTAGAAGAAAAAACACTCTCTGCCATGTGAAGACACAGCAAGAAGGTGGCCACCTACAAGCCAAGAGAAGAGGCCTCAGAATGAAACCTACCTTGCGGGCACCTTGACCTTAGACTTTCCAGCTTCCAGAACTATGAGAAATAGATTTCTGTTATTTAAGCCCCCCAGTCTGTGGTACTTTGTTATGGAAGCCCATACAGACTAATGCAGCTGCTGACCAATTTGGAGACATTTTCTTCAGTTTTTCTCCTTCTTTTAAATCTCACATCTGATCAACTGGCAGAGTTCTCTCCATTGTATTTATATGGTGTGCCTTGAATTCTATCCTTACTCTGCATGTGCAAAGTCACCATCCTCACCTTAGACTTCATTAGCTGATGCCTAGAAACTGTTAGGATCTCCTGACCTGTATATCATGGGGAGAGAAAACCAATTAAAACATCATTTTTGTTTCATCATGAACCTATAATTACCTATCAAACCAAATGCAAATTCCTTAACCAGAAATACAAGACTTTTTACCACTTGTCCCAGCTGTACCTGTATTCTTATATATGAGATTCAGCACCAACTAGCGGAGCCATGCAGTGAGGTGACAGATGGCAGAAAGAGCACAAAGATCTGGGTTCTGGTCTGCCGCTTCCTAAATACATGTGGCTTTGGCTAACACATCACTTAACTTCTCTGAGGAAGTGTATCTGTAAGATGAGGATAAGGATACCCCTCAACCCTATATCTGAAGAGGCCTCAGAGAGGAGCAAATGCCATAATAGATATCAAAGCACTTGGGAAGCTGTGTAGCTAGCATTATTGTTATTTTACTGCTCCTCAACACCAGGCAGCCCAGACCTGGATGTGTACTTCATCATGCATATTCCTCTGCCTTTCTCTCTGCTCTCTTCTGTCTCTGCCTTTCCTCTTCTTCCCAACCTACAAGGCGCCTAACTCATCAAGCCAAAACCTCTTCCTCAACATCTATGTTGCCTTCTGCACATCACCTCACCCAACTGACACTTCCCATGGGCCTCTCTCTTTTTCATCTTTCTGGCAGCAGTTGGGAATTAACCACTGCAGCCTAACATTAGTTCTTCATGCGCTTTGATAGATAGATTCGAGGCAGTCCCATCACCTTGGCCTCTCCAGATGATGAGCTTTGCAGGAGGAACGGACAGTCCTTTATTGATTTTGCATCCCCTATTTTGCTGAGCACATACTGGGAGAACCCGGTAAACTCTTAATCACTAGACAAATGAGGATTACTGTAGCAGGCGCATAAAGTGTGTGTTAGACATAGAATCACAGGATTTTACAGACTCATTAGGCCACTCCTTTTCCTCCTCACTTATGTCTGTCTGCCCGCTGTGTCCTGCTGTGGGGGGTTCCTATTCTCCACAGTAAGAGGCTTCTGCTTTAATAACCCACCCTGCAGTTCACAACTCCCCCACAACAGTGCTCTTTGTTTTACCTAACAACTTTTGAGCACAACTTGGATTTTAGCTCCCAGAGTTACTGCATGTTGTGGAATGGCAAATAGGACATTCTTTTTAAGGTTCATAGAAATGATCACAGATGGGAGTTGGTCTAAGGTCATAGACCCACTTACAAACTTGGGGGTCTTGGGCAAGTGACTTATCTTCTCTGGGCCTCAGTTTCCTTATCTGTAAATGGCATAATGAATGTATCTTACAACATGAGCAGTCAATGATGTGAACTGTTATGATTAAACCCCAAATGTTGGGATTAGAGAAATTATAGAGGTGAAAAGGATCTCAGGGCATCAGTAAAAATATAAAAGCAAGGGCTGAAAGATGATTCCATAACCAGAAAAAAAAAGTGGTGAGAGGCATGACAGTGACACAAGGAAGCAGCAGCAGAGCAGCAGGTAGGAGCACAGACTCTGGCTCTGAGCCTGGGTTCCTGCGCTCACTAGCTCTGTGACCTGGGCAGGTGACTTTTCCCCCCTGTGCCTCAGGTCCTTATCAGTAAAAGGTAGATAATGATGATAAGAGTCCCTACTTCACAGGTTGTTGTGAGGATTGAGTGAGATGACACCGGCATGGTACTGAGACCAGGGCAGGACCAGCAAAAGCACCCTGTATTAGCTGCTGTTTCTATTGCAAAGGCTCATTTAGCTCCTCAAAGTTGGCAGAGAGGATACGATCCTCTGGATTGGAAGCTTCTACATGTTTGACCCTCAAAATCCCCGAGGTCCCAGACTGTTGAGCTAATACGCCCCCTTCCACCCGATAACAAGCAAATATCATTGGAGGTCTATTTCTTGAAGTCCAACACTGCTAGCTCAGCCCTTAGCTCCAAATGTCATGGTAGAAACACACATCTTTGCAAACCTTTCTGGCCTCCTGGGAACAGTCTTACACTTTCAGAATTTTTTCAAAGGGATAAAGGGAATTAAGTTCTTGGAGATCAAAACAGAAATAAAGACGAAAAGAATTGACATCACAATATCTTTTGAATGAGGAACTGAGCTGCTCTCCAGCCTTCCCAAATTAATGGGGGAAGGGGAGTGAACCCCATAGGGCCCCATTTCCATGGACTCAGCACTTCAGATCATTCTGTGGCTTCAATCTCTCCTCCACGCTATCTCCCCCAAAGTTCCTCAAAGTGTCCCAAAGTCCAAGTCACTTTATGAACCACCAAGATAATGCCCTTCTGTCTTCTGAATATCATTTAATTTACCATGCCTCATAATTGTGAGGTCAGCAGCGCGGGCCCATTGGTGAAAGGGATACTTGGAGATGCCTTAAGCAACAGGCGTTGAATACCATGTATGGCTCTGGAAGTTCCCGGAGGAGGGAATTCTCCAATCCACTGTCTCTGTACTACCAAGATTCTTTTCAACAATACTGGGGCCCAGAGGGATTTCTGAGCCAGAGTGCTGGGGCCTGCTAACTTACCCTGCAGGATGACTGAAGTTTCCCCTCTGGGATCTATGCAGAGTTTTATTGTCTCATTTTTGTCTTCTGAGTAGGACTCCATGATTGGAAGCTGCAAAGTTCTTTGGGCCCTCTTCCCAGATCCCAGTTCCATGTTGCCTGATTTAATCTGGAGCTCAACAGACAGAAAATTCAGTGTGTTGCCCATATGATTACCACGGGATCCTGGAATAACTTGGAGCCCCTAAGGAACATCTTTGGAACCAGTCTGTTTTCCGTCAGGGGAAGATCTGTGTAAGATCTTACAGCAAGGGTGGGAAGGCTTTAACCAATTGTAACAACAGGCAGAGGATCCCTGTGGGAGACCAAGTGCACTGGGCAGTTTCTCCCTTGTAATGGCCTAATATAATTGGCATCTTTTACAAGCGAACTTTCCAGCCCCCCTTCACCATCTCTCCTCGGATTCCTCAGGAATCCACCATCATAGAGCCAATAGGAAGGGGGATATTGGTGATTGGTTTATCTCTCTGACCTGCCTCCTGACTAAATTCCAGAATGGTCAGAGAAAGTCCAGAAATCCCCAAAATAACTTCTGAATTTCATTAACTTGATTTTCTATTTTAGTTCTAAAGGCAAGACATGTCCTATGATATTAAGTTTTCTAATTAGAATATTTTCTTGAAATCACTGTAGTTGTGTTGTCAACTTTTCAGTAATTTCTCCCAGCTGCCAATCCACACATGCCCTTCAGCTTGTGTCTGCCTCTTTCTGCTTCTAGAACTCCCCCTATCTCCTGAGAGCCCATGGGAGCCAACAGAGCCTTCCTTGCCTGGACTCTGCTGAAGGCTCCTGGGTCTTCTTGAAATATCATCCAGTTTGAGGGTAAGGCTGACAGGCAGCACACACCAGCTGGGGCCTCCTTTCACTAAAAGGAGAACTTCGCTCAGACCACAGAACGTGTGGTAAAATGACATCCACCACCACAAACATGCATGGACAGATGGAAAAAGAGGCACCTCCACAAGATGTGTGTTGCTGGAGCTTCCATTAGGGGAAAGATCTGCTTGGGTAAAAAGTGACAATTTGGAAAGTTCTGGTGTGGCCAAAATGTCAGACCCATTAAGTATCAGTGTTGGACTGATGGTTTAGCAATAGTTGTCTTATTTCTATCCTTCTCTGACAAGATTTTCCCCTCTGTTTGCTTGATTGAGCAGTTGGCACATTCTTCTCTGAAGTTCCTTTCCTGAGAATTTCTCTGTGCAAAAAGGTGCCTATGGTTATGGACACATTTGGGAGTAACCACCCCTTAAAATTGGAGTCTTTTCACAATTTGATTCTTTCTTCTGCTATTTTGAGGAGACAAATGCTTCCAGAGAACAACATCCCCAGGGATGTCACAGAAGCTGAACCCTAAGAGGAGGTTAGCATCCGAGCACGTGAGGGAGACTCTCTGCCTCCAAGAGCAAGGCACATGGCATTGTCTCTTCCCACCTCAGTCTTTGCGAAATCCCCTTGTTTCATTCTCTAATACTCTCCAAAAGCTAGCTGTCCTTCCATGTTTATCCTAATCACTAACACTTAGCCACCACCATAAACAAACAAAGGCATAGTCAACACAAAGAAAATTTTTACTACTATGTAAGAAGAGCTCAGAGCTCCTAGAAGATATGATTTCATTTTAAAAAGTATTATTTTGACTAAGTGCTGTCTTCTCTCTGGCTCTCACAATTTTCCTCAGCTCTTCCTTATTAATAGGACATATGAGCCTATGATACTGATTATGAATTTAATTTTATAAAACTATCTCCACAAATTTTTGTCATTTTTCTAGTGCACTTTCTCAGTGTATTAAGGAAGATCAGCGGTATCTATTATTAGCCCAGTTGCTGATCTAAGGCCAGAGAATCATTCTGCATTTGAATCTCTGATTCTCAAGTCTCCTGATTTCAAAGGCAGAAAAAAGACAGGAGCTCAGCAAATGCTATCTCAGAGGCCGGTTGCACAAGTTCCAATAATGTCCTAGAGATTGTGTCAGCATAAGGATTCTCCCCATCCACAATCAAAGTGACTAAATGACATGATTCAGGGGCTCTCTTAAAGCCAACTTATTCAAATTAAAACTCCCTCTCTCTTCCCTCCCACCTAGGCATTTCCACCATTAAATACACTTCCTAGAACAAAGGAATTATTTACAAAGGTAGCTTGTTAAACATCATATGTTTCCTGGAAGGATATAGAAGCATTGTAGTACCATGGATCTAAAGAGGATCCAAATCCTGGCTCTACCTCTTGCCACTTGTGTGAGCATCAGCAAGTCCTCACCCTCTCGGAGGTATTGAGAGGACCAGAGGAGGCAACACATGTGAAAGCCTCCTGCACTGAGCCTGGCACATTACGCATCCAATGCATTATCATTCCTGTTGCAACCCTGTCGTTTGTCAAGAGAAGGAATGCCTAGGCACTGTTTAGAATGCTGGGTATAGAATCCCTGTATAAGATAGTAAGAAATAAACAGCTAAGGAGAGATGTTTTCATATGTCTGGAAATTTTGAAAATCAGGGGAATTGCCAGTAGCCTGGGGGCAGTGGGTATCTGTTCCTAAAGAAGAGAAGGCAAGGAACAAAAGCAAACTGCCAGCTTTCCTCTTCTCCCAGTCCATCCTGCTGCCCCGTGTCTCCTTTGAGGAAAACCTGGCCTCATTACCCATCTGTCTCCACCAGCCCCTCCTTCTGTCGCAGGGGCCAGCTTAGGGCCGTCCTAGCACAGGTGTCGTCTCTAACTTGGATGACAGAGGTTAGTTCCTTGAGTGGCTCTCAGCCTCCACTCTTGCTATTTGCAAGCCATTCTCCACACAGTGGCCAGAGTGACCTTTCCAAAATGCATGTCTTACCATGTTACTCTTCTGCTTAAAACCCATCAACACTTCAGAATGAAGTTCAGCTCCAGGCTTTTCACAATTTGGATCTTGTCATCAGCATTTTCTCTCCCTACCACTCCCTTCAGTAAAATCTACTTCAGCCCCACTGACCTTAACTTCAGGGCCTTAAACACACCTGGCTCTCTCTTGCCTATTCACTCTGAGCTCCAGCTCATCACCTGGCTATTGCTGACCAAACCTCAGGTTTCTGTCTAGATATCACTCTTAGAAAAAGGCTTTTCTGACCCCTCCAGTTTTGGCTGGCTGCTGCTCCACCTGCTCCTGCAGCCTCATGGGTTTCCTGTCCTCGCACTCACCCCGCATGGCAGAAACCAACTCCTGTCTATCCCCACCCAGCAGACTGTTCGTCCACTGACAGCAAGAATGGAGTCTCACTTGACCACTGCTATATCCCCAGGCCCTAGCACAACTTGTGGCTCAAATAAGTGACCAATAAGTGAGCTAATGAAGCTATTATCTACCTCTCTCATTAATGTCTCATAATAAATCTCCTCAGTGTGTGGGGGGGTGATTCCCAATGGTCTTTTTCAACAAAATGATGTTAGCGCATTTTCCCTCACAAAACTGTCTGTCTCTGAAATTCAAATCTAAGATCTGAGGACAGGAATACACAGAGGCAAGGGAGGAGTCACAAAAGGGACTCAAGCGGTGCTTTATCTTGACATTGTAGGAAGTGTCACTACTTATAGCTCTGAAGGTTGCAAATTGTCTTTTTGACTTCATGCCAACAAGTTCCTGGTGGGGATTTGTGTCTGCTACTGCTAACAAGAGGAGACGGCTTCAAATCTCTCAGAGAATTTATAAGAGAGCAAAGTTATTGTTAAGACTCAAAATAAAAAGAAATCAGCTTACCTCAGGGAATCTGTAATGCCTCCAAGTCTTCTGTAGATAATCGTGTTTTCTGCACTAGAGGTAAAAACAAGGTAAAATACTCTATAGCTTCATGGCACATTTATATGGGAAGTAGTTGTTTTGTTTTGGTTTTTAATTCATGGTAATGTACAGTAGAGGTAATAACCATGGACTGGATCCCTTTCAATTCTCCCAGTTTAAGTAATCTTTAAACTTCCAAAGCAAACAGGCTCCCCTCCTGCCCCCTCCCTCCTCTCTCTTCCTCTCCCTGTCCCTCCCCTAGTCTGTCTTCCCCTTCCCTCCCTCTCTTTCTTCTTGTTCTTCCACTGATCTGCTTCCCCTATTCTTGAAACCTCTCCTTTAAACACTAAAGATGCAAAAACCTTCGGGACGTGACCCTCACTTTTCCCAAGGAGACTTCCAACTTTGGGATTCTTTGGCTCCAACTCATTGCTCAGGACCCCATTACTTTCTTTGTCATCCCATACTGCCCCACATTATCAGTCCGATAGGAGACGTCTCCCTTTAGATATTGTCAAAGATGGTACCATTTTCTCCATGGGTCAATTAGTATAAAGAGGTTAACAGAGATAAACATAAGCTGTTAACTAAAGTAATTTATTTGCACCTATTTATTCTTTTTAAAATTATTTTTATTTTTTGATTACAGTTGACATTCAATATTATTTTATATTAATTTCAGGTGTACAGCATAGTGGTTAGACATTTATATAATTTAAGAAGTGATGCCCCTGACTAGTCTAGTACTCACCTTGCATTATACATAGTTATTACCATATTATTGACTGTATTCCCTTCGTGTACTTTACTTTCCCATTTATTTATTTATTTAGTTTTATTTTTTTATTTTTTTTATCGGGGAAGGAGAACAGGACTTTATAGGGGAACAGTGTGTACTTCCAGGCCTTTTTCCCAAGTCAAGTTGTTATCCTTTCAGTCTTAGTTGTGGAGGGTGCAGCTCAGCTCCAGGTCCAGGTGCCGTTGTTAGTTGCAGGGAGCGGAGCGCACCATCCCTTGGGGGACTCAAAGGAGTTGAACCGGAAACCTTGTGGTTAAGAGCCCACTGGCCCATGTGGGAATCGAACCGGCAGCCTTCAGAGTTAGGAGCACAGAGCTTCAATCGCCTGAGCCACTGGGCCGGTCCTTCCCATTTATTCTTAATGGACCCCATGTACTGGGTTTCCTGTGAGGACGCATCCTCAAGCATTCTTGGTCCGGTCGAAGGATAAGAACCTCACATAAGTAACTCCAGTACAAAGAAGGCAGTGGTCAGCACCCCGAGAAAAGCATAGAGACAGTGCTGAGTTCTGACAGGGATTTGATATGACTCTATAGCAAAGCTGAACAACCCAGGCAAATGCTTGCCTTTCTCTGCATTATCCAGCTTGTCTGCTGCATTAACCAGAGCTCACTGGGTAATTGCACAAGCCAAGCTCCTGTTAGGCTTTCATCTTCCAGGCTTAACCTCAGGGGGCCTAGCATGCCTCAGATGTCTGGTGTGCAAGACAAACTAGAAAAGCAAGAGGAGTCCCTGAGCCAGGAATACACATGAGATTCCAAATATGCCCAGTGTGCTCCTGACACAAAGCAGTGAGTACACTGCAAAAGCATAGCATCTTTCTTCCAGAATGGTTGTTGCTTAGATAGTGGGAGTACCCCATGGGACATTGGGTGGGTAGGAGGCAGAATACTAACAGATGCTGGGCTTAATTTTGATACATTTAGAACATTCTGAAGCCTCAATATCGCTCACTTTTAACCACCAATGCACTGAAAACAAATCCATTTGTTTAAAGCATTAGTAAATTGAAACTCTCAAGTATATTCTCATCTCAAGAGTTTATGTGGTTGAGGTGGATGATAGAAATTTCTAGAAGGCTTGTGTTTCCCACAAGTTACTTTTGCATTATTGATACAGTATTGAAAGGGAGATTTGGGTGGCTTGCCTGAAATTGAACCTCTTTCCCTTAATATGTATTATTCTCAGGTGTGTGTCAGAGACAGGAAAATATTTTAAATGACCTAGGTAAGCTGTTATTATGTTGGCTACCTGTTAGAACCACCTGAAATTTTCAGAAAAAAGAAAAGCAAAAAACTACTGCAGATGACTGACTGCCTTATCTTCACAAGTTAAGTTTCAAATTTCCGGGGGGGTAATTTTCTAATCTCCTCAGGATCAGGTAAAGTTGAGAACCACTGATGGAGATCCGAAAGGGGGAATAAACAGATTATAAACATATGCTCTCACACACTCTTCCCCTCCACCAACTGTACCTCTGAGTAAAACAAATGAAATCTACATTTTCAAATTTAACCTCCTCTTGCCCCCAAAATAAGACCCTGAATGGAAAAAATACATCTTACATAATAAAATGACCCAGTCTATGAAAAATAAGAAAGATGTTACATGGCTAAAAATAAAGGTATAGTAAATTACAGTAAATCTCTTCAATGCAATATTATCCAGCAATTTTTAATTACAATTATGAAGAATTTATAGCCATGTGAAAAAAAAATTATGCTCTAATGGAAAAAATAAGTATAAATTGATCCATACTATATGACAACAACTGTGAAAGTCAAACTAAAGTTATAGACAGATACACAAAAAAGAACGGAAAGAAATACCCCCAAAATGTCAATAGAGGCTATCTCAGTCATGGTTTTTTACCTCCTTCTACTTTTTTGTATTTTCCTAATATTTTTCTACTATGTATATGGTAGAAATAAATTTATAGTCAAATGAAAACAATTTACTTTTCAAAAACTATTCTTCTATGTATGAAGTGATAAAGGAGGCATAATTCTCAACAATGAATTAACAAAGCAAAGATAAAAATGTTCACCTGAAGTTTTCTTTCTTTGAGATGCCTTGGCTTCTGTTCTTCTAGCTCTCCTGCCTTCCTCCTCCAAGTATTCAGCTTGCTTATTTAAAAGAAAAGCGAAACAGCAAATTGTATTTTATGAACGCTGTCAGCCAATAGCAGGAAAATAAGGAAGTTTTGGTCACTGGGTCGTCTGTGCTTTATATAACTTGGTGTGGGTGTTGGTGTTGGCCTTCTTCTCAAGAAGGGGAAAGATTTCCAGTTAGGAGCTACATTTTAAAGAAGAAACCTGGATTAACCCTGATGCTCTAAATGACTTTTTATCAGCAACTTTCACAACAAATCAAAGGGATGGGATGGGCTAGACTCAGGGAGCTTAAATGGCTTTTAGTTCTCCTAACTGCTTTTTTGTTTCCATGACAACAATAACATCAACACTTTAGAGCCTTAAGCAACAGCCCTTTAGATCGGTTTAGAGCACTTCCCATCTCTCCCTTGCTTTTTCAATTTACTTGCACTCAGGCGGAGGCCTTACCCGTTCTGCTGAAATGCTGTCAAAGGTTACCAATGACCGCCTCATTGCTCATGTAAAAGGTTCTTTCTCAGTCCTCATCTGCCTTCCTCAAGTTGTTACACAGTTAACTAGTGTCACTTCCTTGAAACTTTCTCCTCCATGTTTCTCTGACTTTCCTGAATTTTTTCTACCCCTTGGGTTATTTCCCATTTGCCTCTTCTTCCATCCCTTTTCTAAATGGGAGCTTACCCCCAAAGTCTGTCTTCTAATCTCTTCTCACGGTTCTCTCTTACTTATATCTACATTATCTATATCCACAGCCAAATTTAATATGACCAAATCACAGCTTTTATCTCTCCCTGTCAAGCATATATTCCTCTATCTACACCATTTAATCAAATGGTACCACAATGACTTAGCCAATAAATCCATATATAAATCTAGAAGTCATCCTTAACTCCTCTTTTTCTCCCACAATTTAAGCCAACCTCCAAGCCAACCAATTCTGTTTATTTTACCTGCAAAATATGTCCCGAATCCAACCATTTCTCATCTCCCTCACCCCTATTAAAATCCTTGCTATTTCTAGGATAGAATGCTGCAGCAACAATTAAGCAAGAAATAAAGGAATCCAAGTTGGAAAGAAAGAAGTGAAATTATCTGTTTGCAGATGATGTACTCTCATATGTAGAACACCCTAAAGATTCCACACAAAAAACCTGTTAGAACTAATAAATGAATTCAGCAAAGTTGCAGAACACAAAATCAGTTGCATTTCTATACACTAACAATGAACAATCCAAAATGGAAATTAAGAAAACAACACCAATTACAATAGCATCAAAAAGAATAAAATACTTAACTAAAGAGGTGAAAGATTTGTACACTGAAAGCTACAAAACATTGCTGAAATTAAACAAGATAAATAAATGAAAAGACATTTCATGTTTATGGATTGGAATACTTAATATTAAGATATCAATACTACCTAAACTCATCTACAGATTCAACAAAATCTCCATCAAAATGCCAAGGATTATTTTTCAGAAGTAGAAAAATACATCTTAAAATTCATATGGAATCTAACAGGACCTCTGAATAGCCAAAATACTCTTGAAAAATTTTAATATGGCCAAAACAGAGCTTTTCTCTTCCCCTTTCAAGCATATATTCCTCCATCTACACCATTTCATCAAATGGTACCACAATGATTTAGCCAATAAATCCATATGTAAACCTTACTATAACTTACTATAAATCTTACCAAAACTTACTATAACATGACAGTAATCAAAACACTGTAGTTTTTGTATAAAGACGGATATATGTCCTAAATGAGTAGAATAGCCCAGAAATAAACCTTCATATATATATATATATATATATATATATATATATATATATATATATTTTCAAATGATTTTTGACAAGGGTGCTAAGACTATTTGTGGGAAAAGACAATGTTTTGAACAAATGGTTCTGGGAAAACTGGATATCCACATGCAAAAGAATGAAGTTGGATTCTTACCTAACACCATATACAAATTAACACAAAATGGATCAAAGACCTAAACATAAGAGCTAAAACTATAAAGAGCTAAAACTGTTTAGAAGAAAACAGAGGGAAACCTTCCTGGATTTGGCAATGATTTCTTAGATGTGACACCAAAGGCACAGGCTTTAAAAGAAAAAATAGAGAAATTGTACTTCACCAAAATTTAACACTTTTGTGCATCAAAGGACACTATCAGCAGAGTAAAAAGGCAATGCACAGAAAATATTTGCAGTATATCTGATTTGTACAAAGCTGCATAATATCTGATAAAGTATTAATGTCCAGAATACAAATAAAACTCCTATAACTCAACAACAACAACAAACATAAACAACCCAAAAGACTTGAAAAGACATTCTTCCAAAGATAATATACAAATGGCAAATAAGCACATAAAAAGATACTCAACATCACTAATTATTAGGGAAATGCAAATCAAAACCACAACAAGATACTACTTACTACTCATTAGGATGGCTATTACAAAAAACAACAGACAGTAACAAGTGTTGTCAAGGATGTGAAGAAATTGAACCTTTGTTCATTGCTGGAAGGAAAATAAAATGTTACAGCTACTATGGAAAACAGTACGATGGTTTATCAAAAAATTAAAAATAGAATTACCATATGATGCAGCAATCCCATTTCTGAATATACTCCAAAGAATGGAAAGCAGGGTCTTGAAGAGATATTAGTACACCCATGTTCATAGAAGCATTATTCACAATAGCCAAAAGGTGGAAGCAACCCAAGTGTTCACTGATGGATGAATGGATAAACTGTGGCATATACACACAATGGAATATTATTCAGCCTCAAAAAGGAAGGAAATTCTGACCAACATATACTACAACATGGATGATCCTTGAGAACATTACTGTAAGTGAAATAAACCAATTACAAAAAGACAAATATTATATGATTACACTTATAGAAGACATCTAGAGCAGTCAAATTCATAGAGATAGAAAGTAGAAGGGTGGTTGCCAGAGGCTGAAGGGAGAGAGGGAAATGAGGAATTATTGTTTAATGGGCACAGAGTTTTAGTCTTGTAAGATGAAAATCTGAGGATGGATATGGTTGCACAACAATGTAAATGTACTTAATGCCACTGAACTTTGCATTGAAAAATGGTTGAAATAGTAATTTTATGTTATGCATATTCTACCACAATTTTAAAAAACAGATTGGAAGAAGTTAAAAACAATGCTGTAGTAACATCCTTTCTAATTGTCTTCCTGTTTCCATCCTTGCTGTCTACTATCAGGCTGCTGAGGAGTAAATCAGATGTCAGTCCCCTAGTTGGAACTCTGCAGTGACTTCCCCTCATTCTTAGAATAAAAATGCTTTATCACGATATGCAAAGGCCTGACCTGATTAGTCCCTCCTACATATCTGCACAAGTTCATCTCTAGCCACAAAGACCTCCCTGCTGCCATTCCAGGCACTGATGATGGAATACCCTTCTCCCCTCACTCCCTCACTCATTCGGGTCTCTACTTAAACATTGCCACCTCAGAAGTGACTTCCCGGGCCTCCTTTTCTAAAAGAGCTCCCTCCCATACACCCCAACCCCTTAACCTGCTTTGTTTTGCTTTATAGTGCTCATCACCATCACTACTTCTTATAATGGCATATATTTGTTTCTAAATTGTTGGACTCCTACATGTTTGTATGGACTTCTCAGACTCCTTGGTGTTGTAGCTGGAACATGGCCACCTTAGAAGTCTGCAGCTGCCCTTGTTCTTGCCCCTCCCTTAGCTCCCTCATGTATTATCAGCAACCCCAACCCACTGTCCTGTGGACACTCCAGCCTTCATGGCTATATGCCCACCCGTGCAAACAGCTACCTTGGGTCACCCCTAGGACATAGAGCTACACAAACAGTATGCTCCAACACTTCTGGGGCAGAGGCCACACAGTCCTTGGCTGGGGAATTCTAAAATATTCTAAGCACATTATAGACAGCACATTGTGTGTGTGGCGGGGGTATCCTCCTAACCGTGGTGCCCAGGGCAGTGGGTCCTCATGCTTGAGTCTACAAGTGGTCTGCCTTCATGGTCCCACTCCAGCCTCCTTTTCAGGTCACACTTCCTGTTAGTGACTCTCTTGTTCCTTTCTCATGTTCCAGTCAAACTCAACCATTTGTTGATCTCCAAAAGTAAAAACCACTATTTTAGGACTTCAGAAGAGCACGCAATGGTAAGGAATTTAATTGCGTTGGATAGAAAATAGCAAATGCTTCCTTGAAAACAAACAAGGAAGGCTTTGTTTGTTTACTTATTTATAATTTGCTTGATGAAACTCACAGACTTAAAAAAAAAAAAAAAAAACGGGGGGGGGGGGGGGTTGGCCCAGTGACTCAGGCGTTTGGGGCTCTGTGCTCCTAACGCCGAAGGCTGCCAGTTCAATTCACGTTGAGACTCTCAACCACAAGGTGGGCTCTCAACCACAAGGTTGCTGGTTTGACTCCTAGACTCCCGTAAGGGATGGTGGGCTGCGCCCCCTGCAACTAACAACAGCAATTGGACCTGGAGCTGAGCTGCACCCTCCACAACTAAGATTGAAAGGACAACAACTTGACTTGGAAAAAGTCCTGGAAGTACACACTGTTCCCCAATAAAGTCCTGTTCCCCTTCTGCAATAAAATCTTTTTTAAAGGGGGGGGGGGGGATTATCATGATACACACAAACAAATGGAGGCTCAGGCCTACTGAGCAATGTAGTGCCTGCATACAGCTAGTTATGTCACACCAGGCCTCGAACCCAAGGCAGGGGCCTGAAAGGCTGTTAATGATCCACAACACCTGGCCATCCTACCTCACTCCACTAGTGTCCTCTGCTGGCCTAAAGGTTCTAGGAAAGACATCCTGGCTCTGCACACACCCTAGGTCTCCTCCACCCTTGGAAACCACTGATTCTAGTTCCCTGCCCCAGCCCTTCCCAGCCCTGACCCTGGCCTTGTGCCAGAGGGCCAAACCTGTGTGTCCTTCCTCATCCTGTCTGTAGCTCCCACAGGTGACACAAATCCTGAAAGCTGGAGAAACGAAAAGTATGTCTCACTTGAAAGCTCTGGGATGCTGTGAAGAAGAAGAGGAAGGAGGACCCTGGAACCACTGGATGAATGCCCTGTAGTTATGTGGCAATGACCATGGCCAGGACAGTGCGGTGATCTGACCTCCACAACACAGAACTGGGGCTGCGGGCGGGAGGCAATCTGTGCTGCTTCTTTGTGGACCTGTGGGGCCAAGGCTGTTGCTCTGAGAACTGGTTCTTTCCAGACCTGGGACTCTGTTTCTAAGATTCGATTAGCCAAAAAGGATGAAGAAAACTAATCTGCAGTGGCTATATCCTATTTCTATTAAAATAAAAATCATTTCAAAGTTTTGATTTTCAATCACTCATGTTTAATTGCCCTTCAAAGGGAACAATTTGGCAGTGTCACCTCTCTGGAGAGATGCTGAGACTAGAGTGAGCATTAATGGCGACTCAGGTCCATTGTGTGGGGTTGGGAGGAGAAGAAGGAAAACTGTGCTGTGTGTTGGTCACATGACCACTCCGTCCCACCCAGCACACACACCGATCCCTTTGCAAAGTGCCTTTTAAATACATTGAGTAAATGAGTGATGAGTTGCCAAGTTAGGAATTCTGACAGGAGGTGAGTTTTCCTGGCAGAGTAGTGCATGAGAATGAGAGTCAGGCGACTCCAGGTCTAGACCTTGACAGCCTTTGGGAAGAACAGGTCCATTTTTCACAGTCGGGTCTACGCAGAGCTCTCTTTGTGGAGGGTATCCACGTGGAGCGACAAGCCACATTCCGCTCATCAGGCCTTCCCTCCCTTTTCAGACCCCCTCTCTGAGACCCCTAAAACCTCTTGTTGCCCATCCTCTAGGCCTTTTAGAGGAAATCAACTGTTGTCACTGAGGGCAAATTAGTGCCTAAGAATGCAGCGTTCTGGAAAAGGACTGCAGAACTAGAGCCTTAATAAGGAAGCGCCTTCTTCACTCCGACCTTTGAAGGAGTTGGCAAGTTGCCAAGTAAAAACCCAAAATGGAGTCAAGAGATGGTCTCACCCTATCTAAGCACACAAGTTGTATGGTCTTGGAAATACACTGGGGACCTTCTCTATGGGAGGACGGGAAGGAAGGAGGAATCAATAAGTAACACAAGGAATTTCTGGGCTAAACTTAGTTTCTTTGCGCAAAAATCAATCATAGTATCATCCTTCAAAACACAACATTTTAGTTCCTTCCCTTCTAGACATGTTTCTATGCTGTTGTTTGCTCATTTATTTCCCTTTTTTTGACATAAATATTTGCCTCTTGCTTTTTACCCACTAACATATCTAAAATATTTTCCCATGTCAGCATAAGTATTGTAATGAATGAATTCTATTCCATCAATAAGGATACACTGTAGTTGGGAGAATAAACTGCTTTCATTGTTATTTTTTTCCCCTGATGCATGAAGCTTTTTCCAAATTTGAGGTGATAGACTCTTGTGCGAATGGCTCTGAGTTAATTTTAGTAATAGAATGTAGGGAAGGATTTGTAAACATGAAGTTTAACATGGCAGATGTTGGATAAGAAATATGTAGTAAATAAGCTACCAAAAAATCCTAAAGAATGTTTTCCATTTCCTGGGTCGAGTAGGAATTTGAGGGCAGCGCTTTAAGACCTGGTTCAGGGAGAAGGAGCTCCCTGGTCTCACGCTCTGTCCACACTCAGGGCCAGAGCTCCCGGGCTCCCCAAGAGAGACTTCGAGTGATTTACACCCAGTTCTGGGCAGAGCACGTACACCACAGGAGTAGTGGTGTTACCCTGACTTTCCCCCGGGCTTGGCCAGCCTGGGCACTGCCTGTGCATGGACATTGAGACAGCAGTCACAATGGCCGTGGGTGACGGTCTGATGATGCGTGGACCTGCTGCCTCTCCTCCTTTCCCATCTGTAGAATGACCTAACTTGAGCAGAAAATCTCAGGGACATTTGGGAAATAGAGGCCTGGGGAAGGCTGGGTACAAGGACAGGCGATAAGTAGATAGGTTGGAAACAAACTGTCACCCCCGAGCTACACCATTGCATTTGGTCCCTCTACCACTGAGTCTCCAAAGCCCACTAGGCATCCAGGGGCCTGGGCCTATCTACCCTTGGTCCCTGCCTCTCCCCTGCTCTGCTATCTGTGGGGTGGCTCACCCCCAAGGCTGCATAGCTCAGACTCCTAGGTCCACCCAGCTTCTGGCGCTAGTGGAAGGTGGCATGTAGAGGAAAGGGAGAAAGAAGCCAGGGTATTTCTTCCCATCCACTTTACAGGTGGCATTTCTGATGACAGCTGTGTCTCCTCTGTGACTCCAGCTCCTGTCCCCCTGGCCTGCCATGGCCACAGATTTTTCTGGGTGACCCCCAAACTTGGGGAAAGCCATGTATTCCCTCTGTCCCTGCAGCCCTCTGTGGTGACAGCTTCCTGCTGTGCTAATCTGTTACCTCAGTCCCCCACCCCCCACATTAGCTCCTCAGCATTCCATCTTCCTGTGCAAACCTCCCCTGTTTGAAACATGCAGAGTGGGTTCTGTGTTCCTGGCTGGTCTCAGGCAACTGTACCACCAAGGCCTGAGTGAGTGCAGGTATGGGCGGCTCTGTCAGGCTCTTCCATCCATGAGGGGCACATGTTCACTACTCTTATGCTCCAACAGTCAGCTACTGGGTGCCCTTCATGTGCCAGGTCTGTGACAGGCACTGCTTCATATACAGCTGGTGCAGTTACTGCAGTCACCCTGTGGATGTTGTCAGATAGGACGATACGTGAATGATGAGGATCCTACCTTTCAGAGCTGCTGAGTGATTATGCATCCTCCTACCATTAGCAGATGCCAGGGATACAAACTGTAGATCCCTTTGCTCTTATAAACCCATTATCGCCCATAGTAGGGAATTTCTACTAACAGAGGACAGGCATTGCCAAACCTTTACATGACCCTCCCATTCATTTGGCACCACTGTTTCCTCAGCCTGTCAGGCTTCTCTCCATCTCATCAACCCTGAAGAGGGGAGTGGCAGATGTCTCTTAAAGTAGGCATGCTCAGTAGAATGGGCACAAGCTGATGGCCGAAGAAAAGAGTAACAAAATGTATCGTGCATTTAAGTATCTAAAGAGTACTTTGCTGTTGCTCTAATAGCTGGAGACTTCAGTATTCCACAGAACCCAGGAAATTGCATTATTTCATCCAAGTCATTAGGGTGGCCCCAAGCACCAAGCCACTTAGGAACTGCCCAGATGGGCCAATTCACTTCTCTTTTCCCAGATGAGCTATGAGTCTCCTGTTGATAACAGCCCAGGACACAATTAGCACCACCCTCTCCTCTGGAGGGGCAGAGGGAGATGCTGTAGAAGGAAAGGAGCTCTGCGTGGGAAAGCAGCTGGGCTCTGTCCTGGAGGAGAGGCATGAGGAGGGTTTGGCAAAGGAGTGGATGCTACAGAAAAACAAGCAGATGGGTGACGTGCAGGGAAGAAGACTCTGAAGTCTGAATTTTCCACACTCCAGGGATGTCAGTATTTATAAATTCCTTCATCTGGTGAACATAAAAAGACGCTTCTGTTTTGAACATGTTAAGCAATTAGGAGCCTGGAAGGAGGAAACCCCAGGAAACATAGTAGAGTACATTAAGGAACCAGCTTGCTGTAAGGCTGCTCTTTTTCCTCTCTGTGCAGAGTGGTAGAAAAGAATAAATGAGTTTCTCCTATGGGCCCAAATCAGAACATCTTACCTGTCTTTGTAGCCCCATTGTCTACATTGCAACTGACACATAGTAGGTGCTCAATAAATAAATGTATGTCTATGGATGAAGAAAGGAATGAAATAATCTCTCCAACTTCAAGAAATACATCTAGGCTGCTCCCTTCTTTCACTCTTCCTCCTCTCTACTCCTGTCTTCCTCCTATTGATAGGAGGATTGATTCCTCCCATCAATCGTTAAGCAGAGGGCTGCCAGTCCCTGTACTGCACGAGGGTGTACAATGACATCTTAGATGTAGGTCCTGCCCTCAAGAGGGTCACTACCTAGTAGAGAGAGGCAGGAGATGAACGTTCCTGAGCACTCACGCTGGTGGAGACCTGCAGGAAGAAACGGTCGGGACCGGGGCCCAGATAAGCCTACAGGCACCGCTGTGTGCAGAGCAACCCTTCTGGTTTTGAGAATTACAACAAGGTGTCGCTTTCTCGGTCAGCTGCAGCCCTGGGCTAGGGCTCGCCAGTGGCCAGGGAGCAGAGGCTGAATTTCCATCCCACCCGCCTCGTTCCAGGGCACCGCTGTTCTGACTGGCCTGGTCAGTGATTCTTCCTGAGAGAGAACACATCAGACAAGGCTTCTTAGAGGCACTGGGGCAGGAACTGGCTCTGGGAGAGAGCCGGTGCCCCAGGGGCAGGGAGGGCCCTCCTGGCAGATAGAATCTCAGGAGAAACGCAGGGAGCAACAGATCAACCTGGGCTCTAATCCCATATTGCCATTTCCAGCGCTGTGTGCATGTGCACATGACTGGCCCTCTCTGAGCCTCTTTGTTCCCTGTGAAATAATAACAAAAATGTAGCAGGCTCATCATCAATAAGTCAATAAAAAACAACAAGTGCTGGCAAGGATGTGGAGAAAAGGGATCCCTCGTGCACTGCTGATGGGATTGCAGATTGGTGCAGCCACTATAGAAATCCGTATGGAGGTATCTCAAAAAACTGGAAATGGAACAACCTTATGACCCAGCAATTCCACTCCTAGATATCTATCCAAAGAAATCCAAAACACTAATTTGAAAAACTGTTTGCACCCCTATGTTTATTGCAGCACTGTTCACGATAGCCAAGACATGGAAACTACTGAAATGCCCATCGATAGAAGACTGGATTAAGAAACTATGGTACATTTATACAATGGAGTATTACTTGGCCATAAAGAAGAATGAAATCTTACCATCTGCAACAATATGGATGGACCTGGACAACATTACGCTAAGTGAAATAAGTCAGACAGAGAAAGACAAATACCATATGATCTCACTTATATGTGGAATCTAAAGAATAGTATAAATGAATAGGCTAATCAGACACAGTTTCAGAGATGCAGAGAAAAAACTGAGGGTTGCTAGATGGGTGGGGGGTGGGGATGAGGGAGAAGGTGAGGGCATTAGAAAGCACAAATTGATAACCACAGTACTGCCATGCGGATACAAAAGACAGTTTGGGGAATATAATCAATATTGTTGTAAAGATTTGGTAAGGTACCTGATGGACACTTGTCTTATTAGGGAGACCACGTCAGGGATGGTGTAGATGCCTGACCACTGCAGTGTACACCTGAAGCTGAAGCTGAATAATGAGTGTCAAATATATATGTATGTACAGTCACAGGAAGTGGAGTACAGCACTAGGAATAGAGACAGTGAGAACGTAACGGCTACATGTGACGTCAGACGGGTAGTGGATTGGGGGAGGGGGTTATCACCTTGTGAGGGGTATAAATGTCTAACTATTACATTATACACCTGAAACTAATAATAATTTTTTTAAATGTAGCAGCCTAGCGGCATTGTTTTGAAGATTATCTGAGTCAATGCACATGAAGTGCTCTGCATAGGGCCTGATAACATACATACAGTATTACGCTATATTTGGGGCGAGGATAGAAAGGTGAATTAAAAGTAGAGCTTACCAGCAAGAAGCTTAATGTCTAGTAGTTCAGATAAAACACATAAAAATTATAATCCAGGTAGAATGTGACCATTCCACAGAGGAAATGGATGAATTTAGACTCCTGTAATGTTGCTTATCTACTAGGCAGGTGTGATGGTTAATTTTATGTATCAACTTGGCTAGATTATGGTGACCAGTTGTTTGGTCAAACACCAGTCTAGAAGTTGCTGGGAAGGTATTTTTTAGAGGAGATTAACACTTAAATCAGTAGACTTTGAGGAAAGCAGATTATTGTCCACCCTGTGCATGGGCCTCATCGAATCAGATGAAAGCCTTAAGAGAAACATTGAGGTTCCCCAA
Organism: Rhinolophus sinicus; assembly: GCF_036562045.2. Lineage (NCBI taxonomy): Eukaryota > Metazoa > Chordata > Mammalia > Chiroptera > Rhinolophidae > Rhinolophus > Rhinolophus sinicus. The sequence continues at coordinate 88,214,866 of NC_133754.1, forward strand.
AGTAGAAGAAATTCTCAGGACTGTAACGTAGAAACTCGGACTGAGTGTCCAGCCTGCTGTCCTGCAGAATTTGCACTCAAGACTATACCATCCACTCTTACCAGAACTTCCAGGGTACCAGTCTGTCCTATGGTTTTCAAACTCGCCAGCCTCCACATTCACATGAGACAATCTGTTAAAGTAAATTTCTGTGTGTAGATGTGCACGTATATTCTACTGGCTCTGCTTCTCTGGAAAACCCTGACTAATATGGAAGGATTTGGGGGCAGGTTTTTGGAAATTGTAACATGTGACATAAATTTATGAGGAATGCTATACCCAAGGGGAAAGATTAGGTTGATAACTGTTCTCTCTGGGAACACAGATTCATAGCATTTTTGAACGGACGTGCAGGATGGATAATTACCAAACAAACAATCCTCACAATTTACAAGTTTCTGATTTGTGGTCCTCTCAGACTCAGTTCCACATTGCATTAAAGCAGGACTTCCTGAGACTCTACAATTTCACGCAAACCTCTCGAGGAATTCACTTCACTGACAAGAGTAGGCAAAGTTATTTATTGCTGTTTGGCACTTGGCAGAAGCTGTGTGACATTCTTATGCATGATTTATGACCTCTTTCCAACTAGATTATAAGCTTTCCTAGGCACTCTCAGCACGTAGCCTGCCATTCTAATCATAATAGGTGCTCAATAAACGTTGGTCAAATTGAATTGAGTTGAATATGTCTTCCCATAGAGCTAAGGTTGCTCCATTAGAACATACAGTCAGCTCTCCATATTCACAGGTTCTATATCTTCAAATTCAACCAACTGCAGGTCAAAATTATTCCCCAAAAAGTTGCATTGTTGTTGATATGTACTATGTAGTTAGGCCTATGACGTTGTATCTGTACTGAACATGTACAAACCCTTTTGTTCTTGTCATTATTCCCTAAACAATACAGTATAACAACTATATGCACAGCACTTACATTGTATCGGGTATTATAAGTAATCTAGACATGATTTAAAATATATCGGAGGATGTGTAGGTTATATGCAAATACCATTTCATTTTATGTAAGGAACTTGAGTATCCATGGATTTTGGTATTTGCAGAGGTCCTGGAACCAATCTCCCATGGATACCAAGGGATGACTGTATTAAACTTCCACAAATGGCAGCATTCTGGGCAGATCCAAGGGGATGAGAGATAATTTAGAAATTTCTCTTACCTCTCTTTCTTCCCCTTTCTCCATCTTCCACACACATTACTAAATCCCATTCCTGTTCCCTGTTCCCTTCTGTACTTGGCCTCATGCCCAGCATTTAATCAACAATTACCAAGGACCAGTGGGACATGGAGCTTGATGTCTGGTGGAAGAGGAAAGGAGGAGAACCCCAGCCTCTTGGTTCTTTGGCCTCTAACTCTCATGGTCACTTTCTCCACCCTACCTCTGCTTTCTGCCACCAGAGGCATAACCTCAACTCTGTCTTCACCACTAACCATGTCATCTCCAAATTCTCAGACATGCTGCTCATTATCGGCCATCACCTTCTCACCTCCTGATTCACTCAGTAAACACCCTTTTTCAGTAAGTAAATAAATGTATCATAATGCAATACTTTATAATTTTGAGGTAAATATTGTGTCCTATTGTGAGAAAATAGATATCTTGTGTTAAAATCACACAGTGAAGGAGATTTATTTTGTCTGAAGCAGTCATGAGCGCAGTAACTCCTGCCACGACTTTGAGGAATGGGTAGTGTTAGAGAAATGAGTGACGGTGATGCCTCAACACGGGCTGGGAAAGTCACAGCAGGAACTAGGTGAGGAGAGGACTCTGGGGGCCCATGGTGCTTAGAGATGGAAGGTACTTAGAGCTCATCTGGTAGACAGTTGTCATCATTTTCAGCTGAAGAAAAAGAAATTTAGATTGGCTCAGTGACCGACGCAAGGGGCAGAATTGAGACCTGAACCTGAGTCTACATTTTCACTCAAGTTGCTCTTTTATTTGCAAAATGCCTTTTAGATTATTGAACTTGATTTTACACACCTGGCTCTAATGGGTCTAAAAGTAATTCCATGCTCATTGCCAGAGATTGGTTCAAAAAGTTAGGCCCAAGCCAATCAGCACGAGGCACTCAACCAGTCACAGGTGTTAGTATACACATAGGCATGTAATGAAACCTCAGGTCTGTGAGATGTGAGAAGTTTATCAAGGGATTCTGGGGAAATTTCCTCATTCTTCACAAAGGACCTCAGGAACAGATACTAGATACTGTGCTATGTGGCTGTCAGGTCCACAATTCTTGTTCCCATTATGACACCAGCCTGAGAATGAATCTGACATATTGGAGGAGGGCAAAGCCAAGAGAATCTCAGAGAAATGGATTGAGAGCCCTGAATGACTCATGCCTGGTCTTGCCAACCTGTGGTCTTTTTCAATAACATGAGTTAGTTAATCTCTATATTTTTCAAGCCACTTTGAGTTGGGCATTCTACTACTTGGAGCTGAAAATACTCTCTGAGGCTCAGTTGCCTCACCAGCAAAATGGGTATAATAATAATTATTTCATGAAATTGATATAAGCATTAAATTAAATAAAGTATATAGTGTTTAGTACAATGTCTATTACACCATAAACTCAAATCAAATGTTATTATCACTCCTATTGCCAGAAATTATAGCAAAATAAAACAAATCAATAATGGAGTTAAATAAACTTGACAATCTAACATAGAATGTCTACTTTCCCAAATATAAAATTGTATGGAGGCATCAGGAGGGAAATGCCCATAATTCCTAAAGAAAATGTAAATTATTACTTTTACTCTCTCTTTCTCTCCCTCCCTCGCTCTCGCTCCCTCCCTCGCTCTCGCTCCCTCCCTCGCTCTCACTCCCTCCCTCGCTCTTGCTCTCACTCTTTCTTAGTACTTTTTTTTTTTAATCAACCTCTTCTATTTCTCCCACCCTCCAGCCCCTGGCCACCACTTTCCTACTCTCTGTTTCTATGCATTCAACTTTTTTTTTTTTTTTAAGTGCCTGCTAAATTAAAAGACTGGCAGCAGCTTTTAAAGTATGCAGATAAACCTATTTCATGGAAAACCTCAGGAGATGGTGATTTTGCCTGCTCTCTCTGCACTGAGCCCTGACGGGAGAGGTGCAATGAGTGTTCATGCTCTTTTAACTGCTGCTTCTTTGTTTGCTGCAGTCTTCTGGGTCTTGCGGACACCAGACCCCCTGCGTTTCAGAGCTGGCTTTTTTGGGAGCCTGTCCCTCTGATGCTAGTCTGAAAAGTTGGGGCTCCAGATATGGGGTCCAAACCGTTCGCTCCTCAGGGTTCTGAGTTCCCTCCCGATTGTATGACGCTGTGTTGGGGGTAGACTGTGTCTCAGCCTTTCCTGTCTGTTTTAGTGTGGGTATTTTCTCATTTGTCCACTGAGTAGGGGTTGCTCAGCTAGTTTCTGGATCTCTTTCAGAGGGAATTGTTCCATGTGTAGTTGTATATTTGGTGCATCCATGGAAGGAGGGGAGCTCGAAGCCTCCTGTGTTTCCATCTTGGTCACCCCAGATTCCCCTTACAGGCTTTCTTTGACTTTTTAGTAACGTAGGAGGCTGGGTATCCTGTTTGCAGATGGAGATGGATGAGCGAAAGCTTCACTTTAATTTCTTTTAATTGAGTTATATATTGAGGAAGAAGACTAGAAAATTGGATGGGGGTTAAAAAAAAAAAAAATCCCTGCCCAATTCCATTAAGACCTGAAATATTACATCTTGCCAATCAACATTGAAACTGCCCCTTTCAGCTGTGCCCTTTCCTAGCTCCTTTTCCCTCCCAACCCTCCTTACCTCCAATATTGCTGTAAAATCCTCTAGGTTTATTTATTAATGGTGCACAGCATATGTAGGCTTCTCTTATAGGAAACTTAACATCTTAAATCACAGATTTGACTCAATTTGAGGACCAAAGCTTGAGTATATGTGTGCTAAGGGGTTTATCTAAACACTAAGGCAACAAAAATTATCATGATTATAGAAAGTTTAGATAGAAGGAAAAGTACAGGTTATATCACCTTCCTCAGCATCTCTATTTCCTTTAATACATCCTCACATTTGTTGATAAATCTAGTGGTAAATGCTTTAAACATGGCATTTTGGTCTTTTCTAGGAGCCTCAGAATAGCACTTACACCCACACTTACAAATATTTTTCCAACATTCAATCTTACTTTCTTTTCTTAATTTTACCTCCTTAATCCAGAAGTTCTTAGACCTTTTGAGTTATTCCAAGGTCTCTGAAGGCCTCACAGGGTCTCTGGCTCCACCTTCAAACAAATAAGCCATTATAAAAGTTCATGCTGTCAAGCTAGCTGCCCATCACACATGGCTCTGGCATTCCCCAGGGCTCATTGGTTGGCTTGCAGCATAGGACACGGAGGGCAATGCCTTAACCTTCTAGCACCCTTCATGGTCTCTGACCTGAAGACTTCCTCCCCCAGTTCATTAAGATAGAAACAAGAGTCTGAGGGCAATTTCCAATATTTCCAAAAAGCTAATGGAAACTATAATGCTCACTTGGGCCTCACCAGAGAAAACGTCAGTGTCGTGCGGGAGACTCTGCTCGCTGCGCTATGTGTTGTGCGGGGCAGCCTGCGGGGTCTCTGGTCCCGCTCCCCACATAAGAATGCAGGATATGGTGAGGCCAAAAAGGAACATCCATGGAGCCATAGGTAGGGGAGTCATACCACTATGGTCTCACTGGAGGCTGGGCCCACCAGACGTGCGACCTGCTGTCCGCCTTTCCGCCAACCGTCCATCGACTCTCCTCTACTCTCCTCTACTCTCCTCGGCAATCCTCGGCTCTCCTCCATAGCCGCAGCAGTTATATTAGCGGCCAATCGGCTAACTGGCCACAGCCGACAGCCAATCAGCCACAGCCGACGGCCATCTACTACCCGAGCCAGCACCCTTCCACGTGAGACCGAGAGCCTGTAAACTACTTTCTGGGGCTCTGTCCCCACAGTCAGTCATCTCATTAAACAAGTGAGGTTAAGGGTAAATCGCGATCTCTGTGAATATTCTGTGGGCTGGTAGCTTCCAAAAGTTGAGCACCAAGTCAAAGTTTTTCTGTGTTGCTCCTATTTCTTATGTGATCCAGTTTCCTACCTATTAATGCAGGACCACAATCCTGAGTAAAGCACCCCCTAAATATTTCCAGGAGTCCCAAGTGGTGTCTCACAGCAGTTCAAGTCCCATTAGCCATTTCTAGTCTCACCATCTTCTCTGAAGGACTAACTCAGTAGAAAAGTTCCTTTAGATGAAATCCTGTAGTTGCCAAGTGTAATCAAACAGGTACCGTAGGCCGTTGCTTCTCAGTCCAGTGGGCCAGCAACAGCTGCACCACCTGGGAGCTTGTCAGAATGGGACCCACCCTGCCCCACTGAGCCAGCACCTGCACTGCCATTGTGCCCCAGGTGATTCTCTGGCACATTCTAGTTGGAAACACCATGCTCCAGTCCCTACTTCAAGTAAGGTTTGCTTGCTGCAGATGAGAGGGGGAGGGTCCCTGTGCCTCAGTGGCTCCACCTGAATCCTGAGGTAGAAAACTGACCATCCCCACTGGCCTTCTACCCGAGGACATGGCCGCTGGCTGGAGCAGGCCCAGAAAAGCCTCATTCAGGGCCAGTGACAAGGGTGGCGGGGACCCTCTCAACTCTGTTTCCTGGTTTAGGAGGGTACATATTATAATATTTTGATACTTATTTTAAAATTTGTGTAGGGCTCTGAACAACTCACTGGGTTTTCCACCACTTCCTTGGGCAAGTTTCTGATCAAAGGAATTACTGGCGCAGTTTTATCATCTTAAAAAAAGGAGAATGGGGTCTGTCTCCTGAGGCTGTGTGAGGATTGAATGGATTAATCTTGTAGAGGCTGAGAACAATGTCTGGCATATAGTGAGTGTTAGCTATTATTGTTTTTATTTCAGGAAGGACAAAAGAGGTTCCATAACCTCCTTTTGGGCTTTATTTTGTCCCTAGAAAGAGTTAACATTTAGAAGAGAACTTGCGTCCTCTGATCCATCTGCATACCTAAAATTTTTGCCAGAATTGAAATTATTCGCATAAATATTTCAATCTGTACAAACTTCTCTGGCTTTCGGGCCAGTGTCTGAAGCTGTTACAATTTAGCTGATGAATAAACTAATAAGTGAAAGTTGAGTTACTGGAATCAAATAGTCAACTCATAGCCTGAGGGAAAGGAGAAGACAGATCATTGCTCTTTCCAGAGAGGAGAGCACAAAAGGAACCCACTCTGATTGGAGGGAAACAATACGAAGCGTTTTGTACTTTCCTCGAAGAGAGATGTTTGTATCTTCCTTGACAGAGAGAGAGATTGGGGGGTGGGGGGTGAAGTGAGGTGAGCGGGGAGACCCTTAGAGCAGGGGACCAAAGGAAAAAGACACATTTTTACAACATAGACATACCAGAGTGGCAAATATTTATCCCACTTTGGTGAGCATGGAAGCTGTCAGTTAGCTTTCCGAGACAAGGAAACCTAAAACTACAAAATACAAAGCTGCTTGAAGAGAGACTGGCACATCCTGCCTGAAGCCTAGTCAGTGAGGAGAAATCGTCAAGTCCTGGTACCCTGGTCTCTACCAGATGGTGGGAAGAACTGTGTACATTCAAATCTGGGCTGCACTAGAAAGGGAAAGTGTGTTTGGTTTGGTTCAGTTTGGTTTTACTTAAGCTCTAAAACCTTAATAGAATGGAGTAAGGTAAATCCATGATCAGATATGTCCTAAGCCAGAGCTCTGGAAATTGGGGAATGTGACACCAAGGCCAGGGTAAAGAGCCTTCCCACTCTCTCTGAGGATGGGTCTGGATCTGGGGCACTCCTCACTGTGAGAACAGGCTCTGCCTTTTCTCAAACAGGCTGGATTCCTACCTGATACTAGTCCAAAAGTATACGTGCCCAACACTTCAAAAGGCCAAAACTCAACACATCAGAGTTTGGAGTAAAGACAGGCTTTTTGATTGAGAAGGTGCCAAATTGATAAGATAAGAGCTCTACTAGTTCCTCAAATCCATCTTAAGAAAGTACCAAGTTCAAGTTTCTTTTATGTCCAGGGAAGGGAAAATGGGAGGGACAAGAGATGACTGACGGCCAGACATCTGGGTCCCAGCAGCGGTCCAAGGGGCAAAGTCCTTTGCTCCCAGTCTGTTGACTCTGGCTGATCTGAGTCCAGTCTTGATGCTCTTGTACATTTTTTATAAATAATTATTATTTTTATATACATTTCCCTGGAGAGAGTTGCTTTCCAGCAAGGAGCCGTTCTTTTTAAAAGCCTCAAGGAGAATCGCGTAATGATTAATGTCTGTGGTAGGAGCTATTAGCCTGAAGGCCATGGGAACAGTGCAGACTGGAATAAGATGGAGTCAGAGACAGTAACACAGTAAGCATTTCAGTCTGATATATGACTGTCAAGTATAATCTGTAATTTTAGAATTCCAGGGACATAACTAAGAGAATTCAAGATCTCAACCATCTTCTCTGGAACTTTGGATTTTTTTTTTTCCATTGCTTTCCTTGGAAACCTGTGTTGGTGTCCAGCTTGGGAAGTGGACAAAACTCCGGACTTTGGAATCTTGCTGATTAGCTTTCAAAGAGAAAAGGGATTGACCCTGTATCACTCAGTGCCACAACTCTGGTTCCACCAAAGCACCAGCTGTTACTCCCCTTTTGTTATTTACACCTTGAGGGCAGGTGATAGAAGAAAGAAAAATCCCACTCAAGAGAAGGGGACACTGAGGCCAATATCCTCTGCCTGGAATGTTCTTCTCCCTGCTCTTTGCAAGTCTGACTTCTTCTCATCTTTTAGCTCTCAGTTTAAATATCACCTGCCCAGAGTAGCCTTCCCCATCACCTGTATACTGTAGATACCCCTATGACACGTGACGGCTGGGCCATGGTCCCCAGATGTGGTCAAACACTATTCTAGATGTTTCTCTGAGTGTGTTTTTGGATGAGAGTTCCATTTAAATCATGAGCTTTGAGTAAAGCAGACTGCCTTCCCTCATGTGGGTGGGCCTCAGCCAATCAGTTAAGATCTGAATAGAACAAAAGGCTATCCTCCACTGAGCGCATGGCCTTCAGATTCCTCTGCAATATTGGCTCTTCCTGGTTCCACAGCAGACTGCCTTTACACTCAAACTGCGACTCTTCCCTGAGTCTCCAAACTTCTGGCCTGTGTGTATACATACATACATACACACATACACATATCCCATCGGTTCTGTTTCTCTGGAGAAACACACACACACACACACACACACACACACACACACACACACACACCATTATTCTCTTCCTCAGCCCTAGTTCACGTCCTTCAGAGGCTCATTCCAATGTGCAGACATTTTATTCATTGTTTCATCTGTTTCTTTAGTGTCTTTACTGAACGTTAATTCCATGAGGGCCAGACAAGACTGCCTGTTTTCTCTCTGCCTTGTTTTTTTCTGAAATGCTGGGCACATAGCATATGCTAATAAATCTTGGTTGAATGATCAAATGGCTAATGTTCTGCAGTGGACTATGGACTCGAGGAACTCCTATGATACAAACCACAGTTCTAATGTGTGAGAATATTGTGTTGAAAATGCTCACAACAACACAATGAGGTACAGCTTCACATCCACTAGGTTGACTAGATTCACCAAAAACAAAACAAAACAAAACAAAACAAAAACAGACAATAACAAGTTGTGGTCAGGATGTAGAAAAATCAGAACTCTCATATATTGCTGGTAGGAATGTAAACTGGTTGCAGCTACTATCAAAAACAATTTGGTTATCCCTCAAAAAATTAAATATAGAGTCATCGTATGACCCAGCAATTCCACTCTCAGACATATATCCAAGAGAAATGAAAACATGTCCCCACAAAAACTTGTATACAAATGTTCACAGCAGTATTATTTATAATGACCAAAAGCTGGGGGAAAAAACAAAAACAAAAGAAAAACAAAACAAATATCTGTTAACTGATGAATGGATAAACAAAATGTGACATATCCATACAATAGGATACTATCTGGCAATTCAAAGGAATGAAGTACTTGTACATGTCACAGCATAGATGAACCTGGAAAACATTATGCTAGTGAAAGAAGCCAGACACACAAAGTCACATATTACATGGTTCCATTTAGATGAAATGCCTAGAATAAGCAAATCCATAAACACAGAAAGTAGACTAGTGGTTTCCAGAGACTAGGAGTATGTGCTAATTGGGTACAGAGTGTGTTTTGGGGGTGATGAAAATGTTCTAGAATTGGTGGTAATGATCACACAACTTTGGAAATATATTAAAGCCACTAAATTGTACTCTTTTATATGGTGAGTTTTATGGTATGTGAATTGTATCTCAATTTTTAAAAATAATAACATACCAAAAAAACCCAAATGCTCTCAAGAGGTGAGTTGTCATGGGCTGGCGATGGAGCAGAATGCAGCCTGGAGCTAATTGGAGCAACAGAATCCCAACCACTCCCTTGGAGAACCTCCACCACATGAGCAAGGGCATCTAAATGAGGGTTATAATTATAATTATTATCCTAAGGATACTAATATTAATACAGTACTCTGTTTTTCTTTTTGGCATATAAATGTACTTACAGGTGGTTTATCATTCTTAAAACTCACTTAGCCATTATTGAAGAACCTATAGCTCTCGCCCCGTTGATAACCATGTGTCAAAAGCCACTAGTAAGCACACACAATACTTAATAATCCCGCAGGGGTAGTAGGAAATGGCACTTTTGGCTGCCACAATAAATAAAACTCTCCAGAGGTCAGCTTGGAGGAGTACTATAGACAGCCATTCATCACGAGTCCAAACTCAACCACAAAAGCCAAGTTTCCTCCTTGTCACCACTCTCTCTCAGCCACATTCTCTGGTTACTTCTGGTTTCACTTCTGGTTGCTGAAACCAGTAGTAGCAGCTGAGGATACACTGAGTGAGAGGAATTCTCCTGGGAGCCTGGCAACCCACAAAAAAACCGTCAGCACCTCACATTCCCACGGTCACCCCTGTGGTCTTGGGGAGACCATGGTGAAGGGTGAGAGAGATTCTGCTGTGAGGATGTGCTAGACCACATCTCACACCCACACAGAAGACCTCGTTTGTGTGGAGTGTCTGCTCCTTTCTTTGGGAATTTCAGAAGAAAGGAAAGGACACATTACGACAAGCTGTCATATCCCAGAATTCTGCGTGCGTATAGTAGAGCATGTGGGAGTCCCTTCCTCACCTAGAAAGGCCACGCGCACAGAAGGTGGTGTTAGGAAATTTCCTTCTCAAGAGGAGCAAGGAGGGTCAGCCAAGGAAGGCTGCAGCCCACTTCTGAGCACACGCTCCTAAAGCCCGTTTTTGCCAGATCTAGGATGAAAAGTACCTGGTCAGAAGGACAAGATGGTCTTTAAAAATAAAAAATCAACTCTGACCACAGCTTTTTACTTCCTAAGGATGAAAGGTAGGCACTAAAGTCCCATTTTGAATGTTATTCAGGAGCAATCACCGGAAGCCTGGAGTTCAGCCGGCACACTAATCCTGGGTCCTCTTCTGAACTGTGAGCAGGACTGTGGGCCACCAGGAATAGTGAGTGTGAGGGCTGACCAGGTTTGCAGGAAGTTCCTGCCAAAGTAAATGAGTAGAGTAGATCTAGTTTTACTAGATGGGTCCCTAGTTTGATGCTGATTAACAGCTGATTAAGGGGATGGGAGGGAAAGGACCTTCGGGGTAGTCAGTACAAAAGGGTGAGTATGGGGCACTCTGAGTGTGGTAACAAAGTGTCAGAGGCAAGGGGCTGGGGAATCAGCAGTGTCCCTGTTAGAAACAGAATTCTTTGCTGCTAGGCCCAACCAACAGGTGACTCCTGGTATGAAGTACTGAGAAGAACTCAGCTTCATGCAGAGCAATGTGCACAGCCTGAAGCTGGTCACCAGGGAACATCAGCCCAACTCAGACGGGGGGACAGTCTACAAACTCTCTGCCCTGTTCTCCTAAAAAAGGTGAATGTCATGAAATACAAAGACTCAGGAACAATTGTAGATTAAAGGAGATTGTAGACTAAAGAGACATAACAACTGAACACCTCGCAGTTTCTTTTGCTATAAAGTATATTACTGGGCTAACTGACAGAATATATTAAGGTTTATAGGTTAGGGAATAATATTATATCAATGTTAATTTCCTGGTTTTGATCGTTGTATTGTGGTTATGTGAGAAAATTCCTTGTGTTTAAAAAATATACACTGAAATATTTAGGAATGAAAGGGTACCATGTCTATCTTACACTTAAATGATCCAGAAAAATTAGGGGGGGGGGAGAGAGAGAGAGAGAGAGAGAGAGAGAGAGAGGAAAGAGGTGGCTTTCTTCATGAATAAAATCACAATTCTGCTAGCAATCAGGAAGGGAAGAATGGATGTTGTACTTCACAACAAGCACACAGATCTTAATAAGGTGGTCTTTTATTGTTGAAAAACAACTTGGGTAAATTCTACCCTCAACTATTAAAACATGCAATTATATGTAACAGAACATCAAGTGAGATTTTTCCTGTGGTCCCAGAATTAACTAGAAGCTTTAAGCACCCCATATTCAGAGAGCTGCCCTCAGCTGGGATTAGCTATTCACCACAGGGCCTGCAAGTGGCACCAGTTCAGAGCTAATCCTACTTTCCTTCCCCATACCACCCTGCACCCAGTGACTGTAACAAGAAGCTTGAGAGGTAAGGGAGTCCTTGGCTTTTTGACTAATGCAATGTTCCTGAAAAGAAGCTATTTCCTCCATTCTCCAAAACCAAGGGAAAGTAGAAGAACCCAAGAGAATCAGCTATAAAGGTTTGGGGAGACTACAAGAAGAGAAGAATTGCATTTTGTTCCTTGGTTGAACATCAGCTTATCTAGTAGAGATCTAGTATGTTACTACTACTTGAACAAGGGAAAGAGAAACTTAGAAAGACAGAAAGATGGAGCGGGCTCCACAGTGAAACAAACTGTATGCCCACCATTTGATAAGACAAAGATGCATACATTTACAACAGGTCAAATGGACTCATTAACTAGGTTTAGCTCACATTGCTGATACAGATCAAAGATAGTTAACCAACAGGAAACTAGAATCCCAGGAGTAAGAGGCCATGGGATGGGCCATCTTTGGTATAGACAGGGACAACTGGGGGGGGGGGGGAAGGAGCCAGTATGATTTACACAGCCACGTGGTCTGGAATGTTGTCTATTAAATCAAATCTGATCTTGATGGGTTCTTGAACCTGCTCTCAACCATATGTGTACAAACCACATTTGACCTCAGAAACCCCAAGAACCTAGACAGGTCTACTTGGTGCTAGGGGAGGTGAGGAAAAAAGAGTTTGGGATGACTTTTGAGAAGGAAGTTTTGAAATGAACAGGAATGAGTCTCAAATACCAAAATGAGACTGTTCTAAAATAAGAATGCCTAAAGAATTATAAAATTTGACCAAGATATCAATGAAGAACGAGCTACCCATTGGTAAAGTTTGACAAGGTCAACTAGAAAAAATTATTAGAAAAAAAAAAACATTTTATGTTTTAGACACATGAGTTTAGACTCCTGAATAAACTGGCTATGTATAGAAATTAAAATGGATAAAATGCTGCCTTGAATCATAATACATCCAAATGTAACTCACACCTTCTCCATTTAATCAGTCCTGTCCTTGTGGTTGACCAACCAGCATAGAAATGTCAAGGGACCCCTCCAATCACTATGCTGACAGGACAACCAACTTTTTCCAGGAAGTTCTAAGAGAGTGAAGTCAGAAAAATCATCATCAAATGACGTCTGAGGATGTGTTCCGTACGGTCTTCCACTGCCAGGTCACCCTGGTCAGGAGTAGTTGGTCAGTGAGCAGATGCCAAAGCTGAGCTTCTGTCCACTGTGTGACACAATCCCCATGACCCCACTTTCATGGGGCTGCCATCTTGTTCCAAGTCTACTATTTGGAAGGAAGGAAGGGAGGGAGGGAGGGAGGGAGGGAGGGAGGGAGGGAGGGAGGGAGGGAGGGAAAGAAAGAAAGGAGGAAGGAAAGGAGGAGGAGATTCTATCCAGGAATAGTCAGAATGTGGTTTAATTTGCCTTGGGCCTCCTTATCTAAATTTGAGTGAGGTGGTTGACACAAGTATTGACATATTTCCTGGTTGCAATTATAACAGCAATGAAGACATTGAGTGGGATGGGGGATGGAATGTACATGGTAAAATCTAGTCATATTGGCTGCCTGAGTCCTGGAGGGAGAGTGCGTGTGCTCAAGTCCCAGAAATCTCATCTATTAGCTATACGTACATGGCCTTGGGAAAATTATGTTCTTTCTCTATGCTTCAATTTCCTTATCATTGAGTTTTGTAAGGCTTAGAAAAGTAATTACACGTAAATCCCTTAGCACATCATAAACACTTAATAAATGTTGGATGTTGTTATCATAATAATTATAATAATTATCACCTTTAAAAGTATAGAAGCACTGAGTGGGGGTGAAAATGAGAGTGGAGGCAAAGGAGGAGCTGGCTGCGGTTAGCATTAAGTAAACAACAAATACTGAGAGTCGAATGAAGATAAACCAACAGCTGAAGTCAGACTAAAAAACTCAAGTGAGTCCTCCTCCCACAAGAGGTCCTAGAGTTGATGGAGGGCAAAGGTATTGTCTAGCATGACCCAGGACTGAGATATCAGTAGATAGACCAGGAAGTGCCTGGTGAACACTTGCAGCTGAATTTTCATTGACTCCAAAGAACATAGAGACATACCCTGTTTCCCCGAAAATAAGACCTAGCCCTACAATCAGCTCTAATGCGTCTTTTGGAACAAAAATTAATATAAGACCCGATATTATATTATATTGCATTATATTATATAGCCATGGTCTTATATTACAGTAAAATAAGACTGGGTCTTACGTTAATTTTTGCTCCAAAAAACGCATTAGAGCTGATTGTCCGGCTAGGTCTTATTTTCAGGGAAACACAGTATATACAATAGAATATTACTTAGCCACAAAAAAGAATGAAATCCTACCATTTGTGACAATATGGACGGATCTAGAGGGTATTATGATAAGTAAAATAAGTCAGACAGAGAAAGACAAATACCATATAATTTTACTTATATGTGGAATCTAAAAACAAAATAAGTAAATGAAGAAAACAAACTCATAGGTACAGTGAACATTTTGATGGTTGTCAGATGGGCTAGAGTTTGGGGGAATGGTTGAAAAAAGGGAAGGGACTAAGAAGCACAAATTCATAGTTACAAAATAGTCATAGGGATATAAAGTACAGGATAGCTGGAACTCCAGAAGCACTTCACAAGTCCCTCTCTATCAGTGGCCCCTTCCAAAGACTTTGGAATGGAGATTAGATTTACCTGTTTTTGAAATTTATACAGAGTCACAAAGTGTTACAATTACTACTGCTATTTTAATGATGTTTTATCATAATATTAAAAAGTAATTTTGATATTGTAATTTTGAGGATGTGCTCGTGGTTAAACCCGACAATTTTCCATTTATAACCTCTTTTTCCTATTAGAAGAGTTAGTTTATATCCATTAGATCAGATTTATTTTCTTGTATTCTTTATACTTACTTTCATTCTACTTAATTTGGCATTAGTTGACAAAGGATAGTTAAATATTACCATTTCTGATGTGTTACCATTAACTACCTTATCCTTTTCACTGCTATGCATGCATTATGAGTTAAAAGCTGTGTTATTTGGTGCATACGTATTTGTATTCCTTTCTTATTGTGGATTGTAAATGTCATCTTATTAAAATTACCTTTGTTAACGCCTTAATATCATTTGTCTAATTTGGGAAACGATGATCTCTTAATTGTTTTTATACTTGTTTATATTTTCAAGTGTTTTTCTAGTTATCATATTTTATTTTTAATTCAAACAGATACCACAAACCTGTAATTAAAATCCATTTTTTATAATAAAAATTCAGTCAATAAAAAAATAAAAAGTACAGTATAGGGAATATTGTCCATAATATTATAATAACTATGTATGGAGTCAGATGGGTACATGCCTTATTGGGGTGATCACTTCTTAAGTTATATAAATGTCTAACCACTATGAGTACACCTGAAACTAATACACTATTGAATGTCAACTGTAATTGAAAAATAAAACAATTTAAATGAGTAACAAAAAATAAATAAAATATGGTACATCCATACAATGGAATATTATTTGCCAATAAAAAGAAATGAAATACTAATATGTGCTATACAACATGGTGGAACTTCAAAAACATTGTGTTAAGTGAAACAAAGCTGTCACAAAGAACTATATATTGCATGATTCCATTTATCTGAAATGTCTAGAATAGACAAATCTATAGAGACAGAAAATATATTGGTGGTTGCCTAGAGCTGGGGAAAATGAGGAGCTTGGGGGGACGATGGCTAAGGGATGTGGAGTTCCTTTTTAGGGTAATAATATGATTCTAAAATTGATTGTGGTGATGGATGCATAATTTTGTTAATATACTAAATGCCATTAAATTGTGGCATTTATAAATGGATAGATTGCATGGTATGTGATTATATCTCAAAAATATTTGTTAAAGCTGTTTTTTGAAAAAGAATAAAGATTGAGAAAATTTTCTGAAAAGCAATGATTAGTGCAAAAAGTCACTAGGGTAATCCCTCCCCATATTTCCCAGTACTTGTGCATCTCGCTGGTGCCAGGTAGTTCTTGTTCAGTCTCTGCTGAGATCATACAACCGCTGAAATGTTATACTGTTCTTCTTTACCCTAGCCCTCCCCAAAGCAACCTTTGGCCTTCACCAGTGTGACCATGCACTGGGTAAAAGGACACTAACTCTGAACTGACATTAATTCCAAGAGTCCCAAAACATCACTGTAGTCCACCAGTCAGAGTGGGGCTTATAGAGATCAGGTGATCAACGGTGTTTTAGCTCAGTCCATCTCACAGTGGGTTCAGTGGGTCCCCTAACCCATCTTGTAGTTATTTCCACACTTCCAGGATGCATAATTGGGACAGTCATACAGGATTCCCACACGGGTGGGATTCAGGACTACAATCTAGGTCTGTCTGACTCCAGAGCCTGTGTTCTCTCTACTATGCCAAATGTCATGTGGGCAAAAGATCAAATTACTAATAACAGGCCCCAGCAGCCCTGGAATTTATTCCTACTTTTCACATAATGAAGTTATGACTAGTGATCTGGTTTCTCAGTACAGCGCCGATTAGAAGCAGCAAATTAGAAGTGGATACAAATTAGACAGAGACATACTGATGACAGCTGTGAGGAATAAACACTGACAACCCTCCGTGAGAAAATCTACAGAAAGGAAGCAGGAGCCCCTCCTGCAAAAAGTGAAGCAGCCTGTGGGGATGGGGCAAAGATGCTTCCCACATCCCTTTATCAGTCATTTCTCAAAGTTGGGGTCTTCAGAATCATCTGGAGAGCATGTTACAGCACAGATTTCTGGGCTCTGCCCTTAGAGTTTCAGATTCTGTGGGTCTGGGGTGGGGCCTGAAAATGTACATTTCTAACAAGTTCCAGAGGTGCTGATGCCGCTGGTCCAGAGACACACTTTGAGAATTGCTGGCCTATATTCTACCCCAGGGCATTACCATGTGTGTTCACTAATGACCATGAATCTTTAAGAAAATCTTTAAGGAAAGAGTGATTATGTTGGGTTCCTGCGTTATAAAGCAGAGGTATACAATGCATTTAAAATAGTGTTGGTCAAAACAAGTTAGAATATAAGCTTTTTCATCATTTAAAGAAGTAATGTTTGGAAATTGAAAAAATTAATCCATAAGGAACCCTGCTTACAGATCTCCTGAGGAGGGGAAAGGCCTTCCTTGATTTCCGTATCTAGCCTCCCCCCACAATATCTATTCCCTATTCCCCAAACCTTGCTTTCTTTCTCTTCCTAGCATTTACAACCAGATATTTTATTATACATTTTACATTTATATGTATTTGTTTACATGTTCCTGGTCTTTCTCCTCACAAAAAGTTAGCTGCATGAAGGCAGGCCTCATTTTCTTTTGTTCACCACAGAATCCCTGGAATCTAGAACATGCCTGGTACTTAGTAAGGTCTTAATAAATAATGACTGAATGAGCAAATGAATGAAGAAAACATATTGTTTTGCTATAGTGTTGGTTAAAGGAGGTGTGTATGTGTGTGTTTGTGTGTGTATTTGGAGGGGGCTCAGAGTATAGGAAAAAGGCTCATTGTTGGGTGGCTACAATTCAATGAAAAGAACCCACCTCTCTGCACCTCCTTTAAGAAAATGGAATTTGAGGAGAGCAGTAAATCAGAGGAATGAAACTGTTTTTTGTGAATAAGCTGTTCTATTTCTTGATCCAGATGCTAAGAATACAATTCCAGCCTCAGGAAAGGGCAGAAACCCACCACAAGCAGGGTACTCCTATGCAGACTCAAGTTTGACTCTGTCCAGATCTGCTGGCTGAACTCAATGATACTTGGACAGTGGATTTCCAGGGCCTGAAAGCCCAGTTGGTTTATCTACCATCCAAACCCAGCATTTGATGGAAAAGAGAGGAAGGTGCTCTATTGCAAATTGCCCGCAAAGTGACTCTCCAGTATTACTGAGAAAAGATAAAAGTTCCTGGTGGTGAAAAGATACAGAAAAAAGAGAAACCACACATTTTTCCTTCTCTCCACTTGTCTGCCCAACTAGATAATGTTTTTCCTTACATTCACCCTCCCGCAACACACCTTCCTGACAGAGAAATATTAAACCAGGAAGCCAAAAGTTCAGCTAGTCTAGGTTCTTGATAGAAGATGAGGTAATTAAGGACCAGGAAGCAGAGGTCACTCACACAAGTTAGTAGCACATCCAGGACTAGAATTCAATTCTGGACAAGTCAATCAAAATGGCGGTGTGAGGTGAGCCTCTGTAAAGCTCCCCTGGAATTTACAACTAATCGAACAACAATAACTCCACAAAGGACTCCCTGCACAGCAGACAGGCAAGACAAAGAGGCCCACTACGGAATGCACCTAAAGGTGGGCAAATCACTCGAGCGGGGAGGAGGAAAGGAAGAAGTGCGGAGACGGAGCCGTGGGGGAGCAGGACGCAGACTTGGCTCAGTGCTCCGAGCTCGCTGCTTCCCGGAGCTACCGCAGCTGTGGGAGAGGGAAGAACTCGGATTGCTAGGGCTCCGCTTATGGCCCACAGGGCTGAGGGGGCAGCATATAACACGGCTGAACCCAACGCTCATGGCAGAGACCTCGGAGAAAAGACTGAGGGAAGAAGGCTGAAAACCGTGCTTTAAGCCCTCACTGCTGCAGAGAACGGAAGCCTTAGGCACTGAGACTAGCCACCCCCTCCCTGCCCTCCCAGAGCTCGCCCCGCCCCCACCTGCCTGGTGCTAGAAGTGGAACAGTAGCAGTGTCAGATCAAAAGAAGAGAATATTTGCTGTTCTGAGAGCTGTAGACCGCCTACACACATTCGCAGCCCAAATAGTTCTGGCAAAGGGGAGGGAGCTGTGGAAGCAGGACCAGCTGTGGTGGTGGTCGCTGCCATGGCTCTGGGCCACCTCTCATAACTCACCCCGGCCCTGGCCGCACATATTTGGGCGGATCCCTGCAGGAGTAAACAAAACTGCCGAAAAATAGAGGCTCTGAATCTGGTGCAGGAAGAGCTTTGGAACTTCAAAAGCTCTCTGCATACCTACACGGACACTGCACCCAGTGACCAAGGTGAACTATTAACAGAGGAGAAGCCCATCTCCCAGGGAATCCCCCCATTGTGTGAGAAGCTGGAATAGTGCAGAGAAAACATAGCACTACCATGTGAGAGAGAAAAAAAAGGCTACAGTCGGAGAGAAAAAAAAACATTCTACCAACAAGTACTGGAAAACAAAAGAAAGACCTCTTCCTATCAACCTGTTCCAGAAGCCACTCCTGTAGATGTCTAGGAAGAGAAATAATACATCAGTAATTGCCATGAATAACCAAGGCAACAAGACAGCTCAGAAAGAAAGTGAAAAGTCTCCAGAAAAGGAACTTAAAGATATGGAAATATGTGACTTAAATGACAGAGAATTGAAGATTGGAGTTCTGAAAAAACTCAACGAGATGCAAGAAAACACAGAAAGGCAGTTTAATGAACTCAGAAACACAATCAAAGAACAACATGAGCATTTCACGGAAGAGATTGAAATTATAAAAAAGAACCAAATAGAATTTCTGGAGATTAAGAACTCAATAGAAGAAATTAAGAATGAAACAACCAGCTTAGGTAGTAGAGTTGACCAGATGGAGGAAACAATCAGTGACATCGAAGATAGAAACCTGGAAATTACACAGATGGAAGAAGAAAGAGACTTGAGACTTAAAAGAAATGAAAGAACTCTACAAGAACTTTCTAACTCCATCAGAAAGAGCAATATAAGAATAATGGGCATGCAGAAGGAGAAGAAAGAGAGAAGGGAACAGAGAATATATTCAAACAAATTGTTGATGAGAACTTCCCAAACTTGTGGACAGAACTGGATCCTCGAATCCAAGAAGCAAATAGAACACCTAATTACCTCAATCCCAACAGGCCTTCTCCAAGGCACATTGTATTGAAGCTGCCTAAAATCAACGACAAAGAAAGAATCCTCAAGGCAGCCAGGGAAAAGAAGACAGTAACCTACAAAGGAAAGCCCATTAGATTATCATCAGATTTTTCAGCAGAAACTCTACAAGCCAGGAGGGAGTGGAACCAAATATTCAAACTATTGAAAGAGAGAAATCATGAGCCAAGAATAACATATCCAGCAAAGATATCCTTTAGATATGAAGGAGGAATAAAGACCTTTCCAGACATACAGAAGCTTAGGGAATTTTCTAATACACGACCTGCACTACAAGAAATACTAAAGGAGGCTATTTGACCACCATCAACAGGGACAATTTGTGGCAACCGAAACATAAAAAGGGGGAGAGTAAAGGCATGAACCGGAATATGGGAATGGAGAAAGTAAGCATGCTGAAGAAAATGGAATACTCTAAATATCAAACTTCCTTTCCATAAACTTAAAGATAACCACTCAAAAAAAAAATCCATAACAGCAATGGAGTATTATGCAGCCATAAAGAAGAAAGAAATCTTACCATTTGCAACAACATGGATGGACCTAGAGAACATTATGTTAAGTGAAATAAGTCAGAAAGAGAAAGACAAATACCATATGATCTCACTTATATGCGGAATCTAAAGAAAAGAATAAGTGAATGAACTAATCAGAAACAGTTTTGGAAACATGGAGGAAAAACAGAGGGTTGCTAGAGGGGCGGGGGGTGGGGATAAGGGGAAGGTGAGAGGTTTTGGGAACGTACAGAGGGATAGTGGATGGGGGGAAGGGGGTTCACACAGTGTGAGGGATATAAATGATAAACGTCTAAGTTTTGCTTTGTCTTGTGCACCTGAAACTAATTAAATAAATAAATAAATAAATAAATAAATAAATAAATAAAAAATAAAAATAAAAAAAATCCATAACTGAAATATATACTGTAATAAAAGAAGAAACAAAGGGAAACATCATAAAATACCACCACACAGAAATAATAGACAACAACAAAAAGGCAAAGAAACAATGGAGACACAGCCTTACCAGAAAACTAAAGATAGAATGACAGGAAATCCTCACATATCAATAATCACCCTAAATGTAAATGGACTGAACTCACCAATAAAAAGGCACAGAGTAGCAGATTGGATCAAAAAACTAAACCCAACCATACGCTGACTCCAAGAGACACATCTCAGCTACAAGGACAAGCATAGACTCAAAGTGAAAGGCTGGAAATTGACACTGCAAGCAAATGGTACTCAGAGAAAATCAGGTGTAGCCATAATGACATCAGATAAAACAGACTTCAGGGTGAAAAAGATAACAAGAGACAAAGATGGACATTTCATAGTGGTAAAGGGGACTATACAACAAGAAGACATAACAGTCATCAATAGGTATGCCCCCAATCAGGGAGCACCAAAATATACCAAGCAACTACTAACAGAACTAAAGGGATAAATTGACCAAAACAAAATTATACTGGGGGACTTAAATACATCGTTGACAGCTATGGATAGATCATCTAAACAGAAAATAAATAACGAAATAGCAGCCCTAAATGACACGTTAGATGAAATGGACATAATTGACATATATAGAGCACTTCATCCTAAAACATCAGACTATACATTCTTTTCTAGTGTACATGGAACATTCTCAAGGATAGACCATACATTGGGACATAAAATCAGCCTCAGCAAATTTAAGAAGATAGAAATCATACCAAGCATATTTTCTGATCACAAGCCTTTGAAATTGGATATCAACTGCAAAAAGAAAGCAGGAAAAAACACAAATACATAGATATTAAACAGCATACTTTTAAAGAACGACTGGGTCAAAGAAGAAATTAGAGGGGAGATCAAAAGATACATAGAAACAAATGACAATGAAAATACATCCTACCAAAATTTTGGGGATGCAGCGAAAGCAGTTTTAAGAGGGAAATTTATATCATTACAGGCCTAGCTCAAGAAACAAGAAAATTCCGAAATAAATAACCTCATATTACACCTTAAAGAACTAGAAAAAGAAGAACAAGTGAAACTCAAGGTCAGCCGAAGAAAGGAAATAATAAAAATCAGAGCAGAACTTAAATGAAATAGAGAACGAAAAGACAATAGAAAAAATTAATGTGACAAAGAGCTGGTTCTTATAAAAGTTTAACAAAATTGACAAACCCTTGGCTGGACTCACTAAGATAAAAAGAGAGAAGACACTAATTAACAAAATCAGAAATGAAAAAGGGGAAGTTATCACGGACACCACAGAAATACAAAGGATCATCCAAGAATACTATGAAGGACTATATGCCACCAAATTCAATAACCTAGAAGAAATGGACAAGTTCTTAGAAACATAGCCTTCCAAGGCTGAACCATGAAGAACTGGAAAATCTAAACAGACTGATCATCCGTAAGGAAATTGAATCAGTCATCCAAAACCTTCCCAAAAGCAAAAGTCCGGGACCAGATGGCTTCACTAGTGAATTCTACCAAACCTTCAAAGAGGATCTAATACCAATCCTGCTCAAACTCTTCCAAAAAATTGAAGAAGAGACAGTACTCCCTAACTCATTTTATGAGGCCAACATTACCCTGATACCAAAACCTGGTAAGGACAACACAAATAAAGAAAACTACAGACCAATATCTCTGATGAATACAGACGCAAAAATCCTAAACAAAATTCTAGCAAATCAAATACAACAATGCATTAAAAAGATTATTCATCACGATCAAGTGGGGTTCATCCCCGGGG
The DNA here is from genome assembly GCF_036562045.2 of Rhinolophus sinicus. NCBI lineage: Eukaryota > Metazoa > Chordata > Mammalia > Chiroptera > Rhinolophidae > Rhinolophus > Rhinolophus sinicus. The sequence continues at coordinate 88,237,295 of NC_133754.1, forward strand.
CACAAGAATGGTTCAACATCCGCAAATCCATCAATGTGATGCATCACATAAACAAAATAAAGGACAAAAATCATATCATATGATTATATCAATTGATGCAGCAAAAGCATTTGACAAGATACAACATCCATTTATGATTAAAAACTTAATAAAATAAGTATAGAAGGAAAACACCTTAACATAATAAAGGCCATATATGACAAACCCTCAGCCAATCTCATAATTAACGATGAAAAACTGAAGCTCTTTGCTCTACGTTCAGGAACACGACAGGGCTGTCCCCTATCACCTCTGCTTTTCAACATAGTGTTGGAAGTCCTTGCCAGAGCAATCAGGCAAGAGAAAGAAATAAAAGGCATCCAAATTGGGAATGAAGAAGTTAAATTATCACTCTTTGCAGATGACATGATGCTATATATAGAAAACCCTAAAGACTCCACCAAAAAGCTATTAGAAACAATCAACGAATACAGTAAAGTTGCTGGCTACAAAATCAACGTACAAAAGTCCATTGCATTCCTATATACTAACAATGAAATCTCAGAAAAAGAAATACAAAAAACAATTCCTTTTGCAATTGCAGCAAAAAGAATAAAATACCTAGGAATAAACTTAACCAAGGATGTGAAGGACCTATATGCTGAAAACTATAAGACATTTTTGAAAGAAATTGAAGAAGACACAAAGAAATGGAAAGACATTCCGTGCTCATGGATTGGAAGAATCAACATAGTTAAAATGGCCATATTACCCAAAGCAATATACAGATTTAATGCAATCCCCATCAAAATCCCAATGGCATTTTTTAAAGAAATAGAACAAAAAATCATCAGATTTGTTTGGAACCACAAAAGACCCAAATAGCTAAAGCAATCTTAAGAGAAAAGAACAATACTGGAGGTATCACACTCCCTGACTTTAGCTTGTACTACAGGGCTACAATAATCAAAACAGCATGGTATTGGCAGAAAAACAGACACATAGACCAATGGAATAGAATTGAGAACCCAGAAATAAAACCACATAAATATGGACAGATAATTTTTGACAAAGAAGCTAAAAACATACAATGGAGGAAAGACAGCCTCTTCAATAAATGGTGCTGGGAGAATTGGATAGTCACGTGCAAAAGAATGAAACTGGACTGCTATCTGTCACCATGTACCAAAATTAATTCAAAATGGATCAAAGACTTAAGCATAAGACCTGACACAATAAACTGCACAGAAGAAAACATAGGTACTAAACTTATGGACCTTGGGTTCAAAGAGCATTTTATGAATTTGACTCCAAAGGCAATGGAAGTAAAAGCTAAAATAAACGAAGGGGACTATATGAAACTTAAAAGCTTCTGCACAGCAAAAGAAACCATCGACAAAATAAAGAGGCAACCAGCTGAATGGGAGAAGATTTTTGCAAACAGTGTCTCAGATAAGGGGCTAATATCCAAAATATACATTTAACTCATGCAACTCAACAACAAAAAAACAAACAACCTAATTGAAAAATGGGCAGAGGACCTGAAGAGACATTTCTCCAAAGAGGACATACAAATGGCAAATAGACATATGAAAAAATGCTCAACATCACTAATCATCAGAGAAATGCAAATCAAAACCACAATGAGATATCACCTCACCCCAGTCAGAATGGCTATCATCAACAAGACAAATAGTAACAAGTGTTGGAGAGGCTGTGGAGAAAAAGGAACCCTCATACACTGTTGGTGGGAATGCAGACTGGTGCAGCCATTATGGAAGGCAGTGTGGAGGTTCCTCAAAAAATTACGAATAGAATTACTGTATGACCCAGCAATCCCTATCCTGGGTATCTACCCCCAAAATCTGAAAACATTTATACATAAAGACACGTGTGCTCCAATGTTCATTGCAGCTTTGTTTACGATGGTCAAGACATGGAAACAACCAAAATGTCCTTCGATAGATGAATGGACAAAGAAGTTGTCTTATATATACACCATGGAATACTATTCAATGCTAAGAAAAGATGAAATAGGACCATTTGTGACAACATGGATGGATCTTGAGAGTATGATGCTAAGCGAAATAAGTCAGATAGAAAAAGTAGAGAACCATATATTTTCACTGATATGTGGTATATAAACCCAAAACAACAAAAGAACAAGACAAACAAATGAGAAACAAAAACTCATAGACACAGACAATAGTTTAGTGGTTACCAGAGGGTAAGGGGGGAGGGGGGTGGGAGATGAGGCTAAGGGGGATCAAATATATGGTGATGGAAGGAGAACTGACTCTGGGTGGTGAACACACAATGGGATTTATAGATGATGTATTGCAGAATTGTACACCTGAAATCTATGTAATTTTGCTAACTATTGTCACTCCAATAAATTTAATAAAAAAAGAAGAATTCAATTATTTCCATCAAGAGAGCTTTCTACAATGTGCCCCATCACTAGCCAACTTTGAGCTCCTAGAGAGAGAAGCTGCTGTGTTCATCTCATGGTCACAGTGTCTGTATATAGTAGGTTTCAAAAGATATCTGAGGAGGAAAAAGGACCCAAGATGGCAGAGTACATAAATGCTCTTCTTGTCTCCTCCCATGACCACATTAAAATTACAGAGCAATCAACCTGGAGAACCATCAGAAGTCCAGCTGAACAGAAGTTCTGTAATTAAGAATATAAAGCAGAAGCCATGTCAAGACTGGTAGGAGGGGAGGAGATGTGGAATGGTCTGGCCCTACATCTGCTTGTGGTGATTGAGAATTGGGAGGGCTATCTCAGCTGCAGAGGTCCTCCACTCCAGGAGGAGCAAGAAACCAGGCTCCCTAACCCCATACTGAGCTCCCCAGCCTGGAGTACCAGAGCCAGGAAGTGGAGCCCCCACAACATCTGGCTGTGAAAACAGTGGGGAATTCCAACCACCCAGGTGGGAGAGAAGACTGTGGGAAACACAGATGTCCTCTTAAAGGGCCAGCACACAGACACACTCACTCACAGGCAGTTACCCTGGGCTCCAGCAGAAGGACAGTGACGTGAGGGAATGAGAGACATACAATTATGTGCTTTGGAGTGAGTATGAGAGGGACAGTCACCATTTCCCCTGTGTGGGGTCCCGCTCCCATGGAGCTAGCAAGAGGGTGCCACCTATCCTGTGTTGAGCCCTACCCCAACACAGCCAAATCTAACTCTCAACTGGCCTGGAAGCTCCACTCGCACCACCTTGGTGACTTCCTGGGACCCCACCTGACCCAACTTGCCCAACATCAGTGGCAATTTCTTGGCCAGATGCCAGCCCCACTCACATTGCACTCTTTCAAGGACAATTCTCAGGGATTTGTGGGCCTCAGGAGGATTGCAGCTGGCTTCAGTGTGGTCAGAGACTTTTCTGAGTAGCTCCAGGCTCAGCCCTGGCACTAAACCAGAATCTATATTAACCTGGTGACCACTAATTGTCCAACACTGGTGACACCCTGAGACCCCACCACACCCAAATCACACAAGGCATTATCAATAGCTGAACTTTATGGGAACCAGCAGGTGGCAGCAGGCCTTGGCATGTCCTGGACTTTTTGCACCGCTACCCCAAGCCCTGTACTGGTGGTAGCCAGCCTCAGTTCACAGTGTGGCTTCTCCCACATGCCTCCAGGTCCAACACAGACAGCAACCAACCACAAATTTCTTTGTAGCTCCGACCAAGTAGTCCTCGGCCAGTCACAGGCAGTAGCTGAACTGGGCCTTCACTGGAGCCCATCCCAAGAATCCCCAGAACCAACATACCTGGAGGTCAGCTTCAGACCACAGCAGAGCAACACCCAATTAGCTTCACAAGCAGCACACCTAAAGGGTGGTCTCAACAAGCATCAGAGCCCACTTTAGGAAATCCCACACCAAGGGGTAAGCCCCCACTCAGCAGCCTATAAGTTGTGGACATGGCCAAACCCCACAGCCAGTCAGCCTGAAGGTCAACCCCACTCACTGGTGTACCAATAGCAATGAAAGCTCAACTGTAACAGGAGAGCACACACAACCCACACAAGGGACACTCCTGGAGCACCAAGCACAGGTGACCAAGGTGTCTGTGGCACCTATTATGTAAGGACCCCCAGCCAAGACTCAGAGATATACCAGATCTATCTAATACATATAAAACACATAGAGGTAGCCAAAATGAGGAAACAAAGAAATGTGTCCAATATAAAAGAACAGGAGAAAACTCCAGAAAAAGAACTAAGCAAAATGGAGACAAGCAAACTACCAGATACAGAACTCAAAACAATGGTTATAAGGATGGCTAATAAACTTAGGGAAAGAATAGATAAACTCAGTGAGAACTTCAACAAAGAGACAGCAAACATAAAAAATGACATAGGAACCATACAAAAGACCCAGTCAGAAATGAACAATACAATGACTGAAATGAAGAATGCACTAGAAGGAATAACTAGCAGACTATATAGAGCAGAGGATCAAATCAGTGATTTGAAAGACAAGGTAGTAGAAAACACCCAATCAGAAGAGCAAAAAAGAAAAAATAATTAAAAAAAAATGAGGATAGTTTAAGAGACCTTTGGGACAACATCAAGCACAACAACATTCGCATTATAGGGGTATCAGAAGGAGAAGAGAGAAAGCAAAGGATTGAGAACCTATTTGAAGAAACAATGACAGAAAACTTTCCTAACCTGGTGAAGGAAATAGACACACAAGTCAAGCAAGAGCAGAGAGTCCCAAACAAAATGAATCCAAACAGGCCCACTCCAAGACACATCATAATTAAAATGGCAAAAGTTAAAGACAGAATCCTAAAAGCAACAAGAGAAAAGCAACTAGCTACTTATGAGGTAGTCCCATAAGATTGTCAGCTGATTTCTCAGTAGAAACTTTCTGGTCCAGAAAATAATGGCATGAAATATTCAAAATGATGAAAAGAAATGACCTACAACCAAGATTACTCTACCTAGCAAGGCTGTCATTTAACATTGAAGGAGAGATAAAGAGCTTCCAGACAAGAAAAATCTAAAGGAGTTCATCACCACCAAACCAGTATTAGCAGAAATGTTAAAGGGACTTCTTTAAGAAGAAGGGGAAACAAACAAACAAACAAAACAAAGATGAGTAATAAATAGCAATAACTATGTATCTGTCAATAATCACTTTAAATTAAATGGATTAAATGCTTGAATCAAAAGACATAGAGTGCCTGAGTGGATAAGAAAACAAAACCCATACATATGCTGTCTATAAGATACCCACTTCAGATCAAAAAACACACAAAGAATGAAAGTAGAGGGATGGAAAAGGATATTTCATACAAATGGAAATGAAAACAAGATAGGGTCACAATAGGTATATCAGGCAAAATAGATTTTAATACAAAGGGTATAATAAGAGACAAAGAGAGTTGTTACATAATGATAAATCAATCAATTCAACAAGAAAATATAACCCTCATAAACATTTATGCATCCAACCCAAGAGCACCTAAATATATAAAGCAAATATTGACCACTATAAAGGGAGAGATGGACAGTAATACAGTCATAGTAGGGGACTTTAACACCTCACTGACACTGACGGAGAGATCTTCCAGACAGAAAATCAACATTGAAACAGCAGCCTGAAATGACACAATAGACTAGATAGATTTAATTGATATTTTTAGAGCATTTCATCCCAAAGTAGCAGAACATACATTTTTTCAAGTGCACAAGGAACATTTTCCACAATAGGCCATATGGTAGGCCATAAAACAACTCTCATAAATTTAAGAAAATTTAAATCATATCTAGCATCTTCTCTGACCACAATGGATTGAAGCTAGAAATTACTTACAAGAAAAAAAAAAACTGAAAAACACAGAAACACATGGAGGCTAGATAACATGACTAAATAATGAATGGGTCAAAATGAGATCAAGGAAGAAATCAAAAGATACCTCAAAACAATGAAAATGGAAATAGAGTAACCCCAAATCTATGACACACAGCGAAAGCAGTTCTAAGAGGGAAATTCATAGCAATACAGGCCTACCTCAAGAAACAAGAAAAATCTCAAATAAACAATCTAACTTTACACTTAAAATAATGAGACGAAGAACAGCAAACAAAGCCCAAAGTGAGTAAAAGGAAGGAAATAATAAAGATCAGAGTGGAAATAAACCAAAAAGAATATAAAAAATATACAAAAGACCAGTGAAACCAAGAGCTGCTTCTTTACAAACAAAATTGATAAACCTTTAACTAGACTCATCAAGATAAAAAGAGAGAAGACTCAAACAAATAAATTCAAAAATGAGAGAGAAGTGACAGCTGACACCACAGAAATACAAAGAATTATAAGAAAAGAGTATGAATAATTATATGCCAACAAATTGGATAATCTGGAGGAAATGAATAAATTCCTAGAACATACAATCTTCCAAGACAGACTGAAGAAGAAGCAGAAAGTCTGAACTGAATGATTACTATTAATGAAATTGAATCTGTAATCAAAAATTTCCCAACAAACAAAAGTCCTGGACAGGATGGCTTCACAGGTGATTTTACCAAACACTAAAACCTTCTCAAACTATTCTAAAAACTTCAAGAGGGAAGCCTCCCAAAATGATTTCACCAAGCCACCATTACCCTGATTCCAAAACCATATAAAGACACTACAAAAAAAACCAAACAAAAAAAACCATAGGCCAATATCCCTGATGAACATAGATGCAAAAATCCTCAATAAAATATTAGAAAACTGAATTCAGCAATACATTAAAAAGATCATATACCAGGATCAAGTAGGATTTATTTTCTTATTTTTTGAAATATAACATGCCTACTTTATTTAAGTGTATTTCCTCTAATTTCATTGTCTCTCAGGCTTATTTGACACGCCTCCATTTGCAATGAAGGAGGGACACCCAACATTGGGAAAGACAAGTGATGCCCATGCACAGCCGTGCAAGTACAAATTGTGGGGTTATTACTTTGATTTCAGAGTCGATAGAGACACGGGATAATTTTCTGGGCATTAAGGGAAGGAGAAGCGGCATTCTGTCACCTACTGAAGAGCTTTGAACAATCTGATGTGTTTCTTTGAACAGTGGCATTTCAGAGGGGAAGTCGTCCTGCAGAAGTCATCCCTTATTCCTGGGATACAAAGTGGTTCAATATCTGCAAGTTAATTAATAAACAAAATGAAATATAAAAGTTATATGATCATATCAATAGATGCAGAGAAAGCATTGACTAAATCCAGCATCCTGAGAGTTTTATGTTAAAAACTCTCAGTAAAGTGGGAATAGAGGAAACATACCTCAACACAATAAAGGCCACATATTAATGTGATAAACCACAGCTAACCTCATACTCAATGGAAAAAAGCTAAAAGCAGTCTCCTTAAGATCAGGAACAAGACAAGGTTGTTCACTTTCACCACTTTTATTCAACATCGTATTGGAAGTCCTAGCCCCGGCAATCAAAGAAGAAAAAGAAATAAAGGCATCCAAATTGGAAAGGAAGAATTAAAGCTGTGGTCATTTACAGATGATGTCATACTATATATAAAGAACCCTAAAGATTTCACTAAAAACTATTAGAACTGATAAATGAATTCAGTAAAGTAGCAGGATACAAAATTAATATTCAGAAATCGTTGCATTTTCATACACCAATAATAAACTGTTAGAAAGAGAAATTAAGAAAACAATCCCATCAAAATAAATAAATAAACATATAAATAAATACATAAATAAATAAATACATAAATAAATACATACATACATACATACATAAAATATCTAGGAATAAATTCAACTAAGGAATTCAACCTATACTCAGAAAACTGTAAGACAATGAAGAAATTGATGAAGATACAAATAAATGGAAGTGTATACCGTGCTCATGGATAGGAAGAATTAACATTGTTAAGATGTCCAACTATCCAAAGCAATCAATAGATTCAGCGCAATCCCTATCATAATACCAATGGCATTTTTCACAGAACTAAAACATATAGCCACAAAAGACCCCGAATAGCCACAGCAACCATTTTTTTCAATTAATTTAAAAAAATTTTATTGGAGAATATTGGGGAACAGTGTATCTCTCCAGGGCCCATCAGCTCTAATTGTTGTCCTTCAATCTAGTTGTGGAGAGCACAGCTCAGCTCCAAGTCCACTTGCCATTTTTAATCTTTAGTTGTAGGGGGCGCAGCCCACCATCCCATGCGGGAATTGAATTGGCAACCTTGTTGTTGAGAGCTCGCGTTCTAACCAACTGAGCTATCTGGCTGCCCCTAGCCACAGCAATCTTGAGAAAGAAGGAATTGGAGGTATCATGCTACTTGATATCAAATTATACTACAAGGCTATAGCAATCAAAACAATATGGTACTGGCATAAAAACAGACACACAGATCAACAGAACAGAATAGAGAGCCCAGAAACAAACCCACACCTTCATGGTCATTTAATCTATGACGAAAGAGGCAAGAATATACAATGGGATAAAGACAGTCTATTCAATAAATGGTGTTGGGAACAATGGACAGACACATGCAAAAAAATAAAACTGGGTCACCACATAAGAATAAACTCAAAATTGATTAAAGGGTTAAATATAAAACCCAAAGCCATAAAACTCCAAGATGAAAACATAAGCAGTAAACTCTCTGACATGGATCTTAGTGATATTTTTTCAGATCTAGGTCCTCAGGCAAGGGAAACAAAAGAAAATATAAACAATATGACTACATCAAACTAACAAGTTTTTACACAGCAAAGGAAACCATCATCAAAACGAAAAGACAACCTTTTGAATGGGAGAAGATAGTCACCAATGATATGAGGTCTGACAATTAAGTTCACGAACTTGTTGCAACAATGCTGCTAACCGTTTTTGACATCAGAGGGATTATTCATTATGCATTTGTGCCAACTGGACAAACAGTTAACCGAGTTTACTATTTGGAAGTGCTGAAAAGGCTGCATGAAAAAGTTAGACAACCTGAACTTTTCACCAACAATTCATGGCTCTTGCATCATGACAATGCACCAACTCACATGGCATGGTCTGTGAGGGAGTTTTTAGCCAGTAAACAAATAACTGTATTGGAACACCCTCTCTACTCACCTGATCTGGCCCCAATGACTTCTTTCTTTACCTGAAGATAAAGGAAATATTGAAAGGAAGACATTTTGATGACATTCAGGACATCAAGGGTAATATGACGACAACTCTGATGGCCATTCCAGAAAAAGAGTTCCAAAATTGCTTTGAAAGGTGGACTAGGCACTGGCATCAGTGCATAGCTTCCCAAGGGGAGTACTTCGAAGGTGACCATAGTGATATTGAGCAATGAGGTATGTAGCACTTTTTCGAAAATGAGTTCGTAAACTTAATTGTCCGAACTCATACATCTGATAAGGGTTTAATATCTAAAATTTATAAAGAATTTATATAACTCAACACCAAAAAAACAAACAATCCAATTAAAAATGAGCAGAGGACCTGAATAGACATATCTTCAAAGAGGACATACACATGGCCAATAGACACATGAAAGATGCTCAATGTCACTGATCATCAGAGAAATGCAAATTAAAGCCACAATGAGATATCACCTCACACCTGTCGCAACAGCTATCATGAATAAATCTACAAACAACAAGCATTGGCAAAGATGTGGAGAAAAGGGAACCCTCATGCACTGTTGACGGGATTGCAAATTTGTGCAGACTCTATGGAAAACAGTTTGGAGCTTCCTCAAATAATTAAAAATTGAACTACCTTATGACCCAGCAATTCTAGTTCAAGGTATTTATCCAAAGAAATCCAAAACACAAATTCAAAAAGATATATGCATCCCTATGTTCACTGCACTATTTACAATAGTCAAGATATGGAAGCAACCTAAGTGCCTATCAATAGATGATTGGATAAAGAAGAACTGGTGTATATATACAATGAAATATTACTCAGCCATAAAAAAAAAAAAAAGAAATCCTACCATTTGGGACAACATGGATGGATCTAAAGGGTATTATGCTAAGTAAAACAAGTCATATTGAGAAAGACAAATACCATATGATCTCATTTATATGTGAAATCTAAAGAACAAAATAAATGAACAAACAAAAGAGAAACAGACTCATAGATACAGAGAATGGTTGCCAGAGGGGAGGGGATTTGGGGAGCTGGGTGAAAAGGGTGAAGGTATTAAGAAGTACAGATTGGTAGTTACAATATAGTCATGAGGATGTAAAGTACAGCTCAGAGAATATAGTCAATAATAGTGCAACAATTATATATACTGCCAGGTGGTTATTAGACTAACCGAGAGGATCATTGCATAAATAATATGTGTCTAACCACTATGATGTACACCTGAAAGTAATATAAAATAATATTGAATGTTGACTATAACTGAAAAAAATAAATTTTATTTTAAAAAAATAATAAAAACAGATATCTGATGAATGAATGTATGAATAACTCACTTTTATCTGTTCCTACATGTGCTTTGAAAGAGGTAGTATGATTATGGATGACATGACAAACTTCTCTGTTGAGGTTATAAAGAGAAAGGGGTGACAGAGAAATTATAGAAGGATATTTAGGCCTGGAGCAGTTAAGGAAAAAAAAACTTTATGGAGTCAGCACTTTCCATGGTCTAGTCAGAAGTTGTTGAGACTGGAAATCCAATCTTGACAAGGCACTCATGGTTGAGTGTTGGGGTCTGCCTCAAGCTAACCAAACTCCCAAGAGGCCAGAATGCAATTAATTAATTTTTAGTATGCCAACGGAGCTGAGCAGTTAACTATTCATCCATTCTCTCATGGAAAAATCTAATTGGGAAGCCATATCTATTAACTGTTGAGTCCCTAGAGGGCCAGTCTTAGTCCTTATTACTGTCACTCCAACACTAAGCACAGTGAAAAATCACTCAAAAAGTTATTTTGTCATATAAGGTACACTCCAGGAGAGCAAGCATATTTGCCTTTCTCGTTCATTGTTGTATCCCAGGCACCTAAGAAGAATGACGAGCACATAGCATGTACTCAAGGAATATTTGTTGAATAAATGCAGAGTTCTTTAATGAACATAAAATTAGGACAAGGACATTTTGTTTGATTGTCCTGTTGGTGTTGGTGTTGGTAAGCTTATGTGGACTGATACAACCATCTCTGCTATAAAAACACAGCTGCCAGGCAGATATGATGGGCATCCTCACTGGTATCTTCACTGGATGGTACTGTAAACACTGATAACATTTTGCTTCCTGTCCTCCCTTTTGTTCTGTATATCTGCCCTTGGGTTGGAAAATTCTTTCTTCAAACAAGGTATAAGCCAGTTATAACTTTCTTGGTTACACCCACCTTCTAATCACTCCTTCTGGTGACTACACCTTGGAACCCTGGTCACCTTGCTTGAAAGTAGGTGAGCTGAAGTCTCCCCAACTTCCCATTTGTATCTCTTGGGGGAAGTTCTATTCATCACATGATGATTCATCCTCGTTTCCTCCACAAAGGCCAACTGAGTTTCCAAGTTCATAGTCTACAGCAAGCATTCAGAAAGAATCATGGAAGATGCAGACAGCCAGGAGGTAAAAAAAAAACCTCTGTTCTCTGCCTCCAAACATGGGATCCTCCTAAGTAACTAGCTGTCAGCTCTACCATTCACTGTTATTCTCATTAACATGGTCATAATTTAACAACACTCTACACATGATATATCTTGATGTGATGTTTATAATCCACCTGTCATAGGTACAGCAGGTATGATAGAACTACTTCAGAGGAGGACATGGTGACACTAAGTTTCAGTGCCTTGACTAAGTTGGCACTGCTAATAAAGCACAGAGCTGGAGATTGAACTGACTTCATAGGACTCCAATCCAGAAATCTTCCATTATACCCTCTGCCTCTATAAACTGAGAATGTTATTAAGGATCGGCTCGAAGGAGAGGGTAGTGACTGAAACCAAAGATGTGTCTAGGTCCCATGGGGTAGCAGATCAGCAATAGGACAAGAATTAAACCACCAGGTAGCCCCAGTACTGAAGCCTCCACACTTTTCCTATCCCCACCAGCACTGCTCCCTAAAATCCTGCAAAACCCTACCAAAGTCACAAGAAATTTAAAAGGTATAAATCCACAAGTAAAAAGAGAACACAAAAGGAAACAATGATGGACAAGAATTGTGAATATAATTTTAGAAGATGATAAAAGATTTTGGAGATTCAGAGACTTTTATTTGTACAGAACTTTTGGAAAATAAAGTAATATAATGAAACAGAAAGTAGGACAATATGACAAAGAAAGGGATAAGTGAAAGGGAGTAAGAAAATTAGAGGATCAATAACAGCTGGTACAATATCTGACTTATAGGAGATCAAGAGAGGGAGAGTTGAAAAAAATAGAGGGAAGGAAATGCTAAGGAAAGAGTACAAGGCTGAAGGAACCAAGTCTCTGGGTTGAAAGGAGCCCACCAAATGTCCAACACAATGAATAAAAAAGACCCACCCCACAGCAAGTCATCATGAAATTTTAGAATTCCTGGAATAAAGAGATCATCTTAAAGGCTTCTACAAAGGAGTTACAATCAAATATAAAGGACAGAATGACTTTGGAGTTCTCGACAACACTGGAAGCTAGAATATGATAGAAAAGCCAATCTATCAATTAAATGCAGAATTAAGACCTTTTCAGATGCACAGTGATTTGAAAATATGTATATCTCGTATATGCTTTCTCAAGAAGCTGTCAACTAAAAGAGTAAATATAAGAAAAAAGGGAAAGAGTGAATACAGGAAGAAAGGGAAAGACAGTGGGTCCAGAAAGCTAGCAATCCACACAGGTGAGCAGTCAGGAGGAATGCCAGGAGGCCAGCAGTGGAGCCACCTGGAGAGGGTAAGACCGCACCATTTTCCAGCAGGAAGCATGGGGGCTCCAAGAAAAGGCTCCAGAGAGATGAAAGGAACAGATAAATTGCTTAATGCCTTTGATCATGTTCTACAGATTATTTGGACTCTTTAGAAAGGATTAAGGAGTTTTACAAAAGATAACCAAACAAATATTAAAAGTGAAGCAAATATTAACTTCTAGACAATGTAAATATTGTATAAGAAAGGGAAAGTAACTGTTGGCTCAGCAGTGGACATTTCCATAGTTCTAATAATAAAAATTCTAAATATAGATGGAATAAAAAAATTCTAGGAGAAATCCAAGATGGCAGAGTAGATAAACACTATGCCTCTGTACTTTCATGAATACAGTAAAATTACAACTAAATTATAAAACAATCTACCAGGAAAACCATCTGAAGTCTAGCTGAACAGAAGTCTTACAACTAAATGTATACAGAAGCCATGTCGAGACTGGTAGAAGGGGCAGAGACGAAGAACAGGCCCCACACCTGCATATGAGGTTGGGAATCAGGAGGTTCCCCTTGAAGAAGTGAGGGGCCCCAGGCCTCCACACTAGGGTCCCCAGGCTGCAGTACGTGCCGAGAAGAAAAGCCCCCACAACATCTGTCTGTGAAAAAAGTGGGGATTCCAACCACTCAGTTGGGCCTGAAGGCTGCAGAAAACACAGACCTCCTCTTAAATGGCCCACACACAGACTCACTCACAGGCACTCACCTTGGGCTCCAGCAAAGGGACAGTGACTCTGGGAGCCTCTGAGACTGAAGTGTGTGGCTTTGCAGGGATGACTAAAGGACAGTCAGCATTTTCCCAGGGAGTGGTCCACTTTTGTGCAACTGGCAGACTGAGCACCATCTTTCCTGTGTTGAGCCTGCCCCTTCCAGCCAAATCTGAATCTGATTGGCCTGGTGAGCTCTGCTGCTCTGCCCTGCTGACTCACTGGGAACCCGCCCCTCTCAAATCATGCACACCTGGAGGCACTTTCTTTTCGGGCCGCCAGCCCCACCAGTATCGCATTCTTTCTTGGAAAGCTATTGGAGTCTGGCAGGCTCCAGGTGGGCATCAACTAGCCTCAGTGTGCTCTGAGACTTTTGTTGAGTAGCTCCAGGCTCAACACCGGCACCAAACCAGAATTTACATTAACCTAGTGACCACAACTCTTCACACTCTGGTGACTTCCTGAGACCCTGCCTCACCCAACTCGTGTACTGCATGGGGTGTTATCAGTGGCTGAACCTTAAGGGAGCCAGCAGGTGGAAGCAGGCCTTGGGGTGTCCCAGCTTTTTGTGGAGCTATCCCAGACCTGGTACTGGTAGCAGCCATCCTCAGTTCACAGCGTGACCTCTCCCACATGCCTCCAGGTCCAGATAGGAAGCAAACAACAGTGGTTCACTTTGTAGCTCCTACCAGGTATCCCCCAGCCAGTCACAGGCAGTGGATGACATGGGCCCACACTACAGCCCCTCCCACAAGACTCCAGAACCAATATACCTGGAGGTTGGCTTCAGACAACAGCAGAGCACCACCCAGTTAGCCTCAAGCTGCACACCCAAAGGGCAGTCTCAACAGGCACCAGAGCCCATTGGGACGAATCCCACTCAGTGGAGTAAGCCTCCCACAGAATAGCCCATAAGCTGTGGACATGGCCAGACCCCACAGCTAGTCAGCGTAAGGGTCAATCCCACCAATTGATGTACCAATAGCAATAAAGGCTCAACTAACACAGAACACCTACTACATAAGTCCATCTGGCCAAGACTGGGAGACATAGCAGATCTACATAACACAGAGAAACAAACACAGGGAGTCAGCCAAAATGAGGAAACAAAGAAATGTGTCCCATATGAAAAAACAGGAGAAAACTCCAGAAAAAGAACTAAACAAAATGGAGGCAAGCAAACTACCAGATACAGAATTCAAAACAATGGTTATAAGGATGCCTAATAAACTTAGGGGAAAAATAGATTAACTCAGTGAGAACTTCATCAAAGAGACAGCAAACATAAAAAAGGACATAGAAATCATACAAAAGAACCAGTCAGAAATGCAGGAAACATTAACTGAAGTGAAGAATGCACTAAAAGGAGTTCATCAACACCGCATCAGAATTACAAGGAATCTTAAAGGGACTTCTTTAAGAGAGGGAAAAAAAATTAAAAATAAAACATAAATAATAAAATGGCAATAAATACATATCTATGAACAATTACTTTCATAGTAAATGGATTAAATGTTCTCATCAAAAGACAGGAAGTCTGAATGGATAAGAAACCAAAACCATTACATATGCTGCCTATAAGAGAATCAGTTCAGATTGAGAGACACACGCAGGTGTAAAGTAAGTGATGGGAAAAGTATTTCATGAAAATAGAAATGAAAAAAAAGAAACAAAATAAAACCTGGGGTAGTAATGCTTATACGAGACAAAATAGACTTCAAAACAAAGGCTATAACAAAAGACAAAGAAGGACCCAGTAATCCCACTTCAGTGTATTTACCTGAAGAAACCCAAAGGCTACTTCAAAGGGACATGTGCAGCCATATGTTCATTGCAGCATTGTTTACAACGGTCAAGATGTGGAGGCAGCCTGGGTGTCTGTCGATGGAAGAATGGATAAAGAGGAGGTGGTACATATATACAATGGAATATTGCTCGGCTATGGAAGGGAATGGGTTCTTGCCATCTGTTGCAGCATGGATGGACCTGGAGGGTATTGTGCTGAGTGAAGTATGTCACACAGAGAAAGACAGATGCAATGTGATTTTGCTTATATGTGGAATCTAAAGAACAAAATAAACTAACAAACAAAACAGAAACAAACTCATAGATACAGAGAACATATTGATGATTGCCAGATGGGAAGGCGGTTGGGGGTGAATGAAAATGGGAAAGGAATTAAGAAGTACAAATTGGTTGTTACATAGTAATCCTGGGGATGTAGGGCATAGCATAAGAAACATAGTCAATAATATTGTAATAACTATGTATGGTGTCAAGTGGGTACTAGATTTATTGGGGTGATAGATGGGAGGGGGCTGGGGGGGCAGAGTGAAAAAGGTGAAGGGATTAAGAAGTACAAACTGGTTGTTATAAAATAGTTGTGGGGATGTAAAGTAAAGCACAGGGATTATAGTCAGTAATATGGTAATAACTATGTGCAGTGCTAGGTGGGTACTAGACTAGTCAGAGGGATCACTTCTTAAATTATATAAATGTCAAACCACTATGCTGTACACCTGAAATTAATAAAAAAATAATATTGAATGTCAATTGTAATTGTAAACTTTAAAAAGGGGGGGAGAGGGGGAGGGGAATAAGAGGTCCAACTCTCCAGGTATAAAATAAGTAAGTCGTGGGGATATAACATACAGCATAGGGAATATAGTCAATAATATTATGATAGCGTGGTACAGTGTCTGGTGGTTGCTGGACTTATCTTGGTGATCACTTCTTTAGGTAAATAAATGTTGAATAACTATGGTGTACCCCTGAAACTAATATAATATTGTATGTTAGCTATATTTTAATAAAAATCTTTAAAAAAAAAAAAAAGAAGAAAATTCTAACTTTAGTGATAGCTGGGGTAGAACAGAGAACTAATGTGGGGGGTGTACAGCCGCTAAATCTTCCTCTACCAAAACAGAACAACAATAGCTACTGTGTGAAACTGACAAGATGCGAAATAGCAGTATGTGTATATTCCTTAGAAATACGGATTTAAATACCAAAAAAATAGAAGGGGTTTGGAAGGGTTGAAGGTGATTGCTTTCAAGCAAAGAGCAGGAATGAGGATCTGGAAAGGCAGACATGTGAATCAAGGAACCACTGTTATTGGTCTTAGTCTTTTAGTACTATTGGTGTGTGTGTGTGTGTGTGTGTGTGTGTGTGTGTGTGTGTGTGTGTGTGTGTATACACTCCACTGATAAAAGTAAAAAATGCACCAAGAAGTCTAGGTAACGTGGCACATTATAAAGCATTATAAAGAGGAGTCCTCAAAAATGGCTGCCGTCAACAAGCAGCAAGCTTCATCTATTTGGAAAATGGCCTCTTGTGGCCCCTTTCGTCCCCCACACTGAATTCAGCGCAGTTGGCCACACCCCAAGCTCTCACGATAAGGTCGCCTTCAGACTCCACGTGTTCAGTTACCTGGGCTGTTTACTCTGCAGATCTGATCACTGAGGTTTTCTCCAGAAAAAGGTTTGTGCTTTTCCATAGCTGATAAAGCATATCTCCAGAGTCCGCCTGGGCTTGCCACCTGGGCTGTCTGAGGTGAGTTCCAGAACCTGTGGAACCGCATTACGACTTTAGTGGACTCAAGGTACTTTGCTGTCCCGGCTTCTTCCTTCGTTAAAAAATATTAGAAATTATACTTGATGATTGGGCTGGTATAAAGATTAATATAATATTGACTGGATTCATTGTTACATATTCATTAAATGTGTTTTTTCTTTTGATTTTAAGAGAAATTAAAACATTTTCATGGATCCCCGAAAGTTTCATGAGCCTGTGGCCGCTGCGACCAAAGGGAAATTCCCACCGAGAACAGAGGCTGGAGTAAAGACTGCCAACCGAAGCGCTCTGCCACCCTCTGCAGGTTCTGGGAGAAAAGTGTCAAAGGCAAAGGAATTAGAAACCCGAAAAGGAACAAAGTCATGGTCACATATCACCCGGTATTTGTTAAAAAGTTATTATGTGCACTGTGCTAAGCAATTTGCAGACACATCTCATTGAGCTTCCTCAGCCTTCCTGTGAGGCAAGCCTCATGTCCACTGATGTCCAGTGGCCCCAGAGGTTAGGTTTGGTGCCCAAGTTCACCCAGGAAATCAATGGCAGCCCAGGGATGTGTGGCCTCCAAGCCTCACTCTTCCCGCCTTCCCAGCAACCTTTCTGGGGTGAGTAGGACCCCATCTGCTCCTGTCACCCTCACAGTCCTCCCTTCCCCACCCACACTCTGCCTTGCATGGAAAAGAAACATCAGTTACTGGTAAGTGTGAAGTCAGAATCTCTTATACCATAAAACTCCATAAGTACCTGTTCCTTTGTATTTACAAAGATCAATATTTTGGTGACATTTTCCCCTTCCAACCTAAGATTCCTTATTGGTACCCTGTGGCCCTGGGTCATTAGTATTGTGCTGCCCACCTCAGTGTCAAAGGCTGAGCCTTTGCACAGGTGAATACATTGTGCAAATGCTAGAGTGTGACGATGGCTTTTGCACAATCTGTGCCCCCACCCCCAGATATGACGTTCAGATGAAGCTACAGCCAACCAGAAAATCCAACTCCACCTCATTTTCCTCAGCTATTACCCATTTCTGTGCCTGAGAGGGACTCTGTGGGGGGGGGGGGAGGTGATGATTTGCATTTATATAGAATCCCAGCAATTAATCCAAACACTAAGCTACCCCAGTGAAAGCCAGAAAGCTAACCCCTGGTGCACCTTGTCTGAAACAATCGTTTGGTCTAGCAAAATCTTGCAACAGGCCTCCTAAACGTCACACTCTATCACCCGAGGCAATTATTCTCTATAGGAAGACACATTCATTTCATCCAATGAGGTGGTTTTCCTTTCCACTTTTCCCACTGTTCTATGCACCTCTCTACACCCACTCGCCAAGCAAAAACGTCCCAAGATTAAAAAGGAAAAAAAATCCTCAGGGAAAGAGAGACAATAACTGAAATAAACAAGAAACCATGAAAGGATGTGTTGAATACCCAGGGCCATTAGGCTTCTCACACACACTGTGGAAGGTGTGAGGAATCACCGAGTGAAGGAAAGGGAGGCCTGAGGCAGAAACTTGATGAGAGGCAGAAAGCATCAAAAATTTAATATCCACAATAAATATTGGGATTGGGCCCCAAACTCTTCACTGAGTGGTTACCTCGGGGAAATATTACAGAAAGGGAGGCCATCGAAGATGCAGATATCTCTATATACTTCTGGAGATTTGAAATATTTGTTACAAAGAGCATATATTTGTTTTAGTACACACACACACACACACACACACACTGCCCCTTATTTCTAAACTCCTAATTTTATGCAGTGATGCAAGTTTAAATGCTATGCCCCCAAACACAATTTGCCGAGGGATTTTCCGTTAGGCTGTGTCCTATGCACTGTGAGGGCCACCAGCTGCCCAGCAGATGTGCAAAGCAGCTTCTTGCCTGGTGGCCAGGACATAGCTCACAGACTCACAGACATGCCACACAGACACATGTGTGTACACACTCAGAAGCAAAGGCAAATATGGAAGCAACACTAATCTGACACCCTCACCAGAACCTGGAATGAGGCAATGGGGAAGCCAAACCAGGTGTCACAAAGCCACCACTAACTAACAGGGGTCTGAAGCTCAGGGTCAGGGAAAGGGTGTTTGCCCCAAAGCAAAATTCAGTCACTGAAACATCCTGCTGAGAGGTGGTCCTGTCTGAATTCCAGGTGTCCAGGGAAGCAAACTCTAGTTGGCTCCTTCTCTCATTACACACCCCTTGCCACCCACCCACCCACATAGACTAACAACCACCACACACACACAGGCCACCTACCTGAGTAGGGGAAGGGGGAGGAAGGCAGTCTACTGTAGGGTGGGGTGGAAACACTTCCCAAGGTCAGACCTACAATACTATTGGGCAAACAGAAACCAACTGTGGGGAAATAATTTACACTCTTCTGAGTCACTCCAAAGACTAGTATCACAGGAATCACTGTTTTTAAAATACTTTTGCTGCTCTAGAAAAATGTGTTCATCAAGACTTGGTGCATTAATTCTTGGTGTTAAAGGAAGTTTATTATTTAATTCTCCATCTCATGGAAGGAGGAGACTAGGCTGAGCAGCCCATCCAGGCTGTCAGTATACATCCTTCTACTCTGTGAAGGGGAAACCCCTCACCCATGAGGGCTCTGCCTTCTGAGATGTGCTCAGTGCGTTCAGTCTGTGAGCAATAATAGAAGCCGGGCAAAATTTCATAGGTTGCGTTTTGAGGTATTGCTGGCCCAGAGGTTGAAAAGTGTCTGACAAGTATTATTAGCATTATAGGGTCAGGGATGCTGGTAACGGTCAAGCTCTGTGGGTTGTCACTGAATAAAACATCATGAGGCTGCTTCCCCAATTCCATATATTACCCCAGGAGCTCTGTGTTGGGAAACCTCCTCCCTGTGACTTGCCTTGGAGAACATGTGAGAAGAACAAACTCTGAGAATCAGCTGAAAAAGATTTCAAGAGACCATCCAGTTCAACTCCCTAACTTCAGACTGACAGGTATTCGTGTGGATTTACAAATGAATGGTAACTGGGGTTGGAGGGGTTCAGTGACTCAACCAAGGTCACATGGCCGGGGATGAAGAAGCTAGGGTGAAAAGCCTCTCCTCTGTCTTCTGGTGCACGCCCTTTCTATTGCTCTGCTGCTTTCCTAGTCCAGGGAGAACTTAGAGGTGGTTTCCTGTTGAGTGAGGATTTCTGTCACTCAGCCATTATCCACATTCCATCCATCCATCCATCCATCCATCCATCCATCCATCCATCCACCCACCTAGTTCAACAACAAACATTTACTAAGGACCTGCACTGTTCTGGATGCTATATTAATCCAGAAGATAGAGGTAGAAAAATAGGTAAGAGGCCAGCTCCTGCCCTGAGGTGTTTGCAGCTCTGTGGGGAAGGCCCATGCATACTCACCCACCTGTCAGGCTCAGAATCAAGCTAACAAGAATAGAGCCTTGGACAGGGCAGAAAAGATGGGGTTGGGGAGGAGAGGGGCTATGTAGAGAGAGCTGGAGAGGAGAGGGCTTTCCCACTAGGGGCATGGGAGGAAAGCACCAGGAGTGGTCTGGGACTGCAAGAGGCCTTGCTGCCTGGCCTGGGTGGGGTTTACCATAGGTGGTCTGGGTAACAGAAGGGGCACCAGCAAAGACACAGATTCTATGCCTTTGTGATCTTCTGGTTGACCCCACCCCTCAGCAAGTAAGAGGGTCAGGCTGGGGAGATGAGGCTCAGGTGGGACTGGGGACCTTGAATGTTGGAGTGGACAGTTCAGGCCTGATCCCGCAAGAGGTGTCCTCTCGCTGGTGTCTGAGTTGTGGGTCAATCCAGGGAGATGTGTGTAATTGATGTCCTGTTCCTAAGTTTTCTAAAATGTTCCTTTTGCTGAGCCTGCTTCTAGTACCTCCAGGGGGATTCTGTCTCCTCCATCCTTCATATTTAGTGCCCCAATAGCTGCCAGTGTTCCCTTTCTGGTTGTTTTTTTGTGCTTGTTTTTGAACTTTGTGTGGGGCCAAGTTATAAGTACCTTAAGAAGTCAAAATATGCTTGCGTGCCTCACCCTAAATATGCTTATCTCTGATGGTACAAACAAACACTGCCGTATGATCATACCTTCCTGTTTTATCTCCCCATGCAGTTAATCAGAAATAAATGAACCCTTGACAATTACCTATTCTGCTGACTCTGTTTCCTCTGTGTAATTAGCTCCCTGTCACCTCCCAGAATGTGGCACCAGCTTGTGCGCCAGCTAACCTAGAGTCTGTCAGCAGGTTCCCACACAGATTCTGCTGTAGATGGAGACTGGACATTGTCCAGACTCTGAGGAGGCACCACAGACTTTCTGTGGGCAGAAATGCTTGGAAGGAAACGTTTAGTTGTGACAACAGTTAAGATAAAAGCTTCCAAAAGTGAGCAGTGAAACATGTGGTTGTTGCTGATTCCCAAACCACCTTCCCAGATTACTATGTTAACTCAAAAAAAAAAAAAAAAAGGAAAATAAAGAGTCTTCTCCAACTGTTTAACCTATGTGAGGCTCATCTTTACTTTATACAAGTGCTACTTAGCAACAGAAAGAGTAGGTCCAGGCTAGCTGTTCGATTATTAGATTCAGCACACATGTGATTGCATAACCCATACAGCTAAAGAATTTGGGAACTCTATCCTTCATATTCCATGGTTGAAATGAAGCATTTTCCTTTTTTTATTTAAGAAAATGAGACAAGTGATGACAGAGATGGAACTGAAGAGGTAAAAACTGAAAGGAAATAATTATATGCATCAGAGAAGAGAATAGACAAAACTCAGGAGTCATTAATGAAAAGGGTGTCTATTACGTATTATTGATAACTTTTGAGAGAGGGAGAGCGCATGTACTTTTTAGGTAAGTACAATAGTTCTGGGCTCTGTAGCATTATTTCCTGATATGAGGGATATACAGAAACAAACAAACAAACAAACATTCCAGTAGATATTTGAATCTGTAGAGATTGACCAACAGGATGCCCCATTCTATTCAATTTCAGATAAATAATGAATATATTTTTAGTCAAAGTATGTCCCAAATATTGTATATTAAAACATTTTTGTTGTTTATCTGAAATTCAAATTTAATACCAGATGTCCTGTATTTTATTTGCTAAATCTGACAACCCTACTACTGTGTTTCCATGAAAATAAGACCTAGCCAGATAATCAGCTCTAATGCATCTTTTGGAGCAAAAATTAATATAAGACCCGGTCTTATTTTACTATAATATAAGACTGGGTCTTTAATATAATATAATGTAATATAACATAGTATAGTATAATATAATATAATATAATATAATATAATATAATATAATATAATATAATATAATAATATAATACTGGGCCTTATATTAATTTTTGCTCCAAAAGACACATTAGAGCTGATTGTCTAGCTAGGTCTTATTTTTAGGGAAACAGGGTATTGCAGAAAGAATGAAAACTGTCATCAACCTTGGCATGAGAATGGCATTGAGAATATAACGGAAAGGTCAGTGAGAGGTCATCAGAGAACACCACAAAGAGTTTCTATAGAGGATGTTGGAAAAACATGTGGTAAAGAACCAGCTACTCACTCCTATGAAAGGCTGGCTTTGTTTCTTAGCAGGATGGACACTGCTCCCACTAACCCCAATTGACAGCCAGACTGGAAAACTCTCCCAGAGTAGAATTGGTTTCCATGGGAACACCTTGGCTGCCAAATACTCAAGAGATGGCATGCAGAGCTCTTAGCAGGTGCTCAATGAACAAGGGCAGGTTGGGTGAGAGATTTGGTAGATGAATTCTCTAAACTTTAGCACCGAAAGAATAGGTGACTCTTTAATAGACTAATTAGCAACCCAAAGTTTCCTATCTACATTCAATGTTCAACTTTTTAAGTGTAAAAATGGACAGATCTTTAGGCAAAGTCACTCAACTGGTTAATGACACAGCTGGGACAAACAGCCCTCAGGCAAGAAACTGTCCTGCTGTGTCTACGCCTTGGCACACTTCCTTTCAAGATTTTGCTTTCCTACTTGATAGCTAAGACTTCCGTTCTTACAGGGTAAAATAAAACCACATTTTTCCAGAGGCATAATTCTTTATGCATTGTGTATAAGACAATTTACACAGACTGCATTTTTCTCAATTCTTTGGTTTGTCTGACTTGATTTGTTTTGGAAAATCACTACACTGCAGAACCATTCAGTTACTCTCCTATTTATTTGCAGATTTATGAATATCTAAATGAGCTTGTCCTTGCCAATTTAGATACGATTTAGGTGGAACTTTTTCATCCCTTGTTCTATTTTTCATTTATCCTGTCTCCATTAAGTGAAGGCACATGACCATCATTTAAATCTAAGTCACACATTTAGTTGGGGGCTGAGGGATGTTTAGGGAATTGCCATGAAGTTTGATTTCAGTTTATTTTATTATGTTTCTGTGTCTTTGATAAAATTTGGAAACAACATTTAGGAATGTTTAAAAATTTGACGTTTTAAAAATTTCTTGAATCAAGAAATAAATCTGGGTCTTGAGCAGAACATCTTCTACAAGAGAGTGGGGGAAATGCATGAACCCAGATTAAGCTTCCTGTTTTTCCTTTGCTGCACAGCATGCCATCCCTGATTTCAGGTCTACTGGCCTAGAAGCACCACCAGTCACTGCTTTAGAAATACCACCCAAACTGTGTCATCATCCATGATTAAATCTTGATTGTCCTTGCTAAAATCCTTGCTAATTCTCTTACCCTCACAGATGCCTTTTGCTGGCACTCCAGAAGCTACCAAGTTTCTGAACTCATCCTGACATTCTTTAGATGTGTGATGAGAAGAAGTGCATCCTTTGATCTGAGGAAACAGAATCTGTATTTACTTGGCAGTTGTATTTTATAAACACACATAGCAGTGGTATGGGATGGACATGGGACCTGAAATACTTTCTGAGTACCTGCTCCTTACCAGATCTTGAGCTAGACAGCTGGGAAATATAAAGATGAATTTGCCTCTCTCTCCTCAAAGAGCCAAGAGACACATAGTTAAATAATTATAGCCCAAGGCAAAATACAATACATGCCCGAAAAATGACAGCATGCTATAGGATCAAAAGGAAGGAGAGAGGCTTGTACTTGTACGAGAAAACAGGATTTTAGCCTTGAAACAGGTTTTTGACATACCAAGATGAGGGTCAAGGCAAGCCAGGCAGAGGGAACAGCATAGGGTCTGTGGGAAGCACATTCTAATCCCACCAGTAGGAGGTAGGATACAGCCTTTGCTGAACCTACAAAGGTGGCACAGGACCTAGTCTTAGTCAGGCATTCAGGGTGCTCTGCGGCAGACAGTAGGTCATGTGCACAACCTCTGTCTCCCCCTGACCCTCTGGCTTAGTTACCCACATCCATACTGAACACTTTGTCCTGCTACCCACCAGATGGGAAACCTCTTGACCTGTCAATATGAACAGACTGCTGTAAAGTGACATTTACCACTTGCTGAGTAACTCCTGGGGACTAAAAGTTAACTTCAAGAGACCTCAAGAAGGGCTGGGAAGGAAAAGTTATTTTCTAGAAGGCCTAATCTTTAAAAACACCTGTCAGAGGCACGTCATAGTCCTGCACTCTAGAAGACCCTGAAGGACAGCCGTTGTCAAAGGTCAGGGCAAGAGTGGAGGAATAAGAAAATCCACCTGAGAATAAACGACCTCTTGGACCCTGGCTGTGGCCAGAATATGGCTCTCAGGTGGCCGTGTTCCTCAGGTGAATCAGGTTAGCCTCCACTCTGGAGGACATCACCCCTTGGGTAGTCTACAGAAATTGTTTTCCACATGCTTAATTTCTGTGTTCCTACCAATAATTGCCCGAGAAAGTGCCTATGGTTGCTCAATCAGTGCGCTGCCCCTCACCTCTAGTTTACACCTCCACTTTCACAATCTCCCTTCTCCCACCTAACAAAAGAAAGACACTGCTTCCCATCCTTCATCTTACTAAATACACTGTCCCAATGCATGAGAACATGGACCAAACAACAGCACAGTAAGAAAATTCAGATCTAAGAGAAGAAAGTTCCAGGAGAACAAAGCCAAGGAAGCTTTCTGGAAGGAAATCCTAACGGGCCATGCCATAAGCACCTGTGCCTGCTCCAGTTACTCCCCTGCTCAATATTAGAGTGCAGGTGGCCACCAAAAAACAAACAAACAAACAAACAAACAAACAGTTTCACTGAATGGCAATCAAGCAAATAAACTTTTTTTCTGTTAGAAAGTCACTGTAATTCAGTTGATTGGTTTGACCATGAGGGCTGATGATGCATCAACCCGGTGATGCCGGGGGCATTTTTCACAAGGTAGATGAACTCAATCTGCAACTACTTAAAGCACAGAAAAGGTGGGAAATTCATGCTTTACAACTATTAAATTGATGACACAAATTTATACATCAACTTAAAAATTGTAAGGGGGCACATAATTGTTGGCAATTATTTTGGCGGGGTTATGAGCGAAGTCTGAAGACCCCTGGACCTTCAGGTTCTCTCCAAACTGACCAGTGCTGGGAAGTTCCTACAAACTGCTGAGGTGAGATTCTCATTTTGCTCTGTAGAGGGCAGCATTGGTAAAACGTTATGAGGCTGTAAAAAGAATATTTTTTCCTAATAATTCTTTGGAAGCTAACTTTCCTCTTTTGCCTTCAGGCAATTTTAATTAGAATAAGAACGAGCTTCAGCGTTTGTGGCCTGGAAGATAGAGTAGCGGTTTGACCAGGACAGAAATACCAAAGGCCTCTGTGACAGGCACATTTTTCCAAGGCCAAACGGTATTATTTTCTGCTTTTTATTTTTTTACCAATTTCTTTGTTTCCAGAGTTTAGCAGTGCCCAGCACCAACTGGGTGCTCAAAAGTGTTTGATGGATGAACAGTTACACTATTTCAGCTCCAGGGAAGCTTTGGGTTAAACACACAGTACAATTGCATGTCTGCAGGACTCAGGCAAGGCTCACGGGAGTCCCGGGAAACCCCACCTCGCTCAGACCCTGGCTTAGGTCCAACAGCCCTCACAAAGGGCAGACGCCGTCTATGCTTAAAAAGGACTTTGGCACTGGCTGACAAGAAATGGCCTGACTGTGACTACAGCTGTTTACAGTTCTCCGTGACTCCAGGAAATTATTTTTTGATGCCATGTCACTAAGAAAATCATGTGATTTCCTTATAGTGAGTTAATTATTGCCAGGCCTTGAATAAATGATCGAAAATTTAAATTTAAAGCACAGGTAGAGCACGTAAACAAATGATCTATGGTTCATATTAAACATTGCTGTGTCAAGAATTGAAAGCTTCTTTCCAAGATGAGACAGGGAAGGAAGAACAGATTGAAAGAAAAAGCATGAAGTAATGAGTTTGGGCTCTGAGGCTCCCGGTTCCTCTTTCCCAAGTCCACTGCCTATGGCGTCCCCCTTCTCACCCCCAGCCAAGTGACCACACACTTCTCTTTCTGAATGTAAAAAACTGCCTTCAGGCAAGTTTTAACATGTGGGTGTTGGTTTTAACCATGTGAGCATTTGAATACTTGTTTAATTGGAACTGAAATAAAAGGTTATGCTGCCGGTTGAAAGAATTCCATCATCAGGGACAAGTGAGGGGGTGGGGTGGGCTCTTCCAGATGGTGGGCTCTGCAACTGCTGCTGGGCCCCACTGTCTCCACTGAGCCGTTCTTCCAACTTGTCTTCACTACTATCAAAACAGTGTCAATGACAAGAGACATGGTACTTCCAAGGGATTGACAGTTACAAGTATAATATACAACAATAAAAACCACAGATTACTTTCTGCTACCAGTTAGTTCTCTTGTTTTTACCTAAAATTGGGAACATCTAAAAGTACTTATACATGTGCATGTGTGTATGTATATAATATGTATAGTATATAGTATATACTATACATATTAGGTACACATATTATAAATACAGAGGGTGCCCCCAAAAATGTATACACATTTTAATAAAGGAAAAAACTGTATTAAAATTGTAATACTCAATATACAACGGTAACGAAAGATGAATACAAGTCATGTGTATAAATTTTTTTGGCACTCCCAATATATGTATAAATTCATACATTTAAGCAAATGATTAGCTCCAAAGATATAAGGCGCACTATAATATGACTGTATAACTTTCCAGGAAACAGTCTATCACCACCACCAAAGGCAAAGAGTTATTGATTAAATGACCATATTTACATGACATTTCCCTGAGCAAACAAAACAGCAAGCAGCTCTCACTGAGTTTACCAGTGTGGGCCTTTCCATAGAGGGAAAGGCAGCCTGAGAAATGAACAGCGAGGGTCAGGCAGTTAGCTAAATTAATAAAAACACACTCACTCTGTGGTTGAATCTACAAGAGCCCAGTGTCATACTGCATGAGAGCATGGCTTTGGATGTGCCTACTTCTTCACTTTCTCAAGAATGGAGACTAGTTGTGATCCTGACCCACTGACAAGCTAGCTTATTTAGGCACTGGCTTATTCTAGATGAAACCATTGGCTTCCTATTTCCCGATGATAACACCCGGACACTTGTACCAAGGAGCAATGAATTGAATATTTATGTCCCTCAGAAATTCCTATGTCGAAATTGTAACCCTTGGTATAATGGTATTAGGAGGTAGGGCCCTTGGGAGATGGCATTTTTCCTGCATGGTCATGAGAACCCTTCTGAATGAGATTAGTTCCCTTATTAAAGGAGACCCCAGAGGGCTCCCTTGCCCCTTCCATCATGTGAGGACACAGTGAGAAGATGGCCATCTATGAACTAGGAAGTGGGTTCTCAACAGACACAGAACCTGTGGCACCTTGATCTTGGACTTTCAGCCTCCAGAACTGTGAAAAATAAATTTCTGTTGTTTAAGCCACCCAGTCAATGGTCTTTTCATTACAGCAAAGATCGTTTCATTACGGAACAGTCTAAGACACAGGTAAAAGTGGTGTTTATTACCTACAGGCTTCAGGGTCTGAGAAACCAATCTTATCACCTTGGTACTGAAGAAAGGGACCAGGAAACTGGTGAGCTGGAAGTTCACTGGAAAGTTGCTTTCAGTTTACTTTTAATTAGAAAACTCAGCCCTAGCCCACCTTAAAATGGAGGCATTGCCTAAGTGTTCTGTAAGTCAGAACTTCCTTGGGAGTCAGACCCAAGGTTGGGAGGAAAGAAGGAGCAGAAGGGCTAGCATCCATGTTCAATGAAATGCTCACTTGCCACTTTTCACTCCCAATAAGCAGAGGATTATCCCCAGAAATGTCAGAGAGATGGCACGTAAGGCTCTCAGGAGGGAACTCTGAAGGTTAAAACCTACATCCTAAGCTCAGCGGCAACAGCAGCAGCAGACGCAGCAGCAGCCAGGGGTTGCTCAGGATAACATATGCCCCTGGCAAGGAGCCCAGGAGCTAACCCTCCAGGCACTTCCTTGGGAGTCAGACCCAAGGTTTGGTGGTGATGGTCAAGTATGAAAATGGTTTTGAAGCTATGGGGATGAAAAATTAGTTGAAAAGTGCCCATGTATAGCCCTGCCCAGAAGAATTACAGGTCTTAGAAGGGGCTCTAAAGAATACAAATATCAAAGAGATGATAAGGCACAGAGTTTTAGCTTAACATTTTGATTCTTACTTTGTTTTTTATTCAGACAACCATGATTTCCCTTACGATCTCAAAGGGAGTCTGAAATTCACCCAAATTCTTAAAACAAAACCAATTTAATTCTATCATACTTAGAAGAAAAATGAATGTATTTCTTATAATACTTTCAGGAGACAGGGAAGGGTTTTTCTTATCCCCAGAAAACAATAATAAAGTGACTAAATTCACCAAAGGCCAGGAAAAATCACATATATATATAACACACATATATATATATATATACACACATATTAATATATACACATATACATTTATATACATATATTATATATACATATATACTTATTTATATATATATATATACATAATATACACATATATTATATAGCATATTTTAAACGAGTGTACACCTACTCCCTGGACTTTCTCAGTAAATGTTTGCTAAGAAAAAAAAAGGATTCCATGAAAAGCTTCAAAAAGAAGAAAAGGATATTCCATCCTGTTGACATCAGCCTTTGTAAATAAATATTCATAAATACCATGGTTATAGATATATTATCCATGGTTATAGTTACTATATTATTTCCACCTGTGTCTTAAAGGGAGCGAGGGTAGGAGGAAGGAAAGGGAAGAGGAAAGGATTGGAGCTGAATCAGCTTTGAGATCCTTGACACGTGTCCCTCTCTCTTTCCCACTAAGCAAATGGAGAACGTGCTCTCTGGGAGAAAAGTCACACCATTCCCCATGACACATCTCTTCCTCAAGAAGCCTTACTTCTTCCAGATGTGTTATCCCTGCTGGGCCTTGAGCACCTGGCTTCAGGAAAGATTAGGCATCGGGAGATGCAATCTACCTTGTTCTGAAAACCTGACAGGACAGCTGTATGAGGCAGTTCATTGCTCTGCAAACCCGGAGGATTTGAATGCTGGCCAGAAAAAAACCGAGGAACTTTCCTCTTTCTTGATTGCCTTCACTCCAAGGATTCTGGCAGGCTGGCTTCCTGGTCAGATGTTTCTCGTCCACACCTTAGGAAACCAAGGATGACCTCAGTAAGTTCGGTCTTGATTTCCTTCCCACCACCACGTTTGAGATGTGGAAAGTGAGTAAACATCCACACCTGGAGCATCCACTCAAGCAAGCAGGTCAGGGGTAGACCTTCCTCATTTTATGGTTAGTGGGTCAGGGGTTAGATCACGTCCTGACTGATCTGGTTAAAGAACAGGTCATCCATCCAATGGCTCAAGCTGTGTTCTTGCAACATGGTGTGGTTGGGCTTTTATTTCATGGCTCGTTCAGAGGTAGGTGGCTTTTTTGATTCTCAAGCAATAACCTCAGAGCCTGTGCCAGGTCAAGGAAGCCACCACTTTAAGGCTTTTGGATGTGGGTTAAGCCAGACCACTGGAGAGCTGCTTTTGTGCACTACATTGTCTTGGCACTACATTATCTTAAAGTGCTATTTCTGAACTTCCTTTTCATATATTGCCATTTATTGCATCAAGGGACATTATATCAGCTATAGGAACATTTCTGTGAGAGGCACTGTGCAGATGCTATTGAAGATGTGACCCAATGCAGCTGACAGCATCAATCCCTTTTCTCAGGCCTTGTAGAAGAAATGTATCTCAATTTGAAGAACCAGAAAAATGTGTATGTCTCCTGAGTGTTAGCAAGATTTTCTCTCTCTGCATTATTCATCTTGTATCTCAAAGAATTCCCCTCTTCATTTTGGACGCTAGAAAACTCAAAGCCAAATATGTCACCCACTTCCAAAAACTTGTACAGTCCCTATAACGTGCATTTTCTGTACATACTTGTACTTTGCCCTTGAGTTCATCTTATTTTCTTACCCTTGCTTTCCTTTTGCCCTAATTGCTTCAACTCTAAGTTGTTGTTTATCACCTTGGATGTATTCTAAAGGTTCCCTGCATTAGTCAGAATAGGCTCTCTGCAGTCACAAATGACTTCAAAATATGAATACCGTAAGAGAGGTTGACCTCTCACCCTAAGTCTAATGTGGATATTACTTGGTGATTCCCCTCCAAGTGGGAGGCACAGGAACCCAAGTACTTTAGCTCTGCCAGCTTCAACATACAGACCAACAGTGGCTACAAGAGGTAGAAAGACACTCAGATACTTAACCTCTTCCTCCTGGAAATGACACACACCATTTCCTCTCACATTCCATTGGCCAGAACCAGTCATCCAGCTGCAAAGCTGCTAGGAAACATTGTTCCCAATTGGGCAGCCACTTCCCCAAAACAACTCTACATGGGAAGGGAATACAAATCCTTGGAGGTCAGCTACTGTGTCTGCCACACTCCTTAAATTCCTTCTTGGAGCCAGAAAACTAAACTAACTCACTAGACTTTAGATAAAAAGGAAACATCTCTTCTCCTTGCCAAGGAACAGGACTATCAATCAAGAAATAACCAAAATTGTGACAATCTGTGGCTAGACTCTATGCTGAGTATTGTAGGAGGTGAAATGTATGAGTTACAGTTCTGGCCTTCAAGTTGATTATAGTGTTTCATGTACACCTTCCACACTTATGCTTCCATGGTTAGAGATATGGCAGCTCCCAAAATCATTCCGTGGTACAGACATCATTCTACCAGGTCTCTTCTTAGCTCTCACCAAACTCTTTAATGGGAAGGATCAGATGCACCTAGGAGCTAGCTTTGCCTGCGTAATAAACGAAAGCCCTTCTGTAGCTACCTTTAGAGAGGCCAGTGAACAGTAAGGTGGCAGGGACTCTTCATTTCTAGTATTCACTCTGAGATGGCCTTGGGTAAAGGGCTTAATTTCCTCCTGCCTAGATTCCCGGCATAAAGTAAATTACAGATAATGATACTTGCCTACTTTGCCTTCAAAATTAATTAGTGGTTGTGTTGTGCTTTGAGGCTCCAGATGAAAGGCTTCTGTGTGAGCTCAGTGCATCACCAACACCATCACCATCATTACTGTGTGTCCTGAAGATGATGTGATGGAATTCCCACACCAAGTCTTCAAGTGATTTGACCTTCCTGACCTTTTAAACTTCCTCCTCTATGCATTTTTAAAGGACTAACCCACTTTCCCCTTCTTCATGAACTTACTGTCAAGGATTGAGAAAGAGAGCTAGCCATATTTTCTGAGACACCCATGATTCAAACTCCCCAACTTGACAGTGTCTTTCTCCCAGCAGTCAAGCCAAGACATTTTGACTATACCCCAAATCCAGAATAAAGAGATATATCAGAAGCAGAGGAGAGGAAAAACTTCTAGAGGATTTTTTAAATCTCAGAACTCCTCAAAAGATTATTTTTTTTTCCCCCCAGAATATCTCACTAAATAAATTGACTTTCTCCTGCTTAGTAAATGAAATTATAAAGAGGAGAATTGTTTCCTTTTAACTTAGTACTCAGGGCAGAATTCCACATCTTGGGGAGCTTGTCAGTTGCTGAACTCAATAGAAGTTCAAATTCTGATATGAAAATTGGAGTCTTTTCCTGGCAAGATTGGCAGGGTGAGTTCCTGCTTTTGAAGATGGGAGCTGGGACCAGAGGTACTGTGGGTTGTAAAGTGATAGGAGCAGGGGCAAGCAAGTAGGGTCAGGTAATCACAGAAGAACCTCAAGTTTCCCTGGTCCATAGATTTAGTGTTGCTAATCCGGTATCGAGGATGGTAAAATCAACTGGTAACCTTACTAAGCAGTCCTAGCCCCTGGAACTATTTAACTGGAGTGTCGCTACTCCTGGGACCATTAATATAGTTTGCTAAACCAGTGTAAGCCTTTTCACTTATCATTGATGCAGGCACCTCTTCATTCTAAATTGGTGTTGAAATGTGAAAGCTGATCAGGAACGGAAGAGCTGGAATGACTCAGCCACTCCTGTGATTCCAGCCTCAGCTTGTCTTTAAGTGAATAGTGACAAGTTACACAAGGGGATTAAAGTTCTGGTGTTGAGCTTTTGGTGACTCATGTACTTAGTCAAGCAATAATGATAATAGCAAACGTGTTACGGCTCTTCCCTGTGTGCTAAGTGTTGTTCTATCCCCGTTGTATGAAATAAATCATTTAATCCCCAATAACCCTAGAAAACAATTTCTATTATTACCTGTACTTTAGATATGAGGAAACTGAGGCAGGAAGGGTTTAAATGTCTCATCCAAGATCTTATGGCCAGGCAGAGGCAGAGCTGGGATTTGAACCTAGGCTGTCTATGCTTGGAACCACTAAACTAGCTGAGACTCTGTGAGTGCCTTTTTCTGTGTCTAGCAATTCTATGTCAGGAAGTCAGTCTCTATTCTGGATTGAATTTTGAAATCAAGTATTTTCTCCACAAGTTGGAATATTCATCCCTATAAAAGACCTGCAAATATGATCAACCACATAGTAGGAAATAACGTGGAGGCCAGGAGGATAAAAATTAACCAATGACAAGGAGATGCAAATAGAAATACATGCTGATGCTGGGTAGTTAGAAGAGTGTGCTGAGGGCATGGGTCCAGTCCTCCCAGGGTCAAGACAGTGTTTTTTTGTTTTTTAAAACTATTTAAGATGGATAATTGAAAAAGATATCTACTGATGATAATAAGAATTTCTCAGAAAATAGAACAAAGAGATAAAGAAGTCTTTTCAACAAATGGTGCTGTAATAACTAACTGGACATAAACATGCAAAAAAAATTAATCTAGGCATAGACTTTACACTTCTCACAAAAAAAATGACTCAAAATTAGGCATAGGCCTAAATGCAAAACTACAAAACTTCTAGACGATAACATAGGAGAAAAATCTAGGTGACCTAGGTTAGTGTTAGGCATAACTTTTTAAACAGAACACCAAAGGCACAATCCAAATGGATGTCAGACTTCATTACAATCAAAATCTTCTACTCCTCAAAGAGCACTGCTAAGAGAATAAGAAGACAAGCCACAGACTGAGAGAAAATATTGGCAACACATGCATCTAATAAAGGACTTGTATCCAAAATATTCAAAGAACTCTTAAAACCCAACAATAAGAAAACAAACAAACCAATTTAAAATGGGCAAAAGATCTGAACAAATACCTCACCAAAGAAGATATACAGATGGCAAATAAGCATATGAAGAGATGCTCCATATCATATGTCATTAGGGAATTGAAATTAAAACTAAGAAATACTATTATACACCTATTAAAATAGCAAAACAAACAAACAAACAAACAAAAAAATCTAACACCACCGCAATCTGGCAACAATGGAGAACAACAGAAACCCTTGTTCGTTGTTGGTAGGAATGCAAAATGGTACCACTTTGGAAGACAGTTTGGCAATTTCTCAAAAAGCTAACCACAGCATATGTCACTTATATCTCAATAAAGCTGAAAACACCCAGAGACTTGCTGTTCAATCCAGCAATCATGTTATTAGGTATTTACCCAAATGAGTTGAAAATTTCTGTCTATACAAAAACCAGCACACAAATGTTATAGCAGCTTTATTCATAATTGCCAAAACCTGCAAGCAACCAAGATGTCCTTCCATGGGTGAATAAATAAATAAACTGTGGTACGTCCAGACAATGGAATATTGTTCAGCGATAAAAAGAAGTGAGCTATCAAGCCATGAAACAACATGGTGGAACCTATAATGCATATTATTAAGTGAGAAAAGCCAGTTTGTAAAGGCTACATACTGTATGATTCCAACTATATGACATTCTGGAAAAAGGCAAAACTAAAGAGATAATTAAAAAAAAAGAATTACTGATTGCCAAGAACTGTTGGTGGTAGAGAGGGATGGATAAGTGGAGCACAGTAATTTTTATGACAGTGAAACTCTTCTGTATGATACCATACTGGTGGGTATACTACATGTATTTGTCAAAACTCATAGACCGTACTACACAGAGTGAACCCTAATGCAAACCATGGAGTCTAGTTAAAAATAATGTGTCGATATTACTTTATCAGTTATAACAAATGTACCATACTAATTAGAACGGTTAATAATAGGCAAAACAGAGGCAGGGGATGGACAGGAAAAGGGTACGTAGTGGAACCCTTTATGAAATCTGCACAATTTTTCCGTAATTAAAATTGCTTTTAAAAATAAAGTGAATTAATTGGAGAAAAAAAGGAAGAAGAGAAATATAAAAGGCAAGATAAGGAAGCAGATCAATTCAGAAAGTCCAACATCTGAGCCATCACTTTAAGGATACAAGTTCTACGAGGGCAGGGATTTTGTGTCTTTGTTTCACTGATATGACCCAAGTGCCTAAAAGCGTTCTTGGCATAGAGCTCTTTAAAATATAAAACAATATTAGGTATTCCAAAATAAAAGGCAGAGAAAATGAAAAGGACAAGTTTTTCAAAGAACTACTACAAGAATATTTTCTAGAACTGAAGTACATCCAGATACAGAAAAATGAAAGAGAAAATAACCCAACAAGGCATGTCACTCTGGAGCTTCAGAATACCAGAAATAAAGATCCTGAAAGTTTATAGAAAGGGCTAAGAAAGTGTTGCATTGGATTTCTCAATAACATGAAAAGCTAGAAGATAATGGAGGAATGTCTCCAAAATTTTGAAAGAAATTTTTTCCAAGCTGGAATTCTATGCCTTGCAAAACTATCAAACAAGTGTGAAGGTAAAATAGGGTCATTTTCAGACAAACAAGGGCTTTAAAATGTCCCTCCACCAGCTCTTTCTCAGGAAGTTCCTGAAGGATGTGTTCCACCAAAGTAAGGAATCAAACCATGAAACAGGAAGAGACAGATTCTCGAAAACAGGGGCTCCCACACAGAGTGTGGGCGAAGGAAATTCCCAAGGTGGTGGTGAAGGAAGTCTGGAATCACAGCTGAGCAGCAGATGCAGTGAGCAGTCAGTCCAGATGGGATCAGCAGGGCACAGGTATTTTTTTTTCTTAAAGAATATATATACTACACATAATAATGTAAACACCAAATATTGATTTAACCCCAATTTGAGAAGTGTCCATATTGGGAGGTAGAAAGTGGAGAACGGGAGGTGGAAGAGAACTAAAGTCTCTTATTACACAGTAAAAAAAATTAACAGAAAAAGCTTACAACTGAAAAAATCAATAAACTGCAGGTTAGCATATTCTGTTAAAGTATAGAGATAAATACCTAGAAAAAAAAATCAGTTTTCTTGAAATGGGGAATATAAAGTTGCTGTTTCTCATTATAATCTCATAGCGCTCTTTGCCTTTTGAAGCTATGACATATAAAGCTATTGTTATATTGTAAAAATAAATATTCAATTTAACAACAAAAGAAGGGAAAGAAGGAGGAGAAAGAGAAGCGATGGCAACGCAAGTAGGGTCCTTCTGTGGAAAACCTGAATTTAGGAATAGCCATGCTGCTTCCTAGGTATGTGACATTGGACATGATATTTAACATCTTTGTATCAGTCCATATTCAGTCATAAAAACAGACACCATCCTAGGTACTTCAGACACAGGGATTTACTACATAGAAGTGGGTATACACATGTTGGAAGCTGAAGGAGCAAAACGAAACATAGAGGTAAAACCGGAGATAGCCGC
Organism: Rhinolophus sinicus; assembly: GCF_036562045.2. Classification (NCBI taxonomy): domain Eukaryota; kingdom Metazoa; phylum Chordata; class Mammalia; order Chiroptera; family Rhinolophidae; genus Rhinolophus; species Rhinolophus sinicus. Next base: position 88,273,620 of record NC_133754.1, read on the forward strand.
TGGAGGAAACAGCAACCACCCAAGACACAGTGAACAGAGAGAGAGGACTGATAGGATGGAGGTGCTCAGAAGGGCTGCCTGTTTGGTCATTTTGGGGATGGAGAGGGGTGTGCAGGTGGTCCATCCCAAACCCCTCATCTTTCCCAGAGAGACGCAGAGCTCAGGTCATGTCCAGCGTGGCTTAGGAGGGCCACTTTGCCGCATCGGCAACACCATTTTTGGTTTCTGTGCTGTTTGAATCTCTAACTTTGAGTCCTTCGCATGTTTGGAAAATGTTTTAAATAATACTTTAGCACCAGGGGCAGATCCAGGTTTTAAGGGACCTAAAACTTGTATGATTTGGGGGGGCTGTCTCTGAGAAAAACAATACAAAAGAATACACCCAAAATTAGGTATAAAAAAAACATTGATTTAGAATGAGAAAATAGATCACAATAAATTACAAAAATTTAAAAGCTATTAACAAAAATCTAAAACTCCAGAAAAGTGACATAACATTTTACAAATTAATTACCTGACACATCGCTATAGTATTTTTCCCTATATTATTCTGGATGTGTAATCTTTGATTTTGTCATTATCTATAGAGAGAATAGAAACATAATTCAGTCTTCTCTCTAGCAGGGTGGATTGAAATCTACTTCCTACAATTGGCTGCTTAGAAAACTTTCTCTCTGATTTCCAGATCATTATTGGTAAAGTCATGTATATTTTTAAGATTGTTGTCCTGAATTTTGAAACTCCTCTATTTTTGTTCTTTTCATTTATAGACTGCTGCAGACACCTTGATTTGTAGCACTGCTTCAGATTTATTGCTTACAAGCGCAGGGATACTGATAAGCGTTGTTGCATGTGATGCCCATGAATGCAGAAAAGAAAAAAATATATATGATGTATTATAAGTGTCTATGCTATATTTTTTTAGTATATTCCTGACAGAAAAGAACTTGCATTTTGACCAGGTGTCGTTGAGAACTGACTCTTCCAATTGCTGATGATTGGAAGAATGTTTCACAGACTGTCTTCTGATTCCAGACATTTCAAAATTTGTTTCTCCTCCACTCGCCTAATACTTACTAAGCCAGAAGCCACAGGACATGTCAATGTCCGGAAGTGGCCTCTGTCCCCAGCGTCTTCCTGTCGTGACCCCTAGAGAGTGGGACTAGCTTAACTACGTAGAAGAGACAACAGCAGACATAAATATATGTCACTATATCCAAACTAAATGTATCTCCAACTCATTTTCCCCCAAAATGCCCATGGACACACAGTGCCACTGAGAGATGGGAACCAATGATGGAAGGGAAATCAGAATAAAAGAAAAAGAGTCTTCCCTGATTGTGGTTAAAATAACTCTTGCAAATTTTATAAAAACTACATGACCATGAAAACCTACTTCTAGGGCTTTCGAAAGGCCACTGCAAGGGAGGCATCTTCCAGCTTAAGCTTCATTCACTCTGACTGGTGCTCAGGCAGGAAACCTTCGTGCTTTCCAGTCCTTCTGTCCTGTGTGAAACATTATAACCTTGCCCTGAGGAAGTGGGGGAGGGGAGGACCAGCCTTGAGGTAGGGCTGGCACTTGGCTCACCTGAGCTGACCTTAGCTATGTGGCTTACGGAATGTGAGCAGAGGGTGAGGAAAGGAGTGTTCCATCTGCATTATCCTGGAAGTGCTTTTTCTGCCAGCTGGCAAGGGAGGGAAGTGTGTGTTGGGGAGTGAGGTTAGGCAGGCCTGGTGAGTGGGGGAGAATGTTAAAGGAAGGCAGGAAAGAAAGAAAAACCAGTCTAACTTCCAGTCCCCAACAATTACTAGTGGGCACCAAAGGTCTCTTCTGGCATTGAATCTTTGTTTCACATCTCCCAGACAGATAATCAATCAATTTATTTATTACCATCCCCCCCCCCCCATAACAGCTGTCTCTCCTTTATCTGTCTGCATGCTGTGGATTACAGTCACAGTGGTTCTTTGGATCTGTCTCTCCCAGTTGTACGTGCAAAAGAAAGAAATATTTTACTGGTAGGAAAATAAGAGGAAGATGATTTAAGGTAGAATAACAATACATTCCATAGCCAAACAGAAATTATTCTTGAAAGTCTGTTGACTTCTGACTCTTAGAGGAAGAAACATTTTTAGGGGCCTATTTTGTGCCTCTTATATTATCTCCTGTAATCCTCACAGTACTCCTGAGAAAAGGTATTATTATTCACATTTCGCTGATAAGGACACAAGCCCATCGTGGAGAAATAAGCCAAGGAGGAGCCCATCCAAGACAGCACACTGACAAGGGGTGTCTGGCTCCCAAGCCATGTTTTTTCACCACCTACATTGACAACTGAAAACCACCCATATCATCAAGTTCCCAGGATGGCCTGAGTCCTGCCCACGAAAGGGCTTGCTGTCCAGACCTGTCACACTTTGGGCACCTGGACCCTGGTGGAGATAAAGAACCTAGCGTGATACCTTCCTTGTACTTTATAGGGGTTCCCAGTGCTTGCTGAGCAACCGAGACAAATAATTGACATGTTTTATTACTTTCCAGAAGAATTATCACTAGCTTTAGAGGCAAGCCCTAGAACTAAGAAGTTTGTAGGAAACTTAGTTTAGAAATGCTTTAAAATTCCATTTTGCAAAGTGTACATTAGGGAGTATTGAAAGTTAATAGTGCTGAATCAGATGAGCAAAAAAAAAAAAAAAATTCTTTCATTTTTGAGCCATTGTAAACATATAGAGGCATGTATTTTACTCTATACCCCTAGGAGACAGCCATGTCTCCTCTCTGAGTTGATGTATTTGAAAGAAAAGCTGATGTTTCTTGCTTGCGGGTTGTTTCAAAATGAAACCAGGACATTGCAGGCCTTCAGGCAGCTCTGAGAGCCACAGACAGCTGGAAATTCTGCCATCACAGTGAAGTAAGTTGGGGAAAGCGGGTAGGGACATTTTTCTTTTTCTTTTTCTTTTTTTTCATGAAGTACAAAATGCAGCCTCAGAGAACCACAACCGCAGTCACAGAGTGAATTACCCTCCCGGTCCCGAGTGTGCTGGGTGGGTGGTATTGGGTCTGAGGAGAGGAAGTGGCCAAGGGCGCAAGCTCTTTGATTCTGTCAAAGCCTTAGAGACATCTCTCAAAAAATAACCAGTCTTCTTTGTCTCTTAAAAAAGAAACGACATAAAACACACGGTAGGAATGGAGACTGTTGCTTTGTCTTCCACAGTCATGTAGAGCTGTTTCAGTCTTTGTGGCAGAAAGAACGGCCTCGACCTACGTGTGTTGTCCCAAAAAAGAGTAGAGACAATTATGATGCCTGCTAGTTTTAAATGATTTCAAATGACAGTCATCATCACGTTTGTGTGACATATTTCTCCAGGGGATCCCAAAGAGTTACAGACTATCTTTAGCTTTGACCTTTCCCTGAGACCCCAAATCTGATTCTGCACAGAACTGCTCCTGTGTCTCCTCAACTTTAAGCATCCTCTCTCCTTCCCTAGTGCCCCCTCATCCCACTGGATGCCCAAGGGTCTCTGATGAGTCCGGATTGCTCAGAAACCCCAAAGCAGGACACGGGGCCTTGCTACTCCGGCCTCACCGGGGGGCTGGTTAGAAGTGCAGCCCTGGAGCCTCGCCCCAAGCTGCTGAATTGGAGCCACATCCTGACAAGACTCCTGGTGACCTGTGTGCACATGTTTGTCTGTGAACTCCTGGTCTACACCATTCTTGTGGGGTACAGTTGAGCTTTGTCACCAACTTGTGTGACTTGAGGCAGATCAAGGACACATCTCTGGGACCCCATTTTCTCATTTGTGAAAGGAAGAAGCAAAGGTGGCAGTGTGATTGAGAGAGCCAGCTCTGGAGTCAGGCCTCCCACTCCCCTCTGGGTAAAGTGGGTAAATCTCTCCAAGCCTCAGTCTACTCATCTACAAAATGGCAATATTAAGTCCCCCTCTGATAGGGCTGCTGTGAAGGTGGGGGGAGAAATGCCGTATTTGTTTCCGATTGCTGCTGTACCAAAATACCCTGCAGTTAGTGGCTTAAAACAAAACACAATTTTTTTTTAAAATAAACCTCTTTATTTTTTTATTTTATTTATTTATTTATTTATTTTAAAGACTTTATTGGGGAAGGGGAACAGGACTTTATTGGGGAACAGTGTGTACCTCTAGGCCTGCTTTTTCCAAGTCAAATTGTTGTCCTTTCTATCTTAGTTGTGGAGGATGTCGTTCAGCTTCAAGTTGTTGTCCTTTCAGTCTTAGTTGTGGAGGGCGCAGCGCAGCTCCAGGTCCAGTTGCCGTTTTATAGTTGCAGGGGGCACAGCCGACCATCCCTTGCGGGAGTCGATCCGGCAACCTTGTGGTTGAGAGGATGCGCTCTAACCAACTGAGCCATCCGGGAGGCAGCTCAGTTCAAGGTGCCGTATTCAATCTTAGTTGCAGGGGGCGGAGCCCACCATCCCGTGAGGGACTCGAGGGATTGAACTGGCAACCTTGTGGTTGAGAGCCCACTGGCCCATGTGGGAATCGAACCAGCAATCTTCGGAATCAGGAGCATGGAGCTCTAACCGCCTGAGCCACCGGGCCGGCCCTAAAACACAATTTTTATCTTTTAGTTCTGGAGGTCAGAAGTCTGAAACTGGTTTTACTAGGCTGAAATCGAGGTGTCTGCAGGACCCAGAGCCTCTAGAGAAGAATCTGTTTCCTTGCTTCTCCAGCTTCTAGAGGCCACTCACAGTCCTTGGCTCACAGCCCCTTCCTCCTTCAAAAACGAGCCATGGCCAGTGGAGTCCTCACATCGCATCACTCCAACCTCTGCTTCTGTAGTCACATCTCCTTTCCTGACACTGCCTCTTGCCTCCTGCTGTCACTTGTAAAGACTCCTGTGAGGTCACAGGGCCCACCAGATAATCCAGCATAATGTCCCCATCTCAAAGTCACCTGCTTAGTAAACTTAATTCCGTCTGCAACCTTAATTCCTCCATTGCCATCTAACATAACCCAGTCACAGGCCGCGGGGACTGGGACATAGCTGTCTTTGGGGGACCCTCATTCTGCCCACCACACAGCATAAAACACTAAGTACGGTGCCTGGCAAGCAGTCAGCAGTCAATAAATGTTAGCTGCTTTGATCGTGATCTGTGGTTCTGAAGACAGCCTGCCCCTCTGCGCAGGAACAGAGAAGTGGGCTGGTTGTGTTTTCACGATGAAATGACCGGGATATTTTCCACAGAAGTGTCCTCTGGTTCTGGCTCATCTTACCCTCCACAGCTTTGACTCCTACAGCTGGACACACGCTCCTGACTAGGGAAGTCCCCAACCCCTGGCAAGCCAGCCACTGTGATCCACCCACCAGTCCATGTCTGAAGCTTGAGAAACCTTTATGTATAAACCATGCATAGATGGTAAGTTACAGCCTCACGATGTAATGACAGAATCCACTGGACTCATTTATCTGAATTCTCTCCTGCAGACCACCTACTCTCTATCTCATTCACACATTCGTACGCGCATTCATTCATTCAGGGAATATCGAGCACCTAATGTGTGAGGCACAAGAGATATAACAAGGATGAGTGGTCCTATCTCTGTCTCTCAGCAGAGCCCTAGCTCCCTGCAGCGGTGCCTTGGGAGCTGCCAACAGGATTCGGAAGCCCTGGGTCTTTCAACAGAGCAGCTTCAATTTTTCCTGTTTTATACAATGGGGTTCTATATAAGATTTTGTTTAAAAAGAGGGTCCCCTTGCTTGTAGCTGGCACACAGTAGACACTCACAAATCAATAAATCTTTAAGTGTCTGAAAACTGCTGGGCTAGGATATCAAGCCTTTTTCCAGCTGATTCTCCAGGCTCGGCTCCTGGGTTGCTGGCTCCTTTGCTCCTAAGCCTGGAAAGTCCTTCCCTTCTCACCCTCAGTTGTACAGCCTCCCATGAGCAGCGGTCGCTCTCTGTGCTGTAACAGGCTCAGCTTTCTCTATTTTCTTTCCCCATCTGGGCCACATTTTTTGGTCCGCTTCTGCCATCTTTCTGTCTCATGTTAGTTAAATCCTGGTTTATCATCACAGTTGCGTTCTCAAAACCTCTAAGATATTTCTTGCCCTTTCCAGAAAGTACTTCAACTCTGCTCCTCCCACCCCCCATATTTAACTGGGGAGACAAGAAAGCGCCATCCTCCCCATACCAGCCCTGCCCTCTCTCCCTTTTCCACAGGGCAATAAAAATATCTAACACTGTCACGCAGCTCTACTTGACCCTGCGGCATTTGAAATTACTTAAATTAAGCTGTCTCATTTACTTTCAACCACTTCTAATAACGCCTTGTGTTTATAGTTCTTTAGAGTTCACAAAGCTCTTTGACATTATCACATTTAATGTGAGCCTCAAACACCCTTATGAGGCAAGCAAAGCAATGACTTTTATTCTTGTTTTGCACAGAAGGAAATAGGCTCAGAGAGAGCCACTGCCTTGCCCCAGGCCTAAAGGACCACAAGCCCAGACTTTCCCAAGCACAGAACTCTCCGCACCGTGTGTTCATCTCACTTCCAAAGATTAGGAAGGTTCAGGGCCTGCTTCATTTTTGTTTCAGAAATGGATTTGGCAAAAGAACGAGACAGTACAGTTAATCCTGGCTGCAGCTGCTGGAAATTTTGCTGTGCCTGGCCCTGCCCGCCTCGCGGTGAATTTGGAACCTCAAACAAAGCTCTGTAGACAGAAGATAAAAAAAGCTCCTATTTGCATTTCATTTCTGTTCCCCCTTTGAATTCATAGAAAGGAAAGAAACAGGAAACCGCATTTTAGTCATTGTCACAATCACTTCAATTATGCAACGCCACTTGAAAATTAAGCTAGCTTTGTTATGAAAAACTGTTTTTTCTTTTTTGATGAAATAAGGCAGCCTTTGGCAGCCAAGAAAGATAGAAAATTCAGCAACATTCTACACAACACACCTTTGACCTGCAAGGGGATAGGAGGATCATTAAGATACTGTATGTTAACTCTCTGACGAGAGAAATGCTCTCCGTGTCGCAGGATTCCAAATATTAAGAACAACAAATGTAGGCTGTAAGAGATCACAAGACAGTCAGCCCCTGTCCTTCCTGTTCTCTCTCCTCTGCTCTCCTTGGAGAAAGCTGTACAATTTGAGTTGTCCTTAGAACCTTAGAGACATGTGAAGTACATAGGATTTTGGAAAGTGTTGTTTGTTTGTTTGTTTGTGTTGATTCTAAAAGAAATAACAGGTTGCACCTTCAGAACCAGGTGAGAGGAATGGAAGCTCTCGTATTCTGCTGGGAAAACAGGTCACATAAAAACTAATCAGCCTATGGATCAGCTTTCCCCTTACTGAGCCTCTCTTGGAGCAGAACAAGAAATAAATAGCTCCGAACTTGAGTACAAAACAAGAAACACTCCTGACTAGGGGGCACTGATTTGAGGTAGAGAACGTAGAATCTTTTTCCATTAAAGGAAGAATGCTGTGGTTTTAGATTAGGAACAGTGGATTCACTGTGATTCAGCCATAATTTAAATAAATATATATTCTAACTCTCTCTACTGAAGGGGCCTAGAAGCAGTGATACCTCAATAGCCATAAACACACCTGTGCCCAGATATTGGTTTCTAAATACCATTAGACTTAGCTTTTTGAGAAAAGGAAAGGTTTCAAGGCTTGGAGGAGGAAAATTAGATGAGCCTGTGCTGTATCGGAAAGTAAGAAAACACTCAATACTCATAAACATATGTTAAAAAGATCATGCAAATAGATGGATGAGTCTTCATTACATATTGCTAAGTGAAAAAGTCTGAAAAGGTTATATATAGTATAATTCCATTTATAAGTCATTCAGAAAAAGGGGAACTATCGGGATGATAAGCAGAACAATGGTTGCCAGGCACTTGGGGTGGGAAGAAAGAATTGAAAATGTGAAGCTGGTGGGACATTTTAGGGTGGTGAAACAATTCTGGACAGTAAAGAATTCTTTTATGATATGAAAAATCACTTCAAACTTAACGTGTTTTCCAACTTTAGATTTTGCTGTATTGGATTTTCTAAAAGGAAAGAACACACACTATACTTATTGTGTATGTATTATAGAATATATAGGGAGCCCTGAAAACTGCACGTGTTGATGTATGGAGTTTATAAATGCATGTAGGTAATCACTTTGATGGAAAGAGTATAATAACATTCCAACATATTGCAATTTGTTTAACAGACTACTTGATTCAGACATCACCCAAGGTTTCATATTATATTGTAAATATACTGAATGAAGTTTAATAATAAGTACAACTGAATTAAATACATAAAGTCTCTCTCTCCATCATGCCCTATCCCATCACCTCAAAAGTCTAAAAGTCTCATAACACCTAAGTGACTTATGTGTCACAGGTCTTGTGACACATAGAGGAATATCATTGACGAGGCTATCACTCTGCTGGCACTTACTCAGAAATCTGAGAAACCCATCTGTAGTGGCTCTGAGAAGGAAGACATTTTGATTTAATGTAACAAAGTCAGATGGGCCACAATAAATCTTAAGATCCCATCTTTCACATTCCCAGTAAGGATACCTGCAAAATATAGCAGTAAGATATGGAATGTCACCTGAAGTCCACAGAAATTCAAGTCTCCGAGGCCTTATGCTGTCCTTGGGCATGGTTCTCTGAAAAGTTACCTCACCAACGCGCCTCATCTGGGGCACGTACACAAACACACACGCGCGTGCACGCACATATTTCCTTCCCGTAATACTCAATTCTAAAATAAACTCTGCATTGCACAATTTGTTTTCATTTTCTTCTGCCTAAATAAGGGGCATGAGGCCAAGTTTACTGACAACTGCAAACTTACACAGAGTCAGTAAAACCTCTCAAAGTGTCTCTTATCACTGTCAGAATAGAATAGGTCAGCAGCTCGAAGAGGAAGGAAAACAGACAAGGAAAGATGATCTTTTTAAATCAGTGTAAACATCCTTCTTGATTTGCCATCACCTCTTATTGTCATCACTTTTTCTTTGTTGCAATAGCATGAGTATTTTTTTCATGAGTTGTTATTGCCAATTACCCCAGAGAAGAGATAGCAGTCATTGATCATTCTTTATTTCTGCATAAAACAAACAAACAAACTTGAGGATATTAATTGCCCTTCTGTCTTTCTGGTGGCAACTTCATTTTCAATGGCTTTCCAAGATGCTGGTTGGCAACTGTGTATCACATCTTCCCTTGGGTGCTTTAACCAGCAATCAGGCTGAAACACTAACAGAATCTATTGCTTTTGTCTTCCTGGTGAGTCACACAGCTTATTAAAAGCCTATCAAGGCCAGTGCAAGTTTGGATGACTTGAAAGTTGATGCAGAGACAGGAAATTTTTAAAAATTAAATGCAGGCTCACATGGCCTTATGTTAAGGTTCCTTTGGCTATAGTTCCTTGTATTAAGTTAGTGAAAAAGTAATTGCAGTTTAAAAGGTTAAAAACAATTGCAAAAACCGCGATTACTTTTGCACCAACCTAATAGTTCAAACAAACATATTTAAATGTGATAATGACCCTTAAATACATCAAGGTTTGGATACTAAGCAACAAGAATGACATTGATAACTGGAAACTATAAAATAATTAGGAAAAAGATTCTCTTGGTACTCTGCAGAATTGAGGAGGGTTAGAGCGGAGGGACTTTGGGGGTTATCTAGCCCAATTGCTTTATTTTATAGATGAGGAACCTGGGGGGTGGGGGCTGTCTGGTGACTGACTTATCAAGGCTAGCAGTTAGCTGACAAAACAGACTTGGCCCACTGTTTTTCCATTAGATCATCGATTTATATTATTTTGGACATTTGGACAATAAAGAAACATGTTTGTTAATTAAATTGCATCCTTATTATAGTAGGTGTAGTGCTAGGTATTATATGAATCTCCTAGAAAGAGGTTCGCAGTACAGAGATATTGGGCAAAGAGAACATGGTTTTAGGCCTTAAAACACTGATTTCTGGGAACATTTAGTCATTAGGTACATTTAAGTTCAGTGGGAGATTCAGAAAAAGAAAATCAAGTTCAACATTATCTGATTTCATTGAAGAACAGCTTGCATTAGAAACCATTTTGGCCAACAGAGGAGGCAGTCAAGTATTGCTGAGAGTAAAATGTTTTCTGCCAGTTGCTCCTGGTTTCAGCAATCTTGAGTAGAGATACCACTGAAAAGGAGACCTATGGGAAGAACTCAAGGGAAAGGTACCATTGTGGTTGAGAGGCCTGTCATTTGAGATACAGGCGGAAAATGCCATTTCATGTATGTAAGTTACTTTGACAGGCACGCATAGTGGTCAGAAGCCCGGGCTCTGCAGCCTCCATTTCCCACTTTAAATCTATACCACTGTGTTAGATCAACCTTACTTACCTTCATCCACATTACAACACTAACATTAGGCTCCTTCACCCATAACTCCAGGTAAGGAACCATTTTAAAAATCTTTTGTTGTTCTCCCATATTTTGTCCAAGTTTGGGCATATAGTAAGCCCTTAATTTGTTTATCAAGGTTTTAAGTTTGGTATAAATTATTTAGTTGATCCAGAGAAATTGTACCATGTTACCGTCTGCAATTTGGGGCCATGAGGTTGACTAAGTGGTAGAACAGAAACCCACACTGGGAATCTCCATGTTGTCTAAATGTGAAGCCACATTTCTTGTGAATAAACTACTTCTGAGTCTCAGATTCAGTTCTCACTGCCTCTTACCATCTCTCTCGTGCTCATTTTCTCTTTTTCTTCCTCTGAGGTCAGTGGTGCTTCCTGTACATAAGGTATCAAATAGCTCAAGTTAGAGTTTATCACATTTTTTATGCAGGGAACATTCAGCAAAGAAGACACTAGTCAACATAAACTCTACTTGCATTAGATTTGTTTTCTTATTCATAAGCAGCAGCAGCAGTATTATAGATTTGCTTTCAACTGTAGATGTGTGTGTATATTGGGTCTGTAAATCCATTTCAATAAGAACTAGCTAAACGCCTTCACTGAGCTCACAGTTCTGACAGGTACTGTAGGAAATACAGTCTTTCAGGCAACAGTGTCTGGTTTATTTAACCTGTCATGTTACTATAATTTAAGTGTACCTCCTGTAAGTTGCTTAGGTTATTTTGTGTTTTTCAGTTATTTACTTCCTTTTTTAAACACATCGGAGCAGTAAATGGTGCAATTGCTGCTTAGTTAATTTTTTTATGCACATTATTCCTCTGTTTAAGAGTTTATAAGTTTACCAATTCAGATGCTAATCTGTGATGAATCTGTGTTGCACAATAAAAAATATACCTGGAAATAGTAATACTACTATTTCTCAACATTTAATTGACAAATATCAACCGTACTATGACCTTATATCTTTTAAAAATTAAATAGCACTGTAAGTAATGAATTCACAAAATATTGCTGAGCACTTTGGGTTGGATTTCTAAAGTCTGAAAGGAATGAATACACCTGGTTATCAGTACCAATCTTTCAAAAATCAAAGTGCTTGGAGAAGAGCCAGTATTATAATGAGCTTGACACAAATTATCAAATTAATCCTGGTTGATGCAATGATTGTCCTAACTCGTGAGGCCACCTGTCTCCATTTGAAGATGTCAACATCAAAAGTGAAACAACATTAACTGAATGCCCATAATGCTCCAGGCAGTGAAGAGGAAACCAAAATGATAGGGCCTCACCCCAGTGAGATTGTAATTACAAGGGATGTGGGTAGGGGGGTTCTAAGGGAGAAATAAATAGAAATAACAAGATAATATTGAGCAAGAAGAAATTTTAGGATGAGCTCAGGAAAATAGCTTCTATCAAACTTTTCAGTATAATCACTGGAGCCATTATATGGTGTAATGTGGGGGCATTAACAGTAATAACAGTAATCACCATTTATTATGAGTGCAGTGTAGAGAACAATTCTGCAGTGGTAGGAAGATAGAACAGATAGATTTGAAGAGATATGACCCTTTAATTCTATGACGCTGCGCAAAATAGGAATTCTAAGAACAGAAGGTCTTAACCACTTCAGTATCAAAGGAAGTACTGCCTGACCAGATCCAACGCAAGTATCTTCTTTACAACTTTACTCCTTTAATTACAGAAGATGGATTTGACTATGATTGACTCAGCTGAAAAAACACTAGCACCAGGAACAGCTGTTTACTTTTTGTTAGTTGGGAGCGTGTTTATCTATCTTACTATTTTCTTTCCTCTTTAAGAAGTAATGCACAAAATAATTTTATCTTGCAAGTGTATACAATAAATCAGGTAAAGGACAAAGAATGAAACTTTATTTGAAAAATTAAAGAAATTTAGTAAAGCATTTTTAATTGAATTTTTAAATCACAATAACTGTAGATTCACATGCAATTGTAACAAATAATGCAGAGTACCTTCAATCCAGTTCACCCAGTGGTAACACTTTGCAAAACTGTATTATAATATCACAATTTGGTATTTACATTGATACAATCCACCTATTTTATTCATATTTTCCCAGCTTAATATGTACATATTTGTGTGTATTTAGTTATACACACTTTTATCATATACGTAGGTTTATGTATGTACCACCACTGTTAACATATAGAACATTCCATCACCACAGGATCCCTCCTGCTACCCTTTTATAACAACATCTAACTCTTCCCTCCTCCCTTCCTCAACCCCTGGCAGCCATTAATCTGTTCTCCATTTGTAAAATTTTGTCATTTCAAAAATGTTGCATAAAGGAATCAAACAATGTGTAACCTTTAGAAATTGGCTCTTTTCACTAAGCATAATTCCCTGGAGAGTCATCCAACTCATTACATGTATCAAACGTCCATTCCTTTTCCTTGCTGAGTAGTATTCCATAGTATTGATATACCAGTTTGTTTAATCATTCACCTGTTGAAGGACACATCTGGGTTGTTTACAGTTTTTAACTATTACAGAGCACTGCTATGAATATTGACGCAGGTTTTCATTTCATTTGCCCAGGAGTGCAATTGCTTGATCAAATGGTAATACATATTTAGCCTTATAAGAAAATGACAAATTGTTTTCAGAATGGTCACACCATTTTACATTCCCACCAACAATGTAGGAATGATCCAGTTTCTCTGGATCCAGCTGCCTTATAAGTTGCTAGATGCCTTTCTCTTACTGCATGCTTGCCAGCACCCCGTGTTGTCACTATTCTTTATTTTAGCCATTCAGATGGGTATACAGTGACATCTTGTCATGGTCTTAATTTGGATTTCCTGAGTGGCAAATGCTGATGAACATCTCATACACTCATTTGCCAACTGTATGTGCTCTTCAGTGAAATGTTTCTTCATCGCTTTTATCCATTTTTGTTTGTTAATGTTGAGTTTTGAGAATTCTTTATGTTCTCCAGAAACCAATCCCTTGTTGGATATGTTGTTTGCAGATATTTTCTCCTAGCCTGTGATTTATATTTTAATCTTCTTCACATAGGCTTTTGCAGAACAAAAATTTTTAATTTTAATGATACCCACTTTATCAATTTTCCTTTTTGGATAGAGCTTTTGGTGTCAAGTCTCAGAACTTTTTGCCTGGCTCTAAATTCTAAAGATTTCCCCTTGTTTTATTTTTAAGTTTTATAGTTTTATGTTTTACATTTAAGTCCATTTTGAATTTATTTTTGTGTACTGTGCAAGGTTTAGGTTAAGTTTGTTTTTTGTTTTGTTTTTGCCTATGAGTGTTCATTTGCTCTAGCACCATTTACTGAGCGTCTAAACTTCCTTCATTCAATTGCTTTTGTACCTTTGTGAAAAATCAGTGACTCATACTTGTATTTATCTCTGGGTTCACTATTCTGTTTCATTAATCTATGTGCCTATTCCTCTGACACTACGAAACTGTCTTGATTACTATAGCTATATAGTAAGACTTGTATTGAGTAGAGTGATGCCTCCAACTTTATTCTTCTATATTAAGATTGTTTTAGCAATTCTAGGGCCTGTGTCTTTCCATATAAATTTCAGAAAACATTTATTAACGTTTACAAAAATCCTTGTTGAGTTAATTGCATTAAACCCATAGAACTTTTTAGGAGAATTGTCGTCTTTACTAGGTTGAATCCTGCTAATCCATGAACGTGTTATCTTTTTCCATTTACTTAAATCTCCTTTGATTTCTATTATCAACACCTTGTAACTTTCGGCATGCAGATCCTGTATATGTTTGATTAAGTACATAACTATAGTATTTCATTTTCTTTGGAGTGATTATAAATGGCATCCTGTTTTTAATTTTAGTTTCTACATGTCCGTTGTTACTATGTAGAAATACATACTGCTGAACTCACTTATTAGCTCTAGGATTTCTTCTGGTAGATTCCTTGTGATTTCTTTTTGGAGCTAACTATGTTATCTGCAAAAAGTCTGTGTTTTATTTAAGATTTTTATTTAAAATATAGTTAACATACAATATTATATTAGTTTCAGGGGCATACCATACTTATTCAACATTTCTATACCTAAAGAAGTGATCACTATAATAAGTCCAGCAACCATCTGATACCATACTATGTTATCACAATATTATTGAATATATTCCCTATGCTGTACATTTCATACCCCATGACTTGTTTTATACCTGGAATTTGGACCACTTATTCCCTTTTACCTTTTCCACCCTTTTAAAATTTTTCAATTACAGTTGACATTCATTATTATTTTATATTAATTTCATTATTTTATATTAATTATTTTATATTAAAGTATACAAGGTCTGACAATTACGTTCGCAAACTTGTTGCAATGATGTTGCTAACATTTTTGGATATCAGAGGGATTATTCATTATGAATTTGTACCAACTGGACAAACAGTTAACCAAGTTTACTATTTGGGAGTGATGAAAAGGCCACGTGGAAAAGTTAGACGACCTGAACTTTTCACCAACAATTCATGGCTCTTGCATCACAACAATGCACCAGCTCACATGGCACTGTCTGTGAGGGAGTTTTTAGCCAGTAAGCAAATAACTGTATTGGAACACCTTCCCTACTCACCCAATCTGGCCCCCAATGACTTCTTCCTTTACCTGAAGATAAAGAAAATATTGAAAGGAAGACATTTTGATGACATCCAGGACATCAAGGGTAATACGACGACAGCTCTGATGGCCATTCCAGAAAAAGAGTTCCAAAATTGCTTTGAAGGGTGGACTAGGCACTGGCATTGGTACATAGCTTCCCAAGGGGAGTACTTCAAAGGTGACTGTAGTGATATTCAGCAATGAGGTATATAGCACTTTTTCTATAATAAGTTCGCGAACTTAATTGTCTAACCTTAATTGTCATACAGAATAGTGGTTAGACATTTACATAATTTAAGAGGTAATCCCTGTGACTAGTCTAGTATCCACCTGGCACTGTACATAATTATTACCATATCATTGACTATATTCCCTATGCTTTACTTTACATCCCCAAGACTGTTTTGTAACTACCAATTTGTACTTCTTAATGCCTTCACTTTTTCACCCTGCCCTCTAACCCCCGCCCATCTATCACCCACAAAATCTAGTACCATTTGACACCATACATGGTTATTACAATATTATTGACTGTATTCCTTATGCTGTACCCTACATCTCTATATCTATGTTGTAAGAACCAATTTGTACTTCTTAATCCCTTCCCCTTTTTTTCACCCACACCTCCAACCTCCCTCCCATTGGGCAACCATAAAAACATTTTCTGTATGTATGAGTTTTTTCTGCTTTTTTTATTTTGTTCTTTAGATTCCACATATCAGCAAAATCACATTGCATCTGTCTTTCTGTGTCTGACACTCCACTCAGCACAATACCCTCCAGGTCCATACATGCCACTGAGGATGGCAAGAACTCATTCTCTTCCATGGCCGAACAATATTCCATTGTATATATGTACCACCTCCTCTTTATCCATTCTTCTATCAATGGACACCCAGGCTGCCTCCATATCTGGCCACTGTTAACAATGCTGCATATGGATGTTCATGTCTCCCCTTGGGTAGCATTTTGAGTTTCTTCAGGTAAATATCTAGAAGTGGGATTACTGGGTCCTCCTTTTCTCTCTTGCTATAGCCTCTGTTTTAAAGTCTGTTTTTCTGGTATAAGTATTGCTACGTCAGATTTTTTTTTTCCTTTTTCATGGAATATCTTTTTCCATCCCTTTACTTTTAGTCTGTGTATGTCTTTTAATCTGAAGTGAGTCTCTTGTAGGCAGCATATGCAAGGATTTTGTTTTCTTATCCATTCAGTCTTCCTGTGTTTTTTGATTGGAGTACTTAATCCATTTGCATTGAAACTAATTGCTGATGGATATGTAGCTATTGACATTTTATTATTCATAATTTTGATTTTTTTTCCATCTTAAGGATGTCCCTCTAACATTCTTTGTATAACTGGTTTAGGGGTGATGAAGTCCTTTAGCTTTTTCTTGTCTGGGAAGTTCTTTATCTGTCCTTCGATTCTAAATAATAGCTTTCCTGGGTCGAGTGCCCTTGGTTGTAGGTACTAACTTTTCATCACGTTGAATATTTTGTGCCAATCCCTTCTGGCCTGCAAATTTTCTGTTGAGAAATCAGTTGACAGTCTTATGGGAGCTCCATTGCAAGTTACTAGTTGACTTTCTCTTACTACTTTTAGGATTCTTTCTTTGTCTTTCACCTTTGCCATTGTAATTATAATGTGTCTTGGTGTGGGTCTGTTTGGGTTTATCTTTTGGGGGACTCTCTGTACCTCCTGGACTTGTATGTCTATTTCCTTCACCAGGTTAGAAAAGTTTTCAGTGATTATTTCTTCACATAGGTTTTCAATTCCTTGCTCTGTCTCTTTTCCTTCTGGTACCCCTATGATGTGACTGTTGTTGCACTTGATGTTGTCCAAGAGGTCCCTTAAACAATCCTCATTTTTTAAAATTCTTTTTTCCTTTTGTTGTTCTGTTGGGTGTTTTCTGCTACCTTGTCTTCCAAATCACTGTTCAATTCCTCTGCTTCATCTTGTCCACTGGTGATTCCTTCTAGTGCATCCTTCATTTTAGTTATTGTATTCTTCACTTCTGACTGGTTCTTTTTTGTGGTTTCTGTGTTCTTTTTTATGTTTGCTATCTTTGTGCTGAAGTTCTCACTAAGTTCCTTGAGTATGCTTATAAACATAATTTTGAACTCTGTATCTGGTAGGTTGCTTACCTCCATTTCATTTAGTTCTTTTTTGGATTTTTCTCCTGTTCTTTCATTTGGGATGTATTTCTTTGTTTCTTCATTTTGGCTGCTTCTCTGTGTTTGCTTCTATCTATTTGGTAGATCTGCTATTTCTCCTTGGCCTGATGACCTTATGTAGTAGGTGCCCTATGGGGCCCTGGAACAGTCTCCCTGGTCACCTGCTCCAGGTGCTCCAGGGATATCCCTTGTGTGGGATAACCGCCCTCCTGTTATAGTTGAGTCTTGATGGCTATTGGCACTTAAGTGGGTAGGATTGACCCTCAGGCTGATTGGCTGTGGGGTTAGGTCACATCCAGAGCTTACAGGCTGCTGTGTGGGAGGCTTACTCTACTATGTGGGATTCGCCTCAGTGGGCTCTGGTGTCTTTTCAGACCTCTCTTTGTGAGTGCTGCTTGTGGGGCTAATTGGGTGTTGTTGTGTTGTGGTCTGAAGCCAACTTTCAAGTATGTTGGTTCTGGGATCTCTTGAGAATGGCTCTGGTGAAGGCCTAGGTCACTCACTGCCTGTGGCTAGCCAGGGCTTCCTGGTAGAAGCCATAAAGCTAAACCTGGAAGTGCATGGGAGAGGCCACGCTGTGAATTGAGGTCCGCCGCCAGATCAGGGCTGGGGTAGCTCTGCAAAAAGCCAGGACACCCTGAGGCCTGCTGCCACTGTTTGCTCCCTTAAGGTTCAGCCACTGATTAAGCCTTGTGTATTATGCAAGTTGGGTGAGGCAGGTTCTCAGAGAGTCACTAGAGTGGGAAAAGTTGTGTTCACTATGTTAATGTAGATTATAGTAGATTGATTGTCTCCTTTTTGTTTAGTTCTTTTTCTTGAGTTTTCTCCTGTTCTTTCACTTGGGACATGTTTGTCTCCTCATTTTGGCTGACTGCTTTGTTTGTTTCTATATATTAGGTAGTGCTGCTGTGTCTTCCAGTCTTTACCTTATGTAGTAGGCGTTCTGTGGGTCCAGTAGCACATTCTCCCTGGTCACCTGATTCAGATGTTCCAGGCGTGTTGCTTGTGAGGGTTGTTTGTGCCCTCCTGTTGTAATTGAGCCTTGATTGCTGTTGGCACATCAACGGAAGGCATGGACCTTAAGACCTGTTGTAAAGACTGGCCATGACTAGAATAGAGGAGCTGTTGTGCGGAGGTAACCAAACAGAGCAGGATTTACTTTAGCAGGGCTCTGGTGCCTTCCCAGTCTTCCCTTTGGGTGGTATCATTTGTGGAGGTGGTTGGGTGGTGCTCTGGTGTGGTCTGAAGCTGGCCACCAGGTGTGTTAGTTCTGCAGCCACTTGGTAGGGGATCTGCTGCAGGCCAAGGTCAGCTGCTGTCTATGTCCTGCCCGTGGCCATCTGGTATTATCTACAAAGTGATCTGCAGTTGTTTGTCACTTATGTTGGCTTGGAGGTGCCTGCAAGAGGCTAAGCTGTGAACTGAAGCTGGCTTCTGCTAGTACCGGGCTTGAGGCTGGTTAGCAAGATGTATGAAGCATGCTGAGGCCAGATGCTGTTTATCTGGGGTTGCAAATCTTTGAGAGATTTTAGGAACATCTAAAACATGAGCCAAAGCAGGCTATTTGTATGGAAAAGTCACTGGAAGCAGCTTGAGTAAGCCCATAAGTTGGTTGGTGTATGCTCTCCAAGAATCACCTACTCTGCCATCTTGACTAGAGGCTCCCCCCTTTATTAACTTTTTAACTGCTATAACATCTGTAGTTATACCTGTATTTTATGTCTGACTTTGGTAATTTGTGCCTTTTTAAAAAATTTTTTGGTTAGTCTTGCTAGGGGTTTATAAATTTTACAGATTTTTTTTCAAAGAATCAGTGTTTGGTTTTTTTGACTTTTCTATATTATTTTCCTATTCTTAATTTGGGCTTATTTTTATCTTCTTTTTCTAGTTTCCTAGGGGTAATAATCTAAATTATTGATTTGAGACCTTTTCTCATTTCTAATATAAGTATTCATTTTTAAGAATGCTTTAGCTGCATCCCACATATATTATTATGTTTTATTTTCATTTCTCCCAGTTCTATGTATTTTACTTTCCTTTGAGAATTCCTCTTTAACTATGGATTATTTAGAAATCTATCATTTAATTTCCATATGTTTAGAGATTTTCTTGTTGTTTTTCTGTTACTGATTTTTAGTTTGATTGCATTATGGTCAGAGAAAACAATCTCTGTACAATTTCAGTTTTTTTAAATTTGTTATTATTATTGGTATTATTATTATTACCTAGGATATTATGTATCTTGGGTATGTTCCATGTTGCCTGAAAAAAACATGTATGCTGTTTTTGTTTGGTGGAATGTTCTGTATGTCAATTACATCCTGTTGTTTGATTCAGTTACTTATATCTCTATCCTTGCTGATTTTCAGTCTAATAGTAGTTCTATCAGTTCCTAAGAGGCAGTAGTTATTCATTTTGAATCAGAACAAAAAAGGCTAATTGTTAATGTGTCCACATATCAGTTAATAAACTCAATAAGCATAGTATGTTGTGAAAAAAATTTTGTATTTAAATAGAAATAAGCATCAATAATTACTAAAACAATCTCTACTTTTCTTAAATTTCAAAGAAATGTAAAAGTGAATGGTATGAACCAAATCCTAGAAAATATTTTCAAACCTGAAAAAAAAACCTTCTTTCTTTATTAAATCTTAAAGACACCATATTTTGATAAATATGCAGCAGTTTCACATCTGACAATCTAACAGTTCTCTTTACCTGGATTCACTTTTTAAAAAAATTCATGTTGTTATTTTCTACTATTTCTAACATCTTTCTATGTTGTGGCAAAGATTAGTCTTGATTTATGTGAATTTTTAATAATGCAAATCTCCATAGTTGCATGCCTCCCATAAATGTAGGTACTGTGTATTGAAAACCTAATTAGGTGAAAAGACTATCTTTTAGAATTGAATCGAACTGAGTTGGTGAAAAAAAAATCCTCAGACTGTAAAAGTATGAGTTCTGAGGGGGAAATAAAAAGTAAATTCCTCATAGGTAAATCATGGTGAATTTGCATAATGAGAATAGTAATGAGAAAACAAATTTTAAAGCAACCTGAAAGGGAACATATATTATCAAGAAGAAATGAAATTTAAACTCATAGCACACGACTCAATAGCAACAATAGAAACCAGATGGCAATGACGTTGTCTCTTCAAAGTAAGAGAAATATAAATGTCAACCTATAATTTTATATCAAGCTAAACTATCATTTAAAGGTAAGGACAAAATGAAGAACTTTAGAAACTAATAAAAACTGACCTTACCACTCACTTATTACTGAGTGATCAACTAAGGGATGCAATTAGATCAGAAGAAAATTGGACTCAAAATAAATATGGAGATGCAAGAAGTAAAGGAACTGGATAACATGTTGGCATATACAATGAATAATTAACTATAAAATGATAAAAATGACTAATTTTGAGATGTTTAAAGGGAATATAAAACCACAGAAATATCACAACATGAAAGATTGGCAAGTAGGGAGAAAATTGGAATTAAAGCATAAGAATGGTATGCAATTCAGTATGAAGATCAAGAATTCATTAACATTGCAGTTATTTATTTTCATATACCCCAAGTATCAGAAGCTTAAAACAACGATCATTTTATTCACTCACAATTCTGTGGGTAAATGGTTTTTTATTCCCTTGTCTAGTACCTGTACTAGTATGGTTCAATTACCTGGTGTCGGCTGAAACACAAATGGGGTCATATGCTGGGACCTAGATTCTCACTGTCAGCTCAGTCACTCAGTTCTTTTTTACATAGTCTCAGGGCTTCTCCCTCTCCATGTGACTTTCCAGCAGGATAGCCAGACTTCTTACATGTAAGCTCAGGTCTTCCAAGAGTATGGTAGCAGAAGCCAGAAGGCCATTTTAAATCTTAGATCAAGACCTAACATACTATCACTTTTGCCATGTCCTGTTGGTTAAAGATAAGCCCAGACCCAAGGACTGGGGACTGCACAAGGGCATACATACAAAGAGGAACACGTGCATTCAATGTATCAGACTATTACAGTTAACATTAGAGTTTGTTAGATTAATTATGCATCCTAAAAATTTAAGGCAACCAATAAAAGAATAAAAATGAAGTGTTGAAGGGTCAAGATAACTCAATGTAGCCAATATAGTAAAGTGATGGTAATAGAGGAGGACAAAAGCAAAGCATGGCAAATACAAAACACAAAATGAGATAGCAGAAATAAAACCAAATACATCAGTACTTACAATACATACAAATTGCTTAAACAAGCTTATTAAAAACCAGATATTCTTTGAGAAAATGTTTAAAATCCAGTTCTATGCTTTTTATAAGAAACAAACTCAAGTCATAATGATACAGAAAGGTTGGAAGTACAGGGAAGAAAAATAAAGACACAACTTGCAAATACTAAATGATGGTGATGTTGTTATAGCAACAGTAGACAAAGGAGACTTTAAGGCAAACTTTAGTTGTAGTGATAAAGAGGATTGGTACTTAATGATAGAAGCAATTCACCAGGAAGAGGTAGTAATCTTGACTCTGTGCGATGAACAACATAGCCGCAAGCACATATTTTTTATAAAGGAAAATTTGATAAAATATCAGAATAGGTGAAAGAGAAGACATAGAAAAGAAAGAAGACAGAAAAAAAATAGAAAATGTGAACAATGATATTAAAAGGCTTAATATAAGGATATATGAGAAACTGTCCCCAACAATTAAAGCTCTGAAACCACATAGAGAATTTATGAAAACCAAGCACTCAGCTAGGGCACAAAGGAAGTCTTTAAAAGTACTAACATTCAGTAGCATGTAAACCATATTGACCACAATGCAATAAAATTAGAAACTGACACTTAAAACTAGCCTGAAATGAAAACTATCATAATTAACTTTAAGATGCATTTGGACCTGAATGATGTTATATGAACACTGTATTTTAAAACTTATGAGATATAGCCAATGATGCTTACAGAAAAATAAAATATAGTCTTAAATGTCTACATTTTTTAAAAGATTGAAAATAAATGAGCCCAGTGTTCAATCAAAACAGCATACACACCTCCAAATTAGATTAATTAAGATTAGATTAATAAAGTCTAAAGAAACCTCTGGAAAGATTGATCAAGAAAAAAAGGAAGGTACACCTAAACCATATTAGAAATGAAAGAATTTACTGTAAAGATTTTTAAAATTTAACTACTTTATAATAATACATTTGAAAATTTAGCTCAATCAAATAGACTTTTTTGGTTAAATGTATGTCATCTAACTTGACTCAAAAAAGAAATAAAAAATTTGAATAGCTTTGTATTCAGGAGTACTATTTAAAAATATTCAACAACTGATACAGGACAGGCAATGATAAAAACCAAAGGACAACTAACAAGTCCAAACAGACAATTGCTGAAAACAGCTGATATAGAATAACCATGTGTATTAAATGACTATCAATCTCATATATCTCTGCTGAAGAAATTAAATCAGAGCTCAAAAGTCTACACACCAAGAAGTACCATGCCCAGAAGATTTTACAAACAAGTTTTACCCAAACTTTAAGGAGCAAGTAACTCTTTTCTTATACAAAATGTCCCAGATAATAGGAAAAGGAAAGCCACTTCCCAAATCAGAATTAGACCAAAAAGTATAAGAAGAAAACTGTATAGGTTAGCTTAAGTATGAATATGGATACAAATATCACAAATACAATATTGGCAAACTGAATTCAGCAATATATATTAAAAATTATCATGACTAATTAGGGTGTATTTCAAGAATATAAGGATAATTTAAGAATGAAATTCTATGAATGTCATTTTCCACATTGATAACTTTAAAAAAATATGATAATCTCAATATATACCCCCAAAACTTTAATAAAATTCCACATTTATTCATGATTTTAAAGCAATCAAAAGAACATTTTAGCACTTAAAAACAGAAGGGAAATTTCTTCAACTGATAAAGAGCATTTATCAAAAATTTACCACAAATGTCATACTCAGTGGTGAAACATTAGAAGCATTTTGTTAGAAGTCAAGAACATGGCAAGTATATCGCCATTACTGTTTCCATTCCACTTAATTCTAGAGGTCTTCACCAGAGATAGAAATGAGAAAAATCAATGAAAGATAATTATTGAAACGGAAGGGAAAAATTATGTCCAGAGAATTGGGTTGTCTATACAGAACATTCAAGAGAAGCTCCAAACTATTCAAGCTAATAAGAGAGTTCATCAAGGTGGTGTGTTATGGGCGCAATATTAAAAATTCAGTGTCATTCAAGTACGCTAGCAACAACAAATTAGAATGTAATTTTTAAAAATTATTCCATTTACAAAAGTAACCTAGGAATACAACTAACATGAAAGACAAAATACCTTTATGGAAAACATTATGATGTATTCCTTCAAAACATTAGAGAAGACCTAATTAAATGAGGGAATAGAATATGCTCATGGTTAAGAAAATGCAGTGTCATAAAAATGTCAGTTCTTCCCTCAAATTAATGTACAAATTCAATGCAAATCCAAATGAATTTTCAGGAGGCTTTATCTTGAGTTTTGAGAAGCTGAGCTTAAACTTCAAGTGAATAAAAAAGGGCCAAGAATAGCTAAGACAGATATCATCCTTACTACATAGCAATACTTATTATAAAACAATAGAAAGTAAAACAACATGACACTGGCAAAGGGAAAGAAAAATAGACCAATAAGTCAGGAGAAAAAGTCCCAAAAAAGAGCTTGCAAGTTTGGAAATACTATATATAACAGAAGTGGCATTGCAACTCAGTTTAGACAAGATGGTTATTCAATAAATGATGCAGGAACAGTATGTTACCAGACAGGGGGAAAGGTGAGCCCTTCATCTCGTACCATACACATGCTCAATTCCAGATGGATTAGATTCAAGTGTGAAAAGCAAAACTTCAAAACTTTTAGGAGACAATGTAGGAGAATGTCTTTATGACCTCAGGGTAGAATGAATTGCTATGCAAAATTTAAAAAGCACAAATCATAAAGAAAATACAATTAAATTTGAGTATTTTTTTAATTTAAAACCTCTGTAAAACAAAAGACATTGAAAGATAAGCCAGAGATTTGGAGAAGATACGTGCAATACATATATCTAACAATGATTCAATAGTCTAACTATATAATGAATGTCTACAGATCAAAAGGAAAAAGTCAAATAACCATTAGATAAATGAGAATGATATAAAGAGTAAATTCAAAGAAATGGAGACATGAATAGGCAATTAATATAAACACAAAATAAAAATGTTCAAACTGGTCAATAATCAAATAAATTCCAATTAAAACAAGGAAACATCTTTTCAGGCCCATCAGATTGGCAAGATATCTGATAATACTAAGTATTGGTCAGGATGAGGAAAATCTCATACAAGTAAAATTGATACAAACACTTTGAGAAATAATTTAGCATTATCTGATAAAATAGGAGTTGTGCACACCTTATGACTCAGCAATTCTACTTTTTAGTATACATCCTAAAGAAAATTTTGCACTTATACTTAAGGAGACATAAAATTAGATTTTCATTATATTATTGCTTATAATAATAAAATATTGACAATAACTTAAATGTTTATCTGTTGAAAAATAGGTAAGTGTGGTATTTGGTTGAATCACATGAAATTGCTGCTATTCAACAATTTTGATATGGTTCAATCTAATAAATTTATAAAACTGAATGTTATATAGGATCTAAAAATGAATAAACTAGATCAAAATAACTCACTACAGATAAATCTCAAAAACACAATATTGAGTGAAAAACCCATGGTGTGATATGTATGGTATAATTACACAAGCACTCAGGCAAAAAATAGCTTCTTTAAGACAGAGCATCTATACATGACAATAACTAGAAGGGTTTTAAAAATTCAGAAATTTTTGAAGATGACAGAAGTATTTGTTGAGAACCATACGTTTTCATGTTCATACTGAAAGTGGAGGTTCCCCAAAAGGAAGCAATAGTGCTGTCAGAACAAGAGGATGGGCCTTAGGCAGCCCCAAATTACAAATGTCCACTGTACCATCCTAGTTCGTTACTTTTATTTCAGTTTATTTCTTACTTACTAGGTGACCCATTAAGGGCTACCAATCCAAAGAGAAGACAATAAATAATTTTATGCTGGAGACCAACAAATCTCCAGAGCTAGAACAAAACAAAGAAAGGTTATTAATTGAAAAAATCTATTCCAACATTCTCCACTCATTTCTTAGAAATTCTTATGTATATGATATCAATACTAAACTCATTTTAAGTAAAGATTAAGATTGGCAAATTCACTTGTAATGTTCCCTGTCCTTTGCTTGTGCAGTTAGAGGTCTATGCCTGAATTTTTTAAAACTGTGCTCTTAAGTGATGTAAAGGGAAAATGCCACAGTACCACAAATGTGAATGAATTTTATTTCTCAATCATTTTTCTTCCTATTTAAAATTCATTATTTGTTCCCCATTATATATACAAAAAAAATTAAACTTAGCAGAGTTCAAGGCCTTCCTGATATTGCTTCAACATAGTAGGTGATATCTCTACTGGTATCAGTTCAAATAGGTTCAGCTCCAATGTGCAGAGGACTCATAAGAAGACAGAAGCTGATATGGCAATTCTATAATCATCAGAGACCCAGGCTCCTTCTAACTTGTTGCTCTACCATCCTCAACATCTGATTTCCATCTTGTGGTCCAAGAGGCTACTCTAGAACCTGCCATTACATTCACATTCTGGCAATAAGGAGGAGGAAAGTGGAGGAAAGGGCATATCCCTGATGTCTTAGGACACTTTCAGGAAGTTGCACACCTCACCTTGAGCTTACATCTCAATGTCCGGAACTTAGCCATATACTACACTTAGCTTCAAGGGAACTGGGAAATACAATTTTTATTTTAAGTGGCTAATGCCCAGATAAATTTGGGGGCTTCAATTACTGAGGAAAAAGAGAACTGTTATTGTGGAGGCAACCAGTAGTTTCTGCCACACCACCCTTCCTCTCCTCCTCCAAATGAGGGAGAATATTGGCTGGGTCTTCTTTACTCTTGGGCAGAGTCACTGCACAGTAAAAGGCCTCATGCATGTATGCATGGATATAGCCCTTTCTTGGATGCGCCACTCCATTTCTTCCTTCCATGCAGCTAAATCAGTCAACTCATCAAGGCTTGTCCTAAGAAGCATCTTTGTCTCCAGTGCCTTTCTCTTCATTTACAGGTGTTAGAGCATCTTCATTGATCTCATAGCAGCAGTTGGCTGATAGCTTGCTTTAGGCACACATGGGGTGTGAATCACATGCCCCATTATACTTTAACAGAAAGTTACACCTTAAGTTACAGGCTTGAGACTAGCTAATACTTAAAATAAATACATCGGTTTTAGTTTTAAAGAAAAAGGACTTAGACTTCAGAACCTCAAGGGAACACTCAAGATAAAAGGAACCAAAATGTCTGGAGGCTGTCAGGTGGAAGAACCAGAAGGAAACCACGGCATTATGACAGGAATAGAGAGACAAGAAACCCCTAAGGGAATATGTACCTTATCAACCTCCTCTTTTTTCTCTTCTATGAAATATTCATAAAACTTTACATTGTTCACTAGGGATTTGTATGAGTATATTCTAGATAGGACTCAAAGAAGAAGAAATGAAGGTAACAGTTTGTATTCTGTCACTTGCGAGTTCAGAAACCCAAGACAAATGAACTTAAGGAAGAGAGAGGGAGGAAGAGAAAGTCAGCCGGCTTATAAAACAGGGAAGTCCAGGGATGAATTTGTATTTAGACATAGTAAGTAATATGGTTTTTCTCCTTCACTTTCTTTTCTCTTGTCTCTCTTCTCATCAACCTCTGCACCCATTTTTTATCTATTGCTTTTACCATGTCTGCCTCTGCTTTCCTTTGTCTGTTGGTCTCACTCTTTTGCTTCCCACTAAGGACAGGCTTTTCCCATGCAGCTAGGAAATGTATCCACTGGCAGCCCCAGGTCCACATATTCCCAGCCCAGTAACCCAGCAGAAAAGCAATTGGATTCTCACATTTGTATATCAATCCTGAGGAAGGCTCTGTCCCTGTGGAATCATGTGCCCATTCCCATATCAATCAGTATACCAAGCATATAATGAACCATGGATGGCCCAGTCTGGGTCACATGACCACCCCATGGCCAAAGAGTGCCAGGCAGTATGATTGACAGCCCTGTCCAGACTGTCTGGAGTTGGGAAAGAATTTCCCAAAGAAAATGGGGTGCTACCACCAAATGTGCTGGGCAAGAAAAAAAAAAAGCTTCCAAATCCACTCCACTATGTTTTGTTTTCCATATTTGAATTAAAATATATAGTTCATTTTACATTAAATCAGCATCACAGAACTGAACAATTCATATACTCCAATCACTGTCAAAGTGTTGAATGAGTGGTGTAGAGAAATAAAAATTGATCAGCAAGAAGGTCTGAGAATACAACTTCTGAGTCAGAGGGAAATTATGAAACAACTGAGTTTAGCCTGATAGCTTTTGCAGGAAGGCCCAGTTTACAACAGAATAGATTTCTAGAAATAGGATTAATATGTCAAAGTTTGTTCATATTTAATGAGCTACCAAAATTCAAATTGCAATACAAAAAAGAGGTTCCAATGTATGGTCCCACCAACAATACATAAAAGTGCCTGTTCCTCACATCTTCAGTATTAGTCATTAGTGAAATGCAAATTAAAATCACAATCAGATACTAGTACACATCTATTAGAACGTCTAAAATTAAAAAGACTGACCATATTGAATGTTGGTGAGGATGTGGAGTAACTGGAAATCTCATACATTGTGATGGAAATGTAAAATAGTTCAGCCACTTTGGAAAAGATTTTAACAACTCTTAAAATGTTAAACATACACATACCAGGTAATCCAGCTATTCCACTTCTAGGGATTTACTTAAGAGAAAAAGAGCTATATGTCTATACAAAACTTATACACAAAGGTTCATAGTAAATTGAGACGGAGTTGAGAGAGAAAGAAAACTTGTTAGATATTAGATTCAGACAGACCTTGACTTGAAACCCATTTCATCTTGAGCAAGTTACTTAACCTCTTTAAGCTCAAGCCAGAGAAGAGCTACTGTTAAATCCTAATCATAGAAAAGTCCAAAAGAAAGCCCTGTCCAATCCTGTGGAAAGAGATTGGAATTGGAAGAGGGTACCGATGAGAAGTGAGTTTAAGAGAGCAGGGAGTATAGCCACAGTCAGGCAGCATTTCATCACTTCCTGGTTTCCTGATGATGTATGTCCTGCCTATTTTGCAGTCCTGTTGTAAGTCATTCACTGATAATTGATTCCTAATTTGCCTAAAGTCTTACTCTTCATTTCTCCTATACGCTGTTTGGGAAGTCCTCTGAGAATGGGATTGATAACTATTTGCATGGTGATGTTGGTTGGGATAAAGCTTCAGTTACGTGGTCCATTTCCCAGGCTAGATAGTTCCAGAAAACAGGGCCAGAACTTTTCTACAGACCTCTCTCCTAATTTTAATTGTGGAAACCCTGAAGCTGGCCTTACCTCAACCTACCATGTTTCCCCAAAATTAAGACCTAGCCGGACAATCAGCTCTAATGCATCTTTTGGAGCAATAATTAATACAAGACCCGGTATTGTATTATATTATATTATATTATATTATATTATATTATATTATATTATATTATATTATATTATATTATATTATATTATATTATATTATATTATATTATATTATAATGACCCAGTCTTATATTATAGTAAAATAAGACCAGGTCTTATATTAATTTTTGCTCCAAAAGATGCATTAGAGTTGATTGTCCGGCTAAGTCTTATTTTCGGGGAAACACGGTATTACATGGGCAATTACTGCAATGTACAAAAAGAGTTACAAATTTCATTTTATTCCTTATTTCACTGTGATATATATGAAATCATCAGTTCACATTATACTATTGAGCTTTAGAAACATCACACCGACCTTGCAAAATGAGACGACAATTTGGTTTCCAAGTTTTCTCTAGTGACTTGGGTCTGAGACACCGAACTTTAGCTAGTAACTAGCACACCAGATAAGAATCTCAGAAAAGGGGAGGATTAAATGGACACTGGTACTAAATAATAGAGTCTCTACAAAGTTTCTTCTAGGTGGGGCTCTTAAACTTTCTCACTGATCCATACCTTGTATTTTCACCAGCTGGGATGGCATTCCTGACCCAAAGCAAATCTGAGATCCTGAATCTTGAACAGCTTGTCAGGGAGACAGTCCCCACCTTTTCTCCAGGTGGCAGAATTGCGACAGTATCTTCTCCAAACCCATATTGGCTCAGGCTGGAGTTGCAATGTCAGTTTTGAGTTCCTGCTGTTGCAGAGAAGGCTTGTCTGACCTCCGAACCTCTGACTAGGCTTCAGGACAGTCTGTCCCCTAAAAGGCAATTGGATGAAGAAACAAATATGTAGGAAGGCTGCAAATGACCAGGAGTTATAAGAATGCTCCCAGGTGAGGGTATGAGGAAACACCTTGCTGAAGACTCTGAGGGCAGAACAGGGAGAAGATATCAAGGCTATCTTCCGGGATAGGGATTGATGGGTTACTGTATTTGCACTGAGGTCTGGGTCACATCCCTATCCATATGGGGAGGCAAGTCCTATCAATCATCACATTGAAAGGGTTGACCTATTGGACCAAAAACAAACCTGCAAATGACCTGGCTCAGTTTCACCATTTCCATGCTGGCTGCCAGGAGCAAGCTCTTCCTCTTTCAGAGTTCTGACTTGTGGGTGGGCAGAAAACACCTTGTTCTCATTTTACCTTCCCCCAGCTGAGATAAGTTAAATCCTGCTGAAAACTCTATTGATGTAAAGATAAAACAAGAGAGAAATGATTACAGAGACTATGTTTTGTTTAATCCCTCCTTTCTCTCCTTTGCACCCCCAAACCACTGCTCAAATTCAAGCCTGCACTGTCTCTCATCTGGACTTCTCCGGCCACTTCTCACTTTGTTTCCTTACATCCATCTGTCCTTCTCATGCCATTCTTCAGACCATATCTGATCTCTGTTTAAAATTTAAGCTGTGCGCAGTGGCAATATCGTAGCCAATGAGGTATAGCCGAGGCATGATTATTGCTAATTGAAAATTCATCAATGCCCTCAAGAAACTGCCTTTCTAGACTCATCTCCAGCTGTGTCTCCCCAATGTCTTTATGGTATTTCCCCACTTTAGGTTACGAGGTCGAGGAGAGCAAGGTTATCTCCTTGATTATATTTGCCACAGCATCTGTGGTAATACTGAGTACACAGCACGTGGGCCACAGATAGCTGTTGATTCTATTTCCTTTGTCCACTGTCATCAACAGCCTGGCCGTGGCTCCCTGTGCTGATGGCCTGGCAAACCCAGCCACAAACAGAGTAATTAACAAAAGAAGAAAGACCTTTTCCAATTTTACTCTGGAGACCTAGAATTTTTTAAAAATATCTTTTTGTTTTTAAGAATATGCAGTTTCTTGGGAGAATTAAATGTACCAAAATTTCTAAATAAATAAATGTACCAAAATTTCTTAAATGTAGGCTAAAGGGAAACTACTTATTTTTTTACTAAGTGAAAATTGTGCCAATTTCATTTTCTCAGTTACTGGAAAATGTCTATCTAATAAAATTCATGTTTTTCAGATTTTTGTTTCTCTAACAGGATGATGTGTCCCACAGGGCAAGAGAGTACTATTAATTAAAACAATAAGATACACAAAGGAAAAAAAAAATCACAAACATTTTTAGATCAGGAAATGCTTAAATGTTTCTAAAAATGTTTATCAGGAAATGTTATTCCAGAATCTAAACATTTCCTGTTTGATGATTATGCCATAGAGAAAAATCAAGCAATGCCAGTTATAGGGTCTTATAAAAAAGAAATTTTATAAGGAGATACATTTACTAGAAAAAAATCCATTGTAAGTAACACAAGATAAACAGGAATTGCCCAGAATCATATGGTTTTTAAAAGTTTATTATTCACA
Organism: Rhinolophus sinicus; assembly: GCF_036562045.2. NCBI lineage: Eukaryota > Metazoa > Chordata > Mammalia > Chiroptera > Rhinolophidae > Rhinolophus > Rhinolophus sinicus. The sequence continues at coordinate 88,304,865 of NC_133754.1, forward strand.
TAAAATTTTGATCCTTAAACCTTATAGAAAAATACAAGGAATAAAGTAGAAAAGTAGTAATACCTCACCACTCACAGATGACCACTCTTAATATTTAAGTGAATATAATTCTAGGCAGGTCTCTGTGTCAATGCATGCTCTTATGTTCAATGTTATGTAAATAACTTTAATGATTCGTACTATCAACAATATATCATAGATTTCTTTCCCTGACAATAAGTCTAGATCTGCAATATTACTATACATAATTATGCTTATATATCATACATATCCATTGGGATAGTCCAAGCTTCAGCAGCAGCTCTCTAAAAATCAAGTCCTCATATGACAATGTGAAAAAAAGCTGAAAAGGAAGAAGGCGGCAACTGAGTGGGTGGAGGGGTCATTCTTAGGAGACTCCTAGTGGATTTCCTCGTAACTGTCTATAGCTAGGATGTCACATGTCTGCCCTAGAGGAGGCTACATGGTATCTGCAGAATTATACTAGAAGACTCCATCCTTCCAGCCCCCATAGGATTTAAGGAGGGCTAATATTCCCACAATGTTGACCTTAGGTGCTGCGTCAGAAAGTTGTTCTCTTTTAATGTGACCAAGATGTATTTCCAAACTATGACCTGCAGAAACATACTCAATAGCTGGTTACAATAACAATGACAATATCTGGAATAATATTGGAAAAGAAATAAATGATGAAATAATAGATGAGATGAAAAATCCTAAACAAAATTATAGCAAATCAAATGTAACAGTGCATTAAAAAGATTATACATCATGACCAAGTGGGGTTCATCCCCGGGGCACAAGGATGGTTCAACATATGCAAATCAATCAATGTGATACATCACATAAACAAAATAAAGGACAAAAAACATATGATTACATTAATTGATGCAGAAAAAGCATTTGACAAGATACAACATCCATTTATGATTAAAACATTTAATAAAATAGGTATAGAAGGAAAATACCTTGACATAATAAAGGCCATATGACAAACCCTCAGCTAATAGCATAATTAACAGTGAAAAACTGTAGCTCTTTGCTCTAAGTTCAGGAACACAACAGGGCTGTCTCCTACCACCTTTACTTTTCAACATAGTATTGGAAATCCTCACCAGAACAATCAGGCAAGAGAAAGAAATAAAACGCATCCAAATTGGAATGAAGAAGTTAAATTGTTACTCTTTGCGGATGACATGATGCTATATATAGAAAGCCCTAAAAGCGAGAAACTATAAGTGAATATGGTCAAGTTGCTGGCTACAAAATCAACTTACAAAAGTCCATTGCATTCCTATACACTAACAATGAAATCTCAGAAAAAGAAATTAAAAGAAAAAAAAAAAATTCCTTTTGCAATTGCAACAAAAAGAATAAAATACTTAGGAATAAACCAAGGATGTGAAAGACCTATATACTGAAAACTATAAGACATTTTTGAAAGAAATTGAAGAAGGCACAAAGAAACGTAAAGACATTCTGTATTCTAGGATTGGAAGAATCAACATAGTTAAAATGGCCATATTACCCAAAGCAATATACAGATGTAATGCAATCCCCATCAAAATCCCAATGGAATTTTTTAAAGAAATAGAACAAAAAATCATCAGATTTGTATGGAACCACAAAAGACCCCGAATAGCCAAAGCAATCCTAAGAAAAAAGAACAATGCTGGAGGTATCACACTCCCTGACTTCAGCTTGTACCACAGGGCAACAATAATCAAAACAGTAGGGTACTGGCAGAAAAACAGACACACAGACCAGTGGAATAGAATTCGGAACCCAGAAATAAAACTACGTAAATATGGACAGATAATCTTTGACAAAGGAACCAAAAACATACAATGGAGAAAAGACAGCCTCTTCAGTAAATGGTGCTGGGAGAATTGGAAAGCCATGTGCAAAAGAATGAAACTGGACTGCTATCTGTCACCATGTACCATAATTAACTCAAAATGGATCAAAGACCTAAACATAAGACCTGAAACAATAAACTGTATAGAAGAAAACATAGGTATTAAACTTATGGACGTTGGGTTCAAAGAGAATTTTACGAATTTGACTCCAAAGGCAAGGGAAGTAAAAATTAAAATAAATGAATGAGACTATATCAAAATAATAAGCTTCTGCACAGCAAAAGAAACCATCAACAAAATAAACAGGCAACCAACCAAATGGGAGAAGATTTTTGCAAACAACACCTCCAATAAGGGGCTAATATCCAAAATATATAAGGAACTCACACAACTCAACAAAAAACAAACAATCTAATTAAAAAAATGGGCAGAGGACTTGAATAGAGATTTCTCCAAAGAGAACATACAAATGGCCAATAGACATATGAAAAAATGCTCAACATCACTAATTATCAGAGAAATGTGAATAAAAACCACAATGAGATATCACTTCCTACCAGTTAGAATGGCTATCATCAACAAGACAAATATTAACAAGTGTTGGAGAAAAAGGAACCCTCATACACTGTTGGTGGGAATGCAGACTGGTGCAGCCGCTAGGAAGGCAGTGTGGGGTTTCCTCAAAAAATTAAGAATAGAATTACCATATGACCCAGCAATCCTTCTCCTAGGTATCTACCCCAAAATCTGAAAACATTTATCCATAGACATATGTGCTCCAATGTTCATTGCAGCTTTATTTACAGTGGCCAAGACATGGAAACAACCAAAGTGTCATTCGATAGATGATTGGATAAAGAAGTTGTGGTATATATACACAATGGAACACTATTTGGTGGTAAGAAAAGATGAAATAGTACCATTTGCAACAACATGGATGGATCTTGAGATTATAATGCTGAGCGAAATAAGTCATAAAAAGTAGAGAACCATATGATTTCACCCATATGTGGTATATAAAACTGAAAACAACAAAAGAACAAGACAAACAAATGAAGAAACAGAAACTCATAGACACAGACAATAGTTTAGTGGTTGCCAGAGGGTAAGGGGGGAGGGGGTGGGAGATGACGGTAAAAGGGATGAAATATATAGTGATGGAAAGAGAACTGTCTCTGGGTAGTGAACACACAATGTGATATATGGACGATGTATTACAGAATTGTACACCTGAAATCTATGTAACTTTACTGACAATTGTCACCCCAATAAACTTTAATTTTAAAGAAAGTAAAGAAAATAATAATAATAGACAAAAAAATAGAAGCATAAAAGAAAAATATCTATCTGGCATAGAGGCTATCTCTTTTCCCCTGACCAACGAATGTGTTGTGTTTAGTGGTCTTTCTTCTCCTCCTCCCTCTCCTCTCCCATCTTCTTCCTCCTCCCCCTTTCTTCCCTGGAACGGATCCCATCAGTCAGACTCCTTACCCCAAACCAGTCCTTTGGAACTTTTAGCTTCTGGACAGCCAGCATTCCCAGAATTTGGTCAGCTTATTCAACCCAAATCTTTATCTTAGCATTTGCGGTATATTATTATATGAAATGCAGGAAACTTCAAAATGTAATACAAATTACCAATTTCATAAAGCCTTGAGGAATTCAAATTCTACAAAACTAATCTGCTTTCCAAGGTCATTACCCAATCAATGGCACACCAAGTACCAAAATGCAGGTCTCTTTCATTCATTCATTTATTCATTCAATCTGTAACAGGGTGACCTATGGATAAACTTACTTGTGCTTAGTTTTTGCTGCTAGAAACTCAACAAAGAAGAAAGAAAATTGTCCTCTTCCCTGCAGTATAACTAAACATTTCTGAATTTCTGAGAACAAGTCAAAAGAAGGTGGGGCCTCGGTGCCCAGATGTCTGGGAGAAGAAAAAAAAAAAAGATGAAGTCTGGAGGTCTAAAAGTCCCATTATGACTGGGTCCCCATTGTGGACTGGAAAAAACAACAAGGGCTCTCAGTTTTACTGGAGTAGAGTCCTGAATCTATTAGGACCAGAGGAGTGGCAGGTGGCCCCAGGAGTGACTAAAGGAGATAAACACTAAAAATTGTATTTTGAGAACAGATGAATTCACCAAGGAAGAAAGAAGAGAGAAGTCCAAGGACTGAACTTGGGGTATGCCACAGATAAGATGTAGGGAATGAGAGGAAAACAGCCAATGGAGCTGCCCATTGGTGGAAGACCCGAGAGAGGAGCCCCATGAAAGCCAAGCAAAGAAAGTGAGTGCTTCAAGATAGCAGAGTGAACAACTGTTTCAAATGCTGCTGATGTTTGGAGTGAGGTAACTGAGAATTAACCACTGAGTTTGCAATATGGAGGTCACTGGTGCCTTGCCAAGAACAGTTTCAGTAGAGAGGTGGGGGCAAAAGCCTGACTGGAATGGATTAAGAAATGAATAGATGGATGGGATGAGAATACAGTGAGTACAAATGGCTCTATTGAGGCGTTTTGGGAGAGAGCAGAGAATTAGGGTGGTAGCTGGAGGGAGATGTGTTGTCAGGAAGTTTTTAAAAAAGAAAATGGGAAAATGGTACACAATGTCAATATGCTTATGGGAATAATCTAGCATAGAGATAAAAATTAATGATGTAGGATTGAGAGGTGACAACTGCTAGATTTAACAACATTGACAAAATAAGAGAAGACAGATCTCGCACAAAAGTGGAAGAATTGGACTCAGATGGGACCATGGACATTTCATTCTTGGTAACAGGAGGGAATACATGGTGCACAGGTCTAGATGTAGGTGCAATGAACTGAATGTGGCTTCTCAGAATGTGTATATTGAAACCCTGTCCCACAGTGTGATGATATTAGGAGCTGAGGCTTTGGGGAAGTAATTAGGTCATGAGATGGAGCCCTCCTGAATGGAATGTGCCTTTATAAAAGGGATTCCAGAGAGCTGTCTTGCCTTTTTTCCACTGTGTCATAATACAATGAGAAGGTGGCAATCTGCAACCTGGAAGAAGGATCTCAACAGAACCCAACCATGCTGGCACCCTGATCTTGGCCTTTCAACCTTCAGAGTTGTGAGAAATAAATTTCCGTTGCTTATAAATCATCCAGTCAATGGTCCTTTGTTATGGCAGCCAGAACTGACTGAGACAGTAGTTCAACTTGACAGATGTGTGAAAGGAATTTTAACCTCTAAAATACTGATCTATACTCTCTCAGAGTATAAATTTTCAGTATAATAAATTTAGCAATACTGGCACATCAATTGACTAAATTATCCAAAATATTCTGAAGGTACTTTATATGCGATCTAGTCATCTTTCCCCTCCTGCTTTTAATTTTGACCTCCCTTGGGAAAAAATGTTGGTCCCAAATGAAATAAAAATGTTTAAGGAAAATTTTTTCTACGTAGATTTTTAAAGAAGAAACACTTTCAACTTCTGAAAAATACAATTTTCAAAACAATAATAATAAATAAAATGTTTCTATTGTTAGGTAATTGTAGGAGTCAGCTGAAACACAGTATAAGGAATGTGGATTCAGCTGAAACATAGTGTAAGGAATGGGAGTTTCAGCTGCCCATATGTGGAAAAGATGAAATAAGCAAGGTGGACAGATCTGGCCTTGGTACTGATGGAAGTGACTTAATCTCTTGGAGTCTTAACTGTGACTCCAAGTTAAGTTTCCTTAACTGTGAACTGAGGATAATCTCTGCTTTCAAGGACTTTTGTGAGCTTCAAATAAGATAATATAGTTAAAGCTCCTGGTACACAAGGTGCTCAAAAATCGCAGCTATCATTATTAAATCCATTGATTTGAGCTTTCTCTGGTAGCAAACATGTTATCTGATAAACTTCTTCCAATTAGAAAATATAATTAGTGGAGGAAACTGGGGGCAGGCACATGGGACTGTTCTGTACTATCTTCAAGACTTCCTGTGAATCTATAATTATTTTAAAGTGAAAAGTTAAAAAGAATTTCTTCCACTTAGAGTTCTATGAGAAATAGCTATACCTTCCCATCTTGTGCAATGGCATTGTTGTTGTCATTCATTTGATGGGTAATGAAACCCTGCTATTTGTCCTATGAATGGGATGCTGCATTGAAAAAACATTGAAATTATGATTCCAAAGACTTGAGATAAGTTACTTTACAGTGTGGGCATCTATAAAATGAGGATTTATATTTCATCTCTCTCAGTTCTATGATTTTGTAAATATAAAATACAAATTCAAAGCAACAGTTAAGGTAAAGAAATATTATGTAAATTACCAAGATTTGCTAAAAGTGGCTGAAGAATATCCATTTACTTACTGCAAAGTAAAAGGTAAAATTTTAAATATCATATATATTTCAAGATTATTATACTTAAGATGCCATATAAATCCAAATTATTGTATTTACAATATTACTTAGATTCAAAACATAGTAAGATCAGATACTTGCCTATAGAACCGATGGTACTCTATGGTAGTGGTTTCTAAACATTTTTTATCATGTACTATGATCACAAAAATGTACACTATTGTCAATCTACCGTGTTTCCCTGAAAATAAGACCTAGCTGGACAATCAACTCTAATGCATCTTTTGGAGCAAAAATTAATATAAGACTGGGTGTTATATAATATATAATATATAAGATGTGGTCTTATGTTGTATTATATAAGACCTAGTCTTATAGTATAGTAAAATAAGACTGGGTCTTATATTAATTTTTGCTCCAAAAGACACATTAGAGCTGATTGTCTAGCTAAGTCTTATTTTCAGGGAAACATGGTACATGTTAAATATTAGTACAGTTTAATTTCTTCATTTAGATAAAAAGAGATATTCTAACAGTTTCTTCCCATATTCCAACTGCTCTAGGGGTCATATTTGTTATAGGAATTTTCCTGTTCTCTATTCTTGGATTATACCTGTTGAATCCTCTGTTAAAATTATTCTTACTGGAATCACACCTTAACATTAAGTTCCTCATTAGCAAGATGTGTCAGTGGTAGAAATCAGAGAAAGTCTATGCTATATAATGTCTTCTCAATTTTCACTATTCAGAAATAATCTCAGGACTGAGAATTGAGGACCTTTAAAAGTATCTATTTTAGAGATCCAAGATGGTGGCTTCCTTCTGTGAACTGCTTCCTTCCGTGAACACATTAAAATTACAACTAAATTATGGAACAACCAATCTGGAGAACCATCTGAAGTCTGGATGAACAGAAGTTTTATAACTAAGGATATAAAGAAGAATCCACGTTGGGACTGGTAGGAGGTGAAATGCAAAACAGGCTGGCCCCAAACCTCCATGTGGTGGTTGAGAACCAGAAGGGGTATCTCAGCCACAGCTCCCCTGAGAGGACCAAGAAACCCCAGGCCCCCAACGGCCTCCTCAACCCTGAGTATTGGTTCCAGGAAGAGGAGCCCCCACAACATCTGGCTGTGAAAAAGTCAGACTGCAACCATCTGGGTGCAATGGAAGGTTGTGAGAAACCCAGACTCATTTTAGATGGCCCACTCACAAACTCTCTCACTCTCATTCACTCACCTTTGGCTCCAAGGGAGGGACAGTAACTCAGGGGGTGTTGGAGGCATACGGGAAGCAGACTGAGATATGTGGCTCCAGAAAGAGGGCAGCAGGACAGTCACCATTTTTCCTCTGTGGGGTCCCTCACTCTTTCCTGTGCTGAGCCCTCCCCAACATGGCCAAATCTGAATTTGATTGGCCTGGTGAACTCCATTGCTCCATCCTGCTGACTCCCTGAGACCCCGCCCCATCCAAATCACCCAACACCAGAGGCACTTTCTTCTACAGCAACCGGCACCCTCCACATTGCATGCTTTCTTGAAAAACTATCGAAGTCCACAGGATCCAAGTGGGTGGCAGCTGGCCACACTGTGCTCTGAGACTTGTGCTGAGCAGCTCCAGGCTGTAGACCAAATCAGAGTCTACATTAACCTGTTGACCACACTTCTTCTCACTCTAATGACTCCCTGAGACTCTGCCTTACCCAACCTCACGAGGTATTATCAATGGCTGAAACTTAAGAGAGCTGGCAGGTGGCAGCAGGCCTCAGGGCGTCCTGGCTTTTTGTGGAGCTACCCCAGGACCGGTACTGGTGGTAGATGTCCTTGAATTACAGTGTGGCCTCTCCCACTAGTCTCCAGGTTTAGCACAGGCAGTGAACAACCGCAGGTCACTTTGTAGCTCCTACCAGGTAGGCCCCAGCTGGTCACAGGCAGTGGGTGACCTGGTCCTATACCACAGCCCCTCCAAAGAGGCCCCAGAGCCTACATACTTGGAGGTTGGCTTCAGACCATAGCAGAACACTGCCCAATTAGTGCAACAAGTGGTACACAAATGGTGGTCTCAACAGGCACCAGAGACCACTGCAGCAAATCCCACTCAGTTGCATAAGCTCCCTACAGAGCAATTTGTAAGCTATGGATGTGGCCAAACCCCACAGCCAGTCAGCCTGAGGGCCAATCCCACCCCTTAACATGCCAATAGAAATCAAGGCTGAACTATAACATGAGGGTACACACAACCCCTACAAGGGACACTCCTGGAGCATCCTGAGCAGGTGACGAGGGAGACAGTGCCACTGGGCCCCATAGGCCACCTACTACATAAGGACACATGACCAAGACTGGGAGAGATAGCAGATCTACATAAAATATAAAAACAAACAGAGAAGCAGCCAAGATGAGGAAACAAAGAAATGTGTCCCAAATGAAAGAGCATGAGAAAACATCAGAAAAAGAACTAAGTGAAATGGAGGCAAGCAACCTACCAGATACAGAGTTCAATACAATGTTTACAAGGATGCTCAAGGAACTTAGTGAGAACTTCCATGAAGAGATAGCAAGGACATAGAAAAAATGCCACAGAAACCATAAAAAAGAACCAGTCAGAAGTGAAGACTAGAGTAACTGAAATGAAGACTGTACCAGAAGGAATCACCAGCAGACTAGATGAAGCAGAGGATCCAATCAGCAATTTGGAAGACAAAGTAGCATAAAACACCCAATCAGTACAGCAAACAGAAAAAACAATCCTAAAAATGAGAATAGTTTAAGCAGCCTCTGGGACAACATCAAGCGTAACAACATTCACATCATACAGGTACCAGAAGGAGAGGAGAGAAAGCAAGGGATTGAGAACCTATGTAAAGAAATAATGACTGAAACTTTTCCTGATCTGGCAAAGGAAATAGACATACAAGTCCAGGAAGCACAGAGAGTTCCAACCAAGATGAACCCAAACCAGCCCACACCAAGACACATACAATTAAACTGGCAAAAGTGAAAGACAAAGAGAGAATCCTATCGCAGCAAGAGAAAGGCAACTACTAATTTATAAGGGAGTTCCCATAATATTGTCAGCTGATTTCTCAACAAAAACTTTGAAAGACAAAAGGGATTGGCATGAAATACTCAACATAATGAAAGGCAATGACCTACAGCCAAGGGTACTCTACCCAGCAAGGCTATCATTCAGAATTGAAGCACAGATAAAGAGCTTTCCAGAAAAGAAAAAGCTAAAGGAGTTCATCACCACCAAACCAGTATTATAAGGAAGGTTAGAGGGACTTCTTTAAGATGGAAAAAAAAAAATAAAAAAGATCAAAATTGTGAATAATAAAATGGCAATAGCTACATATCTATCAACAATTACTTTCAATTTAAATGGATTAAAAGCTCCCATCAAAAGACATAGGTGGCTGAATGGATAAGAAAACAAAACCCTTACATATGCTGCCTACAAGAGATTCACTTCAGATTGAAAGACACACATAGACTAAAAGTAAAGGGATGGAAAAAGTTATTTCATCAAAATGGAAATGAAAAAAAACAAAAAATGCTGGTGTAGCAATGCTTATACCAGACAAATAGATTTTAAAACAAAGGCTATATAACAAAAGACAAAGAATGACCCAGTAATCCCACTTTCTGGTATTTATCCTAAGAAACCCAAATGCTACTTCAGGAGGACATGTACATCGATATATTCATAGTAGCATTGTTTACAATGGCCAGGATGTGAGGGCAACCTAGGTGTCCGTTATTGAATGAATGGATAAAGAGGAGGTGGTACACATATACAACGGAATATTGCTTGGCCATAGGAAGGAATGGGTTCTTGCCATCTGTGGCGGCATGTATGGACCTAGAGGGTATTGTGCTGAGTGGAGTGTCAGACAGAGAAAGACTAATACCATATGATTTCACTTGTATGTGCAATCTAAAAAACAAAATAAATGAACAAACAAAACAGAAGCAAACTCATAGAGACAGAGAAGAAACTGATGGTTGTCAGATGGGAGGGGGATTGGGGGACTGGGTGGAAAAGATGAAGGGATTAAGAAGTACAAATTGGTTCTTACAATGTAGACATGGGGATGTAGGGTATAGCATAAGGAATACAGTCAATAATATTGTAATAACTATGTATGGTACTAGATTTGTTGGGGTGATAGGTGGGTAGAGGTTAGGGCAGGGTGAAAAAGCTGAAGGCATTAAGAAGTACAAATTGGTAGTTACAAAATAGTCATGGGGATGTAAAGTAAAGCATAGGAAATATAGTCAATGATATGGTAATAACTATGTAAGTTCCAAGCAGGTACTAGATTAGTCAGGGGGAATTACTTCTTAAATTATATAAATGTCTAACTACTATACTCTATACCTGAAATTAATATAAAATATTGAATATCAACTGTAATAGAAAAATTAAAAAAGGGCAGAAAACGTGAACGGGAATAAGTACAAATTTCCAGTTATAAAACAAGTAAGTCATGGGGATGTGATGTATAGCATAGGAAGTACAGTCAACAATATTGTGACAGCATAGTGTGGTATCAAGATGGTTGCTAAACTTATGGTGATAACTTCTTAGGTATATAAATGTTAAATAACTATGGTGTATCCCTGAACTAATATAATATTGTATGTTAGCTATACTTTTAATAAAAATCTTAAAATAAAAACTTAAAAAGGAAAAAAGGTAGATAGGAGAGTTGAAATATATATGCTATGTTCATGGATAGTAACTAGTGCTATTTTGTGTATTATATATTTTAGCTATTATTAATAAATCACATTAGAGATTAAAAATAATAAAAAATAAAACTTACTAGAAAACTAATGTAACAAAAATTATCTATTTTAATTTTAAAATAGCTAAATCGTAAAACAAATCAATAAATTTGTAAAGGAGTATCATTCCTGCAGGAAAAGAGTCACATAGGTTGACTTGTGAAGGATGCATTACATTCTGTATGATAGTGGTTTTCTGTAATTTTGCTCCCTAAATGGTGATTCAAATCTCTTAAAATACCCTAAATACAAAGCAGTCTGGATAAAGGAAAACAGTGGCAGGAGATCTTGAGTGTTTGAATTAGAATCAAGACATTTTTAATGATCAACTCTAAATTTGTTTAATGATGAATTTTAACTTTGGTGGTGATCAGAGGAAAAGCCTTTTCCTGAACAGAAAAATAAGTCAGTGGATTTTTTATGCAGACTCATTGTTATAATGCTTTGCCATAGGAAAAGAGGAAAGAGAAAACTGATCAGGGTATAAGAAAAGGTGACCTCAAACTTTTTGGATTTGATCACAGCTGCTCTTAAGAGGTTAGTTTATCCAGGCAGTCAGGCCCAGGAGAACTGGCACAAACCATCTAAAATTAGAGTAGACGGTGGATTTGTGTTTCTTTAGGTCTTTTAATGCAGTATGGAAGCATATTTAAGGAACTAAGAGCATGTAATAATCAATGTAATTTGATTCCACAAACATTTATTAAGCATTTTGTGGTACAGAAATTACTAAGGCATGGTCTGTGCTCTCAAGAATTGCACAGTCTAGTGAGATATAAACATCACAAGTAATTGTTACACAAGGAAGGTATGTTTAGTGATAACCCCCCACCTCATCTGACTGCTTTCCTTAGTCAGGCCACCCTCTCCCTTAGATAAGTACTATTGAAAGAATCCCTCTAAGTATCTTTCTTTTTTAAAATCAAAACTCCAAGATGTCCTTTCAGTTATGGTTATGTCAGAGTCTACATTAAAAGGCCAAAGAGTAACTGATTGCTTCAGGGGAAGGGTTTGTCTTAGGCAATGCCATGCATGTAACCTGCCCTAGTCTATCCTATAAAATCAAGTAAGTGCACGTCTCCTTCTGGGGCTTAATGGACTATGCTCTGATAATAGACATAAATGCCACTGTAACAGCTGCTATAAGGGCAGCTCGACATTCTGGAATTTTTCCAATGAAATGTCATTTTCTAATGAAATGACAAAAGCCCAACCAAACAAGACTGACATGGTCACTCTGGTGGAAACCTCAAGTCATTCTGGCAAATCATTTAAATGTTGAACCTGTGCCAGTATAAAACAACCAGCTTACTTGACAGAAACAGCTGATATTAATTGTGGAGCATCATATGAAAACCCACTCAGGTCAATGCAAGTGTAGTAATGTGGAAGAAATTATCGCACATAAAGCTGTGGTGTGTTTTACTAAAATGTAAAGCCTACGGAAATGCAGTATAATACAAGAAATTACTGCAAATTAATACTGGGAGAATGCGGTTTTTCTGTAAGACCTTGATCCCAAGGAAACTCAGGTCACTCCCTGGGCACGGCACACATCACTCATTTTTTCAGCCTTTGTAGGTACTAGAGGGGTACAGGTCTTCAGCCGCACATTAGTGAGGTGAAAGCAAGGGGAAAGCATGTGAAGGAGCTATGTGAGCTGCCTGATGGGGTACCACCACTAGAAAAGCTGGGCGAGAGGGACTGCAGAAAAGGTTACCCAAGCATCATAGGAACCTCACCCTTCCGAGTCAGGCATCTCCAAATTCCCAAGACTCTGGGGACCAGAACCCTGCAGAAGAAGGGAATTCCGGGAAAAGGGCGGAGATGGACCCAGCGCGGGAGGCGGTGTCCAGTCCTAGGGATCCCCTCGGAGAGGGGGAGTCGGCGAGGAAGGGGCGGGGGCGGCAGTGGGCAGCCGAGAGGGGAGGAGGGGCGATGCGCCATCGCTGGCTCCCTCTCCTCGAGTGCGCTCCCCTCCTTTTCCCTCCGCGGCCTGACCAGCATCCGAGTGCATTTCGCCGAGGCCAGGCCGCTTCAAGGGGAGGCGCCAACTCGTCGCGGCGCCGGGTCCCCGACCGAGTAGTAACGGCGACTCAAGAGGCGGAGCGGATGCGGTTAAAGCCTGAGCTGAGGTAGGGATTAGGGGCCAGCACAGGAAGTCAGGAGGGGGAGCCGGGCTTCTGGCTGGCGGCTCTCTGATACCCCAGGGGCGGGCCACTTCTCCCCGCCCCCGCTACCCAAGCTCCGGGGCGCGGCGGCTACTGAGGAGCAGCCCCTGGGTCGACCGCCCCGCCCGAGCCGCGGGCCAAGGCGTCTCCGCGCGTGCGCAATTGCGCTGGCGGGTCCAAGGAGCGGGGTTCTGAAGTTACACTTCCGCCACGGCCCAGGGCCGAGGCATCGCTGCGCGTGCGCAAGCTTGCTGGCGAGTCCAGGGAGCGCGGCTGTGGGGTTGTCTCCGAACCCGGGCTGCGGCCTGAGGCGGTGCTGCGCGTGCGCGAGGTTGTCGGCGGAACTGGCGCACGTTAGCGAGGTTGGCACCTGCCTGGGGACGTCCGTACCGTGGCCCAGCCCTGTTGGGGAGCAGGCATCCCTGACCTCGGGGAAGGCACCTATGGTGTTTCTCCATCTCTCCCCACTCGCCGCCCTGCATAGGGTGCTGATGTTTTCATTTCTGTCACCTGGAACCTTTCGGTTCCCGTCCAGTCGATCAGTTTACCTAGCTCCTGTCCCCGAGCCGGCTCACTAACTTATTATGCTTTCGATATTTGGCCCTGATGACGAGGGATAGCGCAGAAAGTTTCACTACGCTGGGTGAAGCTGTTTTGAAACTGATAGGAACGGATGGAGAGAAATCGCCATAAATCTTTATTTTAAGCCGGAAGATAATTGCTCGGCTCAGCCCCGGAAATAGAGATTTTCAGACGCTGAAAACTTTCCAAGTGCTCCACCTTGGCCGGGAAAGAACTTCCTGCTTGAGTTGGAAGGCGAGTTCAGAGTGAACTTTTTGCTTTTGTTCTTTGGGAAATTACATAAAACATTGGGACAGTATGAGTCCAGGACTGTAACAAAATGCATGCCGTTGGGCTGCCTGGTACCGCGCTTGGCGGGTTAATCTCTGTCAGAGCTGAATTAAAGTGGTAGAGTTAACAAACTGAACTCTAAAGAGCTTTAGAAAGAAGCTCTTTCCTCCAGACTGGGAAGTTAACTGTCACTAATGCTTATTGAGCGTTCTGGCTTTGCACCCTTCCAGTACTAAGTTTCTGTGTGGCTTGACACCTTCCTGGGCCTTTACTTAAGTCAGTTTCCTGACTCCTGGAGCTACTTGGAACTGTTTTTAACGATGTATTGAGTGACTACTTTGTATAGGGTCTACGGTATCTACTTGTTTTGGATATGTCAGTTTTGGAGATAGACAAAAGATCCTTTCCCATATGGAGCTTACATCCTAGCAAGAATGATTAACAATAAACATTTAATTATTTAATGTTAGAAAATTATAAATGCTATGAAAAAATGAAAGGGGACTGGGAGTGTACATGTGGGTTGCAGTTTTAAACAGCATGTTACCGTGGGTCTGAAGGATAAACTGAAGGTGATGCTTATGATGAACTGGTTTTTAGAATTAAATGTCTTTCTGGGATAAAATGTTCTTTGCCATTCTCTACTATGTCTCTCATGGGGGCCGAAAGCATGACTACTGTGACAAATGTAACCATCTTTTACAGTATAAAGATGAAAAAAATATTTTTCCAAATTGAGTTCAAATTATTCAGGATTTTACAGTTTAATTCAGCACATCAAATTAAGAGACTGGGCTCTGAAATGGAAGAGACCAGCCAAAGGAATACTACAGATGTGTTGAGAAAAATTGTGTATTTTCCTCACATTTTACTGCACTTTGCAATTACTTCTTAGTGTCCCTCTGTGTATGAATTGTGAAGTTGTTATCTAAGAGTGGTCGGTGCTTTTCTTTGTTTGAAACTGTGTTGAACATTCATCTGGTATGGTGTCATGCTTTAAGATATTAAATTATTGCCCTTAGAGATTTCTGAATGAACTAGACAGTCCTAACCGAATTTCAGTCCATAATTAAAGGATGCATAGAGAAACAGGCTGATGAAGACAGATGATTTTAGAAGGTGAAATGTGTTTCCCTTCAGGCCCTTTACTTTAGTAGATTGCAAACACTATGTTTAAATACCCAAAACTATTAATCTAGAAGTATAAATGTAGGGTACCTATGGATTTGCTTATGCCTTTAGGAGTTTCTCATATTTAATTTTGGTCTTGTCACTTGGCTAAACTGAAATTAGAATGCCCCTAAGATACCACTACTTTGGAGGTTTATTGGAGTTGAATTACTATACGTTAAAATAAAATTGACCAGGCAAGAGGGATTTGAGGCTAAGAATAGCATGATCAGGGTTGCAGAGTGACATTAAGGACTCCCGTTCAAGGCTGAAATAAAGGGCTACCTGGGGATATTTATTTCAAAAGGAGCAGATAGCTTTCCTCCCTGAAAGGGATACACAGTGTCCTTCAATGGAAGGCTGATGTGACCCGTCTTACTTTCATTTCTGGAAGGAACATGTGTCCAGTTCACATGGTGATCCCATCTTAAGAATGTGAAAGTCTCCAGGACATTCAAGGCATAATAGGTGTTTTCAGCATCATTCTGACATTGGAGTATGTCAGATTATGTCTTTTATATGTCTTCAGTTTTGCTAATCTCACCTGAGCTAATATCAATTATGTATATCTTCCCATGTAAGACAGTTTGGTCTAACAAGTACCAGTGGATGATAGTATGTGAGGAAATCATAAACTGTGACCACATTATAATATGTTCTGTATTGTACTGAATGTATATGATACTGAACAAAATGAATCCCAAATTGAAATGTGCCAATGCCAAGAGGGCCTACCATGTTGAATGAACAGTTATGTTGTGGGGCAAGGATCTCTAACAATTAGGATTCTATTTAATGGGCACGTTATAATTTTTTTTTTTTTTTTTTTTTTTTTTTGGTATTAGATCTACAAGGATCTAAATTTCAACGGGTTTACAAATGTCTCAAGAACCATTTCATTTTAGCTAGTCTAACAATATAAACATGTTTGTATAGTTTGTGGATTGTCTTCATATTTGAAAGTGACTTTTGCTGTGTATGGTACAGGTTACTGAGGAGCTCAGTAATTCTTCAAACCAAATACAGTTTTGCTTTGGACTGAAGATCGGTTTCATTACTCTTGGTGGAATTTGGAAACCTTTTTACAAAGAAATCATTTAAATAGCAACTATGTTTCTGTGTTCTACAAATCAGCTTCTATTTATCATAAACATATGACAATATCATTTCCTTGGAGGTTGTACTTTGTGGTTTCAGTTGTGCTTTTAGTTTCTCAGTTTTGTCCCTCCTGTCTGTAATTGTGCCACTTTAATTAGCATTTGTGTAGGTATCTTGACTGTTATTTGTCATTGACTTACGTCTCATTCAAGTGGAGCTAAATTATAGCTATTATCCTTTTTTGCAAGTGACAATTGAGATTATGATTTATTATTTTATATTATATTTATACATATTTATATTATTTGCAATTTACAGGTGATGTATATTTAATGACTCAGCTAAGCATATAGTTGGGAACCATTATTACCCCACTGACATTTATGTGCTCTGGAGCCATTAAAACACACTGATGCTGTAAACTCTGTACTGGTGTCCTAAAAGATAGAGGTTTTCTTTAAAGTCCTGTTTCTTTGGTAATAAAAGCATCATCAATTGTGTTGCCCAGAAGGGAGAATTTGTTAAAAGCATTGAGTTCTATATTGCAAGAAAACTTTTGCATATATCATGTTTCTGAAGCATAGCTTTAGAGATGATCTCATATTATTCAGTTGAATTAGCAAAATATGTAATACTGGGTTTTCTCTGCAGAAATTCCTTTTTTTTTTTCACTTCACTTTTTCTCCTGGGATCACTTCTAGAGAACAGTAATCAGCATTTAGAAGCTTCTGATTAACTGCAAAATATCAGTTTCCATGGAAAATGCTCTGCTCTCATAGATACACTCTGTCTAGTTTATTAGCTCTTAAGACCCTTGAGTACCACGGGTTGGAGTAATGTTGACATAAGCACCCAAGAGCTGGATATAATTTCGCTCCACGTTATTTTTTTTTTTTTTAATGTATTTACTTTCAGCTCACTGCCTACTGCAGACACTAAGTCAATATCTGTTGAATGAATTAGGCAAATAGGCAAATGAATATATGTCCTTTTTTGTATTTTGGATTTTTCTTCTATGGCATTTAAGATACTATACTTTGTTTATGTTATTTAGTTATTATCTTCCTATGGTATTGATAAGATTTTATTTTGCCAAGTTATTAAGCTTTAATGTAGTAAAATTTACTAGTCCTTTCTTTGGACTATGTGGTTTATGCTTTTGTGTTGTGTCTGATTTAAAAACTCTCTACACTGAGGTCATAAAGATATTTTCTATACCTTCTTCCAAAAGTTTGAAAGTTTTGCTTTTTTTACATTCCACATGGTTTCCTTTGCATTTTCTATGTTGAAATACTATAGATTAAGCTCTTTTTAGTATGTGTTTTTTCTTGTTACATTGTTGAGATTGTTGAAGACTGCTCCCAAAATTTATAAAGTATAATATCTAGAAGTTATATTTTACAATATTAATTTTTTATAATTTACCACTACTGACTTTTTAAATATAAAGCTGATGTAATTTTTAAACTATTTGTCTCAGATAAATGTGACTTATTAAAGTTGTAAGATGGCATATTCTTTTCCTTCTCTGTTTTCTTTATTTTGTTTTTATCCCACTGGAATAATATATTTTTTTAAAAAGCCAACCATTTTCCACAATGCTAGAGAATTCAACATTTTTTTTCACAGTACTGTACAATAATTAATCTTGAATAATTTTTAAATCTTCAAGGATATTCTGACAAAAATGAAATTATGTTAATTGAATCCTACAGAAAGTTATTTCTTTGAATACAGTAATTTTCATATGCCATACATGCAATTATCTTAAACTGATTAGTGAAATAAACAGAAAGGCTCACTTTTCACCATTCTAATTTTTAAAGAGTTATTATACTTGAAATTGATAAAAGACACCGAAAGAAGCTATTCATTTTCCTTCTTAAAATCCCAGGATATGCAGCTGTTAAAAAAACAAATATATATATATATATATATCAACTGATATGGAGTGATTTCCAGGATATACTGTTATGTGAAAGAAAAGCAAATTGCAAAAGAGTATGTAAATTATAAGGAGGATTTTTTTTTTGTAGAAGAAGGAATTGAGAAATAAAAGCACGTACATATATCTGCTTATTTTTGCAAAAAGAAACAGAGGAAGAATAAACCAGAAACTAGGAAAATTAGTTGTCTACAATGGTAGAGGGAAAAAACAAACCAACAAACCAGGATACTGTTCAGTGATCTTAGCATATTAGCAAGATTTCTCTTCTACCAGTAACAAAGGTGGCCTAAAGTACAATGAAGGCAGTCACATCCCTATTTGGTCCCCTTTACATCTCGTTATTTTCTTTTTTCTTTTTTTTCCCTTTTTTGGCCTTTGAATTCTCTTCCTGTACTCCTCTCCTTTCTCTTTTCTTTCTCTATTATTCTCATCCCTCTTTTTTCTTTTAATTTTTGTGCCAGTAAGTTTGGGGCAGATATGGAAAAGTGTTTTCAGTCAGGATGAGGCAAAAATAGAAGAATTCCCAATATAGTTAGTATTCAGTATACCAAAAGCTGTATTCAAAGGCTGCTTTCAATGAATATATTGCGTTCTACTCTGAGCCATGTGTTATGGTGGTTATAGCAATGAAAGGGTCGTGGTCCCCCCTCTTAAAGTGCTTGCAAATTAATAGATAAGATGGATCATGTAGGAATAACTGTTACATGAAATTATGTTTCCACACGGCAACCAGATCTAGTTTTATAAATTTATAAGTGACAAAAGTCCAACTGATTGTTTTAAAAACAAGCATATCTTTCCCAAACATTAGAAATAATGATTTATATTAATTGCAGTAGTTTGAGTTATAATTATCTTGAATATATTATTCCTTGTATTCTGAGAGAGCTTTCTACAGTTGAGGAACACAAAATTTTAACAGTATCCTCAAGGGCATATAAAATGATGAGGAGATCCAAGATGGCAGAGTAAATAAATACTGTGCCTGCATTCTTCCATGAACACATTAATATTACAACTAAATTCTAGAACAGTCAACCTGGAGAACCATCCATAGTCTAGCAGAAGAGAAGTTCTATAACTGAAAATATAAAGAAGCCATGTTGTGACTGGTAAGGAGGGGTAGAAACCTGAAATGGGCTGGCTCCAAATCTCTGTGTGGCGGTTGAGAACCAGGAGGGATATCTCAGCCATGGAGGTTCCACTGAAAGGAGCAAGAGACCCCAGCCCCACACCGGCCTTCCCAGCCCAGAGTATTGGTGCCAGGAATAGGAGCCCCCACAACATCTTGCTGTGAGAAACAGTGGGGATTCTGACTGTTCAGGTGGGATGGAAGGCTGTAGAAAACCTAGACATGCTCTTAAATGGTCCGCACACAGCATCACTCGCTCAAAGGCACTCACCGTGTGCTCCAGTGGAGGGATGGTGACTTGGGCTTCATAAACATGCAGGGGGCAGACTGAGGAGTGTGGCTTCTGTGGGAGAACATTTCTCTGTGAGGAGAACCTCCTTCTGTGCAGCAAGCAGGCAGGCGCCATCGTGTCTGTGTTGAGCCCACCCCCAAGACCAAATCTGAATCTGATTGGCCTGGTGAGCTCAATGCTCTGCCCTTTGACTCAGCTGGGAACCTGCCTCACCCAACTCTCGCACAGCTGCAGGCATTTTTTGTGTGAGGAGCTAGCTCTTGCCTCATTGCATTCTTTTTTGAAAAACTATCAGAGTCCACGGGTCCCAGGCAGGCGGCGACTGGCTTGGTGTGCTCAGAGACTTTTGCTGAGTTGCTCCAAGCTCAGCACTGGCACCAAACCATAGTCTACGTTAACCTGGTGACTACAACTCTTCTGACTGTAGGGAATTCTCATCACCCTGCTTCACTTAACTCGCATGCTGCACGAGGTTTTATCAGTGGCTGAAACTTAAGGGAGCTGGCAGGTGGGAGCAGTCCTCCAGATGTCCTGGCTTGTTGCAGAATTACCCCAGGCCTGGTACTGGTGGCAGCTGTCCTCGAATTGCAACATGACCTCTCCCATAAGTCTCCAGGTTTAGCACAGGCAGTGAACAACCGCAGATCGCTTTGTAGCTCCTACTGGGTAGTCCCTGGCTGATCACAGGCAGTGGGTGATGGGCCTGCACCTGAGCCCCTCCCAAAAGGCCCCAGAACCAACATACTTGGAGGTTGGCTTCAGACCACAGCAGAGCGCCACCCAATTAGCCCCACAAGTGGCACACACAAAGGGTGATCTCAACAGGCACCAGAGCCCACTGAGGTGAATCCCACTCAGTGGGGTAAACCTCCTGCACAGCAGCCCATAAGTTGTGGATGTGGCCAAATCCCACAGCCAGTCAGCCTGAGGGTCAGCCCCACCCACTGATGTGCCAATAGCAATCAAGGCTCAACTATAATAGAAGGGTACACACAACCCACACAAGAGACACTCCTGGAGTACCCGGCTCAGGTGAGCAGGGAGACTGTGCCACTGAGACCCACAGGAAACCTACTATATAAGGCCACCTGGCCAAGACTGGGAGACATAGCAGATCATAGCAGATCTACCTAATACCTAGAAACAGAGAGGCTGCCAAAATGAGGAAACAAAGGAATCCCAAATGAAAGAACAGGAGAAAAATCCAGAAAAGGAACTAAACAAAATGGAACTAAGCAACTTATAAGAGACAGAGTTCAAGACAATAGTTATAAGGATGCTCAAGGAACTTAGTGAGAACTTCAATAAAGAGATAGCAAGCATAAAGAAGGGCATAGAAATCAGAACAAAGAACCAGACAGAAGTGAAGAATACAACACTGAAATGAAGAATGTGCTAGAAGGAATCACCAGCAGACTAGATGAAGCAGAGGATCAGATCATCGATTTGGAAGATAAGGTAGCAGAAAACACCCAGTTGGAACAGCAAAAAGAAAAAAAGAATACAAAACAATGAGGATAGTTTAAAGGACCTCTGGGACAACATCAAGCATAACAACATTTGCATCATAGGGGTACCAGAAGGAGAAGAGAGAGAACAAGGAGTTGAGAATCTATTTGAAGAAATAATTACTGAAAACTCTCCTAACCTGGTGAAGGAAATAGACATATAAATCCAGGAAGTGCAGAGAGTCCCAAACAGGATGAACCCAAACAGGCCCACACCAATCCACATTAGAATTAAAATGGCAAAGGTTAAAGACAAGGAGAGAATCCTAAAAGTAGCAAGAGTAAGGCAACTAGTAACTTATAAGGGAGCTCCCTTAAGATTGTCAGCTGATTTCTCAACAGAAACTTTGCAGGCCAGAAAGGATTGGCAGGAAATATTCAACGTGATGAAAAGCACAGCCCTACAATGAAGACTACCCAGCAAGGCTAGTATTTAAAATCGAAGGACAGATAAATAGCTTCCCAGGCAAGAGAAAGTAAAGGAGTTTATCACCACCAAACCAATATTACAAAGAACGTTAAAGGGACTTCTTTAGGATGGAAAAAAAGATAAAAATTATGACTAATAAAATGGCAATAGCTACATATCTATCAACAAATACTTTCAATGTAAATGGATTAAATGATCTAATCAAAAGACACAGGAGGGCTGAATGGATAAGAAAATAAAACTCTTATATATGCTGCCTAGAAGAGACTCACTTCAGATTGAAAGACACACACAAAGTAAAGGGATAGAAAAATATATTTCATGGAAATGAAAAAAAGCAAAACAAAAGCTGGGTATAGCAATACTTATATCAGAAAAAATAGACTTTAAAACAAAGGCTATAAGAAGAGAATAAGAAGGACCCGGTAATCTCACTTTTGGGTATTTATTCAAAGAAACCCAAGCTACTTTGAGAGGTAGTATCCATAGTAGCATTGTTTACAGTGGCTAAGATATGGAGGCAGTGTGGGTGTCTATTGATGGAAGAATGGTTAAAGAGGAGGTGATACATATACAGAGGGTGCCAAAAAAAATGTATACACATTTTAAGAAAGAAAAACTATTAAAATTGTAATAATATATACCAATAACAAAAATGAATACAAGTCACATTTGACTTCTGCAATTACAAGAGGTGTTGAAAGTGGTTACCATCAGCATCCAGACACTTCTGATCCTGGAGAACTACTGCTTGAGCAACGTTGACCAAAGTCCACTTGTATACATTTTTTGGCACTCCCGGTATATACAATGGGATATTGCTTGGCCATGGGAGGGAATGGGTTCTTGCCATCTGCAGCAGCATGGATGGACCTGGAGGGAATTGTGCTGAGTGGAGTGTCAGACAGATAGCAATGAGATTCACTTATATGTGGAATCTAAGACCAAAATTAACGAACAAAATAGAAATAAACTCATAGATACAGAAAACATTTTGATAGTTGCCAGATGGGAAGGGGATTAGGGGCGTGGGTGAAAGAAGGGGAAAGGATTAAGTACAAATTAGTTGTTACACAGTAGTCATGGGGATGTAGGGTATAGCACAAGGAATATAGTCAATAATATTGTAATAACTATGTATGGTGTCAGATGAGTACTAGATTTGTTGGAGTGATAGATGGGAGGGGGTTGAGGGCAGGGTGAAAAAGATGAAGGCATTTAGAAGTACAAACTAGTAGTTACAAAATAGTCATGGGGGTGTAAAGGAAAGCATAGGAAATATAGTCAGTCAATAATATAGTAATAACTACTGTATGTATAGTGCCACGTGAATACTAGACTAATCAAAGGGATCACTTCTTAAATTATATAAATGTCTAACCACTATGCTGTACACCTGAAATTAATGTAAAATAATATTGAATGTCAAAAAAAAGCCTTGATGAGGAACATTGTTAAGACTTGACCTTATTTTGATTATTGTTTTTATCTGTCTATTATAAGGCTCTAACTACTTATAGATTATATCAGATAAAATGTTCTGATGTTAGCACTTGAAATATGGATTGTATTTGAATAAGTAGAATCCAACCTCATAAATCAGAAATTCAACATTATTAAATATGCTTCATTAAATTGCTTTTGGGGGGCAGGAGAAGAGAACAATTTATTTATATTTATTTTTAGTGATGAGATAGTTGACTGTAATGATTGAACCACAGTTCAGATAGATTGCATATCTTCTGATAGGGCTGGTTCTGCTGTTACTTCTATGTGGTAGAAGGTTATTATTGTGGAGGTGGTTTAATTAAGGCAAGAACATTTATTGCTGTTGCTTCATACTTGATGGCTGTTGTTTCAGATTTTTTTGTTAAAGTCTAGGATAACGAAGTTATGTTTATTCATTCATCCTTCCATCATTGTCATTCATTACTTCTTCTTTTTTTTTTTTTTTTTTCCAGCTTAGTAAAATATATACTCTTCAGTGGAGCTGGGAATTGATCAGTCTGCTCTTCACAGTGATTTGGAACTTTCAAATCCCAGGGAAAATTAGACCAAGGTCTAAAATTTATTTTTTTCTTTATGTATAGGAAGTTAACTCTGAAATGAAAAATTTCTGCTTATTTCCTTATCAATTTAAGATCTACATTTATCCTGGGATTACTGTTCCAAACCTCAGGATGGTATAGTAGTTCCAAAACAGTTAAAACACCTTTTGGGTTTTATAGCTACTAACTCCCATGCCTAAAATTTAATTCCTTTATCTACTCTTCACCATATTTGAGCTTAGTTTATTTTTCTGTTAATTAAAAGTAATTTTAACATGCCTAGGTTGATTCGACATATGGGATGCTGATTTTTACCACATACTTTTTCCTCAGGGACTGTACAGGACTGAGTCCATATGGAAGAAGAACTTCCCCTTTTCTGTGGAGAAAGTGGCAAGGTTAGAAAAAAATCATGCCCTTGGAGTATGTATTTCTGTCGCATGAAACACTTCGTCAGACATTTATTATTCATCTGATAGGAAGATCAATGAGTTAGTATCTGTCTTTGAGGGACTCACAGTATAGTGACTAAAATGCCAACAGAAAATTATTGTGGGTATATAGAATGTAAAGGGGCCATCAGGGAACTACGGATGTGGTCTGAGGGGTGGAGAAAGGGTTCACAGAGACGGTGATGTTTGAGCTGGATGAGGAGTCTAAGCCATACCCTACTTTCACAGGTCATGCTGCCCTGCAGAAGGGTCTGAGTTGAACAATGTTTGCTCCATTCCCAGAGATTTAAAAAAAGTGATAAAATACCTAATCTTAGATGACATGTTCCTAATTCATCATATTCTTTAATTTATTTCTGTTTTCATCACATCTGAACATTGATCAATCAGCTTAAGTCCAGTCAGTGTCCAGTTGATGTTAAAAGCTCCATGTCTCTCAGCAGGCAAGATTTCCATCTCGTGTTAATTTTATTAAATTTAGAAATATCTGCTCTTCGCTATTAACAGCCTAATATTACCTGCCACTATTAACTTCCATTTTTATGTTTTTCACTCTCTTAAAATATTGTCTAAATACAGTGAGCCGTGTCAATAATTATATGAAGCCAGCGGTTTCATAAGCTTCTGAAACTGAACCGTGCTGACCATGTGCTGACTTGAAGTGCTTATTTGTGAGCCTTTGTAGGAAAGTCTAAAAATAGCTTACAAAAGTAATAGATAGAATTTCAGAGTCTTACAAATGTTAGTAGAAAAATTCCTAATTTTTTCTGTTAAACAAAAGAATGGACTCACAGAGTTAACAATGAAATTATTACATAGAAAGTGTTATACTGCCAGGAACTCATTAAAGGGCAAGGTGTTGGCTGGCCTTCTTAAAGAAATTGTTTTGCTAGGCATGTCCAATGTGTACTTTTAATTCTGTTTCCATGTACTGTATTTTAAATTGAGTTATGACAACTTAATAATTGTCTGTAGTTAGGTGAAGTATCATAATCCACTTGGTTTTCGTATCAGTGGAGAAGCAGAGTTATACAGGTAGCACACACTCAAAGGAATAATAAAATGCATCTTTTACTTTACAGAGCTGTATTTCCTGAATTATGTTTTCCTTGAGCTATTATAAAATTAAAATTCCACTACTTTGCATTTCCCAAACAGATGCCAGTGAGAGAGAGGGGAGATGGACTGGATGTGAGCAAAGAGTTAGCAAAGGACAGCTGGCCTGGGATTAATTCTCACCTATGGTAGTGTTATGTACAGGAAAGAGGGTTACCTGGGCCCAGCTAGGACTGTGAATTCTAGGGACACAGTATTGAAGGTGTATTTGTATATTACCAAGTTCTTATTCCCTGGTAGCTCCTTTTTCCTCATACAGTTTTCTGTTGCCCACTCTTGGCTCTTGTTCAGCCAGTCCTTCACTTAACAGTTGGGCACAGAGGTAGTTGGGTGCCTTCTACAGAGATGGCTGCCATCAGGCAGGGTGGCTGAGAGTGAGTGAGGTTCCTACAGGGTGCTGTATGTGAACCCTTATACTATATATACTTTCATTATATATACAATGTATATATACTATATGTGTACATATCTATACAATATATACCACATATATAACTGTGTGCACTCATGATTATACTGGACAGAAGAATGTATTTTTCTTCGGTGAACAAAGATGCTTCAATTCTTTAAGACTGATGTAAATGTTTTCTTCAAAAAGTATAAGCATATACACTTCATAAAGTAAGTCATCAGTTCCTAATGAAATACTTCCCCACAGATTTAGAAAAATGAATTTTGACTAACTTTCAGCAGCCAGCCTTCTGACAGATTTTAAAAGCAATGTATTTACACCTCTGTTGTACATAGGTTATATGGTAATTATTTGTTTTCTATTAAATTGTGAGCTCCTTAAAGTGAGCCATTATGTCCCATTTTTATATCTTTCATATGAGATAGTCAATAAATGTTCAGTGATACTGTCAGGCCCAGTGTTCTCTCAACCAGTAGCATCCTTTAATAAATGTACAATTGCAGGTGATATTACAAACCCCCACATTGGGCTCCCAGTGGTTAGCACTTACAAGGTGCGTACTATAGGTTTTGTATAGGTGGGCCAGGAAGAAAATTTAGAACTAAGGATTTGTAGAGAAATGTTTAGGAGCTGGTTGAATTTACAACCTGATTCTAGGCCTCTAGAAACCACTGCATTCTGTAGCAGGGCAGGTTGAAATCCAACAGTCTGCTTGAAAGGAAAAAATGAGGTAGCAATCAATCATTGTGTTGCTGCTCATTTCCTCATTGTATATTGCTATCTGCCCTGTTCGTGCAAGACAACCCACAGCGGGTATCAGTGCCCTTTTCATTAGGGTCATTATGTGAACAGCTAAAGCCTTGCAAATGCAAGCAAACACTACTTCTACCAGTAGTATCACTTTTTATGTGACTTTATTCAGCAACAGATATATGCAAAGAAATCTGGGCTCACCCACTTAGAAGCTAGTGATCTTGGAGGATTAGTCTCTCTGCGCCTCAGTTTCCTCATATGTAAAACGAGGATAACAACATCTCTGTCCTACAATTGAGAAGATTAGAAATAATATATAAGAACTCTTTTAACTAGCACTCTAGCACATCTACATTAAATATTTGATGCCACATCCCAAACATTTTTCTTTTTGAAATTTCTAGACTTAAATAGGAAAAAAAAATATTAAAATGAAGACCTTCTAGAAGATAAGACCTTGATGATATAAAGAGGTGGGTAAAGCTAACATAATGAGATTCTGTCCTGAGCTCTGTAGTGGCCTTGGGTGCTGCCCAAAAGATAATAGAAGGAATCATTCTCAGGACAGAGTCTTACAATTCAAGTGGCATGGTGACCGAGAGTGGCTGGGTTTGGCATCAGGGGAGTTCACCCTGGTTCAGGCTCTGCCACTAACTTGGGGTGATGCTATGAGCCGTGATAAGCTGCTTCGCCTTTGTATTAGTGCCCTACGTTGGCCCTACCAAAGTACCACAAGCTGAGGGGCTTAAAACAACAGAAAATTATTCTCTTCCAGTTTTGGATCCTAGAAATCTGAAAGCAAGGTGTCAACAGGGCCAGGCTCTTTGAAGGCTCCTCCCAGCTTCCAGTGGCTCTGGCAGTCCTTGGTGCTCCTGGCCTTGTAGCTTGTCACTCAGGTGTCTGCTCCATCATCACAAGGCCTTCTTCACTGTGTGTCTTCACATGGTGTGAGAGTTCATTTTGTTGTCTTGAGTAGGCCACTGGTGCCCAGATGAAACATCGTTTCTGGGTGTTTCTCTCTGTGGAGGTGTTTCTAGATGAGAATAATATTTGGATTGGTGGACACAAAATGGTTTGCTCTCCCCAGTGTGGGTGGGCATTGTCCAATCTGTTGAGAGCCTGGATAGAGTAAAAGGTGGAGGAGGGAGAAATCATCCCTTTTCCTGCCTCACTGATTGTTCCCAGACCTCTCGTCTGATCGTCTGCCCTGGAACTGGGATGTACATCATTGCTTCCCTGGGTCTCAAGCTTTTGGACACAGATTGAATTATGCCTCCAGCTTTCCTGGGTCTTCCGCTTGTATCTGCACGATTGTGGGATTTCTGAGCCTCATAATCATGTAAGCTAATTCCTCACAATACATATATATATCCTCACCTGACTCCTAAGGTGGAAGGGACAAATATCCTTTCAGGGCTGTAGAAAATAAGTAGCTAATACCATCAGCTCTTTACCAGAACTCATTCCCGATAAGGTTTACTTAGTAGCTGATGGGAAAGATGGGCCTTAGGAAATCCCTGCTCCTTTAAATCCAGCAAGTCTCGCGATTATTGGGGAAATGGCCAAACATGCCACTTGACAGGCATATTGGCTGTTTATGCATCTTACTGGAATCTTCAAAATTACTGAAAGCAGAAAAGTACACAAGTAAAAATGTTTCCAGTATAGCAAATCAATAAAAGCTCTCTTTAAAATAGCTTTATAATGTGCACATTGAATGCTCTTACGGGAGTGCAGGAGCTCATGATCTGAATGTATGCTGCTACGGCTCCTAGCCTCCAAAGGTGATGGTATTAAGAAGTGGGGGGTGCTTAAGTCATGAGGGTAGAACCCTCATGAATGGGGTTAGTGTCTTTATAAAAGGGGTCCAGAGAGCTCCCTAGCCCCTTCCATCATGTGAGGACACAGTGAGAAGGCGCCAGCCAGCAATGAACCAGAAACGTGACTGGGCTGGTGCCTTGAGCTTGGACTTTCCAGCCTCCAAGATTGTGAGAAATAAATTTCTGTTGTTTATAAACCACCTTGTCTATGGTATTTTGTGAGCACCCCGAATCGGCTTCAGTTACCCCAGTACTTCAGAAGATGACCTTATTTGAAAACAGGGTAATTGCAGATGTAATTAGTTTAGTTAAGATGGGCCCTAATCCAGTATGACTGGTGTCCTTGTGAAAAGGAAATTTGGACACAGAAACAGATACACATAGAGAGGAAGATGATGTGAAGACGCAAGGAGAAGACAGTCATCTACAAGCCAAGGAGAGAGGCCTGGAATGGGACCACCCCTCACAGGCCTCAGAAGGCACCAAACTCGCTGATACCTTGATTTTGAACTTCTGGCCTTCAGAATTGTGAGAAAACAAATTCCTGTTGTTAAGCCATTCAGTCTGTGGTACTTGGTTACAATAACCCTAGCAAACTAATACACATACTTTCTGGGTATTTCTTCCTGCCAGTCCCCAAACCTGAGTGGGGGATGAGGAAGCCGCCAAATGTTTAAAATGGTCAGAACTGACCCATCTCCTGAAACTTCTGTACCGTTTCCTTGGTGGCACCTTCAGTATTGTTCTTTTCCAAGAACTGGCTTTGTTAAGACTTCAGCAGCAGATGGAATAGCAGTCCTCTCTCTCGACCTTTGCTGTTTTTACAACCAGCCCAGTTTCCAGAGTTACATTTAAGACACAGCCAACACTGAAAGCGCTTGCTAGACATTCAACCCCTCAGAGTTCAGCCTTGGGTGATTCCTGCGTCCTTGAGGAAAATTAATAGGTGAGATCCAATTCCGTCCAGGGCCTCCGGCTCAGGGTTGCAGCGAGAGCACTACTGAAGCAGGTGAGCTTGTAAAGGCAATTTCCACAGCTGTGAGAGGCCTGTCAAAACCAGAAAGAGCTTGTTCCCCATTAAACCAGTGCTGGCTCTTCTACAGAAGTGAAAAGGGCAAAGAAAATTTAATTTGTTAATTAATAGTCTCAATATGTATTTTTTCCTTTTCAGCCGGTACAGGCTACTCTGTCGTCTTTGAAGATGTTAGATGTGGGCAAGTGGCCAATTTTCTCCCTTTGTTCTGAGGAAGAACTGCAGTTAATTCGTCAGGCTTGTGTCTTTGGCAGTGCTGGCAATGAAGTTTTATATACTACAGTAAATGATGAGGTAATTTTGGAGAAAAAATTCAGCCACACCTATTTTCAGTAATGGATTTGCTAAACTGAAGACCTTTGGGGGAACTAAGGAATTAAGGTAAAAAAAAAAAAAAAGGCACAGAGAGTAGATTCTTCTTTGTTATTATATAATGAAGCAGTTTTGTTTGAGGAGGACTATGCCTATTTGAATGTAATTATAGGTTTGTCAGAAATAGAACTGCTTGAACTAACAGTGGTTTTCCCCACAGATTTTTGTGCTTGGCACAAACTGCTGTGGCTGTTTGGGATTAGGTGATGTCCAGAGCACCATCGAACCTCGGAGACTGGATTCTTTAAGTGGCAAAAAAATAGCCTGCCTCAGCTATGGGAGTGGTCCACACATTGTGCTTGCCACAACAGGTAACCTAACAACATGGTGTAGACTTTTTTAGCTATCGCTTTGTTTGTCGAGAAACAAGACTAGGACCGCCCTTAAATTGAGCACATACTTTTTGATTGGGAAAGAGTTTTGGGCTCTGCCCTGTGCACTGGACTATACTTTATACAACATGAAATATGAACATATCTGAATATCAGAGTAAGGTAATGGAGCACATGGAATCTAGCAATTATTGGCACTTTCGATGTAAGAATGGCAATGCTTTAAGCCTATTGTGTTTATACTTTATAAGTTAATTATTTTGCATTAGAATGCTGAACTCACTCTGGACTTTCTGAATTTGAGATTCCTGATCTAAAAGCCAGATTCCAGGATCCCCTCTAACTGTTAGAATTCTGTGATTCTTACGTCAAACAGATGGATGTAGTTGGTATTAGTAATACAAGGAATTAAATATTCTCATGGCTATTTCATGAATTCAGAATAGTAAGACATTATTCAAACATATTGTAGAGTTTTTCTTAAGCTGGATATTCATGTTATTAGTATTCTTTAAACTGAAAGTAAATTTTATATTCTCTTGTATATTTATTTCACGTTTGAAAAAAGAAGTTTTAGGGATATTTTTGGTTGCCAGTAGGCTAGATCATTCAGACCACTTCTTCACTACAAACAACTGAAATTACTAGGTAAAACATTACAAAGTTTTTTTCATAAAGGCACCAAAGCACTGACAAGGCAGAAAGGAATTATCAGACCAGATGTGGGAGAGAGTGTGAACTAAGAAGTTAGAGTGGAACTTGAAGCTAATTTTGCCTTAAAGACATCTGCCTATCCACTCAAAAGGAATTGTGGTCTAATGTACTCATGAGGTGAAGGGACCATAGGTCAAAGACCTCACACATTAGGCTGGGACCACAAAGGGCCACACTCGGGGCAAGGATGAGCCAGTTCTTTTATCGCTATGGGACTGAAGAATTCCTTGGCTCTGAACAAATCAGGAAGAAAAAAAAGAAAGAAAACCTCTCCCCGAGAGGTTTAACAAAGAATTTATATTCAATTCACATCAGACTGGGTGGTCCAAGACATCTCAAGCCTTGAATTTTATTAAAGAGGGACTTTTAAGTACCTTTAAGAAGTTAACGTATATCCTTTCTTTAGGAAGGCACCTTCATTCTGGGCCTAAGGGTGTATGGTGTCACTGAAAAAATAAGTTTCCAATGGCAATTAGAAGCATGCAGTCAAAGATAACCAGGTACCTAAGGAAACAGGCACCACCAATGAGAACCAGTGAAAAAGAGCAAAAACTGACCGCTAAATATCAGATAATAAAATTATCAGACACTGATTATAGATAGCTATATTTATTGTGTTTGAAGAAATAAAAAGTGAGCTTGAGGATTCCTGTGGAGATCATAGAATATTTGAAAAAGAACCAAATATACAATATAATTATCAAAATGAAACACTCAGTGGACAAGTTTTATAGTGGTTTAGACACAGCAACATATAAAATTAATGAACTGGAAGACAGATCACAAGAAAACTGGAATGTAGCACAAAGAGACAATATGGCAGAAAATACAGATGAAATGAGTGTACTGTATTAATTCATTTATTTAAAGTTCAAAAACAGGACAAACTAAATTCTATTATTCAGGTTTATATGTGGGGGGAAATGCTTTTGTGGTGATCAGTGGTTATATTTCTTGACCTGAGTGTGTGTGCTTTATAACTATAAAACTGCATATACTGAGGGTGCCGAAAAAAATATATACAAGTGGACACTTTGGTCAATGTTGCTCAAGCAGTAGTTTGCTATAATCAGAAGTGTCTGGACCCTGGTGGTAACCACTTTGAGCACTTCTTGTAATTGCAGAAGTCAAACGTGACTTGTATTCATCTTTTGGTATTGGTATATATTGAGTATTACAATTTTAATACAGTTTTCTTTTCTTAAAATGTGTATAAATTTTTTGTCACCCTCTATATTTTATGAAATTTTATACAAGTAGATTATACTTTCCAAAAGTATTTTTTTATAGAATGAGTTTGGTGGAATAGGGAAGTTGATTAACTTTTTCACCTTAATTTTTAGTATTCATTTGTAGAAGTGTATATTTTCATATAATGAAGTAGATATTCTGAAGGTTGGTTATGTTTATTTTTATTTTCAGAAGGAGAAGTCTTTACCTGGGGTCATAATGCTTACAGCCAGCTGGGCAATGGGACAACTAATCATGGTTTAGTGCCCTGTCATATCTCTACTAATTTGTCAAACAAACAAGTGATTGAAGTTGCCTGTGGGTCTTACCATTCTTTGGTGCTAACATCTGATGGAGAGGTGAGCACAGTCAGCATAAATCTCATTGATTTTGTCAGTAAGATTATATAGATTCTGATAGCAGTCCTAGAAATATGATCATTTGATTAAAGTAACTACCTTCCTCAAAGTCAATCTTATTCTTGTTAGCACGTCATAGTCATGATGTTTCTATTATGAAGTTTACCTTTATGTAGTAAAGATTTCTATTACTGCAAAATTTAGAAGGATGTATTGTTCTTTCTATATTGCTATACCCAAGGGGGTTATTTGCAAAAAGAAAAACTCCCCCAATGCTGGAAAATATGGCTGAGGCAAAGTAGATATTCTTCTGAGTATTATGTGATACTTGATAATAATCATTGCCTTTTGTGTATGTAACACTAATAACCTAACTTTATAAATGAATACATTTTGTAAGAATGAATTTTACAAAAGCTTCTCTGCCTGAGTTGTGAAAGTTTATGGATATCAGTCACTTTGAGAGTGAAGCCTTAAGTGCATGTTAAGGTCCAGTTGAGACTCTGTGAAGTATACTGTGTTTCATTAAATGATCCTTTTTTCAAATAGGTGTTTGCCTGGGGTTATAATAACTCTGGGCAGGTAGGATCTGGATCTACAGCTAACCAGCCAATACCTCGAAGAGTCACTGGCTGCTTACAGAATAAAGTAGTTGTGAACATAGCGTGTGGGCAGATGTGCTCAGTGGCGGTGGTGGACACAGGGGAGGTAAGATTATTTCATATATTGTTTAAGAAAACCTGTTTGCCTTGTTGGTGTCATACCAACATGGTGTGTTTCTCACAACACAGAATTTGATTGCTTCTCGTCTTTTGTGGGCATTGAGTCTGTCATTTCCTCTCAGGTCTATGTCTGGGGTTACAATGGAAACGGGCAGCTCGGACTTGGCAGTAGTGGCAACCAGTCAACCCCCTGTAGAATAGCAGCTTTGCAAGGCATTCGTGTCCAGCGGGTACGTCTACTCTTTGCGTGGGCCTATTTTTTTTTTTAAGTCTTCAGTGGCAAAATTACCAATGTATTAAAAACAGCTTTCTTAGCAGGATGAAAAGTTTTACTGCTTGGATGTCTTCACTGAAGTAAAGGTTTAAGCTCTATTTCCCTGAATTAAGTTATAGAGGTTCATCAGAAAATTTATATTTCTAGGGCATTCTCATACACAGCGGTGTATTATGTCACTAAAGGGCTCATGTCTACCTTACTGTAGTTTTGCCACATGTGGGGCTGCAGCTCATTTTAGAGGGTTACTGGTTAACTTAATGCTTGCCTGTCTGGGCAGGCTGCTCTTCCCTGTTTTTCTCATTTTTGATTCTTAACCTATCTTGTGAAAACATGTTTCCTTCTATTTGCAGGCCTGAATGGATTTGGTTTTTGTCTTTCAGGTTGCCTGTGGCTACGCACACACATTAGTATTAACAGATGAAGGCCAAGTGTATGTGTGGGGTGCAAATTCTTATGGCCAGTTGGGCATTGGCAATAAAAGTAACCTGTCCTATCCTACTCCTGTCGCTGTGGAAAAGGACAGGTAATATGTGCATTTTCAAAATAACTTCAATGTTCTGTAGTGATTAAACAAATCTTAGCCATAATATACAATTGTAGGGAATTTACTGCTAGTTCTAGAATATTCTTTAACAAGAGCATTCATTCCTTTTTAAAACTGACTTTTTGAATTGTTAGGGAGTTTGACTGTGTGTTAAGTATTCCATTTTCCCTGAGCCGTAGTTCATCTATACCTCCCATAGCTGCTCTATATAAACAATGACTAACTCTCCAACAGCTATTCTACATTGTTCTTCTCCTTCACAAATCACCTTTTCCCCATCCTCATGTTCTGTTTTACATTCTTAAGAGGAAGTTGATAACATGTGAGGTCTATGTGCTGTGGTTTAGGAAGATAAAAATACCTCAAATGTGGTATAAAGCCATTCATTCAGCTACTTACAGAATTTGCCCGTTGAAAAGGGTAGGGAATCTCATTACTTCCAACTCCCAAGCTATCACTACCAGAAAGAGTAAAATGGTTAGAAGCGTGACTAGTTTTGTGCACTTGTTTGCAAGGGTGTGTTAAGTAACTGGCATATGCACATTTTCCCACCCAATTTATCCTATTATTTTTGAAGACCCTTTGAATTTCTATGGCCATATCAACTTTCCACTCTTTATTTCTTGACACAGTAGTATGGAACAAAACATTTCATTCTGGATTGTAATCATTGTAGAAATTAATACTGCTATTTTTTACTTTACCTATTAATTTTTGTTAAATCTGATTTAAAAATCAATATATAGATAAATTATCTTGCATTTGTATGCAAATCGCTTGTATTTCTCTTAGAATGAAAATGAAGAACCAAATTGTCATTTTCAACCCCCCTTGATTTTCATTTGAGTATTATAAACTGGCTAATTTTATTTAACCTATGTTAAATAGGTTTTAAAAAATTGTTTTGATTTTTTTCCCCCCAAAATCTTAGAATAAGACCTGGACTCCTTAAGAATTGGGGAGGAGGAGAGAGAATGGAGGTGTAGAATTGGTGGGCTTGCACTAAGTGCCTACAGCTATGTCATTTGCATTTCTTTTTAAAGGTAGGTCAGAGCTACTCAGTGACAAGAGAAGGGATAGTTCTGAGACTTTGAGTAATCTCACAAATACCTCAGGCCAGCAAATCCAGCAAATTTAGTATTTAGACAAAACAAAGAAGTGTTAAAAGACTGAATCAAGGTAACATACATGGAAATAACAACAACATATTTGTATGGCACTTTACCATTTTCTGGTGCTGCTACACATAACTCATCTGTCCCTGGACTTACCGAATCTGCTGCCATCTGGCCACCAGCTACCTGACCCTTTGCGCTGCTGGCCTGATAGTCCCAGAACGAGCTGCCAACGACTTCTGACTGGTCA
This sequence comes from Rhinolophus sinicus, assembly GCF_036562045.2. Taxonomy (NCBI): domain Eukaryota; kingdom Metazoa; phylum Chordata; class Mammalia; order Chiroptera; family Rhinolophidae; genus Rhinolophus; species Rhinolophus sinicus. The sequence continues at coordinate 88,339,994 of NC_133754.1, forward strand.
CGCAGTGACAGATGGCTTGTAAGGCAGGTTGGTGGGAGAAAGAAACAGGCAGAGAAGCAGGGCATGGAAGTTACGTGAGCGCCAAGTTCCTTACCTGGTACTTGAGAGTTACCTTTTGCTTTTCCATCTTTTAAAAAATCTTTACAATTTGTTTAAAAAACGCCTTACCTTTTTTCAATTTTTCAATTTAAATTTATTTTTTATTAAATTTGTTGAGGTGACATTGGTTAATAAAATTATATAGGTTTAAAGTGTACATTTCTATAATACATCATCTATATATGACATTGTGTGTTCACCACGCAGAGTCCGTTCTCCTTCCATCACCATGTATTTGATCCCCTTTACCCTGTTCACCCCTTCCGCTCCCACCCTCTGGTAACCACTAAACTGTTGTCTGTGTCTAAGATACTTTTTTGTTTGTTGCTTTCAGTTTATTTACCTTGTTTCATTTTTTGAAATTACAACTGTATAACAGGAAATAGCTACACACTTACACACTTGCTGTTGTCCACATAAACATAATTTTGTCTACAAATATCATGGATGATTGTTTTGAATGAGATATTCCTGCTTTGCTTAGATTTCCATGCTTGAATTTCAGGTGGTAATGTCTGAGCTTGCGGGATCTGTCACAGGAATCTTGCAAGGGAGGAATTTACGGTCTGCTGGGACTTGTTCTGTACCCACCAACCCTTTTCAATGACTGGAACTTTGCAACTATGTTATGACTTATCTCTCGGGAACTTACATCTGACTTTTTTGGAGCCCATTATAAGGAAGCTTGACTAGTTAGAAACAACAGGATTGAATTTAGGGTGGGGTGGATAGGTCTTAGTTACCTATTTACCCAGTGTAAAGTAAAAAATTTGTCTAATTGGATTCTTTGCTAAACAGCAAACGAAGGAAAACCTTTAAAAGTTTTTTCCCACCGAGGTCAGTTTATGATGAAGAATGCTAACACGTGCCAGCAATTTATGTTCACATAAAAGTAATTTTAATAATTAAAATGATTTTCTTCTCTCTAACCCAGTCATCGCCAATCTTTCTGAAGTTGTAATACTTTGATTCACTAGCATTTGTCTTTGTTCTTAAAGTTCCATAAAAACATATTTTAAGTTAAATTGGTTTAAAACCAACGTTGCCTTGAATTTTTGTGAATTTTGTGACTTGTGGAGGTAATTGGTAAGACCATGTTTCCCCGAAAAGAAGACCTAGCTGGACAATCAGCCCTAATGCATCTTTTGGAGCAAAAATTAATGTAAGACCCGGTCTTATTTTACTGTAAGACCCGGTCTTATTTTACTATAAGACCGTTTCTTAATATACTATAATATATAATATAATATAATATAATATAATATAATATAATATAATATAATATAATATAATATAATATAATATATAATACTGGGTCTTATATTAATTTTTGCTCCAAAAGACGCATTAGACTTGATTGTCTGGCTAGGTCTTATTTTCGGGGAAACATGGTATGTGAACCTCTTACAAAACCAGGATTGGGAATCATTGCTCTGGATCTTATTATCACTATTTTTTTTCCATTATTCTTTAACCTCACAAATTACCTTCTCTCCTTGTTTTGTTTTCTGTTCTTTCTCACTCTCTACTTTGTCATTTCTAGTACTTCACGGTCATTAAGCTGTATAGTTATAGATCCTCCCATTGAGGTGACACAAAACCTACTTATTATGAACATGAAGTGGTTTCCTTTTTCATTAATAACAGCTTAATAAAGTGTGAAATACTCCAGATATCTTGACAGTAAAAGTCAATTTATAGTCATCGCCTGTTTCATATAAGGCTGGCAAATCTGAACTTCAAAATTTGCCCCTTGGTATAAATCAGATATAGGAACATATGACCGTAGGCAGGGTGTCTGGGCCGTGGCTTCCTCCCGTGCCTAGACCTGAAGGTTCCCTCTAAATTCCCTCTACTCTTCCTCCTGTGGCAGCTGCTGCAGTCAGCCAGGCCTGTGCCCCACCCCTGACTTCCCATGTGGTGCTAGTGTTCCAGGTAAATGTCACGAGGCCAGGTGAAGGCCAGGTCCACAGCCTCCCCCTCCTAACCCTTTTGCTTTGTCTGGGCCAGCCAGCATTCCCGCCTCCTGTAATGGCAAAGGTGTCTCCCCTTTTCATGGAGGCTCATAAAAGGAGGCTCCATGGAAGCTTCATGGAGACATTTCAGAAGTAAATGTAGCAATTAAATTATTTTGATTTTCTGATGGTGATAGTTTAGCATAGATGGATGGACACTGTTGTATTCCAGTCAGTTAACATGTTTCATAGAAAATTATCAGGGAAAAGGGAGAGGATCTATCATTTTAAGTAGTCTCCCAAAGTATACAAAAGTTATTCAAAAAAACTTAAGTCTTTGCCAAGTAGGTCATTGTAGAAATGATTAAATATGATAAGAACAGAGCAATTAATTAATGTTTATCTAAACACTGTTGGGCTATTCTAACCTCTCCCCCTCTCAGAGAATACTAAATTTGCTTTATAATCTAATACTAAGATTGCTTTATAACTAAAGTGGTTAAAATGTAGAAGGCCTTTTTCTTTTGTTAGCTGCTCAGATATCTGTGTATTGAGCCCCCATCACGGCATCAGACGGCACTACGTCCCCCTCCCTCCACAATGCCAGGTGGGTGTTTTCTGAGACTTTCTCCAGGGCCATCTTTGATGCCTCTTCTTCCTGTCATTGATCTCAAAGGCCACCCGGATTCCTCCCTGGCACCATGGCGTGGACATGACATGTGCACACCTATCAGCCTTCCCCAGCTCACCCGCTAGGCTGTTCTGTCTCTCCCTTTCAATCTATCTTGCACACTGTTGCCAGAGTAATCTAAGAATGTCATGGCCCTGTTACAAAGCGGTTTCCCATTTGTCTATCACATCAGATCAATTTTAAACCCTTCAGCCTTGGACTTAAGACTGACACTTCTGTTGCTAGCAAACCTCATTGCTCTGTCCTCCCCAGAGTTGCCCATCTGTTCCAGGTAGGTCCTCTTAATAGTGTATCCTCTCCAGGCTTGCTGTTTCCACCCTCTGCCTGCACATTTATACAAGTATTTCTCCCTGCCTCATATGCTCTCCTCACCCAGACCTGTGCGGCCCAGCTGCATTCCCTTTTACTTTAAATACTCATGCTCCCGGAGGAGTCCCCTGGTGTTTTCCCTTACTCACCAGAGCAATTGTAGTCAGTGCTGTACATTATGATGGTATCTGGGAATTTTTGCAGTTTCACAGATACGTCACTTCTCTCTTCAGCTGAGTCGTGAGCTCCTCGGCAGGCTCCATAGTTCCTGCAGCAGCTGTTAAACACTTTTAGTCATGGGAAGAAATGTGTATTGTGCCAGATAGCTTATTTCATTTACTCTTCACCACAAGCCTATGAGATGATTGCTACCTTGTATTTTGCTCCCTTCACCTTACTTTTTTTTGAGATGACAAAATGGATACTTGGCCTCTACACACTGCTATCTGACTCCCAACTCATGTCCTGCCCATGACACCGAGCCATCTAAAATGAAGTGTGTTGCTACTCTCATATGTGGGGTAACATATGAGGGTAAATGCTAACAGTCAAAGCACTTTTCTTTGACTAGATGTATTGTTTCCTGCTCCCTTTTCTCTATTTGTTGAAAAGAATATGCTTTTTGAGAAGCCAAATAGTACTGACCATTTTCCCCCTGTGGGCAAGGTTCTTTTGTAAACAAAAGAGATTTAGAAATTAAGATATTTGAGCCACTTGACTGACTTAACCATGCATATCGGAAAGGCCTTACTAATCTGAATTGATCATTAGAAATATATAGTCTCTACATAAGGGCAGCTTTGGCACTTAAAATGCTGAGTAGAAGTAATAGTATTAAGAAAACTCTATTAGATAGGCTACCATTTGTACACCAGACATCGTGCTTGGAGCTTAGCATTTTCTCGTTTAATTCTCACATACTGGGCCTTACAATGTGATGAAAGTGAGACTCCTAGAGCCCCAGGGCCATTCCCACAGTTACACAGCCTAGTGGTAGAGCTAGGGATTCCAACCTAGATCCAACATCCAGTCTCTCAACTCTGAGACATCATAGCCTCTTTTCCTCCAGTACTCTTGGGTTGTTTTCAGGAGCTGACAGCAATCCTGTAATAAATCAGTGAGATTACTTGGGTTGCACATGAAAACAATGTCCCAGCCTTCTGAGGCAAGCTGCCATAGCAATCTGCCAAGTTGTACGATGACCATCCTTCTTCCTTGATTGGGAAACATCTAGTTAAAGCACACAGTGGAGAAACATCTCCACCCTGCAGTTGCTAGCCTTGGTCAATGGGTCTTACCCAACCCTCAGTTGCTCGGTTTTGTTGAGTCTTTCCCAATAAGTTAATAAAATGATATACAAATTGTATTTAGTAAGACACTGTACTGGGTGCTTAGGGAGAGAGAAATAAGCTAGTGATTTAGCCTTCCAGGAAATTGTAATCTAACTTAATAGGCTTACATATACACCTGAAAAGATAACAAGGCCAGGCTAGAGTGGTGTGGACAGGAAGTACTGTACTGTAAGAACTCAGGTGAGCAAGAGACCTCTTACCTTGGGGCTGTTTGAACTGAGCTTAAAAGGTGGGTAGGATTTTTAAGACAGGAAGAAAGGAAAGAACATTCCTGAATAAGGACTTTAACTGTGAATAAAGACATTGAAGGGCAGTAAGTACATCTGTTTGTTGGAATATAGGGTGTGTGGGCAAAAGTGATTTGAAAAAAGGCTGGACATAGGTGGAAGCCAAATTATAGAAGGCCTTCATGTCACATGTCTGGATTTTATTTTGTGGGAAGTCACTGAAGGTTTCAAGTACTGATGAGAATGGTGTTGCAAGAGAATGATTCACCTGCCAGCATTGTGCAATGTGGGTCAGAGGAGAGAGAACATCTAAGGCCAAGACCTAGGAGGCTGTTACATTGGTCCAGATGTGGGGTGTGTCTGACCTGGGGTGGTGGCAGATGGGAGAATTTACAAAGACTCTATGTTATTTGTCAACTGGATATTCTGAAGAAAGTGGTGAGGAGGGAGAAGAAGTCAAAGATGATTCTGAAATTCTGAGCCTGTCTGAGGATGCGTGTACCATTGCATGCTATGACAAAATCAAGATGGCACCTCACTTGGGGTAAAATAGTTTACTGTCTTCTTTGAATCTGTATGGCGTCTTATTCTTAGGGCAAAGTAATTATTTCCAAATCAACAAAATTAATGTTTTCCATTAGGAAGTGTTCTGAGAACTACCTCCCCAGCAATCATGAACTTATTGCACTCAGGTCTAACATATATTGATCCCAGAAAACTGCACTCTTGGGCTCCAGATGACACAGTCCAGTGAATTAGAACTACTGAATTTACTGTTTGCAGTGTGAGTTGGGGTGACCTGTAGCATGCTCCATGTAACCCTAATTGGTAAAGTTTTGATGAAAATATGTATTGAACCTGGGTCAAGATGGTTGAAGTCCTTATTATCTACTTTAGCAAGTTATGTTTTAAGAAAAAAAAATTATATCACCTTTTTTTCTTTTTGGTCTTTATGCTCTTAAATTGTACTTGAATTTCAAAACGGGATGGTACATACCTTTATAGGCCTATTGGTGAGAAGTGGTAACAAGATCTTCATGAGTTACAAGTGTGTTGAAGGATAGCTTCCATGTAAGTACCTGTATATTGCCTGAAAACTTAGGACGTTAGGTGTGTAAGTCTTGTTTTGTTTTTTAAATCAATTAAACCTAAGGGAAGGAGAGATCAGTTGTTTCTTTCCCTGTTTATTGTGTTGACTTGGTGTTTGTGAATTTAGAATTATAGAGATTGCAGCATGCCACTCTGCCCACACCTCTGCCGCCAAGACCCAGGGGGGCCACGTGTACATGTGGGGCCAGTGCCGGGGCCAGTCGGTGGTCCTGCCTCACCTCACCCACTTCTCCTGCACGGATGACGTGTTTGCCTGCTTCGCCACTCCCGCTGTCTCCTGGCGCCTCCTGTCTGTAGGTGAGCTGATCACTGTCCAATCGGGTGATGGCTTGAAAACAGGAAGAGAATGCTGGCGCTCTTATTTTGACAGGAAGGACTTTGTTAAGTGCAGTGTCATATGATTTGTTTCCCGCTATTGAGCTCCTGTGAAACAGAACTAGTTTGATTAATTTTTCTTAAAAGTGTCAGCCACCAACATTACGGTACATACTAAATTAAAAGTATTTTTATTTGACTCCTTTTTAATTTGACTGGGAAACCATATCTTTTCTTTTTAGCTACTATATTTACTCAAACATTCAAAAATTTCAATTAGTGAGGTGGTTTTGGACTTTTTAGTTGTTTTGGTAGATTTACAAGCAGATGTGTGTGAGGTTCTAATCCTTGATGATAGAGATGTGCAACTGTATTTAGGGCAAAAAAAGCATTGCTCAGTCAGTCAGTTATTTTGGAAAATTGGTATTTTCATGAGTGTCAACAGAGCAATGCTATACTGTAGCCTGCATTTTCATTATGTCTGTAGTCAATTCTATGGTGTTGTTATTCTCTTAGAGCCTGACGACCACCTCACAGTGGCTGAGTCACTGAAAAGGGAATTTGACAACCCCAACACCGCAGACCTGAAATTTCTGGTGGATGGAAAGTATATTTATGCACATAAAGTCCTCCTCAAAATTAGGTAAGGAATCATTTATTTTGAGAATTGAAATAAATACATTTATTATTTGCCAATCCAAGGAACTATGCTAGGCACTTCAGTAATTATGAAAAAAATGTAAGGCAGTTTTTGCTCTTATGAGCTTATAATGCAGCCGGGGAAAATACATTATACATGAAACAAGAAATAAGAGAGGCTGGATGCAGTGAGTGCCGGGGGTGTGGTTCAGGGCCTAAGTACCGTAGGCTTCCTGAGAGGAAGACAAATGGTCTGCCCCCCTTGGCCTCAGAGAGCAGCCAGTTGCCACTGGGTGAGTGTGTCGTGTGCTTCTGGCACTGCAGGAACTGCTTCGACACAAGCCACAGCCCCCTAGCTAGGAGCTGGGCCCAGCCCATCAGCGTCACTCCCCTCAGTCAGCTTTGTGATGCTGAACTTATAGATGCTTGAAAAAAGGGAAGAGGAGGCTTTTCCAGAGCAACAAGGTCTCGGGTAAAGCGAACCCAGATTTTTAAGGAATCAGATTCATTGATGTATACTTTTTGAGGAATGAGCTACATACATTTAAAGTGTGCATTTCAGGAGCTTTGACATATGAGTACATGTGAAAGCATTGCCCCAAATCAAGATATGGTATGTTTCTGTCACCCCTCAAAGATCCCTCATACCCCAGCCCTGGGGCCAGCACTGATCTTTCTGTCACTATGGATTAGGTAGCATTTTCTAGAAGTTTATACAAATAGGATTATACAGTATATCCTATTCTGTGCCTGGCTTCTTTTAACATATGATTTTGAAAATCATCACATTGTTGTATAACACATATTTAAATCCTACTGCAACGAACGCTCTATAGCATTTTAGTCTACAAACGCTGTTATATTCTGAGGTTAGGGTTTCAGCATATGAGGAATTGGGGGACACGTAATTCAACCCATAAGAGGAAGTGAAGAAGAAACAAAATTACTCAGAGGTTATAAAAATAAACTCACATGGTTTCCATAAATGCTGCTCGATGGACGTGGCATGGGCACTATGCCAGGGAGGAGGCAGTTTCCACCTGGCGTGGCCACAGGGGCAGGTCCAGCACAACAGGGGAGCACGTGCAGCCTTGTTGCAGGTCTAGCACAACAGGGGAGCATTTGCAGCCTTGTTGAGTTAATGGTCGTTTGGAAACTGGCCAGCACAGGAAGCGAGGGGTGAGGGCAAAGACACGAAGGTGTGAAGCTTGGAGAGAGTCACGTGTGGTGCTGCTCTTTCTCTTTCTCCGTCAGCTTTTCCCCCTTTGAGCCCCACAGGACATGCTCCCTGCAGTCGTCTGCTCTTGCCCAGAACTTAGGACCTGACATGCTTTTCTTCCTTCAGGTGTGAACATTTTCGTTCTTCGTTGGAAGACAGTGAGGATGATATTGTAGAAATGAGTGAATTTTCATATCCTGTTTACCGAGCCTTCCTGGAATACCTGTACACAGACAGCATCAGCCTTCCCCCTGAGGAGGCAGTAGGTAATTGCCACCGGACTTGACCAAGAGCTTAGCAAAATGCTGGGTGACTTGGCAAAGGTGGTTTCTGTCGCACCTAAATGAAAGTCTCTGTGCGAGCATCACAGAAGGAGTTCTCTTTTTGTGTTGAACCCAAACTCTTTCCCCTTGTTACTACTTCACACAGAGGTTGACTGGCTAGATCAAATAAGAGATAGATGACTTATCAAACCATCACCACTGTGGAGCGGGTGCCATTCTTCCCTAATTACTGTATGTAAATATTGTGCATAACGTTTAGCTAGCACCCGGCTGCCCTGAAGATGCCTGCATTACAAAAAAGATAAAATGCACATCATAAAAAGCCCTGCTGGTCTCCATAACTGTGAATTTCCCTTCCAGATTGCTTTGGGATACATCACTGTGGTCTGGTGCATCCTGTCTGGAAAGGAGTGAGGGGCGTTCCTGGCACCTCAGGCTAACTGACAATAAAAGAGCAACACGGGGTGGGGGTGGGGTGGGGGGGGAGTCCAATGGGCGCAGAGTAAAAAACACACTAAGTTTCAGGTTACAGCTGTCAGCAATATTGTTGGCCAGTGGTACAGAGAAATTCGGGAACTACTTCTACAAGGCACTAAAAGAAGGGTTCGACCCCCCAATTTTTAAATTAAACACTCATTTTACATGTATAAACCAATAACACTTTTTCCCAGATCAGTATTTCATTTTACTCAGGTAAACAGAGGACTGATTTCTGAAGCTTTATAGCCTTCCTTCCTTCCTTCCTTCCTTCCTTCCTTCCTTCCTTCCTTCCTTCCTTCCTCCCTCCCTCCCTCCTTCCCTCCCTCCCTCCCCCCCTCCCTCCCTCCCTTCAATGTATTACATTCATACATGCCCTCGGTGAGCTGCAGCTCCTCTCCGTGTCTGAGGAGACAGACGGAGGCCCTGCCCCTGTGGAGCTTGTATTCAGATGAGGGAGACCAGCCCTAAACAAATAAATACAGGCCTTCAGTTGGGAGGGTGAAGGGAGGCCTCCATCAGGAGGTACACTGAGCAGAGACCTGGGGGAGGCGTGAGGGAGCGAGCCACGCAGATACCCGAGGAAGAGCGCTCTAAGTGAGGAAACAGTAGGTGCAAAGGTCAGACAGGAATATGTTTAGCAGGTGGAGGAAGACGAAGGGGGCCAGGGTGGTTGGGGTGGACTGAGCGAGGCTGATCGTCTAGGAACTGAGGTCAGACAGAGCTGGGCAAGAGTGCGCATAACCTCGGAAGCCATGGTGAAGAGCTTGCGTTTTATTCTTGGTGTGATGGAAAGCCTTGCAAGGTTCTGAGCATAGGGATTGTGTTCTGTAGGATTTGCTGTGACTCTAAGAGTAAAATGAAAAGAAAAAAGTGGCTTAAACAAGATCGTTTGTTTCTGTCTCTCAGGGTTACAGTACAGGGCATTCGTACATGTGGCCCGTTCCTAGGATCCAAGACTGCATCTGCATTATGGGCAGGAGAGAGGAAGGGACAGTGACACGGGGGCCTTAAGGAAGGGTCCTGGAAGTTCCACTTATTTCAGACCATAGACCAGAGCTGACTGAGGCCATCACCGAACTGCCTAGGAGAGAAGCTGGGTAAAAAACACACTAAGAAGCCATCTCCAGATGGCCAGGACTCAGCTAAATATTCTATGATTTTGGAAGAAAGGGAGCGCGAGTGTTTGTGTGTCGTGGGGAAGCAACAAGCAGCTTCTACCACAGGAGAGATGGGATTTGTTTTGAAAAGATGAGTAGTTATAATGGTTCAGGTGTGAGATGACGGTACCCTGGTTAGTGTGGTGCAGCAGTGGTGGTGGTGAAAAGAGATCAGATTCTGGGTATATTTTAAAGATGGAGCTAATGGGTTTTGCTGAGGGATGGGATGTGGGTTGGAGGGAAAGAGAAGGATGACTGCTCTGACGTACTTGGCCTGAGTGGCTGGGTTAACGGAAGTATCAGTCAGTAAGATGAGGAAGGTGGAGAGGTGTTGCTCTTGAGTTTGACAAGTCAAAGGAGCTTGAGCTGCTCTATGAGACCCCCAGTGGCAGTTATTTGGTAGGCCCACCCCAACATTTGCAGGGCCCTGGGCAAGAGTCCAGATGAAGGGCCACGTACCATGTCTAAAAGCTTATTTATGTGTCAAGCTAACAAACTTCAGATAAAATACGTTTAGTCCTCGTACCTTGAGAACTATACCTTCATTGAGAACTGAAAGGCCACGTTGGAGTTTTAGTTGGAATTTAGTTATAGGACTCCTGGGAGTTGTGCACTGGCGCACAGTGGCCCCGGGGTGGGTGTGGGTGGGGGGACGACAGGCCTCTGGCGCCAGCTGCAGCCTGCCGCCTTTCTTCTCCCACCACCAGCTGCATCCTGCCTCACAAGGGCTATGTGGGCACCCCGGCCTGCACATCCAAGCTCTATCCACTCCACCCCGGGCCACCCTTGGGACTGGGGGTCTGCACTTGGGTAGTATGGTTTGGAGGGAAGGAAATACCCACACGTGCCCTCAGGGCTAATTAGGCAGAGAATCCCAGGATCCCACATCCCCAAAGTGTGGTCTAAGAGTGAGTGGGTGCATGGCTCCTTGGCCACACTTTTGGTGAGGGGTGTGCCTGGAGGAGGCACAGAGCAGGGACTTGGGGCAGGGTCCTCCCTCAGGGCATTTCTTGTGGTACATGCAGATGTGAGTCTCAGCTTGGGAGGTATAGGGCCACTGATGAGATTTTGGGAGTTGAGAACTGACCAAAAGCAATCGCGCCTTTCACAACTCTCAAGATTTCAGCATCCTCCAATGGGCCATAGGTCTTTCTTCCATAACTTTGATAATGTTTATCATGTTACAGTGAAAGTAAGTTTCCAACCAAATTCTTCCACGTGTGCAAAACTTAGCAGCAGACAGATACAAAGAGTTAATGTTGTAAGACTGATGAAATCCCTGTCTGTCCATTAGGCCCTCAGTGAAGTAGCTTGCATGAAAGGTTAGCTTGAAGTGGATGTGACGATATTCTAGCAGCAAGATTCAGCTGATCTTTTGGTCAGGTGGCAACCTAGACCTGGATGCAGACCTAGCGAGTATACTTCTCCAAAGGTGTAGGGCTGCTGAGCTCATGGTGCTTGCACCCCATTCATGCGAGGGCATAAGGACCTTCACAGTATTTCTAGCCAAGCCACATATCCCTAAGATCACTCAGTTCACCAATGACAAAGTATTTCAAGCACTCTTTAATGAGAATCTGAAGCTCCCGAAGGGTCTTTCAAATGCCAACTGACCGTTCCTGATTAGAGCACTTCAGTGCCCCTTGAGGTAGATTAAAATGAACTCACATATGTATATCCCTCTATGTCGAATTATTTGAAAGTAGATGACAGATAATGTAACAGGAATCATCAGCATTTATAGGTGGTATTTAAATCATGGGGCTGGAATCACTTAGGGAAGTAAGTGAAGTAAGAATCTGAGGATTGAACGCTGCGGGACTCAAATATTTGGAAGTCAGGAAAAGGGGTCCAGCCAGGAAACTGAAGAGTAATTAAGGAGAAGAAAAACACTGTAAACAAGTAACAAAACATTTCGTCAACACACGGAATTCTGTGTCAGTCTTGAGGAAGATGAAACTGGAGAACAGCCCCTTGGACTTGTCCCTATGGAAGCCATGAGTGACAATCACAGGTGTGATGTCAGAGTGGAAGGGGTGGGGTTCTGCCTGAGGTGAGAAAGTGGAGGCAGCGAGTAGGGATGACTCTCCCCTGGAGGTCTGCTGTAGAGAGGAGCAGAGAAATGGGGTAGGGTGATGGGATACAAATGTGTGCACGAAGGCTTTTCTTTTTTAAAACAATGAGCACTGTTGTGGCACGTGCGTATGCTGGTGGAGATGACCAGGCAGCAGATATTGGTAATGCGGGTGGACGGATAATTAGAGCGGCATTTCTAGGAAGTATATTAAAGCCATTTTCACTGTGCTCCTATTTTTCCACAGCTCCTTTTTTGTGTGTTGTATTTGTTCAGTTCAGCTCCATTCCTAGGTAGTCACCTGCTCAGAGTGTAAGTCAGCACAAGTCTGTTTTACACAGCCTTTCCCAAGGATTATATTCAAAAGAACATCAAAATCATCTGTGAAGGGGTGCATGAGTTTAAATCAGGATGCTTGAAATCACTCTCCCTAATAAACATGTCTTTCCACAAGGGTTGCTAGACTTGGCTACATTTTATAGAGAAAATCGTTTGAAAAAGCTCTGCCAACAAACTATCAAGCAAGGAATCTGTGAGGAAAATGCCATTGCTCTGCTCTCTGCTGCTGTGAAGTATGAAGCTCAGGTAAGAAAAGCATTTTGTCAACTCGCTGACCTAGAAAAAATAGATGTCTACTTCATATCTTAAATGAAACTAAAATCTAGGTAGATGAAAGACTTAATGTAAACAAATACAGTAAAGTATCAGAAAAAATATTAGTGAATATTTATGTAATATTACCTGGAAGGCAGAAACTATAAAGGAAAAAATTGATAGATTTGATGTCAAAATGATAAAAAAAACATTTATACACCAAAAAATGCCACCTGGAAAATTAGAAAATAAACAGTACACTCGGAAAATGTTTGCAACATATAATGATGCAAGCTTGGTGTAGTTAACGTATAGTTCTTAAAAAACAAAAAGAAAATATGAGGAATTTGAAAAAAATGAACGAAATAGATTTATGAAAAAATGAAAGCAAGGTATAATTTTTCATCTGTCATACCAGGGAATATATTTTTAGAAATAATACAGGCTCAGAACAGTGAATGTTCTTCTAAACTGCTGACAAAAGTGCAAATTGGTACAGTCATTATGGGGTGCAATTTGATATAATATGTATTAAAAGCTTTAATGATGTAATCCTTTAAGAAATTCACTTACAGGAGTTTGTCTGAAGGAAGTAATTATGGATTGAGGCAAAGATTAACTTCAGAGATGTTTACTGCAGCATTGTTTATAATTTTGAAAAATTAGAAAAAGTCAACATGAACAGTAGAGGATTGTTTAAACTATACAATGTTAATACTATGATATTGTGCATCTAATATTAACTGAAAAACTCTGTTATTTTTTTTTTAAGTATAAATAGCTGAATTAAAGACTGAAATTCATGATCTAAATAGAAAAACCTGAAAAATATAGTAAATAGTTATCTTTGAATTGTGCAATTATGGATGATTTTCATTTCCTTATCTTTGCTTGTTTTTCCTGAACTTTCTACAGTCACCATGTATTGTTTTGATAATAAAGAAAGGAAAGAAAACCTGTCTTGGAGCTAAATCTTTAGGAAACAGGCTATATTTCTTAGAGTCGATTTCCTTTTGGTATAAGGATATCCTCTCCTTTGGTTAAAAAAACAGGGACATTTTAGCGGAAAAAAGGTTATAACTTCTTTTCTGCTTATATAAATAATATGCTTATTAAAGAACACTTGGAAAATACAAAAAGTATGAGGAAGGAAATGACTCATCAACCAGAGAACATAACATTTTCACACAGCTCCTGATTTTTGACTAGCTTATCTCTAAGTGCTAGATTTTTTTTTTTAACGTAACATTTAAAATAATCTTACCCACTTTGAAACACAGTCATTTAAAAGCATAGTGAATGCTTGTCTTTCATTGTGGTAATGCTACATTGGGCACATGCAAAATGCTTTTTGGCCAAAATCAATGTGCTTTTTCTAGTTTGTTAAAGTCATGTGATAATACTGGACTCTGGTGGGCTACCTCAGATGACAAGATAGTGGGTGTATAGTGTTTCCATCTGAACTAGACGTAATTTCCAAGACTTTTTCATATTCCCTATTTATGTGAATTATTTGTATTGTTACCTTCCAGCCCTGTTTTCTAGGAAGTAAGTGCCTGGAGGAATGGAAGGACTTTGCTTTGCTCATAAGTGAATCCCTAGTGCCTAGGAAAGTGCCTGACACATAGTAGGAGCTCGTTAAATGTTTTTTAATGAATGTTCAACTTTGCCTGTAAAGACACTGTATTTTACTACAGCCTATTTAACTAATTGTTGCACCCTAAATTAGTATAATAGATTATAAGTAAAATAGGCCATATGTATACTTAAAATACAAGTTTTTATAAATAAAGGTATATTTGCTTTGGCTAGTCTTTTTACTTGCTGATTCTAATCATGTAATGGGCTTTTTCAGCAAGTTATTATCCCTCATGCTAGACTCTAATTAATCTGAGGCAGGATTATTCAAAGCACAGTTCATATCTCTTTTAATCATTAAAAGAACCTGTTAAAATATAGGCATTATTATTGGTCTCAATTTACAAATGAGGAAACTGCAGGTTGGAGAAATTAAGTAAATGCTTAGTAAAGTAGTAAATTGCAAAGCTGGTATGCAATCCAAGTGGATTGCACAGTTTTCAAAACCACACATTTAACTACAGTTCTCTATAGCCCCCGTCCCCTCCATATTTTAAAACCAGCGGTGTTTATTCATTGATTCAACAAATAGTCACTGAGTGCCTATTATATGCTTGGCACTGTTCTAGACACTAAGGATACAGCAAGTGAACCAAATAGACCAAAATCTCTGCCCTCATGAACTTTCTGGTGAGGGGAGATGGGCAATAAATAAGTGAATACAATATGTAGTATGTTAGATGGTGGTAAGTGATACAGAAAAAGTAAGGTAGAGAAGGGAGATAGCGAGTGCCAGGCTGAGATTCAAGTTGCGAGTTCTAACGGGTCAGGGAAGGAAGGTGACACTGAAAAGGCGACTTGAACGACTTGGAGATATGTATGGAGGGAGCTGCTAACGGGAAGAGAAAGGTACAGGCCCTGATATGGGCCAGCAAGATGGGTGTGGGCGGAGGAGAGCGAGGGAGGATGCCACAGGGCAAGTCAGAGACGGTGTGTGAGGATGGATGTGTGTGAGGGAGGCAGGGCCGGCAGAGCTCGCCAGCAACGTGAAGGGATCCGAGTTCCAGTGTGAGTCAGTGGAGGGACTGGCGAGGAGCAGACGTGAGCTGACTGACAGTGCAAGTACTCTAGCTGCTGTGTGGGGAATAGTTTAGGAGGCTGGATCATCCAGTAAGTAATGATGGTGGATTGGTCCAAGTTATTAGCTATGGGGCTGCTGAAAAGTGGCTGGAGTTTAAATATATTTTTAAGGTAGAGCCAACAGGCTTTGCTGATAGGTTGAATGTGGGGTGACGAAAAAAAAGATGACAACTTAGGATGACTGCAAAGTTTTTGACCTGAGCAACTGAATGGATGAAATCATCATTTACTGAAACAGGGAAGATGGGGCAGAGCAGCATTTTGGGGGACATATCAGGACTTTTATTTTGAATATGTTAAGTTTCTGATGTCTATTAAACATCCAAACAAAAATGCTTAATAAACAAGTTGGATAAACAAGCCTGGAGTTTAGTGTAGGGGAGAAATGTAAAGTCGTGAGACTGACAGGAAATAGGCAGGTGTGAGGATTACACTTCGTTTCGAGGTCAAGGAGGTAAGATCGAGCAAAGGAGTCAGCAGGGAGGTAAGAGACAGACTAGGAGACTGTGTCGTAGCAGTTAGAGGGAGGCAGAAGTCAGCCACCAAGCCAGATGCCGCTGCTTGTCAGCTGAGAACTGAGAGCTAACCATTGGACTTGGCAATAAGGCCATGGGTGACCTCAGCAGCAGTGTCAGCAGCGATGGGGGTAAAAGCCTGACTGTGGAGAATGGAAGTCGAGGAATTGGGGATGGAGAATATAGATAAATTTTCCTGGTAATTTTACTATAAAGGTAGGAAGAGGAACAAAACTGGTGATGATTGGAGGGCCATATGAAGTAAAACGTATTTTTTACTTTTTGAAGATGAAGGCAGTTAAAGCATATTTGCGTAATAATACAGATGATCCAGTAAAGGAAAGAGGCAGGTACCGTGTTTCCCTGAAAATAAGACCTAGCTGGACAATCAGCTCTAATGCGTCTTTTGGAGCAAAAATTAATGTAAGATCTGGTCTTACATAAGACCCAGTCTTATAGTAAAATAAGACCTGGTCTTACTATATAATAGTAAAATGAGACCGGGTCTCATATTAATTTTTGCTCCAAAAGACGCATTAGAGCTGATTGTCTGGCTAGGTCTTATTTTCGGGGAAGCATGGTATGCAGGGACAGTTGCTAAGTGGCGTCCTTAGGAGGTGGGAGACACTGGGATCTCATGAAAGAGCGAGACTAGCCTTAGACGGATTATGGGCTGATCCTCCAGTTACAGGAGAGAAGACAGTCCACACGTGTGTAGGCGGGTTGGCCAGAGATCCGGTGCAGGAGCTTGTGGAGGTTCTCTTCCCAGTGAAATTGGAAGGAAGCTTGGAATGAGGATGAGATGGGAGGTGTTGGGGTTTGAGGAGAGAAAGTGTGAGTGAGTCATATAGGACTGTGAGGATGAATGAACCAAGGAAATGGGGTGGATTGCTGGACAGAAGGGCCCAATTTTAAACATGAAGCCATAGAAAGTAGTAGCATTGAAAATATAAGTACACGTCTTTTCTGAACAATAATGGGGCCTTGTTTTATATGCATAGAATGCATGATAACCAAATATCACTCTATGCCGATTCCTTTAATTCTTAGAATCAAGGAACTCTTTCCAGTTCCTGTCCTTCTTTAGTAATGATGGGAAGTCCCCAGTCTAGAAAAGTAAAGCAAGGTGGTTCCCAGTGGTAACTTCTGATGGTCCTTTTGTTCTCCCATTAATTAGCATCTTTACTGCAGCTGTCCAGATTTATGACTTCACACTACCTACCCATCTAACCACAGACATTTGTACTTTCATGTGTGTGGTGTAGGTATGAACTTCTCCCGTCTTTGTAGAATTCAGCTGGAGAGACTGTTCCTCTGTTTCACTTCAGTGTGCTATAGGCAAAAATGTCATTTCTAAAAATTTGAGCAAGAGCCATAATTTTAAATGGATATTGGTATATTCAGTATGTATTCATGAAGCACATTTTATGTGTAGTCACATGCCACGATACCAAGTGAGTGTGTAGAATTTTGCCTGTTTTATCACTTGGGGTTTACCTGGGACTGAGAGATGTTATTCACAGCTGTGTTTAGGGATGAAATAATAAGCTTTCCTCATGGAGTTTGTTTCTTACTTAACACGTACTGTGAATCTGCGTGTACACTGATTGGCATGGCTCTCGGTATTGCTAATTTTTGTCTGTTTTTTCATCTCTAGCATTTGCTATAATTTACATGTGTGTGAAGAAGCAAAGATGCTAGTGTGCAATGTGTATATATGATTGCTTGGAGATTATTTTTGGCTTGATTTTTTTATAAATTAGCTTCAGCTAATAGAGAGGAAACTTCTAGTCCTGGGTCAAGATGGCAGTGCAGCCCAGGGTCGGAGGCATGTGGGAGTCTCTGAAGGCCAGCCTCACTTTAGCTCTAATTCGTCTGGGGCCAAAAAAGCATCCAGCCCCCTCCATTCTGACTCTCAAGTTTACAGATCTAATTAAGAGAATTACTGCGGATTATTCTTAGGCCTAGGGTGCATCACAGGAAGCCAGAAACAACAATCTGCAGAATTTCCCTTAGGAGAAAGTCATGATTTCTTCAAAGCATTTTCCCAGTTAAGATTATTGAAGGTATGCAGGGTCTGATGAAATCCAACCATCCCATCCTGTCTTCTTGGACAGGAAAAAGAGCAGTGGCTTGTTAATGACTTCAGAGAAGTCGTTTCCCAGCATTACTATTTTGAACTTTTTCTCACATACTCTTTACAGGAAGAAATAGCTAAAGCCCTTAGGGGAATATAAAAGAGGAGTGTCATACTTTCAACAGATATTGAAAGTGGAATGAACAATACAAATACTATCACTATAAAAGGTACAGAGTTCATACACGTAGGTGCCTGTCTCTGGGAATAGAAAGTCAGATTCTTTGCATTGGTTGGTGTGGAGGAACTTGAATGTTTTATTGTTATTTACATTTTTACAAGCATAGGTTCATATTTGCCCTATAGTTTTATAACTATTCTTTAGGTATTGCTGTACCACCATTTCTTCCTATTGGCCTTCAAATACCTTTACATGACTGCGTGGTTTAGGAATTGTCATTTTATGTTGCATTGCATTAGGAAATACAAATTTGTTAAAATACTTTTTTTGTTGTGCCTAGGATTTAGAAGAATTCTGCTTCAGGTTTTGCATAAATCATTTGACTGTAGTAACACAAACTTCAGGCTTTGCAGAAATGGACCATGATCTCC
This sequence comes from Rhinolophus sinicus, assembly GCF_036562045.2. Taxonomy (NCBI): domain Eukaryota; kingdom Metazoa; phylum Chordata; class Mammalia; order Chiroptera; family Rhinolophidae; genus Rhinolophus; species Rhinolophus sinicus. The sequence continues at coordinate 88,358,421 of NC_133754.1, forward strand.
TCAAGAACTTTATCAGCAAAGCAAGCAGAGTTGGAGCCTTTAAAAATTGATCCTCTCACCTACAGGAAACAATTTTTAACACTTCCATTTTCCCTGCAAAAGCCAGAGAATGACTTTTCTGTAATAGTATTTATGATGAGCTACATTTGGCTGAATACTTAACGTTCTGTTAAAAGGATGGCGGTGGTCAGTGTTCCCCATCGGCTGAAATCCAAAGTTGACACTGAAGGCATTAAATGCTCTGATCAGAAGTGAGCTCCAGGGGGAAAACAAAATATCTTTTTCTATTTACCATGTCTTCTTTTGAGTCTCTTAAGTTAGACACTTTTGGCATATCCGTCTAAGTGTACGCATTCTAGCCAAGGTTCCATTATTCAGCAGGCTGATCTCACGTAGATAGCTGACAAGGAGTATTGTCACTTCCACACTTTCTGCATCCAGCACAGTGCCTTGCATATAGTAGGCACTCAATTTTTAAATAAATCTTAAGTTTGCCTTGAGAACAGCTTTGTTTGTGGGATATTGGATGAAGGAAAAACTTGCACAAAAACAAATTTCAAACAGCTGGTATCTATTAAGGCTCATATTCTTCTGGTGCATCGTTCTAAGAAATAGTGGCTAATTTAGAGCATTAATTAGAATTCACAAAAGGCCTTGGCAATTAAATTGTCAAAAGCCCAAGGGCTAACTTTAATTTTCAGTTTACTCTGAGTCATTGATTTCTCCTATGGGATTATTGAATATGAAGTACTATCTTTGAATGAATGTTATTTCTGGGCTCATCTGCCTTATATAATTGCCTTTGTGTTAAGAGAGATTTGCCTCTGTAAGTAAAAAAAAATGATTATGTGTTTTTCTTGTAGTTGACTTTTGCGTCACTATAAATCAGGTCTCAACCTGGCACAGTATAAAGTACTAGCTGAAAAGGAGCTAATACTTACATTTCATGTACAACGTTAAGAATGAGATAAATTTGTACTTTTTAGATCATAACAAGTTGCCCAACTATGAAAGAAACTGGAATGGGATGTAGGACGTGGCATCAAAGTTTCCTAAGAGGTATTCCACAGGATGATACTATGTAAAGAAAACTCTTTTGGAGTTAGAAACCTTGTTCTGATGCTGGACTATTTGATAATAAAGTGCTTATTTGCAGATAATAGATGTGTGTGTCTTTTAATCCCTATGAAGCGGCAAAATTATATCAACCTTATGTCTCTTAGATATACATAAATCCATTTGATATAAGCTTGTTTTCTAAAGCAGTTATGCAGATAAGGTATCATAGCAAAGCCTACTTAAAACATAAATGGTTAGAAACAGCTTACTGTTCCTATCATTGACTGCAGTCATGTTAGCATCATTAGTTTCCTTCTGTTTATCCATTTTGCAGACCTCATCTTGTAAAAGCAAAGTCAACTGGATGCCTCTAGTTCTAAATCACAAGCCTATTTGGGGAATTATATAGTCTTATTCCGTTATTTGTTATTGTAAAGTTCACCATATACAAGTTGTTTTCATTTTTTGGTAAATTTGTTCTTTTATCCAGCAAATAAATATTCAAACCTGGGTATTACCTACAGCTATCAGTTTTCGCCATTGGACAACCACTCTGTAACTGACCAAAGCCTTCACATCTTCCCAGTGTCTTCCAAAACCTTCTCTTCTTCCTTCTAGCCTATTTTTGACAGGGTCTTCTGAAGCTCCTTGATGCCTTACTTTATGAACTCATTTCATGTAAAAATGGCAACACTCAAAGGGAACAGATAAGTTTACTTAAGGATGCAAAATGGACTGCCCTTTGCCAAACTCCACAATGTACCAGTTAGTAAGAAGGGCTGGGTGATTTTTATCCAGCTTTCCTTTCTAAGCTTTGTTATATGTTTGTTTGCACTGTTATATATGTGTATCTCGGTGCTTCTTAACTCTCGGTACAACAGAATAATCTATGGAACTTTTACAAAATATAGATTCAAGGATTCTAAATTCAGTATATTTTAAAAGCTTCACAAGTAATTTTGATGTTTCACCAAGGATGAGAGTCACTGGTTTAACCCTCAAAACCTAGAACTCCAAACAATAAGGAAGGGCTAATTTTAGACCAGTGTGCGAGATGACATAAGAGTCCCGTGGATACAGCTCTGAAAAAACATGCTTTCTCTCTGGTCTTTGAGGATACGCTTGCCATCAACACTCCTATGTGAAGGATAACAACACTATTTCCTTCTAATAGAGGAGTGTTTGTAGAGCCTCAGAAACCCTGCTGTTCAGTTACGGATATGTGAGGGAAATGGCACATTTTTATAATGACACTACATCAGAGATTAATAGATCCTTTCTTTTACGTAAGTTCATCTTACATTTTTCTGTCCTTAAGTTTTGTTTCCACTCTGCTTATACAAGGAAGTTCAGTGTTTTAGTGCTGCCAATATAATTTTACCCTAACTTAGAGAGAGAAAAGTTAAGATTTTACATAAATAGTGTCCTTATCTATTGATAGATGTTTGTGAAGATACCATTCAATGCTTTTTAAAAAGTACAGGTTAATATTCTTCAGTTGAGACCTGAAGAAATTGCCAGTCACTCAGGACCATAAGTTGGTAAGTGTTACTCAGAGGCAGAATTCTTAAACATTAATAATGAAAAGGAAGCAACTACAAACTACACAGTCTTATCTATCTTATTAGCCCTCCCCCTTACTAGTATTACACCAAATAGGTTGGGAGAATTGTAAAAAGAAAGGAAAAATCATACCTTACTGTTATTTTTAATTCAGTCTTTGTCAAAGCATAAATACATAAACCATATTGATTTTCTCTCACTAAATTCAGTTAACATCACATTTTCTATTCAGGAAGTAACTGATGTTGCTCTATGGAATACATTTAACTTTCATATTAAATTGTCATTATCATACGTGTCAATACTAATATGTAAGTATAGTCCCAAAATAATGGACACAAAAAAAAAGGATTTATAAAAAACAGATCACTATCCCAGCTTCATATTAAATGAGCTTGTTTTAATCCTATTTAGACATTACAGTGTTACCATAATATATTTCTATTTAAGAAGCTGTACTTGTGATAGAAATTTGTAATTTCCAGAGGCAAGGTTTCAGGTTGCCCTGTAAAATATCTGTTTAGTCCAAAGGAAAATTCTACTGAATAAATCCTTACCAATGCTGTTTACACTATCTGGCCCAAAAATGAGGAACAAAAATATGCCTCTACAAGCAAGTTTCTATGAAATCATCCAGATGGTAATATAACTAGCAGGGAGGATCCCCCACCCTGCACCAGAAAATTGTAATGAAAAATATATGAATTTGATCTTGTTCCTTTTTATCATAAAGAGCTTTAATTACTGGAATAAATTAATCTCCAAGTTCCTATCCAGACAAAACATTTTTAGTGTTATAAAGGCTGACTGATTTTGCCTTGACCGAAGAGACTACATTAAGATCCTCAGCCAACAGAAACAAGACTGAGGTATGCTTGCTGCTTTTCCCACTCCAACATCTTTACTTGTCTTTCTTCCTTCGGGAACAAACATGCGGCTATTCCAGGAGAGAATTTCACTATCCACCCTGTTTTTGAGAAATCATATTACTTAAACGCAGGATAATCCCTTATCTGAAATCTTGGGTACCAGATATGCTTCATAGTCTTTGGAGTTAAGAATGATAATATGGTACATATACCACATAATACCTGAGCAGGGTCAAGGTGAGATCCCCCAAATTAATACTTTTGTTAAGTGGAACAAGAATATTCCCACTAAGTGGGATAAAGACTCTAAATAGCTCCATGCTAGTTTAGATATGCTTTTGATGCCATACGACTTTTGGTACTAGACAGACAGAACCCACTTGGTTTCAAAAGCTTTTTGGATTTTAGAATTGCAGGTAAAGGATTGTGGGTTTGTAATATACATAGATGATGCTTGGGAGGAAAGGCCTTTAATATAAACTTTGTATTATAGGAAAAGAGATACCTGCTCTTGCATTTCTTCTCCATTTTTCTATTACTCATCATTTCCCAAACTCACCAGACATATTCCTACCTCCTAGCACTGGCTTTCACCCTCTACGGACTGTTTAACCCCTGTCAACGTATGGCTCGCTTTCTCACCTCCTTCCGGGTTTTGCTGAAGTTTCACCTCACCAAGTCTTTCCCTGGCCACCCTACTTAAAATTTTAAAACTCATTTCCCTACTAGCACCCCATCCCCCTCCCTGTGATATCTTTCTCCAAGGTACTTAGTACAGTTGGACACATTATGTATTCCACATTTACTTATACATTTGCTCTTTCCTCAAAATTAGAATTAGAATGGAAGTTCCACAGAGATTGGGATTTTGGTTTTCTTGTATTGCTTTATTTTTGTATTGCTTGTATTTACAACTATGTTGTTGTATTGCTTGTATAACTATGACTGGAATATGGTATGTACTCAGCACATGACATTTGAAAAAAGGAAGAGAATATTATCAGCTTCTATATACTTGGAAAAAAACTGAAAATACACTTTTCCCCCCAACATATGGGCTTCTTCTAGGTACAAGAGCTATAGTAGTAAATAAGATGAGCCAGGTTGAAGCTTCCAGTGTGGGGAGGGGTTGATGCAGGTATAGGTAGATACACGAGGCAGTCAGGTAAGGTAACTTCAGATGCTACTAATTGCTGTTACAGTTTTGATGGAAGGAAACACAATACAGAGTAAGATTTTAGCATGGAGGGGTCATGGAAGCCCTCTGAATTGAGCCCTGAAAGACAGGAAGGAACCAGCTAAGCAAAATTCTGGGGGAACGGCACTCCAGCAGAAAGAATAGCAAACATAAAAGCCTGAGGTGTAGGGACAGGCCTGGCATTCTAAGAGAAAAGGTCAGTGTGAGTAAAGCGCAGTGAGCAAGGAAAAAGGAGCATGCGGTGAGGATGGACAAGTAGGTAGGGGCTACTTCACAGGCCAAGCAAAGAGCGTGAATATGTCGAGTAGCAATGTGAATCCATTTACAGTTTTGCTCTTTATGGAGCTTAAAGGTAAAGAGGAAAGAGAGAAAATATGGAGACCACTTAGAAGTCTTTTATAGTGGTCCTGACACGAGTCAATAGATGACACTTAGGTTTTTAGATGGAACAAGTTAATTTTTTAGTAAAATGGGGAAAGACTAGGGTAGAAACAAGGTATTTTTGTTTGTTTGATCTTGATTCATATTTTGAGAAGCTGAGGGGGGAGGAGTAGGTAATTAAGAGTTCTATCGGCTACGAGAGCTTTGACCTCTGTGGAGAGGTCAAGGCTAGAGAAATAAATTTAGAAATCATCTGCATGTAAAGCCCATTAAAGGCTAAGAACAAATTTGATCCTAGGAGAGAATTTAGATACAAAAGAGAACATTAGTGCACTTAATACAAAGACGACAACAGACCATTAAGACTCTTAACAACTAATTTATTTTAAAATAGACCAACTATTAATTGTAGAAAATAGCAACATAGCAATATTAAATATACAGTTTTAACCAATACAAAAAAGCAATAAAGCAGTATCTGAAGGCTTATTTAAGAAATCTCAATACACGATCTCTGTAGTTCCTAAAATTCTGGCACTAATTCTAATGGGAACTTCTTAGCAAAAGACCCACAAAATAGTAAGCCCTTGACCTAAAAGCTAACTGATTTGTATGATATTCATGCAAAAATTAACGAGGAAATGGGATAAAGCATTCTAGTGCCTTTGTTATCATGAAAACTGTCAAAAACACAAGTTTGGAACTTAATTGAGCACAAAATAAAAATTTTTTTCTAAAAATAAGACCAGATTTCTTCTTAAAAAGAACTCTGAGTTCAGACAATGTGATTTTCCTAAAATCTAGCTGGTACTACCTTAAATACCATCTATTTTAAATTATACCATCTCTAAATAAGTTAATCACACAAGAGTTTAAATACACCGTTAGGTGCCAGGAGGGAAAGCACCTCTTCTACTGCTATAGTTATTTTAATTTGAAATTTTTGCACAAAATCAGAAACATTAATGCCTAACCCAAAGACCTTTGAATAAGTACTTGCAATTTTGAACTAGAAATAATGTGGCTGTGAATGTGCCAGTGTTAGACCATTCTCACTTAAAAAAAAAAAAAAAAGAGAGAGATAGACAATTGCCAGTTCAAAAGATACATGGAAGACATGTACCATTCCAGAGAACATACACCCCTTCCCAAATTTAGGAGGGCAGAATAATTGCTGAGATGCAATTAGACAAATCTCTAAGAAAACAATTAAGGCTCCTATAGTTAACAGTCTGTTTAATGGAGTAATATGATTTTGAATCTTGATTCTTCAGGACCCAGAAACATTAGAAAGTGCACTTGGGATTATACTCTGTTAGGGTCCTCTACAGCAAAGCTCTAGTTGAACACTTTATTTTCCAAGTACTAGATGGGCACTTTATGAATTCAGTGATCTGTATGGTATAAAAACCAAGAGTACTATTATTAATGACCCCAATTTTAGAGCATGAGTTAGATGAAGAAAAGAATCAATAAATTCTTAGAAGTCCTGAGGTACGAAATCTGTATCAGTAGTCTGACAATATCTTATGTTTATACTTTGCTTTCTGCTTGTATTTAAAAGCTAAAATTTATAAAACAAGTACACAGTACATCAGATTCCATTAGTAAACTAAAATCTTAATGTGTAAAAATCAGTAATTTTTTCTAGTTTCTAATATCTGTTTAGCAGAAGAATTCAGGATCATTTGGGTGAATGGGGGGCAGTCAGCCAAATTGCATTTGGAAGACAAGACATATTTTCTAAGGGTGTTCATGTTAAATTAAAAAATATATAAATATAAATTAATAAAAATAATAGCAAACATCACAAACATGCCACAAGAGAAGACAAAGTACTCAGCTAGTCATGGGTTGTTGGGACTCCCACTCCCAGGCATCCTTTGGAAACAAACATCTGCTACAACTTTTTAAATGACAGGTTTTACACAAGATTTTCAATCTTGTACAATAACAATATATTCTCTATTGACTACAGCATTGCAAGTGGCTTAGGAATTGCCTGCACAAATACTCGTGTGCAACTGCACACTTTATATCCACAGAAAGAGCTGAAGCTATGTATAAATGTGGCCGTAAACAGAACCTGGGAGAGTTACATAGTCAGATCTGCGAGAGACAAGGAGGCCAGAGGTGAACACAGTACTGACCAGGGTAATGGAATCCTCAGTTTTCTTCCCTGTTTGAAAGATGCATGCTGTCATTCATTTTCTGCTTCTGCATTCGTGTTCGAGTAGATGCTGGCAAAAAGATGGAGAACTGTTAATGGCACTGATGGTGCTAGGTAAGTGGCAAAGGGCGGCCATACATGTTACACTGAGGCCAAATCAGAGGCGCTCCGGGCGTTGCAAAAGCTGTGGTTTCCAAATTTTTTTATCACGTGTCCCTAAAGTTAACTATTCCAAGCATGTATCACCAAAATATGTATGTATATATGTACATGTGCATAAATTATAGAACACACCTATTCCAAATATGCATTAGAAGTCGATGAGATAAAAGTAAATCGAAATTCTAGTATTTTCTTTATGTAACCCAAAAGGTAGTCTTACACACTTCCAGGTATGCCCCACTTTGCAGACCACTGTTCTAGATGAGAAGGTTGAGTGTGGCCCTTGAGCAGCGCAGAGTCCTGGGCTGACTGAGACGGTGCCGACGTGAGTGTTGAGTGCCACAGCTTGCGAGCCCGTGTTCAGAGAGGCTTTGCCAGGCCCTCACTGCAAACACTGTGAGCTCCCAATTACTCAATGCAGACATGGACACTTAGAAAGTACATTAGTAATTACAACATAGACAAAAACAGAACATTTCTTTTTCATGATGTAAAAATTCTTAACTTGACTTTACTGGTGGACAGGAGCTTGTCATAAAGAAGCACAAAGAATATTCATACTTGGAAAAGAAAGAAAACGGTAATTCTAGGTCTCCCCTACTGGCCCTTCCACTCTGGCTCATCTAGCACTGTGTGATGACCTGTTTTGACTACAATTCTTTGAGGAAAGTTGAGCAGCCTGGAGAATTCCTTAGCCTTATGGGTTAAAACTCCTGCTGCTTCTCCCATTTTCCAGCTGCACAATGGCCCTGAACTTCAGCCTGGCGGAGGGACTTCACCATCACAACTAAGTGTGTCACCAAGAATGAACTGAATACAGCAACTGAACTCTTCTCTAAGAAAATACCCATATTTTTACAGCTTTCTGCTTCTTTTAAAATGCACATTGTGGGCTCCATAATGCTTCCACATGTTTTCAAAGCCTGATTTTGGTTATAAGCTTCACGTCTATTTTCATGTACTGGGAAGGAAAAGCCACAATTACTTAAAAGTTAAAAATAATATATTAGTCAATGTAAAATCCATAAAGAAATTCATTTATAACCAAACAAATTTAAGCTTGTGGTATATTTAGTTTTAATTGTACTCTTCAAAATAGTACATACAAAAACATGGTTTAAAAAAATCAAAAGCATTCTTTTAAATACTTTATATTTCAAAGTTAGTATCTACATGTTGAGAAAAGGCCCCTTTTTAAAAAGTCACACTTTCACTGGTATTGTTCTTATTGATATGTTCTATTATGTAGGAATTATAGTTTTAATACTTATTATCTCATAAATAGTATATGTCTTCTTTCCAAGTCTCAGCTCTTTTTCCTGTGAATGGATCCGACACCAGACTATCATGAAATGCCACACTCACTATCACAGCTACCTCTGTCTAAGACAACCCAGGAGCAGTTAGTATACATTTATCTTTTTCTTAATGTGCTTTCCATCTACTATATTTGGGTTAATCTTCTATAGTGTCAGAGTAGCTTAGGAAAGATAGCATTCCGTTTGTCTTAACGTTCCAAATTTATGTCACTCTGTATAACTTGGAAAATGATCTGGTGATGTTCTTTATCAAAATTCTGGTTTCCAGTAATGGAAAAGCTTTTGTTTCAAATTAAGTTTGAAAACTTGCAAGTCAGGGAAGTTCAATAATAGCACAATAGGTTATTCTTTAAATAAGTGTTATAATGTTTGCACATGCTAGGTTTATAAAACCTTTCCCTATATGCAACACTAAGTTCCTCATAATAATTCTTCTTTCCTGAAATGTTTTCTAACCACAGCCATTCATGTTGAAGATGTGGTTTCACTTCTTAGTCTTCCTATGCATAAGATTTTAGAAAGGGTCACTTTGTATCATACATTTAAACTACAGATATTTGTAGGTAAATAATACATTCTTGATTCCAGTATATTTTAAGTGCATGAGCAAGTCTTCTAATCGAAGGAATTATATATATTTATTCCTTTCTAACGAAGGAATTATATATATTTATTATTTTCTAATGCAAAAAAATTTTTTGCAATGTCAACAATCGTTTTATTTACATAAGGAGAAATGATAAGTACTTACTCATTTCTGCCAGTTTCTTTTGAAACTTGGATTCCCCTGGAAGATGTTTACTGCAGATTAAAAAACAAAATATTTTACATGTATATGTATAAATGGAAAACTCAAATTTCCAGTAACTATGGTGCTTTCTGTGACTTATTTTATACTCTTAGTGAGTAGCTTTTAATTTCAGAGGTTTATAAACAAACTATCTAAAATATGAAAGTCACAAATTTATGACCCTATGTATCTTTTTAGTGGTTCTTATAAAAACACAATAAATATTTTTCAAGAGTCAGCATTTTAAAATCTAATTTTAAGCAAAAATAACAAAATTGTCAATATTTTGTAAAAAATTATCAGATTTTAAACATTTGATATTTTCAATAATTTCAATTTCAGTAGATGGTATATGATTTATTTACATGGTGCCTTTAATTTGGAGATGTAGTCATACCTATTATTTTGAGCAATCCTCACAATTTCCAAATAAAATTGGCATGAAAGGGATTGGTGGAAATTAAGAGCAGAGCTGGTACTCTGGGATCTCCAGATGACCACCTCGGCCACTGAAAAACATTCTAAAACTGTTCCCACCTTCCATCTGCTTCATCTGATCCTTCAATATCGAAGCGTAGTTTTTTCAGTGGTTTAGGAGGGTTGCTTCCTTCGGCACTTCTTTTGAGCACACGGTCGCTGTTACACACCATCTGATTTATTTTCTGGAACTTTTCAGAAGTCTACAAATTACAGAATTCTTTATTGTATTATTAAATGCCATCATTTTGTAGTTAGCAACCCTTACTTGTAGTTTGATGTGCGTCAAAAATCAGGCAGTGGTAATATTTGCATTTTAATTTTCTGCTTTAATGGGCCAAGCAAGACATATGAACAATCTCCAAATGAGAAAAACTCTACCTAATGCTACCCACTCTTTTTAAATCCTCCTGTCTCTTCCAGCAGGCTCTTCCTCTTCCTCCAACAACTCTGACTACTACTCTGAAAGTCCTGGTTCCTCGTTTCTGGAACACACTCACACACTGAGCCCGAGCTGCTACTTTCTCAGAAGCATGTAAAATTGGAACAGCATTCTGGAACCTTGTTTTTGATAGATTTTTTTGTTTTTGGGAGCATAACATAACCAAAGAGAACATCATAAGAATTTAGTAAGAGGTGAAGTGTCCAGTGAATAATAATTTTGGACTCACTTTATGGGTTTTATACGTTAACAAGTCATATAGTTTATATAGTTTAAACCATCATTGATACAGTATTTGTTGAAATGTTGCTAATTCACAGTTTTTACAATAGAAAATCAACTGTCAAAAAGATTTAAGAATTTGAGTCCATCCACTATTATTGGAGATGATTTGAGATATATATCTCCTCAGAGAGAATCCTGTCACAGCAAAGTAAAGAAAGTTTTGGTAAGAAATTCTAAAGGGGGCACAACACCTTATTTTACCCAACGGACAAACGTGGAAAAATTCTATTTTTTACCTATCGATTTTAGAACCAGAGTGAGGTGATTATCTCAGGGATGTGTATGAACATGTTCCTTTGAACTGAAAAATGAACTCAGACTTTCTGATAGAAATTAAATCTGATTTGACTGATTGATTTGACAGTGAGGATTAGCTTTATTACTTATGCTTTATTTTCTAATTAAATGAGCTAATTTTATAAAAATTAAATGTAAAAACAGCTTTTGGTGAAAGACATATTTAGAACACATATACAAGGAATGTTTAGAAAACAGCTTCGAAATTCACCAATTATGAGTATGAGTTGCAATTAAATCTGATTTGAAAATAAATCTGATTATATATATATATATATATATATAATACATATATATATATCTTCTAAATTCTACGCAACATGTCTGAATCAATTTACAGCATTTGTAAATTCAAATTATAGAAATCTTCAATTTATTTTATAGTTACAGTGCATGTCACTGTACTTCAAAGAAAGAAATACTCACCCCAAATGATTCACCAATTGATACTAAGATTCTGTCAAGTAAAGATAAAATACAAATTAGTAATAAAAATCACATATAACCTGCAGAGATAAACACACATGTATTCTGAACGATCAGAAATACCAAATCAAATGTTTCTTCTACCCCTAGAACCACTGATAAATTATACTCATCAAAGGCTATTCTAACAGTGCTGGTCTAGTCATACACTGAGGTGGTCTCTTAGTGTTTTAAAACAAGAACAACTTGCCTGCAAGACATATTCTGCTTTTGTCCACATTTAAAGAGAGTAAAATAAAGTTTTAAATTTATTCCTACTTAATTCTTAATAAATCAAGGGTAAGTTATCAATTAAAATTTTTCACATTTTCTCATTAAAAATTCAAGTTACCCCTGGCAAAAAACTTACAGTATTAAGTAATAATCAATTTTAAATAGGATCTGTAATCATATATAAAGGCTATTTATCATATATCCTAGAATCAGAAATCTCTTAATCTGTTTGGCCTCTTTGAACCATATAATTTATGTTCTTGATAATAAAGCTGAAGAATAGCATTAGCCCGACAAAACAAAGATTTAATAATATGCTCATGGAACTAGTAAATATATAGATTTTATTGTCCCCCAATTCCTTGATAAGTGGCCATCAATCTATATGTATTTGATTAACCAGAATACCTAAGTATGCTGATAAGTAGAGTGTTAAGATGCTCTCTTAATGCTTGATCAAGAGTTATCAGGATTTTTGTAATGTGACTTTTTTGCTAAAGAAGAACCCCAATCCGGAAGTGATTTCATTAAGATCAGCAAAGAGCCATCATTAGCAGCATAATATGGATTAATTATCATCATTAAAAAATTACTGTGGTATACATTTTTATGTGGCAGTGTGGACTGTGTAAATTATATAGACTTGGTGTGGCATCTTAGCAACTTACATAAAGTAAGTTGTAGATTTTAGTACACCGATACTCAACTATAGAACACCAAATAAACAAAGGATGGTACAGGGGCACACAAAGGTATTTATATCAGTTGCAAATTATTTTCTACTTTACCTTTTCCTGTAGAGTTTGAAATTTTTACCATGAATATGCATTACTTGTATAATTAAACACACCATCCAAATGTTTTCTAAGGGGTTAATATATCCCCTCTTCTTGTTTGTTTTTCTTGCCCATTAAGTACAACTAAGGGCTGACATTTCTGAGATGAGACTACATTAACTCTACTCACTAATCTGCCCCCCACTTTATACAAATAAAGTCAGTTTCAAATAGCCCATGATAACGTATAATAAGTCAACTGAAGTGCTTCAAAGCCAGAGAGCAGTTGTGGTTGCATGTGGAAGATAATGTAATGATTTGTAGTTGCACAGAACCTTTCATCTGAGAATTTAAAAGAGCTTCTCACTCATCATTTTTCTGATCCACAGCACCATTCTGAAACAGGCACAGAGACCTGCCCAAGATAATATAAAAAAGCCACAGGCAAAATTAGGGATGGACTTCTAAAGACTTAATTTACAGTCATCAACATTTAATCAACCATCTATGTTTTTATAATAGAGCAAGATGAACAGGTTCACAGAAAGACTTTACAGGACATTCAATAAACTACAGAATAAAAATTCTTAACCAAAAGTAATCTATTTTGTTTAGCAGATGGACTAACAAAAAAAATGAAAGTGATTTGAAACCTATTACCAAACTGGTGTGCAGAGTGTTTACAAAAGAATAGACTCCATCAGCCAGGTAAATTGATGACTGAATTTGCAAACCCATCTAAGTAAGTATCTTTCTTCCCCTCTAGTTCTTATCAAGTCACTTAATATAAATACGAAATTATGGACTCAAGAATAGCTTAGTTTAAATGAAGAGTCTTATATTTTTATGCTTGAATCAAAGTAATCCCCTCTTATACTTTACCACTTCCCTAACAAGGACACACAAACCTTGATCTTGGAGTCATTTTTGTTGGCGTTGGCAGACCTTCTGAAATTTTATATGGGTTCTTCAGGGGTGAGATATAGATGTTCCCCCCAGGAATCCGTAAAGGTGAACTAGAAAACTTGTAAGGGCTTTGAGGAATGTGAGGTATTGGTGACAAGGTAGGGGGCTAGAACAAAAAGCAAAAAGGCGTATTATTTATTTAATGTCTTAGTGAGATCCACTGCTTTATAATTTGATTTTCCCAAAGAATAGTTTTAACATACCCTGGTGGAAGCATATTGCAAAATATTTGTTTTCAGTCTCTGCATGAAGACCGAGTTATAGAATACTATAATAGAATCATACTCCTCTTCTCTGATCAAAACCCGTTTGAATGTCTGAGAAAAAAGAATAAAAACACTTGTTAAATAAATTTGGGAATTTATCTTTAGATTTTATTTTTTAATAGTTCATAATACTTTTTAACAGTAAAAAGCACATGTTATACAGGAAAAAAAAGTCTGAAAAAGCTTTCTTAGGCTTGGATTATAGCTGTTCTAGCAGAAGTGAAATGTCACAGATATGTACATACACGTTTTACACATGTACACGTAAAAGTTTAGTACAAAATCCTGATTATTGCAGGGTTATAGTATTCCTTATTAACTTTATAATATGAATGTGGATATTCAAGAACCTTAATTTTCCAATTCCATATTAGTTATAAATAATTAACCAATAATATAAAAGTAAAAAGTTGATATGTGAATGTATATAATAAGGTCAGAATATATGATCTAATAATGATGTTATCCATAGTATAGACATGGAATTATCCCCAAAAAATCTTACCATGGAAGATTACCTACCTCCTGAACAGCATGAGGAAGATCTTTGTAAGCTGTTACAATGATTTTGAATTTAAGGTCTATATTCTTCACTTTACATATGCCATACATGGAACACATCATAATCTAATAAATAAATGTGATGTAAAAATAGTCAGAATCTTGTAACATGGTTGTATTCTAAAAAGCACTTCATTGTCTTTCTTTTTAACCTAAAAAAATGGAAATTTAATTTCCTACAGGATTATCTTTTCCTATCCTGAACTGGTGGAAAGTATGTGAAGTATTTAACCCAAATGTATTTAAAAAACAGAGTGCAAATAGACAACTCTCAAGTATTCAGGCAGATCATGTGGTTTGTAAATAACCCTAACATTTGCTCCTGTTCCTTAGATATTTCCCAGAAGATAAAAGCTGAAACTGCAATCAGTTAACTGTGTAACTAGCACTTTTAAAAAAGGCCAGGTGTGGAAAAGGTTCAAACTATCAGATAAAATAATATTGAATACACTAAGTGGTGGTGGTAAGGGGGATATAATAACTAGCAGGGGTCAGGAGAGAGTCTTCTGTGTTAATGATAATGTTCTATTTCTTGATTTGGATACTGGTTATACAGGTGTGTTCAACTGATGAATTTACATTAAAAGTATCCTTTATGTTATATGGATTTTTCTATATGCATATTACATTTCAAATAAGATATTTTAAACACAAAAATAAGATTTGAAATGATTTCCTGTGACTTTAAAACATCAAACTTTCTTATTTTTTATGAATTTTATTGCCTAATTTAAGTACTCATATCTTCTGCACCCTTCTTGCTCACATCTACTATTATTACTATTCATCATTCCTTGCTCAGCATCCTATCAGCCCAAATCCTACTATTCTCCCCATTTAGAAAGCCATCCAGTATCCTCTTTGCTAATTCATATTTTTCTCCTACTCCAATACTTTACCTAAGGCACCTCTCACAAAAATTTTATTGATTCCAGATACCTAACCTCTTTAGGAATCCTTAGCATTACCGTCTATGTAATTTCTATATTGTAGAAAAGCAGCAGAACCATAAGGCAGTAAGTGCACACTTTAAAAAATCCAACATACTAGAATGTATATGTCCCAATAGAATCTCATAAAATATACATATTTGTAGGTTATACCTTTATACATAATTCATCTTTTGCTCAAAACATCATTTTTCTTGGGAACATTACTACCAACCTTACAGAAATAAAAGGATTATAAAGAAACATTATGAATAATTGTATACCAAAAATATAGGTATCTAAGATGAAATATAAATATGTACAGAAGGACACAAACAACCAAAACGGACACAAGGAGAAATAGAAAATCTGAGCTTGAATTAGTAATCAAAAAACAAACAAAAGCCCAGGCCCAGATTGCTTCACTGGTGGGTTCTACCAAACATTTAAAGAAGAATCAGTATCAGTTCTTTAAAAACTCTTCCGAAATTAGAAAAAGAGGGAACAGTACCCAACTAAATCTATGAGGCCAATATTTCTGATACCGAAACCAGACATCACAAGAAAATGATTAGTATCTCATATGGTTATAGATGTGAAAATCTTCAACACAAACAAGGGGAATGCAGCAGCACTGTGGCTACATTGTGACCAACTGGGATTTATTCTAGAAATGCAAGGTAGGTGTAACATCTGAAAATCAATTAATGTAATATACTGTATATCAATACAAAAGAAAAAAAGATCATCTCAATAGCTACAAAAAAAGCACCTGATAAAATTCAACATCCTTTCATGATAAAAGCGCTCAATAAACGAGGAATAGAAGGGAACTTCCTTGACCTGATAAAGGGCATATACAAAAAAAACAAAAAAAACAGCTAACGACCTTTCCCTTAAGCTCAGGAACAGAACAAGGATGTTGCCTCTCACCACTTCCATTCACCATTGTAGTGGATGATTCTGCCCAGGGAAATTTGGCACATAGATAAAATAAAAGTCATCTACATTGAAAAGAAAGAAGTAATACTGTATCTATTCTCAGAAGACATAATCTTTTATATAGAAAATCTTAATGAACCCACTAAAAACTATCAGAACTGATAAACGACTTCAGCAAGGTTGCAGGATATAAGATCAATATACAAAAATCAATTGTATTTCAATACACTTGTAATGAACAATCTGAAAAAAATTGAGGAAACAATTCAATTTACAATAGTGTTAAAAAGAATAAAATCTAGGTATAAATTGAACAAAACAAGTGTAAGACTTCTCTAAAAACTAAAAAAAATTGTTCAAAGAAATTAAAGGAGACTTTAATAAAGTGAAAGACATCATATGTTCATGGATTGGAAGACTTAATGTTGTTCTGACAATACTCCTCAAACTGATCTATGATTCAGTATAATCCCTATCAGAATTACAGATGGTTTCTTTGTAGAAATTAACAAGCCAATCCTAAAATTCATATGGAGACGCGAGTTTCAGAATAGTCAAACCAATCGTGAAAAAGAGCATAATTGGAGTACTCACACTTCCCTATTTCAAAACTTACTACAAAGCTACAGTAACCAAGATAGAGTGTGGTACTGGCATAAGAAGAGACATATGGATCAATAAAATAGAAGAGACCAGAAATAAACATTTACATATTTACAGTAAATTGCTTTTTGACAATTGTCAATAGGGAAAGACAGACTTTTCAAGAAATGACGTTGGAACAACTAGTATCCACATACAAATGAATGAAGTTGGACTCCTATCTCATGCCATATACAAAAATTAACTAAAAATGGATCAGAATCTAAATGTAAGAGTGAAAAGTGTAAGACTCTTAAAGGAAAACATGGATAAATCTTCCAAACCTCTGGTTTGGCAATGGTTTCTTAGATACGACACCAAAAGCACCAGTAACAAAAGAAAAATATATAAATTGAACAGCAACAAAACTAAAAACTTCTGGGCTTCATAGGACACCTTCAAGAAAGTGAAAAGACAACTCAGAGACTGGGAGATATATGATTTACAGATCATATATCTAATAAGGGACTGTACGTATATATAGACTACATAAAGAACCCTCACAACTCAATAATACAAATACAACTCAATTTAAAAATAAGCAAAGGATATTTTCCCGCTGAAGATATATACAAATGACCAAAAAGTACATGAAAAGATTCTCAATCAATATCATTAGCCATGAGGGAAATGCAAATCAAAGAGATACCACTTCATACCCACTAGGATGCCTATATCGAAAAAAGGCAAATAACAAGTTAGTGAGGATGTGGAGAAACTGGAACCTCATATATTGCTGGTAGGAACTGATGTAGCTATGTCGGAAAAAAATCTAGCCATTCCTCAAAAGGTTAAACATAGTTACATATGACCCAGAAATGCCACTCCTAAGGTAAATACCCAAGAAAAATGAAAACATATGTCCACACAAAACTTGTGCACGAATTTTCATAGTAACTACTCATAATAGGCAAGAAGTGGAAACCAAATGTACATCAATAGGTGAAAAGATAAATATGAGGTAGTATATCCACACAGGAACAATGAAATCATTATACTAAGTGAAAGAAGCCAGACACAAAAGATAACATATTATGATTCCATTTATATGAAATACCTAGATTAGGTAAATCTGTAGAAACAGGAAGGAGATTAGTGTTGCCTGGGGCTGGAGACGATGAGGAATGGGGGGAGAGTGCTAAAGGGTATGGTGTTTCTTTTTTGGCAAGATAAAATAGTTTTAAAATGGACTCTGGTGATGGTTGCACAACTCTGAATATAATAAAAACCACTGGATTGTACACTTTAAATTGCTAATTTGTATGGCATATGAATTATATCTCAATAAAGATGTTACCAAAAAAATTCTTAGTATTCTGTTTACGGAGAAGAAAAAGGAAGGTATGAGATTGTTCTCTGTAAATTAACTCGTTCTTCGATTGTTCATTCATTCATTCATTCATTCACTCACTCATTCACTCATTCATTCAATGGGCACTGTTTTAGTTCAATTGGTTCTTAAGTCTCCTGCTTTTTTCCACACTAAAATGAAATCTAGGTTACCACAACACAGAAAAACCTATGATAAACAATTTCTTCACTGATTTTTTAGAAATAAGATCTTTCATGTTATTAAGCAAGTAAAGTTACTGAAATACTCTCAAGCTCTAAATTATAAGAATTACAAAAAAAATATGAAAGGTAGCAAATAAACATATTAAGTCTACTAAACTGATCTAGCTTCTTATTTGAATTTAACCTTTTCTGAAGAAATCAGGACATGTGAACAAACAAGTAGGAGAAGGTGAAGTACCTTCTTGTCTTACCTGGTCCAAATGCCTGTCTCTCATAAGTTCATACTCATTTTGCAGTGTGTGCTGGAAAAGGGTCCAGATGATGTGTTCTAGTTCTGGGTGGTCAGACAGAAGGCGCTCACACAGGGTATTTAATCGAAGATATGCTAGTCGGTATACTAGAGAAACAAAGGGAATTAGTCATGTGCTAGGTGCTGTTGTAAGCATTTTATGTATTAATTCATTTAATTATTTCAAAAACCCTGTAAGATAGATTATTATTATCATTTCCATTTTAGATATGAGGAAACTGAGGCATAGAGATATAAAGTAGACTCGCCCAAGGTCATACCTAGGAAGCGGAAGAACCATGATTTGAACCCAGTCAGCCTGGTTTCAGAGTCCATGCTCTAGAAAGTAATCATCTACTAACCTTTTTTGTAAAAGAGTGAAAGGGAGGTAGATTTCAATGGCTTCTGAGTCTGGAAGGCTGAGGTTGCTTGTGCCTCCGCATCTGCAGTAGAATTTACACGTGGAGTTGAACCTTTTTTCTTTGGGGATTTTACAGGAGACAGGTACCTAGATATATTAAAAGGAAAAGTCTTTATATGAAGTTTGCTAAAAATCTTTCTCTCTCTCTCTCTCTCTCTCTCTCTCTCACACACACACATACACACACACACACACGGCTATACACATACATCCAAACACATCTATTATTTAATCTGTTATTCTATACCAAATTAGTTGAGCAGGCTATTTAAATAAAAGCTAGAAAAGGTAGCTTAATAGAAAAACTAAGCTCTCATTATCATTTCTAACTTTAGAAAGTTAATAAATGGCTCTTCCTGGGAATTACTGCCTTATTGAAAATTATACAGTATATATATTCAATTTTAATAATTGTAGTGGGATTGAGATCATAAAATGACTCCAGCTTAAAAGAAAAAGTTATTGATACCAAGATAGTATTGTCATATTTCTTTCTCCTCTTAAAAATGTTACATTGATAACTATGGTTCATATATATGACTTAAGTTACACACACATACATACACCTATCTAAACTATTTAGTACAGAATCCCATGAATTAATACTGTAGATAACATTATCAAGGCAGATTTACACCTGTACATTAAATATGTCAGACATAAATTGAGGCAGAGATATTAGTAAATACTATCTCTCAATTTTTGACATGCTATTGCTGTGTTGCCCTTTATTTTACAGGATAATCCAGGCCCATTTTCTAATTTTGTTTTACTATCTGACAAATAATTCTGAGCAGGAAGTAGGATTTGTACCTTACTACGGATGTTTCTACTGCACGTAGTATATTATAACCAGTATACTAGGAAAACGGAATTGCCATCATAATGATTTCATAAGTCCCAGCGTCTAGTCTACTGTCAACCTTGGATTTCCCTTCAATTCATTAAGCAAAAATATTGCAGACTGACTTAACTTGGGTAGAAGTTAGTTTCATTTGAGTTGTAGATGCAAATATTCAATTACCTACTGGATTTCACTACTTGAATATCAAAGTGGAGCTCTTGACTTCTTCCCCCTATTTTTCCCATCTCAATAAATGGTTCTATATTACATCTAGTTCCTTAAGTCATAACCTAGGAGTTATTTGTAATTTCTCTCTTTTCCTAGTTCTTCTAACACAAAGAAAAACCAAGTCCTAGTAAATCTTCTAAAATACTTCCGAGAACTTTCTATTTCTTTCTATCTCTACTTACCTATCTTAGACCAAGTTGCCTATATCTCTCACTTGGACTACTGAAATCATCTTCTAACTAGTTTTTATACTTTCTTCCTCACCCTGTTCTTTTCCCTCCCCCTACTCCACCTCTACTTTAAATAGCAGCCAGAATGTGGCCCTTTCAATGACAAATTATAGCAAGCTGCACCCCTGCTTAAAAATGCTTTCCCATTGTCCTTCTAAAGTACAAACTCCTTCCTATGGCCTATGGGAACTTACAAGGTCTCGTCCCAGTTTGCCTCTGCAACCTCATCTTGCACAGTTCTCCTCGTGTGCACTTGACCCCAACCACACTGGGATTTCTTTCTGTTGCTCAGACCAGCTGAGTTCGATCTGCTCCAGGCCACTGCACTTGCTCCTGGCTCTGCCTGGAGTGCACACCGTGAAGGTCTACCGTGCGGGTTTTTGCCCGGCTAGCACCTTCTTGGTCTTCAGGTCTCAGGTCAAAGGTCACTTCATCAGCAAAAGCTTCCCCAAACATTCTATCACTCTCTCTGTTTCTCTTTCACATCACTCTGATTATTATAGAACTTACTATACTCTAAAATCACCTTACATATTAGTTTCCTTGTTCACCATCTATGTCCTTCCTCCAGAATGTAAGCTCTGTGAGGGCAAGGACATAACCCATCTTATTCACCTTTGTATTCCTGCTGCCTAGAAGACTTCCTGGCACTTAGCAGACAACTGCTTATTGAATTAAAGAAAAAGATAACGCTTGACTTATTTTATGATATTACCCAGCAAACAAACTTATATATGAAGGCAGAGGCTCCATATACTAGAAATACTTCGGGTACAAGTTAGCATGGAAACGATATCTCTGAAAAACAGTCCCTGCATGAATCACAGCACACTGTAATGTTACTCCTACATAGAACTAAACAGAAACATCACATTAGGCACATTTCAACGGAAGGCAGTGTAGCTGGAATCTTTAAGAGCTTGAGTGTTGGCGTCAGATTGCTTCAGTATGATTTCTGTTTACTTCTGGCAAGTTACCTTATTTCTCTGTTTCCTATTTTATAGATAATTGAAGCTGATAGCAGTATCTATTACCTTATAGGGCTGTTACAGAAGAGTAAATGGGAAAAAAAAAGAATCTGAAGTACTCAGGCAACTGTTCATTCAGCACACAGAGAAGCCTCGTTAAATGTCAGCTACTGCTTTCTTCTTCCGTCATCATTATCATACCGTGAGCGACTGTTTTAGTCTCATATCCCACACTACTCACTCACTATGCCGATTCTACTCTTCACTCCAAGTGCACTGATGTAAATTCCCCCCAAAATGTTTCCTACTTTCCTGGCTGCTATGCTTTGGGATTCATGCCATTTCTGACTCTTGAAACAGTTTTCTATCTCCTCCCTCCTCTCCAGGTTCCATGTTGAAATTCTATTCCACCTTTCAGGCCTATCTAAATTGCCATTTCTGCCATGAAAACTGCCTTCATTAAACCAAACCTAAGTGTTTTCAGTAGCACCTTGTACCACTGTAATGACCTTTACTTGGGTCACGTATCTTATATTCCTGCTTCTTGAAAGCAGGAACAATGTCTTATTCTAAATTCTATTCTCTACAGCTTCTGATAGTGTACGTCGCATTATGCTATGCTCAAAATCAATTTGCAGGTTGAATGAATAACAACATGTATTCTACTTACATGTCTGCTGCAGTGTGATTATTCTGGAGAGGAAGGTTGAGAGTACAACCAGGTTCAAGGTGATCAGTTGGTCCTTCTCGGTCCTTTGCTTGTTTAATAAGATCAAATAAAGGTGAATCCTATATGAAACAAGATGACATTAAAACAACATTGGTAAGTATGATTTTCCTATGTACATAATAAAATCATATTGACATGGTGAGTGCTATAAATTTAGTCACAACTGACAGTAGCAATTTAGAAATTAAAATTAGATCTTTTTTTCCACTTTAAAAATTCCAATTGTCAATTTTTGTACTATACACAAATAAAGGATTAGGAAAATGTATATGTAAATGCTTATACTGTATTTCCCCGAAAATAAGACCTAGCCAGACAATCAGTTTTAATGTGTCTTTTGCAGCAAAAATTAATATAAGACCTGGTCTTATTTTACTATAATATAAGACCGGGTCTTAATTTAATATAATATAACATAATATATAATATAATATAATATAATGTAATGTAATGTAATGTAATGTAATGTAATGTAATGTTAGTATAGTATAGTATAGTATAATATATCATATCATATAATATAATACCGGGTCTTATATTAATTTTTGCTCCAAAAGACGCATGAGAGCTGATGTTCCGGCTAGGTCTTATTTTTGGGGAAACACGGTATTAAAAATTTAAAGTTAGGGAAAAAGACAGAAAAGACCCAAAACAGGTAGAAAGAAGTAAATAATAAAAATAAAAGCAAAATTTAATGAAACTAAAAAAAAGATAACATACAATTTGATCAACAAAACTAATAATTGGTTTCTTGAAAAAACTAATAAAATTAAAGAAACCCCCAGTCAGATTGACTGGGAAAAACAGACAGATAAACAGTATTAGAAACAAAAAATGGGATCATCATCAGAAAGATTAGAAAGATAATAGGGAACTACTATAAATAATTTTATACCAATAAATTGGAAATTTTAGATCAAGTGGAAAATTCCTCAAAAATATAAATTAACAAAACAATAAAAAAGAACTAACCTCAATAGTTCTATACACTATTAAATCATTTGAATCAGTAATTAAAATCTTCCCACAAAGAAAACATCAAGCACCTTTGGTTTTACTAGTGATTTCTACAAACATTCAAGGAACAGATTAATTCCACTTTTACTCAAACTCTTCCGAGAATGAAAAAAGTAGAAACATTCTCCATCTCATTTCATGAGGTTCGCATATTGATACTAAAACATGTCAAGGACATTACAGAAAGGTATATTATAGCCCATTCTCACTCATGAACAGAGATAATAGAAATTCTAAAAAAGAAACATTAGCAACCCAAATCAGCAGTGTTAAAAAGAGAATATATCATTACCAACTTGAGTTTACCCAGGTCGCAAAATTGATTCAACATTAGGAAATCTATAATGTAATTCACCTCACTAAGGTGAAAAGTCTTATCAAAGTCAATGCAGAAAAAGTTTTCATCTTAAAACCCATATGTAATTTAAATAAATAAAGAAAGAAAACTCTTAGTAAACCAGGAACAGAAGGGTACTTCCTATTTGATAAATGGCATCTACAAACAAAACACCAACAGCAAACATTATATGTAACAGTGAAATATTAAAAGCTTTCCCTTTAAAATCTCAGAGACAAGAGAAAGATGCTCATTATCACGCTTTCTGTTCAGCATTGTAGTTGAGGTTCCAGAAAGCCCAGTAAGACATGGGAAAGACAGGAAAGATCAAAGGATTGGAAAGAAAGAAACAACAAAAATACCATTATTCACAGATGATTTGATTGTCAATAAAGAAAACTCAAAAGGATCTACAGAGAAATTATTAGAATACCAGAGGTTAGCAAAGTTACTGCTATGAAATCAGTACGAAATATTGTATTTTTCTACACACCAAGTAAAAAGTTTAAAAGTATAATTTTAAAAATACCATTTACAAAAAAGTAAGACCAGCAGTAAGAACTATTAAAAACATTGATTCAAATCTTGTAATTTTCTGGAGTTGACTATTTGCAAGTCCATAAAAAGGAAGAGGAGCATACATATTCTACTCTTTTAATGCTTGAACAAAGAAGGACAAGAAAACAGGTTGCCAAAATGCTGGATTTGTATCAAAAACTGAGAAGTGGTACAACAGAAGTAAAAATATAAAATATTGCAAACATAAATAGATTTTGTAAAAATAAAAAGTACTGGAAAAGTTAGCTAGAAATTTGAAAAACAGATAATTATACTTTCACACCACTATACAGAAAACCAATTACTTATATTAAAAACAAAATTGAAAGTAGATACAAGATATATCTTTATAATTTTTTGATAAGGAAGGACATCGGAGGTTTGACCCAAACCCAGAAGTCATAAAGAAAAAGGTGAACCACTGTGATTACTTAGAAATTGAAAATTTCTACATGACTAAAACCACAATAAACTAAGTTAAACTAAATCTTTTTTTTAAAAAAAATAAACAATACTGGTTTATTCTGCAATCTCCATAATGTAATTTCTTTTGTCAAGTCATTCTTTTCTACATTCAGTAGGGGCGCTCTGAAGGGCAATCTAAGTAATGGCTTTCATTTGAGTAAAGTAATGCTAACAACAATACCAGCTAAGGCATGTATGTCTACTCAATGTTTTGTTTTCTAGCCATTGATGAATTGAATACCTTTATTTAACTGAAATATAGGTATAAATCCACATATATTCAGAAAGAATAGACTAATCCCATTTTACTCTCAAAGAAAGGCATTTTAGGAGAACCTGAGACTCACAAAGATATGCAAATAAACCTGAGTCTTTAATAAGATTTATGTATGCTATTAATCAGGCATTTTACTTTCTCTTCAGATATGGCTTAACCCTTATATGGATTAGCTGCTTGTGTTTCAGATTAACACAATGGATGCATGACCCTGGACAAGTTGCCTAACCTTGTTATGTGCAGATACTTATGACAATAACTTAAATCCTAGCACTGTGAGAATTAAGTGAGTTAATATATGTTAAGCATTTAGAATGGCGCCTGGCACAGAGTAAGTGCTATATATTTGATATTATTATGGTTGTTATTCTTACTTATACATATAAATGCCTTTATACAAGGAACAATGTATTTGTTCAAACATATAAGTGTATGCGTAGTTATCCAGCCACCCAGCCACCCACCCATCCACCCACCAATATTTGTTGTATGTCTATTCTCTAACAGGCCCTATGTTGAGAAGTAGGGACATAAAGGTAAACAATCCTCCAATTGTCAGACACTGACAGATTTGAAAGGTCACTTCTGAAGTATCTGTCCTTTTCCACCGTACTCAACATGTTCACTTGATGTCTGTATGTAAAAAAAACTTTAATCATCTCTACCACCAAAAATCTCCTGCCCCCCTCCGGTTTTCCCCATATCATTATCACTCCTTATATCTAGTTGCCCAAAGCATAAAAGGAGTCATCTTTAATTATTCTTTGCCTCACACTCCACTACCCAATCCACGAAAGTCATGTTGATTCTAACTTCAAAATATATACAAGTCTACCTTCTTCTCATCACCTCTAAGATTACTAGAGTCTAAGCCATTATTATCTCATCTGTACTACTACAAAAGCAGCCTACCAATGGGTTTCCATACTTCTGCTCTTGCTGCCTCCCATCCCTCCTCAACAGAGCTAATAAGCTGCTCCCCATATGCTCCTCCTACTCAAAACTCTCCGATATCTTCCAATCACACTGGATGGTGAGGAGGAGGCTGTGCTTTGAGAGGAACAGGGGTCAGAGATGTCCCAAAAGATGAGAGTGTGTGCTACGAAAGTGGTATTCTTTTAGGAAAAAGAAACTTCTGGTACTAAAGTGGTGCAGTAGAAAAAGGTAGAGAGATGCCTGATTATGCAGAATCTTCAAGTCCATGGTAAAAAGTTTGAGTATGCTAACAGAAATGGGACACTAATTACAATACAAATTATATTTTAGAATAGATGTTTTCTTGTCACAAATTGCTAATATAGAGATAGCTAGTTCAACTATACCTTATTCCCTATTATACTCCTAACACAGAATTGGGGTTCCAAAGATATTTGCTGAATAAGTAAATGATTTGCTGTACTGCTTTTAGGAATGTTTTCCAGGTGACAGAGCTCACAATTTCCATATTGCCTTAGCTCTGTTACAAGTAACACAATTTTCTATCAATTTCCAACTTCCTGGCTTCAACATGTGTGAAGCATATGCCAGACAGGTGTGGTAGCAGGTCCAATGACAGCAAACAACTTTGGAAATGTAGCATATAACTCAGGAATTAATTATTAATCTGTGAAATTAATAAAAGAAAACTCTTACTATATACTTGTCTTTAACTTCACAGTAAGCAGAACTGAAAAGATGAAATTACAAATATATTTTGGGTTATTTTTATTTTAGCAGCAAAAATGTCTTTGAGCCCATATTCTACCAAGACAAAAACGTCTACAAGTAGGATAAAACAGGCCCAAGTCTAATGTAAAGCAAGAGAGGTGCCAGGATTCAAAATTTAAGGAGACATTCACTCATATTTGCATGACCTTGATATGAAATTTACTTTTTGGGCACTGAACATTAAATTGACAATGAAAGTTAGTTAATTTAACATATGCTTGGCAAAATAGAATGATGCATCTATTTCATGGTTTGCTTAGACAAGAATTAAAGCACCTTCAGTTTACAAAGGTTTTTTCCAAAGGTATTATCTCATTTTATCCTCAAAATAAATCAGTGACTTAATGTTATCATTATTCATTTTATGGATCAGAAGATTTAGCTATTTTAGTAAATTGTTTGACTACTGTATTATATACTAAAAATATTTTCTGAGTGTGGGATAATAACATTCGAGATTTATAAATGTAAAAACCAAAACTCTTTTAAGCTTTTTTTTTTTAATTGGGGAATATTGGGGAAGAGTGTGTTTTTCCAGGACCCATCAGCTTGAAGCCAAGCCATTGTTTTCACTCTAGTTGTGGAGGACGCAGCTCACTGGCCCATGTGGGAATCGAACCAGCAAACTTGGTGTTATGAGCACTGCGCTCTAACCAACTGAGCCATCTAGCCGCCCCTTAAGCTGTTTTTTAAAATATAAAATAAACAGAGTAGCTTCCTAGAACTAGTTAAGTATTAGAATATTTATGACATTTTAATTACAAACAGTTTATTAATTTATTATTTTCATCTTTAGCCAAAGGATTTACTGAAAAAAAAATCTATATTAACATCTGTTAATAAAAATAGCTACTATGTAGTAGGTGGTTATTATGTGTGTGCATTTAATTTTCACAAAAACCCTATGATGTAGCATACTGTCTCCCCTTAACAAATGGGGAAAATGAGGCTTATAGGTGGCAAAACAGGGATTTGAACCTAGATAGTGAGGACCCACAGTCTGTGCTCTGACCTACTATACCTATACTATAATTTTCATTAGTTCCTTAGCATAATAAGCAGCAGCAATTAAACAAGTAAATAAATTAATTTTATCAAAGCTAATCATGGTATTACATACTATTTAATAGAACCAAATGTTCTTGACAATAATTCTTCTAGAAGAAAACAACACAAAGCCATACTTAATCAGAGATGACTATCTCCAACTTCTATAATATTTAACATAATTACATAATTTACCAAATAATGAGAGCTTATATAAAAATATTATTTCCCCCTCCAGGGTAATCACCTGGTATAATAAATACATAACATATTACATATTTAATATGTGATTTATATTAATAAGTCATTAATTATAAATTATTAATATAATTTACAAGTTATAATTACATATACTTATAAATAAATTATAGATTATAATTAATTACTGATTATAGTAATAATTATTGATATGTATTTAAATATAAAAATATAATGATGAACTATGAGTCTTCTGACTGTGCTAGACAATTTATATAACCAGATTGAACAATGTTTGCAAAACAAACTAGTTACACTTTAGAAATTAAGCAAAACAGGCACCAAATTCTAAGTAGATTTCCATTAAAAGTGACCATTTTAAAGCAATTTTTAAAAAGTCTCTCAAAACAGTGATCTCTTTGCTAAATTATAAACTAAAAGCAGACATTTTAAAGAACTCAAAACTTTATGTGATATTGGGTCTTTTTAAAAGTTTTTTAACATTGTAATTCATAGAATATGTTTTGTATACTGTATTAATTTTAAAATATATCTAAAGAAAGGAACTCCTAACTCAAAATTAGCCAAGATTTGTAAAACTGGGTCACGGTTTGCTTAAGGATGTTTGACATACTTGCTTTGGGTAGGTGGCACCAGGGGAGATAACAAAATTCATGCAAGACAGCCACTTTTGTGAATGAAGGATTACAGGAGTCAGAACTCCACTTGTACCAGTACTATCTTCAATGGCCACAGCAAGTATATCCAAGGAGGGCTTGCGCCTTTCTAACAGTCATGACAAAACCTTGTTGAAGAGGCATTATATGTGAAATTTACCACAATTTCTGTGGGAAACTTACTCTTCCTAATCCAAAAAAAAAAGATCTTACTCTAATCAAATGGATGAAATAAGAATATCTACAATGAATATTTGCAAAATGAGTAAAAATTCGTATCATAGGAGGAAGTAATACTATAAAGGGAACTAATATAGTATGAGAAACAGACATTAAAAGAGGAATAGGGTATGAAAGTTCATGAAAGGAAGCTGCCACATCTGAATATGATGAAAGTTCAAGGATGTTTTGCCAAATTTGGAAGGAAGAGAGGGTTATGACTAAACAGAAAAGCACAAGAAGGGTAGATTGGAATTCAAAGGTGAGAATAAACATGCATGCCCTGCTTCTGTGAGAATCACCAAATTATCTATTAATAATGCTGATGACTAGGATTTGTAAAGTAAAACGAAAGCAAAAACAAAAACATATCCCATGTTTAAATGATCACAAAGTCGTTTTTCTGCCTCTTAACGAGGGCCTCTATACCAGAAAATCAAAATCAACAGATTTTTGCCTATGGGAATCTAACTAGTACCCTCTCTTTACCAATGCTATATTATTCCATGACAGTCAGTATTATGGCAGGTTTAACCTATACACAGTGCCAAAGTTTTATGACAATTGTTTAATGATTAAACATCATATAGTTTTTAAAAACCAAACTTACAAACTGAAGCCAACACTACTGAAGAATTTCACTAGTCTTGGGCTTTACTGCTTCTACTTCTAGGTGGACCTACTCAAGAGTTTCCAGCATTTCCTAATCCTTAAATTCTGAAACTGAACGAGATCTGAGTAGCTTATTAGCTGGGCCTAGGATCCCAGATACCAGTTTTTGTTGATATGTACATTACTATTTCTATACCTGCTGTAGCTTTGGAAAGCCCTTGACCATTCTTGCCCTGGAGTCTTAAAATCAACGTTGGCCAGATATGGGTGCAATAGTGAGTTGACATGTAAAAGTAACAGAAGGTTCTTCTGGCACCTTAGTTTCAGCACATCATATAGCCATGGCAAGTTGATTTTTGTATTTAATTTCAATGAAAAAAATCTACAAACTATAAAATAATAAAATTGACGGTTAAACTATTATACTAAAATCTGTGCAAACAAGCATTGTTAAACTGTGTGGTATGTCTTTAAGTGTTGTTTAGTTCAGAAACTAATGATTAGTTTCAAGCCTAGACTATCAATGGCACACAGGTCATGCTTAGGATGCCTACAGGATTCTTTTTTTCATCTTCACTTTTTAATAAGTAAACTGTACGTATTACAATATGGGGCATAATTTTCTTGCAAATAAAGAGAGTTTAAAATAAGTTTGCTTTCTCTGATAATTATCTGTTGAACTTTCTTTTTAAGCTCCTTTAATTTTTTAAATGACATTAAAATTTTTTAAAAATGAAAAGTTAAGCAAGTCTGAAAAATTCTTCTTTTTTCCCCTTATAAAGAAACCTATACCTATGAGTACAATTACATTTTAAAATGATGGTTGTTAGCTAAACCAAATCAGAATTAATATTGAGTCTGGTCTTTGATCCTGAATTCTTTGCTGCAGTGGAAGAAAGGAAAAGTAGGATGCCTTAGCTCAGTCTTTATATATATAAAGCCAAAATACTAAATTTTAACCAAAAAATTAAACTTTAGGTCATGTTCCCATCAGTGTATACATCTGAATAACAAATATCTGAAGAGATAAAAAGAAATATGCATTAGCTATTGGTCCATAAGAAAACGAAAATTAACAGGGCCCCAACCTAGGCAAAATTGTACATAGAAGAAAGATGTCTTCCTCATTTCTTGCTTCCCTCCTCTTTGCCAAACAGAATATAGTTCAAGTTGTCTCCCAAATTCTAACTACTTCTGTTCCAGGACTCAAAAAAACACACAAACCAGTTAATATTTTCTAGAACATGTGACTTTACTTTTCAATTACATTTTATAAGGTGAATTCCTACCTTCTAACATAACTTGTAATTCAGATAGAGGGCTTTATTAAACACACATGCCAGGTTTCTCCTCAACCCCCAAGGTATTGATATGCCCAGGAAAGGAGAATAACTTGTTTCCCTGACAGTAAGACCTAACTAGAAAATAAGCCCCGGCATGATTTTTCAGGATGACCTCCCCTGAACATAAGCCCTAATGCATCTTTTGGAGCAAATCTTAGTATAAGATATAGTCTTATTTTCAGGAAAACACAGTACCTACATTTTAGAAAAGCTTCTCAGCAGATTCTAATGCAGTTCTACCATTCTCTAGCTTCCACCCACTCTACCCCTGCCACTTCTCCCACACGTGTGTGTGTGTGTGTGTGTGTGTGTGTGTGTGTGTGTGTACTGGGGGTGCCAAAAAAACGTATACAAGTGGACACTTTGGTCAGCATTGTTCAAGCAGTAGTTTGTCGTAATTAGAAGTGTCTGGATGCTGATGGTAACCACTTTGAGCACCTCTTGTAATTGCTGAGGTCAATCATGACTTGTGTTCATCTTTTGTTATTGATATATATTATTACAATTTTAATAGTTTTCTTTCTTAAAATGTGTATACATTTTTTTTGGCATCCCCGGTATATACATGAATGTATGTATACACAGATATCTCCTCCTCCACTACCGCCTTAAGAATGGGTAACTGCATTTTTCTAATTCTGATACGAATTTTTAAAAAGTGACTCACTATCCTTTCTTAAATAGCAATACTGTAATTGCACAATTGCATTTCTTTTAGGTTTCAACCAGTTGGGATCTTTTCAACCAGTTCCCAAATTTTATTTTTGAGAATACTAATAAGCCAGGAAACTTTGACGTCAGTCAGATGTAAAAAGTACAGCCTTTATTGTGAAATTCAGAAATTCCATAAATCATAACATGGGCAATAACCAGAAGACTTTTGGTTCTCATTTTCCCAGCATTTGGGCAAAAGTGATGACAGAGTAAGAAGACAGAATATTAGAAACATTTCATTAACTTTAGTTTATGAGAACTAATTTTTCACTTTACATCAGACCACAGCAAAAACTGCGTGTTGATTAGCAAGGGTACTGTACTATACACAACTGTGATCCTGCTATCATGCCTGGTCTTGATAACTATGATTAATGATTCAAAGTCAATACCACATACTTCATAATCCTATTTTATTTCCTTCACTATCAAAATTCTGTCTTCATGATTCTTTCAATTTAATAACAGTACTAGTTAATGCTTATTGAGCATCTACTGTATGCCAGTTTCTAGGCTATATATTTTACATACATTATTTTCATTTAATCCTTATAATAAGTCTATAATATAGATACTATTATCCCCACTTTACAGATAAAGACCCTGAAGCGCATAAGAAATTTATCCCATATGATACGGCTAATAAATGGTTGAGCAGGGATTCAAACCCAAGTCTACCTGTTTCTAGAATGTGTGGTGTTAGCTACTACACTACTTATAAGTCATGTCCATTTGCTCATTTTCTCCTTAAAACTTCTTGCTTATTGTCATTCTTTTAACTGTGTTTCCATGTTGCTGTATTCTCCTACAAATTGCTCCACACCTCACAATTTCCATCTATTTTTCATTCACTCATCCATTCAACAAATACTCACATTCTGTGACAAGCACTAGAAATGCTAAGAAGACTGTACCTACCCATATAGGGCTGTTGTGAGAATAAAATAATTTACACAGAGGTTTGGTACGCACATGGCACATAACCATCAATCAGTTCTGTCCTCAAATAGTTTACTGGTAGCATTATTGAGTGCCAAGCTGGGCAGCAAGCACTTTATACTTCATTCTCACAATAAACTCTAGGAGGAAAGTACTATTTTTTAAATGTCAATTTAAAAGTGAAGAAAGGTAAGCAAAGAATACATTGCCCAAAGTCACAGTTAGTAAGTAAGTGGTGGATCCAGGATTTGATCCCAAGCTTTTTGGCTTCAGAGCCCTTGTTTTTTAACCCCCATGCTACAATGAAAGAATTTAAAAATCGCAGTACAGAGTGGTAAGTTGCACAGGGTGCCACAGAAATCAAGAGATGGGTACCTAACCCAAATTAGGGAAAACTTCCTGGAAGAGGTTAAGTCTGAGTTGAGTCCTAAAAATGAAGTTACTTTAAGTGAAATAAGCTGGAGAACACAACTCACTTGTAATCCTCATAGGCTTGTTCTGACAATGAAATAAGTGCGAAATGCTCAGAACCACCCCTGGGACATAAACTCTTAAGACAGAAATAATCAGTTCCATAAAGCTAAAACACAGATTGCATAGCAAGGAAATAGCAAGAGATGAATTCAATGAAGAATTTTAAGCAGCTGAATAAGAGTCCAGGTAGGCCTTAGAGAGTTCTTAAAATCCCAGTGCCTCCCATATAATGGACACTCAATAAGTTTTTCTCGAATGTTACATGACATAGCCATATCATGGGTTAAATTAAATACAGCAAAGCACAAAGAAGAAAACTGATGATATAATTCTCTCTCCAATTGACACTAAATATATACTGTGGCAGGTGGCCTCCAAGATAACTGCAATAATCCCTGCCACTGGGTATTTACACCCTCCTGCATTATACCAGGGTTGGTCTGTGTGGTCATGGCATACAGCAAAAGTGATGGCATGTCACTTCTGAGATTAGCTTATAAAAAACCTGCAGTTTCCGCCTTAGGCACTTTCTCTCTCTAGGATCTCTTGCTCTGGGGAAAGTAGCTGCCATGGAGTGAGCAGCCTATGGAGAGGTTCACGTGGCAAACAAATGAAGCCTCTGGCCAACAAGAGCCAGTGAAGAAGTGAGGGCTGCCAACACCCACATGAGTGAACCTGGAAGCAGATTCTCCAATTCCAGTAATGCCTTAAACTGACTACACCCTTGATTGACAACCTGAGGATCTCTCCTGAGAGAACCAGAGCCAAAACCATGTAGCTAAGCCACTCCCAGAATCCTGACCCACAGAAATGGGGCGAGATAATAAACGTTAGCTGTTTCAAGTTGCTAAGTTTTGGGATAACTTCTTACACAGAAATAGATTACTAATACAGCAACTGATTTTTTTTAAAACTGTAAATTAAAGATTTAATGGAATATTAACTTTCAAAAATTTATTATTCATCTCTGTAGCATTATTTCCATCCAGGACGCAGACAGCAATTTTCTCTTGGACTCAGGCAAGCTATCTCATGCCATTATGAAACTACGTAAATTAACTGTAGCATAATCACTCTTTGGACAATGCTTCACTCTGTTTTGCCACCTAATTTTGTGAAGCCAGCAAGATTAGTATAAATCCCACCGAATAAGTAATATGGACAGAAAGAGTAGAAGCTGTAAGTCTCCGCCACATCTTTCATAATTAACATACATTTCTAAAGCAAACATGAACTTCTCCAGACAGTAAAGGACTTAAAAACTATTAAGTCAAGATGTTCCTAAAAGAGATTCTGATTATCCAAGTAAGTACAAGGTCTCCAGTGCTGGTAGAAATATTAACAATAGAAGAAGCGGAAGACAGGAGTTGCTATTGTTTTCTCAGTATTTTAAGGAATATTATTGGGCCTACATTACAGGAAATGTTTTTGCACTATCCTAAGCCAAATCATGATAAGACCATTTTGCCTTGCAAATAGAAACTAGAATAGAAAATCTGGGGCATGCCTTGACCTTTTTGATAGTTCTTTCCCATTAATTTAATTCTTTAATATTGCCATTCCTCCGGATCCTTTGCCAATATATATGCTGGTTGAGCCACTATCATGGCTTTAATTATATCTATATTACTCCTAAATCTACATTTCTGACCACGACTACTCTTTCAAGTTACAGATCCATCACTTCCAACTAGATACCTCAGATGTATATATGGCAAACATCTCAAATATTAACATGGTCATATTAACATGAATTCATTACCCTCATCACCAATCAGCTATGACTCTTTCAATATCCTCTTTGGTTAACTGTTATTAACCACCTAATCACCACAATACAAACTTTACAATTATCCACAGTTCCATCTAGGCACCTAATTTTCTGATTCATGCATTTACTTTTAACATATTTATATCTTTATGCTTAAAATTGGTTTATTATAGATAGCACAGAGTTGGATCTTGCTTTTTTTCCCCAGTCTGACAACCTCTGCCTTTTAATTGAGGTGCTTATACCAGTTACATTTAATGCAATTATTTATATGGTTAATTTAAATCCTACATCTATTTGTTCCACCTATTCTTTGTTCCCTTTTTAACAAAGTGCAAAAGCAAATTAATGGAAAAAGGATAGGTTGATGCTGGAACAACTGACTATCCATGGGCAAAAAGCAACAACAAAAAACAACCTTGATTTAAATCTCAAACCTTGTACAAAAATAAACTGAAAATAGATCATGGACTAAAATATAAAAAGTGAAGCTATAAAACTGTTTTTTAAAAACCATAATGAAAATCTAGAGTTTTCAGATGTGACACCAAAAGCATTATCCATAAAAGGAAAAATTGATAAACTGACCTCATTAAAATTAAAAACTTCTGCTATGAGAAAGACGATGTGAAGAGGATGTAAAACAAAGGTACTAGAAGAAATTATTTGCAAACCGTGTATTCAACAAAAGACTAGTAGGCGTACACTGAATACATAAAGAACTCTGAAGACCCAGTGGTTAAAAAATTTCAATCCAATTAGATATTCTTCAGTACGTGTATGTTTAAAGAAAACTATAGTACATTCATGCTATGAGATATTAGTCATCAATAAAAAGGTATGAACCACTGATACATGCAATAGCTTAAATGAATCTCCAGAGAATTATTACGCTGAATGAGAAAAAAATCATCCTAAATGATTAAGCCTGTTTGATTCCATTTTGAATCCATTTTGAAATAACAAAATTTTAGAAATAGAGGGGATGTGAATAGGGCCAGGGGGTTAGGGACAGGTTATGGGGGAGCTGGAGGGATGTGGGTGTAGTTGCTTATATGATGGAACTATTCAGTATCTTGATTGTGGGGGTGGATAAATGAACCTACACATTATCCTCAGACCAGGCTGCGAGGTGCCTCTTAACTGGGGTGGGGCGGAGGAAGGGGAAGGTAAAAAGGGAGGTAATGGTGAGGAGTCTCCCTACTGGTGTCCCTCCACAGCCCTGCTGTTTCTGGGCAGCGATGGGGAGTCTCAGGCCAGGCTGCCTGCTGTGGCTGGGTTCCTTCCGCTGGTTCCATTTGCTGCTCCAAGCTTCCTGCTGGGGGAAGGGAATCTCAGGAATCTTTAGCTTGTAGGGTAAAAATACCTGAAGCATATGATTAATGTTATTTCCAGATATTGCTGGAATCGTGAAATAAGCTGTCTGTAAAAATAAATACATAAACAAAAAATCTCCCTTTTCATTATTAAGACTGAATCCCAAAACAGATTACTTAAACTTCTAACTAAACCTTTAAAGTTTCAATTTATAATATGATGAAATGCAAGGTTATTACTGAAGAAATGATTTCTTCTAATTATCAATATTTTAAAAACATATTTTCATGTAACATTTAAACAAATACCGAGGTAAGGAAAACAAAAGTTTTAAGATATGCTCCTCCTCAAGAAGACACTAATTCAAAGCTGATGAATGGAACACATCTGAATAAGCCAAACTATCCGTTTCTCTAGTTCAGCTGAAAAATTTCCAAAAGACATCATTGTTTTATCATGTAGAGCATTTCTACTACAGGGAAAGACTGCATTTTCATTAACAGTTGAAATAGTTTTATCAAATACGAATTATGTTCTTGTCATAGGATTTGATAGTATTTCTGACTAGAATTTTAAATGGTTTAGTTTAAATAAGTCTATTCTCTGTAGCGTACTTGTTTAAGGATTATTTAGGGGCAGAAATTCTCCAAAGAAAATGTTTGCCAGATTCATCTTCAGCAGGTATTTGAGGAAGTCCTTGAAAAAGCCTTCCCTATATTACGAAGCAAGGCAGCAGATTCTCAACTCTCTCTTTCAGACCCTGCACATCTTAGGGAAGAATGTTATTGCTTCTGAACAAAGACTTTTTAAATTTACAAAGTAGTAGACGTAAAGTGACTTTAAATGTTTTAAAACATCAAAGTACATTTTCCTGTTTTCTAATTAACCTAACTGTATTTTTCCAAACAGAAAAGATCATATGCATATTTCAAAAAAAATTCAAGTCTAAAGTTAATCTATTCCAAACAGTTTACATTTTAGATATGTTATAATAGAAGATACTGAGGCTTCAGTGGTCTACATGTATATTCATGTCAGAAATTAACTTAATTTTTTCATATTGTTTAGAATGGATGGTGGCTAAAATCACTTTGAGAAATTTATGTTAACACAATTTAAAAGATACAGTAGAAAGTGTTCTTACCTAAGAGCACATAAAAAGAAAAATCAGTGTTTCCTTCCAAACCTTAAAGATATTCTCTGATTTCAACTATGTAAACATAACAGCAAAAACTTAAACCCAGAACCTAAATGTCAATAGATGGAGGAATAAAAAAAATGTGGTATACACACAACACACACACCCACACACACACACACAAATATTACTCAGCCATAAAAAAGGAGACTATGTTATTTGAAGCAACATGGATGGAACATGCAGGCATTACACTAAATGAAATAAGCCAAACAGAGAAAGACAAATGCAGTGTGATCCCACTTATATGTAGAATAAAAACAAACAAATGAGAGCTCATACATACAGAGAACAGACTGGTGGATGCCAGAGACAGGGGGTGGGGAGTACGCAAAATGGGTGAAGGGAGTCTAAAAGGTGTAAACTTCCAGTTGTAAGTCCTGGGGATGTAATATACAGCATGGTGACTATAGTTAATAATACTGTATTGTATATTTGAAAGTTGCTAAAAGTAAACTTACAAGTTCTCATCACAAGAAAAAAATGTTGTAACTATGTATGGTAGTGGATATTAACTATACTTAATGTGGTGATCATTTTGCAATATATACAAATATTGAATAATTACAATGTATGCCTGACACTAATATAATGTTATATCAATTGTATCTGAAGAAAAACATATTTAAAACACCTGGAAAATTATAAACAGTTGATTTATTAGAGTAGTAGAGTTACATTATCTTTTTCCTTATAATTTCTTTTTCTCTTGTTATTGTTGTTTAAGAGCCTTAATAATGTCTCTCTTACATCTGAAATAAAAAAAAAATTCCTAGGAAAACAATTTTGAAAACAAAACTTATAGAATGTCATCATATGCGCTTAGAAAGTTAGCAGAGTTGGGTCAGAGAACAGTGAAGTCATGGTTCCAGAATGCAGTAGGGCTGGGTAATGGTCATGTCAGAACATGAGAATAAGGCTAAAAGTTAACTCTTTAAAAGGACAGATACAGTGGCAAGAATATGGAGGTAGATCCAAAATGAGGATACTATATTATCATAGAGAAAAGACAAGAGGGTTGTAAGTACTGTAAAGATCCTCGATGCTTATTCAAGATATGTAAGACAGATAATTAATGGAAGTCAAGTAAGTCAGTTGATATAGATGGTTCAGATGTCACTGCTATCAGGAAAACTGAACTCAGGAGAGGAACATTCGGTCCTTGAGGTAACAGAGTACTACCCAAGCATCAAGGAGTAAAAGACAAACCTAGTAACTGTACAGGGAGATAGAAGTCAGGGTAGGATCTGACTTGAAATGGAACTATTGACCTGGGGCTCCTTTTTAATGAAAGACCGGTACTCTCTTACGAGTGTTTAGCTTGAAGAACAGTCAAGTAGCCAAAAATAAAAAAATTCCTAGTTTCTGAGGTGTCATGCAAAACAAAAATCAGAAGTAAACATGGAGAATTTCATCAAACTGAAACTATTTAGAACTTTCCAGTTGCCATGAAAATTGTGGGGACATGAACCCGGTGAGTGAAGTTATAGAAGATGAGGCTGGAAATACAGATTGGAGAAGACCTTTTTAAAGACTGTTTATCAGCTAAAGGTTATCCACATGATCCATTCCTTCACTTCTTTCAAGACTCTGTTCACATGTTCCCTTATCAGTAAGTCCTTCTTAGAACTCCCTATCTAGAACATCCCCCTTTTCCTCCTAAATGTATTTTTCTTCAGAGAACTTATCACTGTATGATCAATTGTATTAACTTTATTTATTGATTGCCTGTCTCCCCTAAATAAATTCAGGGATTGTTTATTCACTGCTGTATTCCCAGCACCTACAAGAGCACGTGGCACACAGCTGGCACTCAGTAAATACTTGCTATTGAATAAACAAATAAATATCAGCATACCCAAAGAAAATGATAACATAAGCAGGAAAAGATTTTCAATGTTCCTATACTATTTCCCTACCTGTATAACCAGGACAACAATCCAGCTATCTTTTTTTCTTGGTCAGGTTGAAACAATTCACACTTTTGTTTATAACAAGAAAACGCTGGGCTTTAAAGGAGGCCAACAAAATTCAGCCCTTCTGGTCTTTTGTTTCTAACTTTTTTGAGGCAGCAGTAGTAGTATCTCAAGAATGTGAAATTAGTTGATTAAAATGATCACACTAGCAAACTAATGAAAAAGTGACTACGGAAATTTTGTTCTGGGAATGGATTACTACGGCTTAGAATCTTATTAATAATCTTATTAAGATACCTTTGAGTATTGGTATCTGTTAAAGAGTCAGTTTCTTTCTTTGAATTCTAGTTGGGTTAAGAGCAAAACATCTGCACAAATGCTTAGTCAAATGTGTTTCTGCTTTTAAGTGAAATTTTAATGTTCATAGACCGAGATCTTTAAAATTCGCCATTTGTAAAAAAGAAAAAAAAACAGAAATTTAATCAAAATGCCTACTCATTTTTATTTAGAAGACCAAAACTTTAAAAATAAAAATATTAATTTGGGTATCTAAAACTGAGTGAAAAGAAAAATATGATATGCTTGTTCAGATCCTGTTCCCATTTTTTTTGACTAGGTGTTAATTTTTATTAATTTTATTCTAATACATTTCTATAAAAAACTGGCACTTAACTATTATAGAAAGTGCAATATGATACACTGACATTTCCTTTGTTTATGGTGTTTCTTGCAATAAAATAAAATTTAGTCAAACGCATCTTTCTTTGAAAACTGCAGACTTCATACAATACTTAGAAAACCTTCAATACTCTACTATTTTTAAGTACACTCATTTTTTTTTTCCCCAGAAATTTTATGGAGTCTTTGCTTTTAATGGAGTCATTTTTATACATTTAAATTCTTGATCTAGCTTTTTATTTTGGTTTTAAAGAGTAATTTTAAGTACACTTGTGTTTCAAATTGTTACTCTGATGATCCATTAGCATGTATTGAATTATCCATATTTTTCTTTCTCCACTGATTTGAAGGGCTAACATTACCATATATTATGCTCCTCCTAGGTTCTTGGTCTACTTCTGGGCTCAACTTTACTCTAATTAAGAAATGCAAATTAAATAAGATACTACTTTTGACCTATTAATTTAGAAAGGGTCTGGTAATAACTGGTTTAGGTGAGGGTGTGGGGAAATAGGTACTACTGATAGGGATACAAATGGGAAGGGAAAGGAAATTTTCTTAAAAATAAATTGCTGGGTTATACAAACACACATACACAGATATATTCAAGTGTTCTTTTATGGCCTTTGTTAAAATTTTAGGTCTTTTATTTTCAGCTAGATCATGATTTTTCCTATTATGTTTATTCTTAAGGTATTTTATACTATTTGCTGTTCTAAATTGAATATTGTTTTCCATCACATTTTCCAATTGATTGTTGCTGATACAGGAATTTCTTATTTGATGAGATTGTCACCATTTAATCAAAAAAACTAAATAGGAAACCTTTTTAAAATGATACATATATTTTTAAAAACATGTTACTTGAGTTTTTAAAAATATAAAATGTATATTTATTAAAAACTGTATGTAGGGTCAAGTTTCTTTTTTGAGTAGAGTTCCAAGTTATTTTTCTTCTATAAACCCACACCAAAAAAGTGTGTTTATGATTTCCACTATGTGTAGAGGACATAAAGATATTTACAAAGCAATCTTAACTACAGAATTAATCTTTTCAGTTTCTTATGGCATTCCCTGTGAATCTTTAACAGAAGTATGTACACATCTAACTCAATGACATATTGTTAGCAACTTCCTTCTAAGTTATCCCAAAGCACTGAACTTGGTTTTCCTAAAAACAACCTTTTTGCCCTTGTATTTTATGACATGTATAAGCTGCAAACATAAATTTGGGAACAAATAAGCTTAACTTTTAATATGCATTAAACTTCATTACTGGGAACAAAAGAATTTGGGTGTATCAAATAGTAGCTTTCTAGACACAAGCATTTAGCTTTCTAGAAGCATGCTGAAAGAGCAATCCTTCCCTATCTCTACCCCTCAGGAATGGATA
The DNA here is from genome assembly GCF_036562045.2 of Rhinolophus sinicus. Lineage (NCBI taxonomy): Eukaryota > Metazoa > Chordata > Mammalia > Chiroptera > Rhinolophidae > Rhinolophus > Rhinolophus sinicus. The sequence continues at coordinate 88,399,296 of NC_133754.1, forward strand.
AAGTCAGTAAGTGATTACTGAAATAAAATGAAGACTCCCTGGATTTCTAATAATAAACACTGGTGGAAAAATGTTAAATTTATTATTCATAGAAAACCCTTGTTCTAATTATTTGAAAGAAGCACAAGTATTTCCTTCTGTATAAAACTTGGCACAGTGCTTTTCCAATTCCAACCATTTTTCTTTAATCACTAAAGATGAAGCTAAAAACGAAGCAAAGTTGCAGTATGATTTTAATCCAAAGAAAAATGGAAACCTCTAAAAGATTAAGTTAAATTTATATAATTTTAGAATTTAGTGTTTCAAACAATGTCTATATAGCATACACATCTAAAAGCAAAATTTTTGTTTGCTTAACAGGCACCTAATGAACCAAGGTTCCTATTTTATGTCAACAATTTAAAAAAAGATTGGAAGATATTTGTTATAGTGGGAAAACTTGACTACAAAACTAGAATTCTACTTTCAGCTCACTATGCATTTACTGAATTGCATTCTTTAATTTGACAAATGTACAAGGAATTGGGCTGGGTACCTAGTATCTTATATTCTCAATGTTATTTTTGGTACAACTCCAATTATGGCCATCAAAGCTTTTAAAGAGAGAATAAGGTTTTAATTAATTCCTCTCTGACAAATTTTACAGTGAAAGAACGTGGTATCCTATTTGTTTTTTGGAAAGGAAAGGTGTTTTAAAGAAGCGTGCTATAGAAATATAAAGGAAAGGCTTTTTAAAATGTTTAATCTTTATAGTATAACAAAATATTAACAAAAGTCTTCTTATGAGACTCCTGGCTTAAGCCAAGAATATTTCTTATACAACTTGGTTTCAAAATTAAAAATCCTTAAATGTAAAGAATGAAAAGTGACTCACTGATTTGTTATACCTAAGAGTGAAAAAAACCCAACCCAGCAGCTTAAGCATTCAGATTATTCAAAGAATCAGAATCAGATATAGAAGCAGGAAGGGACCTTTGAGCAGTCCAACTCCCTCATTTTATAGCCAAGCCAGAATCTTAGAAAGGTCATGTGATTATATATTAAGTGTCTCTGATCTACCTGTGCTCTTTACACAACACTTTCATACTTCCTTATTTTAAATAAAAAATTATAGATTTACATTTGTTGCCTATATACACAATTCTTTTACTGCATTCGTAAGGATCTGCACTAGCAACTAATAGTCTAGAGTCCTTCTAGTTTATCCAGAAATAATTTTCAAAATATTTCAGAAATTTCCAGATATTTCAGAGGAATAGCTGCAGGATCTTCCAATCCTTCATTTCTTTAGATTTGTGGCTTCTTACCTGTTTTTAGTCACATCCTATTTGACAATCACATCAGGCCATGGACTGAATCCTTGTGGGAATGCGTATGACAGGGACTTCAGAGATTTCAAGGTCCTCATGTAGAGATCCTCAGCACTATACTATCAAACTTGCCCCAACATTAAACCAAATTACCGCATATAATTGGACTATATTAATCTACCAACAAATAATATGTTTTCTCAGAACCACAATTTGACATTGGGTGCTTTTCTTGAATTGAGACCCAACAGGAAAAGGCATATGTCCTGCCAGTAGAAAACAATCTGTGGGGGCCACTGAATGGTTCACGTGTAAAGATTCACAATCTACTTCTGAGATAAAGGAAAGCTATCCCCTTGACACTCGGGAATGTTTTCCTTCATCAAATGAAAACTACATAATCCATTATGTTTTCCTTTTTTGCTTTGTGTCAAATGCAGCAGCTTCCCTTAGCCTAGATTTTTATAACATTATTTCACCCAATGCCCTTCACAACCTTCTCTTCCCCCCAGCACCTGGATTTTATTCTTTTATTAATGTGTTGTGAATTTGTATTTTAAGATTTTGTGTGTTCTTTTTTTGCTTTTTGGAAACATTTATGTGTTCAAAATAAGTAATTTTTAGAATAGTGAATATGACTCCTTAAAATAGTTTCTCTCACATTTAAAATGTTTCACTATTCCACAGACTTTCTTTTAAAACTTGTAAAATTAGCTATTATTTACATATAATAAAATGCTAAAATCTTAAATGTTTACTTTCATCCGTTTTGACAGTTTTAAAAGTATAATCTGCTTTAAATTCGTTTTGAATGCAAGAAGGTGTATAAATAAATAAATAATTAGTTGATTCATTCAAGTTGATCTGTGACAATTCTGGCAGGAGGAAATTGGAAGAGGGTAGGACCAGAAATAAGAAGACAAGATGTTACAACTATATAGATAATAGTAAACAGGTTTAGTCCAAAAGGGTGGCAGTGACAATAAAGAGGGGGCAAGGTAAAACTGATAAACTATCAAGGCTAAAATTAACCAGTATGAAAAAGAAGAAAAAGGAAGAATGGCTGAAGAGCCCAGTTTACACATTTGTTTAAAGTGGGTGTTCAATAAAGGTTTATTTATTCATTTGACAAATATCATTATGGGCCTATTTTAAATCAAACATGAAAAATCAGATTTCTTGCTGCTTCAAAGCCACAATTGTAGCAGAAATTTAGTCAAGAACTCAGAAGTTACCCAAATCCTAAAACTTCTAATGGTTAACTAATAGAATACTACCCTCTCTAAAACCGATAAAAATTACTTATACAACTAAATGATTTATACCATTACTGTAATGATTAATAAAACATCTACTTTATGGGCTAGATGGTTATTTACCTGGTTTCTTGATGCAAGTAAAATTTGAAAAGTAATGAGCTGCATAATGAGATTCACTAAATTTCAAATCTGTTACACATGTTATTTTACCCCCCTAAAAAAATCCCATATAAGGAATAAGTTGATTCACAGATTTAACTTTCAGAAGAGTACAAAGCTTGCATTAAAATAACAGTTTGGTCTGAGTCTATCGAACAAAAAAGGACCTATTAAATATACTCCATTCCTTCTATTTATTTAGGTCCCTTTGTAAGTAGCTACTCTTTATTTTTCAAATATTAACTTAAAATTTTTTCAAGGTATCTAACTTCACTTTGGTCCTAATTAGAAGTCAAATTAAATATCTCAAAAAAATCCAGCATTCAATGATCTTCCTTGTTGAAACAGCCCCTCTGCTATTGCTCTTCCTCAGTAGAAACAACTTTAACAAAATTCAAGTTTATTGATACGGTTTGTACACCAGCATACATGAGAGTATCTATTAAGAGTCAAGCATTGTGTAAGAGTTACAAATATAAACATATAACAATATACTGATAACAAAAAGCTTACTTCAATAGGGCTCTATCCCTTTTTAAGCACCAGTAACTCAAGCATGATAGAACTACAAATGAACAGTTAAGTAAGAAGTCAAGTGAATAACAACATTAATATATGGAAGAATAGTCCAATGCAGAATTTTAATTTTTCGTTTGAGAAAATGCCATATTCAAAATGAAAATAGAAATAAACAAGTCAGGGCATATAACTGCTGAGATTTCATTATTTAATGACTAAAGAGATTATCAATTTGAAAGTAGATCACTAAGAAACAATAACAAAAAAATGTTCTCCAATGAGAATTCAAGCTTATTAACTATTCCTCTTTTCATCACTCAAAGTTTCCTCCCAACTTCTAACATGATATACACTACCTTTTTTTCTATATCAATGAGATACAAAGAAATTCAGCCCATTAAAGTTTTAAGTTTACTGATTCTAAGTAATACTCATTTTTTGTCTTACTTGATGATAAATTTCCTAGTCAAAGCAATAAAAATAGATTACAATATAGGGGTGGTTATCAACAAATAAAAGTTGCGGAGCACAAGAGTGCAGCTCAAATTAAAAAGGCACAAAACCAGCATAAATTATTTTATTGCAACATATTGCATTTAAATTGGCTAAGTAATTTATAAAGAAAAATAAATTGCTCTTAAGTTCCCTATATTTCTTTAAGTGATACCAAAAGGAAGATTGCTCAGCCAAAATCGAACCAAACTAGAAAATAACAACAGTAAAATACAACTGGATCTAGCCTTTTCTGAAAAATAGTAATTTAAAATAAGAAAACCATGTTTGTGACCAGAGATTGTGATATTTTTAGTCCTTTAGGAGGAAATAACATCTACATTCAACTACCCCATCCCACATACTCTCTTCTTCCAATTTATCTGGGCTTTAAAAAAATGAGTAAACTTTAAATATAAATATAGGAGTTTTCAAACGAAGACAAATTTGAACCATGTTCCAATATATCGTTAACATCATACTAAGAGGGGTAAGTAGAGGCTGCGGGGAATGAATATAAAACTCCTTTGAAAAGATGCAGTTTCATTCTGTGTGTAAGTAAGATTAATGGCACACCAAACAAACAATTCTTGAATATATTCTTTAGTGGCAGGGGTAATTTAAAAATCGCAAGTTCCCTAACATATTAACTCAATTTTATAGGAAAGAGCAAGATGTTAGTAAATTGTTTATCAAAAACTAAAGAGATCCAGGATTGGAACTACTCACAGTCATAGCAATTAAAGTAAATTAAATCTTGAGGAGTAATTATGAAAAACAGAAGCCAAGAGTGGCTAAACTACCACCAGTCTTTCAACCAAATCCTTTTTATACCTGAAGATTAAATTTCTTTCAGTCACTAAACATTTTTTAATGTTATACTATCACTTTCAATTTAAATATACACTCATATACATTTTATTTCTTAAAAAAAGATCCCAAACACAAAACCAATTAAGAAAGAAGTAGGCTTAATACTGATTTGTTTTTTCTTTCTCAATTATAATTTACTACCAAAAGAAAGAAAAAAGAAAACTCCCTGAGAGGTGGCCATCATCCCAGAAGGCATTTCTGCATAAAAAATTAATGGCCAGACGTTTTTGCTAAACAGTGACCATTTGCAAGCCTTCTAGGTATATACCGGTACTCTCAGCAGACACATTATCACATTAAGGAACTGCAAACAAACCTGGCTGAAACCTTTCTTTGTCCAAGCCCAGCCTCTTTTCCTGTGATGTCACATTACAAATCCAGCTAGCAAGGCTTTCTTTTTTACTTCAGAGAAAGTCCATCACACGATACAGCTGGCAACAGAGGAAAAGACCTCTTTCAGCAAGAGCTAACATGCTCAGGAATTTACTTCGGAACTTTTAAAAGACTCCTGCTTTACCACCATCTGGGATCCACTGCTGGAATACCGAAAAGGAAAACTTCATTTAAAAGGATTAAGAAGTAAATAAGACCAACTGGAATGTTTAAGTCTCTGAAACTCTGCTTTGAAAAGCAAAATAAAATAGCCAACTTTCGCTTAAACATTTTGGAGCATGAAGAAACTTTAATTTTGGAGTATCATTTTGACTACTGAAATACAAGTTTACCGGACAAGTACATTTATTGTCTCGGGACACAGCGCTTCTTTAAAATTTATAATTCAATGGGTTGGCTTCACTGACTACGTTTTTCAAAGGTTGCTCTTGGTTAACTAAACCCTGGATTTTACAGATTTCCTCGAGACTAGAAAATGAGACTATTTTCCTGTTGAAGAATCAAGTGGAAACTTTATAGCAAAAGATTTCATGTTTCTTTTGGAGGTTCTGGAGAAAAAGGAAATATTGATAACACCACCCAAAGATCCAAAGAGTTTGCAAATACATTGGCGGTTTTAAAGTGGTCACAATCTGAATACCAAAACAGGCTGCTGCAAACCAAAGGACTTCAACATTGTAAGCTGGACCTGCCTTTACAATGGTAAGCCTTAACAGCTCCAACTGCTCCTACGATGATTCCTTTAAGTACACTCTGTATGGGTGCATGTTTAGCATGGTGTTTGTGCTTGGGTTAATATCCAACTGTGTTGCCATATACATTTTCCTCTGCACCCTCAAAATGCGAAATGAAACTACAACGTACATGATTAACTTGGCAATGTCAGACTTGCTTTTTGTTTTTACTTTACCCTTCAGGATTTTTTACTTTACAACACGGAATTGGCCATTTGGAGATTTACTTTGTAAAATTTCAGTGATGCTGTTTTACACCAACATGTACGGAAGCATTCTGTTCTTAACCTGCATTAGTGTAGATCGATTTCTGGCAATCGTCTATCCATTTAAGTCAAGGACTCTAAGAACTAAACGAAATGCAAAACTCGTTTGCTTTGTTGTCTGGTTAACCGTGATGGGAGGAAGTGCACCAGCAGTTTTTTTTCAGTCTACCCACTCTCAGGGTAACAGTACCTCAGAAGCCTGCTTTGAAAATTTTCCAGAAGACACATGGAAAACATATCTCTCACGGATTGTAATTTTTATTGAAATAGTGGGATTTTTTATTCCTCTAATTTTAAACGTAACTTGTTCTAGTATGGTGCTAAGAATTTTAAATAAACCTGTTACATTAAGTAGAAGCAAAATAAACAAAACTAAAATTTTAAAAATGATTTTTGTACATTTGGTCATATTCTGTTTCTGTTTTGTACCTTATAATATCAACCTTATTTTATATTCTCTTATGAGAACACAGACATTTGTTAATTGCTCAGCAGTAGCAGCAGTAAGGACCATGTACCCAATCACACTCTGCATTGCTGTTTCAAACTGTTGCTTTGACCCAATAGTTTACTACTTCACGTCAGAAACAATTCAGAATTCAATAAAAATGAAAAACTGGTCTAGGAGAAATGACTCCAGATTTTCTGAAGTTCAAGGCACAGAGAACTTTATTCAACATAACCTACAGACCTTAAAAACTAAGATGTTTGACAATGAGTCTACAATATAAGCTGCCTGAAATAAAAACCACTGGGACTTCAATGGGACAGAACCTCCAAGTTTCTTCAACTGTGAAAAGGTTTTTTCTTGGACAACTATTTCTCCACCTCTGAAAAAAATAAGCACGTGGACATTTTAAAGTTTTTAGTATTAAAAAAAGTAGTATTCAATGTGTTAAGTATTCAAATGTATTCTATTTGTGTATACACTCTATTTTATTTTTCTTAGCCATTTTGATTTGTACCTTACTCTTCATTAAAAAAAGGAATCCCTAAAAACGTTGTTCACAGTCTAAAGTGACTATGATTTAAATCATGTGACGACTATCTGTACTATCTTCGAAGTTCTTAGTAATTTTATACTAAATGATTTCCAATTAAAAGTTTTGTTTAGTATTTTTATTTGACATATATCTAATGTTTTTTCTGAATTGAAATTACTAATCATGTTTCTTAAGTTATAATAACATAAGTGAGACTGGAAAGTAATTTGAAAATAAGCGTTTTTGGAGTATTTTTCAAAAAAATAGCTAAAAATGAAGTCTTCTGTAGAATAATCAGTAACACTGAAGATCTTGAGCAGTTACACTTACAGACAATATTCAGGGTTTTGTCTTTGTACTCAAACATAAAAAGCAGCTGCTATCTAATTATATAATAGTATGCTTTAAAATTACTATTTTGACCCATTGTCTGGCTGTAATAGCACTCAATTTCACAATGATATATATACCACAAAAATTGAGAAGAAACTAACAAAAATTAAGAAGAAACTAACAAATTTTTTGTGATATATATATCACAAAAATTGAGAAGAAACTAAGTAAATGTTTAAAAAATAAAACACCACTAAAGGTACATTTTAAAGGTATATTTATTTCATAATAAATAACTTGTATTTTAAGTATTTTAGGTTAGAGAAACCCGATGGATAGTGAGATAGTACAATAAAATACAATACTTGGCACTGAGAAAGGGATCAATATAGGTATTACTTCCCTTCCATCATTTGAAAATTTAAAGCCAGATAACAAATAGCTGAGATATTATTCAAGTAGGCAAAATGTTACTGTATGCCAAAATAACTTATGAAGTAAGGACATAGTTCCTTGTATAAAAAGCAGCAAAACTACAGGGCCAAATAATTAAGTACAACTACGTTTTCATTTCACTAAATATAAAAAAGGTATCACTTTGAACTATAATTAGATATGCTGTACCAACTACACTGAAGCTTTCCTTTTCCAACATCTCTTTGTTTTCATTTAAGCAGTTCTCCAAAGTTAACTAAAAAAGAATATTTTTGAGAAAAAAGGCATGTAATTAAATTCAGCATTCAACCTATCTGATATTTACATCTTAATCTTTAAAGTCCTGAATATAACTTTGGACAAATACTCTTAAGATTTAAATTTAATTTTTGCTCTTCTCTGGGTTTAGGCTGCAATGATTTCAGAGGAATCATAGTTATTTGCCATTTCAATAAAATAACAGTAGGGGATTTTCTTTAGGGAGGCATGGTTTCCTTTAGATAAACCTAAAGCAAAATAAATCCTTAAAAAACAAACAAACAAACAAAAAACAACTAGTGAAGAAATTAAGCATTGTCTTTTATATTCCAAGAGAAGTATACAGGTATATGCTGTGCACATATTTTCTTTAATTGACCCTGTAGTACTTTTATTTGATATCATTCTTCGGAAAACAAATACATTTAGCACTCTAAACATATATTTTTGAGTTGAAAAGCAGGTAATGACTTACTGATATGGAGGAAAGGGGCAGAATGTTAACAGATTTCTCATAATTTTCCTCTACTTAAAGATTTGTGAGCAAGATCTCAAAGCATGGCTATTACTTTAAAATACAAGCAAGTAAGTCATCAGGTAGTTATAATTGCTGTACTCACTGGTGAAATTTTGTTGCTCTCTTGTCACAGGAAAATGAATCAAAAGCTTTGTGTAAGATTCTTCACAAAGAAATATGTAACAAGTACTAGTTTTCTCATTTAGAACTTCAAATCCTGGGTAAATCTTACACAGAATGAGTGAGTACTAAAGTTACTTTCCGTTCTTAGTGTTTCTTATATTAAGGTAAATTATGTATTCCTAGGATTTTTCTCTTTCCCCTTTACTCAGAAAACCTGTATTAATAGAACTCTGAAAATTTTACTTTTTGTTATCTTAAAGTGACAGTATCAAGTCATCTCTCCCAAAAAACTGTGCTGTTTTGAACATCTTTATAAAAGACTAGATGATTTAACTACTTAACTCCCTTCAAAGGAACAGAAGATGAGAAAATGTTTAAGGTGTGGAAAACAGCTTTCCAGCATCCGAATAACTAATTCTGAACTCAGAAATCATCTTTTCTGAGAAAATACCAACCAAGTAACTAATTTACCAAAAGAATGTATGAAAATATATGCACTGTACATAATATAGCCACATAAAATTTAAAGAAACTGATGATAGTATTTTATTAAGGTGTTTTGACTTTATATTCTGCATTCAAAATTCTAAAAGTAAATTTGAGATATAAATCCTAATGACAAACATTGGTATTTAAAGAAATCAGTCACTCAGTTGAGGAATAGAAAATAGAAAATGGAACATTAGCAAACTTCATCTCCCCAGCTGAGAAACAATTTATGAATGGTATGTAGCTAGCAACAGACTGAAGCAATAGCTTTTTGGTCCTACAAGTCTGGACCACTGATGAACTAGGTACCTGGTCTTTTGTCAATATAGTAAGTTACTACTGCCTAGCAGAATCTTTACTACCTCCCAACACCGAAACTATTTTAGTGCCTACATACCAATCCAACCCAATGACACAAATGAAGGAAGATATGACCTGGTGCTCTTAGTCATGAAAGAATTTTTACAGGGAAAATTTTATAAACAGTGCTTATTAGTAGATGAATCTTAAGAGAATCCAAAGGTAAACTGTTTTGAAAAATCTCTTTTCTGCTAGCCTATAAACCAAATTATCCATTTATAACATGACTTCTAAGAAAAAAAATACAAATTAAAAAAGACTAATGGATAAACTTAAGGACACAGAACATATTTAAATCAACCTGAGTATTAAATGATTAACAATATTATTTATCAAAATTTCCAGAGACCAACCTATACATAATCCTAAAATCACTAATTCTCAAATTTATATTTTATCTCTTCATCTTTTTGTCTGCTACCCATTTCTGTCAGTGAGTTTTATAAAAGTACAAAGAATATCATTTAAACAGGGCAAGAAACCAGGATAATAAAAGAATATGAAATTAACTCCAGGCAAACTTTTCTACCACACCTTTTCTTTCCTCCCTCTTTCATAAACACTTGCTTCAATCACTCCTTTTTATAGGATACAGAATTACCTCTTTCATCACTTTGTGTAATGGCAATGACAAAAACAGAATCCAAGAGACAGGCCCCAGAAGTAGAGATAATTCATGAATTTAACAATCAATTTCCAAACTCAAAACTTGCTTTACTCATATAGATTCAATCAAATAATTTTTTAAAAATAATCTACATTTAAGTAAACATTGAGAATGAAAATCAAATACATATTGTATACTTACAGCCACGTTACAGTTACTATCTGTAGGGTGAATGTCCTGAGTTCCATTACCTTCCTATCAAAATGGCTTCTGATAAATTCACTATTTAGAACTGAAAGAGCCTAGAATTCATGTGAAACAACGACTTCACCTTAGGTTAAGGAAACTGAAGAACTACCACATTTCCCCGAAAATAAGGCCGGGTCTTATATTAATTTTTGTTCCAAATGACACATTAGGGCTTATTTTCAGGGGATGTCTTATTTTTTCATGTACAATAATCTACATTTATTCATGTACAACAACCTACATTTATTCATTTATTCATGTACAAAAGTCTACATTTGTTCAAGTACAGTCATGCCATCTTCTGGAACATTGTCATAACTCTAAACCCCAAATTCCGGCTTGAATTTCTTGCGACTCCATTTCCTGTAGAACCACTGGCCCCAATCTCTCATGTCCAGCAATAGCGCTCTCCTTAAATGAGCCCTTCTTGTCCATGTAGCCTGCTCATAGTGCACTGGCAACACAGTTTTCAGTGATTGTATCCAACACAGTTGTCCAGTGATTGAATTCTTCACCCAAGTCACGACCTCTTGCAGGCTAGGCTTCACGAAGTTTCTACGCTGATTTCTCTCCATTCTATTTTCAATGTAGTCATTGATTTCCATGTGCAAATGGTCCTTGAATGGCTTGTTTATTGCAATATCAAGATCTGGAGATAGGCAGTCATTCCTGTGGGAATCATTATTTGATCTAGTCTTCTCCCTGCAAGGAAGTTCTTCTTGTCTTTAGTGGGGTTAGTGCTGGCTGAATCCCAGACTAGCAGACCTCTTTGGCCACCTCACAAAATGAGTGGCAGCATTAAATCAACCCACTTCCTTGTAACTGCTTGTGTGAACCAGGCTTTTTCGGTTTCAAGAACATAAACGCATGAAATACGTTCAACCTTATCTTTCTTGCCCTTAGTGATGATTAGAGGTGGGGCTTTCTTTCCATCCAGACGAATTGCCAAAATACAAGTAACATGTGCACGTTTTTAACCAGTGGAGGGAATGTAGTAGATTGACGAGACACCCATCTGATCAACTGTCTTTTGAGATCCTTGTCCCATAAACACTGCAGTTTCACTCACAGCAATCATGTAATCATGTTGAAGAGTTGGTATTTAGAAAAGTGGATGCCATCAACAAAGGACTTGAATGCAAGTGCACGTTTAATAACTTCATTATCTTCCAGCATGAACAGTGTTGTTGATCTCAGAGACAGTTCATATCACTGAAGGAAGCCATCCAGCCAGTGTTGTGATGCTTTGAATTCTTCTGGGGCTATTTCTAACTGTGCTGCCATTGCAAGGGCAAATGCTTGAATATCAGCCCTGTGCACAATCCATTTACAGATGATGTCTTCCAGTTCAGGAAATAATGGTTGCCGACCTGATCCACACTTGCGCTTCTTAGCATTTCCCTTACCCACCTGTTGACTGAGGTTATCATACTCTGCTGGCTATTTTCAGACCATTCGGAGATCCAACTTCTTCTCTTCGTAGAAAGCTGTAAGACTCTTGCCCAAGGAGTCCTCCATGAGTCCTTTCTTGTACTTGACGGAATAGTTCTTTCTTTTTGCACTCATCTTGCTGGGGGTCAAAATATTATTCCCTTTAAATCTACCATTAAATCAAGTGTTAATTGAAGACTTATGAGACAGGAGTGGCAACAAAAATGATTATAGTTAAGAATGATGGTCCACACAAAAACAACAAAAAATTGCAGATACCCAAATTCAGAAAACATTTCTTTATTTCACATGAGTGCATTAAATACGTCCGTTACAACACACGATGTATTGAATTGAAGATTCATATTAAACACAATCACGTCTGTTCATTACCAAGTGCACACATTATTTGTGCGTTGTGTCTGTATTCCGATTGATCATTCAGCAATAAGTCTCAAGTTCATCTGTTTACATCTCATCCAAAGGCGTGTTTACCTCTCATCCAAAGGCACCCACTTGGGTATTTACAAATACTTAATTATAATTTATATTACCATTTAAGTATTAATGTCAATATTATTTATATTTAATTATATATTAATATTATTTTATAATTCAATACGTCCGTCGTGTGTTGCAATGGATGTACTAAATATGTCTATCTGGCTGATTATCTTAACTGGGGCTCATTTTTGGGGTAGGGTTTGTATTATGAGCATCCTGAAAAATCATGCTCGGGCTTATTTTCCGGTTAGGTCTTATTTTCAGGGAAATGTGGTAAAAGGCCAAGTAACTTGCATAGGGTCATATAACAAGTTGAGGCAGAGCCAAGATCAGAACTTGATTTTTTTGACATGTCTGTTTTTTTCAGGTGGCACGGGAAGCAGTATATGCAAAGGCCCTGTGGGAGAGAACGTGGTATACTGAAAGGATTAAAACAAAGCCAACATGGCTGGAGATAGATGTAGGGGTGAGATCTTACATGTACTTATAGTCCATGGTAATGCCAAATTGAGATCTGAGGAACTATGTAAAGTCCTGAAGGATTTCAAGTAAAAGGAGAGACACGATCAGATTTAAAATTTCAAAATGTTCCCTCTGATTACAAGGTAGAGATGCATTTGTCTTCAACAAAAAGAGAAAAAGAATCACAATAAGATCTATATTAAATTTAAAGAGCTACTCTTATCCTTTATTTTGACTATGTCCTTTCTCTCTTATTAAAACTGACTTTCCTTTTGAAATGATGGTGATGATACACAGGGAGAATATTTTAATCTCATTATTTGGCACAATTAAGTCAGTAGCCCTTATGGAAAACTGGTACATCCATACACTGCTGGTGGGAATACAACATGATGCAATCCTTATGGCTGGGAAATTGGCAATAACTAATACACAGACACACACACACACACACTTTACCCTTAACCCAGCATTCTCACTTCTAGGTATTTACCCTAAAGACAGACTTTCAATAACATAAAAATAATACATATATAAAAAGTGCAGCAATATTTGAAATTGTAAAATACTGGAAACTAGCTAGATGTCCAAGCATATATAGAAGACTGGTTGAATAAACTGTAGTACATATACTCACACACACTGCAGTACTACGCAGCTATAATAAACAATGTGAAAAATCTCTATGAGCTGATACCTACAAAGTACTGTTAAATGAAAAAAAGCAAAGAATAAAAGAACACACATAGTATGCTACCTTTTGTGTAAGAAAAAGGCAAAATATAAAAACACACATACATTTGTTTATTTTTACCAAAAAACAAAACAAAACAAAACCCCCGAAAAACCCACACAGGAACAAACCAAAAAATAAGGAATGGGGTGGGGAATGGTATAAAAGGGGTATTGAAGATATTAACATTTAACTAAGTGTAAGACTTTGGCAAGCATGTTAATGTTTGTTGTACATCAGGACTAAGTATTTTAGGCCTGCAGGCTATACCATCCTATTGCAACTTTTCAACTCTGCATTGCAAAAGCAACCATAGACAATACATAAACGAAATGAGTGTGGCTGTGTTCAAATAAAACTTTACTAAAAAAAAACAGAGAGTTGGCCTGTGGGCTGTGTGCCACCTCCTGTCAAAAAACTAAAGCCAATAAGGATGGGAAATAAAAAAAATAAAAAATAAAACCCCCCACTAGTACATCTTTATTAATGCCTGGCACATAATAGTCTCAATAATTATCTGTTGAATGAATGAAACTTAAAGTTCTATTAAAAGATGGAAGAATTCTAGTTCAGGGCTTTGCTACCAAGTAGTATAACTTAGCTAAAGTCATTTAACCTTTCTACGTTGACTTCCTCATCTTTAACTAAGGGTTTAGGACTACATAATATGTAAGGTCCATGCTATGCTGCATATCTTACGTTTCTTGTTAGTTATAACTTTCATCCATTCTTTCCTTTTTGTAACCATTTTCCATGTAACCAGTTACCATGTTATATTGGGACTACTGCAATTACTCCCTCACTCAGTCCGCTTCCTACTTTCCTCCCTTCAAACCATCCAAGACAACTCAATTAGATTCACCTATTAAATCACCACTTTATACTGATTACATAATATCCAGTTTTAAAAGCTGTCAGATTCTCATTGCCTGAATGGAAAAGTCCCATTTCAAAGTTCAAAGTTCACCAGAATCTGGCCCTGACCTACACTTGGTTTCCTTTCTGTCTCCCAAACAAGATACCTCTACTCCAGGTTGGCCTAGTATTTGTCCAGTATTCACAACTCATTTTCTTGACTCTAGACATTTAAGCACATAACACACCACCCTCTCCCCATCCCAATCAATAAGGCTCACTCTGCCCCTCTTCTCTGATAAAATCCTATTCATCTTACAAGGCCCAGTTCAACTCCTAAGCAAAATCTTTGGTAATGCTTATTGTTTGTATCACTTATTTTGTATTTACTTATTTTGTATCACTTACTTTGTAATATTTACTGCCTTTATTAGTTATCTTTTAACATGGGCTATGTCTTATCTTCCTAACTAGACACGTCAAACTCCTTGAAGAAAGGCATTATATTTTGTATTTCTTTATATTCTGTATAGCACCTAACATATAGGATTGAAATACAGGGAGTAGAGTTTGGAAGGAAGGGGCTTAGAGTTAAGAACAAATTATATATTATTTGCCTGCCAGACTGAAGATCAACTTTTAATAACTAGTATCTATTTACTTATATAGTATCTACTCTGGGTATTTATCAATATAGTTCTAATAAATGTCCTATACCTACACGAAAAAATGAAAAACTAAAGATCGCCTTTTGTTTCACCAAAACTATGGTTCATTTAATTCTTCAAAAGCCCAAGGAAAAAAGGCAAATTTGCCTTTATCACTACTACTCTGATACAAGAATTTAATTCTTGCAGTTATTACCATAACTCTTTATTACTTATCAACCTTAAACTATTATCTGTTGATTCCACACCATTTAGATGAGGTTATATGCAGTTGAAAGAAACCACTTTGTTCTTGAAGACTTTCTTTATGGAACTATCTGACTTCTCTTTTGGAGCAATTATTTTCTAGGCCTGCTAAATTCTAGGATTTTCCCCATTTTTTTGCTCTGTGACAGTTTTACTCTTCCTTAGATCCCATGACATCTCCTTTCTTGGACTACTTTTTCATTTTGCTAAAGCACATTCTCTAGTAATTTTATTTTAAAAAGGATAGCCAGGAGATCAACCTTCTAAGTCCTTGCATGTCTGCAAATTCCTTCATTGTACCCTCATGTTTCACAGTGTAAGCCAGAAATAGAATTCTAGATGAAAACCGCGATGCTGATCTGGATCTTATTACCCTGTAAATAACTTACTTCTTCTCTCTGGATGCTTTTATAATTTTCTCATTATCTGTGGAATTCTGAATTTCCACCAAGATGTATCCATATTCATTCATCCTGTTTGGTACTACGGGTGCTTTCCATCTGAAGCCTCCTGGCTTTCATTAGCTTTGGAAATTTTTCTTCTGTTATTTTAAAAATTATTTTCTCTCCTCTATTTTCTCTTTCTTTTGGAGCGAACAGATAAATATTGAACTGTGGAGCCCCAAAATACCAAAATAAGGGCAATAAACCTAGCAGCACAGTAGTTAGTTGTATTTTCCTCTTAGGCAGAAATACCTTTTCTATTACTTTCTTTAAGTTTCTGGTGGAACTTTGGATTTACCTCAACTTCTATTCTGCTTCTCTTGCCGGCCCCAGTAGGAAGCTGCTGCCCTGTGTATCCGTGCACAAAAGTTGGGGTGGGGCCAGGCATGTATTTGCATAGCTTGTGCACTGCACAAAAGCACAGGGCTTCATTCAGCCTAAACTCTGCATGCCAAGCCTAGGGTGGCTGTATCCAGAGGGGCATCTCTAATTCATTAGTACAGAAAGAGACACATTTTCCTGATTCTTATTGGCTGGCATGGCTTTAGCTGGGGGACTAGCGCAGGTGTTTCATGGACCAGTTGTTCTCAAATTGTGGTTGTCAAAATGTAGGTGCCAGACTAGCAGTTATCAGCATCACTTAGAAACATGTTAGAAATATAAAATCTAGGACTCCAGCCCCAGACACTTTAGGGGTGGGCCCAGAGATCTGTAATCTATGTTTAAACAAGCCCTCCAGGTGACTTTGATGCATGCTAAAGTGGGAGAGCCAATGGCAGACAGCACTTGAGAGAACTCTCCTGATTACTGCCCCACTCTCTCTACCTGCTACTTTGGCCTTGGAGACGAAGATTCCCACTCCCACCAGGGCCCTTTCCTGTGCATATTCAGAGCTGTAATTTTCTCTACTTTGTTGTATCCATCAATACACTCCTCATTTACTTGTTATCCTCAAACCTGAACCAACCCCTCAACTTCCCTCCACAGTTTTTCCACTTCAGAGTCTCAGAACTGCTGGATTTCACCCCATGTGTTTGTTTATTTTTATTTTTTTATTTTTCTCTTTCCTGTCACTTCTCTAGGGCTTGGGGAAGAAAGGAGGTAAAGGTGTGTGGTCAGTTTGCTATTTTGAACCAGAAATATTCTCACTTTTAAAAGCAACTGCACAGTCTAAGTTATACACAAAAAAGTTATACTATGTAAACCTTTTTACTGACGTTAACAAAATAACATGTGTTGGCCAGGATGAAGAGCAAAGAGAACCCTTGTGCACTGTTGGTGGGATTGCACACTGGTGCAGCCTCTATGGAAAACAGTATGGAGATTCCGTTAAAAACTAAAAATAGTACATAATCCAGCAACTCCACCTCAGGGTATTTATCCAAAGAAAATGAAAACACTAATTTGAAAAGACATGCATCCCTATGTTCAATGCAGCATTATTTAAAACAGCCAAACTATGGAAGCAACCTAGGTGTCCATTGATAAATGAATGGATTAAGATGTGATACATACATACAATGCAATATTACACAGCAATAAAAAAAGAATGAAATCTTGCCACTTGTTATTATGCTAAGTGAAATAAGTAGGCAGAAAAAGACAAATACCGTATGGTTTCACTTTTATGTGGAATCTGAAAACACAAAACAATAACAGACTCATAGAAACAGAGACCAAAGGGATGGTTATCAGAGGGAAGGGGTGGAGGATGGGTGAAAAGGGGAATATAGTCAACAACACTGTGATAAGTTTACATGGTAACAGACGGTTACTAGAATCAGTGGGTGAACACACTGTAAAATATAAAAATGTTGAATCACTATATTGTATACCTGAAACTAATAAAACAAATGAGATTGTATATCAACACTACTTAAATTTTAAAAAAGGAAAAAAATAACGTACAAAGGGCTTTTTCATCAAAACAAAGCAAATCTTCAGATTACGAACAACATAACCTTCAAGTTAATTTTCTTTGAAAAAAAAACCCCTGATAAATTTCCAACTATTTAACCCATCGTTAATTTTTAACTCATATTTTAATGGGGCATAAAAACCTATGAATGACTTTATTACAGTTCTTTATTTTAAAATAAAGAACTTTAATTACATTAATGTAAAACATTCACACTGGACTAAAATTTAGGCTTTTCAGGGAAAAGGATTTTATGTATAGTACTTGATGAAGCAGAAGAAGCAGTTTATTTAAATAAAAACAAATATTATTTAAAATATAACACTAAAAATTACACCTTTTGGCCTACATGTCACATATAATTTTTGCCGATGGCCAAAATAACTGGTTTCAAACTGTTGGACAAAATTGCTATCCTTTGTGATGTGGTCCCATAAGACTTCTTTAGCCTGAAATACATGTAACTCAATATAATTAGCTACTTAAGAGAAGGAAAAAAAATATGGACATGTATTTAAAAAACAGAAAAGGACATGTATAAATAGTTTGTCTACCAGAGGTTATAGACCTTTTAGAAATAATTACAAAAGTTTGACATGTCATTTTTGCATTGTCATGGCAATTTTTACCCATCTTCATCCACCCAGGGTATTTATTCTTCATTTGAAACTGAACTGTAGAAATGTTTACTTTCAGAAGACCCTGTTGAACTATGTGAGTTAGATCCTGGTCTAAAAGTATATAGTGTTAAAAGTGTCCAATACACCTATTACAGAGATAATGCAAAAGATTGTATTTTCAAGAACAAGCTTATATTTTTAAGAATTTGGTATTGGATTAGGGAACCATATGTTCATTTTTTGTTTATGACTCAAGTATTAGTGACAGATAAGTCATTTTACTTCTCCACCTTTCTCATTTTAATGTGTAAAAGAAAAAACTGAAATGTCAAAACTTAAGTTATACAACTTGAGTTATAAAAACCAGCATTAATATGTAAATGAAAAAACTTTTAGACAGTTATATTATCTTAAAACATAGAAAGGGTTAAGTATAATGATGAGATATTAAAAAATAATAAATGCTTATTAATTTATTAATAAAGATAAAAATGACCAGATATTAAACTCCTAAAAGGACATGAACTTAAACAAAAGATAGCAAAACAGATTTATGTTAGTCTTTGAGGAATTCTTAAAGTGTGTAATCAAAATTTTAAAGAGAAATCATCTGTTATATTTACTAGAGGCTAGAAACACTGAAACTTATTAAGAATAGAAAAAGATTTTTTGAAAGACTCAGAAAAAATCAAGCTGTTTCCTATTCTATTCTGTATTTCCTTATCATGTTCTAAATCTAGCACTTACAGGAAAACACCAAAAATACCTTTGATATTTGGCTATTTCTGACAATAGTGGAAAATACTAAGAACCAATAAGTAAACTGATAAAACCACACATGTAAAGGTCACTAATGTACATTTTTAAACTAGGCTGTGACAATTCTGAGATTTAAAAACATGCCATAAGTATCTGGAAAAGATAAATGTCAAAAAGTTGGTTCTATTTTGTAATTAAAGGTAAATGAAGTTAGAAGATTTAATAACAATTGCCTTAAAATGGTTCTAAAATTTTACTAAAGTCACTAATTAAGAATACCCTCTTATTTTGCTGGAGAAATTCAGAAACTACATTAATTATAATAGATACCTCATAAGCTGCTTCTACTCGCTTCTTGCACACCCAGGTTCCAGAACCCTTCCTCACTACTACAGGTAAGGACTACAAGTTTAGAGATTGAAAATCTAAGACTATATTCAAGTCATTTCCTAACATCGTGACCTTGTAGCACACCCTCTGAACAAGAGTACAAGTGCTTCCACATACAGGTTAAGTACACAGGATATTTTCGAACTATTCTACAATTGCTATCCCCCTTCTGTTTGTACTTGAATAATGAACTAGCACTGCCCTGAGGGTAACTGCTGACATGATTCATAACTAAAGCAACATAACAAATTCCAGGTGCAGTGTAACAGTGAACACTGCCCACATTTAACAATGATGGAGTCTGGTAATTCCCTGAACTTTTTCCATTTTGAAAAGGCAATGGGGGAAGGGAGGCATCTCAGGAAACGAGAAAAGTTCTATATACTTATGGTAAATCAAGGTAAACAAATCCAATAGTGTTTAAGTGTATTCTCGATTCTCACTTCTTAAGAAATTTCTATACAGTAGAGGAAAGGGGATGAAGTTAAGGGAACTAAAAATTGGGATGTTTCTAAAATGTACCATTCTCAGAACTGTTCATTTATTCCTCACAACAACTCTGAAAGGTAACTATTAATATTATTATCAAACAAAGAAATCTGAGCTACAGAGACATCATAACCTGCACAGAACCACACCAAAACAAGTTGCATGACATCTCTGAACCTCAGCTTTCCTTATCTGTAAAACAGAGATAGTAATGTTTACTTCTATGAAGATTAAATGAGATGTGGTGACTCCAAAGCCCAGGCTCCTTCTGCTATAGTCAGCATGGTGACATAAAGACAAAGATACAAACACAGAGAAAACATGAACAAAGAAACTAATCACAATAGTGCATAATGCCCAACAGTGAACTAATAAACACAAGAGGCAGCGTAGAGGTTAAGAGCAGTCTCTGAAACCATATAGCCGGAGTTAAAATTCTGGCTCTGCCATCAACTTAGCTCTGTGGACAAGGAAAACTTTCTCAATTTCTTGATACCTCAGTTTCTTCATTTGTTAAATGGTGATAATGATAGCATCTATTTCACTGGGTTATGCGAAATAAATGAGTTAACACATCTCAGCACTTTTAACAGTACCTATAACAACAAACATGCAAAAATATTACCTACTATTTCTACACTAAGATATCATATGCATAATCAAGGGTCTTTTGACACAGGTCTGTACGATGACCAGGAAAGATTCCAAAGAAGTACACCAGTGATGAACTACTACAAACACTGCTTCCTAAAGCAAGTTTCTGCGAGCTACTTAAAGGACATTTCTGAGTTGTTGGATTTTTTTTTTTTTTTTAACATCCCTGAATTTCTCTGGTCCCTGTGTCAATTCATGAACAATGAGAATGTATAGTATGAATAATGGGGCAAAGGGAAGGGAGACGTGAACAGACAAGTCATGAATACTCCCTCCACAGCAACCTCGAGCAATTTCTCATGTGTCAGAGTATTCTAAAGATTAAAGAAAGAGGTAAATGCTTAGAGAACAGAATAAACTGCGTGATCAAACATGGTTCAAGACAAGAAGGCACTGCAGCAAAGGTCTCGACATGGAAAAGATTTTATGTTTCAAATAAACAGATTTGGATCAAGAAATTAAATTAACCTCACGTAAGTAATATAAGACTTGCATTAGTTTATAACAGTTAGCTCAGTTTCTTTGGGTTTGCTGTTTTTCAACATGAGGAAACACATAAAAAAACACTTAATGCTTCGTTAATCCTTAACAATTATGAAGAATAGCTATTTTATTAAACCGAGCTTATATTCTTAGATCTTTTTAAAGCAATCATCTATTCATTTCAGTGGATAATTACTTCTGTGAACTGTTACCATCCTTATTTTAATCGTTTGTGCTTTTTCTGCATATCTGTATTTTTAAATTCTCTCTAAATTAGCTCACTAGTAGAACGTAAGGTCACTACCAAAGATTTTACTTCTAAGATATTGCCTTCCTTTACTTTACTTTTTCAGCTTCCCATTTTTTATTCTTATAGAAGACTTTAGGCATACCCGGAATCTTTCATTAAAAACTGAGAGAAAACTCGGTTTTAACATTTCAGTCTATGAAAACAGACCTAGTTTTCCATTTCACCTCATTGTCATCCCTCCCTTCAATCTCCTTGAAGGATGATACAAATACCTAATTTCATCAACCCTAAATTATTATGGATTCTAAAAACACTTATATTATGTTAAAATCTCACTTCTGGGAGTTTCATGAATAAAATATATATGCACATTAGTGCTTCCTTTTAAAATAGTTTGCTCTTTTTTGTAAAGTCTTCTTTTAATCTTATCTTCCTGAGGAATACATTATACCAATAGTGACAGTGTACTGCAAAAAGGAGCTGGTTAACAAATGGTACCCTTTCCCCTTCCTACCGTATTAGTAATTAGCTCCTAGGCAAAACACTTACCTTGTTACTCAAGATAAAAATACATACATCATTTTTCACTTAGAATAAAATGAGCGTACTATTTTTATTGCTGCCTTTCATACTGTCCCATAAGCTTGACTACATGTTATAGTGGTAATAAAAAGTGAATGATTTAACAGAAATGTGGTACAATGAAAGGAGCACTTTACAGATATTCTTTCTCTTTTCTCATAGGCAAAACTAGAATTATGCCTATACCTTCCACTTTGCAGAGTTAGTGTAAAGCAACAACGGAGTACGTCATATGAAAGCCTTATAATTTAAGGGCTTTTACAGTCATCTAGAATCTGGCTATTCTACAGGGTGGCCCACAGGCTAGCAATATCAGAATCATCTGGGAGCTTGTTAGAAATGCTGACTCTCAAGCCCTGCCTTGGACCTACTTGATAAAAATCTGTATTTTAACAGGATCTCCAGGTGATTCCTACTGACATTTAAGTTTCAAAAGCACTATTAAAAAAATAATCCTTAACCTAAAAATAAGAAAAGAACTTTGTCAAGATAGTTGTGCCAAAAACCCAAAAGGACAAAGGACATTTACCATAGTGCATATTGATTTAATCTGCTTAAGAGAGCAACTTAGAACAAGTGTTGTGGACTAGCAAAACTTGAGAAACACTGAGAAATAATAACTCACGGGGAAAGAGACGAAAGGCAGAAAAAAACTAAAACACTAGGCACAGGGCACAATATTCTCCAGAGGCAAATGAGAGTCCAGCCCATAAATAATATATAATGTTTATAAAGATGTCCCTAGCTCAAAACGAAAAAAGTACAATTAAACATCCTCTGTTAAAGAAGATAAGAAAGAACATATTGTTTCAAGAGGATTTCCTTAAAAGAAAACCCACTTTTAAAAAAATCAGTGCATAGAATTATCTGCTACATTAACTTTTGATCAATAACTCATTTACCAATAGAGCTGGCCTCCCATTTTTAATAAGGATAAAAACTCTAACTTTTAAGGCTAAGTTAGTCTTAAATTAGTATGATCTACTATTGCCAATACTAGGCCATAATTTTCCCCCAATATGCCTCATTCCAGACTTTACTAATTCTGTGTCTTTCCACATTTCCACCCACATCTGTGCAAGTTCTTTCCCATCCATATGTGATCACTCCCTCCACTGACCTCCACGGCTTTTCTTATTTCAGAGTGTATCACTGTCATGCAGGATCTCTGGTCCCGCTCCCCACATAAGAACGCAGGATATGGTGAGGCCAAAAAGGAACACCCATGGAGCCATAGATAGGGGAGTCATACCATTATATTCTCGATGGTGGCTGGTTGAAACACAAAAGCAAACCTCTGCCAGTACCCCAACGAGGGGTCTTTCTGAACCCCCGTCTCGCTGGAGGCCGGGCGAGACACAGGAATTAGGATCAACACGATGAGCAATGTAATCTGCTTGCTAGGCACTTGCTAACCGCAATCCGCAGTCCGCTTCTCTGCCAACCAAACAACCCCCTAGTGTAGCCACGGCAGTTATATTAGTGGCTAATGGCTAACCAGTAACAGTTGATGGCCACCCAGCCACAGTGGATGGCCATCTAATAACCGAGCCAGCACCTTTCACGTGAGGCCCAGAGCCTGGAAACTGCTCTCTGGGACTCTGTCCCTACAATCACAGTGATTTACTTTTCACTTGAAGGAGGTTCCACGCTCCTTCAAGGCTAGGGGCTATTTCCGACATCATTATGTACCTCACAGGGGCAAGTACAATTCCTTTAACATATTTGATGTATAGAATATCAGGTATGTCCAAGGAAAATTGGGAAGAACTGAGCTAAAGGAGAAGAGAGAAATGAGACCTCTGTGTTACCTTTTTTAAAAGAATTTTTCTCCAGTATTTTATAAATCATGACGCAACCCAAAACAATATGGATCCACATTCAGTAGTGGTAAATAATTCTTAACATTCAAATGCTTTGTAGAAACATAAAACACTTGAGCTAAAAAGATCTAAGTGTTTTTTGGTCTATCTCAATTTACAAAGCAAGAAATTAAGACACAAAGACATTAACTTGTACAGGGAAGAGTTAGACCTAATGCCAGGTCTTCTGATTCCATGTCCCGTCTTAGGCCATGCTATCTCTCAGCGGATAAAGGTGGTTTAGCCCAGAGATGAATGAACTCTCTGGCTATAGCAAGTGTTTGAGGAATAGTGGAAGTAAAACTGGAAAGGTAAGGCAGGGACAGATTATCACAACTAGAATAGAGAGGCTCAATTTCTGAATGGAAATGGGGAGCTACTGCAGGTTCTTGAACAGGGGCATAGCAAGAAGAAGCATTTAGGAAGATTAACTTGGCACCAAAGTATAAAATGGAGAATAGTACAAAGCTGGTAGACCAAACAGGAGCTTGTAACAGCAGGTTAAATGGAAGAAGGTGATGATATGATCTAGGGAAATGCAAATGAAAAGACATTTTAAAATAATAATAAAATAAATCTAAGAGACATGTTAAAGTTTTGTTTTGTTTGTTTTGTTTTAAATTACAAGACTCTGTACCTAACTATAGTAATCAGTATTCAAGCCTGGGTTACTTGAAAAATAATGTAAAAATTTAGATATTGGGAAGCAAAGGTTATTATTTAGAATAAAGAATAATTTCAGTATTGAATGATGAAGTCAAGTCTCCTAAATCACTTGAGAAATTACTAAATTAGAGTTAAGGGCAAGAAATTAGGAACACAGTCAAAGTGAAACAGGTTAAAACTTAACCATATTTTCGGAAAGAATTGGATTTCTAAAACTTAAAATGTTTCCTTTTGTTAGCAAAAAGTAAGTATGTGGTTGTTTTAAATAACTCATGAGGAGCTTTTAAAAACCCAATATAAAACATTTTTCATTATAGAAGCATGGCTGTTGTGTAAATATAATATACGGCATCATATTATTTCATTGTACTTAATCATATTTTTAAAAACCATAAAATTAGCTTAATCATTATCTTACAATTCGCTTACCTTCCTGAGACATAACTCTTAGTAAAATGTCACGTTTTTTAAAAACAATGTCTACTGGTAAATACTAAAACCTTTGTGCAAAGTGCACCAGAGGTTAATGATCCACCATATAAATACACAACAGATATCCTCTGGGAGTTTTTCCTAGGCACAGGCTTTTCTCCCTTTTGTTTTCACTTCCTGTCAAGTTTGACATTTCAAAAGAACACCAAAGAAGCTTAAAAATTGGTTTATAAGTTTGTCAAAAAAGCTACTCATTACAACTGTACCAAAGTACAAAATAGGCCTTCACTTAAAATTTGGAAAAATAATAGAAAAGAAATATACATCACCTTCTCTTATATAAAAGTGATTTGGTCAAATATTTGTGCAATTGCTTGAAGAAATTTGGTAATGTTTGGTGACTACAGAAAAATACTATGACAGAATCCAATTTAACAAATTGGCTATATCTGACAACATTTAAATGAGACTCAACTTTCTTATGACTTCTTAAAATATAATACAAGGAAATAGTTAATAACTAGTATGTCTATGCTCTCCATATAGTAAGGAACCCTTCAAAACAGCACTATTCAGAAGATAAGATGCATTTAATATAGGAAAACAGAAATGATACCCTAAACATTGTTTAAGTATACATATATTTATAAATATTTTATGATTCACTAAATACTATACATAACTCTTACAGCCATGATGAAGCAACAGAGACTAATTGTCCTTAAATAACTACAGAATCCAACAACATAAATGAAACAATAGTTTTCAGACACGGAACAACAGGCATCACAGGACAGTAATCCCTGAGAAAAAGAAAACCAATGGTAAACACCACAATTGCCTCCCTCGGCTTACTGCCTGTAGAGAGTTCCCAGGCTACAAGGAAGGGAGGAGTAACTGAAATAGAGCCTAATGGTCTCCCTGGTTGAAGGCACAGAGATGAGAATTCAAGGAAGCCAAGGCAGTGAGAAACAGGCGGACAGAACACCAGAGAGGGGAGAGTTGAAAGGAGCTGTAAAGACAGAGGTACAGGGGTTTGCAGAGGGTTGCTCTCAAGTCTTCAGCTGAGTACCAATCAGTGCATTCATGTGAAGAAACTACCTAAAGCCAGGGAAAGACCACTGGCAGAAGCAGAATCATTCCCTAAGCTGACACAGGGCAAGGAAGAGTTCTGATTTCCACCAGCCAGAGTGCAAAAGCCTTGTAATATATGGGACATCAGGAAGAGTACTCAGAAGGGTACTGCCTCAATAATGGGGAAAAATCAGTCACAGATTAAAGACAGCTCTGGCTTTGTCTAAAAAAACAACAACGAAAGCCTTGAAAAGATCATACAGCTTCAAAGTAACTAAATTGTGTGCCAAAACACAACTCAAGAATAGTGAAAGGAGTATAAAAATACCCAAGAACCAGTAAGGTAAAATTCACAGTGTCTGGCATCCAATAAAAAAATTACGAAGCAGGCAAAAAGAAAAAAGCATAAAAATATGACCCTTATAAAGGAAAAATATCTGCCAATAGAAACAGACCTAAAAAGACACAGATGTTAGAATTAGTAGACAGGGATTTCAGAAGTTATTATTAATTATATTCCCTACATTCAAGAAGGTAAAGGAAAATATAAACATGTTGAAGAGAGATATGGAAGGAACAAAAATGATTCAAATCAAACTTCCAGTGATAAAAAATACAATGTCTAAGATTTAAAATACAGTAGAGGAATAATAACGGACTAGATGTTTTAGAAGAAAGAAAATTAATGAATCTGAAGACTTAGCTACAGAAACTACCCAAAACAAAACAGAAAGAAATTAACATCTGGGGGGAGAAAAGAACACAGTAATAGTGAGGTATGGCACAACTTCAAGTGACCTACCTCATAAGAGATTGGAATCCCTGAAGGAAAGGGTGAGAGGAGTCAACAAAAATATTTTAAGAAAATAATGGCCAAAACTTCCAAATTTGATGAAACTTATAAGGCCACATATTCAAGCAGAATTCTAAGCAAAAAAAACATGAAGAAAACTAAACCAAGGCACATCATAATCAAATTGCCTTAAACCACAGCTAAAAAGAAAATCGTAAAAGCAGCCAGAAAGAAAAGTCCCGTAAGAGGCAGATTTCATCACAAACAATGTAAGCAGAAAACAGCAGAGCAACATTTTTTAAGTATTGAAAGGGAAAAAACAAAATAAAACTGTCAACTTAAAATTTTATATCCAGCAAAATATCTTTCAGAAATAAAGGTGAAATAAAAATATTTTTCAGACATTAAAAAGCTGAAAAATTCTATCACAATAGAACGTTTTTCGTTTTTATTTTTTGTTTTTTATTAAAGTTCTGCAGGCAGAAGGAAAACAATACACATCAGATGGAAATCTGGATCTACACAAGGAATGCAGAGCACTAAAATGGTAAATATGTGAGTAAAAATACTTCTTTTGCTCTCTTTAAAAGATAATTGACGTTTTAAAGCAAAAGTAATGTAGGGTTAGTAAAATTTTGAAGTAAAACGTATGACACAAAGGTTGTGACGAAGGTTGGGGAAGGGGAAATGAAAGTACACTGTTCTAAGGTTCTTATATGTGAAGTGGTGTTATACTACTTAAAGGTAAACTATGTGATGTAAAGATGTACATTATAAATCATAAAGCAATCAACTACAAAATAAAACAAAATAAAGAAGTATAGATAGTAAGCTTACAAAGAAGATAAAATGGAAAGAAATATTCAATCCAAAAGAAATCAGAAAAAAAGGAAAAGGGGAACAAAGAAGAAATGGAACATATAGAAAACAAGTAGTAAGATGGAAAACTTAAACCCAACCATACTAATAATGACATTAAATTTAAATGTTCTAAGCATCCCAATTAAAAGGCAGAGATTGTCAGACTGGATTAACAAAACAAGACCCAACTATTTGCTGCCTATAAGAAATCTACTTTAAGTATAAAGACAAAAATAGGCTAAAAGTAAAAGAATGGGAAACGGTATGTTATATTAATAAAAAAAAAAAAGCTGGAGTAGTTTTACTAATATCAAAGTAGTTTTCAGAGGAAAGAATATAATCAGGGATAAAGAGGGTTATTTTGCAATGATTAAGCGGTAAATTCATCAAGAAGGCATTACAATTCTAATTGTTTATGTACCTAAATTCTATATGTAAGACATTGGACTAGGTATTGTGAGAGATTTTTTTTTTCTTTTAAAGTAAAACAGAAGTTTTGCCCTTGAGGATCTCTCTAACCCTCTGCCCCTCCTCCTAGTCTGTTTCTCTCTTGGATCTCCACCCCCCCCACCCCCACCCCGTATTCCAAGCTCCTCCGGAGGACCCTTTTAGTCTCTTTAATCTCCTGATCACCTACTTCATGCAGTGAAGACTCTGGTCCCCAGTCCCCAGTCCTTTGGTCTATCACATGTCCCGGGTGACCTCATCGCTCACTCAGCCTCTTGGTTCCTTGACCTCCTCTTTGCTAACGGTCTTCACCTCCATTCCAAATCAGTCCTGCACTCCCAAGATTATTTCTTAGAATACAAATTACCCACAAATGTTCTATCTCTGGAATATTAAGTTGAATCATATCACTCTGACTACCACCTCTTCCTTTCACCCTCACTGTCACTCCTGCTACACCTACTAAATTTCATTAAAAGCTCCTGTTTATCAAAACCTCTGCTTTCTCTACCAATCTCCTATCTCCTATATGCAGGTGAAACTCTAAACCATAACACTTTAATTTCTCTCTGATCAACTTCCTCACCTTAACTGCCCCATTAATCATTCTACTGAATCTGCTTAACCAAACCCCAATATCCTCGTTCAATCAAGCTGTACACCTTCTCTAATCCTACACCTAACTGCTAGGTGCTGCTGAAAAACTAATACCACCACACAGAGCTGGGGTGGCACTACAAAATCAGAATTTCTACCCTCAAAATTGTCTTCATGCTGCCAGGCAATCCTCTTATCTTTCACCAGTCAGCTCTATTATACTCCTCAGCAACAATTTCAAATTGTGTCCACTGTCTTCAAAATTCCAACTCTTATCACTTTGCACTCCTCACCCTAACCCACGTACTCAACCTCAGCAAATTACCTCAAGCTCTATTTAATTTTTTTAAGCCATTAAATGGACACTTCCTCAATTTTCTACCATGGCACTCATATACAACCTTGTAACTGCTTCCATTTTTTCCATTTTGCCATGCAGTATTTCCCACCCCACCTTGCCTCTCCTCAAATAAGAGATGACATCTATTCAAGGCGACCCCTTGAATCTGGGCAGGCCCTGTGACTGCTTTGATCAACAAAATACAGCTTTCAGCTATGGTCCTTTTGGTCCAAAGAAGCCTTTTGGAAGTCAGCTACTATGTAAGAAACATGAGTACCCTAAAATCAAAATGCTACGAGATGCATAGATTCTCATGTGAGGAGGGAAAATGGGAGGGAGAGATGAGCATGTACCAAGTAGCAGCGAAGTGCCAGAATTGTGAGTTAAGAAGCACGTTGGAAGTTGATCCTGTCCCAGACACCTGCTGACACTATATAGTCAAGGATGGACCACCCAGTTAAGCTCTTCCCTAATACCCAACCCATGGAATCATGAGCAAAATAAAATGGTTGTTTTAAGTCACTAATGTGTTGTCCAGCAATAGAGAACATTCCCAATGGCTCTTTTCCATCAGCTTTTAATCCTACCTTTCCCATCTTAAAAAACAATATTCTCTCCATCTCACACACCTGCAGCTATATTTTTACTTCCCTTCATAGAAAACACTCTTATAAAAGCTGTCCACAATCAGCTGGGTAGAGCGCAATGCTCATAATACCAACATGGGTCAGTGAGCTGTGTCCTCCACAACTAGACTGAGAACAACAGCTTGACTCGGAGTTAGGGGGGAGGGGGAAGAGAAAAGAAAATTAAATCAGCAACTTTCATTAGCTTGGAAAAAAGAAGGAAAAAAAAAGAATCAGGAGAGATATTTTGGCTGTAGAGGTCCCTATTAGGAAGTGAGGGGTCCTAGCCCTAAACCGGGTACCCCAGCCTAGAACACCAGTGCCACGAAGAGGAGTCCCCACAACAGCTGGCTATGAAAATCAGCAGGGGGTCAGTTCAGTGAGACAGAGGGATGCTGCACACCTAGATGTCCCCTTAAAGAGCTGGAGCACAGACTCACTCACAAACACACACCCTAAACTCCAGAGAAGGGATAGCAGCCAGAGAAAAACTGAATTGTCTGGCTGCAGCGGAGGCTCTCTCTGGAACTAAAGTGCTAGCAGCAGCCATTGTTCCTTTGATGAGCCCCCACACACACAGCCTTCAGGAGCAGGCGAGCACAAAATCTGAGTCTCCATCAACCTGGCTAACACTGCTCTTTCACCCCCACCCTGGTGATTCCCTGAGGTCCCACCCCGCCCAATTCATATGCTTTACCCAAACTTCTTTCAGTGGCTAATCCACACAAGCAGCAAGCCTAGGCCCATGTTGCAGACATTCTTAAAATCTCTCAAAGGTCCACAAACCCCAAACAAGTAGTAGCTGGCCTGAGTGTGCCCTGTACCTCTTACTGAGCAGCCACAAGCCTAGCACTATTGGCAGCCAGCCATGGTTCATAGCATATCCATCCCCAAGCACCACTGAGCCCAGTAACACAGTTACCAACCACTGATCATTTTGTAGCTCTCTACCAGGTGGCCCTTGGTCAGAGCCAGGCAGTGGTGAACCTTGGCTGCCACGGAAGTCTGAGAAACAATATACCAAGTGGCCACCCTCAGATCACACCACAGCACCACCCAATTAGTGCCACATATGACAAACCCAAAGGATGGACTCAGCAGGCACCAGAGCCCTGCTAAAGCAAATCCCATTCCTTGGTATCAGCCTCTGCACAACAGCTTGTCAGCTGTTTCACGGCCAATCCCACAGTCAGTCAGCATGTAAGTCAATCCCACCCACTGATGTGTCAACAGCAATCGAGGTTCAGCTACAACAGGAAAGCACATAAAACCAACACAAGGGACACACCTGGAGCATCCAACTCAGGTGAACAGGAAGAATGCACCACTGAGTTGCACAGAACACCAACTACATAAGGACCCTGCCGAGATTGGGAGATATAGCAGGTATACGTAATACAAAGAAACAATTACAGGGAGGCAAACAAATGAGGAAACAAAGAAATATGTCCAAAATTAGAGAATAGGACAAAACTCCAGAAAAACAACCAAACGAAATGGAGACAAAAATTTTCCAGATACAGAGTTCAAACCATTGGTTATAAAGATGTTCGATGAACTTAGGGGAAGAAGAGATGATCTCAGTGAGAATTTACACAAGAAACGAAATAAGAGATAGAAAACATTAAAAAAAGAAAAAAAAACCACCAGAAATGAAGAATACATTACATGGAATCAAAGCAGATTAGATGAAGCAGAGGATCAAATCAGTGGAAGACAATGTAGTGGAAAACACCCAATCAGAACATTGAAAAGACAAAAGAATTTCAAAAAATTTCAATAATTTAAAGAATCTGTGGGAAAAAATTAAGGGTACTAACATTTGCATCATAGGAGTACCAGAAGGAGAAGAGAAAAAGGAAGGTACTGAAAACCTGTTTGAAGAAATAATGACTGAGAACTTCCCTAACCTGATGAAGGAATTAGACCTGCAAGTCCAGGAAGCACAGGGAGTCCCAAACAAGATGAAATCCAAGAGGCCCACACCAAAACACATCATAATTAAAATGTCAAAGGTAAAAGACAAAGAGAGAATCTTAAAAGCAGCAAGAGAAAAGCAGTTCGTTACCTACAAGGGAGCTCCTATAAGCCTGTCAGCTGATTTCTCAACAGAAGATCTACAGACCAGAGAGGATTTGGCACAAAAATATTCAAAATGATGAAAGGAAGGACCTACAACCAAGACTCTTCTACCCAGCAAAACTATCATTTAAAATTGAAGGAGAGATAAACAGCCTCCAAGACAAGAGAAAGCTAAAGGAGTTCATTACCACCAAACCAGTATTACAAGAAATATTAAAGGGACTTCTTTAAGTAGAAGAAAAAATTTAAAATATGAGTAAGAAAATCTAAAGAAAACAAATTCTCACTGACAACAGAAAACACATAATAAAAGCAGTGGATCAACCAACACTAAAGCTTAAAGGTTAAAAGGCAAAAGTAGGAAGATCATGTGTAATTACAGCAGTAAATTAAGGGATACACACAAATGCACACACAAAAGAAGTAAAAAATAATTTCAAAAACATAAACATGCAGGGGGTGAGTAAAAATGGTCATGATTTTAGAATGTGTTCAAACTTATGTGACCATAAACTTAAAATAGACTGCTATAAATATAGCTTAGTATATATAAAGCACATGGTCACTGCAAACCCAAAATCTAAAGAAAGATACAAGAAATAGAGAGAAAGGAATCCAAAGAAAAAACTACCAAAGCCATCAATACACAAGAGATCAAAAGAAAAACAAAGGAACAGAGAAGATCTACAAAAACGATCCAAAAACAATTAATAAAATGTCAATAACTACATACTTATGAATAATTACTTTAAATGTAAATGGACTGAATGCTCCAATCAAAAGATGAATGGATATTAGTAGAGTAGCAGGATACAAAATTAATATTCAGAAATCAGTTGCATTTCTATACATCAATAACAAACTATCAGAATGAGAAATTAAGAAGAGAGTCCCATTTACAGTTGCTTCAAAAACTATAAAATACTTAGGAATAAATTTAACCAAAGAAGTAAAAGAGCTGTACGCAGAAAATTATAAGACACTGAAGAGAGAAATTAAAGAAGATACAAATAAATGGAAACACATACCATGATCATGGATAGGAAGAATTAATTTAGTTAAAATGTCCATACTGCCTAAGGCAATATACAGATTCAACGCAATCCCTATCAAATTACCAAGGACACTTTTCACAGAAATAGAACATATAATCCTAAAATGCATATGGAATCATAAAAGACCCCGAGTAGCCACGGCAATCTTGAGAAATAAGAACAAAGTGGGAGATATCACAATACCTGACATCAAATCATATTACTAGGCCATAGTAATCGAAATAGCATGGTACTAGCATAAAAACAGACACATAAATCAGTGGAACAGAATAGACAGCCCAGAAATAAATCCATGCTTATATGGTCACTTAATCTATGACAATGGGAGCAAGAATTTACATTGGGGTAAAGACAGTCTATTCAATAAATGGTGCTGGAAAACCTGGACAGATACGTGCAAAAAAATGAAGCTGGACCACCTCCTTACACCATATACAAAAATAAATTCAAAATGTATTAAAGACTTAAATGTAAGGTCTGAAACCATAAAACTCCTAGAAGAAAACATAGGAAGTAAATTTGCAGACATTACCCTTAGTAATATTTTTACTGATACATCCCCTCGAGCAAGGGAAATAAAAGAAAAAATAAACATATGGGATTACATCAAACTAAAAAGGTTTTCACAGCAAAGGAAACCATCAATAAAACAAAAAGGCATCCTACTTAATGGGAGGAGATATTTGTCAATGATACATCAGATAAGGGGTTAATATTCAAAATTATAAACTCATTCAACTCAACATCAAAAAACAAACAACCCAATTAAAAAATGGGCAGAGGATATAAAGAGACATTTTTCTAAAGAGGACATACAAATGGTGAACAGACATGAAAAAATGCTCAACCTCACTAATCACTAGAGAAATGCAAATAAAAACCACAATGAGATACTACCTCACTCCAGTCAGAATGGTTATCATCAATAAATCAACAAACAACAAGTGCTGGCAAGGATGTGGAAAAAATGGATCCCTCGTACACTGCTGGTGGGATTGCAGAC
This sequence comes from Rhinolophus sinicus, assembly GCF_036562045.2. NCBI lineage: Eukaryota > Metazoa > Chordata > Mammalia > Chiroptera > Rhinolophidae > Rhinolophus > Rhinolophus sinicus. Next base: position 88,432,980 of record NC_133754.1, read on the forward strand.
TGGTGCAACCACTATGGAAATCAGCATGGAGGTATCTCAAAAAACTGGAAATGGAACTACCTTATGATCCAGCAATTCCACTCTTAGGTATCTATCCAGAGAAATCCAAAACACCAATTCAAAACAATTTATGCACCCTTATGCTTATTGCAGCGCTATTCACAACAGCCAAGACATGGAAACAACTGAAATGCCCATAGGTAGATGACTGGATTAAGAAACTGTGGTACATTTATACAATAGAGTATTACTCGGCCATAAAGAAGAAAGAAATCTTACCATTTGCAATGATATGGATGGACCTAGAGAACATTATGCTAAATGAAATAAGTCAGACAGAGAAAGACACATACGATATGATCTCACTTACATGTGGAATCTAAAGAAAAGAATAAGTGAACAGGCTAATCAGAAACAGTCTCAGAGATATACAGAAAAAACTGAGGGTTGCTAGATGGGAGGGGGGTGGGGATGAGGGAGAAGGTGAGGGGATTAGAAAGCACAATCGGTAACCACAAGATTGCCACAGGGCTATAAAAGACACTTTGGGGAATATAATCAGTAATGTTGTAAAGATTTTGTAGGGTATCCGATGGACACTTGTCTTATTAGGGAGACCACTTCACCGACGTTGTAGATGCCTGACCACTGCAGTGCACACCTGAAGCTGAATAATAATGAATGCCAACTATAATTTTATATATATATATATATATATATATATACACACACACACACACACACACACACACACACACACTTACAGGATGTAGAGTCCAGCATAAGGAATAGAGTCAGCGGAATTGTAACAGCTATATGCAACGTCAGAGGGGTAGTAGATTGGGGGAGGGGGGCAATCACTTTGTGAGGGGCATAAATGTCTAACTATTTCATTGTTTTATACACCTCAAACTAAAAAAAGAAAAAGAAAACAAAAGGAAAATAAAAAAGATGAATGGATAAAGAAGAAGTGATACATACATACAATGGAATACTACTTGGCCATAAAAAATGAAATAAAATCTTGCCACTTGTGACAACATGGATCGAACTAAAGGTAATTATGCTAAGTGAAATAAGTCAGACAGAGAAAGACAAATATACGATTTCACTTATATGGAATCTAAAAAATGAAATAAATGAACAAACAGAACAGAAACAAACTCATAGATACAGAGAAGAAACTGATGGTTACCAGAAGGGAGGAGGGTTGGGGGCTGGGTTAAAAAAAAAAAGAAGGGATTAAGAAGTACAAATTGGTGGTTACAAAACAGTTATGGAGATGTAAATTACAGTATAAAGAATATAGTCAATAATATAATAATAACTATGTATGGTGCCAGATCGGTGCAAGACATCAGGGCGATCATTTCGTATGCTATGTTAATGTCTAACCACTATGCTGTACACCTGAAACTAATATAATATTGAATGTCAACTGTAATTGAAAAATAAAAATAAAATAAATATCAAACATCAAAAAAAAAAGTTCTTTTATTAAATTATTTGGCGGGGGGAGGTAAGTAGTACTTCACTTAATGCTTCCCTTGGTACAGCACTTTGAATATGTTCTTATCAATATATGCGCTTATGAATCATTATAATTTAATGAGAAATTTTTGTGATACAGAATCAAATGATTATCAAAATTTGTGCTAATTCTTGATCTGGGTGTTGGTAACATGGGTGTGTTCAATTTGTGAAAAATTCATTGAACTGTAACTTGTGATATATACTTTTCAGTATATACATTATAGTTCAGTTTAAAAAAAAGCTTAACGTCTGTGAAAGTTCAAATATCTATGGAATGTCCCTTCTCTAAAATGTCAATTCTCACAGGAAAAATTCACAGTATTCTATTTGTGTGGCATGACTTATCTACCACTCTATTCTTTTTATTATTTAAAAAGTAATAGGTGATTTTTTTAAAATTCAGAAATTAAATATATGACAATATAAATAGTCTACAATATATGCCCTAAAGATACACTACACTTAGGCTTTAAATTCAGAGGTTTATGACTTCCACGTCATTTTATTATTAATAACATGTATTCTTTTCCGTATTTTGGGCAAGTCACTTTTTCTCCAAAAATACTCAAAAATAAAGGAATACTGTTTAGAATCCTAGAGCACTATTAAATGTATTAAACAGGCTTGAGTGCAAGCAATTTTTAAATTGTAAATATCTACTATTTCCTGAACAATTTTCAGAGTTCATGTCTTTTATGTATCCTCACAATGTCTACCACAATGCAAGGCATATACCAGATGTATCCGGAAGGAAATAAAATTAATTCTCTAATAGAAATGGGAATAGTCATTTTCAGATGATACAGTAAATGTCACCATTTCAATTTCTACAAGGAAAGGGCACGTCATCCTCTGAAAAGTACTCTCTACTTACTTTATTCATTTCTTTATCTATTTATTTTTGCTACTTTCTTTTAGTCTCTCAGATTCTCAGTTTTCTCTTAACTGCTCCTTTGCTTATAAAGTGAAAGCTCCTGTAAAGGAGTTAATTAAGTTCAATAATAGCAATGGAATGTTTTTCTATCAACTTCTCCTACTTCTCTCCCTTTCTATCCACTCTGTCTATATGGCAATACAAGAAAACTCTAAGAAATAAGTTATCTCTTAGCCATTAAGTTTTTAAAACATCAGTAAATTAAAATTAAGGTTACATGTCCAAATTAGGATTCTAATGTAATTAAAAGTCTTAATTTTTTTCACTGCCATTTCTATATACTGGCATACAGGTAAATAAAAAGATATATACTTAGCATGCCACACAGTTTTTAAAAAAACCAACCCTATATTAATCAACAAATTCACAGTTTTACTCAACTACACGGATTTAAAGAACTTAATAAAAGAACTTCAAACAAATATTTTTCTATTACTACACAGAAAATGCCACCTTTACTAAAACAAAAGTCTTATCAATAGCTTGCTTGTATACTATAAATAGGATACCTAGAAAATATGATTTGTGCCCTATCTGTAATGCTATAAACATTAACTGTAATTGAACAATAGTGCAGTTTTTTGGACTATCTAACAGCAGGGGAAAAAAATATATATATATATAATCCAACTAAATTGAACTAAAAAAACTACACTATTTAAAATCATCTAAGTTAGGATAATCTCAAAAATTTTATCGTTTTGTTAGAATTTAAAAGCAGACATTTACATTTTCAAATACAATACCTCTATTTTAAGCAAATGAGCAAAATATTTTATAAAGAATTCAGCTTTCTTTTAAAGTGCCATGCTTTAAGAAAAGCTTTTCCTAAATAAATCACTATGTCAGATGGTCTGGGGAGCTCAAATAAAAGAAAACTCCATTCTAATATTCCACTTGATTCTTGGGCTGTACACCGAAAACACATTATTCATGAAACTGCGTATTTGCTCTTGAGGCAAATTTTAACTCATACCTCCCACTAACAGATAACTGTTAGCCATATGCATATAAATATCTTTAATTATTTTAGCTAGTTACTTACTGAGAGCCATGCAAGGGATTCCATGATTCGATGTTCACATCGTTCTAAATGTTTTATCATATCTCTGGTCAAGTTGGCTTCTGCTTTGATAAAACTTTCAATCACTTTGTAAAAATCAAAGGCTTTTAAATTAAGTACATTCAGAATCCATGGGAAGGACAAATCTGTTCCAGTATCAAGATTCTGAGATGTACTTCCTAAAAATGAAAGAAAAAATGTAACTTAGGTATGAAATGAACTATGTATTTTTCGGTTGGAAGGTTTTATCAAACAAAAAGTAAAACATACTAGAAACACTAAACAAAAAATATATTTAGAGCAGAATTTTTTGTTCTGGAGCCTACAGACTCCTAGGAAATAGGTTTCAAAATTTTGAGTGTATGTATGCATGTTTTTCCTTGACAGAGGGTTCATAGCTTATATCAAATTGTCAAAGGTTTAAATAACCCAAACTTCCATCAGAGACAGGTTTAATATCTAACCAGCAATGCATTAGTACCCATTTTAACTGTCTCTTTAATCCTTGGTTGGGGGAGGGAAGGATTCTTTAAGATTTTGCTAATTTCACTGATTAGAAAATGGTTATCTCTTTTAAACGTGCATTTCTTAGTTATTAATGAGGATTCAGTTTTTCATATTTGTTTACTAATTTAAGTTTCTCTTTCATTGTATATTTGTATCATTAGATAAATCTTCTTTTGCAAACAGAAGTATTTAACATTTGCAACATTATTTGCAAAATAATACATGTTTAAAATTGGATTTAAAAATCACTCTCAGTGGCTTCTTTTATGTTTAGCTGGTGGATTCTGGCTCCAACCTCTGGTCACATGATCTTAGAGTCTAGAGCAGTGTTTCCATATGAGTGGATGCTACTCCTTAGTACTCACTCCTTTGGATTTTAAAATCTCATAAATCTTTGACGGGGTTTCAACAGGTACACTGCCTGGATTCGGTATAGCCCAGAATAAGAGCCTAGTGAAATACTACTTCCAAGATGACCTGAAATAATTCAGATAGTAAGCCAGTTAAATGGTTTATGGTGACCAATTACGTTCTTCAGTATATACTGATCTAAAATATGTAATTCTTCTTAACTCCACCCCCCCAAAAAAAAACACACCACACCTTAGATAAGTTTCTTTTTAACTTTAAGTTAAACTAAAATGTTTATTTACTAAAATTTAACTTACTGCTATATGTAGCCATTACAACCTCAAGAGCGCATGCCAACAAAGACATATGAAAGATGTTGTCATTCAGGAGTTTGCTAAACGAAAAGAAAAAAACAATTATTCTTGAAACATTTACTTCTATACAAAGAAATTGTTTTCCTAAAACTAAAAAATTTACCTAAAATTTTGAATGGATAATCGTTCTTCTTCCTGAAACAGATACGAAATAATGTTTAACTAAAATCTTTTTTATATCAACATTAAATTTGTTTTCTATTATTTTCTTTGTAACTTACTGATTTAAGCATGGATTCCATTACTCGGTAATACAATCGAACTCCAAGTTTGTATCGCTACAAACAAAGAAAAAGAATTAGATTCTACTATTTCAGAAAATCACAATAATTAATTTTTAAAAAGTTTTCTCCTGAAATACATTTCAGAACCTTATTAGGAACATAGCTCAAGAAATCACAAATGTTAGCTTGTCTAAACTCAAAGCTTCCATATAAAATGACATTCCCCAAAAATTATGAAGAGGGGAGGTCCCACACTTTGTTTTCCTCCATTCATGTCTACATCATATATAATTTTATAATATATAAATATATAAATATGTATAAAATTATTATATATATCACATATATACTACTTTATATTATATGTGTGTGTGTGTGTATAATATACATGGTACTATTTTACATATTAATGTAATGTTTTTTGTGACCTACGACATGTATTTTCAAGATAGCTGTCTAGGGTTCAAAAAACAGTCTCTGTCCATAAAACTGGCAAAGGCAAAAATCAGATTCAACTGATCTTAGCAGCAAAAAGTTTTAACCAATAATTAGTTCCCATTAGAGTTTGAAGAATAACCAAATTTGAGAGATACACACATGCAGATACATACATGCTCACACACAAACCATATTCCTTCATTTCAAATTATGAGCACAAATTTTGTATACAAACAAAATGAACTTCTAAGTACAATTGTTTAAAATACTCATGGCATCAAACATAACCTCACAACACCGAAATAAATGCGTATAGCAGAATACAGTTTCAAACATATTTTATATTATATTACCTCATTAATGCCACACAACAAAGCAAAACAAATATAAAAACCTGAATCGCAGACAATTTAAATGACTGATTATAACGGTAGAACCAGACGGTTCTAATCCAGAGCCCATACTCTTACCCAATAAATTAGTTTCAGATTTTCTGAAATAATAATAGTAATAGTAAAAATAGTATTATTGATAAATGACATGTATAATATGATCCCATTCATATAAGTATATGCATACGTGAATATTCCTAAGTGTAGAAGTCAGAGCATATTCAACAAAAATTTAACAGTATCAAAGATTTTAACTTTTTTCTTACTTGATTTTTCTAAAATTTTCTACATGTTTACTTTCTGTTTTATAATGGAGTGAGGGACATTTTCCCATAAAGTTTTTCATAAATAGCAGCATACACAGACAGGCAGCATAGCATAGAGTATCTGCCAGTATTTTATACTATTGGACAAATACCATAATAGTAGTTACACATTTTGGACAGATGCATACATTTGAAATATAGTGGCAGTAATCAAAATGAACTCAAGTTACCTGTGACCCAATTTCTATACATCCCTGTCCCACAGCTTTAGCAAATTTCTCTTTAAAGATATATCCAATATCCTTCAGTCTCTTCAGGATACTTTCCTTCGGATTCACTGTACAGTTCTTTAACAAGGAAAAACAAAAATCAATATGGAGAATATTGTTTAATCAAAATTAACATATTGTCTATATGATTTTTCACTTTCAAATGTTTATACTGTGAAAACATTTCTACAATAATAAGTAAACACAACTTCTAAAAAATATGAACATATAGAATTTCATTTTCAAATTGTAGTGACAAAAAAATTCAAGAGTACAACTGAAAAACTATTATCTAAATTTTCTGCAAAAAGGTTAGGGAATAGATTTGTTAGCTCTTTTGTCCATCAAAAAGGAACCTCATGAACATTACAACAGAACACAGAAAGACACAGGACCATAAGAGATTACTATGAACAATGATATACCAACATATTCGACAACCTAGAGGAAATGATTAAATTCCTAGAAACAAACCAACTTCTAAGATGGAATCATGGTAAAATAGACCCACTACTAGTAAGGAAAGTAAATCAGAGATCAAAAATCTCCCAACAAACAAAAGTCCAAGACCATTTGGCTTTACTGGTGAATTCTACCAAACATTCAAAGGAGAATTAATACCAACCCTTCTCAAACTCTTCTAAAAAAGTAGAAGAGTGAACTCTTCCAAAAGCCATTTTATGAGGCCAGAATTACCATATACCAAAACCAGACAAGGATGCCAGAAGAAAAGAAAATTACAGGCCATCATTCCTGATGAACACTTATGCAAAAATCCTTGACAACGTATTAGCAAACCAGATTCAACAACACATTAAAAGAATCATACACCACGATCATGTGGGATTTATTCCAGGGATGCAAGGATGGTTCAACATTCATAAATCAGTCAATGTAATACATCACATTAACAAAACGAAGGATACAAATCATATAATCATCTCAACAGATGCAGAAAAAACATTTAATAAAATTCAACATCCACTTATGATAATAATTCTCAACAGAGCAGGTACTGAGGGAATGTATCTCAACATACTAAAGGCTATACATGGAAGGACCATAGTCAGCATCATCTTACTCAATGGTAAAAGGCTGAAAGCTTTTCCTCTAAGATCAAAAATAAGATAAGGACTGAAAGTACCAGCCCGAGCAATAAGGTAATAAAAAAAAGAAATAAAAGGCATACAGATTGAAGAGGAAAAATAAAAACTGCCACTATTTGCAGATGATATGATATTATTATATATAGAAAACCCAAAAGAGTCCACAAAAAAACTGTGAGAACAAATTCAGTAATGTTGCAGGATACAAAATCAATATATAAAAGTCAGTTGTGTTTCAATACGCTAATAAAAAACTGTAAGAAAGAAAAATTAAGAAACTGGCCCCATTTACAAATGCATCACAAAGAATAAAATACAGAGGAAAAAATTTAAACAAGTAGGTGAAAGTCCTGTACACTGAAAACTGTGACACTGATTAAAGAAACTGAAAACACAAATAAAAGGAAAGATATTCAATGCTCATGGATTGAAAGAATTAATAGTGTTAAAATGTTCATACTATCCAAAGCAATCTACAGGTTCAGTGCAATCCTTATGATAATTTCAATGGCATTTTTCATAAACATAGAATAAACAATCCTAAAATTTGTATGAACCACAAAATAACCCAAATAGCCAAAGCAGTCTTGAGAAAGAAGAACAAGGCTGGAGGCATCACACTTCCTGATTTCAAACTATATTATAAAGCTATTGTAATCAAAACAGCAAGTTACTGGCATAGAAACAGACATATAGATCAATGGAACAGAATAGAGACCCCAGAGAACTAAACCCACACGTCATCAACTGACTTGTGGCAAGAAGCCAAGAATTCAGAATGGAGAAAGGAAAGTCTCTTCAATAGGTAGTGCAGAGAAAACTGGACAGCCACATACAAAAGAGTAAAACTTGACCACTATCTTACACCATACTCAAAAGTCAACTCAAAATGTATTAAACACTTGAATGTAAGACACCATAAAACTCCTTGAAGAAAACATAGGTTTGTAGCTCCTTGATATCACTATTGGAGATATTCTGAATCTGACACCAAAAGAAAAGGCAATGAAAGCAAAAATGAAAAAAGTGGGACTACATCAAACTAAAAGGCTTCTGTACAGCCAAAAAAAAAAAAAAAAGAACATGAAAAATGAATAAAATGAAAAGGCAACCTAGTAATAGGAGAAAATATTTGCAAATCATACATCTAACAAGGGATTAATGCCAAAAATATATAAAGAACTCATAAAACTCAATTAAAAAAAAAAAAGGATCAAGTTTAAAAATGAGCAGAAGATCTGAACAGACACTTATCCAAAAAGAACATACAGCTGTTTCATGAAATAAAGGTCCACATCACTAATCATTAGAGAAATGCAAAGCAGAACCACAATGAGATATCACCTCACATCTTTTAAAATGGCCATTATTAAAAAGAGAAGAAATAACAAGTGTTGGTGAGGACATGGAGGAAAGGGAACCCTTGTGCACTGTTAATGGGATTGTAAATTGGTGCTCCCACTACAAAGAACAGTATGGAAATTCCTCAAAAAATTAAAAATAGAACTGCCATATTATGATCCAGCAATTCCACTTCTAGGTATTTATCTGAAGAACACAAAAACACTGTCTCAAAAAGATATATGCACCCCCATGTTCACTGCAGCATTATTTATAGCAGTCAAGATATGCAAACAACCTAAGTGTCCATCAATGGATAAATGAATAAAGCAAAATTGGTGTGTGTGTATATGGGTGTGTGTGAATGTATATACTCACTTAAACACAGAGGGTGCCAAAAAAAAAGGTATACATATTTTAAGAATGGAAAAAAAAACAATATGGATACAAATGGCAGAGTGAGGTGAGCCTCTTGAAATCTCCCCTGGAATTTACAAAAAATTGAACAACTATAACTCCATGAAGGACTCCCTGCACAGCAGACAGGCAACACGAAGAGGCTCACTACCGAAATCATCTGAAGATGGGCAAAGTGCATGAATGGGTGAGGAGGGAAGGGAGGAGTATGGAGACGGAGCCGCGCAGGCGCAGGACGCAGACCTAGCTCAGTGCTCCCAGCTTGCGCTGCATCCCGGAACTACCACAGCTGCAGGAGAGGGAAGAACTCAGACTGCTAGGGGTCCGTTTATGGCCCACAGGGCTGAGGGGGCAGCATATAACACAGCTGAACCCAACGCTCAAGGCAGAGACCTCAGAGAAAAGACTGAGGGAAGAAGGCTGAAAATGGTGGTTTAAGCCCTCACTGCCAAGCAGAGAACGGAAGCCTTAGGCACTGAGACTAGCCGCCCCCTCCCTCCCCTCCCAGAGCTCGCCCTGCCCCCACCCGCCCAGTGCTAGAAGTGGAACAGTAGCAGTGTCAGAACAACACAATATTTGCAGTTCTGAGAACTGTGGTCCGCAGACACTGATTCGCAGCCCAGCTAGTTCCAGCAAAGGGGAGGGAGCTTTGGAAGCAGGACTGGCTGTGGTGGTGGTCGCCGCCATTGCTCTGGGCCACCTCTCACAACCCACTCCACTCCTGTTCACACCTATCTGGGGACAGATAGTAAACAGAGTTGCTGAAAAACATGGGCTCTGAATCTGGTGCATGAAGAGCTCTGGAACTTCAGAAGCTCTCCACATCCCTCCACAGAGGCAGCACCATATGACTCAGGGGAACTGTTCACAGAGGGGAAGCCCACCTTCCAGGGAATTCCCCCATTGTGGAGAAGCCAGAATACTGCAGAGAAAACATAACACTACAGTGTGAGAGAGAATAAAAGGCTGCAGTCAGAGAAAAAATAAAACATTCTACCAATACCTACTGGAAAACAAAACAAAGACCTCTTTCTATCAACCTGTTACAGAACTCACTCCTATAGATGCCTAGGAAGAGAAATAGTAAATCATTATATGCCATGAATAACAAAGGCAACAAGACAGCTCAGGAAGAAAATGAAAAGTCTCCAGAAAAGGAACAAAGATATGGAAATATGTGACTTAAATGACAGAGAATTCAAGATTGCAGTTCTTAAAAAACTAAACGGGATGCAAGAAAACACAGACAGGCAGTTTAATAAACTCAGAAACATAATCAAAGAACAAAATGAACATTTTCCCAACGAGATTGAAATTTTAAAAAAGAAACAAACAGTATTTCTGGAGATTAAGAACTCAATAAAAGAAATGTAGAATGAAATAGCCAGCTTAGGTAGTAGAGTTGACCAGATGGAGGAAAGAATCAGTGACATCAAAGATAGAAACCTGGAGATTATTCAGATGGAAGAAGAGAGAATTGAGACTTAAAAGAAATGAAAGAACTCTACAAGAACTTTCTGACTCCATCTGAAAGAGGAATATAAGAATAATGGGCATACCAGAAAGAGAAGAAAGAGAGAAGGGAACACAGAGTGTATTCAAACAAATAGTTGAGAACTTCCCAAACTTGTGGAAAGACCTGGATCCTCGAATCCAAGAAGCAAATAGAACACCTAATTACCTCAACCCCAACAGGCCTTCTCCAAGGCACATTGTATTGAAGCTGTCTAAAATCAACGACAAAGAAAGAATCCTCAAGGCAGCCAGTGAAAAGAAGACGGTAACCTACAAAGGAAAGCCCATTAGATTATCATCAGATTTTTCAGCAGAAACTCTACAAGCCAGGAGGGAGTGGAACCAAGTATTCAAACTATTGAAAGAGAGAAATTATGAGCCAAGAATAATATATCCAGCAAAGATATCCTTTAGCTATGAAGGAGGAATAAAGACCTTTCCAGATATACAGAAGCTGAGGGATTTTTCTAACATACGACCTACACTACAAGAAATACTTAAGGAGTCTATTCAACCAGCATCAATAGGAATAATTTGTGGCAACCAAAACACAAAAGGGGGGAGAGTAAAGGCCTGAACAAGAATATGGGAATGGAGAAAGTAAGCATGCTGAAGAAAACGGAATACTGTAAATATCAAACTTTCTTTTACATAAATTTAATGGTAACAACTCAAAAAAAATCCAGAACTGAAATATATACTGTAATAAAAGAAGAAACAGAGGGAAAATCATAGAATACCACCTCACAGAAATAACAGACAACAGCAAAAAAGGCAAAGAAACAATGGACACACAGTTTTACCAGAAAACTAAAGATGGAATGATAGGAAATCCTCACATGTCGATAATCACCCTAACTGTAAATGGACTGAACTCACCAACAAAAAGGCACAGAGTAGCAGATTGGATCAAAAAACTAAACCCAACCATAAGCTGCCTCCAAGAGACGCATCTCAGCTACAAGAACAAACATAGACTCAAAGTGAAAGGATGGAAATTGACACTCCAAGCAAATGGTATCCAGAGAAAATCAGGTGTAGCCATACTGATATAGATGAAACAGACTAACAGGTAACAACAGACAAAGATGGACATTTCATAATGATAAAGGGGACTATACAACAAGAAGACATAACAGTCATCAATATTTATGCCCCCAATCAGGGAGCACCAAAATATACCAAGCAGCTACTAACAGAACTAAAGGAAGAAATTGACCAAAACACAATTATACTAGGGGACCTAAATACATCATTGATAGCTATGGCTAGATCATCTAAACAGAAAATAAATAAAGAAATAGGAGCCCTAAATGACACATTAGATGAAATGGACATAATTGACATTTATAGAGCACTTCATCCTAGAACACCAGACTATACATTTTTTCTAGTGTACATGGAACATTCTCAAGGATAGACCATATATTGGGACATAAAATCAGCCTCAGCAAATTTAAGAAGATTGAAATCATACCAAGCATATTCTCTGATCACAAGGCTTTGAAATTGGATATCAACAGCAAAAAGAAAACAGGAAAAACCACAAATACGTGGAGATTAAACAACATACTTTTAAAGAACAACCAGCTCAGGGAGTAATAAGAGGAGAGATCAAAAGATACATAGAAACAAATGAGAATGAAAATACATCCTACCAAAATTTTTCGGATGCAGGGAAAGCAGTTTTAAGAGGGAAATTTATATCATTACAGGCCTATCTCAAGACACAAGAAAAATCACAAACAAATAACCTCACGTTATAACTTAAGGAACTAGAAAAAGAACAAATGAAACCCAAGGTCAGCAGAAGAAAGGAAATAAAAATCAGAGTAAAACTAAGTGAAATAGAGAACAAAAAGACAATAGAAAAGCAAATGTGACAAAGAGCTGATTCTTTGAAAAGATTAGTAAAATTGACAAACCCTTGGCTAGACTCACGAAGATAAAAAGAGAAAAGACACTAATAAACAAAATCAGAAATGAAAGAGGGGAAGTTATTATGGATGCCACAAAAATACAAAGGATCATCCAAGAATACTATCAACGACTATATGCCATGAAATTCAATAACCTAGAAGAAATGGACAAGTTCTTAGAAACATATAGCCTTCCTAGGCTGAACCATGAAGAATTGGAAAATCCAAATAGACCGATCATCAGTAAGGAAATTGAATCAGTCACTGGAAACCTTCCCAAAAGCAAAAGTCCGGGACCAGATGGGTTCAGTAGTGAATTCTATCAAGACTTCAAAGAGGATCTAATACCTGGCCTACTCAAACTCTTCCAAAAAATTGAATAAGAGACAATATTCCTAACTCATTTTATGGGGCCAACATTACCCTGATACCAAATCCTAGTAAGGATAACACAAAAGAAGAAAACTACAGACCAATATCTCTGATGAATACAGATGCAAAAATCCTAAACAAAACTCTAGCAAATCGAATACAACAATGCATTAAAAAGATTATCCATCACGACCAAGTGGGGTTCATCCCAGGGGCACAAGGATGGTTCAACATACGCAAATACATCAATGTGATACATCACATAAACAAAATAAAGGACAAAAATCATATGATTACATCAATTGATGCAGAAAAAGCATTTGAGAAGATACAACATCCATTTATGATTAAGACACTTAATAAAACAGGTATAGAAGGAAAATACTTTAACATAATAAAGGCCATATGACAAACCCTCAGCTTATATCATAATTAACAGTGATAAACTGAAGCCCTTTGCTCTACATTCAGACACATGACAGGGCTGTCCCCTATCACCTCTGCTTTTCAACATAGTAGTGGAAGTCCTCGCCAGAGCAATCAGGCAAGAGAAAGAAACAAAAGGCATCCAAATTGGGAATAAAGAAATTAAATTGTCCCTCTTTGCAGATGACATGATGCTATATATAGAAAACCCTAAAGACTCCACCAAAAAGCTATTAGAAACAATAAATGAATACAGTAATGTGGTAGGCTACAAAATCAATGTACAAAAGTCCATTGCATTCCTATATACTAACAATGAAATCTCACACAAAAATATTAAAAGAAACAATTCCTTTTGCAATTACAACAAAAAGAATAAAATACTTAGGAATAAACTTAACCAAGGATGTGAAAGACTTATATACTGAAAACTAAGACATTTTTAAAAGAAACTGAAGAAAACACAAAGAAATGGAAAGACTTTCCGTGCTCATGGATTGGAAGAATCAACACAGTTAAAATGGCCATATTACCCAAAGTAATATACAGATTTAATGCAATCCCCATCAAAACCCCAATGGCATTTTTAAAAGAAATAGAACAAAAAATCATCAGATTTGTATGGAACCACAAAAGACCCCAAATAGCCAAAGTAATCCTAAGAAAAAAGAACAATACTGGAGGTATCACACTTCCTGACTTTGGCTTGTACTACAGGGCTACAATAATCAAAACAGCATGGTATTGGCAGACAAACAGACGCACAGACTAATGGAACAGAATTGAGAACCCAGAAATAAAACCACACAAATATGGACACACACTTTTTGACAAAGAAGCAAATAACATACAATGGAGAAAAGACAGCCTCTTTAATAAATGGTGCTGGCAGAATTGGAAAGCCACATGCAAAAGAATGAAACTGGACTGCTATCTGTCACCATGTACCAAAATTAACTCAAAATGGATCAAAGACTTAAGCATAAGACCTGAAACAATAAACTACATAGAAGAAAACATAGGTACTAAACTTATGGACCTTGGGTGCAAAGAACATTTTATGAATTTGACTCCAAAGGCAAGGGAAGTAAAAGCTAAAATAAACAAATGAGACTATAGCAAACTTAAAAGCTTCTGCACAGCAAAAGAAACCATTGACAAAATAAAGAGGCAATCAACTGAATGGAAGAAGATTTTTGCAAACAGTACCTCCAATAAGGGGCTAATATGCAAAATATACAAGGAACTTAAAAACAACAAAACGAACAAACCAATTGAAAAACGGGCAGAGGACCTGAAGAGACATTTCTCCAAAGAGGACATACAAATGGCAAATAGACTTAAGAAAAAATGCTCAACATCACTAATCATCAGAGAAATGCAAATAAAAACCACAATGAGATATCACCTCACCAGGTTAGGATGGCTATCATCAACAAGACAAATAGTAACAAGTGTTGGAGAGGCTGTGGAGAAAAAGGAACCCTCGTACACTGTTGGTGGGAATGCAGACTGGTGCAGCCGCTATGGAAGGCAGTGTGGAGGTTCATCAAAAAATTACGAATAGAATTACCATATGACCCAGCAATCCCTCTCCTGGGTATATACCCAAAAAATCTGAAAACACTTATCCATAAAGACAAGTGTGCTGTAATGTTCACTGCAGCTTTATTTACAGTGGCCAAGACATGGAAACAACCAAAATGTCCTTCGATAGATGCATGCATAAAGAAGTTGTGGTATATATACACAATGGAATACTATTTGGTGGTAAGAAAAGATTAAATAGTACCATTTGTGACAACATGGATGGCTCTTGAGATTATAATGCTAAGCGAAATAAGTCAGACAGGAAAAGTAGAGAACTGTATGATTTCACTGATATGTGGTATATAAATTGAAAACAACAAAAGAACAAGACAAACAATTGAAAGAACAAAAACTCATAGGCATTGACAATAGTTTCAGGGTTACCAGGGGATAAGGGGGGGAGCGCGGCTCTAGAAGAGGGTAAACGGGGTCTAATATATGGTGAAGGAAAGAGAACTGACTCTGGGTGGTAAATACACAATGTGAGAGATAGATAATATATCACAGAATTGTGTACCTGAAATCTATGTAACTTTACTACCAATCGTCGCCCTAATAAACTTTAATTTAAAGAAAAAAAACAATATTAAAATTACTCTGATGGTAACCACTTTGAGCACCTCTTATAATTGCAGAAGTCAAACATGACTTGTATTCATCTTTTTTTAATCAGTATATATGAAGTATCAGAATTTTAACACAGTTTTTTCCTTTCTTAAAATGTGTATACATGTTTTGGCACCCTCTGTAAATACACATATACATACGATTATATACACACACATACACACATAGTGGAATATTACTGAGCCATAAAAAGAAGGATATTTTGCCTTTGCAACAACATGCATGGACTTTAAGGACGTTATGCTAAGTGAAATAACTCAAACAGAGAAAGACAAATACTTTATGATCTTACTATATGCGGAATCTAAAAAAAAATAAAATAAAAAACAAAACAATAAGCTTATAGATACAGAGAAGAAATAGGTGGTTGCCAGAGGCAGGGGGTGGGCAAAATGGGTGAAGGAAGTTAAAGGTACAAACTTCTAGTTATAAAATTAGTAAGTGGAGATATAATGTACAGCATGTGACTATAGTTAACAACATTGCATTGCATATTTGAAAGTTGCTAAGAGAGTAATCTTAAAAGTCCCTATCTCAAGAAAAATAAAAATTGTAACAAAGTATGGTAACAGATGTTAACTATATTTATTATAGTGATCATTTTGCAGTACGTACAAATGTGAAATCATTATGTTGTATACTTGAATCTAACATAATGTTACATGTCAAGTATACCTTAATAAAAAATGAAACAATTAACAAAAAAAGAGCACCATATATTCTTAGAAATTATCTTCAATTAAGAGTTATATTGAAATGTATGTTACTCCGAAAAAAATCAAATGATAAAAGTAAAATTAAGATTTGAGCATGGTATGATTTCCTAACTTAAATCTGTGCTTACAAAAAGTTTGAATTAGCTAAATAATTTAGCTATGTTTTCAGAAACACAAGATAAAGAAATGGTTACAAAAGAAATTTTGACTTCCGGAAAAATGGCGGCGTGAGGTGAGCCTCTGTAAAGCTCCCCTGGAATTTACAACGAATCGAACAACAAAAACTCCACAAAGGACTCCCTGCACAGCAGACAGGCAGCACGAAGAGGCCCACTACCGACTGAAATCACCTACAGGTGGGAGATTCGCGCGAGTGGAGGGAGGAGGAAAGGGAGACGGGACAGCCACGGCAGAGACCTCGGAGAAAAGACTGAGGGAAAAAGGCTGAAAATGGTGGTTTAAGCCCGCACTGCCGAGCAGAGAATGGAGCCTTAGGCACTGAGACTAGCCGCCCCCTCCCTCCCCTCCCAGAGCTCGCCCCAACCCCACCTGCCCGGTGCTAGAAGCGGAACAGTAGCAGTGTCAGATCAAAACAACAGAAAATTTGCTATTTTGAGAACTGTGGACCGCAGACAAATTCACAGCCCAACTAGTTCCAGCAAAGAGCTGTGGAAGCAGGACCGGCTGTGGTGGTGGTCGCCGCCATTGCTCTGGGCCACCTCTCACAACTCACCCCACCTATCTGGGCGGATCCTGCAGGAGTAAACAGAACTGCTGAAAGGGCTCTGAATCAGGAGCTGGAAGAGCTTTGGAACATCCCTGTGACCTAGACTATTAACAGAGGAGAAGCCCGTCTCCCACCCCCATTGTGTGAGAAGTTGGAATAGTGCAGAGAAAACATAGCACTACTGTGTGGGAGAAGGAAAATAAGTTGCAGTTGGAGAAATAATAAAACATTCTACCAACAAGTACTGGCAAACAAAAGAAAGACCTCTTTCTATCAACCTGTTGCAGAAGCCACTTCTGTAGATGTCTAGGAAGAGAAATAGTAAACCAGTAATTGCCATGAATAACCAAGGCAACAAGATAACTCAGAAAGAAAGTGAAAAATCTCCAGAGAAGGCACTTAAAGATACAGAAATATGTGACTTAAATGACAGAGAATTCAAGATTGCAGTTCTGAAAAAACTCAACGAGATACAAGAAAACACAGATAGGCAGTTAAAGGAACTCAGAAACTCAATCAAAGAACAGCATGAGCATTTTACGAAAGGGATTGAAATTTTAAAAAAGAACCAAATAGAATTTCTGGAGATTAAGAACTCAATAGAAGAAATTAAGAATGAAATAACCAGCTTAGGTAGTGGAGTTGACCAGATAGAAAAAAGAGTCAGTGACATCAAAGTTAGAAACCTGGAAATGACACAGATGGAAGAAGAAAGACTTGAGACTTAAAAGTAATGAAAGAACTCTACAAGAACTTTCTGACTCCATCAGAAAGAACAATATAAGAATAATGGGAAAACCAGAAGGAGAAGAAAGAGAAGGGAACAGAGAATATATTCAAACAAACTGTCGATGAGAACTTCCCAAATTGGTGGACAGAACTGGACCCTCGAATCCAAGAAGCAAATAGAACACCTAGTTACCTCAATCCCAACAGGCCTTCTCCAAGGCACATTGTATTGAAGCTGTCTAAAATCAACGACAAAGAGAAGAATCCTCAAGGCAGCCAAGGAAAAGAAGACAGTAACTTACAAAGGAAAGCCCATTAGATTATCATCAGATTTTTCAGCAGAAACTCTACAAGCCAGGAGGGAGTGGAACCAAATATTCAAACTATTGAAAGAGAGAAATCATGAGCCAAGAATAATATATCCAGCAAAGATATCCTTTAGATATGAAGGAGGAATAAAGACCTTTCCAGACATACAGAAGCTGAGGAATTTTCTAATACGACCTGCACTACAAGAAATACTAAAGGAGGCTATTCGACCACCATCAACAGGGACAATTTGTGGCAACCAAAACTCGGGGAGAGTAAAGGCCTGAAGAATATGGGAATGGAGAAAGTAATGAAGAAAATGGAATACTCTAAATATCAAACTTTCTTTTACATAAACTTAAGGGTAACCACTCAAAATAAATCCAGAATTGAAATATATACTGAACTAAAAGAAGAAACAGGGGAAACATCATAGAATACCACCACACAGAAATAATAGACAACAACAAAAAGACAAACAAACAATGGAGACACAGTCTTACCAGAAAACTAAAGACAGAATGATAGGGAATCCTTACATATCAATAATCACCCTAAATGCAAATGGAATAACTCACCAATAAAAAGGCACAGAGTAGCAGATTAGATCAAAAAACTAAACCTAATCATACGCTGTCTCCAAGGGCATCTCAGCTACAAGAACAAGCATAGACTCAAAGTGAAAGGGTGGAAATTGACACTCCAAGCAAATGGTACCCAGAGAAAATCAGGTGTAGCCATAATGATATCAGATGAAACAGACTCCAGGGTGAAAAAGATAACAAGAGACAAAGATGGACATTTCATAATGGTGAAGGGACTCGTACAACAAGAAGACATAACAGTCATCAATATTTATGCCCCCAATCAGGGAGCAAAATACACCAAGCAACTACTAACAGAACTAAAGGGAGAAATTGACCAAAACACAATTATACTAGGGGACTTAAATACATCATTGACAGCTATGGATAGATCATCCAAACAGAAAATAAATAACGAAATAGTAGCCCTAAATGACACATTAGATGAAATGGACATAATTGACATTTATAGAGCACTTCATCCTAAAACATCAGACTATACATTCTTTTCTAGTGTACATGGAACATTCTCAAGGATAGACCATATATTGGGACATAAAATCAGTCTCAACAAATTTAAGAAGATTGAAATCATACCATGCATATTCTCTGATCACAAGGCTTTGAAATTGGATATCAACTGTAAAAAGAAAGCGGGAAAAAACACAAATACATGGAGACTAAACAACATACTTTTAAAGAAGGACTGGGTCAAAGAAGAAATTAGAGGAGAGATCAAAAGATACATAGAAACAAATGACAATGAAAATACATCCTACCAAAATTTTGGGGATGCAGCGAAAGCAGTTTTAAGAGGTAAATTTATCTCATTACAGGCCTATCTCAAGAAACAAGAAAAATCCCAAATAAATAACCTCATGTTACACCTTAAAGAACTAGAAAAAGAAGAACAAGTAAAACCCAAGGTCAGCAGAAGAAAGGAAATAAAAAATTAGAGCAGAACTAAATGAAATAGAGAACAAAAAGACAATAGAAAAAATTAATGTGACAAAGAGCTGGTTCTTTGAAAAGATTAACAAAATTGACAAACCCTTGGCTAGACTTACTAAGATAAAAAAAGAGAAGACACTGATTAACAAAATCAGAAACGTAAAAGGGGAAGTTATCACGGACACCACAGAAATACAAAGGATCATCCAAGAATACTATGAAGGACTATATGCCACCAAATTCAACAACCTAGAAGAAATGGACAAGTTCTTAGAAACATATAGCCTTGCAAGGCTGAACCATGAAGAACTGGAAAATCTAAACAGACCGATCACCAAATTGAATCAGTCATCCAAAACCTTCCCAAAAGCAAAAGTCCGGGACCAGATGGCTTCACTAGTGAATTCTACCAAACCTTCAAAGAGGATCTAATACCAATTCTGCACAAACTCTTCCAAAAATTGAAGAAGAGACAGTACTCCCTAACTCATTTTATGAGGCCAACATTACCCTGATACCAAAACCTGGTAAGGACAGCACAAAACTACAGACCAATATCTCTAATGAATACCGATGCAAAAATCCTAAATAAAATTCTAGCAAATCGAATACAACAATGCATTAAAAGATTATTCATCACGACCAAGTGGGGTTCATCCGGGCACAAGGATGGTTCAACATAATCCATCAATGTGATACATCACATAAACAAAATAAAGGACAAAAATCATATGATTATATCAATTGATGCAGAAAAAGCATTTGACAAGATACAACATCCATTTATGATTAAAACACTTAATAAAATGGGTATAGAAGGAAAATACCTTAACATAATAAAGGCCATATATGACAAGCCCTCTGCTAATCTCATAATTAATGGAGAAAAACTGAAGCCCTTTGCTCTACGTTCAGGAACACGACAGGGATGTCCCCTATCACCTCTGCTTTTCAACATAGTGTTGGAAGTCCTTGCCAGAGCAATCAGGCAAGAGAAAGAAATAAAAGGCATCAAATTGGGAATGAAGAAGTTAAATTATCACTCTTTGCAGATGACATGATGCTATATATAGAAAACCCTAAAGACTCCACCAAAAAGCTATTAGAAACAATCAACGAATACAGTAAAGTTGGCTACAAAATCAACGCACAAAAGTCCATTGCCTTCCTATATACTAACAATGAAATCTCAGAATTCCTTTTGCAATTGCAGCAAAAAGAATAAAATACCTAGGAATAAACTTAACCAAGGATGTGAAAGACCTATATGCTGAAAACTATAAGACATTTTTGAAAGAAATTGAAGAAGACACAAAGAAATGGAAAGACATTCCGTGCTCATGGATTGGAAGAATCAACATAGTTAAAATGGCCATATTACCCAAAGCAATATACAGATTCAATGCAATCCCCATCAAAATCCCAATGGCATATTTTAAAGAAATAGAACAAAAAAATCATCAGATTTTTTGGAACCACAAAAGACCCCGAATAGCCAAAGCAATCTTAAGAAAAAAGAACAATAATGGAGGTATCACACTTCCTGACTTTGGCCTGTACTACAGGGCTACAATAATCAAAACAGCATGGTATTGGCAGAAAAACAGACACATAGACCAATGGAATAGAATTGAGAACCCAGAAATAAAACCACATAAATATGGACAGATAATTTTTGACAAAGAAGCTAAAAACATACAATGGAGCAAAGACAGCCTCTTCAATAAATGGTGCTGGGAGAATTGGATAGCGACGTGCAAAAGAATGAAACTGGACTGCTATTTGTCACCATGTACCAAAGTTAATTCAAAATGGATCAAAGACTTAAGCATAAGACCTGACACAATAAACTGCATAGAAGAAAACATAGGTACTAAACTTATGGACCTTGGGTTCAAAGAGCATTTTATGAACTTGACTCCAAAGGCAATGGAAGTAAAAGCTAAAATAAACGAATGGGACTATATGAAACTTAAAAGCTTCTGCACAGCAAAAGAAACCATTGACAAAATAAAGAGGCCACCAACTGAATGGGAGAAGATTTTTGCAAACAGTGCCTCCGATAAGGGCTAGTATCCAGAATATACAAGGAACTCATGCAACTCAACAACAAAAAAACAAACAACCCAATTGAAAAATGGGCAGAGGACTTGAAGAGACATTTCTCCAAAGAGGACATACAAATGGCAAATAGACATATGAAAAAATGCTCAACATCACTAATCATCAGAGAAATGCAAATCAAAACCACAATGAGATATCACCTCACCCCAGTCAGAATGGCTATCATCAACAAGACAAATAGTAACAAATGTTGGAAAAGGAACCCTCATACACTGTTGGTGGGAATGCAGACTGGTGCAGCCGTTATGGAAGGCAGTGTGGAGGTTCCTCATGACCCAGCAATCCCTCTCCTGGGTATCTACCCAAAAATCTGAAAACATTTAGAGATAAAGACACGTGTGCTCCAATGTTCATTGCAGCTTTGTTTACGGTGGCCAAGACATGGAAACAACCAAAATGTCCTTCGATAGATGAATGGATAAAGAAGTTGTGGTATATATACACAATGGAATACTATTAGTGAGAAAAGATGATATAGGAACATTTGTGACAACATGGATGGATCTTGAGAGAGTAATGCTGAGCGAAACAAGTCAGACAGAAAAAGCAGAGAACCATGTGATTTCACTGATATGTGGTATATAAACCAAAAACAACAAAAGAACAAGACAAACCAGAAACTCATAGACACGGACAATAGTTTAGTGGTTGCCAGAGGGTAAGGGGGGTGGGGGGGGAGGTGAGGGTAAGGGGGATCGAATATATGGTGATGGAAGAACTGACTCTGGGTGATGAACACACAATGGGATTTATAGATGATGTAATACAGAATTGTACACCTGAAATCTATGTAATTTTACTAACAATTGTCACCCCAATAAATTTAATTTAAAAAAAAAAAAAAAAAAAAAAAGAAATTTCAATATATGTATCATATGAGGTGGGGCTATACAACTTTAATAATTAAAATACATTACAAGATGATTATTAAAATGTATATTAAGATGTATTAAAATACTCTAATTCGTATTGTAGTCTATTAAAATATATCACAAAGCAGATTCTTTTCAGCTATAACCAAAGATTGACTTTGTTTTATAATATTTATAAATGAAATACATTCAAAATATTATACATTAAAAAATACTCTTTCCAAAATATAGATTAGTAATTTTCTTTAAAATGTGAACAGCATCATTCAAAGTTTCAATTCTATAAAATCAGTAATTCTATCTTCCTGAAAAAAACAGCACACAAGTCTTAGAATGTGTCTGCAGTAGGAAAAAAAAAAAATCTCGGAAATGAGGTCTAAATTGCAAGAAAAAATGCTGAGCAAGGTAAATAGTAAACACGAGGAAATCTAAAAGTAACACTGTCTAAAAAAAAACAATACTACTAATAATATCTAATTTGGAGGGTTTAAAAAAGCAAGAAAAGAGACAATTATATGTTGGTTGGGAAGTGGGTATTTTAAAAATTACTCAGTATTTTAACTTCTAATTTCTCATTTCTTTGGCAAGATATTACAATAAATAATGTTTCACACGCGGCTTACATTAAAATAGGAAATCAGATTTTCTGATGGTTGATCGCTTGCTGAATTTAAGATCATCATTAATTGTTGGATAGTATTCATAACAGTCCTAGAGGAAAAAAAAATAGGAAGGAGCGTTAAGCAATGAAGGAAAAAAAGAAAAAATGAGGTGTATTTATTACACAAGTTAAAAGTATGTTCAAACTCACTGTCTCCAATTTATCTTTAAGAAGTTCTCTGAAATAAAACTACAAAACCCTTAGTGTACTATTGTTTAGGAATCACATTTTATTTGAATATTTAAGAAAGGATGGACTCATAATCAGTGAGTTTATAATTAAAGAACTGATATACTTATTTACTGCTAAAACTATATATATCAATAAAACAATAAAACATTAATTGGTCAAACTAAAGACATTTTAAGGAGAAAACATAAACTGTCATCAAAATAGTAATCTTTTAAGAAAACACCACTATAATTAAATACTAAAAAATTTAAAATGAAGACTGAGTTATTTAGTAACTCAAGGAACCAAGCGACTCTCCTTTACAGAGACTTTCAAGAAGAAAGCATATACAATTTTAGAAGTCACCATTGTTAAAGCATAAAATTGACTCAATCTCTTAAGATCTCTTTAATTCTATAATATTATGGATGTGGGGGGTATATTAAATATTAATGTTCCAATTTTGGAGTAGCAGTAAGTATACTGCTACTGTAGGCACTACTTAATGATGCAAAGAACTGTAGAATATTTATGCCTGAAAGGGTCCTTAAATATTATTTAGTACACCAGGTTCAGTGCTCTTAGTCAAGCCTCTCTAAACTGATATCTACACTTTCTCACTTTTCAAATGTATTGCTTCTATAACTTGTACATTGCTTCTATAACTTAACTAATCTACTTAAATCACAATGACTAAAGCCAAAAATGACCCATTGCTAAACCAACGATCTTTCTCATTTGCTCTTTTTTGTTTGTTTCTCTTTTGGTTGTTTATTTTGTTCTTTAGATTCCATATATAAGCAAAATCACACTGCATCTGTCTTTCGCTGTCTGACACTGCACTCAGCAAAATACTCTTCAGGTCCATCCATGCTGCTACAGATGGCAAGAATCCACTCCCTTCCATGGCTGAGCAATATTCCATTGTATATACCATTTACCCCAAAATAAGATCTAGCCAGACCATCAGCTCTAATGCGGCTTTTAGAGCAAAAATTAATATAAGACCAGGGCTTATTTTAATATAAGACTGGGTATAATGTAATACCGGTCTTATATTAATTTTTGCTCCAAAAGACACATTAGAGCTGATGGTCCAGTTAAGTCTTATTTTTGGAGAAATATGGTATGTACCATCTCCTCTTTATCCATTCATCCTTTGATGGACACCCAGGCTGCCTCCACATCTTGGCCACTGTAAACAATGCTGTAATGAACATAGAGATGCACATGTCCCCTCAAAGTAGCGTTTTGCATTTCTTCAAATAAATATCCAGAAGTGGGATTACTGGGTCTTACTTTGTCTTGTTATAGCCTTTATTTTAAAGTTTATTTTGTCTGATATCAGTACTGCTGCCATAGCTTTTTTGTTTCCATTTCATGAAATATCTTTTTCCATTCCTTTACTTTCAGTCTGTGTGTGTCTTTCAATCTGAAGTGAGTCTCTTCTAGGCAGCATATGTAAGGGTTTTGTTTTCTTATCCACTCAGCCACACTGTCTTTTAATTGGAGCATTTAATCCATTTACTATGAAAGCAACTATTGATAGTTATGTATTTATTGCCATTTTATTATTCATATTTTGACATATATATATTTAATTCTTCTCTTAAAAAAGTCCCTTTAGAATTTCTTGTAATTCTGGTTTGGTGCTGATGAACTCCTTTAGCTTTTTCTTATCTGGGAAGCTCTTTATCTGTCCTTCGATTCTAAATGATAGCTTTGCTGTGTACTCTTGTTTGTAGGTCCTTGCCTTTCACCACTTTGAATATTTCCTGTCAGTCCCTTCTGGCCTGCAAAGTTGCAGAAATCAGCTGACAGTTTTATGGGACCTCTCTTGTAGGTAAGGAACTGCTTTTCTCTTGATGCTTTTAAGATTCTCTCTTTGTCTTTAACTGTTGGCATTTTAATTATGTGTCTTGGTGTGGGCCTCTTTGGGTTCATCTTGTTTGGGACTCTCTGCACTTCCTGGGCTCATATATCTCCTTCACCAGGTTAGGGAAGCTTTTTGTCATTACTTCTTCAAATAGGTTTTGTTGTTGGTGGTGGTGTTTTTTTTCTTTAAACTTTTATTTAAGTGTGTTTTTCCAGGACCCATCAGCTCCAAGTCAAGTAGTGTTTCAATCTAGTTGCAGCTCACAGTGGCCCATGTGGGGATCGAACCAGCAACTTTGTTGTTAAGAGCACCGCACTCTAACCAACTGAGCTAACCAACCACCCCTTCAAATAGGTTTTCAACTCCTTGCTCTTTCTCTTCTCTTTCTGGTACCCCTATGAAGCCAATGTTGATATGTTTAGTGGTGTCCCAGAGGCCCCTTAAATTCTTTTTTTTTTTTTTGGATTCTTTTTTCTTTCTGCTGTTCTGGTTGGGTGTTTAATGCTACCTTATCTTCTAAATTGCTGATTCAGTTCTCTGCTTCATCTAATCTACTGTTGATTCCCTCTACTATATTCTTTGTTATTGTATTCTGTTTCTTTTTTGTTTTCTCCCTCCATTTTCATGTTTCCTATCTCTTTATTGAAGTTCTCCCTGAGATTATTGATCATCCTTATAACCAGTGTTTGGAACTCTGCATGGGATAGACTGCTTGTCTCCATTTTGTTTAGTTCTTTTTCTGGAGCCTTGCTCTGCTCTTTTATTTGGAACATGTTTCTTTGTCTCCCCATTATGGCTGCCTCCCTGTGTTTGTTTCTATGTATTAGGTAGGGCTGTTATGTCTCTTTTTAGTAGCATGGCCTTAGTAAATGTTCTGTAGAGCTCAGTGGCACAGTCTTCTTGGTCACCTGAGCTGGGTAATCCAGGTGTGTCCTTTGTGTGGATTGTGTGTGCACTTCTGTTGTAGTTGAGCCTTGGTTGCTGTCTGCATACCAATGGAAGGGACTGACCCTTGGGCTGATTGGTTGCGAGAACTGGTTGTGACTACAGTGGAGGAGCTGTAGTGCAGGGGCTGACCCTACAGAGCAGGATTTGCTCTAGCAGGGCTCTGGTGCCTGCCCAGTCTGCACTCTGAGTGTGTTGTTCCTGTAGGTGGCTGCGTCTGAAGCTGACCACCAGGCATGCCAGCCTATGAGCCTTCTGG
The DNA here is from genome assembly GCF_036562045.2 of Rhinolophus sinicus. Classification (NCBI taxonomy): domain Eukaryota; kingdom Metazoa; phylum Chordata; class Mammalia; order Chiroptera; family Rhinolophidae; genus Rhinolophus; species Rhinolophus sinicus. The sequence continues at coordinate 88,459,568 of NC_133754.1, forward strand.
GAGGGACCCCACCACAGTCCAAGTTCAGCTGCAGTCTGTGACCTGCCCAGGGCCACCTGGCATGAGCCACAAAGCAATCCACAGATGGCTACTGCTCGCACTGGGCATGAAGGTACCTTGAGAGGCCAAAATGCAAACTGATGCTGGCTGTCGCTGGTGCTGCACTCAGGGCTGCTCAACCAGAGGTATGGGACATGCCAAGGCCAGATGCTGCTTGTTTGGGTTTTGTGAACCTTTGTGGATTTTAGAAAGGTCTGCAGCATGAGCCAAGACAAGCCATTTATATGGAAAAGCCACTGGAAGCAACTTGGGGGGTGGGGGCAGAGGCCTGAAAGTTGGGTGGGGCTGGGTCTCAGAGAATCAAAGCAAAGGAACAGTGTTAGCCATGTTGATGGAGACTCAGATATGGCATCTCCCTGTGTCTGCACACTGGGAGCGGGGAGGGTTCTACAAAGATACAATGGCTTCTACCAGCTCCTCCATCTGGGAGAAAGGTGCCCCTCCAGCCGTCGTCCTGCAGCCAGACAATTCAGTTCCTCCCCATAAATCCCTGGTGCCTTTCAAGCTGTTGCCCCAACACTGGAGCTCAGAGCCAATGAGTCCATCAGTAAGTCCATGCACAGGCTCTTTAAGAGGAGCGCCTGGTAATGCAGCTGCCTTCGTCTTACTCGGCCACAATCTTCGCTGGTTTTCACAGCCAGAAGTTATGGGGACTTCTCTCCCCAGCACTAAAACCTTGGGCTGGGGAGCCTAGTGTGGGGCTGGGACCCCCTGCTCCTCCAGGGGGACCCCTGCAACTGACATATTCTCCTGATTTTTAAAGGTCACAACTGGGTGTGGATCTAGCTCATTCTGTGACTCCACCCCTCCTACCAGTCTCAAGGTAGTTTTTCTGTATGTCCTTAGTTGTAGGGCTTTGGTACAACAGGATTTCAGGTGATTCTCAATGATGGTTGTTCTGTATTTCAGTTGTAATTTTGATGTGGTCGTGAGAGGAGTGAGCACATTGTTTACCTACTCCCCCATCTTGACCAAATCTCTCTTTCTCATTTGTTCTTATACTTGACTTCCTTGAAGCATTTGACACTCTTAAACACTTTCTCTTTGTTGAAACTTCCTCCCCTCCTTTGGCTTTTTTGCCTTCACTCTTTGAGCTTCCAATCACACCTCTCATTCTCTTTAATCTAACTTTTATGTAGTTAAATTAAATGCCAGCATTCTTTAGGATTCAGCCCTTAGCTATCCATTCTTGTCATTATACGCCCTCACTTCAAGCAAGTTGGTGTATTTTGATGGTTTTAACTCTCCCTGATCATTCCCAAATCTATACGATCTTTATATCCTATTACTTACCTCACATCTTCTTCATATCCATAAATGCTTTAAGAATAATATTCTAAATATGAATTCATCAAACATTTGCCAAACCTTTTCTTGCTCCTTCCTTCCCACTGCCTAACTCTTAGTTCACATCTTTAGCATCTCTCAACTGAATTACTGCAATATAGCAGTCCAGAGATTCTTACTCACTATGTCTATGGTAATAAGGTCTGGGCATATGTACTTTGAAAAAAACTGCTCAGGTTATTTTAATGTGTACCCCTGGTTAAGAACCATTGTGACATATGACAGGTCTCTCTATTTTTCACCATGCTCTCCTCCATCCCTTCACAAACTACTATCATGTAATCTTTCAAAAATCATGTCTTATTTTATCATTACCCCTGCTTAACACTCATTTATATCAACAGGCTATATTGTGCACAAGCTAAAGACAAAGCTTAAGCGTGTGGCAATACAAGGCCCTTCATAATCTAATACAGAGCTGCTAACAGTTCCCTAGACACATTGTGTTGTTTCCTACTTTCATGCCTTTGTACATGCTATTCCCACCCACTAAAATGCCAGTCTCCTGTGACAATATTCAGTTCATACACCACTTCATAAAATCCCTTCTGTGCCATCTCATTAACTTGTCTTAGGTTTATTACTCTACTTATAAAACATGTATATTTATTTGTATACATAGTCATTTGAAAAATATTACTGATTGCCTATTATGTACCACATATTATCCTCAGTCCTAATTATTAAATGGTGAACAGTAAGTCACGGTCCATGTGGTATACAACTTAAAGACCATTATGGATTTGGCAAAAACAAGCAAACACACAAATGATTTTATAATTACAAATTGTGACACACTGTGAAGAAATTTATGAAGATGCTATGAGAAATAAAATACTTCAGAGAGATATAAATCTTTAAAAAAGTAGTATTTGTGCTGAACCTAACAGAAGAGCAGCAATTGGTGATGCATGGAAAGAAGAGAGGGAAGTTTCAAGAAGAGCGAAAAACAAGTGCGAAGGTCCTCAAGTACAAAAGAAGAGCTTGGAGAGTTCAGGAATCTGACTAGCACATAATGAACGGGAAAACAAGATGAGGTTGGTGAGGCAACAGAAGCTATGAGTAGATCATATAAGGTCTTGTAGGCACTACTAAGAAATTTGCATTGTATTTCAATTGAATGGGAAGCAATCAAAACGTTTAACAGCAGGGTGAACATGACCTGACTACATTTCTAGAATATTATTCTGGGGGCTTTCTGAAGAATAGAGATAGTGGTGGGGAGAAAGAAACAGATGAAAGTCAAGCAGCGATATCAGTTAGTAGCCTACTGCAAAAAATCTAAGAGAAAGAGAAAGATATTTCAGACAAGGGTGGAGAGAGTAGAAATGGAGAACAGTAGATGGACTCAGTAAATATTTAGGAGAAAAATTCAACAAGACTTATTAACAGATTGGATGTGGGAAGTAAGTGAGAAAAAGGACATAAAAATAGTTCTAATCCCTCTAGGCTGTATGCAGACCAAATGGTGATACTTTTTTTTTCTATTTACCGAAATAGAACGCACCTCATTCTAGGTTATATTCCTTAATGATAGAGAAAACTAGATCTAATAATCATATCCTTAGCAACTAGCAAAATACCTGGAATGCAAAGAGCACTCAATGTACATTTCTGGCATGTATATAGAAATATATAATGAAACAAATAAAAAAGAACCCAAAGCCCTATAACACAGTGAATTAACAATTATAATGACATTCAAAAGTAAGACAATTCATACCTAACTGGAGTCTGTTGAAGAATCACATTCAGCTCTTCATCAGGGTTATTTTTTTGTGGTGTTCTCTGCATTTCAAAACTAAATAATAATAAGCAAAGTCATTCAGACTGAACATTTACACTTAACAAAATTATATGTATTTTTACCATTGTTTTTAAGTCGGGTTTCTTTCCATTAGGTTTATGACAAACAGGTACACCGATCACTAAGAATTTTTTTGAACGTGAATGTTGGATGTTTTCTCGACAAAGTTAGATGTTTATTACTAATGATTATTACTAATCAAGTTGTTCGGTATCCAAAAATATCAAAGCTCAAGATTTCCAATCATTATGCCTTCCAAAAACTTAACTTTGACTTAAATAAAATTAGAAGTATTTCACTTGTGTTTAACTTCCAAATTACACATTTTTTTCAGTTACATATTAAAATACTGCTGCTAAAAGACATAATATTAACCATATTTATGGTCATTCAAAAACTTTTGTAATTACTCTCAACCATTCGTATTTTAGGATTTTATAAGACAATTCAAGAGAGTACACTTTTATATCAATTAAAAAAAAAAAAAATGAACCAGGCAAGTAATAGCAGGTGAGAGGCTGAAAAATGACAGAGACCACACAACTTAAGTAAATGAATTACAGTTGACCCTTGAACAAGGTAGGTTGTTCACTTACGAACTCATGGACCCATGCAGTTCAAACCTGTGTTACTCAAGCATCAACTGGAATTTCAATCCACAAGTAGGAATCTGCATAGGCAAAGGGCTGACTTAAGTTGTATATGGATTTTGACTGCACAGGCGGTTGGCGCCCCTAACTCCTGCATTGTTCAAGGGTCAACTGTACTCCAACAATTTTATTCTGGTGCTCATTTTAAAAATTACATTTATCTAAATGAGAAAAAATAGTTGATATGGAGAACAATTCACATTAAATCTCTATCTGAGAGACAAAAACGGTGTTACAATGATAAAGGGGTCAATCCAACAAAAGGATATAACATTTCTAACATTTGGAAATATTTATGCATCCAACATAGGAGCACCTAAATATATAAAGCAAATATTAACAGACGTGAAAGGAGAAATAGATAGTAATACAATAATAGTGGGAAAGTCACCTACTATTATTCCACTAATACCCCCACTTATATCAATAGATAGATCATTCAGACAGAATCAATAAGGAAACACTGGCCTTAACTGACACATTTGACCAGATGGATTTAACAGATACTTAAACAACATTCCATCCAAAACAACAGCACACATTCTTCTAAGTGTACAATGAACATTTTCCAAGACAGATTATATGTTAGGCCACAAGACAAGTCTTAATAAATTTAAGAGATTAAAATCATATCAAACATCTCTTCTGACCACAATGGTATAAAACTAAAAACTAATTACATGAAGAAAACTGGAAAATTCACAAATATATGGAGATTAAACAATATGCTACTAAACAACCAACAGGTCAAAGAAGAAATCAAGAGAGAAAGATAAAAATACATTGAGGAAAAAAGATGAAAATGTAACACACCAAAGTTTATGAAATGCAGCAAAAGCAGTTCTAAGATGAAAATGCATAGCAATAATGCCTACGTTAAGTAAAAAGAAAAGTCTCAAATAAACAACATAACTTCATATCTCAAAGTAATAAAAAAAGAACAAACAAAGCCCATAGATTGTAAAAGGAAAAAAATAAAGATCAGAGCAGAAATAAATTGAGACTAAAAAAAAAAAAAAATAGAAAATATCAATGAAATTAAGAGCTTATTCTTTAAAAATATAAACAAAATTAACAAACCTTTACCTAAAATTCAACAAGAAAAAGAGATCACTCAAATAAGTAAAATCAGATATAAAAGGAGATGTTGCAACTAATACCACAAAAATACAAAAAGTCCTAAGACTACTATGAACAATTATACACCAAAATTGGACAATCTAGCACAAATAGATTCCTAGAAATATACAATCTACCAAGACTGAATCATAATGAAACAGAAAATCTGAACAGACCCATTACTACTATGGAGATTAAACCAGTAATCAAAAATATCCCAACAACAAAAGTCCAAGACCCTTTGGCTTTACCGGTGAATTCTACCAAATTTTCAAAGGAGAATCAATACCAATCCTTCTCAAACTCTTCTTAAAAAGTAGAAGAGGAATGAACTCTTTCAAAAGCCATTTTATGAGGCCAGCATTACCCTAATACCAAAACAAGACAAGGATGCCAGAAGAAAAGAAAATTTCAGGCCAACATCCCTGATGAACACAGTTGCAAAAATCCTCAACAACATATTAGCAAACCAGATTCAACAATACATTAAAAGAATCAAACACCATGATCAAGTTGGAGAATGCAAAGAGTATGATGTTGGCTGTGGTCCTGTCATGTATGACCTTTATTATGTTGAGGTACATTTCCTCAATACTTGCTCTGTTGAGAATTATTATGATAAGTGGATGTTGAATTTTGTCAAACGCTTTTTCTACATCTATTGAAATGATTATATGATTTTTTCCTTCATTTTGTATTCTTTTTAATTAAAAAAAATAAAAAGAACCATATATTTAATTAGCTGTTCAACATCTTCATTTTCTACTTTTCTAACTTTGGTTTGATTGCTTTCTTATACATACAGACTTATTCTATGCAAGTTCTATGAAAAGTATTCAACCCCATAAATTGAACTGGGAACTAAGTAGCTAGCATTTTTCTATTACTTTACTATTTGCAAAGTGCTTTCATCAATATACATTACATATATTAATAGTACTCTTACACTAAATGCTTGCATTTTACAGATCAGGAAACTAAGACTCTGAGATAAAGTGAAAATTCAACTACATTCCAAAATAGGTGAAGGAAATAAAAGATTCCTTCTCTGCCTTGACTTGGTTGGAGAAATTACTTTAATAAAGATATTAAAAAATCAATACAAGCCTGTATATATGAGAAGCCAAATTAATGTTCATATAGACAATATAAATAACATTTTTCACTTATTTTAATAAAAAGTAGAATAGATTTTCAATCAACGTTAAGATATTGTATCGTAAAAAAAAAGTCTCTTTGTTAATAAATTATATACTTGGAATATTGTTTATCTTATTATTTTTATATAAAGGCATATGAATTTAATATAAATGTTATTTAAAGGTTACTAAGTTAAATAAAAACCTAGTGAGCCTACCTATATCGAAATTGACCTATAGCAAAAGCGTATCAGAAAATAAAAACATATTATGTACAATACCTGTCTGTAGAATCAGCCTGAAGAGTTTTATCATGATCCAGAAATAATCTTGCATCTAGATCTTTGTTTTTAAGATAAATTTCTTCATATTGTTTAGAGAGACTTTCCACCTCAAAAAAAAAAAATACTGATTATTATCCTTTAATGTCATTACATCTGTCAGTACACAGAAGTACAATTTAATTTAAAAATTTTTGCACAATATACACTTAATTTTACAACACACTGAATTCACATGCAATGTAAATAAGGTGTATGTGCACGTGAAGTAAAGAAAATTGCAACTTTTTCTACTCTAATTTTAAACCTATTGTATATATTCACCCCATTCATTAGTTTTAGGTAGACAAGAATCACCAATGACACAAAACAATACAGTGATGAAAGGGTAAGATAAAAACAGGTATTATTATAACCACTTAATTGTCAAGATCCTCCAGACATCCCATGTATTTCTCACTTTCAATCTTCTACTATGCTTATCAATATAAAATATTTTTCAAACATTGTAACAAATCCTCTTAATTATATATTCTGCTTATCTTTCCTAAATCCTTTGGTTCACTCTATCTCCCTTCAGTTTAGTATCTTAGGCAAGAACATTAGCTCAATTAATTAGCCCAATTAACACACTTGCATGATTTATTCCCAGTCTTAGATACTTTTTCAATTGCTAGAATCTGTAAATCTTTTGTGAGTTCTGCTTCATAATTTCGAATCATAATTTAAAGGCCAATGCCCAATAGACAACTATTTGGCATGCCTTCTACTATGACTTTTAACGCGAAAGTGTTTCCAATCTAAGGGAACTAAAATTGCTTTCTAAAAGGAGTGGGCAAAGAAATCCAGTTATATGTAAACTTTTTGTTTGCATAAATGTTTTAGGTAGACTAGCCATTCATGTTTAAGTTTACTGTTACTGCCCTAGCTTAGTGAGGCAATAATTATCAATCATTTATTGATTGAGAGCTATTAATATTACATGCAAAATACTGGGGAAAATGTTAAGTTTGTCTTAAGATTTCTATTAAAACTGTAATCCTTTCTAGGAGAAGAAAAATTAGTACGAGTATCCAACATTCTTTAGAGTTGGGAATAGCATATTCTTAGTATATAAACTGGTAACAAGACTCAGGAATACAACACTTGGCCCCTTCTTGCCTCTCTAATACCTTTTCTGCCCTGTATCCCAATCTTAACAAATTAGTTGGAGTTCACTGAACATACCATACTATCACATATCACTGTGCCTTTGAATCTATAATTTCCAACCCCTGGAAATGCCATTTTTCATAAAGCTTTACTCAGCTCAGAAATGACATCACCTCCAATCAATTTTCCACAAACCCTATCTGCCCCTCTTTGGATTAGATTGCTCCCCTCCAAGATATCACAACTCCCTGTGTATACTTCTATTAGACTGGTAGAATCCCATAACGTTCTATCTCTTTGTCTCGCTCACTAGCACCTTAATGACAGCAACTGTGAGCTAAATGTCTGTATCAATGATATCTAGTACAATGCCTGGCACATATTAAGTACTTAATAAATAGTTGTTGAATGAATAAGTTAATGAATTCAAGGACTAGTTACCAATTCTGGTCACAGAATTAGCAGTTTAGCTATCTGATTTCAGGTCTTTTGGTCTTGGTGACTAATGCCTGGTGCTTCTAAAACATTGTTTTATCACTGAGTATTCATTCATCATTTATCTAAAGCATCCTTTCCTCCACATTATTTTACCTTACCACATTAAGTGCTCAGTTGTTCTGTTCTCATTGAAGAGCAAGACATTTGAGGCAAAATGTGAAAAGAAACGGATGGATGGCACACCACTAAGGTAAAACATTTCTGCAATATAATCATAGTAATTTCAACGGAATTTATTTTCATTTAAGTAGCTTTTAAAAATACTCAAAAGAGATGCTCTGCAATACAGTAATGCCAATAATGTTGATGGCATTAATCATGGATCCTATGCATAAGGATGCATAGCAAAGCAAATCAGAGGCAAATTTGATTGTGCATATTTAGTTATATTTATTCAATGGAATTTAGAAATTCAAAAGTCTAGTTGGATTTTTGAAAACTTTCAGTGCAAATCAATTTCTAGTGCAAATTACAAATGTTGCTTATTTATTCAAGTATATATTCAAAAGGTTTTTCTGTTACTATATAAAGTTAGTTCACTATAATTTTACTTAGATTCCTTTCCTTAAGCAAAAAATATTTAATATACAGTTAAGTCATCTTAAGAAATTTAGATAACTATTCCTCCCTCCCAAAAGTCCTAAAACACATTAACATTTTATTAAGTTTCTTTCATATTACCTCTGGAAGTCCATTAGAAGCTATAATTCCAAGAGAATTCATAAAAGGTATAAAATTTTTGAAATAAACATTTTTCACCTGAAAAAGATAAAGTTACAACATGACCATTAATTTTTTAAAAAATTAATTTCTGTCACTATTAACACTAGAATGAAAGTGTTAACTGACATTTTGATCAATGACTTACAGACAACCAAGTGGGATATTTATAATTAATTCAATTATTTACTTCTAAATTTATGTGAGGCAGCTTTCAGGTTCTAAAATGGAGGGGGAGTGAGGAATTATTAATGAAGTGGGATTTATAAGAAAACTCACTGAAACCAACTTCACTATTCCACATTTAACAAATGATGAAAGGATGGGAGGCTCAAAAAATTAAGCAACTTGACCAAAGTTACAAAGCTATGAAGTGGCAGAGCTGGAATTTAAATGCAATCTGCCTATCATCAAAGCCAAGACTCTTTTCACTTCTTTACACTGCTTCTGATTTCTCCCCAAAGTACATTTTAGGCCACTTCATACACATCATTTGATACCTAACTTAGGGAATATCAAGTCAATTATTTTAGCATAAATTTAGGAAAATAACATGGTTTTATAATAAAATAATTTCACACACAAAAATAAAACCCAACAATTCAACTTAAAACCAAATGAAAGTGTTGTGTGGAACTATGCAATTTCATGAAAATGCACCCTGCATTTAACAAGGAAAATAAAGACTGTACTCAGAAAACCTGGAGTTATATTCCTGACTATTCTACACTTGCAATATGCTGCGGAATTTTAAACAACTTACTTTCCTTCATTTAACTTCCTTTTATAACTTTGGAGTCTACATTTACTAAGATGGAAATAACTTAGTATCAGTTCCTATCTTCTACTACACAAACAAGTTATTAAGAATTAACCTTCCGTAATTCCCACTTAATTTAAATATTTATAAGGTGGGTGGTTCTAGTTAACCAATTAGTATGACTAGCCAGTAATTGTATAACCATAAACATAACTAACCCATAGTTATATAACCATAAATATTATGTGAAATAATAAAGTGTCAATTAATATCAATTACCACCAAAGCTTTTAATCAAATATACTTTGAAAATCATTACTATAATAATTCTAAATTATAACAAAGAATAAAAATTAAAAGTAAAAAAATGATTTATTTGTGATTTAAAAAAATGAAACTACAAGTAGTTTTGAAATTCAGATAATTAACTAGGAATTAGAAAACACATTCCTATTCATTATCTTGAGGGTCTGAGCAAAAAACATATTTCAACTACATTTGTCAGCTTATTAGCGAAGTTAATTTGTGATTCTAGAAGAGTACACATACATACACATACACACACATACACACACACACACACACACACACACACCCCACACCTACACACAAAGTTGATACATCTATATATGTCTATATCCATAAGCCACAGTGCTCAAATCCAGATTGTCTTGATAAATCATTCCAACACTTTTTAAACTAGATTTTGAGATCATACCCCTAATTTATTTCCATAGTTCACAGAGAAATTTCAAAGATGCAACAATTCATACATCTATCTGGTGGTAGTGAATTGTGGATAATGTAACAACCTATGAGAGAAATAGCATGGTACAGAGACAGGAGCACTGGTAGCCATGTCCTCAAGTCTACACTCTGTTAGTAATTAGTTGTCAGTCTCTGGAAGTTTATTTACTCATTACTAAGAGGAGGCAGAATAAACTATCCGTAAGATTCCTTCCAATGCCAACATTCCAGAGTCTATGCAAGATAAGCAATTCCTGGATAATCATGTGTATTCTCTACCAGCCATTAATATCTTATGTAATATTTAGAAGAAGAAGAATTATCGAAGGCTGAACGGAAATTTAATATTGGTATCACTTATCACTAAACCAAAACACTAGCAGGGTATTTTTCTTAGCAGGGTATTTTAAAACATTAAATTAGTAACCACAGAGAAATAAAAGAACAAATAAATTTGAAAACTATTACATTAACGATTTACATTTCAGTGATTCCAGAATGAGGGAGCAACTCTCTAAAATCAAAGTAAGTGAATATGAAAATTACTTTTCCACTGTGTATATATACTACAACTTCTTTATCCAAGCGACAACATGGATGGATCTTGAGATTATTATGCTAAGTGAAATAAGAGACAGAAAAAGTCAAGAACCATATGACTTCACTGATATGTGGTATATAAAACTGAAAGCAACAAAGGAACAAGACAAACAAAGAAACGAAAACTCACAGACACAGACAATAGTTCAGTAGTTACCAGAGGGTAAGGGGGGAGGGAGGATAGTAGAAGAGGGTACTGGGGGTCAAATATATGGTGATGGAAGAAGAACTGACTCTGGGTGGTGAACACACAACATGATATATAGATGATATATTACAGAATTGTACACTTGAAACCTATGTAATTTTACTAACCATTGTCACCCCAATAAATTTTAATTAAAAAAAGAAAATTTTTTTCGAAACATTTGCTATTGCAAAAGAGTTGGCACTAGGCAAGAATATACAATGGGGTAAAGACATTCTATTCAATAAATGGTGTTGGGAACATTGGACAGAAAAAAGAAACTGGACCACCTTCTTATACTATATAGAAGGATAAACTCAAAATGAATTAAAGACTTAAATGTACAACCCAAAACTCCTAGAAGAAAACATAGGCGGTAATCTTTCTGACTCTGCTCTTAGCTGTATTTTTTCAGATATATCTCCTCGGGCAAATTAAATGTAAGGAAAAATAAACAAATGGGACTACATCAAACTAAAAAGTTTTTGCACAGCAAAGGAAATCATCAACAAAACCAAAAGACAACCTACTGAATGGGAAAAGTTGATACATGTGATGATACATCTAATAAGGGGTGAATATCCAAAATGTACAAAGAACTCATACAATTCAATACACACAAAAAAAACCCAAACAATCCAATTAAAAAATGGGCAGAGGACTTGCATAGACATTTCTCCAAAGAAGACATACAGATGGCCAAAAGTCTTATGAAAAGACGCTCAATGTCACTAATCATCAGAGAAATGCAAATTAAAACCACAATGAGATATCATCTCACACCTGTCAGAATGTCCATCATCAATAAATCAACAAACATCAAGTGTTGATGAGGATGTGGAAAAAAGGGAACCCTTGTGCACTATTGGTGGGATTGCAAATTGGTACAGCCACTATGGAAAACAGTATAGAGGTTCCTTAAAAAATAAAAAATAGAACTACCTTATGATCCAGCAATTCCATTTCTGGGTATTTATCCACAGAAATGCAAAAACACTAATTCTAAAAAATACAAGCACCCCTATGTTCACTGCAGTGCTATTTACAATAGCGAAGATATGGAAGCAACCCAAGGGCCTATCAATAGGCAACTGGATAAAAAAGATGTGGTACATGTATTTTGTGTAGAATACTACTCGACTATAAAAAATAATGAAATCTTACCATTTGCCACAACATAGATGGACCTAGAGAGTTTTATGCTAAGTAAGTCTGAGAAAGACAAATACCATATGATGTCACTTATATGTGTAATCTAAAGAACAAAACAAACAGACTCATAGATACAGAGAACAAACTGATGGTTGCCAGAGGGGAGGGATTTGGGGAGTTGGGTGAAAAAGGTGAAGGGATTAAGAAGTACAAATTGGTAGTTACAAAATAGTCATGGGGGTGTCAAGTACAGCATAGGGAATATAGTTAAAAACAGAGTTGCACTAATTAGGAAAAGCAAGCTCATTAACAAAAGTAATATATACTGTTAGGAAGAACTTATGTCTAAATCTACTTTAACTATTTAAAAAAATCATGAAGTTAAATTACCTCATCTATATTACATTCATGTTCTTTACAGAGAACTTCAATAATTCTTGTATCATTTTCTAGTTGTTTTGCTATCCGTGCACTCCTGTTCTGACCTCGCCTTGGTGTTCGAGGTGAACCATTAATAGGTATTACAGCTGTTTCTGTAAAAATGGTAAATTAGATAAGAACAATTGCAAATTCCACTGTATAAAATAATGAAGTATTCTAATTATAACTATGTTGGTCGGAAATAATCTTGGTAACATTATGCTACTTTTATCTATTAGGCTTCATTAAAAGCTAACAGTTTCATCTATTTATTGAATATCTATTATAAGTTATATATTGCTAATAGTTTTTGCCATCCTTAGTCTCTTCGGCCCTCAAACAACCCAAAAAGAAACTGTAAAATACTTAAAGCCCCATAGACAAATATGAAAAAGGCAAGGAAAATGGCCAGTTTATAAAGTAATTCTAAGTGTATCCTCCTTAGTCTGCAGGGGAAAAAAAAATATTTTCTATCTTAAAGTGTCTTAAAAATTTTAAGTATATATTTTGGATTCAACTTTTACAGTATAAAAATAAATAAATTTTAAAAGTTTTAGAAAATTCCACAGTAAATTATGATGCTTTTAAAAGTATATAAATATAATAATGGGATAATAAACTGTGATTAAAAAAAAAAATCCCCTGTATTATTTGAGTAGTCCCAATTCAAACTGAATGCAGATTCAGCTATTAAAGAGATTGCAGATAACTAGGTATAAAAAGTATTATCTGTCTCTAGGCCCAACCAAGAATTTACAAGAAACTGAGAGGAAAAAGGAACATGTTAAACTGTACTATAGGATGAAATCAGTAAAAATTAAATCATGGGAAACTCAATAGGACAAACCACCTAATTATTTAATAAACAAATTGAAAGAAAAAAAGAGAAAAATAGATGGAGGTGGAACTTTTAAAAAAGTCTTAAAAGCATATCAACCAATCACAAAGTATGGGTCTTATTTAGATTCTGATTTAGTCAACCTATAAAAAAATATTTAATTACATTTATAAGACAATCGAAAATATGAACACTTACTAAATATTTGGTGGTATTAAGGAATCACTACTAACTGATTTTTAGGTGTGATAATGGTACTGTCATTATGCTTTTTAAAAAAACTATCAGCGATACATATTAAAGTTTATAAGGATGCAACTATGCAAAAATGTGTTTCAAAATAACATAGCTGGTGGAACTGCACAGTAGATGGGGCTACAGGTTGATAAGTTATAAGTTGAAGGTAGGTGATAAAAATACATGGAGGCTTATTATACTACTGTCTATTTCTGTATTAATTTGAAAATTTCCACAATAAAAAATTAAAGTGTATCATACTCAGTCAATTCAACACCTCATCCTTTCTTTTTAACATAGCTCTTACAGAACTAAATGTACATTTGAATTATCCAAAAGCAAAGCTTGTCAACCTAAAGTAACATCCCACATCAACTTATTAAAGTTATAAAACTGAAAAACATGAGAAAAATTTGTATCAAGAAAATTTTTAAATATTCAAAAAATTTTGAAATATATGTTTTCTATTTTTCCTCCCTGTTTTGCATGTGGTTTCTGCTAAAATGAGTTTGCCTTTTCTATCAAACCACATTCAACACATTTTCAAAATTCTGCTCCAGACTTCATTTTTCCATGAAGTTATTGTTCAAAGATTAATTAGGCTTCAGTTTTTCAGCCACTTCAACAACACTTTGGGACTTCCATGTTTTGATCTGTTCTGTATTATTTTTAGTATTATTAATACTTTCATCATTTTAGGAGCCAAGGAATCAGTTCAGCCTTAGTTTACATTTTTCTATAGTGTAAGTGATTTTGAAATCCTACTACTCTTGATGCCACCAGAGGAAGCAATTCCATTCTAAGTGTGATATACTTATCTTTGCTCTATGCTGTGCAATTATTTTAGTAATAGTTATTTTTATTTAAATACATTTCCCATCTCACTGAAATAGATCAATAGTTCATATGTAAAACAAATTAGTCACATTATTATTATAGCACCCAATAATAAAAATTTAATCTGTTCTACAGAATGTGCCACTCTCTCCCATGCAGTTTCAATCATATCTGTGCCTTGCCTCTTGATTTTCTCTTTACTGGGAATGCCCCACCACCAACTTACCACAACACTCAAATCCTAACTACTCTTAAACAAAATTCAAATGTCACCTCTTTTACATGGTCTTCCTTGCTCTTCCCCAACTGGGAAAACTTTCTCATCTTCTGAATTTCCATAGCATTTGCTGTATTTTTGGTCCAGACCACTTTCTAGCATATACTCTAATTACTTGCTTACTTGTTTTATCCCTCCTTCTATAACTTACACTACTTGAGGGCAGAATCCATGTCTGATTTATTTATTATCATACCCTAAGCTCTAAAACCACTTTTTGGACCCATTAGACAGTCAATAAACAACAGCTGAATGATACAGTAGGAGGAGCACAAAATATTTAAAATACTTACTATATGGTTCTTTGAGCAATGCAGGAGGTGAAAGTTTGATAAAATAGTCAAGAACACATAGCATTAATTGAAATGAGATCACCAGATCATCTTCCATTTGTAATACTTCCCCTGAAAATAAAAATGGTTCACATTTTAAACTAAAGTTAGAGATTGAGATCTTTAAGTTAGGGAAAATTGTCAGTATACATGTATCCATATACTCATTTATTCAAGAATCACTAAAGGTACGCCTAAGATCTTTGTTTTTGTAAGAACTCAGTGATATTTGATACATACAAAAATATAAATAAAATATATAAAGTTATGAAATGATAAAGTTTAAGTCTGCCATGAGAATTTTACATTTAGATATTAATATTATAATTCAGTCTCTCTGTTTAAATTCATTTTGTTTTTTGCTTTTGTAAATTTACTTCCAATTTTGGTAAGAGTTTTAGAATTTGTTATTTCTGAAAATAATTTTGAAGTATGATATACGCTACTCTTTAATTCCACTTACTTATGAATCCTCATATATTTTCCATTTTAACCCCTCTCCAAAATATTACAATAACCAAAGCCATTAAGAAATAACAAAATTAGTATATAATTGTAAAGTCATCTATAAATTAATTATTTAGCACAAAATCCTAAAAAGTTAGAACAATAACTATATAACTAGAGAGCTGTGAGGAAATAAATGCATATAATAAATACCTGAGGGAAAAAAAGTATAGCTACATAAAATATACACATCATCATCAAATATAGCTATAACATATTTGCTTATGAACTCTAAAACAATATTGTACATTATTGTTGTACATCAATGTTGTACATTATTTTTAAAAGAGAAGTTTGACTCTCCATCTCCTTGGTATGAGACCGCTAAACCACTAACAATCCCAACAAATACTGAAAGTGTAGAATCTATGTGAGAAAATAGGTAAAGTAACCCTGCATCAAGGTTTTCCAGATCCATAGGTATGGTACAAAAATATATGTGTAATATACTTAAAAGTTATTAAGAAATACCATATAGGTAAAGAATATCAAGGACTTCTAGTTAAAAATAGAATAGTGAAATCAAATCAAAGAATCTCTCTCCTCAAATATCTAATAAAAGAAAAAAACCTGTACTCAAGTTAAGTGCTAGCAGCAATACCAAATTTGAGAGATACTGACTCAGAAACCATCCTCATCTTTTTCCTCTTCTTACTTAGAGGGAGTAGAAATTACTGATGAAAGAAAGGCAAAATGGAAGAAGTGAACAACTGTAGCTAACGTTCTGACAAACATAAAGATTCCACTATACTGTACTGAATTGGGTGAAAATCTGAATCCCAAAACATAATCTCATTATGGAAACAAGATACAACTGTCACTAGAAGTATTGTTTTAGAGTTCATTCTAACAAAACTCTCAGAACAACAAAGACTCACATCATTCCAGATGAATTCTTCTCTTTCTCCCTTATCCTCTGACTAAAAATAAGTATAATAAAAAAGCCTGCTCTCATAGCTCTCTGGGGGACACAAGTCACAGATAAGTGCAATGTGAGTAAAGGGAGATTTATTCACATTACATCAGAGAAAACAGAACATCAGGTCAGGGTTGCCCATATGAAGTCCTAGCAACATGGGGTGAAAAGCACAAAGATCATGCAAACATAGTACAGAAAAGAAAAAAGAAAAAAAATACAATCACAACATCAGATAGAAAACCTAATGTGGAACACAGTCTATCAGAAGAAAATATCCTATGAATCCTTGAAGTAACAACTTGAACAACACACATTTTGTGAAAATAAGGAGCTAGACTACTGAAGAAAAACCTGAAGACCAAATAACACCATTACATACATAGTTCACCTCAAAATAGAAGAAAGGCTTGACGTAAAAACAGTCAATACATAAGAAAAAGAGCAAAGATTAGAAAAACATGAAAGAATGTAAAAAATGTGTAGGACAAAAACAATCCAATATAAGATAGTTAAGTTTCCTGAAACATAACAGAATAGAATAGTACCTCAATGAATACAATTATATTTAAAAATGTAATATGTTAAGATTTCTCTGAAAAAAAAGAGCAGAATCTTAAGTTTAAAAAGGGATACAGTATTCCATGAAAAATTAACAGAGTAATAAAAATCAAGACCTATCCTAGTTAAGATATTGAACCTCAAATTTAAAAAAAAGAATTATTTGAGTATACAGGAAGTAAATGGGGGTGGGGGGCAAGGAATTAAGCTAGACTCAGATTTTTCAATAGCAATGCTAGGAAGACAAACAAGACACAAGAATAGACTTCACAGCCAAGTTATCTTCAAGTACAAAGACTATGGCCATGATTCACAAACATGCCCAACACACGGAATGCGATGCCAAATATGGTGCTAATGGTGAACTCCAGTCAGCTAAGGTTGAATAAAATAAAGAATTCAGAAATAGAGAAGCTATGACAGGCAATGACAATAAGCTTAGAATCCATTTAAACACAGAAGTGAAACTAAATGGGTATGATAATAATTATAATTACAGAAAAGAATATAAATGTTATAATCTTTGATAATGTAATAACAACAATAAAATGAGCAAATCTAAAAGTGTGGAATGGGAGGTAACAGGAAGAGTGACAATACTAGCATTCTTTTCCTTCAAGCAGATTAATATACATTGCTTTAAATCAAAACACAAAGTAAAATAGATTCTAACTTTTTAACTTTTTCATAATGCTTTTTCATGTTAGAGAAACATCTTTGCAATAATACTGCTTAAGTGACAAAATATTTATCTAAACTTAAGCAATTCCCTCCATTTCTCTTAATTTTTCTGTAAAACTTGAGTAAAATTAATTTTTACATTTTAAATGTAAGCACTATAACATGATCCTATCATTAGAAAATTAATCTGTTTGTGAATATACTCATCCACCCACCTTTTTATCAGAATGTATGCACATACATATATCTGGTATGACAATCACAATTTTAATGATGATTATTTCTGGGTGGATTTGGGGTAACTTTTCTTCTTTTCTTTGCATGTGGCTGTGTTATTTGAATTCTTTTTAATGAGTATGTATCATTTTTATAAAAACAGTAACATTATTCTTAAAAAACAGAAAGGAAAGTGGAAAGGATATTAGAAACAGAAATGAAATATTTGCAATGTTGCTTCCAGTACCAAAATTACAAGAATTTGCTAACAGTTAACAAGGTACACAGAGAATTTGTGGGGCAGGAGGAGGATGAACAAGAAACTCTGAGCCTAGTCCAAAGGAATTATAAATTATTACATCTGAAACATTAGCATATAACAAACATACGACTTTACCTTTAGCTAGTAAAAATGTGATCCAAGAAACTTTTAGCACCAACATAGAATTGATTTCAGTAGATATCCTAGTAAACAAATAGAAAGGAGAAAAAATTTACACTGACAGTTTTCCAACTATACCTGTTTTTTCTCCCTTTTTAAGAATTATGGACCTGAGTTGATTGCATAATCAAATACAGTGCATTTAAAATGCACAATTTACACATGAACTTAATTTATCTCAGTTCACTTAGTATTTATACCAAGGTATTTATATTTTGCCCACAGAGTACAATACATTTATTTTAAAAAACTGAATGTTATCAATTCTAATCTAAAAATATGTACAGGAAGTGTTTCTGCTCTCTGTTTTATAATTAAAATCAACACAGTAAACAGAAAAATAGAGGTCTGAGTAACTCTAGCTTACCAATTTAACATTATGCCTTAGTAATTTTTCCATAGCCATTCACTTGTTGGAATTAACAAGTGGAATAAATAATTAAGAGTTAATTTATAAGTATGCAACTTTCCTTTATATCAATCATCTTATTTCAATACTACTATTCTGATGAGGTGGAAAATCTCATATACTACACATTCTGTTTCCAAAGGAAAACTCTAGAGCTCTAACATGGGTTGAAACATGTATTACACATTTAAATAAATATTTTTTAAATTTTAATATAGATTTTCATACTTATTCTTACACAAAAATTATGCTCAGAATCTTAGGTAATAAAGTGCCTGTAACAGACCCTCAATAAAGATTAAGTCAATAAATTTGCATTTTCCCTAGAGTTGATGACATCATGCATTGAATCAACTTTCACCTTATTAGTTCTCTTACAATAAAAGACACATATTTCATACCATTTTATTTGTGAGAAGATAAATAATCTGCATAGGGCTTAAATCTATAACCTTACTTTATGAAGTGGCATGCCATAATCAATCAAACTAACCCTGATATTATCAACATGCTTGGAATTATTCCAGAAAAATACATTAAAAAAATAAAAAGTGAAAAATAACAGTCTGTGAATTACTTACAAACTGCTTGGTTGTGTCAAATATATAAGTTCACATGTCCTGAAAGGAAAAAATAATTATATCAACATTATAGCTTTTTTAAAAGTTACTTAGTAATTTTTCTCATAATTTAGAAATCAATTGTATCATGCTTTATGAATCTTATTTTAAGAAGCATACATTTTAAAAATGAAAAGTATAGCATTATAAAACAAAGTTAAAGTAGATTAAAGTAGATTCCAATTTATGACAATGTACATACATCACTGTAATATCTAATTACAAAAGGACTGGATTCCATATGTGCATTTGTAACTCGAATACATTGAATTTTGATCTCGTCAGAATCCCAGATCAGGTCATAAAAGGCTACTTAACTAATAAGTTTCACTAAAATAACACAACTGAAAAGTACTATAAAACCCACTTGTTTAGGACAATGACTTCCAGAATAGAGGATTAAGGATCTCCATGGAGCTGCTCCCAGTGTAATAACTATAATTGGTGAAAATTACTTTAAAAAAAAAACATTTAAAATCTCTGGAAATTTTCCTCAGGGAATACAGTGGAAAAAAAAAAAAGAGAGAGAAAAGAAATTAAACATTTATTCAAGAAAATCTACTAAATCTTGTTAAGAACAATGACAGTCTGTGGAATTCAAGGCAAAACTCACTTCTTCATTCTCTCTAGCTTAGCATCACAAAGCTATAACCTGGGTAGGTGCAGCTAAGATACAGGGCTCCCTCTCCCAGCTCCCAGCCTAGGACTCTTTCTCTGAGAAGGGCAACATACAAGCATATCTCATCACTTCCAGCTTCATGTTGCAGAAGCTCTATCCCAAGCAAAAGTAGCTAAGAAGTCTGGGGCTCCCTTTCTCCCCTTAGCCCTCACTCATGTGTCAAAAGTTCTACTCCAGGCACAGAAGATGAAGAATACTGGGGTCCTGACTTCCCTTGCCCCAGTTAGCTGATAAGACAGAGGTTCCAACCAATAAAGCCAATCTGAGAAGACAAGGGGCTATAGCCTCTCCTGAGCACCCCAGTCTTAAAGTAGAGGTGTCACTCCAAAAGAATAGGACACTGACCTCTGACCTCCTAAATGGTGGCACAGAAATGTTGCCCAGGGTAGAGGTAGTCCTTAAGAACAGAGAGCTCCAAAGCTCTCCCCAGTGGAATTAATTTCATTTGGAACAGAGTGTGGGGACAAGCAAGGCTAAGAGCACTACTGAAAACAATGAAGACTTTGGTAGTAAGCAAGTAAGAAGAGGCTGGTAGCTATATTTAGCTATTTAGCAACAAGTTAAATCCTAGACCATCTAGGAGAGAACCAGGGGACGAAAAAACTAAGAAGAGTTCTCCTAGAGTCAGAACAAGTCTCAAGACTGGCCTCAAAGATTACTCCTGCAAAGGGAGTGAAATTTAATCAGATCAGACTATGGAGCAATTTGTTACCCAGGGCACTGTCAAAAAAAATAAAGCAATTGGTTAGCAATTAGTGGAAGATAACAGCTAAGTGTGATATCAACAGAGGCAGTTAGCTTAACAAGAGAGATCAGCGGAAAAAGATAACCAAAGAGAACCCCCACTAAAACCCCTATCACCTGTGACTGTACACATGCCCAAGGCCACACTGAGGAGCAGTATCAGAGGCTATACATTGTGGGAGAAAGAGACTTCACTGAAAGAGTACAGCTAAGTCACTAAACAAATAAACAAGAGAACAACAAATAACAGCAAACACCAAGTCAGAGGAGAATCATTATCCAGAGTTACTACAATGTTATAAAAAATGTCCTGTTTTCAAAAATAAATATGAAAATGTGACTTCTACAAAGGGAAAAAAGGAGGCAACAGAAACTGCATTTAAAGAGCCCAGGTGTCAGACTTCAAAGAAGCTATTAGGTTGGTGCAAAAGTAATTGTGGTTTAAAAGATTAAAAATAATTGCAAAAACTGCAATTACTTTTTCACCAACCTAATATTATAAATATGTTCAAAGAACTAAAGGAAACCAGGCTTAAATAAGAAAAAATATGCTGACAATGTCCCATCCAATAGAGAATATCAATAAAGAGGCATAAATTATTTTAAAAGAACCAAATAGAAATTTGAGTTGATAGTACAATAACCAAAATGAAAGATTCACTAGAGAAACTCAACAGTAGATCTGAGCCGGCAAAAGAAAGAATCACTAAACATGAAAATAGCCTCAGAAATTGTGTGGTCTGGAAAACAAAGAGAGAAACAAAGAAAAAATGAAAAGGCTGACAGAAATGTAGCACACCAAAAAATATACCAATATATGAGTCATTGGAGTACGAGAAGAGGGGAAGGGAACAAAAATAGTATTTAAAGAAATAGTGGCTAAAAACTTCCCAAATCTAATGAAAAATTTCCCAAATCTGATGAAAAATCTACATCCAAGAAACCAACAAATTCCAAGTAGGATGAATGTAAAGAGCTCCACACCCAGATGTATTATAGTAAAAATGTTGAAAGACAAAATTTGAAAGCAGCAAAAGAAAATATGATCCATCATGTACAAGAGAACCCAGTAACATTAACAGCTGACTTCTCATCAGAAACAATGACAATCAGAAGGCAGTGGAATTACATATTCAAAGTTCTAAAAGAAAAAAAAATGACAACCAAGAACCCTGTATCTGCCAAAACTATATCGCAAAGGTAAAGTTGAAAGACATTCCCAAACAAAAACAGAGAATTTGTTGATAGCAGACTCACCTTACAACAAATACTAAAGTAAGTTATTAAAGCTGATAACAAATGACAGTAATTCACATTCATATGAAAAAGCAAAGAGCACTGGTAAAGGTAATTATGTTATTATAAAAGGTGGTATTATTGCATATTTAGTCCCCTTTCTTCTAGTAATTGATGTAAGAAGCAGTTGTATAACAAAACATGTACCAGGGGTGCCAAAAAAAATGTATATACATGACTTGTATTCACATCTTTTGTTATCGGTATGTATTGAGTATTACAATTTTAATACAGTTTTTTTCTTTCTTAAAATGTGTATACTTTTTTTGGCACCCTCCACATATAAAACTGTAATGTTGGGTGTATAACATATAGAAACATATTTATTTGACAATAGCAGCACAAAGGAGGTGGGTGGGGTCAAAAGGTGGGTATTGGAGTAAACAAATGACACTAGATGGTAAATTGAACCCATGTGAACAAATGAAAAGAACAAGAAATGGTAAACAAGAAAATTAATATAACAAACTCTATAAATATACACTGCTGTCCTTTTATACTCTCAACTACTTTAAAAGATATACAACCCAAATATCTATAAACTGATGCATGGATAAGTAAAGTGTGGTATAGCCACACAATGGAACATTTTTCCATAATAACAGTAATGAAATATTGAAACATGCTACAACATGGATGAACCTTGAAAACACACTTAGGGAAAAAAGCTAGTCACAAAAAAATATGTAAATCAAAATTTATATAGAGAAACCCAGTCTTAAACAATAAAAAAAAAAGACAATAATCAAGAAGGAATTTTTATAATTATAGAAAAGATGTTTAAGGTCAGATGCACTATTTTCATCATTTTGTAATTTAACATAACTCAAAAGAATGCTCTACAATAAAGATAATTACATTCAGTAATTATGTGCTGTCAAATATGTGCTGTCAAATACAGTAGCCACAAGTACCCACATATGCTGAACATCTGAAATGTGGCTAGTCCAAATGATGCTGTGTTGCAAACATAAAGTGTGGGTCTGAAGAATTCAAAAAGAACTCAAAGAAATAAAAAATATTTAGTATGAGAAAAAGAATGTAACTATTTCATTAATAACTTTTATAATGGCTTCATGCTTTCTTATTGAAATATAATTCACATAACATAAAACGCACCATTTTAAAGGGTATAGTTTTAGTATATTCTCTTTGTTATACAACCATCATCACTATCTAATTCCAGAATATTTCCATCACCCCAGAAAGAAACTCCCCATTCCCTTCACTTCCCAACTTCCCATTCCCTGGCAATCATTAATCAACTCTACGTCTCTATTGACATGCTATTCTGGATATTTCATCTTATGGAATATGTGGCCTTTTGTGTCTGGCTTCTTTCACTCAGTTTAATGTTTTCAAGGTTTGTTCATGTGGTAGCATATAATGGTATTTCATTCCTGTAATGCAGGGACTCAGCTCCCACTCCTGGCAGGAGACGTTGAGGCTGAAAAGGAACAACAACGGAGCCACAGATAGGGGGTTCACACTACTATATTCTCACTGGCAGCCAGGCAAGACACAGGAAGTAGGATCCACGTGATCTGCACCATCCGCAATCCGCAATCCACAGCTTGCTAACTGCACTTGCTAAAGTAGCCACAGCAGTTACATACAAAACAATAGTGGCTGATGGCCAACTGGTTACAGCTGATGGCCAACTGGTTACAGCTGATGGCCATCTATTACCCGAGCCAGCACCTTTCCACATGAGGTCGAGAACCTGGAAACTGCTCTCCTGGCTCTGTCCCTACAATTCCTGTTTATGGCTGAACAATATTCCATCATATAGATATACCACATTTTGTTCATCTATCCATCAGTTGACGGACATTTGGGTTATTCCTATTTTTTGGCTATTGTGAATAATGTGGCAATGAACCTTTGTGTACAAATTTTTGTGTGAATGATACATGTTTAACTGAGATATTTTGGAATAAATGAACTAAATAAAATGTTAAAATTGCACTTGTTTCTTTTTACTTTTTGTCGTGTAACTACTAGGCTATTTAAAATACATGGCTGGCATTATTATATTTCTATGAGATAGCACTAATATAGTTATTAATAGCTTTAAAAACTGTTTATTGAACACTTAGAATGTTCTGGGAGGCAAGCTAACCAGTATCATTATCTTACTTAATTCTTACAAATACCCTACAAGGAAAGTATTATTAGCTATACTTTACAGGTTAAAATTGGAGTTTAGAGAAGTATCTTTCCCTAGCTCACACCTTCAGTAAGGAAAAAAATCAATATTCATACTTTGATCTGTTGAGCTTTTCTAAAGTTATCATATTCACTACAGCACATTGCCATATATATACCTATAGTCTACCTTGAAATAAACAGGTTTTGGTATCACAGTTAATCTTCCCAAATGTTCTTCAAAAATGTCCAAATAAAATTTTAAAACCCTGCTGATTCACTTCAAGGCCAGTAAACACAAAATTTACTCATGTAACCAGTCAATAAAATTCAAATCCCTTTCACAAAGGCCAAATATGACTATGTCACTCCCCAATTTAAGTCATCATTCAATGACTTTCTATGATCTGCAAGGCAAAGTCCAATTCACTATCAATCTGATCCCTTCTGACCTTTCAGCCATTTGCAATATCCAAGTACATCATGCTACCGCTTTGGCTTTGTACACAGGCCAATCACTCTGTCTAGGATGCTCAGACCCAGTTCCTACATATTTTGCTTGGTGAGTTTCTGTTTATCCTTTAAACTTTATTCAGATGTCACCTTGCTGTATAGTTCTTTTCGTGTTCAAAAGCACCCATAAATACACTTCGTACCCTTAGACATACATAGTATTTTGCCCACTACATAATTTCTACTTCTTATATATATATAATCCTCTATAATAGAGCATTACATGCATTAATATGGCACTTATTTTTATTAAAAATATATTTACTATAAACTTCTTAATGATAATTGTGTCATATAATTTTGTATCCCTGGCACCTAACCTATAGCCAGGTACTAATAGTCAATTAATGCTTAGTGTAGTTTCTTAATTTATTTGCAATTGCTGATAGCCTAAAATTTCTTAAAGTATATTCTATAAAACTACTTCCAGGAGATTTTAATTGATGTTAAATACATATAAACATATATTAGTAGTCTAATAAGTTTAGAAAATGCTGAACTCTACAGATTCAACATATTATACAGGACTTCTAAAAACCTTAGGTTGCCTCTTTCAATTGATTCTTTAAGGGTGCCCCACCGTAGTGATTCCCTGAGACCCCACTCCCCCCGACTATGGGCCCACCCAAAACACTTCCAGTGGGTTTTCCATACAAATGGCCTGGCTTGGCTTGTGCAACAAACTTTCCTAAAATGTCTCAAAGGTTCACAAATCCCAAACAAGCAGTGCCAGGCTTCAGCATGCCATGTACCTCTTCCTAAGAGGCCTCAAGCCTGGCACTATGGGCAGCCAGCTACTATTCACAGCTTAGCCTCTACCTGGCAAGTCCAAGCCCAGCACAAGCAGCAACCATCTGCAGATCACTTTGCAGCTCATACCAGATGGTCCTGGGCAGGGTAAAGGTAGTGGCTGACCTTGGTCTCCACCAGAGTCACTCCCAAGAGGTCTCAGAACCAACACACCTGGTAACCAGCTTCAGCCCACACACCAGAGCACCAACCAACAACATCCAAAAATGATACACCCGAAGGGTGCACTTGGCAGGCACCAGAGACCCACTAATGTGAATCTTGCTCCGTGTGGTAAAATCCTACCTAACAGCTCCTCTGCTGCAGTTATGGCCAGTCCTTACAGCCAGTCAGCCTGAGGGTCAATTCCTACCACCGAAGTGACAACAGCAATCAAGAACCAACTACAATAAGAGGGCACATACAACCCACACAAGGGACACCTGGCTCAGGTGACCAGGGACACTGTGCTACTGGGCCCCACAGCACACCTACTACATAAGACCACTATACTAAGACCAAGAAATATAGCAGCTCTACCTTATACATAGAAACAAACATAGGGAAGCAGCCAAAATGAGGAAACAAACAAACATCACCCAAATGAAAGAACGGAACAAAACTCCAGAAAAAGAACTAAACAAAATGGAGACAAGCATCTACAAGCAGAGTTCAAAACACTGGTTATAAGGATGTTCGACAATCTCAGCAATAACTTCAACAAAAAGACAGGAAACATAAAAATAGAGATAGAAAACATAAAAAAGAACCAGTCAGAAATGAACTTTACAATAACTGGAATAAAGAATACATTAGAGGGAATCAACAGCTTAGATGAAGCACAGAATCGAATCAGCGATTTAGAGTATAAGGTAGCAGAGAATACCCAATCACCCAATCAGAACAGCAAAAAGAAAACAGAATCCAAACAATGAGGACAGATTAAGGGGCCGCTGGGACAACATTAAGCGTACCAATATTCGCATCACCGGGGTACCAGAAGAAAAAGAGAGCAAGGAACTGAAAACCTATTTGAATAAATCATGATGGAAAACTTCCCATATCTACCAAAGGAAATAAATATACAAGCCTGGGAAGTGCAGAGAGTCCCAAACAAGATGAACCCAAAGAGGCCCACACCAAGACACATCATAATTAAAATGCCAAAGGTTAAAGACAAAGAAACAATCTTAAAAGCAGCAAGAGAAAAGCAGTTCGTTACCTGCAAGGGAGGTCCCATAAGACTGTCAACATATTTCTCAACAGAAACTTTGCAGACCAGAGAGATTAGAATGAAATATTTAAAGTGATAAAAAGCAAGGGTCTACAACCAAGATTACTCTACCCAGCAAAACTGTCATTTAGAATTGAAGGACAGATAAAGTGCTTCCCAGACAAGAAAAAACTAAAACAGTTCATCACCACTAAACCAGTATTACAAGAAATGTTAAAGGGACTTCCTTAAGAAGAAAAAAAGGTCGAAAATATGAATAAAATAGCAATAACTACAAACCTATCAATAAGTACTTAAAATGTAAATGGATTAAGTGCTCCAATCAAAAGACATAGGGGGGCTGAATGGATAAGAAAACAAAACCCATACATATGCTACCGACAAGATATCCACTTCAGATCAAAAGACACAGACAGACTTAAATCAAAGAAATGGAAAAAGATATTTCATGCAAGTGGAAATGAAAAAACAGCTAGGATAGCAACACTTATCAGACAAATAAGACTTAAAATAAAGGCTATAACAGGAGACAATGTAGAACCCAGAAATGGGTTTAGCTGAAGAAACCCAAAACACTAATTAAAAAAGACAACTCTATGTTCACGGCAGCATTATTTACAATAGTCAAGATGTGGAAGCAATCTAAGTGTCCACAAATAGACGAATGGATAAAGAGGTTGTACATATATACAATGAAATATTACTCAGCCATAAAAAGAATGAAATCTTGCCATCTGCAACAACATGGATGGACATAGTGGGTATTACGCTAAGTGGAATGGGTCAGACAGAGAAAGACAAATGCCATGTGATTTCACTTATATATGGAATCTAAAAAAACACAATAAACAAAACAGAAGCAAACTTATTGATACAGATAATATTTTGATGGTTGACAGATGGGAGGGGGGTTGGGGGAATGGGTGAAAGAGGGAAAGGGAATTAAGATGTGTAAATTGCCAGTTATAAAAACAGTCACAGGGATGTAAGGCATAGCATGGAGAATACAGTCAGTAATATTATAATAATTATGCATGGTTCAAATGGGTGATCACTTCGTAAGTTATATAAATGTCTAACCACTATACTGTACAGCTAAAACTACTATAATATTAACATTGTATATCAACTATAATTGAAAAATAAAAAAATATTTAAAATAAAAAAATAACCTAACAGAGTAGGTACTACTATCAACTCAATTTACACAGTAGAAAACTGAGCACTAAAGTTAGATAACTCACTTGTTCAAGATCACACAGCACATGTTGGAGTCCAGACTAGAATCCAAATCTGTCTGACTCAAAAGATTCCCTTTTCCAACATTAAGTTCTACAAGGGCCTCCCTTTTTTGGATAGGGCATCAATCATACCAGCCAACTGCTTTAAAGAAAATTCTTGTGAACTCTGACTTTGTATCTTGTTTGCTAACCTGCAATAAAAGTGTTTACACTGGCCTAAAGGAAAAAAAGGGGATGGGACATAGAAAAAAAACTGAAATCTTCAGAACCGTCCATACAATAATCCACTTTCTTTCTTTTGTAACTTGCCCTTAGTTCCCAGGAGAATCATAAATACAATGAATCACTAGAAAGTGTGATGAGTAAAGGAAAGAGGTAAAACACAAACAAATATCCAAGTAGATCTCCTATCTCAGACAGCAGAGCAAAAAACCTAGAAGTATCCAGTTAAAATTTTTACAGTAGGAAAAAAAAAGAAAATCAGGACTACACTCCAAATCATTCTCATTAAAATTCTGTATCTAGAAATAAACTGATGATTAGATTTTGACTACCAGTCTTTACAGAACAGATTTTTCTTAAGTATTGTTTAGAGAAGTTTTTGCTTAATTTCTTATACAGGTAACACATACCTATGTAAGCTACTCATACAAAACCTTGGTTAACATTTTGGTACACTGCTTTCCAGTCATTTCATTTAATGTGTTAGTGTCTGGGTTTCTTCCTTCTGTAGTTATAGTATATCCTGCTTTATTTATTTAACATTAGAAACATTTTTACATAATGTTATTATTCCTCATCAAATTTTATTTTATATTTAAACATTTAGATTATATTTATAATATTTTATTGTTTACTTCAGTCGTGCATAAATAGGTTTTCCCAATTTTTCAGTGGTCTAAATAATGTGATTAAAATCTCTAAAGTTCTTTTGTATTTAGTATAATATTCTTAGGAGACGCTCCAAGATATGAGATAAAAAGTTATAAACAAATTTAAGGGACAGAAAAGCATTTAGAAAGTCTCAGATTAAAAAAAAGGCAAAACAAAAATTTATATATACAATATGAGTTACTCTATGTAAAACAATATTGAAAGGAAAGAAATACTGATTATCTTTGGTGTTAAATTAGGGGTGATTCATGTTTTCTTATTTATGCCATTCTGTATTTTCTAAGTATTCTACAATTAATTCACATTCCTTATTCAAAGTACTTAATTTATTTTTTAATAATAAAAAAAAAATCCTTTTTTTTTGGTGCAAAGAGCTGCTACTCTGTACAAGAAAGGACAAACAAAAATAATGATGACCAATGCTACCATATTATAATTAAAAACCAGGAGCAAGAAAAATTCCTTCAAAAAGCCCTAAGGCAATCTTTGAGTTTTGTCTCCACTTTTCTCATCCTCCATCACACCTCTGAAGTTTTAGTGACATATCAACCAAAAAGAAAAGGAAAATTAAAGGCATCCTTCTGAGAAGATGCTTCTTTCCAGCTGTGTCTCCATACTCATTCTCCCCAGAACATATTTCCCTTCTCCGTTTATAACTCCTTATCAAGCTGAAACACTAACTTTCATATTCTCTTACCCAAATGAAATGAGTCCCAAAATGAACACAGTAACAGGCACATGCCAAATTAAGGACTGTAACACTAGGAGTGGGGACTTGCATGAAAAGTGTATTAAAAAAAAAACCACAAAAAACCCCAAGTTTATCATTCTCCCAGCTGAACAGTAAAACGAAAAGTCTTCTCAAACACTACCGGGAACAATCATGGCTTGGTAGATAGGTTACATATACCTTCCATTGCCAATGTGTTTTCTCTTTCTAAACTAAATAACACCATTACGAAGAAGTTTAAATTTAGGTCACTCTTCCATTCATAACTAGAAGTCTTCTTGCAGAAAAGGCTAAAGTGGAAATTAAGTTTAAAGTTTGTTAAAATAAACGGAAACATGAAAGGATAGGAAAACAATTTTGGAGGAAACACTCAGAATGCATATGATTGGATAAGAAAGCTAAGATTTAATATGAAACTAATAGCAAAGGGGTCAACTCTAAAGGGTAATACCTAAAAACTTGACTAAATAGATAATAATTCTCATATGGAATCTAATCATGAACAATTACATGAAAAATCCGGGTGTAATTCCAATTAAATTTTTACTTTACCTTTCTAATTTGCTGTAGAGTGCACACAATACGTTATACTTCTTCAATAGTCTTGACATAGCATTATCAACTTTGGTACTGGTATCAATTTCTTTTAGTAAGTCAAAGAATTTATAGACACTACAAAGGAAATAATAGAAAAAAGTGAATCATAACTTTAAAAATTCATTTTATTTCATTTTCAAAGCATAGACATTTGAATTCAAAAGATTATTAGCTCTACACCAAATCACTATTACTTCTTTGGAAGTAATTATTTTTTTCATTTCGTTAGAATTTGAAGAGGAAAAAAAAATCTAGTCTTCAACCTATATACCCCTATATCTATATATACCTTTGCCGACATCTATTTATCATCAAAAATGTAAAACAGGGTTATAACAGACACATACATACATATTTATTTCTGTATCTATCTATATGTTTTTAAAACCGTAAGTTCACATGCATTTATCCAATTCCAACACAAAACCACATGGCGCATTCTAGTGTTTTCTTTACCATGTTCAAAATTCTTCTTTGACACTGAGAAAACTGGAATCCATTTATCTTTAATTTATTTACTCATTTAATCAATCCCCCCTGTATGTAACACCTTCTATCTCCTGCTCAGACTGACTCCCAAACCTGGACTGCTCTCAAGAGTAGTTACCAGACACATTACCCACAGGCTGTCCAGCAACCAATGAGTTACTATAGGCTTCATTCCAAAAAATGGGTTGGACCACTCAGACATTTCTCTTGAGAAGTGGAAAAAACAAAAGCTTCAGCTAATCAGCAGAGGGCACAGAACCCAAAGGAAGGTTATCAAAAGTTCCTGTGATATAGAAGGGATTGGGGCAGCCATGACAAACTATGTGGAAAAGTAAGTAAAGGAGAGTAGAAATGATATGGAGTCAATGGTCAGATTACTACTTAGAAGAGGGAATGGAGCAAATGTGAAGATACATGCCGAGAAAAAGAAATCAACCTTAGAATAGTATTTATTTAAGGACCACTCTCAGTTCCAATTTTTATGAGATATGTGGCATTAGCTATCCATGGAACACCATGAAAACTGTGAATTGTTACTACAAAACCTTCTTTTTCTAGGGTTAACTTAAGTGACTCTATTCCTTCTGTAACCCTCCTCTGAAGGAAAGAGAGAGGGAAGGCGACAGACAGGCATAAAAAGCCATAATTCAGACACAGAGATTTGTAGATAACCACATATTCTACTGCTCCATGGCATGATTCTGGTCTGTGAATTGTTTGTTACCAGTCCATAATTAAATAAGTACAGAAACTGACAGTAAGTACTTAAAAACTTTTCAGGCAATTTGACACTAATTTTATGCCTGCTGAATCTAGTAATAATCAATTTGGTCCTATGTCTAGTACGATTTTTTGTTTCCTTTTCCTAGTAATTGATGTATATATTTTAAAATATCAGCCCATGACATATTGGAAATAAAAAACACTAGTCCTTCACCAGAGCACGTTGAAGCAGCAGTGGTCCAGATAACATTCCTGGATAGTTATCAGAACACTGAAAGATGCCTATGAAAAAGATGTACCAAATACATTACTATATTTATGATAGAGAGATTATTTATGACATGTCCAATATATAAATCAGTGTTGCTTTATGAATACTCAGGAAAAAAAGTTTAGGAAAAGCTTTGCCAGGAAAATTCTTTCATTTTATAGATAAAAAACATGATAGCCTTTCTCTTAGTAGTTTATGAATAGATATATAACATTGTATTGCAGTTACCTGTTTAATTTTACATTCTCCAGGGGACTGAATTTCTTGAGGTCAGAGACTATTTCTCTGTATCATTACAACCCACAGCATCACAATGCCTAACAATTGTTTAAGTTTTCTTTCCTTCCTTTTTTTTTTTTTTGGGGGGGGAGCGGGCACTGAAGAGGGAGCGGGCTACAGAAGGAAAGAGATGAATACCTCATCAGTGCCTACGGTGTTGCAGGCATTGACTATGAACTATTTATTTCTCTATTCATTGTAAGTTATTTAATTCTCATAATTCTCTGAGGCAGCTAATAATTTTCCCTTCATCGATGAACCTGAGACTTAATATGGCTCAGCAATCTGCTCCAAGTCATAAAGCTTGTAAAACAAGAGCCCAGATTCAAACCCAGTCTGTCTTAACCCAAAAATCTATATTCTTTCCAATCTTCTGACGCCACTAAACATCTGCTGAATGAATTAATGTGAAAATTTACTTATATATTTAACTATTTTTCAGCTACATAAACACTATATTAAATAAAATTTAATCACTATATTAAATAAAATTTAGTGATTTTATTTAATAAAGTTAAACTGTGAAAACTCAATAAATCAATTCTAGTTCAATAGGTTAAATATGAATATACAAGCCCTATGTTTCCACATTTTATATAGAGGTAATAAGAAACAGCATTACCCAAAAATGCAAGTTTATCTCATTTAAATAAAAACACCAATTATGTTTAATTCTAGGTGGCTTTACCCAAGAAGAAATATATACTATTATCTTTTTGGTAAAATTATTTACTGTTACATTTCATAAATATGCTGCAAATGAAATGACTGGAAGTCTCAGGAGGCTTCTCAAGATAAAGTTCGTGAGTTATTGGAAACAAATTCGTAAACTCGTGAGTTATTGGAAACAAATTCGTAAACTCCTCTTATAAGGTTTATAACCTCGACAAATATTAAGTAATTTGAGAGGCACATATTGTAACAGGTATTCAACTGAATATAGGCTCAAAAAGTATATAACATCTTTTATATTAAACAATCTTAAACTTTAATAAATCTTAACTAAATTCCTTTAAGAAACGCATGCTAGGTTTATAAAGGTTTTAATATATAATAGGCCTACTTTATAAATCCTTGCTTTTTCTGTCCACCTATCAACAGCTACAATTAAGAAAGTTTACAGATAGTCAGAGACATGATGAAAAATTTCCCAGGACACAAACTGCTACGTTTTTAAAGAAAGTGCAGCATAAATATACTTTTATTAAGGGCTCCATGAGAGAATGACAGTTCACTAGTCGACCAAAGTCTTTTATGTTTTATTTAATTTTAACATTTCTCACTAATTCCCTGTTTATTAAAAGGAAAGTTCAAAAGTAATTTTCTTTAATAGCAGAGGCCTACACTGATGTAAGAAATTTTAGGGGCGGCCGGATGGCTCGGTTGGTTAGAGTGCGAGCTCTGAACAACAGGGTTGCTGGTTCAATTCCCATGTAGGCCGGTGAGCTGCGCACTCCACAACTAGATTGAAGACAAAGAGCTGCCGCTGAGCTGCCAGAGGGGCAGCCAGATGGCTCAGCTGGTTAGAGCACAAGCTCTCAGCAACAAGGTTGCCAGTTCAATTCCCACATGGAATGGTGGGCGGCGCCCTCAACAACTAAAGATTGAAAACGGCTACTGGACTAGGAACTGAGATGCGCCCTACACAACTAGAATAAAGGACCACTACTTGGAGCTAATGGGCCCCTGGAGAAACACACTGTTCCCCAATATTCCCCAATAAAATTAAAAAAAAAAAAAAGATTTAAGTGTGTGCCATGTAGACCCTTAAAAAAAAAAAAAAGAAATTTTACCTGGTTTCTATGTTTTTCTGTAGCTCAGTAAAAGTGAATGGCATCTCATCTAGGTCAACTGCTGCAATAAAGATACAGATGCCCCATAGTTCCTTTTTCTTTTGAATATAACCTTCCTGGGTACAAAAAAAATGGAAAGAAAAAAGAAAAGGTTCAAGTATTTCATTAAATCATTCACACATTGAATACTGTGTTAAAATTGTTATAAAGGAAATTTTTTATTATTCAGCATAATAAATTTGTTTTTAAATCTTTATGATGGCATATACTTGAGAGCATTTATTTCTACACAAATAACAAACACTTAAAATTTTATATTGTAAGGCAAAAAAATTACTAGAGAGATCAGAAAGTTAAATTATAATTTACTGTGGAAAATTTAGGGGTCAGTCAGTTATTTGAAATATTTTCATTTTCAATAATCCAGTGTCATCAAAGCCAAGTTAAAAGATTTTAGAGTCCATAACATAAATTGTTTAAAAGACAAGCTCACTTTCTTCTTTGATTTCCTCTCTTTGCTTTAACTCACTCATTCTTTTATCAATCTACTGATTCAAGTTATTTTTTAACTTTATGGAATTTGTATCTCTCAGAGCCATAAACTGCTTTCTTTGTAAAATGAAAATAATACATAAGTCACTTTGTAAGAATTAAATGAGATTATATAAATAAAGCCCTTAGCATAATGCCTGGCATACAATGAGTGATGGCTTTCATTAGCATTAGGTTTTTCATCATTAGAATACATACTTCCCCCCCTAAAAATGTATAGCTCTGTCTAAATACGTTCAGTTTTGTTGATAATATTTAGATTATATTAAACTGAAAATAAAAGAAATATCAAATTATCTGATATTCAACAGGAACTATTTGTTTACTCTTAATTGGAGATTACAATAAAGCTGAAAATTATGTGATGCAATTTTACATTGTTTTGAAATCTCAATTATATAAAAGCTTTAGGAAAAGAATTGTTCTGGATTATTAAATTTATAGATAATGAATTTATGGATTATCAATAATTCTTCTTTTCCTTAATTTTAGGTACTTGGGAAGTAACATTTTAAAACTCGTATTACAATTATACACTGACTAGAATAGTTAAAAAGACTGACAACATCAAAGGCTGATGAGGATGTAGAGCAATGGAATACTCAAACATGGCTGGCGAAAATGTAAAATGGTACAACCATTCTGGGAAACAAATTTGGCAAGTTCTTATAAAGTTAAATATATACTTTCCATAGCAATTCCACTTCCAGATATTTATACCCGAGAAATGGAAACTTTGTATAAGAATGCTAATAGCAGCTCCATTCATAAAAACCAAAAACTGGAAACGCAATACCCAAAAACAGGAGAATAAATTATGGTACGTCCACACTATAAAATATTATTCAATAAAAAAAGACAACAAAGACAAATCACAAAATTATTACACTGAGAAAAAGAAGCGAGACACAAAAGGGTACATACTGTGTGACACCTTTCATATGAAATTCTAGGAAAGACAAAACTAATCTTTAATGCTACAAAGTGGTTGCCTGGAGGCAGGAGTAGGGAGAGGTATTGGGGAATGACTACAATGGAGAATAAGAGAACTTTCTGGAGTAATCAAAAATTTTTATATCTTAATGGTGGTACTTACATGGTTAAATACATTTGTCAAAACTCATTGAACTATTCACTTAAAATTGGTTAATTTTGGTATATAGAAATTATAGTTCAATAAATTAGACTTTGAAATTATATTACATACTATTTCTGAAACTGAACATATATAAAGTATATATACGTTGTTTAGTATAGACTATTAAGTATATATTTTAATAAAAGGAATGAACGTCAACTTTTGTACATGTGTTTATATTAATATGGTCAATTTTTCAGGAACTACAGAGATATAAAAGGTGGTTTGCTTCATTAAAAATTTTTGAATTTTTAGGCTTACTTCTTATGTTGTCTTTGGTTTGCTTGTTTGCTCTTAGTCCTGTTTAACCGAACTGCTCTCAATGTGTCGGCTTTCAACAACTCTAGTCTATTTCTACTTTTTTTTTTTTCAGAATTTTTTTTTCCTTTAAAGATTTTATTGGGGAAGGGGAACAGTGTGTACTTCCAGGCCTTTTTTCCAAGTCAAGTTGTTGTCCTTTCAATCTTAATTGTGGAGGGTGCCGTTCAGCTTCAAGTTGTCCTTTCAGTCTTAGTTGTGGAGGACGCAGCTCACCTCCAGGTCCAGTTGCCGTTGCTAGTTGCAGGGGACGCAGCCCACCATCCCTTGTGGGAATCAAACCAGCAACCTTGTGGTTGAGAGGTTGAGAGGACGCATTCCAACCAACTGAGCCATCCGGGGGCTCAGCAGCAGCTCAGCTCAAGGTGCTGTGTTCAATCTTAGTTGCAGGGGGTGCTGCCCACCATCTATTGCGGGACTCGAGGAGTTGAACAGGCAACCTCGTGGTTGAGAGCCCTCTGGCCCATGTGGGAATCGAACCTGCGGCCCTAGGAGTTAGGAGCATGGAGCTCTAACCACCTGAGCCACCGGGCCGGCCCCTATTTCTACTTTTTTAAAGG
The DNA here is from genome assembly GCF_036562045.2 of Rhinolophus sinicus. Lineage (NCBI taxonomy): Eukaryota > Metazoa > Chordata > Mammalia > Chiroptera > Rhinolophidae > Rhinolophus > Rhinolophus sinicus. The sequence goes on from NC_133754.1 coordinate 88,496,068, forward strand.
TTGGGAAATGAAGTAAGTAAAGTTGTTAAAACTGAATATGTTGTTTATTCATTTTTTAAAACAGCAAATTTTATTAGGCTATAGCCAATACAATCCAACACAAGTTCATTTAAAATGATAAAATGCCTAAATGAAATGTTGCATAAAGAAGCTCTGATTTTTAAGGACCTAAGGAACTTTCCTATGGGCAAAATGTGTGAGCTTTATACCAGATGATTTATGAAACTTGTTGCCGCTGCTGCTGCTACTGTTGTTTTAGGTTCATTTCAATTAACTCTATATTTAGACAAAATGTTTTTTCTTCATACACATTTATCTAGGGAAGAAAAAATAAATGTTCCTTCTAAACTTCAGACTATTAAATATCAAATGTTTTAATCATCTATTGGACTTAGTTCTTTAGAGGGAACCAGAGTATAGATGAGATCAATGTTACACAATTGGATGTTTACTTCACCAGCAAATATTTTTGCTTATCAATGCAAAAGAAATGACCAGTTTCCAACTAGGAGAGTCTTAGAAGTAAAATTTCTCAAAGCATTTAAGATGGTATATGTTACATATTACATAAACTATGTAAGATTTTATATATAAAACATATGTAAATATTTAGAAAGGGCTTGAATTTTAGTTATAACCAGTAACATCCACTTGATCTGATCTCATACCTGGATGATACCAAGATTTGCTAGAGGGAAAAATTCACAAAACCATGCAGATTTAGAATCAACTACAAAATTCTACACTATAACCATTTTGTTCACACTTTTTAAAACAGCAGATTTTATAAGGACACACCGTGAACACAATTTAACACAGTCATTTGATACAGTAAATGCCTAAATGAAATACATCAGTGTAACCATCAAACTTACAATCATTTAAAAATCATATCTTTATATAGGTTTCTTTACATCTTCTAATTTATATTCTTTTATAGCTTCTGAAACTTGAGATCTCTAATAATTTTTCAAGAAATATTCATTATGCAGCTGCCAGGTTATGACTTTGGGGATACAGTGGTGAAACCAGAAACAAAAACAAATTCCCTGTCTTCCTTGGACTTATTCTATTACTTACATTAAGAACATGAATTTTGGTGTCAAACACTCAACAGTTCGAACATTTAATTAGATTTCAGGGTGACTTTCTTAAGTCTAATTAAACCTACTTTCTACTACAATGGGGATGTTAATAGGGCCTAGTCACAGAGTTACCATGAAAACTAACAGTGAAGATGCCCGTAAGTAATCAGCATGTTGCCCCGCACTGCACCCATTGAATCAGTTAACTATCAGCAGCTTTACCATTTCCAGTGACTCTAGTGTTCATCCCACTATACTATGTCTCAGCACCATCCACTATCTGACCTTCCCCATATCATAAATAGCCATCTTTGGGAATATTGGAGGGAGGGAGGGAGAAAGGGAGGGAGGGAGGGAGGGAAGGAGGGAGGGAGTGAGGGAGTGTGTGTGTGTGTGTTGCTGTTTTTAACAAAGACGGGGTTTTTTTTGACCCCCTAGCCCCTAGCAACCACTGATCTAAATTCTATTCCTTTTGTAGAATGTCACACAAATGGAGTTATATGGTCTGTAGCCTTTTCTGTCTGGCTTCTTTAGAACAATGCCTCTGAGGGTTCATCCATATTGTTGCATTTATTAGCATTTATTCCTTTTAATTGCTGAGTAGCACTCTACTGTATGAATATGCCACAATTTGTTGATCCATTCCAAAAGTTGAATACACTGTTATGAATAAGGCTACTAACCCCAAATATCCAACTACAAGTAGATGTTTTCATTCCTCTTGGGCAGATTCCTAGTTGGGAAATGGCTAAGTTCTGTTAAATGTAAGTTTAAGTTTATAAGAAACTGACATTATAGTTGCACCAATGTAGTTGCACCATTTTGCATTCCCACCAGCAACAAGTGAGTGCCAGTTACTTCACATCTTCACCAGCACTTAGTTTTTGTTTGTTTCTTTTATAGCTAGTTTAATAGGTATGCAGTGATACATCTTCCCAAGGACTAATGACATTGAGTATTTGTTTCAAATCTCACTGAACATCCAAATCTCTTCTTTGGTGAAGGGTCTTTTCAAATCTTTTGCCAATTTTCTATTCAGTTTGTCTTATTAAGCTGTAAGCATTATTAATATATTCTGGACTCAAACCCTTTATCAGATATGTGTTGCACAAAAATTTTATGTGGCTTGACTTTCATTTTCTTAAATAGGGTATTTCAAAGAGCATATGTTTTTAATTTTGATGAGCTCAATTTATTAATTCTTTTATGGCTCATGCTTTCAGTGCTATTATCTATGAAATCTCTGCCTAACACAAGGTCATAAAGATTTTCTCCTATGTCATCTTCTTTGAGTTTAGGTCTATGATTCATTTGAGTTAATTTTTATAAATGGTGCAAGGCAGGGATTGAAGTTCATTTTTTGCAAATAGATGTCCAATTGTTCCAGCATCATTTGCTGAAAGGAATATCCCTCCTCCATTGAATTACCTTTGCACCTCTTTGTGTAAAGACTGACTACATATGTGTGGATTCTATTTCTGGATTCGTTGTTCTGTTCCATTGACCTACCTTCCACCTACAATACAGCTTTCTATATTTTGTTCTTTTTATTTCAGTTTGATTCAATTTTCTTTCAATCTGAAAAGGTCATCTGATTCACCTCTCATTGTGCAAATTAAGAAATTAAAGACTAGAGAGTTGAGATCTGCTCAACACAGCCAGTCAATATCACAGACTTAAAACCTAAAACTGAGTGCTTCCTAACACTCGATATAGTATTGTTCCATTTCTTTAAGATATTTCCTTATTACATTTCTACAATGATGTCCCTAACATTTTCACTACTGAAATCCTTAATCTCATCAACCCACCGAGAGTTCTGTGCTCAATTATTTTACTATTCTGTACTCCTGATTTCTATTCTACTGAGGTTAAAGCATCATAATCCCTAAAGCCTCAACATTCTCCACATCAAGTAATTTCTAATTACCATATCTTCCAGTCCTCCTCAGAATGTCTCTGCATCTTCAACCTAAATTCTTCTTTTCTTCTGATGCTGACAGACATTCTCCTCCACTCTCAAATTAAAACTATAATCCCTCCCACTTTGCCTCTCATCTCCTTCAAGACCTAGTTTAATTCTTCCCTCTGTCTTTTGTGATTTCTCTAACAGTTTTCTTTCAAAAGCTTCTTTCCCTTTGGTCACAGATCAGCTTGTATCACCTTAAAAAAATAACCTATCTCTCTAACCCTGGAGATTATCAAGTTACTGTCCTCACTACATATACAAGCCTCTCACTATTCACACACACAGACACACACACACACACACACACACACACACACACCACATACACTCTAAAGTACGCTCTCACAGTACACACATACTGCATTCACTGAACACATACTCTTATACAAGCACTATTCTACTGAGGCCACTCAGTCTTCAAAGATCTCTGTCTTCCTAAATTGAATGGCTGGTTTTGGTTTCATCCACAAAGACTTTCTATGTAGCATTTGAGACTCTTAGCATCTCACAAACTTCTTTCCTCGGCTTTTAAAATGCTCTAACACTCTCATTCTCTTTTCTTTCTCTCACAACTTTTTCAGTGTTTCTTAACGCCAAGGAATTTTTCCACTACACTCTCTTTTCCTCAGCAATCTCATCACTTCATAGCACCCTCATCACCTCCACAGGGATGATTCACATACCTCATCCCGCTTTCCAGCCAGTCCTGATAGGTCTCTCATTATCCAGACCTTATTTTCCAATGCCAATTTCAAACCTAACATCTGTAACTGGTGTATTTTCTTTTTTTTTAATTTAGATGAGAATTGTGAAAAGGGCTCAGAAACGCACCTTAAAAATTGTTAAAACAGGAAAAGTAAATCTTACCTAGCCAAAAGAATCACCAAAAAGAAATAGTAAAACATGAAGGAAAATAATGGGCAAAGAACAAGAAAAGATATTTTGCAAAAGAAAAAACAGTTTTTTCCAACAAACATATTTTGAAAATATTGAACTTCAGAATAGTGTCAATTGAAGGACATTTTGTTAATATGCATCAATGTCCTTAAGAGTTCAGTTTATATCTAAGAATTTATGCAATGAAAACAATTGGAGAATTGAGTCAAGATTTAGTGTAATAGCTGTTCAAAGAATTATTTATAATAACAAAAACAGTAGAAAAAGCCTAAATATCTTAGAATGATTAAATCATGATAGAGTTATATCATGTCCTTAAAACATTTAAAAATTATAAAAACATGGGAAAATACCAAAGATATGTTGAGAAAAAAATACCAGAATACAAAATTCTACGCATGTTTCTATTCCAATTTTGTGAAAAACTTTAAAAGGGGAGGCAAAAATATATCAAAATGTTAATTATCTCTAGGTGGTTAAGATTATAAACGATTTTCATTCTATTCATTAATCCTAGATACATTTTCTAAATTACCTACAATTATAAAACAGGGAGGAAAGTAAGTCAATAAAAAGTACTAAATTTACATAAAGCAGGAAAGAGAAAAATCAGGATACTCTTTAAAAACCTTTAAAATATTAAAAATTCAATTACATATATGGCAGTTTAAATGAAAATCTACAGTCAATATTTAGTTTAGTTCACTTGAACCACTCTACTGATATAGCTCCTAATTAGTGAAGACTTGCACTTGCTTTTTTACAATGCACCAACTTATAAAAGAGCTCCACCAAGTGGTGACATACATCATCCTGGAAACATCTGAAAATCTGGCATCAGAAAATCAGGTTGTCTTACTATTTACGCTATCATCATAAGTTAACTAGCATAAATTTAATTTGCAATTTTAAAAGTTAAACATACTGTTCTCTCTAATATTCACATTTTAAAATATTGGCCAACACCAAGATGAAAATAAGCCACCAGAAATACGTTCCCTATCTCAGGGTCAACAGGATACAACCTTACCCTCTTGATTCATGAGACGGTAACGAGTGACTAGCAATAGGTTGCAAGTTAAATGTATTACAGGAATGTATCAGAGGAATATAGGGGATAAAAGCTGCCGACTCCTGGATTTCCCCCACACCAATATTATATATAGGAACAAAAGGGATAACATGCTAATACGCAAGAAAATCTCTTTCTCACTTCTGTAATATTAGCTGACAGAAGTTACTGTTAAAGACATTCTTGGATATGCTCAGAAGAATTAAAATGCAAGAGCAGCAGAGCCAAGAATGCAAAAGGTAACCTTACTGGTATTCATCAAATTTTTGATACAACATGCAGGGATAAACACCAGCTGAATCAGCCATCCAGTTACACAACGGCTTTGTGAGGAGAGAATTAACACTACTCGCAGCAAAATTTGCAACTGGCAAGTTCAGATTTACCTGGCCCTTGGCCCAAGAGATGAGCACCTGGGACTCCTTCCCTTAACAAATTCTACAGAACTCAGTGGATAGGCCTATCTAAGCATTTAACTGAACTGTGATTTACTAGCTTGCTCATTTATCCATATCTCAACTAGTCTGTAAGTATCTTCAGGGCAGAAGAATTATGTGATTCACTGCTGTACCACCACCACAACAGCCTGGTACTAACTTGATGTTAATACCAGCACTAACTTGATGTTAAATGAGTATTTTTTTAAAAAAATTAAAAAGCAGTGGGAGTCTTTCTCTTTCTTTCCCTTTGTATACCAGAGAAACAAGCAACAGTTGAATCACTAGTACAAAGCATAAGGTAAAACTATTTGTTCTACTATAGTTTCTGCAGTTCCTATTCACACGTAAATAACAAACTAGTATCAGCAAGAGTAACTCACAAAAGGAAATGATACTACAAACCTCATTTTCTAAACAAGTGATATAAAATTGACCCAGAACTTAGTTTGCGGTGAAGCTCTCCACTTACAGTTTATTGAATGAAAGACCCAAAGATAATCCACCCAAGGAGATACAGCCATTTGGAGAGAAAACTGCCACCATACTCATACAACCACTAATTGGCTTCTCTGTGAAAGATCTACGAAACTGATGTCTACCACTCTTAGAAACAAGATTGAAAAACACTGAGGAGAGAGGTCAATTTTTACAACTCATTTTCAATTATATGGATAAAGGATATCTTCCAAAGTTTGCATGTCAACTCCTTCTATTATCACATATACTGCTTGAAAAAAAAGAAACACCAGTAATGAATAAATGAGTTAACATTAGAACGAATGGGTCTCAAGTTGGAAAGGAACTGAAAGAGATCACTGATCATCAAGTCCTGTGGTTTGGGAGTTTCTAGGGTTTCAAGTCATAAAATGATAATCTTTGAAAATTTTTCCAATGTTTAGAAAAACTTTATAGAACCCATATGTTTACTTTCAATAAAGCCTCAGGAACTGAAATAGCAAATACTTTACTTTTGCTAGAATTCAATGAAGCATGGTAACAATTTACCTTTATGGTGATAGAAAGCACTGGCTGGTAGCTCTGTATGCCTTGAATGAAACTAGGAAAAATAATTACTTAATAAACAAAGTTTGGAAGAGTTCCTAAAACAGATAGAAGGTGGAAGAAAACTAATAATGGGTATTTGGTAGTTTTTTGACTGCAATATAATTCTGATCCAACTTACCTTAAAAAAATATTTTGTAGAATGAGAAAATTAAGGCACATATAAAAGAAGTAAATTAAAACAGGAACAAAATAGGAATGTTTGATAAAATAATTCACTTCAAAACTTTACTAAATATCTAGGTCTCATATAAACTTGATTTTTTGTCTATACTTAAATACGTACCAGACAGAACTCTACCAATCTGAACATCAACAATTAGGACTATCAGGCCTCTAAAATTATAATGTATATAGTGATGCAATAAACTCCAAGTAGGATGAACTCTAATAGACCCATACCAAGACACATTATGATCAAACTGTCAAAAGACAATGACAAAGGGAGAATTTTTAAAGCACCAAGAAAGAGCAAGTCATCGCATACAAGGAATCTTCAATAAGATTACCAGTAGATTTCTCATTAGAAACTCAGAAAGCAGTGCTAATATATTCAAAGTGCTAAAAGAAAACAAAAGAAAACCTCAAGACCCACTCATGTTGTCACAAATGGCACTATTTCATCTTTTCTTATGGCAGAATAGTATTCCATTGTGTATATATACCACATCTTCTTTATCCAATCATCTATCGAAGGACACTTTGGTGGTTTCCATGTCTTGGCTACCAAAAATAAAGCTGCAATGAACATCAGAGCACATATATTTTATGGATAAATGTTTTCAGATTTGTGAGACAGAAAAAGTAGAGAACCATGTGATTTCACTGATATGTGGTACATAAAACTGGGGAAAAAAAGGAACAAGACAAATGAAGAAACAAAAACGCATAGACACAAACAATAGTTTAGTGGTTACCAGAGGATAAGGGGGAGGGGAGTGGTAGAGGAGGGTAAAAGAGATCAAATATATGGTGATGGAAGGAGAACTGACCCTGGGTGGTGAACACACAACATGATATATAAATGATGTATTACAGACCTGTATACCTGAAACCTATGTAACTTTACTAACAATTGTCACCTGAAAAAACTTTAAAAGAAAAAAAAAAAGAAAAAATCTCTCATCCAAGAGTGCTATATCTAGCAAAACTGTCCTTCAAAAGTGAGGGAGAAATTAAGACATTCCCAGATAAACACCAGTTAATGAAGTTCTTACAACTAGACATGTCCTGTGAGCAAGAGGAGAACAAAATTCAGTAACTGAAAGTCATATGAAGAAAAAAAAAAAAGAAATAAAGATGTCGGTAAAAATGAATACATGGGCAATTATGAAAGTTATTATTGTACTAATAGTGTGCAACTCCACATCTTGTTTTCTCAAAATTTAAGAGACTAATGCATTAACAATTATTACTTTATGATTTTGAACACACAATGTATAAAGATATAATTTTTGTGATACTGACAACTAAAAGGGGTGGGGACAGAGCAAGGAGCATAGTTTTTTGTTATTGAAGTTAAGCTGGAATAAACTGAAATTACACTATTATAACTTTAGGATGTTAAATGCAATCCCCACAGCAACTACAAAGAAAAGAGCTAAAGAATATACACCAGAGGAAATAAGAAATTTGAATATTTCACTACAAAAAGCCAACTAAACACAAAGGAATTATTGAAAAAGAGAAAAATCAATGAAACCAAAAGCTGGTCCTTCGAAAAGAACAATAAAACCAATAAGCCTATAGTCAGATTAATTTTAAAAAGACAGGCTTGGGGATCAAAGATGGCAGAGTAAACACTGTGCCTGCTTCCTTCCGTGAACACATTAAAATTACAACAAAATTATAGAACAGTCAACCTGGAGAACCATCTGAAGTCTAGCTGAACAGAAGTTTTACAACTAAGGATATAAAGAAGCAACCATGTTGAGACTAGTAGGAGGGGCAAAGACGTGAAACGGGCTGGCCTCACACTTCTGAGTGCCGGCTAAGAATCAGGACGGATATCTCAGCTGCGGAGGTTTCCCTCTGAGAAGCGAGGACCCCAGCCCAGGGTACGGTGCAAAGAAGAGAAGCCTTCACATTTGGCTGTGAAAAACAACATGAATTCAAATAATCCAGGTGGAACAGAAGGCTGCAGGAAACTCAGATGTCCTCTTAAAGGGCCCACGCACAGACTCAGGCACTCACCCTAGGCACCACCAGAGTGACAGTGACTCAAGAGGCATTGGAGGCTTTGGGTCAAGGGCTGGAGGACACTCGTCATTTTCCCTGTGTGGGGTCCTACTCCTGTGCAGCCAACAGGCAGGCACCCTCTATCCTATTGTGAGCCCTCTCCCATATGGCCAAATCTGAATCTGATGGGTCTGCTGAGCTGCACTGGGACCCCACTCTACCAATCTCCCCGTGTCAAAGCCACTTTCTCGAGAGCAGTCGACCCTGCCCACACTGCACTCTTTCTGGGAAAACTAATGGAGTCAATGGGCTGTAGGCAAGCAGCAACTGGCCTCAGTGTACTCTGAGACTTTTGCAGAGTAGCTCCAGGCTCACCACTGGCACCAAACCAGAATCTATATTAACCTGGTTAACACAACTCTTCCCACTCTAATGACTCCCTGAGACCCTGCCTCATGCAACCAGAGTACTGCACAAGGCTTTATCAGTGGCTGAACCTTAAGGGAACCAGCATGTAGCAGCAGGCCACAAGGTGTCCTGGCTTTTTGTGAAACTAGCCCAGGCCCAGTACTGGTGGCAGCCGACCTCTGTTCACACCCTGGCCTCTCCCACCCACCTCCAGGGTTAGCACAGGAAGTAAACAACTGCAGATCACTTTGTAGCTCCTATCAGGTACTCCCCAGCTGGTCACAGGCAGCGGGTGAACTGGCCCCTCTCAAGAGGCCCCAGAATCAACATACTTGGAGGTTGGCTTCAAACCATAGCAGAGCACTGCACAATTAGCCATACAAGCAATAAACACAAAGGGCAGTCTCAACAGGCACCAGAGCCTGTTGGGGTAAATCCCACTCAGTGGAGTAACCTCCCCCCCCCCATAGCAGCCTATAAGCTGTAGACGTGGCCAAACTCCACAGCCAATCAACCTGAGGGTCGATCCCACCCACCTAAGTACCAATAGCAAACAAGGCTGGACTATAACAGGAGGGCACACACAACACACACAAGTGACTTTCCTGGAGCTCTCAAAGCAGGTGACCAGGGAGACTGTGCCAGGGCCCCACAGGACACCTACTATATAAGGCCACCCAGCCAAGACTGGGATACATAGCAGACCTACCTAATACATAGAGACAAACACAGAGAGGCAGCCAAAATGAGGAAACAAAGAAATATGTCCCAAATGAAAGAACAGGAGAAATTGCCAAAAAAGAACTAAACAAAATGGAGGCAAGCAACCTACCAGATAGAGTTCAAAACATTGGTTATAAGGATGCTCAAGGAACTTAGTGAGAACTTTAACAAAGACGTAGCAAACATTAAAAAGGACACAGAAACCATGAAAAAGAATCAGTCAGAAGTAAAGAATACAATAACTGAAATGAAGAATGCACTAGAAGGAATCACCAGCAGACTAGATGAAGTAGAAGATCAAATCAGCAATTTGGAAAACAAGGTAACAGAAAATACCCAATCGGAACAGCAAAAAGAAAAAAGAATCCAAAAAAATGAGGATAGTTTAAGAGACCTCTGGGACAACATCAAGCACAGCAACATTCACATCATAGGTGTACCAGAAGGAGAAGAGAGAAAACAATGGATTGAGAACTTATTTGAAATAATAATGACTGAAAACATTCCTAACCTGATGAAGGAAATAGACATAAAAGTCCAGGAAGCACAACGAGGCCCAAAAAAGATGAACCCAAACAGGCCCACACCAAGACATATTATAATTAAAATGGCAAAAGTTAAAGACAAACAGAGAATTCAAAAAGCAGCAAGAGAAAGGCAGTTAGTAATTTATAAGGGAGCTACCATAAGACTATCACCTGAATTCTCATAAGAAACTTTGCAGGCCAGAGAGGATTGGCACAAAATATTCAACGTGATGAAAAGCAAAGACCTATAACCAAGAGTACTCTACGCAGCAATGTTATCATTTAAAATCGAAGGACAGATAAAGAGCTTCCCAGACAAGAAAAACCTAAAGGAGTTCATCACCACAAAACCAGTATTACAAGGAATCTTATAGGGACTTCTTAAAGATGGGGGGGAAAAGATCAAAATTATGAATAATAAAATGGCAATAGCTATATATCTATCAATAATTACTTTCAATGTAAATGAATTAAATGCTCCAATCAAAAAATGAATGGATAAGAAAACAAAACCCTTATATATGCTGCCTATAAGAGACTTATTTCAGAATGAAAGATACACACAGACAGAAAGTAAAGGGATGAAAAAAATATTTCATGAAAACGGAAACAAACGAACAAACAAAAAACAAACAAAAAAAAACTGGGGCAGTAATACTTTTACCAGACAGAATAGACTTTAAAACAAAGGCTATAACAAGAGACAGAAGAACCCAGTAATCCCACTTCTGGGTAATTATCCAAAGAAACCCAAAATACTACTTCAAGGGGACATGTGCATCCATATGTTCATTGCAGCACTGTTTACAGTGGCCAAGGTATGGAGGCAGCCTGAGTGTCCATCGATGGAAGAATGGATAAAGAAGATGTGGTATATACATACAATGGAATATTGCTCGGGCATGGAAAGGAATGGGTTCTGCCATCTGCGATGGCATGGATGGACTGGGAGTATATTGTGCTGAGTGGAGTGTCAGAAAGACAGATGCAATGTGATTTTGCTTATATGTGAAATCTAAAGAACAAAATAAACAAAACAGAAACAAACTCAGATACAGAAAACATTTTGATGGTTGCCAGATGGGAAGGGGTTTGGAGGTGTGGGTGCGAAAAAGGGGAAGGGATGAAGTACAAATTGCTGTTACAAAGTAGTCATGGGGATACAGGGTATGGCATAATGAATACAGTCAATATTTTAATAACTATGTATGGATCAGATGGGTACTAGATCCGTTGGGGTGATAAAGGGCGTGCGTTAGGGGGTAGGGTGAAAAAGGTAAAGGGATTAAGAAGTACAAATTTGTAGCTAAAAAACAGTCACGGGGACATAAAGTAAAGCACAGATAATATAGTCAATGACATGGTAATGACTGTGTATAGTGCCACATGGGTACTAAACTAGTAAGGAGGATCACTTTTTAAATTTTATAAATGTCTAACCACTATGCTGTACACCTGAAATTAATATAAAATAATACTGAATGTCAACTGTAATTGAAAAATGTAAAGAGGGGGAAAGTGAAAGGGAATGACGGGTCCAAATTTCCAGGTACAAAACAAGTAAGTCATGAGGATGCAACACACAGCATAGGGAATATATTCATAATATTATGAGAGTGTGGTACAGTGTCAGATAGTTGCTGGACTTATGGTGATGACTTTTTTTGGTATATAAATGTTGGAGAACTACGGTGTACCCCTGAAATTAATACAACATTGTATGTTACCTATACTAGAAATCTTTTTTTAAAAAGAGAGGCACAAATTACTCGTATCAGAAATGAAAGAGAGGACATCAATACAGATCCCATCTAAGTTAAAAGGATAATAAAGAAATACTGTGAACAATTCTGTGCCCACACTCCTGAAAATCTAGATGAAATGGACCAATTCTTTTAAAGACACAATCTGCCAAAACTCACACAAGAAATAGACAATCTGAATAGACCTATAATCTAGTAGGTAAATTGGACCAATAAGTAATAACCATTCAAAACAGAAAGCTCAGGCACAGGCAGATTCACTGGTGAATTTTAACAAACCTTTAAGGAAGAAATTATACCAATTCTCAATACTCTTTTCCAGAAGACAGAAGCAAAGTAAATACTTCCTAACTCATCTATAAGACAAGTATTACCATAATACAAATCCAGACAAGGACATTACAAGGAGAAGAAAGCATACAGACTACTATCTATCATGAACATAGATACAAAAATCCTCAGCAAAATATTACTAAATTGAATCCAACAATGTATAAAAAGCATTATATACTAGGACCAAATGGGGTTTATTCTAAGGTATGCAACATTGAAAAACCAATCAATGTAATCCATTACATCAACAGGTTGAAGAAAAATAACATGATCATATCAATAACTGCTGGGAAAGCACTTGACAAAATTCAACACCATTCATGATAAAAATTCTCAGCAAACTATGAAGAGGGGGAAGTTCTTCAATTTAATGAAGAACACCTACAAACAACCCACAGCTAACATCATACTTCGTGGTAAGAAACTACAAGCTTTCCCATTAAAATCAGGATGGAAAGGATGTTGCCTCTCCTCACTTTCTTTCAATATATTACAGAAGTCCTAAAAAATGCAACAAGACAAGGAAAGGAAATAAAAGGTGCACAGATTGGGAAGGAAGAAATAAACTGTTTGCAAATGATATGATTGTTCATTTAGAAAATCTGAAAGAATCAACAAAAAAAAACCCTCCTGGAACTGATAAGTAATTAAAGTAAAGTTGCAGGATACAAGCCTAGTATACCTATGGCAATTGCTTACCAAATATCAATAGTGAACAAGTGGAATTTGAAATAAAAAATATACTACTCATATTAGTACCCAAAAAATTAAATACACATAATTGTAAGACTATATAATGTCGAGATATCAGTTCTTCCCAACTTGATCTATAGATTTAACTCAATCTCAATCAAAATCCCAGGAAGTTATTTTGTGAATATCTACACTGACTCTATAAAGTTTTTATAGTGAGGCAAAAGATCCCAAATAGTGAACATAATATTGAAGGAGAAAAACAAAGTTGAAGGACAGACACTACCCAACTTCATAAATTACTATAAAGCCACAGTATTCAATTAAGTGTGGTACTGGTGGAAGAAATAGACAAATAGATCAATGGAACAGATAGAGTCCAGAAATAGACCCACATAAATATAGTGAACTCATCTGTGACAAGAAAGCAAAGGTAATACAATGGAGAAAATATATATATATTCAACAAATAGTACGAGAACAAATGGAAATACACATGCAAAGGAAATGAATCTAGACACAAACCTAATACCCTTTAAAAAATTAACTCAAAATGAATCATAGAACTAAATGTAAAAGGAAAAAGTATAAATTTCCTAAAAGATAACATAGAAGAGAATCTAGTTGACCTTGAATTTGGCAACGACTTTTTTTTCATTGAAACATAACTGACATCTAATATTATGTTAGTTACAGGTGTGCCATATGATTCAATGTTTGTATATATTGCAAAATGATCCCTACAATAAGTATAGTTAATATCCATCACCGATAATGGCAACAAACGTTTTTTCTTGTATGAGAACTTTTAAGATCTACTCTTAGCAACTTTGAAATACACAATACAGTATTATTAACTATAGTCACCACGTTGTACATTATTTATTTATTTATTTAATAAGTCACTGCATGACTTCTTTATATTATAAATGGAAGTTTGCACCTTCTGACCATCTTTGCCCATTTTGCCTACCATCCACCCCATGTCGGGCAACCGCTAATCGTTCTGTATCCATGAGTTTGGTTTGGGCTTTTTAGGTTTTGTTTTGTTTTTTGGTTTTGATTCCACATATCAGTGAGATCACAGCATTTGGAGAAAGAGAACTAAAAATGGTAAATTAAAAAAAAAGTTAATACATAATTTTTTTAAAAACCTCTATAAATATATTTATGCTCTGCTTCTCTTACATTTAGGGTTTCTAAAACAGACATACTATGTATAAAATAGCACAGAAAAAGAAGATGGAATGGAATTATATAATAGTAAAGTTTCTATATCTTACTGGAATTAAGTCAATAAACCTAATATATTGAGACGTATAGTATAAGACCTCACCATATAGAAAATAACTCAAAAAGTAAGAAAAATATTTAACGGAAGACCTTTGCTTCAACTTTTGATGGAGTAAATAGGGCTAGATTCACTGTTCGGCCTGAAACAACTAAACAAAATGCAGAAAACAATGGGAAAAAAATGTATGAAGTAACAACTCAAGACAATAGACATTAGGCAATGCGGGAGAATGATCCCTCAACGTCAGGGAACATATACCAGTAGGGTGAACCCTATGTTTAATCTAACCTCCTGGAAAACAATTCCAGGTAGCAGTACAAGGAAGAGAAAACCAGGGAGAGTCTAATGGTCTCTCTGAATTGGCTAGACAGAACTGGGAGTCCAAGGAAATCAAAGGAGCTAGAGTTTGCAGTGCAGAGTACCAAAGTGAAGAGAGCTATGTAAAGAATGAACTCCAGAGATCTGCAAAGGATTCCCCTCATGTGAGGAATAGTTACTTCTGACTCATACTGGCTCACATAGGCACTATTCCTAATGGCCAGGGACAAAGCTTGTGATACCATACCACAGGGGGTACACATTAAAGGAAAGGGGCTTGCCTCAAAAGTGAAGATGTAATGCTAGACAAGTGGTTGTCAACAACCAGGGATGACCTTCTATCCCAGTGGATATACAATGATTTCTGGAGACAATTCTGGTTGTCACAACTGGATGGAGTGTACTACTGGCATCAATAAGTTGAGGCCACAGGTGATGCCTCTAAACATTCTACAATGCACAAGATAGCCTCCACAGTGCAGAACTATTCAGCCCCAAATGTCAGCAGTGGCAAAGGTGAGAATCCCTCCCCTAGACTAAACCCATCTCTAGTGCCATCCAATAAACCTTAAAAGAAAAACCTGAAAGGATCAATCTGTGTCCAAGAAATGTAATTAAATTCAAGAACAAAGCTCAAGAATAGTTAGAGGCATATAAAAATATCCAATACACAACAAGGTAAAATTTACAGTACCTGGCAGTCAGGAAAAAAAAAAAAAGTAAAATTACCATACATACAAAGAAGCAGGAAAATAACCATATTAAGGACAATAATCAATCAATCAAAATTTTCAAACTCAAATATAGAACTAATCAATAAGGACATTGAAACAGTTATTATAACTGTATCCCATATGTTCAAGAAGTTAGCACAGTAGTCAGCTAAGCATGCCTAAATCCAGCATGCCCGTTTCTGTAAATTAAGTTTTACTGTAATACATGCACACTTATTTATTTGCATTTTTTCTATGACTGTTTTCATGCTACCATGGCAGAGTTGCATAGGCTAAAACACCTATTATCCGACCCTTTACAGAAAAAGTTTGTCAACCCAAGCTAGAACAAAGATTGAACATGTTAACTAGAAATATGGAATATAGTTTTTAAAGCACCTAATTTCTAGAGATGGAAACTAAAATATCTGAGATGAAGAGTATACTGAATGGGATTAAGGACAAATTAGATTGTTGCAGAAGAAAAGATAGGTGAACTTAAAGACAAAGCACAAGGAATTATTCAAAATGAAATGCACAGCAAAGAAAACAGGGAGCGAAAAACTAAACAGAGGACCAATCAACTGTGGGAAAACAGGAAGTAGTTAAATGTATGTATAATTGGAGAACCTAAAGGAGAGAAATGAAAGGGACCAAAAAAACATTTTTTGAAGATACAATGGCCAAAATTTTTCCAAATTTAAAATTATAAACTTAAAAATTCAAGAAGCACAATGAACTTCAAGCACACAAGTCTTAAAAACTTCACCAAGAAACATCATAATCAAATTGCTTAAATTCACTAGTGAGAAAGAGAAAAACATAAAATATGACATATTACATACAGAGGAATAAAGATAAAGATGGTAGCAGATTTCTCTTTGGAAACAATACAAGCTAGAACACGGAAGAAAAACATCTTTAAAGTATTAAGGAGTGGGTGAGGGAGTCAAGTTTATAATTCTTTAACCAGTGAAAATATCTTTCAGAAACTGAGGCAAAATAAAGAGTATGTCAGACATACAAGTGCTGACAGAAATCATCATCAGACCTGCAATATAACAAATGTTAAGAAAAATCCTTCAAGCAGAAGGATGCCAGATGGAAATAAGAACCTATATAAAGGAATAAAGAGCACTGGAAATGGTAGCTACATGGCTCAAGATAAAGACTTTTTTCTTATTAAATTTCTTTTTAAAATAATTGTTTAAAGCAAAAATAATAATGTATTATGGGGTTTATATCACATGTAGCAATAAAGGGTATAACAATAGAACAAAGTTCAAGAGGAAATAAATGGAAGCATACTGATGTTAAGGTTTTCATACTATTCATGAAGTAGTATAATATCATTTGAAAGTAGACTGTGAAAGTTTCAAATGTATGCTATAAACCCTGAAATGAAGACTAAAATAACACAACAGAGTTATAGCTAATAAACCAACAAATGAGAAAACAAAAGAATAAAAAAATAGTCAATATAAACAAAGGCAGAAAAAGGGAAAAGGAACAAAAAGGAGACAAATAAAAACAAATACCAAGACGGCAGATTTAAACCCAACCATTTCAATAATCACATTAAATGTCAATGGTTAAAAAAAAGAAAACAGTGCTCGCTTCGGCAGCACATATACTAAAATTGGAACGATACAGAGAAGATTAGCATGGCCCCTGCGCAAGGATGACACGCAAATTCGTGAAGCGTTCCATATTTTTTATTAAAAAGATTATACACCATGATCAAGTGGGATTCATCCCTGGTATGCAAGGGTGGTTCAACATCCGCAAATCAATTAATGTGATACACCACATTAACAAAATGAAAAATAAAAATCATATGATCATATCAATTGACGCAGAAAAAGCATTTGATAAAATTCAGCAGCCATTCATGATAAAAACCCTTAAGAAAGTGGGAATAGAGGGATCATATCTCAACATAATAAAGGCCATATATGATAGACCCACAGCTAACATCATACTCAATGGGGAAAAACTAAAACCATTCCCCTTAAAATCAGGAACAAGGCAAGGCTGCCCACTTTCTCCACTTCTATTCAACATAGTGCTGGAAGTTCTAGCCACAGCAATCAGACAAGAAAAAGAAATAAAAGGCATCCAAATCGGTAAGGAGGAAGTAAAACTGTCATTATATGCAGATGATATGATACTATATTTAGAGAACCCTAAAGACTCCACCAAGAAACTATTAGAGCTGATAGATGAATTTAGTAAAGTAGCAGGATACAAAATTAATATTCAGAAATCAGTTGCATTTGTATATACCAATAATAAAACATCAGAAGGAGAAATTAAAAAGCAATTCCATTTACAATTGCTCCAAAGACTATAAAATACCTGGGAATAAATTTAACCAAAGAAGTAAAAGATCTGTACTCAGAAAATTATAAGACACTGAAGAAAGAAATGAAAGAAGATACAAATAGATGGAAACACATACCATGTTCATGGATAGGAAGAATTAATATAGTTAAAATGTCCATACTGCCTAAGGCAATATATATATTCAACGCAATTCCTATCAAACTACCAACGACATTTTTCACAGAAATAGAACATATAATCCTAAAATTTATATGGGATAACAAAAGACCCCGGATATCTTCAACAATCTTGAGAAATAAGAACAAAGTGGGAGGTATAACAATACCTGACTTCAAATTATACTACAAGGCTACAGTAATCAAAACAGCATGGTACTGGCATAAAAACAGACCCATAGATCAATGGAACAGAATAGAGAGTCCAGAAATAAATCCATGCCTATATGGCCATTTAATCTATGACAATGGAAGCAAGAATGTACGGTGGGGTAAAGACAGTCTATTCAATAAATGGTGCTGGGAAACTTGGACAGACACATGCAAAAAGATGAAGCTGGATCACCTCCTTACACCACATACAAAAATAAATTCAAAATGGCTTAAAGATTTAAATGTAAGATCTGAAACCATAAAATTCCTAGAAGAAAATATAGGAAGAAACTTCACAGACATTACCGGAGTAAGATTTTTACTGATATATCCCTCATGAGGGAAGTAAGAGGAAAAATAAACATGTGGGATTACATCAAACTAAAAAGCTTTTTCACAGCAAAGGAAACCATCAATAAAACAAAAAGGGATCCTACTGATTGGGAAAAGATATTTGCCAATGATATATCTGATAAGGGGTTAATATCACAAATTTATAAAAACTCACTCAACTCAACTCCAAAAAAACAAACAACCCAATTAAAAAATGGGCAGAGGACATGAAGAGACATTTTTCTAAAAAGGACACACAGATGGCAAACAGACATATGAAGAAATGTTCAACCTCACTAACCATTAGAGAAATGCAAATAAAAACCACAATGAGATACCACCTCACCCCAGTCAGGATGGCTATCATCAATAAATCAACAAACAACAAGTGCTGGCGTGGATGCGGAGAAAAGGGAACGCTGGTGCACTGTTGGTGGGAATGCAGATTGGTGCAGCCACTATGGAAAACAGTTTGGAGATATCTCAAAAATCTGAAAATGGAACTACCTTATGATCCAGCAATCCCACTCCTAGGTATCTATCCGGAGAAATCCAAAACTCCAATTCAAAAATCTTTATGCACTCCTATGTTTATTGCAGCACTATATACAATAGCCAAGACCTGGAAACAACCGAAATGCCCATCAGTAGATGACTGGATTAAGAAACTGTGGTACATTTATACAATGGAGTATTACGCAGCCATAAAGAAGAAAGAAATCTTACCATTTGCAACAACATGGATGGACCTAGAGAACATTATGTTAAGTGAAATAAGTCAGAAAGAGAAAGACAAATACCATATGATCTCACTTATATGTGGAATCTAAAGAAAAGAATAAGTGAATGAACTAATCAGAAACAGTTTTGGAAACATGGAGGAAAAACAGAGGGTTGCTAGAGGGGCGGGGGGGTGGGGATAAGGGGAAGGTGAGAGGTTTTGGGAACGTACAGAGGGATAGTGGATGGGGGGAGGGGGGTTCACACAGTGTGAGGGATATAAATGATAAACGTCTAAGTTTTGCTTTGTCTTGTGCACCTGAAACTAATTAAAAAAATAAATAAATAAATAAAAATTAAAAGAAAACAATTAAAAGGCAAAGATTGACCCAACTATATGATGCCTGAAAGAAATCCACTTTAACATAAAGACACAAATAGGTTAAAAGTAAAAGGACTAAAAACAAAAAAGGTATACTAAATACTTATCAAAAGAAAGCTGACATGTCTAAATTAGTATTAGAAAAAGATTTCAAAGCAAAGAACATTATAGGGGATAAAGAGAATCATTTTGTCATGTATTACATTAATATATGATACATACAATATATTAATAACCAAGTATATTAAGATAATATTAAGGTATAATAAGGTACAATAATAAAGAACCTTATAAACAATGTTATGCCAATAATTTCAACAACTTAGATGAAATGGCCAAATTCCTTGAAAAATACAAACTGCCAAAGCTCACTATAAAAGTAATAAACATGAATTGCCCATGTCTATTAAAGAAATTGAATGTGTAATTAAAAACCTTACCACAAAGAAAATTCCAGGCCCACATGGCTTCATCAAACATTTAAGAAAGAAATAATAACAATTTTACACAACCTTTACCAAAAAATTGAAGAGAAGAAAATATTTCCCAATTCATTCTGAGGCCAGCATTATTCTGTCACAAATCCAGACAAAAATTGGAAAAAGAAAGAAAAAAGAAATAAACATAATCAAAACAAGAAAATTACACTTTGTGAGGGGTGAAATGTCTATTACATTGTTTTGTACACTTGAAACTAATTAAAAATAAAAGAAAGAAAATTATAGACCACTATCCTTTATAAATATACTCGGATATATTTATCTTCTTAAATGAAAAAAATTCTTAAATGAAAGTTTAGCAAATCAAATCAAACAATGTATGAAAAGGATCGGATATCATCATCAAATAAAGTTTATCCCAAGACTGCAAGGTTGCTTTAACATTTGAAAATCAATCAATATTATTCATCATATTAACAGTCTAATACAGGAAAAGTATGTGATCATCTCAATAGATGCAGAAAAAGCATTTGACAAAATCCAACATTTACTTCTGATACATTAAAAAAAATAGCTCTGCAAACAAGGAATAGAAGGAAATCTCCTTAATCTAATAAAGGAGACTCAAGAAAAACCTACTCCTAACATTATACTTAATAGTGAAAGACAGAATGATTTCTCCCTAAGAGGAAGAACTCTCATCACTTCTATCCAACACTGTATTCGAAGTCTTAGCTAGGGCAACAGGCAAGAAAAAAAGCACAGATTAGAAAGGAAGAAATAAAACTCATTATTCACAGATGACGTAACTGTATATGTAGAAAACCCTATGAAAACATATAATGGGCAAAAGACATAGACACTTCCCCAATGATGATAAACAAATGGCAAATAAGCACATTTAGAAGGCCTTCAACAACTATGAACTTTGGGTGATAAAGATGTGTCAATGTAGCTTCATCCATTGTAACAAACGAAGCCCTGCTGAGGGGATGCTGATAATGAGAAAGGCTGTGCATGTATGCATGTGTGGAGTATGGATATATGGGAAATCTTTGTACCTTCTGCTCAATTTTACTGTGAACCTAAGACTGTTCTAAAAAAAGAAAAAAGTCTATTAAAGTCTATTAAAAACAAAACAGATGTGCCATGTCATTAGCCACCAGAAAAGTGTAAATTAAAACCACAGCAAGATATCACTAGACACCTGTAAGAATGGCGAAAGTAACACTACCAAATGTTGGCAAAGATACAGAGAAACTGGATCACTCATACATTGATGGTAGGAATGTGAAATGGTACAACCACTCTTTAAAAGTTTGGCAGTTCTTCTACAGTTAAACACACTACAGTACCACATAACCAGCAACTGCACTCTTGGGCATTTTTCACCAGAAGAATGAAAACTGATATCCACACAAAACCCTATACATGAATGTTCATAGCAGCTTTATTCACAATAGCTAAAACCTATAAACAATACAGATATCTTCCAATGAGTGAATGGTTAAGCAAACTGATCCAGCCATACCATGGAATACTGCTCAGCAAAACGAAAAAAACGAAACAGACTGTGTTTGCAATGGGCTGAATTGTGTGCCTGCTTAAAAAACAAAACCAAAAACAACAACAAAGAAAGTCCTATGTTGAAGCCCTAACCCCAAGTACCTGAGAATGTGACTGTATTTAGAGATAGGGCCTCAAAGAGGTACAGTCAGTTACAATGGGGACATTAGTATGGCCCTAACCCAATCTGATAGTGTCCTTATAAGAACAGGAAATGTGGATATACAAAAAGACACCAGGGATGTGCGCATAAGAAAATCATTCCAGAACACAAGGACCAAGCTGCCATCTGCAAGCCAAGGAGGGAGGCTCAGAAGACACCAAACCTGTTGACATCTTATCTTGGACTTCCAGTCTCCAGAACTGTGAGAAAATACATTTCTGATATTTAAGCCACTCAGTCTGTAGTGTTTTATTATGGCAGCTCTAGCAAACTAACATATTGATATATAACTTCAAAGAATCCCCATGGAAATATGTTGAGTGAAAAAAGCCAATCCCAAAGGTTACATAAACTGTATGATCTCATTTATGTAACATTCTTAAAGTTACAAAATATGTCACATAATCATTGAGTAAAAATCTTGTCTCTTTATAGCCAAAGTGGTCTATTGGTACTATCAAGATAATACTTGAAAAGATTATAATCATTGGTTTCCTTTGGAGAATGTTACAGAAAAAACTCATTAATTTGAAAACTAGTCAATAAAAGCAAAGAATAAAACACTCAGCCTATCTTTTCTAAATGAACTATATGCGTACTTCAGAATAAGAATAGTTGATAGAGAAAAGCTTCTCTTTATGGAAGAATTGCAACTAATAATTGAAAAACAGAAGGATAAAGTTATCAGTTGACCATTTAGCAACACCTAATAGATCCAGTCAATGGTCATCAATAATTGCTTACATCAAAAGAGCGGTAATAAAACCTTATGCGCCTCCTAATGGGCATACACACACATCTCTGAAGTATTTCTTCCCAAAAGTATCAAACTTGGATCTGATCAAGCCTCTTGATCCATTTCCAGGAAATACAGAAAATCAGACAAACATGTTAAACAATGAAGGAGATGCAATCTGTAAAACACACAATGTAGCAATGCCACAGGATAAATAATCCAGTTTCTTCAACAAATAAAGTGGAAGGAAAGAGAAGGAAAGGGGGAGGGAAAGAGGAGGTGAGGCCTACAGATTAAAAGAGATTTAAGAGATAAATCAGCCAATCATAATATATGGACCTTCTTTGAATTCTGATTAGAACATACTGAAAATAAATTCATAAAACAATTGAGAAATTTTAAAGACTGGATATTTAACATTAAGGAATTTTCATTAATTTTGTTAGGTGACATGAATTGCAATCACTTTTAAAAGAGTTCTTATCTTTTCCATATGCATACTGAAATATTTATGGATGAAACATCCTATCTAAGATTTACTTTAAAATAATTTGGTGTCGGGGTGAAGTACAGTTTGGCCAGGATTGCTAACTGTTGAAGTTGGTTAAGATGCTGACAAGAGTTCATATTATTTTCTCTACCTACTTTTATAAATTGCTGAAACTCTCCATAATAAAATGTTTTAAAAAATTAATTTTATTAGTGAAATCAGAAATAAAAACTGCAAATAGACTACATCTATGACAAAACATAACATTTGTGTACATATTCTTCAATGTTTTCTTAGAAAACTGTTTCTCAGCAACACTCACATGCAATCAGAATACTAGCATCATCTTCAGAAGAAAAAGGTATATATATTACTAAGGACTGGAAAATAAGACGTAGAGACTTTTCATTACACATAATTTTCAAATAGTCTGCTTTTTAAAGTTATTAAGAAATGTCTTCATATTTCTGTAGTATAACTTAAATGGAATTCCCAGAATTACTCCAATTCCAAACTATTTTTTTCCATTATCTTTCTAAATATAATGATCCATATTACAAAAACAAATGCCTCTATCAAGAGCAATATATATCAAAGCTCTTGAATACATAAACACACACACACCCATGTGTGTGTGTGTGTGTGTGTGTGTGTGTACACAGAGGGTACCAGAAAAATGTATACACATTTTAAGAAAGGAAAAAAGCTATTAAAATTTTAATACTCAATATATACCGATAACAAAAGATGAATATAAGTCATGCGTATACATTTTTCTGGCACCCTCCGTACATATATAAACATACACAAAACCTAACAGGTTGAAATTCAGACATGATTTCTGCTTTACAGATGAGCTAACTGAAACTTAGAAAATTAACCAATTTGCCTAAAATCACATAGATACAATACAACTACAATCAAAGTTTGCTGCCTTGACATCCAAGGCTTTTTCCATTCTGCCACGCTGCCACTGATGCAAAGATGCAGAAAGAAAACCAAAATTCTAAGAACTGATTCACTCTAAGTCACAGCACTACCAGCCAATTTCTTAATGGAAAGTCCTTAATTCATACGCTGTAAGCAGCATGAACACAATCTAATCTTACGGTAGCAATCACATATTACACAATTATTAAACATTTATACAAAACGGACTAAACACTTTTCTAGACAAAATACCACAAAACTTTCCTTAAAAAAGGATTAACATATGGTTTCATGTCATAAACAACTTTTCTGACTCTCGGGAACTTAAAAATATGAATTTTATCAAAATCACTACACATGCATTGAAAACTTCAACTATTTTAACTGATTCTTAAGTTCTTCTAAAAAATTATATTAATATAAAATTTTATGGGGTGGTGTTTAAGTCAAATTATTCTGCTTGCATGACCTAATACAGACATTTACACTAATAAGTGCTTTATATGTATGAATTTATTTAATCCACACAATAACTCCAAAAGCCAGAAATTACTGTTTGTCCCTTTTACTGATAAGAAAACTGAGGCTGGAGATTTTAGGTAACTTGCATGGAGCTAGTAAATGGTTGATCTGAAACTTGAGTCAGTCCAGTCTGACAATAAATCCTTGCTCTTAACTCGTCCTCTATTCCAATAAACATCATCTAATTCCAGTTGCCAAAAAAAAGTTCCCTGTGGTATAACCACAGTCCTCTTCATGTTTCAAAGAGAATAGCATTTGCAACTAGAATAGCTGCTTCAAAAAAAAAGGTTCATTTTGTCATCACATTCACTTCTCAGCACACACTCTGTCACATTCTCCCTTAGAAATTATATAAATGGAGGTTAAATTCCCAAGCCAGCTCTCAAAAACTTAACTATTACTTAGTATTTATAGGTAAAAGTCTGGTGAATTTCAACAGGACAATACAACATCATCCTATTATGTCATACGCCCCAAAAAGGTACCCAAAATCCCAAAAGTAACATGAAATTCCTTTCTTGTCTTCCTCTAGCACACAACCAGGAATGAGTTCACACGTTTTAGTCCCCATCATGAGCTCCATTAGGAAATCAGACTTAAACTGTGCCAGTCCAATGGAAGGCAGGGACAAAGCCAGGAGAAAAGTGTAGGGTAAGAAAGTAGTAACATTTATTCGTATATGTAGTTAACTCTGAAGGCCAAGAGGGCCTCCACAAAGCTATTACTGCTATAGTTCAGTACAAAAAAAGTTTTGTGTCAACTGACTAGACACCTATTAGGCTGGTGCAAAAGTAACCGCTGTTTAAAAGGTTAAAAATAATTGCAAAAACCACAATTATTTTTGCACCAACCTAATAACATATTGTACTACTTTCAAAGAGATTTGGAACACAAGCCACTTATAAATTGGAGACTATCTATATCCCCATTCACTGATACTCTCTATAATCAGCTACCCCTTCCCAACTTTCTGAAAACTAAAACCCTAGTTTTTATGGAAGAGAGGAAAGTGGAAAAGTTGACTTCCTTTAACTGCATATGCACAAAAACAGCTTTGAACATGAAGTATACAAATCAATGGTAATACATTAGATGCACTGGGAAGATAATACCTAAGTCATCCATCCAAGATGCATCAGTATTCCTCCTTTTTTTCGGTAAGGA
The DNA here is from genome assembly GCF_036562045.2 of Rhinolophus sinicus. Lineage (NCBI taxonomy): Eukaryota > Metazoa > Chordata > Mammalia > Chiroptera > Rhinolophidae > Rhinolophus > Rhinolophus sinicus. Next base: position 88,521,703 of record NC_133754.1, read on the forward strand.
GTTCTAGAATAGTTTAGATCTTCAGAACTGTGGGCTTCGTTTTCTCTTTTTTTTTTTTTACCAGGTGATATGGACTGAACGCCTGTATCCTCCCCAAATTCATATGCTGAAACCTAATGCCCAATATGATGGTATTAGGAGGTGAGGCCTTTGGGAGGTGACTAAGTCATGAAGGCAGAGCCCTCTGAATGGGATTAGAGTTCTTATAAAAGAGGCAAAAGAAAGCTCCCAGCCTTCCCACCCTGTGAGGCCACTGACAAAGCAGGTCTGAGTCAGGTAGTAGGTCCTCACTGGACACAGAATCTGCCAGCTGACCAGGATCTTGGACTTCCCAGCCTCCAGAACTGTGAGAAATAAATTTCTGTTACTTATAAGTTACCCAGTCTATGCTATTTTGTTATAGTACCCAGAATAGACTAAGACACCAGAGATTTTTTTAAATGGTTTTAAATAGCTATTTTTATGGGATATACATAAACATATTTTGCTGCACTGATCTAATTGGTAAAAAATAGACATACAGACATGCAACACTAATGAGAAATAAAATTTATTAAAAGTGACTGTCTGGAGTGCAATTTTGCAATAATTACTAAGAGTGTTATAAATGTTCATAGCTTTTGACTCAGTAATTCAACTTGTAAGAATTTATTCTAATCCGAGAGTCACTCATTCATTTATTTAACAAATTATCAAGGACTTATTTTGTGCTAGGCATTACTCTTATGAATAAGGACATTTATCTCATTATTTTACAGAGCAAAACAATTGGGAAAAAGGAAATGTCTCATAATAGTAAGAGTTAACAAATCAAAACACACCTAATGGATAAATTATACTACCACCTGAAACTACATTATCAAATATCAAAAAAATTTAATAACAAGAAAATGTTCATGATATGTTAAAAAAAATTTTCAAAACAAGACACAAACCTGTATGCAACTGCATATACCTATATATAACTATATGCCAGGGACCTTGGTCAAGTTAGTCTCACTCTACGTCAGTGTCTTTATCTATAAAATTGAAGATTTTACATAATACATATAAAATAAAGGTTTTATATTTCACATCTCAATGGATTGTTAACTGAGTAATTTACAAAGTGTTTATAATATTCAACACATATAAAGCACAGTAATTATTTGCAAGTATTATTATTACAAACACATATACACACGCAAAGAAAAAAATGGAAGAAACATATCTAAATATTATCAAAGATCCTGAATACTAAAAAAAAAACAATTATAAGACTTTCAGGAAATTTAAACACTCACTGCATATTTTAAGACATCAAAAATTATTTTATAAGGTATGGCTTTTTAAAAAAATTCTTTATATCACAGTGAAGTATTTATGAATAAAATATGTTTAAGATTGGCTTTGATGGGGGGTTTATATGAGGATTTTTTTTTTAAAGTTATTGGAGGTAAATTGTCTCTGGGTAATAGATTACTAGATTTTCTTTTCTTTATATTTTTCTATTTTCCAAATTCTCTATAGTAATCCAAAATTGTTTTTTAAATGAGAAAAATGTATTCAAAAAATTTTAGGAAAATCCTTACCAATATTCCATCCACAGATGAAACTTTCTCCCAAGTTAACCAAGCTCTTTCTCTGACATGATCCGGTATCTTTAATTTCTGACATAATGCAGTAAAATCAGGTTCTTCAGTTTCTTCAAACTCAAGCCTACCAAATGAAAATATACATGTAACAGGCACATACTTACAAATAAAACTAATAAACATTTGTTACAACGGCTTGTATATAATGGCACTATTCTGAAGGATAGCATTTCTAAATACTTTAGGATCTTATTTATCTTTGAAAAAAATTACACTTAGAATTTAAACATGTTTATCTTTTTCATAGTCTTTCTAAAATAAGGATACCATGCAGTGAAAAATGTTTGCTGGCTTGATCATAGCTTTGTGAAGTAAACACAAGAGCTAAAGCTGTTTGGGAAAATAAGGATAACAAGAGAAAAGCCCATTATTACAGTATCAATTCACTATCAGTGACTTTGCTAAAATACAGTCTACACTTATCAATGTTTCATATACATAATCTCTCCACCTACTAACATTTCTTACATGATGATTAACTTGACATAAATTATTGCTAAGTTCATTTCAGCCTTTTCTCTTAAATCTTCCTTAACCAAGATATGCAGTCAATAAAGTCTTGTTGGCTAATTCCTTTTCATTCATTTAATGTTAGCATGAGGAATAGCTAACAATTTGAGTTTTTACCATGATCCCAACAAAGCAGCTTAGATGCATAATTTTACTGAATCCCCACATTAGTCCTATTAGGTAACTACTCTTATTATCCTTGTTTTACAGATAAGTACCAAATCAGAGAAGTTAAAGCACTCACCTGACATCACAACCAGTAAGTAGGAAAACTTGATATGAACCCAATAGCCTAACTTCATAACCCATTCCCTTGAGCACTATTCCAGACTGCCAACCCTCCTTCAAGACATAATTAACTTTGGTTATCTCAACAATGAAGGTAGCATGCAGTTACTACTGAGGGTTTCCCTTCCAACTACATCATTCAGGCCAGAGATAATGTAAAAGAAGGATCTCAACTGTCAAGGTAGAAATGGACTCTGTCACTGGAAGTGCAGTTGAACTGGGCCTTGAATCCATCCCTAAGTAAATTTCTTGGCTGCAGACTGCCAGACAGTGGTGCTATCCTTGCTAAGTAGTTCATCTATAGAGTTCGACTGCCCACGCTAATGAAACCTTTTGTAGGTGTGGATAATCAAAAGCAGACTGTATCTTGTATGGTTTTGACTTACAGGAGAATTTATGATAGTTTCCATCATTTAAAGGTATGCAAAAATAAGGTGTTGAAAAAAAATAAAAGAAACCAAGTCCAAGGTGATGGCCAGAACTTCAATATTTCTGGTTACCTTACAATAATCGAGACTGTTTCCAAAGGTCTGTGGATAACATGGAACACTTTAGTAGACTTGACTGCTCTTTCCAAAGGGAAACTTTCAAGTATTGGATACATCAGAGTTTAATCAGAAGCTAAATAATGTCTTCTTGCCCAGAACATCCCCAGACTTTTTTTTTTCTTTTACTGGTATGATGTTAACTGACCCATAAGACAGTCTTTTGAAATATATGAATTTTTAATAGCCTTTCACAGGCCCTTTCCAAAAGCCCATTCCAATCTTTTACAATTTGGCCTGAATTCTGTTAGTGTCTGGGGAGGTGAAAGAAACGGGACTTGGCAATGGACTAGAACAAGGGAGGGAGTGGTGAGGGACAGAAAGGAGTCCCAACTGCTTGCAATGGATATGTAGTCTGAAAGTAGGACCAGTGCCGGCAATAATGACAATTATACTCTTTCAATCTTAGCTTCTTAACCACAGAGTACCACAATCAAGAAAAATAAGATGTTGCAATACAATAAATATCTTCCTGTTGTGTTCTACTGCAATATCATGGACATTCTTAAATTAAAATCCATTTAGGAAAAAAAGTTTCATGTATGCACAAGAACACAAATTTTGTAACCAAACAAAAAAAGGGCAGGGGGGAAACACCAGGACCCTTGCTGGCTCAAAGCCAACAGGCAAAATGGAAGAAATGAGACATGCTGAAGCTGACTAACATTCAGTTTTAAGCAACAAGAAAAAAAGTTTAGACCCTTTTAAGCACTTAGGCTACATGTCTCACAAGACTTTTGCCCCTACACCATTTCCTCTAAAGTTATGTTCCACCAGTCACTACGATGGCTCTGTATCCCCAAGACCTCAAGGCATTATCATAAGAGAACCCTACAAAGCACCTCAGCCGAGTACCCTGGCGGCAAACTGACACTCAGGACCCTGAACTTCACGTCCAATGGCGTCTCTGCAGCAACGTCCGAGGCTTTTCTGGTTGGCCTTTCCCAGAACTGGGCTTGAGCTGGAGTTGCACGCCCAGAGGAAAACACTTCCAACTGTTGCATCCCAGGAGATCAAAACAGACAGTCTAAGACCACCGGAATACTACAAATCTCAACAGGAGGAAAACTCTCCACCAGACACTATTTTTTTTTTTCCGTTTGATGAGGCCTCTAAATTACCCGCCGCCTGCGAGCCTCCCGTCCCGCGGAGGAAAGGCGGCACCTGTCACTTCGCTCAGGGACCCGAGCCCCACCCGCCCGACACCTGTCAAGCTGGAGCCGAGACCCCTCCCGGCTGCCCTCCCGTTACTCCCGATCCCAGGCCCCTGTCACCCGCCTCCAGGCGCTCCGCGGCGGTGGGGGACAAGGAGGGACCCTCATTCCGCCGGGACCCTGCCCCCGGCGAAGACGCGCCCCCGCCAGACGCCGCGGCGCCCGCCGAGACGCATCCTCGGGGCGCCTTTCCCGCGTCGGCCGCCGCAGCGGCTCTCCTCGCTCACCTGGCCAGAGGCAGGTCCTCGGAGCCACTGTCCTGGTCGGGGTCCTCCTCAGGAGGGGGCGGCGGCGGCGCCGGGGGTGCGGCAGCGGACGCGGCGGCTGCTCTCCGGTGGGTTTTGGGTGGCATGACGCCCTGCCCGAGCAGGAGCCAGCGAGCGGTGAGGAGGACCCGGGACGGAGGACGCGCGCACGTCGGGTCACGCCCCGTCCTCTCCAGACTCCCGTTACAAAAATAATTTGAACGTCCCCTGAGAAAAACCGGACAAGCCCTCCCCCGCCCGGCAACCTAGCGCCGCGTCCAACCGCGGGAAAACGTCACTTCCGCCCGCGGCGTCACGTCCGCGAAGCTCGCGGGCCCGCCGGCGTCGGGAGGGAACCGGGGCGCCTGGTGGTGCGCTGGGTGGGGACGGGAGGTCGGGCGGGCTGGGCTGGGCTGGGCTGGGCGGGGAGTCCGGGCTTGCGTCCAGGAGCCTTCCCCGAAGTCGCCGCCTGAACCTGTCTCCCGCTTCCAGGCATGGGTGCGGGTAACGGGGCATTGCACAGTCTGCTGGGTGAGATTGGGCCGCATCTCCATCTGTGGGCGGATCGGGGTGCCGCTCAGGCCCTCCCGGGAATATCAGGCGACTGCACCCTCTGCGAGCACCCCCCTCTCTTCCGTGGGCGGCACCCTCAGTCTCCACCGCACTCCTCCCGCCCAATCCGTTAAGCAAAGTTGGCCAAAACAAAAACATTTATGGAACACCTAGTAGGAGCGAACTCTGCCAACCACTAGGAGATATGAATTGTAGGACAATTACGGGCCTTTTAGGGATAACGTGTTAGGGAAGGGAGAGGGACTGTGGGCAGAAAATAGATTATAGTGTGATAAATGTGTTAATAGTGGTGTAAAAACAGGAGGCACCATCAAAATGTCTAAAGGACATCTTCCAAGGAGCAGTGGGAGTTGAATAGAATTTTGCCAGGGAGACCTAACATTTAAGGAGGGCTTAGTATTGATAATGGGGAAAATATTAAATAGAATGAGCATTGTTAAGAGAGTCACTTAAAATAGGAGGCTATTAGGGAAGTGGGACCTTGCACATCTTGTGCTTCAGTTCTCAGAGCTGCTATTAAGTTGCTAAACCTGTTGCTAACCTCAGCTGAAGGCCCAGCCATAAACATCCTGGAACAGTAACTGCTACATAGACATATATGTAGACTTAGCTTCCTTCGTTCTCGGTTTCTTGCCTCCATCGTTTGTATATTGGAATTAACCAATCCCTGTAACCTACCCGACAATCCTCTATTTGTATGAAAGAATTACAGTTTGTCGTTTTGCTTTTATAAACCCTATTTCTTTGTTCTCTCCAGAGCCCGGTTTGGGTTGCTACCTGAATCTGGATCTCTCAGATTCGAATTCTTTTTTAAGACCCGCGAATAAACATTTAATTTGTTTTACAATCTGAAATCTTTATTGGTTAACATTAGGTACCACGGCCTAATTATCTTAGGTAATACTCAAAAACAATCCTTTAAAACGAGTAGTGCATAGTATTACTCCACTTACCCAATGGGAAACAGGCTCAGAAAAGTTAATTTGCCCAATATTTCAGAACTGATGGTGACGGAGGATTTGAATCCAGATTGATTTGACTCTACACATCCATTACATTGTGTTGATAAAACACCAAAAAGAGAGAAGCAGCATGTGCAAAGGCACAAAGACAACAAAGAAGAGCTTGCTGGAACTACCACCATCAAACAATGGCTTAGAAATTGTGTCTTTTCTGTCACTTGGTGTATACTTATTGTAATAGATTGTCTAGATTGAGTACATGTTTTTCTCTCTTTGGCAGATGGTGAGGATTGCCTCGCCAGAACTTCCCAGCTGAGGTGCTGTGAATAAAATACAGTGTGCTCTGATGTGAATCCTCTCATCCTTGGAACAGCTGAGCAGGGCTAAGGCAGCAGAAGCCTTCAGGCAAGTCACAGCTACAAGCCTCTTGGGTTTATTACAGAAGTGAGTAGATTACAATGAATTCCCGTTTTCTGTGTATACCATGATGTATGCCAGAATTTAAAAAGGGTTGTCAGTCCTTGGCCTACTCAACAGCCCAAGTATATTTGTAAGCCAGTGATATCTGCCTAAGATCAGAAACCCTCACTTGGGGACCAAAAGTTTGTCAAGAGGTAGGTCCATGCCCAGCCCCAGCTATATACAGCAACTACCATCAAAGTGGTAATCCTGTTCACTTTGCCCAGGATTAGTGTAGGCAGGAGCTCAGGATGCAGTTGGTCTTTCCAAGGTCAAAGATAGTCTGCTGGGAACCTGCTAAAATGAGATACAGGATGACACAGTTCTTCTACTCCTTAACTATTATGAGGATGTGACCCTTGCAATTGCTGCTGCCATTGTGACGTAAGACAAGCTGACTTGAGAATAAAGCAAAAATGTTAAGGATGGTACAGTAGGAATGTCAAAAAAAAAAAAAAAAGTATGTCCTCAGTAGCATAATTAAGCCTCTGATTTAACCAGAAAGCATCGTAAGTTACACTATTTCTCTAATGAGCCCCTTCAGGATGGAGACCAAATCATTGTAGCCCTAGTGCCTAGCACGGTATTGGACACACAGTAAATGCTTGTTTGCTAAAAGTGGGGAGGGCAGAAGAGCACAGGAAAGTTCTGGGAACTGGAGTAAATGCTCTTCATAGGCAGATAAGACTTGCTTTATTAATCCCAGTTTATCAACGTCTGGTTTTACCACAATTATGATAAATCAAAAAGGGATTTCTCAATTTACAAAAGGGTGTGTATCTTTACCATGAATTAATTTCACTGTTCCCTACTACATTTAAAATCCTTATACACAGCTCAGGAGCAACTGAGTCAAGCAAAATCCTTGCATCTCCACACAGCTTTCTGTTGCACTTCCAAAGAAGTAATACAAATTCTTCAATTCTTAAAAGAAGCTTCCCCTGACTTCCTCCACTTGCATAGTAGTTTTAAGATTGCCACTAAGACCAAATAAAGATCTGTCTTAGATGGTCTACCTGGAATAGAACTTTTCCATCTTGAGGCCCCTTCAGTGATGTCAATATTTTTTTAAGTCTCCCCTCATCTACAAATTCTTCCTTCGACTTTTTTTTCACTCATAAGGTACTACACTGTTTCCATTTCTTTACCATCTAGCTTCTTGAAAGGGTAGTCCCCATTTGTTCTCTACTTCCCCAAACCTCACTCTTCTAGTGCCTGACTGTCTTCTACCACCACTACCAGCACTCTACTGAAATCACTCTTTCAGAGGTCACCAATGTCCTAAATGTCAAGTCATGGCTTCTTTTTGGTCTTCAACTTACTTAACCTTTCTGGCAGTTAACACAGTTATCCACTTCCTCTTTCTGAAAATTTCCCTAGTCTTCCAAAAATCCATGGTCTGCTTGTTCTCCTCCTCCCTTCTGTTACTTCCGACACTCCTCCACTACTGTGTTTCCCCGAAAGTAAGACCTAGCCGGACAATCAGCTCTAATGCATCTTTTGGAGCAAAAATTAATATAAGACGTGGTGTTGTGTTATGTTATGTTACGTTATTATAGACCCAGTCTTACATTAATTTTTGCTCCAAAAGACTATTAGAACTGATTGTCCGGGTAGGTCTTACTTTCGGGGAAACAAGGTAGTTCTCCTCCCAGTCTCTTCAGTGCAGGTTCCCTAGAGCAGCACTACTAGTGGTCCTTGGACCAGTGCCAGTCTGCAAACTGCTTGCATTTGGTCCAGAAGGAGATATGTACAGAAATTAAGAGTAAATGCTTAGCAGTATTTATTGCAATTTGACATTTCATCACTATCCAAGCACAGGATCATTGAACACCTCTCATTAGACAGAGTGTACAACAGTTCAGGTGTTCTGTGACTTGCGTGGTAAGTTGCTGGTAGCATGTCTGTGTCCTTGTCATGTGCTACGGTAAGGACCACTATAAGAAAAGAAAGTTTAAGGTTAGTCAACTGTAACCCAAAAGTGAGTGAAAATGTATCTATTTATTTACTCTTACAATTTTTTATAGTCATTTTAATTTTTAATCAAGCCTGTTTTTTTGAAATTCATAACTAAATAGGGAAGTAAAATTTGTGTCATTTGTTTTTATTTAACCCTAAATTATAAATGGCAAAGTAAACCTCACTGTCCTGTTTCGCCAAGAAAAAACATGTCAGTAGCAGGTTAGTAATAACAGTAGTAAACCAAATAATGACTGGAGAAGTGATTCCCAAAGAATTGAAGACTTAAGTGTTTGTACTAATTTTACTCAGAAGTATAATCCTCCAGCTGCTGAATTCATAGCCATAACTCATGGCAAAATGCTAAAACCATGAACTGCTAAATGAAGCAATAAAGCCATCAAACTTCAGTGGTATTCACATATAAAATACAAAGACACTAAACCTTTTGAATTTTTATTCAGTGAAAATAAACTGCACACATAAGAAATTCATGGATGTAGAATCCATTTCTCATTGAAAAATAATTTAATGTAACTATAACTTAATAAGAAATTTCCAAAACTGGCTACTGATAAAGAATTGAAAATGAATTTTAAAAATTAAACGTTGTTTGCTTCACTTTGGATAAAAATTAAAAATATATATCTGAGCTTGCTGAAATTGTTTTAAAATCTCTTCTTTCATTCCCTTAAACATACCTGTGAGAGACTGATTATTATGAATGTTGTTAAATAAAACAAAGAAACAGTTTAGATATAGTACATTATCTCCTGCTAGCAGCGGTGTCACCAATCCAACCTAGATTAGATAATTTAACAAGCATAAAGCACATTCATTTGTCATGTTAAGAACTTTAAATAATGACAAACTTAAAATGCTAAATATTGTTATAACATTTAATATGGGAAATTGATATTTCATTACCAACTTTTTATTCAGTTGTTATGACTGTGGAATGATCAAAAATCAAGGGTGTATTAACAATCCTCTGTATTTACCTATATGTATACTTTCAGTAAACAAAGTGCAGTTTTGTAGTGTTCTTTTAACCCTATGTTATTTTTTGTTCTAATTACATTTTCTGAAATGTAATTTTATGTCTGTCCAAAATACTAACAAATATGAGCTTATATGTGGTGTGCCTTTTTTTTCATTTCATTTTTCTAGTACTTTTTAAATTGTTATTTTCCAAAAGTATCAATTCATGAAAAATCAGAAATTGAAAAGAAAGAAAAGTTTCTTTATAGGTAGTGTGAGATAGCACTGGCCTAGAAGTTCTTCTCTCCTCTCTTCTTGCTCTGTTTCATTCCCATGATTTACATCACCTCCACTGTGTGTGCTCTTAGATTCTTTCAGGTTTCAAGAGACAGAGACCTGATCAGTTTACCTGAATTATTCAATTATTTAGGATTAATGATTAGTTTACAGGGAAACAAAGTGCAGAAGACAAAAAAAAGTGAAGAAGACAACAAAGAGTCCTTTTTGTTACACTCGGGGTCCCTTCCTTCTTGCCACTGTGAATGTTGTTATTCTTCATCTCTTTATGCTGTTCTCCTGCCACCATGGCCCTCTCTCCATGTTACCAATTCATACTTTTCAGGAGAGAGAATATGATTGAATCCCCCACTAAATTGTAATTTACATTAACAGAACCAGATAACATAATTTGCAGGGCCCAGTACAAAATGAAAATACAGAGCCCCTTTTTCAAAAATGACTGAGATTTTCAAGATGGTAATAGCAGAACACTGAAACAAGCACAAGCCCTTGGAACTGCATGGCTCACATGTCCATAAAGCCAGCCCTGTCCATGACAGTAGATCTGTATCTGTTCTGCTAACTAGTGTGTCCCGATGCCTAGCATGTGCCCATAGCACTGAGCCATCAGTTCGGCTGCATACCATGGCGTAACGAGTTTGGTATTACATTATTATATTAGTTTCCCCTCCTTCCTGCCCGCTCCCCTTTGTCTTGACTCTTGTTTCTCTCAGCTTGTACTCGGGCTCTATTTTCTAGAGAACCCAAGTTAAATGACTTGGTACTAGGAGTGTCCTACAAACACTCAGGATGGGATATTGGAGTTGGGTTACTCACTGATCCAGGGTGATAAAGACCTCTGGCATGATAAGTAGGAAGTAAGTGAGGCCACACAGTGGTATCCTGATTACTAAGGCTTCCTACCTGTGTTCAATCGGGATTCAGTGCAGGTAGAAGGTGGGGCAGTGGAAAGTGTGGTGGCTATGGTGCCTGAACAGTATGGGGACAATAATTTAAAGAATTGTGGATGGGATGGATTCTTTCGATGGAATTGTATGCCTTGCAAAAGAAAATGATACCTCAGGACAGCCAACTGTCACCTAAGGCACACTGAGAAAGCCAGAGGACCTCTATTGGCAGTTTTTGTTAAAAGACTGATTTTATTATTGACCTAATTTCAATCTGCTAATTTCAAAAAAACATAAGTCTGTTTGATTTCAATCACTGTGTGAGGAATATAAAGGATAAATGTCTATTACATTGTTTTGTACACCTGAAACTAATAAATCCATACATATATACATACATATATACATACATACATGCATACATACATAAAATGTATTCAAATTTGTTTTATGGCCCAGACTGTGGTCTATCTTGATGAATGTTCCATGTGCCTTTGAAAAGTTGTATATTCTGCAGCTATTTTGCATAGTGTTTAATCAGTTGGGTTAATTTTTATATACAGTGTGAGTTAGGTTTTGCGGCTCATATTTTTTCATGTAAATATGCAGTGGTTTCAATACTGTTTGCAAGAAAGACATTCATTCTCCCATTATATTGCCTTGTCAAATCAATTGATTTTATTAGTGTGGGCTATTACTGAACTTTATTTTGTTCTATTATTGATCTATTATCTATCCTTACATGAATACAGCACTGTAATTCCTGAAATTAAGTAGTTAGCCATTCAACTTTGTTCTACTTTAAAAAAATTTTTTTTTTTGTATTCTTAGTCTTTTGGATTTTTATATAAAATTAGAATCAGCTTGGTAAATTCTATGAAAAAGCCTGCTGGAATTTTTATTGGAATCTTTAATCCATAAATATATTTCTCAATTTATAGTCTTTCTAAATTTTCTTTCAGTGATGTTTTTTGTTTGTTTGTTTGTTTGTTTGTTTGTTTTGTTACATGAAATCATGGTTTTTGTTTTGTTTTTTTTAATTATATTAGTTTCAGGTGCACAAGACAAAGCAAAACTTAGACGTTTATCATTTATATCCCTCACACTGTGTGAACCCCCCTCCCCCTATCCACTATCCCTCTGACCTCGCACAGAGCCAATACATTTCCACTGTCTCTATTCCTAATGCTGTACTCCGCATTCCTGTAACAATCTACACACAAATATATAAATATACATACATATATATATATATTTATATAAAATTATAGTTGGCATTCAGTATTGTTCAACTTCAGGTGTACTGTGCAGAGTTCAGGCATCTACATCATCCCTGAGGTGGTCTCCCAAATGGGACACATGTCCATCGGATACCCTACAACATCTTTACATTATTGATTACGTTCCCCAAATTAATTTTCAAAACCCCGTGGCCATCTTGTGGTTACTATTTTCTAAACCTCTCACCTTCCCCTTATCCCCACCCCCCCGCCCCTCTAGCAACCCTCAGTTTTTCCTCTATGTCTCCAAAACTGTTTCTGATTAGTTCATTCACTTATTCTTTTCTTTAGATTCCGCATATAAGTGAGATCATATGGTATTTGTCTTTCTCTGTCTGACTTATTTCACTTAACATAATGTTCTCTAGGTCCATCCAAGTTGTCAGTGATGTTTTGTAGTCTTCAGTGTAGAAATCTTGCATATCACTTGTCAAATATACCCCTAAGTAATTGAATTTTTTTATATAAATGGTATTTAGTTTATTTTCTACTTGGTTGTTGGTAGTGCAGTTGACCATTGAACAAATCAGGATTTAAGAGTACTGACTACCTGTGCAGTCAAAAATCCATGTATAACTTTTAACTCCCCCAAAACTTAGCTACTAATAGCCTTCTTTTGACCAGAAGCCTTACCAATAACATAAATAGTTGATGACACATATTTTGTACATTATATGTATTATACACGGTCTTCTTACAATAAAGTAAGGTAAAGAAAAGGAAACATTATTAAAATCATAAGGAGGAGAAAATACTTGTTTTAGAAAGCCATATGTGAGTGGACTTGTGCAGTTCAAACCCATGTTGTTCAAGGATCAATTATACAAGTATATAGAAATACAGTTGGCTTTGTATATTGACCTTGTGTACTGCAACCTTGCTAAATTTACTTATAATATCTAGTAACTTTTTGTTGTTGATGTCTTAGAATTTTCTGTATACCATAATATTATGTGGGAATAAAGACAGCTTTATTTATCCCTTTCTAACCTTTATGTCTTTTATTTCTTTTCATTGCTCTATTGCACTAGTTAGGGCCTCAGGTATAATGTTTAACAGAAGTGGTAAGAGTGGACATACTTGCTTTGTTCCTGAATCTAAAATACATTTTTTCTTTAGTCTATTGGTAGCTGAATAACACTGATTGATTTTTTTGAGAATTATTTTGATGGAGATACAATTATCATAACATGATATTCAGTCTTTTAAAGAGTACAAGTTAGTGGTTATTGGTATTTTCACAGAGTTGTGCAACCATCGCCACTATGTAATTCCAGAACATTTTTTATCTTTCCAAAAGGAAACCCATTACCCACTAGTAGTTTCCATTCCTCCTCCTCTCACCCTCTGGCAACCACTAATCTACTTTCTGTATCTATGGATTTGCCATTCTAAATATTTCATATAAATTGAATCATAAAACATGTTTTAGATTCATAAATATTGTGGCGTGAATCAGTACTCATCTCTTTATACAGCTGAATAATATTCCACTGTATGGAAATACCACATTTTGTTATCCATTCATCAGTTGAGGGACATTTAGTTGTTTCCACTTTGTTTCCAGCATTAGAAATAATGCTGCCATGAACATTCATGGACAAGGTTTTGTGTGGATCTACTTGTATGTTTGCAGTTATTTGGCGTATATACCTAGGAGTGGAATTGTTAAAACTTTTCAAGGAATTGCCAAATAGTTTTCAAGGTGGCTGCACCATTTTATATTTCTACCAGTGATATATGAGGGTTCCAATTTCTCCACATCCTCATCAACCCTTACCATTGACTATCCTTTTTATTTCAGCCATCCTACTGGTTGTGAAGTGGTATCTTGGTGTGGTTTTGAGTAATATTTCCCTAAAAAATAATGATGTTGAGAATCTTGTCATGAAGATTCATATCTTCTTTGAGAAATGTCTATGCAGATTTTTTGCTCATATTAAAACTGGGTTATTTGTCTTTTATTATTGAATTGTAAGTGTTCTTTATAAGTTCTAGATACAAGTCCCTTACCAGATATATGAGATGTGACAATTAAGTTCGCAAACTTGTTGCAATGATGTTGCTAACCTTTTTTGATTCCAGAGGGATTATTTGTTATGAATTTATACCAACTGGACAAACAGTTAACCAAGTTTACCATTTGGAAGTGCTGAAAATGCTGTGTGAAAAAGTTAGACGACCTGAACTTTTCGCCAACAATTCATGGCTCTTGCATCATGACAATACACGGCACTGTTTGTGAGGGAGTTTTTAACCAGTAAACAAGTAACTGTATTGGAACACCCCCCTACTCACCTGATCTGGCCCCCAATGACTTCTTTCTTTACCCAACGATAAAGGAAATGTTGAAAGGAAGACATTTTTGTGACATTCAGGACATCAAGTGTAATACGATGACAGTTCTGATACCCATTCCAGACAAAGAGTTCCAAAATTGCTTTGAAAGGTGGACTAGGTGCTGGCATCAGTGCATAGTTTCCCAAGAGGAGTACTTCAAAGGTGACTATAGTGATATTCAACAATGAAATATGTAGCTCTTTTTCTAGGAGGAGTTCGCAAACTTAATTGTCATACCTCATATGATTTGCAAATATTTTTTCCAATTCTGTGAATTGTCTTTCCACTTTATTGATTGTATCCCTTAAAGCACAAAAATTTACTTTTAATCAAGCCCAATTTATCTATTTTTCGTTTCCTAGAACAGGCAAACCTAACCTATGGTGAAAGAAATTGAACCACTTGTTGCCTCAGGGGATCGAGGGCAGGCATTGACTTGGAAAGGGCATGAGATAACTTTCTGCAGTGATGGACATGTTCTCTGTCTTGAGGTGTGAACTACACAAGTGTATGCATTTGTCAAAACACTTTGAACTGTACACATAAGATCTGTGCTTATCATATCTTGGCTATTGTGAACAGTAGTGCAATAAACATAGGGATGCGTATGTTTTTTCAAATTAGTGCTTTGGATTTCTTTGTATAAATACCCAGGAGTGTAATTGCTGGATCATAAGGTAGTTCTATTTTTAACTTTTTGAGGAACCTCCATACTGTTTTCCATAGTGGCTGCACCAATTTGCAAATATGGAAACAACCAAAATGCCCGTCAATGGACGATTGTATAAAGAAATTGTGGTACATGTATGCAATGGAGGTTTTACTCTGCCATAAAAATAAAAAAAAATGAAATCTTGCCATTTGCAAAAAGGTGGACGGACTTAGAAAACATGCTAAGTGAAATAAGTCAGACTGAGAAAGATAAATACCATATGATCTCACTTATATGTGGAATCTAAAGAACAGAATAAATGAGCAAACAAAACAGAAATAGACACAGAGAAACAGAGGAAAAACTGATGGTTGCTAGATGGGACGGGGTAGGGGGATGGGGGAGAAGGTAAAGGAATTAGAAAGTACAAATTGGTAGTCACAAAATAGTCACAGAGATGTGAAATAGTGTAGGGAATATAATCAATAATGTAAAAATGATGCAGGGTGCCAGGTGGGTACTGGACTTACTGGGGGGATCACTTCATAGGTTGCGTAGATGCCTGACCACTACACTGCACACCTGAAGCTGATGTAGGATAATATTGAATGTCAGCTGTAATTAAATATATATGTATATATAGTCACAGGATGTAAAGTACAGCATAGGGAATATAGTCAATGTTATAGTAACAGCTATTTATGATGTCAGAGGGGTAGTAGACTTGGAGAGGTGTTGTCACTTAGTGAGGTGTGTAAATGTCTAATCATTATGTTGTTTTGTGCACCTGAAACTAATATAAAAAAATAAAATAAAAAATGAAAAAAGATCTGTGCTTGTCACTATATGTAAATTATACTTTAATTTAAAAAATAAGAAAAACAAAGGACAAGGGAAATACTTGTTTGGTAAAGGATAGTAGCATATGTCTCAAGCCAAATTACCCCCAAGATGCTTGCCAAGATAAAAACACAGAACGTCTTCCATATGGAGTCTGTAAGAACATAAGTTTCCAGAGGAAAAGGCACCTTCAGATTGGTTCTGCTCTCTCAAGTTGATCTTTGTGCGTGGCGCTTGGGTGGACTGAGTCCACCCAAAGAATGTCATCCCACCAATGAATGCTGTGGCCTCTATCTCCCATACTTAATAAGTAGTCATAATATAACATATACACAAAAGGCTGCTAAAATAACTTTATCATCCTTATCAGGCAGTTACTTCAAACAGGATTTGATTTTCGCCAATTATCAGAGACAATATTTAATTCAAAATAGTATTTGTTGTGGTGCTCTGCCAAGCAATATACAGAGATTAAATTATCAAAAGACCTATGAGCTCAAAATTGTCAAGGACATCAAAAACAAGAAAAGTCTGAAAAACCATCACAATCTAAGAAGGCCTAAGTAGAAATAATGACTAGATATAATTTTGTATCCTGAATGGGATCTTGGAATAGAAAAAAAAGGACATTAGTTAAATAAAAACTAAGGAAATCTGAATAAAATATGGACTTTATTAATAATTTATCAATATTGGTTCATTAATTGTAACGAAGGTACTATACTAATGTTAGATGTTAATAGGGGAAATTTGTGCAGGGGATTGGAGGGGATACAGGAACTGTGTACTATTTTCTCAATTTTTCTGTAAATATAAAACTGCTCTAAATATAAACTTTTTTT
The DNA here is from genome assembly GCF_036562045.2 of Rhinolophus sinicus. NCBI lineage: Eukaryota > Metazoa > Chordata > Mammalia > Chiroptera > Rhinolophidae > Rhinolophus > Rhinolophus sinicus. The sequence goes on from NC_133754.1 coordinate 88,538,214, forward strand.
TAAAAAAGACCTATGGGTGCAAGCTGTTTATATCATAGTAGGATCTGGGAAACAAGCACTGTAGGACACTTATCACACATAAAAGACTAAGAGAGGAGAGGTTTAAAACATAGGATGGGAAGAAAAGGGCCAGCACCCCAGGAACAAGATCGGTGGTTTTAAATGTCTCATCTACTTACTGTCTGTATGAAGTTCTTTCCTCTAAATAGTTGCTTCAAATGTAATCGGTGTCAATCAACCTCTCCTCTTGCAGCTGCTACGGTTTCTGTTTTCACCCCCTGCCAATCTGGATGTGGGACATCTGCAAATTCCCCCAAAGAAATTACTGGCATAAAAATACTAATGATAAATGGAGTTGTTTTGGGTGATTTTTGTAGGGAAAATGGAGAAGTCATTTATATTGAACGGCCAACAACTTTTACGTCCCCTTTAAATTAGAGGTTTCTAAGGATATTATTGGGAAAATTGGAAAATTTGAGTATGTACTAAATATTAGATATTATATTGTATCAAGTTTAAGTTTCTGAGGGGCATAATTATATTGTGGTCATATAGCAGAATGGTCTTGTTCTTAGGAGACCCATGCTGAAGTATTTAGTGGTCAAGTTTCATGGTATCTACAAATAACTTTCAAGTGATTCAGAAAATAATATATGTATACACATTTCTGTCTGTATCTCCTTTTTCATCTACTAATCTGTATACAAAATGTGAATACACACCTATTTATAAAAATATACTCTCTGTCTCTCTATATACATGTATATGGATATATAAGGGGTATACCAGTGTCCATTGTACTGTTCTTGCAACTTTTCGAAAGGTTTGGTATTTTTCAAAATAAAACATTTGTGGGAATTCCCCTGAATGTGTTTGTTCTTCAAAATACACACTTTTCCCCACTACCAGGGATCTCCCTTTAATATTATTTCCCCAATACTGTGCCACCTTTGATGGCTCTGGAGTTTTCCACGAGCTTACTTTCTGTCTCCCACTTTAAATATGGTTTCTCTCCATTTGTACAAAGCATTTACCTCTGCTTGGCTTCTATCCCCAAACTCACAATTATAAACACATCAAAAATGTCAGTGAAATCTCAGGGACCGTAGCTGAGAAGGCCCACCCTCCATAGAACACAGTCTAGTGACCATCTCGTGTAACTGTGCATGTGTTTTGAGATTACGTCCCTACCCCAGGTAGCATAACGATTATATGCTATTTAATAATATTCCTACCCCTCAGTGCTTCACAAGAATTCTGGGGAATGGGAATTTCTTCATCTCATTTCACAACCAGAGGACTGCAACACAGCACTAAGTAGGAAGACTGCTGCTATTTCTAACATTACTTCATGTCATCTCAAGCTGGATTTGAAGCCTACTTCCTAATTCCCAGTTTCCAAAGAGCACTTACAAAGAATTTCGCACAAAAGTGCTTAAACTTCCAGAGATGTCACTAAGGAAGACCCACTAGTTGAACTAACAGCCAGGGTCTTTCACAGTAAGGACTATAATTAAGAAGGATTCTAGTAGTTGAAAGATTAACTATTGGTTCTGAAAGCCCCGATTACTGTTCATTTCTTATATTGAGGGCATGAGAAATGATTGTCCTGTTCTGGAACTGTAAGTACAGGGCAATGTACCTTAAACGAATGATAAGTAGATCTCCAAGGTAACTGAGCGAGAGACTGATGGCTAAGCGTAAGTAAACAGAACTTGATGTTGTAATTACTAGACTTCAAATCAGGTCATCTGGGTTTGCATATCATGCCCATATAAGACCTTTCCTCCTTTTTCTCCTCTTCTAGACCACTCTTTTCCAGGAAGCCTGAAGTCCTTGTGTTGAACTGTCTGTATACAAAGACTCCGCATGGCACCCTTCACCCCCGTGTGTCTTCTACACCTCTGTTCTCTCCCCATTGTCTTCTCCACCTCAAATGTTACCCCACATGGTGCAGGGTTTTTTTTTATTGGCTTGTTTTTAAACATTTACAGAGCTTTTTCGTGTTTATTGACTCAATTCTTTCAATAATTCAATAGGATGTATTTTATTAAACCCTTCCACAGTTGAAAAAACTGAGGTTCAAAAAAGTTGAGAGATTATCCAATGTCATACATCTACTAAATGGCAAAGCCAGAAATTCAACCTTGATTATGATTTTAAACCTAGCATTTTTTCCACACCTCTGATAAAATTCCAATTTCAGTGGTCTATAACTTAAAGCATCCTTTATGAATATGCTAGAAATATGAGAAATACCATGAATTCAGCATAAATATAATGAAAACAAAAGAGATATTAGATATTCATCTGTTTTCTTTCCTTCGTTTCCCTCTTAACTTTCTCTTCTCTTCCCATCAGAAAGTGGATCTTTTCACAAACCCTCTCCTACCTCCTTTCTTCTTCCCCCTAAAACACACTCTATTCTCTTACCACTTCATTAGGGACCAACATTCCACTCAGACCTGCCTCTCAACAGCAAAACCAGGTTAGGGAATGCTATTAATAAAAGAAATGCTTTGTTCCCATAATAATCCGTGAATGAGGGACATTAACATTTTAAAAGAGAGGTTTGTATTATTGTTTTACTCTCAGCTCACAAACAGCTGTGTCAGAAACAGCAACTTTATTTTCCTCTTATTTTTTTATTTAGAGCCCATATCCTCTAAGTAGTAAAAATTCAAATTTTGTCAACACATACCTGAAAATATATCTAATTTCCAGGGTGCTTGTGGAGTGTCAAGGCATTAGGAGATGGGGCATCTGGTCCCTGACTGTATCACCTTGGCTTCCGTTTAGCCATTCGTCATCCTATTTCAGGTTTGCTTACTGGACATGCAGCTGATTGCTGCATTGTGCCCTATGATACCATTAAAAAGCCCCATGTAGCTTTGACAACTATCATTTCAATTTCCATACAGACTCTAGGGTACACAAAAATTCATTCCACTGCCAGATTGAGTCATAGAAACTGTGGGGTGCTACCTAAGATTTCATCGGCTCCTGCAGCACTCTCAGGCCATAGAACCATCCTTCTGCTTCCAGGCCACATCGTGACACCTGGGACTCTGTAAGCTGTCCCAGACTCATGCCTGCCACACAGCCCTTTAGTCTCTGAGAGCTTGGGTCTCCTTGGGCCTCTATCTAAGAACACATCTAAATAGACAGTCTCTCCTCTCGGTTCCCACAAACTTTCCTGGTGTATCTGTCATTTCACTCCTCACTGGGACAATATCAATCCCTTCTTCAGTGACCCCCCAAGATAAGTACTCCTTTCGTTCCATTTGCTATCTGAACTATCCCTTTTTTCCTCTCAACCCAGAGAACCTTTATTTCAAAGTCAAGAAGCTTTTCTCTGATTCATATGTTGCATTTTTCTGCTTGATTTCTTATCCTCTGAGTCCTCCTCACAGGGTTTATGATGATTCCGTGAGATAACATGAAAAGTGTTAGTCACGTTTTTTATGAGGTAAAGTTGGCAATCATAGAATGTTTAAACAACAAGGACTTTTTAATCCAGAACAGTTTGTGAAAATAATTTTCCATTAAAAGGATATTTTCTGACTGCTATCTTTCTGGTTAGGAATGGTAAGTTTTATTTTCATAGTTAACATGGCTTTTATTTCAAGTAGCTAGAGTGCACATTTGCCTTCTTTTCTACAGGCTTCATTTTCCTTTGTCATAGGGTCTAAAATACAATTATAAAATGTGTAATTTTGTAATAATTTCTTCTAAGTGTTAGTCCATTATCTTTTCCTTTTCAATGTAATTTATCTTTCTGAAAATAATTGGAAAAAATTGTTAAATACTTTTTATGCACAGATATGGGGAAAATATAAAGAAGACCCATAAGCTCTCTTCTCAAGTAGCTTATGATCTTTTCAGAAAACAATATCTAGACATAAATGACATGTTAAATGGCAAGATAAGGGTGTGAGTGAAAAAATGTACTGTCAGAATATTATTGCAAGTGGTCTGAAATTTTCATGCGTATCTCCAGGAAACTAGAGTTTTAAGAAATTTATGAATTTTAAAGAAGGGTTATGTTATTTTTATGGACTTTTTAAAAAATAGAATAATGCCAATTAACAAACATCACAAAATAAAGAAATAAGGTGAAAAACTTTTTATAGAATTCAAGAAGCTAGAGTTCTAAACCTACCTTTGTCACTTATACACTGGGTAAAAGCTGTGTGTGTCATTCCTTACCTTTGAGTATTTTGGGTTGGACGAGGGGAGAGAGAGACTAAGGAGAAGGAACTGGAGGAGAAGCCAGACACCCACCCACTCATTCCTGCAGTTGTCTAATATCTGCATGTCAAATAGGAAAGAACTCCTAACTGTCACAATGTGATAGCACTATTGAAAGTGCATGAAGTTATAGAACTACATCTGTCTGTGCTCTTTTCCATATTTATTTTTGTTAATTTATTCATTTAGTAAATATTTATCAATCCCCTACCATGTGGGTGCTGAGGACCCAAAGATCCTTTTTAGACATAGATTCTGCCTTCCTGAAGCTTACAAGCTGATTGGGAGGCAGACACTAAAAATTACTAGGATTTATCATTACAAACTAGGGAGGAATGGTGTGTAGAGCTATAAAGGGTGTAATGGGGAGTGTATCTGCTCTGGGGACTCAAGGACAGATTCTCCGAGGTCAGGAAGTGACATGTGAACTGAGATCTGAAAGATGACTGGGAATTAGTAAGTTGAAGAGTCAAAGAGAACACCAGGTGGAGGAAAACCTCAAAGCAGGAGGGAGCATCACATTTGAGGAAGTAAAAGAAAATTGGAGCACAGCACAGGAGGCTTGGCTAGAACTGGCGAGGGTGACAAGGGCCAGAGCCTTGCAGGCCACTCTATGGGAGACAGAAATGAGTTTTTAATAAAGGAAGGACACAATCACATTTCCTGACTGCTGTGTGGAAACTGAAGAGGAAAAGAAAGGACACAAGGAGACCTTGAGGAGGCCATTGCATTAGTGTCTCATGTAATAAAAACATCCTCATGTTCTCTTGTCTAAACCTCTAAGCCCAAGGTTTGAATGCTGGGCCTCTCGCCAGGAGAAGCAACCCCTCAGGGTCCCATCACCAGATCAGTCCTTTTGATCATTACAGTCAGTCATTCAGGACAGTGAAGTCACCCTAATCTCTGATGAACTGTGTGGGATGTGAGAGTTCTGCATGTTGACTGCAGGAAAGCATGCCTAAGACCAAACGGCTGGAAGTAAGAGAGACCGGGGACTGTCTGCGGGTGGAGCTGAGATCGTTTGATATAGACAGAGCTGGGCCTCCTGTGGGTGCTGGTGTTGGGCTCGTTCCTGTGTCAAGTCTCAGGGGTGGGGATGCCTGGAGATGGAGGGGTGAGGATATCAGTCTTGAGTACTTTAGGTACCAGATAAAGGAAACTTGAACTGATGTCAAACTTTCAGTCCAGCTGTTTCCATTGCCTGATTAAATTGGAGGACCTGCTGCCACTGATGTGGATGAGATTCATGCATTACTCCTGAAATTGGTCACAGGGTAAAGTTTGTGCCAACCTCTGTTTGGTTCCAGAAGATGAAAGTTATAGAATGCTGATGAATGGAACTATGGACCACTTACCAGTTCTGGTGGATCACGGAAGCCTGCAAAATCCTGTGTAAAGGACCCCATCAGAAGCTCTAGGTATGCTCATAGAAACCCAACAATCTTCCTCTCCAACAAAAGATTGATGGTATATAAGATTGTGGTCACAGCTGTAGGGTACAGGGCCACATGTCAACTAAATAAAGGAATCTGGGAGTTTCAAACTGTATTGTACACAGGGGTTGGCTGTTGGCAGATTAGCCAGGAAGCCTGTGTCAGAACTCTGGGGCCTGAGGACAAGGCTTTTCTTTGTGCTGACATGGAACTTTTCCCACATGTAGGGTAGCCAGATATGTAATTAGAGTCTCCACAATGTTACCCCAGGAAAAGCCTTGGAGTTGGTAAATAACAGAAGTCCTGGCAAGAAGCAGGAGCTAGCTTGCCCAGAAGGTGGGTATCAGCCAGAAGCAAGTGGCAAATTCAGTCTATTGTCCCGGAAGCAGAAGAGACAGGTACTACAGAACGCTTTGAGCAAACAAAGATCAATAATGACACAAAACTATTTCAATTCTCCATAGCCCACCCACTAGGTTCAAACAAATTAAGCACATTAACACCAGGCATTTTAAAAAATAAAAGAGGTCTATTTAATGAGTATTTAGATAAAACCCAAAATCTAGAAAAGACATCAGTGCTTTTCTAACATTCCACTTGTTACTGGAGACTCAATCAGATTTAAAACAAAAATGGGGAGAGGGCGTAAACAAGACAATGAACTCTTCTTTCTAATCTCCTTCCTTGGATTCCTTCAGGGTTCTTTAGTATCCCCTAATAAACACCACATTTGAATCAACTTTTATATTTATATACTTAAATGGCCCTTTATTCAGCTTTCTACCCTGTAAGTCAATGCTAAATTTTAAGAATCTAATTGCTTTTTTTGGCAAATGTCCAGCCTGCAAAATTTTAACTAGAGGCTAGAGGGAGATAAAGGACTTTTAAATTTTCCTGTCCACAAAGACCATAAATTGATTTGCAACTATATGCCTCCTGATTTTAATGATTGTCGGACCAATAGCATAAATAAGTACATGTACTATAGTTGGAAACATCTATTGATTCTCTATTTCTATATTTGATTTATAGATTCTATAATTTAAATTCTGTTATTTAAAATAATATCTTAATAGGATTAAAATAATGCCATGTGCTCTATTGCTTTTTAATTTGATAAAAATTAGCCAATTTTTCAAAACTATATGGCAATGTCTCTCAAAATATAGTACTGGAACAGCAGCATCAGCATGACTTGGGAATTGTTAGAAATACAAATTCTCAGGCCCCATCTCTGATGTACTGAATCAGAAACTCTGGGGGTGGTCTATTTTAACAAGCCTTCCAGGCGATTCTGATTTATTGGCCTAAATGATAAATCATACAATGTTTATGGATTAGAAGACTCAATATAATAAAGATGTGAATTCTCTCCAAGTTCATCTATAGATTCAACAAATCCCAATCAAAATCTCACATCTCAACTCTGTGTGTGTATGTGTGTGTGTGTGTGTGACTTGACAAACTGTTTCTAAAATTTATATGGAAGTGGAAAGGACCAAGACTGGTTCAGACACTTTCAAAGACGGCAAATGTGGAAACACTTAATCTACTAGGTGTTAAAAATTACAAAGCTAGAGAGGAGATCCAAGATGGTGGAGTAGGTAAAAACCATGTCTGCATCCTTAAAAATACAACTAAATTATAGAACAATCAACGTGGAAAACCATCAGAAGTCTGGCTGAACAGATGTTGTATAACTAAGGATATAAAGAAGCCATGTCAAGACAGGTAGAAGGGGCAGAGACACAGAACTGGCTAACCCCAAAGCTCTGTATGGCAGTTGAGAACTGAAGGAATATCTTGGCTGTGGAGGTTCCTCCCAGAGTAGCAAGAAACACCAGCTCCGCGCTGGCCTCCCCAGCCCAGAGTACTGGTGCCAGGAAGAAGAGCCCCCACAATATTTGCCTGTGAAAAATAGTGGGGATTCCGACTATACGGGTGGGACAGAAGGCAGTGGGAAACCTAGGTGTCCTCTGAAAGGGCCCACGCACAGGCTTTCTCACTCCCAGGCACTCATCTTGGGCTCCAGCAGAGGAACAGTAACTCGGGGGGTGTCACAGACATATGGGAAACAGACTGACTTGTGTTGTTTCAGGTTGAAGGCTGGAGGACAATCTCCATTTCCCTGTGAGGAGGTCCTCCTCCTGGGCAGCCAGCAGGTGCCATCTTTCCTGTGTTGAGCCCACCCCCACATGGCCAAATCTGAATCTGATTGGCCTGGTGCACTCTACAGCTCTATCCTGCTGACTCATTGGGACACCACCCCCACCCAACTCCCCCAACACAGGAGTCACTTTCTCCAAAAGCAGCCACCTTGCCTACATTGCACACTTTCTTGGAAAACTATCTGAGTCCAACAGACCCCAGGTGGGCAGCAACGGCCTCAGTGTGTTCTGAGACTTCTGCTGAGTAGCTTCAAGCTCAGCACTGGTACCAAACCAGAATTTACATTAACCTGCTAAACACAACTCTTCCCAATCTACTGACTCCCTGAGACTCTGTCTCGCCCAACTTTTGTACCACACAAAGCTCTATCAGTTGCTAAACCTTAAGGGAGCTGGCAGGTTGCAGCAGGCCTTGGGGGTGTCCTGTCATTTTGTGTAACTACCCTAGGCACAGTGTTCATGGCAGATGTCCTCAGTTTGCAGCGTGGCCTCTCCCACATACCTCCAGGGTTAACAGATGCAGCGAACAACTGCAGATCATTTTGTAGCTCCTACCAGGTAGTCCCCAGCAAGTCACAGGCAGTGGCTGACCTGGGCCTGCACCAGAGTCCCTCACAATAGGCCCCAGAAGCCAACATGGATGTTGGCTTCATACCACAGAACACCACCCAATTAGCCCCACAAGCGGCACACCCAAAGGACAGTGTCAATAGGCACCAGAGCCTGCTGGGACAAATCCCACTCAGAGGGGTAAGCCCCCTGCACAGCAGCCTGTAAACTGTGGATGTGGCCAAACCCCACAGCCAGTCAGCCTAAGGGTTAATCCCACCACTGACATGCCAATAGCAACCAAGGCTCAACTATAATAGGAGAACACACACAATTCTCCCAAGCTGCACTCCTGGAGCACCTGGTGCAGGTGATGAGGGAGACTGTGCCACTGGGCTCCACAAGACACATACTACATAAGGTCGCCAGGCCAAGACTGGGGGATATAGCAGATCTACCTAATACATAGAAACAGAGAGGCAGCCAAAATGAGGAAATAAAGAAATATGTCCTAAATGAAAGAACAGGAGAAAACTACTAAAAAAAAAAAAAAAAGACTTAACAAAATGGAAGCAAGCAATACAGAGTTCAAAACAATGGTTATAAGGATGGTCAAGTAACTTAGTGAGAACTTCAACAATGAGATAGCAAGCATTAAAAAAAAAAAAAAAAAGGACATAGAAACTATTAAAAAAAAAACAGTCAGAAGTGAAAAATATGACAACTGAAATGAAGAATGCACTAGAAGGAAACACCAGCAGACTAGATGATGCAGAGGATCGAATCAACGATTTGGAAGAGAAGGTAGCCGAAAATACCCATTTAGAACAGCAAAAAGAAAAAATAATCCAAAAGGTAAGGATAGTTTAAGAGACCTCTGGGACAACATCAAGGGTAGCAACATTAGCATCATAGGGGTATCAGAAGGAGAATAGAGAAAGAAAGGGATTGAGAACCTATTGAATAAATAATGACTGAAAACTTTCCTAACCTAATGAAGGAAATAGACATATAAGTCCAGGAAATGCAGAGTCCTAAACAAGATGAACCCAAACAGGCCCACACAAAGACACACTGTGATTAGAATGGCAAAGGTTAAAGACAAAGAAAGAATCTTAAAAGCAGCAAGAGAAAGGCAACTAGTAACTTATAAGGGAGCTCCCATAAGATTGTCAGCTGATTTCTCAATAGAAACTCTGCAGCCCAGAAGTGATTGGCACAAAATATTCAAAGTGATGAAAAGCAAGGACCCACAACCAATATTATCTACCCGGCAAAGATATCATTTAGAATTGAAGGACAGATAAAGAGCATCCCAGACAACAATAATCTAATGGAGTTCATCATCATCGAACCAGTATTACAAGGAATGTTAGAGGGAATTCTTTAAGATGAAAAAAAAAAAAGAAAAATCAAAATTATGATTAATAAAATGTCAACAGCTATATATCTATAAGCAATTACTTTCAATGTAAATGGATTAAATGCTCCACTCAAAAGACATAGGAGGGCTGAATGGATACAAAAACATGACCCTTACATATGCTGCTTACAAGAGACTCATTTAAGATTGAAAGATACATACATATGGAAAGAAAAGGGATGGAAAAAGATATTTCATGAAAATGGAAATGAAAACAACAAAAAAGGCTGGGATAGCAATACTTATAGACAAAATAGACTTTAAAACAAAGACTATCACAAGAGACGAGGAAGGACCCCAGTAACCCCAATTCAGGGTACTTATCTGAAGAAACCCAAAATCTTACTTCAAGAGGACATGTACATCCATGTTCATTGCAACATTGTTTACAATGGCCAAGATGTGAAGGCAGCCTGGGTATCTGTCCAGGGAAGAATGGTTAAAAAGGAGGTAGTACATATATACAATGGAATATTGCTCAGCCGTAGAAGGGAATGGGTTCTTGCCATCTGTGGCAGCATGGATGGACCTGAAGGGTATTGTGCCAAGTGGAGTGTCAGACAGAGAAAGACAGATGCAATGTGATTTTGCCTATATGTGGAATCTAAAGAACAAAATACACAAACAAAACACAAAGAAATTCATAGATACAGAGAACATATTGATGGTTCCCAGATAGAAGGTATTTGGGGGTGATTGAAAAAGGTGAAGGGATTAAAAAGTACAATTTGGTTATTACACAGTAATCATGGGGGTGTAGGGTATAGCATAAGGAATATAGTTAATAATATTGTAATAACTATGTGTGATGCAGATGGGTACTAGATTTGTTGGGGTGATAGATGGGGCATTGGAGGCAGGGTGAAAAAGGTGAAGGGGTTAAGAAATACAAATTGATAGTTACAAAATAGTCATGAGGATGCGAAGTAAAGCAGAGGGAATATAGTCATTAATATGGTAATAACTATATATAGTGCCATGTGAGTACTAGACTAGTCAAGGGGATCACTAATATTTAACCAGTATGCTGTACATCTGAAATTAATATAAAATAATATTGAATGTCAACGGTAATTGAAAAATTTTAAAAAGGGGGAAAGGTAAAGGGGAATAAGAGGTCCAAATTTCCAAGTATAAAACAAATAAGTCATGGGGATGTAATTTACAGCATAGGCAATACAATCAATAATATGTGATGACGTGGTATGGTGTCAGTTTCTGGACTTACGATGATCATTTCTTTAGGAATATAAATGTTGAATAACTATGGTGTACACCTGAAACTAATATTATATTTATGTTAGCTATATTTTAATAAAAATCTTGAAAAAATAAATAAAATACATTGAAAAAAATTACAAAGCTAATATATTTAAAACAGTGTGATATTGGCACAGGAATGAATAAAAAGACTAATGGGACAGAGTAGAGATCCCAGAAACAGACCCAAACATGTATGGATACTTGATATATGACAAAGTTGGGACTGTACAGCAATAAGGAAAGGAGGTGTGTGTGTGTGTGTGTGTGTGTGTGTGTGTGTGTGCGCGTGTGTGTGCGTGCGTGCGTGTGTGTGTGTGTGTGTATGAGAGAGAGACTAAATGACTTTGGAAAACAGTAATTGTAGAAGAAGTTATACGATATTAAGGATTTGTTTCCAAATGATCTAGAGGAGGAAGGAGTAAGAGATGAGAGTTCATTGTTAAAGATATTTAGCGTATGCAAGTTTATTATATTGTTCTCTCATTTATGTATGCTTGAAATTTTCTATAATCAAAACTTAAATAAGTAGATAACCTCTTAATGGCAAGGTGAGGAGTTCTGCCAACCTGCTCTCCAGTGAAACAACCATGAATGATGAAAATTATTAAAAAAAGAAAAACATTTAAAGTCCCTGTAAATTGTCCTAAGGGCATACTGCAAATGAAGAAATGTTTACTCAACAATATCTACTCGATTTCAGTAAGAACAATCAGAGTCTATGGCACTTAAGCAACAACCCAGTCCCTTCTTCCCTACCCCAGTTCAGTGTAAAGAAACTCCACTCTGAGCAGATGTGACCAAGAGGATCTCCTTTCCCCAAAACATTCTAGTCAAGGGCTACAATATCTCCCTTGCAGGGGCAAGTCATCATCGTTTCTCACCCCACAGCTCCATGTCGCATAGGCTAAATTCCACATGAGTACAGTTGAGAGGCAGGGGGTTTCTTTCCTTTATCTAGACCTCACTCTTAAGGTAGAAGTTCTACTGCAGGCATGGCAGACAGAGAATACTGGGGCCCCGTTCCCCCTCAGAAGATCAGAAGCTATTACTCCTGCCTAGCACTCCACTGGTAATGTAGAAATGTCACTCTAGAGAGGTTGTCACCCCCTGTCATCACCCCCAGCACTTGAGCTGTTGCTCAGAGAATTTACTCAGAGGAACAGGCAGGTGATAAGAACAGAGAGCTCCGAAGCTCTCTTCAAGGGAAATGACTATATTTGAACACATGCAAGAAGTTGAATAAACTCTAACTAGGATAAATTCAAAAAGATTCACACCTAGACACATCAAAATGTTGAAAACAGCAAGAAAATAAAATGCTTCATTAAGTACAAGAGAATCTCAATAAGATTAATAGCTGATTAGAGATCAGAGAGTAGTGGGATCACACATTCAAAGTACTGAAAGAAGAAAAATGTCAACCAAAAATCTTATATCTAGCAAATTTACCTTTCAAATATGAAGGTGAATTAACAACATTTCTAGATAAATAAAAACTGTCCTTGCTAACAGACCCACATACAAGAGATTCTGAGGTATGTCTTCAGGCTGAAAGCAAGTGACAATAAACAGTAATTCAAACACACACACACACACACACACACACACACACACACACACACACACTAAGGAGCACCAGTAACATAATTATCTAATTATAAAAGATAGTACAAATGCATATTTCTTTTCCCTTTCTCTCTTAACTGAGTTAAAAATAATTTCATAAAATAATATGTATATAAATATATTGTGCCTATAACAAATAGAAAGATAATGTATTTGACAATAACAATACAAAGGAGGTGACTATAAGCAAAGCTCTATGAGAATAAGAGAATGGCACCAGCTGGAACTTGAATCCACAGAAACAAATGAACAGAACACGAAATGGTAAATGAGAGCATCTTTGAAAGACATAAAATTATATAAACTAATAATTATAACAATGTACTGTTGAATTTGTAACATATATAATAAGTGTTTAATAATAGCACAAGTGGGAGAAGAACAAATAAAACTTTATAGGAGTAATGTTTTATTTTTATATGTTTTATATAATTAGATTTAAGTTCGTATAAATTTGAAGTAAATTCTAACAAGATGCTTGAGCTAACACTAAGAATATAACTCAGAAAAGATAGCAAAAAAAATGAGAATTAAAATGTTATACAAGAAAATATCCATTGAATGCAAAAGAAAGCAGGAAAGGAGGAATAGAGGAAGGAAAAAAATACATGAGGCATATAGAAAACAAAAGTAAAATGGTAAATGTGTAAATCCAATTATATTGATAATAACATTAAATGTGAATGGATGAAATAATCCAAAGGCAGACTACCAGATTGAATACAAATCAAGATTCAAGTATAAACTGTCTACAAGATACTTTTAATTCAAGATACTAATAGGTAAAAGTGAAATCATGGAAAAAGATAAATCATGCAAACAACAACTATAAGAAAGCTGAAGTGACTGTATTAATTTCAGGCAAAAGAAACTTTAACCAAAATTATTTATTATTGATAAAAAAGAACATTTTGTAATGATAACAGGGTCAATCTATTAGGAAGCTATAATAAGTATAAACATGTATGTTTCTAACAAAATGCATGAAGCATTAAAACTGACAGAATTAAAGGGAGAAATAGTCAATTAAACAAAAATACCCCAATTCTAATGTGTATAGAATAACTAACTAGATAGAAGAGCAACATGAAAATAGACTTGAAGAACACTATAAACCAATTCATCCTAATAGACATCTACAGAACACTGCACCCAGCAACAACAGAATGTACATTCTTCTCAAGTACACATGAAACAGACCATATGTTAGGCCATAGTACAAACTCAGTAAGTTTAGAATAATTGAAAGTACACAAAGTATGTTCTTCAACCACAATGGAATAAAAATAAAAATCTATACAGAAAGAAATTTGGGATATTAAAAATATGTAAAAGTTAGACAATGTACTCCCATATAACCAAAGAAAGAATCCTAAGAAAAATTAGAAAATACTTTGAAATGAATGAAAACAAAAACACAACATACCAGAATTTATGAGATGCAGGAAAAGCTGTGATTGGAGGGAAATTTATAGCTATACATGCCTATTAAAGAAGAAAGATCTCAAGTCAAAACCTAAAGTTCCATCTTAACACATTGGAAAAAGAAAGCTAACTAAGCCTAAAACAAGCATTACCCCTGAAGAAAATACAAATCAAAACCACAACGAGCTACCACCACGATGGTTGTAATCAAAAAGTCAGATAATAGCAAGTGTTAGGGAGAATGTGGAGAAACTGGAACCCTCATACAGTGGTGGTGGGAAAACAGTGCGCAATTCCTCAAAAGTTAAACACAGAGTTAGTTACCTTATGGCCCAGCAATTCCATTCCTAAGTATATACCCAGGGGAAATGAAAACATGTTCACACAAAAACTTATACACAAATATTCATAGAAGCATTACTCATAGTAGACAAAAATAGAAACAACTATCAGTCCATTAACTGATGAATGAATAAATAAAATCTGGTATAGCTGTACAACGGAATATTATTTATTAATAAAAAGGAATGAAATACTAACACATGCTACAACATGGATGAACTTTGAAACATTATGCTAAGTGAAAAAAGCCAGCACAAAACATTACATATTATATGATTCCATTTATATAAAATATCCAGATTAGGCAAATACACAGAGATGGAAAGCAGGTTAGCGTTTGCCTAGGGCTGAGAAGGAAGTTGAAGGAAAATGGCGACTGACTGCTAACGTGTACAGGGTTTCTTGGGGGGATAATAAAAATATTCTAAAATTGATTGTGGCAATGGTTGCACAACTCTGTGAATATGCTAAAAAAAACTATCGAATTTTACACTTGAAATGTATTAATTGTATGATATATGAATTATATCTCAATGAAGCTGTTACTTAAAAGTTAGATAAGCATAGCAAATTAACTGTACATCCTTAATGAGATATACTTTAAGGACAAGGAAACTAACAAAATACTTTGTAAACTGTTTTTCATAATCTATTGTTGATGGTAATGTTGCTATTGTTATGTTTGTGTGTGCACTGTGAGAATACAATAAAGTATGGGACAAAGGAATACAGATGTACAATCAATTAAGTAAAATTCCTGTATTGGCAGTATCAAGATGCATTAACAATGTATTGTTAATTATATACAGAGGGTACAAAAAAATGTATACACATTTTAAGAACGGAAAAAACTATTAAAATTGTAATACTCAATATATACCGATAACAAAAGATGAATACAAGTCATGTTTGACTTCTGCAATTACAAGAGGTGCTCAAAGTGGTTACCATCAGCGTCCACACATTTCTAATTACAGTGAACTACTACTTGAGCAACATTGACCAGTGTCCACTTGTATACATTTTTTTTAGTGATATACATATATCACTGAAAAGGTCTAGAAATAATGGCTAACACAGTAGCAATGAGCACCTCTTATACCCCAAGTTGTCATCTCTAAATATTATTTCTCAGTAAAAGGAATCAGACCTCCTCATCAATTGCTTGATTCCTGATCTGGAGAATAAAATGTTAAAAAAATACAAGTCTGAAACAGCTCGTCATTCCAGAAATCAAGAAGGCTATCAAAGATTAATGTGATTATTTCAAAAGGAGTTAAGTCAAGTTGAAGAGGTTCCTACTGAAAGAGATGGAACAACTCGGGCACAAATAAGATTAATAATTAAAATGAATTTAAATACATTAAAGATTTTTTTCACAATGAATTCATGATGTGTTTAATATAAAACAAACAATGCATTTGTCACTATTGGAGGATACAAGGGAAACAACTCATTTTGAAAATTGTTAAAGGAAAGAATCAAGTATTTATTGTATTTTTCTTATATAAACTCTAAATTAAGGTAATTAGTCGATGATGGGAAGTTTTTCTATACAGAATTTTTCCAATAAATAAGTAAAGAGGGAATGAGAATATTAGAATATCACTTTTTATTTTTTGTAACTCTTATGAATGAATAGATCCACCCAGATGGTGGTTAACATCATAACAACAAAAACAGCAACACACACACACACACACACACACACACACACACACACACATAGTATGTGCTTCCTGATGTGCCTCTCATAATCTAGAAAGTATTCTTACCAATAAAACTGAGCCAGAATCAAATTATGCCTTTTGAGACAGCAACTAGTTTTTGGAAATGCAGGGAAGAGAAACAGGGGAACCTGTTAAATGAAATTAAAAGTCTGCATCAACAAAACCCAGTCTGCAGGACAAACAACCCAGTTTTTACAACAACAACAACAAAAATTTGCAAGGAAAAATTTAGAGGGGGGAAAGAGAGAAAAAGAAGAGAGGGAGAGATCTATAGATTTAAAAAG
Source organism: Rhinolophus sinicus (assembly GCF_036562045.2). NCBI lineage: Eukaryota > Metazoa > Chordata > Mammalia > Chiroptera > Rhinolophidae > Rhinolophus > Rhinolophus sinicus. Next base: position 88,554,708 of record NC_133754.1, read on the forward strand.
ATTTAAGACTCCAACTTTACACCATATGCAAAAATTAACTAAAAATGGATAAAAGACCTAAACATAAAAGCTAAAACTATAAACTCTTAAAAGAAAACATTGGGGAAAAGTTTCATTACATTGGATTTGGCAGTGATTTCTTGAATATGACACCAAAAGCAACAAAAGTAAAAATAGTTAGGAACTCAATTATATTTTTTATTTCAGTCATTCCTAATAAATAACAAATTTGAAGAAATAAATATCTGAAACATAGAAAAACTGAAAATAGATAAATTGGACTACATCAAAATTTAAAACTTCTGTGCATCAAATGACACAATTAACAGAATGAAAAGGTAACTCATGGAATGGGAGAAATATTTGCACATCACATATCTGACAAGGAGTTAACATTCAAAACATATAAAGAAGTCCTACAAATTAACAATAAAAACAAGTGACCTGATTTTTTAAAAAGGGGGACAAAGGACCTCAATAGACATTTCTCCAAAGAAAATATACAAATGGCCAACAAACACCTGAAAAAATGCTCATTATTAGTCATTAGGGAAATGCAAATCAAAACCACAAGAGATATTACCTCACATCCATTCGAATGGCTACTGTTAAAAAAAACAAAACCAAAAAATATAAAAACCAGAAAATAAGTGTTGGCAAAGATATGGAGAAATTGGAACCCTTATGCATTGTTGTTGGGAATGTAAAATGGTGCAGCCCCTAAGGAAAATGGTATAGTGGTTACTCAAAAAAGAAAGAAAAAATTACCATAATATCCAGCAAGTCCACTTCTGGGTATATATTCAAAAGAATTGAAATCAGGATCTCAAAAAGATATTTGTATACCCATGTTCATAGAAGCATTATTCACACTGCCCAAGAGGTAGAAGCATCCCAGGTATCCATCAACAGATGAATATGTAAACAAAATGTGGTATATACATACAATAAGATATTATTCAGCATTAAAAAGGAATGGAATTATAACACATACTACAACATGGAAGAACCTGGAGAACATTATGATTGCAATAAGACAGTGACAAGAAGAGAAAGACTGTATGATTTCACTTATATGCAGTACCTAGAGTAGTCAAATTCATAGAGACAGAAAGTAGAAGGGTAGTTGCCAAGGATCTAGGGAATGGGGGGATGAGGAGTTGTTTAATGGATATAGAGTTTCAGTTTTGCAAGATGGAAAGAGTTCTGGAGATAGACGGTGGTGATGACTGTACAATGATATGAATGTACTTAACACTACTGAACTGTACACTTAAAAATAGGTAAGATGGTAAATTTTAAATTCTATATATTTTACCACAATTAAAATTTTTAATTAAAAAACTATTTAAGAAACAGCCAGTTGCAATGTATGGATTTTATCTAAATACTGTTTCAACCATACCAACTAAAAGAACACAAAAATATTTATTAGACAGTTCATGAAATTTCAGTAGTAACTGAATGTTTAATGAATTAAATTATTATTAGTCATTTTTTAGGTGTGATATGATATTGTGATTGTCTTTTTTAAAAAAAGAGTTCCTGTCTTTTACAGATAAATACTAAAACATATATAAATAAAATAATTTGAGGAGTGGCCGTAAGGCTCAGTTGGGTAGAGCGCAAGCTCTGAACAACACGGTTGCCAGTTCGATTCCCATATGGGTCAGTACGCTGCGCCCTCCACAACTAGATTGAATATAATGAGCTGCCACTGAGCTTCCGAAGTGGTGGTGGGATGGCTCAGCTGGTTAGAGTGTGAGCTCTCAACAATAAGGTTGCCAGTTTAATTCCCGCATGGGATGGTGGGCTGTGCCCCTGCAACCAAAGATTGAAAACGGCGATTGGACTTGGAACTGACCTGCACCCTCCACGACTAGGTTGAAGGACAACAACTTGCAGTTGATGGGCCCTGGAGAAACACACTGTTCCCCAATATTCCCCAATAAAAATTTTAAAAAGTGATAATAATTTGATACCTGGAATTTGCTTCTATATAACCTGTTTCCCCGAAAATAAGATCTAGCTGGACAATCAGCCCTAATGCATCTTTTGGAGAAAAAAATAATGTAAGACCCAGTATTATATTTTACTACATTATTATAGTATAGTATAGTATAGTATAGTATAGTATAGTACAGTACAGTATATTATATTATATTACATTAAAGACCCAGTCTTCTATTATAGTAAAATAAGACCTGGCCTTATATTAATTTTTGCTCTAAAAGACATATGAGAGCTGGATTGTCTGGCTAGGTCTTATTTTCAGGGAAACATGGTAGTCAGGGTTGGGGGGATAGATGGGGCAAACCAGATTGGCTGATAATTATTGAAGTTAGTTGATGGGTACATCATAGTTTCTTTTCCCCCATTATAAAATAGCACTTTGACTTCAACATGGTTGGTATCTGATATTCTTTTTTACTGGATATGCCTATAGGAAGGATACTATATTTATGCCAATTTATTCTCAGCCCACAATGACATGCTTGTTTTCAACCTCATCTAGCAAATCTGTTCCCTTCTGTCAAGTACCATGGAACTAAATAGTTCTCTGCATTCCAATTGCTTAGTAGCCAGAATAAATAGCCATAGACCACATGGCACCATCAGTCCTCGTACCAGTCCAGAAATATCATTAGAAAATGGATAACTAATGCATGTCTGTCTGCTGAAGGATATCCTGTAAGCCACAAAGTGTCAAAAACCTATGGACTGATTATTGCCCTGCAAACAGGACAGTACTGGAGACACTGAGACTGATTTTTAGGTTAAATTTATCCATGAAGGAAACAGAGAGGTGATGTTTATACAAAATGGTAGGAAACTGCATACTAAACACATCATCCAGCTGCTTCTAACCATTGTCCCAAGAGTTAGTTACTGACTGAACAATTAGCTGTTTCCTATCATTTATTTCTAACTTTTATATTTGCATTTTAAAGTACAGTATGATGAAAGATGTTGCTTAAATTTTCCCTAATGAGTTTTACACATTTGTACTTTTCTATATTTAAGTATTTCTATTTTTTAGAAACATGTGATCAGCAATACTACAAACAAGCTTACTATGCTTCTACATTTGTTTTGGAATTAAAGTATTGAATGGCTCTAGAAGGCACATTTATTTAAAGTTTTCCTGCAGAGGATTAAAGAAACTCTAGAAAAAATATAACTATAACCTTATTTAAAATGTGTTTTCTCTCCCTTTCTGAAGTCCCTCTTTGTACCCTTGCCTTCAGCTTTCACAATAGTAGGAAACCATTCTTGGCACACATTTTACAACTGTAGGACGTGCTTCTGAATCCGGTAAACCAGTACCCACCCTAAGTGTAATGAAAAGATTGTTTAAACATTTCCTTTTGTTCATAGAAGGAAAATTTTTCAAAATGGGTTAAACTCACACAATGGCGATATATACAACTGCAGGTCAAAGATGTTGAATTCAAGTCATGTCTTGATATCAAAGTAGTTGAGTAACCTGAGGAAAGTCACTCAGCCCACTGAGACTTTGAACTCTTCATTATATATTGAGAATGTTCCAGAAGATGATCTTTAAGGTACCTTCCAATTCTGTGCTTCTTGGAATTAGTTCACGCAGTTAAGAACTGGTATAACACAAGATTTATAGATACCCAAAACCCAGTCTCCTCCATCACAGGTTTTTATTCATTTGTCCATTCTTTTACCAGCACCACAAGAAAAGATAAACAGTAAGGATGAAGTACAGCATGGAAAACATGCAACATTTTTTTAAACCTCTGAAAAATGGAGAACTTTCTGTACTTTTTTCTCATATGCCTAAATTAGTTTGTCTTGCTAAATATCAAATAAAATCTCTCAAGCATTTTAAGCAACTACTAAGTTTTCTTTCATGTCCGTCAAGTACATTCTTAATTGACTAGGTAGGATGGTCATGTCTCATATCAGTACCACAAAATTCAGGAAGGAAATGAATGTTAAGACTTTGATTTGGGAACAGAAGACTTCAAGACTCTTTGAACTCAGAGTTAAAGACTCCAAGAGGTCTGAGTTTCAATTTCCTCTTTTATAAAATGGGACTATAGTACTTCTCTGACAAGGTCATTGTGAAGATTAGTAAAAAAATAATAATGAAAAAGCAACAGCTACATAGCAGATGCTCAAACTACATTGGCTCTCTCCTTCCCTTCCTTCCTTCTTTCCAGTATCACACACAAAAAAATAGGCACCCCAAATATTTGTTAACTAAAGGACTAATTTCAATGATATTTAAAAGGGCAGCATAAGTCCAATAAGAGAGAAAAAGGAGAAAGTTTCAAGATTAATGAACCAAAATAGAAAAAAACATAGAAAGGCAGTTACCAAATGTAAACAGTAATCATCTTTGGATTGTGGGAATAAACTTCCTTGTTATGTTATTCTTTATTGCTCTCTATAGTTTCTAACTTTCCCACAATGAACATATTATATTCATAATTAAGAATTTTAAATAAAGTTATATAAACCCACTAATCAAGCTGAACATCACTTCCTATTTATACACTACAATAAGATTATAGCACAGCCAATGAAATATTCTTGCTTAAATAAATAAATAACCTGAATTAAATCCCTCTCCAGATCTATCAGTTTATAAAAAATACAACGGATAAGGGAACATTTAAAATGATACCATGGAAACTCAATCAGAAAAATCCAAAATTTGAGAAATTCCACAGGAGACACAACCCAACTTTTCAATCAATAAATGTCAGTGGGGTGGAGATGAAGAGGAACTTATAGATTGAAATAGACTCAAGGGATATAGCAACCAAGCACAAAGTGTAGACCTTGCTTGAATCCCAATTCAAACAAATCAAGTATAAAAAGCCATTTTTGAGCCAATTCAGGAAATGTGAACACATTTAGATGACAAAAATAATTATTGTTAATTTTGTTGATGATAGGGATAATGTTATTGTGATTTTGTTTTTTGTTTTTTAAAAGATATATTTATGGGTGAAATGATATAATATTTGAGAGTTGTTTTAAACTATTTCAGCAGAAATAAAAATAAAATAAGGGTGATAGATGAAACAAGAAAGACAAAATATTACTAATTGGTAAAGCTGAGTGATAGGCTCATGAGAATTTATTATACTATTGTTTCTACTTTTGTGTTTATGTTAGAAAATTTCCATAATAAAAAGTCAAAGATGCATGTGATCTTTTAAAAAAACAAAAAGATATTGGTAATGAGCAAATGTGTCTCTCCTGTACCTCTTCCTGTACTGTCTAACTGGTCCTCTGTTCTGGTACTTTTAGGAATGGCTGGGTGAATCAATAATATTTAGAACTGTGTTTCAAAGTCATTGCCAGGAGATCTGGAATTTTTAACATTGATTGCAGAAAGCCCAGGCTTCTGATAAGGTATGACTTATAGGAGAAGGGACCTTCTATTTTCTGGCTAAGGATTGATTTTTGTGAAATAACAGGTCAACAAGGGGCACCTTGTCTTGAAGTTGTCACCTTAAGTGAACTGTATTGATAGACATCAATGCTGAAACAAGGCAATTTCTACCAACTACTCTATGTTTTCTTGTGAAGTTTTTTTGTCAGTGTGTTCTGTTGTGTTGTTTAGAATTTTTTGTTTGTTTGTTTTGTTTTTGTCTGCATTTTTTCTATCTGAGACTTTTCTGCTCTGGTTTAAATTCTCCTTACCAACAATGCCGTGTGTGTGTGGCTGTGCGATCAACCAGAGCTAGTCCTTGTCATGGCCCTCGTCATCCTTGGCCAAAGAACCTCTGTCTAGAGTTGATCTTTGCCAGACTTGTTTAATTTAGCAAAGTTCTTCACAAAAGCCACATTAATTTGTCATGTGGAAATTTAGTTTTTATGTACTTCTTATGACTTCTTAAAAGCTGATTGTTCTGTTTTCTATCTTTATTATTTCTGACTAGAATTTGGTGTGGAATGCTTTTGTTCTTGCAAGAGACATAGTAACCATCTTCCTGACTATGGTCTTAGAGTATTTGGAGAGGATGAGTCAGATATACAAGATTCACATCTCTCCCAGGCATCAGCCCCACCCTTGGCTCCAAACTGCGCTGATGTAATATTGAACTGATATTACATCAATATCAAATATCCTCTCAAAATCTGCAAAACAAACATTACCTGTTTCCATATTACAAAAACAGATGACTTTAAAACAGTTTTACTAGTTAACATCTTTTCTTCCACTGGAAGCAATGAGGCTTATTACAGAAATAGAGTCAAGTTTATTATTCTCCTCTCAATCAATAATCCCAGGCAGATAGAAATGGCAAACTCCTTTAGGGCGGAGTTTAGTGCTGTATTCTGTACACATGGATGTTCACTGAATGTTACTTATTGACTACTAGGGAGTTGGATTTTCTGGGTCATCTAGTAGAAAATATTTTACTATGGAGACGATGTTGACTTAAAATAAAGTAGATCACAATTAGGATTGCATATTTAAAGTGAGGATGTAATATATTAAACACTTGATAAAATTATTTGTTGAAATGAATCAATGAGAAGAAGCTACAATTTCTCTTTTGGGTTTCTGTATCATTCACACAAATCCAAACCTTAAAACATGCAGACTCTTGGGGAGAAACCAAAAAGGCAGAGCAGATAAACACTGTACTTACCTCATCCTCAAACAGTATGCTTATGACCACATCAAAATGACAACTCAGCTACAGAACAACCATTACGGATAACTGCCTGAAGTTTAGCTAAACCAAAGCCCTAAAACTAAGAACATACAAAAGAAGCCACCTCGAGATTGACAGAAGGGGCAGAGACATCGAATGGGCTGGTCTCACACCCATGTGTGACCATTGAAAATTGGGAGAGATATCTTAGCTGCAGAGGTTCCCCCCCCCAGAGGGGTGAGGGGCCCCAACCACAAACCAAGCTCCCCAGTCCAGAGTGCCAGCACCAGAGAAAGAAGTGCCCATAACTTTTTGTTGTGAAAACCGGAGGAGATTGTAGCTGAGTGAGACGAGGGCAGCTGGAGTCCCAGGCATTCCTCTTAAAGGGACTGTGCAAAGACTTACGTGCTGACAGACTCTCTCTCTGATCTCCAGTGCTGGGGCAGCAGCAGCTTGAGAGGGACAGAGGACATACAGGGAGGAACTGAGTTGTCTTCCTTCAGGGCAAGGGCTGGAGTGACAGCTTTCTCCCTGAGAGAGGAGATGGCAGAAGCCATTGTTTCTTTGTTGAGCCCTCCCCATCTGGGCATGCAGACGCAGGCAGATGCCATATCTGAGTCTTACATGTGGAATCTAAAGAACAAAATAAACAAACAAAACAGAAACAAACTCATAGATACAAAGAATATTTTGATGGTTGTCAGATTAGAGGTGGGTTGGGAGAGTGGGTGAAAAAGGGAAGGTATTAAGAAGTAGAAATTGGTTGTTACAAAGTAGTCATGGGGATATAGGGTATAGCATAAGCAATATAGTCAATAATATTGTAATAACTGTATGGTGTCAGGTGGGTACAAAATTGTTGGGGTGTTCATGGGAGTGGGTTAGAGGGCAGGGCGAAAAGAGTAAGGGATAAGAAATACAAATTGGTAGTTACAAAATAGTCATGTGGATGTAAAGGAGAACATAAGGAATACAGTCAATAATACAGAAATAACTACTATGTTCCCCCCAAAATAAGACCTAACCGGACAATCAGCTCTAATGTGTCTTTTGGAGCAAAAATTAACATAAGAGTTGGTCTTGTATATTATAGTATATAAGGCCCGGTCTTATGTTATATTATATAGACCCGGTCTTGTATTATAGTAAAATAAGATTGGGTCTTATATTAATTTTTGGTCCAAAAGCTAATTGTCCTGCTAGGTCTTATTTTCGGGGAAACACGGTATGTATATGCCAGGGGGTACTAGACTAGCCAAGGGAATCACTTCTTCAGTTATATAAATGTCTATCCACTATATTGTACATCTGAAATAAATATAAAATAATATTAACTGTCAACTGTAATTAAAAAATTTAAAAAGGGGGGAAAGGAGAAGGTGAGTAAGAGGTTTAAGTCTCCAGGTATAGAACAAATAAGTCATGGGGATGTAATGTACAGCATAGGGAATATAGTCAATAATATTGTGATCGTGTGGACCAGTATCAGATGGTTGCTGGACTTATCATAGTGATCACTTCTTTAGGAATATAAGTGTTGAATAACTATGGTGTACCCCTGAAACTAATATAATATTTGTTGGCTATATTTTAATAAAAATCTTAAATAAATAAATAAATTTATTTTTAAAAAATGCAGACTTTTGCACAAGCAGGTCCTTTCTCAGAATGCTGTTTCCAAGAGGACTTTTACTTGTGAATCAATCTGAATTTCAATATGCTCTGCCATTTTTTATTCTTCAATGTGATTCAGCATTAAAATATTCAAGGGATCCCTATATTAGAGGTAATTTGAACTTTAGATATTAAAATAAGAAAATAGATTTTCTTCTACACTGGCTACTAAAGACACAATATTCTGCTCACTTTCTTAACACAGCAAAAAAACTGGTACCAAATTCGAGGTGTGTGCAACTTGCATTCCAATGGCCATTCCAAGCCCTAAATAAAATTCTGTAACTAAAAGGAAAGGAAAAAGCAAAAAGGAAGGTTTGGCTTAGTTTGACCTGAGCAGCCACAGAGTCTGTACAATAATGCCAATTCTTTTAGAAGGAGACAGCATAATACGATGTTAAATACACTGAACAAAATTAATTCAGTAAATATTTACTATGTGCCAGGTGCTCTTCTAGATACTGGGGATACAGCAAGTACAAAAGAAGTCAAGTCTCCATTCTCAGGGAACTTCTATTTTACTTAGGGAGACAGACAATGAAGTATGAAAACAAATATATGTCAGGTGATGATAAGACCGCTGGAGAATGGTAGGTCATGGCCGGGAAGGCCCCTAAGGGGGCAGACTGCAAAACTCTTAGATCCTACTGGAGTACAGGCATAAATAAGGGGAGATTGTCAAAGCCACAAGGACACCCATGCACAGGGCTTGTTGATCCATATCGATGTGTGCAGAAGAATAAGAGAGCACAGTTTGTTTCGGGTTCTTGAACAGCTGGGTGTTGGGGGGAGAGGCAGAGCTCCTCTTATGTGGTGAACATCTCACTCCAAGTGAGCTATGGAGCCCACCAAATCCCTGAGAAAACTTTAGGAGAAAACAAGGGAGGCTGTGGGAAAGTGTCCCCAGTCACTATTTGTATATTCTTTACAATTGCTTATTAGCCATTTCAGGAATCTTGAGCCAAATTCTAGTCATCATTTTTGCCCATCTCGAACTTGAAGCAATCTTTATGGTCTGGCCTGGATCGGGCTAAGTAAAAATACAATACAAAGTCTCCGAGGCGGGATTGGTCTCAGTGTGTTCAGAAGTAAGTGAGGCAGCCATAGGACTAGAGAAGAGTGAGAAAAGGGGAGAGTGGGAGATGATGTAAGGCGAAGTTCTCAGAGGCCTGGTAGCCAGTCCATCGTAAGAACTTTGGCTTTTATTCTGAATAAAAATGTTGAGATTTGAGCAGAGGAGTGACATGATGTCACTGAGATTTAAAAACGATCACTCTGGCTGGTCTGCTTAGAATAAGTTCTTGGGGCTAAATATAGAAGCAAGAATACCAGTTAGGAGGCTATTGCATGAATCCAAGCAAGTGATGCTAGTGGCTTTGACTAGTATGTTAGTGACAGGGAGAGTAAGAAGTGGCTGAATTCCTGGTAATTCCTGGTATTTTGAAGGTAAAGCATACTAGATTTGCTGATGGATTAGATGTAAGGTTTATGAAAAAGAGAGGAATTAAGGATGACACCATATTTTCATCCTGAGAAACTGGAAGTTAAGAAAACCGTGGGAGGGCTAGGTTTGAGGAGGAAAATCAAGTTTGGCTTTGAATATGTTAAATCTGATCTATCTGCTGGACAAGGAAAATGGGGATTTGAAAAGATAGCAACCTATAATTTACGGGGAATTTAAATGAGATGGCATCCAAATTGCATGAGTTTATTTGAAGGGATAGGTTATATATTTAGCTTAGTCTTTAATTTTAAAACAATGAGAAACTAAAATTTATAAGTTGTTTTTCGTGTTTCAGTTATGACTGTAAATCTAACCATAGTGGGACTGCTATATTTTCATGCATTTATTATTTATACTTTACCTACTCCCCCTTCATAAAGAGATGAGGTTTACAATAAAGATATTTGCACAATTAAATCATTAAAGATTTTTTTAAATGAGCTGTCCACACACACACACAAAAATGTACACAAATGTTCATAGTAACTTTATTCATAATAGCCACATATTGGAAACAACCAAAATATCCGTACGCAGGAGAAATGATAAACATATTGCAGTATATTAAAAAAGTGAACTACTACTCAACAATTGCAAAGAAAGAACGATTGATTCATGCAACAACATGATGGAAGAATGTCAGAAATGTTGAGAGAAAAAAGCCAGACCAAAAGATTACATACTGCATGATTCCATTCGAAGTTCAAGAACAGCCAAAAACTAACCTATGGTCATAGAAACCAGAAAGTTGTTGCAACATTGGGAGGAGTGTCGATTGGAGAGGGGCACAAAGGAATTTTCTGGGGTGATGAAAATGTTCAATGATTATTAACATGGATGTATAAAATTATCAAAATTCATTGAACCCTTACATGCACTTTATTGCAGGTAAATTATTAATATATCTAAAATACAGAGCAACACGTGAGCCAACTACTAAAAGGCTTATGTACAGAAATATCTCGGCTAAAAGTAATTAATTGAGTACAAAGTTTAGCTCCAAGTTTCCCAACAACCAAGGCAAAAGGGAAACAAATTATTTAGCTCTATTATCTAATGTCAGCATGTATCAGAAAATTTTTTCTGACATTAAATTTAAGAATATTTAGAGAGGAAACACTAAATATTATGTAACATTTTCACTAGCACTTTCATAAAAGGTGAAGAAATGCTTTTATTTCTATCTTTTACAAAAAGATAGAAATTTCTTTTATAAAGGCTGAGCGCTCATTTTTATTTCTATCACTCCTCAACAAAAGTCAAGAGAATAATATTAAATCATGGTTCTATGAAAGCATTTCTATGGAGAGCTGAAGGAAGGCATTCAAGATAAGAGTAGCTTTCTAGAGTGCCAGCTGACTACGAAGGAGTTGAGGAATCTCAAATTTCGCAGGCTCACCTTCCTTGGACGCCTCAGCCAGGTTTGTGACAGGAGTTGGATATCAGATAATTAGGGGTTAACTAAAGTGCAATGTTCTCTGGAGTTGATTAAAGCTAGGTATGTGGGGTTTAGGTACTAAACTGGTATCTGGCTAATTATGGTTTGTTATAAGAAACGTTCCAAATGGAAAACCATGCCTGGCTCCACTAAGTTGGGGGCTTAATGGATACCTTGATCAGTTCTGAGTCTCCTTCCATGCTTCCCAGCAGGGGTATAACTGTCAAAATTAGGCAGGGCAATACTTTTTTGTGCAGGACTCCCTAGTTTTAAGACACTTAGCATCATTGGCCCCTCCCACTAAATACAAATAGCATCCCCATTTCTTGTGACAACCAAATATATACCCCTTTTGATAATCACTCAGCCTTAAAAGAATGTTGCTAACCTTTTGAACATGGAAGAGCATCTGGCCCCAAATTCCACTCTGCAGAGCATGCAAGAAGACATAATCTTAGTTTCAAACATTTGGAGATATGTATCATCGGGCACTCACTTCTGTCATATAAAAATCTTAATATGGCCCCCACAGAACATTTTATTTAGAATAAGCCTATGTCTGCATAATGCGGCTGTCGGGAAGAAATAGACGTCAAGTAAAACCCTCACCAGATGAATTGATCCAAAAAATATTGCTCAGTCAACAAATATTTATTGAATTGTCCATTCGAATGCTGAAGATTGCCTGCCAAGGAATACCTTGGTTTTAATGTTGATATTGAACTGTGTTTTTTCTTTTCTAGCTACAGTTGACCAAGAAGTTAGTTTATTCTTTCATTCAATGTTAAGACCTACTATGTGCCAAGTAGAGAGGACACAATGATGAGTTAAGCTTTATTAATAGTCTAGTGGAAGGTTTCAGGGAGACAGATAATAAAGAGAGCTGTTGTAGCCTGAGTAAACTTTCTAATCTGAGATCTGAAAGATGAGTAGGCATTAACTACATGTTTTACTTGAGTGGATGGAGGGAGGGCAGGCTGAAAGGAAATTGTTTCAGGCAGAGCCACCAACTTATCTGGAGGCCAGAACAGAAGGAAGAGGTTAGGATAAAAACAGAAAAGTGAGAAATCTAATGAGGGAAGAATTTTAGGGCTTGGATTTTTTTCCTAAGTGCAACAGAACGCCATCATAGAATTTTATAAAAGAAAGATATGATAAGATTCTATTTAAGGCAACTTACTCACATCCAGAGTGAACAGATTTGAGGAGAAAGCCAGCACAGATTTTGGAAGACATCTAGACAACTGGCTGGGAAATGTTGTATTAACCAATAATTAGGTGCTCCAACTAGGTGTCAGACATCCTATTAAGAATACTGCCGAATCTAGTGAAGGAAATATACTAATCAAACAAGCAACACTGACAAAAATATAAAATTTTAACCATATTCAATACCACAAAGGAGAAATAATATACTATAAAATTGTGAAACAGGAGAAACTTTCCTGATGCCTCAGCAGTTTTCCCTTGATGGGACATCTGAACTAAATTCTGAAGGTTGACTAGAAGCTATCTGAAAGGGCACGATGGGGAAAGGATGGAATAATTTTCAGGGGAGGAAGCATAGCATTTACCAGGAAACTGTAAGGTAGCCCATGTGGCAGGATGCAAAGGGCCAAGGGCCAATGTGATTCAGGAGGTTGAGAGGTGAATTGGGAATGTACCAGACATCATTAAGTATTTCAGTCTCTATCCTAAGAGCCAGGGGAAGGCAAGTCTTTTAAGCAGGGGGTGTGATAAAGAAAACATCAAATGCATGTTTTAAAGATTGCTGTGGCTGCAAGCATGAAGAATGGATTGTAGGGGTGGAGAAATTGAATGTGGTGACATAGGTTAAGCCACGATTGATGTTGGGAGGTGGAGGACTTGGTGATGGTGTAGAGTATGGGATTTCTGGGTTGGTCTTCATAATCCCAGTTCGTGATAGGTAAGACGACATCATCTGACCAGAGGAAGGCATTTTATCACTAGAGCAAGAAACAGGTGATCTAAAATGTTACACAGCACATTAAATTGTTAACAGCTTCCCTTGGAGAATGGGACTGGAGAGGATGTCGTAGGAAGGGAGCCATTCACTTTTCACCATCAACATTTCTATATTACTTGATTTTTATACTAAAAATGTGAATGTTTAAAAAATGAATATAGAAGTCCCATCAAATGATTTACAAATGTAAGCAGGAGAGAGCTAGGACTATCTGGGTTTATGCTACTTAGGAATGGATTTTGAGCTCTCAAGGGCCCTGTCTCTCCCCATTCTGTTTCTCAGGACTAATCTACAATAGAAGGCTGGGAGAATTAAGAGTGGGATCTACAAAAAAATACTTCAAAAAACCCTTAAATTTGTATTTTTCCCAAGAGAGGGACTTCTGGGTCATATGGTAATTCTATTTTTAATTTTTTGAGGAATCTCCACATTGCCTTCCATAGTGGCTGCACCAATCTGTATCCCCCCCCATATATATATATTACATATATACTTTTTGCTCAATAAAAGCCTAACAATGATCAATAGTAAGAGAGCTGAGAATAAACTGTGCTCTTCCTCATGTAATACATTAAGACCCAGAGAGAAGAAAGCTAGCACTGACTTTGTAAGAGATATTCAACTGACTGATAGCGCTGTAGTTTTGTGGCAATAGGGGTTGTCCTTTTTATAAACAGATGCACATAAAGCCCTTATCCATAAGTCTCAAAGAGTTAAATATGCAAGGAATGGCGTCCAAATCTCAGAATAGGATTTATATAATTCTGGGTAACCTTCACTAGGCAGAAGAGGGGGTTTCTAGTACACTTAAAATGCGCACTTAGCAGAATCTTACTGATTCAGCCCACATTAACTCATAACCACATTCAAATGTGGAGTCTGGACTTTTTCATTCCAATATCCATCAGTTTTCATTTACATTGTTAAGCTGCTTTTGAGTTCCTTTCCATTCTATACTCCCACTTATGCTATTTGAGAAAATACCATTTGGAACACTGTGGGGTTTGTTGTTGTTTCTCTGGGTTGTTTACATCCCACTTACTAAAATGGGTGTGGAGACTCTAAAAGGGACACAGGAAAAATGGAAGTGAAAATATTTGCATTAAAAAATAAGATCAGTGTTGACTTGCTAACATAGCAGTGATAGAGTTCACAAAAAGCATTAATTGCCAACACCTACAGAGCTGGGCAGAGCACTTCCACATCCATTGTTTCATTTTCTGCCACATTTTGAGACAGATTCTCACTGTCACGGATGAGTGGTCATGATCAAAGTCTGAACAACTTGCCACAATTTTAATTCTCTAACTTCTGTGTTCTTCTTGCAACCAGTGTGACAGGAACAGAACATTGCTGGAAATGAGCTGGATTAGAGCTCTCATAGGTCAGCACAAACATACACAAGATGGACCGCCTTATGGAAGTCAAGGACAGTTAAGTATAGATCAGTCTCTCTGCAACCCACCAGAAAACTGAATAGTCATCTCTGCTTGCTTGACTCTGTCACCTTTTTCATACCATTGACTCTCTGGTTTTTCCAAGTCCATGGCCATACCAAGACTGCACTCAGACATGGCACATGGGTTCAAATGGTAACCCACAATCTCAATTGCAGTTCCAAAATTCCTGGGAGATATCTGAGTTACAAAGCTCGGGTGAGAGGGGCACCTCTATTCAATTGACTGTAATAAGGGAAATTGTCTTACTAGTGATGGAAATGAAGTAAAATCATGGATACCACATTAGGCCAATCTGGTCAACTCAATGACTGTAAATGTTTTGAGTATGTGTCAAGTGTTTTATATGATTATACAAAAATCTTTAAAAATTCTAATAAAACCATTGCTGTATAGGAAAGTATAAGCCTTTTCAATTTAAGTAGTCAATTCAACTACTGGCATCAATAAACTTTAAAGCCTACTTAATAATTCAAGCATTCTGGGGAAACTGTCCACACTGGCCAGGTAGTTTGAAAAACGGAGAAGTCTGGGTCCCTGGAATCTGTCTCAATGGAATGTGGTAAAAGCAGATAAACTCCTACCGTGTTTCCCCGAAAATAAGACCTAGCCAGACAATCAGCTCTAATGCATCTTTTGGAGCAAAAATTAATATAAGACCCAGTCTTATTTTACTGTTAAGACCGGTTCTTATGTAATATTATGTAAGACCGAGTATGACATGATATATGGTATGATGTGATATAACATAAGACCGGGTCTTATATTAATTTTTGCTCCAAAAGACGCATTAGAGCTGATTGTCTGGCTAGGTCTTATTTTCGGGGAAACGGTACTGTGTGAAGCCACTGAGATGTTGCAATTGTTACAGCAGTTCCTCTCTCCTAATTCTGCATTACTATTATTACTGGGAAACAGAAACTAACATGTTCCTTCCAAAATACAAACCTTCAATAGTGGCCCATGATCCATTGAATGAAGTCCTCAGTATGGGATGAAGTCCTCCATGACATGGGCCCATGTGCTTTACCTTCTAAAAATCTCACTTTCTATCCTAAATGGTCCCCAAACTCCAGGGCCTGTTCTTCCCTGGTACAGTACTGATCACAACTGTATTGGAATGAGTTGGTTATCCATCAGTCCCTTTCACTAGACTGTGAGTCTCCACTGACGCAGCAGTTGTCTTTCTTCTTCACAGATGTATCTTCAATGCTTAATACTTCACATGCTGGACATATAAAGGACGCTTAGTAAGTATTTGCTGAATGAACATATGTGCTCCTAAATGTGCACAGCCCCCTAAAAAACCATGAAATTTTAGGGCCTGGAAGGTAGGGAAAAGCAATTTTATCAGACCATATTCTCTTTCAAAATAAATTCTCAATCCCTTAATATCTAACTGGCTCACCTAAAGCTCTTATTACTGAAATGAAACCAAGAGCCAGGAATGAAATAACATCTTTTTGGACTAGAATTGGTTTCTAGACCGAATCTTTCATGGGTTTGGGATGCTTTAAGAATTGTGACTTTGTAAATTCAGAATTGATTTTTGTTTTGTCCTGGGAACTTGCAGCAAAATTATCCTTAGGTATTTTAAATGGTAGTGGATTCTGAATTATTTCACATAGGAAGCAACCTAAAATACAAGAATTACCACCATAGGGGCCGGCCCGGTGGCTCAGGTGGTTAGAGCTCCATGCTCCTAACTCTGAAGGCTGCCGGTTCGATTCCCACATGGGCCAGTGGGCTCTCAACCACAAGGTTGCCAGTTCAATTCTTCGAGTCCCTCAAGGGATGGTGGGCAGCGCCCCCTGCAACTAAGATTGAACACGGCACCTTGAGCTGAACTGCTTTCCATATGGCTCAGTTGGCTGGAGCACAGGCTCTCAACCACAAGGTTGCCAGTTCGATTCCTCGAGTCCCGCAAGGAATGGTAGGCAGCGCCCCCTGCAACTAAGAGTGAACACGGCACCTTAAGCTGAGCTGCCGCTGAGCTCCCGGATGGCTCAGTTGGTTGGAGCGCGTCCTCTCAACCACAAGGTTGCTGGTTCAACTCCTGCAAGGGATGGTGGGCTGTGCCCCCTGCAACTAGAAACGGCAACTGTACCTGGAGCTGAGCTGCACCCTCCACAACTAAGACTGAAAGGACAATAACTTGAAGCTGAACGGCACCTTCCACAACTAAGATTGAAAGGACAACAACTTGACTTGGAAAAAAAGGCCTGGAAGTACACACTGTTCCCCAATACAGTCCTGGTTCCCCTTCCCCAATAAAATCTTAAAAAAAAACAAAAAAAACAAAGAATCACCACCATAACTCAGAATGTTCCATTTGTGAGGAGACAGTCTCAGAAAAGCACTCTATTTTATGCTACTTGGAAATTTTTGGTTTAATAATGGCTCTTCCATTAAATACAAAAACATTATTTTAAAATGTATTAAATAGCAACTTTCAAGATTGAGTCTTAGATGTTACTTTAACAGTATCCATGAAGAATATAGTATTTAAAAAGCTGGATTTTTAAAAAAAATCTATGATTTTACCCACTATATATAGAACTGAATTTTAAAAAATAGTGTCTTCCTTTATGTGGATTATACCTTAAGATATGAAGAATCAATTTACTCTTTGGTTTTATTACATGGGAAAAACAACACACAGGCCTTTAGTCAAACAACTTTGTGATATTTATATTCCATTGCACAGATATGGGTTATACAAATTAGTAACACAAGTTATTTCTTAAATTTCAAACATTTTCTAAAGTATTATTACAGCAGATACCTAGGATATTAAAAACACTGAGGTGGAAACCATACTCTAAATAGTTAAATATGACACTGAAAATACTGCACATTTTAATTAGAGGAAAATTAAAATGTGTGCTCAAATGCTCTAAACAACTAAGAAGCAGGGCAACTAACAACTACAAATAAGTCACTGTGGTCCATTTTTACGTGTGAATATATATGATTACTCTTTAGATAACCACACCTCTTGGAAATGCATAATCAAAACATAAAAATCTCTACTCCTAAGATCTATGGTGAAGTGTACTATTATCTATGACTTTGTACAACTACTAATGCAAAGATAAAAGACACCACACTTGGAAAGAAGAAAAGATTTTTTAAAGGAAATGGTTTTAATTGCATTAATGAGATGAAAAGATAGTGAAGCCCTGTTTGCTACTTACATGAAAGAAGATTTTTAAAAATAATCACTGCACAATATAAAGGGTGGGGTTATGCTGTGATATTAAATTTTTCTCCATGTTTTTCTTAACTGTTCAAGAACAAATTACAGTTTCCACGGCAAATTTGTTTTCAAAATGCCGAATTGTAACACAATCGCTGACTTCACGTTTCTGAATACCTGTTTGGGAAGGAAAAGATTTTAAATTTTTGGTTCTTTAGCAATAAATATTCACATTAATCCTCACAGTTATTATTTAGAAATATGAAAATATTTTACTCTATATTCTATGAACTTCTATAGTTTGATTTTTTTTACCATTGGAGAGAATAATTTTCCTCCTTTCTGAACTATCTTAACAGATCTTAGTAACAATAATGCTGTATATACAAACTTAAGATCTTAAAGGCATTAGGAATATTCTATATCTTGACTGTGGTGGTTGATGATTTGTTGCAACTCTGAACTGCACACTAAAAACAGCAAATTTTATTGTAAGTCTGACTTCTAAAAAATTATGAACAATTAAGATAATTTAAAAATGTAAGCAGCAGTTTTCAGGCGACTCATCAGCCCGAGGAAAAGAACAGTATTATTAAAAGTGCTACCAAAGCCAGGAGAGCATTTCACTGGGTGCCACAATTCCAAAGAAATCACCCCATAGTGTATTTGAGTGGCACTTCTTCCTTTCCCACAGCTCTTTCACATGTACTTTCATTTTATTTTTATAACGATCATGAAAGGAAATGGGGAGATACTGTCATCCTCATTGTTCAGGTGAGAAAACAGAGGTTAAGAGATTTGGCAAAGCTATATTAGTTGTGTCAACGCCCTTAATTCCTCAGCCAAATTCCTCTGTAATTAACCTGACTATGATTATCTTCAACGAGATCCAAAAGGCAAACAATCTGCTTGGAATCCAGATCCCTGAGCATACACATGAAGAGCTCCTCTAGAGACCCTCTGCATAAGAAGAACCCTGGCAGCACGGCCGTACCAAAGTGGTAGGATAGAAAGTTGGACTGGGTGATTACGTGGAAAGTAAGCTACGTAACAGCATGTCAAGGCAATGACGTTTCACATTCACATATTCTGTCTGTCTAGAAAGAGTGGCTTTAGGATTACGAAATCTAGAAATTCAGAAATCTAGAAATATTATGTAGTGACACAACAATAGTTTTATTTTGTCACTCATCACAAGCATACTGGTAACAATGACTAGCCTATACCTAAATCTAGTTTAACAAAATGAAGTGAAATAACAAACTTTTCTGCCAGCACTTTCCCATTAAAAAGTATTACCTCGAATGGTTTCTCTGCGTTGCAGTTTGTAAGTTTCCTTGTCATGGCACAGTCGATAAATAAAGAAACCCAAGTGATCGACATTTTCGATACGATCAGTGATAACCATGTGTTCGTGAATCAGGTATGACTGGGGCAAATAGGTTCCAGCCTACATTTGGAAAGGAATATATTACATGAGCAGCTCAAAAAATACACTGAACAGACAAAGAAAACAGACAAAATTCTCAGAGATTATAGTTGGAACAGATGTTAGCAAACTACTGTTTTTATAAAGTTTTCCTGGAAACCATTCATGTCTATTTGTTTACATGCTGTCTATGACATCAGCATCGAATAGTTGTAACACAGATCTTATTTCTTGAAAGCCTCCTATATATTCTCTGGCCCTTTAGGAAAACTGAAGTATAATTTAACAAATTATATTTTAATTTCAAAATTAGGAAAAACAAACAAACATGAGTCTTAGTGCCTCTCTAAAACTCTTAGCTGTACTTCTAGTATAATGGGCTCCTATAGGGCTAGTTTCTCTACAGAGAATTCTAAGATGCTGTAACAGAATCATTAGTAAGAAATATTTGAAAATTTTATACCTTTATGTTAATAAGTAACTCCAGGAGGTTTCTGGGTGGCATAACTATGGAAGTGTTCAGAGGAATCACATAGCACTTATCCAGGTTAAGATCTAAATAGGCTGTGAGTTTCTGGGAAGAAAAAGATACATTTTCGTTAGATTGATATTTATAACACAGGCAGCAACTGGATTTTTAAGCATAATTTGTACCGTTAAAAGGGTTGGCTTTAGAATGTGTAAATCACTTGCATTTCAGCAAATCAAGAATTTGGTGGGATAAGAATGAAATAATAATGGAAAAAAAATTACTGCTACTAAGAGTAAAATTCTTATCAGGGGTTTCTTTCTATAATAACTGATAATCAACTATTAAAATTAACTGTAAATAACCTATTATCTAATTAAGAGATTCAGTTAGTTTCCTCACTTATAAATGCTAGTGCTCTCTAAGGCATCCATTCATTATATGGAAAATTAACTTCTCTCCTGTGCATCTAGAATAGTACCATGTTTCCCCAAAAATAAGACCTAGCCGGACAATCAGCTCTAATGCGTCTTTTGGAGCAAAAATTAACATGAGACCTGGTCTTATTTTACTATAAGACTCGGTGTTATATAATATAAGACCAGGTCTTATATCAATTTTTGCTCCAAAAGATGCATTAGAGCTGACTGTCCGGCTAGGTCTTATTTTCGGGGAAACACGGTACTAGTTCATACCATCCTTAGTGAAGTGAAATAACAGTCAATTAAATGATTGTAAGTGTTCTTACAGTTCAGATGAGAAACCCTGATTGAGAAAGACTGTCTACAGGATGGTTTTGAGGATTAGAAGTTAAATCAAACCACATAAATACTTAGATTTTAAGAGCTCAGTAAGTGTTAGCTATTATTATATTTACTATTTGCTCTGGGCAAGGTTTATTACCTTGAAGTAAGTAATAAACCTTACTTCAAGGTTTATTTTTCAAACTGGCTTGCTTATAAACATGTATCAGGTATGAAATGTTTGCAAGGGTAACTTCAGTAATATGTCTGAATGTTCAGAATGGCAAACTTCTATACAGATGTAAATGTCTATAGTTAACATGGGAACTTCTGAATCTCCGAATCCTGGTTTGAAAAAAAAAAAACATTCTTGGGACAGAAATTATTGGGGGAAACTAAAGGTCAACTAAAGATTAAATAATACTATATTATCACATTAATTTTCCTAGATGTGAAAATAATATGGTTAGGTAGAGAAGAAGTCCTCATTCTTAAGAGACAACATCTTAAGTATCTAGGAGTCAAGTGTCAAATGTGAGAAATAAGAGATGAAGAAAGTATAAAATTTTGGAACCAGTGGAGGATTTGGGGTATTCACTGTATTTTCACTTCGTCTTTTTTGTATTGCATAACCATTTTCAACAGCTGGGGGAAAATGTAGAATGAGAACTTAGAAAAGATAGATTATAAAATAATGCAGAACTGAAATTACGAATTTCTGAAAATGCTACATAGAAATGGAAACACAAATCATCTCTTATCTAAGAAAATGGGGGGCGCAGAAGAAATAATAGCAATTTACCAGCGAAGGAGGGGGAGCCATAAAAAGTGGGCTTTCGGATAGACAAAGCAAAGAGAAGGAAGAAAGGTTACAGTGGGAGAAGGTCAGGTTCAGAGGGTCTGTTTCAGATGTTGAGAGTTTATCTTGGAGGACAGAAGAAACCCAGGTCCGTGTTTTTAAAGTAAAAAGTAAACTCTACATAGAATAAATGAGCAAGTACTGAAACTAAAACTACAGAAAATGTAAATCAAACACTTGCATCCTTTGACGGCGAGGGACACGCGGCTCACCTTGTTAAAGTCATGAACAATGTTGGCAGGGTCGCTATCTGCAAACTCCGGGACAGGCACACTGATGAACTCAACTTCATCTTCCTCATAGATCTTAATGTTTTCCTCAATCGTCTGGTACTGAGCAGCAGGGGCATCTGCAGAAGGCTCACTTAAGATGACATCATCTTTGATGTATTTTATCCCACAGTAGTACACGTCATCCGGCTATGGACAATTTAAACACCATTTCAGCAATTTAGTGGGAGACAGGTTGTTAAAGGGAAGCATTACTTACGCTGCCACTTCTATCCAAATAGCATTTTGCTTGCAATCTTTTACTTTTAGATGATAAGTCAGACAGTTTAATTACAGAGTGAACACAATCTTTAAGATCAGGTTTTGAAGTATTGTTAAAAAATGGCTTCAGAAGGAGAAAAGCAGCTGATTTCCCCTTTACTTTTTGTGGTCCACAAAAACAGGATATAAAAGCAATTATCCGTCTGGTGACAAGTAAATTTGAAAAAACACACAGGCCTATTTCTACCTGTAGGCATTATTTTTACAAAAGAATACATTCAGAAATACATGTTTTATTCTGAAAAAACATACTTTTTAAAACTTTTGATATGATTCACTGATTTTTCTCTTATTAGTCAAAAGAGATAATTTTTCTGAAATTTACACAGGCACATAGGTCTGACTTTTCCTTAAAATATATCACAATTAAGTGGAAAATACCACTTTACAGCAAATCAGTATAAAGATTATATAAAAAATGTATACATATATAATAAACACCAGGAATATATAACAAAACATTAAGACAAATACTATCTCTGGACAATGAAATTGCAAATGATTTTTCCTTCATCAAATATATTTCTTGTAAACAATTGTATTAAACAAAGATGAGTCATATTTCATCAATGTCTATTAACATGCCATCATCTTGAAAAACAGCAAATGAGCATGAAATTTATACATCCTCTAGAGAAGATTTCAAAATTAATTTAATAAAATCTATTTGTCAACACTTTCTCAAATTTTAAATTAAAATATTTGACATAGTCATTAAAGCTAATTTCCCAAGATTTCTTTAAAAAACACTAAACCTACTGAATTATTGCCCAGAAAAAAACAGAGAAGATAATCAGTCAGAGGAAAAATCCTTGTCTTAACCCACTAGGATTACTATACTTTAAGTTATAAACAACTTGGTCTTACGTCACTTCAGCATTACTGCTGAGGTCACACAATTCTTTAGAGAAACTAATGACTACGTAAGAGGCAGAGAGAAGCAGTGCCAGTGCGCTCCTCTGTTCAAATGGCTGTCTAAAAGGCTCAGCAAACTTAGGTTCAGGAGACTTTCCTACTCAGCTTTAAAACAGGACCACCACTGGCTAATGGCCACAGACAAAAGTAAAGGCTTAAGGGCAAGTTAGGGCGAATTTTCTAATACACATGAAGGAAAGGAAAAAAAAAGTCCTTTGCATTTTCCCACTTACTTGAAGTGCAAAATATTTGTACAGGTATGCTCCTCCTAGAATGACACCTGCAAGCATAAATGCCAGTCCAAAGAACATGCACCAACACCAGGCTCTTCTCTGGCCAACTGGTACCACTTCATCTGGGTCCTAAGATATGAAACACACTGATGGTCAATATCACATCTCCAGTCAGAATTACAGAAAGGATAGGGTTAAAAGAAACATTGAAGGTTGTTGTTTTATTAGCGAAGATATAAAGACTAAAGGAGTCAGGTCTCTAATCAAAATCAACCCTGAAGCGATTCAAGTGGTGGTGCCTGGACTCATCAAAATACCTCTTAAGACACCAGTCCCTTGGGAGAGTTCTGCCTTGTTCTAACTCAACGTCACACCTGCTACCCGTATCTCTAGAGCAATAACATACTCCATAATTTCTATTTTCCCAACACAACATTTGGTGATTAAAGTATCTTCTAACATTTAAAAATTCAGAAAAGGTTACAACACAACTTTGTCATGCAATATTGTGGTGCTGAGCAACTTCAGGGTATGTTAGACTACGTATAAAATTATGTTACCCTGCTGCAGGTAGTTAATATGTCATACCATGTATAAAGCCATTCCTAAAAATACACAAGAAAAAGAAAAAGTAACAGGAAAATAAGAACGAACAGAATAATACAAACCTAATTCTTTAAACAATTATAATCTCAAAAAATTGGACAAACTTATTCAGAAAGAATCCTATAATCCCACTTTTCCACTTGACAAAATTTTTCATTTTTAAGATAGAATCAGTAGAAACAAAGTCTAGAAAATCTCCAAATAAGATCTTTCTGAGAAAGACTCAATAAGGAAAACTCACAAAGTCAGGAAACATACAACTAGAATACAATCGTTAGAATTTTAATGTTGATCCTCTCAAGGAAATAATTTAACATGAGAACGTCATCCGGAGTCACAATCCTTAGCTAATCCCTTTGTCTTTCTCTATTCTGTCACTTCAGTTATAGCTAATTTCTTATTTGTACCCAGGTTCATGTGCAAAGAGCTAACAAAGGAGATTAGCTGCTGGCGTTACATAATTAGTGGCTCAAGAAATAGTACAGACAGCAAAAGAAAGGCTCCAATGACTTGAAACCATCATAATAAAAAGATGTTCTAGTTTGTAGTATGCATGTACAGCGTCCCAAGTACACAACTCTATCGTTTACTTGGAGAACTCAATATGAGCTGGATTAGGGAGAAAGCAGACTTGACATAGGCCTCCACAGATAAATAGAATATAAATAAATTTAGGAAGAAAAATTGTATAAGCAATGCTGGATATGGTTGAAGCAAGAATTCAATTAGAAAAGAATGAAAGCTAAAGTTATGTTTTCAATTCTAAAATGAGGAATTTTAACTTAATACTACTGGGGAAAATCAAATCCCTTATGTTCCAGCCAACCAAGAACAATTTAAGGCTAGTGCGTGCCTAGGTTGGTTGAGGTTTTCAACATAAAATTTAATGTTGTAGAACAAAGGCCTTTGAATCTAAGGACTAGATCAAACACTGTGAGAATATTATTCTTTGCTGTAGTAGGCAAACGTACTGTATGTAGACTTAAGACAATGAGTGCACTGCAAGGAAGTGGTATGTAACGAGAATAAGCCTAGAGGAATTTATTAAGCCATATAGTAAGAAATCCCATCTGTGAACAGAAAGTTACAAGAATTCCATGGAGTCATAAGGGAACATGAAAATTGAATGATAAAAGTAAAGAGTTTTACTTGAACCCTTGTCTGATCAAAAATAAATATCTGGGAGGATAAGAAATAGTTCCTAACATAACTAATGTTAGAGTGGAGGCAGGGTGGGGGGATGAAAATGACAGATGGAAATACTAATTTCTAAACATTTGGTATCAGCTGTTGAGATAGTCAAATGTGTGTACAACACCCACACTGTTTGGCAAGCTCTCTTTTCTAGTAGCACATAAGTGAATAGCCAAAGAGCATGGGCAGACACTGCGTAAAAGAATATGCAGCCCTCACTGTCAAATTGGTGACAAGTTTCCAGGCCTTTTGAGAGATCATTTTTAACTAAGTCAACAAACAATAATTTCAAGAATGTCTACTATGTTCTAAGCACTGGGTAATATAGCCTCTGTCAAGAAAGAAATCATTCAAATCAACCTAAAAAATACAAGTATACAAAGAAAATATAAATATGACACAACGGGCCCTAACAGGAGAAATGCAGAGAGCACTGAAGAAGGGACGACCGTGTTTGGGGAAGACTTCCCAGGGGTGAAAATACTGGAATGGAATGTTGAAGGACAAACACTCATTCCCCACACTGAAGACCGAATTAAAGGGCATTATATACAGGGCAAAGGAGGAATGAAATCATGAAGCCAGAATGTATGACATCTCCAAGGGCCTCATGTGCTACGGTTGGAGTGCCCAGTATGGTGGGAAGCGATACAAGAGATGAGAATGGAGAGGTAAATGGGGCAGATCAAAAAGCGACTTCGTATACCATGTTACGGAGTTTGAATTCTCATGTTTATTCAAAAATCACATTTTAGGACTATGACAATAATACAAAAAAATTAAATTTCTCAAAGAATTTAATTTATAAAATACTTCACTTATCCACAGGTTATTTGTTCAGCACCTCAACAATGTGAACCATGGCTGAAGAATCCAAAAATGCAAGTCTTTGAGTTACCAAATTATAGACCCAGAGTCCATATACCGGAGTCGTGTACTTTATAAAAGAGCTATCAGGTATTCTGAAGTTTACCTAATCTCTTTTCTTTTGTGATCATGTTTCCCCGAAAATAAGACCTAGCCGGACCATCAGCTCTAATGCGTCTTTTGGAGCAAAAATATAAGACCTGGTATATTATATATTATATTATACCTGGTCTTATAGTAAAATAAGACCGGGTCTTATATTTTTTGCTCCAAAAGACGCATTAGAGCTGATGGTCCGGCTCGGTCTTATTTTGGGGAAAACATGGTATTAAAAAAAGTTTGCTGTAAAACTCTATGCCGTTACCCGGGCAGCTGCCTCAT
Source organism: Rhinolophus sinicus (assembly GCF_036562045.2). Taxonomy (NCBI): domain Eukaryota; kingdom Metazoa; phylum Chordata; class Mammalia; order Chiroptera; family Rhinolophidae; genus Rhinolophus; species Rhinolophus sinicus. The sequence goes on from NC_133754.1 coordinate 88,580,864, forward strand.
ACATCTCCTGTCCACCACATCTCTTGACTACATCGTTTCTCTTGTGCTTGATTTAATCTTTTGCTGCTTTGTACAGTATATGCTATACAGGTTTGTAGTCTAGGAGCAACAGGCTATATCCCATATGGCCTAGGTGTGTGGCAGGCTGTACCATCTAGGTTTGCGTGAGTGCGCTATGATGTTCACACGACGACGACATCGCCTAACATTTCTCAGTACGGATCCCTGTGGGTAAGCAGTGCATGACTGTCCTGGTAGCTCCCAGTCAAGCTTGACACTTCGTTGGTACTCAATGAATACCTGAGGAGTGAATGAAATTTACATCTTTCTGAAAAAGCTTGGTTGTTTATTTTTTTAATGATGCACAAACGTTACATCAGCAGCCAGCATGAGATGGGTGGTGGCAACATAAGAAGAATTCATGATGTACCCCAGACTGTAGCTATTTAGCAGAGAACAGCAGCCCTGTTTAACATTTATTAAGGGTCTATTATTTGCAATGTACTGTGCTAGGTCCTATGGGAAATGCAAATGTGATTAAGACATGGCTGATATCTTAAGCAATTTACAGCCAAAATTAACATTCTGCATGGAGAATAAATGACACACTATATTATAATCTGAGTCATGGGGGAGAGATTCAAGTATATTCAAGACAAAAGTTTTAAATCTAAGCAATTTGTTAAAAGTGTATTTTAAATGATTATATTTTAACACCTGAAAAGAGTACGCTTAAAGGAAAAAGCCACATATACAAAAGTTAAGAAAAACCCCATAACCATTTCAGAATATATAAAAAATGCATTTGGAAAAATTCCAACATTGTATTAGAGATCCTAGCAAGTACACAAATGACGAGAACACAAACAGGTATAAAGATGAATTCTTACATTGTCCCCATCCATCTCATTATCATGCTGGCTGCTGTTACTTTTATGAGTCATTAAAAAAATAATAACCAATTTTTTGAAAAAGATCTAAATTTCATTCACTCATCAAGACTTGGAGAAGGGATGATCAAAGAGGCATGAGGAAACTTTAGGGTGGAAATGTTTCATATCTGGATTGTGGTGAATGTATGACTTCATATAATTAGCACAAATTCAACCAAATTGTACACCTGTCAATTTTATTGCATGTAAATTATATTTCAATATGGGGAGTGAAGGAAAAACCAATTGAGTTCCTACGTATCAGGCAATAAAAGTCTAATAATATCAAGTGCTGGGGAAAGTGTGGAACAAGACTTTCATACAGTCGACAGGAGTTGGTACAATTGCTTTGGACAACAATTTGCCAGTATCTAATAAAATTAAAGATATATATATCTTATGATCCAGCAATTCCATTCCTACTAGGGCTATAACCCTTGACTTTTGTACACATACATAAAGGAATAGGTCTAATAATGATTACTGCAGAATTGTCAACAAGGAAAAAAAAAAGGAGAGTGTACACGTGGTTTGCCATGTCTGCATGCACTGGGCTGCAACCCTTTCTTTTTCCCAAATAAATATTTTGGTGACAGAACACCTAGTTGCTATTATTTTTCAGTCAACATTTTGGGGTCATCTGGGATTCCAGAGAACCCCGACAGCTTCAGAGCAGACAGGCAACCAGGTGCTGGCACCCCACACAGAGCCACTCTGACTTACTGCTTGCTCTCTGATTCAGCTCAGTCTTCTCTTAGAATCGAATTTCTGCTTTTTACATTTTAAAGCTCTCAGGAGTTTATTTGGGAAATTTTTAGGTTTTGTGGGTTTTTTCGCTGTTGTTAAAAAGGCCTTGCTTGTTTGTCCATTGTCTGTGATTACTTGACTTGGCACGTCAGCTTGATTTCTTTGGAAACAGGTTGTCCTTTGAGACAGAGCTGGCTTTCACCTAAAGATCCCTTTGGGAACAAAGGTCATTTCTACTGAAATTAGTCAGCTTGGCCCAGCGTTAGGCTGCACCGCCTCAATGAGAGGATCACCACTCAGTACTCAGCTCAGCCTACAAGGGGACTCTGAAGCTCGTTATTTTCCTAGAACTGGCTTTTAACCTTTGGCCGGTCCTCTGTGATCAGACTGTTCTAGAGTGAGGCTGGCTGGTATCTGACCTGTAGGTTGCTTGAGTTGTAAATAGTCTTGGGCCCTATTGCGCTAGAGAGAAGTCTCTGAAAAATGGGATCTCAGTTATGTAAATATTTTAAGAACTTCCCTCCTCCACCAGGGACCCCAGCTGAGTATAGGGTTAAAAGCTTCAGGCAATTTTCATGTGCATATTTAACTAACTGGATAGATCTGACTAAAAGTAATTCAGTCAGTGGCCACTCTAGGGAACTTTGGAGATCCCCAAACTTCATTTCCTTAAAACCGAATTGGACAACAATAGCTCTAAAATTGGTAAAACTGAGTAGAATGCCTATTTTGAATGGTATTTTGAAGCTTCCAAATGAGACCAAGAATCGGGAAGTTGCCTCTTTGTGAAATAAAGTCATAAAATTAACAGGATACTGAAAATTTAAAGAGGAAACGGTGCCCGACGCCACGTGTTCTCCCTCTGCAGCATGGTCTTGCCTTCCGTCCACTCCACTGTCTCAGGCTCCATCTCTGGGTGCAGCCTGTCCTTCTGTGGAGACTTTGCCTCAGGCTTCTTCCCCAGTTCTTTTGCCTCAAGCCCCATCTTAGAGGCTGTCTTGCCTTCCACTACAACCTTCCTTGCCTTCGGTTCCGGTTCCACTTTCCCTTGAATCCTCTTGTTTTTTCTTCCTCTAAGTTAGCACTTTCCCATTTAAAATTAAACCCTCTGGGGATCCTAACAGACCCCAACTTTCACAAGCCTCCTGGATTAAAGCTGAGTTAGGAGACTTTGTATAGGCATTCCGTAAGGTAACAGGATCTTCCAAGTTTGCTGAAGAATTTGCTATTATTATTCAGGCTTATCAGCCTGGGTTTTCTGATTTGTATCAGCTAATTCGGTTAGGTGGTGAAGGCAGTCCTAACACTGGATCAGAACTGGCCGATGGGAAAATCCCAAAGGGAACTTAGAAAAAGCAAACCTCCAATTTGGGGGAAGAAGCTAGAGAACTTGCTCGACAACTCCTTTAAACTTTTCCATTATTACCAAGAGCCAGGACACTAGAAAAAGGGCTGCCCTAAATTTAAGCGCTTCTAATGCTCTCAGCCTTCTAATCAAACTTCTAACCAACTTTCTCAAGGTCCTCCCTAATGACAGGGCTCCAAGGAACTATCAAGGCTTTGTCCAGTCCTTTCTCTTAACTGGCTTGCAGAAATCTCTCTTCAAATTGATAAGGAAACTATTTCTATTCCTATTCTTGACAATGGTGCTATACTCTTGGTGCTCAACCCCACTGTCATAAAACAGTCCCTGCCTCAGAGTAATAAAACAGTTCAAATACTGGGGATTTCAAATAAACCTTAACAGGTTAATATCTCTGAACTTATTCCTTTTTGGTTACACCCTTTAAGAGATACACATCATTTTCTCCTTAGTTCGTCTGCCCCTTCCTATTTATTGGGCCGAGATTTCCTTGAGAAGTATCATTTTGGAATATCCTTTTCCCCGAAAGGGGGAAATGTTAGAATTTGACGGTAATTGTCAGAATGGCCAATCAAGTGAATTAAATCGTTTCTCAACATCTTTTATTTGTTCTGTTTTTGACAGTACAGTAGCCAAATCTAAGAGCACTGACCAACTGTCCCCATTGTACCAACTACCACCTTGTTCATGGGCAAAATCTTCAACTAATATTGTCAGAATCCACAGTGCACCTCATATTAAGATTCAAACTGATCCTTCAAAACCTCTTCTCAGAATTAATTTTCTATAAGGGGACTTCAAGGTACAAAGCCCATAATAGATTATATATAACTCAAGGCCTTATTATTCCTTGAGTCCTTGCACTAGTCCCTGTAACACTCCTATTTTACCTGTGAGAAAGCCAAAGGGACAAAGGTGGAAGTTTGTCTGGGACATCCAAGCAATAAACATAGTTATCCCTAGACACCCTGTTCCTGACCCTCGTGCTGCGGGCATCTATCCCAAGTGGAAGGAGATTCTTCACTGTAACTCATTTATGTAGTGCATTCCTTAGCATCCCAGTTGATGAAACTATCCAATACCTTTTTGCTTTCACCTGGGATAGAAAATAATTTACCCCAACAGTAAAGCCTCAGGGTTTTACTGAAAGTCCTTATTTCTCATAAATTCTGAAGACTGATTTGGATGATATAATTTCCCTTCAAGGTTCCACCTTGTGGCAGTATATGGATGAATTTACTTCTTTTTCTTCTTCTCAGGTCTCCTCACAGGACGATAACATCATCTGTTAGAACTTTTGTCCTTAAAGAGACGTAAGGTCTCTAAAGAAAAATTCATTTGTCCAAACTCAGGTTTGATACATGGGACACCTGATAGCAACAAACAAGCTATACACCTGGATCCAGACAGGCTTCACGGATCCTAAGTTTCCCAAGGCCAACAACTAAGTGTCAATTGTGAAATTTTCTTGGGCTAGTAGCTATTGCCGAAATTGGATCCCAAACCCCTCTCTTATGGCAAAACCTGTGTATGTCTTACCAAAGAATTAAAAGTCCTGACCCAATTTTATGGGGAGAATAGGACAACAAGCCTTGAAAGCTTTAAAGGAGTTTAATAAACCCACCTGCTCTTGGGTATCCTAATTATCAGATTCCCTTTTTCCTTTTTGTGCATGAAAAGAAAGGGAATACCCTTGGAGTACTCTCAAAAACATGGGGACCGCCATAGACCCCTAAAATACTGTAGTCAGCAACTGGACATGTGGTTTGGGGATACCGCCCTTTCCTTAGAGCCATTGCTGCTACTGATCTACCTCTTCATTAAGACCACAGAGGTAAGTAACTGTTATGGGGTCCCCTCTAACCATCTTCGTATCTCATACAGAAGCTCTCATCATACCTGGCATCTTTCAGTCACCTTACTTCCTATAAATCCTTGTCAACCGCTTCTCACGTAACTCTTTCATGTTGTAATCACCTCAATCCATCTGCTCTCCTCCCTTGAGACTGATCTCGCCTCATAGCTGCTTGACACTGCGCATCACCGCCTGACTCCTTGTGACGATCTGCAGAAGACGTTACTGGGTAAAGCGGATTTCTCTTGGTTCACAGATGGTTCACCCTTAAAGAATGAAAGTGTCCTGCATGTATTGCCTGTTAACCCTGGACAGAAGCTGTTCCCGATCCATGCACTTTCCCTGTGATGTGAGGGATGACATCCTTCCCGACACTGAGGGACAAAAAGGCTGCTGAAGTTGGAACACCTGACTGTTGATCAGTGAGGCTGTCAGAGAAAGATCTCTATCAAAAAGGGGGAATGATAAAGACTAACTGGAACTTGAAACAAACATAATCAGTCGGGAGGATCTCTAGGAGGAGTTAAGGCTTATTAAGGAAGTTCTCGAGCTCTATGTAAGCGTGAGAACCCTGTACACGAGAACCCTACAGGAAGAACTATGTTTACAATAAAGCTCTATGGTTCTAACTACCCCTTTCCTTAACTTCCTTTTCCCTTCTATAAATAACCCTCCATTTTGGCATGCCAGCCAGAGTGTACGTGTGGCTGCCATGCCCGCATGTACTAGGTTGCAATCCTTTCTTTTTACCAAATAAATATTATGGCGATGGAGGAAAAAAAAAGAAAAAAAAAACTGGAAATAAGCTAAAAATCCATCAAGTGAAAATTAAAGTATTACAGGCTCATATAACCAGCACTGCTGAAATCAACCAGCACTGTTGATTTTGAGATAAATCTCAGAAACATAATGCTGAACCAAAAAAAAAGGGGGGGAGAGCAAGTTGGACCATACATAGTGTATGTATGATACCTAAGACTTTAAAAACATAAAATGTGGTATTACCAACCCTTTTTTTAATGCTTGGATTAATTCTTAATTAAAGAAGAACAAATATCAACAAGAAAAAGGAAAATTACTCATGAACAATAGCTTCTTCACTGGGGTATATAACTTTACCTGGCCTAATTTAAAACAAGTCACAGAGACATTTCCTCCCTATGTACTGCAATAAAACTGGTGCACCTTAAATTACGCCGGTGAGGTAAAAGATCTCCCAAAGGTGCTGTCCAATTATCATCTCATTAATCTTCCTAAGACCTAAGTTTTTACCCCAGTTTATAAATGAAGACACTAAAGCACACACTGGCCTATAATCACCACTCAACAGCAGGTATAGAAAGACACGGTTTTCGAAAGGATTCTCACTCTCACACTGTACTAGCTTCTGATTCAAATAAATCTTATCATATGATAAAGTAATTACTTAATTAGATCTTAAGCAAAATGAAGGATAACTTTTGTTCTGGTACTTCAATTAGTTAAGAATTAGGTCACCTCAATCAGTTCCTAAAAAGCTTCAGTAAATGTGCTTCAATTATAAACTTAATTCAGACAAAATGCAAGAGTTTTTACATAATTTTTATTCTGTTCCCATACTAACAAATCACTTCACATCATCAGGCACTTCTATTTAAGCTTTCTTTATAGAATGAATGAAGAGACATTTTTGCCAAAGTTCTCATATATTCTAGTTCGCATTATTATAGCAAAAGCAAACAACACTTTAGGAACCAGAATACTAAAGAGAAAAATATGTTTAAAAATTCTACTACCAAAAAAAGAAAAAAAGAAAAACAATGCAATGAAAACACTTTAAATACAAAAATGAGGCAAATATATAAAAAAATCAATGTAATTTATTCAACTCAGAGTAGCATAAACTACTGAACCTCCAGAAGTAGCTTTAGTTGTTTAGAAACGTACATTTTAAAACATGTTTGATTAGATGGATAAATATGGGGATGCATAGGCAGCTGCCCATAGATTTGTCGTTTGGCTTGTATACTGTTTCCCAAACTGTAGAATTACCATGTTTCCCCGAAGATAAGACCTAGCCCGACAATGAGCTAAAATGCATCTTTTGGAGCAAAGATTACTATGAGACCCGGTCTTATTTTTTAATAGTAAAATAAAAATTAATGAGACCCGGTCTTTTTTAATAGTAAAATAAAAATTAATGAGACCTGGTCTTATTTTTTAATAGTAAAATAAAAATTAATATGAGACCCGGTCTTAGTTTACTATTAAAAAATAAGACCAGGTCTCATACTAATTTTTGCTCCAAAAGATGCATTTCAGTTGATTGTCGGGCTAGGTCTTATTTTCGGGGAAACATAGTAGCTGCCAACAGTTTAAAAATCTAATGATTCAAATTTTTAAAAATGGATTTCTGATTAATGTTCTTGTTTTTCAACTCCTTTCTCATCATTTTTCTCCCCAGTTGAAGACCAAACATACCAAGTTCTTTTCTACATCATACGGTTTTAAACCTTGATCTTCATTTCCAGCTATGACTAGATATGCTTCCCTTGGAGAACCTAATTTTATAAAACAACCAGTCTAAATCACTTCCCCATATAAAGGATTTTGAATTATGGGTTTTAGAGATCCATTTCAGATTAATACGGTAAATAAAGCACCTTCATTTTTTAAATGACAGAACAGGCATTCTTTTACAAAGAACAAATCCAAACAGTTGGCATCAGCAAACCAAAAATGGTGGCTGAGGAGCAGGGACTGGAGAAGCCCAGAGAAAACCCTGGTCCAAGGGCTACAGAAATCAAAGAGCTGTTCAAGACAAATCCCAGTTCTCAGAACAGGTAACAGTGAGGATGACAGAAGGCTACTTACGTTATAACAACATCTACGTGACGTTCTAGAAAAGGCAATCTATAAGAACAGAAAACAGGAACAGAGTGGGAGACAAGAATGACTACAGAGTGGTATGAAGGAATGTTGTGGCATGAAGGAATGTTTTGGGGTGAAGGAATGTTTCGGTATGAAGGAATGCTTTGGAGTGAAGAAAACATACTGTGTCTTGACTGTGGTAATTACATGACTATACACATTTGTCAACATTATCAGAACTGTATACCTAAAAAGGCCAAATTTTTCAGCATTCAATATTCTAGCAAACTCAAATTCCTCTCTTTTCCCAACTTCTGAGCAGGAAGGACAGGATTTGTTTTCTAAGACCCCAATTAAATGATACAAAAGAAGCTGAAAAAAATATATAAACCTATTAAGGAGAAGATAAGCAGATAAGAAATGTCAAAATTTTGGAGAATGGGAAACAGTTAGATAAGTGGTATTTTAACTTCTCCATTTCAATTATCTCACCATAAATGTGGATTATCATAGGGCTGTTGTGGAGATTAAATGAGGAAATATATGTGAGGCATTTAAATCACTGTTTGGTACACAGTAAGCAGAAAGTACTCAATAAATGATAGGTATTATTACTCCCATCACCAGCTGACTTGGCTGGGAAAGGTAAGCTGAAATAAATATCTGCTGAGGTTGAAACCAACAAAAAGTAATCTACAGCAGAATACTGAAAAGGCCAATTGGAAAGCCTTACTGGAGAGGAAAATGAAAGCACTTGCTATTCCAATAAGAATTTTAACATAAACAAAACCATGGTTATCATTTATAATTCATTTTAAAAATTTCCAAAATGCTTCCTAACTATATTCTTGGAACCACAAAATTATGTCAGAGGCTGATTATCATTCACTTCTCATTGGTACATGTTCTGTTCACCTGACTTCTACATTAGCTTTCTTTCCCCAGTACAGAAGCATCAAAAAAAACAAACAAAAACACCCATGATCTAATGATCTATATTCATTATTAATAGCACTGATTACCAAATGTTGTATCTGACATACCAAAAGGAAGCAGCTTTCCAAGTGATTTGCCTTACATGGATAATAAAGTTAATGCATTAATCTGCACTTGGGATAGGGGGAAGTTTAAAAAATGAGAACTCTAACATTACAATGTCTGCAAAACAGATTTCTCATTAACCTCCTTTACTGTTAAAAAAATCCTACCATATACATACAGCAATACAGGAACAAAATTAAAATTTAAAGTCATTGCATAACAATCTATTTTGAGAAATCTATGAAATCTGAACCAAATTGGCATTATATAAACTTAGCACAGGCCTAGGTTTTAAAAAAATAGGTCAGAAGAAGAAAAAATCAGGCTGTAAATGCTTTTAGTGCTAGATCTTAACTTAATTGCTTTTACATCATTAGGTACAAGCAGAGTAACTGGTGCAAAGCAGAATAATAATACATGAATATATACCTTAAAAATGTATTTTCTACATATTTTTTAAAAATTCATATTGGTGAGATTTAAAAGTAATGGGTAGTCAAAAGTCCAGACTAGCAATAACAGGCAGATGTTTATAAACAGCATTACATATAAATGTTACTGATTGTTAATAATAGCCTTTACCAAGAATAAACTGGTCAAGAGATTTCTTCTGCCACTGGCTGAATCATGAGACACATTGTTCCTAATAAGAATATCAACTGTCTTCCTGGAAATTTTAAGTATGATAGTAATGTTTTAATCTAATTCATTATAAAAATTAAGTGTCAAAATTAGAGTAAAAAAGTAAACCTGTTCTGCACTAATTTTTTGTATAAATCTTGAATCTTAATGTTTTTCAACAAGATAATTACATTCATATTCAAGTATGAGTAATTCAATTTAAAATGCAGAAATTTTGGTAAGAAAATTCCAAGTATATTCTTCTGAAAGCATAAAATAATTTAAATGTAGAAATTTTCTGTCCAAGTTTAGAATTTTTAAAGTTACATAAAATGACTACTAGAAAAATAATTCCAGTTCTTGAGATGAGGAATATCTGTCTCTATATAGTGAACATGTAAAAAGTGCTTTGAACCCTATGCCTAGCACTAAATGCATGTATGATACTCAGTCATTTGATCTTGCTCCCTTATTATATCACTCTCCTATCTCTTGGATCTGGGGGTATTGTTTTCTTGTGAAAGGAGATACAGACATTTAAGTAGGTTGTGATTAATTTTGTTTACATAATTGGTTGGTCTCTCTCAGCTACACTAGGTGCTTCTTGAAGGGGCTCTTAGAAATTTAAAACTTCCTCATATAGTGTCTGGTCATGCAGTAGGTGCGCACTCTGAACATATGATCAGATGAGTTCTCAGAAAGAAAAGACCCCCCCCTATGGAAGGACTATGAAAAGTCACTTAGTCCAACACATCATTTTACAGATAAATATAAGGAAACCCAGAGAAGGTTAGTAAAATTATGTGTGTATTATCACAAAAATGCCTGAATATCACCTGACTCCATGTGCTACTTAGGGAAGGAAAATCATGCAACTATTAGGTCAACCACCTGACTAAATAATAGCTATGGCAAATGAACTGTGGTAATAAGTAAAGTGATACCATGTCACAACTGGTAATACTCATATACAATCAGAAACAACATGGCCTGAGTTTCTACAGAATTCTATCATACTGGGTTTACTTCAATTGAGCCACACTTATAATAAGCACTAGGTGTTAGATTTTCTTTTTATTTTTCATCAAATTACAAAGGATAGTAAAAAAAAGTATTAAATGCATTATGTATCTTTCTAGGCGTCCTGTCTGACCTTAAACAAGTGCTAATAATAATGCAGATGGTTTCATTATCTATTATTAATTATCATTAAGTCCATTTTAATGTTAAAGGAAATATTCTAATACACCTTTAAAAAGCTATCAAGATAGCTGAGTTGAAAGTCCTATTATTGATTTCCAGTTAAACATTTATCTTTTACTTCCTCCTGAAAGCTCTAGAGAGTAAAAGGATAAACAAATAAATAAATCTTAAGCCAAAGAATAAAAATGAATGACAATTGATAAACTATGCCAAAAATTTTAAAAGCCAAAAGCATAAGGAAAAAAATCTTGAGCTAACAGAGAGAAAAAAATAAAACAAAACTGGTCATGCACAAAGACCAGGAATCAGAATGGCATCAGACCAGAAGGTAATGGAGCACTGCCATTAAAATGGTGGAAAAAAATTACTGCTACCTAGAATTTTATATCCAGATAAATTACTAATTAAATGTGAGAACACAGTAACATCATCAGACAATGTAAGGTTTAAAAAACAAAACTGATTTCACTTTTTCTCAGATTCATAAAATTGCAGATCCAAAATGGGATGGAGGCAAAGGGAATTCAATTCCACGATAGTAATTACTCTCAGGACATCTGTATAGCAACACGCCTACAGTGCAACTAGTCTGGATGTAAGACTAAAGAATGTAAAGTAGAAGAACATCACTAGGAAAATAGGAAAACGTGATAAGCTATCTGGTAAGTATGTACATACAGAAAGGCAATTATACTGCTGTCAGAGAATCTGAGGATAAATTAGCAATAAATATACAGAAAATTAAGCAACCCTTCCTCTCAGCCCAAGAAGCAATTATCAAATAACAAAAAGGTTTTGCATGAGAAAGAAAGCAGAATAGTTATACAATACTACTCAGATGTAAATAATGTTTATGTCAATTATAAAAGCATGGAATATCAATTTAACCAGAAATTACTAAAACTAAACCAAGAGAACAGATTATGTGTGTGATATGTAAAAACATATAGAAAAGGCTGTATTTTCATATTAGGAAGCCAATAGGTAATACACAAAATTACAAAAACAAACAAACAAAAAAAAAACAGGAATAAACAAAAACTAAAACAATGAAACAGCAGTATAAACAAGTATTTAGAATAGTTCACAAAGGACATCTGCAAAGCTAAATCTAAGCAAAAAGGAAAACACCACAGATGCCACATTTGGTCTCACATCACGTAACTTTCATGAATGCCAAACTGACAGAGTTGTAATAGCAGTAGTAGTAATAATAGCAGCTAGTATCTATTGAGTCTTACTTTGTTGCAGGCATTATGATAAACTTCTTACGGATTATCATATTCCCCATTTTGCTGGAGCAACTGAGACAGAGAGTTGAAGTAACTTACCCAAAGTACCACAGTAAGTGGTGGTGGCAGGATTTAAACTGAATTACGACAGCCTTCAGTTCTCAGTAACTAGACAGCACTGTTTCCTGAACTGTACCCTTGTATTAAGGGGACTGGGGCAAAAAAGGAAAAAATGTTCTTTTGACTTTTCCCCCCAAATCACTTAAAAATATAAAAATCATTCTTAGCTCATGGGCCATATAAACGCAGGCAGCAGGCCGTATTTGGACACATGGACCATTAATTTGCCAGCACTGCTCTTCACTAGAAAGGAGACCGTAAAACAGTGGTCCATGTCAGGCCTTCAGTGCCTTTGCCTAAAATTCTTGTATGAATTGTTAATATTTAAAAATCAGATTTCAGATAAAAACCCTGATTCTAGCATGCCTTCGAATATTAGAGGATCGAGCAACACTGGACCCATTTTTGCAAAAAATAAAAATGAAGAACAGTCTAACTTGTTCAACATGCAAAAAACCAAGCTTCACTAATTCATCTGCTTGGACCAAGGAGGCACTGAGTTTGCCCTCTCTGCTTAATATGCCTAGCACTGCCCTAGCTAAAACTGATGGGCTTGGGACTTTTTTTTCCCTAGCATTAAAATGAAAGCAAGGAAAAAATGAATCGAAAGAGAAAGCTACAAAATGAAAGGTAAAAACTGACAGTATATATACAGCAGAAGAGAAATGCTAGAGAGATTGACTAACAAAATAAATTTTAAGAAATGCAGATATAGACTGACTAGCTCTTAAAATCATTTTTCCCAGCAAAGATGTGTCTTCTTTTGGATGTTGCAATGATCCAAGTGATTTACTTAACAATGCAACTAACCCTTTTGGTTCATATATTAAATAATTATAATCATATTTAAAAAGCAAAGAAAATAATTCAAGATTTAAGCTTTAAATCATTCTGCAAAACAGACTTAAATTTTTAAAAATAATTTTGGCATTAAAAGTTAAACAATCAAACATACAAAAATCCAGCAAAACTATGTCAAAAAGGCCTTTTTAATCTCAAAATCATTAAATATCTAATACCATACTTAGTGTCAATTGCCCAAATAAATTCAAGATATTTAACTTGAAAGTGTTAGCACTTATAAACTGCAAATTTTATTTCAACATTAATTTTTCTCTGGACATATTTATATTAGCTCTAAGTCTGGAAACTTATCAGCATTAAAAGATAAAATATTAAATGAAAAATTAGACTAGCTCTCTATCATAAAAACTAGAGTAATTTTCTCATTTCTATAACTCAGGATTGAAAATACTTCTGCTTAAAAATATTCCTGCTTTTTCCCCTAAATGGTAGAATTATAGAAATACTTCATGAAAGTTTTCACCTCTAATCAAAGAGCTTAAAAATCTTTAATTGTTTAAAATAATTTTATTAATTTAATTGCTGCTAACACTTAAAAAGTAGGATTGTACTGTAGATTTCCTTAAAGCCACAAAGAATATGTATCATAAATACTCATTAAAGGAGATAATCACAATTAAATGATTTTTTAAATGTTCTTTGAGTCATACCTGTAACATAATTTTCAATTTGCAGCCATCTACCCTGTAAAAGACTCTCATTGTGCAAAGAACATGAGAACCAAGAAATAACCCTACACATAATGTAAGCTTCTTGAAATGTAGCTCCAGTGTTACTATTTTCTACATCATACAGACAAAAAACACCTCATTCAGAAATTCAAAATTGTTAAATCCTTTATTTAACAGGTAGCAGTTGTGGCCTGAAGAAGTTCTTCAATGGCAAAGTACTCAACTTCTTCAGTCTGAGCGCTAATAAAAAGTTCCAAGTTTACCAAAAAGTTTAAGAGAATAAATCCATCGATGTCGTATTTGAGGAGAAATCTTTTTTCTGGATCTTCCTCTACTGATACAATAACAGACAACACAATCTAAGAAGCTTTAGTTATAATGTGAATTCAGAAAGTATTTCCTTTTGAAAAAAGAAAATGCCTTTTGAACAGATACTCCAGATATTTAAGTTACAAGTATGACAGAAGAGAAATAAAATGCACACAATCACTACTTATTACATTTTTCGGTGTACCTGCAAGTCAAGTCAAGCTTTAGCAATACCTTATGAAAACCTTGTAAGTTAAATTCTAAGTCACCTTCAAAAGACCTGTAGTATGTGTTCCAAGAGATATTTCTGATTAAAAAAATACTTCTATTCACTTAAACCTCTCTCTTATATGGCAGAGCTGAATTCCATTAACGTCTTACAAACTTCTGACTTTGCCAAGGATAATATACTTGTTTGTCTAGTCCGGAAAAAAAATATGTTTAAGATGACACCGGGAATACCCCAGGCAGGTAACCTGTCCTCCAATTGTACAATATGCAAACTGTCCACTCTCTGCAGCAACAGCGGCAGCATCTCCCGGGGCAGTGTGTACACAGGAGGTCCTGCCAAGTCACTTGGTATGAACAGGGCAATTAATTTATCTCCCAGTACTAAACCCTCACCTCAGATATCAATACTCTCATAGAGAACCAAAATGTAATGACCATAAAGTTTTTACTGGCCAATGTTTACAAATACTAGGTAATGACCTGCACTTATTCAAGAGAACCAAGCTCCCAATGCCTTCTCTAAAGATCAACACATTTTAGTAGATATCATATGTTTTATGTTCCTCTTTACCTCTGGCCCCACCCCACCAAACAAAACAAAACAAAACAAAACAAAACAAAACAAACAAAACAAAACAAAACGAAACGAAACAAAAAACAAAAAAAACCACCACCACCACCAAAAAGTTAAGTTACCAAGCCTTTCTGTCCTGTTAACGCAAACAGGAAATGCCAGGAAGTGTAAATAACTAGGGCCCAAGTAGCCATTTTGGGATGGGTAGCTCAGACCTTACAGGGTTAGTAGTCCTTCACTTTTTCTCACCCTCCCATCTTCTCCCCTGCACAAGCACGTTACTTTATCAGCAAAACGCCTTGCAGAAATACCTATGAAGCAAACTTTATTTAGCTTTTTCGAGGTCAGATATTGGGAAAGGTGTTTCATAATTAGGCATTACACCAAAATGAGCTGCTGACAATTACTATTCTACAGTGAGGTAACCCAAAATGAATATTTGATTTATTACCTAACACCTTTATCCATCTCCTTTCTCCGACCCACTTTAGCTTAATATGAGGAAGGAATGTAACATGCTAAACATGGGAAAGAAGAAAGGGAACATTCTGGTCAGGATGAGGAGGTAGTCATTACTTTTCACCATGAAAACAATTTAATTCCTGTCAAATATAATTACATAATCCTAGCATCTTCATAGGATTTTAAACGTGGAAGAGTTCCTACAGACCATTTGTTCATACCTTTTCATCTTACAGATAAGGAAAACTAAAAACTTAAGCCCAAGATCAAACAGTAACGTAATGACAAAACTGAGACTTCTGACTCAGTACATAAAGTACTTTTTTTGATATTTGCACATATATAACAAACAATTTTGCAAAGTTCAAAGTTATAGACACAAACATAAATGAATTTCCTATAACATAAAATGTGCACAAAACTTAGGTACTACTTACTCTTTGCTGTTTCTATACCTCTAAGAGGTTTGTGCCAATTGGGACCGGTAGAGGAAGGTGAAAATAGTTAAGGGGAAAATGTAAGAAAAGAATTAAAAACAGCAAGCTGGTTGAGATAACATAATCAACAGGCATGGCTGTTTGGATTAATAGCTACTGAAAAGACAAGATTGAAGAATGGGGCAATGGAACTGCTTCCAGAGGGTTCTCACCCTGAAGTGAGAAAAGAGCTCAAGAAATACTAAAGACAAGAGCAGTATAAAAGTACTGGAATTCTTGTTACATAAGCCAGCTGACTGGAGTGATAGAATTCCTGAAGCATGAGGTAGTAGATTCTGCATTTTTAAACCAGAATCCCAGATGATACCAGAGCAGGTGACCCTTAAGAGTATATTTTGAGAAACGCTGGTCTTTAGGATATTGTGGTCTAGGAGGTTTAAAGGCACTAAAAATTTTCGTTTGGGAGTTCTGGTCCATAACCAGCTTTACTTGATTCTCTCAAGCAACCAGGCAAGGAAATGCCCCAGAATCCAGGCAGTCCAACTCCACAGTTACTATACAGTCACCCCAAGGAGCCAGAGAGTATTATGTAATCACTGCCCAAGCTCTAAGATGAAGAGATCAGAAGTTCTTTCACAAACCTCTGTTACGAAGTAGGGTTTTCATTTACCATTAAGTGACGGACTGATTATAAGGTTCTACTCTTAATGTAGAGCAATATTTTGTCATGCACTGAAGAATCTTTGAGCTTATAGCTAGAAAAAGAATTAGTCATTTTGTAGCTACCCTTTCTTCTATGACTGCTGTGTGGTCACAAAGGAGGACTCTGGCCCTCACAGCTTAGTTCCAGTATTTTTCTTTGGATATGGAGATCTGAGGATACAGAAACGGAAAACAAAGCACAGAACTATGAATCATTACTTTTTTACAGCTGCTATGACCACAAATTCAAATACAGTGAAACAGTGAGAAATTCTGAGGATCTGAAAAGAGGGTCACCATTTCAGAAAAGACAGAAATCGTCAAAAGTCAGACTTAAAGTTGCCCAGCAAACTGACTGATTTTTCTGCAGTGTTTCAAATCTTCTTCACTACAGCAGAACAGAGAAAAGCTGTCTGAAGTGACATCACCCCATAGTTTCTCTCTCTATTATGGGAGGGGTCATATTTGTTTATATGATTTTAAAAAGACATATAATAGAATTAAAATCTATCTATATATATGTACTTGAGATTGTGGTGACCGGACACCTGACCATCAAGCTATTTCAGGTACAATGAATATTAGATAAACATTAGAGAGCTAAGATAATAGTTTGCTACTGGAATTATGATCTGTGCATTCCAAACATTTTCTTGTAAGAGCAGGCCTGTTTGCAATGGATTCAGGAAAACAATAAAACAGCCAAACTCTTAATCCTTTTAGGGAATCAATTCACTGTTCCTCTTTCAAGGCAAGGCAGTCATTTAAAAATCAACCCCTGACGGTTGTGTTAACTAGAACACTTCCAAAAATAAGTATAGGCTAACATTTTTACATCAAGATTAACATTATATTCTCAAACATTTTTATAGCATATTAGTAGCCTATTTTTCAGTAGTAATTTTCATTAGACCATATAAAAAATAATGCATATTATTCATATCTGCACACAAATTACTGGCTTTTTTTTAAAAGTTAAAAACGAAGTTTAGCCTACTGATAAACAAGTCTTGAAAAATGCCAACTGAAGTTAGCACAATTTTGGTTCCACTCCTGATTTTACTTAGAGCTAAAACAGGGATTTTGTAAAATAAAAGAGAATTTTATGAAAACAGTTTCTTACGTTCAGTTTCAGTTAGCCTAAGGGGTCCTATAAAGATGCTGATATAATTTAAAAGCCATTGTCGGTTTTACACTAACATCCACATAGTAATTACTGATCTTTACGGGCAACACTTGTTTTAATTATAAAATCGACAGCCAGAACCTACTCTGAGCAGACCGTCACCTTGCTTTCTTTCTCCCCTCACCCTCAAGTCCTTGCTCCTCATCTTCAAACCCCCCATGAAGTTCACTTGCCAATACCGAAGGGCCGTGAAAAAAGGAGGTAAAGAAGAAAATGCTTTTAAAATTAAGAGGCTTACAGTAGCTGGACTTAGTCCAAGTGTTGTTCAGCGTAGAAACGAAAGTAGAAAGCAACAGAGGTTTAGGCTTGCAATGATGTCAGCCATTTTAGGCACATTATTTACACTGGGAGGAAGTGCCAAACTGTTGTTGTTTTTGTTGTTTTGCATGTCGCCGCTGGTTTCCAGAACGAAGCAGCCCAGTCCCCGCCCCACGAACATTACCCCGACTGCAACAAGGACCGTGAACTCAGCACAATTCTTCAATTCTTTTCTCTCCAGGCCTCCCAAGCCCCCGATCCAGCGTTACGCACCGCTTCCTGCACACGCACTTTCTTACAAAGAAGCTGCGGCCGGACAAGAAAGGTGAGCCGCCCGAGAAACAGGAAAAGCTGGGCGCTCTCGGGGACTCGTGCGCCGCACCCGACAGCTGCGCCACTTCGGCGCTTGCAGCCGCACCGGCCCCGCGCAGCGCTCCCGGCCCCGCCAAGCGCCCACACCCCCGAACTCCCCGGCCCTCGGACCTTGCAGTCCACCGCGATGGCGTCGGGGGGGATGATGAGAGCCTCCTCGCTGCTCTTGGGTTCGTCCTTCTTGGCCTCCTTCTGGGCCAGAGCCGAGTTGAACGTCACCTTCACCATGGCGTGGCTTGGGGCGCCCTCGGAGCGCGGCGGCGGACTCGAGGCGCGGGCTGCGGGCTTCTGGCTGCGACTGCAGCCTCCTCGGCCGGGCTCCGGGCACGGCTCGACAGCGGTTAAGGATGACGGGCCGGCTCTGGAGCTGCTGAGGCGGCTACTGCGGCACCGCTCCGGCAGCCTCCCACCTCCGGGCCGAGGGCGGAGACAGCTCGCCTGCCCTCGGGGGCGGGGCCGGAGCTGGGCGGACTGGAGAGGCGGGGGCAGGAGAGCCGGAGGGTCGGGGCCAGAGGCGGACGGACGGGATGGGCGGAGCCTGGCAGTGAGCCAGGCTCTCTCTTGCCCCTGGGTCCCACGCGTGATCCGGCAATGATGGGAGGGGCGCTCGTAGGTGGGGGCCTGGATATTCCAGTTCTGAATTCGCTTCCAGCCAGTTTACCTCCAGGCTCAATGTTGCAGGTTTGTAGCAAAAATCGGGTGAACTTTCCTCGGTTCGCCGCGTACAAACGATTAACCTCTGGCAGCCCCAAGCCGTCCCTTCCTTGCCTGCTGCCCACCCGCACCTCCCCGCGATTCCAAAGGCCGTGAAATGTTTGGCATCCACACCTGCATTTTCTCACTTTGTTGTGGAACCGACTCAGTGGGGCACAGAAATGTTTAGTGGACTCTATCTTTGTGATCTGAATTCTTTATCTTTCCCAGACCTCACCCAAGGGCGTTACCTGACTCAGACTTGCCTTGTCTTCTCCTCCTCCCTTGGAAGGTTAAGGCCGGCCCTGCCTAGTCCCAGAGCAATTCAGAGGAAGCCTTTTGGCAGATTTGTATTTCATACATCTCTCAATCCTAAAACAATGTTCCACTGTTGTGCAGAGACTTGGACAAAACTCACGTGCATACCTGCCTGATTTTTTATTCAAGGCAAGGTAATTGATCGTGAGTCTTTGGTAGTTTTCTGGAGGAAAAAAAGTTAAGAATATAGCAAAATTATATTTTTAAGGGATTTCACATACAACTAATTCGAGAGAGAAAATGGCCCACTGTTATTGGGTTGATGGCTGTGTCAACAGATGACCCTTTGGACAAATGGTTGATCTTGTACCCTTCTCCCACCCCACTCTACCCTGGTTCAACCGGAGATGTGGGTGCTTTAGCTGTATCAGCTCTGCCCAGGGTCAAGTGTGAAGAAAGTAGGTTGAGTCTGAGGTCCTTGGGGATTTGGCTCTGCTCAAGGAGGTGGTCTTGTCTCTTAGACTCTCCATAGAATTGTCAGTCAAAGAGAAACAGCCCAAGGCCTCAGACTCTTTCAGATCATGTATTTTTAAGAGTCATCCTGGACTGAGCAAGAAATGCAGTTCAGACCTCTCTCTGCTTAGGCATTCTGAAATTCCAGTGAAAATGAATTATGTTCAATGGAGAATAGGAATAGTTGAGTTCTAATTCTGGTAAGTTCTGACCCTAGCTAACTTTACGACTTGCAACAACTTATTTCAACTCCTTGGGCCTCACCTGTCCAGGGATCAACTCCTTAGGGTTGACTGTGAACTGGCATGGTTTTGTAGATTTCCTGAGACACTACAATTGAAGACTAAGGAATTCTGGAAGCAAGATCTGGAGGATTATACATGATGATATATGGATCCTTCTTGATTCTCATTTTGTTATAATAGAATGGTGAAAAAATACTCAAGGCATTTTGCACTAGATAGAATTAGAGAACAAAACAAAATTCTGAACAATACTATTAAACAAGTTAGGAAACTGAGGCAAAGAAGGAACAAAGGAGTTTGACAGAACCCAAAATTAACACAATCCGCTTCTCCCCCAATATTTCTATTCTAAGATTTTTGAATAAAAGACCATTATTTTGTGTACCAGCAGTAGCAACAGTTCAAAATCAGTTGGCAGTCTGGGAATAATCTGGTTTTGTTGCTCCTTTTTATCTGGTGTGTCTACAAAACTGTAGTACACAACAGCAGAGATAATAAAGACGCTGGATCAAGACCAAACATAGCAAATCCAGTCCCATGATTTATAAAAGGTTGCCCGTTGACCCTGAAAACTAAGGCGTAGGGGAGGAGAAGGCCATGACTCAACAAAAGAAAGTTAAAAACATAGTCGTAAGTTACCATTAACTATTGAATGTAAGAGAGAGTCTTAGAAGATTTTTTTTCCTCTTTCACATTGATTTTGAGAGAGTAAGAAGACTATTTTTAAAGTGATCACCTCGATTTCCATGTTTGTTTTTCTGCCTAACAGGAGGGAGGACAAAATAGAGTCAGCAAACTAAATTCAAGAATCTTAGGTCTTTTAGATTTGTGTGGTATGCTTGGACAGAGATTTCCTTTCTTCAGGTTCTGTTTCCATGCCTCCTGTGTATTCTCCTTCAGGTTGAGCAGGATGATTGGAAAAACATTTTTGCAAATACGGGGCCCTTAGTGAAACAACATCTCTGAATATGCCCTTTGAAATGTTCTCTTAATGCTTTCTCTCTTACCCCAGCTTGTGGCTGTAGCTGGGCATTTTGTGGCTTTGTCTCGGCTTTTATAAAAGAAGTGTTTCTTCTAGGCAAAAGGTGAAGGCTTTGACTTGCCTCTCTTCAGACTTAAGTAAGCACTGTTTTTCTCCTTTATAACTTTGATATCCTTTATTGTTTCTAAATGTCTTAGCTCCCAAGTTTATATTTCTTATCGCCTCCTTACCTCAATACCATGTACGTGCATGTTTTTCAATTATTTTCTTTTATACCACGCATCCTTTTCCATAATGAACTGGCTAGATGAGGTTTGTTGTTCTTGTTGTTTTATTGTTGGTTTTTTCATCTCAGAATCTTGGGCTGTAATATGCCAATCCTTTGGGGATTATCCTAATAATAAATGCAGTTCTCTTTTGATTTAATTGATTGTGGCATTTGGAATTTTTATTTTATTTTCTTTTGATTGTGAAAAGACTGGATATGCTCCACACTGGGTGCTCCAAACTTCTAGTTGCCATGTATTGGTTTCCCTCCTCCAAGTACGGCTTTCTAAGTGCATCCATGCTTAGAATATGTCTCTTCACATTTAAAAGGTGGGGGGAGAGGAATAGAAAAGGTGAGAAAAAGAAATTTTTTTAAAAATGAGAGAAATGGCAGAAAGGCAGAAAGAAAAGACACAAAGACAGTCCAGTGAACAGAATCCAATCAGAAGACCGGAACCCTAGTCTTGCCTTAACCTTCTCATGTCTCATATTTTATGAGTAGTACTTAACACATAAACCAACTGTTCGTAGCATGACGCTGGAGTCTAGAATGACCTGGAGTGAACTGGTGAGGTTTTATAGAAGAGATAGGATTTTAGTTGGAGGAGTGAAAAGGATTTGGTGAAGTGAAAGGAAGAAGAAGAACAGCCTGAGTGGAAGAAATGGTATGAAGAAGACCTAGACCAGGAGACACAACTAAGCAAGGAAAAGAGCAGAATCTGGAAAAGGGTGTGTGCTGGTTAATTGTGGAGAATAACAGCTGGATGGGGAAGGTGGAGCCATAGGTCTTCATGTCTGTTAGAAGGAGTAGTGTGGAATTTTTTCTGAGGGGATTGCCAAAAGTTTCTGCAAGTAATATAGTTTGTTTTTTTGTTTCTGTTTTTGTTTTTGTTTTAAGGCTCTCTAAAGATTAATCTGGCTTTCTGGGTGAATGAGAAAGAAGGAATCACTAAAAACAAATTTCAAGACCACCGAGACAGGTTCTCTTTCTTTAATGAGGGTAAATGACTCTTTTATTTATATTAGAAAAAAGGATACCATATAAACCAACATTACTAGTGCAAGTAATAATGTATAATAAACCGTATGTGTGTGTAAGTCAAATAAGGTAAAAGACATATGCACAAAGGCTGACCAAATATCATAAAAGATCTGCCCTATTCCAGTCAAATCTTACCAAGTGTTGGGCTTAGGACTTCCAAGCAAATGGCACAGAGGTGTTGCTGTTACAACCATTATTTTTGCAACAGAGATTGTGGGAGGACCCACTAATATTTCTCTATCATGACTGCATATATACCCCCCCAACATACAGTATGCGTGTACGTGAGGTTGTATGTGTATGTGTATACTCTAAACTTTTCAAGGCTCTCTATAACCAAACCAACCTATGTCCCAGTGCACTCTCTCTCTACTCTATTCTGGCCTTCAGTATAGGAAATTTGCCCTGCTTATATCCTTATCAAAATCACTATTCTAATTAATACAGAGAAAGCAGGTAGTTTGCCATTTCAAATCCAATTTTATTATAACAAAAGAGGAATATGAAGTTAGTACATTCTTTCAGTGAGTTTCTTAGATGTTTGATTAAATTTCCAGACAGTTAGTTCCATCTTTTGTACACTTTTCTAAAATGAGATAAATCTGACACATAGAGTAGGACACATACAGAATCCCTGAAAGCAGACTCCATCTAACACTGATTTTTAAAAATGTATTAATTACCCTAGGATCTAATTAGAAGTACCCGTGTGATCCCAAAATATTTTTTTCTTTCTTATTTTTAAACCTTTTCCCCACAACTGTGACAAAAACAATGCTAAATTTATGTGAATTCCAGTGAATTATTTAACATTCTGGCACTTTAATGAAATAAAGGAAAGAATATTACTTAACCCTACCTCTGAAAATATTGTTTTAAGTGTAGATACGTTCCTTAATGGAATATGTGGCAATATATGTTATCTCCTGGAAATATTTTCATAAACTTAACTGCTAAAAAACTTTTTAAATTAATTTGTCTAGAACCTTTATGAGAATGACTGAGACAATCTAACTATGGTTTCATACACCACATCTCTAAATATTTTGTATTTAATCTCTAAATATTTTTGTATATAAAATATATTTCATATATACTCATTAATTACATCTAAGGCATATTTGTAATTTAAACGTAAGTCAAAATAGAAAAAAAAGTGCTAGGCAGGAAATCAAAAAACAAACTTAGCTGTCTTGGGACACTGAAATTTCTGAAAACCATAAATGTGAAATGTCATGTTCTCAGACTTAATAGCCAGAGGACTTTGCCCTGTGTTCAAAGAATGTTCTAGCTAATAGAATCAAAGTCCTGGAAAAAGACTTCAAGAAGTCTTTCGATAGTTTTTTTCTGTCTAGTTCAAGAACAGATTGTAATCCAATCTGATGGGAAGGTCGTGCTTATTTAGACAGACTTTTTAAAGCCACAACAAAATTACTTTTCTTATGATTATTAAACAAAAATATTCAAAAATCAAAGAAAAACTTGAACTATTTTGCTCTCCTGAAGAACTGTTATCAATGGAACTGTGGTCAAAAGTCATTAACGTGAACTTTCCAGCTTTGGACCCCAAGATACATTGCATCTGGCAATAGTTATTAATCAAGAAAGACATTCATAAAGCAGCATAATTAATGGCATAAGAACAGTTAGGGCTTTATTCCACATTTGGTCTTCATTGCTTCTAGGCAGTAGCTCAACCCAAACCCAGCCATAGCTACTGATGAGGAAGCTATTTCATTTCCTGTTAACTCAGAGATCATGTCTTAGATCAACATGACAGTTTATGCCCAGCTAAAGCTCTCTACCATACCCCTTAGCCTTTAGTGGACACAAAGACCTGAGAAAGGTGCCACAGTGAGATATTGACAAATAGACCCTTAGAACCCAGTGGCGTAGTATCCTCTGTTGCCCGGGCCAGACTCCCAGGGCAAGCAGAGGCAGGCCTTGTACTTGAGAGCTATGTTTCTCAAACTTGGTGAAAAATTGCAAGATCTTTAGACTAGTGAAATAAGCTAGTTCCCTTCTCTTGGCTTCTGGCCCAATACTGTCTATTTAAAAAATGTTTAAGATTTGTTTCGAAGTGATAACCTGTAAAGCAAATTGGCAGGTTATAACCAAAGGAACTCCAGGTGTGATAAAAGTATAAGAAATGAACTGTGCTGTGTAACCCATGCCAGGGACCAAACAAGGTCATAAAGAAGTGTGTTTAAGAGCCTCCCTGTTGTAGATTGCTCCCTACAAAGTACTCAGATAAAAGAAGGAGTTGTTTTATTCCCCAGTACATACTGGGCAAATCTGCCTGGGTCCCAGGGCAGTTTAACCAACATGCAAAAGGATCTGAGAAATAGGAATAAGCCCACCAAAGCAAGATAAATCTACTTGGATTTTTACTTTGAGTCTGGTATCATCAACTTCCTTCTTCTTGGAATCATTGCATAACAGGGAAGACTTATGCCTAAGAGAACAATAGTTTGTACTTTGAGTAGGAAAGCATCTAAAGAGACTGTTTCTATATAATTTTTCATGTAGTTTTCCTCTGAAGGTTTGATTTATTAAAACTCCAGAGAACCAAGATCCAAATATTTATGTAAAAATCTCTTATTTTATTTTTGTGATTTTCCTTAAAGGGTGTTTCAGACAGATAAAATAAGAGCAGAGCCAGGATATATCTTCTGAAGTCCAAAAGAAAATCAGACATGTTAAGTATACTGAACGTGGAAGTTTTCTCCTTAGGATATTCTTGGGGCTGGCTGATCACATGGCATTAAAGGCCTTTAAAATCCATCTTGAGAAAGTACCTGATCTAAGCCAGAAACAGCATGTTTAACTGTCATTTGCTTTAAGAGACCATACAGAAAAAATATATACCACAAAGAAAAAAGAAATCTGATAAGATGCTAAATGATATACCAAGAAAATGATCTGCCTTTGGTTTCATTAGTGAAAACAGCAAATAAATAAAAAAAATAGTATCTTCTTCACCTTTCAACATGCTCAGCTCAGGGCCATTCTTTTAGGCAGAGAAGGATTGAAGGAACAAACAATAAGGTAACCCCTGAAAGAACAAAATTGCATAGAACTGCAAATAAACCTCTAGTCAGTAAACAGGAAACAAAAATTGCCAGTAGTTCAAGAAATACCTGACACTCAGGAACTTTCGTAAAGTAGTCTAGTTTCAGTTAAAGCCCCTTATGTCATGAAAAGGGGGGGGGGGTGACACCTCAGTATGGCTAATGCACTGTTCAGAAGAGGACTACTGCTCTTCTTGACTCTTCCAATGCCTTGGCTCTCAGTGCTGTGGGTTAAACCACCAACAGGCATGCTGCTACAGATATACCATAACTAGTTTTTCCTTTCTTTGGTTTAGTCAGTTTTTAAACTTTGATACTCATTTCTTTCTGAAAGTGAACTAACTGCCTTTTGCAAAGAGAAAGATGATACTGTGCAGGCATAACAAAACATTGTGTTATAGTTATCACCAAGAAATAGCATGCCCATCATTCTGAGACACCACAGTTAATTTTATGAAGAATTAGAGTGCATATAACAGAAACAAACATACGTATACTGACAGGAGTTTTAATGGCATTTAATCAATAAAATTCGGTTCAAATTTTAAAAAACGATTTGCTGTATAGTACCTATGCACTTTACAAAACTCACATCCAAAATAATGGGGGTGAAAAAGGTCCCTTGTTAATAACAAGTAGGTGGGTGGTTGCAGAAGACTGTGCAAAGATACAGAAAATAAAGGAAGAAGAAATTGAATGAAGAGGGTATGGGGTATGAGAAGTGGAAGAAAGGACACATGTCATTAAGAACAAGTAGTTCTGTGAGGCAAGAATTCAAACTAATAAATCCTGTTGCCTAATGGAATGCACCCAAAAAGAAAATAAATAGCTCAGTTGGTTGAAGACAGATTTCCAAGAAGTTTTTCTTATAGAGCCCCCAGGGAAAGCCAGCATTTCAGAAGTTCTGGTATCCATGATCAAATGGTATTTTCACACAACTGAGAAAAGAAGAAAGACCAGCACACTTCAAGTCATGACATAATGAAGAAGATAAAATAGCTACACTGAAGTTAGCCCCATGCCAAAATGCACAGAACAGAAAGGTTTTGCTCCGAAGATGCTGCTCTCTCATTTGGGGAGTTTTTTCCCTACACCAAACTGAAGAATGTTACTTCCAGTAGGCTCCTTCTGGGAAGACAGTGAGGAAAGTCTCTCTCTCTCTCTCTCTCTCTCTCTCTCTCTCTCTCTCTCTCACACACACACACACACACACACACACACACGAGAGGAAGTCAAAAGAACGTTTTTGGTCTCACACATCCTGTGCTTTTTTTCAGCTGCTATTTTGAAAGATAGACATTACATTTGTGGTTGAGGTTTTTTCCTAGGTTAAAGAAAAATAAAACAAAACAATATGTTCCTGAAGAGAAGTGCGAGGGAGCTAATGACCTTGGAAATGCAGCCTGCTTTCCTTGTTTTAAAAACAAAAGGAAACAAAGAAAGAAACCTATTTCAAAAAAAAAAAATGAAGTTTGAAAAACAGTGAAGGCCTTGCCTCTATCTCTAGTGCCCATGGGGCCCCCAGCTAGTTCTAAAGTAACCTGAACACAAAGACACTCTGTCAAGTGGCATCTCTGAGCAGAGACGGCATGCCTTACCCGTATAGCTGCATTCCGTTTGTAGGTTTCATTCAACTGGCATTTTATAGACAGGACATCTTGTTCAACTCAGGTTTTAGTGGAACTAGAGTGTTTCCATGTTCTTAACTAGATCATTGAAGCCAATTTTATTGAGGAAGCTAGCAGAATTTTCTTGTGGATTTGAAGGCACCCCACTTTACCACTGGGTTACTTATACACGGCCCTTTGGTTTCACATTGGATACCAAAGATAGCACTTAGTGCTAATCCAGGAACCCTGTTGTCATCACACTGGACACAACTGAAGCCCATGGTCTCCTGATAGAGCAGAGAATTTGAGAGGTGTACAGATCCTGAGAGATCAACCTATATGGAACTGGTGGGGGCAGTGGGTAGAAATGCCTGCCAATCCACATATTATTGAGACTCGAGAAATTACTCAATGTGGCTGATAACATACATCGAAGAGTGTTGCAGAGTGGTTTCCTTTACATAGTCGACAATGTGCTTGACGTGTAATGGCACCATTAGGTTACAATTGGAAGATGAAAAGGGCTCTACGAGCTCCAGATGTGTGATTCTTAAATGCCCCAATAACTGAAAATGTGTTGATTGGCATCGTATTTGCTCCCAATGGCTTCTCTACCAAATTATCACAAACTTGGTGGCTTGAAACAATAGAAATTTATTCTCTCACAGATCTGGATGCCGGAAGTCCTGCGCCAGAATCATCGGACTGAAATCAAGGTGTTGGCAGGGCCACGCTCCCTTCAGTGGCTATAGGGGAGAATTCATTCATTGCCTCTTCCTGCTTCTGGTGGCTGCTGACATTTCTTGGCTTGTGGCCTCATCACTCAAATCTTCAAGGCCAGCATCTTCAAATCTTTTTCTACTCCTTTTTTCCCCTTGTCCTCCTCTTTCTCAGCCCTCTCTGTGTATGGAATCTCCCTCTGCCTGTCTCTATAAGGACACTTGTGACAGCATTTAGGGCCCACTTGGATTATCTAGGACAATTTCCCTGTCTCAAGATGCTTAACTTAATCATGTCTGCAAAAACTATTTTTCCAAATAAGGTAGTATTTACATATTCTAAGGATTAGAACCTGGTATCTTTGGGGTAATTACACAGTTTACTGTAGGCATACACTGTATTCTCTCTCATACACATGGAAATACACAATACCTACACTATTCTAGAAAACATCACTGGGCTCCTTGGAGAACTTTAATTGATCAGTATGTACTTACTGAGCACCTACTCTATGCAAAGTTACAATAGAAAAACAAAAGGAGTATGAAACATGATCCCTGCCTTGGAGTAACTGACAAATACAGTTGCAAAGACAAGACTAATAACACAAGTGAAGCAAGTAGAAACTCTGCCAAGACAGAGGGTATTCAAATGGTATAGATTATAAGTGTTATACAGGTTCAAAGAAAGGAGATCTATATTAAAAAAGAACAGAAAATGCGAATAATTTAAAAGTTGTAGTTGTTTAGAGATAATCTACATGTTTTTCACTATTTGGGGAATTCTCATGTAAAATTACTTGTAATACCTACAAAATACTATTGAATAAAAAAACTAGATGATAATATAACCTTAGTTGTATTATTGACTTTCACAAACGGTTGAAGCAGTGTCTTTATTTACAACCTGTCACCTTCATTATCAGAAAATGCAGGCTGCTTTCCAGGCTGCTGGTATTAACCATGGCATTGTTGATGATACTCCATTATGACATACAGATTGTTTTGTAAAAGATGAATTTCTTTAAACATGCAAATGTCAGGCGTTCATAGGCCCTCAGAGATCCAGGAAATGAGAATAGGCATAAAAAAATAAATAAAACCGGTAGCTATTTTTGTACTTTTCTAGGCTAACAGTTCTAATTGCCATCATTGTCATCAAAAGGAGAAATAAGAAGGCTATTAAGAGATGGTCTGATTTGCAACACATTTGTCCAAAAACAAAACAAAAATCAATTAGAGAAAGAGTGGAAAGAGAGAGAAGCAGAAGCAAATTTACTATCATGGTATTAGGAGAAATTGATTTGGGAGTAAAACAGTACAAGCGAGAAACAAGATCCATATGTGATGGTAAAAACTACATTAACACATAAAATATTAACAGCATTACATCTACGTATTCAAAGAAATAAAGCAAACAAATGCCTAAACAAAAACTAACGCAGAAATATAGGAAGAAATAAATATAAATATATTTACAATTAAAAACTTTAAAATGTCACTGTCAAAATGGCAGATCAATCAATTAATTATGTAGCTGAAGAATGTAATAAAAATAATAGACATGGAGCAAAATGAATAGATTTTTTCTTTGAAAAATAGATGAGATTAAAGATGCATAATAAACACAAAAGACCATAATTCTGAAACATATCATTTTGTCTACAATACAATAACAAAGTTGAATTGAAAAGTAACCAACTACCTGGAAAGCACAGAACACTCTCTTAAATAACATCTGGAGCAGAGAAGAAATCAGAGCTATTGATGAAATAGGGTTTATTACCAGCAACAAATTGTATACACTTGAAAGTGTTCAGTGAACATTGTGGTTGATGGTTCAACATCCATTCCATGCCAATCATGTTGCAAGGGATTTGGTTTTGAATTGAGTACATACCCAATTTTTGCCAATGAACATAAGTCAGTGAAGAAAACTGTCTTGCTTCTATGAGAAAATCAAGAGTTTTCTTCCAGACTTGCCATATTGGGGTATGATGCTTGGGATTATTTTGCCACTTTGTTACCAATATTAGTAAATCTAAATGCTGGATAGAACCTGAATCTTTTTTTTTTTTTTTTCACTTAGCTTTTTTGTTTGTTTTCTTTGGATAAATACCCAGAAGTGGAATTGCTGGGTCATATGGCATCTCTATTTTCAATTTTTTGAAGAAGGGCTCATACTGTTTTCCACAGTGGCTGCAATAATTTACAATCCCATAATAGATCTTTAATAGATTTGCGCTCTCCACTTAATCAGATCTCTACTCAAATGCTACTTCCTCAGAGAGGCAACTGTTGACTATCTCAATTAAAATGGTACCCTACACCAACATCATCCTCTGTCCTCTTATTCTACATTGTTTATTTCTATTTTCTAATAATTGTTACTTTTCAATTACAGTTGACGTACAATATTATATTAGTTTCAGGGGTACAACATAGTGATTAGACATTTATATAACTTACGAAGTGATCACTCTGATAAATCTATTACCCATCTGACACCATACAGTTATTACAATGTTATTGACTATATTCATTATGCTATAATTTATATCCCCATGACTGTTTTGAAATTACCAATTTGTACTACTTCGATCTTTTCCCCTTTTTTACCCATCCTCCCAAACCCTTCCCATCTGACAAAAAATGTTTTGTGTATTTATGATTTGTTTCTGTTTTATTTTTTTATTTTGTTGTTTAGATTCCTAAGTGAAATCATATGGTATTTGTCTTTCTCTGTCTGACTTATTCCTCTTAGCATAATACCCTCTATGTCCATCCATGTTGTTGCAGATGACAAGGTTTCATTCCTTTTTAAAGCTGAGTAATATTCCACTTCTTTATTCATTCATCTGTTGACGAACACTTAGATTGTTTCCATATCTTGGCTATTGCAAATAATGCTGCAATGAACATATGGATGCATATTTCTTTTAAAATTAGTCTTTGGGTTTCTTTGGATAAATACCCGGAAGTGGAATTATTGGGTCCCTCTTTGTCTCCTATTATTGGCTTTGTTTTAAAGTCTATTTAGTTTTGTAAAGGTATTGCTAACACAGCTTTTTGTTTTTGTTTGTTTCCATTTTCATGAAATACCTTTTTCTATTCCATTCCATTCTGTCTGTGTGTGCCTTTTGATTTGAAGTGAATCTCTTGTAGGTAGCATATGTAAGATTCTCGTTTTCTTATCCTTTCAGCTACCCTATGTCTTTTGATTAGAGCATTTAATTCATTTACATTGAAAGTAATTGTTGATAGATATGTATTTTATTATTCACATTTTTTATCCTTTTATTCCTTCTTTTTAAAGAAGCCTCTTTAACATTCTTGTAATACTGGTTTGTTGGTGATGAACTCCTTTAGCTTTTTCATCTGGGAAGCTCTTTATCTGTCCTTCGGATTCTAAATGATAGCTTTGCTGGGTAATCTTGATTGTAGGCCCTTGCTGTTCATCACTATGAATATTTTGTGCCACTCCCTCTGGGCTACAAAATTTCTGTTGAGAAATCATCTGACAGTCTTATGGGACCTCCCTTGTAGTTAACTAACTGCTTTTCTCTTGCTGCTTTTAAGATTCTTTCTTTGTCTTTAACCTTTGACATTTCAATTATGGTGTGTCTTGATGTGAGTCTCTTTGGGTTCATCTTGTCTGAGACTCTCTGCACTTCCTAGGCTTGTACATTTATTTCCTTCACCAGTTTAGGGAAGTTTTCCATCATGATTTCTTCAAATAGGTTTTCCATTCTTTGCTTTCTTTCTTCTCTTTCTGGTATCACTATGATGTGAATGTTGGTACACTTGATGTTGTTTCAGAAGCCCCTTAAACTATTCTCATTTTTTAAATTCTTTTTTCTTTTTGCTGTTCTGATTGGGTGTTTTCTGTTAGCTTATCTTCCAAACCATTGATTTGATCCTGTGCTACATCTAATCTACTGTTAAGTCCCTCTAATGTATTCTTCAGTTACTGTGTTTTCATTTCTGCCTGGTTCTGTTTTATGTTTTCTATCTCCATTTTTATGTTTCCTATCTCTTTGTTGAAGTTCTCCCTGAAATCACTGAGCATCCTTATAACTAGTGTTTTGAACTCTACATCTGGTAGATTGCTTGTCTCCATTTTGTTTCGTTCTTTTTCTGGAGCTTTGTTCTCTTCTTTCATTTGCAAAATGTTTTTTGTCTCCTCATTCTGGCTGCCCCCCTGTGTTTGTTTCTATGTATTAGGTAGAGCTGCTATGTCTACGGGTCTTGGTGGAGTGGCCTTATGTAGTAGGTGTCCTATGGGGCCCAGTGGCACATTCTCCTTGATCACCTGAGCTGAGTTTTCCAGATGTGTCCCTTGTGTGTGTTATGTGTGCCCTCCTGTTATAGTTGAGCCTTGATCGCTGTTGGCACATCAAAGAGAGGGATCACCCTCAGGCTAATTGGTTGTGAGGACTGGCCATGATTACAGTGGAGGAGCTGTTATTCAGGGGCTGACCTTATGGAGCAGGAGATGCTTTAGAAGAGCTCCGGTGCCTGCCCAGTCTGCCCTTTCATTGTGTTGTTTGTGGAGGCGGTTGGTTGGTGCTCTGATGTGGTCTGTAGGTGGCCACTGGGTGTGTTTGTTCTGAAGGCTCTTGGGAGGTGCTCTGCTGCAGGCCAAAGTCAGCCACTTCCTGTGTCTTGTCCTGAGCCACTTGGTATGACCTACAAAATGATGATTTCCACTTGTGCTAGGCTTGGAGTTAGCCTGGGAGAAGCTAACCTGTGAACTGAGGTGGCTTCCCCTAGTGCCTGGCTTTGGGCTACTTGGCAAGAGGTATGGTGCATGCTGAGGCCAGATGCTGCTTATTTGTAGTTTGAACCTTTGAGAGATTTTAAGAAAGTCTGTAGCATGAGCCAAGACAAGCCCTTTGTATGGAAAAGTCACTGGTTTGGGAAAAGTCTCCCACAAGTTTGCTGAGGTAGGGTCTCAGGGAATCACCAGGATAGGGCAAATGGTGTTAGGGTGATGGAGACTCTGACTTGGTGCCCACCTGTGCCTAAAGGCTGGGTGGGACAAGGGCTTAACAAAGGAACAATGGCTTTTTCCAGCAGCTGTGTCTGGGAGAAAGCTGCTCCTCCAGCCCTCATCTTGAAGGTAGACAGCTTAGTTCCTCCCCATATGTCTCTAATGCCTTTCAAGCTGCTACCCCTACACTAGAGCTCAGAGTAAGTGAGTCCGTCAGCGAGTAAGTCCATGTGCAGAACCTTTAAGAGGAGTACCTGGGACTCCAGCTGCACTCTGTTTCATTCAGCCACAATCTCCGCTGGTTTTCACAGTCAGAAGTTGTGGGACTTCTTTTCCTAGCACTGGAACCCTGGGCTGGGGAGCCTGGTATGAGGTTGGGACCCCTCACTCCTCAGGGGAGACCTCTGCAACCATGGTATCCCTCCTGATTTCTGACTGCCACATGTGGGTGTGGGTGTGAGACCGGCCTCTTCTTCATCCCCACCCCTCTTACCGGTCTGGATGTTGCTTTTTCTGTGTGTCCTTAGTTATAGGACTTCTGCTCAGCCAGAATTCAGGCAATTCTCAATGATGGTTGTTCTGTAGTTTAGTTGTAATTTTGATGTGGTCATGGGAGGAGGTAAGCACAGCATTTTGCCACTCTGCCATCTTGACTGGAAGCCCTGACCCTGGGTCTTTCATGGTATTAGTGAAATGATAAACTAACCTACTGCAGATCTTTCCCTACCTAGGTCTCTTATTAAATTAGTTAAGCTATTTCTTCTTAAGTAAGTTTTTATTGAGCTTTCTGTTACTGTACTGGAAAGAAACCTTGCTGATACCAAGCATAAAAGTAAAGAACATGTATATGTCTTTATGCAAAACAAAGCAACAAAATAGAGAAACAAAGTAACAAAAACAAACCAACAAAATAGAGAACATATATAAAAATACTAATCTGATACGAATGGCTAACACCTAAACAGGATTTACTGTGAGGTGGGCATTGGGCTAAGTACTTTATATACATTAATTCATTTAATCTTCACAATAGTCTAATGACATAGTTACCATTAGCATAAGTAGTAAATGACAAGGAGTCTGTTGATAATTTGCTTGTGATTGGCAGAGCCAGGATTTGATCCTAGATAGTCTAATTCCAGAGTGTTCTTATACATTATGGTATACTGCTTCTAACTTCTCTATATTTCTCTCTGATTTAAAAAAAAAAGTGACTGTTTCAAATAAAGAATTAAACAAATATACGTCAACATTTAAAATTACACTTGTTAAAAGAGATATGTACACTGTCTCAGTTATCTCTTGTGAGGTAACAAACCAGCTCCAAATTTTGTGGTTTAAAACCATATATATATATATATATATATATATATATATATATATATATATATGAATTTAACTTGGGTTGAGCTCAACAAAGATGTTTTATCTCTGCACACCTCGCCCCCAGGGCATTAGCAGGAAAGGCTAGTTTGGTCACTAGTGAGTCAAGCTGACTCATGCACATGGTTAGCAAGTTGGTGCTAGCTTCGTACTGATCTCAGCAAGGACTGTGAGTTGTGGTTATAAATTCTGCTCCACAGTTGCTTGGGCTTTTTCATAGCAAGGTGGCTCAGTTCTACAAGCACCTGTATCTTTTTGATATACTTCTTTTGGCCCAAACAGATGCTGTATTGCATTTTATAACCTAGCCTTAGAGGTCACACAGTGTCACTTCTGCCAGCGTCACAAAGCCACAAAGCCATCAAGAGGAATAGCACTGTCAATGGAAGGAGTGTCAAAGAAGAAGATATGCAATGGTTTGGTTGTTACAGACAGAATTAGGAAAATACAACCTGCCATTCTTGCTTTTATACTTACATGCAAGAATACAGACAGGAAGTCAAAAAGTGGGAAAATGCAGTCACAAATGTAAGAAAAAAAGAAATGCTAATTTTAAAACTTCCAAAAGAATTAAAAATTTTGAATCTAGTGTTTGGCAGGGCTGAAAGTACATTGTAAATTGTTCAAGTTTTTTTTAAAGTTACTTGACAGTATTCATACTTTTTGATACAATGTAAAATATTATTAATTCTTAATCCTAACAAGATGTAAATAAACATGATTCCATCCTGAATAATAATTATGCGGGAAGTATGGGTAATAAAAATGACAACTTTGTAGACTTGAAAATATAAGTAAACACCTACCACACATATCACACACACATGCACACAGAGTAATTAAGCAGCAAAAAATTAGTATAAAATATTATAACTCTATAGCATGTATAAATATATACTGACAGATTAATAGTGAATATGGAGCAATAGAAATAGAATTTCATGGTCTTTGTGTTTTTTTCCATAAATTTGCTTAAATGTATAGCATGAATAATTTAAACATGCTATATTAATTAAATATATTACACATTCCAACAATCATAAATACAGTACATTAAAGAAAGAACATAAAATAGAGCCATGCTACTTTATCCTATATAGGCTAATACTATTTATTTAAAATGTCGAATATTTAGTTAAGAATAACTTGCTTGCTTTTCATTATTAGAAGAACTCTTGGGCTACTCATATAAATTAGAGGATCATTGGTACAACTTAAAATAACAATCTATGAAAGTTAATTCTCCACCCCACCCCCTTTTCTCATTCATGGTGGAGCTATCTCTCAAAGAGATAGACTTGAGAGGGCAGACTGTGAAGAAAGGACTCCCTACTCACCTTCTTCTCCAGTTACTCAAAATTACAAAAGTTATAAACACAAAAAGGAATTCATACTATTGCTTGAAAAAAGCAAAATATGCTATTAGTAGATCTGAGTTTCTCAAAAATTCTAGAAATATTGAAAGCATATATCATGAGATTAACAGAACAAACCTCAGTTTAAAACTTAGTGGGGATTGTAACCAATGTGACACATTGATGAGGATGTTGACGGTGAGGGAGGCGGTGTGTGGGGGTGGGGAGGGAGTGTGTGAGAACTCTGTACTTCCTGTCCAATTTTGGTGGAACCTGAAACTGCTCTAAAAATAAATACAAAGTCTATTAATTAAAACAACAACAACAACAACAACAAAACTAGTGTGTCAGAGACTTTGGACATAGGAGTGGCTCACGGAATATTGAATGTTCTAAACTAAGAGACATTGGATGAAGGAGCAGGAGAGTTCTTTGGGAACTGCAGTCTAAGTCGAAGGCAGTAAAAGCATTTACCTCCAGGATATTAGATACGGAAAGGGAAGGACGTTCTTCAGAGCTCGACTTTTCTGCTGGGGGGTGGGCCATACCGCTCCCATTAGGGCAAAAATTGGTTTTAGGGTGGAGGGTAGGGGCAGAGGAAGCCAAAAACCTTAGATATTACGATAGCTTGCATACTTCCAAAGGGCCACAGTAAATAAACAGATGTACAGCGTATCTGTGGTACTACAATTTCATGAGGCTTAGGCAATGATGGGGGAAAGTGTCTAAAAAGGCTTTTTAGGAGGACAGTAATAAAAAAAGGTTGAAAAACATTGCTGCAGAGAGTAGTGAACTGCAGGAGGACTGGGAGGGGGTGGGGAGCTCCTCTCAGCACCTCTGCCCTGACCCATCCACAATGACGAGGGAAAAGCTCCTGGGAACAGAACCAGCTCCCACAAACAGGGATGCTCAAACACAAAGAGGCAGCAAACCAAGAATCACCATGCTTTTAAGGAAAACCAACACCATGAAAGACAGGCACCAAACTCAATAAATAAAAGCATGCCTGCCCAAGAAAAGTTAATCAAGCAAATAAGATTTTAAATTAACTATAATCAATAGCCTCAGAGATGGGATACAACAACCATAACATCAGGCAGGTTTTAATTAAAGAATCGACTGTTAATCTTGAAAACAAAAAATATGATCATTGAAATAAAAGTCCCTAGTAGGTAAACCCAATAACAAAAGAAATACATCCAAGTATAAATTAGTGATCTGTAAGAAATAAGCCAAAGAATTCAGCCATAACAGAATATACGAGAGACGGAACATACTGCACGAAAAAGGATCAAAATAATAAATTAATGCATTTTAATTGTAGTACTGCATTCTTTTTTGTAAAAAAGAAAAAAAACAATTGCACTACGTATAGATGTGGTGGGTAGTTTTTTTCTAAATTGAGCCTGCAGCTGGTTTGCACAGTTTACCAAGACCCTTTTTCTTTCCTTTCCGTTACTGTGCCATTGCCTAACTGTGAGTAGGATTGTTGGTTTTTCTGTTTTTTGTTTTTGCCATTACACCGTGAGATCTTAGCATCAATAAACAGGTTTGAAATGATTCAGTAACTTTCTCTAACTTTATTGCACAACAGTGGTGAGTAGAGCACTGAGTCAGTTAAAGAAGAAACAGTTTGTCTTAGGTCAGGAGAATAAGAACCGCTTTAATAATAGTATCCCTCAAACCACATATTTACTGCAGTCGTTAATTATAATAAGAAACTAATTATCCATATGTTATAGCTTAGAAAGTAGAAAGCAGAAGTTACATGACCTTTCCAAATCAGTCAAATGAAAACAATTAGAATATCCTGGAATTCCTAACTTTCTGATACTCCTTTAGACCTCTACAATGGACTTGTGGCTCAGATAGACTTAACTAGTCTGTGATAAAGATAATAGCTAATATTTATTGAGCACTATTATATTCCAGACACTGTATTAGTGCTTTACAAGTATTAACTCAGATAATCCATCCATAGGACATCTACACAAGGTATATGTGATTATCATTATCCCCATTTTACAGGTGAGGACACTGAGACAGAGATGTTCCAGTAACGTGGTTAAGATTTCACAGCTAGTAAGTGCAGAGGCCAGTGTGAATCAGATAGTCTGGCTCTAGAGCCTGTGTTCGTAATTTTGTGTGTAGTAGAGACACTTGGGGGCTGGGGGCTTTGAAGAATTTTTTGGGGTCAGAGTCAAGAAATGAATTGTACTGTTGGGTAGTCCAGAGGTTTTAAGAAGAATTGTTGCTGCCTGGTGACAAATGCTGATTCTGCTTCCAACAGTTTAACTTCTATCTAACTCTCTTATTCTTTCTCTTGACTTCTTTTTTTTTTTTCCTGTGGGTTAATATCACGCCTAAGGAGGGGTGGCCACCACTAACAAGCTGGCAGTCTTCATGTGCTGAACAGTGTGCACACATGGAAAAGGAGGTTAGCCGTAGCAGAGGGAGGCTCACATATGGTGATCTTTCAAATTCCAAAGCAAAATATGGGAAGCCGAGTTTCATTCTTTTACCATATTGATGTTTTTTTTAACTTACATCTGTTATTGGTTTCGTTTTAAAGATTTTTCATAGAAAGATATATCTACTATACTAGCTAGTGACCACATTTTTCAAAAGATTATAATATATGCTCATTGTAACAGAACCATTGAAGAGTACAGATTTGTATAGAGCAAGAGTTTTTCACATGGATCAGAGATTTAAATGTAAAAATGAGCTCATAAGATTACTGGAAGAAAACATTGGTGAATTTAAATGATAATCTTGGAGTGAGGGAAACACTTAAAGCATAAAACAATATCCTGAAATGATGAAAGAAAATATCAATATGTTAGATTGCATAAAACTTTCTTATGAAAAAGTATATAAACTAAAATGATTAACAAAAGCAAAGGGATGAAATTTATAACAGCTATAATAAGTAGCAACTTAAAAAATATATACAAAGAGCTATTCAAATCAATGAAAAAAATAAAATTAAATGGAAAAGTGGGCAAAGGACATGAATAGTTTACAAAAAATAACTATCCATAAAAATGCTTTTACCTCACTCAAAAATATTAACACACTAATGAGAAGTAATTTTCATCTGATTACCAAAGGCTTAAAGTATTTTTAATGTCCAGTGTTGGCAAGGGTGTGAGAAAATAAGTATGCTCACCTCTTCTAAGTGGAAGTGGGAATTGATGTAGCCTTTGAGGAGGCAATAAAGCAAGATTTATAAATATTTTAAATTTTCAGACCAAGCAATTCTACTAGGAATTTATTTTATGTACATATTAATATAGACACAGCAAATTATATGTCATTGTGCCACTGTTTGATATAGAGAAAAACTGTAAAACCTAAGTGTTGTTCAGTAGAGAAAAGGATGAATAAACTATGATGCTTTTCTTTGACAAAATTCTATCCAGTATTTAAAATAAAGAAGCAGAGCTAAATGTGCTTACCTGGGAAAGATGTTCAGGAGATATGATTTAGTGAAAGCAGTAATTTGCAGTAGAAAAATCTATGATACAATCCTGTTTGTGTATGTGTGTTTTATAGTATATACATGTATTGATTAGGATGCTTTTGTTTCAAGTAAACAGAAAAGCATAAAATTTATCAGGTCCCATAATTAGAAGTGTAGAGGCCGCTTGGGTTTAGAGTTGGCTTTTGTTGTTTAATCCAGTGGCCCAACTCCCTGTTTCCCTCATTCTCCTGGCTCAGCCTCCTGTGCTGACTCCTCAAACTGGTTCTAGCAGTTCCGGGCATCACTTCCAAGTATGGGTCTCTTAAAGAGGAAACCCTCCAGCAAATTTCCCCTTGCATCCCACTGGCCTGATCAAGATCATGGCAGTGACTCATAGCCCATTCTCAGTCCAATCCCCGGGACAGGGAAGTATCCTAAAACAGTGGTTTAGGCCTGGATCTCCGAACCAGCGAAGGGGAAGGATTAAACATGATTTTCTGAGACCAATTACAGCTCACCCAAGGGGTGAGGTCAAGGTCAATCTTAGCCCCTCTCCCCCCGCAAAAAAACCCCAAAATAAAAAACAACAAAACGAAATGGCAACTGTACATGGAATGGAAGGGAGTAAAGAGCTATGGGGTTAGACACAAATTTTTATTTTTCACCCCTTAGCCTTCTACAGCATTAATTTTTTTCTAGCTGCATGTGTCTGACTCAGGATCACAGCAGAAATCATATGAACAGATGGCATATTCAAAAAGGATTTAATGAAGAGACTTTAATCAAGAGATTATTTACCAAGGTATGGGTGAGGTTAAAGAAACAAAAATAAAAGGAGAGGTGGCATGGTGAAGCATGCAGGGACTAGAAACCACAGGAAGTTATCCCTAGCCGTAGGCCTGAAGGGGCCAGAGTGGTGTGTGTGGGG
Source organism: Rhinolophus sinicus (assembly GCF_036562045.2). Lineage (NCBI taxonomy): Eukaryota > Metazoa > Chordata > Mammalia > Chiroptera > Rhinolophidae > Rhinolophus > Rhinolophus sinicus. The sequence goes on from NC_133754.1 coordinate 88,620,419, forward strand.
GTGGAGGGAGCCCAGAGTGAGCTGGTGCTGTGGAAGAGGAATGAAGAGCAGTCACTGCTGGAACAGTAGTGAAGCAGCATGTTGTGCTTGTGTGGGGGAATAAGGAAATACCTGGTCTTGCCAGTCTCCAGATAGTGCTTCCCATTAGTCAGGCCCAACCAGAAACCAGAGGGAAATGGTGAGGCAATCTGTACAGATTAGCCTCTGGGACTCAGAGCAAGGAGAGAAAGATGGGGAATAGATGACTGCGGGGAGGGGAGCCGTGGGGCCAACAACCAGCATGACATATGTGACCTAATTGAAAACATTAATACTTTTTAAAATTAAAAAATGTGAGAAATCTTGTCACATGCTACAGCATGGATGAACCTTGAAGACATTATGCTAAGTGAAATAAGCCAGTCACTAAAGGACAAATACGGCATGCTCCTACTTACATGAGCTAACTAAAGTAGTCAAAATCATAGAAACAGAAAGTAGAATAGAGATTACTAGGGGCCGGAGGAGAGGGGAGAATGGGAAGTTATTGTTTAATAGTTATAGAGTTTCCATTGGGGAAGGTGGGAAAGTTCTGGATGGTGGTGATGGTTGCACAACAGTGTGAATGTACTTAATGCCATTGAACCATATAGTTAAAATTGTTATAGTGGTAAATTTTATGTTCTGTATATTTTACCACAATAAAAATAATAATAAAGAACAAATGTATAAAAGAAACCAGACAGAAAAGAGTATACACTGTATGATTCCATTTATACAAAATTCAAGAATAGGCAAACCTAACTGGAGGTGGGGGTAGAGTCAAAGCAGCAGCTACCTTAATATATGTGTGTGGGAAGGAAACTGGAGGAAAAGAAAAACACAGTGTACATTTCAAGGAGTTTGCAAAGGGAACAAACAGGGGTAATGTTAGCTAGAAAAGCCTAGAATGAAGGGTTTTTTTGTTGTTTTGTTTTTGTTTTTTAGGAAAAGGAAAGTCAAATGTATTTTCAGTTTGAGGAACAGATGGAGAGGGAAGGAAGACCACATGAGACAGGGAAGAGAAGGGTGACATCTGGAGGTGTGAGGGGAGAGGATGAAGAAGGGAGCGGCAAGGGGTATCCTTGGAAAGGTACAGGACACCTTGTGCATTGTAACTAGGAGACGAAGCCAGGCTGGTGAGGATCAGCTAAGTGAGGATGGCAAAGGGAAGCAGATTAAAGGTTTAAGAGTTGCATGGTCTTTATTTCACGATATTCCTAACCTGTTGGTTATCACCAACATCCCTGCAAAATCTAACCATTCTAGTCAATTTCTCTCACTCAAACTGAAAACCATCGCTTCAGAAAACAATTCTGTTTAAGTTTCCCTTGTCTGAACATACAGGTATTTGATTAGAGACCTCTAAGGTTTATTCAAGGCACAGCATTTTGTTTTACTATGGATGTGAATTTTAGAATAAATCAGTAGACAGATGTATGTGTTTTAAATTTCCTCTGTGTCCTCAATTTAGTAAATACAGCTGAGAAATAGGCATATTTATACCAAAATTGTGTTGGAAGTAGAGAGCTGCCTGCCTTCTTTGCAAAAATTCAGTTGTTCTTGTTGTTGTTTTTAAGTGAGAACTTTCTTTTCATTCCACAAAGAAAACTGCTTTCAGTCTTAGATGGTTAAATTAAATATATACATATGCACTTGATGTATCAAAATTTTGTTAGTAGGAGGTGAATAATTGGAACAAGTTCCTCTGTCTATTCATAACAGTGAAGACTAGGACAGCTCTAGGATGTGTTTGTCATATAATTAATTACCTTAGAAGTAGAGGTCTCTTGAAGGGAGGCAATATGGAAGCAGGGGCCTAGCTAGAAAACTACTTCATAAAAAATGTTCAGAAAATTCCCTTTGAAAAGCACACACAGGAAATTCAAAAGGCAAAATTATAAATGGCTAATGAATGGAGGGAAATGGAAAACTTCATTAATATTCAAAGGATGAAAATTAAAATGACACTCAGATGCCATTTTGTCGTATCATATTAACAAGATTTGTAAAAATCATACCTAAGGGTAGTGTGATGGGAAATCTCATGGACTGCTTGGAAGAGTATAAATTGGCTTGTTTTTTCAAAAAGCAATGGAAGAATGTGTATCAAAATCCTTAACAATTGATTCAAATGGCCATACCTTTTGAACCAATAATTGTAGAGCTATGATGTCAGTCTTTAAAAAATTTGGAAAAGTGGATAAAACTTTTTCATGCAAAGATTGCAATGCAAATTATAATAGAAAAAATTAGAAACACCTGAATATCTAAAAATGAGGATTTCAATTATGAAAGATACACATGATATTATAAATTTTATAGGCATTTAATACATTTGTGAAGAATTTTTAATGATTTGGGGAAATGTGATATATGGTAACTGATACAGTATTATTCTACTGGGTTAAAAGTAGAAAAAAAGACTAAAAAGTGTCAAAATCTAAAGTGGTTATCTCTAAGCAGCAGGGTTCTACATGGTTTTTTTTTCTTCTTTATGTTGCTCTCTATTTTTCACAATGGATGGTCATCATTTAAAATATCTGAATATAAAGTTATTTTTTGATAAAGGGAAAAAGTATCTTTCCACCATTTTTGGTAATGGTTACATGCTTGTACTCCATTAAAATGGGCCAAGACATCCAGCTACAGTCAGCTATTCATTCAAAAATGTTAAGCATGTACTGTGCACCAAGCCCATGATATGTACTGGGGATACAAAGGTAGAGAAGACACCCAGACACAGGCATCCCTCATGGAGTTTACAGTCTAGTGGAAGGTACAGTGCATTAGTTTGCCAGGTTGTCGTAACTAAGTACCATAGATTGAGTGGCTTAAAAGAACAGAAATTAATTTTCTCACAATTTTGGAGGCCAGAAGTCTGAGATCAAGATGTCAGCAGGGTTGGTTTCTTCCAAGGTGTCTTTCCTTGGCTTGTGGATAGCCATCTTCTTCTCCCTGTGTCTTTACATCATCAAATTGTGTGTGTGTGTGTCCATCCAAATTTCCTCTGTTTATAAGGACACCAGTCATGTAGGATTAAGGCCCACCCTAATGATCTCATTTCCATGGAATTACCCCTTTAAAGATCCTGTCTCCAAATACAGTCACCTTCTGAGGAGTGACTTCCTATGTGCTGGGGTTAGAACTTCATCACATGAATTTGGAGGAGACACAATCAGCCTATAACATATAGCAAACAACCAATTGCATCAGGAAGAAGGACTGGAAAAGCTCAAACACTGAACATTATCATTGCATTCCAAGCACTACTGGTCATCCCTAGGGAGCAGCGTTGTGTTTACTGTACTACAACACTTGCTGCCTTTAGTCTTCTTTTTCAGTGTGTTTGTATATTTTGTAGCTCTTTATTTAACAGGTCAACAGGAATGAAACAAAATTTTCATCAGTTATCATGAAATGCAACTGACATTTTTAATTTGTCTCCTCTTCCGAGTGACAGAAAATGAATATTTATTCTTTGATGCCTGATATTACAAAGTCATTCACTATCTTTCAGTGAACAGATTGGATTGTGAATTGATACCTGCTGAGTTCCCAGATGAGCATATGTCTTCCCAAGAAGATTCTAGGTCTCTAGAGCTTTAGGTAAGCAGAGGTCTGGGGAACAAATTCTGTTCAGTCTAATAACTTCTTTGGCTCATTTTCAAAATTCAGAAGAATACTTTTTTTTTTTTTTTTTTTTTATGATTCCATATATAGAATCTATGTCATTCAGAATTCACTGCCTATATACCTGTATTTCTTTTGGTCTCAAATCCTTCGTGGCATGCGGCGGACTATGACTAAATTCATTACATTTATTTAAAATTCATTAAATATACAGCAGATTCTTGAGGCTGCATAGATCACAGTTGGAAAATATTTGTTATATTGCATTCATATATACAACAAATTGTCTCTCTGTTCCAAGAACAGACAAAATTTTACAACATCCTTTTAAAAGCAGTAGAAAGAGTAGCGGTGGTTTAGGGCCTGGGCTCTGGCCACAGCAGCACCACTTTCCACCTCCAGCAGGATCATGAAGATGATATAAGTGAACCCTTGAGAACCTTTAGAATAGTGTCAGCAGCACAGCGATGTGTACAATGTGTGAGAGCTGCTATTATTAGACTTCGCAGAGCTTCCATTTTGACGGGATGTTGTTCTCTCAGCCCTTTCCCACACTGGATCCAGACTTAGCTCTTGTCTGTTACCCAATATTTAGTTCAGAATCAAGAGTGAGTGCACGGGTGGGCCTGGTGGCTCAGGCGGTTAGAGCTCCATGCTCCTAACTCCGAAGGCTGCCTGTTCAATTCCCACATGGGCCAGTGGGCTCCCAACCACAAGGTTGCTGGTTCAATTCCTCCAGTCCTACAAGGAAGGGATGGTGGGCTCCGTCCCCTGCAACTAACATTGAACACGGCACCTTGGGCTGAGCTGCCGCTGAGCTCCCAAATGGCTCAGTTGGTTGGAGCGCGTCCTCTCAACCACAAGGTTGCCAGTTCGACTCCCGCAAGGGATGGTGGGCTGTGCCCTCTGCCACTTGGAAATGGCAACTGGACCTGGAGCTGAGCTGCGCCCTCCACAACTAAGATGGAAAGGACAACAACTTGAAGCTGAACGGCACCCTCCACAACTAAGATTGAAAGGACAACAACTTGACTTGGGAAAAAGTCCTGGAAGTACACACTGTTCCCCAATAAAGTCCTGTTCCCCTTCTCCCCTTCCCCCCCCCAAAAAAAAGAGTGAGTGCGCTAGGACAACTTGGAGCCCTTCTGTTGATTGATTACATTTTAATAAGGGAAATATTTGACCTGTTTGAAGTTCAGCTGGATCAGCACAATTACGGTGATACCCCTTTCTATGACTAGGAAAATTAAATTCTTACAATGCCTTGAAAATATATTTTTGAGAGTTCTTCCATGAACTTGTAGGTACTTCTCATTCCTCTTAATCCCTCCATGTCACCTACAGGACAGTCACGCTCACCGCTTGCTTTTTCTTTAAGTTCTCATGCAAGGTTTATGGGACTTAGTTTGTTCCAATCTCTGGGACTTTGTCATTGTTCTTCCCAGTCTGCCGTGTTCTTTTTCTTCTTCCCCAACATTATCCTTTGATTTCCAAATTGGACCTCAAACCTCTGGGATCTTACTGTTTTTATCCCTCTGCCTGGTCCTTGATTCATACTTATATATCTTTTACATTATATTAATTTGTCCTTATGGATTACTGCTTTAGAAATGGTTCTTATTTATGCCTTTTTTCTCCCTGTTAGATTGTAGGATCCTTAACAATAGAGCACGTGATCCTGAATTATTTTATAGTTTACCCTACTATACACACTAAATATTGCTTATTGCTTACTTTGGTCTTTTTACTACTTTTTTCTCCTAATCCCAGTTACTGTTCTCTACCTGTAACCCAGACTTTCTAGCTGGTCTCCATATAGTTAACGTACACCATCTAGAGTGTTTTCTATTCTTTTCTAGCCTGTATCCTCAATATCTTCTGAGACCTGTTTCACTTTTCTCTGTTGCCCAATGTCATACCAATAAAATTCAAGAGTTGAAATGTTTCTCAGAGTATGCAAAGGGAAAATGTCGTGCCCCACTCCAGGTAGAACTGAGTCCTTCTTTGTGGCCCCACTTTGTGGTGTTCTTTATCACACTTTCCCATGTACCTTCTCTCTCTCTCTCTCTCTCTCTCTCTCTCTCTCTCTCTCTCTCTCTCTCTCTCTCCTTATTGGACTATAAGACCGTGTCCTATTAGTTTTGTTAATCTCTAGCACTTGGCACATTACCTAGAACATAGTGAGTGCTTAATAAATGTTTACTGAAGAAATGAAAGATTAAACACAGGGATTTACCCATGAAAATAGTAGTACTTACACTAGGTTCCTTTGTTTTCCAAAAAACCTCACTTTAGACTAATGCTTTAAAGCATGGGCCCTGGAGCCAGGCTGCTGTGATTAATATCCCAAATCTACCACTTAGTAGCAGGTAATGGAGGGTGAATTATCACTCTGCTAGTAGTTTCTTCACATATAAAATCTCATAGGGGTATTAGGATTTTAATACTTAGACTAGTAACTCAGTATATAGTAAACGCTCAGGAAATTTAGCTATTATTATTATACTTAAATGATATTAAAATGTATGGACATTTACTTATACAGAGAGACCAGGAAAATAACTGTCACACCATTGTCACCACATGCACTTATTGAGTACTTAGGGTTTGACTGAATTCTCCCAAGGCCATGGATAATTCACTTAGCTTTGGACCTAGCTTTGGGAATTGTAACAGAGAGTTTTTATCCAGATATGAATATTCTAGATATGAATATCTAGATGTTTATTCATAATTACATTTTTTAATTTAAAATATTTTTGAAAAAATATACATTTAAAATTTACCATCTTAACAATTTTTAGGTGTACAGATCAGTGTCATTAAATGTATTCACATTATTGTGCAACCATCACCACTATCCATCCATCTCCAGGACTCTTCATTTTCCAAAAGTGAAACTATAACCATTAAACAGTAACTCCCCATTCCCTTCTCATCCCAACCTCTGGAAACCACCATTCTACTTCCTGTCTCTATGACTTCAACTACTCTAGAAATCTCATTATGTAAGTGGATTAATACCGTATTTGTCTTTTTGTATGTGGCTTATTTCACTTGGCATGATGTCTTCAAGGATCATCCATGTTGTAACGTGTCAGAATTTCATTCCTTTTTAAGGCTGAATACAATTTTTTATTTTAATAGTTGCAAAACATTTCCTTTCTATTGTGTGTTTGGGTGTTTCCTCTTTTTTTCAGCAACTCTAGCTAATGAAAGTCAGGCTGTGTCTTTAACTGCACCTCAGTTTTTTGAGACCTGAAATAATAGTGGAAGACTGAAGGAAAAAAAAAAGAAGACATGTCTAGGAAATCTAATTAAGAATATGTCTTTTTGCTTTTGTCAGAAATAGATGTATTGCAAGATGCATTTAAGATTTTGCCTTAGAAACAAAGGAAAAGAGTTATTCAAATGTGTGACTTTGCTGTTGTGCTTCATCAATGATTACCACATCTCTTGTTCAATATATTTACTGACCATAAAAGGACAAAAATGTGCATTTCCTTGATAATATTCAGAATGAGTTGGCAAGTGGTCTCTGAGCTCCGCGATTCACTGAAATGTGAAAGGAGAGATGTTTTAACCTGCCAAGACTTGAGTTAAAGCCCTTAAGACTGCTTTCCAATAATTGCTAAGATTATTAAATTGCAAAACTGGATAAGGAAGCTTCTGGCATATATTTTATTTCAGACAGCAAGCTATTAAAACAGCGAGTAAAGCAGTGAGACATCAGGGAGGTATAGGCAAAATTACATATAACAATCTTGGTAGTTTAAAATATACTTTTCAATATCAATAAGGCCTCTGATAACATGCCTGGGACCTTCACAGAATGTGGATGTTCTCTTTTCTTATAGAGAAGGAAACTTTAAATTGGATTTTATTTTGTTACCCCAGGTGGTAGAAACATTTTTGCATTCATTATTTATACCCTGCCTACTACAAAAATTATTTGTGACAATTGAGAGAATATTAAAGAATGTAATTTAAGAAATCTGAATATAAGTTCTCCAGCTTGTCTTTTATTGTTCCGGCACTGACCTTTTCTCTGAAAAGATTAACAGAAACCTTAACAAAGAACATTAACTGATTACTGTTGGGAAACAGTTCAGCAGTTTCAGGATGGTGTGGCTGATTCTTTTCTACCTAGGATTGGTTAGGTCAGCCCTCTCTTGTAGATAGGATTTTTTTGGCCTATAAAAAGAGTAACCATATGTTCTAGATTTTCTGGGACAGCCCTAATTAAAAATATTCTTTCCTGTTGCTAGACCATGTGTCAAACCATGTGTCCTGATATTTTTATGGACAATACGGTCAGCTGACTCATAATTTTCAATATTTCTCTAGTGGGTTTTTCCTTCCAGGTATACAGAGGTCTCTGCATCTGGTTTGGGCTAGGGGAGAGATAGCTGATGTCTTTGCATCTCTGTAGAGCCCAACCTGAATCTCCAACCATCTCCAGAACCCTTCCTTCTCCAATCTCTTAATCTATAGACTGTTACACTCTTCCTAGCATTTGATTGTACATGGTCTCATATTGTTTTTATTGTTATATTTGGGTTAGACTCATCTCCTCAGCTAAATTATACAGTGGAAGAAAGGAAAATACATCCCTTGTATTTTTTCCACAATCTCCCCAGTGCCTCACTCAGTGTTGGGCATATAACAGCTCCTGTTTAAAAACAGAAAAAAAGGAAAAAGAAAAGAAAAAGATTCATTGAATTTTTGTCATTTGCGGCAGAGACCCCTTTGAAAAAGTCTCTACCTGAACCTTGCAATGAATGTATGTGTGTGTATGGTTATTAGTTAAACCCTCATATTAGGCTATTGGTTAAACCCTCACTACATTCTTGTCAGAATTCAAATGTAGATTTTTAGCACCAGATTTCTATTCTAAAGCATTTGATGACAAATATATACACACATATTTGGGGGATGACGGGAGTAGAAACCCAGGCCTTGGTTTCTTGTATGTGCTACGTGCAAAAGTTAAATTTTATGACTTTATTATTTTGTCTAAGATATAGTTCGATACAGAATTCCATAATTTCTTTTTCAGGCTTCTCTTTTTTCTGTCCCCTCACTATGGGTGTCCTCCCAAGCCTTGGTACTCTCCTCTCTAAACATTTGCTCCATGGGAGTTAATTGCAAGGAAGAAACAATCTATATGACTATCAAATCTGCATCTTTTCCCTGCACTCCAGCCAGCGATTCACAGACAGGCTGAGGGTGTAAGATGTGGGGTCGGGGTGGGGAAGTAGGAGGTTTGGGGAGCCTTGGGCAACATCAGGAATCAGGGATTTCAAAATCTTCATAGCAGATGAGATTGGGTGAGGATGGGGTTTGGGTAGGTGTATGTTGAAGGACGCCTATGATTCTGATTTCAGAGAAGCACAGTTCCAGACCGGTTAGTACCAATTTCTTAAGGTACATGTTGAAGACCACATATCAGCATGCCTCTATCACACTACCTTCTCTTTCCAATTTCCTCATTTCTCTCAGTATTAACACTCTTCTTTTTTCTAAGTAATTGAAATGGTTAAGAGAATTTAATTTGCCATATTAATGGATTTAACAAATTAGATTTACAAGAGTTATTTAAGTACTTGGAGAAGTATTCATTAAGTTATAAATTTGCTCTGCAGGCATTTGAAATGTTTAAAATAAAAATCAACTCTTCAATTTATAAATGTTCAAAACTTTAAAATGTTCAAGGGGATTTAATTATCCAAATTTGTACTGACTTTTTAATTTAAGTTTCATTAACATGAACTAACCAAATATTAATCAAAGAAAAGTGAGAGAATAATTCTTAATTTGCATAACAAGATTACTAAATTAAACTCAAGGAAAACTAGATTTTTAATTTTGTAACTTTAAAAAATGGAATATTAATTTCATATTCCAGTAAGTGTAAATAGTTCTTTCTACTTCTAAAGATTCCTTTCCTGTCCAGGACATAAAAACAAATAAATAAACCTCTGACAATGTGAAAAGACAGATCCTAAATGTTTAAATGCAAATGACACCTAATTCCCCACACACAGTCTCTTTGCTCCTTGTTGTCCTGAAATTTCTGGAATATGAATGATCCACAACAGTCTTCTTTAATCTAAGGGAGGGAATTATTAGCACTTTTAAAATTCCCTGTTAAATACAGAGCTCCTTCAACCATCAGGCATATAATATGACATGTTTGTATTATAAAATGGAATTGCTCACTCACTTAATTGTAAATAATCTGTGTTAATCCAAGCCTATTACTAAATAAATTACAAAAAGTCTTCTACAGCTAGGAAATAAATCTTAGATCTGCCACCTCTTTCTCCCCCCACCCCTGCCTGGTTTTTCTTCTTGGGGGCAACCAAGTAAAATAAAGAATTGTGACACCAGCAGATTCAAACACAAATGAAAAGCCTAATGTCTTCAATATTAAGAAAGCTTTAACTGTACAATTCTCTTTTTTCACTTCCTGTCTGTGCACATCTGCTCATACAAAACTGCAAGCTTAGCCACTGCCGCGGCGCAGGCGCACTGCGCTCATTAACGGCGTGGCCAGACTCAAGAGCTTTCGTGTACTTGCTCTCCTCATACACAGTGATTGTACAGTAGCAAATAGCCTATACCATGGCCGACCATGATAATCTCACACTGTAGATGGCTATGCACTTATTACTTTAGACACTTCTTGCTATTCATATTTTTGTTAAGGAAAAAATTCCTGCAACACAACCTTCTGGATTTGTTTAATTGAAGAGTGCCCCGTGATTGTAGTCAAATTGTAAAACACACAACAAACAAACAAAAATCACCATAGACCAGTACTTATCTATGTGAATTGATGTGTATCAGGGTTTTCTTGCTACTACTGTAAAGCCAAAATAAAACTCAAATTGGATATTTGGCTGCTAAAGCTAATACAAGATGGAACTCTTTTTCATCATCCCAGAAATAAATCTTTTGTGTTTATTTAATCAGCTTCCTTTACCTTTTGGTTGACATTATTATAATCATGTTATACACTTAAAGCTATAAAATAAATTGTCCTAGTAAAAAGACCACTTTTTTTTTCCTGCTTTATACATTGGGATTTCATATAAGATTGAATTTTTAGAAAGGCTACCCTGCTAAAAAAAAGTTTAAAAAGCTACTGATTTACATCAAGCTAACAGCTTCTTAGTTTTATGCTAGGATTTCAGTCCTTTCCCTCATTATCTTATGCAGCACACCAAAAACAACATATTAATTTTCCTGAAGATTTCATGATATTTCTTCCTTCAATAACCTATACGCTTCTTATAGATGCTGACCTAAATTCAATATTTTGGGCCTGGCTTTCCAGGCAGAAATAACCTGACCTTACTTTAGCTATGGAATATGTTTTTGTTAGTCATCCACACAGATCCTCTAGTCTGGGAAAGGTAACCATGATGCTCTGCCCCCACGCTTATCTCCTGCCTTTGGCAGGTTTTGCTAATCTCCCTGCATTGAGCCACCACCAATCTATTAGACATGACTTGTGAAATAAAGCCCATTTGCCATCAGCTCTTTCCTACACCTTCGTGTGCTCTGCAGCTTGGTTCATTCTGTCCTTAGAGTTTTTCCACCTCTCTCCCTTTCACCCACCCTAACTCCTCCTTTACCTTCACAGTCCACACACCTATGGACCCTTTATTAACTTCCTGAGTTCATGATGATCTCTTCTTCCCACTGGCTTATAATTTTAATTTTGCCTAATTGCTTTCTCTGTTCTATGGTCTTCCCACCAGTACTTCTCCACAAGCTTGTGATGACTATAGGGATCTATTCCTGAAGGGTGGAAAGATTCCTTACTGAAATTACATGCCCTGAATTTAGTCTTACATCTGTCTGTCACTCAATGAACTGCAATTTTAACCAAATCACTGAAATATCCAGTCTCACATTTTCCTCTGTAAAATGGGGATAATAATATCTGTCGTGTTTTAGAATAGAGCTGTCATACATGGAGAGGTCTGCTGCTCGTATGGCTAGCTACCTTACTGGTATCCCCATGGATGAGGAATTTATCATCAAGTCATTCCAACTCAGAAACCTGATTTTATTAACCCACCCAGAGTTGATAGATTGTAAGAATCTGATTCATGAGGCTAGTGGTTCTCTTTCCTTCTTTTCTACATTTTCTCCCTAAGTGATCTCTCGAATCCCAAGGCTTCAAATGCTTTTTATACATCAGTGACCTCCAAATGTTCAGGAAAGGCCATATCTCTCTACTGAGCTTTGTGGCCATATATTGAAATGGCAACTGGACATTTTCCCTGAGAGATTTCACATGCTTCTCAAACTTAACACATTCAAACTAAACTCTTGTTTACACCATAGCTTCTACATTCACACCCAGAGCTACATCCAATCTACCCCTCCTCCATCCTTGATCATTTTAGTGAATGGATGGCAACTCTTCACCCAAATTGCTCAAGCCAGAATCCTGGAACTGCTCCTTTAAGCTCCTCCCCTACATCCAATCTATCACCAAGCCCTAGCAATGCTATTTCCTAAACATATCACGAATCTGTCCCCTTCTGTCTGTGGCCCTTGTTCAAGTTACCATTATCCCTTGACTATTGCAAAATTCTCCTACCTGGTCTTCCCATTTCTACTTCAATGGCTCTCTCCAATCCATTCTTTATGTAGCGATGAGAAGGATCTTTTTAAAGCACAAATGTCATCATGTCTAATCTTTATATTTTGTACTCAAAATAAATCCAAACTGCCTCCAGGTGATCAGGACCTTTGTTATCTGGACCCTGCTACCTCTCCAGGCTCATTTCACATGGCCCTTCTCTCTCTTGATCCCTTCCAATCTGTATTGGCCTTTCAGATCCTCACACACACCAAGCTCTTTACTACCTTCTGCCTGACAGCTTTCCCTTCATTCCATCGTCTGGTTAAGCCTAGCTCCACTTAAAGCGTCAGAAAAGCTTTTCTTAATCCTCTAGTCTAATACAGCATTTAGCATAATATGTTTCTATTGTGTGATTCCTTGTTTGTCTGTCTCCCCTCTGGACTGTAACATGAGGGCCCAAATTACTTACTACTAACTTGGCACTGTCTGCTGCCTGCCATAGACTAGGGGCTCAAGAAGTATTTGAAGACTGATTGAATGAATACACACTTATTCACTTTCTAGTGATTAATATCCAAGTTATTCCTTTTCCTGGTATCTGAAAAACTGATTAAAGGAAAAGTATTTGCTTAATAAGCATGGACAATTAGAACCTAGATAATTGCAAGGTGTCAGGAAAAAAATTATTTCATGAATTTTTACCTCTCTTGTATCACGTAAGCATCCCTCTTGATTGGATTGGGCTGGATAAACATTGCCAATTTCTTGCTTCCCACTTCAGTTCCTCTGCCCTTCTAATAGTTCCTTGTGATTACAAACAATTGTGTTTCTTCAGACAGTCAGATTATAATACCATTGATTGGGTAAAAGAATTACTCTACTGCTAATAGCATTAATTACAACCACAAACTTTTAAATCATACTGTATGATTTTCTAAGTGCTCTTAATGTGCATTGTCTCCTTTAATCTTGGAGACTGGGACTGAAGATGCATCCTGTTACCTTGATTCATTTGGATGGTTCTCAAAGCTTTATCTGCAGTAACTTATATCCAATTCATCCCTGTAGGAAGGACTACTCCAGTTGAGAGCTGAGTTCATGCATTTTTGTGTTGACTTCTGGTAGTTCCATCTCAAGACAGTGGTTTTTTCCTTACCTCATCCTTAAATTCTGGAGATTCTTACTGTATGTATCCCTCAGTTTACTGACTGTAATTCCTTATCTGATTGTTAGGACAGATAAATGAGACAATAATAGTAACTAATATGTGTTGAATGCTTACTCTGTGCCAGACAATGTCTTAAGTTCTTTACTCCACTAATTTATTCAGTCCTCATAACTGCCTCCAACCTATGAGAGGTAGGTGGTTCAGCTCTCTTTTTATAAAGCACAAAAAGGTTAATTTGTCTCCTTGCTAATAACTGGGGAAGTTGGGATATAAACCCAGCAGACTGATTCTAGAATCCACGTTTTTAAGCAGCATGTACATGAATTTTTATTCTTTAATAGCATTTATTCTTTAACCTATCTAACAAAATTTTAAGCAGAGCTTACTGTGTGCCAGGCATCAATTTCAGTGCAGGAACATAGCTTGCACTCTAGTGGGGAAGATGGATTTGGACAAATGATTGTAGGTGTCATTTGTGTTAGGAAAGTGAATGTACATTGAGCTGTGGAACATAGAACAGAGGTCCTAGTCTAATTTGGGGGTCTGAGAAGGCCTCCTTGAGGAAGGGATGTTTTAGCTGAGGCCTAAAGGATATGCATACATAGGCTAAACAAAAGGGAAGAGAGAAAATCAATAATGGGGCACAACCTTCCATGAATTATTCAGGAACTAAAATAAGTCAATACAGCCGGAGTTTCTAGAGGATGGAGGGAGGTGGGCTGAGATATTGCTGGAGAATAGCACTGGTTCCCATCACAAAGGGCTTCAGATACTGTAATAATAATTTGGTATCATATTTTAAGGGTCTTGGACAACTATTGAAAAGATTCAAAGAAGTGTGGAGTTTTTAAAAGATAGCTTCAGCTGCAGTGAGGAGAAGGCAGAGCTCAGTTGATTTTCCAACTTCCCTTTGGACCTCGAGGGAAAGGAGGCCCAAAAAGAACAAAACAATAGCTGACACATTTAAATTCCATGTTTGCCCTTCCTTCTGGATTCCTGAGAAGAAAGACAATGTTAAATTCTTCACATCTCAGCTGGCAGAAATCACAATTCTGTAAAATTCAAATAGTCTATTTCTCAACTGTTATACAAGGGATGCTGAATAAGCCTAGAGAAAAAAATTGCACAACCTGAAAATCGAAAGCATTATAAATTAATGGTTCCCTGTTTGAATTGCACCTTCAGGGTCTCTAAGCATCATTCTGGGATCCAAACATCCTGCCATGACTCTTCTTCGATCATTGGCTCTCTCTCTCTCTCTCTCTCTCTCTCTCTCTCTCTCTCTCTCTCTCTCTCTCTCTCTCTCTCTCGGCTGTGGCAGTCTTCTAGGAGAGAGAGGCTGGTGTTCTGGGCAGAGATGAAGCAGTGGGGATGTCAGGAAGGGGATGGGGTCAAAACATGTCTAGGAGGTCCAATGAACAGAACTTGGTAATTGATGGGATGTGGAGGGTGAGAGGAAAGGAAGAGTCAAGATTTCTGACTTGAACAGGTTTTGATGACAGAAATAGAAATGGGTAGTAGAAATAGAAGCAGATTTTGGTGATGGGATTGACAGAATAAAGGATTAAATTTCAGGGTGTTCAAACAGAGGTAGTTGTGTCTAGTAGGCAGTTGGATTATAAGGGTCCAAAGTCCAGGAAGGAGTAAGGGCTATGGAATTTCTTTATTCTAAGATGGAACATTTTTTCATGTTTCTTATTTACAAAATTAGAATGTGTCTTAAAAACAGTTTGTAGAATTTCCAGTCAAGATGGCAGAGTACATAAACGCTGTGCTTGCCTCCTCTCACAACCACAACAAAATTCCAATTAAATTACAGAACAACGATCATTGAGAATCATCTGAAGTCTAGCTGAACCAAAGCCCTACAACTAAGGAAATACAGAAGAAAGCACCTTGAGACTGGTAGGAGGGGCAGTTAAAAATTGGGAAAGATAGTCCAGCTGCAAAGGTCCCCCCTAAGGAGTGAGTGGTCCCAGCCCCACACCAGGCTCCCCAGCCCAGGATTCCAGTGCTAGGGAAAGAAGTCCCCGTAACTTCTGGCTGTGAAAAACCAGCAGAGATGTGGCTGAGTAAGAAGAGGGTGGCTGGAGTCCCAGGCGCTCCTCTTAAAGGGCCTGCACACAGACTACTCACTGATGGACTCACTTCCTCAGAGCTCCAGTGCTGGGGCAGCAGCTTGAAAGTCACCAGGGACATACAGGGAGGAACTGAGTTGTCTGGCTTCAGGGCAAGGGCTGACCAGGCAACTATCACCTGAGGGCGGAGCTGGCAGAAGCCATTGTTTCTTTGTTGAGTCTTCCCATGCTCAGCTGCAGACCTAGGAGGCTGCCATATCTGAGTCTCCATCAACCTGGCTAACACTATTCATCTGCCCCACCTTGGTGAATCCTGCCCCACCCAAATTTCAGGCACAGCCAAGCTGATTCCAGTGGCTTTTCTGTACAAACAGACTGTCTTGGCTCATGCTGCAGACTTTCCTAAAATCTCTCAAAAATTCACAAAACACAAACAAGCAGTATCTGGATTTGGCATGTCCTGTACCTCTGGCTGAGGAGAGCCCTAAACTCAGCACTAGTAACAGCCAGTTTCGATTCAAAGCTGGGCCTTTTGTGGCACCTCCAAGCCTAGCATGGATCGCGGCCATCTGTGGATTCTTTGTGGCTCATGCCAGGTGGCTCTGGGCAGGACACAGGCTGTGGCTGAACTTCGCCAGCTGTGTGGCTTTTCCCAGGTGGCCCTGGAGCTGGCATGCCCATTGGCCAGCTTCAGACCAAGCAGGAGAATCACCCAGGTGCCTCCGAGGGTGACATACCAAAAAAGCAGACTGGGCAGGCATCAAAACCCTGCTAAAGCAAATCCTGCTCTGTAGGGTCAGCTCCTGCACAGTAGATCCTCCACTATACTCCAGACCAGTCCTCACAACCAATTAGCCTGAGGGTCCATCTGTCCCATCGATGTGCAAACAGCAACCAAGGCTTAACTACAGGAGGGCACTCACAAATCACACAAGGGACACAGCTGGAGCATCCAGCTCAGGTGAAGAGGGAGACAGTGCCACTGGGCCCCACAGGACACCTACTACATAAGGCTACTCTTCTAAGGCCAGGAGGCATAGCAGCCCTACCTAATATATAGAAACAAACACAGAGAGGCAGCCATGTGGGGAGACAAAGAAACATGACCCAAATGAAAGAAAAAAGATTCAGAAAAAGAACTAAACAAAATGGAGACAAGCAATCTACAAGATGCAGAGTCCCAAACACTGGTTACAATGATCTGAGGGAGAATTTTAACAAAGAGACAGAAAACATAAAAAAAGAACCAGGTAGAAATGAAGACTACAATAAGTGAAATGAAGAATACATTAGAGGGAATCAACAGTAGATTAATGCAGCAGAGGATTGAATCAGTGATTTAGAAGATATGGTAGAAGAAAAGACCCAATCAGAACAGCAAAAAGAAAAAAGAATGTTTTAAAAATATAATAATTTAAGGGGCCTCTGGACAATATTAAGCGTAAAAACATTCACATCATAGGCATACCAGACGGAGAAGAGAGAGAACAAGGAACTGAAAACCTATTTGAAGAAATAATGATGGAAAACTTCCTTATCCTGGCAAAGAAAATAGACATACAAGCCCAGGAAGGGAAGAGTCACAAACAAGAAGAACCCAGAGTCCCACACCAAGACACATTATAATTAAAATGCCAAAGGTTAAAGAGAAAGAGAGAATCTTAAAAGCAGCAAGAGAAAAGCACTTATTAATAGTTATTTACCAGGGATCTCCCATAAGACTGTCAGCTGATTTCTCAACAGAAACTTTGCAGACCAGAAGGGATTGGCATGCAATATTCAAAGTGATGAAAAGCAAGGATCTATAACCAAGATTACTTGACCCAGCAAGACTATCATTTAAAATTGAAGGAGAGATAACGAGTTTCCCAGACAAGAAAAAGCTAAAGGAGTTCATCACCACCAAACCAGTATTACAAGGAATCTTAGAGAGACTTCTTTAAGACACACACACAAAAAGATCATAAATATGAATAACAAAATGGCACTAACTACTTGTGTATCAAACAATTACTTTAAATGTAAATGGATTAAATGCTCCAATCAAAAGATAGGGTATTGAATGGATAAGAAACCACACCCCTTACACATGCTGCCTTGAAGAGACTGACTTCAGATTGAACAACACACACAGAGTAAAAGTAAAGAGATGGAAACAAGATATTTCATGAAAATAGAAATGATAAAAATAAAAAGCTGAGGTAGTAATACTTACACCAGACTAAATAGACTTTAAAACAAAGGCTATTAAACTTTAATACAAGACTAGACTTCAAAACAAAATACTCTAAAACAAGAAACAAAGAAGGTGTACCCACTTCTAGGTATTTATTTGAAGAAACCCAAAATGCTATTTCAAGGGGTCATGTACATTTATATGTTAATTGCAGCATTGCTTACAATGGCCAAGATGTGGAGGCAGCCTGGGACTGTTGATGAAAGAATGGATAAAGAGGAAGTGGTACATATATACAATGGAATATTGCTCAGCAAGGAAAGGGAATGGGTTCTTGCCATCTGTGGCAGCATGGATGGACCTGAGGGTATTGTGCTGAGTGGAGTGTCAGACACAGAAAGACAGAAGCAATGTGATTTCACTGATATATGAAATCTAAAGAACAAAATAAACAAACAAAGCAGAAACAAACTCATAGATACAGAGAACATTTTAATGGTTGCCAGATGGGAGGTGGTTGGTTATGGGTGAAAAAGAGGAAGGGATTTAGAAGTACAAATTGGTTGTTACACAGTAGTCATGGGGATGTAGGGTATAGCATCAAATGCATAGTCAATAATATTGTAATAACTATATATGGTGTCAGATGGGTACTAGATTCATTGTGGTGATAGATAGGAGGGAGTTTGGGTGGCAGGGTGAAAAAGGTGAAGGGATTAAGATGTAAAAATTGATAATTATGAAATAGTCATGGGGATGTAAAGGAATGCATAGGGAATAAAGTCAGTCAATAATATGGTAATAACTACTGTATGTATAGTGTCATGTGAGTAGTAGACTAGTCAGGGGCATCACTTCTTAAAATATATAAATGTCTAACCACCATGCAGTATACCTGAAATATTGAATGTCAACTGTAATTGAAAATTTAAAGGGGGGGGGTGACGGGGAAGGGGAAGAGGTTCAAATTTCCCGGTATGAAATAAATAAGTCATGGGTATGTAATATATAGCATAGGGAATATAGTCAGTAATATTGTGATAGCATGTACAGTGTCAGATGATTGCTGGACTTATCATGGTGATCACTTCTTTAGGTATATAAATATTGAATAACTATGGTGTATGCCTGAAACTAATATAATAGTGTATGTTAGCTGTATTTTAATAAAAATATATAAAAACCTTTTGTATATTAAAAATAGTGTTTTAATGGTGAGCTCTAATTGATGGTGTCTTAAAATAGAGGATATTTTGTAAAATAAGAATATTCTGTAAAACCATAATTAATTTGTATTTATGCTTTGAGAAAACAGAGGGGAAAAAACACTTTTAAAACACCCTTTTATCTTGAAGAAAGATAATATTTATGAAAAGTAAAATTCAGCATTGGCACTAAATTTTGACACAAATACCAAACTAGTAAATTCCAACTTAATGAGGCTTTGCCATAATGTTAACAGGCTTGAAGTGTTTGTTCTTTTTAAGCAAGTGCAAATCATTCCTTCTCCCGTTTTTACCTCCAACAGTTTTGCCTACACCATTAATTTGATTAACAGTCTCTGTCTCCACGTTATAAAGGTACGCTTTGTCAACCTTGGATAGAATAATGTGCCTTTGCATTATAGGAACTTAAATTAGTTGGTTTTGATGTGGTGTGTTTACCTATTCCCTGAGTGTAAAAAGCCAGATCTTTTCATGTAATTATGGTGGTCTTTCACATGTTCATTGCCCCCATTGTTAGCCATCTAGGTGGAAGAAAATTTAGAGTATGGTTAGTTTGGAAAAAGAAAAGGACTAACAGACATCCCTTTCTGAAATCCTATGTCATTTACTATTTCTAAGGTGTTTGAAGGCCAGTATATTACTTCTGTTGTTCATTTAATATTCATAACTGTCTATATAACCTTCCCAAGTAGATTTTAACCTAGCAGGGGAGCAAACAACCATAGCTACTCTCCCTACAATCCTTAGCTTTCTGATCCATTTCTACCAGATCTTCCTGGGTCCTTCAACAGAGGCAGTCCAGGACTCACAAACTGCCACTTAGGATAGCCAGAGCTCAAAGGAACTTTAATTTTTTTATTGTCATAAAATATACATAACAAAATTTACCATCATAACCATTTTTAAGTGTACAGTCAGAGGTGTTAAATAGATTCATAATGTTGTGTAACCATCAGCACCATCCATGCCTCAAGGGAAATTTCATTAAAAACAAACCTTTATTGACCTACAAGTGACACACCCAGAGGGAATTTTCTACAGGCACAAGAGCCCATAGAGGCCAAACCACATTTAAGTGGTCAACCCTCACAAAACAGAACACACTGCAGTGGGCAGAGCCAAGTCTCACAACTAGTCAGTCTAGGAGTTAACCCCACCTACTCACAAGTGAAAAGCAATTAAAGATCTTCTTTAACAGGACAATATACACAACACAAGAGTCACCTTTGGAGCACACGCGGAGGAGAAAAACGAAGTAGTGCAAGTCAAATATAAAGGACACATACTACATAAGATAACCCAGCAAGAACTATGAACTCTATGGGATCTACCTAATACATCAAAACAAACACAGAGAGTCAGCCAGAATGGGGAAACAAAGAAACATGTCCCAAATAAAAGGACAGAAGGAACCTCCAGAAATGGAGCCAAATGAAACAGAGGTAACCAACCTATCAGAGATAGAGTTCAGAAAACCAATGATAAGAATGTTTAAGGAGTTTAGAGATGACATAAAGAAGGATAGAGAAATCATAATGAACAACCAGTTAGAACTAAAGAACACAATTACTGAAATAAAGAACTCACTTGAAGGAATTAACAGCAGGTTAGATGAAGCAGAGGATCGAATCAGCGACTTAGAAGACAAGTTAGCAGAGATCACCCAAACAGAACAACAGAAAGAAAAAAGAATAAAAAACAATGAAGATGGTTTAAGAGACCTCTGGGATAACATCAAGCGCAACAACATGCGCATCATAGGAATACCAGAAGGTGAAGAGAGGAAGCAAGGGATTGAGAACATATTTGAAGTAATAATATCCGAAAACTTCCCTAACCTGATGAAGGAAACCAACATACAAGCCCAGGAAGTGCAGGGAGTTCCAAACAAGTCCACACCAAGACACATTATAGTTAAAATGGCAAAGGTTAAAGAAAAAGAGAGAATCCTAAAAGCAGCAAGAGAAAGACAGAGGGTTACATACAAGGGAACTCCCATAAGACTATCAAATAACTTTTCTACAGAAACATTGAAGGCCAGGAGGGAGTGGCAGGAGATACTCAAAGTGATGGAAAACAAAGGCCTACAACCTAGATTGCTTTATCCAGCAAGGCTATTATTTAAAGTTGATGGAGAGATAAAGAGCTTCCCAGAAAAGAATAAGCTAAAGGAATTTATTACCACCAAGCCAGCATTGCAAGAAATACTAAAAGGACTTCTGTAAATAGAAGAAAGATGAAAACAATCTAACTACAAATTTAAAAATGGCAATAACTATGTACCTATCAATAATCACTTTAAGTGTAAATGGATTAAATGCTCCAATCAAGAGACATAGGGTGGCTGAGTGGATCAGAAAGCAAGACCCTTGTATATGCTGTATACAAGAGACTCACCTCAGATCAAAAGATACACAAAGACTGAAAGTGAAGGGTTGGAGTAAGACATTTCATACAAATGGAAATGAGAAAAAAGCTGCAGTTGCATACTTATATCTGACAAAGTAGACTTTAAAATGAAGAACATATTAAAAGACAAAGATGGGCACTATATAATAATAAAGGGATTGATCCGACAAGAGGACATAACTCTAGTAAACATCTATGCACCCAACATAGGAGCACCTAAATATATAAAACAGATATTGACTGACATAAAGACAGAGATCAACAATAACACTATCATAGTAGGGGACTTCAACACACCTCTGACAACAAGGGACAGGTCTTCCAGACAGAAAATCAATATGGAAACAACGGCCTTAAATGACACATTGGACCACTTGGTTTTAATCGATATTTTCAGAGCATTTCACCCCAATGCTACAGAATACACGTTCTTCTCAAGCACACATGGAACATTTTCCAACATAGACCATATGTTAGGCCACAAAACAAGTCTTAATAAATTTAAGAAAATTGAAATCATACCAATTGTCTTCTCTGACTACAGTGCTATGAAATTAGAAATGAACTACAGGAAAAAAACTGGAAGACACACCAATTCATGGAGGCTGAATAACATGTTACTAAATAATGAATGGGTCAACCAGGAGATCAAGGAAGAAATCAAAAGATATCTCGAGACAAACGAAAATGAAAACACAACAACCCAAAATCTATGGGATGCCATGAAAGCAGTCCTCAGAGGGAAATTCATAGCATTGCAGGCCTACCTAAAGAAACAAGAAAAATCACTAATCAACAGTTTATCTTCACACTTAAGGGATCTGGAAAAAGAACAGCAAAATAAGCCCAAAGGGAGTACAAGGAAGGAGATAATAAAGATCAGAGCGGAAATAAATGAAATAGAAACCAGAAAAACAATACAAAAGATCAATGAATCCAAGAGTTGGTTCTTAGAGAAGATAAACAAAATCGACAAACCTTTAGCCAGACTCATTTAAAAAAAGAGAGAGAGGACCCAAATTAATAAAATCAGAAATGAAAGAGAAGAAGTGACAACAGAAACCGCAGAAATACAAAAAATTTTAAGAAACTACTATGAGCAACTATATGCCAAAAAATTTGACAATCTGGAAGAAATGGACAATTTTCTAGAGGTGTACAACCTTCCAAGGCTAACTCAAGAAGAAACAGAAAACCTGAATAGACTGATTACCACCAGGGAAATTGAATCAGTAATCAACAATCTCCCAACAAACAAAAGCCCTGGACCAGATGGCTTTACAGGTGAATTTTACAAAACGTTCAAAAAAGAATTATCACCTATTCTCCTCAAGCTCTTCCAAAAAATTCAGAAGGAGGGAAGACTCCCAAACACTTTTTACAAAACCACTATCACCCTGATCCCAAAATCAGACAAAGACACCACAAAAAAAGAAAACTACAGGCCGATATCTCTAATGAACATAGATGCAAACATCCTCAACAAAATATTAGTGAACAGAATTCAGCAACACATTAAAAAGATCATACACCATGATCAAGTGGGATTCATCCCTGGTATGCAAGGGTGGTTCAACATCCGCAAATCAATTAATGTGATACACCACATTAACAAAATGAAAAATAAAAATCACATGATCATATTGATAGATGCAGAAAAAGCATTTGATAAAATCCAGCAGCCATTAAGAAAGTGGGAATAGAGGGATCATATCTCAACATAATCAAGGCCACATATGATAAACCCACAGCTAACATCATACTCAATGGGAAAAAGCTAAAACCATTCCCCCTAAGATCAGGAACAAGGCAAGGTTGCCCACTTTCTCCACTTCTATTCAACATAGTGCTGGAAGTTCTAGCCACAGCAATCAGACAAGAAAAAGAAATAAAAGGAATCCAAATCGGTAAGGAGGAAGTAAAATTGTCATTATATGCAGATGACATGATACTATATATAGAGAACCCTAAAGACTCCATAAAGAAACTATTAGAGATGATAGATGAATTTAGTAAAGTAGCAGGATACAAAATTAATATAAAATAATTGCATTTGTATATACCAATAATAAAACATCAGAAGGAGAAATTAAAAAAACAATCCCATTTACAATTGCTTCGAAGACTATAAAATATCTGGGAATAAATTAACCAAAGAAGTAAAAGATCTGTACTCAGAAAATTATAAGACACTGAAGAAAGAAATGAAAGAAGATACAAATAGATGGAAACACATACCATGTTCATGGATAGGAATAATTAATATAGTTAAAATGTCCATACTGCCTAAGGCAATATACATATTCAACACAATTCCTATCAAACTACCAACAACGTTTTTCACAGAAACAGAACATATAATCCTAAAATTTATATGGAACCATAACAGACCACAGATAGCCTCAGCAATCTTGAGAAATAAGAACAAAGTGGGAGGTATAACGATACCTGACATCAAATTATACTACAAGGCTACAGTAATCAAAACAGCATGGTACTGGCATAAAAACAGACACATAGATCAGTGGAACAGAATAGAGAGTCCAGAAATAAATCCATGCCTATATGGCCATTTAATCTACGACAATGGAAGCAAGAATGTACGGTGGGGTAAAGACAGTCTATTCAATAAATGGTGCTGGGAGACCTGGACAGATACATGCAAAAAAATGAAGCTGGACCACCTCCTTACACCATATACAAAAACAAATTCAAAATGGCTTAAAGACTTAAGTGTAAGATCTGACTTCCAAAAAATTGAAGAGACAGTACTCCCTAACTCATTTTATGAGGCCAACATTACCCTGATACCAAAACCTGGTAAGGACAACACAAAAAAAGAAAACTACAGACCAATATCTCTGATGAATACAGATGCAAAAATCCTAAACAAAATTCTAGCAAATCGAATACAACAATGCATTAAAAAGATTATTCATCACGACCAAGTGGGGTTCATCCCTGGGGCACAAGGATGGTTCAACATCAGCAAATCCATCAATATGATACATCACAGAAACAAAATAAAGGACAAAAATCATATGATTATATCAATTGATGCAGAAAAAGCATTTGACAAGATACAACATCCATTTATGATTAAAACACTTAGTAAAATAGGTATAGAAGGAAAATACCTTAACATAATAAAGGCCATATATGACAAGCCCTCAGCTAATAAAAAAAAAAAATGTAAGATCTGAAACCATAAAATTTGTAGAAGAAAATATAGGAAGAAACTTCACAGAGATTACCCGGAGTAAGATTTTTACTGATATATCTCCTCGCACAAGGGAAGTAAGAGAAAAAAATAAACATGTGGAATTACATCAAACTAAAAAGTTTTTTCACAGCAAAGGAAACCATCAATAAAACAAAAAGGGACCCTACTGAATGGGAAAAGATATTTGCCAATGATATATCTGATAAGGGGTTAATATCACAAATTTGTAAAAAACTCACTCAACTCCACAGAAACAAACAACCCAATTAGAAAATGGGCAGAGGACATGAAGAGACATTTTTCTAAAAAGGACATACAGATGGCAAACAGACATAAGAAAAAATGCTCAAACTCACTAATCATTAGAGAAATGCAAATAAAAACCACAATGAGATACCACCTCACCCCAGTCAAAATGGCTATCATCAATAAATCAACAAACAAGAAGTGTTGGCGCGGATGTGGAGAAAAGGGAACACTTGTGCACTGTTGGTGGGATTGCAGATTGGTGCAGCCACTATGGAAAATAGTATGGAGGTATCTCAAAAATCTGAAAATGGAACTACCTTATGATCCAGCAATTCCACTCCTAGGTATCTATCTGGAGAAATCCAAAACTCTAATTCAAAAAACTTTATGCACTCCTATGTTTATTGCAGCACTGTACACAATAGCCAAGACATGGAAACAACCAAAATGCCCATCGGTAGATGACTGGATTAAGAAACTGTGGTACATTTATACAATGGAGTATTACTCAGCCATAAAGAAGAAAGAAATCTTACCATTTGCAACAACATGGATAGACCTGGACAACATTATGCTAAGTGAAATAAGTCAGACAGAGAAAGACAAAACCATATGATCTCACTTATATGTGGAATCTAAAGAAAAAACATTGTTGTGTTACATATCTTATCTACCTGTTAACAGCTGTTCTCAGTGGGATAGTTGGTTCAATATAAGTTACTCTGTTATGGCTGGAATAAACAGCTTTCCTCTTTACAATTTGGCACATTCTATATTATACATAAAAAAAATCTAAAAGAACTCAAGAGATCGAAATAAGGAAATTAGAAAAGCCTAAAAACTTGAGTTATAGATTTCCAAACTCCAGTCTAATCTAAGACGATCTTCATGACTAAGCATTCTGTTTAGATCAAAAGCCCTTCTTTTCTCATCTTCAGCTTTGTTCTTTGGCAAGAGCATTGTACTTGGACTGAAAAAGTCAAGGTTTGGTTTCTGGACTTCGGTATTAAAATTGTGTGATCCCGGACAAACCTCTTTCTTTTACCACTTGGTTTTATCATTAATCAAGGAAGATGGCCATCCATGCCTGCCTTCCACAAGCCTTTTTGGGAATAAGCAGGGGAATTGCTTGCCCTGTCTTCCTAACAGAGATGGTGTGACATCAGCTTAGCTATGAAGGCAAGGTTCACAAGGCTGCCATCCTCATAGAGATGTGGGTGTGTTAACAGTTTTCTGGCTCTTGGACAATTTCTTCTCATGCTCTATTTTTCTTTTTTCTTCCTAATTAGAACTGTGAATTAGACACAAATGTAATTGCTGTTTCCTCCTCCATCTGGTTCAGATTGTCCTGCTGAACATTGAGAATTAAAAAGAACACAGGTGTTTGAGTGGGATCCTGGTTTCAGGATAGCTTACTGGCCAGCTGGACCTGACCAGAGATGATTCCCTATAGACAGATCATAGAAAAACCCAGACTATCAGAAGGGTTTTGGTCAGTATTAAAAACCAAACAAAAAGAGCCACGTATGTGATTCAAAAGTAAAATGGCATTAAGTTGGACAGCCAGATAGATATATTGTTATGAGTAGAATTACCTTTTAGCCTGTATTTTTGGGCATTAGGGGGTAAGACTTCAATGGCACAGCCCCACTTTGTCTCTGACTCTGCTTTTTCTAGGCTTTATCTCTGACCAACCCTCTTGTTGTCATAGCCTCATTTAGGTATTTTACTAATGTCAGTCCAGTTGGTGTCTTGCTGCCACCTCATAGTCACCTCACATTTCTGCTCAAGTGCTTCATGGGCTGAGATTATAACTTGGCTCTTAAAACATTGTTGCTTCCTGTTCCCAAATTTGGTAAGAGAACCTTAGTATAACAACCCCCGTGTCTAGACTGCACAGTGGACTAGGTTCTTTATATATTTATCTCCTTTTGAACTTCACACCAGTCTGAAAGCTCACAACTTTCCTTTTACAGATGTGGAAACTAAGGAGCACAGAGGTAAAAGCATCTTCCCCAGGTCACAAAGCTTGAATGTTGCAGAGAATGTTCAAACTCGGTTCTGACCCCAAACTCAAAGTCCTGCCTGCTGCTGCTGCTGAATATGTACTAGATGGATGAATTATTCCATATTTTCAAGTCACCTGCAGAAAAAAGGGGACCTTAAAAAAAAAGGTGATTTAGTCAAAGAAAGAACTCCCCAATCTAGCATGCCTTCATGTCTTTCTGCCTGAATTCATCTTTCTCCTCCTAGAATTCCATGAGTTCATATTCACTGAGTACCTACTATGTGCTGAGAACACACAGTAATAGAAAGATATGAAGCCTGTAGTTTAGTGAGAGTGCCAACTGGTACAACCCCTAAAGAAGGCAATTTAACAATATTTTTCACCTTCCAAATGTTCATAACCTTTGACAAGCTAGTAATTACTCACATATGTGCATAAAGCCTACCATCTAACTAGGAATATTGACAAATATATAAATAAATGCAAAGTATATAATCCCAAATTGAGATAAGTACTATAAAGGAAAAAAGAGTTGTATCATTCAGGGTTCTACCATAGAAACAGAAACAGTAAGAAATAGATATATATGAGATAGATTGATTACAAGGAGTTGGCTTATGTGATCATGAGGCTACTTAGGCAAGTCTGAAATCTGTAGGGCAGGCTGGAAACTTTAGGGCAAGAGCTGATGCTATTGTCCATCAGGTAAAATTTCTTCTCCTTCAGGGAAATTTCAGTTTTGCTCTTAGGGCCTTTCAATAGATTAGATGGAGCTGACCGAGATTATTCAAGATAGTCTTCTTTACTTAAAGTCAGTTTAAGTAGACGTTAGTCACATCTATAAAATACCTTCACAGTAACACTTAAATTAGTGTTTGATTGAATACTGAAAACTATAGCCTAGCCATGTTGATACATAAAATAAACCAGTACGGGGGGGTTAAAAATATGTTACTGAAGATGTATTCAATGGAAGAAACAAAATCCAAATCACAGTATCTTAAACAATACATTTTTTTGGTTTACAGCACAGGAAAATCAGATATAAAATGGGGTACTTTGGCTCTAGCCATCTGCGTGGCCCTACATCCTCCATGCTCAGGCTGCTTCACAAGATGGCTACAGCAGTTCCAGGCCTCATCTGCATGAGAAAGAAAGACCATCACTTCCTGTCACTCTCTCCAAAGGGTGGGATATCTTTTAGATGCCTCCAGCAAACCTCCTCTCATGTCTCATTCACCTGAGTTGGGTCATGAGTCTATACTTTGGCTAATCTTGTGACAGGAATACCTCACACTAATAGGCTTAGTCTTGAGGTCCTGAGTCAGTAGTGAGGGAATGGATAGCTATGCTTGCTTTAGAGCAATGCCTCCCTACCTTTTTGACAAATAATAATGCTTGTACGGCTGGCTGACTGGGATGGCTCAAGCAAGAACCCTTGGGGCTCCAGACTGCCCAGGGTCCACCTTGCTGTCTGAACACCAGTGAATGGCAACACATATGTTGAGTTAGACCAATTAAGAACCACATCTTAGGGATAGGGTCCACCCCAAATTGTGAGGCTTCTACTCAGTAGGGGAGAAGTGGAATGGTTATTGGGGACCCAATGGGTAGTAAGTAGAGGGAATAAGAGGCTCTAGGAACCCAGGATGTTTCCCAAGGTTTTGGTTTCAGTAACTCTGTAGATACCAGTGGTGTACTAGAGCTGGTTTATACTGACTCACAAGAGCAAACTGTGTCTTGTACCAATTCTATATTCAGTGTTGGGAATATTTATACCACAGAAATTAGCAAATGCTACAAGTCAGTGTTTTGTTTTGTCTTTTTCTAATGGGGAGTTGGTTGTTAAACCTTTACCAGTACATGCAGGTAGTGCCATGCCACAAGAGAGAGGCATGGTGGAGGAGGAACAGGGTTGGTCTTTCTCTGTTGGGATCCTGTTTTTTTTGTTTTGTTTTGTTTTGTTTTTCACTTCAGGTGAAATTCCATAAAATCCACCATCTTACTCAGCCTTGTTGAACTTCATTCAAGCTCATGGGTTATGTCCTCTTTATTTATTCTCCATTATAATATTTTATTTTTGAGAAGGTTGCACATTTACATGGTTAAAAATTCAGAAGATACAAAAAAATATCCAGCCATCTCATTTTCTACCCTAGAGAAAACCAATGTTAATGGATTTTTTGGTATATTTTCTGAAAATTCTTAAATAAGTAAATAAATTCTTAGAATATTTTTTAACACACACACACACACACACACACACATGCACACACTTCTGACCTTGCTTTTCTTCATTTAATAAAACATCTTGGAGATGTTTCCATACCAGTATATACAGAATTTCCTTGTTCTTTTTTACAGCTGCATGGTAATCCATTTGCACATTAACAGCTGGAGTGAATGACTTTGAACATACTTCCTTTTGTGCATACATGGATATATCTATAGGACCAATTCCTACCAGTAGAATTGCTGTTAAATGGTTATGTGTATTTGGAAACTGAAAGCTATTGTGAAATTATCTGCTGTTGAAATTGCACCAATTTACACTCTTGTTAGCAATGGATAAGATACTTATTTCCTCACAGCCCTGTCCACAAAGTATGTTATCAAACATTTGTTCTTTGTCAACCTGATATGAAAAAATCATTGACCAGTATAATTTAAATTTTCTTTTCTTTTATTATGAGTGAGGTTGAGCCTCTTTTTATGTTTATGAACCACTTCTATATCCCTTTTCATAACCTGTCTGCATGTATACTTTTTCTACTTTTTTCTGTTAAGTTTTTGGTATATTTCTTATTAAAACTGAGTTATTTTTCTCTGAAAGCAATTATCCTTTTGTGGAAAGAGTTGTAAATACATCCCCTCCATTTGGTCACTTGTTTTTTAGCTTTGTTTCTGGTGATTTTTTTCCCCATGAGTTTTTTAAAATTTTTATATAGTTGAATCTTTTATGGCTTCTTGGTTTTATATAATATTTCCTCACTCCAAAAATTATTTTAAAAACTATTAAACATTTAACTCATTTTTTCTCTAGTACTTTTATGAGTATGTTTTTATTTTTACATTTAAATCTTTGCTTCATATGGGTTTTGTTCTTTTTTTTCTCATGTGACTATATGGTTGCCTCGATATTATGTACTGGATAATCCACTTTTTTCTCCACATTTAGACATTAACTTATAGAAGGGAAAGCTGGAAGGATTGGTACCTGCCATTTAGACAAAAGAGAGACCTTCCTGTCTTTGGAAAGTGACAGCAGAAGCAAACATCTACCTGCTTGAAGCAGATTTCTGGGTTTGCTTTAATTTCCTATTAAGAATTCTGTGTGATTTCTGGGTGAGATGGTGGAGTAGGTAAACACTGTGCTCACCTCCTCCCACAACTACATGAAAATTACAACTAAATTAGAGAACAATCACCTAAAGAACTATCTAAGGACTAGCTGAACAGAACTCCTAAGCTAAGGCTATAAAGAAGAAGCCATGTGCATACTGGTAGAAGGGGCAGAGACATGAAAGGGGCTGGTCCCACACTCATGTGTGGCAGTTGAGAATTGGGAGGGACAGCTTGGCTATAGAGGTCCTCTCTGAGGAGCAAGGAGTCCTAGCACCACACCAGGCTCCCCAGCCCAGACCACCAGTGTCAGGAAGAGGAGTCTCCATAACATCTGGTGTGAAAACCAGCAGGGATTCTATCTAGGTGAGATGGAAAACTGCTAGAAACCCAGGCCTGCATACAGATTCCTTTGCTCACAAATACTCACCCTATGCTCCAGCAAAGGGACAGCAGCTCAAAAGGTGCCAATGACATACAGGGAAGAAGTGAATTGTATGACTTCAGTTGAGGGCTGAAGGAGATTAAGTGCTGCCATTGTTTCTATGTTGAGCCCTCCTCCCACACAGCCTGCAGGCACAGGTAGGCAGGAAATCTGAATCTGCATTAATGCAGTGGACACTGCTTGCCTTACCAAACATTCAAAGGAGAATTAACACCTATCCTTGTCAAACAATTCCAAAAAATTGAAGAGAAGGAACAACTCCCAAGCTCATGTTACAAGGCCAAAATTACCCTGGTTCCAAAACCAGACATAGATTCAATGCAATCCTTATCAAAATACCAATGACAGTTTTCACAGAACTAGAACAAACAGTCCTAAAATTTATATGGAACCACAAGAGACCCCAAATAGCCACCGCAATCTTGAGAAAGAACAAAGTTGGAGATATCATTCTACCTGATATCAGACTGTACCATTACTAGGCTATAGTAATTAAAACAGCATGGTATTGGCATAAAAACAGACACAGAGATCAATGGAAAAGAATAGAGAACCCAGAAATAAACCCATGCCTATATGGTCAATTAATCTATAACAAAGGAAGCAAAAATATACAATGAGGTAAAGACAGTCTCTTCAATAAATGGTGTTGGGAAAACTGGACAGATACATGCAAAAAACAAGTGAAATGACTAATTTCTTACACCATATTAAACTAAAAATTCATTAAAGACTCAAATATAGGACCGGAAACCATAGTATTCCTAGAAGAAATCATAGGCAGTAAACTCTCTGACATTGCTCATATATATATATATATATATATATATATATATATATATATATATATATATATGGCTATATATCCTTGGGCAAGGGAAACAAAAGAAAAAAAATAAACAAATGGGACTACATGAAACTAAAAAGTTTTTGTACAGCAAAGGAAACCATCAACAAAATGAAAATGCAACCTATTGAATGGGAGAAGATATTCACCAATGATATACCCAAAAAGGGGCTAATATATAAAGAATTCATACAACTTAACACACACACACACACACACACACACACACAAAATCAGACTAAAAAGTGGGTAGAGGGCAGAGGACCTGAATAGCCATTTCTCCAAATAGGACATACAGGTGGCCAATAAACATATGAAAAGATGCTCAATGCCACTAATCATCAGAGAAATGCAAATCAAATAAAACCACAATGAGATATCACCTCACACCTGTCAGAATGGCCATTATGAAAAAAATCAACAATCAACAAGTGTTGGCAAAGACGTGGAGGAAAGGAACCCTCGTGCACTATTAGTGGGATTGCAAATTGGTGCAGTCTCTATGGAGAGCAGTATGGAGGTTCCTCAAAAAATTGAAAATAAAACTACCTTATGATCCAGCAATTCCGCTTCTGGGTATTTATCTAAAGAAATCTAAAACACTAATTCAAAAAGATATATTCACCCCTATGTTCACTGCAGCTTTATTTACAATAGCCAAGATATGGAACAACCTATTGCTCATCAATAGATGATTGGATAAAAAAGAGGTGGTACATATATACAATGGAATATTACTTGGCCATAAAAAAGAATGAAATCTTACCATTTGCAATAACATGGATGGGCCTAGAAGGTACTATGCTAAGTGAAATAAGTCAAAGAAAAACAAATAACATATGATTTCACTAATATATAGAATTTAAACAAATAAACACAACAGAAACAGACACATAGATACAGAGAACAAATGGTTGCTAGATGGGAAAGGGGTTGGGGGCTGAGTGACAAAGGTGAAGAGATTAAGAAGTACAAATTGGTAGTTACAAAATAGTCATGGAGATGCAAAGTACAGCATAGGTAATATAGTCAGTAATATTGTAGTAACTATGTATGGAGCCAGGCGGGTACTAGATTTACTGAGGGGCTTCAGACATTTTATGTCTAATCACCACATTGTACTCCTGAAATTAATATAATATTGAATGTCAACTGTAATTGAACAAAAAATTATGTGCGTGGCTAGGGTGGAACAGGGACACAAAAGTAATGAGTTTCACAATTTGTTGATATTGCTGTTCCTATTGTTCTTTTTTTTCCTTGAGGGGGAGGTCATACAAATCAGAGAGGGAATTGAATGCAGAACTAAGCCGCTTTTTGGGCCTCTGCTTTGAACTACTTGCTTATTTCCTCCCTTTATCAAGAAATTCCTTGTGTAATTCTTGGGTAACATCATTTTTGCTATAAACAAAGTAAAAGTTTCTATTCATATAATAAAACATTTTGATCACTGTTTCGGAGAATGTAGAAGTTCGTCTTAACCAAAGCTAATCTTGGCTCAGAATCTGTAGATGGTGGAAACTTCAACGGTCATTGTTTCTGAGGTCGGGGCAGGAAAAAAAAAAAGGAGGAAATGCAGACAGCTGACAGAGTGACCAGAGGTTGTGGTTCTGTCACATGCTGGTCTCTGGCAAAGACCAGCAGACAGAGCCTTGTTAGTCTGGGGAGTGAGTGGCCCAGGCAGATTGTTCATCCTGCCTTGCACCTTCTGCACAGAATGGCTTGCTGGGAGCTGGGAGGTATAACAGGCTGCCTATTGGATAGCTCTTGGCAGCATCCCCACATAGGGGAGAAGTGGGCTTGGTCAGCTGAAACTTCAAAATAAAAGTAACATAATCCTCCAAGCTACTGCTAAACACTTAGAGGAACTGAAATGGCCTTTCACCTCCTTCCGTCCACATACTCTGACTACACGGCCCTGTAGTAGTGTCGCAAATGCCTGAAAGATTCGTCGCCACATTTCAGTTTCTTCCTGAAAGTCCAGGGGGACATTACCCCTCAGCAGGGCCCTATGTCCCTGCGTGGTACTCGTGACGCGAGTAGGGAACAAAATCCTGACACACAGGTTTAGATAGAGTGAGTAACACAGCTTTATTTGGGAACCAATGTCCCTCCAGAGGCCAATGAGAGGGTTATACAGAATAGAATAGAATTTAATAACGAACCAAGTCCCAGAGTCAATCAAGATGGAAAAGGTTCCTGGTCCAGCAGAGGTGACTGGGCCCACGATGGGTCTGAGGCAAGCTGGTCTTGCAAGGAAGAACTTCGGAGAGTCCCAGAGTACTGTGGCTTGCACCGTGCAGAGGGTCTTAGCCAACTGCCCAGTCAGACTACTCGTGGCATTGCTCTGGAGTTCTGCTTTTATCCTCTTTTTCTTGTACTTGTTTACTTCTTAGGTGATAACCAGAAGTTGTTTTGGTGATTGTGTTTATCACTCAATTTTGTTATGCTCGTTTTCATACATAAACATGTTATACACTTCACTCTCATCAGTCTCACACATGTGCGGCCATATTCCTAGCTTGAGTCCCCACTAGTAAACAACTTGTTTTGCAAACCTCAATCCAACATATATAATATATTTTATATGCTCTACACAAGTAGCTTCTTTACTCTTTGTGGAATCCTTGGTGTTAATCTCCATTTGATTTCACCTATATATATTGGGGTGGAGGAAAGGAGGCCAGCAGATAGGAGAAGCACATTGTATTGTCCCAGCCCTATAGAATGTAGCCGGAAGTAAAAATCGAATGACTCTGGGCTCCATGTACCTCCTCACACAAGAGCAATCTGAGATCTCGTATAAGTAGAGAGCAACTTGAGGTATCTTTGGCTGCAATTTCCACCGTAGATTATTGACCAGGACTGACTTCAGCATGATAGAAGCTTGTTCTTTGCAAAATTGGGAAGTAGGGAAGTCTTGTCTTTGGTTTTGTTTTCTCAACTCCCCAACTCACCCCTTACTGCCCTCTCATCCTCTCTAGGTGGTCCTTTGGCCCTCAGCACCTGACACATGTTTCCTTCACTCTTAAGTGAAGTGTATGAGATAGGGATAAGGACCTTTTTTTCCTATCATAGCCACTACCGATCAAGTAAAAAGGGCCAATACACTGAAATAAGTAGTACCCAAGCAAAGTATTAAATCTATGCTATGTAAAGAAAGTACAAATGATTAAGTAAGTATAATACAATTGCATTCATAATATGTTTGCCTCTTGAAGAGGAGAAGAAAAAGTGGGAGAAAAGGAGACAGGATATAAGAGAGGACCCTAGATTCAGTGGAGGAAAGTGACTTTCGACTCTTGTATATACTCCCCTTTGAAGTGTCAAAAATTTTAAAAACAACTATATCCAGTTTTCTATTGCTTTTATTCTTAAATATAGTGGGTCAATTCTGATTAAGGCAGCCAAACCATTGTCCACACTGGAAATCAGTTTCTAACTTGCAAAAGTAGGAACTAGAGTCAACTATTCCAAGGTCCTGTCAGGAGCCAGATGTTATGGCCTCAATGTTTGTGTCCCCCCAAAATTCATTTGTTGTAGCCCTAACCCCAATATGCTGGTATTGGAGGTGGGGCTTTTCCAAGGGGGTCATGAGTGTGAGGCCCTCATGATGGATAAGTATCTTGACAAAAAGAGGAAGACAGATCTTGTTCTCCCCATGTGCAAATACCAAGGAAAAGCCATATGAGGACACAGCAAAAAGATGGTCATCTACAAACCAGGAAGGGCCCTCAACAGGAACTGAATCTGCTGGCACATTAATCTTGGACTTCCACCCTCCAAACTGTGAGATATGAATGTATGTTGTTTAAGTCACTCAGTCTTTGGTGTTTTGGTACAGCAGCCAAAGCTCACTAAGATACCAGAGAACTGGAGAACCACCAATTAGTTAAAGGCCATGGTCATCATAGGGGTGGGGAGATGGAGTATGTGTGAGTGTATCAGGAGTCTGAATTCAAAAGTTTTCTCAAAGATTCTGATTCCAGTTAGAATCACTGGCTGGACTCCTCCTATACAGTATCTGCATTTTGCATTTTGATGGTGGCCTCTTAAATGCCAGGTTGCCTGCAATATACAAAGGAATAAGTCACTAATGGTAGAACTTGAGATGCCAATACGAGTGAAGATTTGTTTCCCTGGGGGGAATAAAAATTTTCCAGTCTGTCTCAAAGACCAAAAAAAAATTTTGTTTTTAGTTGCATAGGCCAGAGATGTTCTTCCTATAAGAGATCCTTTCTGCACATAATTAGTCAAAATATTTTTGTCAAAATACTTACTTTGTCATAATATATTTTTGTCAAATATTTATGTCAAAATATTTTTTCCCTATTTTTCACCTCCTTTCTGACCTTGTACACTTGCTCACTGCTGCTTATTAAGTAGCTGTATGGAGAAAAGGGAGGTGTGTGTGTGTGTGTGTGTGTGTGTATGTGTGTGTGTGTGTATGTGTGGGGTGCTCTCTCTCTTCAGCTATCATTGGCTTCTCAGGCTCTGCTTCTGTAAGATGACACCCACTCTGACTAACACCTTCTTGAAGCACTTAATTGTTGTCCCCCTGAAGCATCTTCATACCATAATCATGCTACCACCCTCACCACCACTCTAACTGATAACTGAGAAGCTGCTGCTGGGAGGTGGGTATTGGTATTGGGGGTGGGGTGAAGAGTGATTCAGTTTCTAGTCATTTTCTAGAACTTTCCATAGCAGAGTGCTATTAGAGAGCTGGTTAATGCCACCTCTCATTGTCAATATTAGAGCAATGACTTGCATTTAATGAAAAGAGTAATTTCCCATAGCCTCCAGAAAACATACTTTGGCTCTGGTGTAGTGGAAAGTGCTTATTTTCTTTCATATCAGTGCAATGAAGTTTTCGAAGTTCAGAAACTTTTCTCACTGCCAGTTGATTAATAACTACAGATGGAAATTTCTTTGACAGCAGATTGAGGAGCCATGAGAGGGTAACCAGAACTCAGAAGATTCTTGCCACCTAAAGCAAGAGGAACTGGTTTTACGCAACTGGTTTTATGACGCCAGTGAGGAAAATGATTACTCCCCAGATGGAAGCACTGCAGCAAGTTTGTTCTGGATTGTCATTCCTGCCTCCTTCTCACTCCTTGCCTTGTGTCAACTGTAGTTCCATCTCCCTTCGTTTCAATCCCAGAAACGCAGTTTCCCTGAAATGGCTCTTTTTTAACAACCTGGGCAGCCCAGGCTGCCTCTGGATACAACTTAGTTCTAATCAAATAATCAACTTTAATTTGGGCTCCCAAGAGGAAATAATAGGTAGTCATCAAGAACAGAGGGCTCTTGCCTGGGCTTGCTCAGAAAATCCTTTTTGCAAACAAGAGAGCAGTTGTCTCTCCAGCTCCCTGGTTATGCATCCTTTGTCAGATTACCAGGAAGTTTAATCCTGTCCAACATTAACCCTGTTCTAAAGGCCTTGGTTGCTTTAGTTAAGAGAGATGAGGGTAGAAGGTAAAAGAAAAGAGAAAGGGCATGTAGAAAGCATATAGTGGGAGGCACAAAGTAAGGGAGGATGAGAAGGGGAAAGGAGGGAATGAGTCAGAGGACCTAGCCCTTCAGCTGGACTCATGGGGCGTCTAACATTACTACCTGTTCTGTGCTGGAGATCAGCTGTCTCACCACTATTCCGTGCTTTGTTGGAGCTTCCATTTCTACTGTCATAGAAAACATATAATTACCGAGTGAAAAAAAGTCAGGTTAAAAACAGCATGTACAGTATGATCCTCATTTTAAATATATGTTGGCATAAATATCTGGAAGGCTATAAATAAAAATGTTAAGCATTATCTTTGAATGATAAGATTATAGAGTTTTTCTTCTCTTTCTTTTTTTTTTTTGCTTATCTATATTTTCTACAATGAATGTCTATTGTTTATAATAGAAAACAAAGTTATTCTAAAGAGTGATGAGAAAGGAGAGATACTTAGGAAGAAAAATATTGAGTTGAGGGAAAGAGACAAAGTTTTCTTGAGATATGTGATAATCCAGATATTTAATAAAGCTATAAATTTCCCAGTATTAATTGACTGCTCTTTGCATTCAGGGTAGCCATTTGACTACTATTTATAGCTTTTTAAGGCATCTAGTGTTTAGATCGTTAAGGCTATATTTCTTAACCAAAGATGCACATGGGAATCAGCAGTGAAACTTTGTCAAAACTTTTTCAGAAAGTTCCCTTGCCAGGGAACCACCCTCAGAAGTTTTGATTCTGAATGCCCAGGTGGACCTGGCTAAGTCATTTTAAAAAGCCTTCCTGGTTGTTCTAATACTCATCCTGGTTGATAATTCCATGATGTACAAGATGATTTGCTGAGGTACTCAAGGAAAATATTAGGACTTCTAATTTTATTTTCTATTGCATCTTTTAAAAATCTGCACTTATATATGTATTAACACTGTACATAATATTAATATAGTCAAACATGTATAATTTGCAAATAAATTTATACATTTGAGAGTATGTTAAAAATGTCTCCCTTAGAAGGATGTCAGTCAAGAACTGTGGAGACTGTTTCAGAGAATTCATTACGAGTGGCCAACTAAACCAAATTCTTCTCTGGGCTGAGGTAACACCTGGAGAAATGTCACACTTCTTATGATAACTCATTTTGACCTACTTTGTTTCCTTCTTTCAGATGTATTGCTATTTATTGGTCTTGTGTCATCATTTGTGGGTATATGACTTTCCCCAGGTAGGCTGCAGCTGTCTCTTGATAAATACACATGCACGTACATGCCCCTACTACAGAGGACAGCATTTGGAAAGCTCTCGAAGCCTTAAAAAGACTGATCATTATTTCATGGTTCCTACATGCTATACCTTTATAGCTGCTTTGAAAAAGGCAATTGGATTATCACAACTTGGAAAACAAAACAATGAATAATAATTAGTAAACAAATATTGATTAAAAACAGTAGAATAAGGTAGAGTGAGAAGTAAATCTCTAGGTAAAGATGGAGTATTCAACGCACACATATTTCCTGTTTTTCTTCTCAGAAACCTCACTAAAATGATGGTAAATTAATTTTTTTAAAGGAAAGAGACAGAAAAAAATTTAAGTACTCATAGCAACAAAATTTTGAAAGCTAGAAAGTAGGAAATGTCCCCAGTGACATAACAGACAAAAGAAAACTGAATCCTACGCTAGCAATGGGGAAATTCAAGAAACCACCTAGAATTCCCCAAAGGCACAGGAATACCTCTGGAAATGAGGTGGGGGCATGCTAAAACCAGAAGGAATGGTTCAAAGTCCATTTAGGAAGCAATTAGACTCCCAGATCTTCTCCCGTCTCTGCACAGTCAGGCCAATGCCCCTTTCCCCACCACAGAGAGACTAAAACAGAAGGTCTGTGGATTGGAGGGCACCAGGCAGAGTTGAGGTGCAGTACCAACACCAGAAGAGTTAAGTGAATAGATGGAGACTCAGAGCTTTTTCTCCACTAGGCTCCCACAATACCCACAGCAAGAATTATATCCTTCTGGCATGAGTCTGGAAGAGTCCCTCTGGGAAATTTGGTCTTCCCAAGAGGAAACACTGAAAGGTACTAATGTGGGGATCCTCTAACCAAACAGCCCCAGAACATATAGTAAAGTCTCTGGTCAATGAACCCCTACAGGTTCAGACCTTGCACTCAGCTTTTTAGCCCCATTCTTAAATAGGAACAGACAAACAAGGTTTATCAGACATGAAGAAAGTCTCTCACATGAAATAAAGACCAAAATGAATAGAAAGAAGCAACTTGAAGGAGAGACCATACAGGTTGAAGAAAATGTCAAATACCCTTTGATTAATATGTCACCATCAAATGAGAAAAAGGAGCATTCAAGGACTAAATAAGACCTCTTGGAAATTAGAAAAATGATACTAAAAATAAAAATTCAATAAAAAGTTCAGAAAATAAAGATGAGTAAATCACCCTGAAATTAGAGTGAAATGGACCAATGAAAGGAAAGATAAGAAAAATAACGAGTCCAGACAGGAGATTTAGTATGTGAAAATAGGATTTTTTAAAAAGAGAATGGAGAACTCAGAAGAGAGTAAGTCATTAAAGATATAATTCAAAATATTTCCCACAACAGAGGAACATGCATTTCTGAAATGAAAGAGCCATCAAATGCCTGCACAAGGATTGAAAACACACCACACCATGGCATGCCAGCATGAAATCTCAGAACAATAAGGACAAAGCAAAAATGCTACAAGCTTCCAAAAAAGGGGAGAAAATAGGTCCTATATCAAAGATCCTATAAAAAAGGATGATGAATGAGAATGGTTTCAGAATTCTCAACAGCAACCCCGGAGGCCAGATGGCAATAGCTTTCAAATTTCTCAAGGAAAATTACTGCATTTCCAATTTATAATTCTATACCCAGCCCATACTATTTTTATTGTTTCAAGAGTCAGGGTAGATTAAGAACATTTTCAGACATGCAAGGTCTCAAATATTTATATCCTATTTCCCTGCCTCAGAAAGTCCTCAGAACACTTGTCAAAACATGGGGCAAATCAAGAAAGAGGATACCGACTTCACCCACGAGGGAAGCAGAGAATCCCGGGATGTGCCCAGGTCCAGGTTGCTGCATGTTAGGCTTTGGGAGAGGTTGTTTGGGAAATTGGTGAAGTCATTAGAATGTCCGAAGATTCTGAATGTCTTGAGAGCAGACATAGACAAATGGAAAACATAATTATGTAGAAAATGAAGCAAACAAAAACCAAACAATTATTAGCTCCAGGGACAACAAAAAGGTGTTCAGGAAAGGAAGAGTTATCATAATTTACTGTAGTTCAGCTGTGAATAATGTTTTATAGTCACAAAAATGCAAACACTGAATATTCACCTACCCAAGATTACAGCATAACTGTATTGAAAGTGTGGGGAATGGAGAAGGATGAGATTGTATGGTGGAGGCAGGAGGAAGAAAGACACTAAATCCTTACCTTCCATTGTGTGGAAAAATCAGATAATGGCTAACACTGAAAAAGCAAGGAGTAGGATTTCAAGCATGTTAATTTAGAGACCTAGAAGTACACACCAAAAGAACCATCTGAACGAGGTAAATGTGGAAAATTGTAAGGAGGAGCTAAGGGACTGCTGTTTCTCATAGCAAGCTTTGCAGAACTATTTGACATTTTAGATTATGTGCATATATAACTCTGGGAGAAAATGAGAAAAACAAAAAAGTACCTATTAATACTTTCTCTAGGAAAAAACAAAGTAAATCTCCTTTCCTCTCTGGATACTAATTCCACCAGCCTTGCTTGCTAGAGACTCTCACTGCTCCTTGTGAATCTTCCAAAAATACTCTATGGCTGCGCACTTAGGTTTGCTTCATAAACTGCAGTACTGATCCTGTGATTCACCGTGATCTCTAGTCAGCACCTTTGAAGCTGAGACCTCAAGGCCACTCTCATTTTGGGGGGTAGGGGTGCAGGTCCCAATGTATTAAAAAGGGAAAAGTTATAAAAAGGGGGTCGTAAAACTGGTGAGCTTTACATGCTTACATTAACAAATGAACATCTTTATCAGATACCAAAATTATGTCAACATTCTAAATTTCCGGGCTTATGTGAATGTGGGGCCCAGACCAAGTGGCCTTCCCGCATCCTCCAGCAGCCTCCAGCACCCGCCCAGCTCTGTGATCAGCCTTACCTCAGGATCCTTTTCTAATTTTACAAAGTCTTCCCCCACTCCGCCTGTTATTGTGCTTATTTCCTTCCTTTCTACAGAATGTGTATTCATCTGCATTTGCCTTCACTGGAACTTCATTCAGTTCCCAGCAACTCCTCCAGCACTTCCTCACCCTGCTGTCACCTGTCTTTTGAATCAATATGCTCTCCATACTAACAAACCTCATTAATTAATTAAAATGCCCTTCTCCACCTGTTTTCCATTTTGGTACCACATTCACATTTAATGAGCATGCTCACCATTCAATTATTCAGGTCACTGATGAAATGTTACATCACCAGGCCGTCTCTGTGGACACCACATTTGGTATGTCATCCCAAGTTACTAATAATCCACTGTACTCATTCTTTGGGCATGCAGCCACTAGTAATTATATGGTTTAGAATTTAAATTTTAGACCAGTGGTTTGCAAACCTGACTGCATACTAGAGGCACCTTGGGAGATTTTTAAAATATAGATCCTGGCTCTTACATCAATCCTATAATACTATGGTAAAAACTTGGCCCAATAAATGAACCTGGTTATCTTAGATACAGAATCATCTTTGTCTCTTCAAAGAGAAGAAAAGTAAAATACATATTAAAGATGGCTTGTGGGGCTTTGCAAAGAAGTGACAGTCTGTCAGATTTTAAGTTCTAGTTTTCCTTTTCTGGCATTCTAAAGGAAAAATGAATTTTAAGAACTTGGTCATGGGTGTTGTGTTAGTTTCCTATTCCTGCTGTAAAAAAAGTTACCATAAATTTAGTGGTTTAACACAACACAAACTCAGTATCATACAGGAAGTCAGAAATCTAACACAGGTTTCACTGGACTAAAATCAAGGTGTCAGGAGGGCTTTGTTACTTCTGGAGGCTCTAGGGGAGAGTCCATTGTTTTGCCTGTTCAAGCTTCTAGAGGCCACCCACATACGTTCTTTGGCTGATGACCCCATTTCTCTAGCAATGTGGAGACCTCACGCTGTTATCTCTCTGGCTCTCTCTCCTACAGCCCTCTCCCATTTTTAAGGACCCTTGTGATTACATTGGGCCTACCCGGCTAATCCAGAATAATCTTCCCGCATCAAGGTCAGTTGATAAAAACATTTATTTTTGCCATATTCAGTTTCAGGAACTAGGACATGGACATCATTGGGGTTTGGAGGACATTATTCTGTTTACCACAGGAGCATATTCAGTTTTCTCCTAATGCTTTTTAGGTAAGATATGAGTGGATATAAAACTCCCCTGAGAAATGTCATAGCCCCTGGGGCGCTGTGAGACACCCAGCTTCATAACTAGAGCTTACTACTTCCAGCCGAGGGACCTGCTGTGACCAGAGTCCACTCCCGCATCAGGCTGTATAGCAGTGGCCCACCCTTGGCTCTGAAATCCACCTCTGTAGGCCAGTACCTCCCCATTGTGGGATCATTGTGTTCAATGTAAACTGGAAATCTCTTTCCCATAGGCACTGGGGAGGGAGGGCCTGGGACAGTAGCAATAAGGTCATCTCTGGGTAAACCTCAATCTG
This sequence comes from Rhinolophus sinicus, assembly GCF_036562045.2. Lineage (NCBI taxonomy): Eukaryota > Metazoa > Chordata > Mammalia > Chiroptera > Rhinolophidae > Rhinolophus > Rhinolophus sinicus. The sequence goes on from NC_133754.1 coordinate 88,663,070, forward strand.
CTCACAATCTCTGTGGCTGCACAAAGGATTCTAAGCCATAAGCTCCCGTTGGGGAGCCCTTGGAGCCTTCCTATGTTTCCCATTGGATCAGAAGTTCAAGAGGTTTGGCCCAGAAATCTGTGTTTTTTAAAACTCCCAGTTTCATTTTGTGTAGTCAGGTTTGGGAACTACTGGTTTAGACCTTATTTTTTTAGCTGAATGAGTGTATTGTAAGGATTATAATTTACACCTTGCTGAAATCAAGACGTACTAGTAGCATCTATTACTTTTGGGGAGGTGTTAGATTCTTATATACTATTAACATATAACATATAACATCAAATAGCCCTGAGGTCCTCACTTCTTATAATTGGGCTCTCTAAACTTTCTTCTCCCAGTCCTGGCCTACAGTTTGAACTTCGGTTGGGGTTTCTGCCTTCCTTGGAGCTTTCTTACTCCATCCCACAGGATTGGCCTTGTTCTCCCAAGCTAGGATCCTGTGATGACCTGGCCACCCTCAGCCTTATACTATAGATTGTCTGGAATGCCATCACTGCACACAGCTGTGTGCCTGGATTGTCCTCATTTGGGCTCCAGCCCCCTGGCTCTGTTGGCGGCCTTATGCTGGGCCCCAGCCTGTTCAGCCAGGAGCCTTAATTCTCTGTTTGTTTTCGCATTTCTTCTCCCTCCTGGATTACAGCCCATTCCGTATATCCCAGCTGTCATTGAGATCCTGCTTCAAATCAAACAGACTCTCTGGATCCATCTAAATGTAAGCAGTCCCCTCCACGCCCATGAGATGGAGGGCCTTAGATCTCCATACTGGCCCAGGGTGAGCTTCAGCTGCAGCACTCTCTGAGTGCAGTGGTTTGCTCTGTCGTCCATCCTTCGTGAGCCCTTCCCTGAGGCAGGTTACCCTTCCATCTGGCCCTGTGGTGTTGTGAAGTTGAGTCCCAATTCCTCCATGTAATAGATGTGAGATTCTGGACAGCTGGCTTAACTTGTTTAATCCTTGATAGATTTGATGAGTTTCTTCTCATCTGAATGACCTGAGCTACTTCATAAAGTAGTGGTGAAATAATGAATGTAAAATGCCTTGTACTTGGCATATGGTAGGGAGATATTCCTTTTTTTTATTCTTACTTGCTCCCCAATAACTACTGGTCTAAGAGCCCCACACGCCTCATGACCAAACAGGTCCAGAAATTCTCATGTGGATAACCTACTTCATCGCTACTTCCCCAGAAGTCAAGAGAGGCCTTAGCCACTCGTAATTTTTGATGTTCTTAATAGGTACATTAAATACATATTAAAAGAATGAAAAAACACGACAGACCAACAGAAAATATTTGCAAAACAAATACACATTTATCTGATAGAGGACTTGTATCTAAAATATACAAAAATTAACTTTTAAAACTCAAAATAAGAAAACAAACATCCCAATTAAAAAGTGGGTAAAAGATCTAAACAGACACCTCACCAAAGAAGATATAGAGATGGTTAACACTCATATAAAAAGCTGCTTAACATATGTCATTCGGAAATTGCAAATTAAAACAAGATATATCACTATGTACATATTAGAATGGCTAATATCCAAAACACTGGCAACACCAAATGCTGGTAAGGATGTGGAGCGAAAGAAACTCTCCTTCATTGCTGGTAGGAATGTGCAATAGTACAGCTAGTTTGGAAGACAGTTTGGTGGTTTCTTACAAAACTAAACATATGATCCAGCATGCACACTCCTTGACTTTACCCAAATGAGTTGAAAACTTATGTCCACACAAAATCCTACACATAGATGTTTGTAGCAGCTTTGTTCATAATTGCCAAAACTTGGAAGCAACCAAGGTGTTCTTCATTAGATGAATGGATAAATAAATTGTGGTACAGCCAGACAGTGGAATCTTATTTAGTGATAAAAAGAAATGATTCCTTTTTTCTTTTTTGCCTTTCTTTTCTTTTCTATGAAAAGATGGATGTTAGATGAACGTATTGTGGTAATCTTTTCACTTTACATAAATCAAACCATCATGCTGTATACCTGAAACTTATACAGTGATGTATGACAATATTTCTTAATAAAATTGAGAAGAAGAAAAAACAACCATCATGCATTACTGCCAGGATGTAGAGGAACCTCGTGGTTCCTAGCGAGGAGCTGCATGAGAGGTGGAGAGACAGGAGAATCCAGATGAGAAAGAGGCAGGCTCAGGAAGAAGAAAGGAAGAGGGCATATTATGAAAGGCTTCAGGGAAGGAAGTGAGTGTGAAAACAGCTGTCCCTATGGACAGGTGCTGGATTAATATTGTGATTTTTAAAATATTAACAATATAAACAGCTTTTCACAGTGTATAGGTTTCATAGTGTATAGGTGAAATGCAGGTTTCTATATATTATATAGACACCATTTACTTATAATTTATGAATGAAAGCTGTTATGCCAAAAAAAGGAAAGAAGAAATGATCCATCAAGCCATGAAAAGACATGGAGGAACCTTAAATGCATATTACTAAGTGAAAGAAGTCTGGAAAGGCTATGTACTGTATGATTTCAACTACAGTTGATCCTTGAACAACATTGGGGTTAGGGCTGCAGACTCCTGCACAGTCGAAAATCTGCGTATAACTACAATCAGTCCTGTACATCTACAGATTCCCAATTGAATCAAAAATACAATTGACCTTTAAGCAACATGGTTTGAACTGCACAGATCCACTTACACACGAAATCCCCCCAAAAGTGGACCTGCACAGTTCAAACCTGTGTTAGTCTAGGGTCAACTGTAAATGCATTCTGGAAAAGGCAAAACTATGGATACAGTAAAAAAATCAGTGGTTGCCAAGTGTCCAGGGCAAGGGTTGAGGGATAAATAGGTAAAACACAGTGGATTTTTAGAGCAACAAAACTAGTTGAAACTGTAATGGTGGGTATAAAATCATCTGTATTTGTCAAAACCCATAGATGTATACAACACAAAGAGTGAATCTTAACGTAAATTACAGACTTTAGTTAATACTCATGTATCAATATTTGTTCAATTGTAACAAATATACTACACTAACACACACACACATATGTTAATAATAGGAGAAAAATGTATGTGGGAGTGGGGGAGGGGAGAATATAGGAACTGTGTTACTTGCTCAGTTTTTCTGTAAATCTAAAACTGTTCTAAAAAGTAAAGTCTATTAATTTAAGAAAATAAATACCAAAACAGCATTCATTTTAAATGTGGTATATTTCAAATATCTCCATTTAAAAACTTAGTGCTTTTAAAAGAAACAAAACCACAATGCCATGTAATTATGCTGCTCATTTGGTAATTGTGAGATTACAAATATCTTAATTCATAATGCATGACAGATGAATGGTCTAGTAATGGGAGGCTTGTTCCAAGCTGTATCATGAGAATTGTCTTCCTTTATCCGTTTTAGTGTATCTCTGTGATGTATATGAAACTTCACTTGGCAAGAACAGGCTCAGAGGCTCCTCACAGACATGAGGCCTCAGCTAAATGGAGCACCTGGGACTTAGCTTTGTTCTTCCAAGCCCCCCTCCAACCCCACCAGTTCTGCTCTTGAACTCAAGTTGGGTGGCTGCCTGCTGGTCAACATTTCTAGTGCTAACTGCCTATCTTCCTAGTCTCTCAAACCTCACCTGCTGGTGACATTACATTCCTATCTTCTGCCCGCCTGTTGAGCACTCAGGGCCTGTGCAAGCCACAGTGCTAAAAACTGCAATGACTGTAGCCATTGTGTTTTGCCTGTGAGATAGGACATCAGGTTAGTAACTCCCAACAGAGTTACTAACTGAGAGTTTCTCTCAGAGGGGCGCTGAGAGAAACGGCTTTGTCATGAAAAATGCCTTTCTGCAGAAGCTAGATACTTCTGTGTCTAGCTGTCCTTGCAGCTTGCACTTCCTCTATTCCCAGGGGTGGGTCTCTTTCTAAGACACATAGAAATGAACACACTTTCTGACTCCACTTATCTTTCACTTTTTTCATTTTTTTCTGATTATGACACTAGTAAGTACTCCTAGAAAATTTGCAAGTCACAGAAATGCATGAAGAAGCACAGAACCAAAACAACCATCCCGAATCCTGTATTACCCAGAGGCTACCACTAATGTCATTTTACTTGTGTCATTTTAGCTCCATAGTCAGACCTGAACCTCACACAATTGGATTTTGCCCACTCCATTTTCCTGGAACTGCTCTCCCACAGGTCAATGTCTGTCAGAGGCAACCGACTGGTGTACTCTGGACTCTATTTTGTCTTCCTTCCCAAGGACTTCTGCAATTATTCACCTTTTTCTGCATTATCACTTTCTCCCATTTAATGGCTCACTCCCATCAGTGTGCAAACCTGCCTTAATATGTCTCGTCTTAAACTCTTCCTTAACCCCTTTCCCTCCTTTCTGCTCCTCTCCATTGTAAAACACCTCCAAAGACATAGGTATACTTGCCTTCTCCCCTTTCTCACCTCCAATTCTCTTCAATTTGCTTCAGTGGGGCTTGTCTTCATCACTCTACTGAAATGACTCTTACTGAGGTAATTAATGACTTCCCTTTTGCTAAATCTAACAGTCAATTCTCTATCTTCATCTTCACCTCCCAGTCATATTTGACATAGGTCACTCCTCCTTCCAGAAATAATTTCTACTCTTAGCCTCTTAGCCTCTGTAGACACCACACTCTCCTGGTTTCCCCCTTATTTCACTATTCCTTTTCAGTCTTTTTTCTGGTCCCACCTTTTATGGCTGACTTATAAATATTGATTGACTCCAAGATTGATCTCAAGCTTTCTCATCACTACTGGGTAATCTCACCAATCCCATTGTTTTAAATACCACCAATATGGTATTGACTCTCAAATCTATGAGGTGTGATCAAACAATATGTAAATGTTTAAATTTTAAAAATTACCATAGTAAAAGACACATTGCCATTAATCCTCCTCAAAATACTCCCCCTTTCTTTGAACACACTTATCCCATCATCCTGACCACTTTCTGAAGCAGTTCTGGAAGTCCTCTTTTGTGAGTGTCATTAGTTGCCCTGTCATGGCTACCTCGATGTCCTGAATCAATTCAAAACATTTATCTTTCATGGTCATTTTGACTTTGGGGAAGAGCCAGAAGTTGCACAGTGCCAGATCCGGTGAATAAGGTGGATGAGGACACACTGTAATGTTTTTATATGACAGAACTTCCAGAACTGCTTCAGAAAGTGGCAAGAATGATGGGATTCGTGTGTTTGAAGCAAAGCAAGGAGGAGTATTTTGAGGGGGTTAATGGCAGTGTATCTTTTACTGTAATAAATTTTTAAAATTTAAATATTCACTGTATTGTTTGATCATACCTCGTATATATCTCCAGTTATAAGGATTAGTTTAGCATATTTTTTTTTTTAAAAACCCAGGTAATAGTGGCTTAAACAAAATAAAAGCTTGTTTTTATTTAACACATGAGAAATATGAAGGAGAGCAACCTAAGACATGTGGTTGCTAGTCATCAGAGATCCAGGAAACTTCTCTTTACCTGTTTTATTATCCTAGCCCTTGGCTTCCATCCTCAAGGCCACCTCGTTATTTCAGAATGGTTAAATCTGTTCCCCTTAAGGAGTCTTTCCAGTTTCTTCCCAAAACTTCTACTTACATCTCATTGTCCAGAACTTAGTTATATAACTACACCTAGCTACAAGGAAGGCTGGGAAATGTAGTCTTTATTTCAGATAGCACTATACCTAGCTAAATATTAGGATTCTCTTACTAAGGAAGAAGAAGAGAATGGATATCATGTAGGGATTTAGCAGTCTCTGCCACACTAGCCCTGACCTTTCCCCTGAGCTGCAGACTTACATATGTTGATTGATGCCCATAATATCTCCATTTGGATGTATAATGGATCTTTCAAAGTAAACTTGTACAAACCTCTTGATTCTCCCCACCCTAACCCTTTCCTAACCCTGACCCTCCCTACCCTTTCCATTTCAGTAAATGGCTTCACCTCATTGCTCAGACTGAAAACCTAAAGTCACAGTACCAAACTAGTTTTTTTAAAACTTAAACCATGTTGCATTACTTCCTTGATTAAATCCCTCCAGTGATTTTCCTTTGTGATTAGACTAGAATCCAGACTTTTTAAAGACCTACTTGAGCTGACTCCTGCCTACCTTTCTAAGCTCTTGCTTTCTCCCCTGTCCTCCTGCCTTATTTTGTTTCTTTGAACACCAGTTATTCCTGCCTGGCTCTTGCATTTGCTGTACCTTCTGCCTGGAGTGTTTCCCCCAGATCTTTGTATGGCGGGTTCCTTCTCGTCATCACTCAAGTCCTACCTGAAATGTCACCTCCTTAGGGAGGCTTCCTTTGCCCATCCTATCTAGAATAGTGCCCCCCATCCATCTTCAATCAATTCACAGTCTATTATCCTGTTGTATTTCCTGTGGCCTTTTTTGCTATTTTAAATTCTGTTGTTTATTTGTTTACCTCTTTATGGCCTGTCTTCCTTTCATGAATGTAAGCACCACGTGAGTGCCTAGGACAAAGCATGGTATCAAATATACGATCAATAAATAATGTTGGAGAATAAATCAATAAGTTGATTTCTGGATATTGACAGACTTTGCTTTGAATTTCGGCTCCACTACTTACCTGATGTGGTGGGCAACTTACTTAATTTATTTCAACCTTGCTTTCTTCAAAATGGCATTAGAATACCTATGTGACAAGACGATTGTAGAAATTAAGGGGGATAATTATGTACAGCATTTAGTATAACATCTGATGCATGGTAAGCACTCAAAACATGACTGCTGCTCTTACTAGTAATACTACTAATTATGACATGTCTGCTGCATTTGATCCTTGTGAACATTGTCTCCTTAAGACTCTCTCCTCTTCTGTCTGACCTTATTTTTCTCGTTTTGCTACCCCTGGAATGCCTCAGAGTACCTGCCATGGTACAACCCGCATCTGATGACTCCCTAACACTCTTTCCATGCCTGGTACTATGTATTGCTTGGCCACAACTGACTGGACAAGGGGCAGGCACCTGACCCAAAGCTGGCATCTGTAGGTTGGCCTTGGCATGACCCAGGCTCAAGAACTCGGACTACATGTTCTCTATGAAGGGTGATAACTAACCAAATAAATGAGATAATTTCTCCCGAGGAATACGGACAGAAAGTGAGAGAGGGGGTCGGAGTGTGAGAGATACTATGTTGGATCAGTAGAAGCAGGACAGACAGCAGTCCAGTGGCTACAAGGATGCCGGTGCTGGGCAGATGAACATACAGCCTGGTCACAAGATGCACTGCATCTCGATGAGCTATCAGGCTCCATGAGTTCTGTTGCTGTCTAAGAATGTCTCCTAGCTTCCCGTGCAGCTTCACAATAGTAGCCTCAATATCTGAGGTCGCTTATCTGTTCTTTGCATGAGGAAAGAACCTAAACAACATATTTCCTGTGCCATTTCACTAGGTTGATGTAACAACCATTTATCAGCACTTACTATTGATCACACACTCCGATAACTTGAGCACTCCTCTCTCTGCTGGGAATTCACCAGTTACATCTCCCTCCTCACCTGTTTTCAGAGGTACCAGCTGTAACTTCTGAGGCCCCTCTGGCACCTCAAAAAAAACAAAACAAAAATACTACCTTCTATGCAAACTCATGGTTTCTTCCCTTGCTCTCCTCTCATGTCAGACTGGGCCAAATCTGTCCCTTCTCGTGTATTCTGTCTCTGCTGATGACACAGCCTATACCTAGTCACTTGGGCTAAAGATCTTGGACTGATCTCTATGTGTGTCTTTATCAACTTCCACAGCTAATCAGCATTTGGTGACTCACTTGTTCCCATCATTCTCCTGATAGTGGCCTTCAAGATTACATGTGACCTGGCATTCCCCCATTACGTCTCCTCCCTCACTACTACCCATGCTTACTCTGTTCCTAGTCACGCTGACATCCTTGATGTGCTTGCAACAAGACAAATTGCATTTGCAATTACCTTTGCCTGCAATGCTTTTCTCCATCTCTATTCCTCATCGTCCTCACATTTTTGCTCAAATACCCTTGTCCCTTACCACCTTATTTAAACTCTAAGAACCTGACAACTGACTCCCCTTAGCTCTTTCCACTGTTTTATTTCCTCATAGCTGTCTAACATGCTATACAACTTATTATTTTTATTTATTTCGTCCCCCTCTCCCCTCCTTGTAACCCACATTATAGAATGTGTGCACCACAGGAGCAGAGATTTTCATTTCTAAGGCTCAGAGTAGTTCCTGGCACATAGTAAAGATTCAATAAGTGTATATTTAATTATTTAATTAAGTACTCAATCTCTCCCTGCCACTATTTTTTCTTCTTTTTACATTATTTCAAGATACTTTATTTTTAAAGTAGGTCACAACACTGAGCTTTGGGCCCATTCTGAAATTTTATAAGCTACAACTACTTGCTCAGCAGCTGAGGGGCTCTCTTTAGTAGCATGTTTGAAAAGTACATAAAATTCATAGAAAACAATTGAAATAGTTTCCATAACCTGCTCTACTTCTAATCTTGCTACAACGCTGCATCATGGGTATATGTTTCTGACCCATAAGGAAAAACTACAGGTCTGGCCATTTGGAACTGGCATCTGGCACAAAGTTTGTTTAATAAGCTGCGTGTCTTGGCCCTTCTCAGCCATTCAAGGGCTTAGATTTATCAGAGGGGTGGTATGCTCAGCTACCCCAAAAGATCTTTGTCCTAGCCACAAAAGGACAAAACTATCCTGTACCTTCTGGAAAAGCAGAGTCCCATCCTCCAGGAATATGATAGAGACTGAATCTTTCAAGTCTCCATGATCTTTTTCTTTTAGTTTTCTACTCACACTGAAGCCTTCACCCCTCCCTCTTTTCTAATAATATCACTTAAGGATGATTAATTGTTGTCTAAAAGCCATGTTATATCCTGCTTTTATTGTTAAAAGCACTTTCCTATTATAAAAACAACACATGCACATTTCATTAAAAATTTTAACTATAGGGGGAAAAATCACACAAAGATAACCACTATTCATATTTTTGCATAATTTGCCATGTTTCTTTCTATGAATATTTTTCACATGAATATATATTTCTTGCTTTATGTCAATTGAGATTATAATGTAACAATGTCACTATTAATACAAAAGTTTTCATATATATAATTTTGAATATTTAATCTAATTTAGGTAACTTCAGTTTTTTTTTTTTCTTTTTTTATCATTCGTCTACATTTGGACACATATTTCCAATTTCTTGCATTGAAGTGAAATTGATATTACCTTCTTTGTGTACATGACTTTTCTGACTTTGGGATTGTTGTCTTAGACTGGAGTCCAGAGAGAAATTATTCAATCAACAGTATGAATAATTATAAAGCTCTTGATATCTACAAACTAACTGCTTCTTAGAGGTGTTTTCCTTAAGCTCCTTTAGATGCAGGGAATCACTCATATTACCTCAGTCAATGGGAATAACAATTGTAGAAATATTCAGGGCAGAAATCCAAGCCATGAAGCTAGGCCTCATGTAACATCACAGAATGAACAAGAAGGCTACAACTGAAGGTCATTCAGAATAAAGGGAACTCTAGGGACCAGCTTGTCACCTTGTCACCCATGAGCAGTCGCAGCCCAAGAAGCTGCCTTAGACATCTGCCATTAACAACTCGTCTGTTTTGTCTTCTGCTCCTATTACCAACTCCTAAGTCCCTTTCATATTTTCAGTTCATTTTCCCCACAGAAGCAATCTGATTGGCTCAGCTAATAGGCCTCATGCCTATTTAGGTTGAATTTTTGCTTCAGGCTATGTCACTGTCACTTGGACAAAGTACATCTGGCTGCTCTGCTCTTGGTGAAGTGCCCGTCTCCATCTCAAACCTCTGTGACTTTAGTGAGAACAGAACATAGCCGCCCTGTGTTGGTAACCTGCTCAGAACTATTCAAAACATTTAACCACCAATGGCAGAGACACTGAGTGATCAGTTCCAGCTGATGTACCATGGTGGAGTATCCCTGCCAGATGTCATCTCTGGATGAGGGCCCAGCAGGCTCAGTTGTCAGTCTGTTCAGTACCAGTTTACATGCCCATCTAAAAGGTAGGATGCATAAAGCATTCAATTTCACACAAACATGCTTGCTATTTGTAGGGCTGATACAAGTTTTTGCCCTCAATGCAGAAATTCTGATAAATTCTATTTCACATGATCTCCATTTTTTAAAAGATTATAAATACACGGTGCATTTATAATTGCTACATTTTCAAGTATATCCTCACAGGTGAGAATATCCATTTTAACCAGGTATCTGTTAAAAATTAAACATTCTGCTTATAATTTTACATATCTGATGATTAAAATAATTTTTTACAGGTTGGCTTCTGGCTCTATATATTTCAAGCCTTGTTTCTTTTCCACTACCTACATAATTCTGACATAAGATGTGTTCATATCTCCATATGACCTCTGGCCCTGCAACTCCTAGTCAGAATGGCAGGTGTTGGCAAAGTAGGTGGTAGGAGTATTTCTGGAAAACATTCCTACACCAGGACACCTAGCTGTAATGAAAGTGACTGCATACCACATAAATAGATCCTATTAAATCCAAACAAAATGTATCTCTAAGTCAACTTCCCTTTAGCCTGGTCCCAATAGTTCCTGTCATTCCAAGGGGGCCACACTTCACAGGGGAAAGTGATGGAGAGGAATTTGAGTGGAAAGAGAGTAATGGTCTTAACCAATCATGATCAAAATATCTTATTTTACAAAGTTTTCATAAAACAACATAACATGATGAAAAATTGTTAGAACTGTTCCTAGGGCCTCAAAAGGGGCCTGTGTAAGTGAGGGGCCTTGAAGCTTATGCTTAGAATAGTTATATCTTACATTTCTTAAATTATGAATTAAGTTAAACATCTTTTCTTAGGATTAAGAATGTATTGCTTTTTCTGTGAATTTTCATTTTATTTTCTTTGTCTTTTGTTCTATTGGACTGTTGGTCCTTTTCTTATTGGTTGATAGGAACTCTTTATACATTGGTAAATTAGCTTTTTAGTTAATATGAACTGCAAAACTTTGTTTATCTGTTTGTTGTTAATCTTTCATGTTTTTATTATGAGCGTATGCTTTTTGTTGTGGTTTGGTTTTGTCAGACTGAAGTTTTTAATTATTATATTATTAACTTTATATAATGTTATCAGTTTTCCTTAATGATTTCTGGACTTTTAGTCATAATACAAAGGTCTTCCCCACTTTAAGATTATAAAGAAATTCTTCCATGTCTTCTTCTAGTATAAAAAGGATTTCGTTTTTTGTACTTGAATCTTTGATCCATGTGATATGGAAAGTTTTTTAAATTGATGGTTTACATGAAGATTCTAGGTTCTATAGAAGATAGAATTCTACATATTAATCAAGGAAAGGGTACTTACTGTTCCTAAGCTTTACCTTAAAAGGAACTATACTTCTAATTAAAGTTTAAATATTAATATGATTTCTTTATCATGCTAATGTTTATTGAACACCTATTATGTGCTCAATAACTATATTTCCCTGTGTTGAAAAATACAACAGGGAGGGGGGTGGGATCAAATATATGGAGAGGTAAGGAGCACTGACTCTGGGTGGTGAACACACAATGTGAGCTATAGATGATGTATTACAGAATTGTACACCTGAAATCTATGTAACTTTACTAACTATTGTCACCCCAATAAACTTTAATATAAAAAAAAAAGAAAAGGAAAATACAACAGTGGGCATGAAAGAGTTCTAAATAAAGACTACTTTACTCTCAGAAATAGAAATAAGAAATAAATGTAATTTTCAGTGGCCAGAAATAAAAATTCTTCATGCTTCCCAGATATCTTAGTACTGATAGCATTACAGATGGTTCTGTCCATTCTTTATAGTTGGTGCCACATGTTTCCTATTGAGGAACTGGTCCTTCTGTGGGGATGATCAACCTTCCTTTGTAGTGCAGGTACTTATTTTCCAAGAAAAGATCAAATGCTCCTCTCAGCTGGAAACACCCACTCTCCATGTTGTTTCAAAGGGATTCTTACTCCCACATTCCAGACATGTTCAAACTAAGCCCCAGTCAGAAAAAGACCTGGCCCTCCTTAATTTCCAATGCATCTTGCTGTCTTTTACTCAGGAATTAGTCAGAAAAATGTGCTTATTCTTCATTTACAATTATGATTTAGTAATTATGTAGTAATTTTATATTGGTTAATATGTATTCAATATTCATTATTAACAAACGTAGTCTTTATTCTTCTCCGGTATTCAGGATGAATCATCAACTGTACTCATTTAACACTCAGTTCTATGGTTCTTCCTTTAGTACTTAACAGAGCTCTTCGAGCAAATTTAGAGAACTAGAACCTACTTATTGTTAAAGGAAAATGCCTTCTCTGAAGCATAATCAGAAACTAATAATAATATTAGAACTGAATGGTGCCTCTGAGATCTCTTGATTCAATCCCCTCATTTTAAAGATAAGGAAGCAGAGACTCAGAGCAATCTAAGTTTAGTAACACATTACCTACATTTATCCCAAATCATTGTACCCATGAATAAAAGAGTGACTTTGCCATTTTTATTTTTATTTAATTCACATAGTTAGTAGGTTAGTTTTGTTTCTTTTCATACACGTGTAAGGGGGAAATCATCCCAAATCTCTCTCCCTGGGGATAATCACTGTTAAAAGGCATGATCCTCACTAAGGGAACAAGCTTTGGAGCCACTGCCAGGCTGAACCCAATCACTTAAACTTTCCAAGCCTCAGTGTCTTTTTCTCTAAAACAGGGAAAGTGTTCACTTCATAGTGAAGATTAAAGTCTATTCCATAGATAAAGCATTCAGGTCAGTGACTGGTATGGTTGTACTCATTTCGTGTTAGCAATTAGTATTACAGTTGAGTTAATCGTCTATATACTTTTATATCATGCTTTTTTCTCTTATTATATCATATACATTTTCCAAGGTCATCAGAGAATCTTTATTAGTACACATCTTTTATGTCATGGCCATTTTTGTAGAGAAAGAAAAATGGAATTGTTTTCAATTTCAAAGCCAAAGTTGCATATACCGTATTTTGCCATGTATAATGCGCACTTTTTTGCCCAAATTTGTGAGGGAAAAATAAGGATGCACATTATACATGGGTAGTACTAATTCCATTTCCCTGAAAGTTTGGGCCCAAAATGTGGGTGCACATTATACACAGCAAAATATAGTACCTTCTCCCCAAAAGAAGAAAAGCTGAATCAGCAGCTGCCAACATAAAAGAAAGGAAATGGGGGTTAATTAAGAGGACCTGTTTTGGAATAAACAGCTGGATTTACAAGGGTGTGCATGAGAATGCTTTAATGCATGCATTTAGAGAATAAAGGGTATACAATAATTGATGGCTATATTGGCAGATCAAAGTGTCTCAAAGGCATTTCAGGCTGAGGAGTTAAACTCTTTACACTTTTTCTGCATTTAGTGTGTGTATTTTGTGAGCATAATAATAATTTGTACTTACACAGAACCTTTCATCTGGAAAGGAGCTCAAAGCACTTTGAAGATATTAATTAAAAAAACAAACCTGCTAATTAAGATTGCTTAAAAATAAAAACTTTCAACATGTTTATATGATTGCTGGGAAGGTTCTGAGTTGAGATTTGTTATCACAGGAGAGTTATTTCATGTGTTTTCTTTTTAAAACATACTGTTGAATTTAGTGTACTGATAAAATGTCTTTCTCTGGACAGTCACATGAGATACACCAAAAATAATTCAGCAGTTTATGACAGGCTTGATTTGGAGATCACATTTTTACCCAGAAAATTTTTGGATAGAGCAAACAGCAGTACCAAGTTGGATATTTATAGCGAGTTTTCAGGTTATCAAGTAAAGTTGTAGACTAAACCCAGCCAAACAAGCATAGAAGAAGGACAAAGCATTACTAGACATTTCCGAAATTATATTTGTTAAAGGAAATTCAGATAGCAAAAATCGTAGAGCCCTTTATCCCAGTGCTTGGTGAACAGATGACTTGAATGGTCCTGCAAGTTTCCACACTGATTTTCCTACATCAAACATACTAAAAAAAATCGCTACATAGATGAAGTCAATTCATGAAACTTCCCTAATCCCAGCTGTTAGAATCGGATAGTTCCTTCCTCTGTTCCCTGGGCAGACTATATGCTTTTTGTGAATATATTGTGTTTGTCCAACTGCTTAGTTTTTAAGTTTTTTTTTCCTTCTGTCAGTTAGATGTTTATAATTCCCCCCCCTAAATAGTAAACTCAAAGAGGGCAAATATCTATTTTATTCATCTTAATATCCTATAGAGGGCTCAGCAGAGCGTCTAATTGTTAACACGACATACTCATTACTAACCATTTCTTTTAATTAAGAATTTTATTATAGCATTTTTATAATAGAAAAAGAAGTTGGAAACAACATAAATAAATGTCCATCTTCTAAATGTCACTACTAAAACAAATAAGGTAGACTTGAAAAAATGAATGATACATAGAAAAAACACTGAAAAAGAAAAAATATATATTTTTAGATCTCATTTTTTAAAAAAAACCAAACAAGTGGATGATTGCAAGATGCATAGAAATGATAGAGCACTAGATAGGCAGACTGATGTGTGTGTGTGTGTGTGTGTGTGTGTGTGTGTGTGTGTCATGAATATAGGAAGCTGAAAAAAATATGAGCAAATTAACCACAGTGAATATTTCTGGTGAGTGGAAGTGAGGGAGTGACTGGCTGGGGAGAGAAAGTCCTTTTTTTTTTTTTTTACCTCTGTATTGTTTTAAGTTTTAGCGATGAACAAGCGTTATTTTTTTCACTTAAAAAAAAAAAAAAACTGTTTTTGACTTGTTTTTGTGTTTGTTGAATTTACCTTCAGTGGGACAGATGACCTAATATCCCATATATCTCAACTTCACAGTCTTTCTCTCTGACAGAAATTCTGGCACTGAGTGAGCCAGAGAGGACAAAGTCTTTCTTTTTTCAAGAGTCAGCATTGGCTCGATTCACTACTACTCCCTTGGGGCATGGCAGGGGGGCACCATCCCAGGCCTTTTTTTTCTAACTTGGTCTACTAATGGGGCTGGGACAGATCTCTGGGGGGAGTTTGAAACTGAAAAAAATCTCTATGGTACTTTTCTAGGGGTTTCTGTCTCTAATGAGACTTTTGATTTTTTCAGTGTATCATCAGTTTAGATCAAAATCAAAGCAGGGGGCACGCTGCCCTGAAAATGCTCTTCTTCTTTTTTTTTCTTTTTTTCTTTAACTGAACTCCCTCCACGGGGACAATTGGAATTAGCCACCTGGGCTAATTTCCTAAGTGACGATTCTCTTGTTTTTGACAGCAGAAGGCATATAATCTGTTTTTGTTTTTTTATGTAGGTTGGCTTGCCCCCAGCATGATTCTCTTACTCTTACTCTCTCTAAAATGGAAGGACAAGGAGGAATTTGTGTGAATATTATAAATTAATCCACTTTCCTGTGATCTGGCCTAGCCTTTTTTTAGGGTTAGTTTGTGGTTACATAAACTTGCTTACAATCTGGAAGCGGAAAGAATACCCTCTGGTGGTAAGATTGTATCCCTACACCATATACCCTAAATTTCAGCTCCTGGCCAAGCTGCCTTCCCTGCACTGGTGTCAGGGTGTATGTGCATGAGCATTTTTCAGTCACAGAAATCCTGTACTTCAAGAAATCAACTCCATCTTACTCTTGAGTGATGTACAATGATACAGGTAGTAAAATTTCCATTTTCCAATTATGCTTTTATTGTTCTGAATGACTGTGTTATACATTACGCAGATTAAAATTCTTAACTCCGTTATCATTTTATTGTGGGAAAAAAATCCCCATCATTATACAAAGTGTAGAACTTGAATCGATTTTTGTGTATACCATTATTAATGATGTCATTATTGTTATGCTTATTTAGGACCATTTTGGTTTTCAAAATGTGTCTGCTCTGTAGTCCAGGAGACTTTTGATGCTCAGGATGTGTTACTGCTGCATGCCACAACATTCGGTGGATTCCCAGTCATAGATGCCAGTCTTCTTCTTGTTAATCTATGCACTCGAGTTGTTACAGTTGGGTTGGTTACATAGGAACATTATCAGAAAAGATGCTCTGGTGACACAGTTAGCAGGCCTGGTATGGAATGTTTGGTGAAAGGTGGAGTTCCTGTGAATCCTGACATTTGCCTTTCTCAGATTCTGCCTTCGACTTTGCCTTGGGGAATAAAACCATGAAGATCACTGTTTCCTGTTCTGAATGTTTCTATTAGTTTCTGTTTTGTGAAAACTTTGTATAAAGCATTTTTCCTTGACTGGTTGTCCCCACAGGCCTGAGATTGCTTTTGAAGTGAAGAGAGTTGAATAAACCCAGGGTTCCTTCTTGGGAACTGGGCCTCATTACCTGCTCCTCCACCCGTCATTGGAGAGTGTAGTGTCCTTGGAAAGGCTTATGGCACCAGGATTTTAGATAAGAGAGGAGAAAGAGGGCTCAGTCCATTATTTAAAACTTGCATTTGCTTCTTGTTAAAATGCTCATTGACCACCTGGTAGGCAAATGAGGGGTTGCCCAGAATATGGGACTTTCAGTGTTAAAACTGGCCAAGTCCCAGGTAAACCGGACAAGTTGGTCATCCCTGTGTGGGTTTAAGGTCCATATGAACGCCTGCTTTGCTCCTCTCACTCTCTCCAGTTAATCATTCTTCCTTTCACCCCATATTTGTCCAAGTGCTGTTCGAATGCCTTCTAAAAACCCAGGCAGCTTGAAAACAATTGCACATTAAGGATTTACTACATTGCAAAATTGTTAACCATAGAAAACTTTTCATTTGTGTTTAAAAATTACACAAGCATGAACTTGAGGCAGGCGTATGTACCTACGCTACTCTACTGCGATGATTTTATCATTGTTTATGGGCACTTGGTGACGGTTGACTATGGTTGACTATTACATGCAAAGTCTGTGGTGGGGGTGGGGAACTGAATGGATAAACAGATAAATGCCACAAAAAGTACCAAGTGCCAGATGAGTGGTGTAGGAGGCCAAAGAACAAAGTGATTGCTGTGGGCTGGGACTACTGAGAGAGACTTGATACCTGAAGTGGGATGTGGACAGGAATCTAAGAAGAAAAGGTGAAATTTAAATGAAGAGACTATTCCAAGCAGAGGAAACAGCCACCTGCAATAGACCTAGAAATGCCTGGGGGGAGCTACCTAGGCTACTTGCTCTGAAGCTGAGTTTCCAAAGGGGTGATTGGTTTGAACAGGGTGTGCAGGATAATCCCTGTAGTTCTGTATTGCTGCTTTTGAAACTGTTATAGATACATTGAGCACACATTTACCAAACAGAGGGAACACTTTTTTCTCCTCCTGTCTCTCTGCCAGCTTTTGTAGGTTAGGCCTGCCCTGTGTAAAAAATTACTTGCCTGTCTCAGTAAATATTTGGGGTGCAAAGAACTGGAGCATTGTTAAAACTCTGTGTGCCAGCTCCACCCTTCCTTCTATTGAGTCCAGTGCAGGGTGGGGCGGTCCGTGGAGTGTGGGCGAGGAAGCTATCCTTCATCTCCCTGTAAACAAGCTTTGGCACAGAGACTTGGAGGACCAGCCCTTGCGCCCCAGTTCTCAATAAATGCAATGAACATTTGCAAGTAACATGGGGCTATTAAATGATTACTGGTTTCCCTTACACTTTACTGCTCGATACTGGGCCCTCAACAACCTTATAAATTGGATATGGCAAAATATCATAGCACAGTTTTACCTAAATTACCATTTCCTTACACAAATCTCATTACCCTTTAATGAGAGGAACCTCTTTCAAGTGGGAAAGACAATGTGAAGATGTGTTTGTAAACAGAGGCAAAAGCAGTCTTCAGTGAGATCTCACAGAAGGGACAACAGGAAGGTTTTCGTAACTTTTCCACCACCTTTACCTGAAAATATCTTCCCAAATAAAACTGAAGCTTTAATCTGCAAATATTCCTGGGAAGATTGTGCCCTCCCTTACTTTCACACTGAGTCTACATCTGTATTTACCTTTTGGGGAGAAATAAATAGGGCCTTGACAAGAGCCTGCAGATATGAGAAAACGCTGCCAAGAAGGAGGCTTAGCATCCTAAAACTAAATCTTTTATATCTAATTTTTTTCTGAAATTTGTCACAGCTGTTATTTGAAACAGCACTCTGAAAAACTGTCTCTTATTTTTCTTGTTTTAGATTTGTAATTCCTTAATTCTGTATGATCTTCACCATCTACTACCTTCCTCTTTTCATTCATTAGATTTCCTTCCCTTGCTCTCTAACTCTTTTTGGAAACTATTAGGGTGGTGCAAAAGTAATTGCGGTTTTTGCAATTATTTTTAACCTTCTAAACTGCAATTACTTTCTCACTAACCTAATATTTTAATCTACCCTATTTCTACTCCCGAATTTCCACTTGGTTCCCACTGGTCGTGTTTATTTATTCGCTCAGTGATTGCTACCTTTCTCAGGTCTGGAGAAGGATGCTCCAAAATATAACTCTGTTCCTTACAAGGTTAAATTATTGAGTTGATAATTGCATCTATTAAAAATATTGTGATCACCCTTCTGCTTTTGTTTTATTTGAAGACATAGGTCAGTAACTAATATTTCTGTGCTTTAAAAAATGGGAGGAATATTCCATTAGGTAGTACGAATTAATCAGGAACACTTTCCTTAAAAAAACAAAATAACCCCACCTGACTTTATACCTTTTGTGTTTGTGTCCTTAATCATAGTTACAGCTGAGACTCCTTCTGGCCCCACTCTCTCTCTCAGGCATGCTCTCTTACCCACATCTCTTTGTAAATCGTTTTTTTTAAACTTTGTAATTTGTTCTTCCCTTGGTGGTGTCAATTCGACAGCTATTATTTGAACTGAATGCTAACATGGTGGTTGCTAGTAAGTTAAGTTTCCTTGGAGTGGGTCCAATCCTTTCTTCTTTTTTTATTTTTTAATCTTTTTTTTATAAGCAATGGCTTTCAAAATCTTAGCTTGAAGATTCTTATTTCGAATTAAGAATTCTTATCTCTATATAATTTGAACAATTCTAGACTACATGGGCATCTCCAAGGTCTCCCAGACAATCGTCCTCCATTAAAGCTGCACATTTAGAAGTCTAGAGAAGAGTTTAGTCCGCCATAGTGGACCAGGCAGCTAAACCAAGAACATCTAAAGAATCTGCTAGGAGCATATTCTACCATTTCTGTTAATGTTGTTTGTTTATTTATTTATTTTAAATTAAAATACAGTTGACAAACAACATTATATTAGTTTCAGGTGTACAACATAGTGATTTGACAATTATATACCTTATGAAGTGATCACCAGATAAATCTAGTAACCATCTATCACCATACAAAGTTATTACGATATGGACTGTATTCCCTACGCTGTATATTACATCCTTGTGACTAATTTTATAACTAGAAGTTTGTACCTCTTAATCCCTTTCACCCTTTCTCCCACCCTTCCCTTTTGTCAATTTAAATACCACTGCCTAGTCATAGTGTTCTCTAAAAGTTCATGTAGTCCTGGTTTATAGCTCCAAGCATTTTGCATGTATCAGCCCATTAGTCCTCTGCATTCCTGAGTCAGGGAACTGAGAAGTGGAAATAAACCAGTTTCCAAATGTGGACTCAGAGGCACAGAGAGCTTAAATTACTGCAACAGGATCACTAATTCAGGCAGCAAAGCAGTAGACACATGGGACCAAGAAGGCATCAAAATGTTCCATAGGACTGAACATAATAACCTCTCCAGCACTGCAGTTTCTTTAAGTAGCAGATACACAACTTTTCAGCAAGATAAAATACCTCTGCATTGGACTAACACTCGGAAGTAAACAGGCTGACTTTTGGCAACATCATCCACGTAGGGAATTTTTTATCTCCTGAGCCATTTTCTCTCTAAGACAATTTTCTAGGGCAAGAAATGCCAGAATTCAAATCTTAGCCCTACCACTATGACCCTGGGCAAGTTACTTAACCGCTCTGTGACTCAGTTTCCTCATCTGTAAAATGAGGATTAGTAATAGTACATACCTAAGATAGGGTGCTATGGGGATTGAACAATTTAATTCATGTAAACACTTAGAACAGAACCCGGCACATACTCAATAAATGTTAGTTGTTTCTCTTGTTATTATTTAATATGCTTCCTTTTCTTCTTTGAAAAGCCTTCTCTTGCCAGGGTCCTCCCACTGTCTTACTTCCACCTCCCATCAAAATAGCGAAGGATCCAGTATCAGCTATTAACATTTTAGTGCGAGTTTCATGTTACCTCTTTCAGCTGCTTTGCTTATCAAGCTTTGTCTATAATTGTGGAGTGAAAAGCTTTATTCCCTGTTAAGAATTTGGGGTGCAATAAATGTTTTGAGGAAAAGGGGAAGATGGGAAATAAGAATAGGAAAAATCTCAATTACCCCTGAAAATATCTGAAGGAACGTGCCTAAGTGTTTTCAAGGTTCCTCTTCTGTCAAAGAACAGGTCTAATTACCTGACCAGAACCCTCTCCTTTTTTTCAAATCCTTTCTTAATCCCTATCCTGTTCCTTCCTGTCTCCACATGAACAAATTTCCCCTTACTCACCTTTACTATTTTATCTTCTTTCTTCTCTAAACAAAGACCTCTAACTGCCAGGAATGCAGAGCTTATTTTCACGTGTCCTCTGCTCTGTCAGCTACTTCTGGATTAGGTTCTTCTTATGCCAACCCTTCGTTTCCATGATGATACTGTTGTGTATACTAAACATAAGAATATCTAAACTGTAAAAGTATAGTTTGTATATATAAAAGTCACACAAGTTACGTATGTGAGTGCTTACCAATTATGGCTAATTGTCTATCAGCATAATAACGTCAAATCCATATTAAGTATGTAAAATATTAACTTTATTAGTCTTTATTTGAAAATAAAAAAACTGTCAATGTATGCTCAGCTATCTTAATTAATTACTGTTATAAAATTATCAATAATTGATCATAGCTTCATCTGTTGTGTTTTGCTTTCAGGCGTGTGTAATTAACTATGTGACATTCAACTCCCAACCCTTTGCTATGGGGGTGGGGGCGGTGGGGGTGGACAAAGGGTAAGGAATGGAGAGGAGAAGGGATGAAAGCAGAGGGTAGATATGAGACAAGGAATTCCAAAAGGCCTGGGATTATGTTTTCCAAGGGCCTTTCTCTACACATTAACACCCAGAGGTAATATTTTAAAAGCATCAGGCTTAAGACAGAGATCCAAGATGGCAGAGTAGATATAGTCTGTGATCACATTACAGTGAACACATCACAATTACAACTAAATTACAACAAAATTATACAACAATCAAACTGGAGAACCATCTGAAGACTTGCTGAACAGAAGTTTTATAACTAAGGATATAAAGAAGCCACATCGAGACTAGTAGGAGGGATGGAGACGGGAAATGGGCTGGCCCTAAACATCTGCGGAGCGGTAGAGAATCAAGAGGGATGTCTCGGCCATGGATGTTATCCCCAGGAGAGAGGGAGACCCCAGCCTCTCACACCAGGCTCCCCAGCCCAGAGTATTGGTGCCAGGAGGAGTTGCCCCCACAACATCTGGCCGTAAAAAACAGTGAGCATTCCAACCGTTTGGGTGTGGTGGAAGGCTGCGGGAAACCCAGACGTCCTCTTAAATGGCCTCCTCACAGACTCACTCACTCGCAGGCACTCACCTTGGTCTCCAGCGGAGGGATGGTGACTTGGGGAGAGTCGGAGGCATACAGGGGGCAGACCAAGGTCTGTGACTTTGAAGAGAGGGCTGGAGGACAGTTGCAATTTTCCTTGTGTGGAGTCCTTCTCCCATACAGGGAGCCCTCTTTCCTGTGTTGAGCCCACCCCCACACAGCCAAATCTGCATCTGATTGGTCTGGTGCTCCACTCTGCAGATTCACTGGATCGCTGCTCCCCACCCAACTCCCCCAACATGGGAGGCACTTTGCACTCTTCCTTGGAAAACTGAGTCCAAGGCTCCAGGCTCAGCACTGGCACCAAACCAGAGTCTACCTTAACCTGGTAACCACAACTCTTCCCACTCTAGTGATTCCCTGAGACGCTGCCTCACCCAACATGCATACCACAGAGGTTTTATCAGTCACTGAACCTGAAGGGAGCTAGCATGTGGCAGCAGGCCTCGGGGTGTCCCTATTTGCGGAGCTACCCCATGCCCAGTATTGGTAGAAATGTCCTCAGTTCACAGCAGGTCTAATAATGCAGTGGTTTCCAAACTATCTTCCATAAAAACTTAGGGGTTCAACAACAAACTTTTGAGTATCTTAGAAAAAAAAGAGTATGATAGTATACGTTTTTGATTTGTGCCCCAGTTCATCCTCTCTAATCACCACTCCATAACAAACTACTATTCTATAGACAATTAAGTAGGAAACTTGGGTATGTTGACCAAATGTGTTATTATTCAAATTTTATTATTCAAATCATATTTCATATGATGCTTAACTGTTATTGAGTAAGTATTATGTACCAGGGTTTACTTGAATTATTTACATTAGTCTTCTTAACAACTCCATGATGTAGGAGCTCTTATTAGCCCCTTCTTGCAGACTTGCTCAGGGTCTCACAGTAAAAAGAAACTAAGCCAAGACTTAAACCCTGGAATCTGATTCCCAAACACAGGCTCTTAAACACCGTGCTCTGCTACCTCCTAACTGTGACAGAATAATCATCTAAAAATCCAGCTTTCCTTCTGTGTAGTAAATTTGGCCCTTCCTCTCCACAGACCCCATCTTGGCGAATGTATGGATTATAAGCTTGAAATTTCAGGCATCATGTGAATCATGGACTTGGGGTGGGGGGGCGTGTCTTGTAGAAGTGAGCTGCAGGGGGCTTTCATGCAGTTGTTTGAGAGTCTATATTCCCAAGTGCCACAAATCAGTAGAATGGCAAAGACATTCTCTGATGATGATTCTTGGGGCACAACCTCCTCTCAAAGGCCCTTTGGTCAGCATTGCTCAGAGAGGGGAACTACAGTCTTCTCTATGCCCCCAGCTCCTTCAGTTTCTAGCTGCTCTGTAGACCAGTGAACTTCCCCTAGAGGCTGCCCTCTCCTGGCTGCTTATAGATCTGCAGGGACTTTCACTGAGGGGTATTTCTCATTTCTTGGAGGGATTGATGAATTGCTGTTCTATTATTATTCCATGTTGTCAGTCTCAGTCTGAGATGCCCTGGGGGGATGAAGGATTTATGCTACAGGTGCCTTATGGCTCCAAATCAATCAGCCTATTTTGTGCTCCCTTCACTTGAGCACCATTTCCTGTATTGTTATGGCATTTTTTCTTTAAGGCCAGCAACCCAGGATTTATTTGTTTGCCCATCCATCCATCCATCCATCCATCCTTCCCTCTATTCAGTGATCCACTTACTATAAAGCATTCACTGAGCCTCTCCTTATAAGGGGTTTTTCAAGCAGTTGGGGTTACAATGATTAATAATACACAGTCGCTGTCCTTGAGAAGTTTATAGTCTATTGGAAAAATTGAATAATAAATAGGCAATTACAGTTATCACACATTGCCATAAGTAATGTTATTACCTTTGTGAGCACTGAGGGGACACATGCAAGATGCCTTGATCTTCTTCTTCTCTCTGGGCATCAGGCATAGCCCATCCTATTGTAACTTCTGACCTACTTCATTAGTCTTTCAGGATCTGGGCTAAAATTCAATATATAAAAGGGAAGTGAAAATGCTGCACCCTTTGATAACGCAACTACTTCCTTCAGAAGTGAAAGTAACACCTTGAGAAAACATGTTTTTCAGCTTGAGTCAGCTTTTCTTCTGTTTGTTTTTGTAAATGAATTACTTGAAACACTGGTAAATGCTAATATCTGGATTATCAGGGTCCATAGCCAGTCAATTAGAAATATTTATTCTGCATTGCGAATTCACTTTCAGGCTTCAGTGTGCGCATTGCAGTGTTTATAGTTGAAGATGTCTCAGAAGAACAATTATTTTTGTCACGCACCTTAACTCTGAACACGTTGATGAAGCAAACTGCCTTGTAGTTCTTCCTTAATATTCTAGACCCAGTTGGACATTCATACTTCCAATGGGTCCTAACTTAGAATACCCCTGCTATTTCATTGCACCCTCTATAGACTTCCCAGAATAACTTTGACTTAGACCTGCTTCACTTTCCCCAGGGCAACATTTTGTCCTTCATCCATCCTACTGCTTCAAGGTGTAGCTAAATTCAATGTCTTTTCATTCTTGGATCTCCAATTCTGTCATGTTTTTTCTTTCTGCAAAACACCCTGATATTTATAACACCCACTCTGAGTGTCTTGGCCCATTGTTGACCTGACCTAATAACGGCTCAAATGCTCATCTTGTTCCAGTAAACAAATCCTCTCAGATAGAAAAACAAATATAATCAGCACCTGATAGATTCTAGACGCTATACTAAATACTTTCACTTATTCCATTTAATTCTGAAAATAACTCGATAAGGTGGGTAGAACAGTACCTTGTCCATAGTAGATGGACACTTGTTGAATGAAGAAATTACAATTCCTGTGTCATAGACTAGATAATCAAAGATGAAAGCGGTCACATTGTTTGCTCGCGACCACTCAGTGGCCAAAGTCATTCTGCCTCTTTGGTCCCCATGCTCTCTGTACTACGTGCCCTCAGAGCCGTACACTCTCTGAGCGGCTTATGCTTCATCACCATTTGACACCAGAAGGACTTTCTAAATCATTGTAATCAACACTTTCTAAGCCCACTCAAGTAACCAAATCCTTTAATCCTCAACCTCAAATGTGAGAACAAACAGCAAGACTTTATCTTTGTGTCTGTGTTGGATAAATGTCTCTCCTGAATCTCATCAGTCTTGGTATGAATTATCCAAAACAGTATAGAAGAATTCTCAGGAAAATTTCAAGGGTAAAATTAATTTTAATGCTTTTAATTTACATAAGAGCCCATGAAGTAACTGTAGCTTACTGACACGACCTTTGCCATATGGCCCTTTGTCTGCCCTGATGAGCTCTAACCCCTTTCCAGGCTGCAGGCCCGAGCTCCCTCTCTGCCCTCAGACAGACACGCCCTCTGGGTTCTGATCCTCCCACCCAAAGTTTATTTCTGTCTGTGGGCCCTTGTTTGTGATCTGTCCCTCACTTCAAATAATTCTGTCTCTCCCCACTTGTTAAAAGCAAGACCACTCACCTGGTTTCAATCACAGTCCTGTCTTCTTTTCCTGATTTATTATTGCACTACTGGACATTTGTAGCACTTGTGTAATCCTTAGTCTTGTCTTTACAAATGGATTGGACATTTACTGCCCTCATTTTAAGCATACCCCTAAACATGTCTTAACTGTCCCCAGCTAAACCCTATCAAGTGCTTTTATTTTATATTTTTTTTATTTTTATTGGGGAATATTGGGGAACAATGTGTTTTTTCTAGGACCCATCAGGTCCAAGTCCAGTCGTTATCCTTCAGTCTAGTTGTGGAGGGCGCAGCTCCGCTTCAAGTCCAGTCGCCATTTTCAATCTAGTTGCAGGGGGCTCAGTCCACCATCCAATTAGGGAATTGAACTGGGAACCTTGTTGTTAAGAGCTCGTGCTCTAACCAACTGAGCCATCGGGCTGCCTGAGCAGGAACTTCCCCGGCCCACAGGGCTGCAACGACCTTCGCTTTCTCCGGCCTGTGCTGGTTGGGGAACCGTCCACATCTTTCCACCTCTCCACGGGGCTCCATCTCTGTAGCAGCTGCATGGCTTTTCCTGTGCTGGTGGGAGAACCGTCCACGTCCTCCCACCCCTCCACGGGGGTCCAGCTCTCCGGCAGCTGCTCCTCCTGGTCCTCCTGAGACTGAGTGTCCATACACACAAACCGCTCCACCGTCCTTTGGAGAGCTTTGGCCGGCACCATACCCTGCTCGCTGCGCCATTTGTCATGCGGGAGGCGAGCAGGGTCTCTTACACGACAAATGGCGCAGCGAGCAGGGTCCCCCGCACGACACATTCCTCACTACTCCTATCTTGTTTCAGACCCACATTACTGCTTTCTTGCACTGTAATATCTCCTTAATTGGTTTTCCTCCTTCTGTCTCTTGGACTTCTCTCCAATCCATTAGTCATATGTTTGTGTTACTCTTTTGCTAAAAATCTTTCAGTGACTTACAAAACCAAGTCCAGGGGAATATAATCAATAATGTTGTAAAGATTTTGTAGGGTGTCAGATGGGCAATTGTCTTATTATGGAGACCACTTGATCGACGGTGTAGGTGCCTGACCACTGCATTGTACACCTGAAGCTGAAGCTGAATAATATTGAATGTCAGTTATATATATAGTATATAGTCATAGGAAGTGGAGTACAGCTATATACCAATTCAGAGGGGTAGTAGATTGAGGGAGGGGGTTACTACTTTGTGAGGGGTGTAAATGTCTGTTACATTGTTTTATACACCTGAAACTAATAATTAAAAAAAACAGAAATAATTAGGGCTTGTGGAGATAAGGATCTTAAAATGGGGGTGGGTTCCTTCTATGTAGGTAAGGCCTGCATGATTAAAAATGTTTTAAAAATAAATTTGTGATATAAAAGAAGTGCTTTGTAATAGTGCAATAAATAACAAGATGTGCAGTAGGCCTAACAATTGCCATAATTCCAAATACCATACACCTAAAATTTTGCTCTTCCTGAAATCCCCTGCACAACTATGAATCAGCCTTTATATCTGAGCTCAGCTGTTACATCTTGAAGCCTTCAAATTGATCTAAACACTCTAAATCCATAGCTCCTGTGCTTACCTGTCTTCTTACCACATTATGTAATCTGTGTATGTGTCTGTGTTTCTCACTGCACTGTAAGTCCTTAAGAACATGGACCTTCATCCTTTTTTGCCCCCACACAAAGCCTGAAATATAGGTTGCTCGATTCTCTTGTGCTGTACCCAAACAAATTGAACTTCCAACTGCCACCCCTCTTTAAACTTTATCACATTCTACCCCATCCTCCGGATATCCAACATGATGGATCATCATGGTTTTCCATCAGCCTTTCACCCCCTTGCTGTTTGACCTCACTTCTCCTGAACATACTGGAGTGCTTCTTAGCCAAGTTCTTTTGCCTCCAGGTTTGTACTCTTGCCTCAGAAGTGGTTTCTTGTGATTTAGCACCACCCCCTGGAGAACGAGTTCGAGAGAGATGGGTCCATCAGACATCATGGCCATTCAATACTTTTTGTTCTGAATCTATGCTCTCTCTCCAAGTCACATTTTGATTGTAGCTGGTTTTACTGTATTGAAAAGTAGTTGATCCACAGACATAGACATTTGTGATCACTCAGAAGTTGTATTTCTCATTACAACTGCATCGATTTGCATTGTTTCAATTGATTAGCTTTTTGAAGTGTTAGTTTGTATAACATAATTACTGTTTTATTCAGATTCTTTAACTTTCAAGAAACAAAACTCAATCAAACTAGCTTGTGTGTGGAGGGAGAAAGGCTCCCAGTGTGGAGCAATAAAGAAGACACAGATCATGGGAATTTGTGAGTAGAACACATGGTGAAGCTGAACCTTATGGGAACTGAACCTAGGAAGTGCCAGAACCTGGGCTGGCCCTAAAGACTGCCATCATGTTTCCCTGAAAATGAGACCTAGCTGGACAATCAGCTCTAATGTGTCTTTTGGAGCAAAAATTAATATAAGGCCGGGTCTAATATAATATAATATAATATAATACTGAGTCATATTAATTTTTGCTCCAAAAGACACATTAGAGCTGATTTTCGGGCTAGGTCTTATTTTCGGGGAAACATGGCACTTGCTTCCCTCCTTCTCTCATGGGCCACATGGCCTTCTCTTTCTTCTTACTACTCTTTTATTTCCTTGTACTCTTCAGATCTTTCCTCTTCCTCATAGCATTTACATATTCTTGGGGTTTGCTCCTTTATAAATTTGGCTTACACAGCCTATCATGTCCTCTTCAGTTTCTCTGCTTCAATTTCATTCTCTAAGTTTTGTCTTAATTTCCTTAGAGAGAGTGAAAGAGTTGACACCAGGCTACTTTTTAAAAGCCGTGGATAAATGTATCTATAATCAGTCAATTTTGCTCTATCTCCATGGCTACTATTTTGGTCAAATCATTATCATCTGTCTCCTGAATTCGTACTGTAACTTTTCCTAGCACCATCTTCCCTCATTCCCAATCCGTTTTTCATACGCTTCAGAGATTTCCCATTGCCTTCCTGATGAAGTACAGATACTTTAACACCCTTACAAACTCTTCATGATGTAGCCTCACGACGGCGTCCCTGGGTGCATCTCCAGCCTTTTTTCTCACTTCTCAGTCTTGTGCTCTGCCTCTCATTATATTGAAAATATTTAAGTTGCTTAAAATATACCACATGCTCTCTCACCTCTGGTTATATGCTGTTCCTTCCATGTGGAAAACTCTTCCTCTACCTCTGCTACTGGCCTCCAACTTAATTTTCAGCTCTCAGCTTAAAGATCACTTCTTCCAGAAGGTCTCCTTGACCAGGTCACTTGACTATGGTGCTATACACTTCCCTAGTACTGCACTTTCCCTATCATATCAAAACAGTTTATGTTTTGCCTGTTTGATTGTCAGTCTTCCTAGGTAGAATGTGAGCTCCATGATAGCAAGGAATGCATCTGTCTTATTCACCCTTGCATCCTTAGTATATATATATATAACAGGCACTAAATAAACATTTAATAAATGGTAAAGGCCCCACCATCAGTCACTGATGCTATTAGATATTGGGAGTAGGGACAGCTCATCATATGTGGTTGTACCTTAATTCTAATAGATATGTCTTAAGCAGGTCTCTGAGACCAGCAGCTTCCCTTAGTATGGGTTATGGTCCTGATAGGCAACATGGTTGAAATATTTAGCGCAGTTATCCAAAATCTGATCTCTCTTTGTGACCCTGAATATTCAATGAGTTTACCAGGTTGTAGGAATCCCATAAAGCTCAACCCAAAGCAACCTACTGACTGCCTTCTCCACTCTCATTGTAATAAAACTAAAACACAAACTTCTTGCTATGACTTGCAAGATCTCACAAGATCGGAGCCCCTGTTTGACACGGTCAATTCATCCTATCCACTCTGTCTCATTCACCGTGCTCCAGCTTCCTCTGGTCCTCACACACTCCCAGGTGTTTCCTATCTCAGGGCCTTTGCACTTGCTATTCATTCTGCTGGGTACTCTTTTCCCTAGATTATTGCATAATGAGGTCCTCCTTTTCATCCTTTGGTTCTTAGCTAAAATATCACCCCACTTCAGAGAGGCCTTCCCTGGTCACCCTATGTAAAATGGTCCCCACCCCTTCATAACATTTTTCATAAACTAAAATTATCTGGTTGAGTGGACAGAGTCCCAGAGAGCAGTTTCCAGGCTCTCAGCCTCACCTGGAAAGGTGCTGGCTCAGGTAGTAAATGCCATCAACTGTGATTGAATGGCCATCAGCTGTGGCTAGTTGGCCGTCAGCTGTAACCAGTGAGCCATTGGCCACTAATATAACTGCTGTGGCTACGCTAGCAGAAAAATGGGGCCTGGCAAGGAGATGGTGGCTGGGCTGGCAAGTGTGGATTGCAGTTAGGATGGCGGGTTGCAGACAGTGTGGATCCAGCCTCCAGTGAGACTATAGTGCCACCATGGAGAATATAGTAGTATGACTTCCCTACCTATGGCTCCGTGGGTGTTCCTTTTTGGCCTCACCATATCCTGCGTTCTCTTGTGGGGAGCGGGACCAGAGACCCCACTGGACGCCCCCCACGACAAATGGCGCAGCGAGCAGGGTCTCCCGCATGACACTGGTATATTTGCTTGCTTTTTAACTGTTTCCCCATGAGAAGGTAAACTCTAGGAGGGCAGGCAACTTGCTTGACTCATCATCCTCTGCTGTATCATCAGAATCTTACATTGCTTAATAAATATGCTGAATGAATGAAATGAAATGAAAGAATGAACAGGAAACTTGTGCCCAGAGTTGGCAAAGGTTTTTTTTTTTTTTTTCCTGTCTGAACCCTGTTCAGTGTTTTAATACTCTACTGTTTCCTGAGAAAAATGCAAAAAGGAGACAGTCTAGCCAAATGTATGCCAACTATCCCTGACAGAGGCCTCTGTGTTTTCTACTTTCCCAGTAGACTCCTCCAGGATCCCTCATCCCTCTGCCACCCACTTCTGACCTTGAACCTTTCTCCTGACAGCCCAGGGCAGAGCCAATCCCCAGTAGCCTTTCTTTCTCCCAATTGCCTAGGGCCACCCGGAGGCTAACAAGGTCCTTGGAGTGAATGCCAAACAGAAACTGCAGGTATATCAAGTATTTCTCAAAATAAGAAAGAGGATTAATTAGAGCTTTATCATCCCTAGACTTCTCCTCACCTTTCTGTCCTTGACGCAGACATGCCAGGCTCTTGACTCATGCTGGGAACATAAAGTTGACTTAGAGACGATGCAAACGAGCCAAAAAGATACAGTTTTGCAAAGAGATTTAAATATGCATCTGTCAGAAAGCATGGTCACTTGCCCATTGATGTTTGTGTTCCATAATTCCATCACTTCACATTGAAATTTGGTGTCAAACACACTGTGGGCTTGGTCTCTAAAGACTCAGAGAACCACTGACGCTGCTGAAATCAGATGATCTACATCTCTTTGAAATTGTAAGGCCTTTGTTGAGGAAGGTCACGGTGGTTCTGCCAGGACCTGAGAAATACCTTTGGGGCACTTTGCACAGCACATTGATCCAGCAGGAGCATTGTGTACAAGTGAACCTGGAAATGGATTGCCTGGTCATCCAGCAAAGGAAGCATTATGTGTCTGGTTCAGAAGAGATAAAAAGCATGGATCGGAGGGAGTAAAATGTGGCCAATGTTTGGCAAGGGCTTTCCAATGAATATAAAAGGTCTTAACAAAGAGTGGCTTGCAGTTTCAGCTCTCCAAGGAGAGAGAATTTGGTGTCTGTAATTAGAAATTTTATATCAGGTGTTAGATTCACAAAATGGGCAGGCCACTTTCTGGAAGCCTGAAGTCTGAAGACTGGGATCACTGTGCTCCCTGCTGGCTCCGCGCTGCCCCAAGGGAGTAACTCGTGGGGAGTTGGAGGACCAGACTTGGCTGAGGCCCAGCATGTTGAAAGGCAATGAGTTATCCAAGAAGAGGCAAGGGCCGAGCCCCAGAGACTCTGAACAGACAAAGAAGCCACTGTTCTGCCCTGACGAGCGCCAAGAAACCTCCTTTAACCTCATTGCTTTTACTCAAACAGCAGTAAACTCATCCTTATGCCTTTAATGGTAAAAATCTACTGGCCAGGGTTGGAATCAGATAACATGAGTTTGGATGTATTTGAAAGTAAATGGAGAAAATGGGAAATAACGATGCTGTCGTTATATCAAGAAGGCTAAATGGACTGGGGATTTGGAGGTTTTGAGGTGGATTTGATTCTTCATTTCCTGATACTTCAGTGTTAATCTCTGTGCCTTTGGGGTGGGGGATACAGTGACTCATCTGTACACAGGCTCATGAAGTACTTTTGAACTGTGATAAACATTCAGACACAGGGTTAAAGCAATCTGAGGCCAATTTTGCCCACTGAAATGTATTGTTTAGCTTGTAAGATGTTTTTCTAAATTAAATCAAATCAGTAGACATTTATCAAGCATCTGCCTACCGTGTGAGAGGTTAACACACAAAAATGAACAGGACTTGAAATGCAAGGAAACGAAAAACAAACCCGTGGCATGGAGATTATAATTAATCTTTTCTGAATTGTCTCCACAGAGTTAGAGACAGGAAGTGAACTAACTAACAGCCAAAAGGAAACTTTTTCTGGGAATTCTCCCTTGATGTGGCCAAAACAAATATTTTGATCTGGGAGAAAACAAAAGTTAATATGAATGTAAAAATGACCTTCACATTAAGATGCTAGGGCAACTCAAAACAATTTTAGTACAATTAGTGAACATTTACTGTGGTAGGTACTGGTTCTATGAAATTAAAAAAATGTGGCTGATATTCATGAGGACAAATTTAAGCATATATTATTCTATGCAAAACAGGTATTATACTGTGCAAACAATATTCCTTTGTCCTTAAACCTTTTTTTGTGGTGGTTGTTTAGGGATGTTAGATGGAGAAAAAAAAATTATTGTACTTGAAGCTCATGTATCTGTCAAAGTCTATCATTGATTCCTTATGCCTCAAATGAAGATGTGAACTAGGTGATGATATAATTAGGTGAATATTTATCTGGTTAATTGTCCATACCCCAGCAGCACTGATTTATTGATTTATGGCTGCTGAGGCCAAGAATGTTCTTGAAGACATGAAGACTACTGGGGTTAACTGAAATAGCACTTATCTTTATTTTGGATTGGAATGATATCAGTTTCACATGACAAACACAAGTTGAGAAAAGCAAGAAAGGACATTTAGAGTCTATGTAATTCATTCAGTCTTCCAGCTACCTTAAATTTTACCGTTAAATTGGGGTAGAGCACCAGAAGACCATATGCCTGAACCATTAAATTAACAGATTAAAATGGCCTTCACTGGCTCCAGAAGGTTCTGGGAGGCAAAGCTTCCAGGAAAAAAGGGGGTACAAAAGAACTACCTGACATGATGGAACTTTTAGAAAAATGAATGAGAAATTATTGTAAGAGATTATAAGAAGAAAAAAAATAGAAACTACTGGAAAAACTAAAAGCTGTATAGGAAGGGAATTAGAACCATGATATACTACTGGGTTCTGCCCTGAGTAAAAATTACCCAAGTCAAAATATTGTAAATACTGTTGAACACTTAAACATAGTAGCTCATCTGAAAACATCAAAAAATTTTTAAATAAAATTTTATTTTAGAATAGTTTTAGATTTACAGGAAAATTGAGAGAATTCCCATACAATCCACAGTAGTTTCCTCTGTTATCATTATCTTACATTAGTGTGGTACATTTGTCACAGTTAATTAACCAATTTTGATACATTATGATTTTTATTTTATTTTATTTTTATTTATTTATTTCTTTTTTTAGATTTTTTTTATTGGGGAAGGGGAACAGGACTTTATTGGGGAACAGTGTGTACTTCCCGGCCTTTTCTCCAAGTCAAGTTGTTGTCCTTTCAATCTTAGTTGTGGAGGGTGCTGTTCAGCTTCAAGTTGTTGTCCTTTCCATCTTAGTTGTGGAGGGCGCAGCTCAGCTCCAGGTCCAGTTGCCGTTGCTAGTTGCAGGGGGCACAGCCCACTATCCCTTGTGGGAGTCGAACCGGCAACCTTGTGGTTGAGAGGACGCGCTCCAACCAACTAAGCCAGCCAGGAGCTCAGCGGCAGCTCAGCTTAAGGTGCCGTGTTCAATCTTAGTTGCAGGGGGCGCTGCCCACCATCCCTTGCAGGACGCGAGGAGTTGAACCGGCCACCTTGTGGTTGAGAGCCCACTGGCCCATGTGGGAATCGAACTGGCAGCCTTCAGAGTTAGGAGCATGGAGCTCTAACCACCTGAGCCATCGGGCCAGCCCTTGATACATTATTATTAACTAAAGTTTATAGTTTATTCATATTTTCTTAGTTTTTACCTAATGTTCTTTTTCTGTTCTAGGATACATCCAGGATTCCACCTTACATTTAACTGTCATGTCTCTTTAGGTTACCCTTGACTGTGATAGTTCCTCAGAATTTCCCTGGTTTTGATGACCTTCATATTTTTGAGAAATCAGTTGTTTTGTAGACTTTCCTTCAATTGGAATTTGTCTGATGAAATTATGAATTTGGAGGAAGATCACTGAGATAAAGTGCCATTCTGATCTCATTATATCAAGGGTACGTACCGTGTTTCCCCTAACTGAAAAATAAGCTGTAGCATGATTTTTCAGGATGTTCGTAATATAAAATAAGCCCTAATGCATCTTTTGGAGCAAAAATTAATATAACACCCAGTCTTATTTTCGGGGAAATACTGTAGGGCTTATTTTATATTATAAGCATCCTGATAAATCATGCTAGGGCTTAGTTTCCAGTTAGATCTTATTCGGGGAAACACGGTACTATCAACATGACTTATCGCCATTGATGTTGACCTTGATCACCTGGCTGAGGTTGTGTTTGTCAGATTTCTCCACTGTAAGATTACTCCTCTTACCACTTTCCATACAGTTCTCTTTGGAAGCAAGTTACAAAGAGCTGTATACACTTAAGGAATGGGGAGTTATGCACCACCTCCTTGAGGGTGGATTAACTACACAAGTTAATTGGAATTCTTCATGAGAGAGTTGCCTATTCTCCCCAACTGATTTATTTATCCAACCATTTATTTACATCAGTATAGATATTTATTTTACATTTTAGGTTATAATCCAATATATGTTACTTATTTTGTTACTCAAATTGTTCCAGCTTTCACCATTGAGAACTCTTTGTTAGTTCCGGTGGCTCTTTGATATACCCTCATCATTGTGGGGTTTTTTTCTTTTCTTTTTCCTTTCCTTTCCTTTTTTAGCACTTCCTTACTTTCTGGCACTACAAGATGTCCCAAGCTCATCTTGTATATTTCCTGTCCCAGTGTTAGAACCACCCATTTCTCCAGAGTCCTAGTTTCTTTAAATGAAGAATGGTATTTGAAACCAAAAAACAAGATCTAGACCCTAGGTGTGCTTATTACTACTAGGGGGAAAGGGTCATCACTTCTAGGCCTTCTAAGTGACAGATCAAGGAAATACATGTGTGTATACTCTAGTTAGCATACACACACACAAAACACACACACACACATTTCTATTTGTAACCTATTTGTAATCTGTATCTCTATTAAGTAAACATGAGTTCATACTGATGTGTTCACCTCTAATCCATTACCATATGGATCATTCTAGCCTTCTGCCCTTGTTTGTCTGTAACCTTCTACTCCACTGTAAGAAACCTGGCTCTCATATCTGCCATCTATTTACTTAATTGTTCAATTCCAGTGTTCGTATATAGTGGTTTCAGAATCGTTAACCTGTACTCTCTTGAGAAAAAACTTTATATTAACTAGACTACAGTGTTTATGTTCCATTTATTTTTCTTTTAGTCTTACACATGAAAGTGACTTATATCAGCACCTTTGTACTCACCCCCTTCAGTGAGGTTGCTTCATATATTTACAATATAGTTAGATTCTTCTGCATTCTATCCTGGGATCTCCCAACCTCCTAAATGATTTTTTAAAATTTGCATACATTAAAGTTCACTCTTTGTGCTGTGAAGTTCTATCGGCTTTTAAAAATGCATAGTGTCATATATCCACTATTACAATATCATATAGATTAATTTCACCACCCTGACATATCTTATGTGCTTCACCTGTTCAACCTTTCCCACCTCCCATTTCTCTGATCTGTTTAATATCTCTATAGTTTTACCTTTTACAGAATGTAATATAAATGGAACCATATAGTATGTTGCCTTTTCAGACTGGCTTCTTTCACTTAGCAATATGCATTTAAGATTCTTCCATGTCATTTCATGGCTCAATAGCTCATTTCTTTTTAATGATGAATAGCATTCCATTATATGTACATATGAATGTTTATTTATTCTATTGCTATCTAATCTGTTAAAAGACATCTTGGTTACTTTCAGTGAAAATTTTTTTAAATAAATGGCAAACTTAAATTGATTCAGCAAAATCACATGACTTCCAAAACTGTTACTGTAATACTAGGATGCATTGGGAGAAGCACGGCAGTTACAACGTTAGTTGCCATAGGACACGGTGTAATGGTGAAGAGCACAGACTCTGAATTCAGGCGGCTGGGCACTGCCACCTCCCATGACGTGTGTGGTGAGCTCGATTGCCCAGCCTTCCTGGGCCTTGACATCGTTTGTAAACAGGGATAGTAACTGTACCTACAGAGCATTAAAAGGTGCCTGGCTCAATAGACATTTGCTATTATTATAATATTTTCACATATTATGTAGCAAGCACTTTACACCCTTCCTTTATGCCTTCCAACAAACTTTCAAACGAGCATGATTATCCCCATTTTATAGGTGGAGAACCTGAAATGCAGAGACCATAAGTCAATGGAATCAGGACTTGACAAAGCCCCGGTCTTTTAACTTTACCACAGTGATTCTCAAGAGCATAAGAAAAGTCCTGTTTTATTCAGCCCTAGACAGACTGGACCTGGAGCATCATCTTCACTGTGAGTTGCCACGTTTTATGAAGGACCAACTAGAAAGTGTAAAAGGGATGATGATCAAGTGACAAAAGATCTGGAAACCCTTTTAAGTGAGGTTTTACTAAGGAATTATGTTTTAAAAAAAAGTCGGAAGGGAAATATAGCAAAATGTTAGCAATGTGTGTCTCTTAATGGTGGGATAACAGATGATTTTCTTTTCTTCATATTTTCTAGCTATTTAAAGATGAACATGTATTTCTTTTTTATTTTTTTATAATTAATTTTATAATAAGAAAAAAACTAACAAATCACAGTTGGGTGACAGATGTTAACTAAACGTATTGTGGTAATAGTTTCATAATATTTACATACATAAATCATCACGTTGTATACCTTAGACTTATACAATATGACATGTCAATTATATCTCAATAAAACTGGAAAATATAGTTATGTATAAACATCCAGCATAGTACTTGTCCCTGTTTTGAAAAATGAATTATTCAGGTTTATTTTGAAATCTAAGACTGAGACTTTTGAAATATATGTTTGGAGATATAACTATTTTTTCTTTGTGAATTCTATAAATATAGTTTACATTGAGCACAAACTAAAGGAAAAAAGGAAGGAAGGAAGGAAGGAAAGAAAGGAGGAAGAGAGGGAGGCAGGGAAGGAGTGAGAAAGAAGAGAGAGAGAGAGAGAGAGAGGCAGGGAGGAAAGGAAGGAAGGAAGGAAGGAAGGAAGGAAGGAAGGAAGGAAGGAAGGAAGGAAGAAAGAAAGAAAGAAAGAGAGAAAAGAAAAAATTTGATAGTCTTCTATGAAAGACAGATTCAGTGTTTTGCTTATGACCTCAGGAGACAGAGTTTGGGACCAATGTGTGAAAGCGATCCTGAGGCACATTTGGGCTGAATATAAATGGAATTTGCTGACATGTGAGGAAGCCAGTTTCCCTCTTCCAGAAAGGGTTTAATCAACCAGCTGGGGTCAGGCTAGACCAGATGACCTCTGAGATCCTTTTCAACTCTTATTCTATAATCTGGGCCTCTACTTATTAGAACAAAATGTTTTTAATTGTTTTATCTCATGATGTACAAATTAAGTCTGCTAATATAAATGCATTTAGTTTATTACTCTTCAGGCATCCAAGAAACACTTAGCAATATGTTTTACGTATGAGAAAAAAAAGAAACTTGTAATTCCTGAGAATGTAATTCATAATGTCTACTCATTCAGACTTCTTCCATCTTGTATTAATTTCTTAGGGTTACTGTAATAAGTTGGCACAAACCAGGTACCTGAAAACAACAGAAATGTATTCCCTCACAGTTCTGGAGGCCAGAAGGACAAAATCATCAGCAGAGCTGTGTTCCCTTGAGGGCGCTACGGAAGTATCCTTCCTTGCCTCTCCCAGTTTCTGGTGACTGCAGACGTTCCTTGGGCTGTAGATGCATCACTCCAATCTCTTTCTCTGTCTTCGTATGGCCCTCTCCTCTTTTCTCTGTGCCTCTCCTCTATGGGTCTCATATAAAGACACTTGTCATTAGATTTAGGACCCACTCGGATAATCCAAAATCTCCTTATCTTGAGATTCTGAATTAATTCTCTAAAGACCTTTTCTACAGATAAGGTCATAGTCACAGGTTCTGGGATGTGGACATAAATATATGTTGAAAAATAATCTTTCAAAGGAGGACAATAATAATGCCCAACTTTCGAGTTACTAAGAAGTGGTACATTTTCAATGATGCCTAAAGAATTTCAGGGAGACGATGAGAGTTTATTTTTAGAAGGTCTTTTAATTCCAGGAAACCTTTTCCATTGAAACCACACCACAAATATTTAAAGAGTATGCAATGTTTAACCTAAACTGTTTTCTATTCTCAAGGCACAAGAATGTAGGGAGTTACAGACAATGCCACACTTTCCACAGGGTAAATGACTTCAATTAACATTAAGCAATTTTGATAGTGAGAGATTTTTGTGGTTTGTATTTTTGGAATGAGGAGGATAGGGTCCTTTTGATGAAGGCTTCACAGTGTAACTAGGACAGGAAGGTGAAAGAAATAAAGGACCGTATTCAGAGTGTGAAACTCCTCTAGATATAGAGCAGGCTCAGCTGGATTTACCAGAGATAACGTGGCTTATTAAAAGCAGTTTAAAATGACACATTTTGAGGCTTTGTCATTGATTTAAAAATTGAAGTTGCTGCCCTAAAGGTGAGAAACTGCTGGGAACATTCCCCATCCCCACCAGTAGCTTTTTGAAAGGTGATTCATGCTATTAGAAACCATAAATGGTGATTCTTGATATCGCAGCATCAGAACTTGATCCTGAATTAAGCGTTATTTTTAGCTAAGCTTGGGGAACTCTGAGGCCTGTACATTGAGGTACAGTCTCAAGGTTTTTGCTTCTCGAAGAAGAGAGTTAATGAATGCAGTGGGCCGGTTTCTCTTTTCTCATTGCCTGACTACTAGGAGAAAAATGCCTGAGTTTGACTCAGCCTACAGCCCTGGTGGATTTGACCCTGAACATGTACCTTCAAACTTACTTTGGGAACTGGTTGGGGAAAGTGGCTTCACAAGGTACAGTGCCCACCACAATGTTATGTGGTGGTTCAGAGATATTCACCTCAAGATGTGCTTCTGTGGTATGCAGATTGTTTTGAATTAAGGGCAACTTTAATTGTAGGCTCAGGAGAAATTTCTGCCTCTCCCTTGACTACCTAGAAGTTGAATTAGGGGCCTTGCTCATAGTGGGAGTTTATCAGAGATAACCTCTTTTGACCTGTCTGTAGGGCAGGACAAACATCTCTTTACTAAACATGTGCTTATCATTCTGCAAAAACTCTTTGAAACCCCCAAGGCAACTTATCTCATCCCTAGCTCAGAATGTCTTAGATACGTATGTTCCCTTTCAGTCTCTGAACCTCTAATGCATGTGGGATCTCAAGTATGTAGGATTCCCATACGTATGTACACATATGTATTAAATTTGGTTATTTTTCTCTTGTTAATTTGCTTCATGTCTATTTGATTATTAGACCAGCCAAAAGAACCTTGAGGATAGAAGAAAGTTTAGTCCTCTCCCACAGCTGCAAAATATTCCATTTTTGGTTGCAAATGTTATAAATATTTTGCATTACTTTTGAGACTCCTCAAGGAGAATATGGAGAGAAAGTACTGAAATAAGGTTTTGCCATTTAGAGGGAAAACTTTAGATATCTACAGTTTGTTTTCAGTGTTTTAGGTGATTTCAGTACCTCCATCAGTGACAAATCCAATCACAGTTATTGGTTCCCACTCTGTGTCAGTGTTTTAGCACTGAGCTATTCCAGTGAGCAAAAAGACAAAAAATTCTGGACTCAGGGGGAGACAATTAGCAAAACACATACCAACTAAATTACCTAGAATGTTAGAAAATGATAAGTGCTATGAAGAAACAATGAGCAGAGTAAAGGCAGTGGAATGTGGGGGTCAGATTGCAGTGGTAAATAGGGTGGCCAGGGTGAGCCTCCTTGAGAAAGGAGTAGGACGTGCAGGATGTGAGAGACAAGTCATGCGACTATCTGGGGCTGACAGATAAAGGCAGACAGAGTAGCCCGTGTGAGGGGCCCTTAGACAGGATTGTCCTGATGTGCTTCAGAACCAGAATGGCTGGAGCAGAGTGAACAAAGGGAATTAAAGAAAGGAAGGTCAGAGAAGTAATACCAGGTCAGATTATGGCAGGCCTCATAGCTCACTGTGTTTGGGGTTTTTTTGTTTAAGGAGAACACAGCTCACAGTGGCCTATGCAGGGAATGAACCGGCGCTCATGGTGTTATTAGCACCACGCTCTTACCAACTAAGCTAACCGGCCACCCCTCATTGTGTTTGGTTTGTACTCTGAGTGGAATGGGGAGCCATGCAGACCTTTGATTAGACGAATAACGTAGTCTAACTTGAGTTTTAAAGGTGATCACTCTGACTGCTGTGTTGAGAATAGTCTATAGATGTCAGGGGAGAGGCAGACAGATCAGTTAGATGGCAATTTCAGAAAATGCAGGTGAGAGATGATGGAGGTGCGAACCTGCAATTAATTAGAAGAGGAAAACTGAGAAATGAACAAGTGTTCTGGCCGAGAGGCAGAACTATCTTGATTTCTCGATGGATTCGACGTGATGTATGAGAAACCAGGAGAGGAGTCAAGGATAACCCCATGTTTTTTTTTGTGTGTGTGGTGTTTTTTTGCCTGAACAGTGAAATTGAAGAAGTTGCCATCAGCTGAGTTGAGGGAGGCTGCAGGAAGTGTGGTGTGGGTGGGTGAGGGATGTAGAACAGGAATTTGCTTACGTCCTTTAGACACCTAAGTGAAAGTATCTAGTAGTTGTTTTCAGAGTCTTAGGAGGTTGCAGCACCTCCATC
The DNA here is from genome assembly GCF_036562045.2 of Rhinolophus sinicus. Taxonomy (NCBI): domain Eukaryota; kingdom Metazoa; phylum Chordata; class Mammalia; order Chiroptera; family Rhinolophidae; genus Rhinolophus; species Rhinolophus sinicus. Next base: position 88,703,717 of record NC_133754.1, read on the forward strand.
AACAATAAATCCAATCATAGTTATTGGTGCCCACTCTGTCAGACAGTGTTCTGGCACTGGGCTATACCAGTGAGCAAAAGAGACAAGAAAATCTCACCTCATGGGGCTTACATTCTTGGGGAAGGAGTTGACTTTATAAGCCTGAATTCAGAGGACAGGTCTGGGTAGGAAATAATAAATTTGGGAGTCAGTTTACAGATTATATTTAAACCCACTGGACTGTATGAATGATCAAAAGTGAGTGTAGATAGAGATGGGGACAAAGAAGTGGCCCTAAAACACTCTTTTGTTTAGAGGTCACGGTTGAGAAGAGGAACCAGCCAGACAGATTAAAAGAGACCAACCAGTGAGGGAAGAGAAAAGTGAAGAGAGTCTGGCATCCTAAAAAGCAAGTGAAGAAAGTGTTATCAAGGAGAAGGAGGTGATTGACGTGTCCAGGGCCACTGAGAGACCAAACACGGGGAGCAGTGAGCAGCATGGAGGTTTTTGATGACCTTTATGAGCTGAGTTTTGGTGGGGAAGTGAGAATGAAAAACTAATTGAAAACAGTATAAGGAAGAAATAGAATTGGAAACAAAATATTTAGGTAATTCTTTGAAAGTGTTTTGCCGCAGAAGGCAGCAAAGAAGTAGAGCAGTTGTTGGTGAGTAAAATGGGGCTTGGGTTTTTTAAATTAGAAAAATAGCAGCAGGCGTGATGATGAGAATGATGAGTAGAAGATGAAAATTTGATAAGCTGGGAGATGGGGTGAACTGCTGGTCAGTGTCTTTGCAAGGGAATGGAACTATGGGAGAACGTACTCTGCCCAGGTGAAGTTCATGTGCAGTAGCTGGCAGAACTGTGGGTGCAATGCTGATGGGTGTACAAACATGGTGGTGGCAATCTGTATGGGTCCTCTCTTCTGATTTCTCTTCTTTTCTCAGTGAATTAGAAAGCAAGATCTTAGGTTGAGAGTGGTTAGGAGTGGTTAGGAGGTGTTAGGGGTTTGGAGAAAGGAAATGGTGTGAAATTGTGTCAACGATGTGGAGAGGGTCTGAACAAGGACACACAGTTTGTCCAGTAGCGTCAAGGGCCCACTGTAGGTTTGGGGTTCGGAGTTACGAATTTCAAGTATAACCAGTTGACCTGCTTGTGTTTTTCTGAAGCCATTTTCAGTTGCATTTGTACAGGCATGTGGTATGTAGTAAGCAAGCTGCATTCAGCCCAGGGTGTCATCTTGCCAAGAGAGTAGGACAAATCAAGACAGGGGCAAGGAAGTCAAAGGTTTATGCCAGGCAATTTTAGAAATCTCCAAATACCCTTTGACTTACGACCCCTCCATATTACTTTGCTAGGGCTGACATAAAAAACCAGAGACTGGGTGGTTTAAACAACAGACCTTTATTTTCTCACAGTCCTAGAGGCTGTAAGCCAAAAATCAAGGTGTTGGTTTGGTTTCTTCCGAGCCTTTTCTCCTTGGCTTGCAGATGGTCACCTTCTCACTGCATCCTCACATGGTATTTTCTCTGTGTGCACACATTCCTGGTCTCAGTGTGTTCAAATCTTCTGTCCAAATCTCTTCTTATAATGATATCAGTGGGATTGGATCAGAGCCCACCCTAAGGCTATTATTAACTTAATCACTTCTTTGAAGGCCCTACCTCCAAATACAGTCACATTCTGAAGTCCTGAGGGTTAGCACTTCACAGTAAATATTTTGAAGGCATACAATTTAGCCCCTAACTCTATCCATCTACGTAAGGCATCCCAGATAGTCATCTCAATGCAACACTTTATTTATACTGGTTTACTTTAACTTTCTGCCCCCAGAATACAAGTTATACAGACTCTGACTTTGGGGCCCTTCATGTAAAAGGCGTTGTTTTTCTAAGAGTTAGGGTTTATATCCTTCCTACTTTCTGATGCTTGCAGATTATTTTAATACACAGTAAAAAGTATGTTTCATATTTGTCTCAGTATGCACATGCATAAATATATAACTGAAAAAATTTCTACAAAGCAGTGTAATGCACTTTGATGTTTTAGAAATTTTCTGTTCCATTCCATTTTATTTTTAAAATCTCTACAGGGCTGTCGGTTAGGCATCTCAAACAAATGACAATTACATAGTTATGTGTAAATACTAGTACAATAATGTAAGCATTGATTATTGATTTAACAAAATAATGGATTTTATCTATGGAGAGGATAGAGGAAGGGAATGGGATATGTAAGAGAGATAAGATCTTTGTTCATCATACGGGGACAGAAATAAATCTCTAAAAGTGTTCAATAGACATACAGAATATATGCATGTTATGTAAAAATATGGAAGCAAAGCAAAGAAGAAATAATTGAAAATGTTGCATGTGGTTGCTGCTATGGAAAATGATGTGACAGGATAAGGGGGTTGGGGAGATGGAGAATGAGAACATTTTTGTTATCTTTTGAGTGCTGTATTGATTAGAATAAAAAATAACTTAAAAAAAAAAAAGACATAGTATATGCAGCCACCTCTTCTCCTGACTCTTAGGAACAGGCCTGGTAGAGTTTCTTGCTGCACATTCAAACCTCCACACCAAACATTTGTAGCTTTTCACACAGAATTCTAAACTGTGCATTTCACAGTGCTTATATTTTAGACCAGAGGTTCCCAACCTTTTTTCCAGTACATGAAGACACTTCCTTCTTTAAAAGAGACAGGATAACCAGTAGCTAAGAGCATAGACCTTGGAGAGAGACCCTGGGTTTAAATCCCTGTTTTGCCACCTACTAGCTGTGGGACCTTGGGAAAGTCTCTACACGTCTCAGCCTCTGAGCTTCATTATCTGTAACATAGAGATAATAACAATACTTACCTCTGGGAGAGTTATGAAAATTAAATGAGTTCATTTTTTTTAAAGTGCTTAGAAAGAACTGTGCCTAGCAGGTTAAATACATAAAATTTCACAAGAAGGTAGTACTTATCCTTTTGAATCTATAGACTGAGAAAATACACTCAAAGTTACCATAAATTTGGTTATTATAATAACAATAAAATATATAAAATATTCATATTTAATTACTATATTATAAATAATTCACGTTTTATTCATCACATCTAGATCTGCAGTTTGCAGAAGAGTTTATCTGTAGGATATGCTATTACTTTGTCAGTCTATAGACAATATTCAACGTGCATATAAATTTGCAATAACTTTGAGGTCTAGCATTCACAAAACACATATAGTGTCCGTACATTGACTCCCTCAATGCCTGTAAGGTAGCGAATATAATTGGTCATTTTAAATTGATTAGCGTCTTCCCAGAATTTTTATGTGGAAGCTACATTAATATGAGCCTCCTCTCCTCCTGCCAGAATTATGGCCCAAGGTGAACCTGTGAGAGTTGAGTAAACAAATCCCACATAGACGGCAGGAGTTTAGCCCCTTGGAAAAGTAACATAAGATATTATTGACTAGAGCTACTGAGAGGCATGCTTAAAATACAACTGTGACTAAGAAAGCTTAAATCTAATTTATTCCATTGCCTGAGACTGTATTAATAGAAGGTGTTAGAAGAAGTGGGGGATGGTTAAAAAACAAAAGTGTCCATTAGTCTTTTGCATTGTCTCAGGGAGGAGGCACCCTGACCTATGAACACAAATATTCCAATCTCTTTAACAAATATCCCTACCCTATGAAGATGCAAATCTTGATGATTGCATTAATTCTTTTTTTTAAATCTATCTTCACTCGTTCTGTTCCAAGTTTATAAGCAACACTTTGGTGATAATTTGGCTTTCTGTGTAGGTTTGTCTATGAGAAAAATCATGCTCATTGTAAGTGAATAAATCAGCATTCTGGATTATATAGCAGTTGCTATGAATGAATTTATTTAGCATGAGTCCCTGAGGGAATCCTCAGCTGTGGGTACCCAGCAGAAGGACAGATTAGAGGATAAAATGCTAGAATGAGGGGACCACCGGTACTCCTGCCTCATTCCCCAGCTGTTGTCTGTAGCCGATCTCTCCCCATCTCATCTTTTCTAACTGCAAGTTGACCGGATGCAGAACTCCCATTCCCAATATTTTTATAGCTTTGGGTTTTCCTGGTAGGAAAGTCCCCTACTACATTGTTCTCCCCCAGAAAAGTGGGCTAAGGTACATTTTTGGCTTTGACACTGCGTTCTGATTTGGAATTTGTGCTACACCAATTATTTAAATTATTTTCATTAACTACCACTTACATATTGTGTTGATTCATTCAGTTCAACAGTCACCTTGAGGAATGAGCAACACATTTTGTTGGGAGACACATGATTATAAAGATGGATTATGAAAATGTGGAAGCAACTCAAATGTCCAGCAACAGAGCAAAATGTGGTGTATATACACAATGGAATATTATTTATCCTTAAAAAGGAAGGGAAGTCTGACATATGCTACAATGTGGATGAACCTTGAATACATTAAGCTCAGTGAAATAAGCCAGTCATGAAAAAACAAATACTGTATGATTCCATTTATATGGGATACCTAGAGCAGTCAAAATCACAGAGAAAGAAAGTAGAATGGTATTTGCCAGGCGCTAGGAGTATGGAGGAATGGGGAGTTGTTTAATGAATACAGGGTTTCAGTTTTGCAAGATGAAAAGAGTTCTGGAGATGGACGGTGGTGATGGTAGCACAACAATATGAATGTACTTAATATCATTGACATGTACACTTATACACAATTAACATTGTAAATTTTGTTACCTGTATTTTACCACAATAAAGAAAAACTGCAGGGGAAAATAAAAAGATGGATTATGGTTCCTGTGCTAAGGTGCTTACAGCTCCCGAGAGGCCAAACAGTAGGGTGGGACTAGTGTTAAGGAAATGAAAACTAAAGAGAGGTTAATACTGATGAGACCCCGCCCATTTGACGAAGAAGCTGATACAAGGCCATTACGTAATTCCTTCAAACGCTTAAAATCCGTTGAGCAGAAGCTTCCCATTCCAACTTGCAGAACGGAAGGTGCAGTAGAACCTGACCAGCCTGCCAGTTAGGGTTGGCGCGCAGAAGCCCTCCCTGGCCCAGCAGATGGCGCAGGCGTCCGCAGTGAACCTCCAGGCCCCTAGGCGGCGCTGTGACCGGGCCTCTCTGCCCCTCCTCGGTGACGCTTCCTTCCGCCTCCTGAACCCGCCTCTCCTCACCAGTGCACAGCTGCGCAGACGCAGGCTGCGTGCCCGTGAGGAGCATGGCGGCGTCTTCGAGCGGCGAGAAGGAGAAGGAGCGGCCGGGAGGCAGCTCGGGAACGGCGGGAGGTAACAGCACGCGGGAGCGACTGCTGTCTGCGCTGGAAGATCTGGAGGTCTTGTCGAGGTAATGTCGTCGCCTGAGGACCTGCCTGGGTTGGCGCTAGTTTCAGGGACTCCGCGGGGAGGGCGACCCCCGCGCTCACTCCCAAAGACCGCGCAAGGTTGTCGTGGACGTGGCGTCCGCAGCCCTCCGGGGCTTCAAGACGGCATCCCCCCTCCCCCGTCAGAGGACGTTTTAATAATGACAGTGACCCTGGAACCCCGAGACTGCCAGAACCGTAGCAGACCGTAGAGATCGCCTGGTGTGAGCCCCTTCGACCACATACACTCTACAAACATTTAAAAAGCTACTACCACCGGGTGTCAAGGGCAGGGACACGGCAGTGAGCGGGGGACTAGATGTCCGTGAGAAGGAGCCCACTCACTGTAAAGGGGGACAGATGTGTAAACAGATGACTGGCGCGGAACCTGTTTTTATCAGAGGCTTGCGCTGCGGGCTCCTATCATAGAGCAGGGGGACTAGGCGCCTGGCCTGGTTGTGATCAGAGTAGGCTTCCTGGAGAAAGGACTGCCTTGGAAGAACGAGTTCACCAGGTGCACTAGGCAGCAGGTAGCAAAGGCCTGGGAACCTGAGCACACACGACGTGGTGCAATTGCAGGCTTGGGAGGGCTGGAGTGCAGTGTGTATGGCAGAGGCATGAGATGAAATTGGATGTTATTCTCTGTACTCTGTCATTTTTCATGATAGCCTGTCAAGTTGGAGGCTTCCTTAATTCCCTCACATTCACTTGGATGTTAAAATTGTTTGGGTTCTTCCTCCTAAAATGTTGCTGAGATTTGACCTCTTGTTCTCATTCACACGGTTTTACATCCTATTCTTAACTGTTTCATAATGCGTTGCCTACGTGCGTCTTCTTCACGGTATCATTCTATTTTGCCCAAGAACAGGGCTGTCTTTTAAAGAGGCATCTCGAATTACTTTTCTGCTTTAAAATATTTGGTAGGTTCCCATTGCCCAATGAGATAAAGTCCAAACTCTTTAGCGTAGTGTGGGATAAAGCCTTTCTCCATTTCCTCTTAATTAATCCATCCTCTTGTTCTCATTTAGATCCACATCCCTCCGACCTTCCTACCCTTCACTCCAGCCTCTGAATGCTTTCTATTCTAAAGTTATCATACTTCCTCGTCTTTAGTGCCATTCCCACTCCACCTCCAACTTGGTGAATCATTCATTCATCCTTCAGAATCCAGTTTAAGTGTCATCTTTTCTGTAGCCAACACTCTTGGACAGCTTTAGAATAAATCTTATATATTATGTTACCTGACCCTACTAATGGTCAGCATTTTATCTGCTGTGAATTTAGTCCTTGCTGTGGCATGCCTTACTTACCAGATTAGTAGGTCAGCATGATATTAAGTGATGTAATAAAAAGACACACCAGAAGTTAAATAGTTTATGTGTTTAATCCACTGTTTAGACTATTAGACTCAAATGCTGCGTGACTACAAATAGAGTACATGGAATCTACAGGCAACCAGCAGTCAATACAGTGAACAAGAAACTCAGAGGCATAAGGCAGCTGTCTTAATGTGTTGCCTCTGTGTAAATGTTTATACAGATTAATGTAAGTGCTATTTTCTCCTGTTTTTGTTGGTTTTGTAGTTCCTGTCAGAAACCTTGTCAGTTTCCTTTTTCAGTTAATCCTGTCAATGAATACCAGCATGATTTCTTAGTAAAAAGACACTAACAAGACAGAGTTTTCACGATAAGTTTTTAGTTCAATTATTCATCTCTGCTCTGTGTAACATGACTCTTTGGGACAGCTAGTGAAGCTTCATTTAGTTCACGTTCAGGACTTATTCTTTTTAAGTTCTTAAACACCAAGTTAACATCCCATACACACTGACTAGCCCACTGCTTTTCTAAATAGGACCAACTGTCGTTTGCAAAACAATGCATTCAGCCTATTGTAACTGGTGCTTTTAGAATCACTGGTCATCCAAACTGGGTCTCTGAGTACTTTGAAGTACCTTGAATAGGCAGCCATGTAATTCTGATGTAAATTTGTGTTCCATTAGATTCAGAGCAACTAATGATTAATTGGAAAATACCGCTGTTGCTCCTGTTTGAGGTAATTTTTCCACTTCCTTAAATTCTGGATCGTGTTCTGTTTGAAATGGTCCGTTGAGCTATATCTTATTTTGGGAGACTGCTCACCTGAGGGCCAAGTCTAATTAATACTTGACTGGCTTCTAACATCTTTGCAAAGGAATCTTGATGATACTGTCAAGTATGAAATTGAGTTAAAATGCTTCTTATTATTTGTTCATTTTGACCAAGCATATGGAATGGATGGTAGTGATTAATTTTTCTGTAAATATGTTGACTTTATGAAGATGTGACACCCCCTTTGGGAAGTAGTGACTGCTGCTTTTTGTTCTGAGTACTTCTTAGTCTTAGAATTTCAAATCTTTGCCTTAGCGTATTCATTGAGTATATTCAGTGTCTCACCCTTCTGCTCTGGAGCCCAGTAAATTGATTTCTTTTTTGAGTTTCTGTGTGAAATGTAACCTCTGACTTTTCAAAATAGTAGCTTTGAAATTTGGAATATAATTTTTACTGTTAACCTAATTATATAGCCTTTCAGTATATTTATTACTTTGAAAAACGTGACAGAATAAGGTAGTCTTTGGAGGAATTTTAAAAATGAAAACGTATAGATAGATTGTAGTCAAAAAGTTTTTCTTAACCTGTTCGTATAATAACTCAGAACTCATTGCCCCACAGAAACCCTGTTGATAGGAATCTTGAGATTTCCACACCAGTCTATTAATTCTGTTTACCTCTAATTTACCTGAAGTGCGATACAGTTGACCCTTGAACAAGCCAAGGGTTAGAGGCACCCATTCCCCATGCAGTCGAAAATTCGCTTATAACTTTCTCCCCCGTTTCCACCCCCCACCCCCCCACCCCGTTTCCACCTCCCCGTTTCCACCTCCCCCCTACTCCGGTTCAAGCTGTTGTTTCTCAGTCTAGTTGTGTAGGACACAGCTCCCTGGCCCAGTTGGTATTATGAGATTGCGCTCCCCCCACCCCGGCTTAGGCAGTCGGTCACCAGTCGTTGGTTGGCCGCTCACAGCAGCTCACGGCAGCCCACGGCAGTTTATGCCAACCTCCAGCTGCCCACAGCAGCCCAGCTCCAGGGAGAGCTGTTGTTCACAATCTTAGCTGTAGAGGGTGCAGCTCACCGGCCCATGTGGGAATCGAACCAGCGAGACCTTGGTGTTAGGAGCATGGTGTTCTAACTGCCTGAGCCACCGGGGCCTCCCATGCTTATAACTTTTGACTCACCCAACACTTAACTACTGGTAGCCTGCTATTGACCAGAAGCCTTACCGATAGTCAATTAACACGTATTTTGTGTATGTATTATGTACTATATTCTTAAAGTAAGCTAGAGAAAAGAAAATGTTAGTAATAAAGTCATAAGAAAGAGAAAATACATTTTCTTTCTAACCCTTAACTCTGGCTTTATTTTTGTATTTTGTTTGTTATTCTTGTCACCTGTGTTAGAATTTAAGTGCCATTGTTCATTTGTATAACCCACACATGTAGAAAGTGCCTGACACATAATAGGCACACAAGAAATATTTGATGAACGAGTGAATGAAGACTTTCCATTCCTGTATCCACTTTTTTCATTATTTAGCTAATTAATTCATGCACAATGCTATGGGGAATTTTGGGTCCGGTTGGTACCATCCAGAAAAATAATATGAGGCTAGCAGGAAGGAAGTTAGAAATAGGAAGGTAAAAATAGCCTGGCAGCCAGAGGGAAGGTACCAACACTGGGACTGACTAATAGTGTCACGTAGCAAATTGTGAAGCTGTTACTTCCTGCATAATTGCTGAAAAATCTCATCTGTCAACAAGTTTGGGACTAATATATAAATATTACCTGCTAACCACTTTTTCCTAATCTATATAATAGTTTTCGTATAGGATTGGCATGTTTAGTAAATGAGCTTCCCAAATAGATAGGATTCTATTATATGTAAGAATCCCTCTTACCTGATACCTGTTTGGTTAATTTAAAAAAGTTTTTTAATTAAAGTAGAAAGTCATTAAAAAATGATACATCCATTTCTTGTTTTATTTTACCTTAAAACATATAAATTTATGTTTTCACTACTTTTTTCATATAAGACGAGACAGAGAACTTTTTCTATGAAGGGCCAGACTAAATATTTTTGGTTTTGCAGTCTATAACTTCTCTGCTGCAACTACTCAGCTCTGCCATGGTAGTGGGAAAGCAGCCATAGACAGTAGGTAAATAAAGAGGCATGACTGTCTTCCTTTCTAAATAAGGAAGTCTTATTTAGAAAAACTGCAGATGTGCTGGATTTGGCCTGCAGACAGACCCCTGATGTAGGAGTTTTTCATACATAAACCACCCATAATGCATTGGCTGCAATTTCTAGTTTGGGTCCTTTCAAGTGAAATGAGAACTTAGTTTCTCATCAAGTACTCTTAGGGCAGACTCTGCTGGGTTTTTGACTTTCCTGGTTCTTTACAGTTGTCCTTTGCAGACCTCTGTTGAGTGTTTCCAAGCATTTAGCTTCAATTTTTATAGAAACAGCTTTCTGTTTACAATCATATTTCATTGGTATTTATGTAATGGGTATCAATTTATATAATTACAGTATATAATAACAACAAGGTTTGGTAACAAACCTTGAATAAAAGGTTTGGTAACCAACACAGCTGAGTCTTGGTGAGTGTGTAGTGTGCAGCTGGTGAGAGCTGAAGTCCACAGTTGGAGTGGACTTAGGGCAGTGGCCGTGGGTACTCAGTGCTGCGGATGCTAAGGAATCCAGAAAGTCACGTAGAAATCAGTTAAGAAAGCCTGTTGTGTATTCACTTTGAAAAGTTTTTTATTTTATTTACTTCTTTTTGTTTTCTTTTTTAGGGAACTTATAGAAATGCTGGCAATTTCGAGAAACCAAAAGTTGTTACAGGCTGAGGAGGAAAACCAGGTCAGTGGCTTCTTTTTGAAGTCAAAACCAACCCAAACCATAATTTCCTATTTATATTTATTTTTTGTGACAACAGAAGATTCGATCTTTTTAATTTATTAATTGAAACTTTTAAGTTGGTATTTACTTTGTATCATTTATATAAGGTAACGATGTGCTAAAGAAGCAAATAGTTGTCTAAGGGCATAGCAGTATTGTTTTCCCTTACAGTTCTAGTTACAGCTACACATTTATTTATTTTTGTCTTTTGAATTAACCAATAAAGCCACATTAAGTGGAGGTTAAAACAATATTTGGAATCAAAAAGGTCAGTGCTCTCATAAACTAGGCATTTGTTGTAGGATTGGTTCCCCTAATGCAACTTGAAAAAGAATGGAAATAAAAGAGCATACACCTGTTAATAAAGGTTAGTTATTTTTGGATGTTGAGTTTACAGGTAGTTTTTATTTTCTTTAAACTTTTTTGTGCTTCCCAATTTTCTACAGTGGACAGATTTTTTTTTTCTGATTAGAAACTTTTTTAAAAGGGTAAATTTTATACTATGGGTTTTTTTTTTCCCCACACAAAAATACCTTTTTAAGAGAAAATAGGAAGAATTAACCTTTTTAAAGATAAAAGACAGAAAAGGAGACAGTCTCTAATAGATCTCTTCTCCCCACCCTCTACCCGGTCATTATCTTAATTGTGTCTTAGGATATGTTTTGGGGGCAGAAAAATCTGATGTACTCTAAAGAGAACTTGTTTTCTTCAAGGATTAATCCCCTCAAGGGAGAAGGGGAGAACCAGATATGTCTGCAAGTTAAAAAACACCTGCTAATTTTAGGGATAGTAGAGTTGTGTTTTTGTTTTGTTTTTTGAAAAAGAAAGAGCCTAGCGACAAATGTGTTAATCAAAGAACCCCAGTCTCAGGTGCTTTGTTAATAAATAACTCATAGAATTAATTAGAAATTTATACAAAATGAGCAAAAAGTGAAATGTGAGTTTTGACTTTATTTCCTAGGCACTTAGTACAAGTCACCCAGATTATTCAGAAGCCCATAATTAAGACCTCCATAATCAACACTAACCTTTCTTATACTTTTTAAGAGTTAGCAATTCTCTGAATTGTATCTTGTACTTAGTACTGTGAATTCCTGTATAATTTTTATTGAAACTTGAATATTAGAGGGGTATGCCCATTTGAAAACTTTCTAGCCACCATTTTATTTGACTATTTATATTTTCATACACAAAGAATTCTAGAGTTAGGAGAGCCCTTTAATGGTCTTCAAATTAATCCTGTGAGATTAAATCTCCTGTGAGATCTTCAGTTCATCTCCTGTGGGATTGAGTTCCAGGGGGACGAATGAGCTAAAGGTTAATGGATGAGTGGAACCTAGGTCTTCTCACTTAAGTTGAATAATTTTTCTCTACTCAACAATAAAATCTAAAGAGAATCTTTACTACCTCTCTGGTAGTATACAAAATAGGTCAAACTGGTATAAACTTGAAAGTTGTGTACACATGGAACTAATGTGTACTACTTAACGTTGATTAATAATTTTTTTAAAATATAGTTTTCATGGAAATGGCAACCTAGCTGTCTCTTCCTGTGACTTGAAAAGAATGGGGATTATAGAGCTATTAAATAGAATACACTTTTTACAGAAAACACTTTCTATTGTTATTTAAAATAAATGCTCAGTACAGGATGCAGCTCAGTCTTTTGTCTTTTGTATCAGAAGTCCTATAAAAGCGAGAGGAACTTCATATCTAAAGGAACTTGAGGCATATCTGTATTTTTTAAAGTTTAACAAATGTTTGATAGTATTTTTTAAACCGATTCTGAATTTTGATCGCCATTTCCTTTCGGATATATTGTTCCTGCTAGCGCTATGAAGTAAGGGTATTTAGATAAGATTGCAACTTAATTCTTTAGTTATGGGGGGTGATGTGGATAACTAACCTTTATTGAGCTCTTCTGTGTGTACTTAGCATACATTATATAGTAAAGCCTCGTAACAGCCTATGTGATAAGGTACTGTTATTATATCTCTTTTCCTAATGAGAAAACAGGCTCCAAAAGGTCAGGTAACTTTTCCTTGTCACACTGCTAATAGATGAGAGACTGACTGGAGTTTTGAACCTAGACTTTGTAATTTCTGCTTTTTAACCTTCATAGTTTTTGCCGTATCTGCATACCATCTATTTACTATTTGTTGAAATCACTCTTTTTAAAACCATCTTCATCCTAAGTTCTATGCATAAAATCACAGGTTTAATGGGACAGTTACATTTTTCTAATATTAGCACAAAAGTGTTTTAAAGGTTTTTTTAAGTTCTTGATGCTGACTAAAATCATCTTAAATACCAAAATTTAGGGAACCTCCATTACATTATATTTTAAAGGATAAACCTTAAAATTTTTTCTTCCCTGAGAAATGAATAAATTTGTTCCTCTTGGCACGTTGCTAGTTCTGAAAGACTAGTTTTGTTTTACATGAAAGAATAGTATATAATTACAAAAAGAGGAAAATCTTGATACTAATCTCTTTTCTAAAATAATCATCGATAGGCTATGTTTATTTTTAATAAGGATTAAAAATAATATTTTAAAGGTGTTAAAATTTTATAGCCTAGCCAATTCACATATGGATGCTTTGTTTCATTGGAATGTAGCTTTTTAATATTCTGTTGTCTGCTTTAATCAACGATTATCTGTCAGGTCCTGGAGTTGTTAATTCACAGAGATGGGGAGTTTCAAGAACTAATGAAGTTGGCACTTAATCAGGGAAAAATCCATCATGAAATGCAAGTTTTAGAAAAAGAAGTAGAGAAGAGAGACAGTGATATTCAGCAGCTGCAAAAACAGCTAAAGGAAGCAGAACAAATACTGGTAAGTTGGCATGCTGGTTCTTTAAAAAGGATATTGTTTATTTAATATATTTTTGAAAAATAAGTCTATTACCGGTATTTTGAAGTGGCAAAAAACTTAACTTTCCAAGTCTAAAAATGACAGCTTGTCAGTTTGTTTAAATGAAAGGCCATTGTCATTTTCTTTGTACTTACTGTGTTCAGATGGTCTGCGTTACTGTTGAACCACATTTTATCGTTGCAAGATTTCATAGGATAGCATTACAGGAATGGGAAGCTTTACTTTTATCATGTCATGATACAAGTTTTAGTTTTTAATAGTCTAAATCTTTACTTCAGTTTTAAGAATATTTCAAAATGAATAAAAATATGTTCCAATTTTATAAATTGATTCAAATTATATTAGTCTTCCATCCTAAACTAAGTGCAGTTAGGATAGATGTTCATGGACTCTAGTTTTTCCTTTTCTTGTTGTTGTCTGCCATTTAAAGGAGACAATTCACTTGCTATTATTGCCCAGTTATTTCACTAAATACGAACTAATATAATTGTTCTATGGTGGTATTGCAGAAACAGCTGAGTTTGATTCTCATACGGACCAGACACAGCTGGCATCCTTATCCCTGATAAATCTCTTCAAAATTGTGTCAAAATGGCTCCTAATATATAGAAGGCTGAGCAGTTCAGGTTAAATTAACCACTCCTACTAAAGAAATGACCCAAACTAAATACTTTTTTAAAGAATATGTAATAAAAATCTATTTTGCATTAGGAAAATTGAAAGTAATACTTGCTTATCAAAAGATATTCAGAAAATGCAGAAAGTAGAAAGGAGAGGAGAAAATTGCCTTTAGTGCCACTGCTCAAAGATTGCCACTATTCAGTTTGGTGTATAGCCTTTCAGTCTCAGGTGTATTCGGTTTTTACCTTATTATCATTAGCAGGGTCTTAACTGACTTCCCATTACTATTTGTTAAAACTTAAGCATATTTTGGGCCAGCCCGGTGGCTCAGGTGGTTGGAGCGCCGTACTCCTAACACCAAGGTCACCGGTGTCCTGCCATGAGTAGCCGGTGGTCAGCGTGAGCGGCCAGCAGCTGGTGAGAGCTGCCGTGAGCTGCTGTGAGTGGCCGACCGACAACTGGTGACCGACTGCCTCAGCTGGGGGGAAGCGCAAGGCTCATAATACCAGCATGGGCCAGGGTGCTGTGTCCTACACAACTAGACTGAGAAACAACGGCTTGAACTGGAGTGGGGGTCGGGGCGAGGCGGAAGAAAAGGGGGAGGGGACAAAATTTAAGCATTTTTTATATAATTATATCCTCCTCGTTTAGTTTTTTAACTTTGTTATAAATAATGCTTTGATGAATATCCTTTCAGAAAAGCCTTTTCTTTCTGCATCTCACATTATATTCTCTAGATTAGGTTTCTAAAAATACAATTATTGAGCTAAAGACTGAACATAAGGACTATGGAAAGACTGAGTTTTATGATACAGATAATAGCAGCTGACATTTATCGAACACTTGTGCACCAGGCCCTGTGCTTTCCCCTTCACTTGCATTATCTCAGTCTTTATAACAATTACATGAGGTCAGTACCACTTTTTTCACTTTAAAGATGAAGAAGCCAAGATTTTAAATGAATAACTACCTTGCCCAAAGAGGATAAAAAGTAGAGATGGAACCTAAATCTCTCTGATGCCGTACTCTTAACCACTGTGTTCTAGTTGAGGATGCATATACTAGGTTAACCTCATTTTACTCTTCAGTACCTTTGTGGGGACCGGGCGAGGGGTGTTCTCATATAACAGTCACTAAGCATGGAGGCAGTGGTGATGAATAAATGAGTAAGAGTATCAGTCCAAGAATGTATCTTGTAAACTAGAAAAAAAATTTTAGGTATTTTATGCTTGAACTAGATGCAAGAATAGGATACTTTGGGGGTGGTTCGTGGTCTGGATCTCTTTTGCATGTTTATAATAGAAGGCATAAAGAAAAGTTAGTAAACAATCCAATTTGTATGTTGTTTCTAACAACTAATGTGTGAGTGGAGACTGATTCATGAATATATTTGTTTCATTGAATGTAACTGTAATGTAAATGATACCCAGTGCTATTTCAGAATATTACAAATAAATTGTGGGGGTTTCCAAATTGCATATTGTTCCTATGGGAGAAATGATGTGAATTCAGCCCAAAACTATCCTTGACATAGTTAATAAACCATATTTCTCTTTTTAATGTTCTTTAGGCAACAGCTGTTTACCAAGCAAAAGAAAAACTGAAATCAATAGAGAAAGCAAGAAAAGGTTAGTACTGTGGGAACACTGACTTTCTGAAAAACCCAACTTTGGTTTCAAGAAACTAATGAGAGAGTATTCCTAGTAATCATTTACTGCTGTTGAGAGATTCCAATAAATTTTCATCGTAAAGTGTCTGCTGTGTTCTAGCACTGTGCTAGGAATTGTTAGGGAGGTATCACCTTCCCTTTCAAATGATTATAGGAAGCAATAATACAAGGCAAGTTATAGCCATGTAACTGAATGTGCAATAAAGACAGTGGGTTTATAAATTATTTGGAGAAGGGAAGAGAATTATGAGCTAGTAGCAAGTGGGGTTTGAATTGGGTCTTGAAATGATAGAGAATGAAAGAAAACGTCTATTGGTCAACTGTAGTGGGACTAAGAACATGGTGAAGTCAGAACTAGTTACGGCTTTGGGATGTACACCTATATGGTGGTGCAGGGACAGGAGGCCTTCCTGTCCCCTCCCTGCTTCTCTCTAAGACGCTTCCATTTTGGATCTCTTTGGTTCTTTTAGTTTGTATACTAAATGTCAGAATTGTAATGAAAACTCTGATTACTTCCTTTTAAGAATTGACATTAAAAAAAAAAAAAAAAAAGAATTGACATTTAGTGATCTTAGACTTGTCTAACTTTCCGCTTCTTTTCCTGTTTCAAATAATCACTACTTATGTTTGGTGTCTGCCCTTCCAGATGTTTGTTTAGATCTATAAATACACATATAACGAGAGTAATACAAATACATATGTGTACGTATATTGTAAAAAACAAAAATCAGGTTGTGAATACATAATACTTAACAGCTTACTTTTTTTCACCTCATGAATGTATTGTGGACATCTTTCTAGTTAGGTCTACTTATGACCTTAGGGTCACATTATGCTAACAGCTGAGTCGCGTAGTGTGAACTGCTGCTCTGATTTAATAGCTTGGATGTCACTGGGAGATGAAATACTCTGTTTTCTCTATTTTATTTGTGTCCAGTGTTGCTTTCAGAACAGTAATAGTATTTAATGGAAATTAATAATTGAGGTTATTGAGCATAATGATGCTAGTCTCCCAAATTTGGTACTTTAAATTTGTCAGCTGATTTTTCTGAATGTCTGTTCTTTAGTTTGGAAATGTCTGATTTAAGTTTGTAATATACATGCAGACATGTTTAGGGAAGGTAGGTAACTCAGATTATCCTATTTCAGATAACTTAAAATTTAAGTATTGTTTGTGACTATGATGTATGCATTTATAAACGTCTATGTTTACTAAAGTATTACGCTCTCCTCTTGACTCTCTCAGGTGCTATCTCCTCTGAAGAAATAATTAAGTACGCACACAGGATTAGTGCTAGTAATGCTGTGTGTGCCCCACTGACCTGGGTTCCAGGTAAAAATACTTCTCTTTTTAACTAGATATATGTGGTTTTGAAAATTCTTAGGTGACTGTACACAAAAGTAAGAAAAAAGGTTTAAATATTGAATGTATTTATCCTTAGAAACATCTGCTACATATTTTTACATCTTTTTGGTTTTATAAGTGAGAATATAGGTCATAGATTTTATCGGTTTGGTTTTCTACAAAGCCACTGCCACTAGGAACTGTGTTTCCTTTTTTAAAGTATAAGATAATATGTGATGATATAGCTTTATGTGCCCATAAAACCCAGACTAGCCAGAAGCCAACTTTTTAGAGTCATTAGGATTTACACAAAAATTCCAGCCTGGGAAACAGACAGTCCCAACTCTTAGGTGATAAAGATGAAGCGCTGAGCGCCCAATAGGAAACACAGGACTGGAAAGAGCTGAGTAATAAGAAACAGCAAAGGAAGCAACAGGTCTCTGCTATATTGACAGTGGATAAATGATTTATAAGACGGAACCACTAAGGTAGAACAGCAGTCTTTTGGGAAGGAATGGGAGATGGTTATTTATCTCAACTTCAGTAATTCCTGGTAGTGGTATTTTGCCATACTAAAAACACTAACGGTAACTACAATGTGTGGGGTGAGTAAGTAATCTGGAGTTGGAGAGAAATACCAAAAAGTTGGTCCAGGTATGGCCAGGTTTTTATCAACCCCAAACTGCTATTTAGTATGATTGGAAATAAAGATTAATGGCTCTTGATATTCCACTGGAAAGTTAAAGATTTAGTCTTTAAGTGACAAGATGAAGAGGTTGGTTAGAAAAAGGTTTTAATTTAGGCAGTCCTTCCAGTAAGCATTCAGTCTTTCTATCATAAAGAAAGTGTGTCATGATCTACTCTCTCTCAGAGTATGTATCATTGTTATTTTAATACTAGAAGATGCAAGTTAGTTAGAAGAATCGAGGAAATTTTCTTAATTTGTCATTTGGAGTGTTTGCTAAGATGACACTTTTTTTTTCATATAGAGAATAGTATATTGTGAAGATTTAGAGAAGAAGTAAAAATGCATGTATTTTTAAATTTAATATATTATCCTCTTAATAACAATTGATAAGAGGACCTTCATATTCCAAAATTGAAAATGTAGCTTTAGTTTTTCAAAGTGAACCAACCAAGGAAAATCAATACTTCAAAGAAGACACTGATGCTTATTTTATATGTGATTGGATTAAAAGCAGTCTGTTTTCTGTTTTGTTTTAGGGGACCCCCGGAGACCTTACCCAACTGATTTAGAGATGAGAAGTGGATTATTGGGTCAGATGAATAATCCTTCCACCAATGGTGTGAATGGTCATTTACCTGGGGATGCACTTGCAGCAGGCAGATTGCCAGGTAATGGAAATTAAAAGAATGCTTTCAAAGAGACCAAGGTTTTGGCTATTGAAAAAGTTTGAGGTACCAGACCCAACTCACTTTATTTTTTTTAAGATTTTTATTGGGGAAGGGGAACAGGACTTTATTGGGGAACAGTGTGTACTTTCAGAACTTTTTTCCAAGTCAAGTTGTTGTACTTTCAGTCTTAGTTGTGGAGGGCGCAGCTCAGCTCCAGGTCCAGTTGCCGTTGCTAGTTGCAGGGGGTGCAGCCCACCATCCCTTGCGGGAGTCGAAGGAGTTGAACCGGCAGCCTTGTGGTTGAGAGTCCACTGGCCCATGTGGGAATCGAACCAGCAGCCTTCGGAGTTAGGAGCTCTAACTGCCTGAGCCACCGGGCCGGCCTCCAACTCATTTTAATAGCTAGGTTTTCTGCCAGTTTACCCTGCTCTTCACTTAACTGTAGTTTAAAGACTGTTCTAGATGCAGGTTATGAAATTATAATGAATTGACTTCTCTGTGTCATTTGTTAATGTGCTGTTTTCCTCAGGCATTGGGCCTCTCTTATTGTTACTGCTCTAAACATAGCTTTTTCTAAATTGTGAAAAATGCTGTATAAACAGAATGAAACATACATATGTACAGTTTAAAGATTATAAAGTGAACACACTCTTGAAAAATTCCCAAGTTATCAAAATGAATAACAAAGCTTATTATAGGCTTTTACTAACTTTATAAAATCGCATTTTGGGGAGACCTGGTTAACGGTAAGCTTCAGTCTTCCTCAAGTTTTGCATATATTTATTCTATGTTCCCCATATTTTACCTCATGTAGGTGACTTGTTTTGATTTGGTAGAACATTTAAAAAGTTAAACAAGGACAAAAAATTACTGCTTTGAGCTATCACATTTAATATTTTACCTATTTGATTTTTTCCCTCTGTATTATTAGGTTGGTGTAAAAGTAATTGTGATTTTTGCAGTTTTTAACCTTTTAAACTGCAATTACTTTTGCACCTAATATTTACATTGTTAAAAACATGATCTAGATTCTTTTTTGCTTAACATATCATTGTAAGGATGTCTCTGTGTTACAAAAAATGCTTTGTAAGCATCATTTTTGTTTGTTACCTAAAGTACAAACTGGGAACTCACTGCATTAGTTTCCCTGGGTATCTTCTTATTTTTCTCTTTGTGATTATATTGTGTCATGTGCCAGTAGGGTCTGTCTGGTCAGGAGGCAGAAACCACACCAGCAATCTGAACAAGGAAAATGTAAAGAATTATTAACTAGTATAGTAACAAGGTACTAAACTACTATTGGATAAAGAGAACTGTTTTTTTACAAATAGAAGAATAACAGATACAGGGAGCAGCTACTACATCTGGGACCAAGGCAGAGTACCCAAGGGAAGGAACCAGTGAAGAGACTCCTCCCACCCCCATCCCAAGGCTTCTGTTCATTTCATGGCACCTTCAGCAGGAGAGGTATAGCTGTGAATATACCACAGCTATAGCCACAGTTAGATGAGGTGTCACAGAAGTTAGATGAGCTGGCAAGCAGGAAATTACCCACTAGGTTTCTGGGAGACTTGCTGGAAAGCCACCTGTTGAGGTAATGGCAAAACTTACTGGGAAACCGTCGCCTGGGATGTCACTGAAACTGGCTGGAGGGTGAGCCTCACGTGATGTCCTGCACACTGGTCAGGCACCACAGGAGTAAGAAGTAAGACACCAGACCCAGGAGGAGAAGCCTGTTCTTCGGTAGAGTCCCTCCAGTGCCCTCTACTGACCGAGCTTATTAGCACTGTGGCTGCTGGCAAAAGACAAATGTTTTCAGGGTCCAGGCTGAAGAGTGGATTTGAAGTCTAAACGGCAGTTTAAACTTGTAATGTGTAGTATAGTATAATATACATTAGTTATTTATAATATAAAATATATAGAGAGTAACATATATGATCTAATATATTATTTGTACATATACTATGTATAGATTAGGAAATATTTGTGATTGTGAATGTCTTGCAAAAGAAAAATTATGTCAGCTGACTATATGAATAGTTATTTATGGTGAAGTATGATTTTTTACAAATAAAATAGGTTGTAGTTACTAAAACATCACACTTTTCCTTGATAAATTTGATCTTTATTAATCTGGCCAAATGTGTATTTTGATTTCTAGCCTTAAAAATATTTATTTCAAATTATGTGCATGAAGAGAACAGTCACTTAGAAGTAAATTAATTACAGGAATGTCTTATATGTGCTTCTTTCTTTCCCCCAGATGTCCTTGCTCCACAGTATCCCTGGCAGTCAAATGATATGGCAATGAATATGTTACCACCAAATCACAGTAATGACTTTTTGTTGGAACCTCCGGGGCATAATAAAGAAAATGAAGATGATGTAGAAGTTATGTCAACAGACTCCTCGAGCAGTAGTAGTGACTCTGATTAAAAAAAATATGAGGTAAAAAGCACACAGAATCGAATACTGTAGAAATCTGTTTCTTAAATAATAGCAA
Source organism: Rhinolophus sinicus (assembly GCF_036562045.2). Classification (NCBI taxonomy): domain Eukaryota; kingdom Metazoa; phylum Chordata; class Mammalia; order Chiroptera; family Rhinolophidae; genus Rhinolophus; species Rhinolophus sinicus. The sequence continues at coordinate 88,724,424 of NC_133754.1, forward strand.
ACCTGTAAAAATAGCCAATTGGCTATAGTGGATTGTGCAGCCTATTAAAAATCGCAATGGACTTTCTTTATAAAGCCAAAAATCATGATTTCAGTTCTAAAACACTATTTAGACTATTTAGAGAATAATCAAACATTACTGTTAGAAAAAACAGATTATTCAATTCATGCCATCTGACTGTGTTCTGTTGCAGTTGTGTTGGACTTGCACATAGTAGTTCTGGAAGTAAGATTTGAGGGAAATGACCCATGTATATATCACTAATAGGCCTCCTGGAATTATTTAGAAAAGCAAAAAAAAAAAAAGTGGATCACTGAATGTGTGTCATATCAAAATAACAAAACCTCTCATCGAAAGTGAAGGTTGTTAGCTTCTGTCACAGGAACAGGAGAAATTGTCTCAATTTGTAATATTTGTAGTTATTGTAATTTTTGTAAATGAACTAACTTTTGTTTGTACTCTGTGTTTTTTGTGTGTGTTTTTTTTAATTTAAACTACCTTCAGTGTAGGTAGGAAATTATTTCTATAAACCCAGTTACATTTTATACATTTTTAAGTAGAATTCTAGAGTGTGGATGAACATGATTTAATAAATACAATTGAACTAGTAATCTCAACTGGTAGGTTTCTCAAAGGCCCAAACTGCCATTCTTAGAAGATATAGAATGAAGTATTTTTTTTTAAATAAGTTTTTAAAACTTGGCATAATAATGTCTGCTTTTAAGAATAACAGAGATTTTTAGAATGTAAAACATTGTCTGCCTTCATCTTCCCTCTTATTGCAGTTCCCAGAAAGAATCAACTCTTAACCACTTTTAACTTCTGGTGGTTAACCTCCTTGTTTAAATAACATGCTTATGCAATTATATCTTGATTTATCAATTTTAGACATGTGCCTTTCATATTTTTTTCCCTGATTACAAAAGTAATACAGCATCTATTGTAGAACCTTTAGCAAATATAGTAAAGCTCACAGAAGATAAAATTGTTAGCATTCTACCCAGAGATTATATCAACATTTTGGTATAGATTTTAATCTTTAAAAAAATCTACATATATACCTTTAAAAAAAAACACAAAAAAGTGAAATGTTCCTGAGATGCTACTGTATTTTTTGTTAGTAATCTTATTATCTTTCCAAGGAACTAAGAATTCAATTATTTTCAACTTTTTTTCCCTTTTGGTTATTTAAGTGAAACATGATTCCTGTAGAAAAAATATTTGTCTTCCAACCTTTTGCAGTTTCCCAGGAACAGAATTATGCTTTTTACATTGGTATCTTAAATAATATATGGCATGAAATGAGTATCCTAGTTTGGAATTCTAATTACCTCAGTTCAATTTATGTTTGTATTGATGTGAATTAGTTTTAGTGACATGCTAATATATATAAATTATTGTCGTTCTATGGTGTCCATTACACAGTCAATATAATAAAATATTAGTTGGCTCATTAAAAAAAGATAACTACAGTCAAGGGAAAGAAAGTGGTGTGGACAGAGCTGACGCAAATACAGCAAAATCTTGGTGCTTATTAAATCTGGGTATAGGGTATATGGAAATTTATTGTACTGTTTTCTACTTCAGGTATGTTTGAAAATTTTCAGGTTAAAAAAGATTATTTTGTCTTCAAAAGTTCCTTTCATACCCTGTTTTAAAAGCCAAGGAAAGGAAAAGTTTGAACTCGGTCCTGAAAGATGGCTTTGCTGCTGCCAAAACTCTAATTCAAGGATGCCAGGTATGGAAAGTGTGTGGGAAGCCATGATAGCAAATGTTTATTCTATTACAATTTTTAAGATGAGATTTAGGCCACCTGTTAGTTTAGTTTGCTAGGGCTGCTGTAACAAAATAACAGACAACAAATTTATGTTCACACAGTTCTGGAGGCTAGAAGTCCCCATAGTGTTGGGAGGTTTAGCAAGTCTCCTTGGCTTGCACATGGCCTCCTTCCTGTGTCTTCATATGGCCTTTTCTCTGCACCTGCAGCCTTGGTGTCTCTTGTGTGACCACATTTCCTGTTCTCATGACAGCAATTATATTGGATTAGGGGCCCACCCCACTGGCCTCCTTTTAACTTAATCATCCCTTTAAAGGCCTTATCTCTAAATGCAGTCACTTTCTGAGGTACTGGGGGTTAGGGTTTCAACATAGGAATTTGGGGGGGACCCAATTCACCCTTAACATCACCTAAGAGCCTGTGTAAATTCTATTAACTACAAGTTTAATGAATGTTTATCCTAGTGAGATATTTGTTTTTTATTTTGTATTTTATTTTAGATTTATTTGGTATATATTTGCATGTTGAAGTCCCTTGTATACCAATATATATAATACACTTAACATCATTTTACTGAATTTGATTAATTCAATTTCAGTTAGCAAGTACTTTCGTTCTATCGTCATTTAAACTTAGTTTTTTTAGCAATTTTGATAAGACCAAGTCTTTGGTCATGATAGATTGGATTAGAATATATGGGAAAATTATTTTCTTTGAAACTTGACTTTATGGCCATTTATAGGGGCTCTGTTGCACAAAGTGGGTACTTCCTACGTCCCTTAAGTAAGGCATACTCTCCCCTAAATCTTTTACTGAAACCTCTCTTTTAAGTGTCTTAGCTGCCTTACCTTCTAATATATAGAATTAAATATTAGCATTGGATTTGGCATAGGTCTCAATTACGCATCATCACTCATTAACTGGTGCTGGTTACTGTGTTGAAAACGTTTCCAAGGCCATTCCAGGGTCAGTCAGTGAGAAGGAATATTTGCCATACCCAGTGTGATCCAGTGCCCCCACAGCTATCTCCGCACCCCCAGCCCCAGCTTTTCCTTTTCTTCCTCATGTTTGAGCATCTTCTAGGTGCCGAGGATACAGCAATAAGACAGCGAGAGCCTGCCTTCCTGGACTCTGAGGCAGAGGGGCAGGGGACAGACAAATAATAAGCACATAAACAAATGAATAAAACAAATCCAGACAGTGCTAAGGATGACAAATAAAATTTAAGGAACTGAGTACTAAATTCAACACTTACTGCAAAACCATTGCTTCTCAAATGAAGGTAAAAAAATACCTCGCAAGAGTTGTGGCAGGGGCCAAAAGAGTTCAAAGGCAAATAAAGACATATATGAGTGTTAAAGATATGATTAGTTAAAGATAGGACAAAAATGTTATAGTCAAACACATGAGTCTCATGAAGTGTAAATCCAAAGTTTGCATAAATTTTTAAAGAAATGTCATGCTTTTGGATTGCTGCTTTTCCCACACTGAAAAATGTATTCTTTGATCCTGAAGTACTGAAAAGAGTACTGAGACCCACTTACATTGTAATATATCAAAGTAAGCAAGTCCGACTCTGTTTTGGGGGGGCTATTGTGTGCAGCAAGTCAAAACAGAAAGTCTATCTGAAAGAAAAAAAAAGAATGTGTTCAGACAGCCACTATGGAAAGCACTATAGAGTGTCCTCAAAAAATTAAAAATAGAGTTGCCATGGGATCCAGCAATTCCTCCTCTGCATATTTATTGGAAGAAAACGAAAACACTAACTCAAGAAGATATCTGCATTCCCATGTTCACTGTAGCATTATTTACCAATAGCGAAGGCATGGAAACAAGTGTCCATGATGGATAAAAGTAAAGAAAATGTGGTGTAGGCTGCCAACCGCTGCAGTCCAGCCCAAGATGGGGGGCACAAAGCTGGTCCTCAGGCTGCTCTCATTCACCTTGGGTGGGTGGCTGAAGATGGGCACCCCTGAGCTGCCAACTCTGTCCTGAGCTGGGAAGGACAGCGTTAGAATTAATGTAACTACCATGAAAGATGATGACATATCTAAAGAACAGGTTGTTAACGTGAGAGTAGACAGGTATATACGAGGTCTGCCAGTTAAGTTCGCAAACTTGTGACCATGCGCTTACATTGGCAGCACAGTGCAAACAGCTCAGTAAATTTCATGGCCTTGGTATATCAGTGTCTCACAGCTGTGTTCATGTCAATATGTGGCGGTGTCTTGCTAAGTGGTGTTCATTATTGCTGTTGGCATGTTTTTGTGTGCTTTTACGAGAATGAGCTTGCATTAGATCAGTGAACAAATACTAAATTTCTTGTTAAACTTGGCAAGAGTGTAAGTGAAATCAGGGACGTGTTAGTCCAAGTTTATGGGATAATGCCATGAAGAAAACAGCGGTGTACAAATAGATTAAACATTTTTCTGAGGGGAGAGAATGTGCCACTGATGAAGAGAAGTCAGAGCAACCAGTAACGAGCAGAACTGATGAAAACGGTACAAAAATTTGTCGAGTTGTGCATCAAAATCGTCAGTTGACTGTGAGAAGCACAGCAGAGTAAGTAAACATCAACAGAGAAACAGGAAAATCTTAACTGAAAATACTGGCATGAGAAAGGTGTGTACGAAAATGGTCCTGAAGGAGCTCACCAATGAACAAAAGCAAAGTACAGTTGAAGTTTGCCAAAACCTTTTGGAGAGGCGAGATGATGTTTTGGGCCACGTTATCACTGTTGATGAAACATGGGCGTACCAATACGACCCTGAAACAAAGCAGCAAAGGGCACAATGGAAGTCAGCCAATTCTCCATGACCAAAAAAGTTCCATCAGTCCAAATCAAGATCAAAACGATGTTGCTAACCTTTTTTGACATGAGAAGGATTATTCATTATGACTTTGTACCAACTGGATAAACAGTTTAACCAAGTTTACTATTTGGAAGTGCTGATAAGGCTGCGTGAAAAAGTTAGACGACCTGAACTTTTTGCCAACAATTCATGGCTTTTGCATCACGACAATGCACCAGCTTACACGGCACTGTCTGTGAGGGAGTTCTTAGCTAGTAAACAAATAACTGTATTGGAGCAAGCTCCTTACTCACCTGATCTGGTCCCCAATGACTTATTTATTTACCCGAAGATAAAGGAAATATTGAAAGGAACACATTTTGATGACTTTTAGGACATCAAGGGTAATATGACGACAGCTCTGATGGCCATTCCAGAAGAAGAGTTCCAAAATTGCTTTGAAGAGTGGACTAGGCACTGGCATTGGTGCATAGCTTCCCAAGGGGAGTATTTCAAAGGTTACCATAGTGATATTCAGCAATGAGGTACATAGCATGTTTTCTAGGATGAGTTTGTGAACTTAATTGTCCTCGTATTCTTCCTCTTTGGGAATGGGAGTTTTTATCACAATGATCTTATCTCTTGTTTGACCATTATTTTAGATAATATTTGAGTAGGTATATGCATATACCTACTGTGTGTTGGGAAGGATGTCTTCTTGTTCATAGGTCTCTAAATCAAGAAGCACACTAACTGTACCTTATGTGGATCAAGGGGTCGTGGGCTAAGAGCCTGTTGATGTGACTTTAGGGTTCGGGGATAAGAGTAAGCCTGTGAAAGAGATGTGAATAATCATTATCAGAAGATGGACTATGGTGTATCGATTACACGAATGGTTCAGATTCTTCACACTTTTCCTGGATCCATTTGTTTGCAGTATGACTTGTAGCTTCTCCTTTCAACAAATAGTTGAATTTTTCATTCAACCTGTACACATTAGATACTTAGCATTACCAGTCACCACTTTGGATGCTAGGTAGATAACAGAAAGACAGTCTCTAGCCTAAAGGAGCTTACTTTCTTTTTTTTAATATTCAAAATATATTTTTATTCAATTTATTGGAGTGACATTAGTTAATATAATTCTATGGGGGAGATAAGCAATCCACAGACTACAACATGATGTGTGGTACAATACCCAAGCACTGACAGCCTTACTGTAGATGAACCGAGCCCAAGACCTCAAATAATCAAAGGCTGTGCTCGGCCACAGTGAATGTCCTCAGAGAATCCCACTTGATCTCCAAAATATGAAAATACTGCCTCATCATTCTTACAAATAGTTTTTATGTAAACTATGCAATATAGGTGAGAGCCTATTTTCGGCCATTTTTAAGGAGGAGGATGATTTGGGAGGATTTTATCTGCAGAATCTATTGCTTCACAAATACATTGCAAGTGAATTCAACCCAATAGGAATTTAAATCATGTTACTCAAGAAGATAAAAGAGGGTGACTTTAGAAGAACTCAACTTGTGTCACATATTACTTAAGCCTAGAGCCTTACTAATTCAAAAGCCACCAATGAACTCAGAACACAGTAGAAATTGTGTAAGGTATAGTAGCACCATGTTTCCCCAAAAATAAGACCTAGCCGCACAATCAGCTCTAATGTATCTTTTGGAGCAAAAATTAATATAAGACCCGACCTTATTTTACTATAAGACTGGGTCTTTAATATATAACAATATATAATATAAAATTAATATAATACCGGGTCTTACATTAATTTTTGCTCTTAAAAATTCGTTAGAGCTGATTGTCCAGCTAGGTCTTATTTTTGGGGAAACACGGTATGTCAAAGTCTGCTTGGTTGAGTCCGGAAGGCATCACAGAGGAAGGAACCCTTGCATTGAGGTGTGAAAAACTGGTCAGGCTTTGTTAAGGCAGATTGAGGGTGTGAGTGACATTCAGTTCAGAAGGAGCTGCAGGCACACTGGCAAGGAGGTCGAAAACAGCAGGGTACACTTGAGGAAGCACAAGGAAACATGCCTGAGTGTAGGGTGTGAGAAAGTGATGAGAGTGTGATGGCAACATAAGTCTAGGGAAACTATGAAAGAACTTGTATGTCAGATTAAGGATTTTATCCTACAGGTGATGGGGAACCTTCAAAAGAAGTTTGCAGAGACATGACCAAATTTTTGTTTTGAAAACTCACCCTACGAGTAATGTCAAGAGGGTTAAGGTGGTAAGTTTTCTGTTATGTGTATTTGACCTCAATCAGTCAGTTGAGGGGTAAAGCCCCAGCAAAAGTCTATAGAAAAGATAAGAGCTGGACCACGGGAGAGGCAGTGGGGACAATGATGGTGGATGGATTCAAGAAATGTGATAGAAACACAGTGGGCAAGACAGTGACTGCTGCTTGTGGGGAAAGGGAATCTAATTTGAGCAACTCAACAGATGGTAAAGTTACTCCCTGAGAGGAAATTCAGTTGGGAACATTATCAAGTCAGGACATGGAAAATCTCAGGTAGCGATGAAAGGTGTGTGACTGGGTCTGGATAGCGATGAAAGGTGTGTGACTGGGTCTGGATAGCGATGAAAGGTGTGTGACTGGGTCTGGAGCTTAGAAAAAAAGGTCTGAGCTGTAGGTAAGGTTGTTTGCGGAGTCATCACACAATAGGTGGAAAGTGAATCTGCAAAGGAAAAAGAATAGCAGACAGGAGTAACAGGTCAAACTGAAGCTGGTGACAAGCTTAGCTTGCTTTCTGTTTTGTTCCTTTGCCCATAAATTGTTCTGAAAAATAAGATGAGGAGTGATACGTCGTCACATATAATGCTATTGAGTAATATTATTCAAAAAGCCAAATACTTAAACATTTTAAACATAAAAATGCATGGAAAGCTAGAATGGAAATTTAGGATTAGGAAGTGTGATAGATTTAACTTATAGTATAAATATTATTAAATATCTATCACAGTACTTGGTACACAGTAGATGCAAAATTAAATGTTTATGGAGGACCTTGAGTATGAACTTCTATGTTTAGTTTCTGAAAGTCCATAAAATGGAAAGCTTCGTAGACCCCTTTTAGTCAAGATATATTATCTTTAATTTGCATTTTTTGTAAACACTGCTCAAGTGCAGCACTGATTTCTATGTACAACATAAATAATTTAATAATTTAAAATAAAATAGAGAGGTAGTGTCAATATGTGATTTTATGTCGGAAGAAAACTGTTTTCTCCTATAGGGATGACTCCCTGAGCTCTCCTCCGTAATCCTGGGTCAACGTGATCCTTGGTGCCTCAAAGAAGGAACATTTCATCTGAAAGTATTTGGCTTCTTTGGAAAGCTGGTAGTATGGATAACAAAGTGTCTCTTCCAAGTGGATCTAAGGGAGGCTGAATTCACATCATGCTCTGCTGGGATGGCCTTTGCTAGAATGTCGGCAGAGTCAGTACTGGAGACTTGCCGATAGAGGACACCTCAGGGCTTGATTTAGCAAATAGATGAAGAGATATTTCAGACGTATCCTGGCAGAGTCAGGAACTCTAGGTGACATTTAATTTTATGAAAATATTGTTAGTAGTAAGCATTAGTTTTTGCTATTAAAGGGAACTCTCAAACCATCTAAGAACTAACTGTTTTCTGAAGAGTTCTCAATCCTGCTCCATTCACTCACTCACTCAGAGAAATATTTACTGAATGATTGCTGTATGCCAACTGAGAATATTAGATGCTGAGGTAAATGCAATCCCTTCTGATATGAAACTTATCTGTTTACTTTTTCTATAAATAAGATGGGTTGGTTTTTTCTTTCCATTGAAATAAACCTTCATGTATAGTTGGGTGAATTAAGACAAAAAAACAAAAACCAAATAAAAAAACCTCACAAACTCCTCAGTCTGTCTACTAAAAATTTAGAGTAGAAGATATGGTAAAACTACAAGTTTGTGATAGGTAAAGCTATAAAATGAATTCCCAGTCAAGTACATTGGAGATAAACCTGTGGAAGAGTTTCATCCATAAGTCTTGCCTGGTTTCTTATCAAGCCTCAAATGTCTACCATGTAGGAAGAAGCCAGGGACATGGTTTAAGTCAATTGAAGAAGGGAGTGAAAATAATGAGCAAGCCACTAATGGATATGAAGTAATCAAATAGTAGGAAAAAAACTGAAATACATCAATGTATCTGAAGTTCAAGGAATATACACTTATTATAGTTGAGCTCTTCAAACATTCTAAAATCAAAAAAGGATGTAAAAATAAATAGAAAAGGAGATTTATAAATGGTAAATTTTACAATGTACATATGCAATTTTGAAAAAGCAAACAACTTTTTAAGTTTTAAGAACTTAAAAAATGATACCTAATTATTGGAAATCTTTTGTAGCATGTACTACAATAGTACCTGAGTGTCTTGAAAGGACAAAATTCAAATGTAACTACTTCCAGGAGAAGCATGGAATTTTACAGAAGTGGGCTTGAAAGAAAAGGATGTGAACTTATGGTCTAATCCAGCAGCTCTTCAACTTTTTGTTTTGAACCCCTTTATACTCTTAAAAATTACTGGGTATCCCAAGGAGTTTTTCTTTTTGTAGCATTTTATCTATTGATATTTATCATATTAACAATTAAAACAAAGAAATTTTAAGAATTTTATATTCATTGACAAATAACAAAAACCCATCACATGTTAACATAAATAACTTTTATGAAAAATCATTATTTTACTAAAGCAAAAGAAAAATAAGAGTGGCATTGTTTTACATTTTTGCAAATTAATGTCTGGTTTAATGGAAGAGCTGGATTCTCATATCTGTACTTTGGCATTCAATCTGATATATCACATATCATGTAGCGTGGGGAAAACTCATGAAAGAATGAGACTGAAAAAGGCAAATCCTGTCTTAGAATTACAGAAACAGCTTTGATCTTGAGTATCCTCAAAAGGTCTCAAGGACTTAACCCAGACCACACTTTGAGAACCACTGCCCTAGTGTAATCTCATTTTACATATAAGGATGCTGGATCTTACAGAGATTAAGTGAGAATTTCAAAATCAGATGTCCAGTTAATAATAGAATACAGATCCTAGAAGGTTTGCCTCACTTCTCTTGGTTTAGGTTCCCAATCAGAAGCCTAGGAAATGAAATATCCTCTAAGAACCTGTCTTGTTCACTCTAGTTTCAAGGACTATCAATATATAGTACCAAAAAGTTTTTGTTTTAGATAAAACAGAAGAGGAAAATCAACAAACCTGATATATTCTACTGTAGGCATACAATGTTAGCATTTGAATTAGGGTCTCTATTTGAACTGAAACACTAAGGCAAATTCTGCATTCTACTCCATGCAAGCTGGTAATGACAAACTACACTGTAACTATCATAGAGAACTATGGAAAGCATATAAACCACAACAGCACCACTTAGCACATTTTCTGAGTCTGGAATACAACTCATGTCAAAAATCCCAGAAAAATTTTCACAAATACTGGCTGAAAGGGTGGTAAGTATATTAAGAGACTGAAAATAAACTGGTGATGATATGGAACTTTTTGGATAAAATGGAGTTGTTCTGAAATGTAGATGTTTTTCATTCTCTAGACCTTTTTTTGGTGTTTAAAAAAAAAAACTCAGGGAATCTTCCTCTTCATCCAGACATGACTTCCTTTGTATCCTACCAGATGATCCAAATCTTCTTGAAATGGATTGTAGCCTTGTTCCTTTAAACAACTCAGTGGCCAGAAAAGCTGGTCCAGTGGAGGAAATTCTTCCCAAGGAACCCACTCCCAACCTAGGAAAGGAAGATACCAAGTCAATTTTTTTAGTTGAGAGGAAGCAAAGGATATTTATTTTGGCAAGTTAACCTATACTTGGAAGAAATGGGTTAAGATTTAAAAAGAATTTGCTACTGATAAAAGAAAGTGCACTAGTGATGCTTCTGTGCATTAGCTTGGCTATACAAACAATTTGCATTTAGAATGAAGATCTTAAAATAATGGTGATCATTTAAAACATGTCGTTATTTGAACATGAAGCCAAGTTTACAAGGGCCACACTGTGGTAAAACTCAGATTTTGTATGATTCCATTTTCATTTAATTATTTAGCTAAACAAATTGCACAGAACTTTATATACTACAGGTTACATTACATTAACATAAAACAGTTTCCTCATCCATAAAATAAGGTACATTACACAATTTCTATGCTTAAAAAGCATCTCTTAAATCTCTTCCATCTCTTAAAAAGTAATGGCGGCTTTGTAGAGAATAAAAAATACTCTGTGCCATGGTATATCTTAGAAAGATAAATCCAGAAGGAGTTAGTTTTCAAAAGAAATCTATTGAAACAAGAAAGATTTAACAGTGTCTATTGTAAAATACTTGAAATCCTAGAAAAATACACTAGGGAATGGTATTTTCTTTGGTGATTTAAATGTAAATAACATGAAAGTAGAATCCATGAAATTGGAACAAGTTCAGGAAGGACTAGCTAGCAACCCTGACCACACACTGAGAGAGAAAGGGGAGGGGCAGGGGAGAGAGAGAGATATGACAGATACCGTGTTTCTCCGAAAATAAGACCTAGCTGGACAATCAGCTCTAAAGCGTCTTTTTTTTGGAGCAAAAATTAATATAAGACCTGGTCTTATTTTACTATAAGACCCGGTCTTATTTTACTATAATTTTTGCTCCAAGAGATGCATTAGAGCTGATTGTCTGGCTAGGTCTTATTTTGGGGGAAAACAGGATAGACAGATAGATAGATACATAGATAGATAGATACATAGATAGATAGATACATAGATAGATACATAGATAGATAGATAGATAGATAGATAGATAGATAGATAGATAGATAGATGATAGATAGATAGATAGATAGATAGATAGATAGATGATAGATAGATCCTGCCAAAAAAAAAGTGCTGCAAGACGCTGAATTAACTGTCTTAAGAGAGCTATCTGTAAAGTTTATTCTGTCTCCTAGAAAAGGAAGTGTCTGGATGACCCTCTGAATGATAATCAGATGGTTGAAGGAAAGCTGAGTGACTGGTAAACTGAAGCAGGACATCCACATCCAGGATCTGATATAGATGGGACAGAGACTGTATCTTTCCAGTAGAAATAAAACAAAGACCCACCAAGCATTACACCTTGGCCAGGCTGCAGCTGGTTATCAGCAAGAGCGCTCAACGGGGGAAAAAAATGAAAATAGTTTCTGCTATATTATTACTAAGGGATAGAGAGAGGAACAGGTATTTCTGATCAAATCTGATTTGTTGCTAGTAACATTGGGCCTTGTAAAATCATACCGCTTGGTTTGAGATTATTAGCATGTCAGAAAGTTAGCAAAATGAAGGTGGACAAACTCAGAAAGATATAAATGAATAAAAAACATCACAAAGCATTAAAAACTACCCAAACTACTATATCTAGTAGAAAAAACCAATACAATGATATAGTAACAAAAACTAATATAGAACTTCATAAAGTAGAATAATCTTTTAGAAGTTCTTTAAAAAGCCAATCTAGATACCATATTAGAGAACCTCACAGGAAGAGGTTTGCTTGTATTAATAGATTCATTCTCTTGTTCCTTTCTTCAACATATTTTAACCCTGATTATGAGCCAGGCAGTGTCAGGCCTGGAAGAGTCAAAGATGAATGAGCCAAAATACCTGTTCTTTATGGATTCAAAGTTCATTAAAGGAAAAAAGGTATGATGTGAAGTTAAATTGTTGAGCTGAATTTGAGGTGCCCTCTGAGAATTAGGGGAAGCTGTCTAGAAAGCAACTATAAATACAAGTCTGCAACTCAGAAGAACCAGATGAGAAGTTACGATTTGAACCAGGGTTCGGCAACTCAAATTCTGCAGAGGCCAGACTGGGCGGAAGGAGGACAGAAGATGGCAAGTGGCCCCCTGGGTGAATGAGACTTCTTCCATAAAAGCTGTCTCCTCAGCATCTTCTCTACCAAGGAGTGCTTTCGGTATCTGCTTCTCATGAAGGATACTAAGCAGAAAAACAACTATTTAATCAGGTTTGACTCTTCTAATCTCAAGATATTTTGCCCATAGAAAAGATAAAAATAAGGAAATGTTCATTCAAGTTAAGTACCCTATCTTAATAATATGTGCTATTACTGGAATAAATTACACCTCAAAACTAGTTTTAAAAATATCAGTTGTATGTACTATATTTTGCTTCCTAAAAAAGTAAATTGAGCCCTACAAAAAGTCCTAAAATAGAAATATGCACATTTAAATGTCAATTTGATACTAAAAGGACAATTAATCGAATGCTTCTTCCCACAGCTTCAGAATGTCAAGACTATTGATTTTTGTTTCCACTGTTATTGTCCCGGGCTCTCCCCTCTCCTGTTCCTTCTGTTCCTTTATCTGGGATAATTAGGCATGTGAGAGCTAGGAGGGAGTTGTACAGAACACCTCCAAAGAACCTGGCACATTTCTTACCTATGTTTCCTGCCTTCTACTTCTTTAAGCATGAATAATTTTAATAGTATCCTAGGCCAATTAAAGGCCTTTGGATACTTTTGGGGTGTTTCTTGTGTGATACTGTGATTATATATATATATATATATATATATATATATATATATATATATATCTTCATTCCTTTTTCCTGGCACAAAATGCGTAAAACCTTTATAATTTCCTGAGTGATAGAGACGAGAGGAGCATCTTTTGTTATCCATATATGCCCCTTTTCAACCATACCTGAGGCTATGCTAATGAGATGAATAGTGGCTGGGAGCCCCTAGATAGATTCAGGATGGGGGCTGGACACCAGAAAGACCAAGGCATGATTACAGGGTTGGAACTTTAAGCTCCACCCCCAGGCCCCACCTAAGTGGAGGGACCGGGGGATTGAGATTAATTAGATGGAGATTAATCACCAATGGACAATGATTTAATCAATCATAGGTTCTTATGGAATGGAACCTCCATAAAAACCCTACACAACTTGGAGAGGTTTTGAGATGGTGAACACATCAAGGTACTGAGAGGGTGGCCTGCCTGCTTGGGGAGGGCATGAAAGCTCCATACCCCTTCCCCATACCTTGACCTTTGCAGCTCTTCCATTTGGCTATTCCTGAGCTACATCCGTTACAATAAACTGGTAATGTCAGTAAAGTATTTTCCTGAGTTCTGTGGGCCATATTAGCAAATTATTGAACCTGAGAAGGGGGTTGTGGGAACCCCCGATTTAAATTCCTGTGGTCAAAATTATAGGAGGCCAGGACTTCCTGGTGGCCTCTGAAGTGGTGGCAGTCTGTGAAAATGAGCTCTTTAACTTTTGGGATCCCACCCTAACTTTGGGTAGACAGTGTTAGAATTGAATTGAATTATAGGACAGCCAATTGATGTTTGGAGAGTTGAATTGGTTGATACGGGGAATAACCCCATACATTTGGTGTCAGAACTGTTGTGAGTAAATATAGCTCAGATTTTGCTAGTTCATTTTAGGTGATTCCAAGAAGTTACTTATTTTATAAAACATTTTATATGACTGAATAGGCTTTTGGGTAGGACATGCCTGTCTGTTCATTCAATCAAATCAATCTGTAAAACATTTTAGACATGACTTAGTCATTCTACAAATATCACTTCCTCAGGCCTCTGCATACATATCCCCTTCTCAGAGGCCCTTCCTGACCACCCTGTCAGCACACACGCACCACTACCCTTACACAGCTTTATTTTTCTTCTTATTCCTTATCATTACTATTGTAAAACATCTGCTACTTTGCTGCCTTTGCACCCACTAAAATGTAAAGCCCAGGAGGGCAGGGACTTGCTTTACATACCACTGTTTCTTCAGGGCCTGCCTCAAACAGTGTCCAGCACACAGTACTCAATGAGTATTTGTTAAATGAAAAGATTCTTCCACATTAGAAAAGAAATTAAATGTTTAGAGGGGAGTTCCAGTACATGAGAGTTATTGAATAAGATTTCAAGATTTCATATGGCAAATGATATATTCAGTAAGTTTGATATTTTTCTCGTTAGTTCCTTTTCTCATGGAGTTTTATGAAATTTGAAGGGAGAGGATACATGCAAAACCCTTAGAACAATGCTTAACATGCAATAAATAATAAATAACAGTTATCGCCATTAAAGCTTTCAGAGCACTCAATCTAACTGTTTTGTCAGGTTAATCATTCTCTATGAAAGTTACTACCTCTCTTGCACAGGTGAGAAAACTGAGGAAGGCAGTTTAATGTTTTGCTAAAAATCATAGTTTGTAATAAAATTAAACACCAATAGGAAAACATTTACTGAATACTTACTGTGTTCATTGGGTTCTTTATATGTATTAACTTATTTTCCCCTTACAACAATCATCTGAGGCAGTTACTATTATCATAGATGAGAAAAGAGGCCTAGAGATGATGAAAACTTGCCCAAGGTCACAAAGCTCTAAGTGGAAGAATCAGAATGCAAAGCCGTTAGTGTGGCTCCACAGCCAGTACTCTTTCCTGCTATGTCCTTGCGACTCCAGGATTTAAGTATATTTACTTAAGTTCTATCTGAAGAGAATCTAATTCTGCTCACCTGGCAACACAATGTAATATTCCTTCAGATGATATGCTCTCCTTAAAAAACAAACAAACAAAAAACATGATTATAAATAATTCTCTTACTTTCATTTTTTTCAGGCTCTACATTCTTTGGTTCTGAATCTTGAGTCACATCCACCTCTCCTTTCATTAATATAGTGACATAATGGTAATTCTCTTTCTCAACGAAAGAATTCACAACCGAGGCAAAACGAACATTTTTCAGGTGAAGTGCTGCTTCTTCCCAGGTTTCCCTTTGAGCACATTCCTCCCAGCTTTCACTGGAAAACAGAAACACACTATTATATTCAGTTCTATTTATGTAATTTTTTTTTGCCGGAAATACTTGGCTAGCAACTTCTAGTGTAAAGCAAAAAGAACTGTAATGGGTTCATGCTTTAAAACAATAAATCAAACCCTGCCTTTGACATTCCGCATATCCTATATCTAATTATCTGAAGAAAAAAGGATTTCATATTGAACGACGACAACAAAATGAACATTTAGCCAATTCAGCACTAATTCACATGACTGGTAGCAGTTTGTAACCAGGAGGCAATTTAATATATTAGTTAAGAGCATAGGGTTTGGAGTCAACTAGACCTAGTTTGAATTCGAAGTCCATTACTTTCCACCTTGGATAAGTAGAAAGAGAATAATGTTAATTTCTCATGGGGTTGTTGTAATGTATCAAGAGCTGGACTATGTCTTTTCCTGTATTCTCAGAATTTGGGTTTAAGCCTCATAATTGAGCACAATAGGCAGTACACACCTCTAAATTACAAAGAGGACAAAAAGAGCAAACAGATGCCATGTGAACTCTAGGGTTTGCTAAGGAAGGCCAGACCAGTCTTTTGACCCTTACCCCACCCAGTCTACATAGAAAGACAGATCTTTGATAGGGAGGAATGTTGTGAGTTTTCAGCCTGGTAGGAATGTTTCCCTTCCTCCTAATGAGGGGCCAATTCTGCCCCCAAGCCAGTGAGGGGTACTCCAGGAGAATTAGTCCTAGAGACTGGGTGTGACTCCCAAGAAGGAGTTACCTGTGGAAGACGTGCATGGTGAGTTGTGGAAACTCACAGGCGTTTACCCAATGCATCAGAGTAGAGGTGGTAGGAGGGTAAGAGCTCTTGAGTGAGTCTGAAATGTATCACTTGGTGTGTAGGGATGCATGTGAATACAGAGGTTGGTGCTTATTCCCACTGTGGGAAGGAAGGAGACTGGGTAGAGCAGCCCACAATGGTTGAGCAAGGAAAAAGGGCAGCAGTGAAAGCATTATTCCCATTGTGAATTTCCTTTGGGCCAAGCAGATGCTGTAACAGACTGCTGGGGATTCCAGCAGAAAGAAAATGTAGGGTGGTGTGCTAAATGCTAGAGCTAACAGTGGGGGGTCAGTGTCACAATGTCAGCCACCTATGTCAGGGAACTATGCAGTGTAGAAATCCTTGAAGGACTTTCAGATAACCAACAAACATACCACAAAGAAAGAGAGTACATGTGAATACCACACCCAGAGGGCACCAATGGACGGACCACAGCAGAACCAGTCCTGTAAAAGGATTGCCCCTTCCCCTCCTTCACCAACACACGGGAAAAGAAAGGAAACCAGAAACAGTGAGAGGAGGTGGAGAAAGAGAAAAACAATGGCCCAACCTCCCTTCCCCACCACAGGAGAAAGATAAATGCTTGGAAGTGGATCATAATGACCAAAATGAGATTTATTTTTAAAATCAAAAGACAGGAAAATAATAGAATTTGCAGGAAATGTCATGGAGCAGTAGAGAAGGGAGACAAATCATGTTTCAAGACAACAGAAGGAGAAAATAAAGCCAATTCCTGTTTGTTTTCCGTCAGATTTAGCCCACTCAGTGTATCAGTTATATAAAGATAAGTAAAAGCAGACATGTGAAGAGCTTAGCATAATATCTAGTACTTAGTAAAAAGCTCACTAAAGTTCATGTTGGCTTTTTGTTGCTGAGTCAAGATTCCAACATTTTCTTTTGCTATTGTTAAGATAGGTCTCGCTAGCAATTATACATTCTAGTACTTAGTTTGTGATCTAAGTTTGGCTAAATGCCCACCAACAATTGACAAAATGCAATATGGAGTGTCTGTCTGGGCCATTGGCTTTTTTTTCCCCCCTTCTTCTGCCTTCCTCCCTCCTCACTCCAGTTCAAGCTGTTGTTTCTCAGTCTAGTTGTGTAGGACACAGCTCCCTGGCCCATGCTGTACTGAGGTAGTCGGTCGCTGGTCATCAGTGGGCCGCTCATGGCAACACACAGTAGCCAGCGACAGCACTCGGCAGCCCGCGGCAGCTCACGCCAACCTTTGGCTGCTCAAAGCAGCCCAGCTCCAGGAAGAGCTGTTGTTCAGAATATTAGCTATAGAGGGTGCAGCTCACTGGCTCATGTGACCTCCGCGACCTCGGCATTAGGAGCATGGCGTTCCAACCACCTGAGCCACCAGGCTGGCATGCCATTTGCTTTTTAATCCAGAAATTTATTTTTAACTGATGGCTTATCTTAATTATCTGAAAATAATAAACTTCTTGATGCTTTTTAAAATTCTGAAGACTGTTTAAAAATTTCCATGTGCTAAAAGATAAGAATTCCATAGTTCATAAAGAAGGAAGTCTGATTAAAAGGCAGTAGTACTGAGCCTCTACTTGTAACTACCACTTTGTAAGAAATAGGTGGACGCATAGTCTTCAACATAGCGTGGGGGGGAAGGGGGAGAGTGGAGTCACTGTTAAGATTGAAAGATTTAAAAAATGTATTAACCACATACAACATGTGCTCTTCCTTTGATATCGATTGGTACAAGCAGTAAAAAGACATTTTCAAGACAACTGGGGAAAACAGCAAAGACTGGGTATGATTAAAGAATTATTTTGTTACATGTGAAAATAGTATTGTGGTTATGTTTTTAAAAGTGTATTACAGAGACATACTTAACTATTTAGGGGTGGTATGATAGGATGTCTGAGATTTCCTTTGTAATGAAATAGTATAGAAAACAAGGGTTGTGTGTGTTTGTTAGGGCGTGGGGAAGAGTGCTAAAGATAAGACAACAACAAGCTGAGTGATGGGAACATGAGGATTCACTATTTTCACTGCTTTTATATATGTTTGAAACTTTTTATATTATACTAAAGGAAAAACTAGCACTGGATCTGAATGCTTTCAATGCTGTGTATCTGCTATTGACTTGAACCTTATTCTCACTTCAGAATCCACCTTTTAGCACAATCTCAGGTTTTCTTCACCCTGTTTAGAGCTGCCTCTTAACTGTCCAACTTTGTCAGTCTGACGTATCATCAAATCACAGAAGGCCAAAGCAGAGAGGGACTTTCAAGAGTACTTCTCCTACTTCCCCATTTTAAAGATGGAAAACTGGGGCTCAGAATGTTAATAGCCCATTTGCTTCCTTAGAACGCAACTAAATCTACGTGGGCAGGAACTAGTAAATTTATCTGCGAACATTTAAATCACCGGGAAACCGTGCAAATGTCTTAACTGACAACACTGGATTGGTTGAGGTTTATAAACACACCCTTTCTGTCTCTTCTGTGTGAGCACTAAGAAAAACCCATCTCACAATCAACCCGCAGCCGCAGCAAAGCTGGCGCAGAGCTGGAGCATCGCTGTAGCTCCCAACCCAGTGAGGAGATCCTCCTTCCACCCTCACGCAGCTCAGCGCCCCCTGCCGGCCGGCTCCTGCGGGGCGCAGCGGCCCGAGGGGGAGGAACGGAGGAACGCGCGGCAAACGACGCAGCGTCGGCGCTCTTACGCACGGACACACGGACGGAGGACGCGAGCCCGTCCTTCTGTGCACGTTCCTCCTTCCCCGGGTTGATCACGGGGCTGCTCACCCGAACTCCAAGTGACCCCCAGGAAGTTGGAAACTGCCAGCTCCAAATGACCCTTTCCTCTTCCCCAGGAGGACACAACGAGGATGCCTGCAGCTAGTCACCACTACTCCTACCCCGACTCCGGGCCGCCGCGCGCGCGCCTCCGCGCTGGCCATCGTAGCGCGAGGTGATCGTGGGGGCCACCGCTGTAAGTGACGTTCGCCCCGCCCCGAGGGAATCACCGTCGCTTCCTGTGCTTGCGCAGGCGCCAGAAATAAAAGCGCGCGAGCCCCTCGCCCTCTGCTGGCTTATCCTTGGGCGCGGTGTCTCCGTCTCACCAAGGGGTTTCAGCTTGTGAAGCCTCGCGCTTGCTCACGAAGGAATAGGTGTGAAGGGCTTCGTTTTTACTAATGCACCTTATTGTTGCGGTTGCAACAGTCTTTACTCAGATTCCTCCGAACCACACATTTACTAGCCACCAGCTTTTATAAGCTTGTGTCTTTGTACATCCTACTCCTTTTTCTCCACCGCAGTAAACTCATTTTCAAATCAGTGTGGTACCAGGGCAAGGACAGATAGAGTAGGAATATTCTAACATAAATAACAGAATTCATAAATCATGGGTAAAAAGTAAATTATTTTGGGAGTTAGTTACCTATTCAGGAGAAAAAACAGTCACTGTTCCAGTTGTTTGCACACCATGTACCGACACAGCTGAATCAGAGTTGTAATTGAAACTAAATACAAGTAACGTATCTGCATGGGGAGCATTTACTTTTTTTTTCTTTCAGTTAACAAATTATTTTACTTCTGCAGAAGTAATGTGCACATAATTAAAAAGTTCAAATGGTACAAAAATGGCAACAAGAAGAACCTTACCCTCTAGTCCTGCTTCCAACCACTTTCAATTCTTTGAACTGTTAATTTTGATATTTGCCTAGGTATTTTGAAAGAATATATTTATTCTGAATTTTATAGTAAATGAATTTTGATTAAACTTTTCTATAGCATCTCTCCTACTTACAAATACATCTTCAATGTGTGGTGCAGCACAAAGATATTTTGTAATATTTTCACAAAAATTGGCGACATATAAAAAGGATATCTCATAACTGAATAGGTTGTTCCCATATATACAAAGTCGGCTTAAAATTGGAAAAATAAATCAATCAGTGTAATTCACCGTATTAACAGATGGAAAAAGGAAACACATACAATCATCATAATAGATGCAGAAAAAAAATTGACAAAATTCAGCACTCATCCATGATTTAAACAAAAACTTTAAGCAAACTAGAAATAAAAGGGAATTTTAACAATCTGATAAAGGGCATTTATGAAAACCTACGGCTGACACCATATTAATTATTGTTATGGGCTGAATCATGCCCTGCTCCAAATTCATATGTTGAAATCCTAACCATTCATACTTCATAATGAGATTGTTTTTGTAGAAAGCTCTGTAAAGAGTTAATTAAATTAAAAAGAGGTTGTTAGGGTGGGTCCTAATCCAGTATGACTGGTGTCCTTAAAGAGGAGGAGATTAGGACACATACAAGGAAGACCATGTGAAGACACAGGGAGAAGACAGCTGTCTGCAAGCCAAGAAGAGAGGCCTCAGGAAAAAACCAACCTGCTGACACCTTGATTTCAGAAAATAAATTTCTGTTGTTTAAGCCCCCCCAATCTTTGGTGCTCTGTTATGGCAGCCCTAGCAGACTAATACAATGGTGAAAGACTAAGACTTGCGAGAAGCAAGGATATTCATTCTCAGCACTTTTAGTCATATTTCTGGAAGTTCTAGTTGGTGCAACCAATAAAATCAAGAAAAGTCAATAAAAGATAGTTAAATTGGAAAGGAAGAAGTAACTATCTTTATTCACAGACAATCCTAAGGAATCTACAAAAATCTATTAGAACAAATAAGTGAGTTTAGCAAGTTCACAGTATTAAAGGTCAGTACACAAAATCATTTTTATATTAACAATGAAGAATCAGAAATCAAATTTAAGAACTATCATGTAAAATATAAAATATAAAATACTTAGGGATAAATTAAGCAAAAGATGTGCAAGACCTGTAACAAATGTTACTGAGGGAGTTAAAGAAGATTTGAATAATAGAAATGCCATGATCAAGGAGCAGAAGACTATATTGTTAAGATGTCAATTCTCTTCAAATTGATTTATATAGATTATCTGAAATCCCAATCAAAATGGGACCTTTGGGAAGTAATTAGATGAGGTGATGAAGGTGGGATCCTCATGATAGGGTTAGTGCCTTTGTAAGAAGAGACCAGAGAGCTTGATCTCTCTCTCTGTCTCCCAATATATGAGAACAGAGAGAAAAAGTGGCCATCTACAAGCCAGAAAGAGGGCTCTCACCAGGAACTGCTGGCACCTGATCTCGGACTTGCAGCCTCTAGAACTGTGAGAAATAAATGCCTGTTGTTTGAGCCACCCAGTCAATGGTATTTTGTTAGAGCAGCCCAAATTGACCAAGACAGAAACTAAGAAAATTAAAAGACACACTACAGACTTGGGAGAAAATATTTGCAAGGCATATTTCTGATAAAGAACTTGGATCTAGAATATGTAAAGAATTCTCAAAACCCAATAATAAAGCAAACTATTCATTAAATGGCAAAATAATTGAACAGACATTTCACTAAAAAGAGATAAGCACATGAAAAGATGCTCAACATCATGAGTCATTAGGAAAATGAAAATTTAAAATACACTGGGGTACTTACATCTATTAACATGAATAAGATTTTTTTAAAACTCCACAAACACTGGCAATACCAAGTGCTGGTGAAGATACAGAGCAGTTAGAACTCCCATACATTGGTAGGAATGCAAAATGGTACAACCACTTCGGAAAACAGTTTACTGTTGTGTATAATATTAAGCATTTGCTTATCATACAACTCAGCAATCCTAAGATAATGACCCAAGATAAATGAAAACTTATGTTCAAGGACCTGTATGCAAATGTTATAGTGGCTTTGTTCATAGTCATCTAAGATGAAAAACTCAAATATTCTTCAACTGGTAAATGGATAAATCAACTGCAGTATATCCATAAGATGGAAATACACTCAACGACACGGATGAATATCAATTTCATTGTGCTAGTGAAAGAAATCAGATATAAAATGCTATCTGCTATGATTCCATTTATATAACATTCTGGAATAGGCAAAACTATAGACACCAAAAATAGGTCAGTATTTGCCTGGGGCTGGTGGTATGAGGAGGTTGACTACAAAAGGACATGAGGAATTTTGGGGGGGTGAAGAAACTGCTCTCCCTCTTAATTGTGATGGCAGTAACTGGATGACGTGTTTGTCAAAACTCAGCACTGTACAGTAAAATGGGAGAATTATACGTATAGTAAACCTCAATAAGTCTGACTAAAAGCAAAATAAAGAAAAGTGCAACATGGACTTGAGGAAAGAAAAAGTCAAGATGCAATTCAGCAGTGAAGAGCTTCAAGACAGTGCAGAGCTAAACAACTGCTTTACTTAATATCAAAAGTTATCATCCAAAAAAAAAAAAGTCATCCTTTTGGATGGCGTATCTTTGTGGAGTGTGATATTTCCCCGGAAGCTAGCCTTAGGCTGGAGCCAGAGCAAGCAGGTTCCTCAGAGGTGTTGAGCCTGAGTTGGGGAGAAGGAAGAGCCCAGAGAAGCATTGAGTTCAAGGAGAATGTCTTTGATCTCAGTGTCCCATGGAGTCAGAACAGCAATTAACACATAAGTGCCCAATAAATGAATACTTAAGTGAAAGCTTCTCTCCTCATATCAGTAAAACAAAATAGTTTCAATATATTTAAGCAAACCAGAAAATA
Source organism: Rhinolophus sinicus (assembly GCF_036562045.2). NCBI lineage: Eukaryota > Metazoa > Chordata > Mammalia > Chiroptera > Rhinolophidae > Rhinolophus > Rhinolophus sinicus. Next base: position 88,747,288 of record NC_133754.1, read on the forward strand.
GTCTTTCCCCAAATCTTTGTACTGTAAAAAGATGGCATGATTCATGTGAAATAAATGGTTATGCAAGGAAAAAAAGGCACCAAGCTGATGTGTATGAATTCTACAGTAGTGTAAATCAACCCACTTAGACGTTACAAACTCTAATAAGAGAATCCACACATCAAAATTCCCTTTCGCAGGGTTCCCATGTAGTGGAACAGGTTATACCAGTAGTTATTGCAGCATCAGAACCTGACAGGACTTCGTATTGCCACTTCTTCCTAGCTGAAAGGAAGGGTACCCAGACACGGGGGGGCCCTCCCCTGCCCCATTCCAGGTCAGCACCATTCTCCTGCCTCCAGTCCACACAAAAATATTGTATACTCAGCCTGGAGGGTGCTAACTCCCCCAAACTGGCTATTTTGTCAGACTCCCAAACATCCTTAATGACAGCCTATCTAATTTATTTTCCATACTTCTTCTACTTATTTATTGTTAGAAAGTCAGCTTTTCCCCTGAAGATTGTCTGATATTTCTTCACAATTTACAATAAAGTGGAGAATATTCCTAGAAATGAATTATGAAGTAGGCCTTCCTTTTATTTTTCTAAAAAAACTAATACAGTTAGGTTATAAGATGGAATGATATAGTTAGGGTAGATCCAGTTTGTCTTCACCCATAACTCCTTCTCAGGACCCTGATGGGGGTAAGAGCTGCTGTAACTAACTGGATCCTGTCCTTTGCCCCACCCTGCCCTGGGCAGCCCTGTGCTTATCCCATACCCAAGTCTGGTTTGAACTCTCCCAGTTTCTTTTCCTCTTTCTTTCCAGACTGTCCCTGTGTTTGATGTTTGAAGCTGTTTGAAACTCAAGAACCCACCTTGTGGTTTTATTTAGTATGATACAGTATATACTGTAGCAGAATCAAAAATTGAACTCACTCCAATTAAGATGTGAAAAAAAAAAATATTTCTTAACTTTCTTCTTTTTCTTTCCCCCCTTCTTTCTTTCCTTCCTTCTCTTGCTTTCTCTCTTTTTCTTTTATTCTTTCTTCCTTTTTTTTTTTTTAATTCCTATTTTCTTCACAAAACTCTTACTAGTTGGGATATAGGTCTGTAAAGAATTCATTAAACATTCAATCTGGTTCAAAACAGTTCAATCCTTTTACATCATGTTTAGTCTGTCTTGGTTCAAATGGCTGGCTTCTCAGTCAGCTTTTTCCTTCTTATTTTTTACTTAAGATCTCCAGAAGTAGGAGGTTGATGTGTGTGGCTTGTGCCACATTGTAAGAAGACAAGTTTCCTTGAATCCATGTGGTACCCAGGGACCAGGCAGGTCAGAAATCTGGAGTCCACACACAGGAACCAAGGGTGGCGAAGAGCCCCCTCTGCCTGACCGTACCATATTATAATACCAAGTGTGTTTTGATTCAGGGGACTCTTCAAGGCAACCGCCCTCTCAGAGCCACAAATGGGAAGTGTGACAAGGCTGGGACAGGACAAAAGGATCCTCCTCTGCCTTCAACATTGCCCTCACTCATCTAGTGAACATTCCTCCTCCAGGCTGAAGATCACAGAGAAGAAAAACTGACATTTCGCTTACTCTTTCCCTCTCTATTTACAACTATCCCTAAGGGACAGGGAGAAAAAGATTGCTACCCTCCATTCTTTAAAATCTATAATTTATGGTCTAGCCCTAGTCCTTCATATTCTTAAAGAAAACATAAAGATCTGACGTGCAAGCATATGGCCTTACATCATAATCGTATTTTGAATGTTAGGAACTGACTATTACAAGTATATTGGTCTCTTTTGCATTTCTCTTATTAAAATGCTAATCCCCTCCAAAAATGAATATATCAGACAGATATCAGCCTCTGGTAGATTACAGATAATATTAGTCAAATTCTTTGCTCCTCCTTCCATTGAAAAGTGGAATTTAGTATCCCTTCCTTTGAATCTGGATTAGCCTTAGTGACTTTCTTGACCAATAGAATGTAATAGGAATAATGATCTGTGATTTGCCAAGTTAAGTCATAAGAATCCTTGCAGTTTTTCCCCAGGCACGGATGGATGAATAAACAAAATTTGGCATATACATACAATGGAATATTATTCAGCCTTAAAAAGGAATGAAATTTTGACGCTACAACATGGATGAACCTTGAGGATATTGTGCCAAATGAAATAAGTCAGACACAAAAGGAGAAATACTGTATGATTCCACTCATATGAGGAACCTAGAGCTGTCAAAATCACAGAAACAAATAGATGGTTTCCAGGTACTTGGGGGAGGAGAAAATGGAGATTTAGCATTTAATAGGTACATACTGTAAGTTAGAGAAGATGAAAAAATTCTAGTGATGGGTAGTGGTGACAGTTGAACAACAATGTGAATGTACTTAATGCCACTGAACTGTACACTTAAATTGTAGATTTTATGGTGTGTGTGTGTGTGTGTGTGTTTGTGTATGTGTGTGTGAAAGGAAAGGAGAGAGAGAGAGATGAAAGAAAGAAAAAATATGTGAGAAAACAGTCACAGGGATGTAAGGTGAGAATGGAAAATGTAGTCAATAATATTGTAATAACTATGTATGGTGTCAGATATTAGACTTATAGGGGTGATCATGTTATATAAATATCTAATCACTATGTTGATTGAGCTTATTGATAAAATTAAGAGACCGAATGGAATCACCAAGGGCATGAGTGTATTTAGAAAAAGGAAATGGTACAAAACCTGAGTTTTGATTGGGGAAATGTGGAGAAACCAATATAAACCTGAAACTAATATAATATTATACGAGGTCTGACAATTAAGTTTGCAAACTCATCCTAGAAAAAGTGCTGCATACCTCATTGCTGAATATCACTATGGTCACCTATGAAGGACTCCCCTTGGGAAGTTATGCACTGACACCAGCACCTAGTCCACCCTTCAAAGCAATTTTGGAACTCTGTTTCTGGAATGGCCATCAGAGCTGTTGTCGTATTACACTTGATGTCCTGAATGTCATCAAAATGTCTTCCTTTCAATATTTTCTTTATCTTCAGGTAAAGAAAGAAGTCATTGGGTACCAGATCAGGGAGGAGGTACTGGCTACAAACTCCCTCTCAGACAGTGCCCTGTGAGCTGGTGCGTTGTCGTGATGCAAGAGCCATGAATTGGTGAAAAGTTCAGGTCGTCTAACTTTTTCATGCTGCCTTTTCAGCACTTCCGCATAGCAAACTTGGTTAACTCTCCAGTTGGTACAAATTCATAATGAATCATCCCTCTGATATCAGAAAAGGTTAGCAACAGCGTTGTAACAAGTTTGCAAACATAATTGTCAGACCTTTGTATGTCAACTGTAATTGAAAACAATATTTAAAAAACAAGAAAAAAAAAGCAAACAGGCTCTTAGCAATATCCTGTTTATATATCTAAGTATCAAATTATGTAACTAACCAGTTGCCTACAACTGTTTTTTTGATATTTATTTTTATTTTTTATTGATAAACATGGCTTGTGATTTATTTATGCCACTAAAGATGTTTAACAGGACAGGAATATTTTGGAGTTTTGCAGGAACTGTTAGAGATCTTGCCAAGATTGATGTCAGCCCATGAATCCTTACATTTTGGGGGCCACTGCTTGACTATCAACACAACCACCTAATCAGTTCTGCCCTACCCCTAAGGATATGGTGAGCGGTTCTTGAACTCTTGCAATCACTATACATGGTGTCTGTGGCAGTTGCTGATCTCATACTTGGGGACTCCTTCTATAGTATTTTTAAAATTTCTTGGCTCCTTCCCCACTGGGTTGCAAACTCCTTTCAGACCAGGTTATGCCTTATGAGCCTTCCTTCACCCTGAAGTTCACACGGAATCTGCCATGGACAGGATGCTGAGCACGTTTGCACACTTGTTTACCTCAGTGTAGAATCTCGCTGTGCCTGGGCCACTGAGGTTCTGTAAAGGATTGAGTGAAGGCCCAAAGAATCTTAGTCTCAGTTGCCCCGTATACCCTCGGCAGGTCATATGCACAGGTCACCTGTAAAATGGGCCAACTAGCATGAGGATTAAATCAGCGAGCCACAGAGCATCCTGCTCGTGGTAGACCATCACTAAAATCAAATCAATGGGGGGAAGAACAGGAAAGTGTGGTTCCTAAGTGTGGTTTGTGGCCCATTGTTAGTATGGATGATTATTGCCAACATACTTTCAGTGCTATTCCTGACCCCATGTTGTCTTTCCACTGCTTGTTTTTTTGTCTTATGTTTTTCTTGAAGGTGAGAGAGTGAGTCAGGTAGCATATGGGAGAAGGGCATTCTAGGCAGAAGGATTGATTGCAAAAAACATGCCTGATATGTTCCAGGAAGAGCACAGAGGCCTATGTGCTTGAAGTGGAAAAAGCAAGAGAGAGTAATAGGAGATGAAGTCTTCCTAGTTATCAGGTCTGGATTCATGGCTTTGCAGGCCACTGGGAAGAACTTTGACTTTTACTCTAAGATGCATAGGAGTGACACAATTTAACTTATGTTTTAACAGTACCCCTTTGGCTGCTAGGAGCAAGAAGTCGCTGGGAGGCCATTGTTGAAATAACGCAGGTGTGATGATGGTGGCTTGGACAACAGTGACATTCATGGAATGACTAAGAAATGGTTCGATTCTAGATATATTTTGAAGGTAGAGTCAACAGAATTTTCTGATGGATTGGAGATACAAGAAAGTATGGGATGTGAGCAACTGGAAAGATAGAGCTGACATTGACTTTCAGGAGAAGCAGGTTTGGAAAGGAAATTCAGGAGTTAAGTTTTGGACATGGTAAGTTTGAAATGTCTACTATACATGGAAGTGGAGATGCCGAATGAGTACTGAACTGGTGCTGATTCTATGAGTTTAGCATTCTGGACAAGAAAGAGTTGGGTTGGAGAAATAGATGTGGGCTGATGAGCATATTGAGCTTATTGATAAGAGACCGAATGACATCACCAAGGGCATGAGTGTGTTTAGAAAAAGGAAATCGTACAAAACCTGAGTTTTGGTTGGGGAGATGTGAAGAAACCAACAAAGCAGATGCCAGAGAAATGGGAGGAAAGCCAGGGGAGTGTAGTGTTCCAGAAACCAAATGCGAAAGGTGTTTCAAAGAGACTGATCAGATACTACTGATAAATCAAAGGGTCACTTTTCAGTACTCTGTTCACTGGAGTACTGAGGTCCAGTGAACAGAGTACTGAGAAGTGACCAGTTGATATAAAAATGTGGAGGTCAAAGGTGATCTTGTTAAATGTACTTTCAATGAAAAGTAGAGGGGTGGAAGGATCACCTCTATGGGTATTAAAATCATGAAGAATTTTCCCTGGATTAGGATTGGGGAGAGGAAGAGTGAACAAGGAGCTAAAATTTTGAAGGAATGAAGGCATATTAAATCAGGGCAAAACTAAGCTGTTGTAACAGTGAGGTGGCTTAAAGAACAAAGAAGTTTGTTTCTCTCCACATAACAGTCCTGACATAAAACGTCTATGTTGGTGGGGTAGCGCCAATGCCTGGAGTCGTCTAGGGATACACGTTGCTTACAAGCAGTTGCTCTATCAGCTCCTAAGGCATCACCATGGCCTATACAGAATAGCATCAAGCAGTCTGCTGAGATGCCCTCTGTTTACCATTTCCCATCTTCCCGGTGGCTGTTGTCACTTCATTTCCTGTGGAGAAAATCTCCCAAACTTTCAACTCCTTTCTGGGCCATTTGTTATAGTTCCTTATGCTGTCCACTACGTGAAGGTTCCTGTTAAATTCAGCACAAGGTGAGGGTTGGGGGTGGGGCTCAATAGAGGACAGGCTACAGACATATTAAGGAAGAAAGTGAGAAGCAGATCTCTCTTCCATGGTAGGGCAGAGACAAAATGTGGTCTTGTGGGAAAAATTCTGCCCTTGAGTTAGAAAGTCTGGTTTTGATGCTAACTCCATCACTTGTCCACTAAGATGATGAGCATGTCATTTCACTTAGTTCAAAGGATGTTTCTTTTATGTGTGAAAAAGAATACCAGCTTTACCTGCCACCTCACGGGGGCATTATGAGGGTCAAATAAGGTGATGCTTTAGAAATTATATTATAAATTACTACATACGAGTAAAAACAAATTCTTATTTTTCAGTCATCATCACTTATGGCTTGACTAGTTTCTTTCTTTCTGCAGCATTTAGTCTAGCGGTTCTCAAATTTGGTCAACAGACTTCTGGGATCACAAGACCCTTTCAGGGGATCTGTGAGGCCAAGACTATTTTCATAATAATATGAAGACTTTGTTTTTGTTTTTACCTTGTGTAGATATCTGCACTTATGATCAAAAGCAATGGTGGGTGAAACTGCTAGAACTTAGAAAGAATCAATGCTATGGCACCAAACTAGTCATTGAATTCTTCACCGCAATACCCGCCTCCACACACACACACACACACACACACACACAGAGCACAAGCCAATTTTACTTAAGAATGTTCTTGATGAAGCAGTATTAATTTCAGCAAAACTCAACCCACAAGTATATGTCTTTTTAATACTCTGTGTGATGAAATGAGATGTGTTCATAAAGTGCTTTGTGCTGCAATAGAAGGATAGTAGTCTTGAGGAAAACAATTGTGTGATCGAGATGCCAGCTGAACTAGCTGCTTTGTTTTTCATGTGTCACCATTTTCACTTCAAAGAACTGATAGACAAACTGTGGTTTTCTGACTTGGGTATTTGGTAGACATTGTCTCAAAAATGAACAAAGTGACCCTGTCGTTTCAAGGTAAACAATTGACACTATTTGTTGATAAAACGATACAACTGGCGCTTTCCAGCGGAAATGAGAATTTTGGAAACCTTATCTGCCACCCTGAGCTGGACAGCTCCCCAGTACTGAAAGGTTTTTCTGATGAAATAAGTGGTAATATTAACAAATGTCATTGTAAAAATGTTTCATAGTAAATATGCCAACATTTGGAATTGATACACAACTCAGTGAACCAACCTTTTTTCAAATGATCAACACGTGCCAGGACAAAATCTTGCACGGGTAATGATTCATCCCACATTCACAATAGACCAATGTATTGCAAAGTAAGAGGATGAAAAGTTCATTGATATTGATATGGTTTCAGATTCCACATTGCAGCAAATCTTTAAGAAACTACCACTGGTCGAGTTTTGGTATAGTACCAAAGACAAATATCCATAATTATCTGAAAAGGCTAATAAAATACTCCCCTCTTTCCTAACTACATGTCTGCACATATTTTCTTCACATACTTCAACCAAAACGCATATTGCAACAGACTGAATGCAGAAGCAGGTATGACAGTATTGCTGTCTTCTATCAAGTTAGACATGAAACAGATTTACAAAAGCATAAAACAGTGTTACTCTTCTCACTAGTGATTTTTGTTTTGGAAATAATGTTTTTCATAAAAGTATATTATTATGTTAACATGTAATAGGTTATTATAGTTACTTTTAATGTAACTAAATAAATTTCCTGGGTTAAATTAAAATTAAGATGGTAAATATTGATAGATATAGCCACATAAACAAGAGCTCTTTGGGATCCTTGACAACTTTTAAGAGTAAAAACATCCTGAGACCAAAAAGTTTGGGATTTGTTGGGGTAGCCTGCTTTGCATATGTAACCTTACTCATTTGGAATTATTAATGCTTACCAGGACCTGGGCCAAGGAGTTACAGCTCACACCAGCTGACACTGTTACTATTCATAGAAGATAGAGTTGACACTGGATCCTTTTTCACTTGTGTATCCTTCACTTAGGGTGCTATGGGCCAAAGAGTACAACAGCCAGTGACCATGGCCTGTAGCCCAAGGGAAGCCATCCTCCACATTAACGCGATGGATTTCAAATCATAAAGTCAGCTGGAACTGTCTTATGGAATTATTTTAGATGAACTTTGCTAAACAAAGGCATATTTTTTTTTTAGAATTAAACTTTTTTATCTATTTTTTTAACTTAAAAAAAAATTATTTTAAGTGTGTTTTTCCAGGACCCATCAGCTCCAAGTCAAGTAGTTGTTTCAATCTAGTTGTGGAAGGCACAGCTCACAAGTGGCCCATGTGGGGATCAAACTGGCAACCTTGTTGTTAAGAGCACTGAGCTCTAACCAACTGATCTAACCTGCCGTCCCAAACTTTTTTTATTACATTTATTGGGGTGACATTAGTTAGTAAAATTATATAAGTTTTAAGTGTACATTTCTATAATATATCATCTATATATGATTGCATTGTATGTTCACCACCCAGAGTCAGTTCTCTTTCCATCACCATATATTTGACCCTCACAAAGGAAAAATTTAAAGGCTCATTTATAACTAGGGTTTAGGCACAGTTTTGATATCCCATTACTCCAGTGAGTGTTAAACCTCATTTTGTCCTTTTTCGTTATTGTTGTTTGCCTGTTTTCCTTTTGGTGAATTAATTACCTATCATATTTATAATTACAACATAAAGCACTTTTACAATTTATGATTTAAATATGTGAGCGTTCTACAGGTAAATCTATAATAGTTAAACTTTAAAGTTTGAATGGATTTATTTTCAAATGCCTACTCACATTAACTATTCAGGAAACAAATTAATTCATTTATCAAGTAAGATACAACCTCAAAAAAATAACACAGAAGATGCTCAGTCAATTCAGGCATAAGCTATCCTCTATAGATTTGCTATAGAAATGATACTTCTGTTTTATTTGATGCATAAATTCTATGAACAATCTCTTTGCAATATTTAAGATGGCAGCAAGTTACTTCTTAAAAATTTTCACAATACCTGGTTCACATACAAACACTTTGGTTATAATGTATGCACTCAAGATTTTGTAATGACATGATGAAATGTTCTGATATTTATCAGAATAAACTTTATAAAATTCTTTCTCCAGTAATAAAAACACAAGATATAAAACAAAAAGTTTTCTTTACCTATTAGTTTCAAGATATAATTTTTAAACCAAAAAAATCGATATTTGCATTCAAATCAACAATTTGGAAATTATCCATATGCCTGGCTGACTTCCTGACTAGCTTTAGATTAATTTAATTAATTCATTCATTGACTTATTTAGTGAACATTTTTTGAGTGTCCAAAATAAGTAATTGACTGTTAAAGGTCATGGGTGATGAAAAAGACAAAAATTCTTGTTCTTGCATTCTATATTCTAAACATAACCATGTAATTCCTAAGTGGCTTATTTATTTGGAAACTTAGTACCTAGCAAATAAGAATAATGACAATGATAATAAGTAATAAATTTTTAGAACTATCTTCCAGGCACTGTTCTAAATGCTAAATATTCGTGAAGTCATTTGAGGCTCAAAACAACGCTTTGAAGTGGGTCATTTAGCAATCACCCTTAGTTTGCCAATGAAGACACTGAGGCACAATGAAGACACTGGGCAAGTTAAATAATTTGCCCAGTGTAACATGGATTTTAAGTGGTAGGGTTGAGATTATAGTCTAAGTTGTCTGGCTTTGTAGCTCATGTCTTCACTACAGCATTACACTGCTTTGGTGGGCATTGAATACAATGAATGAATGGATGGATGGATGGATGGATGGATGGATGGATGGATGGATAAATGAGTGTCTAGTATAGCCTTGCTGCATAGCCATGAATCGAATGCCTAAACCTGGCCAGCGATCTTGCAAATTCATACCTCAACCATTGAGGACCTCAAGGTGTCATAGAGACTAGCATCACCACGACAGAAGGGCAGTATGCTCTGTTTTCAGTTGGCACCATCATGTTTGCATAGGAAAGAAAAATCATTTTCTATATGCAACTACTACATTCCAATATGCCACTCTCCCTGGGCAATGTCTCTCAGGAATGGAACACTTTTTTCTCTGCCAGAACACAGGGCGAACTGGTCAGGAAAAAAACGATCAGTTGTAATATGTAATAATACTTTGATGTAGCTTTTCTAAATTTGCTAAATTTGTTAAGGAAACAAATGAGAGCTAGCAATTTGGAAAACCTGGGATTTAGCGAAACAACTTTAGTTTGTCCTGTGTTGGTTGTTGGGGGAAAAGAGGATAATTTATGGGGGTTGACAGAATAGTAGCACTTTAGCACCGGAAGAGACCCCGGAGGATCTCTATTCTCTCATATTACAGATAAGAATTGGAAGCATAAAGTGGTTATTTGTCTGCCCTATGGTTACATGGCTAGGTAGTGGGAAAACATTTTACCATTGCCAGCCCTCCCATACTCTGCATCTTAAAAAAATTACTTTTTGCTCTTTAGAGTACTGGGATAACTTAACAGAAGAGAAAGGTAAATATGGAAGGAGGTCCCCTGGAAGATTTCATTTTCCTGCAGTCAAAAAAACATGAGAAACAGCCATCCTGGTGAGCTGAGCTGCTTTCAGATGTGTGCATTTGTGACAAACACACTCAGGTCCTCACAAAGAATCCCTTCTCCCAACACATCACTGCACGCTGTTTTCAGTTTCAGCCTCCTCCTAACACCATGCCCTCATTATATCAGGGTGGGGGTGGAGGAAAGATGCCCCCTTTCCTCCAAAAGGTGCTCTGCTTGCTGTGACTTCTGCCCTTTACTGTTTGTGTGTGTGTGTGTGTGTGTGTGTGTGTGTGTGTGTGTGTGTGTGTGTCTGTGTGTGTTGGGGGTTGCATAGGAGAGGGATTCCCTTTTTATCTTCTTCAGAATTTTTGGCATCATATGCTGTCTTCACGACTAAGTCACAGTTCAGGTTCTTCCGTTGGACTTCACTGACCCCCAAGGTCAGGGAGCTCCTTATTACTGCTGGGTAGGGGTGGAGTTCTGGTTTCCACTGACACCACAGTAGGGGTGGTTTTGTTACCACTCTACAATGGTGAAAGTATTGAGTTTCCATTAGACCTCTTCTGACACCACCCCCCTGGAGAAGGGGAGAAGTGTCTCATAACTTTTGGGTTGGGGCAGAAGTCCAGCCTCCCCATGTGGTCTCCAGTAACACTGAGGGGGAGGGCTCATTATCAATCAGTGGGAATAAGATTCTCAGTGTTCTTCTCTGGCACCACCCTTAGTGGGGTGTTGGAGTACCTACAACTTGTAAGTGTGGAATTTTTGATGCTCCACTCAGACTTTGCTGGCATGGTGAAGGTGGGGCCACAGTTTTACCTGTGGCATTTGACTAGAGTAAAATGGTTATTGTCTGAAATGTTTTCTGTCTTGCTAGGCTGTAACTTTCCTAGTCTTTTAGCTGTAGAGGGGGCTTTTTTTTTTTTTGTCTGCACCCATTAGCATTTATGGTTTGCTAGCTTCTTTAGCACCCAAGTTGGGATATTTAAGGCAAAAAGAAAACCCAGGGAATTACCACCATGCTCTTACTTGATTCCAGTGGTCCCTAGCTGGTCTGACTTCTTTTCTTCTCCTATTAGTGTCTTCTTATGATTGTTTTATATATAATGATTAGATATTTTAATTGTACTAAGTAGGAAGAATAGGAAACAGTACATGTATGCCATATTCCCCGCTATTATTTTTGTTGTTGCTCAAATTGTCATATAATTGGTCAATGGCTATTTGGTTTCTCTATATTTTTGACACATTCCCATAATTTTTGAGAACATCCGTACTTTTTGGCTCAACAAAACATTCTAAGCTCATCTTATACTTTCCATGCTCAATCCTATAACCAGTAATTTCGCCAAGAATATCTAGTTCCTTTCAGTGGAGAAGGGTAATTAGATCTGGACACTAGGTGTGCTTATTGTTATTGGGGACTGCTGCTCCCAGGCTTTCTCAGTGGGCAGAGAGCACAAACGTACATATTTATATTTGTGATGGTTAATTTTTTGTGTGAAGTTGGCTGGGCCAAGGTGCCCAGGTATTTGGCCAAACAATATTTTGGATGTTTTTATGAGAGTGTTTTTGTATGAGTTACATTGAAATTAGTGGACTTTGAGTAAGGCAGATTGCCCTCTGTAATGGGGATGGGCCTCACTCAATCAGTTGAAGGCCTGACTAGAACAAAAGACTGACCTGCCCCAAGAAAGAGGGAATTCTCCAGTCTGATGGACTTTGGACTTGAACAGCTCTTCCCTGGGTTTCCAGCCTGACGGCTCACCCTGCAGACTTTAGATTTGCGAACCTTCATAATTGCATGAGCTAATTCCATAAAATTAATATCTCTCTCTATGTATACATCCTATTCTGTCTGCTTCTCTGGAGAAACATAACTAATAGAATATTGATATTTATTTCTATATCTATTTCTGTATATTGAAAACCATGAGTTTATACCAATACTTAATTCCAATTAAGAGAAAATTCTAATATTCTCTTTTTTCATCTTTTAATTCCGTTCTTTGATAGAAATCTAGCTCCCACTATCCTTAACATATTTATTTATTTGCTCAATTCTCCTTACAAGTTTTTGAGAGATGGCAGAATATATTTTGTCAGTTCTCCAACAGAGAGAAGTAAAGTGTCCTGAGGATAGAGTCACTTCCTTTTCTAATTCTCATAAGGGCCTGTATAAACTTAGGGTGGTCCTGGTTCTGCCTCAAGGGAAATGTTCTGGGAGAGCATATGGGAAGCTGCTAGGGCTGCCAGGAGTACAGCACATGTCATCTGGGTTTTAAAAGCTGAGTCATGGAATGTGGTAATAACGACTATAGTTGCATTTGCAGAACATTTTCAGGTGCTTGCACATGCTTGTTTTACTTGTTCCTAACTACAACCCCATCAGATGGTCAGGGCATTCATTATTAGCTTTGTTGTGGTAGGCTCCATAATGGCCCCCTGAAAGATATTCAGGTCCTAATACCTGGAACCTTATATGGCAAAACCATGAAGGTTACTTTGCATGGCAAAAAGGACTTTGTAGATTAAACTAAGAATCTTGAGATGAGGAGATTATCCTGGATTATGGTGGGCTCTAAATGTACTTGTATCCTTATCAGAGAATAGATTTGACATAGATAGAAGAGAAGGAAGCAGAGATTGGAATGAAGTGGCCATAGGCTACGGAGTACCAGTAACCACTATAAACTGGAAAAGGAACAGATTATCTCCTAAAGCCTCCAGAGGGAGTGCGGCCCTATTGACACCTTGAATTTAGTCAGGTGGTAATGATTTCTGATTTATGGCCTCCAGAACTGAGATTTTTAAAGTCACCAAGTTTGTGGCAATTTGTTACAACAGCTACCAGAAACTAATACACCCATTTTTAACAAATGTGGAGCCTGAAACTCAGGGAGGATAAATTACTTGCTCAAGACCAGACAACTAGTCAGTGGCAGAGCTAGAATTCAAATTCAGGAGTATTGACTTTAAATCCAATGCCTATCTATGGTGGCTGCCTCCTCCCTTACTTAGCCCCTCCCCTCCTGTGAGACAGACAGGATAGCAGAAAGAGCAAGCCAGGAGTGGTTGTCATCTTCGGGTGCTTTTCAAAAACACTAGGGGAACTTTTACAAAATACCACTCTAGGTCTCACCCCAGACAATTGAATTAGACTCTTTCGTGGTGGGACCCATGCAAAGATATTTTTACAAGCTTTCCAGGTGATTCTAGTGTTCAGCCAAGTTTGAGAACCAGTGGTACAGTGATACCAAGTTCATTCCATATGTTCATGTGTATGAGAACTATGACTATTTTGCTACATCTGAACTTGAATTCTATTATTACATCAAGTGCCAGAAACTTAACCATTGTTAAATAAGGATTTATTTGCTTCCCTTATCCTTTGATCCAGGGGTTATATGCAGCGATAGCTCAGCAGGGAACATCTAGTCCTTGATGCTTTCATCTAACTAAGCTGGCATCCTTTGACACATCCCTCTTCCCAAACACTCCGGATCATTGCTCTTCACAGGTCTATCCCTCCTTGCTCCCATCTGCTGGCTGTCCGCGCTTGTCTATGTAACTCTCAAGGGTTCTGGAAGCCTTTGCAGGCTTTCCCAGCTCTGCTGGGGTGGGTACAAATCCTGGGAATATGATTCAGCTCTATGTGTTGGAGAGCACCAGCCTGCCAGAGGTTTCCACACCTCTACCACACCTGAGCTCAAGGGATTTGGGGTCTCCCTCCAATGCTCCTTGTTTTAGATCCCCAAATCTCTTTGGGGGTGGAATTACCCTTCATCCTGGACACAGTGGTCTTGGTGAGTACACAGAACATGGACCCTCCTCAAGGAACCACCAGAGAGTGTCTAGCTTCTATACCCCTCTCTTTATCTTCTCCAGGAGCGTTAGAATGTGGGCGGAATAAAAACTTGAATGATTTTAAAGGACTGTGAAAAAATTAGTCTTCTTCCCCTCAGGAAATTTCTTTACCCGCCTACCACCTCTCCTTTAATCTCCTAGTAGAAGGCAGAGATAGACAATGTGGGAGACTAGAGGTCAAGGATACGAATGCCATTGCACCGGAGGAACAATTCTTTCTTTTTCCTCTTCCTCACCCTACTCTCCCTCTTACCTGCCTCCCAAACTTCAGTGTCTATTCTACTTAACACATTCTGTTATCCTTTACTGCCCACTACTAGTTTCTAAGAGCCTTGTAGATAAGGACTGCAATTTTTTTGGCAGTGAAAAAAGTTTTTTTGTAAAGCAATTTCATTTTTTAAGGCTGATTGCATAATGATGAAACACTTAGCAGGTAGGTGGCCTACCATCATTTTACCTTACTCAAGTCTCCAATGAGGTGTCAAGAGGTACAGTGGCTCTGCACTTAACAAGTGCTGTGGGAGGCGTGCACCTCCCCCCTTGCTTGGGCCTCCAAAGGAGATGGGCCCCATGGACCACCAGCATGTTCTCTTGCTCACTTGTGCTCCGATCATATTTCTGCTGCTGTTGTGCCTGTTTTTAAAACAGTATCACAGAGGACATAGCAGTAGAGATGTGACCTGAACTTGAAGCAAAGTTAACCCAGTTAGGCTCCTAGCAGGGCTATAGCCTTACATCTTATTTTAATACCTGGACTTATTCTGGATTTACCTATGTGCCTTTTAAAAATTGGCCTCGGACTCAGATGGTTGGTTGTACTGGTAACTCAACTACTGTGTTTGCTGTCAGTTAAAATGAGCAGGCTTGAAAATAAGTGTGCCCTATTCATAGCTGATGGGGTATGTGTTCCTAATAGAAAGTGGCAGGTCACAGCCCTGGCTTTTTGGACACATTATCCAGACTATTTGATTGGCTATGATGAGCAGTAGAAGGGTGGAGCAAGAGAGATCTGAGCTACCAAATTCTGTTTTCCCCTCTCTCTGGTTCTAACGGTACAGAATATCTATTAGTGATGAACGGAGCCTTGAGGTTAGTCCCCCATGTGTTCCAATGGAACAAAAAAGTTCTTAAGAAAGTCCTGCCTTTAAAAACTGAGATTTGGGGGGCTGCAAAAACCCAAAACAACAACAAAAAAACCTTTCCATTCCCTAAGTCGATAAGCTGCTTGTATTAGATTTTTTCTTTATACAGTGCTGTTCTATGAATCGGATCACTGTGCATCTTAAGTAGGTACCAGAACCTGGCTAATGCTTCTGAGCAACTCCCACCTGTTCCTAGGTGAAGATCTTGCTCACTGAAATCTCTTGGACACATTTTGAAGCTCGATGTCCAGGGCAGAATAGGTGCGGTCATTGTCCAGGTCAGTTCTTTGATGGAGCAGACGTCATCTCCGGGTTTTCAATGCATACTGTGTGAATCTGATTCATCTGCACAACTTAAGAAATCGAGCTCCTCAGATGGGGTCTGGTGAAGGTATTTTAAAAAAAAGCTTCCCAAGTGATTCTGGGGTGCCCTCTGGATTGATAACTAGTGGTAGACTCCTCCCTTTGAGCGCCAGAATCGCTCTGTTTTATTTACTGTTGTATTCTAAGGACTTAACTCAGTGTTTGGCTCAAGCAGACATTCAGTACTTATATTTTGAAGGCACCCCATCTTACAGATGAAGCAGCGGAGGTTCAGAGAAGTTAAGATGACACAAGTGGCAGCGCTGGTCGTCCTTCCACTACATTTCACTAGGGAATGTTCAGGTGCTTTCTGGCCGCACGTCGGATATTGAGTCTGCGGTGCCCAGTCCAAAGGTCAAAGTTTGCGTTATGACTGCTTAGCCCAGCCTAGCTTCTTAGCAGGGCAGTTTCTGCCTGTCCACTGGGCGAGGCGCCCGGCAACAAGGAGTTAACCCGAGGCCCCGCCCCGATGTGTGGGCCAAGGTCGGAGAGCGAGACGGGAGCCGCTGCGTAACGCGACGCCTGCCATCGCTGCGCCTGCGCGCGCGGCGCCGAGGGGTCGGGGTTGGATTCAGAAATGGCTGCTTCCATATTCTACAGTCGGCTGTTGGCCGCTGCCACCCTTAGGAGCCACCCGCCCCGGACGGCGCTGCGGGCCGCTGCCCAGGTATTGGGATCCAGCCCGCTCTTGCTTCGAGGGTCGGTAGGAGAAAAGGAGATGCGGGAGATTTGGCTCCTGTGGGCGAAGTGTGAAGGGATCAGAGGCCCGGCTTGGGGTCACTTCTCAATCGGTGACATTGGGTGACATAGGGGTCCCGCCAGGCCTGCGGGCAGCTCGCCCGGGAGTGCTGCCCGCCACTGCGAGCTGGCCCGTGTTGTGCCGCTTTGCTCAGGGCCTCGGTCCGTGAGGAGCCCCGGCGACCCGCCTGCACCTGCTCACCGTGTTTCCGAGGGGGCGGCGGGGAGCCGGGGTGGGCTCTGAGTGGGGGTGGCGGGGTCCAGGGCAGTTGCTTCTGACATTCCTCAGTCCCGCGGGGTGGGCGGAGGCTTCCGCGGCCCATCTTTCGAGAGGGGGGAAAATGCCCTTCACATGTACTTTCGTGTTCCTTGGGAGCTGTAGTAGATGAGACGACTTCGCCAGAGGAGCAGTACTTGCTGACTGGGCCTTTCTGGGATGAGGCAGGGAGGTTTCTTCCCTCCCCCAAGTAGTTGTGTTCTGTTCTGTTAATGGTGGTAATAATATGAGGTTTACAAGCTTGCCAATTGGGGAAGTAAGAAAATAGTCTTTTGGATGACTTCATTTTTGGATAGACTACACTACAGGGGCCACAGGTTTTGTCTGTTGATTGAGTGTTTACCGTGTGCCAGCGTTATATGCTAAGTGGTTTACATGTAGTCTTGCATTAGGCTCCGCAGCAACACGGTAAGGGAGTCATTAATGTCGGCATCGTTGATGAAGAAACTGGCCAAGAGAACAGGTAATTTGGGTTAGGTCAGGAAGCAGGTCCTCCTACACGGGGGAGGGAAGAAATTTCCCTGCCTCATCCCAGAAAAGCCCAGTGAGCGGGTACTGCCCATCTTGCGAAGTCGTCCCATCTACTACAGCTCCCGAGGCACAGGAAAGTACGTCTGAAGGGCATTTTTCCCTCTCTCGAAAGAGGGGGGCCGTGGAAGCCTCCGCCCACCCCTTGGGACTGGGGAATTAACCTGAGGTTTAATTCCAGAACTGTCTGGCTCCAAAGTCTGTGTGCTTGAATCTGCTGTACAGTGTTTTTTTTCCCCCCCCAGAATATAAGAATTGGCCTATTCTTTTCAACGTTGATACCATGAAATTTGTAGAAGGGCATAATTGGCTTCGGAAGTCAGTTCCAGACTTTTAGGTTATGTTCTGAAATAACTCCTCAGACATGCCATAAGTGAATTTATTTTGACCGTTATTTTTCTTTTAGAAGTTATTCATGCTTTCAACCTACAGGTAGTGAATTCCATGAGTTTGCTTCCTAATAGGACAAGTGATTTTTTTTTGTCCTTGAATTTCCTTCTTGTGAGTTTTAAAAGGTGCTGTCTAGTTTTTAGAAAGTGAGGTGAATGTGTTTTCATCCTAATCATAATCTTTATCCTTTTGGAAATTCCTTTATAAGTCTTTGTCTCTTCATATGGAGCGGTCCAATATATTGTCTTGTAACATCTCTTCTACCTTCACATTAAGTAATATAGCTTTAGAGTTTGGAATGACCTTAGTCTATCCCCTTGCTTTTGTAGATGAGGACACAGAGGTACAGGGTCTTAGGAAACTTTTACAAGATCACACATTGAATTTAGCAAATTCTCCTAAACATTTTGTTTGGTTCTCAGACCCTCTTTTAGTTTTCTGTCTCTTTCATCCAGCGTATATTTGATAAAAATAGTTAATGTTACAAGTAGATTAAATAAGACATTTTCTTGGTCGTTGTGACTCATACTTCCCATTAATGACATTTTCCTATGTTTGAGTTCGTATTATTTAAACGAGGTGTGTTACTGGATGGGTGGTGATGTAGGGATTTGGCCAGGAATTGGTGGCCTTTCGGCAGTAGGAATCTTCTAAGTGATAATATCGAGAAAGATAAATAGCTAAATGTGGGGATGCTTGTGATTATACAGGCATTTGTATTACCAACGTAATTCAAAGCTGATGATACTTCAAGTTACAGCATCCAGTGGTGCAAAGGAAAGGATCATCAAAATACTTCAGATGTTAAAAAAACCTTTCAAGTGATATAAAACCTATCAGCAGTACCTTATAGGTACTACTAGTTATTTGTAAATATAGGTATTTGAAAGAAAACATAAAAATATACAGTAGTCTCCCCTTATCCATGGGGGATGTGTTGCAAGACCCTCAGTGGATGCTTGAAACCACGGATAGTACTGTACCCTCATATATATATATTTTCCTACATGTGCATACCTATGATAAAGTTTAATTTATCAGTTAGGCACAGTAAGAGATTAATAACAACAGTAATAAAATAGAACAATTATAATGATGTACTGTAATAGCAGCTGTGTGAGTGGCTTTGGAGCCATTAAGGAAAATAAGAGTTACTTGAACACAAGCACTGTGGTACCATGATAGTTGATCTGATAACAGAAATGGCT
This sequence comes from Rhinolophus sinicus, assembly GCF_036562045.2. NCBI lineage: Eukaryota > Metazoa > Chordata > Mammalia > Chiroptera > Rhinolophidae > Rhinolophus > Rhinolophus sinicus. The sequence goes on from NC_133754.1 coordinate 88,766,119, forward strand.
ACTAAGTGACTAACGGGCAGGTAGCTTATACAGCGTGGATATGCTGTACAAAGGGATGATTCATTTCCTGGGCTGTATGCAGTGGGACTATGTGAGGTTTCATCATGCTGTTCTGAATGGTGCCCAATTTATAACTTGAATTGTTTATTTCTGGAATTTTCCATTTAATATTTTCAGACCGAGCTTGACCACTTATTTAGTTTCTAACTGAAACTGCGGAAAGCAAAACCATGGATAAGGGGAGATTGCTGTACCAGTTAAGGGAATTATTTAGAAGGAATGCATTCAAGATGATGTTGCAGATACGTTTTCTGAGATGATATGTGTAAGCTATGATATGGAGAGTTTCATGGAGGAAGCCTACTGGAAAGTGATCTCTGCGTCAACCCCTGGAGGAGAGAGAAGGAAGAAGGACTTAATAGAGGGAGAAGTAGAATGTAGTGCAGTTGCGCTGCTGTTCCAGTGGGAGATCTGCAGTTAGGATGGTCGTGAACTGTCAAGAGACCTGGTGAGGTGCTCGGTTGTTACAGCCCTCTCTTGACCCCCTTTGACCAGTGATTGGATGCAGGCTGACAATGGGAAGGAGGTGTGACTTTGGGCACAGAAGCTCCAAGGAGAGGACTCAGCTGAGAGCTGTCAGCAGCCAACATGCCCAGCAGCTGAGGCTGTGAATCCCTTGGTCCTGAAGGGAGGATCTGGACAGCACACCAGACACCACTATAGATGAAGCCAGGGTTTTGAGCCTTGAGTGTGTGAAAGAGTAATGGTACTGAGTCATTCAATTATCACATATCTAGTACCAGGCAATTTGTTAGGTACTGGCGGAATGGTGGAGAGAAGAAAGTTGGGAAGGGTTTTTGGTTTGTTGGGAAAGAGAAGATTGGTTTTAGACCTACTGAATTTGGCTGAGGTAAAAGTGCTCTATAGATCATTAGAGGTATGGTGGTAAAAGTCAAGTGAAAGAGGGGACTAAAAATGATGAGGAAATAGTTAAAACTACAAGGGTAGCATTTGATAATTTAGCTGATTAGCTGTTAAGACTATGTTGTAGTTTAGGTACTGTAAGTATTCTATTTTGATGACTTAATAAACAGGTTTATTACAGTTATGAAGAACCAAGTACTCTATATAAACAAATTATTTTGAGAAGGTGTTTTTAACAAGAATAACTGCCAGATCACTCTCACATGTAAATATGTCCCCAATTTCTTTAGGTTCTGGGAAGTTCTGGATTGTTTAACAACCATGGACTCCAAGTACAGCAGCAACAGCAAAGGAATCTCTCCCTACATGAATACATGAGTATGGAATTATTGCAAGAAGCTGGAGTTGCCGTTCCCAAAGGACACGTGGCGAAGTCACCAGATGAAGCTTATGCAATTGCCAAAAAATTAGGTACTAAATTAAAAAAACTCAGGCCAGCTACCTTGACATGGGAACTCTGAAAAGATACAAACTTTAAGAGAAGGCAGAACTTTATGATTATTGACATTCTAAAATTATGAGACTATTATGAGCTCCCATAGTGCCTGGTAACTTAGAATCACTTATATTGGCATTAGGAAGCCGAAGTTGTAGTTTTAGTTGTAATACAGTGGAGTGATTGGTGAAAGACAATCTTAGCTGTTTATGTGGTTGTAAAAGAGAAGTCCTGTATTTTCCCCTCACTCCTTTTTTGACATGGAAAATGGAGCCAAAGGGGGGAAAAAAGAAGTTGAGCACTAAAATATAAACTTCACGAGAGCAGGGTTTCTTTGTCTGATTTTATTCACTGGTATCTCCCAAACTCTTAGAAGTAAATACTAATATTTGTTAAATGAATTAAGTAGTTGCCTATGTTTATTAGTAGGTGTTTTTTTATTGGTAATAGAAAACTTAATAGCTTTTGTTAATTTGAATTTAAATTAATCTCTTAATTATAAAATAAATTAAAAAACATGCTTCAGTTTACATTTTTAAGGATTTAATATGAGGACATAGTAATGAGTACTGTACTAGCTATGTAATGCATTTTCTTTTTAACAGTATTTAAAATCCCACCAATTTTTTTGTAGGTTAGCACAGTTAATTTCTCTTGTATGTACCTTTGAATAATATGGCTTTAAATGTGCTTTGCTTAAGACTTTGCTTTTATTAATTTTTCAAGAAAGATATGAAATATTTAAAACTTTTTTAAAAATTTAGAATTTAATCTAGATTTGTACTTATTTGTTTCTAGAATGGATTTTCTTTCAAGTGAGGTCACGTACAATTTCAGAAAATTGTTGTGTATTATAAACTATGTTTTTGAATGTGGTGGTGGTGGTCCTGATTTCCTTGACTAGGAAGCGTGATTTTTCACTTACAGTTTTTTGTTGTTGTTAATCAGAGAAAAAATTCTTTCTATTCAGATTACAAACAAACTTTTTATTTAGCAAAAGTCTTGCATAAGTTCATACTAATTTTGGTGAATTTGGTGGTGACTTATAGTTTGAACTTGTACGTGATAAAAGATGTGTTTCATTTTTACCTTTGAAACAACATATATGAGGCTCTTAGGTTCAAGGCTTAAAGAAAACTCATGATTGTGCTTTGAATTTCTGTAGTATTTCTTACAAAGGCTACTTTTTAATAACTACCGTCTTGAGATTCAATCTTTTATATATGACCTAAATGTTAATTTCTAAAGACCCAGCTAAGTAAGAAGGAAAACTTGGAAATGTAATTGAGAAAGTATATTGAGAATAAGTTTATTTTATTCTATCCATATGTCCTTAAGGATGAATTTCCAACCCTTTGACTTTCTTTTTTAATTTTTGTCAGTATAATCTCTTAAATGGTGCTTTTTGTGTTTGTTTGTTTACCAAATCTTTCATTTGTAATAATGCTGAAGGCTAAAAATGTTTTCCATACCAAAGTTAATAGGGCCTGATTTATATATAATGAAATCAGTAAAAGCTATTTCTTTTTCTATTTCCAAATTATTATAATTAGTTTTCTTTAGTTTTCCATATATTTACTCATTTAATCTAATTTCATTGTTTTGTTAGAAAAAATAATTTGTGGAAACTTTCATAAAATGAGTAGGATTTGTTCGGATGCCAATCTTCTGGTTTCTTTACTCCTTATAAAAATACTTAATGAGTCTTAGCTGTGGAAAAAGAATAGTTACGTTTAAGATATACTGTAAGTATTACTGGCAAGTTCTCTGGAGCCAGGTCTTAACAAGCACTAAGGAGCAGGTAGGCAGCCCCTTGGGACAGAAGGCATCTTGTTCATCTAGAAAGTGAGTTCTTACTAAAGAACACTGCAAATGATGATTACAGTATGACAGCGGAATTAGTGACTAATGAGGACCTTTAAATCTAGAGGATAAGAAATGTTACTTTTTAAAAGATGTATCTAGTAACTACTATGAAGACATTGATAATTCTGTCTCTTGAAACAAATCATTAATATCAGAAGATATTGATTATGGGATGTAATTGCACAAGGTGTGGTATGAGGTGCCTTAGAAAACACCTGGTTCTGTCCATCTAGCTAGCAATTCCCAATGCTGATTTTGGCTACCTCAGGGTGATTTTTGCTTCTTGAATTACTGCAAAATTAATAAAATGCTAATTCACATTCTTAAAAACTCTTAACTTACCTGCCAATATACTAGAGTAAATGCATTGCGGGTGTGACAAACTGTTGCTTCCCCTCAGTCCTGTGGGTGGCAAGAGAAGCTGAGTTAGCATGGGGTCTGGGGCCACTGAGCCCTATAGCTGGTGACTTCTGAAATAGCCCTGGCCTCTCCCCCCAGTATGCCCTACAAATTCTGTCATTTTCTGTGTGTCATGATGTGAAAAATGTTTGGAAGCATGGTTCTGGAGGCAAGTTTTATGTGTTGTGAATAAAGTTAGGGATGAAAGAAAGGTTGGAAGGAAATCTAATTCTAATTAGATTTAAAGACTATATGATTCCATCAAAGGAAGCTTGAAGATCACATAGGAGTTTCTGGAATGGGTTATCAAAGGGATGGTTGTTAAGCACGGAGAAATGAAGTAATTATAATTTGAGGTCAGTTCTATGAGCCCATTGCCATCTCTTACTGGTTCCGGGAGATAGGCTTTCAGTAAGGCATTGGGCAGAGTTCTCATAATTTTCCTACTGACTGTAGAAATATGGTTTGGATTCTAGTATAATTAAGGTGGAGTTTCTGTCTGGTTGAATAAGCATGCAAAGGGTACTGATTAATGATTGTCAGCCTGGAGGGAGCTTTCTAAGGGTATACAACAGGACTTCACCTTCTTTTTTCTGCTTTTCAATGTTCTATCGTGTGACTGTATACAAGGAATACTTAAACATTTGTGAATGACTAAAGCCAGGAGGGATGGTGACTATATTTTAATGATAATTTTGGGATCCATAGAAGATCTTATCTGGAGCAAAGGGTCAAATCTAGTAAGACTGTAAGCTCCGTGAGGGCAGGATAAGTCTCTTGCTCATTGATGTATCTACAGCTCCAGCACAGTATCCTGTACGTAGATGTAACTGTTGGAATGAAACAATGGAATTGAATAAAAATTTTTTTACAATTAGTTGTCCTCACACTTATCTTCTAATTCTCTTCCCCATCTTGATGGAGCCTGTATATAATAATAATTATTATTATTATTACTTTGGCTTTTTTTGTTGTTGTGAAGGGCTTTTTTAGAGGGAACTTTTGAAGCATCATCTCTGGCCCTAAGAAGTTCATATGCCTAAAGAAAGGAAATTGATACTTTGAGGGAAGATTCTTCTGTCTTATAAAATGTTTTTTGAAAAAGTAGAACTTTGTTATTCTTATTTAATAGGTCATGTGTGAATTTACCAGTTTAATGAATAGGAATGTTTGAATTTAGCCCAGCAAAGCACCTGTTTAACTACTGACATTTTTACATTACATTTACACTGAATTACAGTTATCCTCTTTGGATATAATGGGTATTTCTGAAGTACTGGAAACCCATGACTTGGCAGGTAACCAGAGACAGGTAAAATGACTAGTGGCTGCTGCTTTTGGTTTGGGCACAAACTAATTTGCCATAGTCCATCCCTTAGGCTACCTGTTGACTTCTCAATAAGAAAATTTTTGTTCGTTTTAAGGATATTTCTCAGTTTCCTCTAATCTTCATTTAATATTAAGTGTTACCACTTGGGAATGGTGGGAACTTTGGCAAATTGAAAAGGGTCTAGCTTGTGTAACCGAGTCACTTGTAATCAGCTCTAATTGCAGGGCCCAATATTTCCAGTTCTGTTTTTTCAAGAGCAGGGAAAATCAATAAGAATTCTCTTCGTTTTTAAATGTCTTTTTTCTTTTTCATGATTCAGAAAATATTATGTGCTAGGAACCCTCTTGGGAGTTTGTAAAAATCAGTGAACATAACAGAGATTCTAGGGGAAAATCAGTCAGAATTCTCTACATTTTTAAATGCCCTTTTATTCAACATTCAGAAAATATGTGCTAGGAGTTTGTAAACCCTCCCAGGAGTTTGTAAACATCAATGAATATAACAGAGATTCTACCCTCTGGAGCCTGTATTCTAGTGTGGGAGCAAAACAATAAACAGTAAACACGAGAAGTTATATATTATGTTTGAAAATATTGACTTCTATGGAAAAAATAGTAGAGCAAGGGGGTCGGTCACGGTTGAGGTATTAGGTAGGGTGATCAGGGTAAGCCTCGTGGACAATGTGAGGTTTAAAGAAAAACTTGAAGGGAATGAGGACCTTTCCCAAATGGCTACCTGGATGGAGACTATTCCAGGCAGATGGGAGTATTCGAGCCATGGCCTGACGGCAGGAGCTGTCCCTGGAGCAGCACAGACTGGTGTAGCCGGAGTGGAGTGAGCAGTGCGGAGGGCACAGGAGGTGAAGGAGGGCTTGTCAGGGCCTTGTCGTAGGCCTCTGTAGGGACTGCGGTCCTTACTCTGAGTGCAAGGGCGTTCAGTGTAAGGTTTTAAGTAGAGGAGTGAGGTAATCCCTTTGGCTGCTGGTCTGAGAATATTCTGTCAAGGACAAGGGTAATCGAGGTGAGATACAATGGTGGCTGGGACCAGCGTCCAAACTGGAGACGATGAGGAATGATCAAGATCCTGGATACATTTTGAAGATAGAACCATACGTTTCCTGACTGGATGAATGTGGGGTGTGAGAAAAGGGGTTTTATTAAAATACTACCTTGATAGGGCCATCTTCTGACTTAAGTGTCTACATTTTCAATGTAGACTCAATTTACATCATTAATTTTCTAAACATTCTTTTGTAATGATAAACTTCAGGTCTTTTCATATTTGATCACAAACTGCATTTGCTGCCTCCTTGATTAGGTGGGAATCCCCTTATTTTGCCTGCTATGTACATTCAGGGATGACTTCCCCAACAGTGGAGTTCCCATCGTCAGCCTGTTCAAATACACATTCATGGAGTGGTGGTTATATCCCACGGACTGCTTTGTGCTAGGGATACAACGAATAAGACAATGCCCCTTAACCCTGACCTCAAAGGTTCGTTTTTATGCCGTAACGTAATACTGGTGTTGCACTACTGATATGGGTAAAATGCTATGAGAAGCAAAATGAGGAGGCTCTGAAATGCTGCCTCTCTGGGAGACAGTGCCCCTCTAAGAGGTATCGTCCTAGAGAAAGAGTGATTAGTACCTAGGTTAAACAGCTAGTTTGCCGATTTTCTTCAAGTTAGAAAGGGGAGGAAGGGAGATCAGTCTACCAGTTAAAGAAGAAATATTCAGAGTATCAGAACAAATATTTTAAAGATTTATAAGCATAACATTCTGGCATCTTTTGATAAACATACCTTAACTCCTGCTAGTACTCCTCACATCAGTACAGCTCAAGAATGTATATTAACAGGGCTTTCTGTTAGTGAAACAGTGTTAAGTCGGTGTCAGTACTGGCACTTTCCCCTGAAGTTAGGGTATATTTCTGCTCAAAGTAGCATTGATATCTCAAATTTTCACAGGATGGCAAGTTTATATGGGCCTAGAAAAGGAGGGAAATGTTAGGAAAACATTTGAGTCTCGATATTGTAATACCTTCCAAAGTACCAGATGTTTAAAGTGTCAAGGAAAGGTAAAATTATTTTCAGTATGCTCTAAAAAATGGTTTAATATGAATGGCTAATTTTTTTTATGTTGTGTATCTTTAGATGGCGAATGTTTTAAATGTTCTAATCTAGAAAATCATATTTTGACATTGTGGATAAATAAGACTTGACTACATTTATATAATAATAGCATTTAAAATTTATGCTTAAATAGCAAAGTATTGTGTCTTGCATGCTTCTCTATGCTTATCTAATAGAAGTGTTTTTCTTCTAGGTTCAAAAGATGTTGTGATAAAGGCACAGGTTTTAGCTGGTGGTAGAGGAAAAGGAACATTTGAAAGTGGCCTCAAAGGAGGAGTAAAGATAGTTTTCTCGTAAGTCATGTATTTTAAAGAAAAAAATCATCATTATTAAATTAAAAACATACATTGTAAAAGATTTCCCTCATTAGTGAATTGATGAAAATACTAAGATTTAAATATTAGATGAGATAAGATTTTGGCTATCGTGTGCTTTTGTTTTTGTCACTTGGAGGAGAAAAGAATTTGAGTTCTTTTTCTTATTTCAGTCCAGAAGAAGCAAAAGCTGTTTCCTCACAAATGATTGGGAAAAAGTTGTTTACGAAGCAAACAGGAGAAAAGGGCAGAATTTGCAATCAAGTATTGGTTTGTGAGCGAAGATATCCCAGGAGAGAATACTACTTTGCAATAACAATGGAAAGGTCATTTCAAGTGAGTAATTGTAGACATGGTATATTTAGGATGATTTTATTACATTCTGTTTCAAAAGGTGATTATTATTTCTATTTGTATGGGAAGGATTAAAAAGGCATGATCTGTAATTTGTATACGTCGTGAGCACAATATTTTTTTGTATACGTCATGAGCACAATATTTTTGTGTCATTTTAAAAAACCCAGCCTGGTTAATGCAATAAAATTTAATGTATAATATTGTGGTAAAAAAAGCTATAGGCAAAACCCCGCTGATACAAAATCCATAGAATTTCCAAATTGTTAATTTGCTAAGTGCAGCTTAAATCATCCCTGATTCATCTCTAGATTCCATAGACTGAAAAAATAATTTCTAGCAGAGTAAAATATTCTGACCAAAAGGAAAGTCTCTGAACCCAATAAGAGAATGTGTATCCCTGGCTTTGTCTTTTTTTTTTTTCAAACTGTTGGTATTTTTAATAGTTTTGGGTTTGTTTGATTTGCTACTTGGTAAGGTGAAAGGTGACCTCCGATAGCAAATTCTAAGGAGCATACCCTAGCTCTGCTCTCCTCTTAAGGGAATCTAAAATGTTAGCAGTGAACTTAAAGCATCAGTTGAAGAGAAAATCTTTTCCTAGACCTGGTGCTGAGAGAGAGCATTGGTAATCACTTTATGCTATAATTATTTCACTTTGAGTGCATTGGTTAAGTTTTATGAGCTGAGTCTGTGTGATAACTAGCTTGTCTTCTGAAGTAAGCTGGGTATATTTGGAAGCCCTGATGAGGATTTGATGTAGCACATTACTAATTACACAAATAGTAATGTAAGAAAAATTTTAAAGGTCATGGAAATAGTTTTCTTATATACAATAGCTTTTTAAAAATATAGCTATTTTCTGTTTTATGATTTCTCCCCCTACAGTTAATCATCTGGTAATGTTTGAATGATATTTCAAAGTGTCTTTGTAACTTTTAATTTTTATAAGAAGTATTTCTTAAGATACAACACTAGGTGGTAGTAAAAATCCACTCAGGATATAAGATAAAAAGCATTGTCTTATTTGTGATGTTTTTACCTCTATAAGCTTCTCTATATGATAGAATTTAGTTTTGTAAGTTACTTTAGAAATCCCATGACAATAACCTGACATATTACACACATTTGCAAAAATTATATTTTTACAAATTCACTTATTTTCACTACATTTGGCTTTTCGTTGATGTTACTATATTAACATCTATTATTTTGTTCGTTATTATGTTTCTACTTTCTGTTTTAGTCAGAAACAAGGTGTATGTGCCTGAACATTTTGAGATATGAGTCCCATACTGTTGCTCATTAAGTGTAGCTCATCTTGATTGGAGTAAACGTAGCAAACTGAATATGTGTTATTAAAAACATGGTTATAACGCACTAAATATATTTTATTAAAGATATGTTAGAGCGTTAGGGAAAAGGTGGAATTTGAGTTCATTTTAAGAACTTGAATAGTCAGAGAACTCTTTGAATCTCATTAAGGAAAAAATGTTTTTATTTCGTTTGCAAAAGTAGTACATAGTTGTAATAATTCAAACTGAAAATTTGATAGTACTAGTAATACCATTTGGCCAAAAACATAATATTTTTTGATGCTATTAGACTGGACCAATGTGGAGTTGGTTGGTGTTACTTTTTGGGATATAAGGGACTGTTTTGGACAGGTCCTGTCCCTATGGACAGGTCCCTTAATAGAGAAAACAACAACAACAAAAATTCAACTATTTATTAAAAGAAAAGATCATTTTTGGTTGAATTAAAGTATTATGCATAAGCATTAACTGATTACTAAAAATAGCTTTTGTTGCTTATCTTTTTTTAGGAGCTGAATCATAAGCTTCTTTAGTGTGTATCACATCAGGAAACCTAGGCAGGTGTATCTACCATAGGGCTGGTGTGTCAAAAAAATTAAGTACCTATTCTCTGTTTTGGCACTTTTTAAAAATCAGATTTCTTAATGTTTGCCGAGTGCCTGTTGGGTACTTTTGGGCTGAGACAAATCTAATTGAACAGATCACCTTGGCTACTTCATTTTTCTCGTAAAACATTGCAATCTACTATAAATGAGTGGTATACTATGTCAGTTTTTTACTTTGCCTGGAATAGATGTAAAATGTGCTACAAGAATTCCATATTTTATTTTTCATATTTTTACTTTTTAAGAAGAGATCTTTATTTTATTTAATGGCCTCTTTGTCATATAATTTTAAATTCAAATTTATTTTAAGGCAAAACCTTTTGCAAGACCAATAAGAGAAGAAAAATGTATGTTAAGAAGGTAAAAATAGCATTAGTAATTTATTTGAAATTATAGCTATTTGCTATAAGTTAAGTTGTTCTGAAAGTTTATTACTAAAATTTAAAAGTTAAAACCAAATCATTTAAACAGAAACAGCCATTCATTCATCAGTTGTGACAAAATGCAAAACTGTTGTCATTATTTTAACTGATCTCTATTTACCCATGTAAGCTTTCTTCTGACCAGCTGGCTACAAATTTTGGGGTTTCTTTCTAATTGGTCAGGGAATTAGTACAAAAAGAGACTATTCACTTTTTAAAATAATTATTTCATATGTATTTTTTTTTATAGCCTTTTTCTCTAACTTACAGCCAATCATTACTTTAGTAAGAATTTATATTATCTTTTTTCTCCTCAGTAGTGTTGCCTGCTATGTGGCTCTTCATTTCTCTTATCAGTAGATATAAAAAGAAAAGGAAAATAAAACTAAAATAAAATGTTCAAATGTTTTAAAGTTGTGTTGGTTTCTGCCTGTTGAATAAGATTATATTTTAGGGTTATCTATAGATCATACATTACTTCAGTAGCGTGACATTAGTTGAACAGGCTTTTCTTAAATCTGAGATTTTCCCCCTCTCTTTAGATCGTTGTAAAAGCTTATAATTATGAACTGCCTTGCTAGAGAGGAAATGAAGAATACCTTTTCATTTGGAGTTCATAGATGAACTGAAAACTAGACTATGATTTCAAACATTTCTCTTGTTTTTTACTGTTCTCTTCTTTAGTCTCAGAAGACACAATGAGTTCTTTTATTAAAAAAAAATTTTGTATCGCTTCTCGGCCTTTTGGCTAAGATCAAGTGTAAAAAAATTTTGTGTGTCTTTTACAGTGAGTTTTGACACGAAGTCCCCAGAGTTGGGCCAAACTTCACAGCTTAAGGGCAAGTCCTCTACGTGACTGTCCTTAACTTCAGACACCAGCCTCGAGTTTGGGGGTCCCCAGGTCACCCTCACTTCTCTCCAGCTGGCTACAAATTTGCGGGTTTCTAGTACCCACTCAGGTTTCATAATTTGCTAGAAAGACTCACAGAACTTAGGAAAGTGCTATACTTATGATTGCAATTTTATTATAGCCAATGGATACAAGTCAGAACCAGCCAAATGGAGAGACGCATAGAGCAAGGTCTCGGAGGGTTCCAAACATACAGTTTTCATTGGCCTCAGGGATGTGTCACCCTCCTGGTATATTGATATGTGACAATATGCAGAATATTGCCAACTATGGAAGTTCATGAAAAACATGTTATTGGACGATGGAAAAAAGGTGATCCTTATTATAAAGTGGCAAAGAACTTGACTAAATTGTGTTCATGTTCTAGTGTTTTATGGAGAGTAGAGAACTTGGGAGTGATAACATTGACTATTTAGCTGAGGAGATTTCTAACTAAAGTATTGAAGGAGCAACGCTGGTTCCTCCTGATTGCTTTTAGTAAAATTTAAGAAGAGAGAAATGAATTGAAGAAGGAATTGTTAAAGCAAAAAGGAATCAGAGCTTTAAGATTTGGAAATTTCTCAGCTTGTCTATGCAGTAGGTCACCATCCGTATCCATGGTGTCAGTTACCCGTGTTCGTCCACATTCTAAAAATATTATATGGAGAATTCTAGAAATAATTAATAAGTTTTAAATTGTGCCTTTCTGAGTAGCGTGATGAAATCTCATGCTGTCCCACTCCTTCCTGCAGGGGATGTGACTCGTCCCTTGGTTGCTACCTGCTGATAGTCACTGAGTAGCCATCTCAGTTATCAGATTGACTGTTGAGGTATCATAATGCTTGTGTTCAAGTAACCCCTAGTTTACTTATAAGTGGCTTCAAAGTACAAGAGAATTGATGTTGGCAATTTGGATGTGTGAAAGAGAAGTTGTAGAGTGCTTCCTTTAAGTGAAAAGTGTGTATGTATAGGGAAAAACCCAGTATGTATGTGTAGGATTCAGTACTATCTGCGGTTCAGGCATCCATTGGGGGTCTTGACATGTATTCTGTGCCGATAAGGGAGGACTACAGTATTGCAAAAAATGAGACAGCTGTTTGGAACAGAATATGAAAGGTGTGCCATGCAATCATTTGATAAGGAAATTAGTATGGGTGTGAGGCATGAACTGTGAGAAGTAAATTTCTGTTGGTTAAGCCACACAGTCCGTGGTATTTTGCTGTAGCATCCTAAGCTAAGACATAGCTCCTTTGGAGAAATGTCTGTTTAAGTCCTTTGCCCATTTTTATGTTAGATTGTTTGGTTTTTGTTGTTGAGTTGTAGTTCTTTATACGAGTATTCTGAATATTAATCTCATCAGATAGATGTATGGTTCACAAATATTTTCTCCTACTTTGTAGGTTGCCTTTTCACTCTGTTGACTTTTTCTTCTGCTCTGTAGAAGTTTTTAAGTTTGTTGTAGTCCCATTTGTCTAGTTTTGCTTTTGTTGCCTGTGCTTTGTTGTCTCATCCAAGAAATTATTGCCAAATCTGTCATGAAGCTTTTCCTCTATGTTTAATTTTAGGAGGTTTATAGTTTCAGGTCTCATATTTAGGTCTGTAATCCATTTTGAGTTCATTTTTTAATATGGTATAAGGTGAGGGTCCAACTTCATTATTTTGCATATGGATATCCAATTTCCCCAACATGATTCGTTGAGGAGACTGTCCTTTCCCCATTGTGTGGACTTTGACATCTTTGTCTAAGACCATTTGACCATATACATGACGGTTTATTCCTGGCTTCTCTATTTTGTTCCATCGGTCTGTATGTCTTTTTATACCAGAACCATGCTGTTTTGATTTCTTGTTTTGGAATATGTTTTGGAATCAGGAAGTATGAGGCCTCTAGCTTCGGTTTCTTGTTCTCAAGGTTATTTTGGCTATTTGGGGTCCTATGGAGAGTCCATGTGAATTTTAGAGTTTTTTTTTCTTTTTTTTTTTTCTATTTCTGTAAAAAATGGAAAATGGAAAAAGACTGTATTTGGGGGAAAAAAATGCCATTAGGATTATACAGATTGCATTGAGTCTGTAGATCACTTTGGGTAGTATTGGACATTTTAATAAAATTAAATCTTTCAATCCATCAGCACAGGATGTCTATTTATTTGTGTCTTCTTCAGTTTCATTTAGCAATGTCTTATAGTTTTCAGTGTACAAATCTTTCATTTTTTTTGTTAAGCTTGTTCGTAGTATTTTATTCTTTTTGATGCTATTGTAAATGGAATCATTTTTTTAATATCCTTTTTGGATTATTCATTGTTAGTCTGCAGAAAGCAATACATATTTGTGTATTGATTTTGTATCCTGTAACTTTGTTGAACTCATTTATTAGTTTTTTTAAATAGTTTTTCTTTTTCTTTTTTTGAGGTTCTTTCGGGTTTTCTCTATGCAAGATCATGTTATCTGCACACCAGTAATTTTACTTCTTCCTTTCCTATTTGGATTATTTATTAATTTTTTTCTTCCCTGGTTGCTCTGGCTAGGACTTTCAGTACTGTGTTGAATAAAGTGGCAACAGTGGACATCCTTATTCCCGATCTGGTAAGGCAAACTTTCAGTTGCTCACTGTTGAGTATGGTGTTCTTTGTGGGCTTTTTATACATAGCCTCTGTTATGTTGAAGTAATTCCTTTTATTCCTAGTTTGCTGAGTGTTCTTATGAAATGGTGTTGAATTGTTTCAAATGCTTTTTCTGCATCAATTGAGATGATTATGTGGTTTTTGACCTTGATTCTGCTAATGTGGTGCTTTACATGATTTTTGTGTGTTGAACCATCCTTGCATTACAGGACTAAATCTCATTTGATAATAATGCATAATCGTTTTAATGTGTTATTGAATTTGGTTGGCAAGTATTTTGTGGAGAGTTTTTGCATCAATAGTCATCAGGGATATTGGTCAGTAATTTTCTTATAATGTATTTGATTTTGGTATCAGGGTAATGGTGGCCTCAAAGAATGAGTTTGGAAGTGTTCCCTCTTCAACTTTTTGGAAAAGTTTGAGAAGGGTTGGTGTTAGTTTTGTTTGAGTACTTGGTAGAATTCCTAGGTGAAGCCATCTAGTCCTGGGCTTTTCTTTGTTGGGAGGTTTTGATTACTGATTCAATCTTCTACTTTGTTATAGCTCTGTTTCAGATATTTTCTTTCTTCATGATTCAGTCTTGGTAGACTGTTTCCAGGAATTTATCCATTTCTTCTAGGTTACCCAGTTTGTTGGTGTATAATTGTTCATAGTAGTCTCTTACGATCCTTTTTATTTCTGTGGCATTAGTTGTAATGTCTCCTCTTTCATTTCTGATTTTTGTTGTGTCTTTTCTGTTTTTCTTAGTCTAAGGTTTTGTCAGTTTTGTTGATCTTTTCAACAAACCAATTCTTAGTTTTGTTAATTTTTTTCTATTGTCTGTCTTCTATTTCATTTATTTCTATTTTAATCTTTATTATTTCCTTGCTTCTGCTAACTTTAGTTTGTTCTTTTTCTGTTTCCGTGAGTTGTTAAAAATCTATGAGCTGGGTGCCTTTTCCCAACTTTGGTGAGCTGTGTTGGCCTCTCTCTGCAGTGTTACTGGTGCTGTGACAAGCTGCTGAGCTTTCTCGTTCTCAGTGGCTGCTCGTACATTGAGTATACAGGTTTACAGTCAACCCTCCAGGTCAGGTGAGACTGAAACCAGTTCCTTTGACAGCCCCCAGAAAAGCAGGAATGTTGGATGCACATTCTAGTTTTCTCTTTCCCTCTCAAGAGAGAAGCCCAATATCGGGCTGTTTCTCCTGATCTTGAGCTGGGTCACCTTGGGTGGGGTGGGGTGGGGGTGTGTGAGCTGACTTGGATGAAATGAACAGCTTTCTTTTACCTGTTTTGTTGCAATTGAACTTGCCTGAGGTGCTACAACTTCCTAACTGATTTCTGGCAATCTCATAAAGGCTTTTTGGATCATATATTGTTGTAAAAGTAGGGTTTCTGTGGGACAGCGAAGTAGAACAGGGGCTTCCTGTTCTTCCATCTTGCTGACCCTGATGTCCAGAGATGTTTGGAGTGGTTTTATTAAGTATGCACAATTGATTAAATCATTGACCATTCAGTTGAACTTAACATCCAGGACCCCTTCCTTCCCAGAAGGATGGGCTGATAATTTGGCTCAAAGCTCTAACCTTCTCATTACATTGTTGGTCTTTCTTGTCTGACCAGCACCGACCTGAGTCGTCTTCTTTCTGTTAACTATCTATGGGCCCACCCACTGTGAGTCACCTCATTAGCATAAACTCTCAGATGTAGTGGATGGTTTAGAGCAGGGGTGTCCAAACTTTTTTCAACGTTTTTTACTAAGGGCTATATGCGGTAAAATACACAAACAGCCGGGCCACTCACTTGACGTGAAGTACGTATTGCCTCACCTGGTTTATTTAAGTAAACTAAATATATTTTTGGAATTTGCTGCGGGCCAATTAACAATGGATTGCGGACCGCAGTTGGCCCGCGGCGGCAGTTTTGACACCCCTGGTTTAGAGGTTGCCTCCCAGACACAGGGGACAAAGGACAGCCAATTTTTTTTTTACACATGTATTTTGAAATCTAATCACAGTGTAAAATTTAAAAGGTACAAAGATACACAGGAAATAATGCAAAGATGCACTCACCCCTATGTTTCTCAGCCATCCTGTTTTTCTCCTAGGAGGCTGGTAATTTTTTTTAAATCTTTTTTTTTCACCTAAATAGCAGTTAAATCTCTTAAAAAGTCATAGATTTTTTTCCTTTGGCTATTGCCTTCTTTTGAAGATTTGAAGAACTGTTTAGGTCTCCAAATAGTAATGAATAAAATACTATTCCTTTCCTTTACATTATACCTTAAAATGAGTTTATTACTAAAATACTAGGTGCTGGGATAGAAAAGTATAATTAGTGTTTTTCTTTCTTCGTGAAAGTCACACTGTTTTTTCTGGATTAAGAATAGTATATTCATTGTAAATTTTTTTTTTTTTTTTTTTTTTTGAAAATACTGACATAAAATGACAAAAGTATTATCTTTTAATGTTTTATTTGCCATTTTTCTGTTTATGTGAATAGTGGGTGGGTGCACATTTAAACACACTTTAGATTAAAAAATGAGCTTGAGAATAGAATCTAGGGTTTTATATCATTTTTCCCTGCATAACACTATTGAGGTCATTTTCGTATGTCATTAATCTTTAGTAATATGTTTTTACCATTTCCTTATTTTTGCACATTAAGATTATTTCTAGTTTTGTGCATAAATTAAAAAAATCTATTAGATAATTTTGCCCTAGGATTTTTTCTTGATTGATTTTAAAGGACTTAAAAGTTGACTTAATGATTTAGTATTTATATCTTATCTTCTGGTATTATTCATGATAATAGCAAGAGCTATTCTTTAAGGTAGGCAGCTTTTTTTTTTTTTTTTACTGACTTGTAGTACACCTGGAGCTTATAAAATTGGGAACTTTTGTACATTAGACCTTCCCTTTTAAATATCAGTAATCTGTCATGAATTTTAAAGTTCTTTAAACAGTACTTTAATGTCCTTTCAGTTCTTTCAAAAAATGCGTAGGTTCTATTTCACATACACATGTTTATATTATTTGGTATAAATTTAGCATATATTTTAAATCTTTTTCCCCTCACAGCGAGTCATTGTTTTTCTCTTCCTTTTCACTTCTTTTCCATTATTTCAGTTGCACATTTATTATAAGGGGGTACTGTACCGGAGATGCTAAGGTAAATTCTCAAGGAATTTAAAAAATAGGAGTGGGGAGTGATAGATGGATGTTCGGTGTTGTGCACAAATAGGTTTTACAATTTTATTGACGGGTCCAAAATAAAATTTAGATGTTTTGGCTGTTTCCTTTCCTCTTAGGGTCCTGTATTAATAGGAAGTTCTCAAGGTGGCGTCAACATTGAAGATGTTGCTGCTGAGTCTCCTGAAGCCATAGTTAAAGAACCTATTGATATTATAGAAGGCATCAAAAAGGAACAAGCTGTACGGGTATGTAGTATTCCAAACATTTTCTCACTTTTGTTTGGGTAATGATAATACTTAAAGAAAGAGAATTAACTTTGTACAAGGTTTTAAAAAAATTGTTTGAATGTGAAGGCATGTTGATATCTTGTTAGAAATGGAAACTTTTAGAAGTCTCTACAGTATTTTTCTTTATATCCTCCATAAATATTTCCATATGAAAAGAAGCTAAGGATTCTTTTAAAATAGTCACTATACCATTGCCATACCTAGTATAACTAACAGTAATTTCTTAGTTATCATTACTTCCCCAGTCAATTCAAATTGCCTAATTGTCTCTAGGTTTTATTTTATTTGTTTTTCCCTTTTACAATATGTTTGAGTGGGGAGCCATATAAGGTCCTTCATTGCCATTGGTTAATATGTTTCCTAGGTCATTTTCTGATTTACAGGTTTCCTTTCCCTCACTCTCTCCATCTTTTTTCTTTCATTTTTTTGAAGAAACTAGTCTAGATTTTACATAGCGATGGTGGCATTTAACATGTTCCTATCTCCCTTTTTTTTCCTGAAAATTGTATGGAATGGTAGGGATACTGTCTTATGTATCCCCAATAGATCAGTGATTTTATTTTGGGCGAGGTTTATGGATACTTTTAAGAATCTGATGAAAGCTATGGACTTTTTCTCAGTATATGCACATACATGGTCAATTTTGCCTACAATTTCCCTAGTTTTCTGTATTGTTTTTCTTGTGTGCTTCTTCTTTCCCTTCATTCCCCCTCCCCCACCAAGAAAACAAACCGAAGCATGAAGTTTAATACTATGTATGGCCTGTGAGATTTGCTTGACAATGTTTATAGTACTCTGTTGAATTAAACTGTTTAGTTTGGATATAAAAAAACAAGTGACTCATCTTAAAAACAAAGTTTGAATATTAAAGCTTGAATGACATTTACATCTGTTAATGGGAAACTATGTCAAAATAAGCTTATGGCATTGAAGTACAGTAGAGCAGGAATTTTGACTGGCACAAAGGTTTTAAAGGAGATAGAGAAATTTCCCCAATAAAGCTTGAAGCAAGTCATTCAGGCAAGTGAATGGTATGAATGTTTAAAAGGGACAGAGATTTGATTCATTAGGTAGTTATGTGAGAGTTATGACTGGAGAGTTAAATTTAGATGAAAAAGAAGACACTTGATTTACAGAAAAAGAAGACACTTGATTTACAAGACTACTTGAAGGAATAATCTGCTAAGATTATACGTTTTTGAGTGATGAACAGAAATATTACCTAGCACAGTGCTTGGCAAATTAATGTCATACTGGGTTGGCAGAATTCTTTTGGAATTCTCAAATGTTTAAATCTGAAACAGTGCATTGTGACCTACTAAAAATTAAATAGTAGTTTATTTCTCATTATTCTTTATTTGAAATAAGTCTTAACTAAAAATGATATTTCTTATCTTGATCATTAACTTTATTTATTGGCACTTAACTTTTTGCAAAAATCACATTTACCCTCAAAGACTTTAAGATTTTCTATAATTGAAAGTCAAATGTATTACAGCCTGTGATAGCACTTGGAAGAGGAAAAACCAACTCTGTAGTATTCCTGAGCAGTGGCAGCAGTTTGCGTAAACATACAGACATGTAGCTTCTGTACCAGTGGTTCAAAATTGCTTATGGAACTTTAAAAATTCTGAATCCGTGGTCCACCATAAAACTTGTGAGCCAGAACTTCTGGGTTGGGACCTTGGTATGTAAATTTTTTTAAAAGCTTTTCAGGTATATCTAGTTAGAAATCTCCGCTCAAGACTGTAAACTCCTTTACTAGATTAGAAACTTGAAACCTATATTTTGGGGGTCTAGTGTATATTAGGTACCCAGATTTTTGAATGAGTGAGATAATACTTTGACTGGATATGTCCTCATTGCTTAATAGACACTCTTCATAAATTACCTAAAAGGTGAAATAGGATGATTTAATATGTTGGCCATTGTTTGGGCCCTTGGGATTGTCAATCACCTTTTATATGTAGTTCTAATAAAATATAAGCCTCTTTCAGTTTAGGTTGGTCATGAGGCTTAGAGGCTGTATGGAGGCTATGGAATAAACACTGGAACTAGAATCTAGGTGAATGGCAAATCACATGACCTTTCTGAATCTCTTTCTCAGTTGTAAAATGGGTGAACAACCTGCCTTGTGAGGATTTTGAATAAAAAGTTTTGTTTAACCATTTAGTAATAATAGCTGCTATTTCAGTGATTACTGTTTGACTTTTGACTGCAAATGATTCATGCTTATTTAAATAATAAACTATAAGGTTTTTTATTTATAGTAATTTAATGTTAATTGGCTATATGTGACATACCTCTAATAAAGAGACAAATTGCTTTCAGCTTGCACAGAAGATGGGATTTCCATCTACTGTTGTGGATTCTGCAGCAGACAACATGGTCAAGCTTTACAACCTTTTTCTGAAATATGACGCAACCATGGTAGAAATAAATCCAATGGTAGAGGATTCAGATGGAGCTGGTAAAGTATCTTCTTTTATGGAACACTGTTTATGTATAAGGAAGTGAACTCATTCTTATGTAGAAGCTTGTTTTCTAATATATAGAATGAATGTAAACAAATATGAAACAGACCCATTAAAACAAACACCTTAAATATATATTTAGGTACATGGGTTAAAGCTGCATTTCCCCCATGGTAGCCATCATCTCTATGTGGCAATTAAATTTAATTAAAAACGATATAAGATTAAAATATTCCTCGATCACATTTGTCACATTTCAAGTGCTCAGTAGCCACATGTGGGTACCATATTGGAAAGCACATCTCCATCATTTCAGAACGTTCTGTGGGTCAGTGCTGGGTTCGAGTGTCCAGTGTGGTAGTAAGTGGATAGCTCTAGCTTTGGGGAATTAGCCATCTTAACCTCCACAAGTTTTAGACTTTAGAAACATCATAGGTCTTTATTGTACAAAGGATATACTCTGATACATCCTTTTATTATGTTTAGCCGCTAGAGAAGTAAGGTGAGCCTGTCACTTTGACAGCTTTTCTTTTGCGTATGTTTAAATGGTAAATCAGAATCTGAATTATCATGCCTTCCATATAAATTTCTTTTAAAAATGTAAGTTGCTTTATTGTAGTCTTAAGTTTTTCTTAATATTTTGTATTAACTGCTTCTATTGCTGTAATTTATTTGATTTTGTTTCAGGTCTCTGGACATTCTAATCTTAAGTATTTGTAGGTCATTTTTTACTTTTTTACTTCTAGTTATATTCTTTATGATGGAAACCATTTTTTGGTTAGTCATTTTTATGGTTGTATAAAGAAGAATGAGGAAATTCTCATGATAATACAGGTAGTTTGTATAACTGAAAATACCTTTTCTTAAAGAATGAAGGCTGAAGCACATTTTAAAAATGAAATGTTCGTTGAAGGAGAATTATCTGTATAAAACAGATATTTCTTGTATTTTTTTGATTATGTTACATAATAACATTGAAAGCAAGAGTCTTGAATTCTTTCCAGTTGTAAAATTCTACAGCTATCTTCTATCGTGAAGGGAATGTCTTTGTTCTTTTAATTTAACAACTAACTTTTTCTTTGTTATTCAGTTTTTCTTTTTTTTATGCATTTTTATATGTTTTGAAGGAGTTTTTGTTTTGTTTTTCTGATTAAGGGCATTGTACATGTATTATGGAAAATTTGCAAAATGCCAAGAAGTATAGGTTGGAGAAAAGAAATCCTATAACCTCATTATCCAACACCCTTTTAATATTTTACATGCATAGTTCATTTCAAAAAAGATCACTTCTTGTTTGTAATTGGAATCATACTGTCTATTCAATTTGTATCTTTCCCTTTTTAACCTTAAAACTACTGTATATAGAATTTTTTCATGTCAAATATTTTTCAAAGATACAATTTTTGTATCTTTGTATTTTGCTTGTATATAAATCTTTAATAGAAATGAGTATCTCTCATACAGATTCTCAGAAGTAGAATTTTTTTTTCTTTAAATTTATTGGGGTGACAATTGTTAGTACAATTACATAGATTTCAGGTGTACAATTCTGTATTACATCATCTATAAATCCCATTGTGTGTTCACCACCCAGAGTCAGTTCTCCGTCCATCACCATATATTTGATCCCCCTTACCCTCATCTCCCACCCCGCAAACCCTTTACCCTCTGGTAACCACTAAACTATTGTCTGTGTCTATGAGTTTTTGTTTCTCATTTGTGTGTCTTGTTCTTTTGTTGTTTTTGGTTAATATACCACATATCGGTGAAATCATATGGTTCTCTGCTTTTTCTGTCTGACTTATTTCGCTTAGCATTATACTCTCAAGATCCATCCATGTTGTCACAAATGTTCCTATATCATCTTTTCTTATCGCCGAATAGTATTCCATTGTGTATATATACCACAACTTCTTTATCCATTCATCTATCGAAGGACATTTTGGTTGTTTCCGTGTCTTGGCCACCGTAAACAAAGCTGCAATGGACATTGGAGCACACGTGTCTTTATGTATAAATGTTTTCAGATTTTTTTTGGTAGATACCCAGGAGAGGGATTGCTGGGTCATGTGGTAATTCTATTCGTAATTTTTTGAGGAACGTCCACACTGCCTTCCATAGCGGCTGTACCAGTCTGCATTCCCACCAACAGTGTATGAGGGTTCCTTTTTCTCCACAGCCGCTCCAACACTTCTTACTATTTGTCTTGTTGATGATAGCCATTCTGACTGGGGTGAGGTGATATCTCATTGTGGTTTTTATTTGCATTTCTCTGATGATTAGTGATGTTGATCATTTTTTCATATGTCTATTTGCCATTTGTATGTCCTCTTTGGAGAAATGTCTCTTCAGGTCCTCTGCCCATTTTTCAATTGGGTTGTTTGTTTTTTGTTGTTGAGTTTCATGAGTTCCTTGTATATTTTGGATATTAGTCCTTATCGGAGGCACTGTTTGCAAAAATCTTCTCCCATTCAGTTGGTTGCCTCTTTATTTTGTCGATGGTTTCTTTTGCTGTGCAGAAGCTTTTAAGTTTCATATAGTCCCATTCGTTTATTTTAGCTTTTACTTCCATTGCCTTTGGAGTCAAATTCATAAAATGCTCTTTGAACCCAAGGTCCATAAGTTTAGTACCTATGTTTTCTTCTATGCAGTTTATTGTGTCAGGTCTTATGCTTAAGTCTTTGATCCATTTTGAATTAATTTTGGTACATGGTGACAGATAGCAGTCCAGTTTCATTTTTTTGCATGTGGCTAGCCAGTTCTCCCAGCACCATTTATCGAAGAGGCTGGCTTTCCTCCATTGTATGTTTTTAGCTTCTTTGTCAAAAATTATCTGTCCATATTTATGTGGTTTTATTTCAGGGTTCTCAATTCTATTCCATTGGTCTATGTGTCTGTTTTTCTGCCAATACCATGCTGTTTTGATTATTGTAGCCCTGTAGTACAAGCTAAAGTCAGGGATTGTGATACCTCCAGTATTGTTCTTTTCCCTTAAGAGTGCTTTGGCTATTTGGGGTCTTTTGTGGTTCCAAACAAATCTGATGATTTTTTGTTCTATTTCTTTAAAAAAATGCCATTGGGATTTTGATGGGGATTGCATTAAATCTGTATATTGCTTTGGGTAATATGGCCATTTTAACTATGTTGATTCTTCCAATCCATGAGCACGGAATGTCTTTCCATTTCTTTGTGTCTTCTTCAATTTCTTTCAAAAATGTCTTATAGTTTTCAGCATATAGGTCTTTCACATCCTTGGTTAAGTTTATTCCTAGGTATTTTATTCTTTTTGCTGCAATTGCAAAAGGAATTGTTTTTATTTCTTTTTCTGAGATTTCATTGTTAGTATATAGGAATGCAATGGACTTTTGTACATTGATTTTGTAGCCAGCAACTTTACTGTATTCGTTGATTGTTTCTAATAGCTTTTTGGTGGAGTCTTTAGGGTTTTCTATATATAGCACCATGTCATCTGCAAAGAGTGATAATTTAACTTCTTCATTCCCAATTTGGATGCCTTTTATTTCTTTCTCTTGCCTGATTGCTCTGGCAAGGACTTCCAACACTATGTTGAAAAGCAGAGGTAATAGGGGACAGCCCTGTCATGTTCCTGAACGAGAGCAAAGGGCTTCAGTTTTTCACCATTAATTATGAGATTAGCTGAGGGCTTGTCATAGAGGGCCTTTATTATGTTAAGGTATTTTCCTTCTATACCTATTTTATTAAGTGTTTTCATCATAAATGGATGTTGTATCTTGTCAAACGCTTTTTCTGCATCAATTGATATAATCGTATGATTTTTGTCCTTTATTTTGTTTATGTGATGTATCACATTGATGGATTTGCGGATGTTGAACCATCCTTGTGCCCTGGGGATGAACCCCACTTGATTGTGATAAATAATCTTTTTAATGCATTGTTATATTCGATTTGCTAGAATTTTGTTTAGGATTTTTGCATCTGTTTTCATCAGAGATATTGGTCTGTTGTTTTCTTTTTTGTGTTGTCCTTACCAGGTTTTTGTATCAGGGTAATGTTGGCCTCATAAAATGAGTTAGGGAGTACTGTCTCTTCTTCAATTTTTTGGAAGAGTTTGAGCAGGATTTGTATTAGATCCTCTTTGAAGGTTTGGTAGAATTCACTAGTGAAGCCATCTGGTCCCGGACTTTTGCTTTTGGGAAGGTTTTGGATGACTGATTCAATTTTGTTACTGGTGATCGGTCTGTTTAGATTTTCCAGTTCTTCATGGTTCAGCCTTGGAAGGCTATATGTTTCTAAGAACTTGTCCATTTCTTCTAGGTTATTGAATTTGGTGGCATATAGTCCTTCATAGTATTCTTGGATGATCCTTTGTATTTCTGTGGTGTCCGTGATAACTTCCCCTTTTTCATTTCTGATTTTGTTAATTAGTGTCTTCTCTCTTTTTATCTTAGTGAGTCTAGCCAAGGGTTTGTCAATTTTGTTAAACTTTTCAAAGAACCAGCTCATTGTCACGTTAAATTTTTCTATTGTCCTTTTGTTCTCTATTTCATTTAGTTCTGCTCTGATTTTTGTTATTTCCTTTCTTCGGCTGACCTTGAGTTTCACTTGTTCTTCTTTTTCTAGTTCTTTAAGGTGTAATATGAGATTATTTATTTGGGATTTTTCTTGTTTCTTGAGCTAGGCCTGTAATGATATAAATTTCCCTCTTAAAACTGCTTTCGCTGCATCCCAAAATTTTGGTAGGATGTATTTTCATTGTCATTTGTTTCTATGTATCTTTTGATCTCTCCTCTAATTTCTTCTTTGACCCAGCCATTCTTTAAAAGTATGTTGTTTGGTTTCCATGTATTTGTGTTTTTTCCTGCTTTCTTTTTGCAGTTGATATCCAATTTCAAAGCCTTGTGATGAGAAAATATGCTTGGTATGATTTCAATCTTCTTAAATTTGCTGAGGCTGATTTTATGTCCCAATATATGGTCTATCCTTGAGAATGTTCCATGTACACTAGAAAAGAATGTATAGTCTGATGCTTTAGGATGAAGTGCTCTATATATGTCAATTATGTCCATTTCATCTAGTGTGTCATTTAGGGCTGCTATTTCGTTATTTATTTTCTGTTTGGATGATCTATCCAAAGCTGTCAATGATGTATTTAAGTCCCCTAGTATAATTGTGTTTTGGTCACTTTCTCCCTTTAGTTCTGTTAGTAGTTACTTGGTATATTTCGGTGCTCCTTGATTGTGGGCATAAATGTTGATGACTGTTATGTCTTCTTGTTGTATAGTCCCCTTTACCATTATGAAATGTCCATCTTTGTCTCTTGTTATCTTTTTCACCCTGAAGTCTGTTTCATCTGATATCATTATGGCTACACCTGATTTTCTCTGGGTACCATTTGCTTGGAGTGTCAATTTCCACCCTTTCACTTTGAGTCTATGCTTGTCCTTGTAGCTGAGATGTGTCTCTTGGAGACAGCATATGGTTGGGTTTAGTTTTTTGATCCAATCTGCTACTCTGTGCCTTTTTATTGGTGAGTTCAGTCCATTTACATTTAGGGTGATTATTGATATGTGAGGATTTCCTGTCATTCTATCTTTAGTTTTCTGGTAAGGCTGTGTCTCCATTGTTTCTTTGCTTTCTGTTGTTGTCTATTATTTCTGTGTGGTGTTATCCTATGATATTTCCCTCGGTTTCTTCTTTTATTACAGTATATATTTCAGTTTTGGATTTTTTTGAGTGGATACCCTTAAGTTTATGTAAAAAAGTTTGATATTTAGAGTATTCCATTTTCTTCAGCACACTTACTTTCTCCATTCCCATATTCCTGTTCAGGCCTTTACTCTCCCCCTTTTTATGTTTTGGTTGCCACAAATTGTCCCTGTTGATGGTGGTCGAATAGCCTCCTTTAGTATTTCTTGTAGTGCAGGTCGTGTATTAGAAAATTCCCTCAGCTTCTGTATGTCTGGAAAGGTCTTTATTCCTCCTTCATATCTAAAGGATATTTTTGCTGGATATATTACTCTTGGCTCTTAATTTCTCTCTTTTCAATAGTTTGAATATTTGGTTCCACTCCCTCCTGGCTTGTATAGTTTCTGCTGAAAAATCTGATGATAATCTAATGGGCTTTCCTTTGTAGGTTACCGTCTTCTTTTCCCTGGCTGCCTTGAGGATTCTTTCTTTGTCGTTGATTTTAGACAGCTTCAATACAATGTGCCTTGGAGAAGGCCTGTTGGGATTGAGGTAATTAGGTGTTCTATTTGCTTCTTGGATTCGAGGATCCAGTTCTGTCCACAAGTTTGGGAAGTTCTCATCAACAATTTGTTTGAATGTATTCTCTGTTCCCTTCTCTCTTTCTTCTCCTTCTGGTATGCCCTTTATTATTATATTGCTCTTTCTGATGGAGTAAGAAATTTCTTGTAGAGTTCTTTCATTTCTTTTAAGTCTCAAGTCTCTTTCTTCTTCCAGCTGTGTAATTTCCAGGTTTCTATCTTCGATGTCACTGATTCTTTCCTCCATCTGGTCAACTCTACTACCTAAGCTGGTTATTTCATTCTTAATTTCTTCTATTGAGTTCTTAATCTCCAGAAATTCTATTTGGTCCTTTTTTCAAATTTCAATCTCTTTCATAAAATGCTCATGTTGTTCTTTGATTGTGTTTCTGAGTTCATTAAACTGCCTTTCTGTGTTTTCTTGCATCTCGTTGAGTTTTTTCAGAACTGCAATCTTGAATTCTCTGTCATTTAAGTCCCATATTTCCATATCTTTAAGTTCCGTTTCTGGAGACTTTTCACTTTCTTTCTGAGCTGTCTTGTTGCCTTGGTTATTCATGGCAATTACTGATTTATTATTTCTCTTCCTAGACATCTACAGGAGTGGCTTCTGCAACAGGTTGATAGGAAGAGGTCTTTCTTTTGTTTTCCAGTACTTGTTGGTAGAATGTTTGATTTTCTCTCCAACTGCAGCCTTTTTTTCCTCTCTCACACGATAGTGCTATGTTTTCTCTGCACTATTCCAGCTTCTCACACAATGGGGAGATTCCCTGGGAGATGGGCTTCTCCTCTGTTAATAGTTCGCCTGGGTCACAGGGCGCAGTGTCCGTGTGGATATGCGGAAAGCTTTTGAAGTTCCAAAGCTCTTCCTGCAGCAGATTCAGAGCCCATATGTTTCAGCAGTTCTGTTTACTCCTGCAGGGATCTGCCCAGATAGGTGGAGCCAGGGGCAGGGTGAGTTGTGAGAGGTGGCCCAAAGCAATGGCGGCGACCACCACCACAGCCGGTCCTGCTTCCACAGCTCCCTCCCCTTTGTTGGAACTAGTTGGGCTGCAAATCTGTGTCTGCGGTCCACAGTTCTCAGAACAGCAAATATTCTGTTCTTTTGATCTGACACTGCTGTTTCTAGCACTGGGCAGTTGGGGGCGGGGCGAGCTCGGGCGGGGGGGGGGGGGCTAGTCTCAGTGCCGAAGGCTTCAGTTCTCTGCTCAGCAGTGAGGGCTTAAACCACCATTTTCAGCCTTCTTCCCTCAGTCTTTTCTCCGAGGTCTCTGCTGTGAGTGTTGGGCTCAGCCGTGTTATATGCTGCCCCCTCAGCCCTGTGGGCCATAAGCGGAGCCCTAGCAGTCCAAGCTCTTCCCTCTCCCGCAGCTGCGGTAGTTCCGGGATGCAGTGAGCTCGGAGCACTGAGCTAGGTCTGCGTCCTGCTCCCCTGCGGCTCCATCTCAGCACTTCTCCCTTCCCTCCTACCCCGCCCTCGCGATTCGCCCACCTTTAGTTGAATTCAGTAGTGGGCCTCTTGGTCTTGCCTGTCTGCTGTGCAGGGAGTCCTTTGTGGAGTTATTGTTGTTCGATTAGTTGTAAATTCCAGGGGAGCTTTACAAAGGCTCACCTCACGCCTCCATTTTGATCAAATATTCAGAAGTAGAATTTTTGAATCGAAAAGTAATAGTATTTTTTAACATACGTTTTGATGAATGGGTCAGAATAGTAACATTTTGAGATATATTTTGCCAGATAGTCGTCTAGAGAAGATGTTCTAACATTTAGTGTCCATTTCATTGCCTACTGGTGCCAGAATTGAGTGTTAACATTGGGCTTAATCTATATTAAATTGATAATCAGGAAATGGTATTTTATTTTTCAGTCCTTTGATTACTAGTCATGTTGACAATTTTTCATATTTATCAGGCATGTTTTCCTCAGTAAACAGAATTCTCTGTTTATATCCTTTGGTACCTGTGTGTTTCATATGGCTACTTTAAGAAATTACTACAAACTAAAGGGCATAAAACAACAGATAATTCTCTCACAGTTTTGGAAGCCAGAAGTCCAAAACGAGTATCACATGAATTCAA
Organism: Rhinolophus sinicus; assembly: GCF_036562045.2. Classification (NCBI taxonomy): domain Eukaryota; kingdom Metazoa; phylum Chordata; class Mammalia; order Chiroptera; family Rhinolophidae; genus Rhinolophus; species Rhinolophus sinicus. The sequence continues at coordinate 88,794,040 of NC_133754.1, forward strand.
GGTGTCAGCAGCTCCACTCCCTCCAGAGGCTCTAGGGAAGAATCCATTCCTTGCCTTTTCATACTTGTGTCATTCCTTGATTTGTGGCCACTTCATTCCAATCCCTGTCTCAGTGGTCACATTGCCTCCTCCTCTTCCTTGTGTATGTCGTCTCCCTCTGCCTCTCTTTTGTAAAGATATTTGTGATGTCATTTGGAGCACCCTCAGATAATCTAGGATAATCTCCTTTCAAGATTCTTATTTTAATCACATCTGTGAAAATGTTACCATATAGGGTAACATTCACAGGTTCTGTTTATTAGGACCTGTTATCTTCAGGTGGCCATTATGCAGTACCCAAAGGGAAATATGGATAGTTTTTCATATTAATTTGATGAAGTCTCCGTTTATTTTCTGAAAACTTATTTGCATGGTTCAAAAATCAGAACAAAATAACAAAGTATGTGTTTCCACCAGTCTCACTCGTTTATCTTGACATTTTGCTTTCTCCATATTCATATTCACTCCCGTTCCTCTCTCCTGACTTTTAGTTTGTGTGTTTTTTTTCTACTGTCTCTTTTGCAAATAAAACCAAATAAAAACATAGGTCTTAACTACCCTTTATAGAAAAGATAGCATACTATATACCTTTGGCATTTTTCTTATTCACCTAATATATCCTGTGGTCTCTCCATGTGTATGGACTCTTTGTATATTAAAGATGTTAATCTCTTTTCTGACATTTGATACAAATATTTTCCAAGTTTGTCTATTGTTTAATTTGGTTTGATTTTTTTGGACATACATAGTGAAGCTTTTCACTTTTTCATGTATTCAGGTCTTATTTTGACTTCAGTTGCTTTTATGCTGAGAGATATTTTTTTCTCTTAAGAAAAAAATAAGATTATTTTCTTTATGTGGAGATTATATTTCTTCTGAGATTCGTTTGTAGAATAAATCTTTGTTTGGTTGCAATTTTGAATGGGACCTTTACTGCCATTATATAAGATCAGTAAATATCTATCTGCAATGTGTTCTATTCTTTATTATTTTGCTTTTTACTTTTAAGTCTTTGATTAATCAAGATTTTACTTTAGCTTTACTTCTTTTTTCCAAATAGTCAGTTTTCCTAAAATCATTAAATAAAACATCCTTTTCTACTGATTTTTGATACCTCATCTTATCTTATTTAAATGTCTAATTCTATGGATCTGATTGTTTTTGTATCAATAATTTTAAGTTTTAATAATGGACAACTCTTCCCTCATATGCTCATTTAAAACTGCTTTTTTTTAGAGAGGCAGTTCTTACCTATTTATTTCTTAAGATTTGTATTACTGAACCCTTTGTGGGCCAAGGGCATTTTAAGAATGCCATGAAAATTTCACGAAATCGAGTACCCTCATCCAAGGAAACAGGTCTGGTGTTCCTGGGTGAGCATGTGCACATGTGCTATTATGTATGCCGTCTAGAGGTTCACAAACTCCCTGAAAACTTTGGTTCTGCTTTTGGTACTTTGATGTCAAATTACTAACTCCTATTGCTAGGCAACCTTTAAAATCATTTTGTTAGAAAAAATCATACTGGAATTTTACTGGGTTTGCATTAATCTTATAAATTGTTGGGGGAGAGCTTAACATCTTGCTGGTAGCCAGTTTTTCCAACTAGAAATACATTATTTTTTCACTTTTACAAGTCTTGATTTATATCTTTTTAAATAAGACTTATTTTCCTTATGTAGATATTATATTTCTTCTTAGATTTATTTGTAGAAATATATTTTTGGTGGCTATTTTTAAATGGGATCCTTTCTGCTATTATATATTCTTATTGTTTATAGCTGGAATACAGATTATTTATTGATTTTATTCTTCATTTGTAGACTTTAATTCTGTTGTTGTATATATTTTTCTTAGTCTTTTAAAAATATCTCAACTGTATTTCAGCTTGTCTCCCAGGTTTCGGTTTATTTTCGGTTTCTTCTTTGATAATACATAGTTCTGAATTTTGACCACTCAAAAGAGACATTTTGAGTATACTTTTGGTTTCCTGTAGTAAATTTCTTTCAAATGTATATATTTCCCCCCTTTATTTAACAAAAACATAGTAAATACTGTTTGCTAGGCACTATTGTAAGCACTTTACAAATATGAATCCCTTTAATCCATTTAATGTTTATAATGTTAAGTGAGGTAGATACTGCTGTTGTTATTTTATAGGTTAGAAAACTGAGTTACCAAGAGATAAAGTGGCTTGCCCAGGGACACGTGGCTAGTTGTGATGATTTGATCTCCCTAACGTTCCTCAGTGTTTTCTTGACCTATTGAGCAACAAGAGTGGACTTGGAGCTCTTGAGGGAGGAGAGATTAGCTCTCTGTTTGGGTAGCTCTGACTTCGAGGCTACTATCTTGATCCCAACTATTGTTTTGTGGATAGTCCAGAAACACCTATAGGTAGTTTGGATTTTTGCCCCCAGAAGTTTCTAAAATGGGTCAAAAAAATACACTAGTGTCAGCTCAATTTTGAAAGTTCATTCTTTCTGTTTCTGACATCAAGATTATTCTCAGTCATGTTGTCTATTGGAATATTAAAGGTTCTTCAGGATAATTAAATTATTACATTAAGATACCATAAAATACTCTAATTGTAAACTGCATAAAGACACACCTGGAACTTAAAGTCCAAATGTGATAAAGTTCAAAGGCCTAGAGTACTGAAGTCCCAAGTCAAATCTCTCTGAGTTAGAAGTGCAAAGAAATTAATGTTTTTCTTAATTTCTTGAATATTTTGACAATATTATCTAGACAGCTTATGATTTGTAGATAAAGTTTGGATTATCTCAGTCATGGCAGTTTGGACTGTCTCATAGGAATGGGTAGAGTTTCTTCATGGTCTCAGAAGTTGCATATTGTTTGAATTTCAGGTCTCTTTTGTACCTCACTTTTAAAGGAGTACACAAAGTTAATAATACATGCAAATTTATAACAGCATTAATACTTCAGTTACCAATTTTTGGAGGGAAAAACAACAACAACAACAACAACAAAACCAAACCATTCCACTGTTAGGAACCAGGCGCAATTATGTTCCCAGAACCTTGTCCTTAGTTTTATCAAAAGTCGCGGCAGAAACTGAGTGAAGGAGAGTGGACTGATATTAACCTCACCAGGATGCCATTTTGTCCTGATTGTATTACCTGTGGACTTAAAATCAATTGGGAGAAATCTCTGAGAAAACGATTTTGGCACAGTGCATTTGTGATTTCTAGGGGGAGTGGGAGACTAATTGACCAATGTGTAAGCCCTTTGAGCACCACGATTTTGGCACTCCAGTATGAATTGAGTGTGGGTTCTATTTACTGATATTATATCCACCCTTGCTTATTAGCAGGCATTTCAGTGGCTGTTTCTACTGACTGTTATAGAACTCAGGCCTAAGAAATCTGTGTCCTACGGATTTCACCCCAAGTCTGTTTGCATTGGAGAATCACCCTCAGCTAGCTGCTGAGTGAATGTGTCTTATCTTTTAGAGCCTATACCCCAGAGACCTAGTAAGGACTAATGCCTTTGCTTACATGTTCCTCATTTTTTTTTCTTTTAACAGCACTTTTTTTTTTTTTTTTAACATCATGGATATATATACAGCCCTGTACCATACATTTAGAAAAACTTTTTTTTCAGATACCAATTAAAAAATGAACTACTGAGCCACAAATTTAAAAGTTTCAACAAATATTCAAGAGTTAATAACATAAGTAATAGTGTTTAAGCAGAAAGCAATAAAATTATCATGTCATGTTTTTTAACATTTAGAGAAAGTAATTTATGAGTTAATGAAGAAAACGTAATGGAAACGAGAAAATATTTAGAACTGAACAAACTGCAAGTTATGTAGTACTCTTTGGGAGGAAGAATTATCAAAGGTGGTCAGTTGTTCCTTAGTTAAGATATAACTTAAATATAACTATCCGAGAATTTGGAACATGAAAAGTGCAAGAGCAAAGGATAATAATTGCCAATATTTTTTTTCTATTCAACAGCAGTAGTTTTATATGATGGGTGATGTTTTGCTGGCTGAATCACTGCTTATTGTGAATATGGTATTGTGTGGGTCCCCCCAACTTTTGATACAGAAATAAATTAGTACAAAGAACTCCCATATATCCTTTACTCAGAATCATCACTCATTTGCGTATTGCCTTATTTGCTGTGTCATCCTCTTTTTCTCTGTATATGTGTGCATATGTAAAAACATATTTTTAGAACCATTTGAGAGTAAGTTGGAGACATTGTACTTTTTTTTTTACCCCTAAATAGTTCAGTTTCTAGAAACATTCTTTTATATAACCACAGTACATTGATCAAAACCAGGATAGTTGACATTGATAAAATGTAATCATCTAATCCACAGTACTTACTCAAGTGTAGACAGGAATCCCGGTAATGTCCTTTATTCTTTTCCCCTCTTCTTCTAGTCCAGGATTCTAGTCCAGGGTCACACATTGAATTTAGTTATCATTTCTGTTTGACCTCAAACAGTGCCTCACTTTTGCCTTGTTTCTTGACCTAGGCACACACACATATATTTGTTTTCGTAGAGTAGGGGTCATTTATTTTGTAGAATGTTCTTCAGTTTGGGTTTCTGTGTCTGATGTTTCTTCATGGTGTTTTTCCTTCATGGTGCATTTTATCAGGAGGCACATTATATTGGTTTATTCTGATACTGATCAGGTTAACGTGGATCTCTTGGTTAAGGTAGTGTCCATCAGATTTCTTGCTTATAGAATCACTATTTTTTTTCCCTTTGTAATTATTAGGTAATTTGTGGGAAAATATTTTGAGATTATGTTCCTCATCAAACTCTGTTACCCGTTAGTTTTGGCATCTACTGATGATTTTCTAACCCCATCATCCCGTCTATATTTACTAGTTGGCATTGTATTGTAAAGAAGAGCTTTCCCTTCTTCCCCATTCATTTATTCATTTATTTGTTTGTAGCAGAATGGACTCATGGATACTTATTTTATTTCATGAGTTATAATCCGTATTTTTTTACCATTGTTTTGTTGCTCAGATTATTCCAGATTTGGCCAGTAGAGGCACTTTCAAAGTGGCTCCTTGGCCTCTTCTTTTTTTTTTTTTAAACTTCTAATTTTGAAATAAATATAGATCATAGGAAGTTGTAAAAAAAAAAAGCATGAAGAATCTCATTTTCTCTTCACCTAGCTTCACCCAATGGTGACATCTTACTTCGCTGTATATATCCAAGAAGGAGATTACTGTAAACTAGATTAACTACCTTATTCAGTTTTCACCATTTTTAAAAAGCCTGAAATCATTTGTGTCCCTGTGTGTATGTATAGATATGTGTATGTATAAATTTATTTAATTTTATCCCATACATAGGTTTGTGTAACCGCCCCCTCAATCAGGATACAGAACTATTTCATCACTACAAAAGAAATTTCTCCTGTAGTTCTTTTCATGCACACCCTTCACACTATTCTTCCCTACCCTGTCCTTATGCCCTGGAAGCCACTAGTTTGTTCTCCATCATTTTATCATTTAGAAAATGTTATATAAATGGAATCATACAGTGTGTTGTATTTTGAGATTGGCTTTTTTACTAGGCAAAATGCTTTTGAATTCCATTCAAGTTCTTGCATGTACCAATAGTTTATTCATTTTTATTGCTGAGTTGTATTCCATTGTTTTGATATACCAGAATTCATTCAACCATTTATCCTTTGAAGGACATTGGTTGTTTCAGTATTTTGCTATTACTGATGAAGCTGCTATGAACATCTGTGTACAGGTTTTGCATGATCATAAGTTTTCCCCTTTGTCCTTTTGATATGTCCCTTTTAATGTGTCAAGTAAGTGTTCTTTGAGCACTTTTTTACTTTTTGTGCAAGACGGTGTTCCAGGATTATCTTTTACTCTGGAGTCAGCTTTTGTACTAAGGAACCCTGGTTCCTTTAATGGAAAATGGTATTTAGAAACCAAGATATGCATGCTACCTGTGCTTGTTGCTACTGGTGTGTCATTGCTTCCAAGCCTTTTCAATACACGGAGCCTAGAAAAAAAGAGACATAAAGTGTGTGTGTGTACATAAAAATACACATATGTTTATGTCTATGTCTATTTTTTAAAATCTCTGAGTTTATACAGGTACCTCTAATTTCACTCCAGTACCACAGAGTTCATTCTAGTTCTACCCCTTTCCATATTTGTAATTCTCTTAGCCATCATTTAGAGACCTTGTTCTCATTATTTGCTCATATATTTCTCGTATTCTTTCCCTTTCTGTAGATCAAGGTGTCTTAACCTTGTCACTGTTGACATGTTGGGGCCAGATCATTTTTCTTATGGGGGCATGCTGTTCTGTGCATTGTAGGATATTTGGCAGTTTACCCAATAACACTCAGATGATAGTAGCAACTGCTAGTTGTGACAACCAGAAATGCCTCCAGACATTGCCAAATGTCCCCTGTGGGACAAACTGCCCCTGGTTGAGGCCACTGCTGTAGATCCAAGTTTCCAAATGTTATGTCCCCTGAGCCTGAAGAACGTCCTCTCTTGATGTAGATCTGCTAGTGATGAATTTTGCTTCTGTTTGTCTGAAAATGTCTTTATTTTGTCTTTTTAAATATATTTCCACCGGATATAGAAATCTGGCTTGACATGTTTTTTTTTTGTTTTGTTTTTTTTTATCACTTCAAGTATTTTTTTCTGCCCCATTCTCCTCCCATTCTCCTTCCAATTTCACATACTGTTAGATGACTTGATACTGTCCAATAGGTCACTGAGGTTTTCTTTTTTTAAATCTTGTTGAGATTGGGTAACTTCTTTTTATCTATCTTCAGGTTCTTAACTTAGCCTATCTATCTTCAGGCTCTGTTCTGTTGTTAAGCCCACCCAGTGAATTTTTCATTTCAGATATTGTACTTTTTATTTCTAGTTTTTCTATGTGGCTCATTTTATACTTTTATTTTCTGCTGAGATTACCTATCGAGTATTACATTATGATCATATTTTCCTTTAGATCTTTAAACATATTTAAAATAGCTGTTTTACAGTCCACTGATAATTCCAAATTTGGGTCATCTTGGGTTGGTTACTCTTGATTCTTTTTTCTCTCTCCTAGTGGTCATATTTTCCTGTTTCTTTACAGATCTAGTAATTTTTAATTGTATACTGGACATTTTGGGAAGATATGGTATAGAGATTCTGAATTCTGTTATCTTCCTTTGAAAGAATGTTGGTTTTTGTTGTTATTAGTAGTTAACTTACCTGACCTCCAAACCATGTGTCTTGTGTTGGGCAGCAGCTGAAATTGCTGTTTTTTTCTGCCTTCTGTCTGTTTAGGAACAGCAGGGAGAATGTCGTAGTTAGATTGAGCAATGAATCGGTAGAACTGAAAGACAAAAGTTGGAGAGGTGACCTTCATAAGAGCTGTTTTGTTAGAGTACTAGAAGTAAAAGCCTGATTAGAGTGGATTTAAGAAAGGAAGGCAGGAGAAAAATTTAATAAGCACAGGGGTTGGCAGATAAGTATTTTAGGCTTTGAGGGCTGCATATGGTCTCAGTTGCTGCTGCTTTTTTCCCCTCCCTCCTCTTCTTTCTCTCTCCCTCCCCCTCCCCACAATCCTTTCCCATTCTTTATTCTTCACAACCTATTAAAAGTGTAAAACCCATTCTTAGCTCACGGCCTGTGCCGTACAAAAATAGGCACAGGTCAAATCTGGCCCATGGGCCACAGTTTTCTGATCCCTAGTTTAAACAGACAACTCTTTCCATGAGTTTTGCTGTATAGAAAGAAGAATAGGGGGATGTAGGGGCTAAAATAGTTTTCTCCTTTCTTTTTATTAAGGTGGAGGAAAGAACAGTATTTTTGCAAGTAACCTTGATTTAGCCAGTAGAAGGAGGGGATTTATAATGCAAGAAAGAGAGAATTGCTGGAGCAATGTCTTTGAGTAGGTGAGAGGGAATAGAATAGAGGGCGGAAGTGAAGGATTTAGCCAGGATCATAGACAGTTAATTCTGGGCAATTAAAAATGTTTTTGATGGTTTTATTTTCTCTTTATTGCCTAGGATAGATGTAGAACCAGTAACTTGGGTGGACAGTTTCAATTCCCAAATACTGTTTTTCCAGGAACAGTTTGAATCCATTGTAAACATAAATTGAAATATTGTCAATAAAGTAACAAAATGTGTTTTTCTCCTAAAGTAAAGAATGTTTGAATGTTGGATAGTTTATTGTATCTGTCATGAAATTAAGGTCTCTTTCTTTTTTTCATCTTCAAAGTGCTGTGTATGGATGCAAAGATCAATTTTGATTCTAATTCAGCTTATCGCCAGAAGAAAATCTTTGACCTACAGGACTGGACCCAGGAAGATGAAAGGGACAAAGATGCAGCTAAGGCAGATATCAACTACATTGGCCTAGACGGGAATATAGGCTGTCTAGGTACCATGTGTTTTATGTTAGAGCTGCATTGGCTAAGCTTAATTTGTTTTCATTGTGTCTTTTGCTTATACAAATCATTTTCCCCTCTTGATAGTAAATGGTGCTGGTTTGGCTATGGCCACAATGGATATAATAAAACTTCATGGAGGGACTCCAGCCAACTTTCTTGATGTTGGTGGTGGTGCCACAGTTCATCAAGTAACAGAAGCATTTAAGCTGATCACTTCAGATAAAAAGGTAAGGGCAGGTCTCCTGTTGCAGAATTTGGATGATGAGAAGTAACTTGATTAATTAGTAGATGTGATTGTTATACTAGTTGAGTGTTACAATTAAAAGCCCTCATTAGTTTGGAAACATTTGCTGAAATCAATGCAATAAAAGTTAACTACAGAAAAAAGTTTTCCATTGTGATTTAGAAAACAAAATGATGAAATATTAGATGGTGTTAGGTAATATTATAAATGGTAGTGATTTGGCATGGAAGCACATTCTTATGGAAAAATTCATGAAGATATTAGTTGACCACAAAAGCCCAGAAATCTGTGTAGTTTGTAAAGCTAAAAAGAAGAAAATCATCTTTAGTTTTATCCAGAGATAACTTTTATTCCTATTGATTTATGTTTTCTTCAAGACTTATTCATGTTCATATATTTCACATGCACGCACACACACACACACACACACACACACACACACTGTATATATATATATATATCTTTCTAGATATAATTCACATACCATATAGTTTGCCCATTTATATATGTAGCTTTTAATGTACATATTTTGAGTCTTTTTTTTTTGCTAACATACTTTGAGTACTTTTTGTATTCACTAAGGTATTCTTCTAAAACACTGATTTTAATGTTTATATAATCTGTCATGTGTAGATATGCCATAATATAGAAGTAATGACTTTATAAGTGATTATCAAAATATAAGGGATGTGAAGCATCATTATCCCAAAGACATACATATTATCAATCACAAACACTTTTTAAGGAGCATATCTACTCTGTGGCCAATTATGTAAGGCTTATGTATTAAGGTGGTCGCCTCCCTGAAACTAGTCTTATGAATTTAGATTGAGAATTCCTCATCGGTGGGATAGTGTCTTCCTCATTGTTGCCTCTCCCGGGACTGGCGTAATGCTCAGTGCGTGCACAGCTCATTAATAGTTATTCATCACTAGTGATACTGGCAGTATACATTTGTATTTGTTGTTAGACTTTAGAATTGTTTTAAAAATATTTTATTCTTCTTTCTCTTTGAGCCTATAGACTTACTTACCGTATTGAATTTTATAAAGAGCATTAAACTAAAATGAGACACAAATGTGCTTTATTTCCCTTATTATTTTTGAAAAAGTAAACATTTTATTGGAAGCTATATTTCTATAGTTTCTTTTGGCATAACCTCTAAAAGCAGAGCATTATGTCATTATCTAACTGTTGAGTACCTACTAAGGTGAACTAGAATTCTGGTTGTATTTTTAAGCATGGCTTTCAGGGCCTAGGTCCAAGAATGCAGAAAAGCATATGATGAATCCCAGTGTTAGGGACTGACTTGAAGGGCCTTCGAGTTGGAAACAGGCCAGGAGCCCAGGGCGCCAGTGTGGATAGCACTGATGCAGCTGTTACATATAATGTCACTTTGTACTGGACACTGCACTTAGATTTGGAAATACTTGGTCCCTTCCCTCACGGCGTTTATAGTCTGAACGTAGTGCTGTGGATGAACATAAGACAGCCTGGCCCTGGGAGAATCAGGGTGGCCTTCACTGAACAGATGTTTCCATGAGCTGTCTTGAGAAATGAATGAATCAGGCAAGGGGAAGAAAATACTTAAAGGCATGGAGTCCAGAGAGGGCCCGTTAAGTTCAAGGAATGGTGAGATGCTTACATGTGAGAACGTAGCGTTCTTGGGACGGAGGACAGGAGCTCATGTCTACAGACGGAGCCCATATTGTGAAGATCCCTGTATCTATAGTAAGGAGTTTGGAATTTAACCCCCCGACTCCAGCACATACACAAAAATGTATATCTATACCTTTTTATGTTTTTGAACGAAGGTAACCCTGCTAGAAGAGGTGAGATGGAGAGTAGGGAGGCACTGGGACGAGAGATAAATTTGGTTGTTATACCTGATTGTTCAAAAAGATGAAGAGGTGCCTGACTGTCAGTAAGAATAAAGCAAAGAAAACTAATTAGAGGCATGTCTGCGATAGAATCATTAAATTCATTTTTCTTCTTTTTTGGGTGGGGGTGGCATGGAGAGGGGTTAGTTAGGTTAACCAGCCGGTGGTTGGGTAGGACTTCTGGGTGGGGAGAATCATTGAGTAGTGGTGCCTTTGTGCCATCAGAGGCAAAGGAGAATAATACGTATTTCTGAATAAATGTGTTAAATTTGCATTGTGGTGACTGTCTTGTTGACAGTTATAAAGACATCATACTTCTGTAATGGTTGGATATATATTTGAGAGTCCTCAGTATATTGAGAGAAGTTGACGTGTTAGGAGTTGGTGAGATGACCCATATTAGTGAGATGAGGAAACCAAGAATGGAACCTGGCTCTTCACCTCCCTCTCCCCTCACAATGTTGAAGGAGTGAATAAAGAAGGAGAGATAAAATAATGAAAGAGAGAGAACAAACTGATGGGGGTAGTTCCAGATCAGGAGAGAGCGGTGGCACAAGGCAAGGCCAGGGTGAAGAGTTTTGAGAATTAAGGGGATGGGCAGCAGTGTCGGTGCTGCAGGAGCAATCAGGCAGAAGTACTGAAGGAGAGGATTAGGGACTCTAGGGGCCAGGCGGAGGCCAGGTTGTGACAGACTGAGTTGTGACTGGGAATTGAGGGAGTGGAGACGTCGGGAGAGAGAACGCTTCGGGGTGTGTTTTGTGAGGCACAGAAGGACATAGTGCTAGTGGTTCAATGGAGGTAGGGTTGAGGAGAGCCGTGCAGTGTGTGTTCGCTTGCTTGTTTGTTCAGAAGACCAAGAAGGTGAGCTCGTTCTAGCTGGCTGGAGGTGTTGCTGGAGAGAGGAAGATCATGAGCTAAAAGTTGAAGTGGGATAGGAGGCTCATGAAGAGAGGAAAGGTATGAGGCAGACTGTTAAGGAAAGGATTGCTGACGAATGATTATAACCTGCTCTTCAGGTTATGCTAGTATTTAAAGGTGGTTTTTGCTGTTTGTTTTTACTGTCTTGCTTTTTCTTGAAGTTGGAGTGGATACACTAATAGGCTGGAAGCATCCAAGAATGCATGATTTGAATTGGGACGGCAGAGTAGCTAGACTGGGTTGGAGAGAATAGAGGGTGCACACGACAGTATCACTGAATTGCTCAGCCAGAAGTTCCAGGCTCTGGTGAGGAAAGTCAGGTTGATAGAGAGCTGACAGACTGGGAAATTGGAAAGGGGTCAGGGACTAGAGGTTTTTAAGAGGGAAAGATTGAGTTTGATGGAGTTAGAGATGAAAGGTGTTAAAGGTGAAAGGAGAGGAGGTAGAGCAGAGGGTGGGATTTACACATTTGGTATTTTAGAGACACTCTTTCTGGTCAAGTCAAGGATTTTTCCTTGGTAGTAATTAGTTGAAATGGACTAGCGGTAACAGTGATATGGTAGAGATCCTGTAACTTTAAGGCTAGGATGTTAGATGATGCCGTGTGCGTATTGCAGCTCTCCAGAATGAGGTGGGAGAGAGGGAGACTGAGAGTGCCGGAGTCCCCTATGAATTCTAGTCCATTATAATTTCTGGAAATAATAGTGGTAAAGATAAGGAATGCATAGTATAGTTCAGTGTGTCTCAATCTTTTCTCATGTCATGGCATTCACAGAAAATGGTATTTCAGTGGGACGTAGGAGGAAGATGGAGAAGGTTGCTGGTAGTCAGAGGCCACTGGCCCAGAGGTGCCAGCTATTCCCACAACTTTCCTAACTGCCCTGAAGGTTGAGGGGAACAATGTCTTGGTGTCTATAACTCCTTTGTATTTCACTGGTTGAGAAGCTCTGGGATAGCGGAATGAACTAAGCCTCTTTATCAAAAATAAAAAATATATGTTTTTTTGGTAAAGGATAGAAGAAAAGATAGAATTCAAATTATCGGTGTGATGATAAAGGAATGCTGCCCCAAACAGACCCTGAGGTTGGATGTAATGTGTAGCTAGGAGTGGGCGTACAGAAGCTGAGTGAGTCTGAGGGCCTGGTTTGTGTGAAAGTTGATTGTGTTGGTGGGGATAATGAAGAAGAGATGATAGTTCATGAGCCCTGAGTTGGATGGAGATCTTGCATGTGACATTGTCTCACAACGTGACCTGGGATAGTCATGTTGGTGAATGGCTATGTTTAATAAAGGAAAAAGTAAGTGGAAACTGGAGGTCTTTTTCATATGGGGCAGGAGAGAAGAGAGTATGAGCCAGGCACTGGAATTCCCCAAGGAGGGGAACATGAGACCGGTGTGTGGTGGACTGCACAGACGTCAGTGACGAGCCACAGAGGGTATTGCTGTTTGGTCTGAAAATGTTTCCGAGGAATTAATTTTTATCATGAGGTACACATCCTAGTATTTTCTTGGGAAGGAAGGACACATGCTCACTGATTCCTTTAAAATTTTAATCTACTAAAAACATTTTATTCACAGGTACTGGCTATTCTGGTCAACATTTTTGGAGGAATCATGCGGTGTGATGTTATTGCACAGGGTATAGTCATGGCAGTCAAGGATTTGGAAATTAAAATACCTATTGTGGTACGGTTACAAGGTGAGTGTAACATCTGGCTTGCAGTTGTTCCATGAACTCTAATTGCTTAAAAGTTTATAATTCCAAGGAGTTCAGTTATTTTAAAATGTAATTTTCACTTAGCTTTATCTTTTAAATGAAAGTATTATATAATAGGAAATTTTGACAACCTAGGTTTAAAAAAATTGCTAACATTGGAACAAAATTGTTCATAATTTTGCTTGGTATGATATGATACATTGTTTATTAGTTGTGCTTTGTCTTGAATTCTGACTTGCCTGAATTACCGTTGATAGGGTAAGGCACAGTATTTCCCCAGGTAACTCCTAAGTTTTTACAGTATTTTCTTTGGTTTAGAACATGTATTATATTAAATTATAGAAGTACTCTTATGTGGAAATATCACATTTGTGTATGGTGACAAACATTTGTAATGATTTTGTGTAGATATGTAAAACATCTTTGTATTTGCATAACTCATTTCCAGGTACACGAGTTGATGATGCTAAGGCTCTGATAACGGACAGTGGACTTAAAATTCTTGCTTGTGATGACTTGGATGAAGCTGCTAAAATGGTAAACAGGCTGTTAATCTAAGGACAAATTTGCAAAGTGTATGAAGGATTTATAAACACTTAGATTCTAAAATGAACCAGCTGTTACTGCTAATAGTGACTGTTTTTGCTCAATACTAGGAGTATTGAACACCATCTACCTTATCACCCATCTTAAACAATTGTCAGCTCATGCCCAGTATTGTCTCGTCTGTTTTCTTACCCACTTCCTTCCTTGTCCATGATTATTTTGAAGCAAACCCCAGACATTATCTCATTTCATACCTGTCATCATGTATCTATAAAAGATAAGGGTATTGGCAATTATATGAAAGAAGTATTGTTACTTGTTTCAGGTGCAATAGTGGTACTATAATTATTTTAAATATGTGTTATAAAAAATAATCTAGTCAGTTTTGAAATTTCCCTGATTCTCTCAAGTATATTTTGTCTAGGTTCTTTGTTAGAATTAGGATCAAAATAAATCTATCCGTTGCAATTGGTTAATATGTTACTTTTTTTTAAAAAACTTTTTCTGGAGTTTATTTGTTGAAAAAGCTATGCTTTTTCAGTGTTTCCATAGTCTAGATGTTAATGATTGTATCCCTGGATGTCCTCAGGCACAGTATTTCCTGTAAACTGGTAGTTCAGTTGATTGGCTTGATCATATATGTGTTTGATATTTGGGAGCAGGGAGCAAGAATATTTTATAGTTGGTGTTGAGTAATTTCATAAGGAAGTATATAATGTCAGATTATTTCTCTTTTTGTGATACTGGCAGTCATTGACAGTTACAGCTTAGATCCAATATTTTGTTTATACAAAGTGGTGATACTCTAATTCTGTCATTCTTTATTATATGGAATACTTATAAAAAGTGCAATCTCCCTTATGTCAACTATTTATTATCGTGAAGTAAATTTTGCATAGGGAAAGCAAGATAATTACTTGATTCTTTGCTTTTATTGATGAGTTTTCAAAATAATGAGTTATTCCATTTTGTCCTGCAAAATGGCTTGTTTCTTATTTTTTATTTTTAGAGGTGTGTGTGTGTGTGTGTGTGTGTGTGTGTGTGTGTGCGCGCGCTTATTTGAACTCAGTGGATTTAAACATATTTGATGTGGTTCGGTCCATTTCAGTAAATTTTATTGATGCTCAAATTAATCCCATTTTTGGTCAGTGGGAACCTCTTCTTGTTGACTCCTGAGTCCTCACAGGCCTTGTGATAGATCTTCTGGTATGATGAGCCGTTCTAGGCTCATCTCTACATTTCTGGCTCTGGACTGGAATCAGCCAAATGATGTTTAGAGACCACAATTTGAGCTCTAAGGGCTTAGGGCTGCTGGGTTGTTCATTGTTTCTAGGCTTTTTAAGTGGCAAATCTAGGAAAGTATGTATTTTTTAAAGAGATAAATACATGAGTACGTACTGATATTTCCAATGCGAATGCAGTAGTACAAGTCTTTTCTTATTTCATATCTCTCTCCTTTCTCACATGCTATATTAACATATATATAAATACTCATTTACTTTGTCCCTCAGAGCAGACATGACAGTTACACAGTAATAATACCAACAATATGATTACTGAAAGCAGTTTAAGATTTATATGTGCAGTTCTTTCTGTCATGTGACGTAGTCTCATAACTTACTAGATTTTAAAATTCACATAAAATTGTTCTCTGTATGTTTTATCCCAGCTTGATATGTCATTTAATTTTTCAAGGAATTGCTTTTTATTTAAAAATGTTTTGTTTTATATTATATAAATACATGGCTCTAAAGTCATAACTATAAAACAAAGTATATTCAGAGAGTCTAACTTTTATACCTATTCCTGTTTCTTCCTTCCCCATAGGAAACCAGCTTTTTTTTTTTAAGAAGTTATTGGTTCATCCTTCCACTTTTTTAAAAAAACAAGCAAATATATATGTATGTATGCATGTATAAATAACATGTATGTATGTGTGTATACACACACATCTGTCCACCTTCCCACATTATATGCTTGTCACATATATTTTACCTCGTTTCTTTTAATTATCATTGTATCTTGGAGTACACTCCGTAGTAGGTATAGAGATATTTCTAAATGAGAACTTTGGATTCTTTCTCACCTACGTTTATAGATATTTTCATTGAATACTCTTTGGGGCTATATGGTTTAATCAATAACAATAGGCTTTTGAGATTTGTTGAGTTAATATGATATCATTTCATAAGAATAATTTTACATCCTTCTTTGGGACATACTCTGGGAAAGTACCTATTAGTAAATAAAATTCGGAGATAGAGGATCTTATACTCAATCCTGAGTTTAAATTAAGATTTTGAACAAGGAAATGGTAGGGAGGAAGTATTCCAGAAAGCCTGTTTTGACTTTGAGATATGGAATAAATTGTTGAAGGGAAAAGGGAGGTATAGTAGTGGCCTGGCTAGGGCAATAATTAGATGTGAGGTGAGGTGAAGGTTATGATTTTTCTCTGCAATTATGATTGTTTGCAATAAGAACCTGAATTAGGGAAAGCTTGGTGGACATGGAAAGAAAGGAGAAGAATCAATAGGACCTTGATCAAATAGACCATGAAAGATAAAAGTGAACAGTTGATTTAAGTTGTTACTGTAGTGTTTTTTGTATTGACTAGGAAATTATGGAAGTCATGACAGTATTAATGATACAATGATATTAGCAGCTGCTACCATTTATTAAGTATTTATTGTGCTTGCAATGCTAAGCTTTTCAACTATTATCTCATTTAATATGAGTTTGATGATATAATCTTATTTTTGTAGATGAAGAAACAGAGACTAGGTAAATTAACTTATTCAGGACCACAAGTATCAGAGTGGGATTTGAACCCAAAGTTCCTAACTTTAAAACCTTCTCTTAACTACTCTACTAGGGAGAAGAGAAGCTGAATTTGTTATTTGGTTTTAGACACATTTAATTGTATGATGTTTTGTATGGTACCAACTGGATATGCTCAGACAGATTATAGAGAGAACATTGGAATTCAAGTTGATTGTTAACTTACTGATAGAAAGTAGAATACTAACTGCTAGACCCAAACTCCTATCCCAGTATTGTAAGTTAAGATTGTATACTTTAATAAACAAACTTATTTAGATGTGGTTTGCATTGTGTAGCATCCAGCTAAGATACTCACTGTTTCTGTCTTTATGATAGTTAAAATTTAGACAATAAAAGAGAGGCTTATACATATATGATATATATATATATCATATATATCATATATGTATATATTCAGTACCTTCAGATTTTATATTATTGAAGGTATTGGAGTGTGGGTTATGAAGTGTGTCAGATTTGAGTGGCAAATGCTTATAAGAGTGTGAAGAGATGTATAATGATGTCAGAATAGCCCTGATGTTTTAAATGAAAAAGATTGAATGTGCATTAATTTCACATTGACCAATAGTTCTGATTTATGTTTTTGTGAAAATAGAGACAAAGATGGTTTCTTTTTCCTTTCAGGTTGTAAAGCTCTCAGAAATAGTGAGCTTAGCCAAGCAAGCCCAGGTGGATGTGAAATTTCAGCTGCCAATTTGATCTGAGAACCCAGTGGATGGCTGAAGGTGTTAAATGCGCTATAATCGTTAAAAAATACTGTGTTCTGTATTATTATTGTTCATTTTCTCTTTAGTGTGTGAAGATTGTAATCACCATCTAGGCATCAGAACTTTTCAAAGCATTTGGTCTGCATTTAATTCTACTGTTGAGAGTGGATTGTTTGTATAAAGAACGTGTAATGCAGTTATCCAGTGTTTTTTGTTGCAGCCTTCTTTTTCACTTCTACAGAATGTCACTTGCAATATGACAGCTTAGTATTGTTGGATACAACACTCTTCATTGATATGTCCCATGAATAAGACAAATATGAAGATAAAGCTTTATTCTTTTTAGTGTTAGAAATATATCTATCTAATAACTAGCCTCGTTAGCAGAGCAATGTATTAAAACAATGTTTTATATAAGAAGTGTTTATCTTCAACACCAACTACCTAACTAAATATATCAATCACTATTTATAAACAGAGCTTTCAAACACTCCCCAGAATATTCTTTTAAGTATTTCAGTGAAGTAACTTGTTAATTATTTGAAGATTGTTTTAATCATTACAAAACACCGATAATTGCAAGTCCTCATGATCCTGTGCTGTTGAGAAGAACTTATATAGGTTTGTATCAAATAAAGGAATATGTTTCCTAAGGACTTGGCAGACAAAATGAACAATGTCAACTTAAGTTAATAAAAATCTCCCAATGCGATTTGGATTAATGTTTTTTTTTTTCTTTTTCAGTAAACACAGTAGAAGGTGGTGTGTTCATCATTGCACTAAATACCTCTAGGAGCTGATGTATAGACCATGTACTGGGGCATGACAATATATATTACAAGGCTGCCCACAGATATTTCACTTGAATTCTACTGTTTAGGTGTGTGCCGTCTTGTACCTTCTCCAAAGAGAACACATCGTCCGTGTGTGTGTGTGTGTGTGTGTGTGTGTGTGTGTGTGTGTGTCTTGACCTTTTGTTCACTGCATAGAACAGTTGATATTAACAGTGGAAATACCATGAAGGAAATATGAGCCAAGCAGTAGACTATGTAACCATTAATGAATTTGAGAACTTCTACTTATTTTGATGTTCTTCAAGTGTGAGCAGATGTGTATACGATGAGAGGCAGCACAGCTCAGTGGTTGTGAGTACAGAATGTGCAAGGAGACTGTCTGGCTTGAATCTTGGCTCCACCACATACTAGCTATGTGAGTGTGGGCCAGTTTCTCAATTGTAGTGTACGTCAGTTTCCTTAGCTCCTTTCTCATCCTCAGTAGAATTATTTAGTGGGGGGAGAGAGAGACAGACAGAGAAATTATTATATATAGAGAGAACATATAAAATACATATTTAAACCATACATATATCATTGTCTGTTGATCATCTGTCTACCTGCCTGCTTACCTACCTACTTACCTATCTTCCCTGCTTATGTTAAAGATTAAATCAAAGCCATTAAACCATTTAAAATTGTGGTAGTTATAATTAAAAGTCCAAGCCTTTAGCTTTTAATTAAAAAAAAATTCATTCCAAAGAATGTCAGAAAATGATTGACTCCGAAAAGATTGGCATTTTTATTAGTTCGGGTTTAGTCAGGAATTAAAAACAGTGCTTGGTATTTCAGAAAGGGTATAACACAGACTATTGGTAATATTAGTGTTTTAGTTACCTGTTCGTGCATAATAGAGTCATGGGTCACTTAATGATAGAGTACATTCTGAGAAACGTGTCATTAGGCGATTCTGTCACAATGCAAACATCACTGCACGCACTCACACAAAGCTACATGGCACAGCCTACCACACACCTAGGCTTTATCGTACAGCCTATTGCTCCTAGGCTCCACGCCTGTGCACCATGTTACTGTACTGGATACTGTAGGCAATGTTAACACAATGGTAAGTACTGTGCATCTAAACACAGAAAAGGTATGGTAAAAGGATGATATAAAAGATTTAAAAATGGGGCACCTGCATAAGGCACTTATCATACATGGAGCTTGCGCGACTGGACGTTGCTCTGGGTGAGTCAGTGAGTGAATGTGAAGGTCTAGGGGACAGTACTGTAGACTTTATAAACACTGTACACTTAGGCTACACTAAATTTATAAAATAACATAAAACTAAGTCAAGCTCAGGAGAAAATGATACAACCAAAAGCTGCAATAAACACAAGATATATGAAACTGCTGCTGGCGTAACATGGCATACTGTTTCACAAGTAACTTTATAAGTAGAAAGAGTACAGTTAAAATAAGAAAAAGTATAGTATAGTAAATACATAAACCAGTGACAGTCATTATTAAGTATGTACTGTACATAATTGTATGTGCTATACTTTTCTATGACTGGCAGTGCAGTAGGTTTGTTTACACCAGCTTCACCACAAATACGAGAGTGCGTAATGGCGTTGTATTATGACAATAGAATGGCTTTGATGTCAATAAGCGATAGGAGTTTTTCAGCTCCATTATCGTCTCATGGGAACACCATTGTATGTGTGGTCTGTCCGTGACCAAAATGTTAAGCAGCGGCGTGTGACTATTGGGCAAGGAGAGAATGTTTCAAGGTTGGAGGGACCAACAGGATCAATTATGTGAGAAGTAACATGAGGACTAAAAAGTATCCAGTGGAAATGAAACAGGATTGAATGGTTAGAATGATTACAGTGGTTTGGCAGAGGAGGGTCACAGTTTTGTGAAGAATGGCGAGTTCAAACAACTGGATGGCAGCTACTTAATACACCCTCCCACCTCATCCCTCAAGCACACATATACCCATGAATATTTTTTATACAGGCCTGATGCTTTTTCCAGACAGCCCTACCTGATTTCTGTGAAGAAGGCGCATGAACATTTGAGTTCTCCAAGTTATAGTTCAGTAGATTCATATAAACTCCAGTTTCCACATAGAATATACAGTAGCCCCCACCCCCATTTGAGGTTTCACTTTCCACCGTTTCAGTTACCCACAGACAAGTACGGTCTGAAATATTAAATGGCAAATTCCAGAAATAATTCATAAACTTTCAATTGCAAGCCATTCTGAGTAGCGTGATAAAATCTCTTGTTCCATTTAGTCCTACCCAGGATATGAATTATCCCTTTGTCTAGCGTATCCACGCTGGTCACTTGCCCATTGCTATCTGCCCTTTGGTCACTTAGTAGCCACTTCAGTTATCAGATCGACTGTCACAGCATCACAGGGCTTGTATTCAAGTAACACTCATTTTACTTGATGGCCCCAAAGCACAAGAGTAGTGATGCTGGCAATTCGGATGTGCCACAGAGAAGCCGTCAAATGCTTCTTTTAAGTAAAAAGGTAAAAGTTCTCTATTTAATAAGGAATGAAAAAAAACTTATGCTGAGTTTGCTAATATCTATGGTAAGAACGAATCTTAGTGAAATTGAAGAAAAATTTGTGCTAGTTTTGGTGTCACATAAACTGCAAAAGTTACAGGCACAGTGTGTGATAAGTGCCTGGTTAAGATAGAAAAGGCATTACATTTGTGGGTGGAACATGAACAGCAAATGTGTTCCAGTTGATGGCAGTGTGTTGTGCTGAAAAACATGGAACCTACATGAAAACTTCAGCAGGGGTCAAAATGAGACACCAAGCCATTTATTGAAGTAAGGCATGGTTACACAGATTCAGGAATAGGTTTGGATTGAAAAATATAAGCATTACTGGAGAGAGAGAGACCACATTTACATAACTTATTACAGTATATTGTACCTAATTTATAAATTAAACTTTACCACAGGTATGTATGTATAAAAAACATTGATATTAGGTTTTGGTATATTGTCCACCATTTCAGCCAGCCACTGTGTGACTTGGAACATGTCCCCTGCAGATAAAGGGGGGATGATTGGAACTAATTTTGACTATTATATCAACTTTACAGTTGCAGAAGCTAGGATAGTAAGCGTGATAGATACTGGTACTTGTAACAGATGGAATTTTTTAAATCTACACATTGAGGGAGAAAACAAGCAAAAAAACAAAAAAGAAAACAATACTCAACCCCAGCAGGACATTGACACTGTTAATATTTTGGTGAGTTGTTTCTGTCTGGCAAAATAATTCTATTTAAAGAAACTTTAAAATTATGGATGTAAATGTTAGCAGGCCATGGGGCAGACGTGCAGGCCTGTAATTCGAATCATGCTCTTTGGTCCTGTTGCAATATAAAGGGGTAAGAAAAGTCCTGTGGAAAAATCAATTTTCAGATTTATGTAATTTATCGTGTAGCTGTTAAAAAAACAAAAACAAATAAGATCTAGAGGTTTGCAATATAAAATGACAAAATACAAGAGGTTGGTAAATCAATTTTTGCTTAAAGTTTGATTTAAAATAAAGAGGTGAAAGTGAAGTGATAAAATAATAATGATTTAAAAGTTGGTGTCCAAAGTAACAACCTGAAGAGGAGAAAACTGGGAGATAGAGTGCACATGATGACACAGAAGTGGCTTGAGATAATAAAGCCATGGGTCGTTGAGTGCCAGGCTTTGACCCACTACCTCAGCATTGAATCCTTTGGAGTCTTTGTTCTCCTGTCACAAAGCTAGCTCTGTCAATGTCTTTTTCTTCCACTCAGAAGATATTTAAGGACCTTTGTTATTCATGACTTTGCCTCAGAAGGAGATAAGACCATGGACAACTTTTGTTTCTTCACAAGTAAACAGCTTCTTTCTATTTTTCATTTCTTCAAATCTTGTGTGTCCATTGTTTTTCTGTATATTGCCTGCCCTTCATGTTTAGTGGAGAGGAAGCCCTGCCATGCATGCCACCCACACTTGCCTTGCTTCACTTGATGTCCTCACTGATGGTGTGTCTTACTCAGTAAGCAGCCATCCTGGAAAAATGAGACGGGAAGGGCCCACCTTCCCAGGATCCAGTCAGTCAGCTTATGGTTTGATTTGCCCTCCATTGTCGTTCCATCATCGCCTTCACTCCTTTGGCTTTAGCCTTTAGTTCCCTACATGAAGAAGCAAATATGTGAGGACTCTTGGACTTCACGGTACTCTGTCTGTGGTCAGCAGAATAAGGCCCCTTCACAGATGTCCACACCCTCGTCCCTGGAACCTGTGCATATGTAACATTACATGGCAAAGGGACTTTACAGATGTGTTTAAAACTGTGCACCCGAACATAGGGAGGTTATCCTGGGTTGTCCCTCTAGGCCTGTCTTAGTCCATTTAGGCTTCTATAACAAAGCATCACAGCCTTATAAACAACAGAAATTTACTTCTCCCAGTTACAGAGGCTGGGAAGTCTAAGATCAAGGCACGGGCAGATTCAGCGTCTAGTGAGAGCCCACTTCCTGGTTCATAGGCGACCCCTTTCCGCTGTGTCCTCACATGGTAGGAGGGGGAGGGCGCTCGCTTGGTCTCATAAAGAGCACTAATCTCATTCATGAGGACTGTGCTCATGATCTATCACCTCCCAAGAGCCTCACCTCCAAATACTGTCACATTGGGCATTAGGTTTCAGCATATGAATTTGGGGGGGGGGGGGGGAGATATAAATATTCAGGGGGTAACAAGGCTCAGTCAAAACACATGATCCCTTAAAAGCAGAGAACAGTCTCTAGAGGCAAGAGAGATACAGCTGAAGGAGAAGGTGAGACATTCTGAGTGTGAGAAGAATCTGGTGCACTGTTAACTGCTTCTGAGAAGTGGGAGTCCATGTGCAAAGACCAGAGAGAAACCTTTAGCTGAGGGCAGCCCTCAGCGGCCAGCCAGCAAGGAGATGGGTCTCAATCGTACAGCCACAAGGAACTGGGTATTGCTAGCATTGGAACGCAACTGCGGCACATTCTTCCCAGAGCCCCTGATGAAAGCAAAGCTGGCTGACACCTTCATTTTGATTTTGTGAGACTCTGATCAGAGAAACCAGACGAGCTCACTGGGAGTTCTGACCTACAGAACTGTGAGATAATAAATTTGTGTTGTTTTGAGCTGCTAAATTGATGGTGACTTGTTATGGCAGCAATGGGAAACTTAATACACTGACAACATCCGTACTGCAGTATATTAGTTATATAAGCCAACTCTCCTCAAAGTGAGGTGAAGGGCCATTTTTAAAAATTAGAGATTTAAAAATTTCTAATCCATCATGGACTGAGTCTTTTATAACATGCAATAAAAACAATTACTAGAAAAATGAAATTAAGCAGAGAAATTAAGCATAAAAAAGCATAGAACATGTAAGACCTAATCCTTTTATTTTTTTGATTCAACAGCTCAAAATTGCTCTTTCAAATTGATATAAAGGTCTCTAAATGCTTTCTCTTAAATATCTGCTTATTGTGTTGCCGGTTTGTGAGCTCTGGATTGGCGTTGATCCACAGATCACATTTGGAGTAGGACTGAGAATAATCCCACCACATCCACTTTGAGAGGATGTACACACACATGGGAAGAAAGATGCAAACAGACATCTAGGCTTCAGAGGCTCAGCATTGACTTGTTTGTCGTCCACATTATGGGAGTCACAGCTTTGTAAATTTGTGAAGCAACTGCCACTCATCCAAAAAGCCACATGACCACTGTGTGTCCTAGAGTCTGGTGAACGCTAGCAGAAATCCATCGTTCAGCGAGACGGGCCAGAGTGGCCTGAGTTTCGTGTCCTGCTAACTGAACTGTGTGCTGCTAACTGAACACTAACATCATCAATGTCTTTGGTAGGAGCTGACTGAACACCTGTCGAGACCTGGCAATCATACAGTTCAGAGTGACAGGGTCAGGGTGATGAGATGGACCTTTTATAAGAAGGAAACTAGAGACAGAGCTTGAATAGTTCATGATGATTCCGATGATCAGTTCCAAAAGCAGAAAAGGCATCTTTTTATTCTGTTTTTGATATATGTGTTTGATGAAACTAGCATCATTTTGTAAAAAGAGACCTTTTGTTTTAATGAAAATGGTACATACTTATTGTAAAAATAAACACAGACAAACAAACAAACCCAATGATACAGAAAGTGCAAAGACAAGTGAGTCAATTGCAATGCCAGAACCCAGAGACAACTACTGTTAACAGTGTGTAAACATTCTTCTGGTCTTCTCTACATATAAGCATATCTGCAGATATATGAATATACTTTCATGTAAATGGCATCATATTATATATAATGTTCCACATTGTGTTTTTCTTCAGTAACCACTTAGGCACGGTGTCTAAGGTCTGCGTCATTTTTAACGGCTGCACACAGAAGACAATGTATGTGCCATCATTTTGCATAACTCAATCTTATGTGATTGACATTTGGTTTCCACATTTTTAACATTACAAGTAACAGAGGCGAGTGCTCTGGTGCATACATTCAGTGCGTGGTTCATTTCTCCTTCAGATAAGAGCCTGTAAGTAGAATCGCTGTGTGAAAGCATAACTATACTTAACATTTTCCTGGCAGTTGCTGAACTGCTTTCCAGAAAGTCTGTGTTGGTTACTCTCCTGTTACAGGGAAGGAGGGCCCTTGGCTTCCTGTAGGAAAGAATTCAAATAGGAGCTGGTGTAGAGGTTAAAGTAAAAGTACATTTATTTAGCAGAGAGTAGGTAAGATAGCAAAGGCCCCCCATAGATAGAGTGGCAGTCTCTAATCGCTAGTGGAAGAGAGACTCCCTCCATCCCTCATCCCCCAGGGTTTATATGTGTTTTTGTTTGTTTGTTTCCATGGAAAAATTACTGGTAAAGGGAGGAAGGAGGATAGAAGAACAATGGTAAGTTTATCTATAACTTCAGTAAGACGCAAGAAGAATAGGAGCAGGTTGGTTTTAACTCTTGAAAAGCACAGCCTGTGCTTTCTTTCCGTGGGCATAACTACAGAGATGGTCACAATGGAATCTCTGGCCTTCCAGAGAGATTGCTGTGTGACTGATTAACATTGGCCTGAGTTCTGTGTCTGGCAGCACATGGGCAGCAGGCTTGAACTCCAACCTCCTCGTTCCTTCTTCTGTAAAAACATCCCTCACGCCCCCATCCTATGTTATTTCCCCCCTCAGAGATTTTATTGCCTTACTCTTAAGGGGTTGTTGATGGATGAAGATCCATCTTCTGTAACTTCATCGAGGCTGAGAAAGGGCAGTCGTCCCTGTCTGCTAGGAATAAAAATCTTCGGAAGCTTGTTCTAGGAGCCCCAGTGGCTGAGGATGTGGGTTTTGGTTTGCGACTGGAACAGGTTGGAAGTGTTGCAAGACCATTATCTTCATATGAAATTGTTGTAGCCTGAAAGATACAAATTTGTTAAAAAGATTAAAAGACAGGGGCCAAATATTAACAGTAAAACTAAAGCTACTAGGGGTCTGAAAAAGCTGAAAACCAGGTGAGGCTGGGGAGAGCAATTTTAACCACTGACCAAATCCCTTGGTTATAGCAGTATAACCAAGAGGCTTGGTTGTAAATCTTTTGGATCTTTAATTCGACCTGCCCTGATGTGTTAATATATGTTCAGCAAGTCCCGTTGATGACTGTATAGATCCTTCCTTGTTCTGCTAGAAGACAGTTTAAGGTTAGCCTGTTGTTCATAACGACATTAGCCAGGGAATCTAATGAGGTCTTGGGTTCCTTAAGAGCCTTTCCAGTGTTTTTCGCTAGGTTTTCTAAGACCTGTGTTAAATTTTTTAAGGGTGGCTTCATGGTAGACAAATCCACCCCAATGGCAGCGAGACCAATTGTCCATATTTCTGCTAGTAATAAGCCTATAGCTCATTTGCATAATGTCTCGGTGACATAATTAGTGGCTGTTATTCCTTGAAACCTTAAGAATCTGAGTCCACAAGTCTTGTCAGCGTAAGAGTAGGCTAGGGCTACTCTAGGGCTACATAAGACATATGTGAGGTCCACTAGGTTCACTGCTATACCTGGAATTTGCGATCTCTTGTATATAGTAAGAAGTTGGTTTAATTCTGAAGAGGTGGACTAGATAGAGATGTCCTGTAATTTAATAGCCGTGGGTGAATATATAATCTCTTAAAGTACAAATAATGGGGGTCGTGAACCTCTTTGTCTTAGGCTTGCCATCAACCCCAGTAATTAGACAAGTTTGGATGATAGAGGCCCAGTAAACCGGGTTAGAACAGAGTAAGTGGCTCCCGTGTCAAGTAAGAATTTAACCTGCCATTTCAAAATCACTCGAGGCTCTTTGGTGGTGATGGAGATTTCGTCACTTGGAGCCATGGGGGCCTCAGGCCCCATCATCAGTCACTTTTCCTTTCTGCCAATATCGACTTGGAGACTGGGGAGTCCCCATGTCCCTTCAGAGCATCCTTATAACCATTGTTTTGAACTCTGTATCTGGTAGGTTGCTTCCCTCCATTTTGTTTAGTTCTTTTTCTGGGCTTTTCTCCTATTTTTCATTTGAGACATATTTCTTTGTCTCCCCATTTTGGCTGCCTCTCTGTGTTTGTTTCTATGTATTATGTAGATCTGCTATGTCTCCCAGTCTTGGCTGGTTGCCTTATGTAGTAGGTGACCTGTGGAGCCATGACAGAGTTTCCCTGGCCACCGGCTCCGGGTGCTCCAGGGTGTCCCTTGTGTGGGTTGTGTGTGCCCTCCTGATACAGTTGAGTCTTGATGGCTCTTGGCACATCGGTGGGTAGGATTGGCCCTCAGATTGATTGGCTGTGGGGTTTGGCCACATCCGCAGCTTACAGGCTGCTGTGTGGGAGGCTTACCCCCCTCAGTGGTATTCACCCCAGGGGGCTCTTGTGCCTGTTGAGACCACCCTTTGTGTGTGTCATGTGCAGAGCTAATTGGTTGGTGTTCTGCTGTGGTCTGAAGCCAACCTTCAAGTATGTTTGCTCTAGGGCCTCTTGTGAAGGGCTCAGGTCACCTACTGCCTGTGACTGGCCGGGGACTAGATGGTAGGAGCTACAAAGTGATCTATGGTTGTTTGCTGCCTGTGCTAAAACTGGAGGCATATAGGAGAGGCCATGCTGTGAACCGAGGATGGCTGCCACCAGTACCAGGCCTGGGGTAGCTCTGCAAAGACACCAGGACACCCCAAGGCATGCTGCCAATTGCTGGTTCCCTGAAAGTTCAGTGACTGATAAAGCCTCGTGTGGTATGCAAGTTGGGTGAGGCAGAGTCTCAGGTAGTCACTATAGTGGGAAGAGTTGTGGTCACCAGGTTAACGTAGATTATGTTTTGGTGCCAGTGCTGAGCCTGGAGCTACTCAGCAAAAGTCTCAGAGTACACGGAGGCCAGTTGCTACTGGCCTGGGGCCTGTGGACTCTGATAGTTTTCCAGGAAATAGTGCAATGCAGGTGAGGCTGGCTGCTTGCAGAGAAAGTGCCTCCAGCTGTGCAAGAGTTGGGGAAGGTTGGGTCCCAGCTGAGTCAGCAGGGTGGAGCAGCATAGCTCACCAGGCCAATCAGATTCAGGTTTGGCTTCTGGGGCTGGGCTTATTATAGGAAAGATGACACCAACCTGCCAGCTGCATGGGAGAAGGACCTCTCACCGGGAAAATGCTGACTGTCCTCCAGTCCTCCTACTGAAGCCACACACCTCAGTCTACCCCTCCACCTCCATATGCCTCTGACACACCCCGAGTCACTGTCCTTCGGCTGGAGCCCAAGGTGAGTGTCTGCAAGTGAATGTATCTGTGTGCGGGCCGTTAAAGAGGACGTCTGGGTTTCCTGCTGCCTTCCGTCCCATCCGGATGGTTGGAATCCCCACTATTTATCACAGCCAGATGTTGTGGGGTCTCCTCTTCCTTGTACCAATACTGCAGGCTGGGGAGTCTGGTTGGGGGTGGGGTCCCTGGCTCCTCTGGAAGGAGCCTCCGTGGCTGAGATATCTCTCCTGATTCTCAAACACCATACAGAGGTTTGAGGACAGCTCATTTCGCGTCTCTGTTCCTCCTACCAGTCTCACTGTGGTTTCTTTTTATATCCTTAGTTCAACAACAAAAAAATATTTTGATGACACATAATCTTTGTTTTTTAGGCAGAAAACTTTTTCACAATGTCAGTAGCAGACCACTAGTCTAAGAAACTTTGTCTTATTTATGAGACAGAAAAGCCAATTCTAATTTTGCATTAGCTTACTTTTGAAATTTAAGTTTATTTACTTAATTATATTTACTTTAATCTTGTTTAGTTTAACCATATGTAATTTTTTTCCTCACAAACGTACAACTTTCTTAGTTCATCTCTTCTTACTCATTCAGAAATAATCAACTTGATGATAAACTACATTTTTTCAATTCCTTCAAAAATGTATCTCCATACCTTATACCTTCCTTCACTGAAACACATGATTTCCTTTCATATTAATTAGAATTCATAACCCTTAGAACCTTAATTTCTACTGACAACTGAAAAGTAAGCAATTAGTATTTTTACTGGCAAATTTATGAATATATAAATTTGTATTCATATGAATACATAGAAACATAGACTTTTGTTGGCCATATATTTATAATTTTTTAAGAAACATTTTTAATAAAGCATAAGACAGATCTTAATTTATCTTTTAGCTTTTCTGTACTAAGAAGCCAAATTAGGTGAACTCACACTTATCTAATAATGTTTCAGTATTTTATGTTATTTTGAAATATCTAGCTATTTAATAATTTTTATCATTTAACTTAGTGAAACTCGAAGGTTTAAAGTTACCAAAAGAATTTGGGAAACCACATTTAAGCAATTATACCATAATTATTACTGAAAAATTTTATTAACCTTTATTTTAGTTATATTTGTTAATTATATTTTAATAACTCCATGAGATTTTAAAGTCAGTTATTACCCCAGCTATTTTTTTGGTAAACCCAGGTAAAACAAAAAATACCATATTTAATGTTAATAACTTTAAAGACATGTCTATTTAACTAAAAGTTAAGCCAGCCTTAGTATCAAATATTTTCTTAGATCATGTGATCCTGAAAAGTATTTGGGTCAGTTTTTACTATTTATGATTTGTAAAAAATTTATATAAGTACTTAATTTTGTTTAAGCCAATTAAATATTATAAACTGGTAATATCATCTGGAGGCAAAAGCACCATATCATATATAAAACACAAACACAGATACCAGAGATCATACACATAACCAGAACTACCAATAATTGTTGAGAGGACTTCAGATTTTTCATTTGCCCCTGGCAGTTTTAAGGAGGCTGGGAAAAAGGGGTGGGGTCTGGCTTGTGAGATTAGCCACTTGTGTTTTTAAAAGTGCTTCCCCCCCTTCAGTTACCTCAGCCTCAGGCAGTAGTGCCTGTGTTTCCATTTCTGCTATCTGTAAAGACTTTGAAAGTTACTGAGAGTTAGAAAAATCTTGTAAGAGTTCCTTTTGCCAAGTTCCTGAACATAGAGTTTGGTGTCCAATTATAAGTGGACCCGGAGAAGGGTGAACACTCCTATTCTTAGCACTTAAAAAGTTATTGAATCATCTCTGGTCCCAAAGAGCCTCTTCTCAAATGGGCAGATGAAATCTGTGGAAAGGGAGCTCAGAAAGGGACAGGATACCTAAAATGGTGCTAACCCACGGTTCAGTGACAGAGAAAAATCAAGTGACACTTCTCGAATCTACAGAGGTATCCCTGGTCAGGTGAGAGTGAGGAGCCTCCGAGAGAACTGTCTGAACTTCCAGGCCTGGGAAACCTTATCTAGGCTGGGTATTGATCTACGTCTAGGGGATTGATCTATTTCCAGGAGGACAATTTTTACAACTTGGTGGAAGAAAAAAAAGTAGAACAGAGAGGTGGAGAGTAGGATGTGAGCAAAGTCGACCAATATAGCGATAATAATAAAGGACCAAAATTTCTCTAAGGAGCAGGTCCCTTTGGTGTCTTCCCAGGCAATGACGGAGAAGGCACCTCACGGGACTCCGGGAACCGCAAAGTCCTGAGTGGGGGAAAGTGATAAGGGGCGCCTCCTCATTGCAGCTGAACAAGGACAATAATGTCCCAAGTCTCTACAAAGTCTGCAGGGGCGGCTCTGTTAACAGCACGTCTTCTAGAAAGTGCGGAGGGGATACAACAGAAAGCAAACCACAAAATCCAGACTGTAAAACCTGGCCACTCGCAGCGGGGCGACGCTCCAAGGACGAGGTGCCACCAGGACCCTAAATCCCCCGCGCTCCCGGAGAGGGTCTCTAGAGGGACTCAACTGTCCTTTCAGCGTCCGAAATTTTCTGCGCAGTCTCGGCGTCCTGAGATTGGCCTGTGTGAGGGCGAGACAGAGGATGTTGGGGGTGGGGTGGGGGTGGGGATTGAAATCCCGAAGGAGAGGGAGTCACCTGTCAGCCCTGCGGAATTTTCAATGAGTCTGTTTGCTGCTCGGTCCTTTAGGCTTTCTTTATAGGCGGGAGAGACACCTCCGGCAGGTCCCCTCCGGTCCAACTGTAAGAAATCTGAAGGCAATTGAAAGTTTCGAAGGGGAAAAAAGGGGGTGGGGGAAGGAAAGAATGCCAAAAAAAAAAAAATAAAAAAAAATAAATAAAGAGTGAAAGGAGAAGGAGAGGAAGGAGCCCTTTGAGACTGGAGGGGCTCCCGCTTGGTCCATGGTCTTGCCTCAACCTAATCCTTAGAAGGGGGACAGCCACTGCCAGGGGGGCCACTTGAACTTGCGAGGCTCGGTAATGGTCCCAGCCACCCCCGGAGAGGGGAGCCGTGGCCCGCAGGAAGACTGAGGTTATGTTCTTTAATCCCTTTGTGGTTACTAGAGATGTTACAGGAAAGGAAGGTCCTTGGCTTCGCGTAGTAAAGAATTCAAGCATGAGCTGGTATAGAGTTTAAAGTAAAAGTAAGTTTATTTAGCAGAGAGTAAGTAAGAAAACGAAGCCCTCCCACCCCCAGATAGAGAGGCGGTCTCTAATCTCTAGTGGAAGAGAGACTCCCTCCGTCCTCCACCCCCAGGGTTTATATGTGTTTTAGTTTGTTTGTTTCCATGGAAAAATTATTGGTAAGGGGAGGATGAGAGCATAGATGAACAATGGTGTAAGTTTATCTTCAAGTTCAGTAAGATGCGAGAAGAATAGGGGCAGGTTGGTTTTTAACTCCTGTAAAGCACAACCTGTGTTTTCTCTCTGTGGGAGTAACTACAGAGATGCTCACAAAGGAACCTCTTGTCTTCTGAGAGATGCCCTGAGTGATTGATTAACCATCTCCCAGACATCTGTGTCTTGGAGCAGGTAGGCAGCAGGCTTGGAATCCAACCTCTTTGTTCCTTCTTCTGCAAAAATTGCCCTCATGCCCCTTCTCTATATTGCTCCCAGTCACAATATTTGAAAAAATACCTTTCCATACCTTTGAGAATAGCACATTGCTCATTCCAAGAGGCAAAAAACATGTCCTTTCTGCTTAATGTTGATTAGGTTTTCATTTGTCTACTAGTCATTTACGGCGGAGCATGTGTGTGTGACTTCCATTTGAGGTTCTCTGACTATTTTTCTATTGGCTGCTTATTCTTATTGATATTTAAGAACTTTTTGCATATTTGAGTTTAACCATGAAAAGAGAAACCCAGAGAAGAGGACAAATGTAGTTCATCTATAGCCCCTGGATTGACTGAAATCTGTTTGAAGATGGAAGTGTAACCTAGTAAAATGTTCCCTTCGAACAACTTGAAGCTCAGTCTTTGCTGGACTCTCATGATCACTTCCAAACATCAGTTTAGAAGAAATATCCTTGATATTACTATTGCATCCACTGTTACTTTATGTAGATTAAATTGCATCAATTCTTAAATTGTTCAACCTAAATGGGCAGACTTGATAATAAGTAACTAAAAGGATGGCTAAGGTCTCTTCTAACTGCAAGATTCTATGATTCTCAATTCTTTCATTTACACAATTATTTTTCTAGGAATTTACTTCTAGTATTCATTCAGTTCATTCGACAGGTATTAATTGAGCACCTCCTCTGTACCACACAGCGCAGCAGGGATACCTAGGTACAGAGTGATCAATGAGAGACATGACCACTCACGGTGTTTATAATGTAGCTGGAGAGATAAACATCACACAAATAAATCAAAATAAGCATACAAATAAATATAGAACTGAATGGTGAACCTAATGAAAAAAGAGATGGCAAATAGTTTAAAGATTGCTAGATGTAAATTTCAGCTCAGTTGAATTCAGCAAATGGTTTTTGAGTACCTACTTTGTACCAAGAACTGTGCCAAGTATTAAAGATACAGAGATAAATAGGAGAACGTACCTGTCTGAGATCCACTTGGAATTCTACCTGAATGGTACCCACATCCCTCTCCTCAACTGCTATGTGATTTTTTTTTTCCGGTTGATTTGTGTAGCTTTGGATATTTTATCTGCAATTATCCCCACACTCCTACTGTAACAGTGAGTAGAGCTCTGTGGTACGTTTTTGTTTGAGGATGTAGACTTGCCCTTGTGTGTTTGTGAATTTGACCTGAAGAAAATTGTTAAATGATTATGGACTTTGAAACTCCCAACTGAACTGTTGAACTGACACATACGGTACTCAGCAGGACTGAGAATTATTGTTGAACATCGCTCACAAAATTGTAGTCTTAGATTTGAAGTGATCTCGGGGTATGCTCTTTCCTTTATTCAACATACCTGGATGTCTTCTGTGTGCCAGGCAATGTTCTGGGCACATGCGTACATCAGTGAACCAAGCAGATATGACTCCCTGCCCTCATGGAACCTGTGTTTTGACCCAACATCTAGCGATCGGACAGGTGATAATTCCTTTAACTTAAATATTGTCAATATCAGGGAACTCAGTCCCTTACTGGGAACCATCCCATTTTCAAACAGCTCTAAATATTTGAAAGCGCTGTATTATATTGATCCTAAATCTGTTTCCTTGTAGCTTTCACCTGCTAGTCTGAGGTTCTATCTTCGAATCACTCACAGTGTGTCTAATCCTCTTTCAGATGGCTGCCCATCAAATATTTGAAAAAATACTTGCGCTTCTTTTAAGCCTCCTCATTTTGTTATTTGATGTCTAGAAGTGTGTGTAGGAATATGCACAGATGCATGAGTAGATAAATGTAATTTAACAATAGCAATCAAGGGCAAGGGCACCTTGATTTTGCTTGTGTGTACATTTCTTCTTTAGCTCTTGGCATCCCTGAAGTTCAGGCATATTAACCATCCCTTCACCTATGGTTGAAATAAAAACTTACTCTTGCTCAGGGTGTTAGTTTCCAGGATACTTTCTCATGCGAGTCATTTGGCGCTCACAACAATGCTGGGTGGCAGGAGTTATCCCCATTTAACACACGAGGTCACTGAGATGCAAAGGCTAAGTGACTTAACCAAGGTGTCAGCGTGCTATTACCTGAACTCCCGCCTTCTGCCTTCAAATTCCATGTTTTTCATACTATCCTACATACCTGCTCTATACCTTGCTAGTTTGAAAGTGGACATGATGTTAGGCTTTAGAATATTCTGTGATTTCATAGTAATAATAATCATAATAAAAAAAATGCTGGAAGAGTCCTGAACTCAATCCTTTTAGTTACTGCCCATTTAGGTTGAACTCAAGTCCCCCTTCTGAGTATTAGGAGAAGTTGAGCAGGGCAGGTCCCGTGGTACCCCATTGTTCCTCACCACATTTGTGCTGTTTCAGTTCTTCCTCTTCCCCCCTTCCCTTCTGGTCCCCCGACCCATCCTCTTTGTTCTTTAGTTTTCCTTCTTTACTCTCTTTTGCTGATGCACAGGCTTCAATCTCCTGTACTAGAAAGATCGATGACCTGAGAGCTAAAGCACTCCATCATTGGCAGGAGCAGGGAGGTGACTATAAGTAACTCCGAAGCTGCAAAGGGGGAGCAATGATAAGCATACCCCTTGAGCTGCAAATTGAAATGTATTTGGGGGAAATTGCTCCGGTGATAAAATTTATGCCCCAAGTTAGGAGGTGGTGAGAACAACTCATGCAAAGAAAAATATGCTCGTTGGTAAACTACACCAAAGCTGAAGTGCTATGTAAAGGATGGTGCCTCTATAATCACATTGCAAAAAAAGCTGTTCACGCTGCATAGGAGTGGGAATAACACCAGACCTCGTGAGAAGAATGAAGCAGGAACTCCTTAGAGGTGGCAAGACCAAATGAACATCTCACCCCTATATTTGCAAGGATAAGACATCTCTTCTGTCTCTGGCTAAAAGTAACTCAAGTAGTTCCCTGCTGCTGTATCTTTAATTAGCAAAGAACACAAGTGTGGGTGGGAAATAAGTTATGGGGAATATGATTTGTGCTTAAACTTTGCTTTAATATTCCTATAAGCTGTCACCTTAGGTCACCAGAGTTCACTATCTGCCTTTTCCTTTTCTAGACAAGACAGTGCTATAATTAGCACCCAATAATTAGCTGCTTTTCCTCACATTTAAATCTCACTCACCCTGAAAGACAGCACCAGAGGTGTATTTCCCACAAATCAAACCAGCTAGCTCATTATCACTTAAAGGTCCCTTCCTTATTTTCTGATAGGGACAAAACTCCCTCTTCCTGAGGGGAAGGAGTAGTCATTGAGGACCTACCTCAGACCGCCTATAACGTCACCCCTAAGTCTTGAATGTTTAGCACCTACATTTTTAGTGAAGTAAATTCCCAAGTCTCCTTGTTCTTTGGGGCAGCTGCTGCTCTCCGGGCCTGCCCGCTCTCACCTTCTTAAGAGTGTTCTGTCCTTTTACTGCTGACTTGGCTTATGCGGTGCGTCCTTGAACTCTTTCCTGCAAGGAATACCAAGAACCCGTTTTCTGGCAACATAACTACAAGGATGGCCATAATGGAATCTGTTTGCTTAGTAGCCTGAGGATGGTTTGCCGTGTGATTGATTCACGTCTGCCTGACTTCTGTGTCTGGCAGCATGTAGGCAGCAGGCTTGGAATCTACCCTCCTACTTTCTTCTTTGGTAAAAATTGTCCTCATGCCCCTTCCCTATATTAAGAGGAACGACCCACCAATTTTGGGGGTGTTTTTGTCATTGTTTGCCTTGTTTATATTTATATTCATTGGTACTTATTAAGCTTCTGAATCAAAACAGAACAAGCCTGTCTCTTCTGGCAAAATAGCCTTTCAAAGATATGACAACCACAGGGGGGTGGAGATTTTCCCTAACCGCAATGCTAATTATATTATAATATAATCCATTACAATTAGCTAAAGTTCACCTACAGGAGCAAGATGGCATCCGGGCTCTGCTCTCAGCCACTGAAATCTAGTTCTGGCCAGTCTGGTAGGAGCACTTTTTCTTAAGGGTGATCTCATCTCCCTCCTGCTTTGTCCCCCCTCACCTCCTCTTTCCCTTCCCTCTCATCTCCCCACGGCCCTCTTCTTTCTGCCTACAGGTAACAGTTAAGCCTACTACACACAAGCCACAGGTTTTGCCTTAACAAAAGTTAAAGCTACACCTGCCCCTAGTCTTCTTGCATCTTACAGAACTTAAAGATAAACTTACCATTGTTTTTCTTTCCTCCTTTTTCTCATACCAAGAAAATTTCCATAGTAACAAGAAAACACATATAAACACTAGCCCAGCAGATGGAAGGGGTGTCTCTTTTACTAGAGATGAGAGACCGCTACCTGTCTATGGGATGGCCTTCGTTTTCTTACTTATTCTCTGCTAAATAAACTTACCTTCACTTTAAACTCTATGTGGGCTCACGTTTGAATTCTTTCCTATGTGAAGGCAACAACCTTCTTGGTCTAGAGCCTGAGTTCCCATTTTGGGGGATTCAACCCTCTGGCATTGATCTCAAAGTATTAAGTGAGCCTAGATGATCATTTTAGGGATTGTTATAAAGAGGTTTCCTGTGCCAGGTGGGTTTCTATGATTCTCATGAGAGCGCCCTGTGTTTTTCATGATACTAAAGAGGAAAACCTTGCTTTTTCAATTCAAAATGGTTTAATTTAAAGAAGACTTAAGTCCTTTCACATCATAAAATGTGGGCTAAAATTTTAGGTTGAAGATAAATTCTGTTTACCCGAGGAACAATTATTCAGTATGAAATGTTGATTACAATGGGGGCTATTTATAAATTTTTATAAATAAAATGCTACTCTAAGTCTGAATATTATAGGCACACAGGCGTTAATTTCCAGCAAGCACTGTAGATGGAGCACTTTCTCTAGCCTTCTTCATGCAACCTCAGGACTGGCGTTAGCACAGAGCCTGATGGTGTGAGTGGGGAGTTGACTGTGCTGGGAATCCAAAGCCTCACATGTCAAACTGATAAACTTCAAGAGACTGACCTTTTCTCTTAACAAGACACTTTTTCAAAGCCCTGACGTGCTGTGTTCAAAGTCACTATCCGTTGTCTTTGTTTTCTGAAAATACCATCTTGATTTTGATAACACGAATCCAACTTGTTCAAAGTATTAAATCAGACCTAGAAGGAGGTATGTTTGTGATAGTCCAGGATTTTCTAAAATAAAAAATTATTCTCTTTGCTCTAAGAAAAGAGAGAAAAAGAAAGAGAAACTCCCCCCTATC
Organism: Rhinolophus sinicus; assembly: GCF_036562045.2. Lineage (NCBI taxonomy): Eukaryota > Metazoa > Chordata > Mammalia > Chiroptera > Rhinolophidae > Rhinolophus > Rhinolophus sinicus. Next base: position 88,830,787 of record NC_133754.1, read on the forward strand.
CCTAGCCCCCGGCCCCCACACCTTCTCTGATAACTAGAAAGTTTCCCCTAGTCTGATAAGCTTTTTGGCCTCTTCAGGACTTTCTAATTTATAGCTTATCACTGATAACTGTCAACTCTTACTGCCTATCATTCAACAAATCCAGATAGCCTAAGGACAAAGTTCACTGTTACCAGCTTCACAGGGAGGGATTAGCTTGGGTACCTGCAGCGTATCACACTCTTGGCTTCTCACCTTTTTTGTTATTTTGTTTTTGCAACAAGCTCTAAGGTAACTTCCATGTATATTTTTGGAAACAAAATTTTGAAAGCATGAGATCCCCCAGTGAGATGCTATAATTTAGCAGGATACATAGCCTAGGGAATCCTTCACTTCAGCAAAACTATTCAGGATATGCAAGGCACTTTTCGTCTCCCTGTGATTGTTTTAATGTCCAAAATAAGATTAGAATGATTCTGCACTTGCTGCAGGGAGTGTCAGGCAGCGTACTGGGTGCTTTAAATATCCTTTCTTGCTTAATCCTCTCAATGGCATCATGAGGTAGGTATTAGTATACTCACTTTGCAGATGAGGAAACAGAGACTTTCCCAGCATCACACAGCTGGTAAATAGTGGAGGTAGGTAGGCCCTTTAACTCCATAGCTGATGTTTTTCCCCTGAGTCAAAGAATTGGTTAAGTTAGGCCATGTGGTGAGTGCCCATCAAATTGTTGCCCAACATCCTTTTTCTACTAGTTTCTTCTTCCCCCATCCAGCCACGCGATTGTGGTAGGAGTTGTCATGTTTCTACATGATCCTGACCCCCGGACACATTTGTTTGGTCTGGGGCATTTGATCTAATCATGGCTTTCCTTGAGATTTTTGCTTTGGGAGGAAGAGGTAGAGATGGGCTTGTTGGGTGCATGAGCTGGAACATGTAAATCCTGGGAGTGGATTGGCCATGCCCCACCATGTGGATAGAGGAGCAGAGGCTGGTCTGCAGTAATAGGGCAGCACTGAGCAGATGGATAGGGAAAGACAGAGGGAGTGATGTAGAGAGGGCCTCTAGGTTCCCTCCAAGGCTCCAGGCTGTGCTTCCATTCCAAGGGCTGCATCTCTATCTTTGATGTTTATGAGACACCCTAGCTCTTGCCAAGGAATTCTTCTTTTCACGTAAGCTGGTTCAGATTTGGCTCATTTTACTATAGCCGAGAGCCGTAATTCTTAATTACATGGGATTTACTGAGGAGATACTGGGGCAGTTCATGAAAGGGAAAGAAAAGTGGCACACTGAGTGTGGGAAAGGCAGCAAGACGGTGGCCCCACAACCTTGGCCATAGGTGCTCTGGCCCTTGTGCTGTGACTTGTCTCTGGCCCCTTCCACATCCGTGTGTCAGAGCTGGAGCTTCATGTGTCCAGGGAAGACACTTTGATGGACCGTTGCTGGGTCACTGTCCAAACTTGTTCCAGGAGAAAGAGTGCTGGCTGACAAAAGCAGAAGCCACTCTCTGTCTGAATCTGATTTGTCCCTTAGAGCATCCCTCATTTCAGTGTGTTGATTGTTTGGTTGCCTAAGGAAGGAAAGCAGTTTCTGTTTCTAAAGATTTCATTAATCTCTTCAGTGAGAAATGTAAAGGCCCAGAGAAGAGAAACCTGGAAAACCCACACTTTCCCCTTCTTGCTACCATTCTGTCCTTCCATCCTGGACAGACCTACTTTAACATCCTGACTTTGTTACTCACTTGCAGCATGATCTTGAACAAACATGGTATTATTCTGTAAAACGGAGCTAATAGCAACACTACCTTATAAAGTTAAGTATTAAAGAGGCCATATTTATAAAATGCTTTGTCTAGAATCTGGCACCTAGGAAGTGCATAACAAATGGCAACAATGATCGTTCCTCACTTGCCAAGATAGATCAGTGAAAGCCTGTGAATCCGAGCTGTCCGGTGTTGAGTACTAAAGCCTGAGGGCTCTGACTTGCCACCTCTAATTGAAATCTCCCTTATTTCCTCGCCATTCAGTCTTAACTGAAGTCCTGAGTCTCAAAAGCCTCTGCTTTAAAATTTGTTAATAAATACACAGACATACACAAATCATTTGAATTTTATCTACGTATATACTATGTAACCACTATTAGGACAAATTTAAAGCATTCTAGAAAGTCCCTTTATGTCCCCTCCCAGTCAATACCCACCCTCATCCCCAGAGATAACCCCTTTTCTGACCTCTTTCCCCACAGATTTTTGTTTCCTGTTCTTGAACTTCATATAAACGGAATCATACAGTATGTACTTTTGGTGTCTCTTTTCACTCAGTATTTTATCTTTCCATATCGAATATAAAAGTGGTTTATTATTGTAATAATATATGAATATGCCATAGTTTATCCATTATACTGGTAGAGGACATTTGGATTGTGCCCAGTTTATTCCCATACGAGCACCTCTTCTGGAGGTAATAGCACACATTTCTCTTGGGTATATACATACTTTGCAGTAGACTCCCTGGGTCATGAGGTAAGCCTATGTTTAGCGTTAATAGATTCCATCAGTTTTCCCAGGTCACATTTGAACCTTGAACTCTAAGCCTTGGCCTCGGTGAGCCTCAGAAACCTCAGCTTGCCCATGATACTTATGAGAGCCCACAGGCTGGGGAGTAAGGAGGCGCTTAACGGCGATGTAGCTGGCAGGTCTCTGGGGACTTGCAGGGATCTCAGGAGCAGTCCCAGTCTCCACTAACAGCCATCGCAGTTCAGGCAGGGTAATGCGGGTGGCCCCAGGCTTTGTGAGAAACCCACGGCCTAGAGAAGTGACGAATTCCATCCAGAACACTGAAGAGCTCCAGTGGCTTAATTCCAACCTCAGTGTGGGAGGTGATGAATCAGCGGAACTTGGTGTGATTCTGGATGAACATACAGGGAAGTACCTAGTTTTAGCTGTAAATCCTGAGAGGATTTCACCTGAGATTGAGCAGGCAGGGTCCAGCGGACCCAGTTGAGCCTCACTTTAGAAGCTTAAACAGAATTTTTTTTACCGTCACCTACTCCACTGGTTTCTTCTTAAACTTTTTTTTTTTTTTTTAAATGACGCTTTGATTCTGATGGTGCCATCTCTGGTAAACTTGAGAATGGACATTTGCTCTGATACTTTGTTTTTCACAGTTATAATTTTTTTTTTTTTTGACGAGGTATTTTAGGTCTTTCCAGGCACATATTTATTTTCCCAACTGTTCTCATTTGCCAAACAGAAGCTTTACAAAGTGTCCCAGAATGTGTAATGGCTAACACTTTGAATTTGGTTTTATAAGTCAAACTGACAAAATACAACTTTTTAGATAAACTAATTCCTTAGCTTTGCTGAGGCCTGGATAATTTGTGCCCTAAATTATTTAGCTATTTACGTAAATTTCCTTTGGGCCATTACCAGAAAAGCAGAGGACTCCTGGTTCATTTCTCTTCCTTCAGGAAAAGGCACATGTAACTTTTCCCAGACCAATGGACATCAAGGCAAACTTAAAATGTTCCATAACTAGTGCGGAGTCAGAACCTTTGAATGTTCTTTTACTAGTATTTTTTTTTTCCAGTATTATTCCAGAGAGCTCCGTTCACATATATTATAGTCAGAGTGCCAGGTTCAAATCCTGTTTCTGAGGTTCAGGTGTCAGCAGGGCCATGTTCCCTCTGAAGGTGCTCGGGGAAAAACATGTTCCAGGCCCCTTAGCTCCTGGGTTTATGGCTGCATCGCTCCAGTCCTCACGTGCTGAGCTCCCTGTGTGTCTGTCCCTTTTTATTGGTTCAAGGGTCTGATTTATTCCAGTATGACCTCATCTTAACTAATTACATCTGCGGCAACTCTACTTCCAAATAAGGTCACATTCTGAGGTACTGGGGGTTAGGACTTCAACGAATGAATTTGGGGGGAGCATTCAACCCATAACACCTCCTAAGGTGTGAATCTCCTCCAGTACAGGAAGGGCAGCCAAAAAAGAGTGAGAAATACCCACTATAAATTCAGGACGCAATATATCTATTATGTGACACTTTAATAACTTTGTTGATGAGAGTCACGATCTTATTTCAGCCAAAGATTGTTTTCTATGAATATTAAGCAGAATAAATTGAAGAAACTGAATCCATAACACTTTTGAAACTGGAAAGAACCTTAGAGATTGATCTGATGCTTGCTTTCTCCCAGTGGAAAAACAGAGGTCCAGACAACTTAGGTCACTTGTTCAAGGTCACACAGCAAATATGGATCTAGGCCCAAGAGACTAAAGTCCAGTGCTCTTCCCTCCAGAAAACATAGTCTCTGTTTTATGTTCCTTTAATAATCAGGGTTCTTTCCGTCCCAAACACCAGCTTCATTTTGCACAGTCTTAGACCCTCTTTGTGATTCTCTAAGAGGATTATCCACAGAGCTTCCCAACACCCATTTGCTGCTGCCCAGGTTTGTGCAGATGAAGCCTTCTCCCCTGGGCTGTAGGCTGACGATGGTTGGCAGCGCAGTCTGGCTTGGGGCTGCTGAGCACTCTGAAGACTTGGCTCAAGGTCCTGGCTCCAGCTGTAGGTGGGTTCTAGAAAGGGCTGAGCCAGGTCCTGGAAGTGACTACCAGCTCTTCTTGAGAGAAGAGAGAGGACTTGGAAATACAGCAGCTGGCTTTCTGTGCTGGGGAAGAAGATAAATAAAGAGAGAATTTCAAAAGCAACATTCAGAAAAATAATTTTCACGCTATGCTGTCCTGTTAGGACCAGGTTCCTAGAATCAAATGTAGCTCACTTGAAAAGCAAGCACTCTGGGCTTTTCTGAGAAGTCACCTTCCTGAGATCTGGTAGAGCTTAAGTTCCCAGCCGGTATGCTGGAAGCCCTTCAGTGGGATGTGTGGGACTTTAATTTTTAAGATGTTGAGATACAATATTTTAGCTCTGCGTTTTCATTTTCACATTTTGCTGGCTTAAAGATTTGTGATAACAGAATGGCTTCTAAAGATGTTCCTCTCTGACAGGACATTAATTACAAAAATAAAACAAGTCCCAGATCTTTGCTTCCTTCTTGCCATTTTCCATCCTCTTTTTCCTCTCCTCACATTTGTATGCAAAGAAAGAGCTCAGACATGGGATTTCTAGGTCTCCACACTTTTCTGAACATAGTCAAGAAAATGACCTAAATGCTTCCAGCCTGTTCCTTCCCATTCAGCGGATTTCTGCCTCAGTGAAGGTAGCAGCCTTGATGATAAACGGGAAAGTTTTCACAGGTCTTTTCCCTTCCTGAATTGTCTTCTCCCTTTGAGGTGGGAAGCAGTTCTAACTTCTCTTCTGTAGGGTGACTAATCCAAGTTCAAGGATTTCTACACTTTACTTTTCTTCCTTCTCATGCTTACTTGTGGCTTATTAACACCGTTTAAGGAGAGACTTGGCTAGTCCTTACTGAGGAGAATCCATCCGTTTTTTGAGACTTAGGTCTCAAAAAACATATAGAGGAGGGAGAAATTTGGGTTTCTTGGCTAGTGTTAAGAGCTTTGATTGGCCTGTCCTTTCTCCCTCCCCTCTCAATCCCCATGACCTTGGAGAATTAGATGTGTACTGTCAATGCCTCTCATTGTGACTGGCATTTAGTCAATGTTTGTTGTTCTGAATTGGGTCTTATTAGTCATGGCACAGAGCCCCAGGTGAACTGGCTGAATGTCAAAAGACCCAGAGGCCATTTTACTTGAGGAAATCCTCTTCCTAGATAATTTAAGATTTTAACAATTGGTGTATTATCATATGTTTTAGTTTGCTATGGTTGCCATAAAAAAATATTGCAAACTGAGTTGTTTAAAAAGCAGAAATTAATTTTCTCACATTTCTGGAGACTGAAGGTCTTAAGTTTAAGGTGTTGTCAGGTTTAGTTTCTCCCGAGACCAATCTCTTTGGCTTGCAAATGGCTGCCTTCTCGCTGTGTCCTCACATAACCTTTTCTCTGTGCACATGTGTGCTCCTGGTGTCTCTCTAAATTTCCATATTTCCTCTTCTTATAAAAACACCAGTCAGACTGGAATAGAACCCATCCATATGACCTCTTTTAAAGGCTCCTTCTCCAAACACAGTCACATTCTGAGGTAGCCAGATTTTCAACATCTGATTTTGGAGGGACACAATTCAGCCCATACCACTATATATCGTTATTCTTAGAATAGATCCTAAACCAATAAGTGAGATACTACTAGGCCTGGCATGGACTTCAGATACCTGGTCTTTCCAGTCACTTTACAGATGAGGAACATGAATTCAATAAGGGGAATTAAAAAGATCTGGATTAAGAAAATGGAGGATCCTGATTCCTTTTCCCCACAACCCCAAGCTCTTTTGGCTCTGGTCCAGGCTGAAGTTACAGGCTCTACCCACTGCTATGGGGATGGAGGAGAGTCAGTCAGAAGCCTCCTCAGAGTAACACCATGTCCCAAAACAGAGGGCAGTGGCATCCAACACCTTTCTTCATATAGAGTGCTCCTCTTGGCTCCAGGTGAAGCTTTCCCCAACCCTCAGGCTTCTTTCACTGCTGATGTCTTCCCTGGACACACCAACTTCCCCAACTTCCTTTCAGAGTTCTTCCAGGGAAAACATACAAAGCCAGTGAAATTGTTCTTTAGCCACCCTTCCTCCACCTTGACATTTATTTTATTTTTTCATTCCCTACACCTCCAGTTGTCCTCCTGGCTCCTCCCTGTCCAGCCCCCCCTTTCCTGTGATGGCCCCTCTAGCCCTGCATTACGGGTGTTTTCTGAGCATCTCTCCTCCTGCTATGCCTCAGTCTACCACAGGCTGGCTGTCCCTGCTTGAAACACCAGAATCTTCAGCGGCGCTCACGTTGCTTGCTCCCTCTGCTGTGCTTGGGCCGTCCTCCACTCACACCTCCTTTCTAGCCTTTCTCATCCTGCTCTGTGATTGTTGGCTGGCTCGTTCGTCTCCCCTTCTAGACTGTAAGCAACCAAAGTAACCAAAGTGCAGGGACAGCATTCCCGTTTCCTTTGTGTCCTCAGAGTTTGGGGCACTGTCTGGCACAGAGTAGTCATTGCACAGTGCTGATGGAATGAATGAAATCCCTTATTTCCTGGCCACCACTCAGCAGGGTCACATCTTGCTATCAGTCTGAGTACTGAAGGCAAAGCCATCAATTTTTGCCAACCAGACTCATGAGGCAGGATCTTCACTTCATTTCTTCTTTCATTCATCACTTCAAAAATCTTTTAAGTACCTACTGTGTGTCAGGTATTGGACAGTGAGCAAAACATACTCCTGTTTTCAAGGAGCTCAACATAAGACATTACAGAGCTGGAAAATTTCCCTTTTCCATTTGATGTCATAGAGTCAGTGTAATGAAGACTTGAAGCTACAGTGCTAGGTGTGTACCAGACTCCTAGAGGTTTGTTAAGTTATTTTGGTGTGTGTGTTGGATGAATACTGTGATATCATGGTGTGAAGTGTCAGCCAAGAAATAGAGGCTGAGTAACCTGTTCCTTTGTGGTTCATCTTAAATCCACTTTGGTTGTCTGCACTTGGTTGAAGGGTTATCACACCTTCAAATTCCTCTACTATTCTCTATTTTAGGGGGATAAAAAGACTTCAAACCTTTTTGTGAGAGTCCTGCAATTATCATACCAGGCATTAAAAATATAATTTGCGTTATGACTTTTGGGAGTGATAAATATTGTGCCAAGAACCTTTTTCGCATGAGAGATTGCCAGAATTATGAAATTCTCAGTGTGTGTGACAGGAAGTTGGGGTTGAGCTATGAGGAGAGGGAGGAAAGGGAGACAGTCCGTACTTTGTTCTGTGGGAACAACAGTAATGGATGAATTTATTTACATTGATGCGTATATCGACACACAGATGTAGATTTTGGCTTTTGCAGTTTTTTTCTTCAATAATTTGCCATTTCTAAGATACAGTAGAACCACTTGTAGATAGTTGAAAGCATATTCTGCAAATGTATAAAGTCAATCATTGATTAAAAGAATCTGCTTTAAATTGGTAATATAAGATATAAATGTACAGAAGGGTGTACAGTGGAAAGTGAGTGTCATGGGTGTTTGTAGTTCTTTTTTATTATTGTGATTAAAAATGCATGATATTTATAATTTAGCTATTCATAAGTGTACAATTCAATGGCATTAATTACACTCACAAGATTGCCTATCCATCATTACTATCTCTACCCACAACTTTTTCATCATCCCCATAAACACTCTATACCCATTAATCAATAATTCCCCTTTCCTTCCTCCAGTTGCTCATAGCCACTACTCTACTTTTTGTCTGTAAGAATTTGACTACTTATAAAAGAGGAATTATACAGTATTTGTCCTTTTTCTGACTGGCTCATTTCACTTAGTATGTCTTCAAGGTTCATCCATGTTCTAGCATGTATCAGAATTTCATTTTTTTTTTTTAAGGTTGAATGATATTCCATTGTATGAATATACCACATTTTGTTTATCCATTTTTCATTGATGGACATTTGGGTTGTTTCCACCTTTTAGCTATTGTAAATAATGCTGCTATGAACATTGGTACAAACATTTATTTGAGTTCCTGCTTCCAATTCTTTTGAATATATGCCTACAAGTGTAATTACAGGCTTGTAATTCTTTTTGGCTATTTATTCTGAGCCCCTGTGTTGTGCTGGAGGATTCTCCCTTCCTTCTGAGGCAAAGCCTGCTTCTTACTGCAGAAGGTAGAATTGATTTGGGGCATTTTCCCTGACTTTTTAGTCCCCCAGTCCTGATTTGGGAAGTATTTAAGCCATCTAATATCCTTCTAACAATCTCCCTTCCTAGTTAAATCAGCCAGAGTTGTTTTTATTGCTAGCAATCCAAATGCCCACCGAGAGTTTTCCACACATTCCTGTTCCCCAGCCTAGCAGTTCTGCTCCTTGAGGCAGCCATTAACATTGGTTTCCTGTACATCCCTCCAGATACTCCTTTAATATTTGAAAATATGAAAGACAGGGCAGCTGGATGGCTCAGTTGTTTAGAGCACGAGCTCTTAACAACAGGGTTGCCAGTTCGATTCCCACATGGGCCAGTGAGCTGCCACTGAGCTGTCAGTGGGGCGGCCAGATCGCTCAGTTTGTTAGAGCACGAGCTGTCAGCAACAAGGGTAGCAGTTTAATTCCTGCATGGGATGGTGGGCTGCGCCCCCTGCAACTAAAGATTGAAAACGGCGACTGTACTTGGAGCTGAGCTGTGCCCTCCACAAGTAGATTGAAGGACAATGACTGATGGGTCTGGAAAGCCATACTATTTCTCCAATAAAATATATATCCAACCATATATATATGTATATATACATATATATATATATATATATATATATATATGAGAGTATATATTACCTCATTCACTAGCTCTCAGACTAAGGCCTTGAGACTATTAACTATGGGCTGTAAGTGTTAACTCAGTAATCTTCCAATATCTGTGCTTGGGGTCAAAGTGTGCTATCGCTGCCTACTGTGGGCTTTGTCAACGCGCTGATGAATTAAAAGGTGGTGCAAGGCTGTCTGCAAAGAGCTCAGTAGGAAGGGCAAGAAGTGGAAAACAATGGATGACATCAGAGCCAAGAGGCTGAAGTCCTCGATGACTGGACAGACTGCTTTGCTGTTGGGTTCTGTGATCTCTTCTCTGCTGAGAACCTTGTCAGCAGGTTCCATTACTGCAAAGTTTCTTAATTTTTAATCCGTATTCCTAGTGGGTTAGAGATCACAGTGGAGGTTGTTTGGGTCCCAGGTACCTATGTTAGTGTGTGTTGCATCTTGGAGGTCTCTTTTTAGACGACTTCTTAGAGCTCAGTCTGGGATGTCTGCCTTGCTTTGTTCTACCTAGTGGTTTCAGGCCTGAGCTGTTCTGGAAGGAAAGGGAAAGAAAAAGGATGAGGAAGACAATGAAAAGATTTCCCTTTTGAAAAGGCTACCCTGGCTATAGCATGGAAGACAGATTGCGGGGAACCCATAATCCATGTGGGGACTCAGGAGGTGTCTATGGTCATCAGGTGAGAGATGATGGCAGGCTGGATAGGGCAGAGGTGGTGGAGGCACAGAGCTGTGGATGATGATTCAGGAGAATTTTAGGAGGTGAAGCCATCAGGGCTTTGTGAAGGATTCTCAAGGTTGGTGTTAGAGAGGAAAATGTTAAGGAGTCTCCTAGGTTTTTGGTTTGTGCCAATAAAGCGTAGTAGGCCATTCACAGAGATAGGGAACCAAAGAGGAGTAAGCTCAGTGAGGTAATGAGGACCTTCAAGAGAGCTTCTGCAGAAAGAACATAACAACAGCATAACAACAGAGTAAATGCATAACAACAGAATATTTTTCATTCATTCATTCATTAATCAGTTATTTACTGACAACCTAGTAACTGAACTTTTGGAAAATGGGCCCAACCACACTGTCTACTCTGCGTGGCTGTGGTGAGAAGTTAATGAGTACTCCACAGAGAGAGCTCATTGTGGTGCCTCATCACCCTCATGAACTATTTTGGGATGGTTTCAGTTTCCTCATGTATAAAGATGAGGTAATTCAAATGGACACTCTTTATGTCCCTTCTAGTATGTGTATAGTGAGAAATGAAAGCTATTTCTTCTTCTGCCTCTGTCCTAATAGTCCCTGGACTGTAAGCTAGAGGAGGTCAAGGCATTGTGTCTTTCTATTCACCGGTGTCTCATAGGTGTTAACTCCTCCTGGGGGGCCTGGAGTGTTTATCCTGCCTCCTTTACCCACATACCCTCATGGGGAGCAGACATAATTCCTCTGAACATTCATTATAAAGAAAATGACATCCTTCTTGTTTTGCTTTCTGACATTAAATTGGAGAATCTTTTCTGTGGGCTACTGCAAGTCCCATCACTTGAATACGTTTTTATCTGCATCCATTTCTGGCAGTAAAGTTGTTTCAAATTCAAGAGAGCAAGAAATTAAAAAAGTCACTGTGTATTATCCTACCTATTTCACTTAATAATCAGGAGAATGAGATCCAATTTAACTGTTCTGAGGTCCTTCCCAAAACATCCGCTAGGGAAAGCATCTTGAGATTCAGTCAGAAGAGCTTAGGGTAATATGAGCCATCCAAGTGCAGAACCCCCTTCATAGAACAAACAAACAATAAAACCCCAACACAGAATAAAAGAAAATCTGCCCCAAACCATAACTAACTCAAAACAAACAAGCAAGCAGGCAAACAAGCAAACAAACACTCTCTCCTTCACCCCACCAGTCCAGTTCCATGGAGAGGGGTGGAACACTTTCCATGTCAGCTTCTCTTGCTTGCCAAAACCTTCTCTCTGTTCTGTTGTCAGAGACTTCTGAGGACTTTCTACAGTGGACACAAGAGTCAGCAGTTTAGATGCTTTTGCTAGTTCCCTCCAATCCTCTACATGTCATCTCTTGTCATCATTGTTTCTGGGATTGTTACATGAATGTCTCCCATAATTTAATAGAATAATTTAATTTTAAAAAGCAACAAGTCCATAGAAAAAATGGGCAAAGGATATAAATTGATAGGAGATGGAAATGCCTCAAACATATAAATAAATGCCCAACCTTACTCCTAATGAGAGAATACAAATTGAAACAACACGAGGGCATCATTTTTTTACCTATTAAATTGGAAACTATAAAACTGTTTGATAGCACTCTGTTAGAGAGGGTATGGGATATTTACAGATTGTTGGTGGGAGTGAAAACTCCATGGAGACCATGAAGGCCAGACCCAGAAGCAGAATCTCAAAGGACTGAGAAAATGCTCTGAGGAATAGTAGTTTTGCAGTTATTTTACACATTAGAATCAAAGCAGAAGATGTAAGGAAGGTTACGTGAAATCTATTGGTGGTAGATTAAGGAGGCAGAAGAAAGTAAATAGGGGAACTCTAGAGAAGAGATCATTCTGACATTTTAAGTATGGCATCCTAGATGCACAAAAACAATGGTTAGAGCTTGCCAAGGTGAAGATCAATCTATCATAGAGGCCTAGGATGTGACTTCCTATTATAATGTGCTTGGTTAGGAATTTTTGTGATCAGAACATCCCGTGTGGTTACTTTATGTTACTGAGTTTGTCAGGCCTGCCAAGTAGCCCCCTGATCTTGTCAGGTCTGCCAGGTAGCCCCCTTGCCATTCATATTACAAATGTATGAGTTCTGACAATTAAGTTTGGAACTCATCCTAGAAAAAGTGCTACATACCTCATTGCTGAATATCACTATGGTCACCTTCGAAGTACTTCCCTTGGGAAGCTATGCACCGACGCCAGCGCCTAGTCCACCCTTCAAAGCAATTTTGGAGCTCTTTTTCTGGACTGGCCATCAGAGTTGTTGTCGTATTACCCTTGATGTCCTGAATGTCATCCAAATGTCTTCCCTTCAATATTTCCTTTATCTTCAGATAAAGAAAGAAGTTATTGGGGGCCAGATCAGGTGAGTAGAGAGCGTGTTCCAATGGTTATTTGTTTACTGCCTAAAAACTCCCTCACAGACAGTGCCGTGTGAGCTGGTGCATTGTCCTGATGCAAGAGCCATGAATTGTTGGTGAAAAGTTCAGGTCGTCTGACTTTTCCACGTGGCCTTTTCATCACTCCCAAATAGTAAACTTGGTTAACTGTTTGTCCAGTTGGTACACATTCATAATGAATAATCCCTCTGATATCAAAAACGTTTAGCAACATCGTTGCAACAAGTTCACGAACTCAATTGTCAAGCCTTGTATGTGCCTCTTGGTCTGCATATGCCATTTCTTTATCCTACTGTTACATGTATAAAATGACAGCTATATGAGATCCTTCATTACAACATGGTACAGAATACTGAAACCATAAAAGGAGACAGTTTAAATATTACTAATGTGTACAATGGAACATTATACAGCCATTAAAAATGAAGTAGATTTTTATATAATGATATGGAATGAGCTCCAAAATACATTGTTAAGGAAAAATAAAAATAAAAACGAACAACATGTACAACAATTTGCACAGTATGTTTCTACTTTAAGAGTGTATATTACACATATGATACAAACACATATACACAGATTTACCTGCACAGGTATAAAATATCTAATACAGAATATGTAGTTTACAAACAAAATCTCTTGGGAGAGTAATAAGGTTACTGGGAGACAGAGGTGAGAAGATCTATTTTTCACTCTTTTGCATTTGAACCTTCTAAATTTTTGTATCATGAGAATGAATTACAAATAAATAAATAAATAAAAATTTAAAAATTTTGTATTCCCAGAAGTGTGGTTCTGTAATGGGACACAAGCTTAGACCTTTAAATTGACCTCCTCTTCCCACACCTGGCAAGACCCTGTGACAGGTCCCTGGAAATCTCCATAGCCTTTTCCCCTTGTTTTGCTGTCCTCTCCTGGGTGATATGACAGGGTTACTTTATAATTATAATACATGGCACCGTGACATTTAATAGCTTCCAGATTTAGAAGATGCTGCCTTTCTGATAGACAGACACCAGGACCCAGAGAGAGATTTTCTGGCTTAAATAAAAGGTTTTTCCCTTTTCACAACCTCTTTGTTCAGGTAGGGGATATTGCTTTAATAGTAATAGGAGCAGAACCTCATGACTCTTTTTTTCTGATATGTTTTTTGAATCAAGGCAGCTGTTATTCATGCATTATAAATGAGTTTTTGGGCTTTGATCCTTCTTGCCTTTATCCCCCTCCCCTCCCTTCCTCCAGAAATTTGCATGGGATCTTCTTGTGTCTTTACTAAATACTAAGATGTACAGGTATAGGGTGAAATTCCACAAAGTATGACAACGAGTGACTAGGGAGCTGTGAGCTAAACAAACGACAAACCTCACACAAGGCTGGGAGGCATTTGAGTTGTGACTAGCCAGATTGGAGAGCCCTTGGTAATCACTTGGGCCAGTCAATAAAGACTCCAGAAGTGCCATGCAATAACAGTGTGATAAACTCTCTGTAGAGTAAGGTCCCATCTAGACAGGCCATCTAAAGCTTAGGAGAAAAGCCTTAAAAAGTTCAAACCATGCTGCAATTAACTTAACTGACTTCCAGAACAAAGACTAATACTCTCTACAGGAAGATAACAAACTACAGACTCTCAACAATGTAAAACTCAGAATGTCTAGGAGCCAATAAAAAATTGCTAAGAAGTGGGAAATGTAATACAAAACCAGAATAAAAATCCATTAGTAACAATGGACTGAGAAATTATAGAGATGGTAGAATTAACAGACAAAAGGAAGAAACTAGGTATTATAATAACTGTGATCAATTTAAAAAAAATGCGTATCATGGAAAGAGAAATGGAAAATAATAAAGAGGAACTTCTAGGGACAAAAACTACAATGTCTAAGATTAAAAATTCACTGATTGGGATTAACAGAAGATTAGAAGCTAAGTAGGACAATATCAGTAAATTCAATTGAAAATACCCCAAATGAAACACTAATTAAAAACAAAGAAAAAAGCAAAAACAGAGCCTCAGTGACTTACAGACAACTATCAGTTGTCTCACATACATGAAATGGGAATTGTAGCAATAGGATGGGGGGGACGGAGACAGAAAGAAAATTTGAAAAAGTAATGAACGAACATTTCCAAATTCAATTAAACTATATACCTACAGATCCAAGAAATTTAAAGTACCACAATAAAGATAAACACAAAGAAAACTTCACTAAATCACCTTAATATCAAATTCCTGAAACCAGAGATAATGAGAAAAATTTAGAAGCAGTAAGAAGTAAAAAACAAACAAACAAACAAACAAAAAAACATTACATAAAAAAGGACAAAAACAAAAATTATTAGAGACATTATTTTGGAAATTATGAAAGCCAAAAGACAATAGAACAATATCTTTAAAGTGCTAGAAGAAATGTCAACCTAAAAGCCTATAACTGATGAAAATATCTTTGAGATTTGAAGATAAAATAAAAGTTTTTCAAACAAAAACTAAGAGAATTTATTCTCTGGTCTGAAAGACCTGAACTACAAGAAATTTTAAAGCAAGTACTTCAAGAACGATGATGCCAGATGTAAAATTGTATCTACTCAAAGGAATAAAGAGTGCTAGAAATGGCAAATATTTGGGTGTATATAAATGACTTTTATCCTCACTTTTTTTTCTTCTTTTTTTTATTAAAGTATAGTTCAAATTATGATATTATATTAATTTCAGTTGTACAACATTGTTATTCAATATCCTCACTATTAAACTTTAAGTTATAATGAACTGTTTACATTAAAAAGTAAATTGTGGAGTTTTATAACACATGGAAGTAAAATATAGAACAATTACAGCACAAACTATAAGGAAGTGCTGTTAGGCTCTTACATTTTACTTGAAGTGAAATATCATTTGAAAATAGATTGTGACAAGTTAAAGATGCATATTTTAGGGGCAGCCAGATGGCTCAGTTGGTTAGAGCGTGAGCTCTGAACAACAGGGTTGCCGGTTCGATTCCCACATGGGCCAGTGAGCTGCGTCCCTGCAACTAGGTTGAAGACAACAAGCTGCCACTGAGCTTCCAGAGGGGCAGCCGAATGGCTCAGCTGGTTAGAGCGCCAGCTCTCAACAACAAGGTTGCCGGTTCAATTCCCACCATGGAATGGTGGGCTGCGCCTCCTGCAACCAAAGATTGAAAACAGCGACTGGACTTGGAGCTGAGCTGTGCCCTCCACTAGATTGAGGACAATGACTTGGAGCTGATGGGCCCTGGAGAAACACACTGTTCTCCCAATATTCCCCAACACAATTTAAAAAAAAGATGCATATTTTAAACCCCAGAGCTACCACAAAAAACCAAAACCAAAAAAAAAGGAGAGATACAGATCATAAAAACAAAAAGAATCCTAAAAAGCAAAACAACTGTATCAATAAACCCTCAATTAAGCCAAAAGAGGAAAGAAAAAAATGAGCAAAAAAGAGTTGAGATAAATAGGAAATAAATAGCAAGACAGTATATTTAAAAACCAACCACACTGATAATGTAAATAGTCTAAATACCGAATTAAATGGTAGAGATGGTCAGACTGAGCAAAAAAGCAACACTCAAACTATATATTATCTACCAGAAACCCACTTTAAATATGAACACAGGTTAAAAGTTAAAGGAGAGGAAAAGACATGCAATGCAAATACTAACCATAAGAAAGCTGGCATGGTTTTGTTAACATCAGACAGAATAGACTTCATACAAGAAATATGACAAAAGACAAAGAGGAATATTTCATAATGATGAAGGGGTTATATGGTAAGTATATTTTCATTTTTTTAAACAAATCTGCCTAACCATTTTTCAGAGTGACTGCACCATTTTATATACACCCACTACTGTCTGAGAGTTTCAGTTTCTCTACATCCTTGCCAAGACTTGTGTGTTTTTTTTTTATTCTGGTCATTCTATTGGGTTTGTAGTGGTGTATCATCATGGCTTTAATTCCTCAGGGACTGAGTTGTGATTTTGTCACTAACACTTGCCATAAATTCTATATAGCATCTTTTCTGACCATTGAAATATCTGTCACCGTAGCTCTGCCAGGCCCAAGTGGTAAGACTGCTTGTACCACCTGATGCCACACTCCAAACTTTTTTGTCAGCTGGTACATAGGCCAGAGCAGTACTACTCATGAAGAATATGCTGCTTCCAAAACCTGAAGATGCCCACGGGGCATTATGGCTTCTTTCTTCACGGAAGGAAGAGCAAGATTCTTACTTTCAGGGGTTGACTCAGTCCTGACCATTAAACCTCTAAATAGTTTATGGAGTTGGCTTGTCCCTGAGTCTTCCCATGGTGTATCTCTCATGCCCAGGAGTACATCTTACCACGGCCTCAAGCTTGCCAGTCTTCCCTTGTTTATTTGAACTGCCCAACATACTATCATAGATTACGGATTAACGTGATGTTTGGCAGGAGGTCCTGATGGTCGAGATCTCTTTGGCTCATACTACGACAGAAGACAGGATACTTAATGGTCTTGGGGCAAAACTGTCAATATATCCTGTTGTCCACATCCAATAAATGTGAACTGTTTCTGAACCCCTTCTCTTGAAAACAGATAAAAAGAAGGCATTTGCCAAATCATTGGCACGTAAAATAATATAAGGATTAGAAAACTTTTTCTGTAAAGGGTTGGATAGTAAATATTTTATGCCTGGAGGCCACAACCAGTCTCTGTCTCAAAAAGACATTTTAGGCAGGACCCAGGTTAGATTTTCTGGCCTTTCTGTGCCTGGTTTGACCCTCTGGGCTGCGTCATACCGCATCCTCTTCTTTAGGTTGTCTAACTGATGGTGCTGTCTCGGGAGACACAAAAGGTTAGCTCTGGCAAGTGCCTGTGTTCTAGACTCGTAATTTTTGCATTCGTGGGCTTTTTTGGGGGTGATTTTGCTGTTTAAAATGGCTCTCAGGATTAGTGATGAAGTGCTGTCTAGTGTTCCTAAGAGCACGAAGGCTGTGATGTGCTTGCAGTGAAAATGCATGTTAGATCAGCTTTGTGGAGGCATGAGTTACAGTGCCGCTTACTGTGAGTTCAATGTTAATGAATCAACAATACAGAGTAAATAAGGTCTTTAAACAGAAACACACATAAAACAAGGTTATGTATGAATTGACTGATGAAAATATTGTGACCAGAAGTTTTCAGGAAACTAGCCCTGTATTTCTCCTAGGAGTGATGGTTCAGTATTGGATACTGAAGTGTTTGCAGTGGCTTTACAGAACAGAGCTACTGTGAATAATGGGATTCGACTGTATGCCAATCCCAAATATACATCCCAGGGCTAGAGAAATAACCACTGGGTGGGTTTGTGGACCCAGTGGATGTAATGCAAGCTGGATCTTGGCGAGGACTTCATTTCTTACCTAGTGCCATAGTTTCCTGCTTTAGTAGTGGTCGGGAGGGGTTTGGGATGGCCCCTGAGGGAGGCACATGTGTCTGCATATTATCTTCTAGCAATGGGTGATGGGGGTGTGTTGTAGCTCTTAACAGGGGCGAACGGGCCACGTCTGTATTCTCAGAAGGTTCAGGAGTCTGGGGAGTGAAAATTCTCAGGAGCATCCACTCATCCCCATTCCACAGTCAGGAGCCAAGGACTTCGTAACCAGGGCCTGACCTTGGTGTACCAGACCTGCCTTGGTTGCTCCTTTAACCATCTTTGAAGTTCAGCACTCAGGCTATCTCTGCTGAGTGCTTTTTCTGCTCTTCTACTGCAGGACATGAGAGTTTGTCTGCATGGGACAAAGAACTCCTCTGGCTTTCATGCCTGGTCCTCAGCTGTTCCTTGTCTTTCTGCAGAGCACCAATAATGCTAACTGATAGCCATACAAATCCTCTATCCTATAGTGATTACTTTCTTCCTATATCTCAGATACCTCATACCTCTTGCCTGCGAATATATTCCCTTCCACCTACACACAATCCCAGTATGCCACCAGTGAGAGTTTTAACAACTGGACACCCCACTGTGTACTGGGCAGTTTGTGCCCCACCACCTGGGACAGGGTCCTCTTTGTCTGCCAGGTGATGAGTGATCAGGGTCCAAATCCCCATCTTGTCACCTGTTTTCCTGGACCGCTTCCAGTACCAGCTGCCATAGGTTGGATTGTTTAGAAGTAAATGCTGTGATGAAATTTATGATAGAGTGATTTTTTTTTATTTTATTTTTTTAGAATTGACATCTGTGAAAGAAAGTGAGGGAAGTAAGACTGGGCAGAGGGAGAAGTCAGCATGGGATGTGGGCTCATCAAAGTCTTGGTCAGCTTGTCAGGGAGCTCTGCAGTGAATGGTGCCTGTCACGGCTGTCCCACATTGGGCCACAACAGCTTGGCCTTTATCCTCCTGTCTTGCTCAGTCCCTGGATGTGGGCTTTTCTGGGGAGAGTGTGACAAAAGCAGAGGTGACTGCAGCTAAGGTAGATCTTTTCCTGGAGGACGAAACAGCTGGCATCTGTGTTAATCTAATCATACTTCCCTTAGTTGGGCAGCATGTCTTTCTTTGGAGGAGGTTCTAGGTGGCACATTTTATGTCTTCCACAGGAACGAACCTCCCCCAACTTACTCTCCTTCTTTTGGGTTTACGTGGTCATAAGTCCTTGCTTCCAAGATTCAGAAAACGCTGTCCATCAGTCTATGTCCCATCCAAGGATGGCCTCGTGGTGGCTTGTGGTGTCTCGTGGAGCCCAGGGTGCAGGGTCCATGGTCCTTCTGTGCAGAGGTGCCAGGCCACAGTGACTTTCACAGGTCCTGGCACATAGTGGGTGTCAAAACAAACCTCAATCTCACAGAAGATGGCAAGGAGCAAACCCACTGCCGTTCTCTCAGTGCCAAAAGTAGGGAGCAAGGCTTACGGGATCAGTGCAATGTGGTTTATTATTCCTAGCAGGGCAAACAGCAGGAACATTAGCAAGATGGGACCAGTTCCCCGGAGCCCCTTGTGGGACATGATACACACAATGTACATTGCAACTGAAGAACCCAGGGCCAAAGGCCCAGCACCTTTCTGAGCAACAGTGAACACTGTAGTAAGAAAGATGACTGGATAAAGAAGATGTGGTACATATACACGATGGAATACTACTCGGCCATAAGAAAAGATGAAATACTGCTGTTTGCGACAACCTGGACGGATTTTGAGATTATCATGCTAAGTGAAATAAGTCAGACAGAAAAAGTTGAGAACCATATGATTTCATTTATATGTGAGATTTAAAACTGAAAGCAACAAACGAACAAGACAAAGAAACAAAAAAATGAAAACTCATGGACACAGACAACAGTTTAGTGGTTACCAGAGGATAAGAGGAGAGTGGGAGTAGAAAAAAAGGGAAAAGGGCATCAAATATATGGTGATGGAAGGAGAACTGACTCTGGGTAATGAACACACAATGCAATATACGGATGATGTATTATAGAATTGTACACTTGAATCCTCTATAATTTTATGAATCAATGTCACCCCAATAAATTTAATAAATAATAATAAAAAGAAACAAGCTAATTCCCCTCCCTCAGGGAACAAGCAATTACATGGTAGGTAGTTATACTTGGCCACACCTTCGTCTTCTTCAGTGTCAAGGGATGGAGGAGCCTTGTGGTCTGGTACAGCCATGAAGTACATACAGGGTGCACAGGACACGGGATGGGTGGCCTTGCCCAAGAGGGGTTGTTCGTATATGTTAGTTAAATGAATAAATAGAAGAATAGTGGGCATTGCTTCCAGTGGGAAGTCTTTATCTGATTTCATGGTGTGGCTTGGAATGGAAAACTTGTTATTGTCATAGTGCATACTCTTAACTATGCAGTTTAACTGTAACTTGTTCTCACTATACTTGGGACCGTGAGGAGCACTAGAAAGAAATATGGGTGTGTAGGAGGGTAGAACATTGGCAGATGAAATGCAAATTTTGCTGGGAAAATAGAGAGGCATTTTTGGGAAGCAGGTTGATGAGCCTTAGAACTATTTGTAAAACTGCTAGAAATTATTACATAGCGCTGTGCTGTGATTGGCTATTAAGTTGCAGCTGCAAATGTGAAGCAAAGAGCTATCCAAGTTTTAAACGGTCCTTTAAAATGTGTAATTCTCCATGGGATGGTAGATTAAAATTCATGCTCTCTATTTTGTATACTTTGGGAAATTTTCCTTTTAAAATTCAGTTCCCTTTATATTGGGAAGAACAAGAGATACTGAAGAGAGTTTGTAAGATAACTAAGGTAGTAATAGTGTGGAAAGAGCTGGCTGGGGAGAGAATTTCATCTGTAGGTTAGGTGTTAATAATGTCGTCTTGTTAAGGCTCTAAGGACTCCTGAACTGTTTCCATCGAGAGATTAAATTGGGACCAGTGTCCACTGGATTCTACATTGAGGAATCCAGTGGATAAAACCATAGTTAACATGGCTCACATCTATCCTTACAACTGAAAAGGAGCAATTGCCCTATCATCAAAATGAAGCCTTCCAGACCCATTTCCAAGGTCTTCCAGGGGAACACAGGGGGTGAGGATCTAATATAAGGTGTACATTCCAACTCTGCCCAATGTTGGGACCTCTTTCTCCCTCTCTCTTTGCCATTTCCCAAGGCTAACTTACATCCTCAGACATCTTCTCTGACCACTTCCGCCCTCAGAAGTTTCACTGTCTTGGAGGCTCAGAGTCCTTATCATTTATATGTGGTTTGCAAACTTTAGTGTTCGTCAGACTCACCCAGAGATCTTGTAAAAACACAGGCTTCTGGGCCCCACTACAGAGTATCCAGGACATTTGGGATGTTGCTGGTGATTTTGTGTTTCTAACAAGGTCTCAGGTGATGCTGCTGCTGCTGGGCCCAGACCGTAGTTGGAGAGACTTTGATGTCTGTACCTGTGTTTTACACTGATTGTAAGTGTCTCGCGATAGACCTCTCTTCCCATACTGCTACTAAAATTTTCATGGGTGTGTGTCTCATCTGGCACATTTATCTTATCTACTCAGTAAATGTTAGTTCTATTCACCAATCCTATGTCCTTGTTTGAATTATATAATTTCTGAAGAAAGTTGTCTTTAATCTACGCAGCTATGTGCTTAGGAAGTATTCAATAAATATTTGCTATGTAAATGGGTGGATAGAAGGTTATTGATTTAAATCAAAGTTTTCTTCTAATACTTCTACCGTGTTTCCCCAAAAATAAGACCTAGCCAGATTATCAGCTCTAATGCATCTTTTGGAGCAAAAATTAATATAAGACCTGGTCTTATTTTACTAAAATATAAGACCCAGTCTTTATAATATACTATAATATAATATCTGGTCTTATTTTACTATATGTAACATAAGACCAGGTCTTATATTAATTTTTGCTCCAAAAAATGCATTAGAACTGATTGTCTGGCTAGGTCTTATTTTCGGGGAAACAGGATACTAGGTGCTTATAAACACAGTCACAAGGATCCTTTGACACTAAAATTAATAAGTTATAATTAAATGGAGGTGGATTTGATTTCAACTTAGGGAACATTCTAAGAATTGAAAAATGGAATAGACTACTAACTCATGACCCATTGAGATTTACTCTAAGAAAAGAGTGGCTCAATGACAATTTATTTGCTGAGGACCCTGCAGAGGAGGTTCAGGCTGGCAGTTGGATAGGACACACTCCAAATGCCTATTAAAATTGAACATTATAGTTGTTATCCAGTGCAATGGTTGTCATTCAGTGTCACAGTGATTCAAAGTACTTTGAAAGTTAAGTATTTATAGTAAAGTCTTATAGTAAAATAAAACCAGGTCTAATATAATATAATATAATATAATATAATATAATATAATACCAGGTTTTATATTAATTTTTGCTCCTAAAGATGCATTAGAGCTGATGCTCCGGCTAGGTTTTATTTTCGGGGAAACATGGTAGGTTCTTCTTTAGTCCTGTTATGAATACCTTTAGTTTTCCTCAAATAGAACCCTAGCGGTATAAAAATATCTTTTATTGGTTGGGTGTTGTGGAAAGGACTGACATATTCAAATGTCTCACATCAATGTAGGTCCCAGTTGACCAATAAAAGACAGTTTTCCCTTCCTATGGGCCTTGTCACTGCTGAGTTAAGCAACAAGGTCGTGGGCTTTTCTGGCTGATGTCTCTGGAGTCTCTTGGCGCCCGGTTCTCACTGGGCATTGGCTGAACTGTTGGAGATACAATACAGTGGTTTTTGTTGTCTGAAAGGCATTTTTTTTACCTTGTCCCTATAGTGGCAGCAGGGCTGCCTGATACCTGTCATTTTGTTTCTCTGTCCTCAATGGGACTAGATTCTTGCAACTGTTTCAGTTTGGGAGGAGAGCTTGGGAGAGAGATCTCAGGACTCTTCTTTTCCTCCTGCTGTTACTAAGTATAGGAGCAGAGTTTCCAATGGGCAGAAAGCCAAGAGAGGAGAGGAAAGTCACTGTAAGTTTCAAACACGCCAGTGGAAGTAAGCACTATAAAACAATCCCCAAAACAATAATTTGGGAAATACAAAAATTACCTCTTACTTGATCTTTTTAAAAATGAATTTCATACCTAGTTTTTTTTTATTGTTATGGATAAGACCATCTTTTATTTTGACACCTAAGAGAGAGTGAGGTCTCATTATCTGTTATTAGGGTAACCCCCATTTCTTTTTCTGCCTACAACTGCTCCTGTGAGTATAGTGGACAGAACGTAGATTTAAGGTCACGTAAATTAGAGTTCAACTTTTGGCTTTTCTTCTGCTTTAGTTCTGGTCTGTTGAGAAGCAGATGTCAGGATAGAATTAGATATGCAGAGATTTAATGGGGAGGGAGAGGGAGCATGTAAAACACAGAACTTCAGATCACATTCTTTTACACAGTACAATTACCAAAATCAGATTTAACACGTACACAGGGTTAATCTATACCTTAATTAAATTTCTCCAATTGTCCCTATATGTATTATAAAAGAAATTCTTTTCTGGTTGAGAATCCAAATTAAGATCCTATGTTAAAATTTAACTATGCTAAATTTAGTTATCATGACAGACAGGTTTTAAGGACAAAAATAGCATTTGTTGGTGGGGGGAGGTTCAGGTTCTACTGAAATTCAAGATGCATGTTTTCGTTCATACTAGTAAATTATGATAGCAAAGAGAGTCTTATGCTTTTATACAGGGACGTTATGTTTCCTGTTGCTTTAATTTGTAAACTCATCATAGGCTTCACCAGGATTGAGACGTAAGGGTGCTCTCTCTCCTTAGTGGTGGGAAAGTCTTTGGAGGGTGGGGGAGAGGCAAGATGATAGCTGTCTACTTGCCCTCACTCACATTTCCCAGTGATCTGTGAGGAGGTGGACTCCTGAGAGACCCAGGATGGCAGGAAACACTCACTCAGAAGTGGTTTTTGTGAAGCAATATTGCTGATGTTAATTATTAATATTTATTTTAAGACCTAAATGAATGCAATTATCCATGTCTTAGCAATTACAGAAATACAAAATATTAGCCTTTCACTTACAAATGTGTAAATACTAATTTTAGCCTTTAATGAGTTGAAAGGCAAATTACCCCAACATTACTGGCTGGAGATGCTAAGGCAGAAGAGAGATCATCTACTTTATCCCTTTGCTGTGCTCCTGAAACATTGAATGTTTGATGGCCGTAAGGTTCATTCTTATTTTATATCCGTTTCCTTTCAGGAAGGAAGCTCATCTTGCTGGGCTCCCACCTCCCACCTCCTTTCAGGGAGAGAGATCTTTGTCAGAGACCTTTCACTGCGATAGACCTTTCACACGCCTACAATCCTTTTTTCCTGGATTGTACATTCTCCCCTCGCTGGATTTTCTTTTATAGTGAGTTCGGTGGCCATCTTCTCTCTGAAGGCCACTGACCCTTCAATAGTTATTTGTCCTCTGCTCCATGCACCTCCAGCATTTGCTCAGTGTGATAACAAGTAACCCACTGTGTTGTGAAGTCTCTATTTCCGATCCTTGAGGTGATAAATTAATTTCATCTTCCTCTTCTCCACACCCAGCATGGTTCCTGGTACATGGGTGGTCATGAATGAATGAATGAATCCTTAACAGGATCTCACACTGACCTTCTAAGAATCCCAGAATACTCATACATTAATTTTGGGGGCTGCTGGGTCTAAAAATCTCTCGCTTTCCTTCTCTCTGAAGCCCTTTGTTTACTTTTCACTTGAGTGGAATAAATACCACAGCTTTATTGCAGTTGAAAAGGCTTCCCGATTGTAAAACAGATTTGGTTGTTTGGGGGGATAATTCTATTTGAAGCCTATTGGAAAGCAGAACCTGGGGGGTCTGCGAATTCATCTTGTCACTTCTACTTCTCTTTGACTGATGGGTATTTTTCTCATTCTCAAAGACCTCTGGGGACAGTAATTTTGTATAGTTCTGGACAGAAACCTTTATAGTGGCAGACAGAGTGATGAAGCCTGTGTGACAGTTTAGAAACTTTAAAAATGGTGGTCTCGGGTGTTCTGACACAGGATACAGCTTTTCCTGGTGTGTCAGGGCTGAGGCTGAAAAGAACTCCAGCCACATTAGAATGACATCAGTGCAGATTTATCTGCTCTCACAGGTAAGCTCCCTCTCCTACTGTCCTTTCCTTCCACCTCATCAATTCAGCGGATCTGCCTCATTTTATACCACCTCCCACTCCACTTCGCTCTATCTCTTGGCCATGGAATTCTGTTTGAATCTTATCTCAGCCTCTGGGCATGAGCACTTGTATATCCTGTTAGTGTTGTAATGGCTAGTACATAAGGTATAGCTTAATGGAGACAGGGTTATTTATTTGCCATGCGAGCAGTCTTGGCACAAAGTTGGCCTCATATAATGCTGTATCCTATATTCTAGCAAGTAAATTCAGTAATGTGCCATCCACCCATTTTAAATGCTAATAAAAGAAATGAGTGCATCTCTCATAACTATCACTATAGTGGGGGTTGTAAGAAAAAAAAAAAAGCCAGATGCATTTTGCTTTGTTTCTTAGTAACCACTAACATCTTTGCTTTATATTTGTGTCTCAGGGATGTTACTGTCTTGCTGCTAGGCCAGGTCTATTGTTAGCACAGCACACGTGGGCTGTGCTGGTAATTTGTGTCCTAGGAGGTTTCACTTTACAAAAATAGGCAAAACCTGACTTTTCACAGTCACTTCTTGTGTAATTAAAATGGCATATTTCTTAAGTTGGAACGGGATGAGTTTATGTTAAGGGGAATAGTCTCTTCAAAGAGACTGCGTTTATATTCTTGAATCATTGCCATATATAATAAGAGGCTTACTATTACTTGAAAGTCAGGTTGAATGTTGGATATAACTACACAGTGCAAACTGGATAAATTATGCTTCAGGTTCTTTTCTTTTGGAGAACATCGACTTATTTATTTATTTATTTATTTATTTATTTATTTATTTATTTATTTATTTAATTTGATCCTGGGGAAGTGGAGTAAATGGAAGACTTTTGGCAGAAGTTTCTTTTCTTGCTTTTTTTTAAATGTGTAGTTAAGAACATGGTGATCTTCCTCTGAAAGAGTGGGAGAATCTCTTCTTTTTCAACTTTGATTTCAACCTCAGATACTATAGATTTAAAGCATATACATTTGGCTTCTTAGGCTTGATGCTTACTGCATTGTAGATTCTAAATGGGTTCCCAAGATCTGTTGTTGAGGCAAATGCAGTTCTCACCCCTTGGAAATCACAGGAACATGACAGTCTGTATGAAGTTAATGAAAGTGCTTGGTGTTTGTTAAGTTACTGCTCATCTGGGACTAGATTAGACGGCAGCAGTGCTTTGCATCTTCACTAACTGGATGGTGGCAAGTTGCTGCTAGGAGTTGTGAAGAGCCATCTGAGAGAAATTAGAAACAGACTGAGAGGAAAACTCTTTAGGAGAAAGTCTGCTGCCTCTAGTGGGGGAAAAAAATCTCACTGTAAGCAAAAATTCCTCTATTGTCTTCTGAAGTAATTGAACTGAGAGGAATTTTTTGCTTGAATTATCCCACTAACTGCCTCACTTTTCCACCTGGTATGTCAGTCAAGATCTTTACTGTGAGTAAATACCTGTTTCTAGTCATGACTGGAATAACTGAAGGGCAGGGGACCATGAAGATGATGTCCTTTCCTTTTGAATTTGTTTATGTAGCAAATATTTGGGGTCTAGTGCATGTACAGGTTGGCACTGGGAACTGACGGTCACAATTCTGTTCTCAAGAAGTAGCAGTTTACTTAGGGGTTCTGGTATGTGAACATCCTGGTGGGCCTTTCGAGGGCAAAACCAGGTGGAGGTTTTCTGTATGTCTGCAGATTCTTTGATATTCTTGCATGCAGTTAGGAAAAGCCTAATTTCCATCGATGTGAATGTCAACGTGAGCAGCGCTGTTGACTCACTTCTAATTAATAGAATGTGGTGGACATGGTGTCCTAGCGTAGGCCATGAAAGGGAATCAGCTGAGAAATGGCACTAGCTCGGTTGGTATAAATGTTCTGAGCCTCTAACACAAATTACATTCTAGCTGAACAGATACATCTTTCAATCTAATTGAATTTTGTGTAATCCAGTCGAGCCATGATAGACTATAAAAATTAGTCCAGGTTTGGGGGTTAGTGAGAATGATAATTTAGATTCGAATTGGCTAAGGTTTTTTAGTTAGCAAACAGTGGAAAAAATACACACAAGGTCAAGGATACATGCTGGTGTAAGTGGATGTGGCTTCTGGGTACGTCCCTTGTCCCTCATGAAGACATTCAGTCCAAAGTTCAGAGGTCTCAGCAATCTTCAAAGAGAAGGGAATGTGTCAGGGCAGAGGAGCCCATGGAGTTATAATTCTTTGTTGCACTGTGGTTAAATAACTTAATTATATAATATATCTTAGCCTGGTTTCCCCAGAAAGCAGAGCTGGAGGCAATCACTCTTATGTTTGTATGTTATCAAGGAGAATTATATCACAGATCACATGTGAGGGACCAGGGGAGCTAGATACGGAGCAAGAGAGAGCCATATGTGTATCATGTGATAGTTACTTGATCTCAATGGAACCATCTTCCAAGAGGCCATATAAATGGCTGCCTCTTGGGATTGTCCATTGGGGGAACATGGTGAAGAATTTATCTGCCATCTCCATTTCCCTGGATCAAAGTTTTGCTTCGTGGGACATCAATTCCTCCAGTCCTCATGGGGTATGTGTATGTAGGTGCCAGTGAATCCACCATGTCTCATGTCTCTGTGTCAGTAGCGAAGCCTGGTGACAGGAGGTGAAAATGGGAGACAGGCATGAGGTGAAGTCCTGATGAATTGCAACCCCATTCATTTGGCCAGAGTCCATAAAGAATGGGCTAGGTCAAAGGTGTGGGAAACAGGTGAGGCCCAAGAGCATCAGTAAGAGGTGTTGTCTGGTACACAATGCTTACAACCTACCAAATTCCTCATCATATGCCTTGCTGAGGTTTCAGAATAAGCGTCAAACCATAGACTCCCACGCCTGTTATTTTAAAAGAGCACTTTTTGAACTACCTATGTCAGAATCACCTGAAGGGAGGAAATGCCTGTTAAAAACATATATTTTTAAGCCCTACCACAGATCTACTAATGCAAAATCTCTGGGTATGGAAACCAAGATGACATATTTAATAAGTAGCCCAGGCAATTCTTAAGCTCAGGCAATTTCTGAAGAACCACTAAGAAAACATAGGATATCAGATCCTATTAGAGCAGACTTTATTGAATCTTGCCTTACATGTTCAAAAACAGTGTGTGTCAGAGTAGACTCTGAACTGATTTCCATATAAAGTAATTTATCTACCAGGTCCCATTTATTTCAAGAATCCTGGCAGGCTATTACCATTTCAATCCAACAACTATATTTTACTTAAAATGCCAAGTACTAAAGCTACTCTGGATACTTGAGTACATTTAACAACATCTATAACCATAGCTCTGACGAAAGCAATTTTGTTGTTACTCATTATTTTTATGACTTTTCCCTGAGCCATGAGGTTAATCCCACAGGGCCAGATCTCTATGTCCTCAGGGCTCCATTACCTGGACATTGCCTGGGGAGCAAAGGAAGACTCATTATGAAGGAAAGCACTGTTCAACAGCTTTATAGGTTTAAACTTAGAGCACAAAGAGGCTTTAAGGTAAGTCCCCAGAGTCCTAAATTTATGAAGACATGTGGTCAGCTAATCCATACTATTTTTTTTTTTGTTTTTAAAATTTTTATTAAAATATTGTTGACATACAATATTATATTAGTTTCAGGTGTGCAACAGAGTGATTTGACACTTACATAACTTATGATGTGATCACCACACTAAGCCTAGGTTACTGTCACTGTTTTTTGTTTGTTTGTGTTTAACTTGGAGACTTGTAATGACACTCACACTGCACTATATAGGGTCACTCAATTCTTTTGAGAAGTTTGGTTAGAGAAAGAGTGATCCATAACTTTCCTCAGCAGTCTGTACCAGTGTTTGTAAGCCTCAGAATCAGTAATTTAAATGATTCCTTTGATCTACACTGGGTTTCTTATTCAAGAACTAAAACCCAGAGAGAACAAATCCTAGATGGTGTGCTATGAACTTAATTGTAACTAATTTTGATTTTAATAGCTATAAATACTAGACTAATTATAACCACAACTGTAATTGTGATACACTAATAGAGTTAAAAAGACAATAAGGAAAGTAATGTGTATATAAGAAAACATGCAGGTAGAAATCATGGAGGAAGAATGTCAGCAGACATGTTTATTGAAGAATATTGCTCTAGGGAGGAAGTTACCCTGAATTGGGCCTAAGATGGTGGCACCATTAATTGCTAAGACATCCTGGAATCAAAGGGTACCAATGGATAGCAGGTCCAGACCTTCCAATAAGAACTAGGGGTGATAATCTGGTCTTGTCCAACATCAGGATTGCCCAATAAAGAAGTACTAATGTAGCACAAACACTCTATTTTGTTTTTAGTAACAAGAACTCAGAAAGATGGAACTTGTCCAAGGCAGTCCAAAATTCTATTGGGTATGGCGAGTCAAGCCTACAGTTTGTTTTCTAACATATAGTAACTATGAATTAGGCTTTTGTGTGCGTGTAAGTGTGTGTGTGTGTGTGTGTGTGTGTGTGTGTGTGTGTGTGTTTGTACTGATGAAATTTTATGTTTAGAAAATTTTAATAAAATCTATTTTCTGAGATTTTACATTGTAAAAAATTGTCAGTTGTTGTATTAGACCAAGTTCATGTGCCTCTTCAGATTCTCATTTCTCCCCTGTCCCCCATGTCCTTAGCTGCCGGCTCAATGGAAAACCCTTTTTCCCCTTCCACCTTTAGCTATTTCCATCCTTCTTCCATCCCCTTGGCAAGAGCTGGCCTCTGTCATGGTCTTTGCTGGGCTTGCCTTGGCAGGAGCTGCATCAACCCAGCATCACGACCTCACTGGTCCTAGGGAGGCTGGGCCCTCTTACCACTCATGTGAGGAACTCATCACAGGACATGGGACTTGGGGGTTCTCATGGCTGCCCTAATGGATAAACACCTTGAAAGTATGGAGGAAAACTTGACTAATGGAAGACAAGAGATGTTCCTCAGAGGATAATTTCATCTCCCTTTCTTCCCTGATGGACTCTTCTGAGGTGACCTGGTTTTACAAGGCCTGTCTGGAAGTCATGCCAAAGAACCAACAAACCAACCGTGTTTGCTTGTGAAGCTGTGGCTTGTTCAGTTATACGCTACCTTGTATTTTCGAACTCTTTCTCCTTTCTCCCTTGCTCTTGCCGTCCTGGGATTGCATGTTCCCATAAAGCCTTGGCCCGTAAGTTTTGCCACAGGTTTTGTTTTCTAGGGAACTCAAGGGAGGATCATTTGGAAGCAGGAGTAGGACCCTCAGGATTGGATTTTGAAATTGAATTGCCTGTCTGAAAGCCATAGGAACTCCATTGCTGATGATAAGTGGACTATTAACAACCTTGGCCTGCAGTGAAATGGTGATTTTTTTCCTTTTAATTGCTGTTGCAACAAATTACCATAATCTTATTGTTTAAAGCAACACAAATGTGTTAATTTATTTTCTTAAATTTCAGTAGGTTAGAAGTCCAACATGGGTTTCACTGGGCTGAAATCCCTGTGTCAGTATGGCTGTGTTCCTTCTGGAGTCTCTAGGGGACGATATGTTTGGTTGCCTTTTCCAGCTTCTAGAGGCTGCCTGCATTCCTTGGCTTGTGGCTTCTTCCTCCATATTCAAAGATGAGTAGTGTAGCATCTCTTTGACCCTTCTTCCATTGTCACATCTCTCTCTTACCCAGGGAGGAGAGGTCCTCTGATTTTAAGGACTCTTGTGATTAGACTGAGTCCACCTGATAATTCAGGATAATCTCCTTGTCTCAAGGTACTTAACCTTGAGTCACATCCCTTTTGTCAGTATGTGGGAAGGGAGGAATATGACTAGATAGGGGGAGTTCACTGATAGAGGGGCACTCATAACTCAGGACTCAGTGTTCCAATAAGACACCTGGTGCTTGTCATAATAACTTGCTGGGAGGGCCCCTTGAATCCTGAATTAGACATTAGCTTTCAGTAGCTAATGTGGAGATGTCATATTTTTTTGACCCAGCAAATGGTCTCTTGGAAGTTTTGAGAATGGATGGACTATGTATGAGTTTAGAAGCTACCACATGATTATGTCCTTCAAGTTTTACATCTCTGCTTATTTAAGTTTAAAGTTGTTTCTGAATTAGTGAATTTGAGACATGGGGGAAAGCAGAGCTTCATTCAATTACTGAATCATTTATTCAACAAATATGAAATGAATATCTATTATATATCCATCAGTATGCAAAAGTACTGATGACTCAAAGAAGATTCCTTGCCTCAAGGACTAACTAATCTAGTATAGAAGACATATATTTGGGGAGAAAAAAAAATCTTCCACTCTCAAGGTCACACCACTGTAAATCCGTCAGATATTTGTGTTGTGGCATATGCATTTTAGTGTAGTGGTTCTATAATTGCTGCTTTCCTGACATGACAAAATAATAAGATCTTATGCTACATACAGAAATAATTGCATACACTTGAATAGAATTCTAAAACATTTCATCTGAAGCCCTTGATTGAAAAAAACTTCAAAAGGAAAAAAATATACATTCAGATAGTTGTTTCTTAAATACATTTGTAATTTTGTTTTTAATCTCTTGAAATTGTTATTTGGAGGCTACTGAATTGTTTTTAAAGAATCACTGAAAAAGCATACATCATTTTGGTTAATTTCTAATTTAAATAGATATGGCCTTACAGAGATATGCTTCAGGCAAAAATCTCATTAGTTCTTCATCCTTTCTGGTTTGAATTTAACAAAAAGTTTTATGAATGAGGCACAGAGAAGATGAATTTCTGTCTTATTTCACTTCATCTGTCACTCAGACATTATAATATTTTAAACAAGGAGAACCACTTAGTTTTTGACAATTTAAGTTCCCTTCCTTTCTTTCTTTCTTTCTTTCTTTCTTTCTTTCTTTCTTTCTTTCTTTCTTTCTTTCTTTCTTCTCTCTCTCTCTCTCTCTCTCTCTCTCTCTCTCTCTCCCTCCCTCCCTCCCTCCCTCCCTCCCTCCCTCCCTCTTTCCCTTCCTTCCTTCCTTCCTTCCTTCCTTCCTTCCTTCCTTCCTTCCTTCCTTCCTTCCTTCTTTCCTTCCTTCCTTCCTTTCTTTAAATTAAAGTTTATTGGGGTAACAATTATTAGTAAAGTTACATATATTTCAGGTGTAAAATTCTGTAATATATCATCTGTATCTCACATTGTGTGTTCACCAGAGTCAGTTCTCTTTCCATCACCATATATTAGACCCCATTTACTCTCTTCTAGAGCTCCCCTCTCCCCTTACCCTTTGGTAGCCACTAAACTAATGTCTATGTCTATGAGTTTTTGTTCCTTCATTTGTTTGTGTTGTTCTTTTGTTGTTTTTAGTTTTATATAACACATATCAGTGAAATCATATGAGTCTCTACTTTTTCTATCTGACTTATTTCGCTTAGCATTATAATCTCAAGATCCATTCATGTTGTCACAAATGGTGCTATTTCAAATTATTCTACTGCTGAATAGTATTCCACTGTGTATATATACCACAACTTCTTTATCCATTCATCTATCGAAGGGCAT
This sequence comes from Rhinolophus sinicus, assembly GCF_036562045.2. Taxonomy (NCBI): domain Eukaryota; kingdom Metazoa; phylum Chordata; class Mammalia; order Chiroptera; family Rhinolophidae; genus Rhinolophus; species Rhinolophus sinicus. The sequence continues at coordinate 88,863,415 of NC_133754.1, forward strand.
TTTGGTTGTTTCCATGTCTTGGCCACCATCGATAAAGCTGCAATGAATATTGGAGCACACATGTCTTTAAGGATAAATGTTTTCAGATTTTTTGGGTAGATACCCAGGAGGGGGATTGCTGGGTCATATGGCAATTCTATTCTTAATATTTTTGAGGAACCTCCACACTGCCTTCCATAGCGGCTGCACCAGTCTGCATTCCCACCAACAGTGTATGAGCGTTCCTTTTTCTCCACAGCCTGTCCAACACTTGTTACTATTTGTCTTGTTGATGATAGCCATTCTGACTGGGGTGAGGTGATATCTCATGGTGGTTTTTATTTGCATTTCTCTGATGATTAGTGATGTTGAACATTTTTTCATATGTCTATTTGCCATTTGTATGTCCTCTTTGGAGAAATGTCTCTTCAGGTCCTCTGCCCATTTTTCGTTGGGTTGTTTGTTTTTTTGTTGTTGAGTTGCATGAGTTCTTTGTATATTTTGGATGTGAGTCCCTTATCGGAGGCACTGTTTGCAAAAATCTTCTCCCATTCAGTTGGTTGACTCTTTATTTTATTGATGGTTTCTTTTGCAGTGCAGAGCTTTTAACTTTGATATAGTCCCATTCATTTATTTTAGCTTTTACTTCCCTTGCCTTTGTAGTCAAATTCATGAAATGCTCTTTGAACCCAAGGTCCATAAGTTTAGTACCTATGTTTTCTTCTATGCAGTTTATTGTTTCGGGTCTTATGCTTAGGTCTTTGATCTATTTTGAATTAATTAATTTTGGTACATGGTGACAGATAGCAGTCCAGTTTCATTCTTTTGCACGTGGCTATTCAATTCTCCCAGAACCATTTATTGAAGAAACTGTCTTTTCTCCAGTGTATGTTTTTGGCTTCTTTGTCATAGATTATCTGTCCATATTTATGTGGTTTTATTTCTGGGTCTCAATTCTATTCCATTGGTCTACGTGTCTGTTTTTCTGCCAATACCATGCTGTTTTGATTATAGTAGCCCTGTAGTACAAGCTAAAGTCAGGGAGTGTGATACCTCCAGCATTGTTCTTTTTTCTTAGGATTGCTTTGGCTATTTGGGGTCTTTTGTGGTTCTATACAAATCTAATGATTGTATTGTTCTATTTCTTTAAAAAATGCCATTCGGATTTTGATAAGGATTGCATTAAATCTGTGTAATGCTTTGGGTAATATGGCCATATAAACTATATTGATTCTTCCAATCCATGAGCACGGGATGTCTTTCCATTTCTTTGTGTCTTCTTCAATTTCTTTTAAAAATGTCTTACAGTTTTCTGCATATAGGTCTTTCACAACCTTGGTTAAGTTTATTCCTAGATATTTTATTCTATTTTTGCAATTGCAAAAGGAATTGTTTATTTTCTATTTCTTTTTCTGAGATTTCATTGTTAGTATATAGGAATGCAATGGACTTTTGTACGTTGATTTTGTAGCCAGCAACTTTACTGTATTCGTTGATTGTTTCTAATAGCTTTTTAGTAGAATCTTTAGGGTTTTCTATATATAGCATCATGTCATCTGCAAAGAGTGACAATTTAATTTCTCCATTCCCAATTTGAATGCCTTTTATTTCTTTCTCTTGCCTGATTGCTCTGGCGAGGACTTCCAACACTATGTTGAAAAGCAGAGGTGAAAGGGGACACCCCTGTCGTGTTCCTGAACTTAGAGCAAGGGGCTTCAGTTTTTCACTCTTAATTTTGATATTAGCTGAGAGTTTGTCATATATGGCCTTTATTATGTTCAGGTATTTTCCTTCTATACCTATTTTATTAAGTATTTTAATCATAAATAGATGCTGTATCTTGTCAAATGCTTTTTCTGCATCAATTGATATAACCATATGAATTTTGTCTTTTATTTTGTTTATGTGATATATCACATTGATGGGTTTGTGTATGTTGAACCATCCTGTGCCCCTGCGATGAACCCCACTTGGTCGTGATGAATAATCTTTTTAATGCATTGATTATTCGATTTGCTAGAATTTTGTTTAGGATTTTTGCACCTGTATTCATCAGAGCAATTGATCTGTAGTTTTCTTTCTTTGTGTTATCCTTACTAGGTTTTGGTATCAGGGTAATGTTGGCCTCATAAAATGAGTTAGGGAGTATTGTCTCTTTTTCAAATTTTTGGAAGAGTTTGAGTAGGACAGTTATTAGATCCTCTCTTTTGCAGTTTACATCCAATTTCAAAGCCTTGTGATCAGAGAATATGCTTGGTATGATTTCAATCTTCTTGAATTTGCTGAAGCTAGTTTTATGTCCCAATGTATGGTCTATCCTTGAGAATGTTCCATGTAGATTGGAAAAAAATGTATAGCCTGATGTTCTAGGATGAAGTGCTCTATAAATGTTAATTATGTCCATTTCATCTAATGTGTCATTTAGGGCTGATATTTCTTTATTTTCTGTTTGGATGATCTATCCATAGCTATCAATGATGTATTTAGGCTCCCTACTATAATTGTTTTGGTCAATTTCTCTGTTAGTTCTGTTAGTAGTTGCTTGGTATATTTTGGTGCTCCCTGATGGGGGCATAAATATTGATGACTATTATGTCTTCTTGTTGTATAGTCCCCTTTATCATTATGAAATGTCCATCTTTGGACTTATCCTGAAGTCTATTTCATCTGATATCAGTATGGCTACACCTGATTTTCTCAGGATACCATTTGCTTAGAGAGTCAATTTCCACACTTTTACTTTGAATCTATGTTTGTCCTTGTAGCTGAGATGTCTCTCTTGGAGGCAGCATGTGGTTGGGTTTAGTTTTTTGATCCAATCTGCTATTCTGTGACTTTTTATTGGTGAGTTCAGTCCTTTTACATTTAGGGTGATTATTGATATGTGAGGATTTCCTATCATTCTATCTTTGGTTTTCTGGTAAGACTGTGTCTCCATTGTTTCTTTGCATTTTTGTTGTTGTCTATTATTTCTGTGTAGTGGTATTCTACGATTTTTCTATCTGTTTCTTCTTTTATTATGTTATATATTTCAGTTCTGGATTCTTTTTGAGTGGTTACCATTTAAGTTTATGTAAAAGAATGTTTCATGTTTAGAGCATTCCATTTTCTTCAACATGCTTACTTTCTCCATTCCCACATTCCGGTTCAGGCTTTTACTCTCCCCACTTTTAGGTGTTGGTTGCCACAAATTATCCCTATTTATGAATAGCTTCCTTCAGTATTTCTTGTAGTGGAGGTCATGTTTTAGAAAATTTCCTCAGCTTCTGCATGTCTGGAAAGGTCTTTATTCCTCCTTCATATCTAAAGGATATCTTTGCTGGATATATTATTCTTGCCTCATAATTTCTCTCTTTCAATAGTTTGAATATTTGATTCTACTCCCTCCTGGCTTGTAGAGTTTCTGCTGAAAAATCTGATGATAATCTAATGGGCTTTCCTTTGTAGGTTACCATCTTCTTTTCCCTGGCTGCCTTGAGGATTCTTTGTTTGTTATTAATTTTTGACAGCTTCAATACAACTTGCCTAGAGAAGACCTGTTGGGATTGAGGTAATTAGGTGTTCGATTTGGTTTTTGGATTCAAGGATCCAGTTCTTTCCACAAGTTTGGGAAGTTCTCGTCTACTATGTTTGAATATACTCTCTGTTCCCTTCTCTCTTTCTTCTCCTTCTGGTATGCCCATTATTCTTGCATTGTTCTTTCTGATGGAGTCAGAAAGTTCTTGTAGAGTTCTTTAATTTCTTTTAAGTCTCTAGTCTCTTTCTGCTTCCATATGTGTCATTTCCAGATTTCTATCTTCGATGTCACTGATTCTTTCCTCCATCTGGTCAACTCTACTACCTAAGCTGGCTATTTCATTCTTCATTTCTTTTATTGAGTTCTTAATCTCCAGAAATTCTATTTGGTTCTTTTTAAAAATTTCAGTCTTTTTTGTAAAATGTACATTTTGTAATTTGATTGTGTTTCTGAATTCAGTACACTGCCTGTCTGTGTTTTCTTGCTTCTCGTTGAGTTTTTTTAACACTGCAATTTTGAATTCTTTGTCATTTAAGTCACATATTTTCATGTCTTTAAGTTCATTTTCTGGAGACTTTTCATTTTCTTTCTGAGCTATCTTATTACCTTGGTTATTCATGGATATTAATGATTTATTATTTCTCTTCCTAGACTTCTATAGGAGTGGGTTCTGCAACAGGTTGATAGAAAGTGGTCTTTCTTTTGTTTTCCAGTAAGTGTTGGTAGAATGTTTTATTTTCTCTCTGACTGCAGCCTTTTATTCTCTCTCACACTGTACTGTTATATGTTCTCTGCATTATTCTGGCTTCTTACACAATGGGGGGGGGCGGTTCCCTGGAAGGTGGGCTTCTCCTCTGTTAACAGTTCACCTGGGTCATAGGGCACCGCCTCCATGGGGCGATGTGGAGACCTTCTGAAGTTCCAAAGCTCTTCCTGCACCAGATTCAGAGCCCATGTGTTTCAGCAGCTGTGTTTACTCCTACAGGGATCTGCCCAGATAGGTTGGGACAGGGGTGGGGTGGGTTGTGAGAGGTGGCCTAGAGCAATGGCAGCAACCACCACCACAGTCAGTCTTGCTTCCACAGCTCCCTCTCCTTTGCTGGAACTAGTTGTGGTACAAGTCCATGTCTGTGGACCACAGTTCTCAGAACTGCAAATATTCTATTCTTTTGATCTGACACTGCTACTGTTCCAGTTCTAACACTGGGCAGGTGGGGGTGGGAAGAGCTCTGGGAGGGCACGGAGGGGTGGCTAGGCTCAGTGCCTAAGGCTTCCGTTCTCTGCTCGGCAGTGAGGGCTTAAACCACTGTTTTCAACCTTCTTCCCTCAGTCTTTGCTCCGATGTCTCTGCCTTGAATGTTGGGATCAGCCATGTTACATGCTGTTCCCTCAATCCTGTGGACCATAAGTGGAGCCCTAGCAGTCTGAGTTCTTACCTCTCCTGCAGCTGTCATAGTTCTGGCATGCACCAAGCTAGGTCTGCGTCCTGCGCCTGCGAGGCTGTTCTCCACACTTCTCCCTTCCCTCCTCCCCTGCTCACGCAATTTGCCCACCTTTAGATGATTTCAGTAGTGTGCCTTTTTAGTCTTGCCTGTCTGCTGCGCAGAGAGTCCTTTGTGTAGGTATAGTTGTTCAATTTGTTGTAAATTCCAGAGATTTCAAGAGGCTCACCTCACTCCGCCATTTTTATGAGTGTTGATTTCTAATCGATAATTTGAGTTTTTGACATAATTAATAAGTAGTTTTGCTGGTCCATCAACTTTGTCTTTTTTCCCCCATTGTTTTGTGACTTGCAGCTCTAAGTAAGCATGACAGTAATAATTGAATCATGTAATTAATCTGTAAAACATGTACTCATTTTGATAATTTTTAATTCCAATCAAAATTTTGGAATATTATTAAAAATGTGAATGTCAACAGAATTGTTTTGGAACAACTCATGAAAATTATTTGGGTAGCTAAAGGATGATCAATAGAAATCTGAATGAGGATTGCAGAAGAAGCCAATTTATAATGCGGAAAACAGCTATTTCCTTTACTAAACAATTTCATTCTATTCCTTTGCATGAGAGGAATGATTGTTGCTTGATTATACATAATTAAATAAAGAATGCTACATTAGGAGTGCTGAATTCTGGCATCTGTTCCTTAATGTGCTTTGGTTTTGTGTTGGTCAATAATATTAAGAACATGTCACTTTTTCTTATTATAAAAAATATATGTGTGTATTCATATATATGCATATTTAAAAAAAAAAAAACAAAGAAGAATATTACTCATAACTCCACCTCCAAGAAATAACAACTGTTAATATTTTGGTATTTATTATTCTAGTCTTTATATATATAGCCATTTTATTAAGCGGACTTAGTAAGGTACAATCAGGAAAAGGCATTTTTTTTTCTCCAGTGCCTTCCAATGTTTTCTGTTATTTATTCCTTTGCTCTTTGTGAGAGTGTTGCTGGCATTCTTCATAATATTTTTCATCCTCTCTCTTTCTCTTGCCTTAATGGTTATACTGGAAGTATTTACACCTTTCTAATGTTACAAATCCAAGTCTTGCCTACCTCCCCTGGCCCCACAATTATTGCTTCCGGGATAAGTCAGTTCTAAGCCATTCAGTGCATGTCATTTCCTTAGTCCCAGAGATTGTTCAGAGGTTGCCTAATCAATGTGATACTTGAACAATTTACTGGGAGTTCTAGATATAGGGAATCATATTCTCTCTTTATCTCTCTCTCTCGACAAAGAATATTGATATAAAGAGAAATTTCTACAACCCTTGTGTCATATTGGGAAGTCATCTTAAAGAAGAAACTCACACAAAAGATAATGATAAAGAAAAGTGCAGAGATATTGAGCTGAAGTCCTGAACAAATTATGCCTAAGATCTGTGCTAGCTTTGAACTTCAAGTTATGTGAGCCAATAAATCTTGTTGAATGTTTGATCCAGTTTGAATTGAGTTTTCTGTTCCTACTGTGTTTCCCAGAAAATAAGACCTAGCTGGACCATCAGTTCTAATGCGTCTTTTGGAGCAAAAATTAATATAAGACCCAGTCTTATTTTAATATAATATAAGACTGGGTATAATATAATATAATATAATATAATATAATATAATATAATATAATATATAATATAATACCCGGTCTTATATAATATAATGAAATACAATATAATATAATATAATATAATATAATATAATATAATATAATATAATACAAGGTCTTATATTAATTTTTGTTCCAAAAGACGCATTAGGTCTTATTTTCGAGGAAACATGGTAGCTATGAAAGCATCATTACTGCCTCATATGTGTTTTAAGCAGATGGTAATCAGAGACTATGCTCATTGCCTCTTGCTGAATTGTCCTGAGCTCACTAGAACCACACGCTGTGGAATTCCAGAGCCATTTTATGGAAATGAAGACACAGTTTCAGAAGAACTTCACAGATATTTAAGGAGTATGAATTATGCATTAAGTGTCTGCAGTAGTTTTTCAAGTGTAAACCGCAGGATGTGATGAATTCTCAAGAATCTGTCCTGTTAGTTTCACTTAGTTTTTAGAGGACTTGACTGAACTGAGGGATAATCAACAAACTTCCAAGGTAATATAGAATCTCCGTAATGCTGAAAGTCAGTAATTAATTCCAGAACTGTTATGAAACTTATATGGCTAAAGTTTGGGCAACATTTGGTTCCATCTAACTTGATGGAGATACTTTCTTTTTCATGAAGGTGTTTAAATAGAATCAAAATACAAATTGAGATAGTAATCTATGAAATAGATAGTAACCTATGAAATAAATCAGGAGTCAAAATTTCGACATATGTTTATTGAATAGATCTCAACTTTTTGAGACCAAATAATTTCTGTTAGTGCCACTAGTTTTATCAACTTGATCAATATTTTGATGCATTTTGAATGAATAAAGTTGATAAAATTTTCATGTGTGTTGCCTTTGTATTTATACTTTAATCCATCCATCACTATTGCTATAATTAAAAAAATACATGGAGCTGCAGATATTTGGCTTTCTCATTAGGTGGCCCATTGTTAAAAACTTTGATGTAAAAACATTTGTGTGAGTGTGTGTGTGTGTGTGTGTGTGTGTGTGTACCTCAAATATGTTTCCCTGTTACTGCTATTCATTGGTCCCAGTTAATTTCTTTCTAAATATATCTAATGCTGGAAATATTGTGGATAGCTATCATATCATCATCTCTCTGCCCTAATGAGTCTCTTTTCCCAGCTAAAGATTCCCATTTTTCATTTCTTACTATCTTCATCAGATACATTTGGGCCTGTCTAACTTGGTGAGTCCTTCTTAAAAAGAATGTCTTACCCATAAATAATGACTGAAAAAGGGGGGGCAATAATAGAATTCGGTGACTATGGGTATTTTCCTACTCAAGTGATTTGAAATATTATGTGGAAAGTTATCATAATCAAGTCTGTAGTTCATGAAATAATTTTCAAAAACTACATCTTAGAAAAGAAGAAAGAGCTGAGTTTTGCTGTCACTTATAATTAAAAAAACAAACAAAACCCCTTCATTTTGTTGAAATTATTCTTAGACTTTGCATCTGTTTTTGAGTTGAAATTTCTAAATGGTGTTATTTGTGGTTCAAACACCTGTGTTACAAAAAACATTTCCTCATATTCATTGAATCAGAGTATTCTTTTAAAAACAATTCTTGGGAGCTTGCTTTGATCACGTATGTGGAGTCCAGTTCCCAGCCAAAAAAAATCTGTGTGTGGTTTTTCTTCAGGCCAGACCACAGGCATTTATAAAGGCTTTACCTAGCAGTCTTCATGGGAGAAAATTACCGTTTGTGATGGTTAATTTTATGTGTCAACTTGATTGGACGGGAGGTCCAGATATCTGATTAAACATCATTTCTGGGTGTGTCTGTGAGGATATTTCCAGAAGAGATTAGTGTTTGAATTTGTGGACTGAGTAAAGCAGATGGCTCTCCTCGATGTGGGTAGATATCATCCAATCCATCGAGGGCTTGGATAAAGGCAGAGGGAGCTTGAATTCTCTCTACCGGACTGCTTGAGAGACGTTATCCACTTTATCCTCCCTGGGTGCTCCTGGTTCTCTGGCCTTCAGATTTGGACTGAAATCTGTACCATGGGCTCGTCAGTTCTCAGTCCTTCAAACTACACCGTTGGCCTTCCTGGGACTCTAGCTTGCATGTGGCAGATTGTGGGACTTCTCACGATAATCACATGAGCCAATATCATATATACATATGGAGAGACAGAGTGAGAGAGCCAAAAAAAATGTATACACATTTTAAGAAAGGAAAAAACTGTATTAAAATTGTAATACTTGTTGGAAGTAAAATCGATCATTCCCAAAAACATCTTTTGAGCGAACGTCATGCTACACATTGCTACTGTAATATTTAATTCAACTTCAAAAAGTAATACATAGATAACATCTCTTAAAATGACTTGTATTCATCGTTTGTTATCGGTATATATTGAGTATTACAATTTTAATACAGTTTTTCCTTTCTTAAAATGTGTATACATTTTTTGGCACCCTCTGTATATATACACATATATGTCCAGCCTTTAATATGTATATATACACACACATAAATATACATGCATGCATACATATGTATTTTGGGGGGCATGCATATTGCATAGTGAACACATCCGCTCTGTTCTGTTTCTCTGGAGAACGCTGACTTATACACCCTCCCCACACAAGGCTTGGCGCACAGCCAGTGCACTGCAGTCTGTGAGGGGAGTTGTAGGGAAGGGCTCAGGCCCCCTGTCCTCCATGCTCCTATGCATAACTGCATTCCTAGACCAGCACTTCCCTTTGGAGATCTCCTTATTGGGAACTTAAAGACATACTTCTCCACTTTAGCTCAGTACTCAGTACTTTTCAAATTCCAGCCCTCCCCTTTCCCTTGGCACACAGGTCCACTAAGCTGCAGAACTTTCCTTCTGAGCTCCCTAGGCGGTGAGAGTCGCCTGTCCCTTAACTGGCTCACAGTTCCATAGGGGAAAATAGAACAGGGGAGAGCTGGCCACTTCCTCTGGTTTCAATCTCTTGCTTTTATTATCACAGTGAGTGATGAAAGGCTGCACTCTTACTTTCATTCTGGCTCATTGTTTTAAATATTGACTTGGGCCACTCATCTCTCTACTGCTCAGCTGGAGATGGCTCCTGATAACACGGTTCCCATCAGAAAAAGCATTTACCATAAACTTTGACACATCTTAGGTAATAATAAAAGCCAACATTTATTGAGCACTTACTGTATGCCAGACACCATGCCAAGCCCTTACATATGTGATTGTAGTATTACTCTAAGTGTGGTCCATGAACTGGTGGTGATGGACAAAAACTTGTTACCAATTTAAAACGAGATAAGTGCAGAAGCTAAGAGTTTGAATTTAACAACTTGTATTTGTCATTGCTATGTAATCAGTATTTTTGTCGTATCTTTAAGAGTATCATTCCATACCAAGTTGAAAATTTTAGAAATATCTTCTTTCACCCCAGATGGCTGGAGAAGCAATGTGCTATCTCATTTAATCCTCACAATGATCTTTTGAAGTAGATACTACTATTACCTCTCATTTACTGAAGAGTAATCCTCCGAAGCACAGAGAGGTTAGGTAACTTGTTCTTGGTCATACAGCCAAGTGTGTGCTCAGTGCGGCAATGCTGAAAGGTGTGTCAAGACAGTAAATACACAGCTTAACTCTTATTCTAGGACTTGGCCCACCTCATTTTTTATAAGCAAATGTCTTGTACCACCATATATATGGTCTAACAATGGTTCTAAGGAACCTCTTGGATAGAATATCTGTAATTGTCCCAGCAAATTGTTTGGCCCAGCAAATCCAGGTATATATCTGCCTCAGACATGTTACCTCCATCACACAATAAAATGATGCTTTCTATGCTGCCTGGGTAAAGAGAAGTTCTGAGTCTTCACAGACAACCCATGTTGCAAGATATTTCCTTGTGTTGGGTGTAGTGTTTTCAGAAATCTAGTTCTTGTTAGAATCAGTGCTTACCCAAAGCAATTTGCCATGTCTGTGGCACCAATTTCCAGAGTTATAATTGCTTTTATTTCCTGCTCAAGAATTCTGCCTTAGCATCACCTCTCTTTCCTGCAGTCACTTTGGGCACGGAAATGCAATTGTATGAACCTAAGTACTCCCCAGCCCTGGTGTGGCATAAATGCCTGTATGCAAAGAGCTAAACTCTAGGCCACAACCCTCTCATATTTTATTATCTGTGATTCCTTTGGCAAAAAGTTAGATTGGGATAAAAAAAATCACAGCTTTATGAGAAATCCTTGGTATGGAGAGGATGGATAATTGCACAAGGTATTTCTTTTGAGAAGGAGTAAGAAATAAGGGTAATTGCAGGTAACTACCAGAAAAACCAGTAATGGTTACAAGAGGTTGACTCTGAGGAGTGTGCTTTTGTGCGGGGAGGGATGAGTATGAAATTGCTGTGTTTTTTTTTTACTCTACGCTCTTCTCTATTTGATTTTAAAAACCATGTACACATATTACTTTGAGGAATTAGAGACACATTCCAGATGGAGTTTTGTGTCACATTCTCTGCTGAGTCCTGAATTTGGCTGCCCCACAGCGGACAGTTTCTTGAAACTTCTTACTTTGCTTTTGCTGACAGCATCTTGTTCCCAATGTTGGCCTCTTTCTTTCTTGCTTGCTTGCTTGCTTGCGCTTGCTGGCTTTCTTTCTTTCTTCCTTCCTTCCTTCCTTCCTTCCTTCCTTCCTTCCTTCCTTCCTTCCTCCCTCCCTCCCTCCCTCCCTCCCTCCCTCTCTTCTTTCTTTCTTTCTTCCTCCCTCCCTCCCTCCCTCCCTCCCTCCCTCCCTCCCTCCCTCCCTCCCTCCCTCTCTCTCTCTCTCTCTCTCTCTCTCTCTCTCTCTCTCTTTCTTTCTTTCTTTCTTTCTTTCTTTCTTTCTTTCTTTCTTTCTTTTTGTTTCTGCCTGAAAGGGCTTCAGAATCATGAGAGCCCTCTTAGTCCATGCACAGGAGCAACTAGGAAATGGAGATGCATACAGTCCCTGAGACAATCTTTAAAAGAAGGGGATCAGAGTATGTGGATCCAGTTTCAGGCTCCCATTCTCAGGCTGGTAATTCTTGGAGGAATCCGAACACTAGCTGAGGTCCCAGAATTGAGCTGCTGCTGCTTACAGAGTGATCTTGATAACATACCCTTAGATTGAAATTTTCTCTTGCTATCTCATACTCTAGCCCACGCCACGCCCCACCTCGCTGTTTCCTGGGGTCACCTCCCAAATCAACTACCCACACCAAGTCCTTGTCTCAGGCTCTGTTTTCAGTAGGAACCAAACAATGCCAGGTCCTCATGTGCAAAGTAGGAATCTTGAGATGAGATTTGCATTCTGAGATTTCTGGACTCTGCTCTCTGCAATTCAGTGAAACCGCCCGTGGGCGCTGGGAGCTGCTGCTGTGTGCCCAGTCAAGCCTGAATGCAGACAGCAGAATCGTTCCATTCCCAGCAATCAATTAAACTATTACAGAAATGTACCGTGGGGAAGTTTCATGGCTGGGGAGGGGCAAGAGATATCACAAGGGAGACTATAAGTGACTTTCAGCCAAAGAAATGTCATAGGAAAAAAAGGAAGCTAAGAATGAGAAAAGAAATTGGCGCCTCACAGAAAAATGGAAATGCTGTCTCTCCCTTTCCTCCTGTGAAGAAGGCTAAGAGGTGTGGGCAGCAGATTGCAAAATAATCCAGGGAGCCAAGGTCACTGCCAACTTGCCATAGATACTGGAATTGTGTCTTGATTTTCGGAAGCCAATGACTCAATTGTGGGGAAGATGATCAAACAGAAACACTGCTTCCTTCTGCAGTGTCTGGAGGTGGGTGAAGGATATCCTCTGACTGGGTTTTTGGCAGGTCTGCTGGATTTCCAGTTTCCAGTTCAGCTCTTCCCTGGCTGTGAGCAGCTGCTGGCTTCCATCCCACCGTGTAATACTGCACCCACCCCCTTTTCCGTAAGCCTCTGTGGGCTGGTTCTTGTTATTTGCATCCAAAGTTCCTGGTTGTTTGGGGCCTTTCTCCCCCAGATCAGAGCATACCTCGGGTTTCTTAGCCCATTCACACACTCTCCTTTAGTCTTATACGTGTGGTTTAGGGGGTGTTTCCTCCCTCAGTCAGATCCCAAAGGGTCTTCTAGACCAAGGCTTCCTCTCCTTTCTGATCTCCACAGCCTCTTACACACCTCTCAGTACTTCTATCAGACCTTCACGTGTGATAGGAACAGCAATAATCCCCCAGCTTGTCAATGCCCCAAAACCACTAATAGGAAGTAAGCTGTGAGTCATTTCCAAGTAGCTAGGTGAGGTGTCCACCTCAGAGGGAAGGGCAATTACTATGAGAGTTGTAGGATCTGCTTGGCCCTTGGCTATCCATAGCCAATCCGGCCTCCCATCCTGCCCCTGGCATCCTTGTTGAAGGGAGGTCTCCTGGGGAGCATGTTTGCTGAAGGCTCTGCTCCTGCCTTCTCTCTGAGTATCTCATGGACAAGCCTCTAAAAGCAGGGTCTCTACAACCAACTTGCTCTCTTGCGTTAGACTTCAGTAAACATCAAGACTTAAAACAAATTCTGCTTTTTCTGTCACTTAAGTGGTAAATAACCTGCTTATAGTATTTCTGAAATCTGTCTTAAAAACCTGGACCCTGAGGCTGCAACATATTTTTATGCCTTATAACAGCAACTGATATGGTCCACATGGATTTAGACACTTTTTCTTCTATTAATCCTTAAAATTTGCAATAAAAGCAATAACTCTTGGTTTGTGTTTTTTTTTGTTTGTTTGTTTTTTGTTTTTGTTTTTTTAAAAAGCAGTAGTGTGCAGAAGGAGCATACTGTCATGGCTAAGGAGCTGCTGGGCCAAGTTGCCTGGGTTGGAATCTTGGCTATGACCTTGGACTTTCTGAGACTCCGGTTTCTTACCTGGAATGGGGATAGTGATAGGACCTACCTCAGAGAGTGTCACAAGGATTCAATGAGTTAATATTTATAAAGAACTTAAAATAGTGCTTAGCACATGGTAAGCCTCATATTAGAAACAAATATTTCAAATATTTTCTGTCTATATGAGCATACAAACAAGTGATTTTTCTATTTATAAAAGTAGGTTTATCATATATAAATGGACCTGTTTTTTCCCATATTGACAATGTGTCTTGGGTATCTTCACTGTCAGTATTTAGAGATATGTGAGATACATTTCTAATGATATTCCATTGTATCTATGGACAACAATTTATTTAACTCATCATCTAAAGATTAATTTATGTTATTTCTAATATTCCTGTTACAAACGATGCTATAATATATGGGTGTGTGCCTGTATTTCTGCACCCTTAGACAAGTGAATTCATAGAAATAAAATAAATATTACTTTTATTTTGCTAGGTGGGTATTGCCAAATTGCCCTCAAAAAAGGTTTATCAATTTGTACTTGGTTTGGACTCTTTTTGATTAAAATATGATGACTAGACACTAATTCTTGGTTGATAGGAATACATTTGGAATGCAGAGAAATATGTCTGTGGCAATGTTTAGTAGAATGTTAGGCAATAAATACATAGATTGAGATAAATTTAGGTCTTCAGGTTTCCGAATAGGAGCTTACCTTAGGTCTGAACCCAGATTTAAGCATATGCAGAATGCTACTAGCACAAATGGTCCCTACCCCTCAGCTCAGGAAAACTCCCCAAACCCATCTGCGTACTCACAACAAGGACAGAGGACCCGTCGGCTTTGGTCTCTGTATGTGTCTCCTCATCCAGCATTCACAGACGAACCCATGTATCAGATCTAGAGGAAGGAAACCTCTTTCTAACTGTACCCTAACTACAAAGATTTTAAAATGTGCTAAAAGCAAATGAATGCTGGAAGTCTTCTAGAATACAGGGTGTTGGAGAAGAAAGGCAGGAGGCCTGAAGGCCAAAAAGCTTAATGGCCTCTGACCTCTGGGGAAACAGCATTCACGCCTTCAGAAATCAGAAAGGTTTCCTACCTGCACTTTCCTCTGACAAGTGATTTCTAGAAGAGTGGACTAATTTTTACCTATACTTAGATGGATCAGCTTTGTAGACTGTGTGGCTTAAAAATAACGGGCCAGGAAAACTTTCAAAATGATGCTCAGGACGCAAGAAGTTCCAGACAGAAGGCAGAGCCATTAATAAGGGAAGTTAATGGATGATTCAGAGGTGGCAGTGTTACTGACTAATGACTGAAAAGTTGGCATCTAAGAAGCTAAATAAAAGGTTTGGGTAATCAGAAATAAAATGCAAACATTCTTGGCACTGATGAATATGAGAGCTGGGGCAGCTGGGGAAATATACTCAAAGGAACCAAATCTAAACTGCAGGCTCAGGGAGGTCAGGAGAAAGGAATTGAAATTCAAAGCTCGCTGGGTAAACTCAGGAAGCACAGCTCTCTGCACACTGAGGGGTATGTGGTTGGAGGGAGGAAGTAATTTAGCTTGCATATACAGCCAATGGGCTGATAGGGTGGTAAGAAGTGATGATTGGATGGCAGCTTGTCCAGGCAATGAGTGTTCCTGGAGCCATGTTTCCTTCCTGTGTGCAGTCTTCTCCCTCTGACCCTTGAGGTCACTTTCCAACGTTGGATCTGTGGGCCAGCCTCAGAGGCCAGTTTGTGGGGCCAAAATGAAAAGTACAGCTATTCACTGGGTTGATGGCTTTGGAGGCATGTTGCTCAAAAATACATAATCCCCCCGTGATTTGATAAGTCAAACTGATTAAGGAGAACAGGGAAATAATATTGGCTGAAAGAACTATGTCCTAGGCCTGTGCCTGGACCTTTACACAAATGATTCTGTTTAAGTCTCTCAATGAACAGAAGATAGAAGTAAACTTGCTTGGATTGATGTTAAATCTGCAAACAGGTTGTCACTCAGATAGACAAAAGGAAGGAAGCACTGAACTCCTCTTGATTGTTGGGTTGGGGGCTGATGGATGGACCTTGGGGTGACTGATGACCTCATCAGTCTCTGTCAAATCCCAGATGATGGCCAGTAGGGCAGAGTTGAGCAGGGAGAGCTGGTAGGGGTAACGTGAGAGATTGGCTGTCAGGTGGAATGGTTTGAGACTCAGTACTGCAAGTGGTCATTAGAACACACGCCCTGGAGCCCCATGTGGTTCTACCTCTCACTCTGGGTCCTCAGGCAAGTCACCTAACCCTTTTGTGCCTCAGTTTGTTTACTTATAAAATGGGGCTCACATAATTATTTGAATTAAATGAATACATATACATGTATGTTAAGTACTGAACAGTGCCTGGAATGTAATAAGCCAGTGTGTTAATTATCATTAGTAATTAATACCAAAAAGAGACTAGAAAAGGCCACCAGTAAGTAAAACAGCTAACATTTATTGAGGACTTACTATGTGTTGATCACTTTGCTGATCCCTTTACCTGCATTTCCACTTTTACTGTCCTCAGGGCCACTCAACATGTGGTCAGCATGCCCCTTTACAGGGGAGGAGACAGGGACTTAAAGAGTTAAGTATATTGCCTGAGGTCACACAGCTTGTTGGCAGAGCCAGGTCAATGCTTTTAAGAGCTGAGATGGAAGCCTTGGAGGGAACATAAAGAAGGCAGCCTGTGGATGTGTGAGGAGTAATCTTTAGCTTCACTAATATTGTATTTGGAAGAGGGCCAGATGGAGGCAGAAGTGTTGGGTTCCAGCTATTCAGAGGAGTGTGAATAGTTTTATTCCATACTTTTTTGGCTCTTTGCTTTGCCATCTTTTTCTAGTGAATGATCATTTCCCTTCTGTGCTCTGCAGTGGTTCTCAAGCTTGGCTGTACATTTGAGTCACCTGGGGGAACTTTTCAAATCCTGATTCTCAGGCTCACCCCAGACCAATTAGGTGGACATGTCTGGGGGTGGGGCCAGGTACCAGTAGTTTTAAAATCTCTCCAGGTGATGCCAATGTGTGTCATTGCCCTAAAACTTCTCAATCTCAGAATCCCTTTTGAATCATGTAGGAATTTTTTAAAGCAGTGCCCAGGCTCTCCCTTGAGACTGAGTCGCTTGGTCTGGGTTGGAACACAGGCACCCTGCTGTGTAAAATATCCCCGGGTGATTTGAATGTGCAGCCAGACTGGAGAACCATTGTCTTAAATGACACTCTGGATAGGAACCCAGTAGTAAATACATGTTATTTTTAAGGAAGAAGAAAAAAAGAGTTAGAAAGGTAAAATTGAGGACACAGATATATCAGCGATTTACACAGAGGGTGCCAAAAATATGTATACACATTTTAAGAAAGGAAAAAACTATTAAAATTGTAATACTCAATATATACCGATAACAAAAGATGAATACAAGTCACGTTTGACTTCTGCAATTACAAGAGGTATTCAAAGTGGTTACCATCAGCATCCAGACACTTCTGATTACTGTGAACTACTGCTTGAACAACATTGACTATCTCTTAAAATGCGTATACATTTTTTTGGCGCCCCCAGTATACTTGTCACTTTTATCTTGATTTCATACCCTACATTATTCTTAAGGTAAAGCTCAGTTAATAAGGAATCCAACACATTGAGATTTATTAGAATGAGAAAGGTCATAAAGTACATAACATTGACATTTTTGTAAGACATGATCCAAGAGGATTTGGGGGGACACTGTAAGAGCTATTGGGGCATGTGCAAAATGGTAAAGAAAGCACTGAAGAAATAAGATACCTCGCCTTGCTTGTGGTCACACACCATATAACTTTCATGACACTGATAAGAGCTGCTGTTTTAGTCACATTGTCTTAAATCTAGCCCCTTAAAGTCTGTTGAACTTAGGAAGAGTCTCTGTGGTGGCCTTGGATGGAGATGCAGTGACAGATTCCAGGTGTGGTAGTGAGGGTGGAACTGAGCCAACACTGTAAAAGTGATAAGCAGGCTGGGGCCGGGGACTGAGATATCTTCATCAGGGAAGTGCCAGCTGCTTTCTTTCCTCCAGTGGCTGGTACTTAGCTTGATGTGAGTTAAGTTATAAAATGGGCAGTGAGTGTTCAATATGCATTCTTCCTTTTGCTTTCTGCCAACTCCCTTTACCCACCTAATCACCCGCCCAGAGCCATTCTGCTTTCCCAAAGCTGCCTTGGTAGAGAGATAGCACAGTCATCAGTGGAGGGCAGGTGGTTCTAAACCCACTATGACATTGCCATATGATTTTGGGTAACCACCTTACCTTGATGAGCCTCAGTTTCCCCATCTATCAAATGGGGACAATAGTACCTTTTTCAATGATTGTCATTAGGATTAGAGGAAAGGCATTTAAGGTGGCCCATAGGCAGTGCTTTGTAAACTTTACCTGTTGCAGGTTGGTGTGCAGGGAGAAAGACTTTGTGGGCCACACAGGTCTGTGTGCTAGTGATGGTTGCAACTTGGGCCAGCACAGAGAGAAAAGTGTTAGGCGACATCCCTCTATCAACTGGGCAAGTCATTCCTGCTGGTTTCCATGGAAATTCATCCATATTTCATTTCACAAAAAGATGAATCAGGAACTTAGATTTTCTGGAAGAAAAGTGCCAGTTATCTTCAATTTCAATTGCCAATATTCTTGGCAAATAATGCTGAAAGTCATTGTTTTGTTTATTTTACTATTGAGTGTATTGGGGAAAGGACCAATACACAGTTTAGACAACCTCATTTGTAGGAATGTACTTCCTGATATTTAATTTGGCTATGTGCATTAGTGGAATAGGATTCAGGTTATAGTAACCTTTTGGATTTGAAGTATCCTGAAAATAATTTGTAAATCAGTGATTTGGAATTTTAAGGGCATTTTCTCTCAGAAAACCTGCTATGTGTACACAGTGTCACGTCAGCTTTTAAACGTCTTTGTAACATAACGTGACTAGGTTCATGATGTTAACCAGTTCTGTAATTATTGTGGACTAGGGCTCATAGCATGCAAAAGGGAAAAAGAGACTTGACTTTGGCACTGATGTGTGCCACACAAACTTCAGGAATAGGCAGAGAAGTTGACTATTCACATGCTCTTACTGCTTTTCTGTGTCCCTCAACTGCTTTCTAGGACTCCCGACCTCAGTGTCCTAAATGCTGCCCCGAGGTCCCCACTATAGCATCTCTCACCAGGACCACACCCCTCAGTCGCCACCCCGCCAGCTCCAGACTATCCCTCTCGCCCCCTCTGCTGGCCCTGTGGAAACATTGCATCTGCCTTTGGTGACAATGTTTCCCAAGGAATGTAACAAAAACCAATGGACAAGCTTTGAATGCTAATAAGATGTGTATTACTGTTGTGGGCAAAAGATAGGTAAATATAATTCTTCTAACACTTTTAAGTCTGAAATGCAATCTTAAAAGCCATCACTATGCTGAGCCCTCAGATTCCCATATGAAAATAAACTTTTAAAACTAAACTTTATGAATTTATGCTGATATAAAAAACCTTTTTAATCCTCTCCCCCTTCCACCATTTTATTCCCCCAGTAGAAACTATTTTAGGCCACTGACAAAGTGAAGTAAAAAAGTTCAGACAATTTGGAAGGAAAATGTTGTGGGCTGGTAGCCACAGAGAACCAATATATCCCACCAGGGAGCTCCTCCTGACTTCAGTTTTTTTAAGTTAGGTGCCCCCTTCCCTCCAAGTATGTCTCCTGGTTGTTTAGAGGTGTTGCCAATATGAGCGTAACCCTGTGTTAGGATCGACTATAGAGCTTGCAGGCGGCCAGTGCAAAATAAAAATGCAAGCCCTTGTTAAAAAATTATTAAGAATGTCAAGATGGTGACACAGAGCATTAAACCAGGTGCAGGCTCTGCTAAGCAACAACACAGGTCCCATGTGTGTGAAGCTGGCTCTGCCTCAGGTCAAAGAAAGTGGAACTCCACATCTTGTCTCGTCATCAGCTCTGCTCAGAGCCTCTGTGAATCTCCAGGAAGAATACATGAGCAGAATTTCCTTAATCTGTGGAAATTTGGACACTTCCTGGGGGTCTGGTGTTCTGCGGTGAATCTTCGGGATGTTAAAAGCTGCTCTAGTTTGACTTTAAAGCTCCCATCTTGCGTTTTACTAATCTCAATTTTTAAGCTCCAGTATTAATAGAAGGAGCAGGGGAACTCTCTAAGTGGGCTGCAGGCAGGGCCCAGCTGTGGTTTGAGCTCATTGCCCTCTGTGACCATTTGGGGGTTTGGAGCACTGATAACTTGGGTGTAGACCAGTCTGCCTGTATGTTCACTTTCTGCAGTTGAACTTGGGCTTTTGCTGAGGCTGAGCACTAGTGCACTTCAGATCTGCTCTATTCATCCTGTTCTCTGCAAGTCATTGGAGCCTCTTGACAGGTCCTTTAGACAGGAAGGTGAAATGAGCTCTGAGTAACTGCTCGACTGCCTCCCTGCTGCCATGGCAGCCAGATGTGAAGAGAAGAAAACTTGATTAAAAGTGAGCGGTAAGGAGCAGGAGGGCTTCCCTTAATGGTGTTTTGATATGTGTGTACACAGGCACCCTTCAAAAACATCTTGAATAAGAGGATTCACAAAGGAAAACAAAGAAAATATTAGAAGACAAGGTGTCCTACTTCTGCATGTCATTAGCAATTGTTCCACTTTACGTTCGGTTTGAAAGCCGTCTTCTAGCCTGGTACTAATTCTCATTTTCTAGCATTACTACATTCAGTCCTCTCAGGAAGGAACGAGGCCCCTCATCCCAATGTATGCTCTTGGTACTTTCAGAGGAATCTGTTTATAGGAAATAAATATGTCATAAAATCCATAATATGCTTTCTCAATTGTATTTGCCAGTGAGACCTGCTTTACTTCAAAATTTAGTTTATATTTTTTTCCCCTAGGGAAGACCATTTTCTTTACAAAAACTAGAGAAATAACTACTGAAATTTAATTTTGGGGAGAATATACAGTTATGAGATCAAAATAAAACATACGCTGGAGCCTGTAACTTCACATTTTGAGTTACGTGGGTTTTT
Source organism: Rhinolophus sinicus (assembly GCF_036562045.2). Lineage (NCBI taxonomy): Eukaryota > Metazoa > Chordata > Mammalia > Chiroptera > Rhinolophidae > Rhinolophus > Rhinolophus sinicus. The sequence continues at coordinate 88,883,948 of NC_133754.1, forward strand.
AAAGTCAGTAATATGAGATTTAAGTTATGGGACGGCACAGTCATTGGTACAGCTGTGACTCGGATGGCGATTAGTCATCCTGAGATGCTGCTCAGCTTGTATGAAATGGAATCTGGAGACGACCCAGAGAATTCCATGTTATTTCATGACCAGTCTACCTCTCCATCAGTGCTTGGATAAATATTTGTGTGTGGGAGATATTGCACCCTGGGCCAAGTAAAAGCAAATTATAAACTGAACGCTGGAAGATGACAGTTCAACCCAAGAGTCCTAAGGGATAAATCTCAAATCTGACTCACTGGATATTGGAGCAGCAGTCAATCAGCCTACTTCAATCAGCCCTGTGCCTCGTAAGATTGCAGGAGGTGTGTCCTGGGAGGGGCGGGCTGAGGGCTTAGGCAGTTCTTGCTATAGGGCCAGCCCAACGATTTAAGGCAATATTCTCTCTCTCTCTCTCTCTCTCTCTCTCTCTCTCTCTCTCTCTCTCTCTCTCTTTCACACACACACACACACACACACACACACACACACACACACACAGGCCATGCTAATATCTAGAACCAGTTCCCACACCTTCTCTTAGAAGAGCTGGTGCAAATGTAATTACGGTTTTTAAAAGGTTAAAAATAATTGCGAAAACCGCAATTACTTTTGCACTAAAAAAATAATTGCGAAAACCGCAATTACTTTTGCACTAACTTAATACATAGCTTATCCATATTTCATTTCACTTATGATATAGGTCCATTTTTGTTTTTCTAGCATTTCCTTGGCTTGGATTAATTTGGATGATTATGATACGTCTAGTAGAAGTGAATCCAGGTCAGGGAACATTTAGTAAAGAGGCTGCTTGTCTGATGTCTGCTCTGGACACCAGAATTGTGACTTAATTTGTCATGAGAGGTCGTCCAATACAGAAAATTTGTGTCGCTCTGTTTCTGAAGCGGTTCTTTAACTTGGCACTTCAAACACAAAGTATCTGAGCTCACATCATGGAAAGGGACTGTACACATTTTACTGTACAGCTAACGTGCCTAAATATCTATGTATTAGACTATTTCATTAGAGATTAAAACAGGTGCTTTGGTTCTCCCTATAGGGAAGTGTGAGGGACACCTTGATACCTTGGAGAATTAATCATTGAGGAGGTGCTGGAGGACAGGAAGTGCTCACCTCGCCAACACAGGCAAACACGCTGGCGCCTGGGCTCATCCCTTTCATTTTCCAGACCTGCAGCACCCAGTATGGATGACGGAACAGGAAAGACAAGGTTGTTGTCCACCCCCAAGCTGCCCCCGTGCCCGTGTCGTTACCAATTCTCCATTCCACCAGCAGTTGGCCCTGGGGCCAAAGGGACCACTGTGACCAGGGATCTTCCCTTCCACATCTGGAGCAGTGGCAGGAACTAAGGACCCGTTCCCACTGCTCAGATCTGGGAGGCAAGTGCCCAGCACTGGGGCTTGTGGTTACTCAACCAAGGTATGTAGATGCCCCTTGTGCCTCTGGTTAAGGGAGTTGGGGACTGAGCCTTGAGCTTCCTACTCTGGGAATGGATCTGAGCTGGGGTGGCTGAGGGGAGGAAAGGGCAAGAGTGGCTACGAGAGAGTGTATACTTCTATAAATGTCCTATTTCTTTCCCTCTAAGGAACCAGTGAGAGCCCTCTATGGGGTGTCTGGTCACAAAATTGTTTCTGTTCTGTGCTGGATTCTTCCTGAGATGTCTGAGGTCCCTAGATTCTCTCTGCATGTCACACACTTCTTTTCCCACTCCCACCTACATGGATGTGATTTTCCAAAGTCAGTTGTATAAATCCACCTCTGTAATGGCATTTGCTTAGGGTTTTCCTTAAGTACCTTATTTATCACAAACATTGCTGCAGAGGCTTTTTGCATGTTTGTTGTCTCTTCTTGTTGTTGTTTTCCTCTGAAACACTTTAAAAAGAATACTGGCTGCTTGCTTTACTTATTGCCTATATCCCTGGAACAGTTTCTTGCTTGTTTGATATTGCAGCTTCACTTTCTAAACCTGAGTGTTCTCTGCTCTGTGACTCTTTTATCTGACAGCTTGCAAAGCGAATGGGGTTGTAGACACTTAGGGTATGAAAAGTCCTCTCTGACTGGTGTTGGAGCTGAAAATAGAGTCCCCCACTGGGCACAACTATGGAAGCCACTTTGTGTCACCTACTAATCAGTTTGATGGGGGGGTTAAACTGCTGTGTGCTCATTGTAGTATAGGCGAAACTTAAAAGGACTTGAGCAAAAGGAGTTCTGAGCTAGTGGAGACAGTGTCACTACATTTTGCCACAAGGAGCGGTGCCTCTCTCATTTTCTGATGACTTCAACTGCTAATCTAAGTGAAACCAAGTGAAACAGTATGGCCCAGAAACAATATACCTTATTTACTTTTCATGTAACTTACAAGGCCTCAGGCACATGCCCATCTTTCCAGCTTTTCCCCTGGCCATGCCATTTTCCTCATCCTAGTCTTTTAGTCCAGCTACTCTGGACCACCTCCTTCCAGCTCCCTGTCTCATACCTCTGCTTACAAGTTTCCCTCTGTCTAGAACTGATATCCTAAACATGCCCAGTGAATCCCTGTCTTTCTTGACCTTTCCCTCTGCAAGTTGGCCCCTGCAGTAGCATGTACTCCTCCTAACAGCTAATACCAGAAATGCTCCATCTCAGTTGTTGAGAGTTGATTTCTATAGACTATAAAATAGCTTAATGGTTAAGAGGACCACCCTTGAAGCCAGATTGCCTGGTTTGAAGTTTCTGCTCTGCCACTTTGTGTGTACCCTTGCACAAATTACTTAACCTATTGGTGCCTCAGTTTCCTCATCTCTAAAATGGGTATAATAATAACAACACACTTGCCTCATAGAGTTGTTGGGAAGATTAAATGAGTTAATATAAGTTAAGCACTTAGGCTAGTGTCTGGCAAGAAGTAAGTACCGTCTAAGTTGTTTGTTGTTATGATAATGAACCTGAAAGTTCATTGCAGGAAATGACACTACCTCATCTGGTTGGGGCCCACAATGGGTGGTCCTTGGTAGGAACTGAAAAACATTTGTGGAGTAAAGAATGGTTAGAGCACCTTCCTTCTGTCTCTGAGTCCAGCATCGTTTCAATTGCATACATATTCCTTGAATATGAAAACAATGACAGGAATGATTCTGAGAAATAGAAAGCATGATGGGATAGATGAGATGGGAAACATTCACATTCACTGTCTGTGAGCCGAATTGATCATCGGTACTTAGTCTCTGGAGCAATCCCCAGGGAGGACTCTGGTCTAGAGATCAACCTTATCAATTTCTTCTTCTGCCATTTCCTATCACTTTACCAAGTGGGACTTTTGCATATTTACTAAACAGTGCTCTCAGTTTAACTTGTCAGCTCTTGTTAGTTCATTTATTCCTCTAAAAGTGTCCTTCCCATCAGATTGGCCAAACACCTGCACAGGTATGGACTGGCTAATATGACCTTGTGTTTGTATTACAGTGTTGCCCTATTAAGTTCAAAAACTTTTCCTGTAAATTCAGTTTTTTCAGTATTTCCATCCAGCAGGGAGAAGGTATGAATATAGGTTAGCAATTTTCGATTATCCTGGTACATTTTATTATCATCATTATTGTTTTGGGCCTTCTAAGTTCACAATGATACATTAATTATGCTCTCCATCTGCTAATTCTCATTCTATAGTCCCAATTTTATTTATGATGTCATTTTTCCACGTTCATTTTTTATCTTTACCTTATCCTTTTGGACTCATAAGCTCAGACTTGTAAAAAATTTAGCACCTACTCTGTCTCCATAGTTGCTGTCTTACCACAGGCTTTTATTATTTCTTAACTAGATTTCCCTCTAGGCCCCTAACCAGCTTCTCTGTCCATTTACATTGCTGCAAGAATATTTCCATAAATCAAATCTTGGATTATATTACATGATAAGAAGTTCATAAAAATATATACTTTCTGAACAATGCCTCACCATATTAAAAAAAAATTATTGTGTGTTGTATTATGTCTGCTATTATTTGAAGTGATTAAAATGCCCTTAATATAACTATATACTGGGCATGTAGGTGAAATGTTGACAAATCAATGTATTGATAAGGACCCCGAGCTGAAACATCTTAAGAAAGGTTTAGGGGTCTTGTAATACATAAAAATGTAATATAAAATGGTGATTTGTTAGACAAACTTGAAGAGGTAAAAAGACATTCCAAAAGCAGTGTCATGTACAAATGGATCTGTTTAGGACTGTTGCCAATATCCGTTCTTGACCTGAAGGAGGAACTGACCCGTTAGAAATGTTTTGTCTCTCTGACCGAAGGAAGCAGCATATAGAAAGAACAACAGAGGGAGTTTTGATTGTTTCCGGGGGAGAAGTCCATACTGGATAGATAAATGTGAGAGCTGGTAGCTTATAGAGAGTGTTTAAAGCCATGGATGAGGTCCCTGAAGGAGTGAGACAGATGTGGAAGAGGAGATGGTGTGATTGGGGCCTGAGCAGTAAATGCTTCAAGGCTGGGGAGCAACTGGGACTGAGAAGGGGCCGGTGAAAGAGGAGAAGCAGAGGGCGCTGAGTCCCAGTGGGAAGGGAACACAGTGCTGAAGGAGAGGGACTGACGCTGTCCAACACAGTTGAAAGTTCAAGTACGATCAGAACTGAGATGGGAACTTCACATTTGGCAATGAGGTCTGTTAGGGCAGAGCCTAATTGGAGGGCAGGCCTGATTACCGTGGGTTCAAGAGAGGATGGGAGAAGAGGATTAGAGACAGTGATCGAATGACTCTTGCAAGGAATTTTGCTTAAAAGAGTAAAGAAACAGGGAAACTGGAAGGAAAAGTGGGATCAAGAGAGTTTTCGTTGGCCAGGGGACCGTGGTTGAAATGCTTAATGGTATATAGACTGAAAATAATGCATCCGATATCAAGGCTTCTGTATGATTTGGAGAGACTGAGAGAATATCAGAAAGTTTGAAGCCTATAGACATTTCTGTGCACTGATAAAAGCTTGAAACTGTTTGTAACTGACGAAAAGTAGCAGCTCATCTGGTCTTCCCTGGGTAGGAGGGAACCAGGTCTCTGCAAGTGTACTGTGAGGGGAACTGCAGAGAGTAGGGTGGACTTTGGTCATCCTGGAGGCCCCTGCTGTGCCTTGGTCCATTCACCCGTGAGTCCCATCCTTAACAGTTGGAGGATGGGTGGATAGGGGATTTAATTGTTTCCCTGAAGCTGGTCACAACAGATTATGGAAACAATATAATCAAGACATGCTAGATGCATTATTACAGACTATAATAATAGTTACTACTCATTGAGGCACTGTGCTAGGTATTTAATATACATTAGTTTTATTCCTTACAACAGCCCTTCAAGGCAGGTACTTTTATTTTCATGTTATGGATGAGGAACCTGATGAGCAGGCTGATGGAGTGACATCCCAGTCACTCAGCAGGGCTACTACTCAAACCCTGGTCTGTTTGACTCCAAGGTTTACATTGTGCAACACCGCTTCTCTGTTGATTCCGGTGACCAGGAGTTTGCTTAACCTTTTTTATTTTACTTATTATTTTAAAATTTTAATTTAAATGTTTATTTTTTAAATAATTAAAAAAAATTTTCAGTTACAGTTGACATATAGTTTTATATTAGTTTCAGTTGTATAACATAGTGATTAGACATTTATATAACTAAGAAGTGATCCCCCCGATAAATCCAGTACCCACCTGGCATCTTATATAGTTATTATAATATTATTGACTATATTCCCTATGCTGTACTTTACATGCCGTGACTGTTTTTATAAGTGGCAATGTGCACATCTTAATCCCTTCCCCTTTTTCACCTACCCCCCAACCCTCCACCCATCTGGCAACCATCAATATATTCTCTGTATCTATGAGTTTGCTTCTGTTTTGTTTGTTCAATATTTTAGATTCTATTTTTATATCCACCTTTTAACTCTTGAGGTAGGAAGAGGAAGATTCCATAACTATCGTACAAACTGCCGATCACGTATAGCCGTAAATTGCTCTACTTTATCCTCAACTTATTTCTCTCAGACATTAAAAGCTATCTTTTCAGCTTAATATTCTGAAATGTGAAGAGCAAAGATACTCATCCCATATCTGTTTATTATTTATATATTTCTAGCTTATTACTTCTCTGCCTTTTCTCTTTCTCAGTGCAAAATTCTAGCTTTTAAACCTGCCCTCAGGTGGCAGATCTCTTTCTCCCTCCATCGCTGGGCTGATCTTTTCTGGACACCCTTCACACCATGATGTCATTCTTAAGCCAGGTGTCACACAGAGTTCCTGTCGTGAATGCATCATGGCTTTGGATAAAACAGGTAGAAAGTTCTGTTTTGTTTCCATGATGATTTCAGAGAACTTCTAATAGAAAGATAAGGCCAAAGGCCTCAGCAGCTCATTGGATTGATGTCTTTAAGCTCTAGTTTACAGCAACTCTCAGATCCCTTTTGAGGGTTCTGTGACAGGAGTGACATGAAAAGGTGGATTCAAAGTCAACAAGTCTGGGAAACTTTGCGTCTACTCTTCTTCTCTTGAAGATTGATGATGTGTATTAAAAGCTAAGAAGCCACATAGACTGTCACAGTTTGGGTTTTCCTAGAAGCACATCCTGCAATAAGGATTCAAGGGCAAGTAATTTATTTGTGAGGTCTAGGAAACAGCAGAAGAGAAGTGGGGAAGTGATAAAAGAGTGGGAAGGAAGCCAATAAAATGCGTGTTATCAAGCCACCCTTTGCTATGAGTGACTAAAGCTGACACCTGAGGGGTAACTTTAAGAGACAGGTAAAGTGCATGCCTCATAACTGTCCCATCTGAGGGACAAAGGGGCTCGGGGATTTATACAGCATCTGTTAGTCATCACGGAGGGCTGCTCCCAATTTCTTGTACTTCCAGCCTGTCACTGGCAAAGCAGCCTTCTGGCCTTTGGAGATATCCCTCGGGCAAAGAAATACAGACTGTGGTCATTCGAAATTAGTTGGATAGATGTAGCAGGGATGCAGAGCACGGATATTGCCGCTGTTCAGTAAAAACCCTGTTTACATTGGTTTGACCTGGGATTTCCAAATCCTAACTGAGTATGGAACACTTGCTTCTCAGCACACTTATAAATGTGCTGTGGGACTCCAGTTTGGGAAATGTAGGTATACTAGCGTAACAAATTTAATGCAGTATACTAAAAGCCTATAGGAAATAAAACTGGCTGTTCTAGAACCCTTGGGTTCTCTCACCAGGGCACTTAGGACATTCTGGTCTCCTGCATGCATCACAAAGACTTCAAATGTGGCTAGTACAACTGAGGAACTGATTTTTAGAATTATATTTAATATTTTTTCATTGGTTTCAGGTGTACAAAGCCACGTAATAGACATTTACAGCTGAAGCTAAAGTAGAATAATATTGAATGTCAACTATAATTAAATATATAATAGAGAATTATATTTAATTTTAATTATTTAAAATTTGAATCAAAATGAATACATATGGTTAATGGCTACACCACTGGACAGTGCAATCCTAGAAGCATGCCACCTCCATGGTTGGGGGATTGTCTCTTTCCAATAGGAAATGAACAAGATAAACAGTGGGCCCAGTTGCTGCTGGTAACCATCTTATAGCCATGAAGAAAGCTAACCTGGGGATGTAGAAATCATCAGAGCAGGATGAATGAATGAACTGTAGGCAAACAGAATTGGAACTCTGATCATTTTGTGCCTGTAGTCCTATTATCTATCTCTTGACTCCCTCTTATGTCATTCACTAAAATCCCTTATTTATTTAATCAGTTGAATCAGGGTTTCTGTTACTTGCAGTTCAACATATCCTGACTGATGGAACTATTACCTCCCTCAGTAACTTGCAGAACAAAAGGCCCAATATCTGAAGGGGCATTTCTATGTTTACACAAAACACTTACTTGTTTTCTTTAACTTTTAAACGTTTCTTAACATCTTAAAATGCTTTAAACATACACCTAAGTCCTCTCTAATGGTTCTTAAAGCTGTGTTCTTATTTTCTGATTTTTACAAATATTCACTAACTCCTCTCACATCAACACTGTAAGTCACCTTAATGATATTTCTTAGTGTGTATCCCTCTGATTTTATCAATAGTCTAATATGAAAGATCACAAAAAGTCACATTTTCAAAGAAAGTAATGATGAGACCTGCAAGGAGAAAAACACACCTCCCATAAGAAAGCCTCTTTCTTACAACAAACAATAATGCTCATGGCACGTTTTCAAGTACCACAGAGGGCTGAGTGGAGGAAAGTAAATGGGGACAAATAATATTCACAAAGGCAGGCTCAGGTAAAAGTGAGGGGGTGAGAAGGGACGCGGGGCCCAGAAAAGTCAGGAGCCAGGCCTGATTAGTCATTGCTCTTGAGAATAGAAGGTTGAATAGAGATCATTAGTGCTCTGCTCTTATGTGATGAAGCCCTGTTGAAGCTGGGAGCTCGAACCACAGAGAAGTCAGTTAGAAATGACTGCAGTCCTCTGTAAGCAACAAAGAAGTGCTGAGTGCTGCGAAAGTGTGGGTTTAGGAACAGTGTCCTGGCCAGCTTTTTAGGGGAGATGTAGCGTACTTAAGAAATGAGGTTGCTATGAGTTATTAGGGATGATAGGTTGTCACCAGATTCTGTATGATCTTTTCAGTCTGAGCCAATTGGCAGTGGAGGCAGAATTATTCTACTTGGCATCATAAAGAGAAAGGAAACAACAATTTTAGAGATGCCTGATGTTATTCAGATCTTGGACCTGTGCTGTTACATTTTCAATGCATGGTCAGATCATGTGCTTTGGAGTTTAATTCTAGAGCACCTAATTTATTATCAATATAAGAAGGGGAGGCTTGACCGGGTATAATTGTGTTAATTATATTCCTTCCCCAGTGTTCAGGCAACACCATCAGTTATTTTCTTTTATCTCTGCATTAGCCTTTTTATATTCTTCCTTATAGAAAATCAGAACTTCACTACTCCTTGTTTATTTTGTCAAAAAGGAACAGGGGATGTTGGCTAAATGATGATAACAGTCCATTGCTTTAAGAAGAGTTAAAATAAAAAGTAAAAAAGAGGTAGAAACAGGAGAAGGAACTGGTTTTTATGCCTCAAACTTGCTACCTAATTTCTTCCTGTATAAAGGTTGCATGAGATCCTTATTTTCTCTAAAATTAATATTATAAGTTAGAACTCTGTTCTTGGAAATCCAGTGAATAAGATAAAAATGCTCAAAATTTGATCACAGTAATAAAGGAAAATATGCAACAGGGGTAGTATTTCACAAATAATAACTGGAAGCATTTAAACATTTCTTTTAAACAAAGTTCCCCCTGCAGTCGTTCATCTCTCCAGTGAAACCAGCAGTTTTGAAAATAGGCTTGTACAAGAGAGAATTTGCTCCATTCATCTAGCAGATCAAGAGAAAAGCCTGGATGATGCATATCTGGGGTCACTCTTCTGCCTTTAAGGCTGAGAATCCTGCTGCCTGATTGTAAAGGAAAAACATGAAGCAGGAAAAGTAAAGGACACACCCCATCCTTGTTGATTGCAGAGAGCAAGGAGAAAGACATGTAGAAGGACCAATTGTTCTCTGCGATCTGTGTGAACAAGGAACAGGCCTAGGATATTTCTCTTGTTATCAAACGTTAGTGCAAATGCTTTTCAATGAACATTGAATGAAAGTTATGAGATCTGAATGTCTGATGAGAAGGGAAGGTTAGTAAAAGCTGTAGTGTTTGCAAGTTATGGAAAGGGTTAAGATTATTATTTCTGCATTTCACTTTTAATACGTTTTTCTAATTACAAGTAACATATACTCATTGTGAAGAGAAAGAACTCTAATCACATCATCCAGAGCACTCAGTATGCTTTTGTGTGTTTCCGCATGCAATCTCTTTAAAGGAAATCCTAATAAGCCTCAGGAGTTTCTGGGAATTTCTATGAATTTAAGAAGAAAAATTTAAGAAAACAAAATAGGAGATAAGAGAGTAATTCATGCATGAAATACTCCGAGCTGAATCACAGAATTTCAGAAACACTGTTTGGAATAAATTTGAAGGAGTGGTTTGGTATATTTTGTCATCTTATTTACATTATAATGAGAAATGCAAAACAAATGACTTCAGGGTCCTCATATTCTCCTACTGTTTTAAGACTGATTCAGGGAGGAAAATAATTTTCCTTCTACTCTTCTGGTTGGACTAATAATCAAATTAACATGAGACAGTTTGAGAAGAAAATGACCACATTTGTTATGTGTGTACTTGTGGGGGTTCCGTAAGAATATGAAACCCAAGGACAGCTTAGGTAGTTAAGGTTTTATATATAATCTTGAGTTAAGGAGCAAAAGGAGTGTGTGGTGTGGGATTTTAAAGGGCAGGAAAGCAATTCACATGGAGATAGAAAGCAAGTGTTTGGTAAACAAATGTTTGCTGGGCCCTCTTTCACATGGGACACAGAGAGAGGACTTTGATCAAAGGAGATTTGCTGGGTTCCTCTGTATCTATCACATTATGTACTAGTTCATATTAAACTATAGTTATTTATGATGATAGCTCCCTTGAGCAGGTCTATCTAAATTCTTTAGGCAGTAAGGGGAAAAGGTGAGAGGTTTTTTCTGAATCTTTTGTTTCTTAAAAATAACAAGCTTAAAATAATCAATATCCCCGAAGGAGTATTTTGAGGTGGCAAACTTTGCTTCTCCTCATTGCTATAAGAAACGACCCATTATGGAGAAAATTAACAAATGAGAACTAATGCACCAGGGCCAGGAACAAGTAAATATGACTGTTAATATGTGAACACCTTTTGAGTGTATTAGGAATCCTACTAAAGAAGCACTCAGTAGATTATTTTTCACTTAAGGTGTCAATGGTCCTTGTCTAAAACAAATTTAATTATTACCATTTCATTACATTTTTAAATATTTTAGTGACCTCGAAATTCCTTAGAGTTGCAGGTTTGGTAAAATTAAATTGCTGCTTAACAAGTGTTGACATTAGCAAGTTTTTTGAGCTTCATTTTGCATGAAATTGTTAATAACAGAATAGGGAAATATGATGCAGAACAGTGGTTCCCAAACTCTTCCAAAGAGAGCCTCTTTATGATGTAAACAATATGACAGACCCCTCATATAGCAGTGTTTTTATTTACCTAGGAAATATGCATATGGATTAGTGTATTCTGTGAAATAATTACTTGACCCCAGTCCAGAGGTTGGGCTTCAGACACTTAATTACTAGAGAAGAGCAAGCAACTTGCAAAGAATGGCTCTTAGTGTGGGAAATGGAAGCATACCCAGGGGTTCTCCTGCTCAGGAGTCCTCCTACTTCTAGAAACTTCTTTGAGTCTGGCTATTTCAGAAAATTTTTCAGCTTTCTTGTTTTGTGAGTTCATCTTACTCTGGTCACTCATGTCAGTCCTGAGCAGGAATTTGTATATCTGTTGTATGATTCTGTGACTCCCTTCTTTGCTCTGTAGTAAGCACACTTTGTCCCAATAGAATTAAGGCAAATGAGTGACGTGGAAAAGAGTCCCTTGGCTATCTGTTGGTCCTGTTTTTTATTGTTACATGAGGGACAGGTGACTCAGAAACGTCTTCATAATTTAGTCAGTGACTCACCTGCATTGGTATTTGAGAGCAATAGTTAAACTTCAATGGGATCCTGCAGATTTCCCAACAAAGCTGAAAGAAGAAATAGAATCAAAGTTTGAGTAGATATTACATTGGCTCTTGATTTCTTTCAAGGACAAAAATCCTACAGCTTTCAGCCCTATTTCAGCCGGGGATGTAACTGTTCCCTGTTATTATTAGTTCAGAAAAGAGAGAGGTATTCTGTTGACTCAGTCCATTCATTGCTGGCTGGGGAACATTCATGGCAGAGTTGGAAAAATAGTCTGTTGCTTTTATTGAAAGAATAATCTTTCCTTTGGCAGGAACAAAACCTGTATTCTGTCTAGCAGAGAAACACTTTTTAGCTTTAAATATGATACCAATTGAAAACAGATTTTGTGATGCAAATGTAGCACCAATGACTAAGCTACTTTGAAGTGTAGAAGTTGCAGAGTAATTTGGCAGAGGCCTGGAACCCTCCTGGATATTGTGGACATATGCTGAAATTTTTATCTTACTCAGTTTTGAGGGTGGCTTTTCTCACACTGAACGTAGTATTTTGTCAAGAGAATTTAGAAATATAGTGCTTTAAAATTTAATGTTGTGCTTCAATCCTCTCACTACCACTTCGAAATTACAACTAAACTACAGAACAGCCATCATTGAGAATTACTTGAAGTCTAGCTGAACTGAAGTCCTATAACTGAGAATATATAGAAAAAGCCATGTTAAGACTAGTAGGAGGAATGAAATGCGGAATGAATGATCTGTTGCCCATACCCACGTGTGGTGGTTGTAAAATGGGAGGGATATGTCGGCTGCAGAGGTCTCCCTGAAGAGTGAGGGGTCCCAGCCCCACACCAGGCTCCCCAGCCCAGGGTTCCAGTGCTGAGAAGAGAAGTCTCTATAGCTTCTGGCTGTGAAAACCAGCACAGACTGTGGCTGAGTGACATGGAAGCCTGCTGGATTCCCAGGCATTCCTCTCAAAGGGCCCACGCATGAACTTGCTTGCTGACAGACTCAGTTGCTCAGAGCTCCAGTGCTGGGACAGCAGCTTGAAAGACACCAGGGACATACAGGGAAGATCTGAGTTGTCTGGCTTTGGAGCAAAAGCTGGATGGGGCAGCTTTCTCCCAAACAGAAGTGCTGGCAGGAGCCATTGTTTCTTTGTGGAGCCTTCCCACCTCCCAGTGTGCAGACAGAGATGGGTGCCATTTCTGAGTCTCTACCAAGCTAGCTAACACTGCCAGCCCTGCCCTGGTGATTCCCTGACACCCTGTCCTACCCAAATTGTGGAACCACCCAAGTCGCTTCCAGTGGCTTTTCCATATAAATGGCTTGTCTTGTCTCATGCTTCAGACTTTAATAAACACTCTCAGAGGTTCACAAACACCAAACAAGCGATATCTGGCCTTGGTGTGCCCTCTACATCTTGCTAAGCAGCCACAAGCCTGGCGCTACTAGCAGCCAGCCTCATTTTGAAGCTTAGCCTCTTGCAGGAACCTCTAAACCCAACGTGGGTGGAAGACAGGTATGGGTCACTTTGTGGCTCATGCCAGGTGGCCATGGGCAAGTCACAGGTAGTGGCTAAACTTTGCCTCCGGTGGGGCCCCTCTTAGATAGCCCTGGGACTGGCATGCCTGGTGGCTGCTTTTGGGCCACATTGGAAAACCACCCACTGCCTCTACAGACAACACACCCATAAAGCAGACCGGCCAGGCACCAGAGCCCTCCTAAAGTGAATCCTGCTCCATAGGGTAAGTCCCTGCACAACAGCTCCTCTACTGTAGTCACAGCCAATTCTCAAAACCATCAGCCTGAGGGTTAATCCCTCCTATTGATGTGCAAACAGCAACCAAGGCTCAACTACAGCATGAGGGTGCAAATATCCACACAAAAGACATACCTGAGTACCCAACTTAGATGACCAGGAAGACTGTGACACTGGGCCCCACAGGACACCTACTACATAAGGCCATGCTACTAAGACCAGAGACATAGCAGCCCTACCTAATACACAGAAACAAACACAGGGAGGCAACCAAAATAGGGAGACAAGAAACATGTCATAAATAAAAGAACAGAACAAAGTTCCAGAAAAAGAACGAAATGAAATGGAGACAAGCACTCTACCAGATGCAGAGTCCAAAACACTGGTTATAAAAATGCTCAATCATCTCAGTGAGAAATTCAGCAAAGAGATAAGAAACATAAAAGTGGAGATAGAAAACATAAAAAAGGAGTTAAAATGAACAATATAATAACTGAAATGAAGAACGGAATGAACAGTAGATTAGATGAAGCAGAGGACTGAAACAGTGATTTAGAAGATGAGGTAGTAGAAATCATCCAATCAGAGCAGAAAAAAAAAAGAACCCCCCCACCAAATTATACAGTTAAAGGGGCCTTCAGGATAACATCACGTATACCAATACGTCCATCTTATCCCTCTCATTTCCCCTTTTCTTGACATAAAAGCCTGCACTCTGTACTTTCTTGAGATGTATTTGGGACATCACTAGGTCTCCCATTATCTTGGTTGGACTTATTACTTAAGGTCTCCTAACTCTTTTGAGTTTCTTGAGTTTCACTTTATATCAAGTGGCCTCACAAGAAGCCCAGGATCAAGCATTAGTGAGCTAATTATTTCTGAAATTGATTAATCTTTTGTTTTATGGGCAAATATTCTTATTTTCATCACTTAATATAATTGACACACTTAAGGTTGTATAGAGAATTTATGTTACACAAAGTTTTTTTTTCCAGAAATGACTAATATGAGAGCAGAGATTCATTCTATTATAAGAAATTGTGTCTTCTGATTGTGGCAACAACAATAAGAAAACAAAAATAAACATCACTCTTAAAACCATAACAGTCATGGCCACCATGAATAATGCTGCAATGAACAGGGGTACATATATCTTTGCAGAATAAATGTTTTCAGATTTTTTTTTTTTGATAGCTATCCAGAAGGGGGATTTGCTGGGTCATATGGTAATTATATTCTATTGAATTGTCCTGTGATAAATGATTGGATAAAAGAGATGTGGTACATATATATAATGGAATATTATTCAGCCATAAGAAAAGATGAAATACAGCCATTTGTGACATCATGGATGGATCTTGAGATTATCATGCTAAGCAATATAAGTCAGACAGAAAAAGTCGAGAACCATATGATTTCACTCATATATGGGATATAAAACTGAAAGCAGCAAACCAACAAGACAAGGAAAAACTCATAGATACAGACAACAGTTTAGTGGTTACCAGAGGATAAGGGGAGAGGGGGGAGGGAAAAGGGGGTCAAATATATGGTGACAGAAGAAGGTTTGACTTTGGGTGGTGAACACACAATGCAATATAGGTGATGTATTATAGAATTGTACACTTAACACCTATATACTTTTATTAACCAATGTCACCGCAATAAATTTAATAAAAAATAAAATCATGCCAGTACTTTTTAAATTATAGATTTAAATTTAAAAATAAGAATGCTTCTTAAATTTTTAATTGCATTAATTCTGTATTCTACTTAAAGTAACCCAAAATAAAATCATTGAAGTTAGAAATTGACATAGGATGGAAAATTTAGTAATGGGATCATCTTCTTAACATTTGCCTCTAGCACAGCAAATGCTTATCTTGAGCAAGTCTTCATTTGTCTTACCCCTTAAACATTTATTTAATTATTTTAATTTTCTATTGTATGTTTCCTGGTATTAATAACTTGCGGGCCCTTTCTTTTCCCTAATAGTTTTAGCTGGTAACACTTAAATGGATTGGTTTAATACCTTTGGGCAGGAAGAAGAGCAACACAAAGATAAAAGCTGAAAAGCTCAATCCTTTCTTAGCAATGTAGGGATTTTTCTAAAAGCTGGGATATTTAGTTATTTATCTAAGGATGGATATCTCATTAGCATATTAAGAGGTTACTTTTTACCTTTCTATCTCTAACCTTAAGTGCCTCCTTATGTACTTTGCAAGGTATCTATTAAGCAAAACATGCACTGACCTTTGATAGCCACATAAAGTGGCTTAGAGTTAGATTGTGACAAATGTAGAAGGGAGAGTCAGAGGCTTCAGTAGTCAATAGAGGAAAATACAAGATGGTACCATGGAAGCACCAAATTTCTCCCGTTAGAAAGATATTGCATTTGAAACTTAATCGACAAGTTCTTGTTGGCCAAATCTGCCTAAAAAGAAATATTAGGTTGGTGCAAAAGTAATGGTGGTTTTTGTAATTTTTTAACCTTTTAAACCGCACAAACCTAATATCTACACTTGCTTTTTGTTTCTCTTTTTTTTCTACCAGCTTTATATTTTTGATTCATAATATAAACTAAATCCTCTTCAGTCATTTCTGTACCTTGTATTGACTTAATATTCTTGTTTTTACACAGATATTATTGTTTATGGGTTTTCGTTTGTTTTTTGCTTTAGATGTTACCTGGAAAATCCAGGAACAAGTAAATTTAACTGCCCATTGCAGAATTATTCTTTCAGATTACCAATTTTTACACCAAAGTGACTAGACTATCAATTTATTAAGAGAAGGGATCTTACAGTTTCTGAATCCTTCACAACCTCTAGTTCAGAACTGACTATATGAGAGGCCCTCAACACTGTAAGTCCTTATTTTGAGAGATGGCTCTCATTTACTTCTGGACTTGATGCCCCTTTATTGGAAAGCTGCAATGTTATGAGCCATAAAAACCCCTATATGTATATGACTACTTTTATTTTCTGGTATTCTGGGACAGACAGATGAAGTGAGAAAGGTTGAGAGAGGTGAGGATAGGGGATTGAAATGATTGCCAGATGTAACACATATCTCATGAGTGAAAAAATGATGATGCTTTTCCACTTTTACATATTGTTAAGAAAAATTCCATGACAATATTCCCACATTCCTGTGCTGTTCTAGTGATTAGGTTGCTTCTTGAGCTAAACATATTTGGAAAAAGTCAGATTTCATTCTGTGGTTTTGTTATCCCTAACAAGTGGTGCTTTGTGAGTGGGGCTTTTTCTTTGCTTAAGATTTTTATTTCCTATCCTTCTATATCTTATGTTTCCCCACATTGGTTGGCAAGGTCCTTGCTAAGCATGGAGCAAGTGTTGAATGAATGCCTGTTGAGTGGCTCTTGGGTTAGCCACCATTCTGTGACCCAGACATCAGCTATGCTCTTATTCTCTGACTCCAGAAACCACAACTGCCCTCTCTGTGTTCATTCTGTGACTACCTGGATGCAGACCCAGCATCTCTTTGCCATCTCTTAAAGAATCTACTTACCCGGACACCTGGTAGACCAAGAAAATTTCACAGAAGAGATTTACCTCAAACATTACATCACACAACATCTTCACTAGAGAGTCTACTTTATCCTCAGCTGGGTGGCAACCAAGGTTTTCTGCCTCCTTTCCCCCCACTGAAGACCTTTTCTCCATCTCCTGAGTTGTTTTGAGGACACTTAAATATGTTCACCTCTTATCCTGGAGAGCAATAAAAACTAGCATTATGAGAAATTCTTTTACCAGCTATCACCAAGATAATAACTATCTATCAGCTTCCCTCTAAAACCACTTTCTTGGCAGATTGTACCCTTTACTCTTCAGCTGTCTCTCTCCCTCATTTAGAGTGTATGTAGGAAGTAAAATGGGAAAAGTGTACAAGTCAGTATGGCATATGTTTCCACAAATGATAACTACAGTTCTAGGCCATCAGAATATTTTAGTGCATTTTTAATAATAATTTTGGAAAAGAGAACAACAACAAAAAACTTCCTTTGAATCTCTTGAATTCAGATCTTCTCTCTTACTGTGTCTTTGGCCTTACTTATCTGTTAGCTGCCATTGTCATTTTTACAGATCTTGTCAATACACAAAGTTTGATTATCCTTGGTTGAAGTTAGGAGTTACATGGAGAAAAGAAATTTGCCATCTCTAAACTTTTTTTAAAAAAGAATATTTATTTCAGCTTCTTCAAGCAGAGATGCAAAATAAACTTATTTGAATTTTATCTTCCTTGTATCCTCAGTCTGTCTTTGCTGAAGACATATATTTCAATGATGATTTTTGAAGTAAATTAAGTGCTTGTATTGTTGGTTTACTATTCAGAATGGAGACTTGTTCAGAAAAATCCATATTGAAATTTTGAAGAGAAATAACTCAGGCCCTACGTTCTCTGCCACAGGCAATCTTTCATCTTATTTTCTCATTATCTTACATGTCTTTGGAAGAAATATGTGATCAGAATGTAGTGGTCAGTTTTACTTTAGACATCTCTTTTTGTCAGATATTATTTATGGTGGGTGATTACATTTTGCATTTCTATATACATCACTTCTTTTCTTAGAATTTATCTTCAAGAATTAGAATTTGAGCTAGAATTTATCTTCCAGAGACTATCAAGGGGACATTAATGGTGATAATAACTGCTCCTGTGTATTACTTGGTATTTTTTATGTTTAAGAAAATCTCTACCTTTGGGGTAATAGGCAGTGCCTGGTGTAGTTATGGAATAACTGCCTTTCAAAGTTCCCAAGTCCCTGTTCTGATATTATTCCTGCTAGTTTGGGCCCGTCTCCTCTGTGCTCTCCATGTTCCCAGCAACTGCTAGTGGACAGATCATAACAATAATTACAATTGCTTACATTTATTTCATGCCTGTCACAAGGTACTTTATGAACATTTTCTTGAATTCTCACAACAATAATAAAAATGTGCTAAGTGTGACTATCTTTGTTATAGAAGAGACTCAGGTTTAAGAGGAGCCCCAGTTACATCACTAAGAGGAGGCAAAGCAGGATTTTAAACTACTTTTCTCTGGCTCCACGGCATAACTCTTCATTATGCCATGTTGTTTTTCAGTTCTTTTCTAGGATGGTGACGTAGTTCTGTCTGATTCTGCAATATCCTCTAACCCTGGCTCACCCAGTGATTTGACCTGGCTGTGAGATGAGAGTCCCAAAGGCCATATCTGAGCTGTCTACATTTTTCGGACACTTTGTACCATCCAGTTGAGCTTGTCCTGGAAAGCTTTTGCCCAGGCCTGTTGTCTCAGCCCTGTCCAGTTTTACCTGATGTCTCCAGTGTGCTAACTGCTGAGCTGTCCTCTCATCTCAGCATGTCTTGCTTTTGAGTTCATTTCCATTCAGACAGAGCCATCAGAACCATCCTGACAGTTGAATTTCAGAAAATAGTCCAAAATTCAAAATTTGGAAAATTCAATATTTTTTCATTAAATATTTTAAAATCAAAGAACATAATCCCAATTTTCAGTGTACTCAAGTTATTGATGGATATTTTTTAAAAAAACCTTTAAGGAAAAAAAGCAGCCCAGGTCACACCTTTGCTTGAGTTGCTCAGAGTGAAATTGCTCAGTTGCTCCTACTTTTTGTCCGGGGCAGTCTGGTATTAACTCACATAGCCTGGTTATTGAGTTCTCTGCTCCATGTTGAGAGAGAGAGTTTGTAAAAGTTGGGGAAAATAGGGGCAGAAGCTATTACTTTTGTTAACCCTATGGCTGCAGTCTCAGAATTTTAGGTTCCTTGGTCAGTTGCAGTGGCATCAGAACCTGGTGAAGCAGAACCTGCCACCAGCCCCAAGGATCCTAAGAATTTACCCTGGGTCCCTGCAACATTTATATTCTCCAAAAGTAAGAGGGGAATCAGAGATCAAGTAAGCTGGCTAGGTTGGCATCCCGATCCCTGAATACTTCAGAAAGTCTCCTCCCTCCTCAGTGTTTTAAGGTGTGAGCCTTTGGAAAATTTCCCCTAAAGCTTAAGAATCATCTCATTCACTGGATTTGAACTGAATTCCTTTAACTGACTAATATGCACCCACAGCATTTCCAGAGCAGATGCCAAGATGATAAATGAGAACTAGCAAAATGCTAATCACTCATGAGCCCAGAGGTATAAAATGATAGAACCCAAATCTCTGTGGGCTACCACTGCTGTATAGCGTGGCGGAAAGAAGAGAGCTTGGGGTTTGAAGCCACAAGACTTTCCTTGGTGAAATCAGGGGGAACCTCTTTCTAAGTGTGAGTGATTTTTAGAGCACTTATGTAGTCTCTCTCTAAGACGGGGCAATAAAAATACTCATTTCACAGTGTTATTAATTAGTATTAAATAGGAATTATGATTATTTAAGTACTTTGTGAAATGTAAAGTACCCCACAGTTGTTTGTTGTTTCTGTTATTGTTAATATTATTATTGCCTTTAAAATGTGTACCATTCAAATCCAGTTCTCTGGTTTCTCTATAAATTCTGCAAGCTCACGAATATCCTTTAATAAGTGATTTTCTGTTTGAAACAGCTAGAGCATTGTTTGCAACTGCCAATAATAACTGCGATGGGCCTCACACTAGCAAGTTTGATGTTATCTTTCAATGAGGTTATACATACATTTATACTTGTATGTTTGCCACAAGCATTGGTTTTTAAAAATAAACTTTATTTTGTGGAGAAGTTTTGGGTTCATAGAAAAGTTGAGCCTAAGGTACAGAGAATTTCTATATAACTTTTCCCCACCACGCACAACCTCTCCCGCTATCAACATCCTGCATTAGAGTGGTAACTTTGTTACAACTGAAGAACCTACACTGTCATTGTTATCCCAAATCCATAGTTTATATTAAGGTTCACCTTGCTGTTGTATATTCTATGGGTTTGACAAATCTATAATGAAATATATCAGTCATTATAGTATCGTACAGAATAGTTTCATTGCTCTAAAAATCCTGTATGCTCTGCCTATTCATCCTTTCCTTCACATGCCTCCCTTGGCAACCATTGGTCTTTTTGCTTTATTTATAGTTTCGCCTTTTCTAGAATGTCACATAATTGGAATCATACAGTTTGTAGCCTTTTCAGATTGGCTTCTTTTTTATTTTATTTTATTAGTTTCAGGTGAACAAAACAATATAATATTTAGACATTTATCATTTATATCCCTCACACTGTGTCAACCCCTTTCCCCCCATCCATTATCCCTCTGACATCACACAGAGCCATTACATTTCCACTGTCTCTATTCCTAATGCTGTACTCTGCTTCTTGTAACTATATGCAATATATATACAAATGTGTATATATATATATATATATATATATATATATATATATATATATATATATATATATATATAAACCTGTGTAAGGCTTGCGGCGAGATAATGAGGCTAAGAGAGTCAGGCGGGTTGAGAAAGGTGAGTGCTTTATTCTGCACTTCCTGGCGAGGTTCACCGGTCCGCAGACTGGGGCCGGTGAAGTCATGCCCAGGGCAGAGCAAGGGAGGCATATACGCGATTTTTGGGGTGGAGGTTGGCTGAGTGAGGTGGCAGATGAGCATCCGGAGTTGTTTATCGCACCAGCGGTCTGCTGCCCTTTCGGGGAAACACCAGGGGCCCCAGTTTCCGTCATGAGAGGAGGGGTCTGATTTGGCAGAGGGGTATGACTTGGCTCCTGGCCGCTTTGACCATGCCCATAGCTGACCTAACAACCTGTAGTTGACATTCATTATTGTTCAGCTTCAGCTTCAGTTGTACAGTGCAGTGATCAGGCAGATTGACTTCTTTCATTTAGTAATATGCATTTAATATCCCTCCATGTTTTTTCATGGTTTGATAGCTGCTTTTTTTTGTTGTTGTTTTTTTTTTTTTTTTGAACCAAATAATAATCCTTTGTCTGGGTATACTGCAGTTTATTTATGCATTCACCTAGTGAAGGGCATCTGAGTTGCTTTCAAGTTTTGCCAATTATGAGTAAAGCTGCTATAATAATCTGTGTTCAGGTTTTTGTATGAACATAAGCTTTTAACTCATTTGGGTACATTTAAGGAGTATGATTGCAGGGTTGTATGGTAAGAGTATGTTTAGTTTTACAAGAAACTATTGAACTCTTGCAAAGTGTCTGTACCATTCTGCATTCCCACCAGCTATGTATGAGAGTTCTTGTTGCTCCATATCCTCATTAGTATTTGGTGTTGTCAGAGTTTGGATTTTGCCATTCTGATAGGTTGTGTAGTGGTATCTCATTGTTTTAATTTGTCTAATGACATGTGACATTGAACATCTTTCCATATGCTTATTTTCCTAAAAGAATTAATTTTAAATACATAAATTTGCTATTGTATCTTGGATTTTCTTTGTATTTCATTATGCTTAATGCCTAAATAAATAGAAGTAGCCCAGGGCTCTCTTGAGTTATGACAGACTCTGCCTTAAGTTGAAGAAAGATGGATAAGGGTGGAGGGACACAAGAATGGGAAATGATTGTGAAGAAGTAAATTATCAGATATAGAAGACAGTAAAGTTAAAGAGCATTACTCCTGAAAATGAAATATAGGTTAACAGGTGAAATTCCTTCCTTTCACAAAGTTAATTATTTACTTACAGTTGAAGAGTGAACCAGAGTCTCCTGAATGTCTACTTCTTGGCCATTTAGTGAGCATGAGAAGAGCTGTAAAATCAGCTTTTACTAGGTCTGCCAATTATATTTGCAAACTTGCCACTGTGCGCTTACATTGGCGGCACTGTACAAATAGCTTGGTACGGTTTCGTTAACCTTGGTATATCAGTGTCTCACAGCAGTGTTCGTGTCGACATGTGGTGGTGTCTTGCTGAGTGCTGTTCATTATTGTTGTTGCATGTTTTTGTGTGTCGTCGCAAGAATGTCTGAGCTCGAATTAGAGCAATGAACAAACATTAAATTTCTTGTTAAACTTGGCAAGAATGGAAGTGAAATCAGGGACATATTTGTCCAAATTTATCTGGATAACGCCCTGAAGAAAACGGCAGTGTACAAATGGATTAAATGCTTTTCTGAGGGGAGAGAATGCGTCACTGATAAAGAGAGATCAGGATGGCCAGTAACAAGCAGAACTGACGAAAACATTGCAAAAATTCATCAAATTGTGCGTCAAAATCATCGGCTGATTGTGAGAAGCATAGAAGACCAAGTAAACATCGATAGAGAAACAGTTAGGAAAGTCTTAACTGAAAATCTTGGCATGAGAAAGGTATGTGCAAAAATGGTCCCGAAGGAGCTCACTGATGAACAAAAGCAAAGGAGAGTTGAAGTTTGCCATGACCTTTTGGAGAGGCAAGATGATGTTTTGGGCCATGTTATCACTGGTGATGAAACATGGGTGTACCAATACCACCCTGAAACAAAGTGTCAAAGTGCACAATGGAAGTCAGCCAATTCTCCACGACCAAAACAGTTCCATCAGACCAAATCAACAGTCCAAATGATGTTGCTAAACTTTTTTAATATCAGAGGGATTATTCATTATGAATTTGTACCAACTGCACAAACAGTTAACCACGTTTACTATTTGGAAGTGCTGAAAAGGCTGTGTGAAAATGTTAGGTAAAAACAACCTGAACTTTTCGCCACCAATTCATGGCTCTTGTATCACAACAATGCACCAGGTCACATGGCACTGTCTGTGAGGGTTTTTAGCAAGTAAACAAACAACTATATTGGTACACACCTCCTTACTCACCTGACCTGGCCCCCAATGACTTCTTTCTTTATCTGAAGATAAAGGAAATATTGAAAGGAAGACATTTTGATGACATTTAGGACATCAAGGGTAATACGACGACAGCTCTGATGGCCATTCCAGAAAGAGTTCCAAAATTGCTTTGAGGAGTGGACTAGGCTCTGGCATCAGTGCATAGCTTCCCAAGGGGAGTACTTTGAAGGTGACCGTAGTGATATTCAGCAATGAGGTATGTAGCACTTTTTCTAGGGTAAGTTCACAAACTTAATTGTCAGACCCCGTATGTGTAGTAGTTCTCTGATGACCTCAGGCCCTAGGAAGAGTCATTTGGAAGTCGGTGATTATCCTCATTACATAGGAAATGCCCCTAAATGTTTTCACCTTGGCCAGTTTGCAAAGTTTATTGGATTAATAATTAGCAGAACTCACTTCAACTGTTTTATATCTGCACAATGAACGTCATCCCATCCGAGGAATGTTACTAAGATAAGATGTGATAATGGTGTGAAGGTGCTCTAAAAAAATTAAATCTTTTGCAAATGAAAATCTTACAGGATTGATTTTCTACTTTGGCATCTCATTGATTCACATTCACCTAATTTATAGGAACTTTAGGGTCCAATATTCATCTAAGTTTAATGGGAAGATTTAGTTTGTTTCCCAAACTAATCTTGTCTACAAATACTTCACCATTTTCTTTGGTAGTAAAATGTACTTTGTGGCTACTCACTAACTTTCTTAATAATGAAGTGAAAGTATTATTTAAACAGAATTTATTGCTCTCTCCAAGTTTTCAGTTAGTAATGTCTTTTTGGGGAAGATCTTTAATTTGAGAAGATATTCCCCCAAAAGATATCTTCTCACATTAGAGACCTTCCTTGATATTTACTTCTAAAACTTGAAGTTTCGATGAGTTTCTATTTTCATAATTAGAGAGGAAACAATAACATCAGGAATGTTCTTATTATCTTCAAACACTTCATGTGCTGTATTAAACATCTTTTTGGTTTATATAATGTTTTTTAATTTGAGAAGGTTTTTTTTTTCTGTAATTTTCTTGAAGTCAGTCTGGAAAAAAAGATTATATTTTAGGATAATCTGCCTTAAAAAGTGACTAGAATAAGGAATGCTGGGTTATGTCTTTCAAAAAATGAACAATTATTATGGCTAACATTTATGAGAAGATGCAGTGATTATAATGTTGTTTTCATTGAATCATTAAAGGTCAGTGATTGATAACACTTCAAGATTGTGGAGTTTTTTCTTTTTTAAAGATTTTTATTAAAATATAGCTAACATACAATGTTATATTAGTTTCAGGTGTACACAATAGTTACTCAACATTCATATACCTAAAGAACTGATCACCGTGATAAGTCCAGCAACCATCTGACACTGTACCACGCTGTCATGACATTATTAACTACATTCCCTGTGCTGTACATTACATCCCATGACTTATTTGTTTTATACCTGGAAATTTGAACCACTTATTCCCCTTCACCTTTTTCTCCCTTTTTGTAAAATTTTCAATTACACATGACATTCAGTATTATTTTATATTAATTTCAGGTGTACAGCATAATGGTTAGACATTTAAATAATTTAAGTAGTGATGTCCCTGACTAGTCTAGTACCCACTGGGCACTATACATAGTTTCTACCATATTACTGACCATATTTCCTATGCTTTACCTTACATTCCTATGACTATTTTGTAACTGCCAATTTATGCTTCTTAATGCTGTCACCTTTTTCAACCTGCTTCCCGAATTCCATCCCATCTAGCACCCTGATAAATCTAGTACCCATTTGACACCTTACATAGTTATTACAAGATTATTGACTATATTCCCTATGCTATTCCCTACATCCCCATGACCACTTTATAACAGTCAATTTGTACTTCTTAATCTCTTCCTCTTTTCAGCAGCTCCTAACACCCCTCCCATCTGGCAACCATGTAAATGTTCTCAGTATCTATGAGTTTGTTTCTGCTTTGTTTGTTTATTTTGTTCTTTAGATTCCATATATAAGCAAAATCACATTGCATCTGTCTTTGACATACTTCACCCAACAAATCCTCCAGGTCCAATCAAGCCACCGCAGATGGCAAGAAACCATCCCTTCCATGGCCGAGCAACACTCCATTGTATATATGTACCACCCCTTCTTTACCCATTCATCCATCACCAGGCATCCAGGCTGCCGCCACATCTTGGCCGTTGTAAACAATGCTGCAATGAACATATGGAGGCACACATCCCCTCAAAGTAACTTTTTGGGTTTCTTTGGATGAATACCCAGAAGTGAGATTACTGGGTACTTCTTTGTCTCTTGATATAGCCTTTGTTTTAAAGTATATTTTGTCTGTTATAAGTATTGCTATCTGAGCTTTTTTTTTGTTTGCTTCCATTTTCATAAAATATCTTTTCCCCATCCCTTTACTTTCAAACCTCCCTTGTAGTTAACTAACTGCTTTTCTCTTGTGGCTTTTAAAGTTCTTTCTTTATCTTTAACCTTTGACATTTCAATTATGGTGTGTCTTGGTGCAAGTCTCTTTGGGTTCATCTTGTTTGGAACTCTCTGCACTTCCTAGGCTTGTACATTTATTTCCTTCACTAGTTTAGGGAAGTTTTCCATCATTATTTCTTCAAATAGGTTTTCAATTCCTTGCTCTCTCTCTTCTTCTTTTGGAACCACTATGATGTGGATGTTGGTATGCTTGATGTTGTCCTTGAAGCCCTTAAACTAGTCTCACTTTTTTAAAAAAGTTTTTTTCTTTTTTAAACTGTTCTGATTGGGTGTTTTCTGTTACCTTGTCTTCGAAATCGTTGATTTGATCATTTGCTCATCTAATCTACTGTTGAGTCCTTCTAATGTATTCTTCATTTCAGTTACTGTATCCTTATTGCTGACTGGTTCTTTTTTATGTTTTCTACCTCCATTTTTATGTTTCCTATCTCTTTGTTGAAGTTCTCCCTGAGGTCACTGAGCATCCTTATAACTAGTGTTTTGAACTCTGCATCTGGTAGATTGCTTGTCTCCATTTTGCTTAGTTATTTTTCTGGAGCTTTGTTCTGTTCTTTGTTTGTTTCTGTGTATTAGATAGGGCTGCTATGCCTCCTAGTCTTAGTAGAGTGGCCTTATGTAGTAGGTGTCCTATGGGGCCCAGTGGCTCAGGCTCCCTGGTGACCTGAGACAGAAGTTCTAGGTATGTCCCTTTTGTTTGTTGTGTGTGCCCTCCTGTTGTAATTGAGCATTGGTTGCTCTTTGCACATCAATGGGAGAGACTGACCCTCAGGCTCATTGGTTCTGAGGACTGGCCTTGACTACAGTGGAGTAATTGCTGTGTAGGAACTGACCCTAAGGAGCAGGATTTGCTTTAGCAGGGCTCTGGTGCCTGCTCAGTCTGCCCTTTGGGTGTGTTGTCCTTGGAGACAGCAGAGTGATGCTCCAGCTTGGTCCGAAGCTGGCCACCAGATGTGCTGGCCCTGGGCCTCTTGGGACAGACCCCACTACAGGTAAAATTCAGCCACCACCGTGCCCTGCCTGGGGCCACCTGACATAGAGCAATTCACAGGTATTTAGGAATAGGAAGGGTCATCCAAGGGTTTGTGTCACTAGCAAAATAATAAATGATTTTTCAGGGGCAGAAATTAGAGAGAAACATGGAATTTATATGACCCTGTCCTGGGCAGTGGGGCAGGGTCTGTTTTAGAAAACAGAAGAGAACAGAACAATAAATCGATTGGGAATATGTTGACAATGGCCAATCTATATTAAATAGATTCAGCAAGGCAATGGAACACGAGTTCAAGTTAAATTAAAATACCTTTAAAAATGTGTGCAACTTCACATATTTAGAACTCAGCTTAACATCTCCATCTCCCCCCAATCTCGAAACAGCTTCTCTTGATTCTCTTTCTCAATTAGTGGCTTTTATGCTCTCGCAGGTGTCTAATCCTGAGATTTGGAAGTTATCTGAGGTCCCTCTTTATTTGTTAACCTCACATTTGGCACAAAGTTTTATCAGTGTTACTTTCTACATCCATCCCATTCTCTGAATCCACATCTTCATTAAGTTGCTACAAATGTTCCTGTCCTATCACTTGACACTTCTTTGTCTCACTTAGAAAACACCTATTTGTTTCAAAAGTTGCCCCAAGGATTTCCTTTTTTCTATTAAGATTGACTCTGACTTCCAACTGTTTCCTAAAACAATGATTCTCAGCCTTGGCTGAACTTTGGAATCACCTGTGGTGTTTCAAAAACCAAATCCACTGCCAGATAGTCTGATCTAACTGGTTTAGAGTCCAGTCTGCAATGGGATTTTAAAAAATTCCCTCTGTGATTCTGAGTTGCACTGGGTTACAAACCAGAACAATAAAGTAATCTCTCCCTTGTGTTGCCTACTCTATTGTATCGTCTTCTTCTTCTTCTTTTTTTTAAATCCAACTATTTTATTTTATTTTTTAAAATTTTATTGGGCAACAGTGTGTTTTTCCAGGGCCCATCAGATCCAAGTGGTTGTCCTTCAATTTAGTTGTGGAGGGCGCAGCTCAGCTCCAAGTCCAGTCGCTGTTTTCAATCTTAGTTGCAGGGGGTGCAGCCCACCATCCCATGGTGGGAATCAAACCAGCTGCTTTGTTATTAAGAGCACGCGCTCTAACCAACTGAGCTAACCAGCCGCCCCTATTGTATCTTATAACAATAGTTCTGAAATCTGATTAAATATCCACATCACTGGGGTACTTTAAAAATCCAGATATTTGGGGTTTTAGTGGACAGCTTCTAAGGTAACTCCCCAATGACCCCACATTCTGGTGTTCAAGCTCTTGTAAAACCCCCTCTCCTTAAGTGTGGATGGGACTGGTGACTTGTTTCTATCCAATAGAATATGGCAAAGGTGATAGGATGTCACTTGGTGAGCACTGATTATGTTAGGTTAAAAAGCTCCTTGCTAGCAGACGTGCTCTTTCCCCCTTGCTGACTTTGAAGAAGCAATCTGCCATATTGTGAAAAGGTTATGCAGCGGGCTAGGTGGAAAATAATTATGAGTACATTTTGGAGCTGAGAGTGGGTTCCAGCTAATAGCCAGCAGGAAACCAGGGACCTCAGTGCTACAACCACAAAGGAATAAATTCTGATAACAACTTGAAGGAGTTTGGAAGCAGATTCATTGCTAGTTATGGTGCTAGAGGAGAACTGAACTCAAGAGTAGGCATCCTCAAATCCATTAAATTTAAGTCCTACTAGAATTCCAAAACTATTAGGTTGTGCAAAAGTAATTGCGATTTAGAAGGTTAAAAATAATTGCAAAAATCACAATAACTTTTGCACCAACCTACTAGCTTTTCCACTCCAAAAGCCATTGTGTGAATGGAATATGCTGTTGCTGAGGGCAGAGACAAAACTCTTGGTATTTTCAGGGGTATCTCATCATATTGGTGATGCTTGGAGGTCACCTCATGTAGTAGGAACTGATAAGGTGTACTGTCAGAGAAGTAGTTCTGTGGACTTAGGGTGTTCCTGCAAAGAGAGGACTAACTTGAATAGTGAAACCAGTTCAGGTAAAGAGTCACCATTCATCTTTTTTCTGATGTGAAATCTTCCTATTGACGCTTAAAGCCAAGGGCTTCTCTGTAGGCATTCTCCTTCTGCATGAACCAATTAGAACTGATTCCAGGGCCCTAATATGGAATCTAACCTTTTTTCCATTCCAAGGGCACCCAGCAATGGAATAGGAGCCCTTCAAAGTAGACTTTCCTGTTATCAACTGAATTGAGGAAAAAGTTTGATGGTAAGTGGAAGGGATTCTCTATGGGGTAAGAGATTGGATGATATTGAATTTCAAGCTCCTTTCTAACTCTAAGATTATTTGATTCTAGGATCTGCACTACTCCTAAAAATAATGTAGTGAGAAGGAAATTTGTATCTATGTAAGTCAGATGGTTATTAGTACTGGTCTACTGATAAATGTCTACTCAGCTCTTATTCTAATAATGTCTATAAGTTGGCTGGGCACTTCCTCAGGATTTCTAAATCAATTGTCTCTTAGAGTTCCATTAATGTTATCCTTTCATCATTATTTTAGATTGTTTTTTCTACAGATTGTTAAAAAATTAAGTACTGTCTTATAATCAAAGGATATTGTTCTGGTAATTTACGTCATTTGGTTTTCCTGAGTCACTTTACACATTAGCAATTAATTAATCATTTTGTTATAGTAAACTTTCTAGTGATTATCCTAACTTGCATTTTATATTAAAAAAAGAAATATATTTTTACTTTTAAAGTACAGAAAGGACAAAATGCATTTTTCATAGATTTTTCTTTTATTGTATTAGATTAGAGACACCAAATGTACTTTGGAACGCCTAATGAATAGTCAGAGTACTTTTTGCTTATCATTTCTTGAAATTGGTAATCTTTTAACACTGTGGGATCAAGGATTGCGTATTGAATATATACTGTGAATCCACTCTGGATCAAAAGAAAAATTACTCAGTGAAATTTGGGCCAGTTATGAAGAAAAGATGTGCACATAAGAGACAACAGAACTCAAAGGAACAATTGTACAGAGCACAGATAATCAGTTCAAGGGAGGTCAGAAATGAAAGCAGGCATGACAATTCAAGGAGGACACTGGAGGAAGAGCCAATCAGCTGGGCAGACAGGGGTGTAGGAGGTGGGTGGAAAAAGGAGAGGGAGGTAAGTGTTAACTGTTGGGGTAGAAATATGATAATGGAAGAAGAAAAGCTCAGTGGAGTTTATGTTAGTTTCTAGGGCTGATGCAATGATGTACCACAAAGTGGATGGCTTAAAACAACAGAAATCTATTCTCTCACAGTTCTGGAGGCCTGAAATCTGAAATCAAGGTGTCAGCAGGGTCATTCTCCCTCTGAAGGCTCTAGGGGACAATTGTTCCATGCCTCTGTTCTCGCTTCTGATGTTTCTGGTAATCCTTGGCACTCCTGGCCTTGTATATGCATCACTCTGATTCTGTCTCTGTCAGCACATGGTGTTCTCCCTGCATCACTTTGCAGTGTCTTCCATCTGTGCATGTCTTTTGTCTGTATTTTTTCTCCTTTTTTTTGTAAGGACAATAGTCATGTTAGATTAAGGAATGATGCTACTCCAGTATGACCTCATATTAATTTATATCTTAATTACATTTACAAAGACTATTTCCAAATAAGTTTACACTTACAGATTCTGTTGGTTAGGATTTCAGTACATCCTTTGGGAAAGGACAAAATTCAACCCATCGCAGCATCTATATGGCTTAGTTAGAAAATATCAGTCTTCAGATGTGAGCATCGGGAGCGCCTGGAGTTCTAACTGCCTGTGCATGTTGTAGAGGAGGGTGACATGCTGGAAGCATAGAGGGAAATTCATAATTTAAATGCATTTGGGGAGAGGGGGCAAAATGTGGTATAGTGTGTATAATATGGTAGAGTTTAAATTTGAAAAATGATATAGCCTTATATGTGTTATATGTGTAGTGACTATTTCTGGAAGAATCCAAAATCTAGTCACAGCAGTTTCCTCTGGAAAGAGGAAATGTAAGCCTTTGGGGCAGGAGTAAGATTAGACACTTAATTTCCCTTATATAATCTATTTAATTGCTTGATTTTTTTTTTTTTTTACTGTACGCATGCATGTATTACCTATACAATAAGTAACGTTAAAAAAAGTAAAAGTGAAAATATACTTGAGGCATTTTATTATGCAAAGCAACCTTGAGGTAACTTAAAAAGCATTTTTTTTTTTTTTTTTTAATATTGTCACTAGAGAATGAATGTATTTGTTCTCTAGATTTAAACTTCATATTGAGTTTTTTAGATCAGGCAACTCCTGTGTCAAAGGACCTGCCCTCAGTGTTAGCAAATAGAAATATCCAGTTGGCCTGGGTGTTTGAATGCTGATACTCTATTTGTGGCTACCAATTCTGGTATCCTTTTTATTTTAGGTGTTTAACTTTCAATCCATATTTTCCACCTCGTTTTAAAGCTTAAAGTTACACCCTATTCCTCACAGAGTGAAAGATAAGACTAATTATACTGTCAGTATTACCAAGAAAGTGGGACGACCTTGTCCCATATATTAAAGGACTTTGGACCTAAAGGACAACTGGATACATGTATTTTCAGATCTCCACGGAGACAACGAGGAGGTGGGTCTGTGCTGATGGCTTCTCTTTGGCAGTGGTGAGTGGGAGAGGTAGATGTCGCAGCTTAGATGAGAGGAAGCCTGGCTGAGAGGAGAAATGTGCATGAAATGATGTCTGCCAAGGGTGTGTGATGAAAACTTCTGTTCTTACTCTGCCTTAGTATTACCTCTGCCTCCAGCACAGTATATTCAAAGAGACAAGCATTAATAATTATGAGGACTCATTTTCCCAAATGGGACATCTTGTCATTGGGGTTTTCCATTACATTGCTACCAAATTTCCAAACAAGATAATATTGCAAAAATCTAATTCTTGGCCTTCATATTCTCCAAGCAGTTTATATGATGGCAGCACTTGGAATTGGGAAAGTTAAAGTTAGGCAAACAAATTTACTTTGTTTTTAACTCCAATTCAAAGAGGTTCAGTACATTTGACTAGATCATCCCTGCTCTTGTAATTTGGACCTCCCTGGACATCCAGAACTTTGGGCGTGGTACCACCAGCAAATGTGAGAGGCCTAGAGCTTGGGAATTAATCAATTAAATTCACCACACTGGCTGAGCACCAGTCACAGGTTAGGTACTGGGAAAGATAAATAAGTCATGGTTCTTAGCCACTGGTGGCAAAGACAGACATATAAAGAAATACAGGTCCACAATCCCTTATTCACATTTCTGAAACCCCAAAACCTCATGAAATTGAATTGTTTTTTCCATAACTTCTCTGGCAGCAAAACTTGATCTGATGTGTCTATTATATATGTATTCTTTTTCTTTTAATCCCACTTAGTGTGAATCTTCATATGTTTTGCCTAAGAAAGTTTAATGGGATGTGACCCCAGACCCCATTGGGCATGATATATATAATGTTATTGATCATGCACTAGATTTTATTTCTAAAATCCCCCATATTCAGAATTCTAAAACACGTCTTGCACCGTGGGTTGGGCTTATGTTCTATGAACCTGTTCAATGCCTCTTTCTCTGGAGAAGACCCTATTGCTAGGGCACCTGGTGTCTTCTCTGACAAAGACTCAGGCCACATTGTGTTTTTACTACACACATTTCTACTTTTCCAGTTAGATCCTACAGTTTCCTTAGGCTTTTTGAATAATTTTCTTTCTTCACTGAAAGTGTTGCCTTGCCAAGGACTTATTCTTTTTTCCTATTAGGGAGATTAATTCTTCCGAAGTTTCTCCTTTTAAGTATTGTTTAATCATGTACATTTTGATTGTTTCTTTCAGAACTCTAATTAGTCTATGCCCTGCTTAAGCTGCAGGGGACTCCGTTTGAAATATTAGGTATAGAGGCACCCAGGAGTCTGCTCCAAAACACCGAGATTCTTGTCTTCAGATAAACTAGCCTTAATATAGTCCAAGTCTTAATATAAATGTTCCTAAACTTTGTTCATTCCCCCTTCCTTTCTCCCTCCTGCCATTTTTCCTGTAGATGAACACTGGCTTATTTAATGGTTAACTTCAACGGGCTCCAAGTTCTCTTTCATCATGGATATAAGTTCACATCATAAGGTCTCTGGGCATCCAATTCTCTCATGTGAGTGGGACAGAATGACTCAAGTCGCCATCGTTCCTGTGAACTTTGAGTATGAGATGGGGGAGCCCCCCATTAGTGCTCTCTGACATCTGAGACATCAATCACTCACTGGGAGAGATAGGGACCCCTCCTCAAGGGGCTTGAGAAAAATTTTTTTTTTTTAAATCACAACACTAAGTTCAGATACTTCTTGTGTCGGGGACACTTGCCTGGTCCTGGAGGGACTCCCACAAGAATCAAAGAGAAGAGCAGGGAGGCTTTAGGTTTCTAAGAAACATCCAGGAAAGGAAAAACAGAATTCAAAGCATCAAATGAGTTTTAATAGTTTTGTTAATATTATCTGTTTCCCACCCACAGTGCTTAGGAGGAAAGCTGGTAAAAAGAAAAACAAACGAACAACAAAACAAAAGTAAACAAAACAGTGTGATTACTTTTAGGGAGAGCAAGTAAGAGTTCATTTTATTACTTAAAACCCTCTTCCTTCTCCCCCCATTTAAATAGTTTAACCCCAAATGCTATTCTTCATAGAAAATACAGTTCAGTTATAGAAGAAAAGAAAAATCCTGTTATCTTGCTGCATAGAAGTGACTTTCATCATTTGGGCATACCCCCTTATTGACTTTTTTCAAAGCTGATTTTGAAACTTTAATGGATTGATATATTTGCATGCTGTGTGTACTTGCATACAGTGTGTGTTTGTGAATTAAGCATGAGGGTCTACCTACAATTTTTTAAATTAAAAAATATATCAAGTGCATCTCTTCATGTTTCAGTAAATTAATCCTATCCTATCCTTTCAGTCTAATTCTACTATTAAAGGAGAAGAGCCTTAAAATAATGAAGTGGGTAGTGGTGGTTCTGTAGAGGGGTGGTGTCAAAGAGAAATGACACCAGACAGAGTTCAATTAGCAAGGAAGATTTTATTTAAGACTATTGCGGTAGGGGAGAGAGATTGAATCCACCTCCACTCAAACAAAAGATGGGAGGGTTTGTAAGTGCTGGGGTGAGCTAGTGGAAAAGTTCTGAAGAACATTAGGAAGGAGATTGATCTATGTGGTTAGGCCATCAATGTTTGCTAACTGGCATTCCTGGAAGTTAGACTCTTATCCTCTCAGAGACTGGGAAATAGGAGCATAGCTTCCTTGTTGATTGCATTTCAAAGTGGTGGCTCCCTGATCCTTGGGTTATAAAACTGGCTGGGATTTTGGTTGTTTCCATGTCTTGGCTATTGTGAATTCTTTCTCTGCCCCTTTGAAATGTAAATCTTCTCCCAGCCAGTTTTGTTTTTCTCTTTCTCTCTCTTTTCATTTTTCATTATTATTAGTTACAAAACAATGTACTAGTTGGACATTTACACCCCTCACAAAGTGACAACTTCCCTCCCCCAATCTACCACCCCTCTGACATCACACATAACCACCACAGTTCCACTGACCCCATTCCCTGTGCTGCACTCCACTCTTAGGTATCTATCCAGAACCAACCAAAATACTGATTCAAAAAAATGTATGCACCCTTATGTTTATTCATACTGATTCAAAAAATGTATGTACCCCTATGTTTATTCATACTGATTCAAAAAAATGTATGCACCCCTATGCTTATTCATAGGGGTGCATACATTTTTTTGAATCAGTATTTTGGATGTCTCTGGATAGATACCTAAGAGTGGAGTGCAGCGCAGGGAATGGGGTCAGTGGGACTGTGATAGCTATGTGTGATGTCAGAGGGGTGGTAGATTGGGGGAGGGAGGTTGTCACTTTGTGAGGGGTGTAAGTGTCCAGTTAGTACATTGTTTTGTACACCTGAAACTAATAATAATGAAAAATAAAAAGAGAGAGGGAAAAAAAACTGGCTGGGAGAAGATTTACATTTCAAAGGGGCAGAGAAAGGATTCACAATTGCAAGTTTCCTCAGGTAAATGCTGGAGAAAGGGAGGTAAGGGTCCCATAGTCAGGAATAAACCTGTGCAAAGTTTTCTCAGCCTGAGGGACATCTTAGCGCTGCCTTGGTCAATGGAAAGCAGTGACAAGCAGACCTTGGTGGCTGGTGGGAAGGGGGCGATTTCATCAGGCCCTGGTCAGCAGGGACTCAGGCCATGATCTGCCCTTTGCCAAGACTATAAGTAAGAAGGCAGTGTATTGCGCTTTAAACTGCATTTGCATTAGTTTTCAAAGAAGGAATTCATTTGTATCTCTTTCCAAAAGAAGGGACAGTTTAGCCCATAATGGACTTTCAGAGTACATGGGCCCTGCCACTAATAGTATCATTTAGTGGAGTAATGTGTTATGTTGTGAAAATTAATTTTTGAGCTTGAAACAAGGTGCTAAGTAGTTTTCCAGCAAAGGGGATAGTTATTTTAGATGTAGGGGGGCAAACAGAAAACAAAGTGTTTTTCATGTGTTTCATGTTTACGACTAATCAGTTTCATGAAAACTGGTGATCTGGTGGCTGTTACTAACTGTGACTTGTCCCTCAGGAAGCTACTCAGAGGCACGCAGGGTGTGTTTGTTCATAACTCTTGCTTTACAAGAGTGTATGGTTTAGCATAATGTCCTCAGGATTCATGACTGTTGTAGTATTTGACAGGATATACTTCTCTTTAAAAGCTTAATAATATTTCACTGTATGTATAGCCCACATTTTTTGGTCCGTTCACCTGTTGATGGACATTTAGGTTGTTTCCACCTGTTGGCTATTGTAAATAATGCTGCAGTGGACATGGGAGTACAGATATCTCTTTGAGATCCTGTTTTCAATTCTTTTGGACAAATAGTCTCAAGTGGGATTGCTGAAGAGAAACTGGAAAACAACACAGGAGGCTGATGGATAGCTTTTGAAATCACTTTAATTTTTGCCTCTTACAAGAGGTTTTTGATAAAAATTCTGCTGCTCAGTAGAAAAAGATGCAGAAGGAATTTATGAAATAACATGGAAGATAGATGAAAAGATTTTGGAGAAAATAGATGTATTTTAACTATTAGGTGATTCATCTTCCCTCTTCCCCAGCCTTGTCCAGTGGGAGGCAGTGTTATGTGGAAAGAGGGAAGCTGTGGGGTCTAGATTTCTGTAGGCTCAGGGTTAGGCTTCAAGGAGTGCATGGTCCCTGAATTTGTAAAATGTGTGCCTGGAGCAGTTTTTATCTGTCACCAGATTCTCAGAGAAGTCTGTGGCCCTGAATGAGCTGAGAACCACTGCTTTTGAGACTGTCTGTGCTGCTCTGCTGCCCAGATACTCACGGTATGCCCTTGCTTGACCTTGGGGACTCAGTTTCCTCATCTGAGGAATAGTAATTCACTCATTTGAGTGAATAGTAATGTACATCTCACAGGTTTGCTATAATGGTTAAGTAAGATGAAAACATAAAGTGTTTGGTCATTTAGAGGCTTAATATCTATTGATTTATCTCTTTTCTTTTTCCTTTCCTTCCCAAAGTTGTCAGAGCAGAGCAAAGCTGCTTTGGAGAATTACCGAACAGTGGGTTCTGCTCTAAGATCATCCTAAGAAATGTTTAGGGAAGTGATTTCAACGTTACAGGAAGAGGAATCCCTAGTAATTTTTTAAATTGTAACATATTTGACAGATAACGTTGTGTTAATTTAAGGCACACAACACGTTGATTTGGTATATTTACGAATATATATAGTGATATGATTGCCATTGTAGCAGTAGTTAGTGCCTCTATCATATCACATAATTATCCTTTCTTTTTGGTTGTTGGAGTTATTAAGATCTAGTCTCTAAGAAAGTTTGATTACTGTAATGCGATATGGTTGTCTACATTCACTATACTTTGCAATAGATCGCTAAGGCCTATTTACTATTAGATGTAAGTTTGTACCCTTAAACCACATCTCTCTTATTACCCCACCCCCCAGCTCCTGGTAACCACCGTTTTACCAATAATTATAAATTGAATCCCCTTTGTTGCTGTGATCAGTTAGCACACACAGCAACAAAAGTCATGGAGAAGTCCACACAGTAGGTCCTTTTCCTGGACAGCATTTACTGAATTTGGGCCAGTGGAGGGAAGAAGCTGCCAGTCGTCTAGGCCACACCCTCACAGACCCTCAGAGGGGAACGCTACTTACACTTGCTAATGAAGGACAGTGGGGGCTGCAGGTGTCTACTGAGCTCCTAGGGTAAGAAGAAACCAATTATTGCTTAGTTTAGACTCCAATCAAATCTTTTCTGAGTATTTTATGGGCGTGAGCTCAGTTTTGGGGTTGAGTCTGAGAGGGAAGCCAATTAAAGATGTTAAATGACTGAGTAGTATTGGACCGTGGTAGCAGATGAACAAGGTGTGGAAGCAGTTCCCACTTAGAAAGTACTGTAATAAATCCTTATTAAGATGCTAAAATTTCTCTTTTTAGCAAAATCACGACTTAGGTGACATTGCAAATATGAAATTATAAAGAGACGATCTGGTTTAATTTTTTTTCTTTCTCTCCTATTCATTTTGCTCCTCAGATAACCAACTAGCACATGATGGTAAAAAGAGGATGCTGTGTCTTTTGCTTGCTGTCTATCACAGAGGGCGGTGGGCCGAGAGTGGAGGGCTGAGGGCATGTGAAAGGAAGTGCTAACATGAGGGCACTACAGAAACTTTCAGGGGAACTGTAAGTGGTAACTCAGCTAGCAGAAAGGCATAGTGAGCTGTTTATGTTATGGATTCTTCCTTGCGTAAGATTTAACTAGAGTATGTTATATATATATAAAATATAATATACTGTAACTTTTAGATTTTATTTTACATATAATATAACATGTAATGTACATATTACATATAATAAAATTAAAAACTGCTACTTTCTCCCATGAAGCTATATCTCTGGTTTGAAGCCTTTGGAAATCGCCCCCATAAGCTCCAGAAGGGAACTAATTTGCACATAGTTACAAAATCAGTCAGGGTAATTCTCGAAAGAAGCTCATAATTTGACATATGTTTTTCTATCTTGATTGCCAGCACGTCTTTCTTAAGGAAGAAATGCTTTCACCTGACAAATTTCCTTGCATAGATTTGTCACATTGTGTTATCTTAAATTGCCCTGTGAGTTAAGTAATGTGTTGTCACTAAGCAGAATT
This sequence comes from Rhinolophus sinicus, assembly GCF_036562045.2. Classification (NCBI taxonomy): domain Eukaryota; kingdom Metazoa; phylum Chordata; class Mammalia; order Chiroptera; family Rhinolophidae; genus Rhinolophus; species Rhinolophus sinicus. The sequence goes on from NC_133754.1 coordinate 88,921,932, forward strand.
TTCAGTTTCTTTGGGGTTGGATTGTCCACTGTTCAATGACTAGAGATACCTGGTATGTTTTTACCTCATCATTAAAGGAAGAATGAATCCATCTTGGATTCTCGTTTTATAAGGTTCAGTCTCTCAACTAGTGATATTTTTTTGAGATAGTAGATGAAAGCTAAAATTTTAGAAACTTTTTAGAGCTGAAATATTCTCTAGTCTTTCCCCAACAAAAAGTCTGTGATTATAAATAAATCATTTGTTAATTTTAAAAAGGGCACTATTTAATTCTGTATGGAAACATCCTCTGGCAACTCATCTGTATTTGACATTCTCTCAGGATTTTTACAGATTCTGATCAGAGGCTGTGTTTATGAATCTTTTTTTACAAAATACAGCCTACGGCTGAACGATTAAGATTTTAATTTTATGCAACTTGATTGCTCTCCTTCACTTATAGAATTTAATAAATGCCTACATTGAAGAAAAATGTTATTAACCTCTTCTTCGTTTATCAGGCATGAATAGTACACATCAAAATACTCATGTAATGTTATAAATTCACTTATTTTATTCTATGCACTGTGAATTCTCTCCATAATTTTATTGATAGTGGTTTGCATACAGCAGGTGCTCAGCATGTGTTATAAACTGATTATAGTGCATATCAATATTTATTGCCTTTTTGATCCTATTACAGCATCACACTAATCTTTCATTAAAGATTTTTTATAACAGCTTTACTGAAATATAATTCACATGTAATTCACCCATTTAAAATGTACAAGTCAATGATTTTTAGTATATTCACAGCTGTGTAACCATCAACACTATCTAATTTTAGAACGTTTTTATCACCCCCAAAAGAAACCTTGTACTCATTAACAGTCACTCCTCATTTTCTTCTAACCTAGCCAAACTCTAGGCAGCCACTAATCTACTTTCTGTCTCTTTAGATGTGACTATTCTGAACTTTCCATATGAATGAAGACATATAATATGTGGCTGGTTATGGTTTCTTTCACTAAGCCTAATATTTTCAAAGTTAATCCACGCTGCAGCGTGTATCTGTCGCATCCAGCACACCGAGGGTTGTGGGGAGAGGAGGAGGGCGGCTCAGGGTTAAGAAAAGACAGTAGCCATGAAGAGTTTAAGTGCGGGGCTGGGGGGGTGGGGGGTCAAGGGCCCTGCAGCTTCAAAGACTGGGCTGTGGGTGCCTAATGGGGCCTGCCCATTAGCTTTTATTAGTTAGGTGGGGAAGTAAAGGAGATAAAGCTCCTCAATTTCAAGATCTGTGAATTCTATACACCATAATAGGAAACTGATTAAGCCAATCACCCTTGTCTGCAGGCAGCTGCATGGTAAATCTCAACTTCCCCAAGGGACAAAACCTATATGCATATGAATAGATGGAGAGCACATCATTGAATCACTTCCCTGGCAGGTTTTGGGAAGGAATGCAGCCACAGAGGCAGAGGATTTCCTTAGCCTGAGGAAGGTGGGGGGCTGTGCCCACCTCTATGAACCCCATGGGTTCCCCTGTTTGTCCCCACTTGGCTCTGCCTGTCTTAGGTTGCTTTCCACATGGAAAGTCGTACCCGTCATTGGCTGCCAGCTATCTTTTGGGGGCCAAACAGGGAGACATAAGGTGCAAACACAAAGTTGTAGCAAAGTCCCTGAAAGGATCCATCTCGCAGACCCTCCTTTCTTTGGGGGCAAGTGCAAGGAAACAAACAGGTAGGCTGCTGCGTGGTGACATGTATCAATGCTTCATTTCTTTTTATTGCCAAATAATATTTCATTTAATGCATATACCACATTCTGTTGATCAATTTATGAGTTGATGGACATTTTAATTGCTTTTTCTTTTTGGCTATTATGAATAATGCTGTTATGAGCATTTGTGTACAAATTTTTATGTGGACATATTTTTTCATTTTTCTTGGGTATATATCTGGGAGTAGAATTGTTGGGTCATATGGTAACTCTATGTTTAACTTTTTGAAGAAATGCCGGTGGTTTTCCAAAGTGACCACACCATTTGTAACATCAATGGCAGTGTATGAGAGTTCCAATTTTTCCACTTGTTCACCCATACTCGTTATTATCTGCCTTTTTACTGTAGCCATTTTAGTGGGTTTGGAACCATATTGCAATGTGATTTTGATTTCTACTTCCCAATGGCCAATAGATGTTGAGCAGCCTCAGGTAAAATTTAAGATTACTGCAGCCTGTATCTCTCCCCAACCACACATTGACTACAACTTCATGATAGCCCCTGAGCCAGAACCTAACTAAACTACTTCTGGATTCCCTGACCCTCCAAAACTGTGAGATAATAAATATTTGTTGTGTTAAACTGTTAACCTGCTAAAAATTTAGGGTTATTTGTACACAGCAATAGATAAATAGTAAACATGATGAAACCTTGATAAATGGTAGTGAGACAGTGGTCGTGATGATAATGATCCTGACAGTAATAATGATGATAATGATGATGGAAGAGGAGGAGGAAGATGGTGGTATTATACTGAAAATATGTTTGGCAGGGGAAAATATCTTTTTTAAAAAAGATTTTTATTAAAATATAGCTAATTCACAATATTATATTAGTTTCAGGGGCACACCATACTTATTCAACATTTATATTCTTAAAGAAGTGAGCTCCATGATAAGTCCAGCAACCATCTGACACTGTACCATGTTATTACAATACTATTGACTATATTCCCTATGCTGTATATCACATCCCTATGACTTCTTTGTTTTATACCTGGAAATTTGGACCTCTTATTCCCCTTCATAGTTCCCTTCACCTTTTAACTTTTCAATTACAGTTGACATTCAATATTATTTTATATTAATTTCAGGTGTACAGCATAATGGTCAAACATTTATATAATTTAAAAAGTAATCCCCCTGACTAGTCTAGTACCCACCTGGCACAATACATACCATATTTCCCTGAAAATAAGACTGGGTCTTATATTAATTTTTGCTCCAAAAGACATGTTGGGGCTTATTTTCAAGGGATGTCTTATTTTTTCATGTAAAACAATCTACATTTATTCGTGTCCAAAAATCTACATTTATTCAAATATAGTCATGAGATCTTCTTCTGGAATATCGTCATAACTCTCCAAACCCTGAATTCTGGCTTGAATTTCTTGCGACTCCATTTCCTGTAGAACCACTGGCCCCAATCTCTCATTTCCAGCAATAGAGCTCTCCTTAAATGAGAACTTCTTGTTTACGTAGTCTGCTTGTAGTGCATTTGCAACACAGCAGTCAGTGATTTTATCCCGTTAATTCTTCACGCAAATCACGACCTCTTGCAGGCTAGGCTTCACAAAGTTTCCACTCTGATTTCTCTCCCTTTTATTTTCAATGTAGTCGTTGAGTTCCATGCACAAATGGTCCCTGAATGGTTTGTTTATTGCAATATCAAGAGTCTGGTGATAGGTAGTCATTCCTGCGGGAATCATTATTTGATCTATTCTTCTCTCTGCAAGGAAGTTCTTCTTGTCTTTAGCGTGGTGAGTGCTTGCTGAATCCCAGACTAGTAGACCTCTTTGGCCACCTTGCAAAATGAGTGGCAGCATTAAGTCAACCCAATTCCTTATAACTGCTTGTGTGCACCAGGCTTTTTCTGTTTCAAGAACGGAAATGCCTGGAACACATTCAAATTCTTTCTTGACCTTAATGATGATTAGAGGTGGGGCTTTCTTTCCATCTAGACGAATTGCCAAAATACAGGTAACGTGTGCACTTTTTTAACCAGTGGAGGGAATGCAGATTGATGAGGCATGCCTTTGATCAATTGTCGTTTGAGATCCTCGGCCCATAAACACTGCAGTTTCATCCATAGCAATCATGTTGGAGAGCTGGTATTTACAAAAGTCAATCCATCAACAAAGGACTTAAATGCAAGTGCACGTTTAATAGCTTCAGTATCTTCCAGCTTGAACAATGTTGTTGATCTTAGAGACAGCTTGTATCGCTGAAGGAAACCATCCAGCCAGTGTTGTGATGCTTCTAATTTTTCTGGGGATATTTCTAACCGTGGTGCCATTGCAAGGGCAAATCCTTGAATATTGCCCTGCACACAATCAAAGACTTTACAATACATTTAGAGATGATGTCTTCCAGCTCAGGAAATAATGGCTGCCGACCTGATCCACATTTGGGCTTCTTAGCATTTCCCTCTCCCACCTGTTGACTGAAGTTATCATACTCTGCTCACCATTTTTGGACCATTCGGGGATCCAACTTCTCTTTGCAGAAAGCCATAAGATTCTTGCCCTGGGAGTTCTCCACAATTCCTTTCTTGTACACAATGGAATAGCTCATTCTTTGTGCACTCATCTTGTCTGGGGGTCAAAATATTATTTCCTTTAAGTCCACCATTAAATCAAGTGTTAATCAAAGACTTACGAGACAGGAGTGGCAACAAAAATGATGACAGTTAAGAATGATGACCCATACAAAAGCAACGAAAATTCGCAGGCACCAAAATTCAGAAAACATTTCTTTATTTTACACAAGTGCATTAAGTATGTTCGTTACAACACATGACATATTAAATTATGAACATTCATATTAGACACAACCACGTCCGTTCATTATCAAGTGCGCGTGTGATTCATGCATTGTGTCTGTACTCTGATTGGTCATTTGGCAATAAGTCTCGAGTTCATCTGTTTACACAGGTTTACCTCTTGTCCAAAGGCACCCACTTGGGTATTTACAAATACTTAATTATAATTTATATTATCATTTATTTTAAGTATTAATGCCAATAATATTATTTATTTATATTTAATTATATATTTATATTTATTATTTTATAATTTAATACATCCATTGTGTGTTGCAACAGACATGCTAAATGTGTCCGTATGGCTGATGATCTTAACTGGGGCTTATTTTTGGGGTAGGGCTTATATTACGAGCATCCTGAAAAGTCATGCTAGGGTTTATTTTCTGGTTAGGTCTTATTTTCGGGGAAATACTGTAGTTTTTACTGTATTATCGATCATATTTCCTACTGTTTACTTTACATCCCTTAATGACTATTTTGTAACTACCAATTTGTACTTCTTAATGCTTTCACCTTTCTTGCCCTGCTCCCGAAACCCCCTCTCATCTATCACCCTAATAAAGCTAGTACCCATCTGACACCAAACATAGTTATTACAATGTTATTGACTATATTCATTATGCTATACTCTACATCTACATGACTACTTTGTAACAACCAATTTGTATTTCTTTATCCCTTCCTCTTTCTCACTGATCCCCTGAACACCATCCCTTCTTCCTACCCTCAAAATGTTCTCTGTATCTATGAGTTTTTTTCTGTTTTGTTTATTTTGTTCTTTAGATTCCACATATAAGTGAAATCACATTGAATCTGTCTTTCTCTGTCTGAAATACTCCACTTAGCACAATGCCCTCAAGGTCCTTTCAAGCTGCCACATATGGCATGAACCCATTCCCTTCCATGGCCAAGCAATATTCCATTGTATATATGTACCACCTCCTCCTTATGCATTCTTCCATTGATGAACACCAAGGCTACTGTCACATCTTGGCCATTGTAAACTGCTGCAATGAACATATGGATGAACATGTCCCCTCAAAATAATGCTTTGGGTATTTTTTTAATAATTACCCAGAAGTGGGATTACTAGGTATTTCTTTGACACTTGGTATAGACTTTGTTTTAAAATATATTTCGTCTGTTATGAGTATTGCTATCCAAGTTTTAAAAAAAGTGCATTTTCATAAAATATCTTTTCTCTATCCTTTTGCTTTCAGTCTCTGTGTGTCCTTCCATCTGAAGTGAGTTTCTTGTAGGCAGCATATATAAGAGTTTTGTTTTCTTATCCATTCAACCACACTATGTTATTTGATTTAATTCATTTGCATTTAAAGTAATTATTGATAGATATGTAATTATATGTGTAGTTATTTTATTTTTCAAATTTTTTACTTTTTAAAAAAATCTTAAGTAAGTCCCTCTAAGATTCCTTGTAATACTGATTTGGAGGTGATGATCTCCTTTACCTTTTTTTTGTCTGAAAAGCTTATTAGCTGTTTTTCAATTCTAAATGATAGCTTTGCTGGGTACATTAGTCTTTGTTATAGGTCCTTGCTCTTTATGACTTTGAATATTTTATGCCAGTTCCTTCTGGCCTGCAAAGTTTCTGTTGAGAAATCAGCTGTCTTATGGAAACTCTCTAACTGCTTATAAGATTCTTTCTTTGTCTCTAACCTTTGGCATTTTAATTATGATGTGCCTTGGTGTGGCCCTCTTTTGGTTCATCCTGTTTGGGACCCTCTGTGCTTTTTGTTCTTGTATATTTATTTCCTTTGCCAGGTTAGGAAAGTTTTCCATCATTATTTCTTCAAAAAGATTTTCTATTCCTTGCTTTCTCTCTTCTCCTTTTGGTACTCCTATAATGCGAATGTTTGTATGTTTAATGTTGTCCTAGAGACCTCTTAAACTATCCTCATTGTTTTGGATCCTTTATGTTGATCTGTGTGGGTTTTTTTTTGTGCTACCTTATCTTCTAAATCACTGATTCAATCCTTTGCTTTATCCAATCTACTGTTGATTCCCTGTAATGTATTCTTCATATCAGTTATTCTTCATTTCTGACTGGTTCTTTTTTATGTTTTCTATCTCCATTTTTATATTTTCTATCTCTTTGTTGAAGTTCCCCCTGAAATCATTGAGCATTCTTATAACCACTCTTTGGAACTCTGTGTCTAGTAGATTGCTTGTCTCCATTTTGTTTAATTCTTTTTCTGGAGTTTTGTTCTGTTCTTTCATTTGGGACATGTTTCTTTGTCTCCCCATTTTGGCTGTGTTTGTTTCTGTGTACTAGGTAGATCTGCTATGTGTCCCAATCTTAGTAGAGTGACCGTATGTAGTAGTTGACCTGTGGGCCCCAGTGGTGCAGTCTCACTTCTCACCTCAATGGGGTGCTCCAGGTATGTCCCTTGTGTGGATTGTGTGTTCTCTCCTGTTGCAGTTGAGCCTTGGTTGCTATTGTCATGTCAATGGGAGGGATTGACCCTCATGCTGATTGGTTGTGAGGACTCGCTATAACTACAGTGGAGGAGGTAGGGTGCAAAGGCTGACCCCACAGAGCAGGATTCATGTTAGCAGGGCTCTGTGCCTGCCTAGTCTGCCCTTTGAGTTGTCATCCCTGGAGGTGACTGGGTGATGCTCCGATTGGGTGTGAGATGACCACTGGGCATCACTACCTTGGAGACATAGGCTAAATTCAGCAGTAGCCTGTACCCTGCCCGGGGCCACCTGGCATAAGCCACAAAGCAATCTACAGATGATCAAACCACCTCCTGAACTGGGTTTGGAGGTGCCTCAAGATGCCAAGCTATGAATGAAGGCTGGTTGTCACTAGTTCCAGGTAGGGCTTCTCAGCCAGAGGTATGAGACATATTGAAGTCAGATGTTGCCTACTTCAGTCTGGTGCTCCCCAGAGAGATTTTAGGGAGGTTCACAGCATGAGACAAGGCAAGCAATTTATACAGAAAAGCCACTGGAAGTGGCTTGTGTAGACCCAAAATTTGGGTGGGGCATGGTTTCAGGGAATCAGAGAAAAAAAACGGTGTTAACTAGGTTGATGGAGACCCAGACAGGTTAGCCACCTGTGTCTGCACACCTGGAAGGGGGAGGGCTCAATAAAGAAACACCAGTTCCACCATCTGGGAGAAAGCTGCATCTTCAGCCCATACCCTGAAGCTCAACAATTCAGTTCCTCCTGGAATGTCCCTGGAACCTTTCCAGCTATTGCCCCAGTGCTGGAGCTCAGAGCAAGTGAGTCCATCAACAAGTAAATCCATGCACAGGCCCTTTAAGAGGAGTGCCTGGGACTGCAGCCAACCTTGTCTCACTCAGCCACAATCTCTGCTGGTTTTCATAGCCAGAAGTTGTGGAGACTTTTCTCCCTGGCACTGAAACTCTGGGCTGGGAAGCTTGTAGTGGGGCTGGGACCTCTTGCTCCTTCAAGGGGGACCCTCACAGCTAAGATATCCCTTCTGACTTTTAATGATCACACATGGGTGTGGAACCAGTCTGTTCTGCATCTCCGTACCTCCTACCAGTATCAAGGTGACTTCTTCTATATGTCCTTAGTTGTAGGGCTTTGGTTCAGCTAGACTTCAGGCAATTCTCAATGATGGCTGTTCTGTAGTTTAGTTGTAATTTTGATGTGGTCATGAGGGGTGGTAAACATAGTGTTTATCTACTCTGCCATCTTGACTGGATCACCTGAAAAAAATATTTTTTATAAACCCTTTCATATTTTTTCTTCTTCTTTGGCCAGGTTTGTCTGAACTATGGGAAAATAGTGCTGTGATTGCTTCAGGGGTGAAACTCTTGCTGGTAAGTGGAAAATTCTACATGCTTATGGCTGTGCTGGATTCTCCCCTAACACGTTGACCCGGTGATGTTTTATGAAAGTATACACAGCAGTGATGTTTCACTTCATACAGAGCTCTGCCCAGGTGTCAGCAGACAGGATTTTTTGTTCTTTGTGAAAGTATAAGTCACTGAGCAGTAAGTTGGTCTTACCATAATTACTATCTAGGACAAAATTCAAGTACAATTTAGAAATGTGTGGTTGCTTATGCATAAATGATTGCTATGACTTCTGTCATCATCACGCTTTAAAATAGAGGTCAGAAGAGATTGGGTTCTGCTGGTCACTAACCTTGGCTAGATGAGCTGTGGAAGATTGTATAATGGTAGGGGTAATGATAATGATAATGATAGCCACTATGCACAGGTCGGACACTTTACATCAACATGTACATCATCTGGTATGCTCATCACAAACCTGGTTACTGAGAAGATTTCATTTCAAAGGTGTCAATTAACTCAAGGTTTGTAGTAGTGGTGAGGCTGAGTTCTCTCCACTGTATCACAGTATCTCCCTTCCTTACTACATAACCGTTGCCAACTTTAAGAAGGTGAACACTGTATCCAGTTTATGGAACTGTTTTAACTTTATGGGTACAAAAATAAAAGTTTGATTTGTCTTCATTACCTCTTTTAGTTATGCTGTGTTTAGTCTCTTTTACCCATCCATAAATAAGATTTGGGGCAGCAATACAGCTTTCTGATCATTACTAAGCCAATGCAATCTGTGGCAGGCAGCTCCTAGGATGGACTTCATGTTAGAGAGACCCATGTGGCAAAGAACTGAGGTTGCCTGTGTCCCACAGCCAGGGAGAAGCTGAGGCCTTCAGTCTGAGTACACAAGGAACTGAATCCGGCCAACAACAATGTGCGTGAGTTTGGAATTAGATCATTTCCCAGTTGAGCCTCGTGATGATTGCAGGCCCAGCCATCCACCTAAGCTGTCCCCAGATTCCTGCCTCATAGAAACTGTGAGATAATAATTGTCTGTTGTTTTAATCCACTCAACTTGTTTTGCAGCAGTAGATAACTAATATAGTTTGATCCAGTTTAAAATTTCAATCTGATATCCAATTTAACATTCATTTCCTCTCTTCTTCTTTCTGGCTGTGGCTCAGGCAATTTGCAGGACCTGCTCTTTTATTTCTTACTCTGCCCCTACCATTTCAGATTTCTGTCTCCCCTGGGGGATTGGGACTGGGTGAAGGGACATCCACCCAGATACATGGAAAGACACAAGTATCTCTTACTTGACTGCTGCCTTTTCCCTCTCTATTGTTACTGCTTCTCTGGCTTTGACTACATGTCTGTTGGACAAGTGTTCATATAATAGCTCTCCTCTGGGACGCATGTATGGGTGAGTTCTTTGTAGAACACTGTAACTTCCCACAGTTTCTTGGTCTTTTCTGATGCTCCCTAACAGTTCCTGTCCCCCACCTCCTATAGTTCACTCTATAGGTTCTTATTGTTGGAATCTCCTCACTGGTCAGTAAAATCTTGAATGACTACCTGCCAGGTGGCTCAAGTCTGGCTACCTTCACTTGTGGCTGTCCTTCTGCCCTGCTGTTCCTTTTAAATAGGATTGTAAGAATTAATAAATAAACACATGGACGTCCAGTTAAATTTGAATTTCAGATAAGTAATGAATAATTTTTTTGCATAAGTAAGCCCCATGCATCTCATATTTTACCTGGTAATCCTATCCCCATGCTCTTGTGTTTTTCTCAAGTATGTAGCATACAGAAGAGGGAGCAGCAAGATCTTTGCCCAACAAGGGAATGAAATGCTACTGTGTTTCCCCGAAAATAAGACCTAACCAGAAAATAAGCCCTAGCATGATTTTTTCAGGATGCCATACCCCGAACATAAGCCCTAATGCGTCTTTTGAAGCAAAAGTTAATGTAAGACTCAGTCTTATTTTCAGGGAAACATGGTTATATCCCTCTGCTGGACAAGTAGAATGATTCTGGCTAGCTCCTGCCTTGACTTGAGATGGGGAGCGTGGGAAAAGAGGAAGAAAACTCCTTATGAATACTACATTCCATTAACTTTCCTTCCATTGGTTTGCTTGATTCCAACATTTGCATTTGTAGGCTAATGGGATGAGCAGTAAAATTTTGGAGGGGTGTTCTATGGGAGGGTCTAGCCCTGATTGTGTGTTATGTGATGCTTTCTTGGACTCAGCTTGGACTTAGATTTGTGGCAGACGTCAAATGTGGAAAAATAAAAAATATTCTACCCATATACTGTACAAGTTCCAGCACACCTGTATCAGATCAATCCTAGATTTTCTCTTCTAATGCGGTGATTTAACCTGCTTTTGTTATCCTAAGTCATCACTAGTATTTCAACAGCATGTGGGTCTGGAATTTGCCAGTTTTCATGTGGTGAAAATGAATAAAATGACTTCATTTAGCTTCCTTCCCTTTTCCTTGTTTAAATACTTTCACACACTCTTTGATGCTTTCTTGAGAACTTGAATCTTCATCAAGACATCTGTTCCTGAGTTAGTAAGATGTCCAGCTCTGATGTATCTGAAGTTTTCTATTAAGTTGGTCCCACATTTCCTCCTAAATTTATTGCTGAGGCTCCTTGGCAATGGTGTTGCCAAGCACTTGCCCAGCTCCCCCAAATGGGACCCAGGTACTCATTTCCCAGGCTGCCAGCATCTCACACCTCAGGCTCTTCCAGTGAACCTTGGGGACTAGAGGAACTGCCTCACCCTCGGGTCAGCCTGCATTCTATGCCCCGTACTAGGAGAAGCTGAGGGGGAGGGGAGGACAAGGCATGGTACAAAGGCCTGGTCACTTTCAGCATATTTGGACCAATTTCATCTGTTTCAGAGCTCCTCCCTTGGGTTTGTCTGTGTCCTTTGGAATCATATTGCTTAAATTCTGCATTTTTGTTGTTGTTGTTGTTAAAAATATGTTTTATACTAAAATTTCCCTCAAAACTGGTTTGGAAAACACAACAGGATTAAATTCCAAATATTTCTATTTAAAAATATTGTTTTGTCCCAGATATTTCCTCAAAACTAGTTTGAAAATACATATTCATTAAAACATGCTTAAATTCCTCATTTTCTGTTAAAAACATTGTCTTCTACCATATTTTTACTCAAAGTTGCTTGAAAACTTCATTTTATTTTTATGCTAGCAGGCATTCTGCATTTTTCTGTTAAAAATTATTTTGTTAGATTTTTCCTTAAAATTAGCCTGGAAACGACTTTTCATCATAACACGCTTAAATCTCCTAGATTTCATCAAAATTTAAGCTCCTTTTATTAAAAAAAATGATTTTTCCAAGCTGAGTTTTAGAAAAAGAAATCTGGTATAAAACAACTTTCCAATAGAAAAACGTCCAATTCAATAACTTTTTGATAATCATATTTCCAAGGTAGTCAGAGATTAATTATTTTTTATTACAACTGAGTGATTATTTCTTTTTCCACTGCATATTTTTGGTAGTGATTTACAAATAGATTCAATTCAGCATGTTTTATATGTATTGATGTTTAACATTATTCATGACATTATACCTGTCAAAAGGCTTGTTTGTCTCTAGGAATTAGCTTGGAAACATGACTTTTCATCAAAACAAGCTTAAATATCCTAGATTTCAGCAAAATTTAAGCTCATTATATATATATATATATATATATATATATATATATATATATATATATATATATATATATGAATGATAATTTTTCCAAGCTGAGTTTCAGAAAGAAACCTGGTATAAAATAACCTTTCCAATAGTCATCTTCTAAGGCACTAAGAGCCCCATGAACAGTTAGGGAACTGACTCTTGGCCTGCTCCTTGTAAAATATGTAGTTCCTATGTCTCACTGCCAATTCATATTATAGGGGTTGGGCAGATTTTCACCCTTCTGCCTCATGAGCCACAAAAGGTCTTATTATATTTACTTTATTGGGGGATAGGACTATTTACCCATCCCTCGCTTAACGGCTCCCCTGATGGCTTTCAGGGACTCCAACACCTTCACTACAAGCCTTGTTTTCTATAGTAATTTCCCTTTCATACATAATCAAGATTACTTTCAGGAAACCCTCGCTAGAGATGAGAATGACTCCTCACAGTCCTCCAGCCTTTCAACTTTTTCGTTAGTCTTTAGCAGAACATTTTCCAAGTGATCATAGTCACTTCTTTTGAGAAGTGAATATTTGGTAAAAGAGAAAAAGATATAAACTTATAATTATTTTACATTTTAATAAGTGCAACAAAATAGGAAAAGAATATGCAAGAACAGATGCTGGAAAATTTTTGGGGCTAAGATTGTGAAGGATATTGTATGTTATAGTAAGGATCTTGTATGTCAGAGTATGTAGATTTTGTTCTGTAAGTAAGGGAAAGCCAGAAGAGAACTTTAAGTGTCAGAGAGACAAGATTGGATTTGTTTTTAGAAAACAAATTCCAGAGGTTGTATGGAAGGTGAACTATGGCCAAAAGAGATCAGTGGTAGGGAGGCTATCCTAGTCAATGGGCTATTGTCATAGTTTAGGCAAGAAGTGCTGAGGGTTTGGACCAATGGAGTACCAGTGAGGCTAAAGAGGAATAATGAGTGCCAAAGATTTTCTGAGGTGGCATTGATAGAAATTGGTGAGATTGTGAGAAGAAGAGAAGAAGAAAGCAAGGATGGTCCTAAAAGCCTGGATGTTGATAGCTTATTGAATATAGAATGAGTTTGGAAGCGTTCCATCCTCTTCAATTTTTTGGAATCTTCTGAGAAAGATAGGTATTAATTCTTTGTTGAATACTTGGTAGAATTCACCTGTGAATCCATCTGGTTCTGGACTTTTATTTGTTGGGAGTTTTTTGATTACTAATTTAATTTTGTTCCTAGTAATTGATCTGTTCAGATTTTTCTGTTTCTTCCTGATTCAGTCTTGGAAGATTATATGTTTCTAGGAATTTGTCCATTTATTCTAGTTTGTCCAATTTGTTGGCATATAATTACTCTCATATATTAATTAATCACAGTATTCTCTTATAATCCTTTGTATTTCTGTGGTATTGATTGTTACTTCTCCTTTTTCATTTTTGATTTTATTTATTTATTTATTTATTTCTTGATGAGTCTGGCTAAAGGTTTATCTATTTTGTTTATCTTTTCAAAGAACCAGCTCTTAACTTCTTTTATTTCTTTCTTTATTTACTTACTTATTTATTTTTGGTCTCTATTTCATTTATTTCTGCTCTGATCTTTATTATTCCCTTCTTTCTACTTACTTTGGCTTGCTTGTTATTCCTTTTCTAGTTCCTTTAGGTGTGAAGTTAGATTGTTTATTCAAGATTTTTCTTGTTTCTTGAGGTAGGCCTGTATTGTTATGAATTCCTTTTTTAGAACTGCTTGTGCTGTGTCCCAAAGAATTTGGATCATTGTGATTCCATTTCTTCATTTGTTTCAATATAATTTTTGATTTCTTTCTTGATTTCTTCATTAACCCATTGATTGTTTAGTAGGATTTTTTCTTTAGCCTCCGCTTGTGTGGTTTTTTTTTTTTTTTGCCTTCCATTTTTCTTCTTGTAATTGGTTTCTAGTTTCATACCATTGTGATCAGAGAAGATACTTGATATGATTTCAGTCTTCTAAAATTTACTGAGACTTGTTTTATGGTCCAGCATGTGGAATATCCTAGAAAATGTGCCATGTGCCCTTGAAAAGAATGTGTATTGTTGATTTTGGATGGACTATACTCTAAATGTCTGTTAAATCTATATGACCTAGTCTGTCATTTAAGACCACTGTTTCTTGTTGATTTTCTGTCTGGATGATCTATCCATTGATGTGAGTGCAGTGTTAAGGCCCTACAATGAGTGTGTTACTGTTGATCTCTCTCTTTATGTCTGTTAATATTTGTTTTATGTATTTATGTGCTTCTATATTGTGTGCAGAGATGTTTACAAGTGTTATATTCTCTTGTTGGAATGATCCCTTTATTATTATGTAATGCCCTCCCTTGTCCCTTGTTAGAGAGACTTTTTTAAATGTCTATTTTGTCTGATATAAGTATTGCTACCCCAGATTTCTTTTCATTTTCATTTGCATGAAATATTTTTCCATCCCTTCATTTTCAGTCTGTGGGTGTCTTTTGATCTAAAATGAGTCTCTTGTAGGCAACATATAGATGGGTCTTTTTTCCCCCCATTCATCCACCTTATGTCTTTTGATTAGAATATTTATACCATTTACATTTAAAGTAATTATGTATACATATGTACTTATTGCCATTTTATTAATTGTTTTCTGGTTGTTTTTGTAGTTCTTTTCTAGTCCCTTCTTTTTCTCTTGTACATTGATGACTTTCTTTAGTGATTCTTTTGGGTTCCTTCTTCTTTTTCTTTTTTCTGTGTCTATTATACGTTTTTGGCTTACGGATTCATATATAGCAAACTATAAAGCTTATAGTGGTCTATTTTAAGTCAATGGTTACTTATGTTTGAGCACTTTATAATCCATTACAATTTTTTTATTCTCCATCCATTGTTTGTTTCTAACATCATAATTTACATCTTTTGCATGTGTGTGTTTGTATGCATACCTTAACTTGTTACTGTAGTTACACATGCTCTTACTACTTTCATCTTTTAAACTTCATACTAGTTTTATAATTGGTTGATTCAGTACATTGACTAAGTTTTTGCCCTTATATTTTCTTAGTTTTCGTTTTTTTTCCCCCCTTAATAGCATTAGTTTTTGTTTGTCTGAGAAACTATCTCTCCTTCAATTCTGAATAACTCTGCTGGGCAGAGTATTCTTGATTGTATTCTTGTTGTTTTTTATTACTTTGAATATTTCATGCCATTTTCATGTGGCCTGCAAAGTTTCTGCTGAAAAACCAGCTGATAGTTTTATGGGGGAATCCCTTGTTTGTAACTACTTGTTTTTCTCTTGCTGCACTTAAGATTCTTTCTTTAAATTTTGGCATTTAAATTATGATGTGTTTTGGTGTGGGCCTCTAAGTTCATCTTGTTTGGAACTCTGTGTGTTTCCTGGACTTATCTATCTTTTTTTTTTTTTTTCACCAGGCTGGAGAAGTTGTCAGCCATTATTTCTTCAAATAAGTTTTCAATTCCTTGAGCTGTCTCTTCTCCTTCTGAGACCATCATTATTGGAATGCTGGTATGCATGATGTTGTTTCAGAGGCCCCTTAAACTATCCTCATGTTTTCTGAGCTAACATAATATTTTATCTAGTCTCATTTTTCTTATTCTTTTTTCTTTTTTGCTGTTCCAATTGGGTGATTTCCAGCTCTGTGACTTCTTCTTTTGCATCAAGTATTCGGCTGTTGATTCCTTCTAGAGTATTTTTCATTACAGTTATTGTATTCTTCAGTTCTAATTGGTTCTGTTTTATATTTTTTATCTTTTTGTTGAAGTTCTCACTGAGTTCATCTATTCTTCTTTTGAGTTCATTGCATATCCTTGTAACCAGTAGTTTGAACTTTTTGTCTTGTAGATAACTTGAGTTCATTTTATTTAGTTCTTTTTCTATTTTATTTTTTCCCCTGTTCCTTCATTTGGAACATATTTCTCTGTATCCTCATTTTGGCCATCTCTCTGTGTTTGTTTCTATGAATTAGGTGATACAGCAACCTCTCCTGGTCTTGAATCAGTAGTCTTGTGTAGGAGCTTCCCCTTTGTTGATTGGCTGTCCAGGCATCTTTAGCAGGCCACCTAGAGCTGGAGCTGGAGTAAGCATGGGCTGTGGGAAGCCTCAGGGGCTAGCCTTGCTGGAGCCACCTTGGCAGGCTGGCTGGGCCTGAAATTGGAGCTATCTGAATGGAGTTTTATAGTCAGGCCTCATAGGGGATGCCTTGAAAAGCTTGCTAAAAGTATACTTGGAATGGGCCTGATCATTGAGGAGTCCCAGGGGCAAGCCACATTGAGGCCCAGAGCTATAGCAGAAGTGGTTATGAGCTGTGAAAAGTCCTAGGAGCAAGCTGTGCCAGGGCCTCCTTAGCAGGCCAGCTGGAAGCTGTAGCTGGTGCAGGTCTCGGGGTGTCCAGGGGCAAACTGCAGAACTAGTGTGGTCCTGAGGTCTGGTGTGTACTCTGACAGGCTTGGGTGGCTGGCTAGAGCACCTGGATTGTGTTACTACCCATGTGATCAAAAGGGAAAGGGAGGGCAACAAATGAGATTATCCAACACCTCTGAGAGAGTTCTCAGATTTTCCCCTCCTTTTTGCCAGATGCTCTAGGCTTAGTAATGGGTTTCCTTCCCATATTGCCCAGGGGTGCCCTTTAAATTGCTGTTTACTTTTTTATTGCTGAATTTTAAGAATTCTTTGTATATTTTGGATATGTTGGATACAAGCCTTTCATCAGATATACTTTGCAAATGTTGTATCAGTTCTCTGCCTTGTATCTCTTTCAGCTATAATCTGCTGTTATTATAGAGGAGCCCCATTTGTGTGGTAATAAATATGAAATAGGGTGGGTATTCTATAATCTTATGGTTAAATCTTAGTCTTTTAGTAAGCTTGTATTGTTTGTCTGTCACCTTCACAAGTTTGTTTGTTTTTCTTCCCAGTGCTATGTAGCTTTTTATTTCTCTCCTTTTTTCTACTCCTTTGCCTGGCTACAATATTTCCAGTCTATCCCTTGAACTTCTTATCCCAATTGACTATGTTTCCTCATTCCTTCTCCCCATCTTAGGTGAAATAGGAAGGCTAGAGAAGTTTGGAGTGAGAGGAATACCCTTTCCCCAGCTGAGAAAAACCTCAAAAAATATTTTCTCCTAGAGTAGATCTTTGTTATGGACAATATTCCAGATGCATTCCACAATTAGTACTCTTCTTTTCCGGCAGAGCAATGAAGGGATCTTTCTAAGATTTTTTGTGTGGAGAACCATTGGTATTTCTGGAGGTAAAGCCCACAGAACATTGAGGGCCCCAAAGGATATTTTCACTGTTATGCTAGTTCCAATGTCACCTCCAGAACTTCATCAAAATTATCATTCAAATGTTTTTACTATTTTATCACTCCAGTCACTTCTGCTCTCAGTGTGACTCTCTGTGTGTATCTGTTTCTTTTGATTTTGGTTTCCCTGAAACTTTGATTCTTTGATGGGTACTAGAAGTCATTGATTTCAGTTTATTGAGCTTTTTCTTATAAGGACAGGAGTGACAAATTTTTTTTTTTTCCAGTGACAAATTCTAAGCTCTTTACATGTTGGCGCTGAAACAGGAAGTTTGGACATTATATTTGAAAGAACTAGAGAGACTGGAGTAAATACTATTCCCTCCCGAACTTTTCCTTTCAAGTACTTCCAAAGCCTTAAGTCCAAAGGACTGCTTATGTGGAATGGTTTTGGAAATTTTTCTGCCTTCCCTTAAATAAATTCAACAATAACAAATTAATCCACTGACTAATGCTTTAATCTTCATCATAAAGGTATAATTTAAAAACTCATATGTTTCTTAAAATAAAAACAATAATAATTTAACCTGTTGTCTAAGATCATACATATGACTTTCTGATGCTTTCCTAACATTTTTTCGATAGGAAAAAAATCCTCAAGGATATAGTATGTGGAATTCAAAAAAGAAGATGGCATGGACATGCAGGAGGGGATAATGGCAGGGAAAGAATGTAGATATGACCTGGGAGATTGGAATAGCACAAACACATTTTACCTGTTAAATACTTTGCCTGACTCAGCTGTTATGAACTTTATCTTAACTTGGGAAAGCAGACGAGTACACGTATCTTCCCCAACTCTTGTGAGACTGCAAATCTTGGTTTCTTTATTCCACCTCTTTTTTCTGGGTCACTCATGTGGTGATTGGGCTACGTGCATTATTTCCCTAAGAACCATACTTACAGACAGAACTAATGTGCCTCTTCTTCTCAGTCTTTGAGAATTTTTCTCAGAAGTGAAGGTCAAGTTGTAAGGGAGAACTCTAAATGGCATGACTTAGACTCCTTGGGTGCAGATGGACTGAAGAACAATTGTTCAAAACACCTTTCTTCTTATTTAATCACAAGTGATCCTACACTGAGAGGAGTATGGTGTGCTTGATAGGCTGTCCAAGAAGGGAAAAAGCCAGGAAGTGAGAAAGCTAACCTCTTCTCTCTAGCACCAAATGTGGAGAAGGGGCTGTGAAAATGCCTACAGCACTGCTGTACATTATAAGCACTCGACAACTCTTAGCTGAGTCAGTCAAGTGCTGTGAGTTTCTTCCCTCTTGTTTGTCTTGATGATCCCTTATTGCCCTCTAGGTAAGCAGATATTCTGAATACCCTCACTAACTTCTACAACTTTTAGTGTTTCTCTCCTCTGAAAGTTCTGGTGCTTGAAGGTTTCACCACCTAACCTAACCCAGTTGCATACTGCCTTGCATTTTTTGCTATTTTTTCATAAATTAGGTAGAGTCTTTGTGGAAAGCATAGAGTCACATTGCTGGGGCTTTCAACTACCTTCTCACCTGATTCCTGGCCAAAGGCCTCCAAGGAGTCCCTACCTTCAAAAACCAGCAAGGATCTCAGCAGGGAATGGACCATGGGGTGAGGGTCACTGCTTGAGGGAATTTACTGGCCTACTTTAGAGTTAGGCTTTTGACTGCTCCCCCTCTTGGCAGAAATTAATTACAGTTAGAGAATAAACCAGATTTCTATCCACTGTACACTATTTAACAATTTTTATATTTGATTTATGGTAGAGCTAAGGCTGTCAGCTTAGTCTTACGGTACAGACTTTGTCTAGGTAGAAGGGTACTTCCTGGTACTACATAAAAGTTCCTCAATATGTTAGGTGCTAAGTAGAGAATTGGAGTCCGTGAGACACAGCTTTTATAAATCAGAGGGCTAACCTATTTGGTAAAATTCTCTGGCTCAAACTGTAGAGCCTTGGGAAACTTGAGCTATTCTGTAATTATGGAAACACTAATATTAATGATTTTCGACTTACGGTCAGCACGTGCATAAGAATCCTCAAGGAGAATTTATTTAAAATGCAGATTCCTGGCCAACTCTTTGCCTACCAAATCAGAATCTCTGGGCAGGGGGCCTGGGAAACCTATGTTTAAAACTAATTTCCCTGGTGATTCTCCTAAGGATCACTCAATAATGAATGCCATAGAGCTGTCCTTTAAATTTTATACTCTAAACTTGACGCAAATGCTCCATAGTTGTTGTAGTCACAATTTTAATGTAGTTTTAAGAATATGGGGCCGGCCTGGTGACTCAGGCGGTTAGAGCTCCATGCTCATAACTCTGAAGGCTGCCGGTTCAATTCTCACATGGGCCAGTGGGCTGTCAACCACAAGTTTGCCGGTTCAACTCCTTGAGTCCTGCAAGGGATGGTGGACAGCGCCCCCTGCAACTAAGATTGAACACGGCACCTTGAGCCGAGCTGCTGCTGATCTCCCGGATGGCTCAGTTGGTTGGAGCGCATCCTCTCAACCACAAGGTTGCCGGTTCGACTCCTGCAAGGGATGGTGGGCTGTGTCCCCTGTAACTAGAAACGGCAACTGGACCTAGAGCTGAGCTGCACCCTCCACAACTAAGACTGAAAGGACAACAACTCGAAGCTGAACGGCACACTCCACAACTAAGATTGAAAGGACAACAACTTGACTTGGAAAAAAGACCTGGAAGTACACACTATTCCCCAATAAAATCCTGTTCCCCTTCCCCAATAAAAAATCTTTAGAAAAAAAAGAAATAAAGAGTATGGTGGGCAAAATTCTAAGATGACTCCCAATGACCCATGACCTTGTAAAACCCTCTCCCCTTTACTGTGAGCAGGTGCTATAACTTGATTGTAACTAGTAGACCATGGCAAAGATGATGGCGTATCACTTCCTTGAATATGCTACATTATACAGCGAAGATGAAGGAATTTTCCATATGTAATTAAGCCCTCTAAGTAGCTGGCTTTAAGTTAACCAAATGGGAGAGGAATTTGGTAGGCCTGACCTAATCAGCAGAGTCCTTTAAAAGGGGGTTTAGAGGTCAGAACAGAAGTGGCAGGAACATTCTCCTGTTGACCTTAAAAAAACAAATTGCCATGTTGTGAAGAGGGTTACATAGCAGGAAATGGTGGACAGCCTCTAGGAGCTGAGGACCTCTGTCCTATAATCACAAGAACCTGAATTCTGTCAATAACCAGTGAACTTGTGAGAAGAGCTTGAATCTGTGATGAGATTGCAGCCCTGGATGACAACTTGACTTCAGCCTTGTGATACCCTGAGCAGAGGACTCAGCTAAGCCATGCTTGGACTCCTGACACACAGCAACTGTGGTGTAATGAATATGTTTGTTTGATGCTGCTGAGTTTGTTATGTAGCAAAAGAAACTAATGGAAATATTAGAAAATAAAATCAATTATTTCTCAAGCATTAGATTTCCCAGTTACTTTGAAGTCTGCAGTAATAGTCTTCAAATCAGGATCCAGGTGCCTATTAGCGAATAGGAGAATTTTCTAAGAGGCGCATGGGTACAGAAAGTTTGAAGAGCATCAATTTTCATATCCTCAGCATCCATACTACATGCTCTTTCCTCAAATTTATTGGCCTGGAAAGATACCTGCAATTCAGGAAGTCGTGTGGGGTTTTCTTTCCCACATTTCTTTTCAGTTTTCCTTTTCTTCACTTTCCAAAAGAAAGTCATACTTTCACCCATCTGAAATCTTAGCACAGTGAATTGTTTAGGGATGTAAAAATCTCCAATCAAATGAAAAATATCAGTATTGATGATGCCTTCATTAGTCAAAACTCTGTGCACCGGATATAGGATTTTGCATCTTTCTCTGTCTTTTACATATTTCTGTTGACTGCAAAGTGTGGCATTAGAAACGGGGTATTTCAGCTACTGTGGCAATGTTCTGAACTCCCATATATTGTGAAACGAGTTAACAGGAGTAATGAAAATTTTCTCCTATCTCCTGCTTGATATCTGTGGATGCAACACCTTCTCAGGAGAGGCACATAAGAGAAAAGTAAAGAGAACAACATACTCCATGTTCTTTTCACTCTAGGATCCAGGCCAAGGAGCAGCTCCTACCTGGGACCTGACTGGGCTCACATCAGAGGGAAGAGAGAGACATAGTGGAAACATATGGTCACATCTAAATAAAGACTGTGGTTGGAATTAGCAAAGGTGATAGTACCTTATTTTGCCTAGGTAGCCTCACAGAGAAGATCTCTTCTAAAACTTTGTGTCTATGTTAAAATTCAAAAGTGAGATGCTTGTCACAGGGACATGCGTTAGCGCTTTTGTTTGAATTGAAAAATGAAGTAAGTTTTTTATTTTTTATTTTTTCTGACGGAAAGCATATTGGATTTGGCTAATTGGTTTGGGAATGAGGACTGGCTTTGTCAATTAGGTTATGTGGTGGATACCTCCATAAATTGAAAGAGCTAAATCTGCAGTTACAAGTTTTGGATAAATATATTTAATAATCATATAAAAAATATTGAATAGGCAAAGGAGTACTACAATTAACAATATTTTGATTTTCTAAATTCTTTCTTTATTGGGTTACACAAAATGCTTCTACATGAAAGAGTAACAGGTATAGTTAATATATTGTTGACAAGCCATGGAAAAGTCTTTAAAAACTAATCCTCACAAACTAAGTAAATGAGTCTAGTAGTTGGATAATGGATAATTTTACAAATAGCTTATTTCTAAATCTTTGTTTTTAACAAAATTAAAGGAGGATCTAATTGAGTTGTTACCTAATAAAACATTAACATAATCTTTGCTGATAGATTGCAACATAATTTTGGACACTTAACTCAGAAACAAAACTCCTTTTATTCTAATTTATTTACATGTAAACAAAATCTTTTACTGGTTACATCTGTATAAACAAAAAAAGGAATGGATTTAATTGTGAACCCTATTTCCTTCTGACATTAAATAATATTCATTCATAGTTACATAAACTAATTGAAAAAGTCTCACCTGTATAATTTCTAATAGCATTTACTTTTTATATTTAATAATAATTTATAAAATTATAATATATTTACATTGACATTTTGATCAATTGTGTGCTACTAAAAATTATAATAATAATTCAATTCAGATGAAAATTTCACTCTTGGAGCCTTATAATAAAAGGAAATAAAAATATTCAAATTCAAATTATGTACATATTATAATTATATACATTTTCTTTCCAAGAGGCATGAGGGGTGACTAATAAATCAGGATTTAAAATTTTTTGAGGAAAATAAAATGGAAATATAAGCACAAGTACAAAAAGGAATGATGTAAATTTTCAATTATCAACAAAAGCTTGTTTATGTATTTCAAAAATATATGATGGTGAGTCTTATAATAACATGATATTGTGTCCATTTTGGTACATTTATGAGTGATGGAATGATTTTATTTAAAAATCAAAATTTAAAATATGTGGCAAATGACAACTTTTGCACATTTTTAGACATGGGAAATTTTAGTCGTCAACTTAAACAATTTAGAGGAGATCCATAGTTTCTCAAAGTATTTTAGGAGCTATGAAATGAAAAATTTGAAGACTAGTGATTATATCCGTCAATTATAGGCTAAGGAATTCTGGGTTAATAATTCCCAAATATCAGTGGCTTAGAACATTGAAGATTTTTAAAAATCTCATTCATGTTATTGGTGACCCTACTACATGCTCTCTTCTCTCTAGGATCCAATTCAAAGAACTGCTCCTACTTGGGATACGGCTGTGCTTGCCACAGAGTAAAGGAGAATGTAACATGTAGTTGCTCTTAAGCTTTAACTTGGAAATGGCACCATGATTTTCATCACATTTTATGGACCAAAGCAAGCAATATGCAGGTCTGACATCTATGGGACAGGAAGCAAAAGTCTCCCACGAGTGGATCAACAAATATATAGTAATAAAAATAAAATGCACTATAATGACCTATAGAATCTTAGAGACTCACTTAAAATAGGGCAAAATGTGGAAAAAGAGTTGGGCAAAAGAGAAAAAGAAAGATGTGCTTCAATATGAAAACAGAGGTACCAGGACACAAGTTAGGAAGTTATTTAGAAAATAGGTCTTCTTTTACTTGGACCAACCAAGTTTTTACTTCCTTCAAATGATTTCAGTTGTAGGCATTTAATACTCATGAAACAAAGCTTTTAGGCTGCTGTCACATATGTGAATGAAGTTCAATCAATAGCAAATTCTTTATCAAACACTTGTGAAATTTTGAGTTGGCAGGTTTGTTTCATATTTTTCTTTCCACTAAATGCAACCTTACCATTTGCCATTTGTGAAATGATTTGTTCATTTATTTGGAAACAGCATGTTAAAAGATTGTCAGAGAAAGTGATGAGACAACAAATCCTGTTTTGAAATCTTGAAAGTTTCTCAGTGTAGGAAACTACATAGAAACCTTCTGGAACTCTAAGATGGAAATTTCAGGATCAGTCAGTCAGTCACTCAAGTTCTAATGACAGTCTGTAACATAAATTCTTCCAATATTCAAAGCTTGATATATTTTAAATATTTAAATATATTTAAATATTCTAATATTTAAAGCTTGATATATTTCAATTGGTATATTTTAATGTGGAATCTCACCTCCTACAACCATACTGGGAGTTTTTGCCATATGAAAATTTCATATGGAGTTCCCAGAATTTTTATATGTTTAACACATTTAAACATTTTTTCCCTTTGATTTCAATCTGGAGTAGTAGAAAGATGGTTAGATTATGGTTTAAAGAAAAAAAACCCACATAATCATGAACCAACCATTCATTGTCTCTTTATTCTCCTTTATTCACAATAAACTTAACCTATAGCCACTAAAACATAATGTTCTGCATTATATATTCAATATAAATGGCCTTTTCCCTTTGGAATATACATGTAAAATACTTATTGTGACAGCTATACAGTAAGCATTCAATAAATGTTAGCTAAAGGAAAAACAAGAACAAGCCCAACAGTTTGATGAAGTGAGGGAGGAGGGTTAGGCAACTGCAAGTCATAAGCTCATTTTGAAAAATTTATTATTATTGTTATTAATTTAGTGTATAGAGCAAAGGGGGGTGTTGATGATTTAAGAGAGTTGATTTAGCCAGTGAGTCCAATCAGAAAGGTGATGTGAGCAACAGAATTCTGAGGATCAATTGTGTTTGAGGTTAATATTCTCTGAAGTCCTCTCTGAGCTTTGCCTGATGATCTGGGTGTAATCTCTCTGTAATATGTTTTATCCTGGAAATTTTGCATGTGGAACTAGAATCAGGAACCTTTTACTTGCTTTGCTTTACTGAGGTAGTCAAACAAAATTATGTTAACCAACCTCTATTTCTTAAAATTCTCCCATTGAGATTTAGAGAAATGTGATGATTTCAAGATCACCCAGCAAAGAGTAATGATCCTGGAGATCACCAAGAAGCCAGGCCTGACTACATATCTAGACCTCTTTTTACTAAATTATGATGCTGTGTTAATGAAAGGTGGTCAAAATCCCACTTTTTGAAGGATTGTCCCCATGTTTAAAACATAATTGCTATGATACTGAGTCCTCTCCTAGGACATTCCTGGAAGATTCTTAGAGACAGCTACCGTTTTTCACCAAAAATAAGACCTAGCTGTACAATCAGCTCTAATACATCTTTTGGAGCAAAAATTAATATAAGACCCAGTCTTATATTATATTATGTTAGATAATATAAGACCGGGTCTTATATTAACTTTTGCTCCAAAAGAAACATTAGAGCTGATTGTATGGCTAAGTCTTATTTTTGGGGAAACACAGTATTGTGTTACTTTACCCATTAGTAAGTATGACCTAATTGTATGTAATTTACCATCTAAATTAAACCTCAAAGAATTTTAACTACGTGTGTTTCCAGGATTAGTAGATTGGAGTCCGTAGTCTTTGACACTATTCTGAAAACAAATTGGGCTCTTTCCCTTTTTCTAAAATGTGATCAATCAGTCAATACAAAGTCAGTGTTTCCTTCCTAAAATAAGCAGTTTGAATACAAAGTAAGTTTAGAAGTGTTTGTCTTAAAATGCTAGTATGCATCATTAAAAGGGGATAATATAAATTTGAGAAGTAGGAACAGCATACCAAATTTATTTGAAACCTTTTCAATGACTATCACCATTTTCCCATATTAAACCTAGTATTGAGTTGTCTTTCAATGTCCTCAGTAAGAGGAGGTGGAAAGAAATAATGTTTAATTGGATTGCAGCTCCATGACCCCAGTACTCACTTTTCATTAAATCAGTGAAGAGTCAGTCAAACCTGTTTGGTGTCTTGGAGGCAAAAAAACTCCTTCCTTGATTGACTAAATTTCTCACTTTTTAAATTGATGGCTGTCTTGTTGCATGGATACAGCATTAGATAAAACTAAAAATTAGATTTTCTACAAACCATAGGAGGCATTTAACCTATCAAGGCAGTTCTTGCAGGGCCATGTTGGAAACAAG
Source organism: Rhinolophus sinicus (assembly GCF_036562045.2). NCBI lineage: Eukaryota > Metazoa > Chordata > Mammalia > Chiroptera > Rhinolophidae > Rhinolophus > Rhinolophus sinicus. The sequence continues at coordinate 88,947,796 of NC_133754.1, forward strand.
GGAACATTGCGGAGAAGGAAAAATCATCTCTGGGTCCTCTTGGCCCTACTTAAATCTCCCTCCCCGTCTACTGCTGGCCACTTAGCTCCAGATACCAGGCCCATCTGGTATGGAGGCATCTACTCAGAATTGCATCCCCAGGGGACTACCTGTCCTGTAATCCTAGCTGTGACGTTAACTAATAATGACTACCAGCTCTCAGCTTCCAGGGGATATTTGAATTCTAATGAGAGACTTGAAGGAATAGCATCTCTAAAGATTAGATTTCAAGTAGATAGTGGGGTCAAATTTTGAGGGTTAGGAGATTCTCAAATCTCATCCCATTGCTATCTGCACTGCTGTGGGGATTGGTCCCTGCAAAGAATACAGTTGGTAGAAAAAGCATAGCCAAGGTCAGACACTGAGGATATTAGTCCAATTCTTCATTCAGACTCCCATTATTATTCCTAGTTGATTTGAGGGCCCTCAGGCTGTGTTTTGAGAATTTGCTACCTAAAAATGATGAGCTAGGGAAGGAAGGACAAGGATATACAAGCACAAATATTTACTGAGAATTAATATATACCAAATACCGAACTAGGCACACAGCTGAACCAAACAGGTGGTGTCCTTGTCCTCATGACATGTGATAGGATAGGGATGGGAGCTAGAAAGTAACCAAACATATAAATATATATTTTTGAATTGCAATAAATACTGTGAGGGAAAATAAGAGGACACTAAGAAAGTTATCAAGGGAATCTTTTAATTTTACCCAGGGGAAGATAAACTCAATATTGAAGTTCACAGACTCTGGAGCCAAAATGTCTGGATTCAAATCCCAGCTCATCTGTGTGGTCTTGGGCACATTACTTAAGCTTTCTGTGCTTCACTTTTTTCATCTGGAAAATGGGGATAACAATACTATCTACTTTATGGAGTTGTTGTGAGGACAAAATGAATTAATATGTATAAATTGATAGAATGGAGACTGGCACAGAGTAAACTTTTAGTCTTATTATTATCATTATTACTGGGGTTTGGGGAGGGAGCCTCACTGAGGAAATGAGTATGATTGAGTATGATTAGGAGGAAGCTCCATGAAAAGGGTAGGAAATGGACTCCAGCCATCGGTAAAAATCTTCTGAGATAAGAAGGGGTTCAGTACATTTGAGGAACAGAAAGTAGAAAGAGCCCATCTGGAATACACCAAGTGACCGGAGTATGGAGATGAGACACCAGAAGAGGGCAGAGATCAGATTACGTCAAGATTGAAAGAGAATTTTAAAGATTTTGAATTTTATTCTAAGTGCAATGGGAAGCCATTGACATGGCTGGAAAATGACTTGATGTAATACATGCTTTATAAACGAACATTTGGCCTACCCTGTAGAGAAAGGACAAGGGAGCTCCAGTGGGGAAATCACTTAGGGGGCTTTGTTAGTTTAGTTAGGGTTCTCTAGAGAAACAGAATCAATAGAATGTCTGTCTATCTATATCCATCCATCCATCCATCCATCCATCCATCCATCCATCCATCCATCCATCATCTATCTATCTATCTATCTATCTATCTATCTATCTATCTATCTATCATCTATCATCTATCTATCTATCTATCTATCTATCTATCTATCAATCTATCTATCCACCATCTATCATCTATCTGACACATGCACACACAAACATACACACAATAAGCGAGAGAGACAGAGAGAGAGAGAGAGAGAGAGAGAGAGAGAGAGAGAGAGAGAGAGAGGTTTATTTTAAGGAATTAGCTCTGTGATTATGTGGGCTGGCAAGTCTGAAATTTGGAGGGCAGGCTGGCAGGCTAGAAATTCCAGCAAGAACTGATGTTGCAGTTTTGAGTCCAAAAGGAAGTCAGGAAGCACATTGCTTCCTCTGTGAGGGACTTCAGTCTTTTCTCTGAAGGTCTTCAATTGATTGGAGAGGCCCACCCACATTATGGAGGGTGATCTGCTTTACATAAAGCCTCCTGATTTAAGTGTTAATTGTATATAAAAAGTGCCTTCACAGCAACATTTAGATTGGTGTCTGACCAAACAACTGAGTACCATAGCCCAGTGGAAGTCAGATACTCACAGGAAGGATTGGTTCATTCCACTGTGAATCCAAGCAGGAATATGGAGAGAGGGCAACATTTTCTTTCCACAAAGCTTAGGGAAAGTTGTTTGAAAAAGAAGACAGTATTAACTATGTTGATGAAGCTGAGAAGTCTAGGACTGAAAAGTTATCCATCTAATTTGGTAACACGGACCCGTAGTAGACTGGTTTTGCTTGTGGTCCCATTTTGCAGATTAATGAACTGAGGTTAGAAAAGTAAACTAATTAGTCCTAGTCCACGCTGGCAGCTCAGTTGGTCTATCTCAAAAGACCATGCTCTTAATTTCTGTCCATGCTTCCTTCCTCTGAGAATGTGCACAGGGCAAGGTCTTGCTGCCTCTGCCCTGATTTTATGCTCTTTCCTTGATGTGACTGGTGGAAAGTGGTGCTCTGATTCTGAAAGTTAGCCCAGATCTAATTTGGATCTTCTGGAAACATATCAAAGTTGTAATAATTAAGATTCTTTTCCAAACTCATAATATTTGATAACATTTTCTTAAAGTCTTCTAACAAAATTTCATCCCAAACTAAGAACAACTACTTAACCATATTGAAGAGATAATTTAGTTTCTGCCTAGCAATTTTGAAATATGCACTTGTATAATAACATTTAAATTATATAGTCTTCTCTAGAAGATACTGTGTACATATTTATAACTTTATAATACATGCTATTATGGTTGATTTAATATTCTATTTCCAACTCATACTAAATTCCTTCTGTTTTTTTTTTTACTTCTGTGTTCGTAAGTGTCAATGACTCTGCTCATGTTTAGTGCTCTTTCCTTTAGATATTGGGTGAAAGAGGTGGCTTTGAGTCTAATTTTTAGCTATGATAATGATGTTGTTGTTTTTTCTTTTTTTACACAATTTAGTCATGTTTTTATTTTTCAATTACAGTTGATATATAATATTATATTAGTTTCAGGTGTACAACATACTGATTAAGTATTTTTGTAACTTATGAGGTGATCACCCTGTTAAGTGTGATCATATACAGTTATAATATTAACTATATTCCATATGCTATACTTTATATCCCCATGACTATTTTGTAATTACAAATCTGTATTTCTTAATACCTTTACCTTTTTCACCCATCCCCCCAACCTCCTTCACATCTGATAACCATCAAAATATTTTCTGTACCTATGAGTTTGTCTCTGTTTTGTTTGTTTATTTTATTCTTTAGAGTCCACATATGAGCAAAATCATACGGCATTTGTCTTTCACAGTCTGATTCCACTCACTATAATACCCTCTAGGTCCATCTATGTTGTCGTAGATGGCAAGATTTCATTCTTTTCTACGGTTGAGTAATATTCCATTGTAAATATGTACCACCTTTCCTTTATCCATTCATCTCTTGATGGACACCCAGGCTGTCTCCATATCTTGGCCATTGTGAATAATGCTGCAATTAACATGGATGCATATGACCTTTGAGGTAGTGTTTTGGGTTTCTTCAGGTAAATATCCAGAAGTAGAATTACTGGGTCCTTCTTTATCTTTTGTTATAGCATTTGTTTTAAAGTTTACTTTGTCTGGTTTAAGTACTGCTACTTCAGTTTTTCTTTGTTTTTTTTTTTTTGTTTTTTTGTTTTTTCCATTTTCATAAAATATCTTTTTCCATCCCTTTACTTTATGTGTGTCTTTCAATCTGAAGTGAGTCTCTCATAGGCAGCATATGTAAGGGTTTTGTTTTCTTATCCATTCAGCCACCTTATGTCTTTTGATTAGAACCTTTAATCCATTCACATTTAAAGTAACTCTTGATAGATATGTAGCTATTGGCATTTTATTATTAATATTTATTTTATTATGAATACCTTCAGCTTTATTTTTTCTTCTTAAAGCAGACCCTTCAACATTTATTTTCATCCTGGTTTGGTGGTGATGTACTCTTTTAGCTTTTTCTTATCTGGGAAGCTCTGAAATGATTGTAAATGATAGCTTTGCTGAGTAGAGTAATCTTGGTTGTAGGTCCTTGATTTTCATCACTTTCAATATTTTGTGTCAATTCTTTCTGACCTGAAAAGTTTCTGTTGATAAATCAGCTGACAGTCTTATGGGAACTCCCTTGTAAGTAACTGCTTTTCTCTTGCTATTTTTACGATTCTCTCTTTGTTTTTCATCTTTGGTATTTTTTAAAGTTAAATTTATTGTGATGACATTGGTTAATAAAATTATACAGGTTTCAAGTATACAATTCTGTAATACCTCATCTATATATTGCATTGCTTGTTCATCATCCAATGACAAATATTCCTCACCATGTATTTGAGCCCCTTTACCCACTTCTACCTCCTCTCCTCACTCATTACCCTCTAGTAACACCTAAACTGTTGTTTGTGTGTATAAGTTTTTTCTTGTTTATTGCTTTCAGTTTTGTATCTCACATATGAATAAAGTCATAGGTTCTTGACTTTTTCTGTCTCATTTTGCTTGACACGGTAATCTCAAGGTTCCTCTATGTTGTTGCAAATTACAGTATTTCATCTTTTCTTATGGCTGAGTAATATTCTCTTGTATATACGTACCACATCTTCTTTATCCAATCATCTATTGAAGGACATTTTGGTTGTTTCCATGCCTTCGCCACCATGAATAAAGCTATTTCAATAAAGCTAATACAATTAACACAGGAGTACATATATTTTTACAGATAAATGTTTTCAGATTTTTTGGATAGATACCCAGGAGAGGGATTGCTGGGTCATATGGTAGTTCTATTATTAATTTTTTTTGAAGAACCTCCATACTGTTTTCCATAGTGGCTATACCAATTTACATTTCCACCAGCAGTGTATGAGGGTTTCTCTTTCTCCATATCCTCTCCAACACTTGTTATTGTGTTTTTGATAATAACCATTCTAACAAGTGTGGGGTAGTATCTCATTGTGGTTTTGATTTGCATTTCCCTAATAAGTAGTGAATTTGAGCACTTATTCATATATCTGTTGGCCATTTTTATGTCTTCTTTGCTGAAGTGTCGGTTCAGGTCCTCTGCCTATTTATTTATTAGAATGTTTTTTTGTTGTTGTTGAGTTGTATGAGTTCTTTATATATGAGGTGTAATAAAAACATATGATGAATGTTATGTTAAGTGAAATAAGTCAGACAGAGAAAGACAAATACCATATGATCTCACTTATATGCGGAATCTAAAGAAAAGAATAAGTGAATGAACCAATCAGAAACAGTTTGGGAGACATAGAGGAAAAACTGAGGGTTGCTAGAGGGGCGGGGGGGTGGGGCTAAGGGGAAGGTGAGAGGTTTAGAAAATAGTCGGTAACCACAAGATGGCCACAAGGTTTTGAAAATTAATTTGGGGAACGTAATCAATAATGTAAAGATGTTGTAGGGTATCCGATGGACATGAGTCCCATTTGGGAGACCACCTCAGGGATGATGTAGATGCCTGATCTCTGCACAGTACACCTGAAGCTGAACAATACTGAATGACAACTATAATTTTATATAAATATATATATGTATGTATATTTATATATTTGTATGTATATTGTTACAGGAAGCAGAGTACAGCATTAGGAATAGAGACAGTGGAAATGTATTGGCTCTGTGCGAGGTCAGAGGGATAGTGGATGGGGGGAGGGGGGTTCACACTGTGTGAGGGATATAAATGATAAACGTCTAAGTTTTGCTTTGTCTTGTGCACCTGAAACTAATACAATTTTAAAAAAAATATCTTCTCAAAGAGCTGAGGATCTGAAAAGTTAGTAAGGAATTATGAGGATAAGATTTTAGTGAAGTTAAGGACGTAGAAAGAAAAATCATCCACTGAAACTGCTTTTTTCCTAGAGTTTTTAAAGAACCTGAATATTAATTTTTACAAAAAGGGCTCACATACAGAGGGTCTAAAGTGCAAGAAGGAATGAAAAATGTAGAAAACAGTAAATACATGGGTAAATGTAAAAACAAATATTGAATGCATAAAATAATAACATACTATGTGGTAATGGAAAAACTACATAACAATAATATATATACATAATTTCACAAATATATATATATTTATATAAATGTGTCATTTTTAAGCTGCTTGTATATATTTCCTTCATATTTCTTTTCAACATAATGCATAAGTGCATGGTTTTAATATTAAAACAAAACAAAACAAAACAAAACAAAACTAAAACATATGATGAATGCATAAATAAAAATAATTCATCACAGGAAAAGACACATTGCCATTAACTCTCCTCAAAAGACTTCCCCTTGCTTTGAACACACTTATCCCATCATTCTTGCCACTTTCTGAAGCAGTTCTGGAAGTTCTCTTTCATGAGTGTCTTTAGTTGTACTGTCATGGCCACCTTGAGGTCCTGAATCGATTCAAAATGTTTATATTTCATGGTCATTTTGACTTTGGGGAAGAATCAGAAGTCGCACGGTGCCAGATTTGGTGAATAAGGTGGATGAGGACACACAATAATATTTTTAATTGACAGAAATTGCTGTACAAGAAGCGATGCATGACACAAGTGCTGTCGTGATGAAGGATGATTTACAACACACTTTAAAACACACCTTCTCTGAACCATAGCTCACACCCAACTGCACTGAACAAGGTGAAACTTGTCACACACTGTTACTAAGGTTTAACACATGGCTTCCCATATTGAAGATCCCTGCCTTTCTATTGGATGACACTCAGCAGCAGCATTCACCGTATATTGTGATCACAACGGAAAGGTTCCATGTCACACATCACTTCTGGTATACGGCAATTTCTGTCAAATAAAAACATTACTGTGTGTCCTCATCCACCTTATTCACCAGATTTGGCACCGTGCAACTCCTGATTCTTCCCCAAAGTCAAAATGACCATGAAAGGTAAACATTTTTAATCGATTCAGGACCTCAAGGCTGCCATGACAGTGCAACTAAAGACACTCATGAAATAGAACTTCAGAACTGATTCAGAAAGTGGCAAGAACGATGGGATAAGTGTGTTTGAAGTGAGGGGGATTAATGACAATGTATCTTTTATTGTAATAATTATTTTTATTTAAATACGATATTGTTTGATCACACCTCGTACTTTGGATATTAGCCCCTTATCAGAGGTTTGGTTTGCAAATATCTTCACCATTTGGTTGGTTGCCTCTTCGTTTTGTTGATGGTTTCTTTTGCTGTGAGGAAACTTTTTAGTTCAATATAGTCCCATTCATTTATTTTTACTTTTACTCCCCTTACTTTTGAGGTCAAATTCACAAAATCCTCTCTAAAACCAAGGTTCAAAAGTTTAGTACCTATGTAAACTTTGGCATTTTAATTATGATGTGTCTTGGTGTGGGCCTCTTTGGATTCATCTTGTTTGAGACTCTCTGCATGCTCTGGGCTTCTATGCCTATTTCTTTCACCTGGTTAGGGAAGTTTTCTGTCATTATTGCTTCAAATAGGTTTTCAATTCCTTGCTTTCTCTCTTGTCCTTCTGGTAGTCCTACGATGCAAATATTGGTATGCTTGATATTGTTCATGAAGTCCCTTAAATTATCCCCAGTTTTCAGATTCTTGTTTCTTTTTGTTTTTCTGTTTGGGTGTTTTCTGCTACCTTATTTTCTAAACCACTGAGTTGATTCTGTGCTTCATCTAATCTACTATTAACGTCCACTGATGTATTCTTTATTTTAGTTATTGTAGTCTTTATTTCTGAGTGGTTCTTTTTATATTTTCTACCTCCATTTTTATGTTTCCTACCGCTTTGTGGAAGTTCCCCCTGAGATAATTGAACATCCTTATAACCAGTGTTTTGAACTCTGCACCTGGTAGATTGCTTGTCTCCATATTGTTTAGTTCTTTTTCTGGAGCTTTGTTCTGTTTGTTTTCATTTGGGACATGTTTCTTTGTCGCTTTGTGTTTGTTTCTATGTATTAGGTAGAGCTGCTTTCTATGTATTGGGTAAAGCTGCTATGCCTCCTGGTCTTAGTAGAGTGGCCTTATGTAGTAGATATCCTGTGGGGCCATGTGCACAGTCTCCCTGGTAACCTGAGTTGGGTACTTCAGGTGTGTCCCTTGTGTGGGTTGTGTGTGCCCTTCTGTTGTAATTGATCCTTGGTTGCTGTTTGCACATCAATGGGAGGGATTGCCCATCAGGCTGATTTGTTGTGAGGACTGGCCATGACTACAGTGGAGGAAGGGGCTGAGCCTATGGAGCAGGATTCACTTTAGCAGGGCTCTGCTGCCTGCCCAGTCTGCCCTTTGGGTGTGTCATCCTCAGGGCGGCCAGGTGGTGCTCCAGTGCATTTTGAAGCTGGTCAATGGGCCAGCTGTCCCCGGGTCCTCCTGGAATGGGCCCCACTGCAGGCCATGTTCAGCAATAGACTATATCCTGCCCAGGACCACCTGGCATGAGCCACAAAGCAACCCACAGATAGCCACCACCCATGATGGGCTTGGAGGTGCCGCAAGAGGCCAAGCTGTGAACCCAGTCCAGTTGTTGCTAATGCTGGGCTTGGGGCTCCTTAGCAAGTGGGTAAAGGCAAGGTGAGGCCAGATGCTGTTTGTTTGGTGTTTATGAACCTTTGAGAAGTTTTAAGAAAGTCTGTAGCATGAGCCAGTCAGGCCATTTGTATGGAAGAGCCACCGGGAGCAGCTTGGGTCAGCCTGCAAGTTGAGTCGGGTGGGGTGTCAAGGACTCTGCAGAGCCAGGCAAAAGACTGACTAACCGTTCTCCACTACACTTGTGAAGCAGATCAGATGGACTTGGCCATGCTTAGGCTGACTCATGGTGAGACAACCAACAGGGGTGGGGGGGGGAGGGAAGGAGAGAGGGAGGGAGAGAGCGAGAGCGAGAGCGAGAGCGAGAGCGAGAGCGAGAGCGAGAGCGAGAGCGAGAGAGAGAGAGAGAGAGAGAGAGAGAGAGGAAAGTTCTATGGGATCACGATTTGGGCCATCTTTAGTTTAATCTTGAAACCAATCTGTTTTATATGTTACCCGCTCTGCCCCATCTTTTTGTGCCTTTTGTTTTCTACTCAGAGTGGAGTATTTCTTGGATTCAGATACCAGTTTCCTTCTAAACCATATTTCTGTACTTATTTTTTTATTCAATCTATCCATACCTGCTGGTTCAAGACAGTATTGCCTTAGTTTGATGAAAATCTTTACTCTTGGTTGAGGATGCAGTTAATATTTTTCAATGTGCAGCCAGTGGTACAGAATTGTTTTTCATCTGTCTGTCCTACCTGGGGTGGTAAAGGACAAGGGTTTCACCTTTGATCACTAGGTGGAAGATTTCTAGTTTTCACATTAGAGTGAAACCTCAGCACAGTTTTTATACAGTTAAAGGTTGTGAGTAACAGGACGGCTTGTTCTCCAGACTTTTCCCCTCTAACATCTTTATAAGGAGAACCTCTCATCTCTGTTTAGTCCTCAGGGGAAATACTGGATGTACTGATATTTCCCTGGGTATCTGATTTGATTTTTAAAAACCCATAGAACCTTATTAGTAATAGGTGTATCTTTTCATGTTTAAAACATCAGACTTATAATATTTTCCCATTTCATAACTAATAATTTGGCTGTATGATCTTCAATGATCCTAAATATTGGCCATGCTAGTAGTCCCCTGTGACTTTACCTCATTTCCATGTTTCAAACAACAGCATCCATTATGCCACTTTCCTGGTTCTTTTTTGGCAATTCCATAAACAACATATTAGTCAGGAGAGAAAAACCATACCACTTGCTTTATTTTAATGGAGATAATTTAATATTAAGAATGATAAATTAGGGAAATGAGAGCAAAATAAACTGAATTGTCATGGAGCTGTCATGGAATAAAGAGAAGAGGTTGGAATTATTAAAACTTAGAACTATGGAAGAGATGTCCCATAGAGCAAAATCTTAGAATTCTGAGAAGGATCTGTTGCTTAGCTTGTACTGGTGTCTCTGAGCTCAAAGGAAGTGCCCTGATTTCTAAAGCAAGGACACTGGGCAGTGGGTGCTGGTGTCTCTGAAGGCTTGCAAACTGGGCTGGATCTGCAAGACCTGGAAAAAATGTGTACTGGGTTCAACTGCTGTTCTGGGAGGGAGCTGCTGCTGCTGGGGCAGAGGAAGCAAAGCAGGGGGACATGGGAAGCAAGCAGAAAATTCAAAGGAAACCAACAGGAGCAAATCCCTGTTCCCTCCTCTAACTTTGCAATCTCTCTGTAGTTCCCCTATGGGCAGGACCTGACAAAGAGGAACAGCAGGAAAAGGAGAAATGTGGTTGCAGAATCCCAGCCCAGCATCATACAGCTGAGTATGGAAGGGTGGGTTTGGAATTGAGAGGCAACAGCCTGCTAGCTGGCATATTGAGCTATCATTGTACAAATCCACTCATTTGTAATGGACTTTTATTCAAGTTCTGTATTTTGAAAGCAGTAAGCATGCCACACATAAAAAATGACCATGACCAAGGTATTTATCATTTTCAAGGCATGCTTGAAAAATGTCCAACAAATGCACATTTAAAAAAAAGTGAGAGCATTTTACTGAACACAAGAAATTCCATTTGTGAGCTATTTATGTCAGAACTAGATAACCTTATGTGGTGGTTTTAAAATATGTTCATGAATTCTTTAACATTCTCTCCTTCAAGAGGTGCTGCCTAACTTCCCTCCCATCTTAATGCTCCCTCCCCTTGCAGATGGGTGGACTTAATTATTGATTTCTAACACATGGAATATGCCAGAAATGATGGTGTGTGACTTCTGAGCTAGATCATGACAGGCATTGCTGCTCTGTCTTGATCTCTTGGATGGTTCTCTATAGGGGGTAGCTCATCACAGTGATGTGAGGACACTCAAGGTGCCTGGGGAGAGGCTCATGCGGGGAGAACTTGAGGCTTCCTGCCATGATCAGCATCAGCTGCCAGGTGTGTGAGTGAGTCAACTTGGCAGCAGATTCTACATCTCCACTGAAGCCTTTAGATGACAGAAACATTAACTATCATCTTGACTGTAACTCACAAGAGACCCTGAGCCAGAAGCACCCAGTTCAGCTGCTTCTAAATTCCTGAAGCTGAGAAAATACATTTTATTATTTCAAACTACTAAGTTTTGGGGTAATTTGTTATGCAACAATAGATAACTAATATGCCTTGGCATACAGAAACCATAGGGAATGCTCAATGTTTTAAAAAAGAATTACTGTTAAAAATTATCTACCCATGTATATGTGGACTTATTTCTGGGTTTTCACATTTCTCTTCCTGTATATCTGTTTTTCTGCCAATATCATGCTGTTTTGATTATTGTCATTTTGTAGCATAAATTGACATCAGGAAGTATGATACTTCCAGCCTAATTCTTTTTTCTTAGGATTGCTTTGGCTATTTGGGGTCTTTTGTGGTTCCATAGAAATATGATGCTTTTTTGTTCTATTTCCTTAAAAAAATGCCATTGGGATTTAGATGGGGATTGCATTAAATCTGTAGATTGCTTTGAGTAATATGGCCATTTTACCTATGTTGATTCTTCCAATTCATGAACATGGAATATTTTTCCATAACTGAAAAGCAACAAAGGGACAAGACAAAGAGACAAACAAAAACTCATAGACACAGACAACACTTTAGTGGTTACCAGAAGGTAAGTGGGGAAGTGTCAAAGTAGAAGAGGGTAAAGGGAGTCAAACAAATGGAAGGAGAACTAAGTCTGGGTGGTAAACACACAATGTAATATATTGATGATGTATTATAGAATTGTACACTTGAAACCTATGTAATTTTACTAATCACTTCTGTCACCCCAATAAATTTAATCAAGATTAAAAAACTAATGAAATAATACGGTTGTATTTAAGGAAAAAAATAAAAAAGAATCACCTCATTTGGGTGAACACTATCATTGCTTTTCATGAAATTTACCTCTCATGACCATATTTCTTCCAGGGAATCCCCTTTAAATACAGTACTGTCCTGTATGTTTAGGAGTGAGCTTCTGGATTCCACACCAAACTTGCAATAGAATATCTGGCACGTACGTAGCAATTAGCATAAAAGAAAAAAAGTATTTCCCCAGTAAAGCCATCATGTTGTTGCTATAGTCATCATCACTACCATCACTGTCATTGTCATTAAATGTCCAGCTGCAGATATCATTATGATAATGTCGATTTATTGATTTATCGATTTATTTATTTTTGATAATGTGTCTATTTAAATAAAAGTCAACCACAAGCCCCAAAACTCAACAACATAATTACAAATTAATTATTTATTTCAAAAATAACCATTTTCCTCTTATCTTAAAGTCCTTAATACATGTGTGATGATGTTTACATTTGTATGATGTAGCCAGCATTCCATGGGAACAGATAGTGTGAATCAAGGCTACAGCACTTTCTATGTCAGCATTCCATTGACAATGCTACTCAGCCATGAGCTTCATTTTGCAAACTGATTCTCTTTAGTGTTGCCTTTATTGGATGAGAGAGGAAAGGGAAGAAATAGAAGGAAGAAGTATGCCTGCTAAGATAATTGCACTCGTCCCTCACCGCCGGAAATAAAAAAATCTCCTTCATCTTTTTCATTTCTCTATCCATGCCACTTCAAAGTACAGTTCAGCAAAAAACTGAAATGTTAAAAAGCCTAGATAACATTTCCAGAGTAATACATTATCCAACTTTTGAATGAGGGACAGACAAGGTGACTAATGGCTGATGGGCTGGTCATATACCCCAGAGAAATGTAACAGGCTTGAAAGTAATTCCTCTGCAAAAAGTCAGCATTGGGATTTTGAAACAATGATTTTTTTTTTTTTTTTTTTTTTTTTTGCTACCAAACAAGCCAACTATGGTCCCTACACTTGCATTCCATGCAGCTAGAGGTGAGGCAAGAATGCATTTTCTTCTTTCCCATCCTCTTAATCTGCTACTTGAGCTAGGAATATTAGCCTCCCTTACATATATGTGGGTGTCAGGAGATAAGACATTGTGGTTTGTCCAGCTCTGTTACAAAGAAATCTCGACATTACTTTATGTGATGCAGCTCTTTCTCTTGCTGACAGGGCTTTTGTTGGAAGGTCACATAGATAGTTACTTTCAGGTTAATACAATATAAGGATGGGAACAAGGGGGAAGGGGACAGTGCTCATGGGAGCGGAAAAGGAGGCAAGGAGAGAAAGACAGAATGAGGGATTTGGAATTGTAAATATGGGGTTAAAAGAACAGCTGTGGAGGGACTAATTTCTGTATAAGTGTTTTCAAGGCCTGAGCAGTGAGCAGAGTTGTGGAGTAATGTCGCCCGCCATCACTCTGCACACCAACATACTCAAATCTTCTCCTGAATGTGACCGTAAACAATCCTATCCCATCTCCCAGCTTCTTTCTTGTCCTCCACGCTGGAAATACCAGTGAAAAGGAGTCTGAATGTATGTCCTAGCATGAAAAAAAACACAAGCTTTCTTTAATAAAATTAAACAATAAAAATATAGCAGCCTTTATTTATTGGTGAAGAATCTCCCCTCAGGGCACGGCGAAACACCCTCTATTTTGATGAGACCTCAGCAGCTTCCTTTCCAAGAGACCTAACAAACCTGACCTCATGGGATGGGGTTGGGGATACCAGGAAAGACTAGAGAAATGGGGGCTGTCAAATAGTTTCAATCTCTATTGTAAATATTGTTAATGTTATGTTTAAAAATGCTTTGCTCCAAAAGAAACATTGGACTTTTGAGACACCATTTCTATGGAGTTTGGATAGGCAGAATAGATGTCCAACACAGATTGCCAGGGGCTGCTAGAGAAACACTTTAATTTAAATTATGATGGCAGTAATTCATGCTATCATATTTCAAAAGGTAGCAGGGTAAGTTAGAAGGAAGAGTTATTGTCATTCCTTATCATCATGGGGTATAAAAAACTGAGCATTTCATGTGCTTGAATGCATTTGTTTAATTAAAAATTAAAAAAAAATCATCATTTTGGAAATTAAGACTTTATATTTCAAAGAGTTTGTCTTATATCCAGGCCAATAAGATTTATTTTTTAATAATGCCTCTTACATAAGTTCTGGAAATATTTTTGAAGTATAGTCTTGTACTAACTTGCAAGGTAGTGCTAGGTAATTGTTCCAACTGGCATCCTTCCTGTGGCATTTCTAACTTTAAGGCCATTCTCCTTTTCACTATGTAGATGTATTTGGTACTAAAGGGGTAATTTCTGAGACACTAGCCTTCTTTCCAACTATTCAGGTGGGTGGTAACCTGTAGAAGCCTTTATGTCTACTCTATTTTTATTGGGATTGAGGCATTAAAATGAGCTTCTGGAATTTTCTCAGATGTACTATAGTTAGTGATTTTAGACATATTTTCATCATTTTTTAAAATTAAAATGGATCATACATTATCATAGCCTTTGAAGAATTTAGGATAAGCCCTGGTAAACAGACACATGCGAAGTCTGACAATTACATTCATGAACTTGCCACCATGCGCTTACATTAGCAACACTGTACAAATAGCTCAGTAAGGTTTCATAACCTTGGTATATCAGTGTCTCACAGCTGTGTTCATGTCGACGTGTGGTGGTGTCTTGCTGAGTGGCATTCATTATTGTTATTGTGTATTTTTGTGTGCCATCATGAGAATGTCTGAGCTTGAATTAGAGCAACGAACAAATATTAAATTTCTTGTTAAACTTGGCAAGAGTGAAAGTGAAATCAGGGACATGTTAGTCCGAGTTTATGAGGATAATGCCATTAAGAAAATGGCAGTGTACAGATGGATTAAATATTTTTCTGAGGGGAGAGAATGCATCATTGATGAAGAGAGGTCAGGGCAGCCAGTAACAAGCAGAACTGAGGAAAACATTGCAAAAATTCATCGAATTGTGCGTCAAAACCATCAGCTGACTGTGAGAAGCATAGCAGACCAGGTCAACATTGATAGAGAAACAGTTAGGAAAATCGTCACTGAAAATCTTTTTTTGTTTGTTTGTTTTTTGTTTTTCTTCCTTTTAAAAAAAAATAGTTTATTGGGGTAACAATTGTTCATAAAGTTACATAGATTTCAGTTGTACAATTCTGTAATACATCATTTATATCTCACATTGTGTGTTCACCACACAGAGTCAGTTCTCTTTCCATCACCATATATTAGACCCTGTTTACCGTCTTCTAGAGTCCCCCTCCCCTTTTACCCTTTGGTAACCCCTAAACTATTGTCTATGTCTATGATTTTTTTGTTCCTTCATTTGTTTGTCTTGTTCTTTCGTTGTTTCCAATTTTATATACCACATAGTCAGTGAAATCATGTGGTTCTTTACTTTTTCTGTCTGACTTATTTTGCTTAGTATTATAGTCTGAAGATCCATCCATGTTGTCATAAATAGTCCTATTTCATCTTTTCTTACCGCCAAATAGTATTCCATTGTGTATATATACAACAACATTTTTATCCATTCATCTATTGAAGGACATTTTGGTTGTTTCTATGTCTTGATCACCATAAATAAAGCTGCAATGAACATTGGAGCACACATGTCTTTATGGATAAATGTTTTCAGATTTTTTTGGTAGATACCCAGCAGAGGGATTGCTGGGTCATGTGGTAATTCTATTCTTAATTTTTTGAGGAACCTCCACACTGCCTTCCATAGCAGCTGCACCAATCTGCATTCCCACCAACAGTGTATGAGGGTTCCTTTTTCTCCACAGCCTGTCCAACACTTGTTACTATTTGTCTTGTTGATGATAGCCATTCTGACTGGGGTGAGGTGATATCTCATGGTGGTTTTTATTTGCGTTTCTCTGATGATTAGTGATGTTGAGCATTTTTTCATATGTCTATTTGCCATTTGTATGTCCTCTTTAGAGAAACATGTCTTCAGGTCCTCTGCCCATTTTTCAATTGGGTTGTTTTTTTTGTTGTTGTTGTTGTTGAGTTGTATGAGTTCCTTGTATATTTTGGATATTAGCCCCTTATCGGAGGTGCTATTTGCAAAAATCTTCTCCCATTCAGTTGGTTGCCTCTTTATTTTGTCGATGGTTTTTTTGCTGTGCAGAAGCTTTAAGTTTGATATAGTCCCATTCATTTATTTTAACTTTTATTTCCCTTGCCTTTGGAGTCAAATTCATAAAATGCTCTTTGACCCAAGGTCCATAAGTTTAGTACCTATGTTTTCTTCTATGCAGTTTATTGTTTCGGGTCTTATGCTTAGGTCTTTGATCCATTTTGAATTAATTTTGGTACACGGTGACAGATAGCAGTCCAGTTTCATTCTTTTGCACGTGGCTTTCCAATTCTCCCAGGCCCATTCATTGAAGAGGCTGGCTTTTCTCCATTGTATGTTTTTGGCTTCTTTGTCAAAGATTATCTGTCCATATTTATGTGGTTTTATTTCTGGGTTCTCAATTCTGTTCCATTGGTCTGCGTGTCTGTTTTTCTGCCAATACCATGCTGTTTTGATTATTGTTGCCCTGCAGTACAAGCTAAAGTCAGGGAGTGTGATACCTCCAGCATTGTTCTTTTTTATTAGGATTCCTTTGGCCATTCGGGGTGTTTTGTAGTTCCATACAAATCTGATGATTTTTTTGTTCTATTTCTTTAAAAAATGCCATTGGGATGTTGATGGTGATTGCATTAAATCTGTATATTGCTTTGGGTAATACAGCCATGTTCACTATGTTGATTCTTCTAATCCATGAGCATGGAATGTTTTTCCATTTCTTTGTGTCTTCTTCAATTTCTTTTTAAAACGTCTTACAGTTTTCAGCATATAGGTCTTTCACATCCTTGGTTAAGTGTAGTCCTAGGTATTTTATTCTTTTTGTTGCAATTGCAAAGGGAATTGTTTTTTCTTTTTTATTTCTTTTTCTGAGAATTTATTGTAGGTATATAGGAACGCAATGGACTTTTGTACATTGATTTTGTAGCCGGCAACTTTACTATATTCGCTTATTGTTTCTAATAGCTTTTTGGTGGAGTCTTTAGGGTTTTCTATATATAATATCATGTCATCTGCAAAGAGGGACAATTTAACTTATTCATTCCTAATTTGGATGCCTTTTATTTCTTTCTCTTGCCAGATTGCTCTGGGAAGGACTTTCAACACTATGTTGAAAAGCAGAGGTGATAGGGAACATCCCTGTCGTGTTCCTGAATGTAGAGCAAAGGGCTTCAGTTTTTCTCAGTTAATTATGATATTAGCTGAGGGTTTGTCATATATTGCCTTTATTATGTTAAGGTATTTTCCTTCTATACCTATTTTATTAAGTGTTTTAATCATAAATGGATGTTGTATCTTGTCAAACACTTTTTCTGCATCAATTGATATAATTATATGATTTTTGTCCTTTATTTTGTTTATGTGGTGTACCACATTGATGGATTTGTGTATGTTGAGGCATCCTTGTGCCCCGGGGATGAACCCCACTTGGTCGTGATGAATTATCTTTTTAATGCATTGTTGCATTCGATTTGCTAGTATTTTTTTTGTGTGTGTTTGTGTGTGTGTGTCTGTATTCATCACAGATACTGGTCTGTAGTTTCCTTTTTTTTGTGTTATCCTTACCAGGTTTTGGTATCAGGGTAATGTTTGCCTCATAAAATGAGTTAGGGAGTATTGTCTCTCCTTCAAATTTTTGGAAGAGTTTGAGTAGGACTGATATTAGATCCTCTTTGAAGGTTTGGTAGAATTCACTAGTGAAGCCATCTTGTCCTGAACTTTTGCTTTTGGGAAGGTTTAGAATGACATTCACTGAAAATCTTGGCATGAGAAAGGTGTATGCAAAAATGGTCCCAAAGGAGCTCACCAATGAACAAAAGAAAAGGAGAGTCGAAGTTTGCCAAGAACTTTTGGAGAGGCAAGACAATGTTTTGGGCCATGTCATCACTGGTGATAAAACATGGGTGTACCCTGAAACAAAGCATCAAAGTGCACAATGGAAATCAGCCAACTTCCATGGCCAAAAACTTTCTGTCAGTCCAAATCAACAGTGAAAATGATATCACTAATATTTTTTGATATCAGAAGGATTATTCATCATGAATTTGTACTAAGTGGACAAACAGTTCATCAAGTTTACTATTTGATAGTGCTGAAAAGGCTGTGTGAAAAAGTTAGACGAAAACGACCTGAACTTTTCACCAACAATTCATGGCTCTTGCATCACAGCAGTGCACCAGCTCACACAACACTGTCTGTGAGGGAGTTTTTAGCCAGTAAACAAATAACTGTATTGGAACACCCTCCCTACTCACCTGATCTGGCCCCCAATGACTTCTTTCTTTACCCAAAGATAAAGGAAATATCGAAAGGAAGGCATTTTGATGACATTCAGGACATCAAGAGTAATAGGATGACAGCTCTGATGGCCATTCCAGAAAGAGTTCCAAAATTGTTTTGAAGGGTGGACTAGGTGCTGGCATCAGTGCATAGCTTCCCAAGGGGAATACTTTGAAGGTGACTGCATTGATATTCAGCAATGATGTATGTAGCACTTTTTCTAGGATGAGTTTGTGAACTTAATTGGCAGACCTCGTACGTATCATGAAATGATTACCACAATAAATTTAGTTAATATCCATCATCTCATATAGATACAAATTAATAGAAAAAATATTTTTTTTTTTGCTTGTAATGAGAACTCTTAGGATTTACTCTCTTAACAACTTTCATATATAAGAAACAGCAGTGTTAACTATAGTTATCATATTGTACATTACATCCCTAGCACTTATTTATCTTCTAACTGGAAGTTTGTTACTTTTGACTACCTTCATACATTTTCCACTCCACAAATCCATAAATCTGATGTTTTTTTCTAGAGTCTTTTTTTTTAAATTTTATATGTAAGTGAGATTATATAGTATTTGTCTTTGTCTGACTTATTTCACTTAGTGTAATGCCCTCAAGGTCCATCTATATTGTTGCAAATGGCAGTTTTTTCCTAGTTTTTAAAAAGGTTTTTATTAAAAATATAGCAAACATAAAATATTATATTAGTTTCAGGGGTGTACCATAGTTATTCAACATTTATATGCCAAAAGAAATTATCACCATGGTAAGTCCAGCAACCATCTGACACCATACTATGTTATCACAATATTATTGACTATATTCCTTATGCTTACATTACATCCCCATGACTTATTTGTTTTATACCTGGAAATTTAAACCTGTTATCTGTGTCTATGAGTTTTTGTTTGGTTGGTTAGTCTCGTTTGCTTGTTGCTTTCAGTTTTATATCCCACATATGAGTGAACTCATATGGTTCTTGACTTTTTCTGTCTGACTTATTTCATTTAGCATGATAATCTCAAGATCCATCCACATTATCTCAAATGACAGTATTTCATCTTTTCTTATGGCTGAGGAATATGCCATTGTATATATGTACCACATCTTCTTTATCCAATTATCTATCAAGGGGCACTTTGTTTGTTTCCATGTCTTGGCCACCGTGATTAATGTTGCAATGAACACAGGGGTACATGCATCTTTATGGATAATGTTTTCAGACTTTAAAAATTTTGTTTGTTAGATACCAAGAAGAGGGATTGCTGGGTCATATTGTAATGCTATTCTTAATTTTTTGAGGAACCTCCATACTGTTTTTCATAGTGTCTACCAATATACATCCCCACCAGCAGTGTATGGGGGGTTCCTTTTTCTCCAAGCCTCTTTAACACTTGTTATTACTTGTGTTGTTGATAATAGCCATTCTCACAGATGTGAAGTGGTATCTCATTGTTGTTTTGATTTGCATTTTTTCATATCTGTTGGCTGTTTGTATGTCTTCTTGGGAGAATTATCTGTTCAGGCCCTCTGCCTATTTTTTCATTGGAATGCTTGTTTTTTTTGTTGATGAGTTACATGAATTCTTTATATAGTTTGGATATTAGCCCTTTATCAGAGGTGTTGTTTGCAAATATCTTCACCCATTTGGTTGGCTGCCTAATTTTTTTGTTGATGGTTTCTTTTGCTGTGTAGAAGCTTTAGTTTGAGATAGTCCCATTCATTTATTTTTGGTTTTAGTCTCCTCGCCTTTGAGGTAAAATTTATAAAATCCTCTCTGAACCCAAGGTCCATAAGTTTGATACCTATGGCTTCTTCTATACCTGTTCAGGTTCTTTGCCCATTTTAAAATTGAATTATTGTGGGTTTTTGTTGTTGTTAATTGAGTTGTATTAGTTACCTATATATTTTGGATATTAACCTTTTATTAGATGTACGGTTTGCAGATATCTTTTTCCCATTCCATAGTTAGTCTTTTCATTTTGTTGGCTATTACTTTGCTGTGCAATAGAAACTTTTTAGTTTAATATAGCTCCACTTGTTTACTTTTGATTTGGTTGCTTGTGCTTTAGGTGTCATATCCCAAAAAAAAAAAATCATTGCCAAGACCCATGTCAAGGAGCTTTATTCTTGTGTTTTCTTCTAGGAGTTTTATGGCTTCAAGTCTTACATTTAAGTGTTCAATCCATTTCAAGTTATTTTTTGTGAATAGTGTAAGATGGTTATCTAGTTTTGTTCTTATATGTGGATATTCAATTTCCCCAGCATTATTTATTGAAGAAGCTGTCTTTTCTCTATTGAGTATTTGTGGCTCTCTTGTCAAATGTGAGTTGATGTATGCATGGGTTTATTTCTGGGCTCTCAGTTCTGTTCCATTGGTCTATGTGTCTGTTTTTATGCCAGTATGTATCATACTGTTTTGATTTATTTTTTAAACTAATATTTAGTCATTACTTTTAATGTACCAGGTATGGCTGGGTACTTTCCATGCATAATAACATTTAATTATCAAAACAAACCTCTGAGGTAGATATTTTTATTAACTCCATTTAAAAAATGAGGGCATTAAGGTTATTTGCCTAAAGTTACATTGTGAGTGGCTGAGTTAGGATTTGAAGCCAAGTCATTCTTACTTCAGAGTCTAAGCTTAACCAGTCATTCAATTACTATGCTGAGCAGACACAAGTTACACTTAGAAAGAGGGAGCCCACTGATTAGGTTGGAGAAGAGGCTATGTGTTGGGAGATAGAAGTAGGTAAAAGTTGTAGATTTGAACTAAATTTCAGGTGACATTGACTGCCAGGCTGTGGATTTTGGATAGACTTTACCCTGAGAACTGTGGGAACTTTCATGATAAAAATCAATCTGGAGCTGTGAAGAATTAGAGGGTGTAAGAAGAAGCAAGGCAGGGAACATTTGGCAGGCTGCTGTAGTAATCTAGCTGAATGATAAAGGCTTAAACTAGGATGCTATAAATTTAAAAGTGGATAACAAAAAATTATAAATCTGTTTTCTCAGAGTAATGACCTCTAAAGTTATTTCTAGGTTAGTTTTAGAGGAGAGTGTAGATTTCCCTTTCCTTTCTCTCTGTTTCCTTGGCTGAATTTATCACCTACCATGGAGAATGCTAGGAGATGTGTATAATAAAAATGGGAAATGGGAGACATCATTGCCTGAAGCAACTTTGCCCATGTCAGTAGCTATTTGTGCCCTTCTTAGGGTTTGCTGAGACTTTCTTAATGTACACAGGAATCTAGAACTTTTACTTGATCTCCTTCCAGTTACTAATAAATTATAATCTTGTCTCATTGTGCATGACAAAAATGACTATAATACGTCTATTAGTTTTGCAAGACAAGCAGAAAAGAAGGGGGTCTTAATTTATTTAGAAGGGTTCTAGAGCTATTGTTGCCACAAGTGCTCGGAGGCCCTCCATGTTTGCAAGTTGGAGGCCTATCTAGGCCCAGGAAGGCCCCCTGGTGTTAAGAAAGGTCCAGGAATGAGACAGACCTTCAGAGCAAGTTTAATGAGGAATGTAACAGTTGTACCTAGCCGTTTATATTTATCAGAATGTGACTTAAACTATAAGATACTCGCAGTACAGTTGATTCTCTTGCTTCCCAGTAGTGTTATTCCATAAAGTCTCCATGAACATTGAATTTGCAAACACTGGAGTCATTGCTCCTCGGGAAATACTGGGTTAGTTTCCTTTGTCTGTTCCTCTGTGATGAGCCTCTGCCCACAATATTTTCATTAACAGATTAATATATAACATTCTTTTATGTGTGTTTCTGTTTAAAGATACCTTATTTAATATATATATTTTATATAAGTAAATATATATATATTTATAAATATAAATATAAACATAAATAAATAAGTAAATATATATATACACACACACATATATTTGGGTGCCAAAAAATGTATAAAAGTGGACATTTTGGTCAATTGTTGTTCAAACAGTAATTCGCTGTAATCAGAAGTGTTTGGACATTGATGGTAACCACTTTGAGAACCTCTTGTAATTGCAGAAATCAAATGTGACTTTTATTCATCTTTTATTATCGGTATATATTGAATATTACAATTTTAATACAATTTTCCTTTCTTAAAATGTGTATAATTTTTTGTCTCTCTCTGTATATAATATACATATATATATATATATATATATATATATATATATATATATATATATATATATTTGCTTCAATAACCTTAGACAGCACAGTAACTCATGCCTGAAGGAAGCTCAGCTAACACATATTTTTCTCTGTAAGACACGTCAGAGCCTTCCTGTGCTTAGGAAGACTAAACAGTACTTCAGCATTGTACTCATGAGACAGTTTAGGCAGCAAAATCACCAACACAAAGCACAAATATTTACAAAACATGGCACTAAATAGACCAGGAGAAGGACAGTTGTTTAGAATACGAGAGTTGAAACAAGAAGGCAGAGAGCCAGGTTGTTTGACCTCAACTAGGGATGTGCGTATTGAGTGATTCAGTTTTTGCCACTCTGCACATTTCCACACATGACCCAAAAAGCTCCAAGAGTAATGATTTTGGGATTACAAATAAATTTTAGCAAATAGGTAAATATGCAAATATGAAATCCATTAATAAGGAGGATTTACTGTACATGATTAATGACTGGAGTTATTTTTATAACAAAAGTTTAGTTTAGTTAACTTTGTGCTAACCTATGCTTAATTAATCCCTGTCGGAGGAAATCTATGACCCCAAACAATTCTTCCCTGATCTGTAGGGAGAAAGCATAAGGAGATAGCAACAGTTGGACCAGGAGCTTACCTTGCAAATTTAAAACCCTGTGTGACAGCAAAGGATTTTCCACCAGTCCAGGTGTGAAAAACGCCAGTCTGAGGGATAACTGTCCTATGTGCCCACCATCCTACTAGTGAGAACCTATAACAGACTTAACTCCTTTTGCCTTCCCCACATCACTTACAACAGTTAGGACATGTGAAACACAGAAGGGTTTTAATTTTGACATAGGACATCTACACTAGGAGAGTCAGGAACACAGGAAGTTGCCAGAGCTAACCTTTTATGTCTCCTAACACAACACCATCAGTTAGGCAACCTAAAGAAGAGGATGCGGTATGACGCAGCCCAGAGGGTCAAACCAGGCACAGAAAGGCCAGGAAATCTAACCTGGGTCCTGCCTAAAATGTCTTGCTTATAAAGCTTGGCAAATAAATTCTCATAGGTAAAAGATGGTTAGCTATAAAGTTTGCTACAACTTTGAAAGCTACCAAAGCTCCACCATAAAATATTATTGCCCTATTTGAACAATGAGAACATTTGGGGTCATTTCAAACTTTGGAAGCCGTTGCCAAACATGGAACTGTGCCCCAAAGCCACTAGGTCCAAGATGTCCCAATGCTAGTTATGGTCTTGCCGAGCTCCATGGAGATAACTCGAAGTCCTACCTTGGGTAGCACCTCCATATTCTTCTGGCACCCAGAGGCCATGTGGTGGTGACCTCCCAGACCTGTTCTACGTGGCAGGGTCCCATGCTTCCAGACCACCCATCCCTCCTCCTCCTATCAAAATATCTGTTTTTCTGGTCAGGATATGATCCATCTTAACCCCATATCAGCTTTTTGGAGTAATAAACCAACTGCCTCCAAGCTCCTCTGGCTTTCTCCAGAATCAGTGAAGGGCTGGCACAGTATGTCACCTGGGGTCCTTGTTTCAGAGCTGCCTTTGTGAGTCAGTCTCCTTTATCACCAAGTCCCTGCGGGAAAGCCTCTGGCTTTCTCCTGGTTTCCCTCGCTGCCCTAAGTTATGATGAAAGTAAAAACAGCAGCAGGAACTAACATTAGAAGTTCTGGAGAGATAGAAATGACAGCATAAAACAAGGATGACTTCAAGGGAGGACGTACTTGCTGCAGATATTCTGCGGTACAGTGTATACTACATGGAGCAGGTTTAGCTAGACTGGGGCTGTCAATGGTGGAGCAACTGGAGCCTCCAGGGGCAGTACAGTGTGTATGCACAGTGCAATAAGTGAGTCCATAATGGCAGGAAGTGTTCAATTATGTCCAGACATATTACCAAATAAGAGATGGAAGCAAAAAATTTCAGTAAAGATTGTCATAAGAATGGTTAAAATACAGTAAGCTTTAGCACTTTTGAAGAAAACTTATCTGCAAAATTCAGTTCTGTGCAACACTTTATTTCTGGATGATATCAGGTAAACAAGACTTAATCAATTTAAGATGAATTGCTTCCTCATAACCCTACTGGTTCATGCCTATTAATATTCTAGGTGGAAAGAATGATAAAGTTTTTCAAATGAGAGAACCTGCATGAGGGAGCATGGCAGAGTCTCTTGGTTAGCTCCCCAATAGCCACGTCCCGCCCCATTCTTCCAGGACAGCTCTGCCAGGGCC
Source organism: Rhinolophus sinicus (assembly GCF_036562045.2). Lineage (NCBI taxonomy): Eukaryota > Metazoa > Chordata > Mammalia > Chiroptera > Rhinolophidae > Rhinolophus > Rhinolophus sinicus. Next base: position 88,972,566 of record NC_133754.1, read on the forward strand.
ACCATGTCAGAAAATGTCAGATAATTTTCTGGCCTCCTTTGCAGCTAGGGATGAGCAAGTGACCGACATATGGCTAATGAGATGTAAAGAAAGGTCAGCGGGGAGGCTGCTGGGAAAAGATTTCCTCTTGGATAAAACAAAAACATTGAGCAAATTGGAGATATGTCAAGAAACTTCTGTCACCACCCAGGTGCTTCCCTACCCTGGCCTTTGCACTGTGTTGTGATTTAATCTGTTGTATCCCTCTTGCTGTCATGAAGGGACATATCACTCGTGCACCAAGGATGGCAGGTGGGAGAGATGGGGAAGTCCTGAATCCTTGAAGACATGTCAAGCCCCTGCCTTGGCACTGCCTTTACTCAGACTTCTTGTTATGTGAGAGAATTAAAGCTCTGAAGAGGTTCTTCTGGATGTTCTGGCATTTGTACTTGTAAACTTCTCCACTGATCCGGGGAGGGACCTTTTTTGCATAGGTTGTGTGCTGGGTTTGATGCTTGGTAAACAGCCTTTTGAAAAGCAAAGAAAAAAACTATGGGGCGAGTTCCAAAAAAAACATCTCTGTAGACTATTTGGTTAGAGAAAGCTGTTAATGAGGTCAGGGCTGGGGCTGAAATGGGCACTTGGGCTGGTGTCTCTGTTTTATGGTCACCAACTGAGCCCTTAATGCTCTCAGCAGCAGCAGCGCCACCATCACCACCGCACTTAGAATAAACATATATGTAATATGCATATATAAACATATACATTATAAACATTTTACTGCTTGCTTATGCTGAGCACTGATACTGTTCTAAGACCTTTGCACATACTAAGTTACCAATTCTGTGGATAACCAACCCTTTCAGGTTTCCAAGGTGGTCTCCAACAGTCCCCAGCTTTTGGGGTTGTAACAGGGTTGGTTTCTATGCCCAACAGCATAGGGCAGAAGGGATGTCCTGTCACTTCTGAGATTAGACTAGAAAAGACTGAGCTGCTGATGTAGGTGATGTTGGATCTGCTGGCAGTTTCTGAGTGAGGGCCGGGATTGTGTCTCGTGAAGGGGAAGAGTGGAAACATGGACCAGGGAGAGGCAAAGAGTTTTTAAAAAGAGGATAGTTTATTAGAGGCAGGAGGAGGTTGCAGCTCCCGAGCTGGGACGGGGTCCCGAATGGGGAGGTGCCCATGACTGAGGCAAAAGCTCCTACCTTTATACCTTCCCTTTGTCTGTTTGGGGAAGGGGAGCAATTTGGAGAAGGGAATTGTTTGAAGAAGGGAACTGGCACCTTCTAATGAAATTCGTCTACCAGGTTTGTTCTGCTTGCCCATCTTAAAGGAATTAGCAAAGTACCCCACTCTTTATCTATCAGATCTACTCCTTAGTCAGGCCAAAATGAATTTTATGATTAACCTCAAGGCCTTGTTACATTTTGTCCTGGAGCAAAGGAGTGATTTCAAAACCTGAAGTTTTAGGATATGACTGTCTTTGTTTATTTTACCAGGGACCTCCCTGTCTACCTAGGGACATGCGAACTCTCCTGTATCACTTCCTTCTTGGCAAGGAACTGAAGACTCCACCCAGATAGCCTCTTCTTATGTTTGTGGATGTATATTGTTTGATCACTTAGGGAGTCCCCCATGTGGAAGAAGTGTTAGTCCATCATCACTATGGGGAGAATAAACTCCTTTGCTCACATGGGTCTGCAGAATCACATTTCTACCAAAAAGACACTGTGTATCTAGGACTCTCTGCTGACTCAGGGTCACTCCCTTATGAATTCGTTACTTCGGGGCTTGTGCAGATCCAAACCCTGAGCTTAATAGGTCTCTAACTCCAATACTTGGTACCTGTCAAGGATTTGGGTTTGTGCAGAGGATAGAGAGAGTTTGTTAAAAATAGGAGTTACACCTTCAAGAGAGATTTATTTTGTCACAGATTTGTTTTTGCTCCAAGCAGTGGGTTAACTTGGAGTGCGTATTCTTTTTAAATTTGTGTTAATTAATTCCTCTTCCCAATGACCCCTAGATGTGTTTGAATGAGAACTCTTGGCAGGTTGAGGTCCTGGAGGAGATGTCAGACATTTAGAGACATCACAGAATATTCGTGCTAGGGACAATGTACATGGAAGCTCCCGTTTACCAAACTGAAGTGAGGTGCAAAATAAAATTCCCTTGGTAATAACAAAAATTGGGTCATTTCACAATTTATCTATTTTAACTTTTCAGGATATCTTCACATACATTGTTTCTTTTCACCCTTACAATGTGCTTGTCCTGTCACAGATGAGGAAAAGTGACTCAGAGAGGTCAATTGATTTGTTCAAGTCATAAAGTAATAACAGCTTGTTTTGGGGTGCTTACTGTGTCTGCTTCCTATTCTAAGCACTTTACACTATGAAATTATTTAATCCTAACAACTCTATGAGGTAGATTCCACTATTAGCCTCATTTTTTTTACCAGTAAGGAACTAAGGCCCAGAAAAGTTAATTAACTTGTCCAAGATCACACAGCTAAAAAGCAATTGAGCCAGGATTTGAACTGTAATCTGACTCATAAAGGCTCCCTGCCTCCAAAGCCTTGTACTACCAGGGCACGTTGCTAATTCTTTAGGTTTTACTGTAATCAACTAGCAATAGAAGCTGGAATTGGAACCCAATTTCACCTTTTCAACTCCAATATTGACTCCTTTGATGAAGCTGGTATCCATTTTGTTGCAGTATCAAATATATAATTTCATATCAGACATCCATTTATTTTCAGATGGCACTTTTTATTCTAGAAAACTGTTAAGCAGTTTACTTATAAATATGGCCTGTTATTTTTCTGCTAGGTTTGCCTGCCATGTTTTGTAGAAAGACCTTCACCTGGTAGTCTTGGGAACCATCCCATAAACCTTGAGAAATCCATCCATCTGACTGTCACTGCTGATTCCTCAGTGTCCCACACAGGCCACAGAGCAACCTGGAAGGTGCCAAGTCACAGCTCCTTGCTAGCTGAGGTGTTGGCTTCAGACTGAATGGAAATCAAACAGAGGTCCTGCTGGGTTTCTTCCCCCAGGGTCCAACCTGAATTTGGCTCTCAAAGTCTTACCCCTCTGAGCATGAGAACTGAGATCTGGGGCCACCCCCTTATTTGTTACCATTGTACATGAGCTGAATATTTCAGTATGACTTACAGGAGGCAGCATAATACAGGGTTAAGAGCGTGGGCTTAGGGTCAGCTGGCCTGAGTTTTCTCTTTGCTCTACAATTTCCTCTCCTAAAGGCTCTCCTAAGACCTTATGCAGGTGGGATAGAAGCAGCATTTAAAATGGCTTGAGCTCACTTCTCCCACCAGATGTCCAAGGTTGGCCCTTATCAGCCTTATGCCTTCTGAAATAAGTAACACCAGCAGTTCTGACACTCTCTGGGGTGAGCTGGTGAGGGGAGAGAAGCTAGGAACTGTTTACACCTACACAGACAGCATCATTCCACCTACTACCTTATACACACGTGAGTGTTTACTTTCAAGAATGTCCCGTATATTGTGACATTGGATTCTTAACAGTTCCATCAACTAAGTAGACAGTTATTATTATCCTAAAGATCTCATACAGGTTTCAAGACTTTTCCAAAAGATAATACCAGGATTCAAATCCAGATCTCTTGACCTTAATTCTAATGTTTTTTCATTATGCCACACTATGCTGACCATCACCATGCTCTTTCGAGAGCTTTTCAGGACATTGTAAAGAAAATCTTGCAGGCTACTCACACACTAAATTTGAGCTACCCAATAATTTAGAGATGATGCTAATACTAATACTAGCACTAACACAATAATACTAATACTAAATTACTATGTTCCAGGCACTGTGCTGACAACTTGCTATACATGATCTCATTTAAGTCTTAAAACAAGAACCCAGTGATTCTTTGCTTCTCGAAATACGGTCCACAGACCAGCAGCACAGGCATCCCGGGGAACTTGTGAGAAATGCAGCCTCTCAGGCCCTGCCCCAGACCCCCTGAATCAGAGCCTGCATTTTACTAAGATCCCAGGTCATTTGTATGCACATGAAAGTTTGACATGCTCCACTGTGAGGAACTGGTGTAGCCCATTCTGCAGAGGAGGAAAATGAGGCCTGGAGAGATTTAAAAAACTGAGATGTCCGTTTTGCCAGTGCAGTCAAACCAGGCCACCCACCCCTAAAGCCTTGCCCCTCATGACTGGCTACTTTCTGTATTTGAGCCTCAGTCTGTATGCCTGTCACACGGGAATAATGGTGACTCAAGGTTTTGGTGTCATTGCATGAAATATGAGGTAATCATGCAAAACAGCAGGCTCAGAGTTTTGCCCAGAGCTAAAAGACAACTTGGTTTATTTTCTGTAAAATGTTAACACCCACCTGGCAGCATCCTGCGACTTCTCCACCATAATACCTGCAAAGGGCTCAGCTAGGATTTATCAGTTGGTTGTATTTTATGTGTATAATGATGAAAAACTCATGGTTGAAGGCTAGATTCTGAGCTAGCATTTTTTCATAAGTTTACAGACAAAGTGTGATTTCTGATTCTTTGCAAGGACAAGGACTCTTTCTGTGGCAAACACACACACACACACACACACACACACACACACGCACACCTCATATTTCCACAGCACGAAACCTGAAAGTGAGATAAGCAGGAAAAAACATTTTATCTACCCAGAGGCCTCAGGCTTCTTCTGAAATTATTTGCTAAATAAAGAACAAGCTGAACTATGAGCAAATGTCAAATGTCAATTTTTGTATTTTCAAGCAATATCTCCGTGCTATGAATGTGATTCTAAAAGTGTTTCAGCTTGAGTGAGTGAATGTCACTTTTTCCTTTAAGAGCAAGATATAGCCAGCCTTAAATATGTATGTCTCCTTAATCCACCTTGTTTTCTTCTCGGTATTCCTATGTCACCAGAGAGGACATCCTGGGGTGCCTCACATCTGGAGGTCACATATGAGCTTGGCATCCATGGATCTGACCATTTAGAATCTTGTTGGTGTAGTGTCATAGGTGTGGGTCCAACCTTAAGCCAATGGGCTGCCGGGCCCTCACCCCACAATGTGTGCTCTTTTGCACCTGCTCTTGGGTTGCAGTGGGGAGCACATTTCCTGGGAGTTACCAGTGTCCTTCCTCTTTTGTTGAATACCTTGCATTGGGTAGAGCTGTTAAGTGTAGCGCTACCATTTTTCATTTTTGAAATTCATTGTTTTCCATCTACATGACACAATGCAGGATAGTGGCTGAAGCACTTTTCTCCCCCTTTTCTATTCAGCACTTACTCATTATCTGATGTTATCTGATCTATTTGTTTATATGTTTACTATCTCTCTCCCCCAACTAGAATGCAAGCTCCTCACTGGTGAAAGGCTGCCTACGTTGAAATTCTGGCTCTGCGGGTTACTTAACCTTTTTGTGCCTCATTTCCTTTGTTAAAAGTGAATAGTTATATAACTGCCTAATTATTAGGTTGATGCAAAAGTAATTGCTGTTTTTGAAATTATTTTTAACCTTTCAAACAGCAATTACTTTTGCACCAACCTAATACTATGCTGTGCACCTGAAACTAATATAATATTGTAAGATAACTGTAATTGGAAAATAAATTTAAAAGAAAAAGAGAAAAGTACCCATCTGCTTCCTAGAGTGTGAGAATTTAGACAAACTTAGAACAGTGCTTAACATATGGTAAATATTTAGTAATATTATAAATCTTGTTATCTTGTTTGTTCGTCCCATGAAGTCTGTGACCCAGATTTATTGCCCATTTAACAGATGAACACAATGGGGTCATCCAACTATAGATTCAAAATCTCTTGTTCCAAAAAGCATTGAAACAAGAGCTTGTTTGGTTTTTTTTAAAGTAAGTCCTTTGGTAATGATACCGGACTAGAACTGATGTGATGGTACTTATGAACTTTATTTATCCCACTAGTATAAATATTTGTATTTCACTGAAATAGTAATGTGTTTGATTTTGGGTGTGGCTATGTACCCTACTAGGGAGTTGAAGCTTTCTGAGCCTAAGATTGTTTGCCTGAAAAACAGGGTCAGTGACACCCACCTCCTTGAGTTGCTGGGGGATTAAATAAAGGAATGTATAGATAATAATGAAACTGGACCATCCCATTCCTCTTTTCCCAGAAAGAGACTAACTGGAACCAAAACGTTTGAAAAGAACTTAATTGGGCCCTTAGAATGGAGTATTTAATGTCTCTTGTGAAAACGACTGAATTGTGTCACTAAGGTATACAAGGCCCAGTTCTTGATTTTGTAGCCTCCAGGGCAAGCAGGAAAGGAGCCCAACTCTGCCCTGCACATCAATGCCTTACTGGGTTCTAGGGTCAGAGGGCCTGTATTACTGATTATGGCAGTAAGGGCAGATGTTCAGTCTGAGCCCATCTACCCCACGCCTGATGCCACCTGCACGGACTGCATGTGTCTAATCTCACAAGCCCCACAGGCTCTGGCCCTGCTTCTCTTTACCATCTCACCTCCTCCTGGGCTCTGGCACAAGTGTTCTCCTTTCATTTCATGAACCCTCTGAGTTTACTGTTGGCTCTATGCCTTGACATTTTTGGCCCCCTCTGGAATATTCTTCCCTAGGCTGGCTCCTTCTTATCAGCTAAGTCCTAGGTATATTATCACTCCTGGGAGAGAAAGGGCCTGACCACCCCACCCAACTAAATCATCCATCTTCCTTCTCATCATTTTCTATCCTACAGTCCTAGTTTTCTCCCCCTTTTCTATTCAGCACACTTACCCATTATCTGATGTTATCTGATCTATTTGTTTGTATGTTTACTGTCTCTCTCTCCCAACTAGAATGCAAGCTCCTCAAGAGTGGGGACTTGCCAGTCTTGCTCTTTACCAAACCCTAGAACTGTGCTTGGCCCATACACTTATTGATAAATAAATAAATTATTGAGTGGGCGATCATCATGGAAACCCAACCTGGAAGAGCCTGTGTCCACTTTTTACAATGGCATCGGGAAGCCAGATTCTTTCCCCTCCCCCAGACTGTTTTCAGAAGCATGGAAATCCTGCTGGTTTCTTGGGAAAGCAAACCGCAGGCTACTCCAGCCTGAATAATTGAGGCGTAAGAAAAAAATATGTGAGGCATCACACAACATCCTGCAGAGCAGTTTCCCCTAGCGGGTGGCCTATGGGAGGGGCCTGGAGTTTGGGGTGGTGAGGTTGTGGGGATTTAACCATATTTGCAAAATGTCCCTTTTTCAGTAAGTTATACTAAAACTCACTAAACAAATATATTTATTGAGTAAGATCCAGGAAGTTTGATTCCTCCCAGTGAAGAGCATTAGCTTGACTAAGCCGTGAGTGGAATTCACAAATGGAAACTGACAAAAAAGAAGTGATTGGTAGAGTGAGAAGTAGGAACGTCAGAGCAGAGCTGCTGAGTCATGATCTGGAGGGAATCCATGAATAATCCTGTTGTGAAGGGCTGATTTCTCTCTAGACTCTGGGAAGTGAGTGAGAACTTAATCTCTCCCTCTCCCCACATTGGAATTTCCTTTAAAAACTTGCCTTAAATTTTTAATGAAGAAATTCATATATGGTCAGCCTGTTGTGGCAGTCTGGAGAGATGGAAGGTCCAACCTACCGAGTACGCACAGTTGGGATTTCCAAGTGTGGCCCCTGGGACTGTGAGTAGTTGCCCTGTGGGGAGTTAGGAGAGGTGGAAGAGGAACACTTGATGTTGAAGACTATTCCTGGGTGGCCATGTAGGGGCTGTATAAAACACTATATTTGTCTGGATATGTGAGCAGAACCTGAAATATGAGCAAGAAAGGGAAATAGACGTCTGGATTGTTTATGTACACAGAAGTCAAATTCTTAGAATTTGGATGAAGCCCAAATCTTAGAATAGGGAATAAGTATTTTTACATTATAAATACAAATAAGAGACACATCCAAGCTAGTCTTAGTAAGAGATGAAAAATTTGGTCCGGTAAATAACAACCCCCATCACACATCTTTAGCTTATTAAAAAAAAAAAAGAAAGAAATTTAAAAGGGGTTTATTGGAAGAAATCCATACAAATGCAGAACTCTTGGGCTTTTTTTCGCAGGGTGTTCCCAACACCTCTCCACTAACCCCAGCAAGTGATGAGCCCCAAGAGGACCACCATAGAGACTGGCAGTGTCTACAGAAGGGGTGACTGGTCTCTTAGTCCTGGTAGGGGCCTGTTGGGTAGTGTTACTGTTGGAATGGGGCATGGACAGAGAGGTCTTGGGAAAGCTCAGGTGTCCCTAGGAGTGATGCCTATGCCCCACCTGGAAAGTTATAAAGGTAGGAGACTGTGTAGAGCATCCCACAATAGCAGAGAAGGAGGGAGAACTGGAGCTGGGCCAACCTATAATGATGCTTGAATTCCCACAGCTATGAGGATCCAGTAGAAGGTAACAGGGCTCCAGCCATCTTGAGGGGATTCTCCCCAAAAGACCACCCACAAGGGAAGGGACAAACCAGCAGTTAGAGGTCAAGGGTCAGACTGCTGAGGACAGGAGGTCGGGGAGATTGAAAGAGGCTATTTTGAGAGCACAGTGCTCATGTCAAAGAATTGGACAATACAGAGTTCCACACAGCTGGGGGAGGTTCTGAAGGATGGATACCTACGTTACCTAAGGGCTTGGTGTCCAACTGAGGTTGTCTCAGTGGAAATTTCTGTACTCCGCCCTCTTATTATTTCTGTACTTGGCCCTCTTATTCCGTATCTCCCTGAAGCTGGGAGAGGGGGAAGATGGAGGGTAAAATGTGGAAAAAATGTGAAAGAGCAGATCACGGACCTACATACATATGGCAGGGGTTTGACCCATGGGCCAGAACTGAATTAAGGATAATAAAAGAAATTGCAAATTAGATATGATATTGATGTTTTGGTATGACTCTACTGGATTTTTTCATTCCTGAGAGTGAGTCTTAAAGTGAATGAAAGTGGTGGGAGATGCCCGACATGGCCCGGAAGCTTTGATGTAGCATGCAAGTAATGGGAGAAAAATAGAGCTCTTTCCTCGTGTGCCTTGCTGTGATCAGCTCATATAACAAACCACAAAGAACCTGACAAATTCTTGGTAAATGCTAAAAGGCAGTTATTATGACCATTATTTTTATCTTCCCTTGCATTACAAGTGCGTCCCAAATTAACACTCTGCAGACTCAGTGGACATAGGTAACAGAGTGAAGCAATGCCTAACAACAAGTGTAAAAATCCAAGAAAATATCAGTAATCAAATCACACTTTAAAGTTCATCCTCAGACACACTTGCTTGGAAAATGCCAACAAAAGAAATGGGAAAGGTGAAATCTCCTAAATGCATGTTGAATAAGTGTGCTGTTCTTCCCATGGGAGGGAAGGATGTTGACTGACTTTGAGTGACATTTTCTGGGTGCTGTTACTAGAAAGGTTTCTTGATGAAGCCTTCAGGGCAGTTCAATAGATTGGGATGGGGGTACATTTTGGGTGTGGTTTTCATACGATCTGTGAGTCATGGGAATTGTAGAGCTTGAATCCATTTTTACTCCTCTTGCTTTGGTGTGGAATTAGCATAACTATGTCCTTTTGCCCACCTAAGTCATGCCATGTCACCCTGGCCACATCTTAGAGGTGGGAAAAAGCCTCATTACAAGCACTCCTTTATGGAGAATCTGGAAGGCATGACTATGCTAACCAACACAGATGAACACAGGAAAAGCATGGCTAGTTGAAATTCGTGCATAATCAAAATTGTCCTCTTAGTCAATTGCTTCAGTCTTAACCAACCATCTTCTGTGAAACCCTAAGTTCTTAGTAGACTAGTTTGAGTCTCCTTTTTGCTAATCTAATATTTGGAGATGATGATAAACACTACAATGAAAAGAAAATAAGTAAAGTAATGGGACAGGATGGTCTAATCCCTAAACTGGATAGGATACTTTGGCATTAGTTATAAACACTGTTTTATAATTATATGTTGGCATCTAGGTAATTTATACTGACAGTCTATGGAGTGTGACAGGAGACACGTACCCTGTACTTGTTTTTCCTCCTCTTTGGATTTGACTCTGTTAATAATAAAGATTACAAAACTCAAGAAAATTACCACTTACACTGAATCACAGAAGGCACAAATGCGTTGGGTAGCTGTAAATTTTAGGTGATGGAGACTGCATTTGAAACAAACCTATGGCAGAGCATTTTCTGAAATGGTATACTATTGAGATTTGCCATGATTAATTCTGGACTCTTAGGGTCACTGTCTCTACTATTGTTAAAAAAAACACAAACCTACCTAACAAATCAATATGGTCAAGCAGAACATCTACAAAACAATTTAACTTATCCATCTTTATTGAGAAATAGTTTATTTTTAAAATCACAGATGCTTTGCTCTTTTGAGTGTTAACCCTACCTTTATTTATGCTGACATGAGACAATAATTTGACAAAAAAGTTTCTTGAGATACACAATGGAAGTTGACTCACAAATGTGAAGACAAACATTTAAGGACAGAGAACTCCTCTAAATACAGCTATTCTATTATTTTGCCGCAGCCCGTGTACTTGTCTCAGCCTGTGTAACTCTACCCTCTATCTTTACTGAGATCTCAAAAACACTTAATCCCCTTGTTCATTTCACTCATGTTATGCACTACCCTTTTCATTCATTCATTATATTCCTGCCTGTTCATTTAGTTCATTTGTTATACATCTTGTTCTTTTCACTGATTTGTTTATACTACCTTGCTCATGTAACTCATTTGTTATTCGTTACCCTGCTCATTTCATGCATTCATTATTTTCTTCTTTGTTCATTTAATTCACTTATTATACGCCTCCTTGTTTATTTCACATATTTGTTATACACTTCTTTGTATTTCATTCATTCATTATACACATCCTTGATCATTTCATTTGTTATACATCTCCCTGTTCATCTCATTCACTTGTTATACCCCTCCACCCACTAGGCAGCATACTGGGAGAGGACTGGATCAATAGGAATAAGGAAAGCCTCAGTAGAGAAGAAGTGGCAGGTGCTTTCCCCTTACAACAAAGCCTGAAAAAATATAGAAAAAACCTCAATCAAATCCAGGCTGGTGTCACTACCCAAGCAACTGGCTTGAACTACAAAAGTGTGAAGGTACCCCAATCTTGACTGACATACGGGTCTTGCCTCCATGTGAGAAAAACCAGTAGCTGGTTACAACTCCCAAGGGAACTGACAAGAACTAACCATATAAGTGGGGTTCCCTAGCTCATGGGTTGGAACTGAAGATCACTGCTTGAATCCCTCTCTTCAGAGTGGTCGTAGGTAGTTGGGGAAGTGTGGAATTAGCAGAAAGACTGGGTAGCAGATTCTAGTCAAGGTGGGACGATCCTGTGGAATGGAAACAAAGTATAAAGGATGCAGCCATGTGCTTAATGAGGACCCTTTACTCCTAGATATTCAAATTTGAGGTAGGAGATAACTAGGAGTTTCCTAATTTGATGCTAGGCTGGACTCCTATTACTGCACAGCTAAGCCTCCAGATGACTAATCTTGGTGTATTTTTAGCTGCTTCTTGAGGACAAGATCTGTGTCGTATCCATCCTCTTACATGTTTCAGGACCTCTCATTAAACATAGTCAACATCTCACATATGACATTTGAATAAATATTTCAGGTAGTGAGCTTTAATCTATCAGCTTTATCATTGATTGATTGATTTCCAAGAGCTCATATTTAATTCTTTATTGGAATTAAAACCAACCGTTTTAGATACTGATTTAGATTTTCAAGTACTTGCATTGCTTTGAAAGCCCTTGTACTTTTCCTTACCCTCCTCCTCCCCCCACACTGAGAATTATATTCTATCCATAACCTGAACATGAAACGCCCATTGATTGCACAAAGTGGCATATTTACAATTCTTTCCCTCCCCTTTTGTTGAGATATAATTCACATTAAACATAGTGTAAGTTGAAGGCATGCAATGTAATGATTAGATATGTATATATACATTGTGAAATGATTACCCCAATAAGGTTAGTTAACACATCCTTTTTATTTTTCTCATTTCAATAGACTTTGTAGTCAGAATAATGTGCATTTGGATTTAATCTGTGTTAGTTAATAGCTGTGAGACTCTGGGCAAGTTACTCACCTTCTCTGAGTTTCTTTTGCTCACCTACAAATTGCAGATACCACAACTATAGCTTAGCATTGATGTAAGGATGCAAATAGAAAGTATAACATATGAGTTATGATAAAAAATACAGTAAACATGTAAATAAACAAATATATTACAGTAAAAGACACATTGCCATTAATCCCCTTCAAAATACCCCCCCACACAAACACTTCAAACACTCTTATCCCATCATTCTTTCCACTTTCTGAAGCAGTTCTGGAAGTCCTCTTTTGCGAGTGTCTTTAGTTGCACTGTTGTGGCTGCCTTGATGACCTGAATCGATTCAAAATATTTTCCTTTCATGGTCATTTTGACTTTGGGGAAGAGCCAGAAGTTGCACGGTGCCAGATCCAGGGAATAAGGTGGATGAGGACACACTGTAATTTTTTTATTTGACAGAAATTGCTGTACCAGAAGTGATGTATGACATGGAACATTGTCATGATGAAGGATGAAGTAAAGACACTCATGAAAGAGGACTTCCAGAACTGCTTCAGAGAGTGGCAAGGATGATGGGATAAGTGTGTTTGAAGCAAGGGGGGGCAGTATTTTGAGAGGGATTAATGGCAATGTGGCTTTTACTATAATAATTTTTTTTATTTAAACATTCACCGTATCTTTTGATCACAGCTCATACCTGAGTACTAATGAGTAGGTGCTGAATCTTTTAAATCTCCTTACTCCCCTGGACCATTTTAAGCTCTGCTTCAGTAGTTAGTTTGCCTCTCCATGCATCTCTCCAAACTATTGTCATAACCACAAGATTTAGTATAATATTAACTAGTAAAAAATAAAGAACTTAAGTGAATTTATCCATGATCGTAGGACTAGAGTTCAGTATAGCCAGGATTTAAACCTAGTTCTTTCTGACTCATATACCTATATGTTCTTTTTGCTCCTCTTTTCCTCTCTGTTGCATTAACAGGGTTATAGCATTAAGTGTATGTTATTCTATTATAGCATTTTGAAAATTCCACCAAAATTTTACAGTTTTGTATTCTCACAGAATCACACATGAGCACAAAGAAGACATCAACAAATGCTAAATTGCTATGGTTATACTTTACTGATCCACTATCCCATTTTTCAACCAGCACCAGAAATGGGTTTCCCTATGTGTACTGTCTGCACCTTCATCCATATACTCATGTTTGTGCAGCTGAAAAATGGTCCCCTAAAAGATATCCATGTCAAATTCCTGGAACCTTTGCAGATATAATTAAGTTAAGGATGTTGAGATGAGGAGATCATCCTGGTTACGCAGATGGGTCTTAAGTCCAATGACAAGTGTCTTTATAAGAGAAAGGCAGAGGGAGATTTGAGACAGATAGAAGAGGAGAAGACACAGAGGAGAGAAGGAGGCAATGTGAACGTGGAGGCAGATACTGGAGTGATGTGGCCTCAAGTCAAAGAATGCCTGGAACCACCCAAAGTGGGAAGAGGCAAGGAAGGATACTCCTGTGCAACCTGCTGAGGGAGTGCATCCGCATCGACACTTGATTTCAGACTTCTGGACTCCAAATTGTGAAAGAATAAATTTCTGTTCTTTGAAGTCACCAAGTTCATGGTAATTTGTTACTACTACCTGAGGAAACCACTACACCATGCATTTATACACATATGCTAAATATAATAATAAGAAATTGCATTTCCTGTGTGCTTTCTCTCCCCTGTGATTCTTATCTCAGACATTGCTCCAAGCTTAGAAGCAATGGTGTTAACCTAGTTATGTATCTTAATTATTAATTCTGTGGCTGCTTCAGATGGTAGTGTAGCTATCGGGCTTCTATGAGTCAGTCATGGATAGAGCAAGGAAAGGTGACATTGAGTGAAGTTTGGAAAATTTAGAAAACTGGATCTTGGAGACCCAAGGTCAGTGTTTTGTCTTTAATCATTTGCTTAGAGGAAGATAGAAAGCTGAGGTCATAATTTCCATTAAATATGGAGAATGCTAATTAGGGAAATTGGCAAAGAAGATTGTCTCATTACGTGGTAAATTGATTTTAGCTCACCAACAACTTGATACTACTAGATCTGAAAATCATGCCAATGGGTAGTTTAATAAATTCTTTGCAGAAATGTGACAACTGCCACAGTGAAGAATGTGGATCATTTTAAAATTAAAGTCAATTCCTGTAGGATACATATTGAGGTAAAAATTAGAATGCTCTCTTGACATCTAGAAGTAAATTAAGTGACCAAGGGTTATTTGCAAGTAATTTGTAGTGAATAATTGCAGATGTAAGATAGAAAATGAAATAGATAAAATCTTTAAGACTTGAGATAAGGATACCAGTTCTGGAGCTAATGTGGTACAAGATCTGCATCTTACTAGGTAGGAGAGAAAGGAGACTAGCTTTCTGATAAAAGAAGCTTGTCCACAGTGATGGTTTCTCCAAGAGCCTATTTTCTTTGTTAGAAAATCAAAGAGGAAAATTATATTGCAAGGTCATGGAATTGATCTTTCTCTGAACAATAACAACAACAAAAATGCAATTAAAAAGACATAGATTTATACCTGGAAATAAACCTGTTAGAAGAGATTGTGGTTTCTATTTGAGTGTCAGCTAGCAGGGGACTGACACATGAATGAAAAAATATTGCTGTTTAAAAAAGCTGTAGATGTTGGGTTTGATTTCAGGGCAGAGTCCATTGGTCACTCGGAGGTGGCAGAGCTCTGTTCCACAGGAAGGGAAATCAATTAGGATGAGCAAAAAATAGAAGTCAAGATGTTCCTGTTCATCCCCATTTTGTCACAATTTTATAAATTCTCAATTTTAACAGTAATACCCATCATACATTTTCTTTTTTCATGGCTATTTCTGAGTCAGAGACATCACACAGCTGTTCCTATGGCTCTGATCCTCCTCTCTCTTTTATTTTTGTAAGTTTCTATCATCATTATAGTGCTTTGGCTGACAAATGAAAAGGATGGCGCATAGACAGTAACTGTCCCTTTCCCCAAATTGTTAATGTCCAGATATAATTTTCTGGGGAAATAAAAAAAAAAGAATGTGTCATTTTTAGAAACCAGCTTCATAACTATAAACATAAGGCATAGTTCTATTTGTCACATAATGTAAGAATTTAAAAAAAAAAAAAGTACCAAGATAGAAAATTAAAATAAAGAAAGTAGGGAGTGCATCTCTTGGAGATACTTAGCATTAACACATCTAAGTTATTTGGGACTCCCTGATCAAGTGTTTTCATGCTAGGTGTACGTTATCTATTTCTGTGAGACATATTACTCCAAAAGTAATAGTTTAAGATAATAAGCATATATTATATTAGAGTTTCTATGAGTCAAAAACGGAGAAGTTTCTTAGCTGGATGATTCTATCTCAGGGTCTATCATGAGGTTGCAGTGAAGCTATTGGCTGGGGCCACATCTCAAGGCTTGCCTCTGGGAGGATCTGCTTCTAAGCTTATTTACACAGTTGCTAGTTATTGGCAGATTGGGCACTCAGCGGTGGGCATAGCCAGGGTGGCCTTGATGAGTGGAAGTCAGTGTTGCTGAGCCCATGACTAACTTCTGTCCTTGGTGCCATGGCCACTTTGATCATGAGCCTGCTGGGCAAAAACAGGGGTGGTTGGGAAAGAGGCAGACTACTGTTCATGAACTGGTCATCCAAACTGCCTGAATGTTAAAATTCCCCCCCAATATCATTCACATGTGACATAATAATACCTTTGCACTCTGCCTATGCAAAAATGTCTGTTCACATACCTCTTTTTTAGACCTCCTAGTCACCAATTTTCTAACCTTGTTTCTTCCACATCCCTAACTACCCTGCCAAACAATTAGCCACAGCTCACGAATTGCTATAGACCTGTACCTTCGGGTACCTCACATCATTATACTCACACCACTCCCTCATATTTGATTCTTTGTCTCATCTCATGGAAATTCTCACGCTGTCAAGTAACAGCTATGGCATATCAGACAAAATTACCTTTAGGAGCATAAAGTAGATATAATGTCTTAATCAAAAAGGGCTTTATTGTTTCCATATAACAAGTAATCTGAAGGTGGGCAGTCCAGGCTTGGTCTTCAATGGAAACTTCACAGACCAAGGCTCTTTCTAGCTTCCCACTATCACCGCTGGGGCATGGGATTCCTACTGTTGATTGTAAGAGGATAGTGAAGTTCTCCTAACCCTTGGCCAAATGTAGCTTTGTGCCTCCATTCTAGCAGAAAGGAGGAAAGGGCAAGAGTAGAAGGTTTATACCAACTAATTCTTACCCTTTTTATCAGGAAAAAAAGAGCTTCTCTACTGTGCTCTTATTTCATTGGCCAGAACTGTGTTCCATGGTCATTCCACGGGAGGTGAATATTTTTCACTGGTCATTTTGCCTCCCAAAACAAAATTGGGATGCTCTGTTTGAAGAGGGAGGATGAATGAATATTGGAAGTTTCCACTACTCATGATATTTTTCTTTTACAGAGGTAGTACATGTTGAAGTTAGTACATCGAAATGAGAGTATGTTGAGGATCTGGGGAAAAGGATAGGAAAAGGAGGGGACTGTCAGAGAGGGAAATTGGATGCTAGGGGAATGGATTCCCATTGTTTTTAGTAAATTTAATTAATCTTCACTGCTTGTAAGGTCTCAGTTTCTAAGAGAAAAGACCTAAGAGATAAGGATTTCTTGAACTTCATGCCATTTTCCTGCCTTCCCTTTCCTCTCAGAGGAAAACCTCTTGTTTATCCATTATTTCTTGATGAGTCTTATGAGGATTTGCTTTGGTCCATGATATCTGTTTGATGGCCCTGTGTTTTCTCTGTCAACAACCAAAATGGCTTCTTTAGGTTTGGACTTTCATTTCTCCATTTCTCTGGAGATATTAGCTGTCTGAAGCAAAAGAATGACTGTAGGACAATGGATTCAGGCTGAGTTGCTAGAAAAAAACAGAGTTTATTAGGCCAGTGAGGCAGATACTTTCAGGTTGGTGGGACTTGGGATGATACCAGTTCATACCATATAGGAAATTTTCTACTTGGCCTAAGCAAGGATATTTGGCTATGGACACTGATTGTTCTTTAGCTCATTTTAGTGATACTGAATACCCAGGGCCCATGCAACGGCTCTAGATTTCTGGGGAATAACCTTTGAACAGGGTGTCCTCTTGTGCAAAAGATTTCTGTTCTATGTTCATGACCATATTTAATAAACAAGTTAATGACAGCACTGGATATTAGTCAAATGGCAGATTTTCCTGTCAATGAATTATTCCTATCTTATGCCATCTTCCAACACTGTGCTGGAATAGAACATAGATTATTTGGGGAGGTGGTTAACACATTTATCATGTGTGAGTCCAATATATATTATAAATCACACATATATACATTGATAAATTCAAAGCATTAAGCTACAGAAGTTACTGTGCAATAAAAAGTTCTGGATCTAAACTAATAGTGAATATACTGAGATAAACCTAGTGTCACAGCTCAGAAACTATGTAGGGAAATATTTTAATTCCTTTTTGTCCTAAGATAAGTATCACCAGTCTCAATGTAAAACTATTGAAATTATCAGGCTCTCTCCTACTTGGATAAATAGGTTTTAATAATTTACATGAGGCCTTTGATTTCTATGCTGTCTCTATGGTAACCAAGTTGGAAGTCTTTGTGGCAACTAAGTGGGTGAGAACATGTCCCACAGCCACCCTGACTCATGGAAAGCTGCCAGCAGCTATTTACTTTTCATTTCTAACAAGTCACAGAATATCTCATTAAAGCCAAATTATGCCCTAAATCTTTGTCTTGATGAAGATTTAGACGTTCACATATCACAGTTGGGGACTCAACTGATCTTCACCTGACATGACACCACCTACCCCTCTCTAGCCCATGTTCTCTATTCTGGTGTGACCAGTGTCCTAATTTCTTGATTCTGTGGGAAAGCCAAACTTCTCAGAGGCAGAAGGCTTCTGGCTGCCTATCTGGTCATTGCTTGTGACTCTGATGTGCCCTCTATGAGTTATGCCTTGTTATGACCTTGTAATTTTCTATCTTCTCCAAACCAGGGGGATATACTTTGTCAGCTAATCTGTCACTATTCTTGAATAATGTTCTCACCACATTCATGATCCAGTTCTGTATAATAAGAACATGAAGTCGAAGAGGAGAAAGGGAGGTTTAGAGTATTTAATTCTTCATTGCCTGTCATCCCATTCTCTGGTAGCTCATTATATAGGGCTTCCAAGTCCCTAGGCAAAATGTCAGGCTATCTTGAAAACTACATTTACTAAAAATATTTTTTGTAATAGACACTTAAGGGAACATAAGAGAGTGGCAGAGAATAATTAGCTGACAACATGTTTTTGTTTTTTTTTGGATTTACTTCATTATTTATCCTTTTCTTGCAACTGTCATAAAATATTCGTGTGTGCATTCATTTAAAAACACTGGCAGGAGGTAGTAGAAATTCAGCTTTCAGTTTTTCTTACATTGTGGTCTCATGGTGGAATTGTCCTTCTTCATATCCTAAAGAGTTACAGCCCACAGGAGTCCGAAGAGCCAGGAGCTTCAGGTAAGCTGACTAGGGAAAGTATGAGATATGAAATACCCTCATAAAATATTGTAGTACTTTAACATCTCATTTCCCCTCAATGTCTTCTTATAATCATCTATTTCTTTTCTTTCCTCCCATGAAAAATTATTGTTTTATTTTAAATTTGTTAATTTGTCCTCAGATCTTTAATTCTCCCGATAAACTGCAATCCTAAGTTCTTTCGTTTAAGTAGCTGTGGCAGAAATAAGTGGCTGTCTACCATACGTTTACACAGCAGGCAGCTGATGAGCCAGAGACTACATTACCCAGATCCTCTTGAATCAAAGTTGGGTCTTGTGACTAGGTTTCACCAATAGAACGTGAGCAGAAATTGCCTGCTTCAGAAGCTGGAGTTTTAAGAAATGATTGTGTATATTCTGCTCTTTCTTCTCAGGATGTATAGCTAGAGTCAAAGAACTCTGAAGCTCAAAGTGATGGTAAAGCCACAGGATGGGAGATGCCTATCCTAAATAACCATGTGAGGACAGTACATAAACACATATTTGGACAGTGCCATAAACTTCTCTTGTATTAAGCCACTGGAATTTTAGGGTTTGTTTGTTATAGAAACTAGTGCTAGTCTATCTGATACATTGTCATTAAATACCGATTTTGTCTTTTCCATAATTGGCCCTGTTTAAATTGCTGCTTCCGGTCTTCCTTTGTTCCTTCTTGCTACCCCATGATTTTCCTGGGTGAATAGCTAATGGGATGGGTAAGATTGGAGGTAGAGGGCAAAATAGGGAGATAATTAATTCTGCTTTGGGAATAGTAATCTGAGTTGTTTATGAGAATTTCAAGTGAAGATGTTAAGTAGGAATTTAGACATTTCCCTCTGGATTTCAGAGGAGGTAGGCATTTTCAGAGTCAATAGAATAATAGTTATATTTAACTCCAAAATAATTGTTGATATTATCTAGGAAGAGAAAGTAGAGAATGGAGAAGTGAGCCT
Organism: Rhinolophus sinicus; assembly: GCF_036562045.2. Classification (NCBI taxonomy): domain Eukaryota; kingdom Metazoa; phylum Chordata; class Mammalia; order Chiroptera; family Rhinolophidae; genus Rhinolophus; species Rhinolophus sinicus. The sequence continues at coordinate 88,992,238 of NC_133754.1, forward strand.
AAGAATGAGCCGTAAGATTCCTCAATATTTAGTGGTTGAGTAAGGAAGGTGTTTGAGAAGGAGTGGGAGGGGAAATAGAAAGAAAATTGGGAGAACATGAGGTCAAAGAAGCCAAAAGAGAAGAGCTGTTCAAGAAGGAAGGAGTGGCCACCATTTTAAATGCTACTGACACATGGAATAACCGTGGCAGCATCGGTGACCTTGACAAGAGACTTTTTATGAGGTTGATGGTGGGAAGCCAGTCTAGAGTGGTTGAGGATAGAACTAGAAGTTAGGAAGTGCAAAATGTCTGGTGTAAAAGACCCTTTCAAGAAATTATATAGGAAGAGGGTCTGGGAAATAGGGTGTGGTATGTGGAGTCAAGGACCTTTTTCTAAAGATGAAAAGCACTATTATATGTTATTGGAAATGATCCAGCGGGAAAAAGGAGAGAAATGATACAGGATCACTCTCCATGACAGTGTCCAACTGTTCAATGTGAAACAGATGTAGTGCAGTTTCTTCTTACTCCATGGAGCCATCCCTGATTGATCCAACCTAAAGTAACCTCTGCCTCCTCCAGCCTCCTATGAAATGTATGTTGCATATGATTTGTCATATACTTGCCTTGCACAGCTTAGTATGGTAGAAACACCAGTGTTTGGAGTTGGAAAGACTGGGATTGAATCTTTTCTACCCACTTTCCAATGCTTCTCTAGGCAAATCTCTTTTCAATTCCTTCTCACTTTTCCATTCCCAACTATTCTGAAGTACATGAAGTACATTGCCCCATAAATTCTTGATCTTTCAAGGTGCTGTTCTCCTGGTCAGGTATGCCATTTCCCCTTCTACCTCTCTAGGAATGGCTAACTCTTCCCTATCAAGTTCAGGTATCTTCTATATAATACTTCCTTGAACTCTATAGTTAGATGCTCCTCCATTGTGCTCCCACAGAAACACAGCGTTCTTCTATAGTAGTGCTTATTACATTGAAGGACAATTGTCCTAACTAGTCTTACTCTCCCATAGACTTTGAACATCTTGAAAATGGAGATCATGCTCCATTTATCTTTAGATCCCAAGTGACTTTCACAGTGTCAGTCATATCATAGGCATTCAAAAAATGTTTAATACATGAATGGGTAACTGAAATAGGCAACAGATTGGCTGTTGTTTCATGCGGCCAGTTGTTATTAACAACCTTTATTTATCCAGGGTCTAAATAATATCATTTTGTTTACATAGGCACTCAGATATACCCTGAATTTAATCACACATTACACCACATGCTAAAGGATAAAGAAATATCCATTTCACTGCTAGAAAGTTAGTAAAACATAATCTGGTAGCAGATGACATGACTTAAGAAACTTTAAGAAATAGAAAAAGAGCTGACATTGGGCCAAGCAAATAAAATCTACTGATTAAATTGCTTGGAAGAAAAGTCTTTAATTTTAAAGAAACCAAGGGGCATTTTGCAGTGTATTTTTAGTGGTGAGAAAGTTAATGCTCATTGGATAAAGAAAATTAATATCTGCTACACTGTCAGGAGTAATTATCTTAAATTGTTGATGAAAAAATATCTTTCTGGTTTAGCTTTTATTGAAATGAGACTGTTGTTTTAATCTCCCTAAGAGGAGGAGTAGAAGTGGAAAAGGTATTATGTCCCATTTTCAGGGTAATTTACCTTAACAGATATGTCGCTTTTTAGTGAGACCATTTGTGAATACCTGTAGGTGATTTGAAAAGCCAGACCTGTAATTTAAAGTCATAAGCAGCCCATTTGTTTTATAAAATCAGTCACCTTGCAGGTTCTATGATTAAAAGATATTCCTAGAGAACTGTTGGGATCTGTCAGCTGCCTCAGAATGGGCACTGAAAAATGCCTTTCACTACAGAGGATCAAAGTGAAAACAACATATTGAATGGAAGATAAGGAACTTATGTGCTATAAGTTATCTGGAGCAATTGGAGGAAATAAAGTTCTTGTGGAAAATTATCCACATGACTAAGGGTGGCTTAAAAACTCAAAACTGTAATAAAGAGTATTAATTCTAGAGAATAATTTTCTTCTGTTTTTTCCCCCATATTTAAAAATAAACTTCACTGATGTGAGCAAGATTTCCTAAGGTAAACTATGGCAAGTGATGACAAAAAATTTTAAGTTCAGGTTATCAAAAAGTATGTTAGGCCTTGAAGTAAACGTCTTTATAAAATTCATGTAATGGTTGAGAAAAGGGGGGTAAATGGAAAACTTTGGATGCTTAGCACTAAAATGTGAATACTAAATCCGTAATTTTAGAATCACTTCACATGTCACCTCATATTTATAAAGCACGCTTTGTCACAGAATTGAAATAGAGAATTCCACAAATATATTCAATAAACTAAGAAGTTGGTACAACGAGGGGTGATATAAGGAGTCACCACTTGTAGGGACCAGAGCAGCAAACCCTGGGAGCTTGTTAGAAATGCAGAATCTGAAACCTCAGCTAATTCATAGGCACATTAGAGTTTGGGCAACACTGCTCTAGGCTATCCACTCTAAGACTATCATTCAGGAATTCTGCCACTCTGGCCTTCATTTATCCATCTGTAGGCTGGATGGAATGGCATTAGTCACTAGGTTCTATTCCTGACCTTGAAGAGACCCTGAAGTGGAGGTGACCCCTGGAAATGAGAGGGCTATGTCTGTGCCAGACCCCTGGCCAGTGCTGCACTGAAGACCACCAACTTGGCATCATGTAAAACACAATATACATGCAAAAGTGCCATGTTATTTGATGAAATGCCATGTCAGGAAAGGTGACATTTTTCCTTTGGAGTGTCATGCTGTGATGGCAGGGGTCATTTGTAATCAGTTCTGGGCACAAAGCAGTTGAAGTCCAGGGAGAGAGAGAACGTGCAAGAGAGCATGAGCTCAGGGCCGAGCAGCTGCAATGGTCCAGGAGGGGCAAGACCCAATTAGGAACAAAGAGGAAGGAACCAGAGATGCAGAAAGTGGCTAAGCTATAATTTAATAGATGCAGTTCAGGGTGGCCTGAGAGTTTGAGGGGAGTAAAAGTCCAAGAGGGAAGATAGCATGTCCAATGTATTCTCATGGAGATTTAAGCATAAGATGAAAATGGAAACCTCAACTCGAGATTTTCCAAAAGGGTTGATGAGAAGGGGATGGAGAAGACTCTCAAGGGCTGATTGAAGGCTCTGTCAAATCAATCTCCTCTGCTCTGTGTGTGTGGTCGTCGTGGTGGTGGTGGGGGGGGGCGTGTTCTGAGTCACTATTTCTTTTTACCCTTTTTTTTAGGGGGGTCATATTAATGATGATACATTCATCTTGCTATTCTGTCCACATACATAGTTCTCATGGATCTATCCCAGTGCTTTCTACCCAGCCCTCAATGGCTTCCACGTGTTAGCCACCATGAAATATTTGCATGCTTTTAGTGTGCCTCAAATCTTTTTTAATTTAATGCTAGCCTGAGGGGTACGAGTCTTCTGTCTCACTTCACGCTCCATATCTCTCTCTCCAAAAATGTCGCAGTAAGCTCTCAGGTGCTACCCATCTCTGACTAACAGCTGCTCAGCTGTTCAGTTAAGCTGTTCCTTTTCAGTCCTATCTATTGTCAAATTTTTACGAGAACTTTACACATGCAGAGAAACCAAAATGACTGAAAAGCTGGCACTCCAAATGGTATAAAAAAGAAGAAGATCTGGGTAAGTCAGTGATAGTGTAATTAGCACTGGTACAATTTGGAGGCTATTATGTTACTTGTCATTTCTGCTAGGACCTCTGAGAGAAACTGATCTTCAGGGGCTGCGGTTGCCCAATTAGAGTGAACATGTTTCCCATTCTGCCCATCTTTCCTTAATCTAAAAAGGATTGGCTTTATTCTCTTTAAATTTAGTTGTTTGATCTGCTCTGTAGAAATGCTGTTTAAGGGGTCTCAGACCTTTTCATCGTGAAGATGCTTTGATGTAGAAAAATCAGCCCTGGGTCTAGAGTTGGAAGGCTGGGTTCAAGTTCCAACTCATTAGCTAAGTGCCCTGGAAAGTCACTGAGTCTTCCTGAACATCTGTTGTCCTCCAAATGTTGTCCTCCTGTGCCTTCCTTTCTCCAGGGCACGTGGCTGCCCAGCTAGAGACCACATTTCTCAGCCTCCTTCGCAGCTAAGTATGGTTTCATGATGAAGTTCTCACTGATGGAATATAAGGAGAGATGATGTGTGAGGAAATTGCTTGCCCTGGACTCTTTCTCCTTCTCCTTCCTCTTTTCTTGGGCTGGATCCTGGACCTGAGGGTGACCTACCTTCTCGGGTGCAGATGAGGGCAACAACCCTAGGTGATACCAGACCAACAACCTGGAAAATCCTGAATCCCAAGATGACTTCATGACATATAGCTGCTCTGCCACTTTATAGTATGGGCCTTCAAACTCCATACTATAAAGTGTGAGAGGAACAAATGTCTATCTTATTTAATCCATGGTATTTTTTTTTTTTTTTTTTTTGGCTCTTTGTTATAGCAGCTTAGTCTTAACTTTAATCAATATATCTATATCTTTATTTGTAAGATTGAGGAAATCATATCTTCTTTCTGCAGCTGTTGTGAGAGTTAAGTTACATGATGTAAATAAGTGTTTTTTTAAATTGAAAGTACTGTTATAATGTTAACTTTTGTTGTCTTTGCCATCTTTACATTTATGAGATCACCAGGTAGGGCACAACAGAAGAAGGGATAGAAAATGGGTGCCAATAATAAAGTCTCTGGAAGGGTATAAAACACTTCTGCTGGCAGATCTCCTGAGCCTGCTGGGAAAAAATAATGGGAAGGTATGAATAGAGAAGCATAATGACCAAATGTATACAGGCTTTATATTCACACTGCCTGGATTTAAATCCAGATCCTGCCACTTATTATCTTAGATGAATAACTTAATCTCTCTGTTCTTCAGTTTTCTCAGAAAAGTGAGGATAATAATGGGGCCAACCTGGTTGGGTTGTTTGAAGATTAGCTGTGTGCTGTGAGGATTCATGCAAATACGTCACTTTGAACAATGTGTAACATTGTTCTGTAACATAAGGCTCATTCAATAAATGCTATTAGTATTGTATTATCTATGTATTTAGAGGAAAGGACAAATGGAAATGGAGAGATGAGGTGTATAAATGGGTAAGCAGCCTCTCCAGCTCAAGGTTCACCATTACCTAATTCTACTTCAATATCCTTGTGGACACTTACTAACATTCTCAGTCCAAATTCCTTTTCTTCTTAACTCTTATTACCATACTTCAGTGGCTCTCAGATGTACATTTTTTACATTTAAAATACTGTGATACTTTTTAAAATTGATGGTACTTTACAATTGCCAATGACCAGGTAGGAATTGTTATTTAGTTGTCATTGCCTGTCATTGCATGAACAAATTGTGCCACAGTTATTCATGTGATTGTTATTGCAACTGAGTTATGTACATTGTTGGTTTAATTGTTATTTAAAATAACATAAAGTTTACACTAATGTGTGGCATTTAATTGATAAATTATGAACCAAAATAGGAACAGAGCATGGAAACAGAGCAGCAGCATGTACATTTGATATTAGTGAAACAGATATCTGTAGATGAAGGCATAATCACAATCCTATATTCTCTTGAAAAGCAACAGTCAAGAATATTATGGAACCTAAGGAAGGCAGATTTCCTTCATAAGTATATGAAGCTGTGTTATGTTTTGTTGTTGAGATATTTACAGAAGGATTGTTGACCCCATGCCAAGGTATGCAACTGAAGACAGAAAAATTGTCAAACTCCTCAGAATACATGAAAAGAAAATTTAAACCCACAACAGGCTGTGTGTTGTAGAGAACTATGATTAAAGCATTGAACCCCTTAACATGAATTTGTCAGAAACTTCTTGCTAACTTTTAATAGAAGCAGATTAATTTCCAGCAACATATGATTCAGCTGAAGGAAAATATATAAATTAAATCAAATGGGAAATGCTGGTGAAAACTCTGCAGTTTTTGCTCTTTTAGAAATTTATGCTAAAGGTATGCAAGAGATAAAGAACGTGATCATGAGTTGGGAAAAGCATCATATCTAATAATATGTATAATTCCGGTGCCCAAAAGTTGTTACCATATTTAATTTGGTCCACAAAACAATATCTAAGGAAGATATTCATCAAAGAATATTTAAAAAAATGGATGGGTAGATGGTGGTTGAATTGATAGAAGACTAGCTTAAAGTAATCTGAAATAGATATCTTGGGGGCTCTACATAAATCACTAAGAAGGTTGATTCTTAATGTAATCTGTGGATATATATTCAAATAATTACAGATAAGCTTATATCAAGTTTAGGGAGTTGGTTACTATTTTTGAGAGGCATGACTGTGCATTAGCAACCCTTCAACATTTCCAGATACAAATCATTTGAAGACAATTTGAAGAAGGAATAAGGGTCCGGGCCATTGTCTGGAAACTTTCTGATAATACCTCTGGTAAGATGAAGAAAGTGCTAGTATAAAAATTGGCAGACAGGGTGGTAAGGGGCTTGGAAGAAAGTCCCAGGGACAATCATAGTATCCCCTCTTAAGAAATGCTGGTCTTGACACACAAAGCTCAGACATGGAGAAAATGACAGCAGGCATCGAAGAGGTGGCTGAGGTGATGGCAACAGAGCCAAAAATGGAGGGAGACAATGGCACAGAGCCACAAAGGGGCTCCAGACCCAAAACGTGAAGGAGAATGACCTACTCAGAATGAGAAGAGGAAGGAGAAAAACATTAAAAGAGGAACCAACCGCTTTGAGCCATATGTCAATCCAACCCAAAAGATACAGAGCCTTCAGTACAATCATATGTGAAATGGCAGTCCCTTAAAGATTGGGTTAAAGAAAAAGGTGATGAGGTAATACATGTGGAGCTCTTAATAGACACTGAAGGAAAGCCAAGGAGATGTGCCGTTGTTGAATTCAAGATGGAAGACAGCATGAAAAAAGCTGCCAAAGTTCTAAACAAGCATAGTTTGAGTGGAAGACCACTGAAAGCCAAAGAAGATCTTAATAGTGAACATGCCAGGAGAGCAATGCAAACCGCTGGAAGACTTGGGAGCACAGTACTTGTAGCAAATCTGGATTATAAAATTGGCTGGAAGAAACTAAAGGAATTTTTGGCTGGTGTGCTGGTCCAAGCATTCTTGAGGGTAAAGATGAAAAAAAGTGGTGGAATTAGCAGTTACTTTTGAACAGTCCATTGAAGCTGTGCAAGTTATATCTATGTTTAATGTCTAACTGCTATTTGATAGACCAATGCATGTGAAAATGGATGAGGGGGCCTTACCAAAGCGAGATGTTTTTTCCCTCCTAAGCATCCACAATAATTTCCTCTATGGACTTTCTGGTATTGGCATGGGGTTAGGACCAGGAGGGCAGCCTACTGATGCCAATTACCTGAATAAAGATATTGGCATGGGAAACATAGGATCCACAGGAATGAGAATGGAAGACATAGGATTTAGAGTAAATAAAATGGGAAGCATGGAGGGACACTTTGGTGGTGATGGAAAACATGGGTCAATTTGGATCTGGATGAACACGCATAGAATAAACAGTGGAGGTGGAGGCAGTTTACCCAGGATGGAGAGAATGGGGCCTGGCATAGAGCACATGGGTGCAGCAGGCCTGGGCCATGGCATGGATTGTGTGGGTTCCAAGACTGAGAGTATGGGCCTGGTGATAGATCACATGGGCTCCATCGAGCTCATGGGCTCCAGCATCAAGCACATGAGCCCACTGGGCCTCAACCACATGGCCTTCAGCATTGAGCACATGGGCCAGACAATGGAGTGCATGAGGTCTAGCATGGAGCACATTGGTGTCAGCATGGGCTTTGGCCTCGAGCGTATGGCTGTGCCCATGGACTGAGTGGGCCAAGCCATGGAGTGTATAGGCCCTGCCATCGAGCGTATGGGCCTGAGCATGGATCACATGGTGCCTACAGGCAAGGAGTCTGTGCTGGAGCTCTCGGGCCCTGTGATGGATCTCATGGCCACACGCCTGGAGCGTATGGGTGCCAACAACCTGGGCCTGGAGACCATGGGTGTCAACAGCCTAGAGCATGGTCCCACCATGGGCTCAGCCCTGGGTGCTAGCATTGAGTTAATGGGCCTGGCTATGCGTGGTGGTGGCTGTGCCAGCTTTGTCCGCACTATCAAGATGGAGCATGGCTATGGATGATGTATTACAGGATCGTACACCTGAAGCCCATGTAACTTTACTAACAATTGTCACCCCAATAAACTTAAAAAAAAAGAAAGATGGAGTAGGCAACTTCAGAGGAAGCTTCTCAGGTTTCTTTGGTGGAGCTGGAGGCTATGCTCCTGGGGTGGCCAGGAAGGCCTGCCAGATATTTGTGAGAAATTTCCCATTTGATTTTACATGGAAGATACTAAAGGGCAAATTTAATAAATGTGGCCACGTGCTGCATACCAACGTCACAATGGAGAATGGGAAATTCAAGGGATGGAGTGTGGTTAAGTTTGAGTCACCAGAAGTGGGTAAGAGAACCTGCCGGATGGTGAATGGGATGAAGGTGAGTGGCAGAGAGATTGATGTTCAAATTGATAGAAAGGCTTAAGCTGTTGCCTTTTTAAAACACGGATACTAGACCTCTGGATTTGTAGTTTTTCTTGTTGACTACTTTAGTTTGTTGGCTGGATGTAAAAATCTAAGTTGCTGTTTGGGGTGATTTGAATTACTTTTTTAATGACTGGAGTTCCATTAAACTGTTCGCACTGAGACGGCAATGTGCATGATTTTTTTTTTTTTTTGTAGTTTTGGCATCTTGTTGACATCAAATATGACTGACAATAAATGCCAGTTCCTGAAAAAAAAAAAAAAAAAAAAAAGAGAAATACTGGTCTTAATGATACAAGACAATCATGTGCAGAAAAACATGGACATCAATGACTTTGAGTCAAAATGTGACTTGGAAGAGCTGGACTCAATGTGAAAACGTTTGGGGAATGCCTTAAACAATTCACCTTATGTATATTTCCTTTTCAATGAATGTACAGGAATGATATCTGAAAGAAATCTATATGTGAATATGTCTAAAAGTGTTTTTAATAAAACTAAAAGTTGTGATTAGAATGCATTTTGTTATAGTTTAATTATCTTCATTTTTAAAGTTCTTAGTATCTCATAAAATAGTGGTGCATATTCCAGTTGATGATGTGTTAGATTCAACCCATTTTCAAGGCGGGAAAACTGGTAACACTGGAACTGTCCAGTCTCTGATATCTTAAATGTCAATATTCACACTCTAACCGTACATTTATGTCCTTTCAAATTTCTAACTTTCATACTCACACACTACAAAACCTCCAATTCCCTCAGTTCCTCCTTTTCATTTTCCTTCCCAGTTCATTGCTCCCTCTTTGTTCATCTTGCCATTCAGTCTAGACCCTAAGATACTTCACTTCAGCCACTGTCCTGCCAACACCTTCCACTTTCCTTTTCCTTCCCTTTAACTACTTCTTTGTCAGAGGTACTTGGTTAAATGTCAATTCTGGGTCAATAGGCTGTAATTTCATTTAAAAAATTATGATGTGTTTTAAATACACACAAAAATATACTCATCACCCAAAGTTAACAGATGCCATATTTGCTTCAGATTTATCTTTTAACAAATTACAGTTAAAGCTCCACTCCCCGAAACCATACCCTTCTGTGCTAGGATGGTGTTGTCTCCCAACTCCAAGCCTACACCTCTATACTCTGCTCTGTCCTGCTAGGGCTGGGGCTTTGTCAAATGCCCTCTCCTTTGCCAGCTGAATGAATTACTCTTACCTTTTGCCAATAGAGTTTGGAGGAGGATGAGAAGGTGGGAGGAGGTGAGGGGGACTTGCTTTTTCTGCCAGGATCATCTCAGTCATGCTACTTGAAACTGACAGTTGCAATTGGTTCTAACATCAGTTGATTTTCCTGTGTTGGTTCTCTCACTCCTGGAACCTTTGTAACATCTCAGCGATAACACCAATTAGCACCCCGTCCTTGAAGTCTGAGTCCCTGAGGTATCGGCACCAGCTGGACCATCGATGAATCTTCTCAAAGATCTGGGTCCCAGACCTGTGGTACCTTACCTCTAAGCCTCTAGGTTCTATTAACCAGTCTTTTACTTTATTCCCCCAACTCTAGGAACAGTGGGGAGAGTTTCCTGCAGTTACAATTTCCATATTACCTCCTGGTTCATTTTTTGTTTCTCAGTCCATTTTCCAATACCTGTTTAACCAATTTTATATATCATGTTCTCTTAGTTAAAACAACTGTTAAGGTTTCTCTTTTTCTGGCTAGACCTTGACTACTACATTCTCCCTTTCTCTCCAGAAGAAATGACTATTTTCAAGTTGGTATATATCATTTATATGCATCTTAGTTACATGAAATTGACATAAATAAATTCATTCTGTATGTATAGTTTTGAAACTTAATTTTCATGCTTTTTCTTTTCAGATGGACACAGGATAAAACATAAAGATCTAACTGATTCATTTAAACTTTATTGTATGAATAAGTTACAGTTTGTTTCTCTATTAGTTTATGTCTGCTTTGTTATTACTATAAACATTCCTGCAAGGAAGATTTTTGTTTATGTCTCTTTGGGCTCATGTACAAGAATCTCTCTAGGGTATAAGCCTAAAGTGGATTGCTGAATAGTAGGTGATACACCTATTTAAATTTACTAGATTAAATTTGATCTCCAAATATACTGTTACTATACTTTGCTCCATAGTCTTGCCAGCTGTTATTAACAGTTTTCCACACATCTGATGGTATAATATGGTATCTAGTTTTGATTCAATTAATTTGCATTTTCCTGATTACTAATCAGGATGAGTATTTAAAAAAAAAATGTATATTGTCTATTTGAGTTCCCTCCTCCACATTTATTTTCCTATTGGTTTTTTTTTGTCTTTTCTTATGATAAGAGGCAAGAGGTTTTTGATATATATGTTCTGGATGCTAATGCATTGCCATTATACATATACATATTTTTGAATTTTTTTTGTTACATTCTGGTTTGTCTTTTTTTAGTTTGGCTGTGTAAAAGTAATTCTTTTTTTTTTAGTTTCAGGTGCACAAGACAAAGCAAAATTTAGACGTTTATCATTTATATCCCTCACACTGTGTGGACCCCCCTCCCCCCACCCACTATCCCTCTGTACGTTCCCCAAATTAATTTTCAAAACCCCGTGGCCATCTTGTGGTTACCGACTATTTTCTAAACCTCTCACCTTCCCCATATCCCCACCTCCCCGCCCCTCTAGCAACCCTCAGTTTTTCCTCCATGTTTCCAAAACTTTTTACTCTGTTATTTTATGTTGTAGAGAAGTTTAACTATTAAGGAAGCCAAATTTATCAACCGTTTCCTTCATGAGATTTTAACTTTTTATATCTTGTGAAAGAAAACTTTTCCTACCACAGTTATGAAAATATTCTACTATGTTTTCTTCCAAATGTTTAATTTAAAAAAAAAAAAAAAAGTTCTTTAATCTACTTGCATTGACTTTGATGTATGGTATAAAATCAGAATATAATTTTATCACTTTCCACATTGAGGGCCTTTTCTATGAGCTTACTTTATTCCATTCATTGGTTTATGTAATTGTTCCCACACCACATGTCAGCTTTTATAACTTTATAGTTAGATTTAATATATGGTGAGTGATTCATTGTTATTTATTTTCTTCAAAATTGTCTTGGCTGTGTTTTGCCTTTTACTCTTTCAAGTGAATTTTAGGATCAAATTTCATGAAAAACACTTGGGATTTTGATTGCAATTGCTCTGAATTTCTAAGTTAGTTTGGGGAAAACTTTTATTTTTATGATACTGAAGGGGCCCTCTTACTACTAACTGATGTTTTGCTCTTTTATGTGTGATATTTGGACCAAAGACATTGAAATTACGTGGATGTTATTAGAAATGCAGAATATTAGGTTCCATCCTCTACTCACTGAATCAGAATCTGCATTTTAACAAGAACTCTAGATTTATGAGCACATTATTAAAGTTTGAGAAGTATGGTTCTAAAGCCATCCCCTTCTCTTTGTAAATACAAGTAAAGATTTAGGGTTTTAACTCTATTTTTAAACCTTCCTTTCTACTAGATTCTCTAAGTATAAAAGATACATGCCAAAATATCTACCGTCTTAAAAATTCACCCCCACCTCTGACTCTGGCTCACCCTATGATCACCCACTGTTATTCTCTCCCTTCTCAAAATGATTGACAGAGGTGTCTGAGCTTATTGCCCCCACTTCCTCCCCTTCCAGCCATTCCTTAGGCTTCTGTTCCCCATAATTTCATCAAAACTGCTGAGGTCATGTTACTGCTAATTTCCAAATCCGTTGGGCATCTCCCAGTGCTCACTTTACTTGACCTTCTTGCATCATCTCTGTACCTTACCAATTTATTCTCTCCTGTTCCTTGTCTATTTTCACAGCAATTGACTCAGCTCAGGTCTCTATCACCTCTTGACTGTACCCAGGTAATTATCTCCTAACGAACATTCCCCTCTCCAGACTATGTACTTGATCCTCTATAAAGCTTCTAGGGTTCTTCTAAATGTAAATCATATTATGTGATTGATTCACTTAAAACCATTCTCTAGAGCTTTGTGGCTCACAGATAAAACCCAAACTTTCTTGGGCCATCATAAGAGGACCTTGCTGATTGTGCCAGGCCTAACTCTCTGATCTCATTTCCTTGCCATTCCCTTTCATGACCCTTGCCAGACTAGATGACTTATAGTCATTTCCTGTGTCTATGCCTTGCATTTACATTTCCTTCTGTCAGAAATGCCCTTTGCCCCTTTGCCTACTTATCAAACATGCACTCATCCTTTAAGGCACAGTCCGAATATCTTTCCCTCTCTGAAGCCTTCCTTCCTCACCTAGACAAAAGTCATCTTTCTTGGCCACCATGGGCTGTATTTCTATGATTGTACTTATCACAAGTATAGGACTGGTGTTTAACTTTCCTCTCCTACCAGCCTGTGAACTGGCAGTAGCTGTACTCTCTCTTACTTGTCTTTATATCTCCAATGTAAGCAAAGGATGCATGTAGTGAATGCTTATTGCATGTACAAATGGAAGACTGAGTCAAGTTAGTAGAGGAGACATTTGTTCATGTTGCTTATGCTGTCTCTTTGCTGGCAGCTGTTTCTGTTTCTGGAATTTGGGCACACACCTCTGGGACCATAGAAAATTCTCCCTCCCCTGGGAAGCCCTTCCTGAGATGCTCCAGCTGGAAAAGACTTCTCCTCCTCTTGTGCTGAAATGCCATGTCTTTTTATCCCTCTCTTAGGCACATACCTCTTGCTCTGCATTTGTGCCTCTCTTGCTCAACCCAAGCAATTTATAAATTCTCTGAAGCAAGATATTATGTCTTCTTCTTCTTCATCCTGCCCCCAAATGCCCAGTGAATATGTAAAGCACTTGATTGATGTCTATTGAATAAATAATTGAATCCACATTGTTTTAACTCACATCACTAAAGAGTTTTTTTCATTTAGAACATAAAGGAGCCTTAGATTCTTAAGATGGGGGGAATGTTCTGTGGGTGTAGCACACACGGAGTGATTGTTCGCATCAGGCAAGCAGGCCATTCCAGAAATCAAAATAATGTCCTGAGAAAGAGCCTCAGGCCTGAAAACCCCACCTCCACAGGGAAGCTGCTTTACAGAACTGCTCCTACCCCACATGGGAGTGCCTGGTAAACCCGTTATGCTCCTAGCCTGGGGCGGGAACAAAAACTGCGTCTTCACTAAGCCTATCTAAATTTCGGATTAGACTTTGGGGCTAAGCTCTGGGAAGCTTTTGAAAGGAAATTTTTAGATGATGTCAAAGGAGAGAATGTGATTAAATTTTTTTGAGCTCTGGGAGACCTTGGGAGAAAATACTTTCGTTTGCCTCAGTTCCCTTGGCTGAGGAGAGTTACATCACGGTTGAGGAGTGTTACTTTTTTGCTCCCAGAGGTCTTAGTATTCTAATCTCTGGTTAAATGAAGCAGCACTGGAGAGGAAAAAGAATCTGACTTGGTAAAAAGAATGAGCTTAAGTGGAACAGTCTGAGCTTGTGGCAACGGCATATGCCTTCATCAACTTGAACTCAGATCTCATCCTGACTCTTGTCCACACTTCTGGCCAGAAAATGAAGGGGGCCATTAAATATCAAATATTCCAGCGGTGAATTTCGTTTGATTTTCTGATTAGGCATCAGAGATTTCAATATTTTATTGTAATATGTTTTCATCATGTGCTGTTTTCAAAATTTGCTTTCAGTCCTTAAAGACAGGACTGCCCCCCCCCCGCCATCTCCCTTCTTGTCTGCTGTGCCCCACGCTGCTGACTCTGGATCCCTACCACACATAATGAGCGCCGAGTGCCCACACCCCTCTGACAGCAGGACAGAATTCCCAGCTAGGTGCTCTTTGGGCTTCTAGGACTTGGGAATGCTTCTCAGACTGTGCATGATGGGCACATTGTCACTCACTCCGTGGCCCAGAAAGGGTCATATCTAACTTTTAAAAAAAATTTCTCAATGTATTCAACCCCATTGAAGTACAGATGGATGGTTTTCCTGTGAAAGCTAGAAGAGAACAACATTTCTGTGGTTTCCATTTTTTTTCTTTTCTTTTCAGAGTAGAAATGAAAGGAAAAGAATTAAAGGAGGTAGAAGAAAACTCTAATTGTATGTTATTCATGTGGTCAGCGAAGACACTGAGCATCTCTTCAGTCCCAACAGCAAAGAGGCATGGATCTTCCTTCCATGGAAGGCACAGTTCAGTTGAGAGAGACATCAGACTATGTAAGTGCAGTGATTGAAATTGTACTGAATGTTTTCTGTTTGCCCTTCCAGCTCCACTCTTCCTTTTTCCTGCTCTGAGCCCTGGGAGGTCGACCATTACAGACTAAATCAGTGTCCCTTGTGCTCTGGCTCCAGGTTGGTTTTGATCAAAGGAAAGCAGTAGCAAGAGATTGAAGGGAGGGAAGACCATCGGGGGGTGTGTGGGGGTGGTGTATTTATTCCTTGGCTCTTCCTTCCTGGTCACCGCAGGTTAGATGATTTCCTTTATTTAAGGCCACGTCTTCTGCCAAGTAGTCCTCCCCTATAATTTCACTGGTTTCTCAATGTTTTAGAAATTGCTTCTTCCCCCTGTTGCTCCAGACTTAGGAGGTGATAACAGCTTTCTGGTGTTGCTGGCCTCAGGGTGCTTCACTGTCCCTTGTTGGTGTCTCTTAACCCTGGTACCATTTGTAAATTGTTCTTTTATCAAGGCCTCCCCAAGTGCCCTCACTGAGTGTGCCACTTGTTTCCTGCCAGGAACCTGCCTGGTGGAGAAGTCTTCTTGGAAATTCAAGAGAGGAGCATCTGATACAGCATGTGGAAATTCTGGAAGGTATCCTGGAGGAGGTAAAGTATGAAACAAGTTGGGGTTTGGCAAGTGGGGAGGGGATTTCAGGCAACTGGTGTATAACGAGCAATGTCAGGGCAGTTTGCAGTAGTTGAAACATGTCACTCCTGCGGGCAAAGACGTTACCTGTTTTGCTCATCATAGACTCAGCTCCGCCCAGAGTCTAGTGCACATCCTGTTTGTTATCACATTTGCTGAATGGATGGAACAATGAACAAAGAAAGGCAAGAAATGACAAGAGGCTGCGGTGTTCTACAGGGTCCAGATTACGGGACACTGTGAAACCATGGTAAGAAGCAGGGGTACAGGAGGAAGGACACATTTAAAAATAGTTAGGAGGAAAAAATAATATCAAAAGAACTCAATGAATGACGGATAACTGGGATAAAGGAAGATTTAAGGGTGACCAACATGTAACCTAGATTATCCTTTTTAATAAGCTCTTTTCTCTGCATTCATTAGGGATCCTTTTGTGATTCTCAATCATATTGACCCCTTGGGAATTCCTGCTAATTTGAGACTTCTAACCTGAGGCAGATAATACCCTACATGTTTAGATCTTCATTTGATCAAATGCTCTGGGGTCAAATGAGTGAAAGAGAACACAGATATTCTTTTGTTTTGCCCTTTAGTGTCTCGCTCCTAAGCTCAGGCCCTGGGAATCAGCACTCAGCTCAGCATTTTCCCCACCAGACAGGCAGCATTCTCTGAGGTTCTAGAACATTTCTTTAGGAAGATGGGTTATTCTTCTTTAAAACGTAAGTACTTTAAGCAGTTTTCTGATTCTTTTCAACATGAGCTTTCAGGCTTCCTTTTACCAGTATTAACTGAGAGCCTACTGTGTGCTGGGTATGAATCAATTTGGAGATTGCAGAGAAAACCAGGCAGTTTCAACTGTAAACACAGACAGTATTTCCTCCTTCCTGAAAATATCTGTAAAGGAGTGTCTGAAGTTAAGGACCCAGACCTTACTTTCATCAAGAACAACTGTATATACTAAGATTCACATATTTGCAGAAAAGTGATACAGCCACAACTTTTAGTGGGGTGAATTGTAGGTCAGACAGGGATAGATGGAAGGTGCAAAAAGGAGGGCATACCAGCTCAGCTTTCTGAGGTCAGGAACAACTGCTAAAATGAGGTTGCATCTATGCATCATCTTAAAAGGATAACTAGGAATTTTCTGTCCTATTGGGGGTGAGACTGAGGAGCTGACCTCTCTGTCAGTGAATGGTGTGTGCAAACAAAATATTTCAGATTTACTCTCTTAGCAACTTTCAAGTATACAGTACAGTATTGTCAACTATAGTCACCATGCAGTGCATTACCTCCCCAGGACTTATTTATCTTGTAACTGAAAGTTTGTACCCTTTGACCAATATCTGTTTCCCCATTTCCCTCATCCCTCAGTCCCTAGCAACCACCATTCTACTCTCTGTTTCTATGAATTGGGCTTTTTTAGATTCCACATGTAGTTGAGATCATACAGTATCGTCTTTCTTCATCTGTCTTATTTCACTTAGCATAATGCCCTCAGGGTCCATCCTTATTATCACAAAAAGCAGGAGTTCTTTCTTTTTTAATGCCGAGTAATATTCGTGTGTGTGTGTGTATGTGTCTCGGTGTGTATCACATCTTCTTTATCTATTTATCATTTGATGGACACTTAGGTTGTTTCCATGTCTTAACTGTTGTGAATAATGATAACAATGAACACAAAGGTATGGATGTCTCTTCAAGATAGTGATTTCATTTCCTTTGGATATATACTCAGAAGTGGGATTGCAAAAAAAAGGGGGGGGTCATTATGTGAGGTGATGGATGTATTAAATAACTTAATGTGGTAATCATTTCACAATATATACCTGTATCAAATCGTCATGTTGTACACCCTAAATTTACACAATGTTCTGTCAATTATGTCTCAGTAAAGCTGGATAAAAAGAGTGAATGATATGTGCAGAGGTGAGGGTGTGGGAGGAAAGTGAATGGCAAGACCTAAGTTAAGCAGGGGTCAGATCATGACACAAAATTGCCTGCTATTTTCTTTTTTCTTATTATATTAGCTAATATTCTATTATAAAATAATACTTGTCCATGGTAAATAATTTCAAATGATTCAGAAAGATATAAAGTGAAAAGCAAAAGTTCTTCACATTCTAGTCCCACTGCCCTGCAGGATCAAAAACCATTAAGACAATCCATGTTTTCTTCCAGCCATTTTCTACATGCATACCTACTTCCATATTCGTGTAGTTAGTCTTCATTTTATAAGTTACACTCTACATACTTCTGCTTTTTTATTTTTTATTCTTTAAAGAGTTTTATTAAAAAGTAGCTAATATACAATATTATATTAGTTTCAGGTGTACCCCATAGTTATTCAACATTTATGTACCTAAAGAATGAGCACCATGATAAATACAGCAACTATCTGACACCATACCATGCCGTCATAAAATTATTGACTATATTGCTTATGCTGTACTTTACATCCCCATGACTTGTTTTATACCAGAACTTTGAACCTCTTAGTCCCCTTTATCTTTCCCCCCTTTTAAAATTTTTCAATTATAGTTGACATTCAATATTATTTTATATTAATTTCAGGTGTACAGATAGTGGTTAGACATTTATATAATTTAAGAAGTGATCCTCCCGACTCGTCTGGTACCCACCTGGCACTATACATAGTTATTACCATATGATTGATTATATTCCCTATGCTTTACTTTACACCCCATTGACTATTTTGTAAATTCCAATTTGTATTTCTTAATGCCTTCACCTTTTTCACCCTACCCCATCCCCCCTCCCATCTATCACCCTGATAGATCTAGTATCCATCTGACACCATGCATAGTTATTAAAATATTATTGACTATATTCCTTATGCTATACCCTACATCCCAATGATACTGTGTACAACTAATTTGTACTTTTTAATCCCTTCCCCTTTTCACCTACCCCTAATCCCCTCCCATTTGGCAACCATCAATATATTCTCTGTATCAATGAATTTGCTTCTGTTTTGTTTGTTCGTTTACTTTTTCTTTACATTTCACTTATAAGGGAAATTGTATGACATTTGTCTTTTGCTATCTTACTTACTACATTTAGAATAATATCCTCTAGTTTCATCCATATTGTCGCAGATGGCAAAATTTCATTCTTTTTAATGTCAGAGTAATATTCCATTGTATATATGTACCACCTCTCCTTTATTCATTCATTCATTCATTCATTCATTCATTCATTCATTCAGGGACACCCAAGTTGCCTTTATATCTTGGCTATTGTAAATAATGCTGCAATGAACATATGGATGCATATGTCTCCTTGAAGTAGGGTTTTGGGTTTCTTTGAATAAATACCCAGAAGTGAGATTACTTGGACCTTCTATGTCTCTTGTTATAGCCTCTGTTTTAAAGTCATTTTTTCTGGTGTAAGTATTACCATCCCAGCTTTTTTTTTTCTTTTTTTTCATCAAGTACCTTTTTCCATCCCTTTACTTTCCGTCTGTGTGTGTCTTTTGATCTAAAGTGAGTCTCTTGTAGGAAGCATATGTCTGAGTCATGTTTTTCTTATCCATTCAGCCACCTATGTCTTATAATTGGAGCATTTAATCCATTTACAATTAAGCAATTGTTGATAGATATGTAGTTATTGCTGTTTGATTATATATATGTATATCTTAAATATACATATATATACACATATATATTATATACATATATATATATATATATATATATATATATATATATATATATATATATATTTAAGATTTTATTGGGGAAGGGGAACAGGACTTCATTAGGAAACAGTGTGTACTTCCAGGGCTTTTTCCAAGTCAAGTTGTTGTCCTTTCAATCTTAGTTGTGGAGGGCGCAGCTCAGCTCCAGGTTCAGTTGCTGTTATTAGTTGCAGGGGGTGCAGCCCACCATCCCTTGTGGGAGTCAAACCAGCAACCTTGTGGTTGAGAAAACGCACTCCAACCAACTGAGCCATCTGGGAGCTCAGCAGCAGCACAGCTCAAGGTGCCATGTTCAATCTTAGTTGCAGGGGGCGGAGCCCACCATCCCTTGTGGGAGTTGAGGAATCAAACCAGCAACCTTGTGGTTGAGAGCCCACTGGCTCATGTGGAAATGGAACTGGCAACCTTTGGTGTTAGGAGCACAGAGCTCCAACCACCTGAGCCACTGGGCCAGCCCTGATTATTTATAATTTTAATATTTTTATTTTTTCATCTGAAAGAAATTGCTCTAATATTCCCTGTAATACTGGTTTGGTGGTGAGCAACATCTTTAGCTTTTTTTTTTTTTTTTTTTTTTTTTTTTTGTCTGGAAAGTTCTTCATCTGTCCTTCGATTCTAAATGATACCATTGCTGGGTAAAGTAGTCTTGGTTATAGGTCCTTGCTTTTCATCACTTTAAATATTTCATTCCAATCCCTTAAGGCCTGCAAAACTTCAGTTGAGAAATCATCTGACAGTCTTATGGGAGCTCCTTTGTATATAACTAACTGCTTTTCTCTTGCTGCTTTTAGGATTCTCTCTTTGTCTTTAACATTTGGCATTTTAATTATGGTGTGTCTTGGAGTGGGTCTGTTTGGGTTCATCTCGTTTGGGACTCTCTGTGCTTTCTGGGCTTGAATATCCATTTCCTTAACCAACTAAGGAAAGTTTTCCATCATTATTTCTTCAAATAGGTTTTCAATTCTTTGTCTTGTCTCTTTTCCTTCTGGTACCCCTATGATGCGAGTGTTGGTATGCTTGCTATTGGCCCAGAGGCCCCTGAAACTGTCTTCATTTTTTTGGATTCTGTTTTCCTTTTGCAGTTCTGAGTGGGTGTTTTCTGCTACCTTATCTCCTAAATTACTGATTTGATTCTCTCTTTCATCTAATCTACTGTTGATTCCTTGTAATGTAGTGTTCATGTCTATTATTATATTCTTTATTCCTGACTGGTTCTTTTTTATGTTTTCTGTCTCCACTTTTATGTTTCCTATCTTTTTGTTGAAGTTCTCTCTGAGATCACTGAGCATCCTTATAAGCAGTGTTTTGAACTCTGCGCTGTTAGGTTGCTTGTTTCTATTTTGTTTAGTTATTTTTCTGGAGCTTTGTTCTGTTCTTTCATTTGGGACCTGTATCTTTGTCTCCCCTTTTTGTCTGTCTTCCTATGTTTGTTTCTATGTATTAGGTAAGGCTGCTATGTCTACCAGTCTAAATAGAGTGGCCTTGTGTAGTAGGTGTCCCATGGGGGCTGGTGGCGCAGCCTCCCTGGTCATCAGATCTGGGTGCTCCAGATGTGTCCCTTGTTTGTGTTTTTGTGTCCTTTTGTTATAGTTGAGCCTAGGTTTCTGTTTGCACATCAGTGGGAGCGAGTGACCCTCAGGCTTGTTGATTGTGAGGACTGGCTGTTATTGCAATGAAGGAGTTGTTGTGGAGGGACTGACCCTACAGAGCAGGACTCACATTAGCAGGGCTCTGATGCCTGCCCAGTCTGGCCTTTGGGTGTGTCATCCTTGGAGGAGGCTGGATGCTGCTGCAGCTTGGTTTGAAGCTGGCCCTGGACATGGCAGTCTCAGGGCCACCTGGGAGGGGACCCACTGCAGGCCAAGTTCAGCTGCAGCCTGTGTCCTGGCTGGGACCAACCTAGCATGAGCCACAAAGCAATCCACAGATAGCCGCTGCCTGCACTGTGCTTGGAGGTGCCTCAAGAGGCCAAGCTATGAACCTAGGCTGGGTTCCACTAGTGCCGGGCTTAGGGCTGCTCAGCCAGTGGTATGGGACACATTGAAGCCAGATGCTACTTGTTTGGGTTTCATGAAGCGTTAAGAGACTTTAAGAAAGTTTACAGCATGAGCCAAGGCTGGCAGTTTGTATTTAAATAACCACTGGAAATGGCTTGTGTGGGCCTGCAAGTTGGTTGGGATGGGTTGTTAAAGAATCAGGGTGAATAAATAGTGTTATCCAGGTTGATGGAGACTCAGATATGGTGTCTGCCTGTGTCTGTACTCTGGGAAGGGGGCAGGCTCAACAAAGAAACAGTGGCTACTACCAACTTCTCTCTCCAGGAGAAAGCTGCCCCTCTAGCCCTTATCCTGAAGCCAGACATCTCAGTTTCAACCTGTATGTCCCTTTTGCCTTTCGAGCTGCTGCCCCAGTGCTCAAATAGAGGGAGTCCATCAGCAAGTAAGTCCATGCACAGGCCCTTCAAGAGGAGTGCCTGGGAGTGCACTCCCCCTCTGTCCCACTCAGCCACGATCTCTGCTAGTTTTCACAACCAGAAAATATGGGGACTTCTCTTCCGGGCACTGGAACCCTGGGGTGGTTCTGGGACCCCTCGCTCCTCTGGGGGCAGACCTTCCCTGCTGATATATCCCTCCTGATTTTTAAAGTCACACATGGGTATGGGGCCAACCCATTCCCTGTCTCTTCTTTCCTACCAATCTCGAGGTAGCTTCTCTTGTATGTCTGTAGTTGTAGGGCTTTGGTTCAGTTAGACTTCAGGCAATTCTCACTGATCATTATTCTGTAGTTTAGTTGTAATTTTTATGTGGTCATGAGAGAAATTAAGCACAGCATTTACCTACTCCACAATCTTGACCCCATTTCTGTGTTTTTCTAGCTTTTTTTTCTTTTAACAATCTGTCTTTGATATATTTCCATTTCTATCTGACCTCTTCTTTTAATTATTGTATCCTGCATTAGGAATCATCATAACTTATTAACCAAAACAAATGATGGATGTTTGTGTTGTTTCCTACTGTTTGCTATTATAATCAATCCTGCAAGAAACTTCCTCACATCTTTGTGCAAATATGTATGTGTGTGTATCTGTGAGATAAATTCTTTTTTTTATGATGATGACTTTTTATTTATTTTTTAATGAATTTTTTATTAATTTCAGGTGTGCAAAGCAACGTAATAGTTATTCATTTAAACCCCTCATAAAGTGATAACCCACCCCCAAGCTACTACCCCTCTGTCATCTTATATAGGTATTATAGTACCATCATCTCCCCTATGTTGTACTCCACATCCTGTGACTATATACACCTATATATTTAGTTATAGTTGTCATTCAATATTATTCTACTTCAGCTCTTCAGGTGTATAGCGCATTGGTCAGGTATCTACACAGTCTATGAGCCTGATAAGTCCAGTTACCATCTGGCACATTACATGATGTTTACAACATCGTTGATTATATTCCCCATAGTGTATTAACTATCAATTTGTATTTATTAATGCCTTCACCTTTTTCACCCTGACCCCAACCCCATTCCCATCTATCACCCTGATAGATCTAGTACCTACCTGGCACCATACCTAGTTATTACAATATTGTTGACTATGTTCCTTATGCTATAACCTACATCCCCATGACTACTGTATAACACCCAATTTGTTCTTCTTAATATCTTCCCCTTTCACCCATCCTTAACCCCCCTGCCATCTTAAAGAAGTCCTTCTGAGAGTCCTTGTAATACTGGTTTGGTGGTGATGAACTCCTTCAGCTTTTTCTTATCTGGGAAGCTCCTTATCTGCTGGGTAGAACAATCTTGGTTATAGGTCATTGCTTTTCATCACTTGGAATATTTCCTGCCACTCCCTTCTTGCCTGCAAAGTTTCTGTTGAAAAATCAGCTGACAGTCTTATGGGGGCTCCCTTGTAGGTAACTAACTGCTTTTCTCTTGCTGCTTTTAAGATTCTCTCTTTGTACTTAACCTTTGGCATTTTAATTATGATGTGTCTTGGTGGGCCTCTTTGGGTTTATCTTGTTTGGGACTCTCTGTGCTTCCTGGGCTTGTATGTCCATTTCCTTCACCAGGTTAGGGAAGTTTTCTGTCATTATTTCTTCAAATAGGCTTTTAATTCCTTGCTCTCTCTCCTCTTACGGTACCTTTATAATGCAAATGTTGGTACTCTTGATATTGTCCCAGAGGCCCCTTAAATTCTCCTCAATTTTTTGGATTTTTTTTTTCTTTTTGCTGTTCTGGTTGGGTGTTTTCTGCTATCTTATCTTCTGCATTGCTGGTTGGATCCTCTGCTTTATCTAATCTACTGTTGATTCCCCATAATATATTCTCCATTTCCATTAGTGTATCCTTTATTTCTGACTGGTTCTTTTTCATGGTTTCCATCTCCATTTTTATGAGATCATTGAGCATTCTTATAACCAGTGTTTGGAACTCTGTGTCTGATAGATTGCTTATCTCCATTTTACTTAGTTCTTTTTCTGGAGCTTTGTTCTGTTCTTTCATTTGGGACATGTTTCCTTGTCTCCCTATTTTGGCTGCCTCCCTGTGTTTGTTTCTGTGTATTAGGTAGGGCTGCTATGTCTTCTGGTCTTAGTAGAGTGGCCTTATGTAGTAGGTGTGCTATAGGGTTCAGTGGTATGGTCTTTCTGTCACCTAAACCATGCTCTTCTGGTGCATCCCTTGTGTGGGTTGTGTGTACCCTCCTCTTGTAGTTGAGCCTTGGTTGATAATTGCACATCAATGTGAGGGACTGACCCTTGGGCTCACTGGTTGTGAGGAATGGCCTTGACCACAGTGGAAGGGTTGTTGTGCAGGGGCTGACCCTACAGAGCAGCATCTGCCTCAGCAGGACTCTGGTGCCTGCCCAATCCACCCCTTGGATGTGTCATACTTGGAGATGGCTAGGTGATGCTGCAACTCATTTTGAAGCTGGCCACTGGGGGCACCAGCCCCAGGACCACCTTGGAGGGGATCCGCTGTAGGTCTACTTCAGCCACAGCCTGTGCCCCATCTAGTGGGAATCAAAAAGAAATCCATAGATGTCTGCTGCCTGTGCTGTGCCTGGAAATACCTTTGAGAGGCCAAGCCGTGAACCACAGCTGGCTGCCACTAGTGCCGGCTTAGGGATGCTCAGCCAGAGGTACAGGACATGCTCAAGCCAGATGGTGCTTGTCTGGGTTCCGCGAACCTTAGAGAGGCCCTAGGAAAATGCAGCTTGAGCCAAGACAAGCAGCCACTGGAAGCAGCCTGAGTATGCCCAAAAGTTGGGCGGGGCCAGGTCTCAAACCTCCAGAGTGGAGACTCAGAAATGGCAGAGACACAGAAATGGCAGCTGCCTGTGTTCACATTCCGGGAAGGGGGAGGGCTCAGCAAAGAAACAACGGCTTCTGCCAGCTCCCCCGTCCAGGAGAAAGTCGCCTCTCCAGCCCCTGTCCTAAGCCAGATAACTCAATTCCCCAGCACTTGTCCCTGCCACCTTTCCAGCTGCTGTCCCAGCACTGGAGCTCAGAGTGAGTGATTCCATTGGTGGGTAAGTCCACGAGTGCAATTCCTTTAAGAGGAGCGCCTGTGAGTTCAGCCTCACTGTCTCACTCAGTCACAATCTCCATAGTTTTCACAACCAAAAATTATGGAGACTTCTCTCTCCGGTATTGGAACCCTGGATTGGGGTGGGGCTGGTGTCTCTCACTCATTTAGGGGATGGAGGGACCCCTATAACCGAAATAGCCCTCCCGATCTTTAATGGTCACACATGGATGTGGCACCAGCCCGTTCCGTGTCTCTGACCTTCCTACCAGTCTGGAGGTGGCTTCTTCTGCATGTCCTTAGTTGAAAGGTTTCAGTTCAGCTTGATTTTAGGCAATTCTCAATAATGGTGGTTTCGTAGATTAGTTGTAATTTTGATGTAGTTGTGAGAGAAGGTAAATGCAGCTTTTACCTACTGCACCATCTAGGTTGAGAATGAGATGAATTCTTAAAAGTGGAATTTATCGATATCTCTTGCCATGTTATTCTT
Source organism: Rhinolophus sinicus (assembly GCF_036562045.2). NCBI lineage: Eukaryota > Metazoa > Chordata > Mammalia > Chiroptera > Rhinolophidae > Rhinolophus > Rhinolophus sinicus. Next base: position 89,017,477 of record NC_133754.1, read on the forward strand.
CAAAAGTTGCAACATTTTATACTCATACTGATAAACATATGTTGGAGCATGTCATCAAGAGGATGTTACTCTTGATTGACCCTCGAGCTAGACCCGGAAATTTTAAGCTCCTGAACTCCTCTCCTGTCCTTGGAATGTATGTTCTGCTCACAGTTCCCACAGCAGGAGCTGTTTTCATAGACATAGCATTGAGAGAGCAGTGTACTATGATACCATTTGGACAGAATATGAGACTGAAGTCAGATAAGGCCTCTATATAAACTTGAAGATTCTAGTGGACTAGTATGGAGATCTACTTTTCTTACAGTCACCCAAGACAAGCCTCATATATAAGTTCCCTTGCTTATTAAATCTGCCACCTAGCAATCTGGAGTTTTCTGACTCTTCCTTCGGTCTTTCTTTGCCCTCTGTTTACAGGGTTCAGTTTTAGATTTCATTTGGGAAATTCCAGAGGTTTCAAATGAACAATGAATGAGAGTGCTAGATACTAGATTTTATTCAACTTGACAAATCTGAATAGTATTGCACTTAATATTTCACACATTAGATTTTTATAGTCGTCTATCTGACGGGTGGACTCCTGCTTATTCTTACTTCTTCCATCTCACAACTAAATAATGTATTTAGGCATCAGTAACTTTCACCTCTTATACATAAAATGCAAATCCTAGTTGGAATGAAAAGAAAATAATCTTACAGGTACTAACTAAAACTTTTTCTTATCTGAACATTTGATTTTATTCTCTACATACATTTCCTCTAGGACATTTCTACAGCTTCTGAAATGTCTGTGTTGTTGTTTTTTTCTAACGTAATCACATAAATATTTATAATCACATAAATAATCTACATATTATTTATTTCCTTAGCAGATCCTTGGTGCTCTCTTTGGGCACTTAACACTCCTTATTGTTTCCTAGTTATTCAAGGGAAATCTGGCCCTTTGATTTCTGCTTATGTTCTAGTCAGGGAGATAGAAAATAAGCAAGTAAAAAAAGAAACCATATGATTTCAGACAGAGATAAGTGCTATAAAAATAAAATAAGGACAGATTAGAGAGTGTGTATATTGGAGGAGGAAGTGGAAACTGGTGTTCAGACATGGAGGTAAAGCACGATCTTCTGGAAAAGGTGACATTTGGGCAGATCCCAAATTATACGGAATAAGATAAGTGAAGAAGGGAGTGGGTGGAGGAGTGAACCACGCAGAGGAAAGAACATGCAGTGGGGAAGGAGTTAGCATGTTTGAAAGAAGCTGGCTTGGCAGAGGTGTAATGAGCAAGGGAGAGGAAGGAAAGAACACGGTTGTGCAGGGCCTTGTAGACCGTTATAAGGAGTTTGCTTTTGCCTGCACAGACAGGAGGCCATTAGAAAGTGTTAAGTTAGGGAGTGATATGATCTGACTTAAGTTTTTGAAAGGCTCTTTTGAAAATACATGCTGCATTGGCTATTCCCCCTGCTCTTTAGCCACTCAGCCTCAGGAATTTTCTCCCTGTGTAAAAATAAACCCCCATCCTTTTTTACCACTCAAACCAAAGCAAGGATTCACATGTAAAGGTGGCTTTGTATGTGGTCCTTTATCTCTCCTCTGAGTCCTTCAATTCATTTCATCAGTGATAGTTTAATTATATAAAGTCATTGAGTGCTAGCTGAAGTATTTTAGATAGATCTGTTAAAAGATTAGTTGTCATTTTAAAACAACCATGGTTGTTTTAGAATATGCCCAAGTGTAGACTGGGTTGCTTAACATTTAGCTGTATCCTTTGACTCTTTAGAAATACCTGAAATGTTCCATTCCCATGAAATTTTAAAAAGGAAATAAATTTTCCCTTTTCCCCCTCTGCCTCCAATTTCTACTAAGTTTCTTCTTGTTCAGAAACACTGAGATATGGTATATATACACAATGGAATACTACTCTACCATAAGAAAAGATGAAATAGTGCCATTTGTGACAAAATGGGTGGATTTTGAGATTATTATGCTAAGTGAAATAAGTCACACAGAAATAAGACACATAAGTCGAGAACCATATGATTTCACTAATATGTTGGATATACAACTGAAAGCAACAACCGAACAAGACAAACAAAAACTCATAGACACAGGTAGCAGTTCAAGTGGTTACCAGAGGGTAAGGAGGGATGGGGGAGGTAGAAGAGGGTAAAGGGGGTCAAATATATGGTGATAGAAGGAGAACTGACTCTGGATGGTGAACATACAATGTGATATTTAGATGATGATATGTTACAGAATTGTGTACTTGAAACCTATGTAATTTTACTAACCATTGTCACCTCTATAAATTTTAATAAGATAAATTCAAAATAAACCCACTGCCAATAAAAGTCAACTTAAATATGAATTATAATTTGAGATATAGTCTCTGAGGTTGCCAAATTATATTCTTCACAGACCCATTAACATTTCCCCAGTTCTCTGATGTTGGCTCAGGTAGATCCAGTTCCAGGAGGACTTTGGGCTAGTTCTCCATTTAGTATCTGCACATTGGCTGATGTATGTCCAGCTAATTTCTGGCTAGTTCTATAATAGATGCATCCCAGGGGTTTTCCTTAGTCTCTTGAAGTTTGTACTCTGTTCAATCTTCCGCGCCTGGACTCCTACTTACATCTTTAGTGACTTGCATAATTCAGAATGTTTAATCTCACTGAAAGCTATGCCCCTCTCACTGCTGTAAGCCCTGGATTAAAAAATTATTACTGACTATAACGGTTCAGTTTAGGAATTTTGATTAATAGCAAAAATCAAGTCTAAAAGTCTTGATTATTTTGAACTAAAATCTGGGAATGTGCCACAAAGTGGCCCAATCGTACAGTATGGAGAGTTTGGCAGGTGCGAGTGAAAGGAAGGTGGGAAAGAAGGTAAATAGGCAGTGCCCCCTCTGCATCTGCTGTCCTCTGCTCTGCTTCATGCACCGCTTCTTAATACAACAGCAATAAGTGGACCTGAAATTTTAAGGTGATGCCGTCTATCCTTTTATATTGTTTTTACTCCGGAAGTTTGAAATCTGATATTTTCTAGAACCTTGAATAATAACTCTTTGGCATCATGGATGGAATTTTCTTAGCAGTCTTTTGAGGCCACAGCATTTACCAAGATTTTACTGTTGGTAAAATCTTGCTTAAATATTACCTTCCTCATTGCACCGACCCTGAACACTCCTATTTACAATTGCAACACTCCAGACCCCTATACCTTACTCTCCTTTCCTTTTTCTTAGCACTTGTCACCCTCTAATATACTATGCTAATTCATTATTATGTTCACTACCTTTATCTTTCTTCTCTTTCTAGCATGTGAGCCTCAAGACTACAGGGATATTTATTTTGTTGACTCACATATCCCAAGCACTTACTTAGAACATTGCCTGGCACACAGAGATGCTTAATAAGTATTTGTTGAATGAATGAATAATGTTTTCCAATAAGAATGGGTCATAAGTATTAACTCCAAAGATTATTTCTTGTTTTGGGCATCTAATTCAGCTGTCCAAGCAGTCTTAACTTGTGAACATTTTCATGATGTAATATGTACTATATCTACATCTATTATAACTTTTAATAAATTATCTTACTAACCCTAGACATATTAGTCTTACTCTCAGACTACCAAAAGCCATAAAACTGGCTATTACCTTCTTAGACAAATTGATCACATTTAGTCTGACCGCCATAATTAAATATATGACATCTTAATATCTTTTCATGTATACCACTTTCTATTTCATTTTCAGTTAAACATCCTCTCTTTCCTTGGGTTTATCATAGTACTAGGCATTTAATAGATACCAAGGAATTACATGGTGACTAACTATAAAGTGCCACAAGAATTTCTATCTTATTATGACTATTACAATTTAATAATGTCAGCTGTTATAGTTCTGTTATTGACAGTGATGATACATCAGAATTTATTCTCATGAAATGTAAGTTGCAACTAGCCTGCGGCAAATGTTACTTTCTGACTATTTTCTCTGCCTCCAGCTCTTTTCCCCCTCTCTACAACTCCATCAGACTTTGTGCCCTAAGTTCCAGCTTTGACCATCCATGCTAACCTCAAAAACTTTCAATACTTTTCACTGTCTATACAACCAAGCACAAATTCTTTAACATCTCATTCAAAGCCATCTTTAGTGGCCTCAAAGCTTCATAGCCTTGTGTCTTATTATTTTCATATTCCCAGAAAATAAAGAGAGTCATTGTTTCTGCCCTGTGCTCTGGGCATTTCTGTTTCTGTAACTTGGCTCATGCTGATTCCTTTGACCAGGAATGCCCCATAGCCTGGATTCTATTTGTCAAGTTCTTTTCATCTTTCAGACCCAGCGGAAAAGCCACCTTCTTTATGAAACTTTTTCTAATTCCTGCAATTGGATATGCTTCTCCTTCTCTAAAGTACTGTAAGTCTTTGGTTTCTATTTTCCAATATGTAGACCATTGTTGTTCTTTCTTTAAAAATTTTTCTTTTATGGTGGTAAGCACCCTTAACATGAGATCTGCCTTCTTTTATCCATGTTTATCGAGGAAGAAATGACCAATAAAATTGTAATATATTTAAAGTATACAATGTGATGATTTAATATGCATATATATTGTGAAAGGCTTCCCACATGTAAGTGAAGCCATGTGGTATTTGTCTTTTTTTGCCTGGCTTATTTTAATAAGCACAATACCCTCCAGATTCAACCATATTGTTGCAAATGGCAGGATTTTCTTTTTTAAGGCTGAAACTTATCCTGAATAAGCAAATACTTTCCATCCTTTTATTCAGCCCTAGCACAAGTAAGTTTAACTTTGAGTTGGTGGAAGAAATATAGGGTGATTGATAAGATGAGTAATGCAGGTTTGGCAGTGCCTTTATGGGGAATGAGAAAAAAGGGTAACTAGGAATAAATGAATGCTCTGCGTAGCAGTGTTGGGAAGTGAGGTGGGTCATCATGTATTTGTTATGTTATTAAAGAATTAATAATAATAATGATAATAATATGTGCTAAGCAATATACTAAGCATTTTACAATAATAATTTTACAATAACATTTTACTTAATACAGCTACCTATGAGACAAATGTTATATTCCCGTTTTATACGTGAGGAACTGAAGCTTAATGATTTATTGAAGTTCACTCAGCTAATGAGTGGCAGAGTCAAAACAACCAACCAAATCTTTTTGGTTCTACTTTTGGAGCATTTAACACCCATACTAGCCTATCTCCAGAGGAACTGCTCTTACAGGTTTGAGCATCCTTTAGCTCAAATGTAAAATTACTCAACCAGAGGGCAAGCCCCATCTCTCTTTGGACTTTAGCTCTCTTGTGGGGAAAATGTGAGTGGCCATGTTGAAGGTGGGAGGAGTGGGAAGGTCTTAGATGATCTCCAAGGTCCTCCAAGCTCTAACTTTCTCAAATTCTAATCCTATAGCAAATAAGGTCAAAGAGAGCTTCTACTTGGAATTACAGAACACAAGAAGACCCTATGCTGAGTGCTTCTGATGCCTTGCATTTATATAGGGCAATCTTATTTGCAACTTTTCTAATTCAAGATAAGAGTCTGGTCTGACAGCTAATATTTTGTTCTTAGCCACATTTTACCACATACCATGCCTGGTGGGGAGATAGGGCTATCATGTTTTCTGATTCTCTACAAACTTCCTGTTCTCTGTCCCTGCTTTTTGACATTTTTGTGATCATGGTGTATAGAGTATACATTTTCTTGATCCCTTGTAGAGTGCAGTCTCATCTCAATCAGAATTGTCAAGTGGAGTGCGGAAAGCCACTATTTAGCCTGATTAGAGAACAGGGCCCTACCTGCTTGTGGACAGCTCCTTCCTGGGTATTTCCTTATTCTAGCACATTTTCTGCTTGGATACCTGTTTTGAATCACAGAATCTGCTCACTCTGACCTCAGTATCTTTCAGTTCTGTGAAGTTGGAACCAGTTTTCAGAAACAAACACTATCCATTGAGTTTAGGAATTTTCAATTACTGCAGTTGTTTCCTTTTAGAACAGAAATGCACTTTTTATTGTGAGGGACTATATAATTTTTCATCTCCGAATGGGTGCATGGTTAGTTTTGTTTAAAGTTTGACTCTCAGAAAGTAGTTTTGTGTTAATATTTATGTAAAAGTGACAGGCTATGAGTCAGCAAATCTAGGAAGTAATTTAAAAATACACTTTTGTGTATGTTACATTCAAATCTTCCAGGAGACTGATCTGTTTTATTAAGCTAGATATGCAACTTTTTATATCTTTGTTAATGTATGGACTATGATTATCAGCAATATTTAGAGTGTTGTAGAGCTAACTCTTCAAAAATAAACCTCAACAGGTGCTATCAGAAATTAGAGCTCATTTGGGCATAAATATGGATCTAAAGGCTCAGGTCTCCAGGCATGGGACATTTAGCTTTCTATCGTAAAGAACTTGAGAATTTCCTAATTTTTGCCTAAAATGATACTCTACCAATTTTCCTTCCTTTTAACCCTTAGGTTACCTGCCTCTAGTTATTGATCAGCAAGGAGAAACTTTTATCCAAGAACAATGAAATTCAATTCACGCACATTTCCTGAATGCCTGTTTTCTGTGGTACTGTGTGTCACAGGAAATTTAAAAATGAAGAAACTGTGGCCTCTGCTCTTTAGGGAGTCACAATTAAGTGGTAGGGCAGGTACAGACATAAATAGCTTGAATACAAGGTAGCTTTAATAAGTGCTGTGAAAATACTGGATTGAAAGAGATTAATGCTTTTAGAATACAAAAGGCATTCCTCAGATATTTTCTTCCAGAAACTTCCTTAGAGTAACACTTCTGGCTTCTCTCCCCACCATGGAAGGAGGAGTGATGTTAGATTATTGAGCTGGGAAGTAGGAGCCCAGCTCAGGTCTACTCTCTTTAGGGTGTCAAGTTTAATGGTAGAGGTCCCTGCCCCCGTAAGAAAAGGCTGTGTTTGTCCCTGTGTGCCTGGACCAGAGTGGGAAACTTAATTCTGGGATTTATATTACTAAGCCTTACACTGAAGCCTTGCTCTTCAACAATGATAATAGATTAACGATAATGTTGGCAGAAATCAGATTGTAGGGTATAGAAACACTTTCATTTTGAAACAAACACAATTTTATTGTAGAGAATATGCTAAGTCACTTCTCATTTTGTGGATCAGTTACTTGGAAAATTCTATACTGTATTAGTCAGCTTTTTGTTGATGCAATGTTGCATAATGTAAAACTCCAAAATTCAGTTGCTTATGACAACAAGTATTTTATTAATTTTGTTTCTAAATCTGAGGGTTGGCCATTGCTCTACTGGACTTTGCTAGGCTTGGCATATATTCTCATTCCTGGATCTTGGTGAGATGAGCTATTCTCATCATGGAGGGCTGGAGTGCAACAGGGTCAAACTGAAACTTATAATACCTCTTATAGTCTCTGTTCAGAGCTGATATACTGTTATCTCATCCCACATTTGATTGGTTAAAGCAAATCACATGACCAAGTCCAAAGCCAATGGGGCAAGAAAGCATAATCTACTCACAGTGAAACAATGCAAGGTTGAGGACAGAACACTCACATACCTCTGGCTTTCATATAGTTTCCTGTGCATAAAATCTTTAGCTCTTTTAATGCTATTTTATCATCTTACTTATTTACTCCATTTTGTCTTTAATGTAATTCTACAGATACATTGTTTAATGTACTTTCTTAACATTGATCACTGTTAAAAACTCTGCTAGGTGAACATTACCACTCAAACTACTCATGTGAGTTATTTTGATATCTTATTCATAAAACTCTGGAGAAGCCTGTGAGGTTGAGCAAATACTTTACTACCAGAAAATATTTTATTTATTAATATCCTTAGATGAACCAGGCTCATAATTACTGTTCCATTTGTGGCGGACAGACTCTAGGGTGTCTCCATGATCCCTGCCTCCTGGGACTCCCATCCTGCAGACGCCTTCCTGAGTGTGCCTGGGATCTGTGACTTGCTTATAATTAGTGGAATATAACAAATGTGATGGGATGTATGTGATTATATATATAAGAAATTATATTACATAAGATTGTACATCCTGTCTTGCATAGAGATTCTCCTCTGCTGGCTTTGAGGGGGAAAGTAGCTGTATTAAGAAGACCCATATGGCAAGAAACTGAGAGTGGCTTCCAGCCAACAGTCAGTAAGAAAGTCCTCAGTCAAACAGCTTACAAGAAATTAAATGCTGCCAATAATCATGGGGACGTGGAAGTGAATGCATCCCTAGTTGGGCCTCAGATGAGACTGCAGCCCCAGCTGACACCTTGATTGGAACCTTATAAAATCATGAAACAGAGGACCCAGCAAAGCCTTTTGCACACCGCTGATCCATAGAAGTTGTCAGATAATAAATGTGTATTGTTTTATGTTAAACAGCAATAGAAAACTTTTTAATCCATTGGCCATTTCAGATTACCAAGGATAGTGTCCTCACTAGTTTCTTTTACCTGCTTTATTTCATTTTTATTTCATATTTTGTTACAGTTGGCTTGGTTTATATACTATCGTCTAGGATTTTTGGTGTCAAGCATTGTGTAAGCAGATATCTTAAATCCCTTTATGTCCTATGTACTTGTGTGTTTATAGAAAATTTAAAAATACATACTTGTTTGTTAATTAATTAATTAGTTAAGTAATTAGTATTTATTAAACCTCTACAATGTGTTTGACACAATTCTATGTGGTGATGAGGATACAAAACAAGAAAAACAGAAATGGTCCCTGCCTTCATGAAGCTTACGTTTAATTGGAAGAGTCAGCTTATAACAATTAAACAGTTTTTAAATTACACTTTTGAATAACTGTAGCATGGTGAAAATAAGTCGCTGTGGTCTAAGAATAACTACAGAAATTATTTTAGCAAAGTCGTTTGAGGAGTTAGCATTTAAACTGAGATTTAAAAGATGAGAAGGGGCAAATATATTGCTTAATTCCTACCAGTTTAAAACTGGGTAAATGCTCTTGGTGAAAAATTGTGTTCGCATGTGTGTGTGTGTGTGTAATGATAATGTGGATGAGATGTATAGTAGGAATTGGGTTCAGAAACAAATGCAAACAAAAATACCTTGGAGTTAAGGAGATCGAAAAACATAATAAGGACTACAAAAAGTGTACATATTTGGAATATAATCTTGTGATTACTTGGGTAAAAATATTAGGGTATAATACTCTGTTAGTAATCCTTCAGATAAGGAAAAAGATATCTTACAAATATAAAGAGATAGGTATTGAGTCCTATCTAGTATATATTGACCAAGTACATAACTAGATTCTTATTTATGAAAGCAGAGTCAAGCCATTTCTGAAACCACTTTGTATATCCATCTTCCTGTGGCACCTCTATATTATTTCTTTTTTCTCTGAAATTGTTGTGCTGGCTTTTATTAAGCAATAGATATTTCATCCCATTGAAAATCTAAATCTTTTTCTTCTGTCACTTCTGCACACGTATAGAATTTTACAACAAAGGCCAGCGTGCATTCTGGTAATGCCAAGAGGGAAATAAAGTTTTCTCTTACTTTGGCTTGAACTTTTTTCTTTCCAATTACTTTCCAGAGTGTTTGTCTCTTAGGCATTTCTCTTTTGTCGGCAAAAATATATCTCCCAAAAGTATGTTTGGAAATGGAAGTGCATCTGTCTTAAGAGTCTGGCGCCATCTTAAATGTAAATGTGTGCTTTGTGAACATTAGTAATTGTTGAGAAAGATTTGTGTCTATAAATTCTGTGTGTGTGTGTGTGAGAGAGAGAGAGAGAGAGAGAGAGAGAGAGAGAGATGGAGATTAGGAGGGAGTCAGAAGGAAGACGCATAGAGAAGTAAAGAGGGGAAAACATTTTTTGAGACAGTTGATAAACAGAAATCAGTTTTTGAGATACTTGATAAACAAAAATCAGTTTAATTTGAAGCAGGCGCCAGGGTTGCAAAGAAAATCACACTAGGACTATGTTTACAGATTAGACAGCTAGGAAATGATGTTTAAAAAGGAGAGCAGCCACTTAGGGAAATCTATTCAGCCAGAAAGGAAGGCCCCAGAGGAGAAAAATAGGAATAAAGAAAGAATCCAGCTTGTTCTCCTTTTCTGGGCTGTTTTCTAGAAGAAGAGGCTAATTCAAGTTCCTTTGATAATGGATTTAACGAGTCAGGAGCAAGCCTCTTCAGGACTAGGATACAGGCACAAGGAGTGTTATTTTAAAGTGCAATAGGAAAGAATGATTACTTGAGAATTGATTCCCAAAGGTAGTACTTGATTACCCAGTATCAGAGAAGTTGAACACTTGGACTGGGGTTACTAGCAAGTGGTGACAAGAGTGGAATTGGAAACGGGTACAACAGAAACTGATTAATATATTAAGGGGCATTAACACAGTTGAAAAATGATTCTGTATCTATAAATTCCTAGTGAATCCAGAGGAAGTGAAAAGATAAGGCAATATGTGCAAGTCTTGCTATCTTACTAGGGTTTTGGAAAAAGAAGAAAGTTTATCACTGCTAGCGCTCCTGGGGGGCATATATTAATCATGATATTCTTCTCATCCTCACCCCTTACTGCAGACACATCATTTTTACCCCTTTTTCTTGAACATTTGCTGTGATATTTCTTTAAACTCGTTTCTTTTACTTGCTTTTAAAGATATCCCACTTCTAATCTTTCAAACATTTCATCTTTAACTCACTCTGACACTGGAGCTATAAAAACAAACATATAATAGATATTATTGTTCAATTAACTTCTATTCAACCACAATCAATTGAACATCCATTTATAGATGTTGTGCTAAGTGTGGGGATGAAAAGATAAGGAAATTGACACTCCTGCTTTAGATCTCCTCACACCAGCAGGTTAGTGGGGATGGACTCACATTAAACAAGCAGATACTGCTCAGTGCCATATGCATTTTAATGGAGGTGTAGTAGAATGGATAGTGGAGATGACAACAGTGCTTAACAAGGGAGGCTACATTTGAATTGGATTTTGGAAGATGACTAGGAGCTAATTGACAGGAGATGGGGGAAGGGCAGGGGAAGGATTTACAGAGTGAAGGGAATGCCATGTGGGGAGCCATGGAGTGAACAAACAGCATGGTGCATTTCAGAAATGGATGAAAGGATATGACTGAATCATGCAGGGTAGTTTTAGGGGAATGATGAGGGAAATGGATAAAAGGTGGAGTAGAGTCATTTCCTGGGGGCTTGGCTTACTGGGCAAGGTAGTATATGGATGTTATCATATAAGTACAGGGAGATATTAAAAGATTGAGGCGAGCAGTATTATGACCAATTTTTTGTATTAAAGTTAAATTCTAACAGCTGTGCTGAGATGGGTTTGAGGACAGGTTAGACAGAGGAAGAAGACAAGTTAGGAAGTTATTGCAACTGCTTGTGTGAGACATAAAGTGGATCTAAACTAGGTGGTTGTAATAAGGATGAACTACAGTGATTAGATAAATATATGAGATAAAAAATAGGATTCAGTAACTGGTGGGATAAAGAAAAAATGTGACTATGATTCAGGAAGAAAAAAAGATTTTAGGCAAAGAAGAATTCAGATTTGGACATGTGCTTGAGGGATCAGCAGAGGACTAGATGAAGTCAACAGGAGTCAATCTCATTACAGAAAATGAAACTATTGATGTCAATGAGGTTACCTGAGACATTATAAAGAGTGAGAAGATCTTTGGGAATACTAACAGTTGAAAAGCAAGCAAAGGAAGAGAGAGATCCAAGATGGCAGAGTAGATAAAAGTTGTGCTTGCCTCCTCTTGTGACCATATTAAAATTACAACTAAATTGTAGAACAATCAACATGGAGAACCATTTGAAGTCTAGCTGAACAGAAGTTTTATAACTAAGGATACAAAGAAGCAGCCATGTTGAGACTGGTAGGAGAGGCAGAGATGTGAAACAAGTCAGTCCCACATCTGCATGTCGTGGTTGAGAATCAGGAGGGATATCTTGGCCATGGAGGTTCCCCATAGAAGAGCAAGGGACCCAAGCCAAACACCAAGCTCCCCAGCCTGGATTACTGGTGCCAGGAAGAGCCCTCATAATATCTAGCTGTGAAAAATAGTTGGAATTCTGGTCATTTGGGTGGGATGGAAGGCTGTGGGAAAGTCAGATGTCCTCTTAAAGGGCCCATACACAGACTCACTCTCTAGCAGGCACTCACCCTGGGCTCTGATGGAGGGACAGTGACTCAGGGTACATTGAAGACATACAGGGGGAGACTGAGTTGTGTGGCTTTGACATGAGGACTGGAGGGACAATCACCATTTTCCTTGTGTGGGGTCCTTCTCCCATGCAGCCGGCATGCAGGTGCCATTGTTCCCGTGTTGAGCCCTCTCCCCCCCATGCCCATGGAAAAATCTGAATTGGTTTGCTAAGCTCTGCTTTCTCAATCCTGGTGAATGCCTTGGATGCCACCCCACCTAACTCAGCCAGCAGAGGCACTTTCTAGGCTAGCAGCCTGCCCTGCCTGCATTGCACTACTTCCTGGACACCTATCTGGGGTCCGCAAGCCCCAGGTGAGCAGTGGCTGGCTTCGTGTGCTGTGAGACTATTGCTGAGCAGCTTCAGGCTCAACACTGACACCAAACCAGAATTTACATTAACCTAGTGAATACAACTAGTCCCACCCTGGTGAATCTCTGATCCTGCCTCACCCAACTTGCATATTGCTTGAGGCTTTATCATCAGCTAAACCTTACAGAAGCTGGCAGGTGTCAGCAGGAATTGGGGTGTCCTGGCTTTTTGAAGAGCTACCTCAAGCCTGGTACTGGTGGCTGTCATCCTCTATTCATGGTGTGGCCTCTCCCACATACCTCCAGGTTTACCACAGGCGTGACCAAACGCGGGTTAGTTTGTAGCTCCTACCAAGTAGTCCCTGGCTGACCACAAGCAGTGGGTGACATGTGTCTGCACCAGGGCACCTCCCATGAGCCCCAAGAACTAACATACTTAAGGTTGGCTTTAGGAAACAACAGAGCATCACCCAATTAACTCCACAAGTGGCACACCCAAATGGTGGTCTCAGCAGGCACCAGAGCCTGCTGGAGTGAATCCCATTCAGTGGGGTGAGCCCCCTGTACAGCAGCCTATAAGCTGTGGAGGTGGCCAAACCCCACAGCCAATCAGCCTGAGGGTCAATCCCACCCACTGATGTGCCAACATCAATCAATGCTCAACTACAACAGGAGGGCACACACAACCACACAAGGGACACTGCTGAAGCACCCAGTACAAGTTACCAGGGAGACTGCACTGCTGGGTCCCACAGGGCATCTACTACATAAGGCTACCTGGCCAAGTCTGAGAGACAGAGCAGTTCTACCTAATACATAGAAATAAACACAGAGAGGCAGCCAAAATAAGGAAACAAAGAAATACATCCCAAATAAAAGAACAGGTGAAAAAGCCAGAAAAAGTATTAAATGAAATGGAAGAAAGCAACCTACCAGAGACAGAGTTCAAAACAATAGTTATAAGGATGCTCAATGAACTTAATGAGAAATTCAGCAGAGAGATAACGAGCATAAAAAGGACATAGAGGCCCACCTTTAGGTGAATTCAGTAGTGGGCCTCTTCGTCTTGCCTGTCTGCTGTGCAGGGAGTCCTTTGTGGAGTTATTGTTGTTCGATTAGTTGTAAATTCCAGGGAAGCTTTACAGAGGGTTACCTCACGTCGCCATTTTGATGATGTCTTATCATCAGTTCTCTTTCCATCATCATATATTAGACCCCGTTTACCCTCTTCTAGAGCCCCTCTCCCCCCTTAACCTCTGGTAACCCCTAAACTATTGTCTATGTCTATGAGTTTTTGTTTCTTCATTTGTCTTGTTCTTTTGTTGTTTTCAGTTTTTATATACCACATATCAGTGAAATCACATGGTTCTCTACTTTTTCTGTCTGACTTATTTTGCTTAGCATTATAATCTCAAGATCCTTCCATGTTGTCACAAATAGTACTATTTCATCTTTTCTTACTGCCAAATAGTATTCCATTGTGTATATATACAACAACTTTTTTATCCATTCATCTATCAAAGGACATTTTGGTTGTTTCCATGTCTTGGCCACCGTAAATAAAGCTGCAATGAACATTGGAGCACACACGTTTTTATGGATAAATGTTTTCAGATTTTTTGGGTAGATACCCAGGAGGGGGATTGCTGGGTCATATGGTAATTCTATTCTTAATTTTTGAGGAACCTCCACACTGCCTTCCATAGTGGCTGCACCAATCTGCATTCCCACCAACAGACACACAGACCAATGGAATAGAATTGAGAACCCAGAAATAAATCCATATAAATATGGACAGACAATTTTTGACAAAGAAGCCAAAAACATACAATGGAGAGAAGACAGCCTCTTCAATAAATGGTGCTGGCAGAATTGGAAAGCCACGTGGAAAAGAATGAAACTGAATTGCTGTCTGTTGCCATGTACCAAAATTAATTCAAAATGGATCAAAGACCTAAGCAATAAAGGTCTTACCCACATCAACTGTGAAATAAACGTGTTCTGTTTTAAGCCACTGAAGTTGTGTTAATTTGTTATACAGCTATAGAAAACTAGTATGTCTCCTCTCTTACACAAGCATGCACACATGCTCTAAACCAGCCCCACTTACTTTTTTTGCTTCACTGAAAAAAAAAAAGGACATAGAAACCATAAAAAAAAAAATCACACACACACAAACTAGTCAGAAGTGAAGAATACAATAATTGAAATGAAGAATGCACTAGAATCAATCACCAGCAGACTAGATGACTGAAGATTGAATCAGCTATTTGGAAGACAAAATAATAGAAAACACGCGATTGGAACAGCAAAAGGAAAAAAGAGAAAAAAAATGAGTGTAGTTTTAGGGACCTCTGGGACAACATCAAGCATGACAACGCTCACATAATAGGGGTAACCAGAAGGAGAAAAGAGAAAGCAATGGACTGAAAACCTATATGAAGAAATAATGACTGAAAATTTTCTTAACCTGGAGAAGGAAATAGACCTACAAACCCAGGAAGTGCAGCTATCTATCAACAATTACATTCAATGTAAATGGATTAAAGAAAACACAACCATTACATACAATGCCTATAAGACACTCACTTCAGATTGAAAGACACACACAGACTGAAAGTAAAGGGATGGAAAATGATATTTTATGAAAATGGAAACAAAAAAGAAAAAAAGCAGAGGTAGCAATATTTATACCAGACAAAATTGTCTTTAAGATAAAAGCTATATACCAAGAGACAAAGAAGGACCCAATAATTCTACTTCTGGGTATTTATCCAAAGAAACACAAAACAGTACTTCAAAAGGATGTGTACATCCATATGTTGATTTGTAGCATTATTTACAATGGACAAGACACAGAGTCAACCTGGGTGTCCATCAATGCATGAATGGATAAAGAAGAGGTGGTACGTAATATGCAATGGTATATTACTCACCCATAAAAAAGAATGAATTCTTGCCATCTGCAGCAACATGGATGGACCTAGAGGATATTGTGCTGAGTGGAGTAAGTCAGAGAGAGAAAGACAAATGCCATATGCTTTCACTTATATGTGGCATCTAACAAACAAAATTGAAACAGACTCAGAGATACAGAAAACATTTTGATGGTTACTAGATGGGATGGGGTTTGGGGGAGTGGATGAAAAAGGGCAAGGGATTAAGAAGTACAAATTGGTTATTACAATGTAGTCATAGGTTATAGCATAAGGAATATAATCAATAATATTGTAATAACTATATATAGTGTCAGAAGGGTACTAGATTTATTGGGGTGATAGTTGGGATGGGGTTGGGTGGCAGGGTGAAAAGGTAAATGGATTAAGAAATACAAATTGGCAGTTACAAAATAGGCATGGGGATGTAAAGTAAAACATAGAGAATATAGTCAATAATATGGTAATAACTCTGCATAATGCCAAGTGGGTACTAGACTAGTCAGGGGGATCACTTCTTAAATTATATAAATGTCTTACCACTATGCTGTACACTTTAAATTAATATAAAATAATATTGAATGTCAATTGTAACTGAAAACTTTTAAAAGGGGGAAAATTTAAAATGCAGGTAAAGGAAGAAGACAGATCAGCAAAGGGTAAGAGAGAGTTACCAGGTAAAAGAACTTCTTAACAGTGCAAAATGTCTTTAATTCTATGGGATGACTTGATAGAATTAATTACCTCTGCAAATGAATCACATTTCAAGCAAGGGGGGTGCACAAATTTAGAGCCTATGTCCATCATTGGTACTCAGTATAATATTATTGAAAGAATGCTCATCCTAAAACTGAGTGTGTGAAAGACTCTTCAATAGATCTAGGGAATCAGTGGAAAAAATATGTGAAGCCAATGTTATCCAAATCTAAAGGAATGAATGGAAAAACCTTCCATATGAAGAGGCCATTTTTTGAGTAATTCACTTGAAAAATATATTATCCTTCCCACTTTTATTAGTACCTTAAACTTCCTTTTCCCTGAAAGTTTAGTTCAAGAAGAGTTTAACGTCTAAACTTAGATTTTATGGAAGAAACATTTTAGAAAATAGTATCTGAAATATTTGAAAAATATATACCAGATACAATTTTGTCCAATGCTTTTGTTTTTCTTTCATTTAAAAATATATCTTGGATATCTTTCAATATCAGTACACAAAGAGCTTTCCTATTCTTTAAAAAAAAAAAAAAATAGCTGTACAGTATTCCATTGAATGGATATATGGTAACAGACAACTCCATATTGCTGCAAATTGAGGTAATTTCTAACATTTTCTATTATAGACAATGCTGCAATGAATAACCACATACATGTGTCATTTTTACAATCTGCTATCATATCTGCGTGATAAATTCCTGAGAGTAGAATTGCTGCATCAAATGATATATGCATTTGTAATTTTAATACATATTGCCAAATTGCCTCTGTATGAAGTGTTTCAATATGCATTCTTACCAGCAACGCACAATAGGTCATGTTTTCTCCAGTTTTGCCAACAAAGCTTGTCTCCAAATTTTTAAAATGTTGCCACTCTGATAAATTAAAAATAGTGCCATATATTTTAATTTGCATTTTTCTTATTATGAATGTAGTCAAATATATTTTCTGTATTCAAAAGCTTTTTGTACTCTCTTTTCTGTGAATTATTTTTTCATGCTGTTTGATTTTTCTATTAATTTTTTTATTGTTTGTGCGAATTCATTATGCATTCATGAAATTAATATATAAATTTTCCCCAAGATCTTTTTGTCTTTTGATTTTGTTGTGCAAAAATTTTTAATTTTTATGCCAAATTTATCAGGTGTTTAAAAGTTGTTTCTAAATTTCTTAAGGTATAATAATTGCAAAGGTCTCCCTTATTCTAAAGTTGGAAGGAAATTCTCTTATTTTCCCTTTATCATGTTATGGTTCTCTTTGTATTTTAATTTTCGAAACTATTTGAAATTTTTTCTGATATAAAATTGGAGTCCCTGGGTAAAGACTTCATTTAGACCTGGAAAATATTGTTTTACATAACAAATTAATTAAGAGAGCATGAGAAGTTTGAAGCTGTTCTTTTAACCTTGCAGAGTAGATTGATTGAGAAAAATTTTGGAGTGGAAGGTGGCTGCCATGATTTTGATATCCAAAGACACTAAAAGTAATTTCATTTTTATTCTTTTTTGTTTATTTCAGCAATGTAATAAATAGAACTTAGCCAATAAAGAATGGTTTCCCTTTAAATTACCTTGGAGGTGAGCACAAAGAATTCTGAGTAGGGGGGAGGTATGGAATGGAAGAGAAAATTAAAAAGCCTTAAATTATTTGAGGGTACAGAACAAGATATTTGAGGACAAAACACAAAGTAGCTTTTTTTAAAACTGCTAACTAGATTTTATGGTGAAAGTGTTGAAAAATTATGGAAAAAAAGTATTGAATAATAGTGCTGAGGTTGCAATAAATAATAACTTTAAATAGCCTTTAGGTTCAGGTTTTGTCATCAGTTGGGTTCAAGTCAGGCCAGGTTTTGATGCCAAATGAGTTTCTAAAAAGCTTTTGTTTTCAGAGTTCTTTAGATTTCAGAATTTTAGTTAAGAGACTGTAGACTTGCACTCTGCAAATCATCTAAATTCTGTTTCTCTGCAATGATTTTCGCTGCATTTATCAGTGTCAGTAGTGGAGCAATATTCTTTGTGATGGGGGGAGGTGATATGTTACTTTGGAAAATGACTACAGGAATAGAAAAGAAGATCCATGTTTTAAATATAGTCTTTATAGATAGTTCACTTGATGAAACACCATAAACAAAACCTTTCCTATCAAATGCATATGTATATGGAATATGCTCAGATGAAACCAAAATTCCCTCTTCTTCCATATATTTTATAGTTTCCTGATCACTCATATTGTGGCTTATATAGTTATAAGTTCACTGATATAGTTACTATCTCACTGGCTAAATATTGTTCTGTATTTACACATGCATGGTGCTAGGTATTGGGAAAACAAATAAGAAATGCCTTCTCTCCTGAGGGGTCTTATAGTCAATTTAGTGAGACAAGCAAGTAAACCAGTAAGTGTAGCCCAGGGTTGTGAGCATCAGGTACAGTGGGAAGAGTGTGTTTTAGGGGCGTGGTGGAAGCACAGTTTAACAAGATAGCGGGAGGCAAAAGGCTTGAACTGAGTCTGCAGGATGAAAAGAAGTTAAATGAAGAATGGGAAAAATAAATGGAAGAAAAATAAACTACAAGGTATGTGTGTGGAAGTTCAAGTAGCTTAGTGAAAGGAGAGGAGAAGCACGGCCAAAGAGATAGGAAGGAGTCAGATTGTGAAGGACTTTATGTCCTAAGCTAGGTCATATGACCCCTGTTCGGAAAGCTAGGGGGTGAGGGACAGCACAATAATTTAAAGCAGAAAACTGACATTACTTAGGCTTGCCTTTGATAAAGACCATTGTGATACATCTATGGAGGATTGATTTAGGTGGGCCAGATGGGAAGCTAGGAGACCCAGGCAAGAAATGATGTCCTGACCTAAACAAGTGGGTGGGAGGAGGGAAGACTCAAGAGGTATCAAGGCAGTAGAAGCTATAGAGACTGATGACTGACTGAATGTGGAAGAGGGAGAAGTAAAGGTGAGTTCCAACTTTCTTGCTTGAATAGCCTGTGGATGGTGGCACCTTTACTGGGGAGGAGCTGGTCTGTGGAAAGGTGATCAGTTTTGCTTTGGATAATGAATTTGCCAGTGGGATACACTAATGGGACTACCAAGTTGATGGTTAGCAAAGAGTTTTGGTATGTGGGAGACAGGTCAGGGCCAGAGAATAGTTTTGGGATTTATCTGACTGTTCCTCATTTTTATGGCAGAGATTTGAGTGTGGCCATTCAGGTTGGGGCTGTAGGGAGTAAAGAAGAGAAATTCTGGATCAATGCCCCAGATAGACAAATGCGTTTCCTTTACAAATTGGGCAGTTATTATTATTATTATTTTAAATTAAAGTTTATTTAACAATTTAATTATTATTATTATTATTATTATTTTAAATTAAAGTTTAACAATTGTGACAATTGTTAGTAAAGTTACACAGATTTCAGGTGTACAATTCTGTAATACATCATCTATATATCACATTGTGTGTTCACACCCAGAGTCAATTTTCCTTCAATCACCACATATTTGATCCCTTTTACCCTCATCTACCAACCCCCTTTTCTCTCCCCCTCTGGTAACCACTAAACTATGGCAGCTATTATTTTTAATAATTTCCTGACGGGGTGCCAGTAAACAATGAATTAAGAACATTTCCAACTGGGTGGATCAGCTGCTTAAATTGGGTAATGTGTAGCAAAGAATGGCTAAAATGGAAAAATCACAAGTGGGCCCTAAACTAGTTATATTGCTCTTGACTTGAGATTGCTTAAATTTTCTTTCAAAGTAATCTCAGTTACTCACTCTTCCACACTGGAGATGGGCCTATTTGGGGGGTATGGACAAGTGACCTGGATACCAAATGATTATCTTCATGGTCATTATAAAGTACTCTTTGTTTCTTATCTTCCTGTATTTTATGAGTGAAAGAATGTTGGAATGTTGTAGGCTTAATGTAAATGGGGATTTGGAATTTTGTTGAGGATGTTCAGGCAAAGTTTTAAAATTTAAACCTTTGTTCTTGTTGTGAAGGAGCTATCATGCCATTGTTCTCCAGCTCAGTATAAGCTTTTGCATGCAAATCTTTCTAGCCCAGAGCATAAATGAAAGAAAAGAAGCTTCCAGAATCTCTCTCCATCCCATTTCATGCTACTCTCCCACTCATTTACTATGTTCCAGAGTCAGCTTCATTTTCTTCAACTCCCTGAGCTCTTTTATCTACCACAGGAGTTCTGCACATTCTACCTGGAGTCTCTAGCTCAGGTTTTACTCATGACTGGCATTTCCTCATCCTTCAGGTTCCAGTCCACATGCTGACTTCTTCCCTGATTACCAAATGCAGGTTCATCGCCCTCTCCTTCATCTCAGCAGTCTGTCAATTTGCTGCTTGCTTTGTACATGTCCCTTACTAAACTTTAAATTTCACAAGGTTGTAACTCATGTCTGTGTTGTTCAGTATCATATCCTTACAATAACAATGTGAAGATATTTCTAATTCATTCTTACTTGAATCATTTAATATACCACGGAGTGGTATTAATATACCTCATTGATAAATGAGAAATTTGAGGCCCAGAAAACTTGAAAGAGTTATCGCGGGTCACACAGACAGTAGGTGCGGAGCTGCACTTGATCCCAGGATTTCTCGTGAGCCCACTATTGCTACTTTCATCTTATTGTCTTGAGTGTAGCATCACAATACCACCTTTCTAAGGAGTATCGTTCCTTTCAAATACGCCATCTTATTGCAAAGGCTTCACATCTCTGTCTTTTCCCTTAAGTTAGTTCCCTGAAATCAGTTATAGCCCCCTGAAATCTTAAGTGGATCTATCAGAACTATGCAGAAGGATGATTTGTTTTCCCTGTGAAAGGGAAGTAGTCGCTGCTTTCAGAACTCCTTAAAAGCGATGACTTTCCCTGGGGACATAATCAGCCCTGGACTGTAGGTTCTGATGATGTCTGAGTTTCTTTCTCCTACTCTGCCCTGGGAGAGTGAAGAGTTTTCAGCCTGTACTTTTTAATGACTACTAAGAGAAAAAGAACAAGCTGATGCCAGAGATGAGGTCAGTTATATTAGAAACGGGTAACTAGACATGAGAGGTTATAAGCTGTGTGTCATTGGCATGGGTCTGACTTTGGAGTCCTTTCCTCATTCTTGGTAATTATTTCAAGAAGCTCAATTCAACCCACTGCTGGCCTGTGTAAATCAAAGAGAGCTAACTAATTGCCAATTTCTCCCTTTAAATTACATCCCTTCCTGTCATTAAGGAATTTTGTAACATGATATATAAGTAAAAGTGCCAACCCTGTGTTTACTTGTACAATCTCTTCCCTCAATATTTACTTCTAAACTAGGCAAGAGGGGGCCACCCTGACGAATCAGGATTTCAAAGAGTACTGACAGCCATCTAATTAGAATAAAATGAGATGGAAATTGCCCACGGTGAGGTTTATCTTCCTCCTCGACCCTCCCTCCCCCAGAACTAGCTCAGAATTAAAAAAACAAAAACGCTTCTGTCTTTCATATTTTGCTCTCATCCTACGAAAATACACACCCCACCCTTCTGATAAATTCCTCCTTGGTTACAGTGCTAGTGTAAAGGAGAACACTTTTAATACTATCGGCTCAGTTTGGCCTCCATAGAACACAGGGGAGAGGAAAATCCCTTCAAGGGTAGTTCTTCCCACTATGTCAAGAAAAGCTACATAACAACTCAGACTTCACTGTTGTGCAAATACATCATCATATTTTGCAGAGTCATGTTGATTAGATACTCTGTGCTTTTTGTTTGCTTGTTTGTTTGTTTGTTTATTTGTTTTTCTTTCTGTCTTATGTCCCATGCTTTAGAAGTTCCCCCTCCTGGACCACTTTGGGTGTACCTCTCCATGGGGTAAGGAATCCAGAAGGCCAGTGGGATATTCCCTAGCAAAGGGCCTGTTCTTCTAGAACCCAATTCTTGGGCCTGGGCCAACCTTTTCTGTAGGTACATTCTCCTGAGGACAGACGACATCACTGTTACATTTAATTCTAAGCCTGAAAGGTGGCCAAGGGGTAATTGTTTGTAAGAGAGGGGTATGTGAGGTGGGAGTGGGAATGTGGATGGAGCCTGGACATGTCCCTGTGAATGTGCTCAAGGCCCCTGTCATATGGGATAGAGCCTGGTCTGAGAAGAGAAGTGGGAATGGGCCAGGGGCCAGGCAATAGCTTTCCCTTATTCTACCATGTCCCAGAAAGCAATTTGAAGAATTCTCTATTTGTACCTGTGGCCTTCCACCTTGTTATGAAGATTTATTTGTCAGTTGTAAGGGGATGGACCATATTTTATTTAATAGTTTGTTAGCTTGATTTATAACCTTTAACATGTGGCATGTGGGCCTCCCTTTGCACTCGTGCCCTGGACCCCACAAAACTTAGGGGCAAATCTGTATTTCACTATGGCCAGTTGTTGTTGTTGTTTTTTAAATATATTCCCTAAACTAAGCTCTGATTATATCATCACCTGCCTCAAAGCTTTCAATGATGACTACTGCTCCATACTGGGAAGTAGGTGGCTCTGTTTGTTTGTTCATTATTCTGAATTAGATGAAGCTGACAGTCTAAAAAAGTGTCAGAAAAAGCATCAGGGCCAGCCTTGAGTCGGCAAGGGAGCAACTCACTGCTCAGAGTTCCCTGGGGACGCTGAGAGGACAGAAGCCAGGGCAACCTGGCAACTAGCAGTTGAAGCGCCAAGCAGAGATGGTGGAAGTTCATGCAGGCAAAGGGTCGGAAAATCAAAGGCAAGTCAAAGGTAAGCTGTCAAGAAGTGTGCAGTCTGAAGTAGTTGAGGAGAACAGGGCATGCACCAAGGTGAAGGAGACTGTATTCCTCATTTACTTGTGGCCTCTGTTCCAGATTTTCCCGTAGCTCCCAGGTGCTAGAACTTGTCCTAGTGTAATCCATGTAAGACCCTTCTAGAAGGTGGGAGTGCACAAAAGGACAAAGGTTAGTAATTAGCAGCACTAGCAACAACTTCTAACGAGAAGCTCAGAACAACAATGACATACGATGTTTATAGTGAATCTCCTGTTGGATACCTTTCAAGGGATCGAATTTGGGGAACAATCCATTTAGACCATTTAGAGGAAAGGATAAGTGGGTAGAACTAAAATTGAGGGAGGTGGACTAGGGCAAGATGATGTCCCATAATCTTCTCTACATGTCTGAGTTTCAGTCAGGTGCTCGTGCTGGGAAAGAGGATGCCAGACTGAATCCAGACTAAGGCTACTGTTGGGCACAGTTCCATCTGCCAAAGCAGTGTGACTGCCATATTCTCCTTCCAGATGTGCAAGGATCAAGAGCTTCACAGAGGAGCTGTCATTGAGCTTGAGAGATAATAGGTACTTTAAAAAATAGGAATATGGATGAATATATATTCTAGGCAAAGCCTTGAGATTAAGACTAGCAAAAAATTGTATGCACAGCTCTCCTGGACTTCAAAAGCAGGCATTAAGGACAGACTGGCCCAAATCCAGATATCATGCTGTTCTTTTACATAAAATTGTTTTCTCTCAAACTCATTGTTATGGGCTTTAATGGAGGGACATCCTGGCACTTTGGAGGGGATGTTGATGTCTTAAGAGGGGGCAGGAGAAATGGGTGGTCTGTTTTTTTTCCCCCTACACTTTAATTTTTCTTTGCTTCTTTTCTTGGCTATGTGAAGGGTACCAGTGTCCCTGTTGAAGGCATTCTTCATATCTGTCACTGTGGTATTCAATTGTAGTGTTTTCATTTGATTCATTCTTATAGTTTTTGTCTATGTTAAAATTCCCCAACTAATCTTGTATGGTATTCATGTTTCCCATCAGAATCTTTAATATATTAATCACAGTTATTTTAAATACCCTACCAAATAGTTGCAATATCTTTGACATGTCTGTGACGGGTTGTTGATTTGCTTTGTCTCTTGGCAATATGCATGTATGTGTGTTTTTCTTTCCTTTTCATATGCCTCATAATTTTATATTGAAAGCTAACCATTTTGTATTAGACAGTAGAGACTGAAATAAAAGGCTTTTTGAAATTTTTATTAAAAGTATAGCTATACATATAATATTATATTAGTTTCAGGGGTACAACATAGTTATTCGACATTTACATACCTACAGAAAGAAGGGATCACCATGATAAATTCAACAACCATCTGACACCGTATCACACTGTCACAATATTATTGACTATATTCCCCATGCTGTACATTATATCCCCATGACTTAGTTATTTTATACCTGGAAATTTGTACCTTTTATTCTCCTTCATCTTTTCCCCTCATTTAAAATTTTTCAATTACAGTTGACATTCAATATTATTTTATATTAATTTCAGGTGTATAGCATAGTGGTTAGACATTTATATAATTTAAAAAGTGATCCTCCTGACTAGTCTAGTACCCACCTGGGACTACAGACAGTTATTACTATATCATTGACTATATTTCCTATGCTCTACTTTATATCCCCATGACTATTTTGTAACTATCAATTTGTATTTCTTAATCCCTTCCCCCTTTTTCACCCACACCCCCAACTGCTCTCCCATCTGGCAACCATCAAAATGTTTTCTATATATATGAGTTTGTTTTTGTTTTGTTTGTTTATTTTGTTCTTTAGATTCCACATATAAGCAAAATCACATTGCGTCTTTTTTTCTCTGTCTAACATACTTCACTCAGCACAATAACCTCCAGGCCCATCCATGCCCCCTGCAGATGGCAAGAACCCATTCCATTGCCTGGCCAAGCAATATTCCATTGTATATATGTACTACCTCCTCTTTATCCGTTCTTCCATTGACAGACACCCAGGCTGCCTCCACATCTTGGCCATTGTAAACAATGCTGCAGTGAATATATAGATGAACATATCCGCTCGGAGTAGCATTTGGGTTTCTCCAGATAAATACCCTGAAGTGGGATTACTGGATCCTTCTTTGTCTCTTGTTATAACTTTTGTTTTAAAGGCGATTTTGCCTGGTATAAGCATTGCTACTCCAGCTTATTGTTTTTTTTTGTTTCCATTTTCATGAAACAGTTTTTCCATTTCTTTACTTTCCATCTGTGTGTCTTTCAATCTGAAAGTGAGTCTCTTGTAGGCAGCATATAAAAGGGCTTTGTTTTCTTACCCATTCAGGCCCTCTATGTCTTTTGATTGAAGCATTTAATCCATTTACATTGAAAGTAATTGTTGATAGATATGTGGCTATTCCCATTTTATTACTCTTAAATTTGATCTCTTTTTTTCTTTTCCCGTCTTAAAGAAGTCCTTCTAACATTCCTTGTAATACTGGTTTGGTGGTGATGTACTCCTTTAGCTTTTCCTTCTCTGGGAAACTTTTTATCTGCCCTTTGATTTTAAATGATAGGCTTGCTGGATAGAGTACTCTTGGTTGTATGCAGGTCCTTGCTTTTTATCACATTGAATGTTTTGTGCCAATCCCTTCTGCAAAGTTTCTGTTGAGAAATCAGCTGACAATCTTATGAAAGCTCCCTTATCAGTTACAAGTTGCCTTTATCTTGCTGCTTTTAGGATTCTCTCTTTGTCTTTAACCTTTGCCATTTTAATTATAATTTATCTTTGTGCCAGTCTGTTTGGGTTCATCTTATTTGGGATTTTCTGTGCTTTCTGGACTTGTATGTCTATTTCCTTTGCCAGGTTAGGAAAGTTTTTGGTCATTATTTCTTTAAATAGGTTCTTAATCTGTTGTTTTCTTTCTTCTTCTTATGGTATCCCTATGATGCAAATGTTATTATGCTTGATGTTGTTCCAGAGGTCTCTCAAACCCTCCTCATTTTTTGGATTCCTTTTTCTTTTTTGCTGTTCCAATTGAGTGTTTTTTGCTATCTCGTCTTCCAAATTGCTTACTGGATTCTCTGCTTTATCTAATCTGCTGGTAATTCCTTCCAGTGCATTCTTCATTTCAGTTATTGTATTCTTCACCTCTGACTGTTTTTTCATTTTCTATGGTTTCTATGTCCCTTTATTTGCTATCTCTTTGTTGAAGTTCTTGCTAAGTTCCTTGAGCATCCTTATGACCATTGTTTTGATCTCTGTATCTAGTAGGTTGCTTTCCTCCATTTTGTTTAGTTCTTTTTTCTGGGGTTTTCTCCTATTCTTTCATTTGGGACATATTTCTTTGTTTCCTCATTTTGGCTGCCTCTCTGTGTTTATTTCTATGAATTAGGTCGATCTGCTATGTCTCCCTGTCTTGGCTGGGTGGCCTTATGTGGTACGTACTCTGTGGGGCCCTGCCACAGTCCTCCTGATCACCTGCTCCAGGTGTTCCAGCAATGTCCTGTATGTGGGTTGTGTGTAGCCCCTGTTATAGGTTTTCTTTGATTGTGGTTGGCACATCAGTGGGTGGGATTGGCCCTCAGACTGATTGGCCATGTACTCAGCTTACAGGTTGCTATTAGAGGGCTTGTCCACTGAGTGGGATTTGCCCCACTGGGCTCTGATGACTGTGGTACTGTGCCTTGTGTGTACCATTTGTGGGGCTAATTGGGTGGTGTTCTGCTATGGTCTGAAGCCAACCTCCAAGTATGTGATTCTGGGGCCTCTTGGGAAGGGCTCTGGTGTAGGTCCAGATCACCCACTGCCTGTAACCAGCTGGGGACTACCTGGTGGGAGCTGCAAAGCAATCAGTAGTTGTTCCCTGCCTGTGCTAAAGTTGAAGGCATGTGGGAGAAGTCACACTGTGAACTGAGGAGAGCTGCCACCTGCCGACCAGGCTTTGGGTAGCTCTGCAAAAGGCTAGGACACCCCACGGCCTGCTGCCACCTGCCAACTCCCTTAAGTTTCAGCCACTGATAAAGGCTCATGTGGTATATGAGTTGTGTGAGGCAGGGTCTCAGGGAGTCATTAGTGTGGGAAGAGTTGTGATCATCAGGTTAATGTTGACTCTGGTTTAGTGCCAATGCTGAGCTAGGAGCTACTCAGCAAAAGTCTCAGAGCACACCAAGGCCAGTCGCCCTTCACCACGGGCCTGCCAGACTCCGATAGTTTTCCAAGAAAGTGTGCAATGTGAGTAGGGCTTTTTGCTCTTGAGAAAGTGCCTTCAGCATTGGGGAAGTTGGAGGGGTGAGTTCCCATAGAGTCAACAGAGTGGAGCAGCAGAGCTCACCAGCCAATCAGATTCAGATTTGGCTGTGGTGGGGGCGGGCTCAACACAGAAAAGATGGTTCCCTCTGCCAGCTGCACTGGAGAAGGACCTCACACAGGGAAAATGTTGACTGTCCTCTAGTCCTCCCCGTGAAGCCACATCCCTCAGTCTGCTCTCCCTTATGTCTCTGATGCTTACCAAGTCACCGTCCCTCTTCTGGAGCCCAAGGTGAATGCCTGTGAGTGAATTAGTCTGTATGTGGGCTGTTTAAGAGGACGTCTGGGTTTCCCGCAGCCTACTGTCCCATTCAGAGGTTGGAATCACCACTGTTTTTCACAGCCAGATATTGTTGGGCTCCTTTTCCCGGCACCAGTACTCTGGGCTGGAGAGGCCAGTGTGGGGCTCAGGTCGCTTGCTTCTCTGGAGGGAACCTCCCTGGCTGAGAGATCCCTCCTGATCCACATGGAGGTTTGAGATTAGCCTGGTTCACATCTCCACCTCACTTACCAGTCTTAAGGTGGCTTCTTCTTTATATTTTTAGTTATAAAACTTCTATTCAGCGGGACTTCAGATGGTTCTCCAGGTTGATTTTTCTATAAGTTAGTTGTAATTTTAATGAGTTCAAGGGAGGAAACATGCACAGTGATTATCTACTCCTCCATCTTGGCTCTTCCAGTATACATATATCTTTATGGATAAATGTTTTCAGATGTTTGGGGGTAGATACCCAGAAGAGGGATTGCTGGATCGTATGGTACTTCTATTCTTAATTTTTTGAGGAACCTCCATACTGTTTTCCATAGTGGCTGTACAATTTACATTTCCACAAGCAGTGCATGAGGGATCCTTTTTCTCCATAGCCTCTCCAACACTTGTTATTATTTGTTTTATTGATGATAGCCATTCTAAGAGGTGTGCCGTGATATCTCATTGTGGTTTTGATTTGCATTTCCCTAATAACTTGAAGTTGAGAATTTTTCCATATGTCTGTTTTCCGTTTGTATTTTCTTTGGAGAAGTGTCTGTTCAGGTCCTCTACCCATTTTTTAATTGGATTGTTTGTTTTATTGCTGTTGAGTTGCCTGAGTTCTTTTTTTATTTTGGATATTAGCTCCTTATTAGAGGTGTTGTTTGCAAATATCATCTCCCATTTGGTTGGTTGAGTCTTTGTTTTGTTGATGGTTTCTTTTGTTGTGCAGAAGCTTCTTAGTTTGGTATAGTACCATTCATCAATTTTTGCTTTTACTTTTCTTGCCTCACAGACTAATGGAATAGAATTGAAAACCCAGAAATAAACCTATGTATATATGCACAGACAATTTTTAACAAAGGAGCCCAAAACATAAAATGGGGGAAAGAAAGTCTCTACAATGAATAGTGCTAGGAAAATTGGAAAGCCATATGCAAAAGAATGAAACTAGAGTGCTATCTGTCACCATATACCAAAATTAACTCAAAATGGATTGAAGACCTAAACATAAGACCTGAAACAATACATTACATAGAAGAAAATATAGGTACTAAACTTATGGACCTTGGGTTCAGAGTGGATTTTATGAATTTGACCTCAAAGTACCTACTTTTAAATAATGAATTTCTTTTTTTTAAGAAGTTAGGAAAAAGCATTAAATGTTCTGTTTCATTTATTCTGCATAACAAGCTACTCCTGTACTAGGAGGCTTAAAACACAGCCATTTAATTTATAATTCTTTCAATTCTGTAATTTGAGCAGGGTTTGGCAGGGGTTTCTCATCTCTGCCCTATATGGGTCAACTGAGGTGGCTCAACTGAGTCTGTCCACTCTCACAGGCTGGCTCACTGATGCTGATGACAAGGGGAAAGTTCAGCTGAGATCTTGGCTGAGAGCCTAAGTACACCATAGGGCTAGGTTGGCCTTCTCACAGCATGAATGCCTCAGGGTAGTTGGACTTCTTATAGGAATACAAAAGCAGAAGCTGCCAGGCTTTCTTAAGTCTTGGACCTGGCACTGGCAGAGACATTTCTGCTACATTCCATTGATTCAATTAAATTCTAGGGCAGGAAATTATGCAAGGATGGGAATACTGGGAGGCCCAATTCTTTGAGACCTACCAAAGAAACTGTCTACCACAGGTTCATTTCATTTAACCCAATGATTCAATTAGTGAGTCTCCATTTTAAGGACATGGAAAATGGTTTGTCCACAAAGATTTTCATAACAGCTCTCATTAACAGTATTAGCAAGAAGGGAAATATCTTCTTTAAAAAACAGACATAATTTATTTATTTAAAAAATTTTAATTGAGATATAATTGTCATAACATTGTATTAATTTTAGTGTTAACATCTTAAATGTCCACATACAATAACTATAGCAATGACTAAGTAAGTCATAACACATCATAGGATAGAATATTTTGTGACCATTAAAAATGTTACAGAGAAATTTTAATGACATGAAATATAATTATGGTCAATCATTAAGTGTGAGGAAAAGTAGGATGCAAAATTGTATTTTAAAATTTTATAATATAAATGATAATGTGAAAACTCCTCATACATAGAAAAAATCTGGAAGAATACATTAAAACATTGATCATAAGCCTATTTATTACTATGGCAGATCTGTGAATTCATTTTTTCTTATTCTTGGATTTTGATATTTTCAATTGTTTTTCAGCATGTATTAATTTTATAAAAGATAAATAGAATGCAGTGCATTATTTTTTTAAAAAATAGATGTGACTGGGAAAAGAAGCTGAAGACAAGCTGCAAAAACAGATATTTATTTAAACTTAACAATAGTGAATACTGACATGTAATTTTTTAAATAAATATTTTTAGTTTGAAGATCTCTGAACCGATAACTGTAAAAGTAATTTTTTACAGTTGTAATTTTGGATCCTGAAAATGATACACCATAAAAGTCATAAAGTGGTTGAATGGACCCAGAAAAAACTCTGATTCTAAAGGATTGGGCCTCAGGAGGAGGGATTCTGTTCCCTGAGCAAGCTCAGTTGTGTGTGTATGTTGGGGGTGATGACTAGAATGAGGGTGAGGAAACTGGCCAAGATGTGTTGATATTACCTAGAAAACAAGTTGTTGAGAGGTAGTGTGGAGCTGCATTTCACCTTCTCAACGTTTCTAGCAGTGTGCTAGATATTAGGGCTACAAATATGAAAAGAACAATTTTTGCCTTTAAAGAAATAACAGTCTTGGAAATAGAGTAAGACACAGATAACAGCAATACAGGATAAGGTAAGTGCTAACAAAAAATAAAAGCCAATGTTTCGTCAAATAATTCTCTGCTCCTTAACTTCTAGCTGTATAGAATTTTCAGCAAAACATTTTTCATTTAAACCTATTTTAACTATAAACTTTTTTCTTTTTTTCTCTTTCTTTTTCTCCCTTCTTTCCTCCCTCCCTCCCCCTATCCTTCCCTCACTCCCTCTCTCCCTTCCTTTCTTCCTTCCTTTCTTTCCTCCTTCCTTCCCCACTTCCTTGCCATCAGAAACTGAACCTCTTCCAAAGTCTCTTATTTGATTTTTTACTTTATTTGTCACTAATTATACTTTTACTGGGAGGTAAATATATCTATACAACTATAAAACAAAGTATTTTAAAAAGAATGAAAGAAAAAAAATTCATATCTCACAAATTTGATTTGTTGTTCATTACCTAATTTTTTTATTCACCTTGTTTAGAAATTCTTTTTGTATGATTTTGCCATCTTTAATGATGTTTTGCTTTTTGAAATAAAATTTAAAAGGAACCTAAATTTGTGTAAAATAAGTTCAAATCAACAAATGAATTTTCATAATAACCTATCTCCAGCACAAATATTATATAAAAGAAAAAACTTCTTTCTGAATATGAAAGTGAACATATTTTATATTATTTGAACAGTAAATAAAAGATCATATTCACCTGTAATTTTGTCCCAAACTACTCTTCTAGTTTTTTCCCCATGAATATATATTACATGAATATTAATTTTAGAAAGTTGGTATTATACCATATAGTTCTGCATCATGTTTCTTCATATATTTTGAACATTTCTATGTTATTGAAATATTTCAAAGTCATAATTTTCAATGGCTGCTTAACACCATTATACGGATACATTATGATTTGTTTAACTATTCTACTATTGCAACTTAGGGTTTTCCAAATTTATATTTTAAATAGACATTAATTGACAGGAAATTTGCTTCTTTGCTATTCCTTCAAAATAGTTTTTCCAGCAGTATAGAAAATATCTTGACTGAAAAAATTAGAGACAAATAATTCTGAGGATTCAGAAGAATCTGAAAGGGCATATGAATTGTGCAGTGGGAACAAATTAATTACCGAGCTCTGTTGTTTTCAAGTTCCATTCATTCATCTTTGTGACATACTAGTGAGGATCACAGAGTTTTTAGTTACCAAAATGAAGTTCAAATGTGGGTTCTAACATTTACTACTATTGCCAAATTCCTCAGTCTCTCTGTAGTGAAAGCATATTGGATTATTTGCCCAGCACTCATGCACAGCATTGAAATGGATGCCCCATACACATTTGATATGACCCAACTCCCTGACCATAGTTTATTAGAATAATGGACGCTATCTTGTGCCCATGAATTTATTTTTCTTCTTTCAGATATTTGTAGTAGGTTCAGTCTTTCTCTCTGTAGATGGACCATAACATGTAAATTCAGGAGTTAAAGCAGCCATGTTTTTCATTGTGCAGATAGAGGTGTAAAAATAGAAATTTGTTGTGAACTAGGTCCAGAGAGAGTAACAGAGATGACAGAGAGACCTAGTTCTAGTTCATTTCCAATGCCCATCTATATTCTTGCAAAGAAATAAGACTGGATGGCTCTGGAGATGCATTTATTCCCCTTTTGGTAGCATGCGTAAAGCTGGCTTAGTAGGTCTGAGTTAGCACAACAGAAGAGCATGCCCACACCAGTTGCTGGGCTCTGAGGCCCTCCTTTCTCGCAAGTCTATTTCTGTGACCTGAATCAGTCACATGGATGTTCTCTGACCACAGGCCCTGTATATATGTAGAATATCATGGGGGCAGGCCTCCTCACTACTGGAACTTTGATCTTGGTGCATGCAGATTATTTACACCTCACTTAACCTATGGAATGTTGAGATCCAGGAGGGTGATTGCTCCCTCCCTGCTACTTTTCCATTTCTAAGGTTTTCCTTGATTATCCCTATTTTATGGGATAGGCACTGTGGGGTGCTGGTGTTTTGTAGTCAGAACTTTGTTGATTGAAATTTCGTACTTTAAGTAAATCCTTTTTTGTACCCATTGAATTGATTAAAGTTGGATTTCTCTGTGTTTTTTTTTTTTTTCATAAGACTTAACTATGTAACGATAGCTTCTTTAAGCCACAGTTATCTCTTTTAATAGATGACACAAACAATACCAATTGAGACAATACATGTAAAACTATTAGTACCCAAAACTTGTTCACTAAATTCAAACTGAATACTTCCTGGGGGGTCAATATTATGAAAATATTCAAATGATTGAAGGATCTTGGAAATAAATCATTTTCTACTCTGTGCAATTTGATTTAGTGATGGGCTGGTTTCAGTATTCTATAAAGATTTGCAAAATTCATTTCTCTTTTTAGCTTTAATTCTGTTATATTTGACCTTTTTCTTTCATCACCTATGCTGCTTTCTTATTCTTACTTTTCTATTAATTCTAATTCTCAAATCCCTTCTTGTCATCTATAAATTACTGTGTTTTTTAATATTTGTTCATTTTATGGATTAATCCTCAAATTTCCATATTTTTCTTCTAACTTTACAAGCTTTGTATGCTTAGGATTCTTTTGGCTACATGTCACAATCCCTTCACCCCCGACCTGGACTCAGTGGCTGAAACAACCACTTTATTATTTTGCATAAGATAATAGCTATTGGTACGATGAGTCTATAGTCGGTTAAGTTAGAGTCTAAACAAGATGTCAGAGACTCAAGTTCTTTCCACCTTGCCTCTCTACCCTCTTCAGCCTGTTGACTTTGTCCTGAAGCTATCATCCTGACGATCACAGATGGCTGCTGCTGTTCCAGTTGCCACTTGGCAAAACAACATCCAAACAAACATTCAGGGGCCTTTTCTTTCTTTGTGTCTTTTTATAACCAATGAATGCTTTCCTAGAAGCCCCCAGACACTTTTTCAAATGTCCCAGTAACAAGAATTGCACAATATAATTCATAAACCAACTGTTAGCGAGAGAGGATTAATATTACAGACTTCAGAAGCAAAATGCATAATTTTATTTTAACGAAAATCAGCCTTTCCATATTGGGACTCCTTTGGGAATGTAGAAGATAAGGCATAAATAAAAAGATGTGTAGTACTTTTAATCACCCAGAGCCATGATGCTGCCGCAAACAAAGCAACACTCTCTCACAACCCTTAGTTTGACACCTTAATGTTCTTACATTGGTTGTGTGAGTCTTTAGCTCAGGTTTAAATCCTGGCTCTGTCAATTAGTGCTTTATGACATGGGCTTCAGTTTCCATATCTAGAAATAATAGCACTGCATTCCTAGCATTGTTCTGAATAGTATTTGAGTCAATAGAAGAAAAACATTTAGAATGGTGTGTGGTATGTAGGAAGTAATCAATACATTGTACACACATATACACATGCCCACACATTTATTTAGTCATCTATTCATTCATGTTTATATAAATTAAACTGAATAGCAGAGGAATCAAACTGTTGTCAAGGTATTATTACAATCATGCTAAATCGTCATTCATATCTGTTTTGTCTTAGGTCAAGTTCTCTGCAAACAGACTCAGAGATTTTCTAGAAGGAGGTTTATTGGGAATTGCTCTCAGAAACAACCACTATGAGGGGGGTAGAAGCAGGATTGGGCAGAGGGGGAAGTTGTGATGTAATGAAGTTGCCATGAAGGCCTTGTCTGATCTCATAGGGATCTTTGGAGATGGGATAGCCATCCTGAATTGTCTCAGATTGAGGCAAGGGGCCTGGGCATTTGTACGCCTCATATCGCAGAATACTTTATGCAGACTCCTGGGAGGGGGTGTAATTTGGGGTGAGGCAGCTTCCTTCGCTGAGGGCAATTTCAGGAGAAGGATGAAGCTATGAGCCAATACTCCTAGCATCAGGGGATTCAAAGAGTGTCTCAGTCCTGAGGAGCCCAGGTTCTGAACAGCCCTCTACAGCATCAATTCTAGAAAATAATTGCTGATACCCTCTGGATAGAATGGAAGACTGCAGCACAAAGCTAATTGCATGGGATGAATTGCCTAAAGCATCTAATTCTAAGGCTTCCAGCTACAGGAAAAATCAGCTTCAGGTCAATGTGGTTTCACCAGAGAGCACGGGACAGCTGAGCTGACATAATGCTTGGGGCGACCATGAGGTGCCATCTGCCTGTTACGCATGGCCCAGGATTGGCAACCTTGACAGAGCCAGAATGTCTTGGTTTGGGGCAAAAGAAGCCTTAATATTCTTAAAAAGCTTTAAATCACTGTCAAGAGAGATTGTGAATAAAGTGATGTTGGAGAGCACGATAGACTTCATCTTCAGAAGTCAAAATTTAGAGAATTATTTTGTGGTTAATTATTGAGATAAAGTCTTGAATTTTAGCTTAAATGCTGATTTCCATTCCATGTCTAGAACATGCTTTTTGAAAAATTATTTTATTTTTCAATCATAGTTGAAATACAGTATTATATTAGTTTCAAGTGTAGTACATAATGATTAGACATTTGTATAACTTACAAAGTGACCACCTTGATACATCTAGTACCGTAAGACCCCATACATATTTATTACAGTATTATTGACTATACTTATATCCCCATAACTATTTTGTAACTACCAATTTCTACTTCTTAATCCCTTCCCCTTTTTCACCCATCCCCCAACCCCACTCCAATATTGCAACTATCAAAATGTTCTCTATACCTATGAGTTTGTTTCTGTTTTGTTTGTTTATTTTGTTCTTTAGATTAAAAAGATAAAAAATATGAATAATAAAATGGCAACAAATATATATATGTATATGTATGTATATATATACATATATATCAACAATTACTTTAAATGTAAATGAATTAAATGCTCCAATCAAAAGATAGGGTGGCTGAATGTATAAGAAAGCAAAACACTTACAAGGGACTTACTTCAGATAGAAAGACACACAGACTGAAAGTAAAGAGATGGAAAAATATATTTTATGAAAATCAAAATGAAAAAAGAAGCTGGGGTAACAATGCTTGTACCAGACAAAATAGACTTTAAAACAAAGTCTATAATGAGACAAAGAAGGACCCAGTAATCCCAGAACTCTGGGTATTTCTTTGAAGAAACCCAAAACACTACTTTGAAGGGATGTGTGCATCCAAATATTCATTGTATCATTATTTACAATAGCCAAAAAGATATGGAGACCACCTTGGTTTCCACCAATGGATGAATGGATAAAGAAGAGGTGGTACAGATATACAATGGAGTATTACTCAGCCATAAAAAAAAGAATGAAATCTTGCCATCTACAACAACATGGATGGACCTAGAGGGTATTATGCTGAGTGGGGTGAGTTAGACAGATGAACATGCTTTTTAATTCAAATCCTGACTTCTCATCTGGCTTTCTCATAACTGAAATCTTGTGAATGATAAAGGCATCATGTGTGCAAGGATGTATTGAAACCACAAAGGCATGTTTTGTGTTGATAAATATACATAATTTAAAACAGGTGCAACAGATGTCCTCCATTTGTATGTAATAAATGCTTGAAATACTAAAAGAAAGTGATGGAAAAGCAGCAACTTTCTGCTTCTTGAGTCACACAGCTGATTACTGACTTAATTAGAAGACAGCTGTAATGCATAAAACATAAATGGAAGTCAAGGCTGATAGTGCACTTGGAAATTCCTTAGTTTTTGATAGCTTCCAATATTTAAAATTTTGAGAAGTACCATGAGAAGGAGAAAGTGAAGACAATTAATTTTACTGAGGCAAAATAAATGAGATGAAGGAGTAAAAATTTGATTGAGGAGGTTGGGGCAAAGAAGGCAAGGTGATAAATGCTCACTTTGTTTAGAACTCTCTTTCTATGCAAACTTGAAGAAGTAGTATGGTATTGTGGGAAAGGATTGGATATGTCAATGGAAGACTTGGATCCTGAATAAGCTCTTTAACTTGCTGTGTCATCTTGGGTAAATAATGTCATTTCTCAAACTTCAGAATTGTCAATTGACAAACTGACATATATAGTGTTAGGTAGACTATATGGTCACTAAGATTCCACTCTATTTATAGTAATATGTGCACATTTTTACACTTACTTTCTAATGAACTACTGAGGACATCAAATAGGCTTCTACTATTATGAATCAAAATTCAGAGAGTATATTCATTTGGGTATAACTTTTGCATCTTGAATTAGAAGTTACTGTTCCTGATATATGTGTTCTTGGTGGAATATGGCTCAGGTTGATTCTTTAGATCATCCAATGATTTTTTAATACTAAATATATCTGTAAATTGCTATGCTCTTTGGAAATCCTAGAGGTATGAAAGAAGACTGAAATAAAGTTTAAAAAACATTTTGTTAATTAAAAAATGTGTCCAATAGTGTTTAGGAACATTATAATATTACAATTTCACTGATGTGCAAAAAATTATATTAAATATAATAAAGGATTCCAATTTGATTCAAAGTTGAATCCATTAATGGGATGTAAACATATTTGAGCCCTCCTAGGGACTGGTAGTGTGGGTTTTCTGGGAAAATCATTTTACATAAGGATTCACAGGGCTTCTTGGGAGGGGTCTGATTCTCTCTAAGGAAAGAGAATTAGTCATAGTAAGCTTGGTTCAATAACTGAAAAGTTAGAAAGATGAGGACATTATGAATAAAGAACCTGAAATTTAGATTTATCTCTGGACTACATCTGAGTCCTAGAGAATGAGAGAGAGGCTACAAATTAAAAACAACAAAACCCAAACACCTTGAATTGTGTAGAAGGCAACAGGCTTAGCATACATGGGGGCATGGGAAGAAAGCCCTTGGCATTTCCAGTGGGTAACTTACACTTTTGAGGTAATATTGGGAGCCTTGAAAGCACATTGAGGAATCTAGATCAAGCAAGTGATAGTTCAAAGGACACATCCCCAAGGAAAGGCAAAACATGTTTTGGGAGCTCCCAGAAATAATGGGTAAGACGGAGTAAAGGCTCACAGCAGCAAATAGAGATAACAGTGTGCTATTGTTGAAATAATTCAATTTTAATCCCTAATAGTGGTATCATATATTTTTTAAACCAGTATTTATTTATTTATTTATTTATTTAGACACAACTGACAACATTTCCCAGTCTCCCTTACATTTAGGTGTAGCCAGAGGACTGAGTTCTGGTCGTGGAATATGGATAGGAATGATGTGCACCACTTCTATACATAGTCTATAGAAACCTCCCATGACAATTAATGTCCCTTTCTTTTTCACTGGCTGAATGGAGACAACAAACCTCTCAGCCCCTCTCCCCAGAGCAACCTAGGGAACCACATGTTGAAGACCGTGGACCTACAAGATGAAAGAAGCCTACTGGAGAGGCCCCTCTGTTCCTCCCAAGCACCTGCTTTCCCACCCACTAGAGTGAACTGTCAGGCGAGCAAGGAATAATTGTGTTGTTTTATTTTATGTCATTTCATGAGTTAAGTCACTGAGATTTCAAACATTATCTGATACTGCAGCTACCAAGCATCTCATTAATAAATATGCCCAAGTTGGGCCAACCCGGTGGCTCAGGCGGTTAGAGCTCCATGCTCCTAATTCTGAAGGCTGCCAGTTCGATTCCCACATGGGCCAGTGGGCTCTCAACCACAAGGTTGCCAGTTCAGTTCCTTGAGTGTTCTGCAAGGGATGGTGGGCAGCGCCCCCTGCAACTGAGATTGAACATGGCACCTTGAGCTGAACTGCTGCTGAGCTCCCGGCTGGCTCAGTTGGTTGGAACACGTCCTCTCAACCACAAGGTTGCTGGTCGACTCCCGCAAGGGATGCTAGGCTGCGCTCCCTGCAACTAGCAACAGCAACTGGACCTGGAGCTGAGCTGCGCCCTTCACAGCTAAGACTGAAAGGACAACAACTTGAAGCTAAATGGCACCCTCCACAACTAAGACTAAAAGGACAACAACTTGACTTGGAAAAAAGTCCTGGAAGTATACACTGTTCCCCAATAAAGTCCTGTCCCCCTTCCCCAATAAAATCTTAATAAATAAATAAATAAATAAATAAATAAATAAATAAATAAGCCCAAGTCTTTGAGGGCATGGGGAACAGGTGACATACCTAACTATGATAGCAATTGTTTGTGGGTACTTTTTCTTTTCTTTATTTATCTATCTTTTATATGCATATCTTTTATTTTAGGGAGTCCCAAAATATGAAACTCTTAAGTTTACAAACTAGAGACTGATGGGCTGGATCTGGGAACAGACATTTTTTTGTTTGCTCTATTACAGTTATTAAATATTATCTGGATTGTTGTCAGCATACAAGACAGGAAATGCTAATAACAGCCTACCACATAGTAGGCACATGATAAGTGTCTACTTATTGAGCCAACGCTTCCTACAGATATCCCAAGAACTTTGTAGATCATGCCTCTATTTTTCCTTTACACTTTGCTGAATGTTAGCTAATGGGCAGGGCATCCCCAAAATTCTGGATATTGGAAGCATAAGGCCACAGAATGTTTCTGCAGAGATGGAAGCATGCTCAGGGATTGTTAAATTCTCTTGGCTTGTCTAGCAGGGAACAAGTCCAGAAGATAGAAGATGGATGAAGTTCTCTATCTTCATCTTTTGCCAGAAAGTTGAAAGTCCCAAATCAATTAAGCTGCTTGAATGAGAGCTGATCCACAGTAAAAGGAAATCTTTGCAGATACTTAAGCAAGTGCAGAAAGAGCAAAGAGGTGCTGGCCTGTCTGGAAAGTGGGGATGGTGTTTTGAGAAGGGGTAGAGCACGTGAGGGAGGTAGTGAGTCTTTCAGGGCTTACAGCTGGCCAGGCTTATTTGGGAGAACAAATATTTCCTGAACTCCTGCTCTCAAGAGACAACGTATTTGGCCTCAAAGAGTCTATAATATAGAGAAGAGAAGAACTTCTCAAACAGAATCATTTACATTATGGCTCTTTGTTGGATTAAATGAACGAAAATTGGCTCTGTAATAGTTTGGATTTATGTGCTGAATTATACATGGGTTTTTAGGCATTTGTCCTAGGTCAGATCTACTGGTAGCCTATTTTGCAATGCTGAGGCAGAATATAAGGCAAAAGTTGAGGGACATGACCATGTTCACTGCTCCTTGGAGATCCAATCCCTGGGCCTAGTGAGTAGCTGTGTGGATGTGGGTCAGCCACAGACTGCACAGCGTTAATCTCCAGGATCTGCTATTCTCCTCCAAGGTCACTGTGCTTCTCAGTAAGTAAGTATATGTCTTTGGGATGCTGATCACAAATTTAGGACACCTCTCTTGGGATGGAAATTCCAAATTACAGATGAGAGAAAGATCACTTATTCAGGAAGTGTTCCAATTCCAAAACTAAAGACTGAAGAGGTGTCCATATCTAAAGCACTGGTGAATCTTTGTGTGAGCACATATATTTGCTAGAATATTAAAAATATCCACATATTAAAATTAGCCCTCATGAAATTCAAACAAAATGCTTCTTGATATCATGTATTGACTGAAAGCTGACATCTGATACCATCATAACTGACAACTGACATCATTATTATCAAAATGAAAGTCTATTTTTCTTCCCCAAGAAAGGATGACATAAATAATATTTGCATTTGATATCTGTCCTTGTCAGTATTAAGGACAAATTTTGTGTTCTGCTGGCTGGACAAACTGGGGTAGGACAACAAAAATCTCATGAATTTATGGCATGGTTTATGAAACATTTAATATTTTCTAAAAGCTTAGCAATCATAAAATATATCTTCCTTTAATTCAAGCTAATGATTTAAAGCCCGAGTCAGAAATTCTTGAAGATCAGTCCAGAGGGGCATGTATAGTCTGGCACAGTGTATGATGGCAAGGGGTTCAAAAGCCCAGGGTAGTTCACTCTGTAACACCCAGGCTGCCTGGGACTGTGGTGACTGCATAACAGACCAGGGAAATCATTCCGTCGGAGCCTAGAAACCAATGGGCCACTAGTGTTCCAAAGCAAATTTTAGGAAGCATTTCCCAAGTGACCTCATTTGCTTTCCAGGAAATCTGGCCACTGAGGTAATTATTGTAATGTACAGTATTTGTCTTCCTACCTGAAGCATTCACCAATTGCATGTGCTATAAATGGAATCTGTTTTGTCTGTTTTTTTCCCTGCTTTAGACAAGTGACCTTGAGGAATTTAGCTTCTTAGGATAAAACATTCCTAGATAAGATGTAAGACATTATCTAAGAAGGGAACTGAAAAGAGACAGAGAGAGAACCAGGACTGTGATAGAAAGAGGAAGAATATTCTATTTACACAGGGAGACAATATTATGAAGGCAAGAATGTTGTCCAGATGAGAAAGAAGAAATTGTGATAACACAAGTAAATAGTATATTATGCCAATTTAAATAATAAGAGGATGCCATAGACTCCTTATTTGAAAACTCCTGGATCTGGCCCTGAGAGAAGAGTGGCCACTATGTGTGGCTCTGACATGGTGACCCATGAGGTTAGCTGTCTTTCTGGGCTGAGTATCTGAGAGGTGATCAGTATTTTTGGACTCATCAAGCTGTGATAACTGCTGCCCACTTCTAACTCATGAGTGAATAAGTGATGAAACAGAATAACTCCGAAATGAAGCTTTGTGTCCTGGGTGTGATAATTGACGGATTTGAGGACATGGTTAGTATTTTCGGCTCTTCTTTTAGTTAGATGTTGGGCCTTTGTAAAATAAAGGAGAGCTTAAGAAATTAATAGGTGGCTTCATAAATGGTATGGACCGTGGTTTGTTTTTATATACACTCCTGTATTTATTGATTGATAGGTAGTCTATTCATCAACTCCTATAAGATAACTAAGACATATTTATTTTATAAAAAAATAGATTTTAGCCAAAAGGATAAAAGTAAATCTAATAATACACAGTGATAAAAGATATAATAGTGCTATGCCCCAGGCACTATGAGGACATAGAGAGTCATTAACTCAAACTGAGGACTGATGGAAAATTTTCGAGAGATTTGTCTTGAGCTGAGTTAGTACACATAATGCGAAGAAGGGCATTCCAGGTTGAGTGCATAATATATTTCAAGCACAAAATTTCTGTGTTCCTGGGACCTCAAGTAGTTTGCTATGGCTGGAGTCATGAGTGTTTGGGGCCCGGAAGGAAAGGAGGTGGGAGATAAGTGGGGGCAGATCTCAAGGGGTCTTGGGGACTAAGTTATAGATTTGAACTTCAGCCTGAAACTTACGGAGAGTCATTATACAATTTTAAGCAGGTGTATTCCTATTTACTTCTTAGAAAGTTCTTTCTTGGGTGTGCAAAGACTGTTTTGAGCTTGGTCCCATAACAGCCTAGAAGATGTGAACACTAGACTCAAAAAAAAAAAAAAGGGAAGGAGGTACTTCTTCAATGAGGCAGAGAATAAATAATAGGTTTGGTCAGAGGCTTTCTGATTAAGAATGCGATACAATAAAATTTGAGGGAGAAAAAGAAAACTACTCCAGTAAAACTAGAAAACTGAATATAATGGAATACAACAAATATGTCATGGAAAGAATAATTGTAGGGGAAATTCTCAGATGAAAAGTAAGAGTAAGGATCCATCCAGTTTCTTTGTTAATGAAATTATTATTTTCAATTCTTCTTTCCCTCACTCCTTACATATATGTTTGTGTGTGTGTGTGTGTGTGTGTGTGTGTATGTATCAGCAAGTCCTTTCTGCTCTTCTGCCAAAACATATCCGGAACCTGTTAATTTCTACCTATTTTCACTGTTTTTGTCCAAGTGTTTCCCACTGTTATGTACTGAAGTGTGTCCTTCTAAAATTCTTATGATAAGGCCCTAACCCCCAATATGACTGTATTTGGAGATAGGACTTTTAGGGAGGTAATTAAGGTTAAACGAGGTCATAAGAATGGAACTCTAATCCAATAGAACTGGTGTCTTTGTAAGAAAAGGAAGAGACAGAGGAAAAGCCATATGAAGATACAGTAATTCAGGTGGTTATCTGCAAGCCAGGCAGAGAGTTCTCACCAGAAACTAACCCTGTGGCATCTGGATCTTAGACTTTCGGCTTCTAAAACTAACTGCAAAAGAAATAAATTTCTGTTGTTTAAGCCACCCAGTTTGTGGTATTTTGTTATAGCAGCCATAACAGGCTAATACACCCACTTACAAGTACAATCTTTATCCACATGGGGATCTTCTTAAAATGGAACTTAGAATCTACCACTCTCCTCTTTAAAATCCTGCTTACCTTTCTATCCTACTTAAATACAATCCCAAACTTCTTACATAGCTGATACTACAGGATCCATTTCCAACCCGCCCCCCTCCAGCTTTCTAGTCAGCCAAACTGATTTTTCCTTCTATTTTTCAAATAGGCCTTTTTTTTTTTGACTCTGGCTTGCTGTTTTCTGTGTCTGAAAGGCTCTTCCCATAGCCTTTCTGGGCTGTTGGACTGCCTCTTTCTTCTTAGTCAGGTTTCAATTCAGATACTATTCCTCAGAGAGCCCTTCTGATCATCCAATCTGATCCCTCCTCTCTCCCTGCCATTTTCTATTTCATGATCCTGTGTACTTTCCTCAAAGCAGTTATCATGATCTGAAATTTTCTTATCTGTTTCCTTGTTTTTATCTATTTTCTCTACGAGACAGAATCCTCCATGAGGGCATTCTCTACATTCTCAGCATCTAGAATAGTGACTGGTCCATAGCAGATAATAATGAATGAATGAATGAAGAGTTCCTAAGTTCTGGATCTATCCCTTTCCTATGGCTGGGTCTCCTCCACCTCCTTCTACAGACACAGTCCTGACACTGTCTCTAGAACCTATTCTGATCTGGGGTAGGAGGGATTAATGATTGTGAATTAGGATTCACCCTTGCTTCTCACCCAACTGACCACCAGCCCATTTTGACAATGATGTCTTTATCTTACATTTGAGATCTTGTTCTGTTTTGTTCTGCTCTTCTGGTAGCTGGCCCTTTTCCTTTCTTGGGGCTTCTTCAAATGTTAGGCGAATCTTTCAAGGGACTAATGTATTGTGTTAGAAAGTGAGAGTTATAAACCACAGAAACTTAAATTACTTGAAAAAATATTTTCTTGTTTCTTACACAGATTAGTGAGTCCTGAGGAAATATGGTTTATGGCTAGAAATAAAGCCAGAATATTTGAATTACATGAAACCCTAAGGGTTTTTATTAGTGCATATTGATTTAAAATGTGTGAAATGTCTTAGAATAAGATAGAGGAATAATAAAAAACAAAAACCTATATAACTGCCCTACTCTCAAAAGGATAGAACATGACTACCCTCCATATTGCCCCTACCCCCAACCCCTGCCACCTCCACCAAAAGAAAGCATGGTCACACAGGTTTTATTTTTGCAGTATTCATCAGTTTTGCATGACTGAAAGGAGAGAATGTCTCATGGTTAACAAGAAGAAAAATTTTAAAGGAATATATTTTTTCTGGAGATTTTTAGTTTATAATCCAGGCTTCAAAGCCTGGTGGGTTTGGCTTAGGGTTTTAGGATAAAGGGCTTACTGTTGGGAAAAAAATAATTGAAAACAAAAATCATCTCCTAACCTATAAAATCTCTGCACAAAGGAGGTAGAACTAGAAAACAGTTTTGCAATTGAATAAGTATTAAACCAGAATGTGAAGCTCATCTCAAACAATTGCTAAGAAATTATAGAGGCAGAAAGAACTCTCACTCCCTTATGTACCAAGCAGATTATATAGCCAAGAACATTACCTGCATGTTCTCAAGATGATAAACAATAACTAGTCCTGAAGTTGGGGGACTTAATAGCACCTTTGTTATACATAGTTCATCCTAAATATATCTGGTAATTGGTGTGACCAGCTGCATTAGCTTGTTG
Organism: Rhinolophus sinicus; assembly: GCF_036562045.2. Taxonomy (NCBI): domain Eukaryota; kingdom Metazoa; phylum Chordata; class Mammalia; order Chiroptera; family Rhinolophidae; genus Rhinolophus; species Rhinolophus sinicus. Next base: position 89,061,877 of record NC_133754.1, read on the forward strand.
GCTGTATACAACAAAGTCAAGTCAAACTTCTCATACCTTTATCACAGGAGGTAGTTTTGCAACCTGGAGCAAGGCTTCAACCAAAGTTAGGCTCCTGCCCTCCCATGGAGCCTGGGAGATTGAAAAGGATGATTCCCATTTCCTTGTGAAAAACATTCCTGGATGGTAAATTGCCAAGACACTTAGAAAAAAAAAGAAGATTTGAATATGTCTCAAAGGGCAGAGATAATTTACAATTACAAGTTTACATTAAAACAAAAAAGTTCTAAGAAAAGGGAGAGGGAACATCTCTTCCTTTATTTTTAATAGGAGAATTAGGCCTTTAGTTTTAGTTTTTCTTTGCCCTAATAAGTTGAACTTCTCCGATTACATCTTGCAATCAACCACACACAGACACAAGAGGAACACAGGAATTCTTTGAACACCAATTCCTGCAATTAAACCCCTCCCCCCAAAAAATAAATAAAAATGAAATAAACAAGCAAAAAACCTGTTTTTCTTTTTTCTTTTCCTTTTCTCTGATACTCTATTCTGGGATTGGGCCATTTTTCATTTACTCCTGAGAGTTTCTATTATGTTCAATTAATTGTTCTAATTAAGAGAGAAAAACTAAACCATCGCTTCATTATAAAGCCATGTAGCTCTCCTGCTACAATTTGTCACTGTTTCTTAAAAGATGTAATGACTTTTTAGTTGGTACTCCGTGTAAGAGATAAAAAGTGTCTTCTGTGGGAATCAGAAAGGTTCTTGTCACAATATCCTGGTCTCTGGAGTGGGGTACAAGGTGAGTTGGGGGACCTGGGGTTGGATATTTTCCAGAATGGAACTCCCACACCACTGAAGTACATTTCATACTTTCCATTAGTGAATGGATTAAAGCATCATTTGCCTGGTGTGTTCACAGAGAATTTAAAAGACTTGAAAATTGTTTCAGAAAATCACTACTTATTCCTCGACTGGTCAATCTACCACTGACCTAAGATACATTCTCCCCTTTTTAGTTGAACATGCTGGGGGCTGGGTCAGTCTCCAAAGATTCTGTGTAGTTAGAGAGAATGAAAGAATTCTGGGGACAAAGAGGTTAGGTTTGGAGTCTAATATTCATTCAGATATTCCCCTTAGTAAGCTCAGGCTGAATCCTTTTTATTTGGTTCTGGGACTTGAGTTCATGTGCGGAATTTCAGATTAGTGATGAACTAAACCTGGACACCTAGAGATCATCCTGTTAAGACAGATTTCTGGGGGGGTTGATCCATATAGAAAGCTGGCTTCTTATAGTGTGTTTAATCTGGTTACTATTTCTTAAGCTTGCACATCAGGCTGCTCAACTTGTGTGAGATCAAAGTTCTAGAAGTGAAAGCATCTGGAAATTGAATATAATCCTTCTACCTTGTTTTGCCCCCACCACACCTCCTGAAAAGAATAAAAGTAAAAATGTCTTAGAACTTTGGGGACAACTTTATTTAACCCAATGGAGTTTAAAGACCTTCTCAAAACCCAAGGATACCTTTTAAAATAATGTTTCTAATTTTCTAGCTTTCTTCTCTGAGACCTTCAATATAAATGTTACCTCTATAGAGGTTAGATAGCACTTTATATTTTAAGCTGCATGCCAAGTGCTAACCTTAAAATTCAACCAAGCCTATTGAAAAAATAGGGAACCAGAATTTTTTTATGGTTATTTGACTTTACCTTAGTGTAATGTACCAAGTTTAGCATAAAAAAATGTATTTAATAATGTGATGGAAGCATGCAATTACTAGATAAATGGGCTAATTTTATTATCAAGATGTTAATAAAGCACTTGCTACTTTGCCTCATGAAGCCAACTTAGAAAATTAAGTCACTTTTGCTCAGATGTGAATATTGCCACAAGGGCTCAATTTTGGCTGAAATCCCATAAAGCAAGAATAGTGATGGTCATCGATGCATTAAAACTGCAGAAAGATGCCCAGTGCAGTGCCTCAGGAAATGGGCATGAGACTGGTTTAAGATAATGTTTCCATTAATGATACAAAAGTCATAGTGGAGGAGGGGTAGGGAGATAGTTTCTCAATGGGCTTGATAAAATGTCATTTACCATAAGTGAATTCTTTTTCATCTTTATTTTAGCCAGACTCTGACATCTTGAATGAAATAGGCATAATCAGAAGTGGCCCAGAAAAGTCTTGGTCATTTAAATGCCCTTAAATCTTTCTTATGGAAATAATTTTACATGTAAGTTAAAAATAAGTTACATTGACTTTCAAAGTTTGCTCCCTCCCTAATGTGGAAACCAGTGTCTGTCAACTATTTTGCACCATCATGTGTTAAATTGCACAAGATGAAAATAGCTCCTCCAAGATGTGAGAGGAAGCTGCTGCATTGCATTTTGAAGCATTGGCAGAACACCTAAATTCATGTTTAAAAGCTCTTTTCTGAGAAGAATGTTAAGGACTGGAATCAGCTACTTTGAATATTTGGAAAGTGTTTTAAAAAAGGTTTGGGATGGTGTTGGTATGGGGTGAGATGCTGGGGAGGATGAATTTACTGGCTCGTCATTAGAAGAACCTGTGCTTTGAGCCTAGGAGGAGACCCTTATCACTAAGGAACTGATAAAGTACTAAGTAGGCCTGATTTATATTGGCTGGGCATTGGACCCTGGCTGTATTACTGGTTTTATGTTAATCAACAAAAGGATAGTATTGTCATAAGATACCAAGAGTATAGTCTTATGGTAGACTGAATAATGGCCCCTCAAGATGTTGTAATCCCTGGAACCTGTGAATATGTTACCTTATAAGGCAAAAGAGACTTTGCATATGTGGTTAAATTAAGGATTTTAAGATGGAGGAATTATTCTTGGTAATCTGGTGGTCCCTAAATATAATTTTATCTCTCCTCATTGAGAGAGGCAGAAGAAAATTTGATTAGCAGCAGAGGAGAAGGTAATGTGATGATGTGAGCAGAGATTGGAGTCACGCACTTTGAAGATGGAGGACAGGGTCACAAGCCAAGAATAATAGGTGGCCACTAGAAGCTGAAAAAGGCAAGGAAACAGATTCTTCCCTAGAACCTTCAGAAGAAGCCAGTCCTACTGACACTTTGATTTAAACCCAGTGAGACACATGTCGGACTTCTGATCCCCAGAACTGTGAGAGAATGAATGTGTGTTGTTTTAAGCAACTAAGTTTGTGGTAATATGTTACAGCACGGATAGGACACAAATGCAAGTATGATTAACAAGGAACGTCCACTGGTGTTCTCAAGACACAAGTGTGGTGATTAGTGTTGTTACCTGAAATGTTATGGATGTAGTTGGAATCTGTTTCCAGGGCACAATTCTGGACAATAGAATAATGTGCACATGAACATAATTAAAGCTTCTGAAATTCAATATCAAAACTTAAATGCATGAAGGAAATTGATGAAAATGAAAAGGAATTCATAGAGAAAGTAGCTAGGGTTTGATTAAAGCCTTTTTCACTTAGACTATTACTATACAGACATACCTTAGAGATACTGCAGGCATCGTTCCAGACCACCGCAATAATGCAAATATTGCAATAAAGTGAGTGACACATTTTTTTGGTTCCTAACACATATCAAAGTTATGGTTACACTATACTGTAGTCTATTAAGTGTGCAATGGCATTATGTCTAAAAGTGTACATACCTTGATTAAAAAAGACTTTATTGCTAAAAACAGCTAACCATCACCTGAGCCTGCAATGAGTCGTAATCTTTTTGCTGGTGTAAGGTCTTGCCTTGATGTTGATGGCTGCTGACCGATCAGGAGCTGGCTACTGAAGGTAGGAGGTGGCTATGGCAATTTCTTGAAGTAAGTCAATAATAAAGTTTGTTGCATCAACTGACATCCTTTCACAAAAGATTTCTTGGTAGCATGTGATGTTATTTAGTAGCATTTTGCCCAAAGAAGCCAAGGAAGTAGAACTTCTTTCAAAATTGAAATCAATCTTCTCAAACTCTGCCACTGCTTTATCAACTAAATTTATATGATATTCTAAGTCCTTTGTTATCCTTTCAACAATTTTCACAACGTCTTTACCAGGAATAGATTCCACCTCAAGAAATCACTTTGTTTGCTCAGCCATAAGGAACAACTCCTCATCTATTCAAGTTTTATCATGAAATTGCAACAATTCAATCACATCTTCAGGCTCCACTTCTAACTCTAGTTCTCTTGCTATTGCCACCACATCAACAGTTATACCCCCCACTGTTGATATTTTGACCTCTTGCCATGAAACACAAATGTTCTTAATGACATCTAGAACGGTGAATCCTTTCTAGAAGGTTTTCAGTTTACTTTGCCCAGATTCAACAGAGGAATCTGTGGTAGCTATAGCCTTATGAAATGTACTTCTTAAATAATAAGACTTGACATCAAAATTACTCCTTGATCTATGGGCTGCAGAATGGATATTGGGTTAGCAGACATGAAAACCACATTAATCTCATTGTACATCTCCATCATAGCTCTTGGGTGACCAGGTGCATTGTCAATCAGTGGTGATATTTTGAAAGGAATCTCTCTTTTCTTAGCAGTAGATCTCGACAGTGGACTGAAAGTATTCAGTAAACCATGTTGTAAACAGATGTGCTGTCATCCAGGCTTTGCTGTTCCACTTATAGAGCACAGACAGAGTAGATTTAGCACAGTTCTTAAGGGCCCTTGGATTTTTGGAATGATAAATGATCATTGGCTTCAACCTAAAGTTACCAGATACATCAGCCTCTAACAACAAAGTCAGCATGACCTGTGAAGCTTTGAAGCGAGGCACTGACTTCTCTCTAACTATGAAAGTCCTAGATGGCATCTCCTTCCAATAGATGGTTGTTTCATCCACATTGAAAATCTGTTGTTTAGTGTAGCTACCTTCATTAATTACCTTAGCTAGATCTTCTGGATAACTTGCTGTAGCTCCTACATCAGCACTTGCTGCTTCACCTTGCATTTTTGTTATGGGGATGGCTTCTTTCCTTAAACCTTGTGAATCAACCTCTGCTAGCTTCAAACTTTTCTTCCACAACTTCCTTCCTCTCTCAGACTTCATAGAATTGAAGTGCTTTTGTTACTTAAAGTGAGAGCTGTGCAACTCTTCCTTTTACTTAAACACTTAAGGTCATTGTAAGCATATTAATTGGCCTATTTTCAATATTATTGTGTCTCAGGGAATAGGGAGGCCCCAGAAAAGATGGGGGTGGGGGTGGGGGGGAGGGAGAGAGAGAGAGAGAGAGAGAGAGAGAGAGAGAGAGAGAGAGAGGTGAACAGCGAGGTTATGGAGCAGTCAGAACATACACATTTATTGATTAAGTTTGCCATATTACTTGGGCATGGTTTGCAGTGCCCCAAAACAATTACAATAGTAACATCAAAGATCATTGATCACAGATAACCATAACAAATATAATAATAATAAAAAAGCTTGAAATATTGCAAGAATTACCAAAATGTGGCACAGAGAGATGGAGAGAGAAAATGCTGTTGGTAAAATAGTGCTGAGAGAATTGTTCGATGCAGGATTGCCACAAACCTTCAATTGGGGGGGGGAAAAAGCAGTATCTGTGAAGCACAATAAAGCAGCATGCAATAAAATGAGGTGTGCCTGTACTGAAAATAATGGCAAAGAACTTGGGCTGTTGGGACAAAAACCTTAAAAATTCAGGGTATAAATGATTTACAAAATGTGTTTTAACCAGATTGATAGCTTCCTCTGCTGCATGTCTAGTTGTCTGATCTCAGGTTAGTTTCCCTGGTGACAAGATAATCATTGCAAGAAACCTACTATAGAGCTAAACCTCTTAGATCCCAGTTAAGCTCGGTTTCATAAAAGGTGATACTACGTGCTTTGGGCTGACAGCAGGATTTCATTTTCTTTTGCTTGTCTAACAGAGTTCACATGATAAGAATTAAAAAGGAGAAAAGAGGAACAGAAAAGGTAAGTTTCTGAGCCTTTGAAGGGCCCAGGACAACTTTTTGCTACATAATACTGAAGCTGAATGGGGAGACTGTTTTCCTGCTGTGACGTAGTAGGCTGAGGTTTGTCAAAACTTGAAACCCCCTGTTTTTATGGAACAAGGGATCCCATGAGCATAAGAAGGTCTGTAAATAAAGTGCTGGCAAAAGATTTTTTTCATGATGAAACAGACCGACTGAATTTCTCAAGAAACGATTTCAATTCTTAGAAAGAACTACATTTAGGTTTTTGATCATTGTACATTTTATCTCAGGGATTTTTTTTTATTCTCTCTGACCTGAAAGTGTTTGATTTACAGAAAAAAGACCACAAATCATTAATTAGCACTGTTTCAGAGCAGTGAAATGATAGCCCAAAACAATTGGCATCAAGTACTTAGTCTCTGCTCATTACAGTCATTTTTAATGGATGTATCTTGGGAAAAGGTAATATTTTTGCTAAGGACCCCAATCAAAGAAAGAATAAAGTACAGAAAATATGAGTAGTTTCTGAGTTCAGCATAGAGAGTAAATTTCTCCACATTTTAACTTTAATGTAGTGATGACTCTTCTTGAAGGGGATTCAGAGTTGAAATTCTACTCTCTCCCTGGCTTATAGGATTCTATGTTTTATGCTGTGAGGGAAACATTCCCTTTTTAGTTTTAGAATTGAAAATTTGTAAAATGAGAAATGTCATGCCACCAAGTGGGGCACACTCAAAACCTTAAGATCGATGATGAAACTAGGAACTGAAATGAAATTTCTTCCAAGTAGTTCCTTCATTGACACAGCAAGAATCAGGGGTCATAAAGTTAAATATTTGAGTCTCTTCTCAAAGATTATCTTTTTAGAAAATAATTCTCCAACAATTATTTGTAGGGATTCCTATGTTTACTCATTTAGAAAGCATGGTGCATACACAGATTTAACCTGAGATATTTTGACTGGCATTCATTCAGCACACATATGTGGAACTCCTACTGTGTGTTAGACTCTGTGCTGGGCCAAAGCAAACACAATCTCTGTCTTTATGCAGCTTACATTTTACTGAAGGAAACAAATATTAATCAAACATCTGTGATAATGAGTGGTATAAATGAGAGGCATGTGGTGCCATTGAGAATGTTATAGGAGACTTATAGTTGGGGAGGTAGTCAGAGGAGAATTCTCTGAGGAAATGATGATGGAGCTGAGAGCTAGCTGAAGGGTTAGCAGGACTCAACCAAGCAAAGAGGCAAGGGTTGGGGTGCGGAAAGGATCCTAGGTAAAGGGAAAAGAATGTACAGATTCTTTGTGAGGAGCACTCAAAGAACTGCAAGATATTATACTTTGGTGTCATGTGGAGAATGGGTTGGAGAGAGGCAAAGGTAGATGTAAGAAGCCAATTAGAAGAATGCTGCAGTATCATGATGGTAGATCTCATGTTGCGTGTTCTTACCACAATAAACAAAACAAAACAAAAAGACACTTGTAATAGCTGATTCTCAAAGATGCAGTATTTGAGTAAAATCCAATTGGGTAAATAGTAGACTAATAGTAGACCTTAGTTCATCATAGATGTTATTTCCACAATATTCTTACAGTAAATATGCAAAATGAATTAGACTAACAAGATCCTTTTAGAGATTCATTGTACAATACAGTAGACAGTAGTCATATGTAGCTACTGAGCAAGCACTTAAACTGTGGCTCATCTGAATTGAGATATGCTTAAGTCTGAAATACACACTGTATTTTGAAGAAAAGAAAAAAGTTAAAATAACTCAGTAATGTTTTAATATTGATTAGTGTTCTAATGATATTTTAGATAAACATGATTAAATAAAACACTAAAATTAATTTTATTTATTTATTTTTATGTATTTTAATGGGGCCACTAGAAAATTTATTTTTATTTATTTTATTAGAAGATTTTTAAAAGATTTTATTAAAAATATAGCTAACATACAATATTATATTAGTTTCAGGTGTACACAATAGTTATTTATATACCTGAAGAAGTGATCACCATGATAAGTCCAGCAACCATCTGACACTGTCCAATGTTATTACAATATTATTCACTATATTCCCTATGCTGCATATTATATCCCCATGACTTATTTGTTTTGTATCTGGAAATTTGAACATGTTAATCCCCTTCACCTTCCCCCACCCTTTTTGAATTTTTCAATTATAGTTGACATTAAATATTATTATATACTAATTTCAGGTGTATAGCATACTGGTTAGACATTTATATAATTTATGTGATCTTTCTGATTAGTCTAGTACCCACCTAGCACTATATATATAGTTATTTCCATATTATTGACTATATTCCCTGTGCTTTACTTTACATCCCCATGACTATTTTGTAATTACCAATTTCTACTTCTTAATCCCTTCCCCTTTTTCACCCACCCTCCCAAAAGGCCTCCCATCTGGCAACCATCAAAATGTTCACTGTATCTATGAGTTTGCTTCTGTTGTTTGTTAATTTTGTTCTTTACATTCCACATATAAGTGAAATCACATTGCATCTATCTTTCTCTATCTGACATACTCCACTCAGCACAATACCCTCCAGGTCCATTCATGCCAGCACAGAAGGCAAAAACACATTCCCTTCCCTGGCCAAGAAATATTCTCTTGTATATATGTACCACCTACACTTTATCCATTCTTCCATCAACAGACACTCAGGCTGCCTCCACATCTTGGCCATTGTAAACAATGCTGCAATGAACATGTGGATGCATATGTCCCCTCAAAATAGCATTTTGAGTTTCTTTGGGTGAATAACCAGAAGTGGGATTACTGGGTCCCTCTTTGTCATTTGTTATAACCTTTGTTTTAAAATTTATTTTGTCTGATATAAGTATTGCTACCTCAGCTGTTTTGTTTTATTTCCATTTTCATGAAATATCCTTTTCCCATCCCTTTACTTTCAGTCTGTGTGTGTCTTTGGATCTGAAGACAGTCTCCTGTAGGCAGCATATATAAGCGTTTTGTTTTCTTGTCCATTCAGCCACCCTATCTTTTGATTAAAGCATTTAATCCATTTACATTGAAAGTAATTGTTGTTGCCATTTCATTATTCATATATTTGATCATTTTTATTTTTATTTTTTCATCTTAAAGAAGTTTCTCTAAGATTCCTTGTAATACTGGTTTGGTGGTGATGAACTCCTTTAGCTTTTTCTTGTCAGGGAAGCTCCTTATCTGTTTGATTTTTAATGACAGCTTTACTGGGTAGAATAATCTTGGTTGTATGTCTTTGTTTTTCATTATTTTGAATATTTCCTGCCAATCCTTTCTGGCCTGCAAAGTTTCTGACTGAAAAATCAGCTGACAGTCTTATGGGATCTCCCTTTTAGGTAACTAACTGCTTTTCTCTTGCTGCTTTTAAGATTGTTTCTTTGTCTTTAACCTTTCGCATTTTAATTATGATGTGTCTTGGTGGGGGTCTCTTTGGGGTTTATATTGTTTGGGGTTCTCTGAACTTCCTGGGCTTGTGTGTCTATTTCCTTTACCAGGTTAGGGAAGTTTTCAGTCATTATTTCTTCAAATAGGTTTTCAATACCTTGCTCTGTTTCTTCTCCTTCTGGTACCTTTATGATGTGAATGTTACACTTGATGTTGTACCAGAGGCCCTTTAAACTATACTCATTTTTTTGGATTTTTTTTTCTGTTCTAATTGAGTGTTTTCTGCTACTTTCTCTTCTAAATTGCTGATTCGATTCTCTGCTTCATCTACTCTGCTGTTGATACCTTCTACTATTCTTCATTTCAGTTATTGTATTCTTTATTTCTGACTGGTTCTTTTTTATGTTTTCTATCTCCATTTTTACATTTCCTATATTTTTGTTGATGTTCTCTCTGAGTTCATTGAGCATCCTTATAACCAGTGTTTGGAACTCTTCATTTGGTAGATTGCTTGTCTCCATTTTATTTAGTTATTTTTCTGGAGCTTTGTTCTGTTCTTTCATTTGGGACATGTTTCTTTGTCTCCCCATTTTGGCTGACTCCTTGTATTTGTTTCTATGTATTAGGTAGGGCTGCTATGTCTCCTGGTTAGTAGAGTGGCCTTATGTAGTAGGTGTCATGTGGTGCCTGGTGATGCAGTCTTCCTCGTCACCTGAGCCAGGTGCTCCATGTGTGTCTTTTGTGTGAGTTGTATGTGGCTTCTTGTTGTAATTGAACCTTGGTTGCTGTTTGCATGTCAATGGGAAGGATTGACCCTCCCACTGGTTGATTGGTTGCGAGGACTGACTGTGACTACAGTGGAGGAGATGTGGTGCAAGGGCTGACCCTACAGAGCAGGATTGTCTTTAGGAGGCCTGTGGGACTTACCCATTCTGTCCTTTGGGTGTGTCATCTTTGGAGGTGGCCAGATGATGCTCTACTTGGGTTGGAGCTGGCTACGGGATGTGCCAGCCCTTGGGCCCTCAGGGAGGTGACCCACTACAGGCTAAATTCAGTTTCAGCCTGTGCCCTGCCCAGGGCCACCTGGTATGAACCACAAAGCTATCTGCAGTTGGCTGTTGCCCACACTAAGTTTGCAGGTGTCTCAAGAGGCCAAGATGTGAACTGAGGCCAGCTGTTGCTAGTGTCAGGCTTAGGGCTTCTCAGCCAGAGATACAAAGGAGAAGCCAAAGCCAGATGCTGCTTTTGGGTTTTGTGAACCTTTGTGATATTTTAGGAAAGTCCACAACATGAGCCAAACCAGGCCGTTTGTACAGGAAAGCCACTGGAAATGACTTGGTTGCTCAAATTGGGTGGGGTGGCATCTCAGGGACACCAGGAAGGGCAGATGAACTGTGTTAGCCAGGTTGATGGAGATTCAGATATGGGGGCCACCTGTGTCTGCAAACTGGGAGGTAGGAAGGCTCAACAAAGAAACAATAGCTCTGCTAGCTTCTCCGTCCAGGAGAAAGCTGCACCTCCAGCTCTGGTCGATGCCTGCAATTTAGTTCTTCCCTGTATATCCCTGGATTTTTTGAGCTCCTGCCCCAGTGTTGGAGTTCATAGCGAGTGAGTCCATCAGCAAGTAAGTCCATGCATGGGCCCTTTAAGAATAATGCCTGGGACTGCAGCCACCCTCCATCTCACTCAGCCATAATCTCCCCTGGTTTTTACAGCCAGAAGTAATGGGAAATTTTCTCCCTCGCACTGGCACACTGGGCTGGGGAGCCTGGTGTGGGGTTGGAACTCCTCGCTTCTTTGGGGGAGAACTCTGCTACTGAGATATTCCTCCCAATTGTTAATGGTCACACACAATTGTGGGACCAGCCCATTCCACGTCTCTGCCCTCCTACAAATCTCGAGATGGCTTCTTCTGTATTTCCATAGTTGTAGGGTTTTCGTTCAGCTAGACTTCAGGCAATTCTCAATGATGGTTGTTCTGTAGTTTAGTTGTAATTTTGATGTGGTTGTGAGAGGTAAACTCAATGTTTTCCTACTCTGCCATCTTGACAGGAAAATCATCATTATCTCAATTTTTACTTGGATGATTACTAGCAATTATTTTTTACTAATTATACTTTTTTTTCATAAATTTCTTGTTCTGTTTACTATTTTTTCTATTAGTTTTCTAATTTCTTTCTTTCAATCAGTAAGACATCTTTTTTATCCACATTTGGTTGTCTTTACTTTTTTTTTTTTTCAATATAGATGTTTTTAACATTTATGTAGTCGAATATATCAACCTTTTTAAAAAATGGTTTTTACATTTTTCTTTTATGCTTTAGAATAGCTTTATGTATCATGGAATCAATTTACTGTTCATTTATTTTAGTTTTTATATTCTAGATCTGTAATGATTTTTTAAGACATGCAACTCTTCCATTTATTTCAATCTAATCTGTGGCATGAGACAGGAAGTTAAGGAGGAGTTTTTTCCCCCCTTTAGTAACTAAGCATTTATCTCAGAGTGATTTATTGAATAATTCATACTTATTGGGTTTAATGTCATCATTACCATAATAAAACTTTGTAGGAAGGGATTCATTTTACTTCTAGTCTCTCTTTCTAGTTTTTTTGATTAGCCTGTTCTTTCTTGGGCTTGTCCAACACTATTTAAATATCTAGTGGAAATCCAAAATATTCAAAATGATGAAAAGCAAGGACTTACAACCAAGATTACTCTACCCAGGAAGGCTATAATTTAGAATCAAAGAACAGATAAAGAGCTTCCTAAACAAGAAAAAGCTAACGGAGTTCATCAACACTAAATCAGTATGACAAGAAATGTTAAAGGGACTTCTTAAAGAAGAAAAAAAGATAAAAATATGAATAATAAATAGGCGATAACTACATACCTATCAATAATTAAATGTAAATGGATTAAATGTTCTAATCAAAAGACAAAAGTTGGCTGAATGTATAAGAAAACAAGACTCTTACATATGCTGCCTGTAACAGACTCACTTCAGATTAAAAGACACACACAGACTGAAAGTAAAGGGATGGATAAAAGATACTTCATGTAAATGGAAATGAAAAAAGCTGAAGTAGCAATAATTATATCAGACAAAATAGACTTTAAAACAAAGGCTATACCAAGAGACGAAGAAGGACCCAGTGACTGCACTCTGGGTATTTATCCAAAGAAACCCAAAACACTACTTCGAAAGCACATGTACGTCCATATGTTCATTGCAGCATTGTTTACAATAGCTAAGACATGGAAGCAACCTATGTGTACATCAACAAACAAATGGGTAAAGAAAATATGGTACATATACAGAATGGAATATTACTCAGCCATAAAAAAGAATGAAGTCTTGCCATCTGCAACAACATGGGTGGACCTAGAGGTTATTGAGCTAAGTGAAATAACTCAGACAGAGAAAGACAAATGCCATATGATTTCACTTATATGTGGAATATTAAAACCAAACTAAACAAACAAAACAGAAAAAAACTCATAGATACAGACAACAAATTGAGAGATGCCAGATGGGAGGGGAGTGGGATAATGGGTTAAAAAATGGAAGGGATTAAGGTAGGTACATTTCCTGTTATAAAAACAGTCATTGGGGCTTTAAAATACAGCATAGGGAATATAGTCAATTAAATTGTGATAACTATGTATGGGTACTAGACTTATTGAGGTGATCATTTTGTAAGTATATAAACGTCTAATCACTCTGTTGCACACCTGAAACTAATGCAATGTTGTCTGTCAAATGTAATTGGAAAATTAAAAAATTATTTCAAAAAGTAAATGTTTAGTGCAAGTCATTTCTTTCTTTTAAAAAAGATTTAAAAAGATTGCCAAAAATCCTTGGTTTCATTTCTCTCCTCCCTCTTTCTCATAGCTCAGATCCTAATTAATCACCAGTTCCTGACAGTGTACCTTTGAAATGCCTTTGGAGTCCATCTATGTCTTTCTGCTCCCACTGCTACTGCTTAATGAGGCCAACACAACCTAATTTCTCAATTGCACTAATTTCTCATCTGGCTCCAGGCTTGTGTCCATCTTCGTTGTCCTCCCTGCAGCCAGAGTGATCTTTCTAAAATGCAATCTGACCTTATGATTTCTTTTCTCAAAATCCTCTAATGAATCCTTATCGCCTTTAAGCTGAAGGTGAAACTTCTATAACTTGTGGTCGAATCAGCAAATGTTCTACTGGCAAAAATTTGTTTTCTACTCTGTACCTGATGATAGCTTGGCAGAATGAGGATGAGCTTAGGAAGATGAATGCCACTAGGTTCTGTCTGTCTTGGTGGTGTCAGGATGGCTCCCATAGACTGTGGTGTTTGAAGCATGGTAACTGGGGTTCTGGCCACATGATATGGTCCTCTGCTACAGTGTGTCTCAAACTTCACAGTGTGAGTGCATCTTCTGGAGATTGGTTTTAAAATGCAGATTCTGATTCAGTACGTCTAGAGTGTGTCCTGAAATTCTGCATTTCTAACAAGCTCCCAGATGATGCTCATACTACTGACTGAGGACCACAATTTAGTATTGAGGCATCCAGCAGGTGCCTGGTAGATGTGATGTTTATGCTTCCTTTCCTCAGTAGATTCTGGACGATACAATAATACAGTATTTTTAAATGTGTTAGTCTTTTTAACAAATCTAATTTAGAGACTATATATTGTGAGTGAGTTCTAGTGATAGTTTTGCTGTCACAATTAATAATGAATCTGAGCCTTTGGCCTATCTCTTCAGGATACATAGAAGGAGAAATTTCCTGTAAATCAGGAATGAGAACCAAATGTACTAGTAAATGTTTGGATTGCTCTAAATTAATAGAGATATGAAAATGTAACTCTTGTACTTGAGAAGACAACTTTGGACTGGACTTTCCATTTTCACAATGTGCAAAGAATCTTATTGCCAAAAGAAATGAAAATATTTTCAAGAGAGGAAGGAAATAATGAAGGGATGAATGTGTTTTCATTACTTCTAAAGTTGCAGTTTATATTTGAGAGAAAGTATAGAGTAATCATTAAAAGAAAGGGTCTTACTAAGTTAGAATTCCAACGTTGCCAGTTACTAGCTGGGACTAGGCCTAGTATTTTTTCTTCCTGAGTTTTATCATCTGTAAAATAGGAATAATGATAGAACTTTTCTCATAATGGTCTTGTGAGGATTAAATGAGACTAACAGGAAAGCACCTTAAAAAGACTTGACACCTAGTTAGTGCTTACAAATACAAATTATTATTGTTAAAAATAAATATGATCATTAGAATGGAAAAATTCAGGAACACTAACAAGACCAAATGCTTCTGAGACTATGGAGCAACAGGAACTCTCATTCATTGCTGATGGGAATGCAAAATGGTACAATCTCTTTGGAAGACAATTTACCAGTTTCTTACAAAACTAAACATACTTTTACCACATGATCCAGCAATAACACTTCTTGGCATTTACCCAAATAATTAAACTTAAGTCCACACAAAAACCTGCACATAGATGTTTATAGCAGATTTATTCATAATTGCCAAAAATTAGAAGCACCCAAAATGTCCTTCAGTAGGTGAGTAGGTTAAATAATCTGGGATACAACCAGACAACACAATATTATTCAATGCTAAAAAAAAGAGCTATTCAGGCATGAAAAGACATGGAGGTAACTTAAATGGATATCACTAAATGAAAGAAGCAAAACTGAAAAAGCTACGCACTGTATGATTCCAACTATATGACATTCTGGAAGAGACAAACCTAGAAAGAGTGAAAAAGATCAATGGTTGCCAGGAGTTAAGGGGAGGAAGAGATGATGGGTAGAGCAAAGAGGATTTTTAGGACAGTGAAACCCTTCTGTCTGATACTATAAAGAGGGAAAAACGTAATTATATATTTGGCAAAGCCCATAGAATGTACACCACCAAGAATGAACCCTAATGTAAACTGTGGACCTTGGGTGCTAATGATGTGTCAATGTAGGTTGATTGATTGTAACAAATGTTCCAGTCTGGAGGGGGATGTTGTATTGGCCCTGATGTAATTAAAAGTGTATAGATAAAAATAGGTATAAACAGCATCATAAAAACTAGTAATTCAAACATTCTACTTTTATGATGGGTACAGAAGAAATTTGTATTGTTTGTTAATGTTTTATTTACTGCAGCAGAAATTTAGAAAGAAGAGTGTGTTGAAGCTTTTCGTATTTGCTGTGTGAGCATTTTGTAAAACATTGATAATGGTTTGAGATAGTAGTACATGAGATCATTTCTTATGACTTATTCTCTATTATTTATTTCCCTCTTCTGAAAAGTTGAATTAAATCTGTTTAGCTCAGCTCTCCTGTGATAAAAGAAAAAAAAAAAGGCTGTGGGTAGAGGGGAAAGGAGTATATGGGAACTCTCTTTGTTACCATTCAATTTTGCTGTAAACCTAAAACTGCTCTGAACAAATTGTGTGTGTGTGTGTGTATCTCAGGGGTGCCAAAAAATGTACACATTTTAAGAGCTGTTATCTATGTATTACTTTTACAAGTTGAATTGAATTATGTAGCAATTGTGTAGTATGATGTTAGCTCAAAAGATGGTGTTAATCAAATGAATGCTAGTGTCATTGTATCACACTTTTAATACAGTTTTTTCTTTTCTTAGAATGTGTATACATTTTTTGCACCCTCTGTATATATACAAAATAAGCTCACTCCTTTTACCATGACATAAATAACTTGGGATTGGATGAATTTAGTAATATATACACATACATATCCCAATTTGAGAATTTCTGATGCTAATTTAACAAATAAGAGATTTTCTAAAAAGTCCTAACTCAGTCGCCACTCTGAAAGACCCCTCATCTAGACTCTTTTAGAAGTTACAAAGTGAACGATTTACATAAGATGCTTTTCATCTAGCATTTAGTTGGATTGAAAAATAGAGATCCAGCAGCACTACTCCCTTCATCCCCAGCCTTGCTGCAGGCACAGCACATGCACCATCGTCCTCACACAGCCCAGCCCAGCCTCTGTCCGTCTCCTGATTAGGAAGACGAGGTATATAAACATTTGCAGAAATTCAGTGGGCATCTGATGAATGATGAAAATTTTTCAATAAATTAATGTGTCTCTCGTAACCAATGCAAAAAAAGAAAAGCACTGAACAAATTGTGCTTTTTATTAAGAATAAAAATTATAGTAAACTAAGCTAAAACTTGTGGCCCAATTATAACTAGAAAAATCCCTCAGTCGTATATTGAACATATCAAGGTCCAAGTTGAAAATTTACAAGCACTTTATAAAGCACACCAGCTCATTGGAAGAGACCTGAATTTCCTACGTGCATCTATATAAATCTCTCAGGCATAAACAATCCTTTTGTCTTCATTTAGCCTTCAACCTCTTCATTCCCAAAGAATTGCTTGACCATTTAAATGTAACTTACTTCTGGGATGCTAACGTTCTCAGCGCAGTGTTTGACTTCTCAGAAGCCTGAGGCTTGAAAGCAAAATATGGACAGTCCTGGCAGATTACGGATAAATTTAGACATAACATTTTCACAAAATACCCTGGGGGTATGAATGACCCTACCTAGAAGCGATACCAATGCAGGAAGGGGCATGGTGGGGCCATGAAGCTCATTCTCGTCTCCATGTGGGACTGCAGCATCCACTGGCCTGAGTCACTTGGGGTGAATTTACAGGAACGCTGCGAAGTGGACGCTAACGGATGAGTTTGACTTGCAGGCAGGATGCAGTCAGGATATTGAAACCACTTAGTTATTTTAACGAAGAGAATTTAATATAGACAATTGTTAACCAAGTCTTAAAAAACTTCTAAGACAAAAGGGAGACACTGAAGTCTCACAGAGAAAGTGAATGTGGGAAGCAGCTACCATCCCTGGGTCTGAGGAACAAAGGAAGAGGTTGGGATTACAAGAATTTAAAAGCTTGGAAAGAAGTCCTCTGGAACTGACACCCCGACCTGGGAGGAGGGAGGTTGCCTGCGGGAGCTGGCTTCTTGGAGGGGTATAATCAGGCTGCTTCCGAGAGTGTGGATGAAACAGCAAACTGGAAGAAACTGCTGGTACTGAAACCAACTGCCATATAGAGACTGAAGCACTAACTCTGCAGTGATACTGGCCGCAAAGCAACAGGAAGCAAAGCAGGAAGGAGTAAATTCCTTCTCCTTTTTCGCTTTTAGTCTCCTCTAGTCAGCCACATGGCAAAAATGAAGTGTGATTTACAGGGTCTCAACCCCAATGTCCCAAAGCAGAGTAAGGAAGGTGGGTCTGGGCTGAGAGCCAATCATCCAATAACCAACACAAGACCCAAAGTAAAGTCGGTGAGGATTTACAGCTGGGGCACATATTCAAATAACTGCAAAAAGAGAAACTAGGCACAAGACAGTAGCACAGAAACCAGGAAATCAGTTAAGAGGTGAAGTGTAATACTGGATTAGGAGGGTTGATGCTGGAAAATAAACAACTGAAAGCATTCTACCACCATATAAATATCACCAAAGGCTCATCTGTAAAATTCCTTTGTAAGAGCTTTAAGTACCTTGAAAGGGGAGATCACTTTAGCCAAGTAAATGAACCTGTCTCTCTGTTCCTTCTTCTGAAGGTATTTGAATCTTAAGCGAAAAAGGAACAGCTGTGGCTCCTATCACACAAACACCCGGCTAACATGCTGAAAGTACTGCTTCAGGGTCTGCTGCAGTTCTTAAATGACTACATCCTTTCTCCTATCTCAGAGACAGAGCAGTGATTTAATTCTTCCAGTTATATTTGGAAGACCACCCTGGATACATAAAAGAAGGGGAATTCTTGCTCTGCTTTTCCTAAACATAGAATGCTAGACTCAGCATGTCTAGGCAGGATCACGCATTGGAATAATGTGTCCTGTTCTCTATGACCTGGAGTTCCTCACATTTGTACCAGAAAATGAATCACATAGTCAAATGCCATCATTGCTCTGTTTTCCTTCTAGTCATATTGCTGTTACTGCTTTAATCATAGCTTTCCTCCTGAGCTGCAATGAAAGAGGAGTGAAGAATTCTACATTTTACTGTGATTGGAGTTTTATAGCTACGCTTAACTGTCAGACTTCATTCCCTCGTGGAGAAAAGTGATATTTCCTTCCAATCAATATCTATCCTATTTTCCCTGAACACACACACACACACACACACACACACACACACACACACACAGTAAAATACTCTTCTGTTGAAAGAGCAAGAGACTAATAAAATAAGAATATTGTCAGAAAATATGAAAATGAAAATGTAACGCCATAATAATCAGATGCATATGTCCTGAGCTATTTATAAATGTTAGAAGCAAAGAAATAAAGTATAAGTCATGGCTTATCTCATTCATTCACATCAGAGTGGAATGAATCATAGCAAGCACTGGGTAGTGACTCAAACAGTAATTTATAAAGAAATTTTGGAAGCAGAGGATGATAAGGAGATGACAACTCTGTAAACCTTGAGAGTATCTGTTCATGCAAAGCTAGTGGACTTTGGTGTGGCCAGTAAACCTCTAATGATGACCCGTGACTGGGTGTCTCTGCAAATTGACATGATGAAGATCTTCCTGCTCATTCTAAAGGTAAGATACAAAGATAAGTAGTGGGTCTCTTCAACCCACCACTTCCTAAAAGAGATGCTGAAATTTCCTGGTTTGGGATTATAGACCTATAGACATAGCCAATTAAGGGGTAGTATCACCCTAAAAGATCGGTCGCCTGTTAGTAATCCTGAAAGAAACAAAAACAGAAACCAAATTTAACCACGGCTGGTAGTTTCCGGAAAGAATGTAGGGAACCAAAAAAGAAAAAATGCTTGTCTATCCCTAAGTTCTAAAAACAGATCACACCTACTATCCCAGGCTTCGTCATCCAACAGTGTCCATGAAGGGATGCTTCAGCACTTACAGGAGCTAGCATGACTGTGGAACAAATCAAGACCATAAAATGGAGGCGTACAAGCAGAAAAACCTGGAAGGCTACATCTGGGGGGAGAAGCGGAAGGCATGTTGGGGTCTCTTCTAATGAGATCACTGGTTGTAAGTGTACTTTTAACTGAAAGTGTTTCACCTGGAAAAACTTCAGGTGAAGAAAGAGCACATTGGCTGGCCCCACAGAAAATATAGACAATCCTTGGGGAGGGAGAGAATTGTCTCATGAATTGCAGAGGTAGTTGTTGGCTAAAAGGTTTTTCATCCGTATTGCTTGGGCACTGAGGCCAGAAAGAGCATACTTGGATATTTGGTCCAGTCCGCTACTCCCTAGGGATTCCTTGAAAATATTTTTCTCTTAACTTCTGTAACACTAACAATTTCCTTCCTATACTGCAGCTCTTTCCTAGCACTTCTCTTCCTCCTATGGTCATGAAGGATGGACTGCTGCAAAGTCAGGTCTTGGGCCTCCTTCTTATAGTCTATCCTTCTATCACAGTGTAGGTGATCTCATCCTGTCCCATAGCTTTAAATAAATCCCATAGGGCAACAATTCCAAGTTTGCCTGATCTCCCTCCTGATATCTACATGTGTGTACCCAACCCCAATTCAACACATCTACTTGGACGACTAAAAGACATCTCAAATATGTTTAAAATGGTACTCTCTATTTCTCCAACTCCCCTTCCAATCTGTTCCTAGGGGGTCTTCCAGTCTCAGTAAGTAATACTACCCTTGCTCAAGGCAAAAACCGAGAAGTCACCTGTTACCCCATAATCAATCCAGCAGTGAGTCAGCCAGCTCTAAATACTGTATATATATCCCCTATCCACCCATTTTTCCCATCTTCACTGTGCTCCCTCTGATCCTAGCATTACACCCCCCTCCCAGATGATGCCTGTAATCTTAAAATGATCTCACTGCTTTCACTCCTGAATACCTACAGCCTAATTTCTGTGCGACTCTTCTTGAATGATTATTTAAAACATAAATCAAATGGAATCATTCGTGCTTAAAGCTCTCCAATGACTTTCAACCATACCAAAGAGTAAACTTGATACTCTTTGCAAAGTATGATATCTGCCCCTTGCCTCCCCCTCCAGCCTCACCTCACATTCCTTCCTCCTTTGACCTTACTGCACTCCAGTTCCATGGTTTTCTGTTTTTTCCCCCCAAAATGCAAAAACAAACAAACAAACAAAAACTCCAAGCTCACACCTATCCTAGGGGCTTTGATCTTGAAGTTCTTTTTGCCTAGGACACTTTTGCCCTCAGAGCCTTGCATCACTAGTTCCTTGTTTCCATTCATGTCTCAGCCTGAAAGTCACATCAGAGAACACTTCCTGGAGAAAACTATGGTGATGGAAGGAGAACTGATTCTGGGTGGTGAACGCACAATGTGATATATAGATCATATATTATAGAATTGGACACTTGAAACCTATGTAATTTTGCTGTCCATTGTCACCCCAATAAATTTTAATTAAAAAAAAAAAAAAGAATTGCTGGCAGCCTGAAAGTAATGAAGAAAACTCAGAGGGCAATTCTCCAAAGGGGACCAGCGACCAAGCAAACGGCTGTCACACTAATTTAGACTGGGGAATTTATTTACCAACCTAATACTATGCTGCAGGGAGAGAAAGAGCTGCTTGAATCAGCTAGACTAGGCTTACCACAGTTAATGGGAGTTGAGAGTAAATTTTGAAAACCCACTCATGAGGCAGAATAGATAGGAGAGGGACCATCAAGGTCTCTGCCACGATCAACAGAAAGTGACCGTGATTCTCTTAAGAGAAGGAAAGTTGGGTAGTAAATGCTTTTGTCGATAAGCCGGTTCTGAGTCCTGGGTACAGAACTGCAGGGTGAGAAGTTCAAGTGACTGTAATTGATTCAGAAATGGAATCTGTGAGGCCTGACCTGTTAGAATGCTCATGCCGAGGCCTCACTCAAGATTTTTGTGTCTAAAATGAAGGAGCAGGGAGACGGGTAAAGGGGCTAATTCTATGACTATCCTCAAGGGGTAACTAAAAGCACCACATATGAGTGAAGCATCTTGGTTCTCTGTAACTCAACATCTATATTCTTTGCAAGTTAAAATTCTAATTCAGAATCTTGCCTTAAAGGGAAAAAATATGCTTTTTCTATAGTAAAATTAATTCTTTGGTTTATACATGAGGATAGGGTTAATATCCTGCAATTAAATAACTTGAATGTGTCAAAAAGTGACAGATTAAAACTGTGAAACTGGAAACAAAATTTCACAGTTAACATGTGTGCCCATGTAAGTTGATTGCAGCTTGGCCCATATTTTTGTGACAATCTGTGTGGATATGTGCATTCTCTGTTTCCCCTCATGGGTCATGCTGGAGATAAAAATTACACCAGTATAATAGAGATAAAGAATATTTCCTTAGGTTCTGGGTTTGCCAGAGAAATAAGTGGACTTTGGAAAATTAAGAGTGTTAGCATAAATTAATCACTCTTCATTATTTCAGACTCAATATCTTCTGAAATTTGAGAAAATGTGCAGATGTATTGTGTTTTTTTTTATTAAATATTTCAAGTTTCAGTTGTAATTTTCTTGAGGAAAGATTCCTTTTAGATTCCTTGGATTTCAAGAAAATTTTCCTCTACTTTTCAATGACAGAACTCTCTTTGTGTCAAAGCAGTCTTTAGTGTCCTGATGGGTTTGTTGGAGATTAGACACTGACAAAAAAAAAAAAAAAATATATATATATATATAATGATGACATAGTACCAGCAGTTAGGAGTTAGAGGAAACTTTTTAAGCATTTTAACAATTTTGGCCTAAAACCACTACCTCTCATTTTGGCAGAACAGGTGGAGATAGTAACTCCCAGCCATTTTCTAGGGAAAGCACAGAATTAAGGTATTTTGAAAGGATTATTACACATTTTTATTTTTAAATGAAAAGTAAAAGATGAAACATGTGATACAATATCTGGAGAACTTTATATGATGTTGCAACTGAATCAGAAAGAAATTTGTCAGTAAATTGGCCTCTCTTTTGAGGTGAAAATGTGTTTGATCTCATTCTCACCCTGGAAACTACCTTAAATGTGAAATTGTGGGCATGGGTATATTATAATTCATACCCCAAATTGTGGATACTTGTATTCCAGCAAATGTAACCTCTTAAGGTTCCACATTTCTCTTTGTGCAAAACACTCTGAGCCAACCCTCAAAATATCTGGAATTTGCATGACTATTTTAATATTTATCAATATAAAGTAAACATAGAAGTGTAACTAAAATGTACTATCTGTACTTTTATTTTATGATTTGATTTTTGTGAACACAGACCACATTGTAAAAGCTTATAAAGAAATTGTCAAACAAAAGCTTTCTGGGTGAGAATTTTTGCATTATAATCTCGTATACATTTTAGATAATTTACATTGCTGTATATTCAGTAGTACCTTTAAGGAGACTATAAATAGAAATTAGATTAAAACTTGATCTGGAAAACCTCAATATCCCAGAACCCTTTCTCCACTAATTTAATTAATTGAAGCTTTTTAAATATCCCAAAAATATTGTTTGAACTAGATCTGCTTTGTCTAGTAAGTCTTATTATTTTTCACCTCACTTTTGTGTCTCGAGTTTCTGAAGAAACACACTCCTTACTTTATAATTCTGTACCTCAATAGCAGGCTAGTAAACTAATAATATTCACTAAAGGTGAATGGACAAGTGGAAGACTGTTACTACCTGAAAGGTTTAAAGCAGGGATGGAGAAAAGGAAGCCTTTACATGGAGATGGATTTTTAAAATATTGTCATATTTTGAAAGAAAAGGAGAGAAAGTATCAACATTGAATCTTTTAGAGTAAAATCAACGTAAAAAAGATCTATGACTTCATGAATGGGAGAACATAAAACTAGATTCGAATGTAAGGGATTCTATTTGATAATTCCCTTACATTTTCCTGTGATAGTCTGGAGGAAAAGTCAGAATTTCTCTTTCTTTTCCAGCAGCCAGTGTTTACTCTGATGGTACCAATATGGAAGATATTTTGAACTTCTCACATTTTGGAGCTCATTTCAGACATGTGGACAAAAAAATCAAGAGGCAAGAAAGAAGCAACAAAAAGGAAAATATAAATCACAACTTCCATTGTATTCCCATGGATGCTTCAGCTGCATATCCTTTTTGAATCATCTTAACCCCAGAGCCTAAAGTGGGATGAGCAACACAACCTAAATGCTTCATTGTAGTATGTATAGCTCATAGTAAAAATGTTTAAGCACGTGTTTTGTGCTGATGTGAAATATCAACTATCATAGGTGAAATATATTTGTATGTAAATGAGCATGAACACAGGGCTTGGAAATGTCTCATACTGAAAAAGAATTGAAAGCAAGATAAACAGAGGCTCAAGTGAACTGGCTTGGACCTCAAGACTGGGCAGCCCTGTCTCCAGCTAAGTTCGACATCTGCTCTGAGCCCCACGGAGCTGAGTACCCCTCACCTAAGCAGTGACAATAAAGCTCACTTCACTGTCAGAGAGAAACATTCTAACAAAAGTAGACAAACGCGCGCGTGCGCGCGCGTGCACACACACACACACACACACACACATCTATCATATCACTCTGTTCTGTGTTTCTGCATCTTTCACTGAAGGAAATTTTTTATTTGTTTGTTTGTTTAACTCTTTATGTATATGTGTCTGTCCCCCACTACTAAATGCAAGTTCTAAGGATCAGGGACTTTACCTCTCTGGTTTGCCGCTGGATCTTCAATAGCCAGAAAAATGATTAGGACAGAGTAGGTGAAATATTTACTGAACTTGTCAATGAGTATTCTGGATTCACAAAAAGCAGCGCTCCGTACCACTATAGTAGACATAAAACCAGTTTTTAAAAGTCTGGTTAAATGAGAAATTAAATAGAGAAATACTGGTTGGTGCAAGTGTGACAGAACACATCCTGAAGGCTATTTGGCAGTATTGGTTCGAATGTTATGTATAGTGTGAGGGGTGGGGTGCAGTGAAAGGAAGAAGGAAATGTGAGGATTCAACTTTATCTAAATAAGAACTTGATTGACTAATAAGCTGCTATTGTTCCAAGAAGACAAGACCAACCAATAGCCATTTCCAACCTTCCCGTTATATGTCTAATATAATTAAAAGTTGTAGATTCACTTTAAGCCACAGAAAGATGCATATAATTGCTTCTCTTGGTAAATTGCTCAATATTGATTAAGAGCTATACATCTACTGACGTTTTCAATGTGTACCATGAACTTCAGCAGTGGATTGATAGGCCTTTAAGTATTTCTGGCCATGATACCCCAACTGTAAACTAGAAGTGGAAAGTTTAGACAATAGATTGGACAAAACAACTTGCTATAAAAGACTGACATTTGGTGGATTTCCAGAAAAAAAAAGGTTGAACTTTGGAGTGTTGCTAACCCATAATTTTCTTGCAGATAAGCCAATTAGACTAATTTTCATTCAACTGATACCTTCTGGTGGACAAGAAAACAAAAGCATTAAAACCATTATAAGACTACCCATTAAAATCATATATTCCATGACTATATAAGAAAACTGCCATGACATAATATATAATATTAATACCATGATATGACTGTTATAAATGATGTTTCATTTTTTTATACTTTTCTGTATTTTTAAGTTTTCATAAGGAAACATATATTGTTTTAGAAGGAGAAATTAAATTTAAATTTTTTTAGATTTATAAAGATCTGGAGAAATATAAATTCCTGAGTGGAAAACTTTGAGTTTTATAAGTTAAAAAAACAACATAATTTTGGAATGGAGGTAAAAGTCAAAATGGGGTTAAGAATTGGTTCTTTAAAATAATTCCCCAACAGTGTGTTTTATTAATTAAAAAACAAAAACAAAAAACACTGAGATGGGAATAAACTTGATAATCTAAAGAACAGCAAAATGTTAATACCCTCCTCCACTAAATTAGCATGTGCATTTTTATCCACTTGCTTACAGAACCAAAGTATGCATATGCCAAGGTGAACTGTGGAGTGAAGAGATGATGCAGAAGGATGCAGGTGTTGAAAACCTACTTAATTTATCAAAAGATGGTTATCGTGTTTTTCATTTTTATACACTGCATATACTGGTTATGAGGTGAATAAGAGTGTGTTAACTCTTTGATAATGAAATTGTTATTGTCCCCTTTCTACTATTGAACTAAAAGGAATGTGACCTCAGAAGGAAAATGAACGGAAGACCTCATTAACTTCCCTATTTGAGACTTGAGAAAATTAAATTACTTGTCAAAGTTATTCAGCTTTTGTTGTTCTTTGCCACATATACTGTTTCATAACCTTATCAATGTCTGCAAATAAAATTTATTACTTTCAAGACAGTACTTTTTAAATGCTTTTAGTTTTAATTGCAGCATTTTTCATGTTGAATTTGCTTAAGCCACATATTTTGTATTCAAGCAGATGTTCATGAAATATTCATATTGAGTTTATGTGGCTTATAATTGCATGTATTAAAGATTGTTTTAGATGAATTTACAGACCTCATTTTCTTCTCACTTAAAAATGCACCCAGAATAATATTTAAATTACAATTACACATCTAATAAATATATACAGTTATTTGAACAACCTCTGCACTGTCAATCATTGATAGGAAAATACCTGACATGCTTTGGATTTATCTTTAGTGGACAATGTATTTGAAAATGCTATATTTGTGTTAGCAGTTTTCCTGGGATGTCATCTGCCATCAACGTGTGTTTTTTGTTTTTGTTTTTGAGATACTCTTCTGTCCCTTGTCAGGTATGTACGTCTTCTTCCTCTTAGCAGTCAGTTGGATATCTCCATTTGGAGCAGGTAGTTTTAAATACAAATTAATCATGTGATGATTTATAATCTTGTGTTATGAGTATTATACAAATTTACTAGATTAACATTTAATGTAGACCAAGGTATCTATTGCTTCTATGGGCTGAAATGCAGTCTTCTCCAAGGTGGGATCACATTTATTTTTTTAAGACTTTATTTTCATAGAGTAGTTTTATATTCACAGCAAAATTGAGAGGGAAGTATGGAAATTTCCCATGTACCCCCCATCTCCACACATGCACAACCTCCCCATTATCAACATCCCTCACTGGAGGGATACATTTTTACAACTGAACCTACAATGACACGTCATTGTCACCCTAAGTCCACAGTTTACATTAGCGTTCACTCTTAGTATTGTACATGTTTGGACATATGTCCATCATTATAGTATCGTGTGGTACTTCACTGTTTTAAAAATCCTCTGTGCTGTACCTACTCATCCCTTCTTTTCCCATTAGCTTTGGCAACCACTGATATTTTTCCTGTCTTCATAATTTTGCCTTTTCAAAAATGCCATTATAGTTGGAATCATACAGTATGGAGCATTTTCAGATTGGTTTCCTTCCTTAAGAACATGCATTTAAGGTTCACCCATGTCTGTTCATGGCTTGATGGCTCCTTTCTTTATAGCACTGAGTAGTATTCAATTATGTGGATGTACCACAGTTTATCCATTCACCTACTGAAGGGCTTCTTGGTTGCTTCCAAGTTTTAGCAATTATGAATAAAACTTCTATAAATATCTTTGTGCTTGTTTTTGTGTAGATATAACTTTTCAATTTATTTGGGTAAATCCCAAAGAATGTAATTGCTGGATTTTATGTAAAAATATGTTCAGTTTTGTAAGAAACTGCAAAACTATCTTCCAAAGTTGCTGTACCATTTTACCTTCCCACCAGCAATGAATGAGAGTTCCAGTTGCTCCACATCCTCACCAGCATTTGGTTTTGTCAGTGTTTTGGATTTTTGCTATCCTAATAGGTATGTAATGGTATCTCATTGCTGTTTTACTTTGCATTTGCCTAATGAGGTATGATAGTGAATATTTTTTTATGTGCTTCTTTGTCATCTGTATGTCTTCTTTGATGAGGTGTCTGTTCATTCAGATCTTTGTCCATTTTTTAAATTGGGTTGTTGATTTCTTGTTGTTGAGTTTTAAGAATTCTTTATATATGTTGGATATTAGTCAATATGAACAATGTATTTTGCAAATACAAATATTTTTTCCAGTCCATGGCTTGTTTTCTAATTCTCCAGATATTCATATACTTTCAAAATACTATAAATACTGGGGGTGCCAAAAAATGTATATACATAACTTGTATTCATCTTTTTTTATCAGTATATATTGAGTATTACAATTTTAGTACAGTATTTTCCTTTCTTAAAAATGTGTGTACATTTTTTTGCACCCTCTGATATATGTACATACAGTTTTAAGTATACAAGGAAATTTTACATACATTATTTTATGTGATGCTCATGATAACTTCATATAATAAGTATCAGCCTTAGTTTCCTCCCTGTGAAATGGGGATGATAATAATAGTATCTATTCCAGGATTGTGAGAATTAAATGCGCAAATATACATGTAATGAGCTTAGAATAGTGTCTTATACATAGGAAGCACAATGAAAGTGTGAGCTATTATTATTCTTGCTTACAAACAAAGAAACCAAGATTCAGAAAGATTACATAACCCGTGAAAAGGGAGGGAAGCCATGATTTGATCGCAAAAGCTCTGACTCTAATGCAATCCTTTCAATTGCCACATTGAAGCCGGAACAGAGGGAAAAGCTGATGGAGTTGCTCTTCTCTTACACTGTGTCTGGCGGGACGGGCCCCTGCCCTTCACTGGTAACAAGATTTTACAATTAGAAACTTGTTCCTTTGGATTTATAAGGTTTTTTGTCTTTGATCTGAATAGCAGTATTAACCCATTTATAGCTATTTGCTGAGGGATTGAGCATGAGATTCAAAGTGATGGAAGAGCTATAAGAAATCATCTATTTCAGTCTCTTTTTTAATACTTTATTTAGTTTGACATTCAATATTATTTTATATTAATTTCAGGTGTACAGCACAGTGGTTAGACATTTAAATAATTTAAGAAGTGATCCCCCTGACTAGGCTAGAACCCAGCTAGCACTGTGCATAGTTATTAGCATATTATTGACTGTATTCCCTATGCTTTACTTTACATCCCCATGACTGTTTTGTAATTACCAATATCTACTTCTTAATCCCTTCAACTTTTTCACTCTGCGCCCTAAACCCCCCTCCCATCTATTGTCCTGCTAAATCTAGTACCCATCTGGCATCATACATAGTTATTATAATATTATTGACTATATTCCTTATGCTATACCTTACAGCCCCATGACGACTGTGTAACAACCAATTTGTACTTAATCCTTTCCCCTTTTTCACTCACCCCCAACCCCCAGCCCAGCTGGCAACAATCAAAATGTTCTCTGTATCTATGAGTTTGTTGCTGTTTTGCTTGTTTGTTTGTTTGTTTTGTTCTTTAGATTCCACATATAAGCAACATCACGTTGCATCTGTCTTTCTCTGTCTGACATATTGCACTCAGCCCAATACGTTCCAGGTCCATTAATGCCACAGCAGATGGTAAGAACCCATTCCCATCCAAGGCTGAGCAATGTTCCGTTGCATAATTGTACTACCTGATCTTTATCCATTCATCCATCCATGGACACGCAGGCTGACTCCATATCTTGGCCATTATAAACAATGCTGCAATGAACATATGGATGTATATGTCCCTTGAAGTAGCATTTGAGTTTCTTTGGATAAAAACCCAGAAGTGGAATAACTGAGTCCTTCTTTGTTTCTTGTCATAGCCTTTGTTTTAAAGTCTATTTTGTCTGATGCAAGTATTGCTACCTCAGCTTTTTTTGTGGTTGTTGTTTCCATTTTCATGAAATACCTTTTACCAATCCTTTACTTTCAGTCTGTGTGTGACTTGTCAATTTGAAGTGAGTCTCTTGTAGGCAGCATATGGAAGGTTCTTATTTTCTTATCCATTTGGCCACCCTATCTTTTGATTTGAGCATTTAATCCATTTACTTTTAAAATGGTTGTTGATAGGTATGTAGTTATTGCCATTTTATTATTCATATTTATCTTTTTTTTGGTCTTAAAGAAGTCCCTCTAAGATTCCTTATAATACTGGCTTAGTGGTGATGAACTCCTTTAGCTTTTTCTTTTCTGGGAAACTCTTTATTTGTCCTTCAATTCTAAATGATAGCTTTGCTAGGTAGAGTAGTCTTTATTGTATGTCGTTGCTATTCATCACTTTGACTATTTCCTAACAATCCCTTCTGACCTGCAAAGCTTATGTTGAGAAATCAGCTGACAGTCTAATGGGAGCTCCCTTGTAGACAGCTAACTGCTTTTCTCTTGCTGCCTTTAAGATTCTTTCTTTGTCTTTAACCTTTGGCACTTTAATTATGATTTTTATTTGTGTGGGACTCTGAATTTATCTTGTTTGGGACTCTGAACTTTCTGGATTTGTATTTCTTTGGCCAGGCTAGGAAAGTTTTCCATCATTATTTCGTCAAATAGGTTTTCAAGTGCTTGCTATCTTTCTCTTCTGCTTCTGATACTTCTATGATGCAAAAGTTGGTATGCTTGATGTTGTCGAAGATGTCCCTTAAACTACCTTCTTTTTTTTTTTTTTTTTTTTTGCTTTCTTTTTACCTTTCTGTTTGGGTGTTTTTGCTACTTTCTCTTCTAAATTGCTGATTAGATCCTGTGTTTCATCTAATCTACTGTTGATTTCCTCTACTATTCTTCATTTCAGTTATTGGATTCTCTATTTTTGACTGGTTCTTTTTTATGTTTTTTTCTCCATTTTTATGTTTCCTATCTCTTTGTTGAAGTTCTCCCTGAGTTTATTGAGCATCCTTATAACCAGTGTTTTGAACTCTGCATCCAGTAGATTGCTTGTCTCCATTTTGTTTAGCTTTTTTTCTGGAGCTTTGTTCTGTTCTTTCATTTGGGACATGTTTCCTTGTCTCCCTGTTTTGACTGCCTTCCTGTGTTTGTTTCTATGTATTAGGTAGGGCTGCTATGCACCCTGGTCTTAGTAGAGTGGCCATATGTAGTAGGTGTCCTGTGAGACACAGTGGTGTGGTCTCCATGGTTACAAGAGCTGGATACTCCAGATGTGTTCCTTGTGTGAGTTGTATGTGCCCTTTTGTTGTAGTTGAGACTTGGTTGCTGTTTGCATGTCAGTGGGAGGGATTGGCCCTCCCACTTATTGTGAGGACTGGCCATGACTATAGTGGAGGAGTTGTGGTGTAAGGGCTGATCCTACAGAGCAGGGTTTGCTTTAGCAGGGCTCTGATGACTTCCAAGCCTGCCCTTTGGGTGTGCCATCTTTGGTGGCGGCATGCTTTGGCTTTGTCTGAAGCTGGCTACCAGGTCTGACAGTAGTGGGGCCTCCTAAAAGGGGGTCACTACAGGCCTAGTGCTCTGCCCAGGGCCTCCTGCTATGAGCCACAAAGCAATACGCAAATGACTGCCACTCACCTTGGGCTTGGAGGTGCCTTGAGAGAAGCCAATCTGTGAACCATGGCCAGCTGTTGCTAGTGCTGGGCTTAAGCCTGCTCAGCCAGAGGTACAGGAAATGTCAAAGCCAGATGCTGCTTGTTAGAGTTTTGTGAACCATTGAGAGATTTTGGAAAGTCCATAGCATGAGCCAAGGCAGGCCATTTATATGGAAAAGCCACTGGAAGAGACTTGGGTATGCCTGAAAGTTGAGTGGGGTGTGGTCTCAGGGAATCACTAGGGTGGGGCAGATGAAAGGGGATAGCCAGTTTGATGGAGACTCAGATACGGCGTCTGACTGTCTGCACACAGGAAGATGGGAGAGCTCAACAAGGAAACAATGGCTTCTGCCAGCTCCTCCATCTGGGAGAAAACTGCCCCTCCAGCCCACACTCTGCAGCTCGACAATTCAGCTCCTCCCTGAATGTTCCTCGTGCCTTTCAAGCTACTGCCCCAGAGTTGGAGCACAGAGTGAGTGTGTCCGTCAGTGAGTAAGTTCATGCGAGGGCCCTTTAAGAGCCTGAGACTCCTGCTACCCTCTGTCTCACTGTCTCACTCAGTCACAATCTTTGCTGGTTTTCACCTCCAGAAGTTATGGGGACTTCTTTCCCCAGCACTGGAACCGTGGGAAGGGGAGTCTGGTGTGGGGCTGGAACTCATCACTCCTCTTGGGGGGAACCTCTGCAGCCAAGACATCCTCCTGATTTTTAATAGTCACACATGGGTATTGGATCAGTGTGTTCTGTTTCTCTGCTCCTCTTACCAGTCTCTAGGTGGCTTCTGCTATATATCCATAGTTGTAGGGCTTCCATTCAGCTGGATTTTAGGTGATTCTCAATAACAGTTGTTCTGTAGGTTAGTTGTAATTTTGATGTCCTGAGAGGAGGTGGGCACAGTACTTACCTACTCCACCATCTTGACTGGAAATGTAATAAGCCTCAGATGGGAAACTAATGAGCTCGAAGAGATTGATTGACTTTTCCTGTAGCCCAATGATCATGTAAAGAAACAGGACTGCAACTTAGGTCTCCAAATACTTAATTGAGTATTCTTTCCACTTCACCATCCTACTTTTTGTTTTTTAGTTCTCTTCCCTCCCTATCTCCTTTCCTCTTTCCCTCCTCCTCCTTCATCTCTTTTTTCCCCTTCCTTTCCTACTTCACCTTGTGTGTGTGTGAAATGTAACTAAGATAAAGTGTTTAACACACACACACACACACACACACACACACACACACAGACACCCACACACACATCTTATAAAACAAACTCCCATGAATCACTACCCAGGTCAAGAAATAGAACATAATAACTGGCCCCTCAGAAACTACCATGTCTTTTTCACTGATAACAAACCCTTCTCTCCCCCAACACCCATTCAAGGTAACCACTATCCTGACTTTAGTATCACCATTTACTTGTTCTTTTTTGTAGTTTTGACAGCTATATATGCAGTGTATTCATAGTGTTACCACCTATGCATGTATCTATATATTCAATATAATTTAGTTTTGCCTATTTTTTTCCCAGCTGTACAGCAGGTTCTCAAATAACACTATTTCATTCAACATCATTTCATTACAACATTGATGAGATGCCATAGGAACTTAACTTATTAGCTTATGGCTAATGTTGTTTCACTTAAAGTCACAGAACCTATCAATGATGTTATGTGAGGACTTACTATATTTAGGTATAATTGATGTATAACCAACCATGTATTTAAAATGTGTACTTTGATAAATTTGACATATGTACACACCCATGAAACCACCATTACAATCAACATATTGAACATATCCGTGATGCCAAAAGTTTCCTTGTGTTTTTTGCATTTCCTCTTTCAGGTCCCTCCCTATCCCCCACCCACCCTCTTCCAACACCTTTTCTAGATGACCATTGATCTGCTTCCTGTCATTATAAATTAATTAGCATTTTATATAAGTGGAATCAATGGACATGAACTTTTTTTGTTTGCCTTCATTCATTCTAGGAGATATGTAGTGGTATGTTATTATGGTTTAAATTTGCATTACCCTAATGATTAGCAGTGTTGAGCATCTTTTCATGTCTTTATTTGTCTTCCCCATATCAGCTTTAGTGCAGTGTCAAAACCTTTTGTCTTTTTTTAATTGGGTTCTCTGATTTCTTCTTACTGAGTCACAAGTGCTCTGTCTGTATTCTAGATATGAGCCTTAATCAGATATATATTATGCAAATATTTTCTCCAAGCAGTGGCTTGCCTTCTCATTTTTGTGACAGTGTCCTGTGAAGAGAAAACATTTAAAATTTTGATGAATCCTGATTTATTGAATTTACTTGACAGTTCATGCTTTCTTTGTATGTTATATTTAAGAAATCTTTCCCCAAACCAACGTTATTAAAATTACTACTATGTTTTCTTCTAGAAGTTTTGTAGTTTTAAGTCTTACATTTGATCTACAATCTATTTTGAGTTAAGTTTTGTGTATGTTGTGAGTAAAAGTCAAGGTTTATAGTTTTTATCTATAGCTAACAATTGTTACAGAACTATTTGTTGAAAAAATTATTAATTTTCTATTGGACTGCCTTGGCACCTTAGTCAAAGCTGATGTGTGAATCTTTTTCAATATTTTCTATTTTGTGCCATATACATCTATTTTATGCCATTATAACACTATTTTACAAACTTTATAGTAAGTCTTAAAGTTAGAAAATTTAAGTCCTCCTACTTGGAAATTCTTTTTCAAAATTATTTTGGTTATTCTACATAATTGTATTTGTACACAATTTTTACAATTAGTTTGCCAATTTCTAAAAAAATACTACTTGAGATATTTTTAATGATCAAAAATAAGCTTTTATTTTAATTTTCTAATCTTCAAAAGCAATTCCAAAATAGAAAATGCAAAATATTTTTGAGGAATGGTCACTCACCAGAATATGTGTCCAGCTTCCTAAACAACAACCCTGAAAAAGCCAACATTCATTCAAATGTCAAAATCTTTTTAAATTAAATGTATTGGGGTGACATTGGTTAGTAAAATTATATAGGTTTCAAGTGTACAGTTCCATAATACATCATCTATATAAATTCTATAATACGTCATGTATATATTGCATTGTGTGTTCTGGGTGGTGAACACACTATTTGAGATTTTTCTTTGGATTACATTGAATCGCTTGATTAATTTAGAGAGTAGATTTCTTAACATTTTGAGTCTACCAATTCATTAATATGGCATCTCTCTTCCATGTATTTAGGTTTTCTTTAATTTTTCTTAGTAGCTATTTCTAGATTGTAATGCTACCTGACTTTGTTTATTCTACTTGAGGTTCTTTCAACTTTTTGGACCTTTGACTTTATACTTTTCATGAAATTTGGAAAATTTTAGCCAATATTTCTTCAAGTATCCCCTGTTCCCCACCCTTTCTTCTTCTGAGACTTCAATTTCAAGTAAGATTATATTGTTCCAAAGGTCATTGACACTCTATTCACTTTTCAGTTTATTTTTTCTCTGTTTGCTTCATTTTGAACAGTTTCTATTGCTATGTGTTCCAGTTCTCTGATCTCCTCTTTCACCAGTGTCTAACATGCAGTTAGCCCCATCCTGTTGTGAGTATTTTTTATTTTGATACTGTATATTTTTCATTTCTAGACGATTCACTTGATTCTCTTTGATTCTTTATACCTTGCATTTTTTCTCATTATTATGCTCATGTTTTCCTCTGTTTATAAACTTGATATAGTAAAATTCCACGGGGAAGGGATTTTTTTTAATCAAAATAATTTTTATTATCTCCCTAATGAAAACACCATATAGATAGGAAATTGTGTCAGTTTTGTGATAGACTCTAGTTCAGTTCAGTGATAGACCATAGTGTTTAAAACTGTGCTTGGATAATACTAGGTTCTGAATTTTTATTTTTTTTACTTAAAAAATTTTTAGTTATATAATTTACTTTATCCAGTATTTCCAAAATATTATTATTTCATTTTCTAATCAAGTGAAAATTATTATTTTTAAATTAAATTTATTGGGGTGACACTGGCTTGTAAAATCATATAGGTTTTAAGTGTACATTTCTATAATACATCATCTATATATTGCATTGTGTGTTAACCACCCAGAGTCAGCTCCAAGTCAAGTAGTTGTTTCAATCTAGTTGTGGAGGCCACAGCTAACAGTGGCCCATGTGGGGATCGAACCAGCAACCTTATTGTTGCACTGCGCTCTTGCCAACTGAGCTAACCGGCCGCCCTTGTATGTCTTCTTGGGAGAAGTGTCTGTTCAGGTCCTCTGCCAATTTTTAAAAATTGGATTGTTTGTTTTTTGTTGTTGAATTGTGTAATCTCTTTATATATGTTTGATATTAACCCCTTATTGGAGGTGTTGTTTGCAAATATCTTCTCCCATTTCATATCTTGGCTCTTTGTTTTATTGATGGTTTCCTTTGCTGTGCAGAAGCTTTTTAGTTTGATATAGTCCTACTTATTTGTTTTTGCTTTTACTTTCCTTACCTTTGAAGGTCAAATTTTAAAATCCTCTCTAAACCCACAGTCCATAGGTTTAGTACCTATGTTTTCTTCTCTGCAATTTATTGTTTCAGGT
Source organism: Rhinolophus sinicus (assembly GCF_036562045.2). Lineage (NCBI taxonomy): Eukaryota > Metazoa > Chordata > Mammalia > Chiroptera > Rhinolophidae > Rhinolophus > Rhinolophus sinicus. The sequence goes on from NC_133754.1 coordinate 89,097,236, forward strand.
CTTATGTTTAGGTCTTTGATTCATTTTCAGTTAATTTTGGTATATGGTGACAGATAGCAATCTAGTTTCATTTCTTTGCATGTAGCTTTCCAATTTTCCCAGCACATTTTATTAAAGAGGCTTTCTTTTTCTCCTTTGAATGTTTTTTGGCTCCTTTGTTGAAAATTATCTACCCATATATATGTGGGTTTATTTCTGTGTTCTCAATTCCATTCCATTTGTCTGTGCATCTGTTCCCATACTTTTGATTCACCTTTAGATTGATCTTGTAATGTTTGGGCCCAGTTTATTTCAGGAAGGTCTTCTGTGGATTTCATAGTTTATGGTGGCCCTGGATATTCTTTTCTGTTCTTTTTACTCTATGAGTTCAACAAAATAAAAATTTTTCAGGATGGAGAAATCCTTGTTGCAATATCAACTTTAAATTATTCAGATTGCATTTATCTCACTGGTCTTTCTTTCTTTCCTCTTCTTTTTAATTGTATGTGGCAATTATTGGTGTAACCTCTAAATTCCCAAATATCATTCATTGCCAGCTCTACAATAATAAAGTTGGAACATCTATTTACAACAGAATTGTAAATACTTCTCCTTTGCCAGGTGGCATGATGTTAAGCTTTGTCAGTAGAGTGTGCTAGAGGGATACGGGAGGAGGAAGGGAATTTCTACTTTGGATTCTAGTGTGTTTATCTAGGCAACTTTCTTCAGCATTTCTGAAGTACAGATGGCTTTGGCAGTAGCACCTAGCTTCATCCGTGTCCAGTAGCCAGCAGAAATTGGAACTTTCCCATGGTCATCTTTCCCTGGCACTTTTCACAGAACCCCACGGATATCTTTGTGTGGTATCCCTTTGGATAGCTTCACAGGTTTTGCACCAGCCCATGGGCCACTTCCTCACACACCTTAGAGAGTAGTTTCCCAATGAGGAATGGCACTTTCCCATGGACGGCTTTCCCCAGAACCCCTGAGGCAGTTGTCTTATCTAATATTGGATGTGCTTAAGAATATATGATTGAATCCAATCCAATTTATTTTTAGCATAAGTGTTGATCCAAATAACTTAGCCTATGTTTACGAGACACATGAGACTCAATTTATTTTTTCCCAAAAGTCAGTTTACTGAACTTGGAGAGACTAAGGTACAGGAGAATAGGACATAGTTTAGATTCTTGAAATGGACATCATGCCATTCTTCTATAATTAAAGTCTTTTCCCATTCACCTCAAGAAAATTCCAGCCTCACTAGCTGATTAGCATAGATGGTCCATTGTGACTTTGTCCCAATTATCATTCAAGATTCATCTCTTACCATATTTCTACACTAACTCTAAGTTCCAGTCACTCTGACAGTTGCATTTCCCTGAATGTAGCATGGTCTTTTAAATGTGTCTTTTGTACATGCTACTCTACCTGCCAGATTAATTCTTATAATTCAACCTGTAGTTTGGACATAACCTCTGAAAACTTCTGCTGGCCATATTTATATGCTTCTCCTTAGTGCTACTTACTTGTACGTAACACGTTATGTTCATCCACTGTTTCAAAAGGTCATTCATTCATTCAGCAGATATTTGTTTATCATCTCCCTTCTTCCTCAACACACTGAGAAAATGATGATACGAAGATGAACAAAGAAGCCATTGCCTCAGCTTTATATTCTCATTTATACTTGTCTACTTAATCGTCTGTCTTCCTTAGTCTGTTATTAGGTTGTTATCTTTTCAGGACCTGGTAAAGTGCTAGCACATAAAAACTACCAAATAAATCTTTCTTGATAGTATTAATTAACGAGTACTATAGCATACAAAGGAAGAATTAGAAAAGTCCAAAAGATAAAACTTGCATTGAGATATGTGAAAAAGTAAACAGTGGTTTAGCTATATCTTTGTAGTGAGTTTCAGGTGAATTTTACTTTCTTCTTTATATGTTTTTATATTACTTGATATTTCTGTGGTGAACATATTTATATACAGAAAAATAAAATAATTGAATGTTTTCAAAAGTCTTAAAGTAACTCTGAAGCTATTCACTGTAATCTCAGAGGTTTTTGTATTATTCCAGAGCTGCCTCAAACACAATTTTGATAAATTGGAGTTTGGAGTGTTCACTATATTAAAAGTAGCTGTGAGGACTTTTGGTTCACTACCTCAGAAGTTGAAGTACCAATCACTATCAAAGAGAACACAAAGAAAGTTGGTCAGTTAAAATGTGTCTCCCTAATAATTCCCATAACCTTCTAAATTCAATTCTCTCTGGCAAACTTCAGATTTGCATTCTTATCACTTTAAACCCTGGCATTCCTAACATTACTTTCAATAGCCCATTTCAGCACCACCTGACAAACAACTCGAACTCTTTTAGCTGAGGATATATTTTTAGAATATCACTTTTCCCACGGGGTTCATGGCTTTGCTTTTTTGCCTCTTGGGATGAAACATGGCAGAAAAGCCTGTGGTTGGGATGCATAGCTGCTGCCTCAAGCAATAGTTTTAGAAAATGTCCTGGGCTATTGTTCAGAGGCAAAGAACACCTGAGGCAGACGCCATGGGGAGTGATTCATTTTGTCAAACTCATCATCAGTTCTGATGAGAGAGGGGAAATTTGAAAACCCATTGTAGGGTTAGTCAACATTAGGGAAAGGAATGTCACTGAATGCAGGTGTCAGTGAATGACATCTTGGAAGCAGCATGGCACCCTGGAATATGAGCTGGAAGTCCAAATGAAACTTCTGTCACATATGGTTTGTTCAGATTAACTTCTCAGAATTCAATATTCACAGCTATAATAGGGGGACAATATTAATACCTATGTGAAAGGAATGTTGTGAAGTTCATTTGTGTCCAGCATATTCATGAAGTACCATAAATGCTAGTTTCCCTTTCCCAGTCAAGTATATGAAGAAAACAACTTTAAAAAAGAAGTACATTAACTTGTTTGTTGCTTAAATTCACATTATTGACTTCCCATGTTTTTAGAATTTTTTCCAAGAGTATGAAGTATTTTTATAAATATTTTAAGTTCAATAAAATAAGAAACACTGTTTTGGAAGTCTAGAATAAATATTAGGCTCAAAAAGATCACCTATTAATGCCACACATGTCAAAAACTAGCAATCCAAATCTTGGAAGTTAAAGCAACAAAATAAGAGGCTACTCAAAAGGAAAGAGAGTAACTTGCTGATTAATGCAGATACTATCCAAGGGAGGAAAGGGATGCCTCCTTTAACATGCCCTCTCACTCCACATTTTCTCCCCTCCTTCCCTGACACCTGCCATTCCTCAGTGCAAGGTGGGGTCTGGGGCAAGGCGAGAAAAAGAAGTTACTCCAGGGAAACTTCCTTTTGCTTTTGTCAAGAGTTGAAAGGCTACTAGACTATAGAAGTGGGGCCATTCCATGATTGTAATACAGAAAGGGCACTTCCAAATTGAAGGACAATTTTAGAAAAAGTGAGTGAATTGGCTGTGTCTATACCAAAGATGAAACTAAGGGAATTCCACCTTCTCAGCTTTCAAGTTGAAGATTGCATATGCTGGATAGAATGACAGGTGCATCTAAATGAGGAACTCTATGAAGGCACATGACTGAGTTCAAATAGAATCCCTTGAAGGGTTCTCAAGACAGAACAATTGTGATATGATACAGTTAAAAATAGCCTTAACTGCGAAACAATTGGAGTGTCAGCCAACATTGTTACCACACCCAACTTGGTGTCTAGAGGGGAATTTGGGAAATAATTAAGACTTGGTAAAACTGTTCTAAGGGCTTCATATGTATCGTCTTATTTAATCATCACTCTAATCTACAAAGTAGGTTCTTTTATTAGGTTAATTTATTTGATGCAGGAACTCAGAACAGTAAGATAAACAATTTGCTCATTATCATGTGGCTAGCAAGTGACAGGGCTTGAACTCTGAACTACTGGGCTATGTTGCTTCATATGTTTCACTTTAGTAAAGTGGATAGTTATTATGGCAGTTGGCTATTGATGAGAAAACTTCAAAGAAGAGGAAGGTGGGAGAAGGCTTGTTTTGAACTGACCTTATTTATCATACATAGCTATGAGGTTCTTTTTGGTATCTAGCTACTGCCCATAACCTTGCTACCTGGTGGTAATGAAAGCAAGTGTCTAATCAAGTTCTTCTACACATGGATACATTCATTAGATGAATATTCATAAGCAAAGGATGCACAAGACATTTCTTAGATCATATTTTCTAACCTCAATGAAATTTCAGCTTTCTGCCCTTATATGAAAACTTCACTCAGGCAGATCAATGAAATTTCTGAGGCAGGATTCTGCATCTCTACATGATAGGCATCCTATAGTTAGAATTCTCCTAAACTGATGGCTAGACAGAACTAATTAGAGATCAATCCATGGACACCATCCATACTGATGAGGGGTACACACGTGGGTGGATTCTTATAGCATTTTCTTACAAGAACGGAAAGTGTCTCTGCACAATTTTAGCCGACACACATGACTTCTATAGCCACACAAATAGAACACCTTTATTTTCTTCTAATAAGAACCCATTTCTGATACTTATTCTTAAGAATAAGTCTGGTTCAAGCAATGAAAATTCATTTTGTCTTCTGGTATGCTAATTAGCAAACTGTCGATTGTTTATTGAGATACCAGCAGCTAAATGACTTGGAGAAGCTGCCTCTGAAGTGTGACCCCTCAGGTATAATGCCAGCTGACTGTCTCGAAAATTTAACTGATGAAACATAATATTCCACTGATTATGCTAAAATATTTCAAAGTAAATCACAGACCTTGTAACAAGATTGCATATTTGTAGTTTGAACATTTCTTTGGCGCTCCCTTGTTTTTCCTTTGGATTCTGCTTCCGTTTTTGGAAAGGTAATTTTTTTTCCTTGATACACTTTTTGGTTTTGCCCATGAAAAGCAAATACTGGGATGCTCTGTTGTGATCTGTATGATATTACACCTACAGTTATAAAAGTCAAACTATTTGGATATTATTAACCACATCGATTAACTGCTCAATATAGCATTGGGAATTTTATTGGACATTTTGGAGATATTGTGTAATTCAAATATCACAGAGATCCAATACTTAAGGTATTTTCATCTGCAGCAAAATAAATCTGAGACTCCAAGAGATTAAATAATTCAGCCAAGGTCACATAGTAAATGGCAGCTATACTATTTGAACCCAAGGCTCAAGCTGTCAATCAATTCAATATACTACTCTAATGTGTTTATTTTAAAATACACTTTGTTACTTAAAGATACTACATCTATCTTTACCCCTAATAATTAATATTTTAACAAATGTTCAGGAACAACAGTAAAAGGATGAAGTATTGTGTCTTTTTGTGGTGGCTGTAGACAAAAACACATGAAGGCAAAGAGAGAGGTGTTGTGTTTGCCTTCATTTATTAAAATCCATTTTTAAGGCAATTGCAACATATTTAAAAAGTCTCCTGTTATCCAGAGTAAGAATGGCCATGGCTAGTAGCTCTTGGTAATTTTGAGTTAACAATCCAGAAACCTTCCAAATGACTGAAGAACTGTCTCTTACTAGGCCCCTCTCCCCAAGCTTTTATTGGAAGTTCTTTGGGCTCCATAGATGTAGAGAACTACATTCTTGTATTTGCAACACAGGAAGTAAATATCCCAGGGATGTGTCAAGTAGCTTGAAGAAGACTCTCATATCTTTGCACCATGAAGGTAAATCTTTTTATGAAAAACATTTCAAATATAAGTGGATACTCATGAGATTAAAATATGTATAAAAACACAAGATGTTCCCAGATCTTTGGCTTAAAATTTTGCAGACAAAGAAAAAGCTAACTGGACATTTATTTCTTGCTCACATAAAGTCCTATTGATGGTTGGGAGAGCTCATGCGCACCCAGTCATTCAGGGAGCCAGGCAACGGAGATCTGCTTCTGCACCACGGGACTGTTGAAGTCATCGGAGGCACTGAAATCCAGCTGAAAGTTGGGAGAAAAGAGAATGTTGAGGATCACATAGGAGGGTTATATGGATCAGGCTTGAAAGTGGGATATAACTTTTCCACCCACATTTCACTGAACACAACTCAGCTGCTTGGCCCTCAGATGCAGGGGGCGTTGGGAAATGTGGCCTCTTTCAGGGCAGAAACCTCGAAGCAAAAATCTCTAAATTAAGTGTAAACAGTAGCATTACCAGTAAGGAATATTGGCCCCAGTGTTGTTATGTACTTTCATAAATAAACTGAGAGAAAGAATGTGCAAAAAAATCTTCAAGTCTGTAAGTGGTATAAAATACTTTCTAATATTTTAATTTCTTATTTGTGGAATTAATATTCAGGAAGGTGTTTTCTGGAATTAAACGCAGGAGGACACGTTTGTGTATAGTTGCACCTAAAATGTTGTTAAAATGTTAACTGTTACAGGAAAAATGGTCTATTATCTTTGAGTAATGTTATGTTTTAAAATAACTCCATTAAAAGCAGTACTGGGTATGAATTAAGAGCGTATACCTTGGAATCAGCCAGGCTATGGTAGCTAATGTTTCAGTGTAGGAATGTGTGAAATAGTATAGTGAAGAAAAATGTTTCAGAGTGTCCTCAAAGGGTAATGGCCATTAAGGTCTAGACCTCAGGAAAGATCTGGGAGTTACTGTACACTTTCCTGAAGTCATCAGGCCAGTGGGCAGTTAGGACAAAAAAGGCTCACCATACACTGAAGATCACTGTAAAGAATTCTGAACATAAAGCATAGAACATTCGTCTAATCCTAGACAATCATGGCACAACTGACCTTGAATCATCTAGTTTTGCTGCACTTGTTGAAGATAATACCCAAAGCAGAAACCATTATGTAAACAGTTTTGGAAACAGAAATGTTAAGAGAAATACACCTTCTATATTTCCTTATGGTATTTCTTACTCTATTGGGTGACTCATAGCTCCATACTTGTGGTTTATAAACGTGTGTGTGTGTATGTGTGTGTCTCCCATGCACATACACTCCTCCCAGGCTATATTTGTGCAGTAATCTAAGCTGCTAGACTAAATCACGTCCTTCTAAGTTGACGCTTTAGGACTAGAATTGCCAGATGCTCAAAAGAAACATCTGTTCCTGAAGGCCACGAGACAACAATAAAAGAAAAGCAGAATAATTTTACATGACAAAGTAAATCCAACAAATGTACAAATATAGCTCATCCGTTCTCTTTCAAAGACACTGGCATATAAGGGGAAATAATGCAACAGTAACATTGCCTATTATGTTGTAGGGGTCTTTTTCTGTTTTTAGAGGTGTGATATCAGACAAGTCATTATTTTTATCAATTTTACTGTGAGGAAGTGGATGATGGTAATGAGGGGAGTGTCAATAAAGATAAATTTCACTTATATTTCAGTTTTGCCTTGGTTTGTTTATACAGGACTATGGTGGTAAAATCATTTACACTTGTTCTTTGGCCATAATGATGGTGCAATCACCTTCACTGAAGGCAACTAAAGCTAATACAAAAAAGTATTGCAAGGCAAAGCACCAGTAAATTAGACACTTGACTTTCATGGTGGAATATGGTGTGTTTGGGCTATTCAGGGAAGCAGAGGGTGAGAAGTAAACCAAAAGGAGCAACATTTCCAAGTTATAAATACTAAGGAGTGGATATTCTTTGAGTCAAGATAGAGCTTCCTAAAAATTCATGGCCCAAAGAGCTTTTCAGTGGGGCTGGTGGTGCAACTTGTATCTAGGTGGCTCCTCATTCACTGTGCTCAGCAGCCTGGCTCTTTCTGCCTCTGCCCTCCTGAGCACATGGAGCCTTGAATCCTGCAGTAGCAGTGCCTCACCTGCAGCCCTTATATTTGCCCTACAGGTATTCTTGCACTAGTGCCTGCTTTCCCCAGACCCTGCCCTCCTCAACATCAGCCTGCTCATTCTTTTCTTTCATCTTGGAACTGTCTGCAATGATGCAACTATTTTAACACTAAGAAATGGCAGCTACTGTACTCCTACATATTTTCTTTTTCTAGAAATCTTGTCCCAGGTCTAACATCATATACTCTGTTGTCTGCCATTTTTCTCCAATCCTTTCATGTTCCCAGGGATTGTAGAATGCCTTTTTTCTATTAATTATTGATTTTAAAAAAATTTTAATCCTAGAATCCAAGTATCAGGCTTCAAATATCTTTCACCATTTCTTTTTTTCCTAGAAATACATCGTACAAGAAAGGAGTCCTGGTAAGCTGCCTTCTTGTTTGACATCCCAGAATTCTTGGGCTAGCCATGTATATGGAAAATACTACCCTACTCCCTTTTCTTTCTTGTCTCTCTCCCTCTCTCCTTCCTCCCCTATCCCTCCGACCTACACATATTAACAAACACAAAGAAGTGTTTCTCCAATTCTTAATCAATGTACACTCTAAAAATAATGTACTAGTGAAAATCTTTTTAGTTTTGTTTTATTATCTGAGAATTATATGTTTTCATGTTGAAAAACTTATTAGAGATATAAAGGAAAGAGTGAATCATTTTGTATTCTTTGTAGGGTCACATTAAGAGAAAACAAGGATCATCTTTAATAATGAATATACTGAAACACTTTTTAGTGTCCTGACCCAATGTGTAAGATCTATTAATTCCTGTCTTTGAGGGAATGAACTTCGTCCACTAAATGTGAGCTCAGGTCTCATCTTTCAGACTCTGTGTCTCTCATGCAAAGTTCTGGGGCAGGAACTGTGAAGGGAGGGTGGTCCCACTGAGCTAGAGGCAAGAATGGACCAGAGATCAAGAACTCTTTGCAAACAAGTTCGTCTCTGTTTGCACAGGTTTGCAGAGGCTCTTCTTATTGGTACCTTCCAGTGATCTTTACAGTTGCCATCTGAAGTCACCAAAGATAAAGGTGAAAGGAAGTGAGCTCTCCTCTTAAGGTCCAACATAATAGTTTTAGGATGTGGACTACAAGCTCCAAACACATACTCTTGGATCAAAGACCAGTTGTTGGTTTGCGAACTTGCCCCCATACACAGAAGGCAAGGAGAGACTGAAGAAAGAGGCAAACCACTGCAAGTTGGTAGATGTCAGTTTTAATAAGCTATGGAACTTACGTGTCTTTAGTGACAACTAGATGAATAGATCTCTGTACCCACTCACCAAATCCTTTTTTAAAAATTAAATTTATTGGGGTGATATTGGTTAATAAAACCATAGAAGTTTCAAGTGTACAATTCTATAATACATCATCTATATATTGCATTGTGTGTTCACCGCCCAGGGTCAAATCTCCTCTCACCATATATTTGACCCCTTTTATCCTCTCCTACCTCCCCACCACAAATTTAGCCTCTGGTAACCACTAAACTGTTGTCTGTGTCTATGAGTTTTTGCTTATTTGTTTGTCTTGTTTGTTGCTTTCAGTTTTATATTCCACATATGAGTGAAATCATATGGTTCTCAACTTTTTCTGTCTGATTTATTTTGCTTAGCATGATAATCTCAAATCTTAAAAATTTACATAGAGGCCTTAACTGGGTTCTGTCATGTATACTGCCCAAATGGTGTCAACAACATATTATTATCTCAAGGTTGTGTCATTGAGGCAGCTTCTAGTGTTGGGAAGGCAGCGGAGCACACATTCTAAGAACAGGGGAAGGGGTGAGGAGCCTCCAATTTCCTGGGTACAGTTCAAGGTTCAATTTGCAGTTATATCCTCTTGATGACCTCCTCCAACACCAGTTACTTCTGAATCTATAGTTATAACCAGAGCCAATCTGAGAAGTTTTATCCCATCTATTTTTCCTCGCACCTGAGATCCCCTTGATTATGGTCTGTAGGCTCTCGGAGAGGACAGAGACAGGTCTGAATCTTAATAAATTTTAGTGATAACATGATGCAGGTCAGTACCGTGAGAGCTGGCCAGAATCTATTTTAAACCTGACGGGCATTGGAAAGATGCCGGGAATACAAGAATGAGTTTTATGGGGTGCTGTCTCTCAAAGAATGTCTATTGCAGTGGTTCTCAAATTTTAGCTTTCTTAAGAATCAAAGGGGAAGCTGTTTAAAGTGTGGGTTATTGCTTTCCATCCCCAGGTCCTGGTGGAATTTAGGATTCCATATTTTTAATAAATGTCCCTCAGTAATGCTATCCAACAATCATACTCTGTAATGTACTGATCAAATATGAGGAATCTGGGGGGCGGGGAAAAAGGAGCAATGATGATGAACAGAGAAAAAGAAAATATTTTATCTCAGAATTGCTAGGAATTACCTCTGACCAGAGCATGACCTTTATCTGTCCTGTGTATACATGACACATAGTCTTTAGCTCATAGCCAGAAGTAGGTAACCACATATACAATTTACACATTTGTCTTTCATTTGCTCCTGCTGACGGAATGCCATGCTTATGCATACAACTTCTGAGTTCAGCTTGTGGATTCCTAATTGAAAATGCGCAACTCAGAGTAATATACAGGTGTGATAATGGAGAAAGGGCCGCTAGCCAGATTTATTATTTTTTCTTCTAACTGTTTTTCTACTGGCAGAAAAAGAGGCAGTAACATCTTAGACATAGGTGGTTGCCATAGGGACAGAAGTTGTGATTTACCTGAGAACATTGCTGAAAAAAGCAATAAAATAGCAATTCAGTGGAGGTCAGAGGTACAAATTCACTGAAGCTGCAATCAAACCAGACAGCACCTCAGTCCATTCACTAAAATTTTGCAGTTGCCGTTTTAAGTTAAGTGAAAGAATGGTGACATCAAGCCAAATGTTTCACTCTTGCTTGCATGTCTCCAAATGCCATGAGGTCCTTAGGCCTTGGGCTTTCAAGCTGTGTGCCAAGAATTCTGGGTAGTAGAAAGGGCAGACAATAGACAAAAATGTTATTTTTAATCCAGTGACTCAACAGTAAAAATTCAGAACTATAGTGAGATTCTCAAATCTGACACCTTCTGATCCAACATAGATACAAATAGGATTATGTATTGAAAAGAAACCTCAAGTTTGCTGTTCAAGTTAACCTATGAGGCAATCCCTGTCCTTCTAAAAATAGAGCTTTTTTATTGCTTTAAAAATGGACATCATGTGAATATATATATATATATATATATATATATATATATATATATTCATGAAAGAGGACTTCTAGAACTGCTTCAGAAAGTGGCAAGAGCAATGGGATATGTGTGTTTGAAACGAAGGGTGGTAGTTTGAGGGGGATTAAAGGCAATGTGTGTTTTTTCTGTAATACATTTTTTTATTTAAACATTAACCATATTGTTTTTTCTGTAATACATTTTTTTATTTAAACATTAACCTAATATGTGTGTACACACACACACACACACACACACACACACACACTTATAATTATTGTTTTAAGTGAAATAGGTTTAGCTAACAATGACCTGTCTCACTTTTCTCCCACTATCCTTTTTATTTTTTTTATTTTTACCCAACACAGTGCTTGGAGGATATGGGTCCAGTGTGTCTTTTATGTCTTCTCCCCATTTTTCTAGAACAGGTGCCTGTAACCCTACCTTTTATACCTTTTAGCATTTTCTGTTCCTTTTTTTCTTTTACTAGAACTTGGTGGTACAATGGTGGTGGTGGTGGTGTTCTCAAATGGTATTTTAGACTTTGCCTAAATATTTAATTTTTCTCTTTATTTAGCAAGTAGGTTTATAATAGCCTATTTGGTGGCTATTCCCAAGTGCTGGAATGCAGAACACTCAAAAAATAAATAATGTTTTCTGTCCACATGAGATAGTATGGACGACAGAGGAAAAGATTAAGTGTGACATTGCCTTTTGTAAGAACGCAGTCAAGTGTTGGAATAATTCAATTTAAGCTGAATGCCTTTGAAATTATGTAGTACAATACATGCTTCGGAATGTCCATTCCTTAAGGCCCCATCAGTCTAACAGGAGAAAGGAGGGTTCCCAGATGAACATGTTTCATCTTGTGATGGTCTAGGTGAACCCTTAGTTTGTGCACATCTGTCTTTTTTTTCTTTTTGGATCAAGGAAGACAGCTATTATATTTCCTCTAGAACTCAAACAAAGAAATAATAATTTGCACCAACGCTGAAAGAAGAACTAAGTGTTTTGAACGTATTGAGAATTTTATGTGAGTCTTCAATGTATCATGTTTTCAATTAGTGATCTATCTTTTTCTTACTTTGTTAAGCATCCTTATATTGGTTTTGTTTGCTTTAAGCATAGAGGTGGAGACTTGAGTTATGAGTGCATGACACACTGACATCATCGGTCCTCTAGAATTTTATCTTACTATTTTTCTCCTTAATCCCTGGTCTCAATGACAATTACCCTCCTCACCCTGCCCCACTCCCCAACCCCTCATATTAGCAGCTACTCTCATGTGTTTCATGTATCCATCAATATGTCATGTGTCCTTGTCCCAAGTGTTGCATAAACATTCCTGGATTAACATATCCTTGAAGAATATGCAGAGTTGTTTTGCAAGGTAGATAAGTGTACTGGCTGAGAGTGTGGATACTGGATCCACCTGTCTGGGTTGATACCATAGTTTTGCCACATACTAGGCACATGTGCCTGGGGCTTTTTACTTAACATATCCGTGCTTCAAAATCTTCATCTGGACAATGAGAATATTAATAGTTCCCATCTGGATGGGAGATAATGTGAATGACAATGTACATAAACTGCTTAAAATAGTGTCTACAACATAGCAAGCACTACATAGATATTAGCTATTATTAGGTATACTTAATTTACACAAATGATATTGAGCTATAGAGTTCATTTTTTTCATAAAAATTTCCAATAACAGCATATTTGCATGATCTATCCATTTTTGTGTGTGTGTGGACATTGCTTCTGAATTTTGCGTAGTATTTCATAGCATGTATCGTATACAATTTACTTATACATTTCCTGCTTATACAAACAGTTTGCTTCTGTCCTCCTACATTGTAGACAAGTCTATAATGAATGTCTTTACAGCCACTGGAGAACTGTGGGAGAATTTCTCTGGATTACTATGTATCAAGCAGTGTGATTATTGGGCCACTGGGCATACAGATACTTTATTTTGCCAAGAACTGTCATTTGCTCTGTACATGGATCTTATTAAGGATTGGGATTTTCCCTCTCCTCTTATTCTTACCAACACATGTTATGATCTGGCTTTCTGACTTTTGCAAATTTGTTGGAAGAAAAGAGGTATTTTAGAATGCAACATAGGTGGTAAAATTTCCAAGTAAAGCAAGAAAATAACTAACACAAAATGAAGACAGTGGAGAGGGAAGAGATTGTGACTCAGAAGAGTAAAGGAGGGAGGCTTGGGGTACTGGGACTGTTCTGTTGATTGGAGCAGTGGTTACAGAGATGGCTGCTATATAATTACTTAATAAACCATATACAAATTTTAAAAAAAAGTATTTTATAGTTGTTTTAATTTTGTACTTCTCTGACGGTAGAGTTTTGCATTTCTTTATATATTTCTTAGACACTTAAATTTTCTCTATTCATACCCTTTGTCCATTTTTCTAATTTAGTTCCTGTCTTTTTCTCACAATTTTGTAGAAGTTCCTCATGTATTTTTGAAAACAATTTGTTAGTTTTAGATGTTACAAATGGCCAAATCTGCCACATGTCAATTAATTTTGTTAAAAAATGTCCCTTATAGTTCTCTTTTTCAGGTAATTTGTATTATAAGAGATGCTGACATACAATAAAATACTTTTTTTTTTCCATTTATTACAATAATATGATTTCTCCTCTTTGTCCTATTAATGTGGCAAATTATATCAAACAATCTTTTGACGTTAATTTATCGTCTCATTCCTGAGGCAAAACTCACTCAATCATGATGCATTTTTAATATATTATTGAAATTTGTTAGCTAAAATTTTATTTAGAGTTTTTCTGTCCATAATGGGAAGGACACTGGCCTATGACTATTTCCTTGTGATTCTGTAAGTGGTTATACTAGTTTTTTTTATCACGAGTTGAACAGCTTAACTCTGTTTACTTTCCAAACTCCCTGGAACTGTATCCCGCCTACCTAGAGCTGCATTGTTGGGGGCACTCTTGGGTGCAAATCTGAGACTGTATTGGTCTGGTAAAATCTGCTCATATGCACCACCTTGGTGAGTTCCTGTGTCCCCGCCCCACACAGCTAGTACTGCATTGCCTGGGGCACTCAACTAAAGAGTGGCCTGCCTCACTCCTGAAGCTGAGGAAGCCTTTTACAGTAGCGGATGGCCTGCAGCTACCGAGGAAATTTTGGTGGTGGGCAGTAAGACACAATTTGCTCCGTAGCCACTCTTGGGCAGCTCTCAGGGATCTGCGAGGCTGCAGCAAGTGATGGCTGGCTGCAGTCTTCTCAGAGTATTTTGCGAAGTGGTCACAGGCCAGGCACTGGTGCAAGAACTGAATCTACATTAACCTTGTAAAAACCACTGACCACACCTCATGATTCCCTGGGACCCAGCCCCACCCTGCTAGTGCTACCTCTCCAAAGGCATTCTCAACGCCCGGTCAAGCAGCCCGGCCTGAGCACTTATGGGGACAGAGCCAGGAGAGTAGTTTCCAGGCTCTCAGCCTCATGTGGAAAGGTGCTGACTCAGTTATTAGATGTCAATCAACTGAAATCAGTTGGCCGTCCGCTGTGGCTGTGTGGTCATCAGCTGTTACCGGTTAGCCAGTTAGCCACTAATATAACTGCCGTGGCTACGCTAGGGGGTTGGTTGGTTGGCAGAGAAGCAGATGGCAGATTGTGCATCATGTGGAGCCTGCTTCCTGAATCTCCAACCCAGCCGCCAGTGAGAATATAGTGGTATGAACCCCCTATCCATGGCTCCATTGGTGTTCCTTTTGACGTCACCATATCCTGCGTCCTGGTGCAGGGAGCAGGACCAGAGATCCTGCATTATAACACCTAAGGAGGGCTCTTTTCATAGTTGAGCCTTATGGGCAGCTGGCAGATGGCATAGGCCTAGGGAGCCCTGAGCTATTTGCTAAGCTGCCCCAGGTGCTATACTGGTGGTAGCTGGCCTCAGTTCACAACAAGGCTACCTCCACATGCCCACAGGTCCAGCACAGGCAGCAACCAACCATATATAGTTTGTTATTGGTGTATAAGAATGCAACTGATTTTTGAATATTAATTTTGTATCCTGCTAATTTACTGAATTTATTTATCAGTTTTAGTAGTTTTTTAGTGGAACTTTTAGGGTTCTTTCTAAACAGTATCATGTTATCTGCAAATAGTAACAGTTTTACTTCTTCCTTTCCAATTTGAGTGACTTTTATTTATTTTTCTGGTTTGATTGCTGTGGCCAGGACTTCCAATACTATGTTGAATAAAAGTGGTGAAAATGGACATGCTTGTCTTGTGCCTGATCTTAAGGAAAATGCTTTTAGCTTTTTCCCATTGAGTATGATGTTAGCTATGGGTTTGTCATATATGGCTTTTTTTTTATTGAGGTATATTTCCTCTATTCCCACTTTGCTGAGAGTTTTTATCATAAATGCATGCTGGATTTTGTCAAGTGCTTTTTCTGCACCTATTGATATGAACATACTATTTTTATCCTTCACTTATTTATGTGGTGTATCACATTAATCAATTTGCATACATTGAACCAACTTTGCATTCTAGGAATATATTTCACTCAACCATGGTATATGGTCTATTTTAGTGTATTACTGAATTCAGTTTGCTAATATTTTGTTAAGAATTTTTGCATCTGTGTTTATCAGGGATATTGGCCTATAATTTTATTTTCTTGCAGTGTCTTTGTCTGGTTTTGGAATCAGGATAATGTTGGTCTCGTAAAATGAACTTTGGAGTCTGCCATCCTCTTGAATTTTTGGGACTAGTTTGAGAAGGATAGGTGTTAATTCTTCTGTCAAAGTTTGGTAAAATTCACATATGAAACCGTCTAGTCCAGGACTTTTGTTTTTCTTTTGGGGGGGGTTTGATTACTGATTTAATTTTTTAGTAGTAATCGGTATGTTCAGATTTTCTGTTTCTTCTTGATTCAGTCTTGGAAGACTTTATGTTTCTAGGAATTTATCCATTTTTTTCCAGGTTATCCAATTGTTGGCATATAATTGTAGTATTTTGTTATAATCCTTTGTATTTCTGTGGTGTCAAGTGTAAATTCTCTTTCATTTCTGATTTTATTTGTGTTCTCTCTCTTTTTTTCTTTTTGATGAATCTGGTTGAAAGTTAATCAATTTTGTTTATATTTTCAAAGAACTAGCTCTTGGTTTCATTTATCTTTGTTATTGTTTTATAGACTCTATTTCATTTATTTCTGCTTTGATCTTTAATATTTCTTTCCTTCTACTCCTTTTGGTCTTTGTTTTCCTTTATTTTTCTTTTCCTTTAGGTGTAAGTTTAGATTGTTTATTTAAGATTTATTTATTTTTCCTAAGGTAGGACTGCATTGCTATGAATTTCCCTATTAGAACTGCTTTCTCTGTGTCCCATAAATTTTGGGTCATTGTGTTTTCATTTTCATTTGTCTCAAAGTTTCTTTTTATTTCTTCTGTGATCTCATTGTTAACATATTCATTGTTTAGTAGCATATTATTTAGCTTCCATATATTTGTGTTTTCAGTTTTCTTCTTTTAATTTATTTCTTGTTTCATACTATTGCCAGGTATGACTTCAATCTTCTTAAATTTATGGAAACTTGTTTAGTGGCCTAACATGTGTTCTGTCCTCAAAAATGTTTCATGTACACTTGAAAAGAATGCATAATCTGCTCTTTTGGAGTGAAATGCATTAAAAATATCAATTAAATCCATTCGGTCTAATATGTCACTTAAGGCCGTTGTTTCCTTGTTGATTTTCTGTGTGCATGATCTATGCTTTCATGTCATTGTGGTGTTAAAATATTGTATTATAGTCGATCTTTCCCTTTATATCTGTCAAGACTTTTTTCATGAATTTTGTTGCTAATACATTGGCTACATAAATGTTTACAAAGATTATATCCTCTTGTTGGATTGATCCCTTTATTATTATGTAGTATTTTTGTTGGAATGACCTTTTAAGTATTATGTATTGTCCTTTGTTTTAAAGTCTTTTATTTATTTATTTATTTATTTATTTATTTATTTATTTATTTATTTATTGGTTTCCATTTGCATGAAATATCTTTTTCCATTCCTTTCTTTCAGTCTCTGTGTGTCTTTTGATATGAAATGGGTCTCCTGTAGACAGGATATGTATGTGTCTTGTTTTCTTCTCCATTCAGCCCCCTATGTCTTTTGGTTGGAACATTTATTCCATTTACGTTTAAAGTGATTATTGATATGTGTGTAATTATTGTCATTTTGTTATTCATACTTATGTCCTCCCTCCCTCTTTGCCTCCCTCTCTCCTTCCCTCCCTTCTTCCCTTTCTTCCTTCCTTCCTTCTTTCCTTCCTTCCTTCCTTCCTTCCTTCCTTCCTTCCTTCCTTCCTTCCTTCCTTCTTTCTTTCTTTCTTTCTTTCTTTCTTTCTTTCTTTCTTTCATCTTTCTTTCTTCTTAAAGCAGTCACTTTGACATTTTTTTGTAACACTGGTTTGGTAGCGATGAATTCCTGTAACTTTTTCTTGTCTGAGAAGCTCTTTAGCTCTCCTTTGATTTTAAATGATAGCCTTGCTGAATAGTGTAATCTTGGTTGTAGGTCTTTACTTTTCATCACTTGGAATATTTTGTGCCAATCCTTTCTGACCTGCAAAGTTTCTATTGAGAATCAGCTGACAGTCTTATGGGAGCTCCCTTGTAGGTAACTAACTGCCTTTCTCTTGCTGCTTTTAAGATTCTCTTTTTGTCTTTAACCTTTGCCACGTTAATTATGATATGTCTTGGTGTGGGCCTCTTTGGGTTCATCATGTTTGGGACTCTCTGCACTTCTTGGACTTTCATGGCTATTTCCTTCACCTGGTTAGGGAATTTTTTTGTCATTATTTCTTCAAATAGGTTTTCAATTCCTTGCTATCTCTCTTCTCCTTCTGGTACCCTTATGATGTGAATGTTGTTACACTTGATGTTGTCTCAGAGGCCCCTTAAAGTATCCTATTATTTATTTATTTTTTTTTTGTATTCTTTTTTTCATGTTGCTATTCTGATTTTTGTTTTCTGTTGTCTTATCTTCCACATTAGTGATTTGATCCTGTGCTTCATCTAACCTGCTGTTGATTCCTTCTAGTGTATTCTTTATTTCAGTTATTGTATTCATCATTTCTGACTGATCCTTTTTTTTTTTTTGGTTTGTATATGTTGTTTATGTTTACTATCTCTTTGTTGAAGTTCTAACTGAGTTGTTCCATTCTTCTCCTAAGTTCGGTGTTTTGAAATTTTTGTTGATAGATTGCTTGCCTCCATTCATTTAGGTTTTTTTCTGGAGTTTTCTCCTGTTCTTTCATTTGGGACATATTTCTTTGTTTCCTCATTTTGGCTCACTCTCTGTGTTTCTTTCTATGTATTAGGAAGATCTCCTATGTCTCCCAAGCTTGGCAAGGTAGCTTTAAATAGTAGGTTTCCTAAGGGGCCCAGTGGCACAGTCTCTCTGGTCACCTGAGCCTGGTGCTCCAGGAATGCACCTTAATGTGGATTGTGTGTGCCTTCCTATTGTAGTTGAGCCTTGATTGCTGTTTGCTTGTCAATGGGTGTGACTGACCCTCAGGCTGACTTGCTGTGAGGATTGACCATGACCACAATGCAGGTTTCACCCCTAAGGGGCTCTGGTGCCTGCCCAGACCAACCTTGAGTGTGCTGTTTGTGGAGCTAGTGGGGTGGTGCTCTGTTGTGGTCCAAGGCTGGCCACTGGGTATGTTGGTTCTTGGGCTTCTTGGGAGAGCCTCCAATATATGCCAAGGTCAGCAGCTGCCTGTACTCAGCCTGGGGCTACTGGATCCACCTTTGGTTGGTAGATACCTGTGCTGGTCCCAGAGGTGAATGGGAGAGGCTATTCTGTGACCCGAGGCCAGCTGCCTTCCATGCCAGCACTGGGGCCACTGAGCAAAAGGCATAGGGCACAACAAAGCTAGCTGCTACCTGCTTGAGGCCCACAGACCATGGCGAGTTTTTAAGAAAACTTATAGCATGGACCAAGGCTCCTGTGAAGCACATCTACTGAAAGTGCCAAAGGCAATGTGTGAGTTGGGTAGCACACGGTCTCAGAAAGTCACCGAGGTGGGATGGTGTTTACCCAGTTAATGCAGATTCAGATATGGGACCTGCCTGCTCCTGTAAGCTGCATTGGGGCAGGACCCAACAGAGGAATAATGGTGGCCCTCACACCCAAGCTACTCAATTCAGTTTCTTAACTGCCACATGTGGGTGTGGGACCACCCCACTTCACATCTCCACCCCACCTTCCAGTCTCTATGTGACCTTTTTATGTCCTTAGTTATAGGGCTTCTGTTCAGCTAGTGTTCAGGTGGTTCTCCACACTGATTGCTCTATAATTCAATTATAAGTTTGGTGTGGTCATGGGAGCAGCTGAACATAGGGCTTACCTACTCTGCCATCTTGACCAGAACCCCACATATTTTTTATCCATTCATCCATTCATGGACACTTAGGTTGTTTTCACATCTTGGCTAATATGAGTAGTGCTGCAATGAATCTCTAATATCTCTTTGAGATTATGATTTGCATTATTTTGGATATTAACCAGAAGTGGGATTGCTGGAGACTATGGCACTTTTATTTTTTAATTTTTTGAGGAAACTCCATATTGTTTTCCATAGAAGCTGCACCATTTTGCATTCTCACCAATAAAGTGCAAGGTCACAATTTCTCTACATCCTCAGCAACACTGTTTTTTTGTTTGTTTCTTTGTTTGTTTTTGTTTTTTTTTTTTTGATAATAGCTATCCTGACAGGTGTGTGGTTGTATCTCATGTTTTTCATTTGCATTTACCCGAAGATTAGTGATTAGTGAAGTATATATATTTTGGCTATTTATATGTCTTTTTGAAGAAATGTCTCTTCAACTTCTTAGCCCACTTTTAATTGTTAATTTTTTAAAATATTGAGTCATAGGAGTTCCTTATATATTTTCTAGATTAATTCCTTATAAGATATATGGTCTGCAAATATTTTCCCTCATTCTATAAGTTGCTCTTTCACCTTGTTGACTCTGCAGAAGTTTTTTAGATTTATGTAGTCCCACTGTTTTATTTTTGGTTTTGTAGCCTGTGCCTTTGGTTTTATATCCATGAAATCATTTTCGAGAACAGTACCATGAAGCTTTTCCCCTACATTCTAAGAATTTTACAGTTTTAGATCTTCCATTTTCAGTTTTTAATGTATTTTGAGTTGATTTTGTGTATGGTGTAAGATAAAGGTCCAATTCCATTCTTTTGCATGTGGATATCTAGTTTTTCCAACACTATTTGTTGAAGAGACTATCCTTTCTCCATTGTGTATTCTTGACTTTTTTGAAAATCAGTTGACAATATATGTATGAGTTTATTTCTGGACTTTCCATTCCATTTCATTGGTCTATATGTCTGTCTTTATGCTAGTACTGTAGCTATTTGATTACTGTAGCTTTTTACTATATTTTAAATATATTTTGAAATCAGGAAGTGTGATACCTCCAGCTTTGTTCTTCTTTCTCAAGATTGATTTGACTATTCTGCGTCCTTTGAAATTCCAAATACGTTTTTAAATTTTTTCTTTTTTTTTTTAATTTTTGAAAAAAATGCTACTTGGGTTTTGATAGGGACTTCATTAAATCTGTAGATTGCTTTAGGTAGTATGAACATTTTAACAATATTAGGTCTTCCAACAATGGACAATGGGTATTGTGTGTTCTTTAATTTCTTTCATCAATGTTTTGTAGTTTTCAATATATGAGAATTTCACCTCATCAGTTATGTTTATTTTTAAGAATTTTATTTTGACTCGTGCTATTATAAATTGAATTGGTTTCCTTATTTCATTTTCAGATAGTTCATTGTTAGTGTATAGAAATACATCTGATTTTTGTATGTTGATTTTGTATACTGCAACTTTACTGAATTCATATATTAGTTCTGACAGTTTTTATTATGAAATCTTCAAAGTTTTGTATATACAAGATCATGTTGTCTGCGAAAAGGAAACATTTTACTTCTTATTTTTTGATTTAAATGCCTTTCATTTCTTTTTCTTGCCTGATTACTCTGGCTAAGACTTCTAGTACTATGTTGAAGTAGAAGTGTTGAGAGTTGACATCTTTGTCTTATTTCTGGTCTTAGAGGAAAAAATTAATATTTCACCATGAGTAGAAATTTAGCTGTGGATTTTTTTTATCTGTCATTATTATGATGAGGTATTTTCCTTCTAGATCCAATTTGTTGAGGGTTTTTATCATAAAAGTATGTTGCATTTTGTCAAATTCTTTTTCTCCATCTATTGAGATGATCATATGATTTTTCTCCTTTATTCTGTTAATGTGGGAAAATCACATTAATTGATTTTTGTATGTTGAGCTATTCTTACATCCCAGGAATAAATCTGATTTTGTCATAGTGTATGGTCATTTTAGTGTACTGTTGGATTCTGTTTGCTGTATTTTTTTGAGGATGTTTGCATCTATGTTCATCAGCATTATTGGCCTGTGATTTTATTTTCTTGTGGTGTCTTTGTTTAGCTTTAGTATCACAATAATGGTGGCCTCGACAAATGAGTGTGGAAAGGTCTCCTTTCTCTTTCTCTCTCTCTCTCTCTCTCTCTTTATTTATTTTTGAAAGAATTTGAGAAGAGTAGGTATTAATTCTTCTTCTAGATTTGGTAGAATTTGCCAATGAAGTCATCTGGTCCTGGGCTTTTCTTTGTTGGGAGATTTTTGGTTACTGATTTTCAATAGCTGTACTAATTATAGGTCTTTTCAGACTTTTTTCTTCTTCTTCATGATTTAGACATGGCAGTTTATGTTCCTAAATTTTCTCCATTTTTTCTAAGTTATCAAGTTTGTTAGCCTATTATTTTTCATAGTAGTCTCTTAAGATCCTTTTTATTTCTGTAGTATCAGTTGTAATGTCTCTTATTTCATCTTTGATTTTATTCATTTGAGTCTTTTCCCTTTTTCACCTTAGTTAAGCTAAAGTTTCATTAATTTTATTTATATTTTCAAAAAAACAACTCATTATTTTAGTTGATTTTTTTCTATTGCTTTTCTATTTTTTTTTTAGTGTATTTCTTCTCTAATCTTTGCTCTTTCCTTCTTTCTAACTTTGGCTTTATTTTGTAACCATTTTTGTAGTTCCTTCAGGAGTAGAGTTAGTTTATTTTTTGTCTCTCTCTTTTTTTTTAATGTAGGCATTTACCACTATGAACTTCCCTATTAGTACTGCTTTTCGTGCATCCCATAAATTTTGGTATGTTGTGTTTTTATTTTCTTTTGTCTTCAAATATTTTCTAATTTCATGTTTGACTTTCTTAGTTGACCCAATGGTTGTTCAAGAGTGGTTGTTTGTTTTCCATATATTTGTGAATTTTCAAGATTTCATTCTGCTATTTCTAGTTTTATTCCATTGTGATCAGAAAAGATGTTTGGTATGATTTTAGTCTTCTTAAATTTGTTAAAACTGGCTTTATGACTTAATGTATGATGTATCATGGGTAAAGTTCCATGTGGACTTGAGAAGAATGTGTATTCTGTTGCTATTGGGTGAAAACTTCTGTAGTCTGTTAGGTCTATCTGTTCTGTAGGAGTATTCATGTCCTTTCTTTCCTTATTGATCTTTATAGATGTACTGTCAGTTGTTAAAGTGAGGTATTAACATCTTTTGTTTTATCCTATTGCTCTTTATTTTTTCCTTCAGTCTGTCAGTTTGGTTTTATATATTTAGGTGTTCTGCTATTGGGTGCATATATTTATAATTGTTATATCTTCCTTTTGGCTTGACTGTTTTATCATTATATAATAACTTTCTTTGTCTCTTGTGAGTTTTTGACCTAAGTCTATTTTACTTGATGCAAAGACAGCCTTCCCTACTCTCTTTTGGTTACCACTTGCATGGTATATCTTTTTCCATCCCCGTACCTTTAGCTTTTGTTTGTCCTTAAATCTAAAGTGAGCATCTTGTAGACAGCATATAGTTGGATATTGTTTTCATATTCATTCAGTCACTCTGTGTGTTTGATTGGGGAGTTTAATATATTTACATTTAGAATTTGTTGATAGGGAAAGATTTACTATTGACTTGTTTAGGTTTTAGTTTTGTTATTCTTGTAGTTATTTTGCCAAGTGCTTTCAACTCTGTCAGATTGCTGACATCACTCCCCCCCTGCCCCTTTGATTTTTCTCCCATTCTAATCCATACTCTACACAGTAACTGGTCTTCTTTTCAAATGCCTCACTGAAACATTCATGGCTCAGCATGATTGGATTATTGCCTTTCCAATCTGCAAAAATGCTATTCTCTTACCATTTTTCACTGAATTACAGTTCCTAAAACACACTCCGTTCTTCAATAAATTTCTGCACATGTTGTATGTGAAATGCTCTTTCCCCAGATAGTTATTACTCATCCTTCAAATGTCAACCAGAGTAGTAGTTTTTCAGAGAAGTTTTGCCTGATCATTCATTGTAAAGGGGGTCCGCCCTAGCATTACTTCCTGTTAGTGTGATTTTTTTTCTTCTGTATCATTTACCAAAATTGTAATTATGTTGCTATTTTTTGTTTATTTAGTTTCTATCTCCCCAAGTGGGTTGCAAATACCACAAGGAAGGTACCAAGTCTGTTTTGCTCACCACAGTGCCCCTACCTGAGTAGAGTGCCTGGAATATTGTAGGGATATAGTGAATATATGTGCACTCAATGACAAGTTACCTGCTGAGAGTGTAGTTCTCCATATATTTGGTGAATAAGCTGTGGCTTGGGCATGCTGGTGTTTCCTGCATGTTTATGGTCAATATTTCATCATTTGCAGCAGATTAAATAAAAAGGAGAGTGCAAAAATCACACTAAAATGGTTTTCAAACTGTCCATATTTGTTATCTGTATGTGTGTTTGTTGGGTTTTGTGGGGAGAAAATCAGAAAATTGAGTGCTTATGTGATAATAAAGTTAATTCCATGCATTTATAATTTTCTGAAATGTGAAATAATTTATTCATTCCATGACAGCCTTCTATGCCTGAGGCTCTGAACTATTATAGAAGCTACAGAAAATTTAGACCTACAATCTGATCTGTAAGAACTTGCACTTAAACATGCAATTTTGTGTTAGTGGAGAAAAAACTATGTAAGTAGTTATAATACAAAGCAAAATAGATTAAGTACTCTCGCGGAACTCAGGACTGGGCTGGTAGATAGGGAGGAAATCAGGTAAGACCTGAGGACATAGTTGACAACTTAGCATTAAAGCATGGGAAGGATTTTGAGAGGCAGTATTTGGTCTTCCCTTCCTTTCAAATAATATGAACAATACTGTACATTGGATCGAGCTCTATGGTCAAAATGGCACCCAAGTTAAAATTTTGAGATATTTAATATAAGAGTGAAAAGAGGTAATTTTATGCTAATTAACTGAAGTTTTACTTTGTGATTAGCCTAAAAAGAAATTAGAACTCATCTGAATCATGTCTCTCCTCAGTGTGCCATTATGAATTTGATAAAAAGGTATTTTCTACACTCTCCATGAATTTTTAAGCAAAGACAGTCTATGGGTTAGAAAAAAATAAAGCCTAGCAATCAAATAGTTCATCTACCAAAATATTTTTGTTTGTGTGAATATAAAGCTACTTCTACTTAGGACATAATTTGATTTAGTTTGAACATAATTTTTATTTTCCTTTATAGTGTTCTTTAGATTATACTATATACAGCACACTTAATTGCTTCTGAGCATTTTAATATGAGAGGGGATTTCACTTCTTCTCTCAAGGCAATTTGGTACTGTAAATATCCAGGCAGTGTTCTTACTCACGTAAGTCTCACAGTGGTTTGTAAATGTTACAGCTTTTATTTAAAGGTGAAATTATGAAAGCAAAATGACCACTAAGGATTTAATAATTCATAGGGATCTAGTTTTCTGCTACATAATCTCTTTTCCTTTAGAAAACATTTAACAATATGCCCTTTACAATGGCAAATCAAATAGGAATCCATAAAAAAGGAAATTGCATGTGGGATCCTCTATCTTTATCTAGGGCAATAGGGGTCTGTAACGTAGGAGAGGGGCCCCCTAAGGAGTGACTCTCTTATTCTACCTGGACTTAGACAGTTATATATAAAGCCTTTTCACAACAGTTAAATCAGGAAAATGAAACCATAATAAACCAGAAGCTACAGTAAGAAAATAAAGGTCAAGCAAAGATTTAAAAAATCAAATAAGGAAATGAAGAAAGATAGGCTCTGTAAGAAATTAAAAATTGCTGCATGGTATAAATGTTAAAATTTTTAGTTAAAACTATAGTTATTTTGCAAGGATGTGGGGTCACATATATTTAAAGCAAGCTTATTTATGTTTAATTTCATGCCTAAGGAATTTTAGCATTTAAAAATGTTTACTAATTGAAACAAAAGTTGATCCTATCTGCTTAGCATTGCGATGATCTGGAGCTCAGTCTATAGAAAGTTCTCAAAAGACAATCAGATCTCCTCAGTCCACCTTCAGGGCTTATAAACCACATTCAGGAAATAAGCCTACTTTCTAACTTTTGACCAACTTTTGGTTTTAAAATGAAGCTGTTTACAGTCATGCATGGCTCAGGAAATAGAGTTACTTAGATTCAGGCTCTGAATTTTCAGTGAGATGTTTAATGGATTCTACTCCAATATCTCCACAGCACCACAAGGCATCCATTGAAGGTACTATAAAAATCTAACACGCTGTTACATTTTTTAATAGTAGACTTTACTTTTAGAACAAGTTTAGATTCACAGCAAGATTGAGCAGGAAATACAGACTTTCCATATATTCCCTGCACCCTCATCCCCACCTCTTTATTCACAGTTTCCCCCCATTATTACCACCTCCCACCAGAGTGGTACATTTGTTACAATCAATGACCCTATACTGACCTAAAATTATCACTCCAAGTCCAAAGTTCACATTAGAGTTCACTCTTGGTATATGTTCTATGAGTTTTTGACAAACGTATAGTAATGAATCCACCAAGTAATTTTTTAGGCTTGGTAATGCAGGAAATTAATTTGAAACAGATGCACAATTTGGATTTCTGGGCTATGTAAAAGAAAAATATCACCAGATGAGTTAGACAAGCAAGAAAGACTTAATTCAAGACTATTGCAATAGTGGTCAATACATAGTAGAGAAGAGAGATTAAAATTAACTCCACTGAACAAAAGGTGTGTGAGTTTTTAAGTGCTAGAGTGAACTAGTGGAAAAGTACTGGAGAACATTAAGGGTGAGGTTCCTCAATGTGATTAGTCCATCTGTGTTTGCTAACTTTTGATTATCTAAATTAGGTTCTTACCCTTCCGTAGGGACCATGATTTTCCTTGATGACTACATTTCAAAGGGATGACTCTAAGTCCTTGAGAAAGACATTCCTGGGATGTAAGAGGCTTGGAGAAGATTTTCATCTCTAAGGGGCAGAGAAGGAATTTACAATTGTAAGTTTTCTGAAGTAAATGCTCTAAGAAAAGGGAAGTCAGGGACCTATAGTCAGGAAGAAGGTTGTATAAAGTTCAGACAAACTGAGGGGAACATTAATGCCCTCTTGCTCATTTCCCATGGAAGAAATTTAAGATGGCTACCAATGAACTGGCTTGCTCTCTCCTCCATTCCTGAAAAATGAAACTTTACATATAATAACTAAAACTGCTTCTAGAATTTTCTAAATGAGGGCAATTTCCAAAGACTCCACATTGGTATAGAGACCAAGGAACTGAGCAGTGAGTCTTGGAGACATCAGAGAAGGAGGAGTAGAGTTGACACTTATGAATAAAAGAGGTCACCGGAATTATAGGTTTGGCAGCAGCAGCTTCTCCCTCTATTTTTTTTTCCCCTCTCTCTCATGACTCTCTGTGACTTATTACTCTCTTATGCCTCTCTTTTCTCTCTGAGGCTACCCTGGTTATGTATGTGTGGAAACTGGAGTAAATCAACGGTACAATGATGCCCAGGAACAGCCCTACACATGACTCCCTTATAATTCCGAGTCATGGCAGTGACCTTCTCTGTGGGCTATGGAAGACGCACAATTCTAATAGTAGCTTTAGATTCAGTTCACCGAGTAATTAATTGCTTACTAAGATAAAACTTCAGGCTGTGGTAGTTTGGGTTATTAGGGGAGATGTTGTTGGACTGCAACTCTGAGTATCATGGTCTAAAAAGAAATTGAGGGAGATGCACTGTGAACACTGGTGCTGGACAGTGGAAATCTGGACCATGAGCCAGACTCACCTCCTCAGTCTGGCCGCCAGGCATTTGTAGATTAATTGCAGGCACTTGTACACGTGAACATGTTGAACTTCCATTTGCTCACTACTTTCAGGGAAAAGTTTCTGATGGTCTCCTGGGCCACCATGTGTGGGGGAGAAGGAGAACAAAAGTTGGGAATTATATTTCCAAGACAGTGGGGACCAAGAAGATCTTCACTTACATAGAGAAGGGTTTCTGAGAACAAGAACTTTCACAGAGTATGGAAATACAAATTTTTGATTGTGATATGTTATATAAGAGAGGGAGTGGGTTTTTTTGTTGTGTTTTTTTTTGTTTTTTTGGGGGGGTTTGTTTATTTGTTTTAATTTTTATTGGGTAGCAGTGTGTTTTTTCCAGGACCCATCAGTTCCAACTCAAGTCGTTGTCCTTCAATCTAGTTGTGGGGGGTGGGGAGGGTAGTTGTGCAGCCCACCATCCCATGCAGGAATTGAACCAGCAACCTTGTTGTTAAGAGCTCACGCTCTAACTAACTGAGCCATCCAGCCGCCCAGAGAGGGATTGTTTTCATTTCAGAAGGAGAGTGTGAGAATGACCATCCATTTTTCTGATGTTCTAAGACTCCTTTTAAGATTCTGATGCCAAAATACTCTTGTGCTCTATGGTTCATCTGGGAGGGCATCTTGTCAGTACTGCTGCTTGGCTGTGGCAAGGGAAAGCGACTAAATAAATCCTGTCTCCAGCCTAGAAGCAAAGCCCTGCTTCTCCTCCCCTCTGCAGGAGGCTGTGTGCACCCCTCTGCCAGACTACTCTCACTCTTCTGCCTACTCTAGAGCCCCACTTTGCCCCTTGTCCTGTACTCAGGTAACTATGCTGGAGAGAAGGGACTTAGAATTTGAGGAATGCTGGACATCTTAAGATCACAAGTGGCACATTGACATTTTATCCTCAAATTCTCATTTGAGAACAAAGTATTAGGAGATGCATGCAAGTTGGAAAAGGATAGAGGGGAAACCAGAAGCTGAGTGTTTGCAGTAGATATCAGCAAGAGCTTCCTCAACTTGATTCCTACACTCGGGTGCTTCATCGTATTCCGTGTTGACTTCCTGGCCATTTGGCCTCAGTTCAAGATTCTAATGATTTTGCCGTCATTCATGTTCACTCTCTCATGTCCAATGTCTTGCTGTGTGTTCCTCTGGTCTTACTGGATAAATCACACTTGGGGCCACACACTTACCCAGAGACACTGGAGGTTATGGAGATCATGGGCTCTGACTGGTGCAGTCTGGGAAATGTGTTGTTGTTTCCATTTGGAGCTTAGAATGCTATGGATACATTATGCACAAATGTGCCTTATCTTCATGGAATCCAGCTAAATCTTCCAAGAAATGATTTTGAAAAGCCTCGAGGAAGAATGAGCCCATGGTATTGTTTGGCAGGCTGTTCCAGGCTTTGTCCACTTTGACTTACATATAAAAGTTGTCCTTGTGCAAACATGGTCTCTTTCTACACTCTGCTCCGTTCCATGGGCTCAGAGGACAATACTGAATTCACACCATTCATCACTGACACAGGGAGGCTGAGGTTTGGATTTGCAGGACCTCTGATCCTGACTTCTATTTTTTCATTCCTATCCTACTGATTTTAATATCTTCTTTAGAGATAGCCCCAAAGACTAGATAGTAGGCAGTATAGAATTTAAGTCCTTTTACTCTTGAATTTGCCACTATTGTCCATCTGTCCTTGTTAAGGTTTTTGACCTTTCTGCCTGGGCTATAGTATTAGTTTTCTAACTTGTCTCTCTGGCTTAGGGTTCATCTCTCTTTTATCTTTCTTATATCCTGTCCTTAGATCATAAAATGCAGATGATATAATTGCATAAAAATTCCTACAATCTAGAGGATGAAATTCAAGCTTCTTATTGGCGCACTCTACTCACTTTAAAACTTTGCTCCAGCCTTGCTTTCCAGCCTCCTCTCTCAGTAATCGTCCCCATGTCCAACAAGTAAGGCGCATGGTTGATGGTTCTCAGAAGCACTGTGCATTTTCACACACTGGGGATTGTGCTCATGCTGTTCTCTCTACCTGGAATATTTTTCTCCACTTTTCTGGGTCAACTGCTCTAATCCTTTACTACTCAGCTTAAATGTCACTTTCTCTATGAAGATGTCGATAGTCTCCTAGAAATAACAACCAGTTGCCTTTTCCACTCTGCATCCCAGAACTCTAACATTCGAATATTATGCCCCACACCTCTCTGTCTGTCCTGACATACAGCAAACTCCTTGAAGGCAATGATAATCTCATATTCATCCTTGTATGCTGTGTTAATTTATAGGCTGCCGTAAGAAAATACCACAAATTGAGTGGCATAAATGACAGAAATTGATTTTCTCAGTTTTGGAAGCTGAAAGTACAAGATCAAGTTGTTGGTAGATTTGGTTTCTTCTGAGGACTCGCTCCTTGGCTTATAGAATAGCTTCATTGGTAGTAGCTTCTTTCTCCCACCTGTGTCTTCTACCTGGTCTTTTCTCTGTGTACACACATATCTGTGTCCTAATCTCCTCTTCTCATAAGGACACCAGTTATTAAAGCCCACACTAATGACCTCAGTTAACCTTAATTACCTCTTTACAGGCCCCATCTCCAAACTAGTCATATTCTGAGGTACTGAGGGTTGCATAAAAATTCACATGTGAATTTTTGAGGGGGCACAATTCAGCCCATAACCTGTCCCAAACTGTTTCCTTAGCCCTATAGTTGATGGTGCCCAACAAAGGGTAGACAACTAATAAATGTTTGGTAAAGGACTAACTAAAGAAGCAGAGGAACAATTTGCTTCCAACACTTTGTGTGTGTGTGTGTGTATGTGTGTGTGTAAAGAGAATTGAATGGCAAAGTTTTCAGAGTGAAAGGTCTGCCTGACCCAGGCAACCATCTCTGCAGAAGAGAACCTCCTTCATGGCACTAGGTGTCTGCCTTGACCTGGCCATCCATCACTCCCATGCCGTGTTTGTCCAGGTATATGACATGACAATCTTGTCAACTGAAAAATGGACTGTAAACTTGTGGATGTCAGGGGAATGGCTATAAAGAGCTTGCTTCCTCAAAACACCTCTTTTGCCCATTTCCTGATATCTGCAAATTTTTTGCCTGAAAACAAGATAACGCACCAACTGATGGTCAAAGAATATGAAAGTGACTCATACCAGGTCTGTTTCTGAGAACATATTTTGATAAGAAGGAAGACAGAGGAAAGAGAAAGATAACATCCACCTAAAGGAAAAAATAAGCCCGATGTGGCAGGGCTGGAGAAAGGAACAGAATGATCCAGAGTCACCTTCATACCTGTTGGGAACAGTTTCTAAATTTCTGTTGAGGCTACTGAAGAATATGAGCATGAGAAAAGAGGCATGTTATACTGGAAGTGGAGCTTCCAAACCATTTACAAACTGTTGGGAGTTTTAAAGAATACTAGGATAATTATTTCCGTTATGAAGAAAAGAATTGAATACAGTAAGTTCACCTTCTCTTCTATGCTAAGTATAAATAATATATATATTTTTTTATTACTGAAAATGTTTTCAATTATACTAGATATATTAAAGACTGAAAATTACATTAATGCAATATTGAAGTTATTAATATGAGTTTTCAAAGAGATTATTTTTCTGTCAGAACAGGAGTTCTAATGTTATTTTTTTAAATTCCAAAATAGAATAAGAATCTTCCTTTCTGCAGAATAGTTTCATGTATAATTATTGTTAGATTCATGTGGATTGTTAACTTTTAGGAGTAACAATCATTTCATTACCAACAAAAAGATGCCTATTAACTTTCTATATTGATAAACTATTTGTGTATTTGTTTGTTTATTTGTTTTCACATGGCTCAGAAGGACAGAAGTTAGAGTATTGATCACATGAGGAATGGGTTTCCATTATTTGTTCTCAAAATGACTAGAGGTTGACAAAAGATTTGTCAGGTGTGGTGAGTTTTCAGTTCTGGTTCTTTTATTTATGTAATATGGACAGTTTGATGAAGTAAGTGAATGATATAGTCCCATAAAGCTACACTTTCCTTATCCACATTGATAACACAATCCTTTTACCCTCTGCCTACCGGTAAACACCTTGAGGGATAGTCCCAGAAAGGAATTTTGCTCACGAAAACCACCTCTCGACAAAGAAAATTCACAAAACATATTGCTCCTAAATGAATTACCTGGGTCATAAAAAGAAAGGCAAATACATGGAAGGTACATTTTAATTCTTCATTAAGCCATAAGAAAGTTGTATTAAGCTAATATGCCTAATATAGGCTAATAATTTAACCAGAGGAAATCCTTGGAGGACATTGAAATAAATCACATCGGTAATTCCAAAAACTTTCTTTAGATATGCACTGAGAAATCAGCTCATAGCCTTATGGGGTTTCCTGTGTATGTGACTTGTGTTTTCATTCTTGCTGCCTTTAAGATTGATTCTTTGTCCTTAACTTTTGCCATTTTAATTACAATATGTCTTGGTGAAGGTCTTTTTTGGTTCATCTTGTTTGGAACTCTGTGCTTCCTAGATCTGGATGTCTATTTCCTTCCCTAGATTAGGAAAGTAGATCCAGATATTATTTCTTCAAGTATTCTTTCTGCCATTTTCTCTGTCTTCTCCTTCTGGAATCCCTACCATGCAAATATTACAGAGCTTGATGTTATCCCAATGATCTCATATTATCCTTATTTTTGAAATTCTTTTTTCATTTTGCTGTTCTGATCACGTGATTTCTATTATTCCATCCTTCAGGTCACTAATCCGATCTTCTGTATTAAACTAATCTACTGTTGATTTCTAATGTATTTTCCATTTCAGCTATTGCATTCTTCATGTTTGATTGGTTATTTATTGCATTTTCTGTCTCTTTGTTGAAGTGTTCTGAGTTCCTCTATTGTATTCTCAATTCAGTTGAGCATTCTTTTGACTGTTTCTTTTATTTTTTGATTTTTGAAACTTTATTTTTTTAACATATTTTTATTAGCTTTAGGTGTACAAAACAATGTAATAGTTAAACATTTATCATTTATATCCCTCACATAGTGATAACCCCCCTCCTTCCATCTACTACCCCTCTGACATCGCATACAGCCGTTACATTTCCACTGCCTCTGTTTCTAATGCTGTACTCCACTACTTGTAAATATATATATATATATATATATATATAATTGTAGTTGACATTCATTATTGTTCAGCTTCAGCTTCAGGTGTACAGTGCAGTGATCAGGCATCTACATCATCCCTGAGGTGGTCTCCCTAATGAGACAAGTGATGACTGTTTCTTTTAATTCTTTATCAAACAAATTACTTATTTGTTTCATTAGAGTTTTTCCTTGTCCTTTCATTTTGGGTATATTCTTCTGTCTCCCCATTTTGTTTGACTTTCTGTATTTTTTCCTATGAATTGGATAGAATAGATATCTCTCCCAGTCTTGAAAGAGTAATTTCTGAGTAGGTTGTGTGTTGAATAGGTTTGGCAGGCTGGTTGTTGTTGGGGCAGGTGCATGCTGTGCCTGGTGTGTCACCTGGCCTGAAAGAGTGGGTTCATTGTGTGGTAGCCTGGTGTGTGTGTTTGCTTCCTTGTCCTCCTAATCTGGTGTAAACAGGGCTGCTTCCTGCCCTCTTGCTGTGCCCTGTTGCTTTAACTGTCTGTGATCAGACCTGGGTCTGAGCAGGGTTGTTTTGAGTGCTTGCATCTCAACGCCCCACCATCTCCACCTCTCCTGTTGGAGCAGGCCTTTATGCGCATACCTCAGCACTTTGCTAATTCTGTTCCCTGTCTAGGCAGTACAACTCCTTGCATGCTGAGCCACAGCCCTCTTACTCTGACAGGCCCAGTGTGCTTATCCTGTTGCTTAAATTATCCGCTGTCAGAGTAGGGTCTAGGAGGGACATTCTGTGTGCCTGCCCAACTCCATCCTTTCTCCAGGTGAGGCAGCCTCATGTGCACGCACAACCATACTTTGGTGGTTCTGAACTCTCTCCTGGTGGGGCAGGAGCTCCTGCACCAGTGCACACACAGCAGCACCACTCTCACTCAGAATGGGGCAAATGGATACCGTAAAGTTTTTCTCACTCTGCGCTTTCTTTGGGCTGGGTGCACATTCAACGGTGCCCCACTATCTCTGGACCAGGCAGTCCTGTGTGAGGGTACCCCAGTGTTTTGCTAGTTGCGCATTCTTTGTAGGAGAGAAAGTCCCACATGAGCATGCAGTCACACCCCAGTATCTCCACACTAGGTACCATAGCATCGTATTGGCTGCGCCCTCTCTTCAGGTGGAGGAGCCCCTTGTGTGCACAGCCCAGCAGGAGAGTGAAGCAGCACCTTGCTGCTCCTGCTGGATCAATCTCTGGGTGGAGGTGTCCCTTTTATGTACACTATGGCGCTCTCTAGCTCCTGTAAGTATGGCTGGGGACTTGCTAGAGCCCTGCAGGTTGCCCATAGAATGTGGATGGAACTCCCTCCCACTATCCGGGTTCAGGAGAAATTTAAACAATGGGGCTCACCCCATCCTCTGATCCTGATCCCTCAGCTCCCAGAGAGCTCTGGTGGTTCTCTAACTTTATGCAGTCCCTGTCTCTAGCTTGTTGTGCAGAGGCTGTTCAATCAGCTCACAGTTGTCACTCAGGAGGACTTTCTCAAATATAGATGTACATTCAATGTATTGTGAGAGGGTGAGCTCAATGTCCTCTTACTTCGCCATCTTGGACACCCCTCCAGGAATGTTTTTTATGAGCCTGTGTATGAGGCACTTAGAAACTTAAATATCCATTTGCATTATAGCATATTACATTTGCCTTCAGATCAAGCAAACCTTTACTGAATTCCAATTGTATGTCAGGAACTTTTACAATTGGCACTTCATTTAATTTAACATCAATGCAAGATAAATTTCTTTATGTCCAATTTTATAATTTGGATATAAGTCTTTTGTCAAAGATTTTTTGTAAATATTTTCTTCCAACCTATGGCTTGTCTTTTCCGTCACTTAACAATGTCTCCCACATGTAGCAGAAGTCTTTAATTTTAGTAAAATCACAATTACCATTTTTTGTGTGGATTGTGCTTGTGATGTTGTATCATCACAAGCCATTGCCAAATAGGAGATTTTCCTCTGTCTTTTGTTCCCAGAAGTTTCATAGTTTTGCATTTTACACTTCAGTATACAATCCAATTGAGTTAATCTCATGTAAGGTGTGAGGGCTATGCCTAGGTTAATTTTTCTGTGTGTGGATATCCAATTGTTCTAGTACTATCTGTTGAAAAGACAAAGACTGCCCTTTCTATATTAAATTTCTTTTTGTCCTTTGTCAAAGATCAGTTGACAGTATTTGTGTGGATCTAGTTATGGGCTCTCTATTCTGATTTGTTTGTCTATGTGTCTTTGTGTCTATGTGGCTTTTGCCCTTATGCCCAAGTTAATGGATAAATAATATCAGGAAAGTTAAGTGATCACCTCAAAGTCACACAGCCATTAAGTTGCAGAGTAAGAATATGAAACCCGTGTCCTTTGAAGTCATATTCAATGCCCAGCTCATTAAAGTACAGTTACCTGTCTTCCCATGCAGGACAAAAACCATGTGTGACCGTTAATCATACCACAAGCAGTACGTTTCCCTTGCAGTCTACTCTTTGGCCCTCTGACTTGCTGAACATTGGCCACATGGGGGCAGAGTTGCCAGAGAGAGTGGCTGCTGGATAGACTCCACATTGTGTACAGTAAATTACTACCTGTGCAATCTGAAGCTTGGCATTGTCTAATTTGAAGTTGATTGCTTTACTGAAATAGGCACAGGTGAAAATGAAAACCCTAGTTACTTCACAGTCTAAGATGGGAGGTTTTCCGTAACACTGTATTTGCTGGATAATGACATGAGCTGCTAATAATGCAGCTGCAAAAGGCTTCATTGTTACTCTTGCTCATCTTTTCCATTAAGGAATTTTACAGAGAGAGGGTGTAGTTGGTGGTGCTGAGAGAAATATTTGCTGAGTTCTAGTTGTACTACTGCAGACATCTTTAGAGAAGGAAGGGTTTAGTTAGAAGTTTTTACTTTTTTTTAGAAAGCACAATAATAACTTTTTAAAATTTTTATTAGTTTGAGGTGTACAAAACAATGTAATAGTTAGACATTTATCATTTATATCCCTCACACAGTGATAAACCCCCTCCCCCAATCTACTACTTCTCTGACATCGCATACAGCTGTTACATTTCCACTGTCTCTATTCCTAATGGTGTATTCCACTTCATATATATAATTATAATTGACGTTCATTATTCTTCAGCTTCAGCTTCAGGTGTACAGTGCAGTGATCAGGCATCTACATCATCCCTGAGGTGGTCTCCCTAATGAGACAAGTGTCCATCGGATACCGTACAAAACCTTTACAACATTATTGATTACATTCCCCAAATTGACTTTGGTATCCCCGTGTCAATCTTGTGGTTACCGATTGAAGAAAGCACAACAATAATTTAGATTTATATGAGCCTGGAATTCTGTAAGACATAGTATTTTGTACATTTAATTTTTTTTTTTTTAAACTTAAGAGACAGGCTTTAAAGGGAAGGCCAGTGTTTCATTGTGTTCAGGATAGATCTTCTATCCTTTGGCCCACAGAGAATTATTCAACCAGCAATGAAAAGAATCCAAGATTAAAATCACCTTTTATGGAGCTTGGGTGAAATCTTGGGGGAGAATGCTGGATAATGAATGAATTCTGAAATGTTAATATTATCATATAGGACAATTATGAATCCTCCCTCTCTGCATGGTTTATGCTGGCTCACTGAGATTATGGTAGAAGAATGGATGATAATCTGATTAGGGTTCTTTCCATCACAGATCTTATAGTACAACTTATATCTTATAATGCACTCCAGATAATTTAGAATCTGAGATATGAACATCATCTCCTAATTATTTTATCCTTTTAAAACTTAAAGTTTAGAGATAATTTAGAAGACATGAATTTTAGGATAGGGTATCAAAAGTTTCTAAAATGATGCTGGCAAAAAAATTTGTAAGATGTTTGAGATGTAAAATCTAGATTTTTAAATAATATGTAATGCAAGAACTAAGGGTTTAAGATGTTATTAGTAAATTATTTATATTAGTAATAATACTGAAATGCATGTTCTTTAAAATGTTTTACAACTGAAAATAGTTAAGATGTTTTACAAATAAAAATAGTTAAGAAAGTTCACTTACTGAAATGAAATTACTCTCCAAATGCCATTTTACCAATATGTTTTTTCACAGTGTAATCTTGGCAATTCCTCCCATCTCTCAAAAGGCATGTCTCTGCATTTATACTATTAAAGTGTTTAGAACTCCAAACTCCCTCTGAGGCTTCAAAATGCTTTGCAATATCTATATTTTAAATACAGCCTAAAAATTTAGTAATATATATTCTCTGTGCTAGTTCCGTACTTTGAAATATATGGGAATTAGTATTTTTCTACCAAGGCAAATAGTTTCATATTAAATCAATTTTTAAACTTTACAGAAAAACAAAACAAAACCATACATTTTGCTGATGTTTGAAGGGATGATAAGAGTCCTTAGGTCCAATGCTCTCATTTTACAAATTAGGAATGGATGGTCAGAGAATGAAGGGCTTGCTTGAAGTCCCAAAATGCATCAGTGATAGAGGCAGATCTCTGGACGCTTTGCACAGTTCCTTTTTCCTTTGATCTTGAAAATGAGTCTTTTGTGCTAAATATTTATTTTATGTAAGTGAAAATAATACATGCTTATAAAAGATCTTTTTAGTTTTCAAAAGGCAAGTTTTCTGTAGGACTTTTCTGGGACTCATTTGGAGGTTAATAATGTGAGTGTAAGGATATCAGGTCTTACAAAGATTCATCTAAAACTATCAAAATTTGTAATAAAGAGAAGCTCAGATGGTGCATCTTCTTCTCCAGAATCAATCTGCTCCTTCCTGTTCTTTTTTTTTGTGTGTGTGTTTTTTCCTGGCAATGAATACACTGCTTCAAATGTAGAATAAAAAGGTTTTTCCAGCCTTCTTATATAGGAACACTGAGCTTTTAAAGTTCCAGTTAATAAAAAATATACTACTAGTTTCAAAATATCAATAAAAATGAACAAAACAACAGAACGCATTACAGTAACTTAAGATGCATTAATATTAGAGGTTCTCAAATTTTAGAGTGTATAAACATCATGAAAACCTTGTTCAAAATGTGAATTCCTGGGTATTACACAGACGTTTTGATTCAACAGATGAGGGCTAGGATCTAGAGATTTGCATTTATGGAAAAAATTACCAAGTGTTTCTGAAGCAGCTATTTGGTCAGAGTTTTGAGAATTTTCTTTAGATTAAATAAAAACTTCAAGTGTCGTTTTCAGTACTTGTTCATTTACTTATTATTTATACCTTTCTTTTCAAGCTTCATATCTCTTTTCCACCTCAAATCTTTTAATTCTCTATTTTTAAGTCTAATTCTGTTTGTAGCCCTTTCCCTTCTCCGTTTACCTCTATTCATAGAGATGTGGTTTTCTTATAAGACCAAAACTAAATTTAGGAAATCTCTCTCATTTCCATATTTCTCACTTTTCATTTCAGTTTTCACTATGTGGACAGATATTTCCCCCATGTTTTCTGTGCTCTGGCAACTCCTAAGAATCACAACTATAATTTAAGAATCCACTTTGAATTGCAAGCCCTTTGGTAACAACCTTTCTTTTTCTAAGCAGTAGACCTGTCACATATCCATTTAGTGCAGAGGATTTGACAATTAGTTCTCCTAATAAAGAGCCCCATCCTGGACAAAACTCCTAAGCAAATTGGGGCCTGAATCACTCATCAAGGGAAATGCCTTATTCTCCACAATAGAGTTAATGTCTAATTTCTGATTTCTTCTAAGGCTGAATGGTATATTTTGGTTCATACTTCAGTTGCTAGGCTAATAATAACTGTAACCTTTTTAAGGTTCAGGAGCTTTGGTCTGGGTCAAGATAGTCTTGGTTCTAGAGGGTGGTATTTTTCCTGTGATTATTAGAGATTTAAGAATTTCGTTGTCTTTCCATGTTTTCTTTGGGTTCTTTCATTTGGAATCCTCAGGGTTCTCCAGAGAAATAGAACGAATAGATTTTTCTATCTATCTAGATTTAGATGGATACATACTAAGGAATTAGCTCATGTGATTGTAGAAGCTAAGATGCTACACGATCTGTAAGCTGGAAAGCCAGGGGAGCGAATGTTCTAAGTTCCTGTCCGAGTCTGAGTCTGCTGGGACGTGGACTTTGAAGCCAAACCCTGTCATAGGCAATGCCATTTTCCTGGCTTCATCCTTTGGGAATGCCACCTCAGGAAGAAATAGAAGAGAACCAGGTATAATTTATAGACTCTGATCTTAACTACATACACGACATAACTGACAAAAATTTGTGGTAAATTCTTATCAATAACTGACACTTTGGTGCTTAACAACACTCCTTTATTTCCTTTTTTTCAATCAGTATCTTACTGCCTACTAACACTAGTGGCATCAAAGATAGAGTATAGAAGTCAAGCATGGTCTCTGTTCTTGTAGGATAGATGAACATATTCTGAGTTTGTTGTTGAATATTCAGCCTTTCTCTGTGCCCATGAGTCCACAATCAGTACTGTTATTAAAAATAGTAGGCAGAACCAAGACGTCAGTGTAGTTGAGCAACTTTATTTTGTTTGTCCAATTTCCAAGAACATAGAATAAGTTTGCCAAAATCAGTTAAAGAAAACAAGTTGCTGACAGGAGAGCAAAAGCTCTTTCCCATTTTGAGTGAGTTTCCCGGGCTGGAACGAAGTGACTGCTAGGGAAGTTGTGGTTAGACCCAAGAGTGACATCTGCAGTGCTTCCTGCTGACTCCCCAAACCCTGCTAGGGGAATCACAAGAAGATGCAAACAAACTATTTTGATGAGTTTAGGGGATAAAAATGCCTAAGTACCACCCACCTCCAATTTCATAACCGATGAGAGATAAGTGCAGGAATCCTATATTTGGAGATTGAAATATTAGCTTTATTGCTAGTCAAACTACATTGAAGAATATTTGGAATATAAATGGCTGGAATCAAACTTCCTAATACTGTGCTATCCCCTCAGGCTTAGGCAGAACTATACAATCACAGTTCTCCTATAAGGGCAGGATGCTTGGGGTACAAGTTCCTACTTCAGGTCTTACGATGGACCACTGTGAGGAGAGGAAGGTTTCCCCTCTCTGCTATCTGCAACTTCAGAATCAATGAATGTAGGTTTGTGGCATAGTCTTCAGTGCCACATTCTTCAGATTCTTTCCTGGCTCACAAGTTTTCTTCTTCTGTGGCATTTAAGAAATTAATACACAATCCCCATCACCCCATCCTGGAGAAATTAGTCCAGCCCAACATCTTCTACCCACATTTCAACAAGGGCCTAAGCCTTACATGCAATTTCTTTGGGAAAAAAATTTTTTTTCATTCAATTTACTTAAACTGAAAAAAAAGCAAAAACAATTCACTTACTTCTTCCACCCCCACCCCCACTTCTGGGAACCACCAATCTGTCCTCTGTTATTTATAAGCTTGTTTTTGTTTTGTTTTGTTTTTTAATATATGTATTTAGATTCCACGTATAAGAAAGATTATACAGTATGTGTCTTTTTCCAGCTGACTTATTTTACTTAGCATAATGTCCCTTGAGGTCCATTCATGTTGTCACAAATGGCAAGATTTCATTCTTTTTTATGGCTGATTTCTTTATCCATTTACTCATTGATGGACACAGATTGTTTCCATATCTTGGCTACTATGAATAATGCTGCAATGAACATTGAACATGGGGATACAAATATCTTTTTGAATTGTGTTTTTGTTTTCTTTGGATACATACCCAGAAGTAGAATTGCTGGATCATATAGTAGTTCAGTTTTTAATTATTGGAGAAAACTCCGTACGCTTTTCCATAGTGGCAATGTCTCCATAAAGAACTGGTTTATGAGAATCCTAGAATTCTATAAGCCATGTGATCCATGATACCCAAATGGTAACCCCAAGTTTATTTAATAGTATAATCATACTTATTTTCTGCTTTTAATGAATAGTTACCTAGGAATGACCTTAAGTAAAATCATGAAGATAAACGTGTCCCCAGGGACAAACTGTTCACCTCTCAACTTTAGCATCCTCTCCCTCAAGAAACCAAGGCTCGTGTGGCCCAGAACCTGTCTCCAAAGCACCTGCTGAGTTAAGTAACACTGCGTGCTTCATCACTGCCCTCTGGTTTACTTCCTATTAATGACGACATGGTTGAGTTTGAATGATGAAACAAACTCTGTTGCAGTGTGAGCTAATTTTATGTCTTATATAATGGTAATGTTTTATCCAGTTAAAGAGCACTTGCTCTCAGACGTTCCTAAAGCAGTATTTCCCAATGTATAAAATACCATTTCCCTGGATTTTAGTCAGTATATGTGGTGAGAGGATGACTTTCGTGGTTCAATGACACTTTTGACTAAAGAAAATATAGCAGATTTCCTTGGTGTAGGACTTCTCAGAGCCCTTATTTTGGATAGTACTTTGTGAATCTCTATGCAGTGATACAAAATTTGACCTTTTATTTGTGTAGCCTTCCATGGCACCATTTTTCCATGGAGAACAATTTGGGACACAATTGCACTCATGACAAATGCTAGGTGTCTATTTTTGTCCAATAGAAAGTAGGTTCACTTTATTTCATCATGGATAACTAAGAGACCCAAGGCAATTACATGCTTTCAGGAAATGGTAATAGAATCTAAAGAACAAGCATTGAAAAGGGTAAGATCTGGATTTGAACTATGTTCTAGCTGAGTGAGATTAGCAAATTTGTTAATATCAGAGCATTAATTTATCTAAAAAGAGTCATAATAATTCTTATTTGGTGGGGATAGTTAGATGATTACCTGAGATAATTCTAATTCTGCAAAGGACCTAGAACAGAGCTTAGCACAAATTTTAATAAGTGTTTACTATTTATGTATATATACCAACTATTATGATCTATATTAATGGGAATCCTGAAGATAGAAGAGACACAGACTCAGCCCTCATGCAGCCTTTTGTCTAGTATTCAGTCATGTAAATAAATGCAATTTTTCATGTA
Organism: Rhinolophus sinicus; assembly: GCF_036562045.2. Taxonomy (NCBI): domain Eukaryota; kingdom Metazoa; phylum Chordata; class Mammalia; order Chiroptera; family Rhinolophidae; genus Rhinolophus; species Rhinolophus sinicus. Next base: position 89,138,722 of record NC_133754.1, read on the forward strand.
ATTATATATAATGATATATAATTTTGCAGCATTTGTCATATATATTATTTAATTTTTATAAGAACTCTTTGAAACAGATGTCATTATTTCCCTATTTACACATAAAGAAAAATGAGGCCTGGGGAAATTGAACGACTTGGTCAAGGTCACCCGCTGACAACCAGAGCATGAACAAGAACCCAAGTCCTCTAATTCAAATCCTGTGATCGTTCACTCTTTCACACGACTGTACTCATTACATTCCAAGTGAAATCTTCCCAGACAACGCTTTTCTTTTTAAATGAAGACTATGGGATTGGCTGTCAAAACAATGAGTTACTATCAAGGAATGTAAGAACACTTGGCTGCTTAAGGTAAATAGTTTCATCTACAGAATATCCTTTTAAATGTCCTTGAAATGTATATTTTGGAGGGTTTGAGGACCCTCTACCTCATGCTGTTAACTAATGCATGGCCTTAAGATATTATATCAAATAAAACAGGAACAATAACTAGGCTTCTCCTTGATAATAGGAACAAATGAGATACTAACTAGAAGTACTTTAGGAGTTATAAAATGTTGCATAAATGTACTAATTTTTAATTATTCTCTCTAATATGGGAAACAGTGATAATACAAAAGCAATTAATAATTGGATTGCAGTACATTTCGTGATTATCTTTATTGAACAGGAATAGTAGCCACCACTAATAGTCTGTTCTCTCTAGGTGTTCACCAATGAGTGGCAGAAGCAAATTTGATTCTGATCAGGATGATTTTGAGAGCATTTCATTAATATAATTTGCTATAGATAGAGCCAATTTATACAAGGGTTGACTGTGTAAAACAGTGTTTGCAAAATAGGAAGCCCGTTTACCATAAAGCTTTATATTTACTTAAAATTCCTTGGAATACTTTCTTAATTCACTGAAATATCTGGAAAATCAACTAATATTGTGCTGTTTTTCCCTTTTGTGTGTTTCTTTCTTCAACATAAGGTGTTAAGAATTTCAAGCTTTTCAAAGGATTGCTTTTTCAAAATGAGTTCTGTAACTTAAGTCCTCATAGGCAAAAGCTTTTCCCTGGATTTCCCTAAAATCCACATTTGTTCTCCTGCATGATCCTTTTGTATAATGTTTAATACATACATATATATATATATTTTTAAGGCATTTTTTGGTTAGTATCTAGAAAATTTGGATTAAAGCGATAAAACTCATTGTTGTCAGGACTCTGGGTAAACATTTAGAAGTTGTCCTTCTAGAGAGCAATATGGCAATATTTAACAGGTTTTAAGCACCAACTCTAAGTTCCTTCTTAAGTGATGGGGATATTAAAGTGAATAATACATGATTTCTGCTTTTAAGGAACTCACGGTCTGCTAGGGAAGGAACAGATGTGGACAGATGTGAAGATGAAGCAGACAGCAAACAGGACCTCCACCGAGGCCCCACCTACCCTTCTGGTAGTGAACCCACCACCTCTAGGGATCCCAGCTGGTAAGCCAGGACCAAGGCCAGCTCCACCCGAGTCCTTCTATAAGGTTTTTCAAACTTGAAGTAGGTTACAAAGATTTTTTTCTTTCTGGATTAGCTGACACAATGTGAGCTCAGGGCGAGTATAGCCGATGTCTCTTGCAACACGGAGTAAAGCTAGTTTGAGACAATGAAGATCTCAAAGGAAAGCAAGGATAAGATATGGAAAGAGTGTCCTGGTAAACTTAATCTCTGAACCTAGGCATTTTATCTCCTCTCATGGTCTGGTTACTGGAACCAATTAATTCCTCTTTTTGCTTGGTTAATATTTGGTTTCTGTTATTAGCAATCTGACTAATATACATCATTTGGGTTCTAATAGAAATATGAACTAAAAGAATATTCATACTGAAAGATACAATAATTTAACTTTTAGAAATACAGTTTATCCTCATTATTCACAAATTCTATGCTTGTGAATTTGCCTACTCACCAACTCCCAAATTCATATTCACAGTGCCCTCCTGGCGATTCATGGACCTGTGTAGAGGGACAAAAGATTTGAGTGTCCTATACTGTAAACAAGTGTTCTTTCCAGGGTCTATTTAGAACCACTTTTTTTTGGGGGGCGGGGGCATTGTTGGGGTTTTGTTGGTAATTTTCCTGTTTAGTATGCACCCCCAAGCATAGTTCTGAGTGCTAGCTAGTATGAGAAGGCTGTGATGTTTTGTACAGAGAAAACGCAGGTATTAGATAAGCTTCTTTTAGGCATAAGTTACAATGCTGTTGCCCATGATTTCAATGTTAATAAATCAACAATATCTATTAAAATAAGGTCTTCAAACAAATCACAGGAAACAAGATTATGCACTGATTAGCTGACAAAAATGTGACCAGAGGCTTGCAACAACCTATCTTTCTCTTTCCCCAGGAGCGATGACTCAATATTCACTGAGTTAGTGTTTGCAGTGACTTTATAGAACATAACCACTGCAAGTGACTATCTATTCTAAGGAAATAGTAGCCTCTATATTAAAATTAATCATATTTACTGAGATGTTCAGGGAAGAACTATTTATAATACTGAACAGCTGGAGAAAAGTCAAATGTTTAACATATGAAGAGTAGTTCTGCTATGTAGCTATTGTAAATAACAAGTCTGTGGAAATGCCCTTACATAAAAATGCACATATAAAATTAATAAAATGGAATAGTTGGGCCAGAATTCACCAGCCCTAAGCAACTTGAAAGAAGGGCCTAAGTCTTCCTTATATTTCTATCTGTATTAACTAACCTGGTATGCTATAAATGTGGCAGATAATGCATACCCAGTATTCACTACTATGGGGCTCAGGTGGCATAGTGCTGGCCAATGACATCGAAATGGAAATCTCTTGGATAGAGATTCATGAAAAGCTATGTTTTTTAAATGGACAGACTCGGTAGCATTCACATTTTGCCCACTATCATTTCTACTTTTTCCAGCTTGGGAACCTGGATGGTGCCTATTATTAGGAAAGGAGACATCTAAATATGAAAGACACAAAGTCGGCCATGTTGCTTAACCCTAAGGGATATCTCTAAGAATATGAATATTACATGTTCTCTGTAAAGTTATACAATATAGTGAGTTTGAAATCTAACTATCAGGCAACTTCACAGAAGAGGAAATATGTATGGCCAATAAACCAGAATGGAAAAAGATATTTAAACTCACTAGCAATCAGAGAAATGCAAATTAATACCACAATGATATATTTCACAAAAATGAGAAAAATTCAGTCTGATCTCACTAAATACTGGAGAAAATGTGGAGAAATAAAAACCATCACATCTTTCTAGTAGAAGAAAGATACAACCATTTTGTAGAACAATTTGGCAATATCTGTTAAAGCTGAAGATACTCATATTCTATAGCTCAGCAATTCTCCTCCTAAAAAAACTCAGGGGTATATGCCCAGGGAGGCAAATGCAAGAATATTCATGGTAGCATTTTTTATAATAACAAAAAATATGGAAACAACCTATGTATACACTGAGGGGAGATGGACACATAATTTATAATACATGCATAAGATGCAATACTTTATAGCACTGAAAATAAATAAACTAGTGTTATCCATATAAATGTGTCTAAATCTCTAAAGTATAGTATCAAGTGAAAAATATTGTACTATAAGATTTTATACTGCATTTGAACATCTATATAAAAGAATATACCTTCAAAAGGAATTTAGATAGAGAGTAATGCTATAACAATATGAATGAGAATCACGAATTCCAAATTATATATTTGTATGTTAATTTCTATGGTAAGATAGAGCAGAAAAGGAGAGAGAAAGGCAGCACAAAAGGCCCCTGTCTATGATTTTTTTTTTTAAGAGACATCTGGAATAGATATGGCAAAATATTGGGATATCAATGGGGCTAAATAATTGAATACAAGAATGTGTTGCATTGTTCTTTGCATTTGTCTAAACATTTCAAATACTTCATAGTTTAAAAATAAGTATACATGGAAAATCATTGATGTTAGTTTGGATTTGAAAATATTCTCCAGGTGCATAAATGACGAAGGGAATCCAAGTAGCAGATACTAAAGTAATGATGGGTTAAATGGAGGTAGCTCTCACACGGGAGGGATTCTAACTGTGCAGCTGGTTTTTATTGAAAAGCTATAGATAGTAATGATGAAGAAAGTGGTAACAGAAAATTTAAACTCACAAGTCTGTATCAAATGGCATAGTCCTCTAAAATTTACAAGGTACATTCACTATATATTTTTCTCTTCCTACAAGTTAAATAGAGAGCATCATTCTCATTTTGCCAAAAAAGCAATGTAATCATGTAGGCAAATACTTATTTACATTGTATAGCAATTTGGAGAGATTAGGAAGAACTACATTAATGCCCTTATATAAAAACAACCGAATTCAAGCAGGAAACATTGGGGAAATGTGAACCCTATCACCCAGTACCACTTTCTCACCTTTGATTACACTGCTCCTGTAGGAAAAAGACATTCATGAAATAAGGCTGCAAATTTTGCGGCATATATAACAGAGAATTTTAAATGTCATGAGTGAGAGGCTTTAGAAAAGCCTATATAGGAGCAATATTTGCCCAACTCGAGAATTCCAAGCAAGCAGTCCCTCCTTCCATATTCTGGGAGCTCACACATGACCTCAGGACTTCTACACATGCATTTTGGGTAACGTAAATCAAAACCAACTGCATAGATCCCTTGTATTAGGACAGAATAAACTTTACACAGTGAGTTGAGACAGCCATCTGGCTGTCTGGAGGTAGTGAGGTGAGTGGGATGCTAAGAAAAGATAAACATCATATCAGTTCATTTGATTTTTAAGTTACTGTTCCTGTAGCTGGAGACTGAAAATAACAAATTTAACTTTACAGAAAAGAGCCTATAACATGAATAATGGTCTTTAAGGAAAATGATTAGATTTGAGAAAGTTGATCATTATTGACTTAGCTACTTTTTCTAGAACCACTGGAAAGAATTAAACTATAGGGCACTCATTCTTACCTCAGACTTATTGAAAAAGAACTTTAATTAATAGTGGGGGAAAAAAGATAGCAATTACCAAAACAGAAGCCAGAATTCTCCATGCAACCCAAATTTTAATCTATTGTGTTTTTTGCATCACCACCTTACTTGAGGGGAATAAATATATTTTTCCAGGACTGTAGTTGTGGGCATTGTCTAGCATCACTCTAGATCCCAAAAGCAATTCTACTGTATACATAACAACCTTACTTTTTTCTTGGCTTCTTTAATTAATTATATTGAAATTTACTGTGTTGACCTCATATCACCATGATCAGAGTGAGAACTACAGGACAATACAAGCATCTTTAAGTAGTCATGTAGAGAGCTAGACTTTTGCAAGAAGTAAAATGATAAAGTAAACTATCCTGAGAAATAATATGACAAAAACCTGCTCTTAAGCCAAGTGAATGAGTATTTGAGCAAAATCCAACTATTTCCCCCAGTCAGCTTCTTGTTCTAACTGTATCTTTGTTGTTTAGAACCATGTGTGGAAACACAATAATTATTTGTTGAATGACTGGATAAATGTGTGAATCTTTAAAAATGTGTGCAATTTTTCTCTGATACAATAAAGCCCTATTGTTAACACACATGACTGTGGGGCAAATAGGATGTAAAAAACATCAAAGATCAGAGAACTGAGTAAGGAAGTCATTCAGATTGCAAGAGAGATTATTCTTTTCATTACACACAAACTTTCTTGTTACCTATCGAGAGAGATGACAAACTTTATGAGACTGTAATTAAAAGCCAGATTATGTTTTACTAAACATGAGCAAAAAAAGAAAATGTAGTACTGAATTTGGTGAGTATGTTTGTACTTCAAAGGTTACATTAAGCATGCACGCATTATATAAAAATCACATCTGGATGTAAAATTCTCCATGTAGCTAAAATTATTTCATCTGTATACATTTCATTTATCCATGATATACTTAATTTGTGAGTATTTCATTTATTAATTTATTCTTACATTTGACAAACATTAATTTATCACCTGCGGGACTGAATTCAGCTACATGTAACTGAAGATACAAGGGTTTAAAGACATTGTATGGTAGCTGCATAATATTATCAATGCCCCAGGTTTCTTACATTTTTCTCCTCTTTTGTCTAGAGACTATTCCAAGAAAATATTGACAAGGAGAAAATTCTGAGATGTCCTAAATTAAATTACAGCAGGCAGTAGAGTAGAAGGAAGAGACACAAGAGATTAATCAGTTAACAACTGCAGGGCAAAACCGACAAAAGACTGCTTACGTTCCTCAGTGTATGTTGAAACTGAATTAACTTCCACATGGCTATTTCTGTGATTATCTAGAGAGAATAGCTGACCATCAGACATGCTGCATCCTGATTACGCATGAACTTTCTGAATTGCTCTCCACAACCAATTACTAAAAAGCAAACACCTCTTTCTTACGGACTTTGCACCTATCCCATAACAAGCCCCACTTCACCTTCTCCCATTTCCTTTATCTATAGCCAATGTAAATTCTTTCAGAATAACTTACACTTTTCTTCTCCAAACTGTCTGCATGAAAAAGGCTCTCAACTTGAGGATGGTGGATATGTTGCCTGGCGGCTGATGGTTGCAACTGCATGCCCCAGGATCTGGTACTTTTATGGCTAAGTTTTGCCTCAATAAACACTTTCTTTCAGAAAAGTTTTCAGACATGAAAGTTTTTTGTTTAACAATAGTCTCAGAAGAGATGGGCAGTCTAAACAGATCACTTACCATAAACAAAATAAAGTTGTCAAAGGACTACACAGCCCCCTCCATAAAAGATTTCACAGATGAATTCAACTAATTCTTTAATCCTTAATTCCAATTATGCAAATATTCCATTACCTAGAAAAACAAGAAAGCCTTCCAAATCATTTTTACAAAGTCAACATTACATGGGCACAGACAACCCTATGAAAAATACATTGATAAAAATACTGTGCAGTAGGTTAATCTCACTTCTGAATAATAATGGAATAATCCTAAAACATCATTACCAAATGGATTCAAGCAATACATTAATATAATAATAACATATATATTTAAATCAGATTTAGAAATGTTATATTTCAATATTTGGAAAACTAATATAATACATACATTATAATATAATATCCATTTTATTTAGATGTTTTAACTCAATTACTTAGAAAGATATTCACTTATGATCCTGAATTTTTTCTCTTATGGTGGTTCTTTTATAAATTACATTAATTTTATTTTACTAAAATTCACATGCATTTTATTTTATTAATAATAACTTCATTCCCTACCCCCTCTTGGTAGGTTATCTACTGGTTTACTTATCCCTTTTCAAAAGAAAAAAATTCAAAAACCCTTGAATTTATTTCTATAGTCATTTTATAGTTATTAATCTTTACTAAATTTTATCTATTAAATTCCTCCTTTTTGAATTACTGTTATCCTTTTTTAAAAATTTGCTCTATTTTTAATTAAGGTGTTATTTACATACATTAAAATCTGTGCATCTTAAGTGTTTAACTTAACGAGTTTGACAATTGCATTCCAGTGCTGGGACCATGGTGAGGCATGTAGGGCAAACTGGAGCAAACTTTAAGGAGACACTTACTCTCAGGGTCTTGCAAGTGCAAGGTTGGGCATGATAGAAATTATGCTTTGTGTTTAGATGGTACATATTTTTCCATTATGTTTTCCTTTATACTTAAAGTGGGTTTCATGTAGACAGCCCAAATGTCTATCTTAACTTTATTTTTTAAAAATCCAGTCTGACAATGTCTGCCTTGTAATGGAACTATTTAGACTATTTACATTTAACGACATATTGATATGGTTAGATTTAAATTTGCTATTTGTATTCTACTTATTCAGTAAATGTATTGCTTTCTCCCTGTTTTCTCTCTTCTTTAGATGAATTGAAATGTTTTCAGATTCTGTTTTTTTGTTTTTTTTTAATTTATTGGGGTGACAATTGTTAGTAAAATTACATAGATTTCAGGTGTACAATTCTGTATTACATCATCTATAAATCCCATTGTGTATTCACCACCCAGAGTCAGTTCTCCTTCCATCACCATATATTTGATCCCCCTTACCCTCATCTCCCACCCCCCACCCCCCTTACCCTCTGGTAACCACTAAACTATTGTCTGTGTCTATGAGTTTCTGTTTCTCATTTGTTTGTCTTGTTCTTTTGTTGTTTTTGGTTTATATACCACATATCAGTGAAATCACATGGTTCTCTGCTTTTTCTGTCTGACTTATTTCGCTCAGCATTACACTCTCAAGATCCATCCATGTTGTCACAAATGTTCCTATATCATCTTTTCTTACTGCCAAATAGTATTCCATTGTGTATATATACCACAACTTCTTTATCCATTCATCTATCGAAGGACATTTTGGTTGTTTCCATGTCTTGGCCACCGTAAACAAAGCTGCAATGAACATTGGAGCACATGTGTCTTTATGTATAAATGTTTTCAGATTTTTTGGGTAGATACCCAGGAGAGGGATTGCTGGGTCATATGGCAATTCTATTCGTAATTTTTTGAGGAACCTCCACACTGCCTTCCATAATGGCTGCACCAGTCTGCATTCCCACCAACAGTGTATGAGGGTTCCTTTTTCTCCACAGCCTCTCCAACACTTGTTACTATTTGTCTTGTTGATGATAGCCATTCTGACTGGGGTGAGGTGATATCTCATTGTGGTTTTGATTTGCATTTCTCTGATGATTAGTGATGTTGAGCATTTTTCCATATGTCTATTTGCCATTTGTATGTCCTCTTTGGAGAAATGTCTCTTCAGGTCCTCTGCTCAATTTTCAATTAGGTTGTTTGTTTTGTTGTTGTTGAGTTGCATGAGTTCCTTGTATATTCTGGATATTAGCCCCTTATCAGAGGCACTGTTTGCAAAAACCGTCTCCCATTCAGTTGGTGGCCTCTTTATTTTGTCGGTGGTTTCTTTTGCTGTGCAGAAGCTTTTAAGTTTCATATAGTCCCATTCGTTTATTTTAGCTTTTACTTCCATTGCCTTTGGAGTCAAATTCATAAAATGCTCTTTGAACCCAAGGTCCATAAGTTTAGTACCTATGTTTTCTTCTATGCAGTTTATTGTGTCAGGTCTTATGCTTAAGTCTTTGATCCATTTTGAATTAACTTTGGTACATGGTGACAAATAGCAGTCCAGTTTCATTCTTTTGCACATGGTTATCCAATTCTCCCAGCACCATTTATTGAAGAGGCTGTCTTTCCTCCATTGTATGTTTTTAGCTTCTTTGTCAAAAATTATCTGTCCATATTTATGTGGTTTTATTTCTGGGTTCTCAATTCTATTCCATTGGTCTATGTGTCTGTTTTTCTGCCAATACCATGCTGTTTTGATTATTGTAGCCCTGTAGTACAAGCCAAAGTCAGGAAGTGTGATACCTCCATTATTGTTCTTTTTTCTTAAGATTGCTTTGGCTATTCGGGTCTTTTGTGGTTCCAAACAAATCTGATGATTATTTTGTTCTATTTCTTAAAAAATGCCATTGGGATTTTGATGGGGATTGCATTGAATCTGTATATTGCTTTGGGTAATATGGCCATTTTAACTATGTTGATTCTTCCAATCCATGAGCACGGAGTGTCTTTCCATTTCTTTGTGTCTTCTTCAATTTCTTTCAAAAAAGTCTTATAGTTTTCAGCATATAGGTCTTTCACATCCTTGGTTAAGTTTATTTCTAGGTATTTTATTCTTTTTGCTGCAATTGCAAAAGGAATTGTTTTTTTTGTATTTCTTTTTCTGAGATTTCATTGTTAGTATATAGGAAAGCAATGGACTTTTGTATGTTGATTTTGTAGCCAGCAACTTTAGGGTATCCGTTGATTGTTTCTAATAGCTTTTTGGTGGAGTCTTTAGGGTTTTCTATATATAGCATCATGTCATCTGCAAAGAGTGATAATTTAACTTCTTCATTCCCAATTTGGATGCCTTTTATTTCTTTCTCTTGCCTGATTGCTCTGGTGAGGACTTCCAACACTATGTTGAAAAGCAGAGGTGATAGGGGACAGCCCTGTCATGTTCCTGAACACAGAGCAAAGGGCTTCAGTTTTTCACCATTAATTATGAGATTAGCAGAGGGCTTGTCATATATGGCCTTTATTATGTTAAGGTATTTTCCTTCTATACCTCTTTTATTAAGTGTTTTAATCATAAATGGATGTTGTATCTTGTCAAATGCTTTTTCTGCATCAATTGATATAATCATATGATTTTTGTCCTTTATTTTGTTTATGTGATGTATCACATTGATGGATTTGCGTATGTTGAACCATCCTTGTGCCTGGGGATGAACCCCACTTGGTCGTGATGAATAATCTTTTTAATGCATCGTTGTATTCGATTTGCTAGAATTTTATTTAGGATTTTTGCATCGGTATTTATCAGAGATATTGGTCTGTAGTTTTCTTTTTTTGTGCTGTCCTTACCGGGTTTTGGTATCAGGGTAATGTTGGCCTCATAAAATGAGTTAGGGAGTATAGTCTCTTCTTCAATTTTTTGGAAGAGTTTGAGCAGGATTGGTATTAGATCCTCTTTGAAGATTTGGTAGAATTCACTAGTGAAGCCATCTGGTCCCGGACTTTTGCTTTTGGGAAGGTTTTGGATGACTGATTCAATTTTGCTACTGTTGATTGGTCTGTTTAGATTTTCCAGTTCTTCATGGTTCAGCCTTGGAAAGCTATATGTTTCTAAGAACTTGTCCATTTCTTCTAGGTTATTGAATTTGGTGGCATATAGTCCTTCATAGTATTCTTGGATGATCCTTTGTATTTCTGTGGTGTCCGTGATAACTTCCCCTTTTTCTTTTCTGATTTTGTTAATTAGTGTCTTCTCTCTTTTTATCTTAGTGAGTCTAGCCAAGGGTTTGTCAATTTTGTTAAACTTTTCAAAGAACCAGCTCTTTGTCACACTAATTTTTTCTATTGTCTTTTTGTTCTCTATTTCATTTAGTTCTGCTCTAATTTTTGTTATTTCCTTTCTTCTGCTGACCTTGGGTTTCTCTTGTTCTTCTTTTTCTAGTTCTTTAAGGTGTAACATGAGGCTATTTATTTGGGAGTTTTCTTGTTTCTTGAGATAGGCCTGTAATAAGATAAATTTCCCTCTTAAAACTGCTTTCGCTGCATCCCAAAAATTTTGGTAGGATGTATTTTCATTGTCATTTGTTTCTATGTATCTTTTGATCTCTCCTCTAACTTCTTCTTTGACCCAGTCTTTCTTTAAAAGTATGTTGTTTAATCTCCATGTATTTGTGTTTTTTCCTGCTTTCTTTTTGCAGTTGATATCCAATTTCAAAGCCTTGTGATCAGAGAATATGCTTGGTATGATTTCAATCTTCTTAAATTTGCTGAGGCTGATTTTATGTCCCAATATATGGTCTATCCTTGAGAATGTTCCATGTACACTAGAAAAGAATGTATAGTCTGATGTTTTAGGATGAAGTGCTCTATAAATGTCAATTATGTCCATTTCATCTAATGTGTCATTTAGGGCTGCTATTTCGTTATTTATTTTCTGTTTGGATGATCTATCCATAGCTGTCAATGATGTATTTAAGTCCCCTAGTATAATTGTGTTTTGGTCAATTTCTCCCTTTAGTTCTGTTAGTAGTTGCTTGGTATATTTCGGTGCTCCCTGATTGGGGGCATAAATATTGATGACTGTTATGTCTTCTTGTTGTATAGTCCCCTTCACCATTACGAAATGTCCATCTTTGTCTCTTGTTACCTTTTTCACCTTGAAATCTGCTTCATCTGATATCATTATGGCTACACCTGAGTTTCTCTGGGTACCATTTGCTTGGAATGTCAATTTTCACCCTTTTACTTTGAGTCTATGCTTGTCCTTGTAGCTGAGATGTGTCTCTTGGAGACAACGTATCGTTGGGTTTACTTTTTGATCCAATCTGCTACTCTGTGCCTTTTTATTGGTGAGTTCAGTCCATTTACATTTAGGGTGATACTTGATATGTGAGGATATCCTGTCATTCTATCTTTAGTTTTCTGGTAAGGCTGTGTCTCCATTGTTTCTTTGCCTTTTTGTTGTTGTCTATTATTTCTATGTGGTGGTATTCTATGATGTTTCCCTCTGTTTCTTCTTTTATTACAGTATATATTTCAGTTCTGGATTTTTTGAGTGGTTACCCTTAAGTTTATGTAAAAGAAAGTTTGATATTTAGAGTATTCCATTTTCTTCAGCACGCTTACTTCCTCCATTCCCGTATTCCGGTTCAGGCCTTTACTCTCCCCCTTTACATGTTTTGGTTGCCACAAATTGTCCCTATTGATGGTGGGAGAATAGCCTCCTTTAGTATTTCTTGTAGTGCAGGTCGTGTATTAGAAAATTCCATCAGCTTCTGTATGTCTGGAAAGGTCTTTATTCCTCCTTCATATCTAAAGGATATCTTTGCTGGATATATTATTCTTGGCTCATAATTTCTCTCTTTCAATAGTTTGAATATTTGGTTCCACTCCCTCCTGGCTTGTAGAGTTTCTGCTGAAAAATCTGATGATAATCTAATGGGCTTTCCTTTGTAGGTTACCATCTTCTTTTCCCTGGCTGCCTTGAGGATTCTTTCTTTGTCGTTGATTTTAGACAGCTTCAATACAATGTGCCTTGGAGAAGGCCTGTTGGGATTGAGGTAATTAGGTGTTCTATTTGCTTCTTGGATTCGAGGATCCAGTTCTGTCCACAAGTTTGGGAAGTTCTCATCGACAATTTGAATATATTCTCTGTTCCTTCTCTCTTTCTTCTCCTTCTGGTATGCCCATTATTCTTATATTGCTCTTTCTGATGGAGTCAGAAAGTTCTTGTAGAGTTCTTTCATTTCTTTTAAGTCTCAAGTCTCTTTCTTCTTCCATCTGTGTAATTTCCAGGTTTCTATCTTCGATGTCACTGATTCTTTCCTCCATCTGGTCAACTCTACTACCTAAGCTGGTTATTTCATTCTTAATTTCTTCTATTGAGTTCTTAATCTCCAGAAATTCTATTTGGTTCTTTTTGAAAATTTCAATCTCTTTCGTAAAATGCCCATGTTGTTCTTTGATTGTGTTTCTGAGTTCATTAAACTGCCTTTCTGTGTTTTCTTGCATCTCGTTGAGTTTTTTCAGAACTGTAATCTTGAATTCTCTGTCATGTAAGTGACATATTTCCATATCTTTAAGTTCCTTTTCTGGAGACTTTTCACTTTCTTTCTGAGCTGTCTTGTTGCCTTGGTTATTCATGGCAATTACTGATTTATTCTTCTTCTTCCTAGACATCTACAGGAGTGGCATCTGCAACAGGTTGATAGGAAGAGGTCTTTTTTTGTTTTCCAGTACTTGTTGGTAGAATGTTTTGTTTTCTCTCTGACTGCAGCCTTTCTTTCTCTCTCTCACGGTAGTGCTATGTTTTCTCTGCGCTATTCCAACTTCTCACCCAATGGGGGGATTCCCTAGGAGACAGGCTTCTCCTATGTTAATAGTTTGCCTTGGTCACAGGGCGCTGTGTACGTATGGGTATGCAGAGAGGTTTTGAAGTTCCAAAGCTCTTCCTGCACCAGATTCTGATCCCGTATGTTTCAGCAGTTCTGTTTACTCCTGCAGGGATCCGCCCAGATAGGTGGGGCCAGCGGCGGGGTGAGTTGTGAGAGGTGGCCCAGAGCAATGGCGACGATCACCACCACAGCCGGTCCTGCTTCCACAGCTCCCTCCCCTTTGCCAGAACTAGTTGGGCTGTGAATGTGTGTCTTTGGTCCACAGTTCTCAGAACAGCAAGTATTCTGTTCTTTTGATCTGACACTGCTACTGTTCCACTTCTAGCACCGGGTAGGTGGGGGCGGGGCAAACTCTGGGAGAGTAGAGAGGGGCGGCTAGTCTCAGTGTCTAAGGATTCCATTCTCTGCTCCGCAGTGAGGGCTTAAACCACCATTTGCAGCATTCTTCCCTCAGTCTTTTCTCCGAGGTCTCTGCCATGTGCGTTGGGTTCAGTCGTGTTATATGCTGTCCCCTCGCCCTGTGGGCCATAAACAGAACCCTAGCGATCCAAGTTCTTCCCTCTCCCGCATCTGCAGTAGTTCTAGGATGCAGCGAGCTCAGAGCACTGAGCTAGGTCTGTGTCCTGTGCCCCAGCAGCTCCGTCTCCTCACTTCTCCCTTCCTGCCTCCGCCTCTCCCGTAATTTGCCCACCTTTAGGTGAATTCAGTAGTGGGCCTCTTCGTCTTGCCTGTCTGCTGTGCAGGGAGTCCTTTGTGGAGTTATAGTTGTTCGATTAGTTGTAAATTCCAGGGGAGCTTTACAGAGACTCACCTCACGCCACTATTTTGATGACGTCTGAAAATCTTTTTTTAAGCCTTGTGGAGGCAGATGTGGGGACTGTTCAATATTACTACTGAGGTGTCACCTCTGGTGTCTCCACTACATGCTGTGGGTGATTAATGAGGACTTCTCACTTTTTAAATTTTTAAATTATTTTGAGATCATTGTAAATTCATAAGTATGATATAATGCAGAAGGATCCTGTGTACTCTTTGCCCACTTTTTCCCAGTTGTAACAGCTTGCAAACTGTAGTGACATATCACAGCCAAGATAACTATATTGATACAGTCAAGCTACAGAACAATTCCAGCACTATAAGAATCTTTGAGTTACCATTTTATGGTCAAATTCATTTATCTTCTGCTTTCCCCTCCATTCTTAACCCCTGGCAATCATTAATTTGGTTTCCCTTTCTAAAATGTTGTCATTTCAACACTGTCATATAAATGAAGTCACCCAGTTATAGTCTTTTGGGATTGGCTTTTTTTTTCACTCAACTTTCTATGCAGATCTACACAAGTTATCACGTACATCAATAGTTGGTTTGTTTCTTTATTGCTGAGTAGTATTATATGGTGTGGATATAGCACAGGGTCTTTAACCATTCACCCATTTGAAGAGCATCCAAGTTGTTTTCAGCTTTTGGTTGTTATAAATAAACCCACTACGAACATTTGTGCATAGATTTTTGTGTGTACATAGCTTTCATTTCCCTTAGACAAATGCCCAAGAGTGCAATTACTTGGTGGTATGTTAATTGCAAATATTTATTAAGAAACTGCTACGCTTTCTTCCAGAGTGACTTTACCACTTTACATTCCCACCATCAATGTATGATTGATGCAGTTTCTTCACATCCTCATCAGCATTTTGTACTCACTATTATTTTATTTTATCCATTCAGATAGATGCGTAGTGCAACCTCAATTTGGTTTCAGTTTAATTCCCTTAATGTCTAATAATGATGAACATATTTTCATGTGCTTATTTGCCATCTGTACGCCTTCTGTGCAATGTCTTTTGCTCATTTTCTACTTATTTTAATACTGTGAAGTTTCGAAATTTCTTTATATATTCTGGATACTAATTCTATGTTTAATATGTGCTTTACAAACATGTTATCCTACTTTCTGGCTTGTATTTTCATAATCGTAATGAAATCTTTTTGAAAGCCAATGTTTTTTATTTTGATAAAGACAAATTTACTAATAGTCCTCTTATGGATTGTGCTTTTGGTGTCAATCTAAGAACTCTGCCTAGCTCTGTATCCTGAGGGATTTCTCTTATGATTTTTTTGTTTTAGTTTTATGTTTTACATTTAAGTCATGATCCATTTTGAATTTTTGTATAATGTGTGAAGTTTAGGACAATGTTTTTGTTTTTCTTCATAGATATTTAATTGCTCCAAAACCATTTGTTGAAAAGGCTACCCTTCCTCCAATGAATTACTTTTGTATCTTTTAAGAAAAAGTAAATTGGACAAATTTGGATCTATTTCTGAACTCTCTATTCCATTCTGTTGATCTTTGTGTCTATTCTTTTGCCATTATGCCTAATTTTCATAGATAAATAACCTGAGGGAAGTTAAATGACCATCTCTTTTGCTAATTATATTATCTCTTTCATTTCTGTTCTATTTCTACTTGTTGCATTTTCTCCTGGTTATAGGTGCTATTTGCCTGTGTTTTTTTTTATGCCTACTAATTTTTTATAGATGTTGTTGAATGAATATTGTGAATTTTACATTGCTATGGACTGAATTTTGTTATATTACATTAAATATTGTTGGATATCATTCTGGCAGGCAGTTAAGTTACTTGATATCAGTTTGATGATTTCCAGTCTCACTTTTAAGCTCCGTTGGGATTCATCCAGAGCAGCATTTGGTCTAGATGTAATTTAGCCCAACTAATGAGTTAATATCCTTCTCAGGAACACACTCAATGCTTTGTGTACTAAGAGGGTTTTTCACTCCTGCTGGCTGGACCTTGAGCTATTACCAGTACTATGTGATTCCAGGATTATTCTGCCTATTTTTCATCAGTAGGTTTTCCCTCCATTTTTTGTAGTTGTCTCCCACACCTGCAGTTTAGAATTTAGCTAAAGAGTCAAGATAATCCCTGCAGCTCTGTGGAGCTCTTTGTCTATGTAGCTTCATCTTCTCCAGTATTTATCCTCCTAATTATAGCCATCTAGATCTCCTTGAACCTCAAACTCTGTATTCTCATTTCTGTAAATGTGCCAGACTGTTTGATTTCCCATTCCTGTGCTGCAGACTGGAAAGTCCTCCCACTCCCCGCCCAGTCCATAAGCTGGAGAATTCATAGGACTCATCTCACTTGTCTTCCCATCTATGAGAGACTACTCTCCTGTGATTCTCATTCTATATCTAAATATCATTGTTTCTTATATTTCATTCTGTTTCCTAGTTGTGCAAAGCAGGAAAGTAAATTTGAGCTGATTCTTCAAAGAAACTCACTGAACTACAGAGAGGCTAATATTCTCTATTTTTCCAATAACTACTTGGACATACAAAAATACATGACACCTTGTTATAAAATTACATACTATTAAGTACTCTGTTAAAGAGAGAAAACCATTTAGGCAACTAATTTTGTCTAATATAAAACTTCCCAGTCTAGGCATTATATTTAACTTTCTTCTTAAGATATTTATTTAAAATGTTTTAAAATAGTACTAATTGTGATAAATATATTTTTATATTAAACTGAAATTTGCCTTTAAATAATTTCTACTGGCCAATTATGGTCTGCTTTCCAGAGATACATAAAATGAGTCAAGCCTTGTTTATATCTTATTAATTTGAATCCCTCATTCTAGCCTGCTAAACTCTTTGGTTTCTCATTCTGTCATTCAGCTCTCAGGTATCTTCCAGCTTTTTGAAATCTGCAAATAAGATATGATTGCTTTTTTTATGTCCTCATCTAAATAGCTGATGGAAACACTGAAGACGATAAGGAAAATCTCTGCAGCGTGAAACTAGATACACTCCATTAAACTGACCTTGCTATATTTCTGGTCCAAATCCATCTACCTAGGATATTATCAGCCTATGCTTGAGTATTTTGTCCAAAACCTTTGCTGAATTCCATGTACTCTAGCTTTATGGCATTCTCTTTACCCGTTTAGGAAATCTTTTAAAACATAAAGGAGATAGTCTGGAATAATTTGAGAACACATGAATGCATTCATATATAGATGATGTATTACAGAATTGTATACTTGTGAAACCTATGTAACTTTACTAACCATTGTCACCCCAATAAATTAATGTTTATTGGGGTGACAATGGTTAGTAAAGAAATCATGTCTTTTCCTAGTTAATAATAGACAAAGCTGAAAATTTTGGTGAGGCAGAAATTAGGATGGGGCTGATCCCACGATGACACTAAGCATAGCTGAAGTCTAGGAAGCATGTGATCATCACCTTACTGGAGATGCTGTTTACCTTTCCACCTAGGCTTCTTAAGGCCATAGCAGGTCTTCCTGGAACTCAAATACTTCCAAGACCACAGCTGTGGCCTCTACTACTTTCCCTTCTGTAACTTGTGTGTTGTCTAACCTTAAACCCATGAATCACATGAAAAATTCGTCTGTCACAAGGTGAAGGAAAACAGATTTTCTTCCCCCCATTTGAGGTCTGACAATTAATTTCACGAACTCATCCTAGAAAAAGTGCTACATACATCATTGCTGAATATCACTACGGTAACTTTTGAAGTACTCCCCTTGGGAAGCTATGCATGAGTGCCAGTGCCTAGTCCACCCTTCAAAGCAGTTTTGGAATTCTTTTTCTGGAATGGCCATCAGAGCTGTCGTCGTATTACCCTTGATGTCCTGAATGTCATCAAATTGTCTTCCTTTCAGTATTTCCTTTATCTTCGGGTAAAGAAATAAGTCATTGGGGACCAGATCAGGTGAGTAAGGAGGTTGTTCCAATACAGTTATTTGTTTACTGGCTAAAAACTCCCACAGATGTGCCGTCTGAGCTGGTTGGTGCATTGATGTGATGCAAGAGCCATGAGTTGTTGGTGAAAAGTTCTGGTGGTCTAACTTTCTCATGCAGCCTTTTCAGCACTTCCAAATAGTAAACTTTGTTAACTGTTCAGTTGGTACAAATTCATAATGAATAATCCTTCTGATATCAAAAATGGTTAGCAACATCATTGCAACAAGTTTGCAAACAGTTGTCGGACCTCAAATATTTCGTCCTTTACCCTTTAAACTGGGTAACTATAGTGGTTAAATTCCTGGGCATTGGATCAGATAATCTGTGTTTAGATCTTGGGTCTGCAATTTCTGAATTGCCTTCATTAATTTACTTAGCTCTTCAAGTGTCATTTTTCTCATCTATAAAATGGGAATAATATTATAATATTGTTTTTTTCCACAGGGTTGCTGTGAGAATTAATTGCTGTATTGCATGTAAAGCATTTAGATGTGTTCTTGATATATGGTGTGCTCTAAATAAGTATTAATTGTTGTTGTTACTAGAGAAGGATGTGAGCCTTCTCAGTTTGAAGAAATGCTGATAGCTTGAGGTCTGTAGTTCCTCTCTTGGTTAACTGAGTTTGCCCTATGCTCACATTACCAAAATTCTTTCCAGTTATGAATAGTTTAGCTCTTCAGAGAATTACAGAACTAGTGGCAAGTGTTGGGCATTATGACCCTGTTCCAGTAGGTATTTCCTTAATGAAACCACTTGTTTTTACAAAGCCCCTCTCCACTGAATAAGCATAAAGCACTCTATAGATATTATCACATAATGGTTTTGAGAAGTTGCTAAGCTATGAGAACTATGCTATTGTTTTTGTTTTGCAAGGGATTCTAAGTAATTGCTTATTTATGTTCATATAGAAAGACAGCAGTAGAACAAGAAAAAAACCCATTATATCAGCCTCTGAAATCCTACCTTGAGTTTTCGGCCCCCTAACCAAGTAAATCTAGGCATTCTAGGCAAATGACTTTGCAGTAGTCTATATCACAAACATTCCAAATATTTAAGATAACCTAATCAAAGTCACTTTGCAATGTGAAATCTGGCAGTATGACATCATTGATTAAATGTGGCATACATCCAGCTGAAGCTTGATTCAGTAAGTCTAGTAATCAATCAGGAGGTTCACACAATCCAATACATTTGATAACTGGAAGGAGTAAATAAAGAGACAATTCAAAATTTCAGCCTATTTGGCTTTCAATCCAGTTTGACAAATACTGTATGCCGGGCACTATGCTACCCACAATTAAAGGTAAAAGAGACCTTAGGGACTTATAGTCAAGTGAAATAGTGAAAGAGTAAATGCAGATGTAGATATAGATATACATGAAGACCTAGATGTTGATATAGATATAATTCATATAAATATCATCACACTGTGATAAAGAGACAAAGTACCTCAGATAATAAGTTAAGGAGATAGTGATTTTAACTGAGAACCTGGGATAATCTTGTGAAAAAGAGATGCTTTTAGTAAGATCTTGAAGAACAGACAAGTGAGAAATTGCAGCACATGTTTGGCAAAGGGAAAGAAAACACTTTGTAGAGCTGATGGAAGGGATCTTGAAAGTCTTTGCTTACAAAGGGTAAATGGGCAATTATGCCTCATCTATGTATTCCTCAGAGTAGGAAAGGACCTCAGTTTTACTTTTTTACAGACTTAAGACCAGATTTCTATTTACTGTTTGGAAGGAGAGCAAAAGAGAGAAATGAAAAAAAAAAAAAAAAAAATACAGGAAGGAGAAATGCATATAGCTGTTTCAAATTTTCTTTCAAACTTCTTTCAGAGGGAATATATAAATCAAAGGCCAAGTATGTCTGAAATACCTACATATCAGCTCCTTAGGTGGGTTATTTCAGAAAATAATTTTGTGTGTAAATCTATGTGATTTTTTTTTAATTTCCTTTTTTAATTGAGAATTCAGTAGTGGGTATGCTCTGCACTTATCATCACTGATGACACATTAGAATTCTGCTAAAGTCTACTAATTGGAACACTGGTGCACCTACTTGGGGGGAATCACTAATCACTTTTACTTTCAGTCTATTTTCTTTCTATCTGGGTTGGGAATGGGTAACAATAAACTCATACAACTAATGTTTTTAAGTGATATGCAAAATATTTCCAACCAAACATTCACAATGGCAAAGATTTTAGGTTTGCCTAGCTCAATTATTTGTGTACTATTTAAGAAAAGATAAGATTGGACCCTCCTGAAGGACATGAGTTGTTGGTATACTCTACATCAATGGCAACAATGACAATTTGAGATTCAATTAGCTTTGATGTAGTAAGAACACTGGTAACGTAATTATGTTTAAATAGATATAATGTGTTTGCCACTAACTCGTATTTAATGCCACAGAATCTGACTCATATTCTTAGAGTAATATGAAGAGATTTTTTTAAAGTTAGGCATTACTGAATTTTCTAATGTTGCAGTGGAATGTTTTCTCCTAATGTAAACTTACCCTAGTGAATGGAACTGCACTGTCAAACACATGACAGCAAGATTTTTGCAGTAGAAGATTTGGATTTGAGGCCCGACTTTCTTGAATTCTGGCTATTATTTTGGGCAAGTAACTTTATGTATCTGCATATTGGTGTACTTTGTTGAAAATGGGAATACTAATCATGTCTACTAAATTTAATTTTGAGGACCACAAGGGATATTGTGTGTAAAAGTAATGTATCAAATAATATACAAATATCTTATTATTATTATTGAGTTGGTTAATTCTTTGTTTAAATTAATATATTTAAAACTCTTTTACACCGTATCTTTTTAAGAGTAACTTGTAGTCCTTATAAAAATGATGGTTAATATTATGGTAGGATAATGATATTCTAAAAATCTACAAAGAGGAGCATTTTTGCATATTGTTTATTACTACTTCTCTGTAGTACCTGACAGTGATGATGTTTATGTATTTAGATACGAAGGAAAAATACAGGCTTTTCAAGACATATAGAAGCTGAAGGAATTTATCAGCACAAGACGAGCATTACAAGAAATACTGAAGGATACTCTTCTATCTGAAACCAAAAGACAAAAACATACAAAACTATGAGTAAGATGACTAACCGAGCGAAGTAGGAAATTTCAACCCTTGTTCAGAATAAGATATTAAACAATTAAACATAACATAACGGTTAAAGGAAGTAATAACATTAAAAAAGAAGACAATAGCTACTGTAATTTGGAAATGAACTCACAGAATAAAAAGGAGTAATTTGTGACAACACAAACATAAATGGGGCGGAGGAAAAGAACTGAACTTATACAGGTAAATGGAGATAAGATACAATCGGAAGAAAAAGGACTACTCTTACATGAAACTTTTTTGTATAAACCTAATAATGGTAACCACAAAAAAATCTAGAACTGAAACACATAACATAAAAAAAGAGGAAATGGAGAAAAAAGATCACCAACTTAAATAACAGATAGAAACACAAGGAAAAGAAACAATGGAGACACAGAGCTACCAGAAAACAAAAGATAAAATGGCTATAGGAAATCTTCATATATCAATAATCACCCTAAATGTAAATAGATTGAACTCATCAATTAAAGGACACAGAGTAGCGGGATGGATGAAAAAAACAAAACCCAGTTATATGCTGCCTTCATGAGGCATATCTCAGCTGCAAGGACAAACAGACTCAAATGGAAGGAGTGGAAAGTGGTACTCCAAGGAAGTGGCATCCAGGGAAAATGGGTGTAACAATACTTATATCTGACAAAATAGATGTCAAGATAAAAAATGTAGCAAGAGACAAAGATGGACATTTTATAATGATAAAGAATGCATTAACATATATAAACCCAACCTGGAAGCACCAAAATATATAAAGCAACTACTAACAGAACTAAAAGGAGAAACTGACAAAAACACAATTATAGTAAGGGACCTAAATACTCCATTGATAGCAATGGATAGGTCATCTAAACAAGAAGTCTATAAAGAAATAGCCTTAAATAATACATTAGACAAAATGGACATAATCAATATTTACAGAGCTTTCCATCCCAGAATACCAGAATATACATTCTTCTCTAGTACACACGGAAAATTCTCAAGGATAAACAATGTGTCAGAATGCAAAAATAGCCTCACCAAATTTAAGAAGATTGAAATGATGACACGAAGCATATTCTCTGACCACAATACTTTGAAATTGAAAATCAACTGTAAAAGGTAATGGAGGAGAAAAACACACAAATATGTGGAGATTAAACAGCATGCTACCAAACAATGAGTGAGTCAAAGTAAAAAAAGACAAGGTCAAAAAATATGTAGAGACAAGTGAGAATTATAATATGACATATCAAAATTTGGGGGATGTAGCAAAAGCAGTAATAAGAGGGAAGTTTATATTATTACAGTCCTACCTCAGGAAACAAAAAAAAACTCAAACAACCTAACATTGCACCTTAAAGTACTAGAGAAGAAGAACTAGTGAAACACAAAGTCAGTAGAAGGGAAGAAATAATGAAAATTAGAGCTTAATTAGAGAAGAAATAGGTAATAGAAAAAAATAAATGCAACAAAGAGTTGGTTCTTTGGAAAGATTAATAAAATCAACAAACCTTTGGTTAGACTCATTAGAAAACAAGACAAAAGACTCAAATAAACAAAATCAGAAATGAAAGAGAAGTTACAATAGACACCAATTGAAGAAGAGGCAATACTTCCTAACTGATCTTTTTGAGGCCATAGTTACCCTGATACTAAAACCTGGCAAGTACAACACAAAAAAATGAAAATTACAGACCAATATTTCTGATGAATATAGATGCAAACATCCTAAACAAAATACTAGTAATTCAAATACAGTAATATGAAGGTCAGGCAATTAAGTTAGCGAACTCATCCTAGAAAAAGTGCTATATACCTCATTGCTGAATATCACTACAGTCACCTTTGAAGTACTACCCTTGGGAAAGATATGCACTAATGCCAGTGCCTACTCCATCCTTCAAAGCAATTTTGGAACTCTTTTTCTATAATAGAATGGCCATCAGAGCTGTTGTCATATTACTCTTGATGTCCTGAATGTCATCAAATGTCTTCCTTTCAATATTTCCTTTATCTTTGGGTAAAAAAATAAGTCATTGGAGGCCAGATCAGGTGAATAGGGAGGTTATTTACTGGCTAAAAAGTCCCTCACAGACAGTGCCTTGTCAGCTGGTGCATTGTGGTGATGCAAGAGCCATGAATTGTCAGGTCGTTTTTACCTAAGTTTTTCGCTCAGCCTTTTTAGCACTTCCAAATAGAAAACTTGCTGAAGTCTACTAAACTTGGTTAACTGTCCAGTTGGTACAAATTCATAATGAATAATCCCTCTGATATAAAAAAAAAGGTTAACAATATTGTTGCAACAAGTTTGTGAACTTAATCGTCAGACCTCATATATTAAAAAGACAATACATCGCAATCAAGTGGTGTTCATGCCATGGGCACGAGGTGGTTCAGCATATGCAAATTGATCAATATGATACACCACATTGACAAAATAAAGGATAAAAATAATTGCTCTGCAGCCTGGAAATTCTCTTCAGGCAGTAACCTCAGAAATTGTAGGTCTTGTCTCACTTGTTTGAATTCTCTCAAGGATCACTGTCCTGCACTGTCTTTTGTCCCATGTCTGAAAACTGTTGTTTCATGTAGTTTTCCCAGTTTTTGCAGTTGTTTAATGAAAATCATAAATTAGATCCTGTTATTCCAATCATAGCCGGAAGCAGGAGTTGACAGGCTGGAACTTTAGAAGTTCCGATTTTAAGAATCAAGAGAATTTTATTCTTTTTGTTAGTATGTACCTTATACATTTTAGTTTTCTACAAACACTTTGTTTAACTTACTTAAAGGCAAGTAGACCAGATTTTTCCCTTAAGAGCAAAGACCTCCTGCCTGCACTCTGCATGCTTGGCTACATAGTATGGGTGCACCTATTTTATTTGATTTAGTGATCTGCAGTACATATTTATTGCTCTTCAGTTAATCCTCTGGTTTTCAGTCCCTTCTTTCCTCCTGCTCCTTGCTATACCTGCTGACTCTCAGCTTAGATATGCTCCAGAGTTTTGTAGCGTCTTTCAAACATACTCAAGACTTCAGTATCTCTGCCCACTGGATCCATTAATCTCCCTATTTTCTGACTTCCAAAAATCAGTTAAGCTGTTTCATTCATTTGTTAATTCTTATTCTTTCAGTGTTTTTTTTCTCCTCTTTTTAAAAAAATTTGTGAGGAAGAGGGTGAATCTTGGTGATGCAGAAGATAAAGCATGTGCTCATCCACTATCATCTCTTGGCTTTTTAAAATAGACTCCCTTTAACTTGTGTCACACAGCTGTTTTTTTTTGTTTTTTGTTTTTTGTTTTTTTTTACTTTTAAGGGAGTTTAAATGTATTACAGTTTACAAATTTCATTTTTACATTTCTTTACAGATTGGAATGGGTGCTTATTTCCATCTAAGATTATTTCATTAAAAATTTTTAATTAAATTTATTGTGGTGACATTGGTTAATAAAATTATATAGGTTTCAAGTGTACAATTCTATAATACTAAGATTATTTTATTCTTGTTTCCTGTGCCACACTAAAGAACTTGTGCTGCATTTGATTACCCACCCAGATTTCCAGGGAATGAAACTTTTCTAGATGCCATTCCCAATATTCTCACCTCCCTTCCATAACCAACTGGTCTTATTCTCACACTCATGAGATATATCATCTTGGTATAAGAAGTCATGAATCCTTCTCTCCTCTTTAGCGAGAGCAACTTCCGCATTTCTCAAGCTTTAGCCCTCTCCAGAAACATAACATGAAATCACATATGGTTCTAGTCCCAGAAGAGGTAGGAGCTTCATCAGTTGAGCTGTTTCTGGACTGAAGATAGATTTAGACTTTTCAGCTACCTCAGATATTGATTCTATGTAAACTGAATAATAAGGGCAAGGAAATATTCATCTGAAAGTCTAAACCTTAGACATCACAATTAACAATGACTGTTCATATTCCATAAAGTGAGCCCCAAAGACGTGGACAATCCTGAAGTCAGGAAACAACTTTTATTAAACACAAATCTCAGCAAATGGCTGTGTTACCAGAAGAATATAATTGAAGTATATATGACTTTTTAATAATCAAGTCATAGAAGGGACATTTAATATATTCCACTGAATTATTTTTTATGAAAAATAACAACAGTCCAGGACGAATTTATGTTACTTTTATCTCTTAGTAAAGTTTGATAGCATCTACTTGGATTTGATTACCTTAACAATTTTTTTCTGAGAGAGAGAGAGCGAGAAAGAGAGAGAGAGAGAGAGAGAGAGAGAGAGAGAGAGAGAGAGCTCTGCCCTATGTGAAAGAAGACAACTATCCTGAGATTACAGCTGGAGGTCCAGCCATTTGCAGAGTGGCTGCATCCTACTGCATATTGATCTGTGGGGTATGATAGATCTAGGTCCATAGTCCTCCCATCAGGCTTCACATCTACCAGAAGGAAAAGATTTGGACCCAAACCCTCAGGGATATTGGGAGAGAGGTGCCAACTAAGAAATGGTGGCATCACTCAGGTATGGCTCTCTTCTTCCTTTCTCAGTATTCACATCTCAAATACACCAGGGGGAATATAAAATCCTACAACCATATAAGTGTACCCTAAGGGGAAAAAAAGTTGAGGTACACTTTTCCTGAGATATCCCATCCTTCTGTCGTGATTTATCTTGTAGATGAGTCTATTTTTTCCTCCGGGTCAATTTTGCCTCATGGAAGTTCATATTGTCCAGGAATCCAAAAAGTCTCTTTTCTCAGATTTTTTGAAATGAGACAAATTCTGATAAATTTCTGGGTTTAAACCTAGTAAAATAAAGAGGGTTTGGTTCGGCAGATTGTATTTTCTAGTGAAGCCCTCAATGATATTACTGCATAGTTTTCTTCGGTGTGGCCTTCTTATTCCTCCAATCCATTTCTGTGGAACTAGGGTGGGCTTGGAACCACGTGAGACAATTGTGCTGGTGGTTACATAAATGTATGCATGATCAAAACTCAAAACTACACACTAAAAAGAGTGATTTTTACTATATATAAAACATACTCCAATAACCATGATTTTGAAAAATAGGAGTCATAGTTCAAGTGGGACCTAAACCTTTGAGTCTTGATTCACAGTTTGGTGAAAAATCATCTTTATTTCCCAGTGATTATTCCTTTATTCCTGTACATGTGAAAAAAACAAAACAAAAAACACAACTTTACTATATTTTCAAATATTTACAAATTGAATAAAATTATTTACCTCACTGTGGTTAACAGACTATACCTGGATATCAAGCCTATCTCTTTTTTTCCTCACAGGATTCCAATAAACTTGTATAATTATCTTTTAATATGGTCTTTAGCAGAAAAAACTGCATCTATAGGAAAGAGCTCAGAGTGAGTTCAATGTTAAAAAAATGCTACTTTTCTGGGAATTGAGAAAGGTGAACACAATGATTGCATTACTCAGAGCTTGGGGCATATTAGGTATTTGCTCCCATGACCTGGTGTTATTCTAGAATTCCTCCATGAAAGGCAGCATGAGACCATATTTGGAGGTGCTGAGATTGTCTCAGCCTAGTTACATAATATCATGTTATTCTTGCAATATAATAATAATAAAAGAAAAGTAACTATGCAAGTCTCAATAAGTAGAAAAATATGCAGTTAGTTTTGTGTAGGCTTGCACCATAATCACACTTCGTGAGCTAATATTTTAATGATTATCTGCTGGATAATAATTAGCCATTTCAGAGTCTTGTCATTTCAAAACTACAGTCACTGTTCCGAGTTTACCAGACACTGTTTTCTCTGTTTTTCTACTAACTAAGATATTAATATTCTTCATTTGTAAAATACTCCTTCCAGCCATGCTAAAATTTCACCTTTATACAGAATTTCCTTAAGTGTTATTAGATGTGCTTTGATTGCAAGAGCAAACTGAAGTATAGTCACCAAAGATACTATCCAGTTTTTTATTTAAATACATACTTGATTAGCCTGCAGATTCAATGAGAGGAATCTGACAATTTACAGTATTTTGGTAAATAGCTTGTATTTTTTTTCCTAAAAATCCTAGGGTATAGACTTTTTTTCTCCTAATGATTTCTTTTTACTTTTAAAACAGTGAAATCAAGAAAAAAGAGGGACAGCTAGTTCTGACTCATCCCTTCAATGAATTTTACTAACAGTCTTTTCAACACAAATTTAGATATTTCTCAGTGATTTTAATGTTAGGATGTTGGCAGAACTCTGTGGGCTGATCAAAATGTCAGGATATGATGAGGTTGTGCTCTGTCCCAGAGGAATTACTGGAATCAGGGACGCTGCACTGGGAGCCATGGCACTTCCTTCTTTAGTGATCTATGGGTCCAAGTGAAGGACAAAAGGGGACATAGCTGGTATTAACTGACAAGGCTGGATCATAGGGAACCATACTGTGGATTATGATAAAATCTAGTCTTCTCCCCTTTCTCTGAGTGCTCCATGTTCCTACTGCGGAACTGTAATGTAATGAGCAGCAGACTGGGGGTCAGAAGAGAGGCAGATGAGGCCCAGCACCAAGCATTGTAGTCCTACAACCTTGTACAAACCATTAACCAGCCCATGTCTCAATTTACCTACTTCCAAAATGAGAGTATTAAATTATTCCATTAATTTCCCTCAGCTTAAAACCATGCTTTGTTAAGGTAGGAAAGGAACTTACCACATGTTAATTTAATATGTACTAAAGCTAACGATTTATTCTGAAAGAAGGATTACAATTCTAATATAAAAGACTGTCCCCACTGTTGGATCCATGATATGCAAATTTATTTTGTTGTCTTTCTAGATACATCATCACTACCCTTTTTACTGTGGTATTTTTACAGTCAATAGATTTAATTTCACATCTGTAAATTCTCACTTGGAGATTTGTCCAAGGTCATTCCACACACCAACACAAGGAAGAGACAAGTGACTTTTAAAGAACATTATAGTTTAGAGGGTAGAGCAAGACAGTGGATAAAGAGCCCACTATCTTTAATCTAAATATTGGCCAGGCTCTTTGACATATTAGATAGAAAATGAATAGCATTATAAAGGGCTTATATAATTGGCCCAGAATGTGTGTAAATGATGTTACCTTCAGCATTTTATATATTTTTCAAAACAACTTATGAGATAATCAGGGTAGCCATTATGTTCCACATTTTTCAAATGAGAAAATAGACTTAGCATAAGTCAAGGAAGTATAAAACTTTAAATCTAAAGAGAACCCAAAGGGCCATCTTATTCAATCTTCTCATTACTCAGAGAAGAAAATCAAGCACCAGAGCAATTGAGAGATTTGTCCAAGGTCATTTGGCTAACTGATGGAACTCTGTCTCTTAGATCCTTTGACTGCTGGATGGAGCTCCTTTTGTGCCAGTGTGTCATCATTTACCAAGGTCTCCTTGGCTCCTTAGAAAGACAACTGAAGATGGGGAAACTTAATAATTCAAAGTTACCTCTTGAGAGCATTACCAGGACAAGCTTGAGAAGAAAAACACACATTTTAAAAGAGAAGTTTCAAATTCTTTCAATTGAGACAAACATTGATTAGCTTGTGAGTCACGGGGTTTGAGTTTCTGGTTGACAACTCCCAACACATATTATTTCCTAAGACTGTTTATGATTTTAAGATGCTATTGTTGAATTAATGTGCTTTCATTCATTAGAAAGAACAGGGTGATAAAAGATCCCAGGTTCCTTGTTCCAGAAATAGTCTGAAATAAATTTGGGCTTGGTCTTGAATTATGAGCCCCATGAAAAATGTATGTCTCATTTTTTTTTCCTTTTTAACTACACTCAGGCCTAGGATGGTTGAAGAAAAGAATAAGTCTGCTTTCCTTTTTCTCAATAGTGTCCATCGAGGGCTTTCTGTACATCGTACATTGTGAATTTTCATCAGTTGAAAGTGTTGTGGTGAAGTCCTATGTTTAAGACCAATAATTGCCAATGTATCCTGCATGTCTCTGAGGTTAATCTACGGTTAATAAGGTCTACCTGAAAGTGACACATATCTCTAGCTAGAGTTTTACTCCTCATCATTACAGAAGACCAAACTTTTCAGGAGTCTTCTGTAATGAGAAGTTCCAAGAACCAGAGTAGAAATTTCCTGGTTACTTCAATCTAGCATGAGTCACACTCTTCACCCTCCACAGGCCCGTTTTGGACCTGGCCTGCAAATCTGAGCTTGGATTAAGTTCTTCAACAGCTATGGTAATTGAATAAAAAATACAAGGCCATGCTTCCAGGGAAATCCCACCCTTTCTTCAGCAATGAGAAGCCCCTTATTTATTTAGCAGGTTTGTCCAACATTGCAAGTTTCATAGGAATCAAATTCTGCTTGGTTCCTCTTTGAAGCAGAAACTTTTATATCTTTTGGGAGAGCCTACAGATTTAATGATTTATGGGTTGTGAAACAGTAAAATCATACTTAATGCTGCCAAAAGTAAGTGGGGCAGGTGCATGGAATCAGGGTAGGAATTCATTTAAATACTGCATATACTTAAAACAAGAAGAGTTCCGAGGGAAGTGAGCTAAAGGAGTACAGTGACATTATTAATCTTTGTAGTCACTGAAAATGTCAAAATGTGTATCTATCCTGCCAAAAGTCAGTGTTGTTTACACAGTTCACATGGACAGGGCACTAAATGATTTATGGATCTTCCACCACAAAGTTCCTATGCCAACAGCAAAATACTGTTTCTGTCGCTGAAAGTAAACATATTTGGTGGACTACATATTCCTGTCAGTGTCCTCACCTCTGATCAGTCTCATACATTCATTGGCAGCAGGTCGTTGCCAAGACATATATGTCTCTTGATCATTTCAGTCTCTTATTGCCATGGGCTGATGGACAAACTATTGATTTGTAGCCACTTCAAAGGGATAAAAGACCATGTTAAGACAATATACACATCCACTAAAGATAACGCTAAGACAGAAGTTGCTTTGTGATAACAGAGGAAGACGTGAACATGTGTTCCATGCACAGAATGAATACATTTTACCCACACAAGAGTCCTCAAAATATATGACCCCTCCTCAGACTTCTTTGGAAGCACGGCAAGTAACCTATTGACTGGGATCAAGATTCTGGGCCAAATATTATTTTATTCTATTTTATGAATAAGAAGGTTTTCATATATACTTACATCTTTTGAACATGTTTATGTGATCACTAGCAACATGTGTAGCTTGAAACCCAGCTTCCAGTGGTTTCTGCCATGCTGATTTCACATGATGGGTTACAGGGATCCATTTGATACATCAGATCCACCCACATTTGAACACTCCTGGTGGACTGGCGACAGGAGTGTATTAGTCCTACTTTTATGCAATCCTGATAATGGAGATGAAGAGTTTGCTTTCTC
The DNA here is from genome assembly GCF_036562045.2 of Rhinolophus sinicus. Lineage (NCBI taxonomy): Eukaryota > Metazoa > Chordata > Mammalia > Chiroptera > Rhinolophidae > Rhinolophus > Rhinolophus sinicus. The sequence continues at coordinate 89,169,540 of NC_133754.1, forward strand.
TCTTTAAACTTTTTTTTCAATCTATTGGTGTGATTTATGACAGTGGTTTTCAGAGTTCAGAGAAGCTATCTTTCAGAAGTTTTGAAAATTTTGTGTTTGATTAAATTTAATAATTTAAAATCATAATTTGAAAACATTGGGCTACTCATAGGTGATATATTACATTTTTAACATGAGGAGAACCTCTAGCTTGTTAACGTATGGTGCTAGTAAACTCTGTGTTTGTGTATGTGTGTATGAGTGTGCTGTCATGCAAATGGTAGTATTTTCATGCAAATTGTAGTCTGTATATGTTTTTTACATAGAAATGTACAAGGAAGTATAGTTGACCCTTGGACAACATGGGTTTTAACTGTGCAGGTCCATTTATAGATTTTTTTCAATAATTACCGTAAATGTATTTCTCTTCCTTATGATTTTCTTAATAACACTTTCTTTTCTCTAGCTTACTTTGTTGTAAGAACACAGCATATAATACATATAACATGCAAAATATATGTTAATTGACTGATTATATTATCGGTAAGGCTTCTGGGCAATAGTAGGCTATTCATAATTAAATTTTTGGGATGGGGAGTCAAAAGTTATATGTGGATTTTTGACTGCTCAGGAGGTCAGCACCCCTAATCCTAATACATGTTTATGTCACACACAAAACTCAATGAAATAAAGGCTCAGCAATGCTTAGACATATCTTCCTAGTCTATGTCCTGGCCACTGAATAATCATGAATTGTGTAATAACAAGGGCGTATATGGGAGGTTACATCACAATGATACTGTATTACAGATATTTTGGAACTTGTAAGTTTTGGGTGCTTTTTGTTTGATTTTTAAGTTCATAAGATTCAACTTTGGAATACAATTTTACAGTACTCTTATTTAAAGTTTAGAATGGATGGATCTTGAGATTATCATGCTAAGTGAAATAAGTCAGGCAGAAAAAGTCGAGAACCATATGACTTCACTCATATGTGGGATATAAAACGGAAAGCAACAAATGAAGACAAACAAAGAAACAAAAACTCATAGACACAAACAACAGTTTAGTGGCTACCAGAAGGTAAGGGGGGAGGAGGATGGTAGAAGAGGGTAAACAGGATCAAATACATGGTGATGGAAGGACTGACTCTGGGTGGTGAACACACAAGGAAATATATAGATGATGTATTACATCATGTAATATATAATGTAAAACCTATATAATTTTATTAACCAATGTCATAACCAATGCCTCCCCAATAAATTTGAGAAAAATTTTAAAAAATTAAAAAAAAATTTAGAATCAAATTACTGAAGAATATCTTGAGGTTTCAAAGGAAACTGTTAAAATTTCCACATTTATAATGTTTATCTGTGTGGATTATATTTTTTGTCGTTACTGTGCAATCCAAAGTATACAGGAATACATTGGCTGTAGATACTAATATGACTGTAACTGTCAATCACACTCTTGATATCAAATTTTTGTATTTTTCAAGATGGCTTGCTTCACTGTTCTCATTGATTGATGTTAAAACAAGAAAAATTTGCACCTTTAAATGTATAACCTTGTTAAAATATATTTTATGTCAATTTTTATATTATGGGGTTTTGAATAAGACTTCATTTGGAATAAAAATTCTGCTACTAAAAATCTGGTACTAAAAAGTCTGATTCAGGAGGTCAAGTGGTTTGAACACATCTTATTTTCAGCCTGTGAGGCTTTGCACATAGAATTCATATCATTGAACCGCCCAATAAGCAACAACTTTATTTAATTCCTATAGTAAAATCTTGGGATCAGACTAAAATCTAGCTTCAAGTGCGGTAGCTTAGAACTAAAATAAAATACAAACGTAATTGCATGTGAGGAATATTTTAATGAGGCAGGCAAGAAAGAAAGTTAGTACGTACTGTATTTCAGACCGAATATTAAAGCACAGTGTGTTGGGATCAATGCAGAATATATAATGGAAGACAGATAATGGAGCGAATCTGATAATTTAAAAATGTTTACTCTTTTATTTGTAATGACTACTTTCAGCAGATTTGGTTCCCAGTGGAGTTCCTTAGAAAGACGTCAAAGTCAATTTCATTCTCTGAACATGTCAGCAGAAGGGTGGGAGGTATTAGTCTGGGATTAAACTGTTGCTCTATATAATTCCCAAGTGCCTAGTCTCAGTGAACATATTTCAATTTGGGGACTGTTTGTTTCTGCCTGCCCATCTGTTGCATGCATGTCCCTTTATATTTCTAAATGTGTGATACCGAAAGGGCCACTTACTTCATCACCATTAAGATGCCTGGGTTGAAAAATACAAAAAGACGTCTATGAAAACCACACAGGAGTGGAAAAACAGGACACAGTATAAGGTCTCACTTCCGCCCCCCGCCCCCCCCCCGGGCCTCTTCTGAGGCAAGCCCGTTGGCTCTTGTGTCCCTTCATAACCCTCTGCAATATGCTTCTGTCTGATAAACAGCTGTGGATTCTGTTCAGTGACACATGTTCACCTTGAAATGACTCAGAGAGAGTCACAGAGTGCAAAACCCACCACTGGCGGAACACGTCTGAGTCAGTGACGGTCATTTCAGTTGAGAGCGTGTTGTAGCACTTAGATGCTGATGCCAAGGGTAGTTGCTGTAATTGTCTGCAAAACTCCCCGCTCTACCCCAAGGACTGTGGCGTTCGGATGGTCACATTCTCAGTCTGTAAGTTTTAGCCTGGAGTAAAGAAGGCTAAATATTACAGCATATAAGAGAGGATGGTAAAATGAGATCAACATGTTTCAGTAAACAGTTCAGTATCTTAGGGAGGTGACCGCTTTCCTATTTTCATCTTGTCTCTACCTAACTGTGTGACCTTTGGAAAATTGTTTAGCCTCTGTGAGTCAGTTATCTCATACTCAAAAAGGGACTTTATTAAAGCACATTAGGTAGCTCAGAATTGCTGGGAGGGCTAGAAAAACAGACTCTCAGCAAAGCTTTCACAAACAATAATGCAAACCATGCTGTAGTAGTGACCCAGTGAGAAACCTGCTGCCGCTGCCTCCCATCTGCCTGACAGAACTCAGCTTAATTGCAACTGCTACACATTCCAGGAACTTACCCTTCCTGCAACTATTCTTACTACTTCCCAAACTAGACCCTTCTACTGTCATCTATACCAGTAATATAAATGCCATGACAAGCCTTCAGACTCATACTGCTCACTTCCAAATTGAAGACTCATGCAGGTTCATCTGATTGGTGGGCTTGACTAAGGTCTCCTGCCTGCAACGTACTTGGAAGGGAGGTTAGAGTGGCACATTTCCTTGAATTGATTATGCCATCGGAAGGCAGAATTAATAACGTGGAAAATTATAAAAATGTTAGGAGGGTGTTTATAACATAGTGGGTGATCTCAAATGACAGATGTCCATTAGCTGCCTTGTAATATTGATGTGAATATTAGATGCGGTCACATTGAAAAACATCCTCCAAAGTTCTTGGCATATAATATGTCAATTTTCCCTTCCATTCCTTCTCTTGTGAGAATTTTTTAAATCCCATGTTGAAGAATTTTGTGAAAGATTTTTTTTCCGGTGTATTGTGATTCATAGGGTGACTCTGAAGCTTTGCCTAAAAGTGGGAGCAAAGAAACAGTTTAAGTCTCTCTATATGCTCTTCTGTGGTGCTTATTTTTGCTAAGGAGCTCATCGGCACAAACGTCAAAATGCACAGGATGGTGGGCTGTGTTCTCTTTCCTGCGTATGGCAAGGTGGTTTGCCCTGAATAGAAAGGGCAAAAGAGGTTCTCTGCCTCCGATTCCCAAAGCATCTGGGAGTGAGCCCAGGGCTGGATCTGAAGCAGTCAAGGGGGAAAGGGTCCCATGTGCCTGCACAACCTGCAGATTCATGCTTGTCCCAGTGCTGACCCTTGTGAAGAACACATGAGACCCCTTTCATTCTTAGCTTGTCCTTCATCCTCATATAGAGTCACTTTGCCAGCACCTAGGAAATGGCCATGGGAGTCGGGAGGTAAGAGAAAGGGATATATCCCCTTCCTCCTTTGGAGGCAGATCCTAGCAGAGCCACTAGACAGACCTGCTGATACAAGGATGGCGTTCTGGAAGCCAGGGATTGCTCAGGTATGATGTTTGTGAACAGTCAACATAGACAAGACAATTGTCATCAAGCCAAGATCAGAGCATAAGGCAACACCTACAAAGTTGAGAGCCAGGTCAATGCAAGAAAGGAGTAGAAAGTACTGGGTAATGATGAGAGAAGTGAGACTGTAGGACAAGGGCTGCAAACAGCAACTGTGAAGACAAAATATGACCTCAGTGGACAGTACATCTTACAGAAATGACAATCTGCTGTTTCTATAGTGGCCTGAAATTCATGAAATAATTTCATATATTTTATCTCATGTAATCTTAATACATCCAAAGATGAGCAAGGTAGCTGGTAGTAATCCCAATTTTACAGTTGTGAAAAGGACGGTGAGTAGAAGTTAAGCAGCTTTGACCAAGGAAGGCTACATGGTTACTCTGGGGAATCGGGACTCAAACCAGATGCACTTTCCTTATTTAGAAATTTGAGCTGTGGCTAACAGAGTCTACAAAACATTTTCATAAGAATTTATAGCCAGAAATACGAGAAGACAAATGAGTTGCAAGAGTTTTACTCACTTGATCTTATATGGCCTTGCGTGAAGATGTTTTAAATTTGATCTCATGGATATTTTCTCTAAGGTCCTAATTAAAAACTCCAGAATCATTCAACTTATGGTTAAATAAGTGAGATTTGGGGTGTTCTGTTTCAGACTTGGTTCAGTTTTGCCCTTTCGACACCCCATTCTCCTGTATGAGAGAAGGGGCTGTTAGTTCTGAGGAAGACCAACTTCTTTAAATTCTCAGAAGTGTTTCCATCTTTGGCAACTCAGCTGTTGAGCAGAAAACCAATGATGACAAGTCTTAAGAGGTAGACCTTACCCTTGGTTGGCTGTTTGAAAGTGACACACAAATTCAGAAAATTTACTGTTAGAGGTCTGAAATGGTCCTGGACCCACTTCATAATAGTACCTGTATCAACTTTCCTTATTTCTCGCAGAGTCCCCTTTCGGTAAAGTAAGCCTCTGAAAAGGCACTGCATTAGTCAGATTTTGTTATGTCAAAAGCTTCCTATTGAATTGCACACGTAAAACATGGAGCTATTTAGAATTACTGTTTGTCTGCACAGTCCAGGAGAAAAGTAATTTGCTTAATCATTTAGAGGTTGTAGTTACTTTCATATAAGTAAGACGTAACCAATTACACCTCTGGAGCTCCAAAGATTGTAGCTACTTTCAGTTTTTAGGATATTTGATTAAATTTTAGTACTTGTCATACCTTTTTCCTGAGATTTCTATGAGTGAAAAAAAAATGTATTGTCCCTGAGAACACTTTGAAAAATGTAAAGCACTAAACAGATTATTGTGATTGTTTTTTAACTAAAGGAACTGATTAATAGCTTCTCAAATATCCTTTCAGGCAGGGAAAAAGTCTCAGTTATATATAATAGATTCTGTCTCTCTGACTACAACAGCTTCAAGAAGAGGCTGATTTTGTCATGTGGACATGTTCTGTTCAATGCAGTCACTGATTGTGTTGACCTATCGGCAAAATAAGTGTGAACTCAAAAGACGCGTTGATAGAAGCAAACTAATTCTAGCAGTCCCATAAAATATAAAACATTGATTTTTCCCTCTGAACTTTCTTAACTATAATTTGCTATATCATTGAACTTAAAAATGAAGACTGCATAAGATTTTATGCACTTCCAGTTGCTTAGCATTCTTTCCACTTAAAGGAGCTGCAAGTGTGACAAGAGTTTCAGAAACTCAGAGGTGATGTTTAAAGGCATCCACCACTCCCCTACACCCCCATAATCCTCACGCATGAGCAAAACTGCATTCTTCTTCCTGAATGCTCCCTGCAGGCCCCTTCTTGGGCGGCTGTCTGCATTCAGCAATGTCCCCATGTCAACTGCCTCCTGCTTCCAGTTTATGCATACAGATTGCTCTTTAGGGCATTAGCTGTTACTCCTTTGGCACTAGCTACCAATCCTCACATATTGTGAGAAATATTGCATGATATGTATACAATGTAGCTCATCCAGCTCAAAATTAATTCTGACTCAAAAAGTTAGTCACATTTCTCTCCAAATCTGTTCTGTTTCAATGCCTTATTATTGAACGGGCAGCCATGGATTTACGTAAGTAAATTGCTTGTTATCAGGGATGAGCATCTGAATGTTCTGGAAATATTTTTCCCCAAAAAAACACACCTGCTGGAACTCCACCACAAACAGACAATTCGGGATATCCAGGGTTGAATCTGAGCACATGAGTTGCAGTGTCTCCTTCGGTGACCCTGGTATAAAACTCTGATTAAGAACCGCTCCCCGAAACTTTCCACATTTATTAATGACACAATGCAATATACAGATGATGTATTATAGAATTGTATACTTGAAACCTATATAATTTTACTAATCAATGTCACCCCAATAAATTTAATAAAAATTTAAAAATGTACACTAAAAAAGAACCACTCCCTTCAACTTTCCACATTTATTTATAACCTAACAAATAACAAGCACAGCTTATAGAAGGCTATCAATACATACCTTTATTTTTCTTAACAAACTTTTAAAAACTTATCCCTTTAAACTTTCTTCAATGGGCATGACTTTCCCCTGCCCCCAATGAGAGTTTTGGTGGTTCCCATGGCTTTTCTGCTCACTTTTAGTGATCTGTGGTTATGACAAACACAACCTCAATTCATAATTAGGATAAATGTGTAATTCCACATAATAATCAAAGCTTTAAATATAGCTTTGAGTTACATCTCCCACTCCCAGTTTGGACCTTCTGGTTACCTACAAGGTTGCAGGTAGGGAAGGTGAACTTGCACTCCTGTTCCCTTCCTCCCCATTTGCTTTGTTTTTCTTCTAAGAGTAGAGGTGAAAAAGGGTAAAACAATTCCTACCTGGCTAGGTGGTTTTGTGCTTACTTGTCCTAGCAGCTGATTAAATCTGTTAGACCTGGGAGGGCCTGGCTGATGACTCTCTCTGAATCTTTATCAATGTGATGCTTTCATGGGCTCTTCAGAGGTTCCCTACTGGGACCTTTCCTGCTATAGTTCTCATGACCTGAGTGGATGTTTCTCTACTTTGGTTAGTCACTAATGCCCCACTCTCAGCCCTGGGTGTATGGTACAAATTTACAGCCTCTAGTTGCTAAGAATTACCCTTTCCATTAAGTGATTCTTTTGGGCAGGACTCAAAACATTCTCACTTAGGATTCTCTCCAACAAGACCCACTGTGGTTCAGGAAAATACCCACATATTATTTGTTTTCATGATCAGGGGGGTGCAGGCAGACCAAAACTGCAGCCTCTTCTGGCTTCTCCAGCCCCTAGATTTCCCAGAATGGAGCCATGTTGAAGCTCCCTGAGAGTTCCCACTGAAGCCCCCCTCATTCTGCTTGTGGTTAGAAGGTAGTGCCACCCCCTCCTGCAAAACTGGTAGGAGTGACTCACAGCTTGACAATAGCTATCTCCAAACAAATATTTTTACCAGTCTCTTGTCCATTGTCTCTGAAGCCTTTCCCCATACCTGATCAGGCTGAGGAACCAGGCATCATGCAGCAGGTTTTTAGGGGACATTTTTTCAGTTAATTTCCACATGGGGTGGGGGAGTCACTTTTACATTCACTTTAGCACCCTGATACCTGTCAAATTGGCATTCCAATGGAAATTCTACCCTTCTATTATATATATGCAGCATAAATTGTAAGAGTTTACACACACCATAAAAAACACTGAGCAAGAGATATTAAGGAAGGATCAAACTGTCTCCTTCATGGAGGAAGGGGAGTGGCTAGACCCCAGCACAGTAAGTTAGCTTCATTTTTCTGTGTTGATGAGCTTTCTCGACAATTCAAGTCAGGACATCATCCTGTGAAACACAATATAAACGGAACCACTTTAAAACGGAGCCAGAGATGCCATCCCATAGGAACTGCCTTCCACCTGTTATACCTCTGTGGACTTCAGCACAATAATATAATAATTTTGTGGCCAATTATTCAGAATTCTTTGTAATTTGGACTCTCTGCTTATGTGACAAACGACACTTTCCATATTGTTTGTTTAATCACAAAAACTTGTTTTTGCAAGGGAGCTAGGACCTTGACCATATCTTGTTTTTATCAAGCCTTGCAGGAACTAGGATGTTTGCCATATCTTGTAACAGCACTTGCTGATACTGCTCTGCTGTTTAGCTGATAATGGAAAATCCCGTTGCCCCAACTGATCAGAAAATGTATAACATATATTTATGATTTCTCTTCCCTTACCAACCAATCCCCTTAAAAGTTGGCTTCTTGCAGTTTTGGTTTGTAAATACTCTGCCCTAACTTCCCCTGGTGGATCATAATTTCACTTCATGTTTTAGGCTATGTCTCCCTGGTTTGCAAACCATATAGGAGTAAAACTCCCTTTATTCCAGGTTGTGCTGAGACCTAATTATGCTCTTTTTCCATGTACTGCTTCCTTAGAGTACTAGTTTAGGTAGTTCTAGACCAAGAAAGAAGCCCATCTCCAGTGCTTAGAAGTGCAATATGCCATTGTCAGGTTTGGAGGTCGCATTGGATGAAAGCATCCTGGGTTCCAGGAACCGCTTGAAGTTGTACACCATCTTCCTTCCTGGAGTCAAGCAGGACAGCAACTTCAGAACATAATGGCACAGTATCGAGCGTTCTGTATCAGCCATTCTTAAATAACTACATATTTGGTATAATGTCCAGATCAGGTCAATACTAAATAATTTCATTTGTAATTCCTTTACCAGCATAAGATGAATGCCTTGCATGAGTGTTTCCCTTTCATACATTCTGGCACTCCCACAATGCATGCACAAGAACCCTCTCAAATCCCTATAGCCAAGCAACCATTTTCAGTACAGCCATTCTATATTCAAACAGCAAGACACACCTTCTCCCTCCAAATCTGTCCAAAAGACATAGAACTCTGGCTCACATTTTAAAACTTACACTAAATTGTACACTTGAAAACTATGTAACTTTACTAACAATTGTCACCCCAATAAACTTTAAAGAAAAAAAACTTACTTAATAAGACCCTTAAATCCTCAATGCAAAATGTGGTTATTAGTTAATAAAGACTTTGTATCCTCCCCAGGAATTATTATTGGGTACCTTTAAAACATTTTTTTTTTTAATTTACTAAACTCTCTTGAATTATTTTTCTAAATAAAATGGAAAGGGACAATCTGCCTCAAATGTAAATTTAAGTCTCATTTTGGATGCAGAAAATAACTTGCAGCTTCAAATTGGAGGTTTTTCATTTGTTTGTTTAAACGTCCTGGAGGGAACTGTGATTCTTTATTGCAGAGCTGATGGGAAGGTTTTGTGTTTTTCCCTATTCTCCAAAGTTACATTTTAGCCTTCTTACAGAATTTGTCTGAACACTTAGCAGCAAGGGCTTGCTGAACTAAAGGCATGGGCTCTGAAACTTTAAACAAAGAAGCAAGTAAACAAAAGCAACTAGTTTTTTAAAGCAGAAGAGCTGTGAGGCCACTTTTACGGTCATCTCAATAGCCACTGTATAAAAGTTGTTGGTTGTTCTTGGAAAAGTTTCCACTTACAGGTATTACAGGTAACATAAGAAAACATCTCAATGTAATTCAGGGACTAAATTAAAATAAAAGTGACATGACTGAAATAACTCAATATTTTTAGGAAATGTGAGAAGTAATTCAACATGCTGGCAGTTTGCCAATTTAAATAGAGTCGTCCCCTCCCCCCCCCCCGTAATCCTGTTTTAAAGACAGATTACCTAAATTTTAGATTATTTTTGAGAGCACAGAAAGACTGTAATAATCCTCAGATTCTGCCAAAACCAGTTTTGCCATGGTGTTAATTCTTTATGAGACTTAAAAAGAGCTTTGTCAACACACAAAAATGAAGGAACAACTGACTGATGAAACAAAGAAAGAGAGACAGAAGGAGCAAGAGAGGGAGGGAGGGAATGGGAGGGAGGGAGGGAGAGAGAGAGAGAGAGAGAGAGAGAGAGAGAAAGAAAGAAAGAAAGAAAGAAAGAAAGAAAGAAAGAAAGAAAGAAAGAAAGAAAGAAAGAAAGAAAGAAAGAAAGAAAAAAGAGAAAGGAAGAGAAAATATCACATCTGGCTTAATTAGAAAGGTATTTCAAGGCTAAACTAACGGAACCCTGAGTTATATAGATGAATTATGTGCTTTGGAGCTCAGATGCAGGCTCAGTCTGAGATGAAGAAATGTTGACTGCACATTCTCTGGAAGACATTTAACCAGTAGAAGCTCAAAGACAAAAACTGTTGTACTAAGGAATCTGAATGTATAATAAATAAAGCTAGTGACTGTATTTTCTCCACTGATTTCTCAGTAGAGTTTGTCCAATAGAACTTTCAATTAGTTTTAAGCGAAAAAAACAAACAAACAAACAAAAATCCTAGATGGCTTATGAAATTAAATCATATATATATATATATGTACACACACACACACACACACACACACACTGAAGACTGTTTCAACATTTTCCCACACAACAGAAGGGCCACTTAATGCTTAAATGCAGAAAAGTTGGGAAAACTGACATGGAAAAGAATCTTTAAGCTGTGCTGGCTGTTGCCTTTTCTGATTTAATCCTCTGCTTGTAGCCTTCTTCCTTGGGGCAGAAACACATTCCACGATTGATCTAAAATGATTTAATTCAGCACCAGCGATCTATCTCATGACTCAGGGAAACAGTACTTTTCATTTTCAGTTGTAGTGCCGTAATGTATTGTAGCTTCTTCTATAGCTAAAGTGCTTACATATGAAAAGACTATACTTTTAATTAATATCTGAGAAAAATAAATAGGGTATGTGATCAAGTTGCATTTAAAATGCAGTGTACACCACCCAGAGTCAGTTCTCCTTCCATCACCATATATTTGATCCCATTTACCCTCATCTACCACTCCCTCTCCCCTTATAGATGATGTATTACAGAATTGTACACCTGAAACCTATATAACTTTACTAACCATTGTCACCCCAATAAACTTCAATTAAAAAAAGAAAAGAAAAAGAAATGCAGTGTAATTTAATCTTTATGATTCACCAAATTAGACAGTTTGGTTTAGTGGGTTGCTTTACCAATTAATATTTACTTTCACACAAATCAGTCATACAAATATACAGATTTTTTTATCACAACACAGAGGTTTTTTTTAATTTGGCAGTTTTTTCTTCATTCCTCACTAATCCACCCACACACGTAGAAGTTTATTATAGTTGAGTATTATTTATATAATACTGTCACATATTTCTAAAAAATGCCAACATTTTATCCTACTCCAAACATTTTAAAATGTAAATGTAATCCAGTTATATTTTGTCACTATTATCCTCTTTTTAAAATGTTTTAAACTTACTAGACTAGTTAGTAAGTCACACATTCATAAGCTTACTTTTAAGATCAACACAGTCAACTTTTAAAGTTGTTTTATTTTTGTTTATTTATATTTGATCATGTATAAATCTTCTTTTTACTATTGCAAAGGTCATCTTTATGTAGCATGCAAATGAAAACTTCTGGGGCCACTCTTCTATAAAACTGAAAACATCAACAATTGTTTCTTCAGTGAGTGCTGTTAGCTAGTGTTCTCTTTTTAAAAATGTGATGCCTCCAGTGTGTGAATCTTGATTCATTATAAGATGCTGCTTCTGCTGGTTTCCCTTTTTTGCTGTGCCCCACTCTTACTTGGCTCTCTTCATTAGCAAGTGAACTTTCCCCTCTCAATTGAGATGGCAATAAACCTGTGTCCTACCTTTGGGGGACTATTAAAAATAGTACTACTATTAGCAATCCTAAGAACAAACTGAAGTGATTACTTTTTAAAATGTAAGAGGCCAAGAGCCTAATTAGCAGTACTCTCATGAATTTTATTTTTCATGAGAAAGTTACTTTTTCGTATCTGTCTCAATTGTGACTCCTAATGCAGGTATATTTGGGTTTCCACAAATGTTTGGTTTTGTTTGCATTTGTGTCAAAAAGCCAAATTCAGCAAATCTTTTTACATTCTGAAAACTCTCTTAAAACCTGAAGTTTTTCTTAAATAAACAATTTACTCTTTGAGTTGATCTATAAGTAGAATTTGCTGTCATCTCAGGAATTACATAACTAACTTTATTTTTGACTGGATATTACCCACCTTAACCAAAAAGTAAACTCACCCACTTTCTTTCTATATCAAAATCGCCCTCATCCAACTCTACACGATCCCACTTCGGGTAGATTGATTTTGCTTCCTTCTCTTAGTCCTTAGGTGACCTTATTCTGTATTATTACTTTTCCCAGCAGGAATTTTCACAGGTTTCCTATATCAGGGAGAAGCAGCTTTAATTTCGAGGTTTTCTTTTTGGTAGTGCTTCAGAATGCTTCGTTTAATATTTAGGCTCTGTGACCTCTGGAACAACATCAAGTGTAACAAAATTCACATGATAGGGGTGCAAGAAGGAGAAGAGATAAAGTAAGGGACTGAGAACCTGAAGAAATAATGACTGAAAACTTTCCTAACCTGATGAAGGAAATAGGCATGCAAGCCCAGAAAGTGCAGAGTCCCTGACAAGATAAATCCAAACAGGCCCACATCAAGACACATTATAATTAAAATAACAAAGATCAAAGATAAAAAGAAAATTCTAAAAGCAGCGAAAGAAAGGTAACTAGTAGTTTACAAGGGAGCGCCTATAAGACTGTCAGCTGATTTCTCAACAGTAACTTTGCAGGCCAGAAGGGATTGGCATAAAATATTCAAAGTGATGAAAAACAAGGACCTACAACCAAGACTACTCTACCAAGCAAAGCTATCATTTAGAATCAAAGGACAGATAAAGAGCTTCCCAGACAAGAAAAAGCTAAAGGAGTTCATCTCCACCAAACCAATATTACAAGAAATGTTAGAAGGACTTCTTTAAGAAGCAAAAGGGGTGGGGGGGGGACATAGAGATGAATAATAAAATGAAAATAACTGTGTATGGATAATCACTTTAAATATAAATGGATTAAATGCTCCAGTTAAAAGTCATAGGGTAACTGAATAGATAAGAAAATAAGACCCATACATATACTATCTACTAGAGACCCACTTCAGATTGAAAAATTTATACAGACTGAAAGTAAAGGGATACAAAGAGATATTTCATGCAAATAGAAACAACAACAACAAAAAAAAAGAATCTGGAGTAGCAATACTTATAGCAGGCAAAATAGATTTTAAAACAGAGGCTATAATAAGAAACAAAGAGGGACATTACATAATGATTAAAAAAATCAATCCAACCAGAGGATATAAGCCTTATAAATATTTATGCACCCAACATAGCACTTAAAAATATAATGAAAATATTGACCAAAATAAAGGGAGAGGAGGATAGTCATGCAATCATAGTAGGGGATTTTAACAACACATTGATATCAGTGAGGAGATCTTCCAGACAGAATAACAATAAAGAAACAGTGGCCTTAAATGACACACTACACCAGATGGACTTAATAGATATTTTTAGAACATTTCACCCCAAAGCAGCAGAATATGCATTTTTTTTTAAGTGCATATGGAACATTTTCCAAGATACACCACATGTTGGGATACAAAACAAGTCTCAATAAATTCAAGAAGATTGAAATCATATCAAGTGTTCTCTCTGACCACAATGGTATGAAACTGGAAATCAATTACAAGAAAAAAAACTGACAAACACATGGAGGCTAAATAGCATGCTACTAAATAATGAATGGGTCAACAATGAGATCAAAAAAGAAATTAAAATATACCTTGATACAAATGAAAATGAAAATGCAATGACCTAAAACTATGGGACACAGCAAAAGCAGTTCTAAGAGAGAAACTCATAGCAATACAGGCCTACCTTAAAAAACAAGACAAATCTCAAATAAACAATCTAACCTTACACTTAAAAAAATTAGAAAAAGAACAGCAAACAAAGCTCAAATTGAGTAGAAGGAAGGAAATAATAAAGATCATAGCAGAAATAAATAAAATAGAGTCTAAAAAAAAAAAAAAGCAAAACAAAACAAAGATCAATGAAACCAAGAGCTGGTTCTTTGAAAAGATAAACAAAATTGATAAACCTTTAGACAGACTCATCAAGAATAGAGACATTTTATTTAATAAATAAAATCAGAAATGAAAGAGGAGAAGTAATAACAGAAACACAAAGTATTGTGAGTAAATATTATTAGCAATTATATGCCATCAAATTGGACAATCTAGAAGAAATAGATAAATTCCTAGAAATGTACAATCTTCCAAAATTGATTCAAGAAGAAACAGAAAATCTGAACTGACTGATAACTACTAAGGATATGAAAGCTTTAATAAAAAAAAACACACACAAAAAAATCCAAAACAAAACAAAAAAAAACTCCCTACAAACAAGGTCCTGGACTGGCTGGCTTCACAGGTAAATTTTACCCATCATTCAAAAAAGAATTAGCACCAATCCTTCTCAAGCTATTCCAAAAAATTCAGGAAAATGAAAGGCTCTTAACCTCATTTTATGAGGCCACCATTACCCTATTCCAAAAACAGACCAAAAAAAAAAAAAAAAAAAAAAAAAGAAAGAAAGAAAGAAAGAAAATTATAGGCCATTACAAAGAAAGGAAATTATAAGCCAATAGATGTAAAAATCCTCAACAAAATATTAGCAAACTGAATTCAGCAAACATTAAAATCACGATACACCATGATCAAGTGGGATTTACTCCTAGGATGCAAGATTGGTTGAATATCCACAAATCAATTAATACCAATTGGGTCTTATCTCGTCTTTTTATGAGGGTTTGGACATCTTAGATTTATTTATAGGAGATGAGACTGGGCAGTTCCTGGGGAGGAGATGCAGGCCTGGGCAGTCCTCCTTCAGGATCACTTTTATTAAGCATTTCTGCCTCATCACATATATACAATAGAATATTACTCAGCCATAAAAAAGAATGAAATCTTACTATTTGCGACGACATGGATGGACCTGGAAGGTATTATGCTAGGTGAAATAAATCAGACTGAGAAAGACAAATACCATATGACCTCACTTGTATGTGGAATCTAAAGAACAAAATAAATAAATAAAACAGAACAGATTCATAGATTCAGGGAACAAGCTGATGGTTTCCAGATGGGAGGGGGATTGGGTGAGAAAAGTGAAGGAATTAAGAAGTATAGATTGGGGGCGGCCAGATGACTTAGTTGGTTAGAGCGCAAGCTCTTAACAACAAGGTTGATGGTTCAATTTCCACATGGGATGGTGTGCTTTACTCCCCACAACTAGATTGAAAACAGTGACTTGACTTGGAGCTGATGGATCCTGGGAAAACACATTGTTCCCCAGTACTCCCCAATTAAAAAAAAAAAAAATTATCATAGTGATCAGTTCTTTAGGTACATAAATTTGAATAACTATGGTGTACACCTGAAACTAATATAATATTATATGTTACCTATATTTAATGAAAATCTTTTTTAAAATAGAAAATATCCCGAGATGGGGGTTGTATAATTAGATGAGTTTTTATTCCACATAGTGAGATGGGGGTGACTGGGAGTGGGAAGGGTATGGAGAGAAAAATGAGAATTCTATTTTGAACCTATTAAGTTGGGGATGCCTACTGGATATCTAAGCAGTGATATTAAGTGCAGAGTTGGATATATGGGCAGAAGCTGTAAATTCAGGATTCACCGGGTGATAAATCGGTTTCTAACTTATGGATCTGGATGTGATGAGCAGGCAGAGAAAGAAGATGGGCACCGATGAAGCTTCACTTTTTTTGCAGTTTAGTGCTGAGTCAGTGGCAGTCACAGTGGCAAAGGCACCTGGAGGTCTGGTACTGACCTTCAGCTAAGATAAGGATGAAAAGTAGTAGCTAATGATTTATAACATGCTGACAAAGGTACAAAACTCCCCTGGAATCACCATGTATTACTCTCTGTACATTGTTTACTGAAATGCAAAGCATCGTGGTTTGCCCCAATTTAATGGGTTATACAGCTTGATTTTAACCACATGACCAGTGGGATATAAAAGACTCTCTGTAAACTTGTACCCTGAGACCAAGGTATCTTTGTATGTGACCTTGGGGACTGGACCTAGAAGTCTCAGAACTCTTTAATATTTGCCTGTGCTTTCTTTTTCCTGTGGTACCATGTCCGTACCTTTATTAAAGCCCTGGAAGGGCACACCCTATGGAGTTTTGTGAGTCCTTTCAGTTATCCAATTCTGTGTGATTGCTTCAATGACGAGCCTCGTGGGTGCAACCTAAAGCAGGATGTTTTAGGCTATGGCACTGGTAGGACTTAGGCAGGCTGCAGGGCTGGTTAAAATCTTTAGTCTGTTCAGCATATAACCTCAGACAACTCCTGAGAATGCTGGAGAGAGTCCCTATCCCTTAGGGGAAAGGATGGACAAGAATGAGGCAATCTCATCTTTGTATGCCAGGATACTGCATAGCCCCTGGCAAGCAGTAGACACCTAGGAAAATGTTTTTGAGATAAGTGAATGAACAAAGGAATGTACAAGTGAAGAAAGGTGATCTCACAGCCTTGTTTTCCTACAAGTCTGAACTCCAGAGGGTAGTTCAAACAATAGCAAAGTTTGATTCTCCAACAGGTCTAATGCACTCCCGCTGCAAGACCTATGTGTCTGCTTTTCCTCTTCTCAACACACTCATTCCCACACATCCTCAAAGTTTATTCCCTCACTTCATTCAGAACACTGCTTACAATGGGGAGACTTGCTGACCACCATATCCAAACCAGTGTCCCTCTCCTGTCACTTTTAATCATTTTTACTGCTTCATTTTTCTGCATAGAACATCTCACTGCCTGATCTTATAGTGTGTGTGTCTGTTGGTCTGTGTATATAATGACTACTACATACAAATATAAGCTCCATTTGGTGTTTTTGGGTCTTATTCACTGCCCCAATCCTAGTGCCTGGTGCAGTGTCTGGAACATACTAGATGCTCAAAAACCTTTGTTGGATGGATATCTCTCAAGTGTACATTGTGGTTTCACCTATATGATTGGGCTTTAGGGTCATTGGCCATCCTGTTGTGCCAAAGCCTGAGGTGGTTGCTGGGATACAGGATTTTCAGTTTTAAACCAGATGAGTTGATCACTCTATTGAGCTTCTGCTTCAGCTTCTTGTTCGTTCATTCATTTGTTGATTCAGTAATTACTTAGCACCTACTATGATACAAGGACTGGTTTAGATACTGCTAACACAGCCATGAACAAGTCAGATAAGGTATGTCCTCTCATGAAGCATATATTCTACAGGAGGGGCATCAGCTTGAACTAATGGCCCATGGATGCTGAAGTTCACCCTACATATGGCTATCATTAAACCCCACAGGATGATTGCCAACAGATGTTACTCAGGAGAGATGCAGGCCATGGTTGCAATGGAGTCTGTGATATGGGAGAAAGCTCAGTAACCTCCACTAGGAAGGGCTCTACTGCCCTGGGTTCCAGCCAACATGTCCATTTTCATTAGGTAAGACATACCAAAACCTGCAGATGCTTCAATTCACACATATTTTAGCTGATTTTTCTTGTTAACATTATTAATAGTTAAACATCTGGTGACTGAAAGCATTGAGAGGGTTAGCATAAGGCAAAACTAAAGGAAAGGCAAAGTTCTTGCTTTCTTCCCAACTCAACCTTTGTGCCTAACGTCTTATGTTGTCATGTCCTTTCAGATCAAATTTAACCAGCTTGAGGTTTCCCTTGTAGTCTCCAGAATTCTTCACTATTCAAAATTAGCCCTTTGTATTATTCCTGTGTTCTGAGCAAAACCCAAAAAACCTAGTGCATCTTAGGAGTAGTTTCGTAAAGGTAATTTACCCAAACTAGTGACTCTAGGGGCTGGAATTTTATGGGGTATGTCATGCTAACCATGGAGAGAATTAACTCCTTACTCATATGGGCTCAGCCTTGACAACCTCCAAGAGCTGTAGGATGCATTTAAATTTTCCATTTCAGTTCTCACAGACCCTCATATTCCCCCCTTGCCTGTGCATCAGTTCTCTCTGCCCTCAGGCCTGTAGGCCCATGGTAAATTTCTTGATTTCATAAAATATATGCCATGGGCATTTTGAATATCAGTATACAGCTTCCACTTTCTCTTCAAATGGTTTAATGGTTTCCCTGGTATAGTGGGGATGTAGGTAAGTACGGCATTTGAAGAATATTTGGCTCAGTGCATGGCTTGTTCTACTCTCTCAGCATTCCTTTTAAGCGGTTTAATTATGCAAATGATCACTCCATAGCAGAGAGTCTGGGGGAGGTGTGGTAGAGAGGAACAGTGCAAAGAGTGCTAGACAAGAATTAGGCCAAGGATATCAACACTTCCTATCCTGAGAAAGCTCCCAAATAATTTTTTTTTCTTTCCAACCAAGATGAAAAATAATTTGAAAGTTTGCTCTTTTAACTTCTTTTACAGTTTTCTTCCTGGTTCAAAAAAAAACACGCTCAAATGCTGGTTTCTATTTCAGCTTCTTGAATGTCTCTGTCTCCCTTTAAGAGAATTCCATGGTAAAATAATAGTGATGTTGTTCCTGTTAATGTTTTCAAATTTCATATGATAAAGGAGTTTTCCCTGTTGCCTTCTTATGATCAACAGGTTCTAACTCGAAGATGAAATCTAATGGTGGTGTTGATGGGATAGCAATGGATCCCCTCCAAGTATGTCTTATGTTCTAAGGCCTAAGGACCCACAGTCCTGGGGCAGGTTTAGCCACAGTTGCCCAGACTGGGTGTACCTGCCTTGGAGGGATGAAGACCCATAGAACAAGGGCTAAGGATGGCCATGTTTGCACAGCCAGTATCCAGCTGGATTTTATATAGTAATATAAACCTTTGACTTTATTTTAACATTTATTGACTTGTGTAATGAACATTTCTCAAAACTCCTTGTAGGGTTCAACTAGAATTAAAACATACTAGGGTTATCTCAAAATTTTAATGCGTAAGCAAAATTATATGCATTCTCAGAGATTGAGTTTCCTTATATATATTATAACTTTTGCAACTCAACAAATATTTGTAGAGGATCTACTACTTGCCTAGAACTACACTAGACCCTAGATACCTGAAGATAAGCAAAACAGACACAAGTCCCTCCCCTAAAGGAGCAGGGCACTAGTGTGAGAGAGACAACTAACACACATATAACTAATGCACATGTAACTATATAAGTAGAAATTGTGTAAGTATATGAAGGAAAAGCATGGTTTTCTATAAATAACAGGAAGGACCTAATATAGATGGGTAGTCAGGTATGGTCTCTTGAGAAAATAACATTTTCTTAAGAGCTCAGACTTGGGATAGCAGTAGAAGCTAATTAGATGAAGAGAGAAGCTAGGAGAGTTCCAAGCAGAAAAAAACAACATAGACAAAGTTCCAGAATGGAAATTACATTATGCTGGAGGAACTAGAAGATGCTAGGATATTTGGCACTTAGGAGATGGTGTCATGAGATGAGGCTGGAATTAGTCAGGGAAAAGGCCATTTAGGCCCACATGGACTACCTTAAGAGTTTGGATTTTAGATGAAGTCATTCATAACATGTTATGCAAAGGTGTAACAAGATCTAATTCAAGTGTTAAAAATGATCATTCTGATTTCTATGAGGGAAAGGGATTGGTAAGGGGAAAGGGCAGGAGAGAGGATACTAGGTAGAAGAAGTCTGAACAACCAATGATGTCAGCATGGACTAAGGTGGTTGGAGGGAGAGAAATGGTAGATGTGAGAGTTCTGCCATGATATTTATGGGGTTTGCTGCTGGATTGGATATAGAGGGCAGGTGTAGGCAGGAAGGAGGAGAACAGAGGGGTGAGTAAAAGAGAATTTTCAAGAATGATTTCCAACTTGACCCTCCTAGTGAAAGACTGTTCCTGTATGCTATGTATTGGAAATGCAACTGAAACAAAAAGATTGCAAAGTTTAAAAATTAGCTTAAAAACCATTAAATAATGTACAGATGAGCGATTTGCAGCATTAAAGACTAGGCAGCCATTATCATGGCAACAAATTATTGCTTTAAAAATAGATGCTTCATCTCTACTCTAGAGATTCTAACTTAATTGAGGTATAGGAGAGGGCCTAGGTATGATGGAGAACTTGCAAATTTTGTAGTCCGGTCTGTAGCTTAGATCAATAGACGTATCCTTTAATTCACTTCTCTAGGTCCACAGTGGATCATGTGAACAAAATAAATAAAGATATAAAATAGAATGCATAAGTATCATAATAAGGTAAATCATATCTATAGAGAGAAATACATCACTGATCACAATACATATAAAAATATATTTTCAAGTACACATAGACTTCATGAAAATTAAATATTATTAGACCACATAATGGTCAATAAATTCCAGAATCAGAGAGGATACAGACAACATTCTCTGATCTAAATGTAATAAATCTAAGAAATTTATAATAACAAATTATTTAAAAATTCCTTCGATCTGAAAATTTAAAAATTCTATCCAAAAACTCTAGAAAGGAGCTATAAGGTGTAATTTAGAACTTTAAAAAATTAATGTTAACAACAACACAACAGATCAGAATCTACAAGATACATCTAAAGTAGCACTGAGGCATAGTAGATGGGGGGGAGAAGGGTTATCACTGTGTGAGGGATATAAACGATAAATGTTTAACTATTAGATTGTTTCGTACACCTGAAACTAATAAAAAAACGTTAAAAAAATAAATACATAAATAAGAAATAAAAAATAAATAATAACAAAGCTGACCTAAAAATGTTTAAGTTAATTTAAATATATATTCATATCATTTGCAGAGAAAAAACAGTGTAAATAAACTCAAAATTGTCTTAAAGAAAAAAAATAAAGCAGCACTGAGGAAAATTCATAATTTTATGTATATTATAGAAATGTATGTAAATCGATGTAAATAATAAAAATATAGGAATAATATATAATACATATGATTATAAACATTAAGTCAAAAGTTTTGAAAAATAACAGCAAAATAAACTGAAAAGAAAAGAAATGAATAAAGATAAAAGTAAAAAAAATGACCTCAAACAGAAAAATATAGGACTTATTAAAAAGCTATTTACTTGAATAAAAAAAGAACTAACTCAAGGGTATTCTTGGCTGCACACTAGCATCACTGGGGGAAGGTTTAAAAAATAAGTATATTGTTTTAAAAAATAGATGCTTTATCTCTACTCTAGAGATTCTAACTTAACTGTGGTATGGGGAAGGGCCTAAGTATTGGGATATAGATAGATATAGATATAGATATAGATATAGATATGGATATGGATATAGATATAGATATAGATATAGATATAGATATAGATATAGATATAGATATAGATATAGATATAGATAGTGTGATCAGCAGATATGGGAATGTTTAAATAAAAGAACTTATTACAGTAAAAGACCCATTGCCATTAATACCCCTCAAAATATTCCCCCTCACTTCAAACTCACTTATCCCATTGTTCTTGCCACTTTCTGAAGCAGTTCTGGAAGTCCTCTTTTGTGAGTATCTTTAGTTGTGCTGTCGTGGCTGCCTTGATGTCCTGAATTGATTCAAAACGTTTACCTTTCATGGTCATTTTGATTTGGGGGAAGAGCCAGTAGTTGCATGGTGCCAGATCCAGTGCCAGATAAGGTGGATGAGGACACACCATAATGTTTTTATTTGACAGAAATTGCCATATCAGAAGTGACGTGTGACATGGAGCATTGTCATGATGGAAGATAAAGTAAAGACACTTATGAAAGAGGACTTTCAGAACTGCTTCAGAAAGTGTCAAGGGGTGGCCAGATGGCTCAGTTGGTTAGAGTGTGAGCTCTCAACAACAAGTCTGCCAGTTCAATTCCCACATGGGATGGTGGGCTGAGCCCCCTGCAACTAAGTTTGAAAACGGTGACTGGACTTGGAGCTGAGCTGCGCCCTCATAACTAGATAGAAGGACAACAACTTGAAGCTGATGGGCCTTGGAGAAACACACTGTTCCCCAATATGCCCCAATAAAAAAAAATATTAAATAAGTGTTAAGAATGATGGGATAAACTTATTTGAAGTGAGGGGGAGTATTTTGAGGGAGATTAATGGCAATGTGTTTTTCACTGTAATAATTTTTTAAACTTTAAACATTCACCGTATTTGTTGATCACACATAAAGATAGATGATAGACAGATATATAGATGACAGGTAGATACATAAGATAGATGATATATAAATAGATAGATAGATAGATAGATAGATAGATAGATAGATAGATAGATAGATAGATAGAGATAGAGATAGAGATATAGATTATATGGTGATTTTTACCAGCAACCTGGGCTGGGAACTAGTGAAATAATAAAAATAATAATAAAAACAGCAAACAAGCAAATTCACAAAATAAGAAATGATCATGGAAAAATAACCAATAAATACCCAATTTTAGAGTTGTTTCTGAAAAATAGAAAATGAGCTGCCAATTTATTTTATGAAACTTGTGTGAACTTGATTCCGACAGCCACGATAAATGTAGGCCTAGTTTATTTATGAACATAGATTTCAAAATTCTATTTAAAATTTTACGTAAGTGAATCTATTGTGATTTTAAAGTAATAAATCACAATCAAACATATTTTATTCCAGGGATTCAATAATGGTTCAACAGTGGAAAATCTATCAAAGAAATCAATCACATAAATTTACTAAAAGGGAATAATTGTATCATTGTCTCAAAAGTTATAGCCAAATAATTTGATAAATTTCAATGATTATCTATAGTTTAAATACTATCAGAAATGGGACTTCCTTAACTTGAATAAAGGTATTTCACACCTCCGTTTTCTCTCATCTGCCATTTCTTTTGCTTGGAATGCCCTTCTTCCCTTTTACTTCTAACTAATATTATCTCAGACTTCAAGATTCAAGTCAAGCTGTGGTTTTCTTGGGAAATCCTTTTTACTCCTAGATCACTTAGTATGGACCTCTATCATTTATCACACTTCTGGGATCATTGATTTAAACACTTTATAGCCAGCGGATCTGTAAATTACTATGTAATGGGGATCCTTTATGTGGATTTATACCCACAATATCTAGCCCATCATTGTCGTAATACAGAAATTGCCCATGAGTAGAAATGACACATGTCACACTGGAACAGAAGCATTAAGCGTCATTGTGTAGTTCTACTACCATAACTCGTTGTCTTCTGTCATAAGAATAGCCATGTCTCAAATGAGGGGGTCCCTTCTCCCTGAATCCTGTAATAAAGAAGACACACGAACAGAGTCACAGTGGACCCAGGGCTAACATATAACATGAGTGAAATGCCTTTATTATTTTAAGCTGGTGAGATTTGAGGTTGTTCGCTGCCTCAACATTACCACATGAAATCACAATGCCCTATGTAGCGCTGTTCCTGCCTACCCTGCAGACTCACTTCTTGCTATTCTTTTGACATTGCCTTAAGTACTACCAAATATAACACCTCCCTTAGTTCTTACCACACCTTGTGGTGTTTCCACTAAACCAGTCTCCTTCACTTTGCTTATTCTCTCCCTTCTTCTGGGAATGGGCTTTCCCTGTGATTTCCTCCTACTCAACCTACTCAACTCAGCTGTTGCCTCAGGCATAGGTCTTTCTTGGCCTTCTCACTTCCTTATATGTCCCACTTTAAATTCTGCTGGGTTACATGCATTTTCTCTGTGACCCTACAAACAACTCTACATGTCACAGTTACTGTTCTTACATATTAATTACTAATTATTTGAAGGTTTGTTTTTTTGTTTTTTCTTAAAGTTCCTTCAGTACAGGCATTGTGTCTTTTTTGGCTTTAAAATTAATTTTTGATTTATTTAAATTATAGGGGCACCCCCATTTGGGACCCCCTCCTGCTTGGGAGCTCTCACTCTTTGCTTTCAATAAACTATCCTCTTTAAAAATAAATAAATAAATAAATAAATAAATAAATAAATAAATAATAAAAAGCCTAGTTCTTTTTTTTTATTTTATTTTTTCAAACTTATTTTTAATTATAGTTGACACACAATATTACATTAGTTTGTAGTGTACACCATAGTGATTCAACATTTATATACCTTACAGAGGGATCACCACAATATGTCTAATAACCGTCTGTTACCATACATAATTATTACAGTATTATTGACTCTGTTCCCTATGCTGTACATTATATCCCTGTGACTTAATTTATAACTGGGAGTTTGCATGCAAACTGCGTGTTACTCATTTTCATATCCTAGACACTTAGTACAATACCTGGCACACAATAAGTGCTCAGTGAATGTTTGTTGGATAACTATTGTTAACTTTTAAAATAAAAAATGACAACAGTAAATTAATTTAGAATTCAACATGACAGCTTCTTACATTCCAAGTAAGAAATTATTTGAGGGAGAGTATGAAAATACCCGGAAGTAGCTTTGGGAAGGATGGTTGGCTTGAAGGACTTGGCTGACAAGAGCAATGACGTTTCTCAGCATTACCCACATGGCTCCTCCTCTGTAGGTAGCTCCTTTGACCATTCTATGGATGCTAAGTGCCCTCCTTTGGGCTTCCTTAGTGCTCTGTGTGTAACGGTGACCCTATATTTTCTATTGTGAGATGTAAACCTCTGATGTAATTCGATTTAACAGGATAGGTTGACTTGAGACTTTTTCAAAGTTTGTTTCTTTGCTTTGTCCCCCCCCCCGCCAAACCTTAATGACTGTTTGCTAAGCATTTACTGTGCACACCCACCAGTTTCAATGGTTCTGTTTACTTCCAGCCCAGTGTGTCTGTGCCTGGCCTAGTGACTTGGGAGTGGTTTTTGCATCTGTATGGGATCTGCTCCTGACCCTGAGACATACCAGCCACTGAGAAGCGCCATTTTTTCAGGAATTGCCTGGCCAACTTCTCCTTTTCTTTGTTCTGCCTCTCCGTGCGTGCCTATAAAACCTTTTGGTGGTATAAGAGCGGGAAGGCAGTCTTTGTGACAAGGAGTCTACTATATTCCCTTAATGCTGACATTTTGGAATAAACCTAGTTTTCTTTCCATCAACTTTGCCTCTTGAGTTTTGGCTTCCGTGTGGCAAGCAGCCAGACCTTTTGCATGGTAACAGTGGATATCTAGCTGTGGTAGTCACCATATATTATCTCGTAATTTCAGTTTGCTTCCTGCCTCCCCTACTACACTGTAAATAGAGTGGGGGAATGATTCATGACTTTTATCTTTTTCTTATTCATATAGTCCTATAAATGCTTGGGGAATGAATAAGTGGGATTAGGTTGGCAGGAATGAGGTAGAGGCTCTTAAGAACATTTGGTGACATGTTGACATTTCCTGGCATCAGAATCCCAAATTGAGAAACACATATCCAAACGTTGAATATCCATTAAAATTCAAATACCCATGCAACATTTGTCCAGAAAGTGGTTTTATTATGCAAAGGATGTGAGTATACCCAGCCACTTAAAATAAATTCCCTCAAAATCAATATTTCACTACAAGGTGAGTGGGATGACTGTTTACTGAGCGAAGAAGACAAGAAAATTAATGAATGCAGGTAGAGAGGGCCTTGGGCAGAGGGACACATAGTTCTGCTTTTATAAACACTTCTGCTAAAAATACACGTAGAAAATGCAGCTGTTAGAAGGGACATTACAGTAATTATAGAACTCTGCATTAAACGCTCTCATTGTTTAATCAGCAACTCCTTTTAGAAACAGAGAAGTAGCTCTTAGATCACAATCTATGAAATTCAATCAGTGTTTGCCATCACTCTGCACAAAAAGCCTTCATGCCATATGTTACACACACACACACACACACACACACACACACACTTCTTTTTTAAAAGGCAGTAAGTACAACAATACCTGTAACAGACTATACCACACAGAGATTAGAAATCAAAATAAAGCACTAAAGATATTGTCTTCCTGATCACCCTAAAGACAATATTGGCTAATATGTATAATATATATGTTTATGTTTATATTTAAATTTACAATGATCCCAAATTAATTATAGTTAATTTTTTCCCCTGGAAAATATATTTATTTAAAATATATTTTATGTGTCTAGTATAAAAGAAATAATTGTTTTTATCTGAGTAGTCTCCTTCCAAGAAAAGCTTAAGAATAATGAAGTCCATGCCTTCCAGAAAAGGAGTGTTGATCAAACAGGCAGTTTACTTAATGAGGAAGATGGAAGGAGACACAAAAGATGAAGTTGGAAAGGTATGAAGAGGTCAGATCGTGGAGTTCCTTGTAGGTTAAACTATGAAACTTCTGGCAAATGAATTGGGAGATTTTTATTACAATATAGACAAGAGACAATGAAGGACTGAAATATAGCATATTAATAATGGTCAAGATGAAGATGAGAGAATGGATTTGAGACCAACATGTAAGTTAAAATTGGCCAAATAATTACTGGGCCTGTGGTATGAAAGAGATGCAAAAATCATAGATTACTTTTCAGGTACCTAGCTTGAGTGACTGGGCAAGTGATAGTGGCACTAAAATAAGGAAAATGAAATGAGAACAGTCTTAGAGAAGAGTATAGAAAATTTAGTTTTGGATATGCTGGGTTTGAAATTCTTATGGGACAGTCAAGATGCATTTGAACATATGAGTCTGAAGCTCTGGGGGCTTCCTTTGAACTGAAAATGTAGCTTTTGGAGCCATCAGCATATAAGTAGTAATTCAAACCATAAACTGTTACATTGGATGCAGAAAGAGTGTAGAGCATCAAAAAGCTGTGGGTGAAAGATTGAATTTGTAGAACACCAGAAATTAGGGAAGGGAAAAATAAGAGAAACCCACAAAGATAAGGAAAAAAAAAAAAAAAAAGAGAGAGAGATCCAAGGTGGACCAGGGACAGCCAAGGAAGAAAGGGTTTTAAGAAAGTGGGAGAGGTAAACAGTGCCCAAAAGTATCATAGTGGCCCTGTAAGAATAAGATGAAAACATGTTCGTCAAGATATACAGTTATTAGGTCATTAATGACCTTAGCAAGAGCTGTTCCATTGAAGTGGTTTATGAGATGACTGGGTCTTTAAAAAGCAGAGAGAATTGTAGACTATTGTTTTGAAACTTTTGGCTGACATGGTGCCTAATGTGCTTCAGTAATTACATAGATAGAGACAAGAAAGTTTAAATTAGATTTTGGGGTGTTTTATTTAATAAATTATTGAAAAACATCAAATCAATATAGATAAAGCGTTATCCAGTGGATCAACCTCTTTAGTTTTTCAGCAACCATTTTGCATGTTTCTACTATATAAAACATCAAAATTATCTTCATTCTATTCCAACTGGAGGCATAACTTCTAAATAGCCCAAAGATCACTAAACACACTAGTTCATTTTATTATTTTTCATTGCAGAAGATGTAGTCTCTAAATGTTCAGAGCTTGTGATTAATGGTAATGATTACATACCACAGTGGAAATGATGGAATATAAAATACTTAATATTCATTCCTGTAGCAATATAAAAAAAAGCAAGCCAGGAAAAGCAGATCACGTCCTAAGGAACTTGCAGTCAACATACGAGGTTTAAAGGCCTGGAGTCTGTTATACCCCAAGTTGACATTTCTCCTGGCAAGAAAATTGCTGGAGACTTTGGGTGACAAAGATGAAAGGCAACAATTTCCATCATATTGAAAGAAAAAATAATTGAGTCAATAGAAGAACATTTTTTAAAAGGATGTTTTATATTTGATGTTTTATATTTGATTGTACTGTTTTTCCTTTGTGAAAGCCCCTATAAGAATGCTAATATTTTAGAATGTTGTACCTTTCTTACCCTCTTGTGACTTGTCTTATAAAGGGCTAAATTTATGAGGGGCAAGGTATTTTGTGAAATTAGGTTGTGCCTAAGTATACTTCCAGGGCTAAATTGTTATAAATACTTAGGAACCAGTATTTATAATAAAGGATTGCTTGGATAGTTACAATAACTTCAAAATACCGGTTTGAATCTCAGTGACAACAGGCTCTTAAAACAAATATGTACTGCCAGATGGCAGTTGTTAGTCCATCATTCCAGGCTGGGCCTTGATGCATCCAGTTGGTTTTCTCATCGAGGCTTTTCAGCTCTCGTGATATATTAGCATAGAGTTCAAAAGCATGGATTTTGGGGGCCAAGAAAGACCAGAGTTCTGGCTCTGCTACTTACTATGTGTTACATTGGAAAAGTTCCTCAGCTTCTCTATACCCATTAAAAATGGGAAAAATAGTAGCACACATAGGGTTTGAGAAAGGATTAAACAAGAACAGTGCTTAGCATCTAACAATTATTCCATATTAGCCTTATACTTTTTTCATTCATATCATCCTATCATGTGAACAGACCAGTTTTTAAGATATTAATTAACATAACCATCCTAGTCACCATCATCATTATCATCATCCCTCACTAACATCAACCTCTGACATTAACTGAAGGCTTGTTGAGAGCCAGACACCAAGTATATGATGGAAAAAAGCAAGAAATATAAGACTATCCTTCAAGGAGGAACAATCTAATTGGGGAGGCAGGGCATGCATATAACAAAGGGTAAATAAGGAACAAAGGGTATATGTGTCTTTTGCCATGTGAACAATGCAGATAAACAGTGTCCTAGGTACATGGTCACTGTGTCTGGGAGTGGCAGAGGAGGACTTCTCTGTAACAAACAAACAAGAAGAATGCAGGAGAATGGGCATTGTGGATAAGAGGGAAAGCATGAGAAAAATTACAGAATAAATAAAAGTGTTCAGGGAATGTTATAAAGACAGTAGAACTGCAGCAGAATATTAATATAGGGCAAGTGAGGGATAAATTTAAAGAGCTAGAATGAGGCCTTTGCAATAGGAACTAATTCTGGAATTAATCTTTTGTAAGAGACATTCCTTCCCTCCACTGACTATTATGGGCACCAGTATTTCAATGGCTAATTGGGGATACACGCAGCCTAGATACTTATAACAATATGTGGAAATTTCTTAATCCAACTCTTGCTGAAGACTACAAAAAGAATACGTTAAGAGCAGCAACAAGAGGTAGCAGAAAGGACTAGATATTTGATGTAGAGCATACCTGAGTTCAAATCTTGCTTCTTTTACTTTCTAGATATACACTTCTATAATAATTTGAGGAGTTTTGAAAATTAAATGAGAAAATGAATGACAGTATCTGAAATAAAGGAGATGTTCAAGAATTGTCAGCTTCTATTACAGTTGAGACTAAGAAAATCCAATCAATAGAGTGAGAAACACATAGTTAATTTGAGCATAATTATGTACAACAATCTAGTGTAAAAATGTGCTGTGTTACAAATCTTTCAATTTCTCTTAGCCAGAAGTGTGTGAAAACCTTTAGCCGAGCTTGCGTTTCAGTGGTGGACTAGTCTGTAGTTCTCATCTAGAGTACTTCAGAATCTGTTGATCTTATTAATGTCATGTGTTGTTCTCTTAGAATATAAATATACTCACATATACATAAACAGAAGGTGCCAAAAACATGTATTCACATTTTGAGAGGAAAAAACTGTATTAAAATTGTAATAGAATGAATGATGCTAGCATTCATTTGATTAACGCCATTTTATGAGTGACCATCATACTATACATTGCTACTCTAATTCAATTCAACTTCGAAAAGTACTACATAGATAACATCTCTTAAAATGTGTACATTTTTGGCACCTCTGGTATATGTATACACACAAATATAATATTATATGATATCATAGGGTTAATAAGCACAACATTTAATTTAATTCTACTTTTGTCTCTCTGTGGCAAAGGAATGAGGTAGGAATTAAGATGACAGCAGGGAGCGGCACACTAAAATTTAAACAGATACTAATAATCTTCTACCTTTTAAACATAGGTATGCTGGTGTCCATCATTGTCTTTATTTTTACCCATGTATAAATGTTACAAATTTTTTTTATTTCAATATTTAACAAACACTTAATATAGGGAGAATAGTAACTTCCAAACACTTGTTGAAAAGACTATTCTTTTCCCTCATTGTGCAGTCATGGCACCCTTGCCAAAGATTAGTTAACCATATATTGGTGAGTTTACTCTATTGGGTTCCCTTTGTCCATATGTCTACCTTTATGCCAGTATTGTACTAATTTATTACTATAACTTTGTAATATATTTTGAAACCACAAAGTGTGATACCTCTGTCTTTGTTCTTCTTTCAAGATTGTTTTGGCAATTTGAAATCTTCTGTGGTTCCATATAAATATTAAGATAGTATTTTGTTTGTTTTTTCTGTTTCTGTAAAACATGCCTTTAAGATTTCCATAGAGATTGCATTGAATCTGTAGATAGCTTTGGGGAGCTATCTACGGATTCAATGCAATTAATTGAAAGAATTAACAATATTAATTAACAATATTAATTCTTTCAATCTAGGAACACAGGATATCTTTCCATTTTACTGTGTCTTCTATAATTTTTTTCAGCTGTGTGCAAGTCTTTTATATACTTAGTTAAGTTTATTTCTAAGTAAATTATTATTTTGATTCCACTATAAATGGGATTGTTTTTCTAATTTCCTTATTAGGTAGTTCAATGTCACTGTATAGAAACACAACTGATTTTTGCATGTTGATTTTGTATCCAACAAGTTTACTGAATTTGTTTATTAATTCTAACCATTTATTTATTTATTTTTTTTTTTTTTTTGGTAGTCTTTAGGGTTTTCTAGCTATACAGTTATGTCCTCTGCAAACAGGGACAATTTCACTTCTTCCTTTCTGATTTGGATGCCTTTGTTTCATTTTCTTGCTTAATTTCTCTGGCTAAGACTTCCAGTATTATGTTCAATAGAAGTGGAGAGGGTGGCATCCCTTGTCTTCTTCCTGATTTTAGAGAAAAAGCTTTCAGTTTTTCACCCTAGAGTATATTAGCTGTGAGTTTTTCATATATGGCCTTTATTATGTTGGGGTTATTTCTTTTTATTCCTAAATAGTTAAGCACTTTTATCATGAAAGGCCATTGTATTTTGTTAAACACTTTTCCTGCATCTATTGAAATGCCCATGTGATTTTTATTCTTTATTCTGTTTATGTAATATATCACATTAATTCATTTGTGTATGTTGAACCAAACTTGCATCTCAGGGATAAATTCCATGTGGTCATGGTGTATGATCCCTTCTATGTGCTATTTAATTCAGTTTGCTAGTGTTTTGTTGAGAAGTTTTATATCTACATTAATCAGGGATATTGGCCTGTGGCTTCTTTTCTAGTAGTATCTTTGTCTAGCTTTGGTCTCAGGGTAGTGCTAGTCTCATAAATGAGTTGGAAAGTCTTTCCTGGTTTTAATATTTTGGAAGAGTTTAAGATTAGGCATTAATATTTTTTAAATGTTTGGTAGAATTCACCAATAAAGCCATCTTCTCCTGGGTTTTACTTTGTTGGGAAGTTTTTGATTACTGATTCAATCTCCCGTACTTATTATTGATCTGTTCAGACTTTCTATTTTTTTATGATTCAGACATTGTAGGTTATAAGTTTCTGGTAACTTGTGAGTTTTTTTAGATTATCCAGTTTGTTGTTTATAGTAGTTTCTTATGATCCTTTTTATGTTTGTGGCACGGATTGTAATGTTTTATTTCTCATTTATAATTGCATTTATTTTAGTCTTCCCTCTTTTTTTCTAAGTTAGTCTAGCTAAAGATTTTCAATTTTTTTCTTTTCAAAAAACTAACTCTTGGGAGCTTCTTTCAATCCGCTAAATTGGATACTGCCTGATTCATCGATCTTTGAATAAAGCCAACAAGATCTTTAAAATTTACTAATTATATTTTGTTTTTTAATAGTTTGGTGGCAATGATGTGATCCAAACAACACTTCTGATGGCTTTGGGGACAATGAGAAACACAGCTGTTGGTATTTGTGAATCCTTTGATTTCTCTGTCTTTCTCACCATTTCTGAGAGCCCTGGGAAAGATTTTCTGGATTCCAAGCTCTGTTGTTTTTTGTTGAGCTTCCAATCTAATTGACTTTCCAGTCCCGGGTTAACTGATCAATATAGACTGACAGGAGGCTCCAACAGAGTGCCACTCCTTAGCCCTTGGTTAGTCCATGGTCTCAGTTCATGGTCTGGCAGGTCAGTTTGAGCTGGCAGACAGTTCCACCCAGAGCCTAAGTCCCAAGCCTTGGTTAGTCTGCAGTTCCCATTTTTTGGGGGTCTGCTGGTTCAGTCCAGAGTTCTACTTTAGGAATTGCTGATTGTATTCTGCTAAGGCCTTCTCTTGATGAGTCCTCAGTACGATCTCTTTTGTTCCTGCTGGTGTCCACAATTCTATTTCCTCGGTACTGTTGGTTTCTGTTAATGTGTACATGAAGTAAAGGAATAATATATCTATCATTAATGGGAACTTCAAAAACCAAAGCCACATAATTGGTGGGTATACACTGAACACTTAAAAGCTAATAGAGTACTCACCATCTAATTCTGAGACTCCTGAGCTAAGATAAGTTAGTTATGGAATGGGTTAGATTGACACTTAGTCACCCTCCAATCTCAAGAACATTTCTATACAATGAGGTACACTGTAAAACAATATAAAATCCCCGTCCCAGCAACATGTCCCTCTTAGGTATTAATTTAGCTCTGAGAGAGCTAAGATTTGAAAAAATTGAGCATTCCACTGTCTGAGACAACTGCTTATTTTATATTTAAGAACTGTGGTCCCCAAAACTGTAGATATCTACAAAAATGACAAAATCTTACTAAGACAACCTAGGATTATGGTGGCCATTATGGGGGACATTCCAACTAGACAAGATTGTTTATTCAAGAGCTTTCAAGTCCAATTTTCTAGAAGCATACAACCTTCCAAGGCTAACTCAAGAAGAAACAGAAAACCTGAATTGACTGATTACCACCAGGGAAATTGAATCAGTAATCAACAAGCTCCCAATAAACAAAAGCCTTGGACCAGATGGCTTTACAGGTGAATTTTACAAAACATTCAAAAAAGAATTATCACCTATTTTCCTCAAACTATTCCAAAAAATCCAGAAGGAGGGAAGGCTCCCAAATACTTTTTACGAGGCCACTATCACTCTGATTCCAAAATCAGACAAAGACATTACAAAATAGAAAACTACAGGCCGACATCGCTAATGAACATAGATGCAGGCCGACATAGATGCAAATTATATTCAGCAATACATTAAAAAGATCATACACCATGATCAAGTGGGATTCATTCCTGGTATGCAAGGGTTGTTCAACATCCGCAAATCAATTAATGTGATATACCACATTAACAAAATGAAAAATAAAAATCATTAATAAATAAATAAATTAAAAAAGAGCTTCCAAGTCAAACAAAG
The DNA here is from genome assembly GCF_036562045.2 of Rhinolophus sinicus. Classification (NCBI taxonomy): domain Eukaryota; kingdom Metazoa; phylum Chordata; class Mammalia; order Chiroptera; family Rhinolophidae; genus Rhinolophus; species Rhinolophus sinicus. The sequence continues at coordinate 89,203,025 of NC_133754.1, forward strand.
AGATGGAATATCCACTTTAATTGGCACGCAGAAGCCTCAAAAAGGCTTCAAGATGTCAAAATAGCTTCATTGAAAGAGTCATTGTAAAAAGCTAATGAAAAATTAAAGTGGTACCAAAAGCAAAACACTAAGACTGACATGGCTGCAACTACTCCCCTGATATAAGTACCCCTTTACATGAGTGCTTAGATTCTAGTAATTTTCTACTTCAATGTCCTTTCCACTCTGAAGAAGAGATTACAGGCTGTAAACAAAAGTCCACCAAGTTAGTGGCCTTACAAACACTCTAATTTCTACCCTTAAAGAAGAGCTCCCATATGGACCCCTCTGAGGGTTGATAGGAATCCAAGGAATTTTCTAGTAAACTGCTACCAGTTATTCCTTTAAACAGCCAAGGGGAAATTAAAATTAATAGAAAACTTTGCCAAATTCTGGTACATACAGGAGCTACACTCTACTTTAAGCCCCATGCCCCCTGGAGCCTGAGAATGGGATCCTGGTAAAACTGGAAGAAGCTGGCAAAGTATGAAAAGTCTTACCAGAGTCAGCTCCCCTGGGTCTCTGTAGTGTCCTCATAAGGGAAAGGTAAAATTGCATGGTGTTCCTTCCTTTCTATATCCAGACCCATTTGTTGTGGATCCTTTCCCTCCCAGCAATAGCTATTGCCTTCTTGTATGTCTTCTTTTATGTCCTGAGAACTTGGCTTGGCAACTGTTAGGTTGGGGGCCTCCAAAATATGTCCAGACAAAAATGTGTGTTGCACCCCATTTATGGGTAGTGTGGATGGAAGACAGGTGCTGTAATAAACCATAAATTCCTAAGGCGACAGGTCATGGTGGGCAATCATGCCGCAGGCCTATAACTTCTTAGTGAAAAACTTTTAAGCTAGCCCTGTCCATTGTTTTTGTGCATCTAGATTAACACACCTTTGAAGTGCCAGAAGTAATTGCCCTTTGAAGGCATAACAACACTTACGAAAGCACATAATCTTGTAATTCAATCTATGCCTTGCTTTCTTCTCTCATGTAATCTTCCTTAACTTCCCTCCTTAATTTCAAATGCATAAAAGGAGTTGCTAAACTGTTATTCTCTGAAACATTTGAGATTTTGTTTCCTGACAATTGTCATCAGTTTTGGCTCAGATAAACTCTTATAAAAATTACCTACAGGTTTGGATGTTTCTTAGGTAGACACTTGATGTGGCCAAACAGAAATAAGGGTTTCATTCTGTTTGCGGCTGGAGTCCTACCATTTGCCAGTTTCTAGGGGAATTGTCTAAATTCTTCTTTGGGCTATTTTTAGGAGTGGCTCTGGATTTTGGGAGGGTAACATCTTTTCAGTCTTGTTTGGTGATGCTTTTTTGGTCCATGGAGTTGTTCAATACTGTTAGGAATATTTACTGTTTGAACAGAATAAAATCTGACAAGATATTTGAAAGGATTTTTTAAGTAACCATATGGTCAGAAGTTGGCCAAATTGGAAGCTGATATTCAGAGCCTGATAGGAACCTTTTGGGGGGCCTTTCCCCCTAAGATAAGTGTACCTAGAAGGAAAGAAAAATATTCCAAAGTCAGAGCTCTAAATCTAGAACATAGGAATCTTTTGACTTCCATATTAATTGAAGATCTTTGCCCTGATATAGAGAAGCAAATTGAAAATTGTGTGGTTGAATATGGGGCTCAATACTTTGCAGTCACTTAAGTTACAACCCAATTCCTTCAGAAATTAAAAACAACGGTCTTTGTCTTATAAATTGGATCTTCACAAGAAAAAAATGCAAGCAATTCAAAACTCACCTACCATTTTTACCAATCCCCAAATCTCCCCTATTCATTTCAAAAGGCTTGTAGACTTTGTAAAATTCTAGATTTTGGAAAAATACAAAATCTTTCTTGGAGGAACTTGCATTCTTTTCCTGTACCTTTGAGGTGTAAATATTCTACCCTGGCTTCTACTGCAACTGTGATCTAGGGCGTATCTTGAAATGCAAATTTCAGGGAGGTGATTCTTCTCAGAAAAGAAGTTGGGGAGGCTATTTGGAAACAAAGTGAATTAAAAGTCCTACTGTCTCCTCCACACATACTAGTAGTAAAAAGCCTTAACCATCAGAGCAAGTAGCTATCTGCCAGAAACACACCTTGGATCCAATGTTTTTATAAACTAGTGAGTTTTGCATTATTGTATCTCATGGATAAAATTTTAAAACAAAAGCTATAAGGTTTCTGTTTTCATCTGTCTGTGTGTTCATGCATGTCTATGTATGCATGCTATAGATATGTAGCATTTTTCTGCCTCCAGATGGTATTGCACAAATTAATTTGTAAAAGAGCTCTATTTAATTGGCTTAAAAATAAGTGCTTATCAAATTAAATATATCTAAAACTCTCAGCAATATAGGAACTCACCCAAATGTTTTTCGAGCTCATGTAATGATTTGAGATAATCTTTGGTAAATAAAAGCTGTTTAAGTTTGTTGGTTTAATTAAAATAGGTATGTCTTCAGATTTTTAGCATGAAATGTAATGCAGACATACAACTTTTATTCTACCTGGGTTTTAATTTTTTTAAATTTTATTTTACTATTGGTTTAATAGCTGTATTGGAGTTTCCCAAGACTACTTTAGGTTTGGTGATTTGCTAGGGAAACTCACAGGATTCAGCATGTGGTCATTGTCACAGTTACAGTTTATCATAGTGAAAGGATACAACATAAAATCAGCAAAGGCAAAAGCCATACAAAGTGAAGTCTGAAGAAAATAGAGCAAGCTTCTAAGAGTCCTCTCCCAGTGAAGTCACATAAAGTGCATTGAATTCTTTCAGCAATGAAATTACATGTAGACACATGTAAAATGTTGTCTACCACGGAAGTTCTTTAGAGTCTCAGTGCCTAGTGTTTTTATCGGGGTCTGGTCATGTAACACCTTCTGCCTAGCACGTACCAAAATTCTGGATTCCCAGAAGAAAGGTGAGTATTTAACATAAGCCATATTGTTTCTACATTTAGGGAACAGCGGTGGGGACAAAATAAAGTTCTGTAGAAAGTAACCTCATAGGCCAATGTCATCATAAATTCCTAACTGAGCAGGTCACGGTGGGTAGTCACACCCCAGGCCTATAACTTCTTTACTAAAAGGCTTATCTTTGCCTTAAGCGAGCCCTGTACTTTATTTCTATGCATCTAGGTTAATACATATTTGAAATGCGACTTTCAGACCCCTCCTTCTAAAGTGCGACCATCCTCAACAGAGCACGTGATTTTGAACTATAACCCAATCTCTGCCTTGCTTTCTCCCACTTTTGTGTAATCTTCCTTAGTCCTCTCCATAATCTCAAATGCATAAAGGAAATTGCAAACTGTTACTCTTAGAAGCAGTTTTTCTCAGTCTGTTGAGATCTTGCTTTCAGGTGTATCCTCTGTCTAACTCAAATAAATTTTTATAAAAATTCTCTACAAATTTCGCGATTCATACATGGACAGTGGGAACTCCAACAAAATTCAAGTTCCCAGATACCAGCCCAACCTTGCAAGCAGGACTTTCTAACAGGTTCAGGTCTATTACATTAAGTCTTTTCTACAGACTAGTTATAACTCTTAGTTTAACTTTTTTACTGGTTGCTCTCAATGGTTGCTATAGGCATTATAATAAGCATTTATAACATTATAGTCTCTAAGAACTATCCAACTGTATAACTCCATTTATTCTAGTCCTTTGTGTTATGTTTGTTATATATTTACTTCTACTTATGTTATAAATTCCCAAAATATTTTGTTAATTTTGTTTTAACCACATAATAGACTCTTAAGAAAATTATGGATAATTTTATCAAATTTATTGGGGTGATGCTAATTAAGAAAGCTATATAAGTTTTAAGTGTACAGTTCTATAATACATCATCTATATATTGCATTTTGTGTTCACCACAAAATTACCCTATATTTACCAGACCTAGTGACCATCATTCTTTCTTGCAGATTTGAATTTCCATTTGTCATCATTCTCTTCCATTTGTAGAGCTTGCTTTTGCTTTTCTTGTAATGTGTATCTGTTGCTATAACCGCACATTTCTTCATTTCTTTAACATGCATTTTGCTTTATTCCAAAGTAGCTTTGTTTTGCCAGCTAGAACTATGATTCACTTGCATTCTTTGCCCCAGATCCTCCTACCTGTACATATACTGTATGTACACTCCTTTAATCGTTAAGCCCTTAGGACCTTAGGCTCTGGTCAGCATCAAACTCACTTAAGAATAAAGCTTCAGGTCTATCAACCATGACCAAGTTACAAAAACCAAACCTCAAACTAGAATAAGGTTTTGGTCAAACAAAGCTAACACCTTGGGCTCAGTTATATTTCCGCTCTGGCCTCATGAAAGCAGAACGGTCCCTCCGACCGTATCCCCCGGAAACTGGACCGAGCAATGCCATGTTGACACCAGGACCTGAAGCCATGATCAATTGCCGTTGCCTTAGCCCCGACCAATCAGTAGAGCCAACGCCCCCAATTCCCATAGTAACCACAATTAATGATTTTTCCCTTCTATAACCTGGCTGCTAGAGGCCATCGGGGAGCCAGGTTTTTGAGAGCAGTAGCTCATCTGTGTCTTGGGCTTGGCACCAACTCCCTAAATAAACCTTTACTTTCTTTGCTGCAAAATCCTGCTTGCATCTTATTTGGCTTGAGTGAGCTCAGGTAAGTGGACCCTTTGAGTCTGTGGTAACCTTAACAACAAATTTTCTCAGATTTTATTTGTTTGAAAATCTTTTTTTATTGCCATCCTGTTGAAGGATACTTTTTCTTGATATAGAATTATATGTCAACAGTTATGTTTTTATTTCTTTTTATACTCTAAAATCTTATTTTATTATTTTCTGGCTTCTGCTTTGTGATGAGAAGTCACACAACTCTGTTTTATTGTTCCCCTGAATATAATGTGTCTTTTTTCTCTGGATGCTTTTAAGAGTTAATCTTTTTTTTTGGTCTTCAAGTATTTGACTATATTTTGTTTAGGCATAGTCGTCTTTTTGTTTATTCTGCCTTTCTAATCTGGCAGGACCCGAAATGTAATCTTTATCTTCTTAGGCTCAGGAAGCTGCTATAATATCTGTTCAGCTTTTTAAACTCTCATTTGATGATATCTGCTTAGTTCCCTACAATCTCACCTTACAGGTGCACAATTTAGGTTATCTCCTTTTTAGGTTTCCCCCCCTCAATTTCTAGACTTTCTGGATACCCTGACTCCAACCTCAGTCTCCATAACCCAAAGGGACTACTACTTCTGCCTTGAACTCTATTTTTCAAGCACTGCAGGCTGAGAAGTGGCTTACGGATAAATCAGTCAGGTGAAATTCACCTAGGGTGCTTCCCTTTTCCCAAGGATTGCATGTCTTCTTCTATTATACTTTGGGTTTCTCTCCAGTGATTTCAAACACTTTCTTTGTTATATTTTGTCCAGAGTTTACAATTGTTATCAGCAGGAGGGTGAGTCTAATACAAACTCCTCTGACATTACTGGAATGAGAATCTGTTTGTTTTCATTGAAATAATGAAGTCAAGTGCTACTGCAAGTACTGGAATCAAGCAGGCCTAGCTTATACATCCAGACGATCCTAGATAATTTCAAGTTGTATTTTTTAGACCATAAACCAAATGAAAACCCAAATTTTAATTTTTTTTAGGGAACTTTCAGAAATGTACTCAGCATTCCTGCGGAGACTCCAGTGTGAGATATATTGCTCTAATCATCATCATCATCATCATCATGTGTTAACTTATTTAGAGAAAACTACAGCAACAATAACATAAAAAGAGAGACTTAACGTGCTCATGAAACAATGATGAGAGCAGAGAAAAATCTCAGGACGGTGGAGCAAAAAACTCAGTGCTTAGAATCCCACACGGGAGGAAAAGCTGGAAAGAAGGATTTAGAGGAAATATTTTAAGGAACAAGAATATAAATGGATGTAGAATAAAATAAAGAGTAAAAAAACACTATGAAATAAGAATGATTCAAGAAATATATGTTTTATAATAATTCAAAAATAATTATCTATTGAGGAGAAGGAACAAGACATCACACACAATTACTTCCCACTGTCGTGGCCACCTTTTCCCCCAACCCCATTTCACCTTACGTGGCACAGTAGAACCATTCTATGTTTCCTGATTGGTTGTGTATAGAGAGGAGAGTGGCTAGGAAAAGGGAATGAATTATCCACTGTTGGATGTGTTCAAAGTGGGAAGGAATAGGAATGCAATGGGCATGGGTCTTTTTGATATCTAGGCATTTGTATATTATAGCTAATCGTATAAAGAGAAAGTGTAAGAAGAAATAGGAAAAGAAATTTTTGCTTCATCTGGGACAGGAGCTATAGCTGAAGGCTTCACTTAGTTTGTTATGATTCACTTTGTGTGATAACAAATACATGTCTCTGAGCTTCTAAGATCATGAAACAGACAGGTAGAACCCTGCAACCCTTGCTGAGCTGGGACATTGGAGCAGAGGAAAAAAATGAGAGTGAGAGCAAGAGCAAGAGAGGGATTTGATCTTGAGGTGACAATGAAACATCTAGACACAGGTAATTACATAAAGTGGAACCAAGAAAAAATATTTCAAGTGAGAGAGTAAGCCTGTGATTTAAGCGGGAGAAGCTCATGCAAAACCAATTTAAAACCAAGCCCCCCCCTTTTTTTTTCCCTAGGTGTGTGTGATGTTAAGCAAGATTCTTAATTTTCTTCAGCCCTGTCATACATAATCTATAAAATGGGTGCAATGCACAGCGTGGTGTTATACAAATTGACTCCTTATACCTGTTATAGCACCTGGGAATAGAGACTTGATATGTTTATCTCCTCTTCTCTATTCAGATAAAAACAATTGTTTTGCTTAAAAACTTCAGATGCCATTGTGTATTTTGTTCTCAGAACCACATGTTTCCACTTCTCAAAATAAAATAGAAAGTAGAGTTATCATTGTTCAGTCACTGGATCAGCCAGGGTCCTGGCAGAAAATAGAGACTTTAATGAAGACTAAAACATCAACACCAAAAAAACAAACAATTCAGTTAAAAAAAAAAAAAATGGGCAGAGGACCTAAATACACATATCTCCAAAGAGGCCATACAGATGTCCAATAGACATATGAAAAGATGCTCAACATCACTAATCATCAAAGAAATGCAAATAAAACCATGTTGAGATATCACCTCACATCTATCAGAATGGCCATCATCACTAAATCAACAAACAAGTGTTGGTGAGGATGTGGAGAAAAGAGAACTCTCGTACACTTTTGGTGGGGTTTCAAATTGGTGCAGTCATTATGAAAACTGGTTTGGAAGGCCTCAAAAAATTAAAAATAGAACAACATTATGACCCAGCAATTCCACTTCTGAGTATTTATCTAAAGAAATAAAAAACAGTAATTCAAAAAGATATATGCATGCCTATGTTATTTACAATAGCCAAGATATGGAAGCAACCCAAATGCCCATCAATAGATGATTGGATAAAGAAGATGTGATATATATATATATATATATATATATATATATATATATATATATATATATATAAAATGAAATATTATTTGGCCATAAAGAAGAATGAAATCTTACCACTTGCTACAACATGGATGAACCTAGAAGGTATTATGCTAAGTGAATTAAATCAGACAGAGAAAGACAAATGCCGTATGATCTCACTTATGGGTGGAATCTAAATAACAAAATGAACAAACAAAGAAAACAGAAACAGACTCATAGACACAGAGAATAAACTCATGGTTGCCAGAGGGGAGGGGTGTTGGGGGATGGGTGAAAAAGTTGAAGGGATTAAGATATACAAATTGGTAGTTACAAAATAGTCATGGGGATGTAAATAAATTATAGCATGGAGAATATAGCCAATAATGTTGCAACAACTACGTATAGTGCCAGGTGGATACTAGACTAATTGGAGAGATCACTGCATGAATTATATAAATGTCTAACCACTATGCTGTACACCTGAAACTAATACAGAATAATTCTGAATGTCAACTGTAACTGAAAAAAAAAAATTTAAAAAAAAAAGAACTACAGAGATATGAGCAGGGTGAAGGGAAAAACAGCAGATATGGGAACACCGGTGACTGACACACGCAGGAAACCACTGCCAACCTATGGGTGATGTGGTAGTGGAAAGAAATAGTTGGTTCTTGAGCAATGCAGGACTTTAGAGTGAGGAGGGCTGACTTCCGTGCAGTCAAAATCCACATATAACTTTTGACTCCCCTCAAACTGAAATACTGCTGTGCCTCAGTATACTCAGGGGATTGGTTCTAGGACCCCCATGGATACCAAAATCCATGGATGGTCACATTCCTTATATAAAATGGGGTAGAACAATGCATGCAGTCAGCCCCCCACATTCGTGGATCCCCATACTGCCATTGAAAATACTGTTTTCAATCTGCAGTTGGTTGAATCCATGGATGTGAAACCTGGGACATGAACGACCATCTGTATATTTATTGAAAATAATCCACACACGAGTGACCTAAAATTCAAACCTGTATTGCTTAAAGGTCAACTGTAGTGTTTCTGGAGCCCAGTGGGAGCCAGAGCTGTGGAAGAAGTTTTGCCCAGCAGATACTGTTCAGCGGAGAGACACACACAAGTACTAAAGCTGAGTGGGCGTGGGAGAAAAATGCTCCATACTCTTTCTCTTTCCACCATATGACCTTCTGGCAATATTTTTTCTTTCACTGAACTAAGTAAGAAGCCACAGAGAAAGGGAATTCAGATGATGCAGTTGGTAAGAATCAGCCTCCTGGGGGAAGAGAATATATGTGGGGGTGGAGCAAATGTGCAAATAACCAGCACATTCACCATGAAAAAATATACCAAGGATGGGATACTAGCTCCCAGTTAAAACAACGTATGCATCCGATTGCAAGAGTCTCATTCTCATTTTTGAGTGCTGTGTGAGTCCTGAGAAATCAGACTTACTCCATCCATTAACACTAGAATGACTTTCCCTGGCTTAGGATTAGGCCTTCCTGCAGAAAACATCTCAGCGAGAGCTACCTTCCTGCTGAATGTATGAGCCTAAATCCATCAAGCTTTTCAGGCCTGGAGTCCTCACTGTCATTTTGAAATTAATGATGTAACTGCCAGCATTCCTTTCAAAAGATTTCTCTTTATCAAAGTCCACATTTTCAGCAGACAAGCAATCTTCATCTATCAAGGTCAGAAGAATGGCATGATTCTTTCCTCTTCTCTGAGTGAGTATCCATCGCTGGTAATTGAGACACACGGATCACTTCCTGGCTAGCTTCTGCTCATTCTTCAAATCTGACTTTGACATCATCTCCTCTTAGGTGGGTGAGATGCCTCTCGAATATACACCCTCAGTACCCTCTACTTCCCTGCTTACCACTTACTGCCCAGATTTGATATTGCCTGTTTTCTTGTATCCATTCCCTAGAATCTGAGCTTCTAAGGAGTGAGATACTGACTTCAGGACTTTATACAATGCATGACACTTAGCCAGTGACAAATAAGCATTTATGGAACCAGTAAATAAAGCGATATGTGAAAGAATGGAAGTCGGAGTGTAACTGTGCTTGCTTGATGCAGGTGCATATAAATACACCTGTGTGACGTCTATACGACCTTGGACATGTTGCAACTCTTCTGGGCTTCATCTTTAAAATTAACAAGGTTTTTCATGATCTTTGAGATAATTTTATGTACTAAAATTAGATATCTGTGTCTTATGGGAAATAAATATGGCAACACGTTGATTTCTTTTGAGAAAGGTGGGATGTTTATTTTCAGAGAATAAAAAGATGGCACACAGGTGTCACAGTTAGCATATCAAATGTTGCTTTTCCATTAACCACTGGGGATCAGTTATTGTGAAAGCAGAATACTGTGGTCTCCATATCACTTTTGAGTGTACCAATGCCAGTATGATCGAGTTTTGGAGAATTCGTATCATCCTGTCTTATCATGCATTTTAAAAAGTGAAATACTTCTGATCACTTTGATTTCTCTAAAACTTAAAATTTAAAATACTGAAAATAAGGAGAGTGTACAGAAATACAGAGGGCCAAGAGTCCACATAGGAAGTCCAAGGAAGTAGGGATCTCTGTGAGAGGCAGCATGGAAAATAGGACATGGTGTGGTTTAAAGTCAAGAGTAGGGATCTAGAGTCAACCAGAGATGGGTTTGAAAGTCTAAGGGATACAGGCCTCTTATGAGCTGTGTGACCTTGAGCTAGCCATTTAAGCTCTCTTAACCTCCAGGTCTTCACTTATGGAAATCACAATGGAAATCAGAATTCTTAGAAATGCAATGAATATTTAATGGCATATGACACGTAAAGGACCCAGCACATAGTAAATATTAAAAAACAATATCGTGTTTCCCCAAAAATAAGACCTAGCTGGACAATCAGTTCTAATGTGTCTTTTGGAGCAAAAATTAATATAAGACCCAGTCTTATTTTATTATAATAGAAGACTGGATATAATATAATATAATGTAATGTAATGTAATGTAATGTAATATAATATAATATTGGGTTTTATATTAATTTTTGCTCCATAAGATGCATTAGAGCTGATTGTCCAGCTAGGTCTTATTTTTGGGGAAACACGGTTACTATTGTTATTATCATGGGCACAATTGATCACAGAATCACAGGTTATAAGAACACATTTTAAGTCATCTAGTTAATCCTGATGAGTTTGTCCATAATATCAGCTTTATTATTGTTAGGGTTTATAGGCTGATTTCTTCTACTACCATGTAATGCTTTACATATAAAAGCTGGCTTAACTTTTTTCCAAAGCACACCAAATGAATTATTTTGATCTCATTCCAGTGAACAAAGTAAATGTGATGTTCTGAAGCCCTCATACTAAGACTTAATTGAACCAATTACTTGAATCAACTTTTCTTGGGTACAAATCATCAGTAGATTTCATTCCTTTCAAATGCTCAAAACACTTTTCTAACTGTCTGTTGACCTTCGAAAATAACTGGCAGTAACTTGATTAACTGGTTAATTTGCATGGGCTCTTTGGATATGTGCTATTCAGATGTGGCAATGGGTATGTCTGAATATTTTCCAAGTTTTCTAACTCCAGTACCAAGTTTTTCAACAAGGCCTTAATTACTTTGTAGTTTCCCCCAAATCTTATTTTCTTTTGCTTAAGACAGAAAAACAGGAGTTCCACATAAATAAATGAAATAACAGCTACGGAAAAAAAATGTCCTTTGGATATAATTAGTGAGAGTGTCACCAGCAATGGCAGGAGCCAAGAAAAGCACATCGCCAGATAAACAGTCCCTTTTCCCACAGAATCTGTTCACACCAGCCATCACACACAGCACAGTACTCCTATTTAATAGGTACCACATCATTTATTTTGGTTTCTCTGCTGTTGGAAGACAAGTTTGAAACTCTTCTGATGATAATAAATTCAATATGGACAGCAACGGTGTTTTGTAATGTGAATAAATAAGCAAATCACACATTGAATAAATATAAATACCTAGTCTGTTCTGCGGTAGGTATTCCAAGGGATTCAGGATGAATAAGGCAGAGTCCTTTTCTTTAAACAGCTTACCTTATAACAGGGGAGGAAATCACATACAAAATACTATAATACAAAGAATGGAGTGAAAAATAGAACACAAATGAGAACTGAGATTTCGTTTGTGCCAGACATTTTCTAAATAGTTTATAGGCCCTACCTCAGGTGATCTTGTGATAACCCTTTGAGAAAGTCATCATTACTCCTTTTATTTTACAGAGGACTGAAACGTAAAGAAATTAAGTAACTTGCTCACGAATACTTAAGTAGTAAGTGCTCAAGCTAGGAGCTGAACTTTGATAGACCCCAAAACCCACGCTATTAAATAATACCTTAAACTAGGGACAGAAAAAGTGCCAAGGAAACCAAGAGGATGGAAAAATTATTTTCTTATCTACCTCAGAGTCCTCATTTGTAAAATGGAAATAACTACGCTGCCTACTGCATACAGCTGTCATGAGATAACCAAGAAGGTACCTGTAAAGTACTTCAACGTGAGGCTGAAGTTTACACCCAAACCATGGATGGGGGATCCCCCAACCACAGTGAGTATCAATCTTCCAGCAGCTGACTGAACAGGTTTACCCAATTGGCGGCAGCTGCACCCACCCTTGCCAGAGACACACCTTCCCTCTGTGGCACTAAGTGTGCTAGCACCCAGCTGGACACAGACCAGATTTCAGGGGTAGTGGAAGGAGTCCACACTGTCCTGGGCATGTATCCAGGAGAGCACTCTGCAATATTAGCTATTGCTGGTGTGCCAATTCCAGTCACCATCTGAGATGGTTGGTAGATACCTGAGTCCAAAATGCGGCTCCAACAAGTCCTGGAAGCTTTTCTCACTTCTGAGTTGCAGAGTTTCAAGGAGACACTTTAAAAGTACCATTGAGATTTTTATATCAAATGAAGTTGCATCAGACACATGTTTTCAAATTTAAACAAAAAAAGTTCTTAAGGCCTTTTGTGAACAAAGCAGAATATTAGTAAAAATGAATAGATGAATATATTTTTTCCTTGGAAAACAGTAACTACCTCTAATTATAGGGCAGAATGTCAGGATACAGACGTTAAAATATCAAATTTCTCAAACCATGGTATCTGTCACTTGTCTAGGATTAATCTTGTTCCGTTCAATAAGATACTGTGAAATTGTTAACATGTGGAGAATGTAATTAAACCTTTCTTATACCTACTATATTAGAGAGAATCACAGAATCTAGAATTTAAAATAATCTGGAATTTAAAATAATCTCAAACTTTATCTGAGAAATCAAGTGGAAACTGCAAAAGTAAGGCAGGAGTAATTATTTCAAGAACTCAAAAGAAAATTAAAATTGTCTATCATACAAGTCTACTACAAGAGACCAGATGTTTAAGAAAACTAAAACAATTAAAGACGTCATTCTAAACATTCTACCAGCTGGTGTCCCGCAATTACCCTTAAGTATACCCTTTCCTTCAAAACACCAAGGGATGCGAATGTGATGGTCTCTTCATACCGTGATCCCTGTATCTGTGATTTGCATTTGGTGGTATTTTTAGTCTCTTAGTATCAAAGTAAAAGTGCAGAATACAGAATAAGCTTTGAAATCTGACGGCCTCCTCTCTCCCCCACCCCCCCTCTTTTCCTCCAAAATGGAAAATCTTATTAGGATTAAATTGTACATCAAAATGCTATGTTTAGTTTTATTGTGTCTTCTAAAGGAATCAATATTCTAGGTAACTTCAGAATTAACATTTGACAATACTGTTAATTAGTGTAGTAGGCTGAATAATCACCCTCCAAAGATGTCCACTTCTAACCCTGGAACCTATAAAGTGTTACTTTACATGACAAAAGGGGTTTTGTAGACGTGACTAAATTAAGTATCTTGAAATGGGAAGACTATTCTTGATTTTTGGGTGAACCCAATGTAATCACAAGAGTCCTTATTAGAGAGAGACAGGAAGGTCAGGGAGAGAAAGCAATGTGGTGAAGGAAGCAGATGTCAGACAGCGTGGATTTGAAGATGCTGTTCTGTTGGCTCTAAAGATGGAGGAAAGGGCCATGACCCAAGGAATGTAGTTGGTCTGTATTCTGGAAAAGGCAAGAAAGGATTCTCCTCTGGAACCTCCAGAAGGAAGCAGCCCTGTTGACACCTTGACAATTTGCCCAGTTTCAAGGAGAAACTTTAAAAGTCATTGAGACTGAGTTTGGACTTCTGACTTCTAGAACTATAAAATTACAAATTTGTGTCATTTTTAAACCACTATTTTGTGATAATTTATTAGAGCAGCCATAGGAAACTACTACAATTACTATTACCTGTCATTGTAATTACTGGATGTAATTACTGATAATTAATGGGCTTATTGGTTAATTAATGAGTTTATCAGAGCAGAGAATGAGCTAAAAGCTTACTGACGCAAAGAAGTTTCAATTAATTTAATGTACACCACTCTTCTGCTGGAGCTTACTGAACTGCTCAAATATCCAAAAGTAAGAGATAAAGTCCAATTTATCATTTTCTTTTCTTTTGAGTCTCATGTTTTTAGCGTTATATCAAGGACATTTTGCCTAACCCAAGGTCATAAAGATTTTCTTCTCTTTTCCTCTAAAAAGTTTATAGATTCATCTTCTATATTTAGGTCTATGACCACTTTTGGGGGTAAATTTTGAGTATAGTGTGAAACAAGGGTTAAATTAATCTTTTGTAGGTAACTAATTGTGCCAGCACCATTTGTTGAAGAGATTATCCATTCCTCTAATAAATTGCTTTGGCACTTTTGCCAAAAATCAATTGACTATAAGTATAATGGTGTATTTCTGGACTTCAATTGCCTATTTTTATGCCAGCACCACACTGTTTTGATTACTGTCACTTTAGAATAAGTTTTGAAATTGGGAAATGAAAGTCCTCCAACTTTCTTTTTCTTTTTAAAATTGTTTTGCCTAGTCTGGGTCCTTTGCATTTCTATATAACTTTTAGGATTGGCTTCTCAATTTCTGCTGGCATTTTCAAAATGTTTTATGTTGCATCATTTTAGGGAGAAATGTCTCCTATTTCTTAAACCTGGCTTGCCCAAGGTTTAACTAGATCTATATGTACCCAGCCATCTAATTAATTAATGGTTGGCCCCTCGTGGGTCTTATTATTGGTAGGACAAAGATGTAAAACATTTCCTGGAAGAGAGTTTCATCTTTCAATTACTGATTAACCATATTCTCTCTCTCTCTCTCTCTCTCTCTCTCTCTCTCTCTCTCTCCTCTCTCTCTTTCTCTCTCTCTCTCCAGCTGGTATCTTTCCCATGTCTACTCAGCATTGTTCACTCTTGTATGGCTTCATTCCCACTCAGCCATTCTCTCATTTGGGTCTCATGTCCCATTCACTTTCAGACTCTCCATTCTGCTTTTCTCTCCCAGGAGAACGATGTGGTTCCAAGTTCTATGACTCAGAGTCCTTTCATAAAAATGTGAGCATTTTTCTCTACCTAGACTTATCCAGAGGACAAATGAGGCAATTGTGGAACAGTGCATCAGATTTCAGAAGATGTGACTTCGCTTACTGACCATATCTTAAACCAACTGTGTGACAATAGGCTGGTTATTAACGCCCTTTATCAGCTTCCTCATCCTGAAAATGGGGATATGGGTAACTTTCCCATCAGCCTCACTTAGTTGCTTGAGAGTAAAAGTAGATGACGTAAAAAAAAAAAAAGTTCATTACAAGCAGCAAAATACATTAGCATGCGATAATATATTCACTAAGCATTTAAAACTTACATATATATTTTTCTCCTCAATCAGCCTATATGATAGTATAGTTCTGGGGCAACTAACAGATGCATCTATCTATACTGTGACACCCATATGATTATAGTATTATGAGGTGCATAGAAGGGGCTCCATAAATAGTTCAGGTAAAATAATAAAAATCTATGAAGTAGTTAGAAATAATAATTTGGACCTGGTACAGGACTATGTAACTTTTGTGAGCACATGCATATGTATGGACAGAGAGACAGAGATACAGAAAGAATGAGAGACAGAGAGAGGTACTTCTTTCAGATAACATATTAAAAGACTCTAGCACCTTTGGAGCAAACACTAGTATACTGAGTATTGAAAATAAGCATATGAAACCTGAAGCTTGTGTGTGGAGAGAGTCACATATTTAAGGTCCACATCAGGGTTTTATAGTTAGAGATGATCATGTCCCCCCATCCCCACCAAATAAACACAGTTTTCATGAAAACAAAAAAGAGCAGTTCTTTGTTTTCACTTCATAGTTCTTTAGAAACACAAAAGGATAAGAGACCGGGGAGAAAGCTAAAGTAAGACATCTGTTCTAATTTAAATCTCAGAATCCAGATCTGCTTGAGTTTAAATCATTATAGTCACTAATCTTAATTTCTAAGATTTCATCAAAGACGACACCCAGGTGTAGGTGCATGTCACCATATGCAGTGAACTCTTGTGAACTCTTAGGCCTTTCCTGTTCTCTCTCATCCTTTCCTCAGATCCTGACACACGTGTCCTCCAGAGTTCTGCACAACGGGTCTCACATCCCACTCCATTTTCCAACAGATTGTTCAGTAAGTGCTGCCTGACTAATTTTTATATACTCTGACATCCCGCGTGGGGTTTGGTTTGCACTAAATGCTGAATGAATTGAATTGATCCCTGGACATTCTTCTCTTCCTTACCTCTTTTCTTCCAAAAGAACTGAGTTTTCATTCATTCCTTCATCACTTATATGTACTTATTCCATGCAGACACTGTATGGGAATTAAAAATAAATTAATTAAAATCTGCATAGCATTATGAGGTTGGACAATTAAGTTCGTGAACTCATCCTAGAAAAAGTGCTACATACCTCATTGCTGAATATCACTAATCTGAGCTAGTACATTGTTGTGATGCAAGAGCCATGAATTGTTGGCGAAAAGTTCAGGTCGTTTTCATCTTTTTCACACAGAATTTTCAGTACTTCCAAATAGTAAACTTGGTTAACTGTTTGTCCAGTTGGTATAAATTCGTTACGAATAACCTCTCTGATGTCAAAAAAAGGTTAGCAACATCATTGCAACAAGTTCGCAAATTTAATTGTCAGACCAAGTATATGTCCCTCTTACTTAGCCCCAACTCTCCCACATCTCTGTCCCATAAAATCCAGGGGACTTATCATTTCTCTTTGGAAAATGTGGTCTTAATCTGTTACTAGTGTAAAACACTGGCTAACGATGACAAGGAAACATAGTGAGTGATGTAATCTGGCTGTGCTGTATTTTCTGGCTAATGAGTCCAGTTGGGGTGGTGGTGATAGTGGGTGGTGACTGCTGCCAAAGCAGCAGCAGGAGGATAAAGATGCAAGTGTTCAAGGACATGGATTTGCCTCCGTTGTTTTTATGGATGACTCACAATGATGGAGGAAGTAAAATATACCCCACTTCACTAGTCTTCTGCCCATCTCCCTCCCCCTTCCCCACAACACACAACATCTGCAATAGCCACAGAATCGGTCACGTATCATTTCACCATTTATCCCTCTCATCAACTATTCCCACTGAAGAGACTGGTGGTTCTTAAATAAAACCTGCTATGAAAAAGAATAGAACTGTTTATGTGCATCATTCTACACACATACATTGAGATCCCGAATCCATGCTAACCGCTGAGGTTATAAAGATGAAGGATACTATTACTCAAGAGCTGTATGATGCAGAGGAGACACAAGAAAACCACCCTATGCAGAGTGGCTTGTGTCACGATGGAGGGAAGCACAGGTGCTGTGAATGCAGTGAGCATAGGAGGGGGGACACTAAGACCATCAGTAGTGCAGGGAGAAGGGGATGGTCAGATGGCGCTGTCTGGTAGCAAGTGATACCTGAGAAGAATCCTCCTGGGAAGGAGAACCAGGAGAAAGGGGAGGGAGGAAGCATTCTAGATAAAAGGAATAGCTTACGTAAGTAGAATTTGGAGTTTGAAATATTTTTCAGATTTTACTGCATCTGTCCCTTTTCTAAAATTGTTAAAAGACACTTTTCTGGATCTTCTACATCACTCCAGTCAAAATTTTTTATTGGTGAAAACTAAGGTCAATATGATTAATCTTATGCAAGGTTTTATTTCTATTTATATCAGTAGAAAATAAATGTGTCACTAGTAAAAAAATTGTCTGACAACTAAGAACTCTGTGGTATCAAGTTATAGAACATAAGAATTATTCTTTTTAAAATTTACTTATTTATTTATTTATTTATTTTCAATGACAGTTGACATTCAATATTATTTTATGTTAGTTTCAGGTGTCCAGCATAGTGCTTAGACATTTATACAATTTATGCAGTGATTTCCCCCAATTATTCACACAAATATTATTATCAGAGTGTGGCAGGAATTAGGACACAATTATTTTCAGTGATCTGAGGTGGCATGCCTCCTATGAGAGGCATGGAGTGGCTGAGAGCATGGAACTCCAGTTCTGCCAGTAACTCTGTGATATTGGGTAGGTAACCCTTCCTGTACCTCTGTTTCCTCATTTGTGAAATGAAGATGCCAGTAGTACTTATCACATAAGGTTGTTATGGGAAATGAGCACAGCCATGCACCCAAAGTACTTCAAATAGTTCCTACTGCATAGTAAATGCTGCATAAGTTTGCTATTATTATTATCATATAAACATGATATCTTTTTTTTGTATGCTGCAGTCTATTTTTTGTGCTTTTCTTATGTTTGAGATCAGTTACCTATTTGTATGGCAGGGTTTTTGAGGAAAGGCGTTTCTTTTGTTTTCTGAATGGAGTTTGTGTGTGTGCATATGTGCGTGTGTGTGTGTGTGTGTGTGTGTGTGTGTGCACGTGTGTGTCCTCACAGCATGTCATACAGAACTGCTAGTAAAAGTTCTTTTACTTGCCTGCTCCTAAGGTCAGCACCATCTTGCATCTTGATTGTAATACTAATACCAAGTATCATCTTGTTGCAATGGAATCATTAGCTGCAAATCTAAATTCCTTTCATCAAACCAAGCCTAAAACATGTGAATACTAAGACTTTTAACATGCAGAGTAACCAACACATTGTTTGCAATTACACATTTCCTTTGCTCTTGGTAGGTCCTTCACTTCTAATAGTCTTTTGAAATTAGGACTAATTGCCATTCATATATGAGAAAACTGAAGATCAAGGAAATTAAGTGACTTAATGCAAGTTATATAACTCACTAATGGCAAAGCCAGGACAATGAACCAAGATTTCTTGCTCTGAGACCAGAGCTTTCTTCACTTAACCGAGTTGCCTCTCTGATTTTGGTACACGAGGGAGACACTCAGGGAGATATCTTGTCACCAAGAAGCCATGACATGAGCTCAAACCAATAGTGGAATAAAGTTAGTTGTCTGGGGGATAAACTTTCTGGAAAATATGTTTGGTCTAGAACAAAAGTTCTAGGAGCCAGATAATTTATTTATTATAAAGCATCAGCTCTAGGGACTTATACCACAATTTGACAGATGAGATAATCGTTTTCAAGAAAATTGTCAGTTATTATAAACCCTGAAGATGTTAAATAAACAGATTAGCCACTTTAATTATTTGGAACAAATACCTACAATTTGATCTTCTAATCTTGCTCAAAAATCAAGGATATAGGTGAATGATTTTTCATTAGATTTTTTTATACTATTTGTGAGTCACTATAGCTCTTATCTCACCTGCCTTGGCAAGTGTGACAGGGGTTTGTGAATTCATTCATTTAACCAATATTTTATGGAGTCTCTACCACGTGTGAGATATGTAGTTAGGCGCTGTGCAGGTGGTAGGGGTGCTGCATATACTAAAATGATAACACAAGGTTGACTATGAAAGATACTACATAAAGTAATTACAGTGATTGGTATCGTACAGTCACCCAAACTCCAAACCTGGTCCTCTTCCAGTCAGTGGTTCTACCAACTTCTGTTGTATTATAAAAGCCAGAAACCCAGGGCACCTTGACTTCTCTATCCCCATTAGCCCCCATATACAGTCCTTCATTATGTCCTATTGATATCATCTCCTAAACTGGTCTCAAATCTGTTCATGTCTCTCCACTTCCACCATTGCAATCACCATGAGAGTCCCAGCTATCATCAGCGTATGCCAACACTACTTCAATTAATCTGTTGCATCCGCTCTGTCATTATCTTTTATGATAGATTGCCACCCTATATTCAGAGCAATCTTCGTGAGTTGCAAATCTGATTATTTCACCTTCCTGCTACAAATATTTCAATGATTCTTCTGATGACAAAAATGAATACCCATAACATGGCCTGAGACAGTCCACAAAATTTGGTTTCTGCCTGTTTCAACAGCACCAGGTGGCTCCTCACTATGTGCCGGCAACACCAGCTTTCTTCCATTTCCTCTAACATTCTATGCTCATTTCTGCTAACAGACCTATGCGTAGGCTGTACCCTCTGCCTAGACTATTTCCTGTCTTCACCCTCACCTCATCAACACTGAGGTCTCAGATCAGTCAGGAAAGCTTTTCCCAGCCTTCCTGAGTAGGTTAATTAGTTGTGCTCTGACAGCACTGAGTACTTCTCCTTTGAGACTCTTAGCATAGTTGTCATTTTATGATTAATTATGTAGTTCTAATATCTGACTCTCACTGAATAGTAAGTTACATGAAGGAGACATTATCTCTTTTGGCGTTCCCCTCTATCACCAGCAAGATAGCTCCAGTTAAAGTGATACTGGTGCCCTCTTCCAGAGGTCATGGTTGTTTTGGGTCTGTAATTTGAGGGATAGATATAATCCCTATAGATACTGTAAGAAGAACATTTTAGGCAACAGAGGTAGCAGGAAAAGGGTGCAGAAATTGGAAGATATAGAGTGTTCTAGAGCATTTTGTTCAGTTTTAGAGAATAAGTACGGAGAGGTATAACTAGACGGGTAGAGTAAATATAACAAAAGTTTTTACCAACAGGCCAGCCTACAGACGATGACCTTTGTATGGGAGGAATATGGGAGAACTAAAAATTTCCAAGCAAGGCTGATGTTCTGCTGATGCATTGGATGATAGTTATGATGCATTGACACTTTAGCCTATAGCACCTTGAGAGTTGAGCTCCATGATTGAGTAGCTTGGAAAGAAAATTAATCTAGTTGGTCCATGGAAAATGAAAGAATCATCAGGAGGTTGTTACATTAGCTGAAGTGTGAAACAATAAACACATTAACTAGGAATGAAGGGTGAAGGCCTAGGTGGGAATGTAAAGGTTGTGATGGATGCTGCAGAGGGTATGAGGGGGCCATGCAGGGATATGCAGGCCTGGACAATTAACTATATGTCGAATGTCAAGAATCAGCTATTCTGTAAGCTCCTTGAGGTGAGGTCTCGCATCACGCTCATTTGTTAAATTTAGTTTTCTATCGCTTCTGTAATAAATTATTACAAGCTTTGTGTCTTTAAACAACATAGATTTAATATCTTAAAGTTCTGAAGTTTAAAAGTCTGAAATGAGTTTCACTGGGCTAAAATCAAGGCGTCAACAGCACCGAGTTCTCTATGTAGGTTCTAACATAGAAACTATTTCCTTGTCTCTTTCAGCTTCTAAAAAGCTTCCCACACTCCTTGGCTTGTAGCCCTGTATTACTCCAACCTTGGTTTCTGTTATCGTATCATCTTTTCTAACTCTGACCCCTCCTGCATCTCTCACACAGGGACCCTTGTGATTACATTTGGCTGACCTGGATAATCCATGCTAATCCCTTACCTTAAGACACTTAGTTTAGTCACATTTCCAAAGTCCCTTTTGCCATGTAAGGTAGCATATCAATAGGTTCTGAAAATAAGATGTGGACATTATTCTACATCATACTGTGACGGGAGGTGTTCCACTTTTCTGCTAGCACAATGCAAATCCTCCTAGTACCCATCCCAGTGCCCACATCTATCAGGTAGAAGGGGTCAGCATGGCTTGTGGTGACTGAGACAGTGATGACACAAATAAACAAGTGTTAACTTTTCAGAGAATTTGAGACAAAATGAATTGTATAGCTGTACACAATCTAAGAAGATGTGTGGGAAAGAGATGCTTGGTACACATTCAATTAGAACAGATAGAGGTGAACTAAATTGCTTCTAGGAACTGCTGATAATTATAAGGAAACTGGGAATTTTAATTTTTCATTCTTTGGTTAGGAACCTCAGGTGTCTTAAGAGTGATGCAAAATGGAAGTGCCCCTGAAACAAGTCATTGTCATTTTATAGAAATGCAAAACTGAGAACCATTGTCTCTTAATTTCAGTCCATAGCTGAGATTTTAGATTGATCACATACCTATACACATTCATTGACTCAGCCATTTATTCATTTATTCAACAAATTTTTATGGTAATATCCTTATGTGACTGCCTCTATTCTTTGTGTTAGGAGGTTTAAACATGCCTCTTTATGGGCACCATCCATGAGTATGTTTGGCAATTAGTGTGCTAGACATTCAGTTAAATGTTGAGTAACTTGTGTGTTCTAGACCCTATTAGTTACGGAGATACAAGACAAACTAAGTTCCTGCTTCCAAAACAGAATGAACTTGTATTCTGGTGGAGGTAGACAGATAAACAGAAAAAAGAAAAGAAAAAAAAAGGTAGAATGGCAACTAGGGAGGGCCTGCATTTCCTAGAGGGTCAAGGAAATATCTCTGAGGAAGGAATATTTAATGTGAACCCTCACTTGGCAATTTGTCTTTCTGAATTTATGATACAGATGATGATTGAACCTTAAGCCATTACATTAGAGAAGCAGGCATTTATAGATTCCATAAATAGACCACTCTTATTAATCAGTTCCTTATTCATGAAGCATGTAACTTGTGTAGGTTCTCAATGAATTCAAACACCCACTCACCTTTCAAAGCAAATAATTACAAATTCAAAAGCCTTATGCTCAGAGAGAAGAATTTATAGCTGTATTTTCTTCAACTCAACTCTCAGATGTTTGATCCTCACCAAATGATATATTCTGTCCTACACTGTAAGTTTGTACAGGTCATATCTCTCCTATAACACGTTCTCTCTTTTTGGTTTCTTCTGAGCTGAGCAGTTGCCCACCAAAACATTTGAGCCAAACTTTTCTGGTAAAACTGACAAAACTATTCATTAGCTAATGGATTCTTACATAATTGAATTGGATTTCCCTTTCTCCAATCCAAAAACTAAAACACCAGGTTTTTCTCGTACTAAGTGAATTGAGTCAGACAGAAAAAGTTGAGAACCATACGACTTCACTCATATGTGGGGTGTAACTGAAAGCAATAAAGGAACAAGACAAACAAAGAAACAAAAACTCTTAGACACAGACAATAGTTTAGTGGTTACCAGAGAGTAAGGGGCCAAGGGATGGTAGTAGAGGGCAAAAGCGATCAAATACATGGTGATGGAAGGAAAACTGACTCTGGGTGGTGAACAGACAATGTGATATATAAATGATGTATTATAGAAATGCACATTTGAAACCTATATAATTTTACTAACCAATGTCACCCCAATAAATTTAATAAAAATTAAATAAATAAAACAGCAAACTTTTCTTCATGTGCTTACTATAGGATCTCAGATCTCAACTCAAAATGGAATACTAAACTGCCAGTAATTGCTCAAATTCATCTTTGTTCATTTGATTCTTTGGTTCAATCAAAAATATATGTGAGTCCACAATAGACATTGGTCTGCTGGGATAGCAGGAAAAGAAGAGAAAGAAAGAAAAAGATACTAAGGAAGTCGGAAGGGAGAAACGAAGGAAGAAGGGGAAGGAAGGAGGGAAAAGGAAAGAGAAAAGAAAGCACCTTTGACTTTCTGGGCTTATTCAAACACAATGCGGAGTTGTAGTATGTGTCAATCTGTATTTACCAGTGTGCTTTGCTCTGAGGTTAGATTCCCTTCTGGGGCTGAGAGCAACATTACATTCATATAAAAAGCAGGTAGAAAAATAATTTATATCATATATTTGAACAAATAAACAAATATTTTTCCACCTCCTCATTCTTTTTCTGAAAAACAAAACAAGACAAAAGCATTTTTGAGCTAGATAGCAATTCCAGTTCAATCAATAATTTCCCTCAGGAGAAATGTCCATGTGTTTACTCTTTCAGCAACTTCAACAACTTATCAATATTTAAGAATTATGATTCATGAGGGAAATATTTTAGAAAAACAGAGAATTCCTTCGAAGAGGTGGTGTGGAAGGATAAGTGTTTCTTTTCCCCCCTTAGGAACCCTTGAGTGGGTATGGGAGGGGTGAAAAGGGAGGAAAGGTAACTTGGATCTTACAAGTACTTGTACACAGTAGAGTCCGCTGTGAGTGGATGGAAACTGAGAGCTGTCAAAGGAGACTGTGCAGGACTCACGCAGCCAGGGACTTGGAGCCTGGGAATGGGGATAACAATGTTGATCTGAAAACTTTTTTGGCATTCTACCATAAGCATTTAGTGTTATACGTTTCCCCATAAGGACTACTTTAGTAATGTCCCATAAATTTTGTTATGTTATGTTTCCATCTATTCCATTCAGAATATTTTCTAATTTCCCTTGTGACTTTCTCATTAATCTTTGTGCTATTTGGAAAAAAAATGTTTTTGTTTTCTAAATATTTGGCATATTACAAATCTCTTTCTGTTATTGATGTCTATGTCTAGTTTAATTTCCTTTTAGTTAAAGAACATAATTTGTGTGTTTCGATTATTTTAAATGTGCTGAGATTTGCTGTGCACCTTAGACTATGATGTATCTTTATGAATGCTCTTGTGTACTTAAAAGGAATGTACATTTTTCTCTTGTTGGATGGAGTGTCCTGAGTGTCAATTAGGTAAGCTGATTCACTGTTGTTCAGGTCTTTCTTATTTTCATTGTTTTTCTGTTTACTTATTCTATCACTCACTGAGAGAATAGTGCCAAATGCTCAAACTTTAGTTGTGAAATTATTTTTCCTTTCAATTCTATCATTTTGTGTCATGTATTTTGAAACTCTGTTATTAGGTGCATACATTGGTTTTGTATGCTATGTTTCTTGATGAATTGAACTCATTATCATCATGTAATGACACTCTTTATGTATAGTAATATTCTTTGTTCTGAAGTCTACTTTGTCTGATAATAACATAGCCACTCCAACTTTCCTTTGATTTGTGTTTGTGTAGTGCATTTTCTACATGCCTTTACTTTTAACATCTCTATTTCTTTTATATTAAAAGGAATTTTTAGAAACAACATATAACTGAGTCTTGTTTATCCAGTGTGACAATGTCTGCCTTTTGTTTCAGGGAGTTTAGATCATTTTACATGTAGTATAATTAGTGATAGGATTGGTTTTAAATCTATCCACCTGCTGGTTGTTTCCCTCTTTATCTGCCATCTTTTGAATTAACTGAGTATATTTTATAATTCGTTTTTATTTTCGCTATTGGATTTTTAGTTTTACCTTTTTAATAAAAAAATTAGTGGCTGCCTAAGCTTTACAATATGCATTTTTATATTTCACAGTCTGCTTTCAAATAATACTATACCACTTAACATACATATAATGTAACATTTTTATAACAATGTAATGCCAGTTCCTCCATCCGTTCTTTGAACTGTTGCTGTCATACATTATACTTTCTTTATGCTAAAATCCCCCAGTAAAGTGTTCCTATTTTTGCTTTAGATAGTTATCTTTTAAAGTGAGATTAAATATAAAAAATTTCTTTTATATTTACTTCACTTATGCTTTGTCTAGTATTTTTCACTTTAGTCCAAGTTTCCTTGTAGTTATTGTACTCCTGCCTGATGAACTTCCTTTAACATATCTTGTAGCCTAAAGCTGTCACTCCACTGTTTTCTAGCAGCATAAGTTTGATAATAAATCTGCTATAATTCTTATCTTTGTTTCTATATACTTAATATATCTTTTTCTTTTGGCTGTTCTTAAGATTTTATCATTGATTTTACATAATTTGACTGTCATGTACCTAATTGTGTTCTTTTGATTTTTTGCTTATTAAAACTGTGTTTCTGCTTTTGATATTTATTGTGCTTAGAAATCTCTGCACTTTTTGAACATGTGGTTTGATTTCTTTCACTATTTTTGAAAAATAATCATTATTTCTTCAAGTAATTTTTCTGCCTATCTATGTCTTTCTCCTAGGACTTTAATTACATCTGTGTTAAACTGTTTGATATTGTCCCATTGTTCTTGAAGGTTCTGATTTGTTTTGTTTATCTTTTTAACACGTTTTTCTCTTTTTGTTTCAAATTTTTCAATTGCTGCAATTTTTTTAAAATTAAAGTTTATTGGGGTGACAATGGTTAGTAAAGTTACATAGGTTTCAGGTGTATACTTCTGTAATACATCATCTATATGTCACATTATGTGTTCACCACCCCAGAGTCAGGTCTCCTTCCATCACCATATGTTTGATCCCATTTACCTTCATCTACCAACCTCGTTTAATTTAGTACAAATTCATAGTGAATAATTCCTCTGATATCAACAAAGGTTAGCAACATCGTTGCAACAAGTTCACGAACTTAATTGCCATACCTAGTATGTAGAAAGTACTGAAAAATGCTTAGAATATAACAGATGCTTCATTAAGTATGAGTTGAATTTGAACTGAACCAAATAATGAGTTAAGATCCAGATCCCTCAGAATTTGGCAAACTTCAAGTGTAGTAAATGAAAGTAAGAATAAAACCATTTATTAAATGAAATCAAGTCCTAGCCTAACATACATCTTTACACATTCTAGTTTTGGCTTATGTGGAGGTGCATTTTCACTGGCTCTTCTCCCTATATGAGTATTACTGATTCTTGTACAGTCCACTCTTCCCACCCCCAGTGACGCTTTTACCTTTTCTCCTGCTTGACTTTTTCTCTTCTTTTATTTTTTTCCAAGAAGTTATTGCTCTCTAACCTAGATATAAATTACTTATTATAAATTTTGTTATTGTTTCTTTCCTCACGAGAATGTAAGCAAAGCATCATTCTTTGTCTGCGTTGTTCACTGATGCCTTGCAAACACCTAGAATAGTGCCTGACACACTGGGATAGCAATCAATGCTGGCTGGATGAACTAATAAACTTTAGTCTAACACATATTTTCTACTAGATTTTGGGCTGGGCATTTCACAAAGTTAATCTGATTTGGTATAGTGGCTTTTAAAAGTATAATATTATTGTTTCTAATATCCAAAATTTTGTGTTAGCTCATCTCTGAAATAATAACATTCATTTCAACGCAGTAAAGCATTTCTAAAAAAAAAAAAAAGCGTGTCATTAACTGAGGAGTCTAGGATTGGGAATGATTTCCAAAGAACAAGTAATTAATTTAAAAAGGTAGTTATGTTTTGTTTTTCTTCTGTTTTTAAAGGAAAGAATTACAGAAGGCCTGTGTATAGAATAAACTCAAATACACAGATGTGCCTCACATCAAGGTAGATTTTAAAAATCACTCTCCTATATTTTGGACATGTTGTCTCCCTTCATTTATCACTAAGCATTGGATGGTATAGGACCATCCATGGTGGAGTCTTTTTAATCATTAGATTACCCACATTATCCCCAAACTTCTTTGGCAGTCAAAGTGTGACTACAATCCCAGAGACTTTCACGTGTGAGTAACTAGAAACACTCTATTCATGGCTGTCTATAGATGTCTGTGAAGGAGTTTCCCAACTTTTCAAGGTCAGTTGCGAAATTACTTCAACTCTTCCCATTAGAAACTACGTCTAATGAGAGCTACATCGATTTAACCATAAAATTAGATTGTCTCTAATTTTCTTCTAAGTGCTATCTACTAAGAACTTTGACATCAATTCATGAGCAGTAACCACTTTGAGTCTTTGCTTAATCTCTTCCAGCATCTCCTCTCAGAGTGGTTATTCATTCACTCAGCAAATATTTATCAAGCCCTTATGTGCTACCAAGCACTGCTGAAAGGTTCTGGAGGTAAAGCAATGCAGACAGCAGAAAGATCCCTGTTCTCATGAGACAGATCTTTAGGTCAAATCTTCTAACACATTTCTCTGTACCTCAATTCTAGTTGATGCTTTTCTGCCTCTCAGGTAGGTTGATTTAGCACAGAGGTGTTCAACCAGGGAAAATTTGTCTCCCAGGAGACATTTGCTAATGTCTGGAAGTATTTCTGATTGCCACAACTGGGAAGGGATGGTCGTGGCACCTAGAGGTTAGAAGCTAAGCGTGCTGCTAAGCATCCTACAATGAACAAGACAGAGTTCCAACAAAGAAGTATTTGGTTCAAGATATCAATAGTACTGAGGCTGAGAAACCCTCATCTAGTAGACCCATAAATTTCATAGTGATGCTAGTAATATAGTTATGCTGGAAATATTCAAAGCCATGTTCAAATAGGAGAGAGATGAATTAAATTTTGTGAACCTGAGAAAAAAAGTTAAACATATTTATCAACTATTAAAACTTTTCTCCTATAACGTGGCAAATGCAAAAGCTAATACTTAGAAATTGACCTTTCCACATTCATGTCATCTTTACCATCATTTGTTTTCAAGAGACATGACAGGGTGAGGACATTCTAAGTCTTGCTACCCAAGTTCTGTTCCCAGAAGCAAGAATATGGTGGCCACTTAATGCAGCAGAAGTCCAAGCGGAGGCGACTTAATGCAGTGTTTCATAGCTTTGGAAAATGTGGGGAAGATTGGATTCTCCTGTTCTTGATTTATTCTCTAGATAAGACCAGAGTGCCTACCCTGTGTACTATCTCTTCTTCAAATTCATCACATTTCTTATAATTTACAACCCTCTTAACATTTAAGGGATCTATAGGTTACTTATCATTTCCAGAGTTATAAATGCCAACAATGGTTGTACTTATGACACAGGGCATTGGGATTGGGATGGAAACTTCCTCCAGGGATAGTGACTTGAATCAAATTCAGAAAATATTTAGTTGTTTTTTTTTAAATTTTCACAAAGTAATAATATTACTAAATAAACCAAATCATGTTAGTTTTTCTCCAAACAAATGAATAAAACATTTGTAATGTCCCTAACTCCATGGTAGCCCAATCCCTAAACTCATGTCAAACATTTTAATCTGACTTTCATATGATTCTGTGATCTGAACACAAACTGCCTTCGAGACATTTTTTGTTTGTTTGTTCGTTTTCCTTGTTTCTCTGTTTACTCCTCTTGGTATAAGAAAAAGATGTGAGAAAGTTCAGACTGATTGCTGACCTGTCCCTTATGTTTAATATATTAACAACCCAGACATAGCAGCGGAATATTGCTCCTGGTTGTGGATGTGCTGGCCATGAAGAATGATGGGTGGAATGTTTGAGACATGGAGGGTGGCAGATTAATTGCCAGGAGGTTGAGACAAGACTTGGAGCAGGGCTTCTTCCTCAAGAATTCAAGAACATGAAGTCTTAGAGCAGATTCTGGAGGCAGCCTTTTGGAGGGTTTTGAGCTAGAAGCTTACTAAAGAAGTTCACAATGATTCATCAGTCTACAGGGCTGTGTGAAAATGGGAGCTGACAGGAACTAGGAAATCAAAGACCAAGGAGTAGTTGGATAGAGAAGTAGAATATTTCTCGAAGCAATGTTCCTAAATCAATAATCCACAAAAATGTACAAGTTTATTTAAATTTCAATGAATTTATTTCACTGCAATCTAAATAAATTATGTAAACATATTTGAGATCATTTGGATGACCAGTGATTTTAATTTGCATTTTCTTTATGGATAATGATTTTGAGCATCTTTCATGTATTTAATTGTAATTTGAATATCTATTTCTGTAAAGTGTTCAAAAGTTGTTCTTATTTCATTTGATTTTCTTTTTAAATAATTGTAGAATCACAGGAAGATTGTCAAATTTACATGTGCAGAGTTGGTTCTTAGTATATTCCTTTATCATCCCTTGATGTTTGTAATGTCTGTAGTGATATTTTTGTTTCATTCTTGATATTGGAAAATTGTGACACTCCCTGTTTTTCTTTATCACTATTGATAGAATTTGGCCAATTTTATCGATCCTTTGATAGAACCAGCCCCTTGTTTCACTGATTTTCTCTCTAGTTTTACTGCATTCCATTTAACTGATTTCTGCAATTATTTTTATTATTTTCTTCCATTTGCTGAATTAATTTTGTTTTTACTTTTTAGTATCTTGAGGTGGAAGCTTAGATTATTAATTTGACACTTTTCTTCTTTTCCAATATGAGCATTTAGTACTATACATTTACATTTCAGCACTGTTTTAGCTGCATTCTACAAATTGTATTTTCATGTTAATATCAATTGCATTTTCATTTTAATTCAGTTCAATAGTTTTCACTTGAAAAATCCTCCTTGATTTATGGATTACTTAGAAGTACCAGTTTAGTTTCTAGTATTTAGAGATTTTCCTGTTATCTTTTTGTTACTGATTTCTCATTTGATTCTATTGTGGCCAGGGAACACATTCTGTATGATTAAATCCTAAATTTATAGAGGTTTGTTTGATGGACCTATGTACGATCTATTTTGTAAAATGTTCTATAAGTGCTTGAAGAGACTGTGATATTGTTGGGTGGAGCATTCTATAATATTGATTTGTTGATGGTGATGTTGAATTCTTCTATGTCCTTGCTGATTTTCTATGTAGTTAGTCTATCAATTTTGTTGATGTCTCCAACTATAATTGTGAATTTGTCTATTTCTCCTTTCAGTTCTGTTTTGTTTTTGCTTCACATATTTTGAAATTCTGTTTCTTGATGGTTTAACCTTCTTATCATTATATAATGTCCCTCCCTCTTCCTGATAATTCCTTTTGCTGTGAATTTTACTTTATCTGATATTAATACAGAGGCTCCTGCTTCCTTTTGCTTAATGTTTGCATCATTTTTCTTTCAACCTGCCTATGATGTTATATTTGAGGTGAGTTTCTTATAGACATCATATAGTTGGGTCATTTCCTCTCCCTCTCCACTCTGACAATCTTAATTAGTTCATTTAAGTCATTTACATTTAATGTAATAGTTGATATGTCTGACATCATATTTCTTGGTTTTCTGTTTGTTTTCCCAATTTTTCCTTCTCTGTTTTCTTTTTCCTGCCTTTCTGTGGATTATTTAAATATTTTTGGAATTTCACTTTTATTTTTTCTGTAGTGTTTTTTTCTGTACTATTTTTTGGGTCTCTTTGTGTATATACTTTTAGTAATTGCTATAAGTATTCCATTGTACATAGATAACTTATTACAATCTACTGGTTTTGACATTTTATCAGTTTGAATAACATTTGGAGACCATGTCTCCTTTTGTGTAATTACCCTTCCCGATTTATATATGATGATCTTAAATATTTTCTCTACATGCATTGAAAATCTCATCAATGTTATCATTTTTGCCTCAACAAACAATAAAAAATTAGTAAATTACAGAAACTTATA
Organism: Rhinolophus sinicus; assembly: GCF_036562045.2. Taxonomy (NCBI): domain Eukaryota; kingdom Metazoa; phylum Chordata; class Mammalia; order Chiroptera; family Rhinolophidae; genus Rhinolophus; species Rhinolophus sinicus. The sequence goes on from NC_133754.1 coordinate 89,234,027, forward strand.
AATGATATAAGAATACTAAAGATAGTATTGAACAAATTTAGAATCTCAAGAGGATAAAGTCTATTTTATTTATCACTATTTTCTTTTCTTCCTTTTCCTTCACTCATGATATTCTAATAGACTTTCCTTTACCATTTACTGTTTCAAGAATTTTCTTTAACAATTAGATTAAGTAGGCTAGTAACAAAGAAGTTAATGAAAAGAATTGTGCATTTGCACAATTGGGTTGAATTAAGGTAAACCTACAGTAGAAAGACACTTTTATCCATTGTTTAGAATATATAAACTGGTGGAATCTGGCTACAATAAATTGATTAATATAAATCCAGAACTTCTAAAATGTTCAGACTTCTTGACTAATTATTTCTCCATCTAAGCATAAGTACTATGAAAATAATCACAATTATGGTCAATTATGTAAGTCCATAATTGGTAATCACAGTAGTATTTATAATAAAGAAAAATTGGAAATCCGTCCAAAACTTCAACAAAGGAGAAATTATTAACTAAATTATAATGAAGCGACATGATAAAATATTATTCAGCTTTTGAAATCATTTTAAGAGTACTTAATAATGTGGTAAATAATTCTGATATGTTATTAATATTAATGATGTGAAAATGCAATTTCATAGAATATACACCAGTACATCAAAATACTATCTTTAGTATTCTTATATCCTTTTTAAGTTTCTGTAATTTACTAATTTTCTATTGTTACAATTGTGAGAATAAATGTTAGACATTCCATATTGTAATATCAAGAAAAAAATTAAAAACAGGTACATGATTATTAGTGGTGAAAAGGAATAGACATGAAAACTGTAGAAAAGACTAGAGTAAAATAATAAAAACTGTGAAAATCTAATATAATTAAATATAAAGTAAAATAAGCTGGTGTCCTTTTTGTGAGACGTGTTACATTTCCTTTGGGAATGCAGTCATGGCAGGAATTGCATCCAGAAACTTAGTAAGTAAAGACTGAGTTAATATTAGGTACAAGACAGACCAAAGTAGTGCTGAGGAATTTGTACATTCTTCACAACCATTGGTAGAAATTTGCTTGCACAGGGAAACAGATAATATTAAATACTCCTTTTTGGTCACAGCTTGCTCCTAGGTGATACTTTCAAAATCAAATAGACAAACACACTAAATAAATAAGTCATAAACTAATAAAAGTAACCTTTTTCTCCCTCATAGTTTGGTCTTAAATGGGCTGTTTTATAAAACCAGCAGCTACGAGCTCCTAGACTAAGCCTCATTGTAGAATTATAGCTTGGAAACGCTAAAATTGGCCAGAGGTACCTACTGGGGGTTTAACTGTGTTTCCCAAGAAGATATGTTAAAATCCTAGCCCCCAGTGTCTGTGACTGTGACCTTATTTGGAAATAGGGTCTTTGCCGATATTATCAAATTAAGATGAGATCATACTGGAGTAGAGAGGGACCTAATCTGATGACTGGTGTCCTCATAAAAAGAGAGACATTTGGACATAGAGATACACACAGGGAGAACGCATTTGAAGACAGAGGCAGAGATTGGAGTAATGTGTCCACAAGTCAAGGAATGCTAAGGATTATCGGCAACCACCCGAAGCTGAGAGGCATGGAACACATTCTTTCTCAGAACCTCCAGAAAGAAACAACCTTACCAGCACCTTGATTTTGGATTTCTTGCCTCCAGAACTGTGAGGGACTATATTTCTGTTGTTTTAAGACTTCTATTTACCTCATTTGTGGTGATTTCTTATGGCAGTCTGATACAGAATTTAAAAACACTCTTCTCTGTTTAGCAATAGACATAGTAATGGATTAACATGTAACTTATAAACCATTTATAAAACTATAAATTGTAGCTAATCACTTAAGACAGAGTGGTATGATAGAGAGAGAGAGAGAGAGAGAGAGAGAGAGAGAGAGAGAGTGTGTGTGTGTTTTAAGGGAATGGAAATATAATTATTCTGCCCCAGTATGTTGCAGATTACATTTTTCCAACTAATGGTACTGATCATAATGATATAACATTATTATGATGGACAAAGAGACAATTATAGTATAGCAATTGAATTGTGGACTCTGGAGCTAGACTGAAAGTGTTTGAAATCTAGCTTTGTCATCTACTATTTATGTGACCTTGGACAGATTACTTAACCTGTTTTTTTGCCTCAGTGTTTTCATCTGTAAAATGGAAATAAGAGTGACTGCCTTCTGAAGCTAAAGTGAAGATTTAATTACATGTAGTAAGGCTTATTCTATTATTGATTGTATTCTTATGCATCAATTATCACTCTCCTTTTTTTTCATATCCAGAACAGATCCCTGGGAATGAGTTAGGAAAGCTGAACTGCACATCAGCTTTTCCATGTCACTGACATGGTCTAGTTTTAAAAGGGAACACCAATTTCCAAGTTCTTGGATCCTTAAATCATATGTGTCACTGATCTTCTTCATGGTGTGAATGTCCAAGATGTACTAATAGAATACAATGTGAATTTGGATTTTAAGTGTAGCATACATGCATATATACATACATACATACATACATACATACATACATACATACATATACAAACCTGGCCTGATGGAAAATAACCTTGTTAACACTTACAAATCTAATAAAACATTTTACTTAATGCAAAAGATGTAGGTGGAAAAGAAATTAATTCATCCTTTCAGAATTTAAAAGCACAAATGCAGCACATATGTCAGTCACCAACCTCCCACATTACATTTTCCTTCGCAGGCTTATTCATATTTTCGGTCTGATAATAAAAAAATTATTGACTTACAAAAAAATAAAAACTTCTAGCCAATCTATTGTAGACAAATAGTAAAACAATTAAGTCATTTTTTTTCCTGTTGGCCTAGTTAGAATACATTTTTTTTAATCTTTGATTAAAAGTAACTTTATAGGCTTTGCATACACAATTTCTATTATTTTGTGAAGAAGTGATGTTGTAATATAAAATGGGAACAACAATTTTGATATGGAATTTAATCAATCTGCCAAAAATACTAATTCAGAAGCTTCTATTGGTCCAAATCTGCTTGATGCTGAGGGCAATAGAGTTAAATTATAAGGCATAATAATAATTTCAAATAGATGATAAAATTCTTAGGAAAGAAAAATTATGCAGAGGGAACCCTCAACAAATAAATATGTTATAAAATGCTTAATTGTTTGGTGGAGACCATAACTGTTATCTTTTTTTTAAAAGGTAGCTAGAGGAGGATCTCCTAGGATTCAGGTCATCAGGAAAAAATTCACAAAAGAGGTGAAAATGAGCTGAGACTTAAAGGATGAATGCATTTTAGATAGAAGCCAACATTAGGGAGGAGATGTTGCAGATGGAAAACCTTATGATAATCAACATCATGAAAAGATGAATGGACTGTGTGTGTAAATAAGGAATGAAGACTCATTGGATCACAGGATGCAAATGAAGAACGCATGATGATAAAATCAGGTAGGCCTGCAATATCAGTATAACCAGTTTTGGCAGTTCATAAACCTGAGACTAAACTGGAAATTTATCATTTTATTAGGTGAAATGAAAACTAAATAAGCTCTTCTCTACCAAGGATGCTGACCTTTTCACACTCATTTACAAAAAGGCCCAAGATATCCTGTGGGCTACGCAGTTTGGGTTCCTAGAAGGAAAGAAAACAAACAAACAAACCACACACAAAAAAAACCAACAACATAAGAGAAGATAATGGGGTAGCCGGTGAGGAGGAGAGCCTGAGAAAGGCATTCAATGATTTTGCTTGTGCAGATGAAAAATATCAATGATTCCAGGCAGAGGAATGCCCTGCTAACTTAAATTTTCTTAAAGGATATAATGTAGATACAGATAACTGAAATGAAAATGGCTTGTGCCAAGCATACAGTAGAATCAATAATCAGTAACAAATAAAGAAAAGGAGAAAAATTTCATGAAAAACTATTTAGCACAAATATTTGTCACTTAAGAACTAGAAGTGGTCTTTAATAAGCATATGTGTGTACCATGTGGCAGGCAACGACGCAGTGCATAGCAATTAACATCTATTAAATGCTTTGATGTATCAAGAATTTAATAAGCATTATCTTATGTAATCCTCATAACAATTTAATGAGTAGGTACTATTATATTCATTCTACAGTTTAGGAAGCTGAAACCAGTAAACAGAAAGGCACCTAGTCTGGTTTGGTTAGCTCCAGCACTCACACTTTTTTACCACCAGCCTCTACTCTCTTAACAAAAGTTGAGGTCTGATTGCTGTGATTATATGCTGCTTTTCAGACTGATGAGTATGATAATTTTTTTAATATTGTGGTTTGGGATTTTAAAGGGAAATTTCATATATCCATCAGAGCTCCCTTTCATACTTCAAGAGACTGAATTTAGATATACTGGGAAAATGAAGCAATTACATAGCATATTACACATAGACTCCTCCTAAGTAAAGGGGATCAGGTTTACGTAGGATTAACAAGTATTTCTGATAAAAGTTTCCTCCTGATCACAATGTCATATTATGTCTTCTTGCACCGGCTTTATGAAAAATCAGGTCTGGGATGCAACGGATGTGCCAAAGCGTCTGATAGCCAGGATTATATCATCCACCAGACCATAACACTGAAATACCTATCCTAAAATGGGATTTTTGTGTTTGAACATACATGCCTCCTATTTCAGAGCCATTAAAAACAAATGAACGGAAAACATGATTTGTAATAAAAAAATAATTTCTCAAAGTTCTATTTTGGCAAAGATCAAAATAGCATCCTCCCTTTTCAGTGCAGTCTCCCCACTTTCCATGGCTATTTTTATTATTTAACTTTACATTTTTTATTAAATTTATTGAGGTGATATTGGTTAGTAAAATTATATAGGTTTCAAATGTATAATTCTATAATACATTGTTATACATTGTGTTGTGTGTTCACCACCCAGAGTCAGTTCTCCTTCCATCACCATATATTTGATCCCATTTATCCTCTTCTACCATCCCCCCTCTCCCCTCACTCTTTGGTAACCCCTAAACTGTTGTCTGTGTCTATGAGTTTGTTTGTTGCTTTCAGTTTTATATCCCACATATGAGTGAAATCATATATATATCAACTTTTTTCTGTCTTACTTATTTCACTCAGTGTGATAAGATCCATCCATGTTGTTGCAAATGGTAGTATTTCATCTTTTCTTATGGCTGAGTAATATTCCATTGTGTATATGTACCACATCTTCTTTATCCAGTCATCTACTAAAGGACACTTTTGTTGTTTCCATGTCTTGCCACTGTGAATAATGCTGCAATAAAGATAGCATATATATATATATATATATATATATATTTATGGATAAATGCTTTTAGATTTTTTGGATAGATACCCCAAAAAGGAATCGCGGGGCTGTATAGTAATTCTATTCTTAATTTTTTGAGAACTTAATTTTTTGAGTGGCTATATCAACTGTCCCTGGCTATTTTTAAAAGCACAGTTCTGATTATGGAGCTTCTCTGCTAAAAAAAGCACAAAAGGCCGTCTCTCAAAAGGCCATCCGACTCATATTAGTGGTCAAGCCCCTTTTGTCATCTACATCCAGGCTTTTTCTAACTTTTCGCTCAACAACAACTTCTATGTTCCCCAAACTATGCCATTTCCCAAATATTCCATTTAGTTTCAGATATCAGAGCCTTTGCTCCTGCTATTTCTTCAATGTAGACTATACCTTTCCCACCTCTTCTCCACTTGTCCAGTAATCCCACCTTGCCTTCAGGTCTTGGTTAAATGCCATTCAAAGCCTTCTGTAACCCTTGATTCTTCTAGTCAGAGATGTTTTCTGTTCCCTCTGAGTCCCCATGGTTTGTTGCTTATGCCCTTATTTAATATTTATTATAATTAATATGTGATAATTGCCTATATCCTGTTTTTCCCACTAGACTGTGAGCTTCTGTGCACCAAAATAATGATTTATTCATGTTGGTATCTTGTTTCCTTGCCCAGAACCTTTAGTCAACAAAGAACAACCATTCGTTAGTTGATTTTAATCAAATCTTCATCACTGTTTTATTCACATGATACTTGAAGTCAATAAAATAAAAGTTCTGAGATTAAATTGATTCTCAACTGGTTTTATTTTAATGAAAACTCTTTTTTTAAAAAAGATGTATAAACAATGTATAACCCTCACATTATTTAGTTTTAAAGTGCCTTTTTTACCTTCCAATTAATTATTTTCATCTAACGTTAGGAATTTGTTTATAGTTTAGAGAAAAGACACTGGAGGGTCAAAAGAAACATTCCAAAATTAAATGCTTTACTGTGAGAAACACCAGCTTAAGTAAAGAGAAAATAAACATATTTAGCAGACATCCTGGTGTTTAGACCAGTTAAAGAAAATTTTAATCAAGAGTCCAGGAGATACCTCAATGACTCATGAATATTTAAAATGAATTTCATTAAGCCTAGCAACATTGAAAAATGCTCTCATACTTGAGGTACACCTGTGGAGATGATCTATAATATCTAAAATCCAACTGCCACATAGATTCTTCAATATAAGTCATATATCTGAACATTAGTTCAGATTATACCAGAGTTAGGAATCATTGATGGAGCCTAGTAAGGTACCTGGTAAATGTAATCTTGTGCACGGCTTACATAGCCATTTGCCAGGGAATGGATTTTTGAATATAGACAAAAATGGGATAGTATTTTGAAAATGATGGCGATTGTAGTGATATCAGCAAAAGAAGAACCATTTGTGGACTCTAGATAGTACCCTAACTTTCCCAAAGCACTTAATCTGGGGGTCAGGTAATATGTAGGAAAGGAGAATGGGAAAGTACACTTTTTTCACCCAGTTGTCATTACACTGAATGTGATACAAGTCAGTGAGCTTGGTTTCCTTTTCTCCTTGCTTTGTGAGGTTACATATTCTGTGGTGATTGAATTAGGGTGTTTGATACTATTTGTAGTAGCTTTCAAAGTCATGATCTTTAAAATGATCGCCTTTTGCTTTTCATTTGCTATATTTCCACCTTAATTTCAAAAATTTCCATCTCAGTCATACTAAGATTTCTGAGTTGCCACCCCTTGGCGTTTTTATTCTGCCTTACCTTAAATACCTCTGTAGACAAACCTTAGAAGGTGAAGTGTTGGAGGTAAGGGTGATATGATTGTAACAGTGTCACCCTACCTACCAGAGGTTATTTGCTTGGTCATTCAATTGACCCCTTCTTCATTCACTTTTTCACAAAAGTCAGATAATGGGTAGAAGAGGATGATTTACTTAGAGGGAAGGTGGCCAGTTTTTGCTGATGGTCTGCTAAATGAGGGAAGCAGGGTGAGTAAGGAAAATAAGTTAGGAAATGATGGAGTAGGTCCACCAGTCATTTCTTGTGTTTTTCTGGTTTGAGGATTACCTTCAAGATATTTGACACACACACACACACACACACACACACGTGTGTGTGTGTGTGTGTGTGTGTGTGTGTGTTTAGTTCTACCTGATATTCAGACCAACACACTGGATTTCATCCTTCTAACAGGCATCTATACTGATTTAATAATAATAGGTTTTACATGTTTTAGTTAATAGTAAATAAAGCTAAAGCTCTTTGAGTAAAATTTCAAAGTGCTTTGTGATAAAGAATAGTAATAACAGGATATTTAAAAAGTGGGGAAATGTTAATAACAATAATAAACCAGCTTTTCTTTAGACTAACAAGGACAACAAAATGGTAGTAGACAATAGGAGCGAGAGGAATCGACTCTGGTCACTGGTGTCTTTCCAAGGAAGATATTTTTATGGTGTCTCTTATTGTTTCCAATTCTGATGATGATGATTCATTAAGATCCTTTTAATGCAAGTAATTTAAGGCCAAACTAACAAGCTGAAAAAGAAAACTTTTTGGAAGGACATTGGACATCCCAATGGGGTTTCTTGAAGAGATTCACTGCCTGGAGCATCCTGAAAAACAAGGAATTCCTCCAAGCTTTTACCTTTATTCTCAGTCCTGCTCCTCTCTACAGATCTGCTGCGATTCTCTAAGCACAGATCACCCTTTGTGTTTCCCAGTCTTAATGGTACAAAATGGCTGCTGTTCACAAATCTAAAGTTTATATGTTAGTTCTTGCCACCCTGAAGGGAAGCTTCTCTCTGTCTCTCTGTCTCTCTCTCTCTCTCTCCCCACCCTTCTCTCTCTCCCTCTTTCTCTCCCCACTTCTCTTCAACAGTTACCACAATTACCAAGAAAGAGAACTAGTAAATGGACTTTTCTAAACAAGTCCTGATATAATATATCTTAAATAAAATTTTCAAAGTAAAGTAACTATTTCCTAAGAATAAGATGGATTTAAACTATTTGAACTACAGTTATTTATTAAATTGTGCCATGATTAGACACATTAACATCCTCCAAGCACCTACCTCATTGAGGAAGGTGCCTACCAAACAGTGTAGCTGGCATTTTGATATAGTTTACTCACCTGATAGAAACTATTTGGGATCTGTGAATTGGAATTATCTTTAGAGGAGGAAGAAAAAACTCTTATAGAGTTTTTTTATTACTTATTTTTATTACTTATATCTTTATTTTTTTATTTTTATTACTTATATCTTTATTTATATATTGTTATATAAATTTATTTATATATATTATTTATATATTACTTATATCTTTATTTACTTTATTTTTATTACTTATATCTTTATTTTTTTATTACTTATATCTTTAGAAACAGCAATATGACTTATTGGCGGGAATTCTGTCTACCTTAGGAGAGTATTACTGCCATTCTTAGAGGCAGTAAATGAATTAAGGTCTCTAACATTTGCTTTTAGAATTCCAAAATAACTCATTTAATACTAAGTTTATTTTTTTGTGTGTATTACAGGTAAAATTATTACAATGATTGTCTCTTAATTTAAAATGAAAATCTAAAATTAAACTCTTCTGTTAGGAAAAAAAGCAACACCAGCTGACAAAACAGTTGGTGACTGAATTCTCATCATGAATTTATTTAGGCTTCTTTGAAATAAGCATAATATTAAAGAAGAAGGTGGGGGGGGAAATGTGCCCTGCAGACTTAGTGATACCCAAAATTAATTTATGTGCTTTGTTTTTTAGAAATACTAAAATACTCAACCCCAAAAGTGCTAAGTATTCTTAGAGGTAAGTATATATTACACATCTTGTCATTTCCTGGGTGTGGCAGTACTTTTTTAATTAAAAAAAAATCTAGACAATAAATCAGTTGACTTCTTTTTAATTTCCTCTACTTTGCCTGAAACCTGAATAAACTCTAAAATAAGGTTTAGTGTTCAAGTTTCTTGCCTAAGGAGGCCTTTTTAGTAATTACAGGCAGCCCCAGTTCAATGTTAATTCATGGGGCTCCACCCTGTCTATTTGCTTCCCTGCTGAGTATCAGAACAACTGGGCTCAGAGCTGAAGGTGACCACATGCATATTAGAAGGAGACACTGCAGTGTTTTAACTCATTCTGACTCACGTAATGACTTGCTGCTTTTCAAGGAGATTCTTGACATGTCTCCTGTTTCATCTATTTACCAATAAATGTTGTATGTGGTTTCCTCCCTAAGCACTTTGTTGACTTAATAGAAGAATGTCAAGTTAATACTGATGTCATTCCCAGCTTAGATAACTGAGCTTAGGAAGAAAATAGACAGAAATAAGCAGGGAAAAATATCTCTGTTAGAATTAAGCTGAGGAATCTGCATTAGGATCTGTTTCAAGTTGACCTATTTGGGACTGAGATTGTTTGGTTAAATATATCTGGAAAGTCATGTCTCATACCAGAGGTGCACACACCATTCATGGCTCATTATGTAACTCTTTGCTTCATAAAAATAGCTTACATTTGTACCCAGATATGGATTAGCATCTCCCTTCTTCATGTACGGAAGCTCTGCACAGAGACACAGATGTCAGGGCTGCACAGGAGCAGCAAGAACAGCAAAGGCAGGTTCCGCATCCAATTAACATTTTCTAATACCCACTGAGTGTCTAACAATGTAGCGTAAGCTCAGTAGTTTTTATACAAAGAGAAAAGGCAATTTCTGTCCTGCAAGGATATGAAGAGCAGTTCCACTTATATTTTACATGCAGTACTGGGACCATGTTACTAGCAGATACACCCAATTTCATTTGTTCTAGCTATACAGTTATATAGTTGGGAAAGATTCAACCCCAAGTTGGAAGTCTTACTCAGTTGTTTTGAAACTTTTGAATTATGAGAATCTCTTTAAAAAAAAAAAAGAAAGAAATGTTGATTCCTCTGAAAATTGTAATTTTATTTTAGTACACCCCCAATTTTTGAGAATTACATATCCATATCAGATTTGTTTTTAACACATATATATTAGGTGCATGTTATGTGATAAATATGATACTGAATAAACATAGTCTTTTGCTCTCAAAAGGTTTGCAGACTAAAATACGACTTTAATGCAATTAATTTGCATTTTACTAATCACATCATCTACTTATACTTTTTTCTTGTTTTTCAGTTACAGTTGACATTTAATATTAGTTTCAGGTGTATAACATAGTGGTTAAACATTTATATAACTTACAGGTAAGCACCTGATACATCTTGTTACCCCCCTTATACTATACATAGTTATTATAATATTATTGACTATAGGCACTGTACTGTACTTTACATTCCCATGATTATGTTGTAACTGTCAGTTACTTCTTAATTTCTTCACCTTTTCCATTCAACACTCCAATCCCCCTCCCATCTGGCAACCATCAGTTTGTTCTCTGTATCTCTGAGTTTCTTTCTGTTATGATGGTTTGTTTTTTACATTGTTCTTTAGATTCCATGTATAAGTGAGGTCATATGGTATTTGTCTTTCTCTGTCTGACTTATTACACTCAACACAGTACCCTCTAGGTCCATCCATGTTGTTGCAGATGGCAAGATTTCATTCCTTTTTATGGCCAAGTAATATTCCATTGTATATATGTACTACCTCTTTTTCATCCAAATGTCTATTAATGAAGACATAGATTGCTTCCATATCTTCACTATTGTAAATACTGCTGCAATGAACATAGGGGTGCATATATCTTTTTTAATTAGTGATTTTTCTTTGACCCATTCATTGTTCGGAAACGTGGTTAATCTCCACATATTTGTAAATTTTTCCAGTTTTCCTCTTTTCATTGATTTCTAATTCTACAACATTATGATCAGAAAAATGCTTGATATGATTTCAATCTTCTTAAATTAGTTAAGACCTATTTATTGGCTTAACAATTGATATATCCTGAAGAATATGTGTGTTTGAGAATAATGTATATTCTGCTGATGGGTAGAATGTCTGTTAAATCAATCTGGTTTAATGTGTAATTTAAATCCAGTGTTTTCTTATTTTTCTCTCTGGATGATCTATCCATTGTTGAAGTAGTAGTATTAAAAGTAATATAGTAATAGGTGATACTAATTATAATAATTATTATAATAATTATATTAATTATATTACTATTACATAATAATATTTATTATGAACTGGTTATTTAGAAACATGTTGTTTAAGCTCTCCGTATTTGTGTTTTCTTCAGTTTATTTTCCTGGAGTTGATTTCTAATTTTATGCCTTTGTGCTCAGAAAAATGCGTGCTGTAATTTCAATCTTGTTGAATTTATTGAAGCTTGTTTTGTGGTCTTGTATGTGATCTATTCTGGAAAATGGTCCATGTGCACTTGAAAAAAATGTGTAACCTGCAGTGTTTGGATGTAATGCTCTATAAATGGCTATCAAGGCAAACTGATCTAATGTGGCATTTATGGCCATTTTTTCCTTACTAATTTTCTGTCTGGATTATCTATCTATTGGAGTAAGTGTAGTATTAAGGCCCCCTGCTATTATAGTATTACTGTTAACTTCTGTCTTTATATCCATTAACATTTGCTTAATATAGTTGAGGGCTCCTATGTTGGGCATGTAAATATTTACAATTGTTATATCCTCTTCTTGGATTGACCCCTTTAAAATTATGTAATGTCTTTCTTTGTCTCTTTTTACATTCTTTGTTTTAAAATCTATTTTGTCTGATATGAATATTTCTACCCCAGCTTTTTAAAAAATTTTTTCTATTTGTATGGAATATCTTTTACCATCCTTCACTTTCAGTCTCTGTGTGTCTTTTGAGCTAAAGTGAGGGTCTTTTTTTTTATTATTCCTTCTGCCACCCTATGTCTTTTGATTGGAGCACTTAATCTATTTACATTTAGAGTAATTATTGATAGGCATGTGCTTATTGCCATCTTGCTAAATTTTTATTGGTTGTTTTTGTTGTTCTTTGCTGTTCCTTTCTTCTCTTGATCTCATTCTTTTTGATTTGTTAGTTTTCCCTAGTGTTTTGGTTGGATTCCTTTTTCTTCATTTTTTGTGTATTTTTTGTATGGTTTTGGTTTATGGTTACTATGGGGTTCATATATATCCATTTATATCTATAGAAATCTATTTTAAGCTGATAAGCATTTAAGTTCAATTTCATTCTAAGAACACTCCATTTTTACTTTCCCCTCCAATCTTTATGATTTTTATGTTATATTTTATATCTTTTTGTTTTGTGGGTCTCCTGACTATTTATTGTAGTTATAGTTAATTTTGCTACTATTGTCTTTTAACTTTCCTATTATCTTTTTAAGTGGTTGATTCATTGTGATTATTTCATATTTGCATTTACCAGTGAGATTTTTATTTTTATTTTCCTTTTATGTATTATTTATTGCTGGTTATGGCCTTTTATTTTCTGCATTAAGAAGACTTGTTAACATTTCTTGTAATGCCAGTTGAGTGGTGGTGAATTCCTTTCGTTTTTGCCTGTCTAGGAAACTTTATATCTCTCCATCACTTCTAAGTGATAACTTTGCTGGATAAAGAATTCTAGGTTGTAGATTCCTTTCTTTGAGCACTTTAAATAACTCCTGCTACTCCCTTCTGGCCTGTAAAGTTGCTTCTGCAGAAATCAGCTAATAGCCTTATGGGGTTTCCCTTATATGTGACTTGTCTTTTCCTTCTTGCTGTCTTTAAGACTGACTCTTTGTCCTTAACTTTTGCCATTTTAATTACAACATGCCTTGGTGAGTGTCTCTTTGGGATTATGTTCTTTGGAACTCTCTGTGCTTCCTGGACCTGGATGTCTGTTTCCTTCCTAGAAATGAAAAGTTTTTTCAGATATTCCTTCTGCCCCTTTATCTCTCTCTTCTTCTTCTGGAATCCCTACAACATGAATATTAGGGTGCTTGATGTTGTCCCAGATATCTCTTATACTATCCTCATTTTTTGAAATTCTTTTTTTGTTTTGCTTTTGTGATTGAGTGATTTCCACTATTCTGTCTTCCAAGTCGCTAATTTGTTTTTCTGTATTAGCTAACCTACTGTCGATTGCCTCTAATGTATTTTTCATCTCTGATTGTTTTTTCATTACATTTTCTATCTCTTTGCTGAAGGGTTCACTCTGAGTTCCTCTGTTATAGTCTCAAGTTCATTTAGCATCCTTATGACCATTTCTTTGAATTCTTTATCAAGCAAATAACTTATCTCTGTTTCATTAGAGTTTTTCTCTGGAGGTTTTCTTGTTCCTCTCTTTGGGGTATATTCTTCTGTCTACCTATTTTGTTTGACTTTCTGTGTTTTATCCTATGAGTTAGATAGAATAGCTATTTCTTCCAGTTTTGAAAGAGTGATTTCTGTGTAGACTGTATGTTGAATAGTGTTGCCTGGAAAGTAGTATTTGGGGCAAGCATGTGTTGTCTATTGTGTTATCTGGCCTGAAACAGTGGATTCCAGTTGAGAGAGTCTTGTGTGTGCATGCTTCCTTGCCCTCTAATCTGGGCTGGGTTGCCTGATGTAAACAAAGCTCCTCCCTGACCTCTTGCTGTGCCCGGTTGCGTTCACTGTCTGTGATCAGAACTGGGTCTGGGCAGGTCTGGTTTGCATTCTTGCATCTCAGTGCCCCACCAGCTCGGCCCCCTCTCTGGTTGGGGCAGGCCTGTGATTAAGCACCTCAGCACTTTGCTGGTTTTGCTGTTTTCAGGTGGTACAGCTCCTTCTGCACTCAGCCAGGCCTCTCTCACTCTGCATAGGCAGCCTTGCGTGGGTGACCTTTTGCTTAAATTATGCACAGTCAGAACAGGGTCCTGGCGGGACTCTTAGTGCCTGTGTATTGTTGCCCTTTCTCCGGTTGGGACAGCCTTGCGTGCATGTGCACACTTGTACTTTCCTTTTCCTGACCCTCTTCCCATGGCACAGCAACATGCATGCTCAACCGCACTCCTCTCACTCTACCCAAACAGCTCTGCCTGTATGCCCTGTTGCTTTAATTTTTGCAGTCAGAGTAGGGTCTGGGTGGTGCCGCTCTGTGATTTGATGGGTTTTCTTTATCTCTTGATTTTCCATCTATTCTTAAGGTCTTCAAATATACCACTATGCAACTAAATGTGAGATAAGGGGTGAAAAAGTGTGGAAAGAACATACTTTTATGACAAATCTTTATTAAATGAATTAACTTATGTAGAGGCACTTTAGTAAACTGTAAAACATTATACAAATGCTAACTATACTTTCTGGGCATTTAGCTGTAGGCATGGCTCCTTTACCTTTGCTAGCACACAAACCAATCTCACCTAGCTAAGAACACTTAGCTAAGAACAAACACAATGTGGTAAAAGATGTCCTGCCCAGCAGGCCTTTGCTGTGATGGGAAGAACAACCATGACCAGCATCTACCAAGAAGGCCCCTGGTGAGAGCCTGCATCTCAAAATACTCAAAATGAGGAAGATTTTTGCTACTATGCATTCCCATAGTAGCAACTCTTTCTCCTGAAAACATATACACACAAGCCCACACATAGACACACACATGCACACCTATCTATACATATACACATATACACACTTACAAACATATATACACACACATGCATACATAGAAACACATACACTAAAAAACATGTACACTTGAATACACACACATATACATGCATATATACATACACACATATACACATATACAAACGCATGCACACATACACACATGCACACACATCTCATACACATACATGCACACATATATTCACATATGCACACATATGTGTGTGGTAGATGTTAACTTCTAGTCTTTCTCTTAATTTTATGATGCCATTGTCAGTCTAAAATGTTATCTTTAACAGTATCAAATTGATTAATCTTTTTCTTTGTGTTGTGATTTTAGCGACTTGACTAAAATATACTTTCCAATTCCAAGGACACAAAGGTTTTCCTATATTTCCTTTTTATAGTTTAATATATTTTTCTAAATTAGGTCTTTACACATATAGAATTTACTTTGTATTTGACGCGAGATAAGTATCCTTTTTAAATTGTTTTCTATATAAAGAGTATACAGGGAGTACTCCCACACAACCATTTATAATGTCAATTTTATCTTGTATGAACTTCCAGAAACAGTTGAATATATTTCTGGACCATCAGAACTAATCCCATCAAGCCTTGTATTTGTGTAGCTATTAGTCAGCAATGAAGCCCTAAGCTCTTAAGATATCAATATCATCTGGATTTCTCCTTATTTGACCTCTTCTGCAATCCCTTAACTAGGTCCTCAGATCTTTCCATTGTACTCTCTCTTGTCTTTTGGAATACGCACTGAGCCCAAAAACCATCTGTGAGAAAACAATTAGCCACATGGATTCATGAGAAGTTGTTCTTTAAATAGCCCTGTCTGAGTTTCCAGTTGCCAGCGCATATTAACTTCCAGATATGTGAATGACAAGCCTTTAGATGATTCTAGCTCCTAGTCATTGAATAACCTCTACCCTTCAAACTGTTTCAGCTGATGTTGCATTGAGCAGAGATGCATTTTCCTTTCCAAGTGCTCCCCAAATTGTAGGTTTGTGATCTTGCTCTTGTTCTACATTACTTAGTATTGTGTGTAGCAATAGCTAACTGGAACAACTAGTAAATGCTTAAAATATATTTTGGTACTACTACAGGATTATTGTCAATCAAGTAGCATCTATCACTTATTCTGAAGAGCAGAAATCTGAAATTTCTGTTCACCGCATCTTGGTATCAGAGTTGTCAAGGAAAACACAATGCAGTCAAATACTGGATGACACAACAATTTACTCACATAGAAAAAGAGAGAGAACAAGGTCAGCTTTAATAGTGGGCATTGTACTCTATGGCCAGTGGGTCCCTCCCAGCAGTTGATAAAGATCAATTTGTCTGAAGGTACCCTCTTATGCTGCATCTGTCCTCTCCCTGCAGGGGATAGATATAGTAGTGGGTTTGGCCAGGTGCCATATGATGCACATTCTTAAGCAGAACAAAGGAGTACACATGGAGTCTGAAACTAGGAAAACTATCCCTACACAAGGTGACAACTCTAGCACAGATTATGAGGATACTTTATGTATTTGTAAGGAAGTGCTCTGGGCACAACTTCCATTCTCATGTGGCTTTGTGGGGGTTGAGTGACTGCATATATGAGACTACCTTTCTCCACAATCACTTATGTTGGTATTTTACTTATGATTTTTGCATAAGTGCCACTGGTCTATATTTTCTTTGCATTTAAGGTTATAATGGAATGGGTGTGGCAGACCAAGGCTGCCACCCGTAACAATTACAAAATACAGATAATTTTTAAAAATCTATTTGAAGGCATCTGAAAGGTGCTAAAGCCCTAAGGACTAGTGTGACTGAGATTTTTGATGAGAAAACTATGGAGAAATAGCCAATATCTGTATTGTTTACTCTTATTTCTTAGAGCTATTTTCTGATTCTTGGCTTGGAGTGAGATATTGAGAATCAGACAGTGGGGCTGTTGGTAAAAGGTGGAAAAGTCAACAGAGATTTTGGCAATTTCATGGAGCCCAGGAAATAAAAGTTGGAAGTCAAAGCAGCCAGGTTATGAGATTCCAGTTCTCAGAATGAAAAGAAGTGCTGAGAAGTGATTCTGAGACTTGGAATTTTTTCCCATGAAATATTTGCTGAATTCTTAAGAATAAAGAAGCCAAACAGCAAACCTCTGAAAAAAAATCAGAGTTTTAGGAGTCTCGTGATACCAAGGAGACAAAAATTAGAGTTCTGGCTACACTAGAAATACATGTATATCTCAAGAAAACACATGCTTGATTTACTAAAACTAATGATTTTCTAATTTTTTATGCACCTAATATTAGAGGACACACCAAGAAGGAAAAGCTTGGTAAATATCCCAAATCCTCAGGTGGGAGGGACACTTGGGCAGTTAAACCCTAAGAGTGAGGAATTTCTCAGAAATAAACAGAAAGTTATGAAGAAGGTTAAAGTCTTGAATCAGCTCAGTCTCTGATTGCGGTAACATAACCTTATTTTATTTGTTACTTACCAGAGAATAGGATAATCTTCTCTGGACAAGATAAAATAGTCCACATCATCTAAAATGTTTCTAACATGTATCAATTATTTGCTCAAAAATTACTAACTAAACAAAATAACAAGACAAAAATAAAACAAAAACAAACAAACAAACAAAACAATAGAAACAGACTGACAGTTAATCTAGATATTGGAGTTATGTGACAAGAACGTTAAAGCAATTGTTATAAATTTAACAAAATGTGCTGAAAGATGGAAAAATTTACCACAAAAAAATGATCTTTTAAAAAGTCAAAGTATAGAACTGATGAATAACTAAAATTAACAATTAATTAGATTGGTTTAATGACACATCAGACACAACAAAAGAGAAGATTAGTAAGATACATCAGTAAAAATATACAGGATGAAACATGGAGGGCCAAATGGGTGAAAAATATAGAAAAGAGCATATGGGACATATGCTCTAATATATAAAGAATAAGAGAAGTTAAAGAGAATGAGACATAGAAAATATTTGAAGAGATAATAAGTTTTTTATATTAACAAAAGACATCAAGAATGAGATGTACATTCTACAAATCTAAGTAGGAAAAATATAAAGAAACCTACATTTAGCCAATTATAGCCAAAGTGATTAAAAAACAAAACAAAGGAAAGTTATGTTAAAGTAACTGAAAGAATTATATTACCTTCAAAGAAGCAGTTACAAGTTGACAGTGGATATTAAAATATTAACATCATGGGAAATGACATATTATGCAAACAAAACCAAAAGAAAGTTGATGTGGCTATGGTACCAGCTAAAATATAATTTTTAACATTTATTGTCTTGTATATAATGTGTATTGCTTGTAAAATCGTAGAGTTCTGAAAGTCTTTGTCTTCTTAATTGTATTATTTTGTCCATTCATGTTTGATGTAACCAGTGACCTATGTGGGGATTAAAATTTACCCTCTTACAATTTATTTGGGTTTTTTTCCTGCCTGTTTTAAATTATTTTTCTCTCATTTCTTGTCTTATGTTTATTAATTGGATTTTTTATTAGTTCATTTTACTGTTATTAGCTTGTGAGTTATGCATTCTTTCTAGTGGCTACACTAGAGATACATGTATATTTCTAGAAAATACATGCTTGATTTACTAAAACTAATGAAGTACTAATTTGTTATGCACCTAATTATATAACTTCAAAATATATAAAGCAAAAAATATAGAAATAAAAATGCAAATATTTAAATCATAGTGGAAAAAGCGTCTGTCAATAATAAAGTATAACTAAATACATAGAATGTTCATAGCATTATTCAAGTCCAAACTGAATGAAACCTATATCTCTATCAACAGCAGAGTGGATTAAAAAATTGTAAATTACACATAGAATAGTATACAGTAATTGGAATAAATGAACTGCTACATGCCATTACACGGAGCAGTGATATTACAAACAGAATATTGAGTGAAGGAAGTCAAAAACAAAAGATGACATACTATATGATCCAATTTTATTTAAAATTCAAAGACAGGCAAACTAATCGATGGTGATAAGATTCAGGATACTGATTACTTTTGGGGAAGGAGGTGACTGAGAGGATATGTTATAGGAGTTACTGTGATGCTGTTAATATTCTAATTCTGAATCTGAATTTATATTGTGAAGAGTAAAGACACAGTCAACCAAGGGAAATGTCAACAGCTCCATGTTCATCTCTATGTTGGCATCTCCATGGCAGGATCAACATTCTCTTAGACAACATTCTGTCCAGCATTTTGAGATGGTAATAAATAATCAGGAAAGGGCACAGTGAGGTGGGTGTAGCAGAAGGCAGTCACAGTGTGGAAATGTAAGACAATGTACTATAGCAGTGATTTTCGAACTGCACTATGCATCAGCAAACTGAACATGCAAATTTCTGGGCACCACCCCAGAAATCGTAATTCATTAAATCTGGGGTAATGTTTAGGAATAAGCATTTTTACAAACATTCTAGATAATTCTGACACAGGTGCTTTACAAACCATTCTTTGAGAATCACAGAGTTGGATGGAGTAAGGTGATCCTTGGTAGAGGGAACACTTCGTTTACAAAAGTATAAAACCCCGATATAAAATATTACAATAATTTTAAAATAATAGAACTATTAAGAGTGAGGTCATTCACTTTGGGCTACAGACTGGATTATATGGTATGCATTATAGTTAGTTCCCTATAGTGTGTCTTTAAGCTCAATACCTTCATGTAGACTTTAGAAAGCGTGTCACTATGCAAATAATGAATTTTGCAAGATATATTATTAGAAAAATCTTGAATCTGTTCTAATTAATTTAAAAATGAAAATCATTTCAAATTTTGGTTTTACCGTTCTAAAAATAAATTACTATATACAACAAAATGTATCACAACACACAACTTGTATAACGCTGTGTTTGATGACCCCAGGTATATTCATCAATGTAAATGTAAGGTGGGGCTCACGGTAAGGTTTGAAGAAAATGGCTCAAGAAGCCATTTTTCAGGGAAGTTGAAAACCTCCTGAAACTATTATTGATAATAACTCTGCTTTAAAATTAAGATTTTATTGCAACTCCATTCTAGAGAAGGGGTAACCAAATATTAACAGAAACTGTGACCATCCCAGGGATACACAGTGATGGCGTGAGGATTCTAGTACAGATTTCCTCTTACGTCTATGAAGATTTTCATGACAATCATATTATTTTTATTTAACATTCTCTTCCTTCTGCTTTCAACAATTCCTATTTCACCTGAGTTCCTCTTCTTTGTTTAGATAATAATGGTAACTTTTTATATATAACAAATTTTATATGAAAGCTTTTAATGAACACTTTCAATATCGAAAAAGGAATCAAAATTAAGGTAAAAAAAAACTAGAAAAATTACTGCAATATTTCTTTTAGCTTAGTAGCAAAATTGACCTTTATTGAGAAAGAGGTAAAATTCTGGAAAATTCTTGAAACTCCATTTAGAACACTGGTTTTCACAAACTACTATACTGTCTTTTCACATTTTACTCAGCTTGGGGACTGCAGATGTTTACCACCACAAGCCATGGATGAGGCTGTCCCACACACAATTTTTCTTTTTTATAGACTTTTATTTTTTATTTTTTTAATTGATATGCAATCAACATATAACATTGTGTAAGTTTAAGATGTACAAAATGTTGATTTGATACATTTATATGTTACAATGTGATTACCACCAAAGTGTTAACTAACACCTCTATCACTTCACATAATTATCCTTTCTTTTTGTGATGAGAAAAATTAAGATCTAGTCTTTTGGCAACTTTAAAGTTTATAATACAATATTGTTGACTTTATTCACTATGCTGTGCATTAGATGCCTAGAACTTACTTGTCTACTAGTTGCAAGTTTGTACCTTTAAACAACATTTGTACATTAGATCTTCAGAACTTATTTATCTAGTTGTTGTAGGTTCGTACCCTTAAGCAACATCTCCCCAGTTCCCTCACCTGCCAGATCCTGGTAATCACCATTCCACTTTCTGTTTCTATGAGTCCATGTTTTTTAGATTCCACATATTAGTGATAGCATATGGTATTTGTCTTTCTCTGACTTATCTCACTTAGCTTAGGGCCCTCAAGGTCTATCCAGGTTGGTCACAAATGGCAGGATTTCCTTCCTTCTCATGGCTGAATAATATTCCCTTGCATATGTATACCACATCTTCCTTGTCCATTCATCTGTTGATAGACACTTAGGTTGTTTCCATATCTTGGCTATTGTGAATAATGCTGCATGAACATGGGAGTGCAGATATCTCTTCAAGATACTGATTTCAGGTCCTTCAGATATATACCCAGGAGTGGGATTGCTGGACCATTTGGTAGTTTTATTTTTAATTTTTTGAGAAACTGCCATACTGATTTTCATAATGGCTGTACCATTTTACATTCCGAAAAAGAGTGTATGAGTTTCCCTTTTTCCACATCCTCACCAGAATTTGTTATCTCTTGTCTTTTTGATGACAGATATCCTAACAGATGAGAGGTAGTATCTTATTATGGGTTTGATTTGCATTTCCCTGATGATTAGTGAAATTGAGCTTCTTTTCATGTACCCGTTGGCTATTTATATGTCTTCTTTGGAATATTTGGAAATATTTGTTCATGTGTTCTGGCCATTTTTAAATTGGTTTGCTTGTTTTGGTTTTCATTATTTTTTTCTATTGAGTTGTATGAGTTTTATATATCTTGAATAATAACCCCTTACCAGATATATGGTTTGTGAATATTTTTTCCCATTCTATAGATTGCCTTTTTAATTTACTGTTTCCTTTGCTGTACAGAAGTTCTTGATTTTAATACAGTTCCACTTTGTTATTTTGTTACGGATACCAGGACCAGAAAGAACCCAAGCAGCACTCAGAGTGTTAGAAAGGTCAGCTTTATTACGTCGGTGGGCTCAGCAGGATCTTTCCCAAAATACTGAGCCCCTAGCAAAGTTTTGTGCAAGTTTTATGGGTTGGGGACTTCCTGGAGTTGGGGAAAGGGTAGGTGTCGTCTGGTGATTGGCTCAGGGTGTGGCTCGGAGGGGGTTATGTGGAAGTGGGCTGGGGCTTAGGCTGGGGTCTTCTCTCTTCGCTCGGGCCACAATTTTAGGTCAGTTCCCCCAGCATGTCCCCCCTGTTGATGATCGTAAGTGGTAACAACTTAGAGATCATCATATTGGCTAAGAGGACGATAACCCTGTAGGGCAAGGATCTGGGCTGTAGCCCGACAGGTGACAGAGGTCTCTATGAAATGTATGACAGCATTAACTATGCATGGCCTGATGGTAGCAAGGAGGAGGATTTTGAGGAGTGGGCCGGCCAGGGGTAGGAGCCAAGAGGACCAGCAAAGGCTAGAAATCGTAGGAGTCCAATGACAGCGAAGACGGAGGCCGGGCAGACGGCAGCGAGGCTCATCTAGGCTGTTTCTTGAGGGTCAGACGGAGGGTCAGACGGAGGGTCAGACGGAGTGAACGGGCTGGGTCAGGTTGGGCGATCTAGGTGTCGTCCTCCAGCTGGGCTCTTTTAACCCGAGTGTGATGGACCCGCGGAGCTATGCCTGAAACTTTAAGAGCGGTGGGAGTAACAAGTATGACAGTGTGAGGTCTTGTCCACCGGGGTCAGAGGGGCTTGCATTTCCAATCTTCGACCCAGACTTGATCTCCTGGGGTAAAAGGGTGTACTGGGGCCCTGAGGGAAATGGGGGCCCTTTTCTTGACCAGTTAGAGCCTCATATAAGGGCTGGGCTATTGCTGAAAAGCCAGGGATCCAGATCCAGCAGAATCGACAGCTTCGAGGAAATCACGGAGTGCTTGATTGTTGGTGGGCCAAGGGAGGGAGGTGATGACTTTCTTCCACTCAGTGCTGTGGGCCCACTGTCCTTTGGAGATGACAAAGCCCAAGTATTGTACTTGTTTTCTGCAGAGCTGGGCTTTCTTCCAGGAGACTCTATACCCCGTCTCGGCTAAGTGGGACAGGAGTGCCCGCATCGCGGTTTGGCACTCGGTTTCGGTGGCACAGACTAAGACCAGATCATCCACATACTGCAACAGAGTGCAGCGGTATTCTTTTTGAGGAAAGGTGGCTAAATCTGAGGCTAGCGCTTCCCAAAGAGGGTTGGGGAGTTTTTGAATCCCTGTGGGAGCGGAGTCCATGTCAGCTGGAGCTGCTGGCCGGTATCAGGTTCAGTCCATTTGAAGGCTAACAATGATTGGCTCTGGGACACCAACCGAATGCAGAAGAATGCATCTTTCAGATCCAGGCAGGTGAACCATCTGGCCTCCAGGGGCAGCTGACTGAGGAGAATATATGAATTTGGGGCTACGGGGTGTAGGGAGACTGTGGCTTGGTTTACCCCTCTCAAATCTTGTACTGGCTGGTATTCTCCATTAGGCTTCCTTACTGGCAGGAGGGTCGTATTCCATGGCAAGTGGCACTCTACGAGTATCCCTCCTGCTCTGAGATCGGGAGGTGTTTTTGAATCCCTGCCCGAGCTTCCCTGGAGATGGGGTATTAGCGTAGCCGTTGGGGTTGAGCTCCAGGTCTCAGTTCTACCAAAACTGGGGCCTTATGTTTTGCTAGCCCAGGCGGGTTATCTTCAGCCCAAACCTCCGGGAAATTGGCCCTGTGTGCTTCTGGGTTCTGTTCTACACTGCTGGTTCTGTAAAGCCTCTATTCTTCCCTTAGGGTGGTGATAGACAGAATAAGTCCCTCTGACAGGGGATGCAGTGACATAGTGGCTTGGCCTGATGGTTCGAAGGAGATTTGCACCCCTAACTTGGTAAGAAGGGCATGTTCCAGGAGCAGGATTGGGCAGTCTGGTAAGTAGAGGAAATCATGTGACACAGTATGTCATCCTAATTTACAAGTCCGAGGCTGACAGAACGGTCGGCTCTTAGCTTGATACCCGGTGCCTCCCATTATGGTGACTCTGCGGTCCCTGAGTGGTGCCACCGGCGTGGTTCTGCTCCAGTACCTACCATAAAAGTCACTATTTGGCCCCCTACATCTAAGTCAACCGTGGGCTTGTGGGGGCTGAGTTTGAACGAACCCGGTCCTCTTCAGTCCGACTCAATTCCCGCTAATCCTATGAAGTCAGGCTCCGGGCTGGTTGGATTGGCACCACGGGGAGGCCGAGGCTGGAAGTGGAATGTCTGGAAGTGGCGGGGCTGCGCCAGCCATTGGCCGTGGTGCATAGGGAGGTGGTGGCGGCTCTTTGTTGGGGTCTCCCTGGTAAGTGGTCTTAGTCATGTCTTTCTGGGTGCAGCCTGGTGGGTTCCATGCAACGAGGACCCTGGTTTGTCCCTTACTATTGGAGCAGAACCGTACCCAAGGAGGAAGGGTTCGGGCTATTTCCAACCACGAGTCAATGTAAGGGAACCGGTCTGGATGTCCTGGGGTCATCCGGTGACAACTATGTAGACTCGGTGAATCGTGGGGAGGTTGAGAGTGCCTTCTGGGGGCCATCCCACATCAAAACTTGGCCACTCCAGTTCACATAAAGTGCGGAGATGTCCAGGGGTCATTTTGACCCCGTAGTTGCCTCCGAAACCCTTCCTGAAATTCTTTAACATGCAGTCTAGAACCGTGGGTTTCCCGTGACTCCCTCCCATGATGTTCCATGTCGCATAGACAAGGGAAGGGTCTCAATCAGGTGTGTCTGCCTGGCCATCTCCCTCTCGGGAACTTTGGGTACATCTTGGCTAAGGTGTGCCCGTGTAAGCCCCAGGCCCGGTCACACTCCGAGAGTGTGAATCACCGTTATGCCGTATGACATTACCACGGAACACAGTTTGGGGCTCACTCGGGCTCTGTAGCTGACAGGCCGTGGAGCCACACAGAATTCTGTTTGGAACCAAGCACAGACACATTCATTTAGGGAGGAAATACACCCTCCCCCGGAACGGCCCTAACTAGAGTCCGAAGTGGGACTCAGCGGGAGGTGATCTGGCTCCCCTTCTGCCCTTAGGCAGGCCTAACTGGGTGGGTCTGGGCTCCCGGGTCCTACCGTGTCTGATGTCCTGGTTGACTGTCCATCCTTTCTCTCTACTGGGGGTCCACCAGGGCATCACGAGCAGGAGCCTGTGGGAGGTCACCGGTCTAGGCCTGCCGAAATCAGCAGGGTGCGCCTAGCTCTGTCTGCGCTCTCCCACCACCCTATGGCCTGCTCTCGCCCAAACCTTTGGCTCAAGGGGCTAGCGCGGTTGGGTTTCCTGGTCAGTGAACCAAGAATGTTATGGATACCAGGACTGGAAAGAACCCAGGCGGCACTCAGAGAGTTAGGAAGATCAGCTTTATTATGCCAGTGGGCTCAGCGGGATCTTTCCCAAAATACTGAGCCCATAGCAAGGTTTTGAGCAGGTTTTTATGGGTTGGGGACTTCCTGGAGTTGGGGAAGGGGTAGGTGTCCTCTGGTGATTGGCTTGGGGTGTGGCTCGGAGGGGGTTATGTGGAAGTAGGCTGGGGCTTAGGCTGGGGCCTTCTCTCTTCTCTCGGGCCACCATTTTAGGTCAGTTCCCCCATCAATTTTAGTTTTGTTGCCTGAAGTATATACCTTCTTGAGAAAAAATGTTTTAAATTCTCCTAGCATCCAGAAGCTACTGAATCTGAACAAATCAATTTTATAGAGAGATATTCACATATCTATCTCACAATTAAATAATATAATTATCACTTGCCATCTGATTTAAAAAAAAATTTTTCAATTACTGTTGATATACAATATTATATTAGTTTCAGGTATACAATATACTGATAATACATTTATATAACTATTTATATAACTATTCAGTGGATATTTAATCAGAGTGTACATGGATTTACCTAACATAAGTGTTAGCATTTTATGATCTCCAGAAACCTGTTCTAAAAAAAAAAAAAATAGAAGTGTTGTTATAGGGAAGTCATTTGTAAGCCTGAAATAGCACTCAGTTTAACTTTTCAAAGAGTGTGTTATTAGTATTCCTTAGTAATTCTGTTTTGATGTTTAAATATACTCACTCTTACCTGTTTGTTCAAATATATTTGAAATTTTTACTAGTGGATGAGAATTGCGGTGCAACATTATTTGGGAAACATAAAGCAGAATTTCTGAAAGATTCATCTAAAATACCTGCATTAGAGTTAGATGACAGGCTGTTCACAATGTACCTCCTGTTTCCCACTCAGGAGCTCCTGACTCAGCACCTCTGGGAGTCAGGTCACTAATCTCAGTTTTTATCAGCCCCCCGGTGAATCTTGTCTACACAAATAATTTAATTTGAGTTAAATAACAAGTGTGTAACGTTAGTTCCTAGAACAATGAGAAGCAAAATTGGGGAGGTGTTATCATAGCAGAGTCTCATTCCAGAGATACCCCTAATTGGTGCCTTCATAGCTCTGAATTATATGTTGCTGCTCACAAGGAAGGAAGCACACTGAACAGTGAACAGGGACCTTTGTTGGTGAGTTGAGAATTATATGCACAAGAGGCAAAGTGGGAAGTGGGTGTCTTAAAAATTATTCAGGAGTGTTGAAAAGGAACTTAATGTTTTCTTTCTGATAGTTTTAAAGCAGGTATATGGGGAGTAGTGCAGTTTTTTTTTTTTTTTCTTTTTTTTTGAGGTAAATGAGCTTGAGCTAACGAGGCTGTAGCAAGCAAATCAGAACTCGAATGAGCATTTATTTTTAATTACTTGAGAAATGTAGCTATTCACCTTAAATTAGCATAAGGAAAGCTAAAGTAAAATTTAGCAGTAATTGATAAGAACATTGGAAAAACATTTTTTTTAAGTTACCAGGCTATACTAAGTATTCTACATTTTAAAATCTGATTTTAATTTGTATGCATCCTTAAATATGTGATAAAAATATCTATTTTGAGGGTTGAATTATTTGTGTTTTTATTTTAATAACTAATAAATAAAGAGCTATAAGTTAAATCTCTGAACACAATTTAGAAAAAGAAAAAGGATAAAACGAATGAACCATGTGTTTTTAGCATATACCAACCTAGGTCAGATCCATATCAGAAGAGACTCAGGAAAATCAGATTTAAACCTAATAATTAATTATAAGTAGAAGGTCAATAAGGGAAAAATAGTTCACTCCTCATAAGATCAAAGAACAAAGAACATTCTGTATTTGACATTAATCTTCAGAGAATCCTTAGAGTTAAATAACAAGGATCAAGAAATTTTGTGTCAGAACACTTCCAACAAATAGACAAATTAGACACATCTGTTCAGTGTTAGGCCCTCTTACGGTAAAGCAAAAATAGGCATGGGGGATTGGCTGCAACCCCCCAAATTTAAGTCACTAAATCCTCAGAAGGTAGTCTTCTCACAGGAAGCACTAAATAGCTACTATCAAGTGACAGGGTGTGGGCCGAAGAGATCTTGACAAAGGGCCATATGCAGAAGGAAGATATTTACAAGGACCAAATAAATGCAAAACTTAAAACTAAGGGGTAATCAGAAATGCTAAAGGAAGCAAAGATAAGGAAAGAGAGTGAGCAGCCCCTGGGCTCTTCTCCCAGCAAAGCCTGTCAGATTTTGTGCTTAAAAATGGCACCTGAAGCTGAAGCTGAACAATAATGAATGTCAACTACAAGTTTATATATGTATATATATATATATATATATATATATATATATATATATACACACACACATATATATATAAAATGTATATATATATATATATATATATATATATATATATATATATATATATATATATATATAAAATGTATATAGTTACAAGAAGCGGAGTACAGCATTAGGAATAGAGACACTGGAAATGTAATGGCTGTGTGCAATGCCAGAGGGATAGTGGATGGGGGAAGGGAGGTTGACACAGTGTGAGGGATATAAATGATAAATGTCTAACTATTACATTGTTTTGTACACCTGAAACTAATTTAAAAAATGGCAATTTAAACTCAGGCTGTTATTACTTGACTGAACAGACTTACTGAATGTATACACTTTTTCTCCATCATCTTATAAATCGGAGAATGTACACATGCTTTTCTAACTACTGATGAAAGCTACAGAAATCCTCTCACTTATCAAGTAAAATCTAAGAAAAGACAAGTCACCAACCATTTTGATATTTTCCATATTGATGGAGAAACTGACCTAAGATGGTTCCCTGCCACGTGAAACTGACCTAAAATGGTGGTCCAAGCGGAGAGAGAGGTCCCCACCCTAAGCCCCAGCCCACTTCCTCATAATCCCCCTCCAAGCCACACCCCGAGCCAATCACCAGATGACACCTACCCGCTTCCCCAACTCCAGGAAGTCCCCAAGCCATAAAAACCTGCTCAAAACCTTGCTAGGGGCTCAGTCTTTGGGAAGGATCCTGCTGAGCCTGCTGGCGTAATAAAGCTGACTCTCCTAACTCTCTGAGTGCTGCTTGGGTTCTTTCCAGTCCTGGTATCCGTAACAATAAGAGGTCGGACAATTAAGTTTATGAACTTGTGGCAAACAGTGTTGCTAACCTTTTTTTTGATATCAAAGGGATTATTCATTTTGAATTTGTACCAACTGACAAACAGTTAACCAAGTTTACTATTTGGAAGTGCTGAAAAGGCTGCGTGAAAAAGTTAGACGACCTGAACTTTTTGCTAACAATTCATAGCTCTTGCATCATGACAGTGCACCAGCTCACATGGCACTGTCTGTGAGGGAGTTCTTAGCCAGTAAACCAATAACGGAATTAGAACGTCCTCCCTACTCACCTGATCTGGCCTCCAATGATCTGGCCCCCAATGACTTATTTCTTTACCTGAAGATAAAGGAAATATTGAAAGGAAGACATTTTGATGACATTCAGGACATCAATGGTAGTACAACGACAGCTCTGATGGTCATTCCAGAAAAAGAGTTCTAAAATTGTTTTGAGGGGTGGACTAGGCACTGTCGTTGGTGCATAGCTTCCCAAGGGGAGTACTTCGAAGGTGACCACAGTGATATTCAGCAATGAGGTATGTAGCACTTTTTCTAGGATGAGTTCTCGAACTTAATTGTCTGACTTTGTACATCTGGATCAAAAATGGAAACCCTATTCCTTATTAAATATCTGCTTGATTTTTGTGTGTGGTTGCATTAGAAGACAGGAACAGGGTTATTAGGACAGGTAGACCACATGGCTAGAGAATAAATTCTCATTCCAGCTCTCCCTTTACAAATTCTGAATTTAAGCAAGTCACTACCCTGTTGTCTAACTCTTCCAATCTCAGTGGTTCTTCCTTTCTGTCCCTCAAGAATTCTTCTGAGATAACACCTGATCATGTAATAAAAATTTGACAGTTCTAACATTGCCTTTGTATGACCAAACAGAAACTGAAAAGTTAAGAAATTTGAAATTCCCTCCTCAGGATGAGCTATGAGCAAATCTGCCCAACTAGCACTCACTAGTCATCCAACAGATGTTTGCACACAGGTGCCTTAGAGTGAGACTTTGCTGAGCCTCACCTGAACCCTTTCCCATGGCTTAGCTCAGTCATCTGCCTCTGAAAAAAGAGAAGAAAAAGAAAGCAAAGTCCTTGGTGTTTTGAGAGAGGACAGTGATATAAAATGTTAAGTCTCAGTGCTGGCATGCGGGTAGCCCTGAGTGGTGATGAAAACCCATTTTCATAACAACTTCAACTGCCTGTGAATTATAGGCCAAAAACAAAGAGGGTCATTGAACAGTGATAGCCTTTGTTTCTAGGAAGCAGCAAATATCAAAAGAGAGAAATCAGTCGATGGACAAAATATTCAATGTCCAGCTAAATCTGTAGGTTAGAAGAGAATGGGGATGAGAGTTTTCCCAGAATGCCAGGCACACGAAGTATGCACAAAAGCTCACTAATGCTAAAGTGAGGGATTTAACAGTAAGCTCTGTCATGCCTTCTAGCCTTTGCCATGGATAACAGAGAGCCAAGTGCCTTCCACAAAGGGCAGGATGTTCTAACTCAGTAAATGGAGAAAAAGACTTAAAACTGAGAGATGAAATAAATGAGTGTTAAAATGATTCTTTATAAGAGCTCCTTGTTCTCTTCAAAACATCCAGTAAATCACCGAATCCCTCCATGGCCTTTCATTTCCTCCATGTGGAACTGAAACATGCGCTTTTCCTTATGATCTCTCAAGAAATCTAATGCATTAATCAGTGCTCTTTAATGCTTCTTAGTTGATCAAAGTGTTTTCTTGAGAGGGACATGTGAAGAAGCATCTTTCAATTGGCAAGGCACGATTGACATCTAATCATCATGCTTTGCAACAACAGTGAATGTGTGATTCCCCAGGCTCACAGTAACAGAATAATGTCTCCCATCACATTGCTCTGTTAGTTCAGGAAGTCCTCTGGGCAGGCTTGTACGTTTGGTTAAGCTAGTGAGCTTCTCCTGATCGCCAATGATGTCTTTCTCCTCTTGGACTCTAGGCAATGAACAGATAGACCCCTAGGTTACCAGTCAGTAACACCCCTGGTTGAATGTTAATACCCTTTCCCTCTAGAATTCTTGGCAGTGACTTTACAATCCCCTGGCTCACAGGCTGCCACTCCTGAGGTGGCTGGTTTCATTCCCATTCTCTTTCATTATCATTTCTGTTCAGTATCATTTCTCTGTTCCAACTGTCACCTCGAAGTGGAGCAAAAGCAATTCCTCTTCCCTAGGCTCTAGATCAAATTCCCAGAAGTAGGTAGGTAAAGAAGGTGACAACCTTACAACCCACCTACCCCCGAGGGGTGGAGGTGGACTCACAGCATTATAACAGAGTTTCTAAAAATATGCCTCTACAAATCTGCCTTTTCTTCATTCTGACAACCATTTATTTAATTTATCTTGTTGAGAATTGAAACTGGCATATCATGTGTGCATATGTGATCTAGCTTTGGATATTCTCATCTATTTTGTATCTGTGTCTTGGTTTAAACTAATTTTAACATCATGTTACATATGCAATGATAATAATAGTACTTTATCTGATATTCACCATTTTGCCGGTGTTAAGGATATTGCTGAAGATGTATATTATATTGAACATACTGAGAGCTCTGGAGACATTTCCTTTTAGTGTTATTATTAGAATAATTCTACTTTTTCATAGCAGTTGGTGTGATTTTATCTTGACACTGTAAATTGTGTAGTTGATCATATGTTCTTTTCAGTGTAATATTCAGAGCCTAACTTCTGTCTTGCTGATAGCACATGTACAAGACTCTATTTTGTGAAAGTTAGTGTTACCTTATACCTGGTGCCATTTTTGTTTAATTCCTGCCTTACTTTGATTTTTCTATTTGATTTCTGAAAGGCACTATAGTATAATATTAAGAGTTCAATCTCTGGAGCAAGACATACGTGGGTTTATATTCTGGCTTCACCATTGCTGTGTGACCTTTTCATTTTCTCTCAGCCTTATTTTCCTTGTCTAGAAAATTATTATTAAAAAAGTAACTGCTCCTTAAGGTTATAGTTGACCCATGAAAAATGTGGGGGTTGGGGCACTTACCCCACACAGTTGAAAATTTGCATATAGCTTTTGACTCCCACACAACTTAACTATTCATAGCCTACTGTTGACCAGAAGCTTTATCGATAACATAAATGGTCAATTAACATATATTTTGTATATTATATGTATTATATACTGTATTCTTACAATAAAGCAAGTTAGAGAAAAGAAGATATTAAGAAAATAAGATAAAATACATTTACAATATTTATTGGAAAAAAATCCATGTATAAGTAAATCTGTGCAATTCACACCCATGTTGTTCAAAGGTCGCCTATATTATGAGGCTGATGCATATAACACATGCATCTTAGTGATTATCACATAGTGCATGTTCAAGAAATAGACGCTACCATCATTATTATATATGTTTATTTTATCTTTCTATTCTTTATACACATGTAGGCTGTCCCAAATGCTTTCTGGCAATAAGTGCAAAGTGAATAAAGTAAAATAAAACATTTACATAGCTCTTGTGTTGTGCAAACCAGTTTAACACATTATTTCTTCTTATTGACAGAAAAGATATTATCCTTCTGTATGCATAGAATCTCAGGCAGGTTAAGTGCTTTGCAAGACCACAAAACTTGTGAGCAAGACAGAAACCCCATCCTCTGATTTCAAGTCCAACGAGCCTTTCTCTGTAACCATCTTCACTGTGACTCATATTGCTAAAATTCTTTAATCTTCAGCAACTGCATGGATTGCAGTTTTAAACAATTTTAATTTTTGGTGACACGAGCACCATTAACTGCCAATCATTTTCCTACGAAGCACTCTATAGCATAAGAATCTCAAAGTGGATTAAGAAAGTCCTATTGAACTGTATTTTTTTTTAATAAAAAACTTTTTTCAATTATAGTTGACAAACTATTATATTAGCTTCAGGTGTACAACATAGTGATTAGACATTAATACGTATAACTTATAAAGTATATTCTCGCTCAGTTGCTTCTTTTTATAGGCTTTCGTTATTTCCCAAAACAAATTACTCTTTTTTTCTTCTTTCTCAAACACTCTGCTTGCCAAATTACCATGCTGTTCTTTTCTTGCAGTTAGAGTATCAACTTTATCCACTCCTCCTCTTTATTCTCTATATGTGATACTATATTACCCATCCAGTCAGATTTTACTTCACTGTCTTCCAGTCTCTCCACTCACTCTAGATTTCTCTAACAATCTTCTGTGTCATCTACCTGCTCTCTCTTTCACCTCCTCATCCCACGCTATCCTGCGTGTCGGAACCAAATGTGGAATAAGATGCATTCCTTTTCTTTTTGAACAATACCTTCATCATGTAACCTTTGTAGTTCTCTGTTAGCCTCCTTTTCATTTCTAACTTTCTCTGTCTGCCTTGTGAAGACCTCCATATATGTAGCTCCTTACCATCAGACAACATTGAACTTAATCTGAGCTTTGGGCTTGCTGAAAACAGGGACAGTTAATAATAAATAAATAAATACATACATACATACATAAATAAATAAATAAATAAATAAATAAACAAATAAATAAATATAAAATTTAATACAGAAAAAAAGAAAAGAAAAGAAAACCATTCACCCTTCTGTGTTCTGGCTAACAGCAAAGAACTGCCTTGTTCTTACATATTTTGAGATAAGACCCACCTCTACCCTTCCTCAATGATTGTCTAGTTTCATAAAATTCCATGTTTTTCTCTTTTCTTTGAGATAGTCCTCATTAATGAATACTCCCCCTATTGCAATAGCTGGAATAAAATCTTCTCCTTAATTGTCCATTACATTTTGTCTTTCTCCCCAACTATAAAAGCTATTTCCCACTCCTATCCAACAGGAAGCCTCACATTTAGATAAGACAGCCTTTTCTCTAACTATACTCTTGTCATCTTTGTTCCCTTCTTTTGACCTTTATGTATATGGCTCTTCCCTCTTTGTTGAAATCCTAGCCCTCCTCCTACATGCTTATGAAAATCTTTCTCATTCAGCACCATCCCTTATATTGCACTTGAAACTTCACTTTTTTCATGAACTCTTTCTACTCATGTTATCTTTTGTTACTCTCTCCCTCTAAACTCCTACAATTCTTAAGTTTACATCTCCTTATTTATCATGTTATTATAAATGTGTTGACTTTTGAGATTTGTATTTCAAACAACATTTTGAGTTGTACTATTTCTTTTTTTTTTCTTTAATACCTCCCTCTCCTCCCCATAAATTTTCTTTCAGAGTCAAGAATATGAGTAGGCAGTTAGTTGATACTTAATAAATGTTTGTAATCAGTTCCCATCTGGGCTTTTCTTTAGCTATACAAAACCTGACATTCTTTCCATTACTTACCTAATGAAATAAAAATAAAAGGAAATCAGGAAGATATTTCTGGTAACATGGCATTAAGATTTGTTTTTAAATATGAAATACATCTATTTATAAATTATAATGACTGAATTAGTTCTAAGTGTATGCTTTATCTTTGCATGCTATTGTTGCTATTTGCTTAAGGCTCTATAATAGGAGTTTCAGAATAATTTCTTGAATTAAAGGGTAATATAATGCTTTGGTATAAATATATCAAGAAAGGATGGTCATATTACAGCTTCTGTGCTGGAGTCCCTGAATTGGAGGGATGAATTGTGCAATATTTCACATGGTAACTATCTTTAAGAAATATATTAATTCTCTGAATTTAGCCTCTGAGTTCTACAGAGTTAGGAGGCGTTTTGTAAACAACCACTGAAGCTTGTAAACAAATCAGAGAATAAATTCACACAAAATGAAAAGATCTCATTTGAACATTGGTGACAATAAAAGTGACAGAGACATGCAAACACATAGCAGGAAGTCATTAAAGTGTGTGCAAGCAAAAGTGGCCACAAAAAGTGCCCCAACCCCAAATTCACAAGGAGAAATGACTCTCAGATTTACATGGTGACTCTCAGGCTACATGGTGAAGCCATGTAGCCTAACATAGGGTTTAATCCTTTTTTGTTTTACATATGTGCAAATGAACACACTCATGCACACATACATCTATACATAAATACATACATACACACAAATACGTTGCCTTCTTTACAGATAAACCTACCTGAGTCATGCAAATCTGTCTAAGACTTAATATCAAAATTAGGTCATACTCTTAGTACTACAATTAAAAGCCTAACTGTATTACTGTGATTACTTTTTACATTTATAACGAAAACCCCATATAATCTGAGTTCATGCAGGAATCTCTTCTTTCCCTATTTCAGATTCCCAATCATCATCATCATCATCATCATCATCATCATCATCATCATCATCATTTTTTGCTAGATTTGCAGTGACATATAATATCTCACTCAGTTCTCCAACATAGGTCCAAATGTGAATCAGTGGAGCTAACGGGACCCAGAACACACAAGATCCTTTATGTATTTGCACAGCTTTGTCAAGTCTCTGAAGGAAACAGCCACAGGAATGAAAAATAATTCTTACTTGCATTTTCCCCTCCACAAATATACAAACATACAACCCACATGCATCTATAAATTACCAGAAAAGTTTGTTTAAGGGAGTCAACACATTGCATCTCTGCCATTCTTTTCTTCCTCCTACTTCTCAGTTAAGTTGTATAATTAGTTTATCATGGAGTCTCAATACGTCCTGTAAATATATTTTTTTCAATAATTACCTCTGTGGTGGTTAATTTTATGTGTTAGCTTGGCTAGAGTATGGTGCTCAATTGTTTGGCCAAACACTGGTCTAGATCTACATTTGTAGATCTACTAGTCTAGATCTACACACACGCGCACACACACACACACACACACACACACACACACACACATCCTACTACATAGTTCTGTTTTTCTGGAGCACCATGGCTGATACACCTCTTAGCAAATTTGCTCCCAGAGCTGCCAAATCATTTTTGTCCTCAGTTTAGGACCTTAACTACAATTCTGGGACAACAGCAGTTGTCCCACTGGACATCTTATTACATATACAAATACGCCTTGGACATATTATAAAACATACAGAGGGTGCCAAAAAATGTATACACATTTTAAGAAAGGAAAAAACTGTATTAAAATTATAATATCAATATATACCAATAACAAAAGATGAATACAAGGCATGTGTATACATTTCTTTTTGGCAACCCCCCGTATTTAATAATGATTTTGAAAAACCTTAAATAATTTACAATCAAAATCCTGTGCTGTTCCTGACTAGTACGAGAAACACCCTTTTAGTTCTGACATTGGAGATGCCGGGGCATGATAAAGAGAATGGGGTCTTTGGGCCCCAGTGAGTGGGCCTCAGGCTAACACAGAACCTATAGGAGCAGCATAAAGTGAAGATTTTGCAGATTTCACTAGTAATTCTCATCCAATAACAGAAAAAGAATATTGGGGAGTGAGGAATGAATAATACCTACATTGATCTGAATCACCAGATAATTGCTTGGCACCTTCACTTTACTTTAGTGAGCATCGCCTAAGAGCAGTCTCTGGCTGACTGCCCTGGGATCTGTTTTTATGTTTCTTTGATATGAAGACAGCCAGCCCCACCTCAATTAAAGTTTCATGCCATGACAAGTAAATAAATAAGGCAAGCAAGATGAGAGAAAACAAGGCACCACATAGCAAATGTGAACGTAGTAGTGTGAGATGAAAAAAAAATCGCCTTGCCTTTTATTCTGTTCCTTACTTCCACGAGACTCCATTGCCATAACAACACATTAACTTTCCTTTCTTACATCTCTAGTCAACATAAAGTCATAACCAGAATCAAGTATTGAAACTCACACAGGGTATTAATAATAACATAGCATTTAACAAGACAACACAGTAAACAGATCCACCTGCTAAATATACCTAATGCAGCCTCTGTTTCCTGGAAGTGCAAAATGTCTTCTAGAATTTGTTCTCTTTTCTGTTGATTTCACTGTGGAAAATGTAAGATTCAAGTATCAGCTTCCTTTAGAGGAAACTGAAAGATTATCTGCACAGCAGGTTGTGGAGCGGATCAAAATAAGAAAGTGGTTTTTTTTTCTCTGACTCTCTTAGTCAAGCATCCTTCATAAATCCTTGTCTTTTCTGAGGAGTTAATTTATCTCCCAAAAAACTGAATCAAAAGAGAAGCGAAATGTCTTAGAGCTATGTTGTCCAATACAGCAGCCACTAGCCATGGCCTTTGAGTACTTGAAATGTGGCTAAACCTCACTGAGATGTGCTGCAAATATAAATACACACGAAATTCCAAGTATTTAGCACAGAAAAAGAATGTAAAATATGTCATTAACAAGTGTTTATACTGATTGCATATTAAAGTAACATGTTGAATATGATGGGTTTCTTCTTACTTTTTTAATGTGACTGCTAAGAAATTTAAAATACCATGATAGTCTGCATTTGTGGCTCACACTGTCTTTCTACTGACAGCAGTGCTGTGGGGGCTGGAAGCATGTCACCAATCCAAGGATGATAAGTCACTTCTTTCTCCACTTCTCCCTGAACAACTCTTCTTTTCACTCTGTCGTCCATATTCTTTCTCCGCTCAGCTTCCTTGTGACTTATTTTGATCTTTGTTCTATTTTTCCCTCTTATCTGTTCTATTTCTCGCCCTAAGATTTGAAATAAAGAAAAAGGAAAAGGTGGTTAGAGACAGTGAGAAAGTGGCTCAGGCGGTTAGAGCTCCATGCTCCTAACTCCGAAGGCTGCAAGTTCGATTCCCACATGGGCCAAAGGACTCTCAACCACAATAGAAGCAAGGGATGGTGGGCTCTGCCCCCTGCAACTAAGATTGAACATGGCAACTAAGATTGAACATGGCACCTTGAGCTGCTTCTCTGATGGCTCAGTTGGTTGGAGTGCATCCTCTCAACCACAACGTTGCGGTTCGACTCCCATAAGGGATGGTGGGCTGCGTCCCCTGCAACTCGCAACGGCAACTGGACCTGGAGCTGAGCTGCGCCCTCCACAACTAAGACTGAAAGGACAACAACTTGAAGCTGAACAGCACCCTCTACAAGTAAGATTGAAAGGACAACAATTTGACTTGAAAAAAATCCTGGAAGTACACACTGTTTCCCAATAAAATCCTGTTCCCCTTCCCTAATAAAATCTTTTAAAAAAGAGAGATGTGACAATGGAACCAGAGGTTCCAATGATGGAAAAAAAAAAAAAAAAAGAAGGATGATGAATTGGGAACAGGTCTGTGTTCGGTGTCTTTATTCCGTGCATATATCCATCCATCTCCAAAGCTGGCTCTAGAGAGAACTGAAAAGGAGGCAGCCATCCCTCATCCTCTAACCAGCATATCTTCCTGGGAAGACACGTGCTTCTTTCCTCAAGAGGGTGCAGTAGATAGCTATTATACTTTTACAGATCCTCTCTTCACCACCACCTGGACTTGCCCCTCCGGTCAAGTGACTAATTTGGTTGGCAAGACTTAGAAAAGCCTGACAATCATTGGACCACAATAAATAAGAAGTGGGTCACCACATTAAGCCTCAAGCAACAGCTCTTGTGACCCTATGACTCACTCTCTCTCTTGAGTTCTTAGACCTCTCTTTTACATGGTAAAAGAGACTTTTCAGATGTGATTAAATTAAGAATTTTGAGCTAGGAAGATTATCTTGGATTATTTGAATATGCCCAATATAATTCAGGGGTTTTTCTAAGTGAGGCAAAAGGCTCAAAGTCAGACAGAAAGCACAATGGTGATGGTAGCAGAGGGACATGTGGGCTGAGGAATGTGGGCAGCTTCTAGGTTCTGGAAAAAAAACAGGGAAATGGATTCCATCGTAGAGCCTCCAGGAGGAACGAGCCCTGTCAACGCCTTGATGTTAGCCCACAGAGACTGATTTTAGACTTCTAACTTCCAGAACTATAAAGTCAGAAGTGTGTATTAAGTCACTAAGTTTGTGGTAATTTGTTACAGCAGCCATATGAAACTAGTACGACCTGCGAGAGTCCAGATGCACCTGATTCTTCCAGACAGGCCCTAACTTCAGTCTCTCTCTGCACCTAATGTGCAAATCAAAGCTGTGAGGCTTCCAAGGTTCAATAGAAAGGAAGTGCCATTATAGTCTTTCCTCTGGCCATTCCAGACAGTCCTAATAAAGCTCATGCTTTCCCCTACTTTGCCCTATTTTCTGTGTTTATCCACCATCAGTTAGAACGCTGAAGGCAGAGTGGGACTTGAGAAGGGAAGTCTATTCTAGACCTATAACATTTTATTTAAACTTGCTTTCACACTTAAGAACTCAATAACTAAAGGCTCCAGTTCCAGTGCGGCTTTCAGGCTTCCCTCCTTAACTGCCTCAACCCTACTTTCACTCACCTCATGGTTCAGTCCCATGACTCAATATTACATGAATTTATGGATAGCAGTCTAGGTGCCCTGCTCTATGGCAGACATTATGGTGGTGTTCGAAAATGTATGGCATACTATTTTTTCCTCAAGGAAACACTTACAGAGAGGACAAGTTCTATGTGTTTGAAATGGGGAATGTGCAAAGTAGCTGGCTATTAGAAAATGAACAGTTCCGATAATAAATGCATTTTAGAACTTTATTTGTTCATGATTTGGATATTTATCACCTATTTCGTTACTTGAAAGATTTAAAGCAGGTTGATAATTATTATTATTAAAAATATATAGTGCTTTCCATCTTATAGGATGAATTTACGTATGTATTTTTCTCAGAATTTATGAAATTGGCAACAAAATCTCCATTGACAGATGAAGACAGATGAGAGTCTGAGAAATTTATGTGGTTTCCCAAAGTTTTATAGAGAATAGAGGATGGAGTCTGCAGTAGGTCTCAGATCCTCTGGGCTCCAGGCCCAGCCACATTTCTTCTCAGTTGCACAGTAGAAATTTCATGTGAATCTTTTCGTGCAGTTTGGTACTGAAGCTGGAATTTAGGCATTGAGACTGATAAAACCCTTCTCCATAACTCACACAAGTCATCATGGGTCTGGCAGAAACTCATAGCTACCTACGTGAGTTAGGTCATAGGACTTGACTCATATAGAACTAATACCTCTGGGAAGGTAATGGGTTAAAGAATTGGGCTTTTGAACTATAATAACAGAGTAACAAAATTTGAGTAGATAGTACTGAAAATCTAGGTCAAATTCTCTAAACACCATGAACAAAAAAATAAAAAGTACTAAAATAAGAACAAGCATATCACAAAACAAACAGCAACTATTAATATTTAATTGAATATCTTATGTAATTCAGTTCTCATATATATCTTCTTTTAAATAACATATACACAATGGACAAGTATCCAATTCCAGTGGCTTATTTAATAAGAGCTTGTGAGGGACTTTGGTAGCTAACTTTTTGCCTGTCCCTGCATTTCTCCCCCATCCAAACCTCAGTGCCATTGGAAATGAGCACTCTGGTCACCAAGGGAAGGGGAGCAGCACCTGGCCAATCAGAGTTCTTCATTCACTCCTGGGTATGTGGTCATTGGTACAGGGGTGATGATGTGATCCATGAAGGGCCAATAATGGTATTTCCCTTTACACAAGCCCTTTGGAACCAGAAGATAGCCAGACAACATTTCCTCAGTGACCTGGAGAAGCCTTTCTTCAGACTGAAGCTAAGCAAGGACAGGCCAATAAGAAGCTGCGTGAAAGAGAAAGGAAAAGCCAAGGGTGTGAGGCTCTGCTTTAGTCCCTGGGGCTCTATACCCTGCAGCTCTTCCTTTGAGCCTTTGTACTACCCCCAGGACAGTCAAGCTACACACGCCAAGAAATTGTATCTTTCCTCAGGATGGCTTGTTTGGGTAGAAGGAAGAGCCTGCCCATTCTGGGACAGAGGTGGTGACAGGTGCTCTCCCAGTTGTAGATAATGTGACATGAGAAAAATTTGGACTTTAGGCAGGAAGAATAGAGGGACTCCACTGGGACTTTGGACATCAGGCCTTGTTGCTTTTTCTCATTTGAGCTAGAGAGGTTTTCTATATTAGATTTTCCTAAACTGAGGTGCTGATGGCCAAAAGTAAGATGTAAGTGAGGGAAAGGAGAAATGGGGGGAAATGTGTAGGAGTTAAAGGAAAGAACTCTTATTTATAATTTAACAAACCCTGAATTTTTCTATGCAATAGGCACTCACTAGTAAATAATAACAGAAAACATCACTGCCATCAAACCTATTTTTAAAATACCAGAAGTGATAATTTCTATAAAGAAATGTTCTTAATTGTTAGGTAAGACATGCCTGTCTAAAGAGGTATTTAGGGTGACATCTGAATGACAAGGAGAAAGGTAGGTAAAAATCTGGAGGCAAATATATTCCTGTAAGAGGAAATAGCTAATTTAAGGTCTTAAAAAGGGAGAAGTTTGGTATATTGGAAGAACAAAAAGAAGGTTGGTATGGGTGGAAGGCAGTAGAGTGTAGTACAGGTTTTTCAACCTCAACACTGCTGACATTTGGGGCTGGATAGTCTAAAAAGAGGATGTGAAGTTATTACTAATTAAAGATAACATGAAATACGCTGAGATACTCAAGGGAATTAACTGAAAAACAAGAAATGGATAAGATCTATGGAAATAAAACTGTAAAACACTGCTGAAGGACAAAAGAAGTCATGAACAAATAAAGAATGTGTGGGATAGAAAAACTTGATATGAAAAAGGATTAAATTCTCCAAAGTCAGTCTAGCTCTACTGTGTTTCCAGTGTAAATACCAAGAGGATTTTGTTCTTGCACTATACCTGGTGATTAAAAACTCATATGAAAATATAAACAAGTCAAGAATAGTCAAAAATATTCTGAAAAACAAGAGTAATGAGGGAAACTGGCCCTATCAGTTATTAAAACATATAAAATTTAAATAGTTATAGCCATGTGATACAGATTTAAAAATAGACAGTGATGAAACAAAATAGAAGCCATTAATACAAACATGCAAGTGGCAATTCAATAAATAATAAAAGCAGTATCTCAAATCAAAGGGGAAATATTAAGAACTAAATAAATGGTATCAGGATAACTGGGTAGCCATCTGGGAAAATATTAAGTGGATATAAACTAACATTTTATACAAGAACAAATTCCAATGGATCAATGATTTAAATGTATATGTAGAAAAGAGGCCCTAAAGCCACTAGGAAAAAAATTGAGAGAATTAATTATAACAATGAAGTGTGGATAATCCTTCTAATTAAAATACAGTATCCTAAGGCTTTAACAGAAAATAAAAGATTGAAAAGGGTGACTATATGAATTTGAAAAAAAAAAAAAAAATCATGGCAAAACCACTATAAGAAAAATCAAAAGAAAAAAGACAAACAGAAAATAGATTTACTTGCAACCTTATCACAAATGACTCTTTTTACGTATTAAGAGTGTTTGGTGTGGACGGAAATTAAAAAAGAGGGCCAATACTAAACCTGACAAACTCAGGGAAGGCCTGCATGGCAGGCCCTACAAACTCAGAGACCAAAATTAACCACATAGGATGGTCTGAGCATAAAAATTCCTAACTAAAGGCTGGTAGTTGCTAGCAGTCACATCCTTGGTCTGTAGCCAAGGTCAATCTTGACAAAGGTCAATCTTTACCTTAAGTGACCCTGTCTATTGTCTTTTTTGTATCTAAGATAAAAAACCTTTGGAATGCAAGAGTAATCCCTTTTTCCAAACCACTCAGGACACAGCCCCCCACACAAGAGCAGGAAATTTCAGAATCCCTCATTGTTGCTGTCCCTTAATTCATTTCTATGTGCTGTAAAATTAACTATCCTGTACCCACCAATGTAAACAAAGTATTAGTCTCTCCAATTTACTTTTTATCCAGTCCCAGAGATTTCCCCACTTTGCTTTCTCCCACCCCCTTAATCTACCACCAAAGGATTTCATGTGACCCTCTTCCTTTGATTCTAATATATAAAATAAGTTGCAAAAACCACCATTATCTAGAACATTTTCTCAATCCATTGAGATTTTTCTTCCCGGCAATTGTTATCAGTTTGGCTCAAACAAACTCATAAGCTTTCTCTTAGGCTGGATGTTTTTTCATTGACATTATCAGTTTATAAAAGACCAGCAACCTATAGAAAATTTGGTTGACTACTTACCATGTCCCACTTCAACATTTTTTGTACCATCTAAATATATTACATTTCAAGAGACTTAATACAATATAAATTTTAAAAATAGAGACTACTCTGCCTACTGCTTCAGTATCTTTCAATAAAGATTATTACTCATAAATAATGATTTGTATGAGTGGATATTTTTATAGAAATTAATAAATATTAGGAATTTCATAGCTGACTTGATACAGTATGAAAATTATGCATAAATTAATAAGATTTAAAATTCATCCATAAACTGAAGAAGCAGTTTCTAACCAGCAGTAACTGTAAGAACTTGAACACAGTACCCAACCACGTTTCCCCTTCTCCATCCCCAACGGTTAAACTGAAATTTTAGAAAAAGTTTTAGACTTGGTGGCTAGGGGGGCAAAATTGGATATTTAGGAAACCTTATTTAATTCTTAAGAGGCAAGGTGATCCCAGCTAACATTTGGGTTATTAAAGAATAAAGCACTAAACTGAAAGTCAGAAAACATATACCGAGAATCTGTGGTGGCTGATATGACACTCAGAACACAAAATAAAATGATAGGAAGATCAGACTCTCCCCAGTATCCCAGTATCTAGCACAAGGGCCTGGCACAGAGAAAACAATCAATTCTAGTTCCTTCCACTATCATTCTCATTCTGATACTGTTTTTGTTTACACGTCAGTCTCACCCAAACTGTGAACAGTTTGAAGCATGTGTTCCACTTGGTTCCACTGCATATATCAGGGCAAAAAGGAAATCACATGGTTTAAACAAGGGAAAGTAATATTTCCCTCCCAGGTTAAAAACGTCCAGGTTTGAGAAGTCCTG
Organism: Rhinolophus sinicus; assembly: GCF_036562045.2. Taxonomy (NCBI): domain Eukaryota; kingdom Metazoa; phylum Chordata; class Mammalia; order Chiroptera; family Rhinolophidae; genus Rhinolophus; species Rhinolophus sinicus. The sequence continues at coordinate 89,277,321 of NC_133754.1, forward strand.
TGATGGAATGGCAGCTCCATTGCTGTCACCAGGCACCCAGGTTCCTATCATTCCCATTCCACTCACCATCTTATACACGTGGCTCACATCTAAAGGTCACTTCATAGTTTCAGATGGCTGCTAGAGCTCCAGCTATCAAATCCAGTGTGTATATAATTATGAGTGAAAGAAGATAGGCACGAAGAGTGTATGTTATATACGTGACAGTTATCAAAAGCTCCAAATCTACTCTTTTTTTTTTTTTTTTTTTTTTTTTTGCCCTGCTTTGTGATCCAGGTACTTAACCCTGTAAACATTCTTTTTGTGCCAGTTCATTCAAGCTTATCAATAAATGGTTCTGCAGAGACCTTGTAAATCTGTAGTAGGAAGAAGGAGCTCCCCTATCTGGTTCCAAGATACTGTTTTTGGTGTGCATGACAGCTGGCAGATTGGCGTGTGGGTGGCCTGGTAGTGCTCACATCAGCCGTACTCACAGACCCACACAGGCCTGTGTCATCCAAGCCAGTCTCTCTACCAGCAGGTGGGCCACATCTATGCACCATCTCCAGCCCATAACTTACAGAAAGGTTCTTAGTCCCCAGAAGGCTGCCTGCTCCTGTGAGAGCTAAACCCTCTCCAACCATGTCTGAATTGCAGGGATGAGGGAGGAGTCCTCTTTAAGCTCCCAGTGTCTTCCTTGATCACTTAAAGCCCTAGAGGTAGTAGCTGCCATCTGTACTTGCTGCTTGTGTACTCCTCAGCATCTTCTTTTATCCACTTTCTTGGTTAAGTACCTTTTACTAGATCATTCTTTTACTAGTTAACAATTCTTTTATAATAAATTTCCCTGTTCAAATTATTGGTGTAATTTTTGTTTCCTGAAGGGACCCTGCTTGATTGACTAAGTGATTTCACTTACAATAAGTTCAAAATCAGGAAAAACTAATCTACAGTGATAGTGGTTACTTCTGGGAAGGAGCATTCCGGGGTGCTAGGAATATTTTATATTTTAATCTGGTTAACGATTTCATGGATGTGCATACATGTAAAAGTCTATTGACCTATGTCATGAAGATTTGTACATCTTACTTTATGTTCATTATTCCTCAATCATAATAGTGAGGGAAAAATCTATGTTGTAAACTAGAAGAGATAGTAAAGAGATAGATAAAAAAATAACTCTTTATAGCTGAACCAATCCTCTCTAACTAGTTTCCCAACTAGAAGAGATAGTAAAGAGATAGATAAAAAAAATAACTCTTTATACCTGAACCAATCCTCTTTAACTAGTTTCCCAGTAGTATCACACTGCAGGTCCTCTGAATGCCATGGGCCTGAACAAAAACCACATGACCATACTAGCTGCAAGGAAGATCAAGTGACAGTATGCCTAGCTCAAAGTCAGGATTCCGTTGACTAAGGGAAAAGGAGAGTGGATGCTGGTGCAAGCAACTGGTAATTGGCACAACAGATAGTATATTAAATGTACTAAATATTTATTCAGTGATAGCCATAGTATTAAGTATTAAGCCCTGAAGATATAGCTATAAACAAGTTGGTAAGGCCCCTGCCCTCATGAAGCTTATATTCTAGCACTTGGCTGTCAGTATACTCAAAACATCTTTGTTGAATAAATATGTGAATGATAAGGAAATGAATGAATGAGGAATGGGTGAATACATAATACTGGTTTCAATGAGAATAAATTACCTAAGGAACTGCAACCACAGCTATAATTTTGAGAAGAATATCTTTGACACACTGGTAGGGCTGATATATCATACAAGAGAAGTTTTAGAAAGCTATGAATCACCCCACAGAGGCAACTTCTCCATGGAAGCCAGAGCTAAAGTTCCTCTACCGAGAGTACAGATCAGTGTGTCACTTCTTCCAGAGCCCATTCGACTCTTCCATATTGGCTATAGCCTAGACAAATTGTTTTAAACATAACTATTAAGGAAAGGCTTCAACTAAAAACCACAATAACCCAAGTCCAGGGAAACACATGCTGTCTGTGAAAGATAAGGAAGACTTTATAAACCAAAGGCTTGTTAGGAAATAGTTCACCTGGGATCAGGTCTCTGAGCCTCAAGCTTGGGTATAGCAGCAGAAGGGCCTCCCGAGATACTTTCTGGGGTTTTATCTCAGGACAGCACACATACACAAACCTCCTTTAATTTAGAGAGCTGAACTGGACAAGACTCACTGCCTGCCTTAAGAGTAAGACATGAGACATGTGGGCTTGGGGACATCACTGGAGAGGGCAGAGTGGGGTGAGAATTTGGAGGGAAGAATGTTCGCAAGATAATAGAAGGAGAAGACAGGAGGAGCCAGAGTCAGAATTGTTTCAAATGTCATGAGTATATAATTCAAGAGAAAAGCTGGATGATGGGTGTTAGGATGGGAATATGTAGATATTGCTACCATGTTATCTTTACAATGACACTGAAATCCTGTATTAAACAGAAGTTTTAATGAAAAAAATATATAAACAAGGAGGACTGGGCTGCTGCTCCCACATTGTACAGCTATGAGCAAACAGTGACCTCTCCAAACTCATGTTTTGTTGAACATAAAGTGGAGGTTTACAATACATAACATGAGAGTGTGGGGGAGGAAGAAATATTATTCCTCTATGCTCAAGTTTCTTTTTGGCTGATAAAATAGAGATGAGACATATTAGAAAGAGAAAATAACCAAATTTATTACATACATATGTATGGGAACCCCGCATACATGAGGATGAGAGACCCCACATGCAGGAGAGGTTCAGAGATAGAAAGAGAACATGAGTACATAAGACATCTAGGAATGAGGCAAGGTGACTTGGGGGATTCAAAAGGTCGTTACAGCATGATAAGAAGAGCAGGTGCTTAGTACACAGAAGTCTTCCCTGCCCTACAGACAGGTCAAAAGAGGTTATTTATGATAATCTCCTCTTATAGGCAAGGCCTCTTCATTCTAGTTCTTCTAGATAGTTAAGGGAGGGGCAGCAGTTTCTTTTGAGCCTGTGGCTAAAGTTGCCTTTAGCTCTAAACAACCTGCAGGCCCCAGAGGCATTCTTTGGTGTGATTCTCCTGAATCCCCACAGTTCCCTCCTCTGAAACTTCCCTAGAAGTTTCACATTCCAGAAGCTGGGTTGGTAGATTGTCCTATAGCCCATTAAACCAGTGTCAGTCTTGAGAAAAGTTCATTTCAGTGAAACAGCTGTGCCTTATTTCAAGAGGCGGTGGGCTCCTAAAGTTAAGCCTATGGTGCAAGCAATCCGTTATTTAATAAGAGACATCTCTTGGAAACAAAGGTTAATGATGAGAGCAGACTGTAATCCCCATTTCTGAGTTCTGAAGGCAGGCAGTCAAGAAGATTTCTAGATGTCTGTCTTGAATCATCTTCAGATGAAGTGAAGATAGGCAGTTACGATTTGCTAAATTCTCCTAGTCTGCAATTTGAATATCTCTGGTGATCTTTTTGCAGCAGGCATGAAGATTGTCCATAGATGAACTGTTGTGATTTCTCTGAAGTCTATATCAAGTTGTCCCTCTTTAGCTTGCATGGCTTTGGAAAGAGAAATTTTAGTTCTCAATGATTCCAAGCCAATGAATGGGACAATGAAAATGTTAGTTTGGAGAATTGCAGCCAAATATTTAAGAAACCTAGGAAAATTCAGGATCCCATCCAGTTTACAGGTAAAACATTAGGAAAAACAAAACAAAACAAAAACCCCTCAAAAGACAATGAACAAGCACTATAGCACTATAATCTAATATCCTCAAAGGTATATCATGATTTGTATCAAAAAATTTTCTCTCCAAAATCACCACCATTTTTACCAGACACAGCCAAATCAAGACTAATTTATTTGCAAAGTAAGACTAGTTTCAATAAACTTGGCTTTATTATTTGTATAAGTCCTTCAAGAATAGCAATTAACCACATATGCTTTTTTAAATCTGCTTTTCAGGAATTTTTCATAAGGAATCTTCAGCTTGAACTTAAAAAGGCCTCTCAAGGTCAGAAAAGCCAAGGCAAGGACTTGCCATCAGCCAAGGCCTGCAGTACCAAGTGAGTTCCTCTCCTCTTGAGGTCCCCAAAATATCTTGAATTTCTTTCTTTTCACTTTCCAGGAAGCAACCTTTGTTCCTTATCTGGAAAGACTGCTGCGAGCCACGGAAGCAAGGTACCAGGCTGTTTTCCCAAAGGGCTTTTATTGGCTTCCAAAGTCAATCTTAACTCCTTAAAGCTTTCTGGTTGTATCTGAGTCTATACATTTCTCTCTCAAATATGACATTCCAGTCAAAGCCTTGGTTATGAGACCAGTTTCTAATTATAACCTCTTACAAAGAGAACAGATTCTTATTGAACTTATGCAAACAAACATTGCCATGAAAATCAAAATATTCATTCATTGAGAGTTTCCAATTTCTGGAGGGATCAAGTAGAGAGAAAAAAATTAATGTTTTAATATTGCTTACAAAGATGTAATTTACAAATTGCTGTAAGTCATAGGTAGTTTAAGACAAAGAAAAATTCCTTATATCTGGAAAAAAATGTTTAAAAATCAGCAATGTTTCAAATAAAAGTCATATAATTATATCATTCTTCATCAGTTCATTCAATTTTGTGTAATTAAACTTGTTCAGCTTGAATCCAGTTTTCCCATTAGTGTTCTTGACCTTTCCTGATAATTGAGGGTGATAGGGTCAGTGATAATTCCAAGAAGTTTGCAAGACTGTCCCTCAAGCTTTGTATGATTTGCTCATGAAATAGGTGCCTTGATCACTAGAGATTGTGGAAGGTATACTTCAAATGGGACACACATTTTCTAACAGTTCCTTTGCCATTGAAAGGGCATCAGCATTGTGGCAGGGAAACCCTTCAATTCATCCAGAAAAGACATACAACAACAGGAACATATTGATAACCTAAGCGACAACTGAATGAACTCCAGCCCGAGTGTACTATAGTGGATGAAGACATGCAAAAACAAAAACAAAAAGTATCCTAGGGAAACAGGAAGAAACAAGCAGCCATCTTGGGTATCTCATAGCCCCAACTATTCATTTAATTTACAATCATCGTTTACCCATCTTAATGTCTCTGATTCAAAAATAGACTGTTGCAATGTTACAAGACTATGAGGATGGCAAAAGTCTGGCAATGAGGGGTCATTTCTGTACAAAAACAGAATGGACTTCATCTACACGTGCCACAATCTAATACTCAGGTTCAGTCCTTTTAGTGTGTTCCTTAATTTTGGTGACAGACATGTTATGTTAGGATAGCTCAGACTTCCAGAAATTTCACATATATTTCTGGAGAATTTATAACATATACTTAAACAAACACTACATAAAGAAGGCTCACTGTTATTTTTCATTTGACAATGCTTCCCATGTAATTTCAACAAACCAAAATAGACCTAATTAGTTTAATATTTATCTTTCATAAGGAGAAAAAACAAATCTTTTGAGATATTCCAAGGGCACTACTGGAATATCTCAAAGTTATTCCTAGGTCAAGACTCTATTTATTAAATAAATTTTGGGAAGTTTGTCAAAATATATCAAGAGGTTTGGACACTTGACTAAATAGGATTATAAGTCATTATGAACCCATACTAATTATCCATTTAATCAAAATGGCAATAGAAGATTTCAAACACAAATACAGAAGCTTACATAATTGTTAGCAAAACTAAGTTCTTACTATTGAGGAGATTCACTTTTCTTAAATAATCAAGAAATGTGAAGGCAATGTAAAACATAGAACATTATTTTGGTAAAATACAGAATCTTTGCTTTCTAGGCAGAAAACTTTTTCACAATATCAGTAGTAGACAAATTGTCCCAGAAACTTTGTCCTTTTTGAGCAGAGAAAGAAAAGCAAATCAGCTTACTTTTGACATTTAAATTCACTTGCTTGATTAAATTTACTTCAATCTTATTCACCTTGACCTCACATATTTCCTTTCTCAAGATGCCATTTTCAAAAACTTCTCACAACTTTCTGTGTCCCTTTTAGTAGACACTCTTGTTCTCTCACCATTCAGAGATAATCAGGATAAAATTGCTTAATTTGCCTTAAGAAAAACACATCTCCATATCCCACACTTTTTTTTTAGCCAAAAGATATCTTATTTTTCTCATGTACACAGTTGTTTTTCCTATTATTTTTAATTTCTGTAGCTTTAATTACATGTAAGTATTCTTAACCTTAAAAAAAACATTAATTTATATGGAAAACTAAGAAGTAAGCAATTGTGAACTATTATATCAGTATTCTTTAGAGTGATACATTTATGAACACATTTAATAATTTCTAGAAATATATTCCCTCATAGGACAATATTTTTTGTAGCATAAAACATGTTTACTAATATACCCAAATATCTTTCTCTGTATTAAGAAACAAAAAATAGATAAACTTATGTTTAATAGGTTTAATGTTTCATTATTTTTATCTTATTTGGGAAAGATCTAGACATTCAATGAATATCCATTGTTCAATTTAGCTAACAAAAACCCTTTTTTAAGTACACATTGAATTGCTAAAGAGTTAACCTAAAAGAAACTTTCTATTCCATTCACATTTATTTAATTTACTTGCTCTAACAATTAAGTTTATATTACTTATGAAAATTTCATCACACCAAGTTCTTTTTCTCGATGACAAATTTTTCAGCAGAGATAATATAAACTTATTTGATTAGTGAACCAAGTAAAGTATTATTTAATGCTGATATTTAACCAAACCAAACTCAAACCAGCTTTAATATCAAATATTTTCTCAGGTCATATGATTCTGAATAGCATTGGGTTTCTTGTTGTTATATTTTTGAGAATTCTCATACAAGCACTTGTTTAAGCCAATGTAACGTTATAAATTAGCAATACCATTCAGCAATAAAAATATGCCATATCTAGAACACACATACATACATATACCTATGCATACAGATAAACATAGAGAGAGATCTCATAGCTTTCGTTTTAAAATGGTAGCTTTTGTGTCCCAGATACAATACAAAATTCAAAAGAAAAACTGGATCCAAATTATGTTTCTGGCATATGGACTAAATTAAGATTTTGCTCAGATGACCAAATGTCTGCATGCTGTAAGAATTCCTTTAAAGCCATTTTAAAATTAATGTATAACCAATCAAAGAATGTATTCCATTGTCTGCTAGAGGTCTGAGATCGTTTCTTTCAAGGGTGCCCTTTAAGATAGACTTGTCAACCAACACAAACAACAGAAAATGGAAAGCAAGTTTGCATAATAAAGTTGGAAAGCTCAGCAAGTAAATAGAATGGGTTCAGAACGTCTGAATTTAACATGGCTGATTTTCTAGAGGACAATGTTGCCAGGAAAGAGCCTGAGCACAAGGTGGTGACTGCCACATGTCTGGAGATGAAGATGATGGGGGAGGGGAGGAAGAAACCCAGACTCCATTTTACTTCTTACTTCGAAGCGAATTAAAATAGTACACATAAAACAAGATTGACACATAAATAATACCCAAACAAGAAAATAAATTGAGTACCCTCCTAAGCAAATCTTATATATATTATCTTCCAATTTGGCCAGATTTCTAATCAAAAAGTTATTAAATCCTTTCGAATATCTTGTCAGGTTTCAGCTGGAATAAACAGTAAATATTTCTGGTGGTATTAAATAATCCCATGGACCCAAGAGGATGCAAAGTTACCTTCTATAGTCTTTCCCTGTGCCCGTTGAAAGATAGAACTGACAGTCTTTATGTCCCAGTTTCCCAATGAGACACAATTTCTATTTCCACAATATAATCAGGTAAGAGATTCAATCAAAGTTGACATAAGTTTTTTTAAAACATAAATCCTGCTTAAACAGTCCAGTTTTCATAAACTTATTAATCCTTACATTTGCATGTTCTTTTAATCTAATTTTAGCCTGAGTCAGAACTTTACCATGGATTTTGTTACCAAAGTTCATGAATTACCATATCTGGAAAATTTGTCTTTTCTATCTCCTGACCATTTTACCCACTCTTGAGTAAAAAGGCTTTGCTTCCCCAACAAGGGATCCAACTGAAGGACCTTAGCCCTGTATTTAACTTGACTTAACCCACCTAACAGTTGCCTCAAGTGATTGCTGTTCAGGTTTTTCATTGTAATTACTTCCTTGTAGTCTTTTAAATTCTCCACACTGGGGTAAATAGAGCAGACTTGTTTGGGGTCCTTTAATTTTGGGAGCGGGTCAGTCTGGCCCATTCAGCGTTTGATAGCACTATACTAAAAACATTGATTTAACCCCAACAATGTCTGTTTTATTTATCCTGATATTTTTTTCCTTTTTAATTGGCACATTACTCATAACAGCCATTTTAATTTTAGATTATAATTTCCTTGAGGAATAGCACTACTTTGGTGGGACTCTAGCCATAAATAGACTTTAGCTCATATTTTTGTCAAGCCTTATTTTGGAGTTTTCAACCTGACAGTTACCAAGCCAAATTCTTTGGACATAAAATTTTCAGGTTGTCTTTTAGTAAGATTTCACCATTCTTTTTCATTCATTGCTTCTTCTTAAGTGCAGGACAATTGCACTTCCAATGCCCTAAATATTTTTAAGTATTTGCAAATATCTGAAGGTACATAGGAAGGAATCTTATTGGACTTTGATTTTTGTTCTAATCTCTGCCCATCTTATTAAAGGAATCTTAATGACTAGCTGTTATACCAATATAGGAGCCGTCTAAAAACATTTTTCTTTCTTTTTTTTTCCAATTTAGTTTTTTTTTTTTTTTTCCCCCAGTTAAAAGGATCTATCATCTGGCCTTGACAGTAGGATCTATAGTGACTCAAAACAATTCTCTGGGGACAAGAGGCATCCCCAAAAGAGAGAGGAAAAAGAGGCAACGCTCTCAAGAAAGTGACTCCCAGAATTAGCTTAAGAAAGATGGGGAGATCTATCTTTAAACAGCTATGCCAAAACACAGGGAATCATGTGATTCCCCCCCTTGAATAGATAAGGTTGAAGATTCCCTAAGTAGATCCACAGACTATTTGGCTGCCCACCAAATGTATATGCATCATCCAGCTGGTAGAAATAATAGACTATCTCTGTGTGAAACAGGATAGGCCCAGAAAACTCCTTTGATAGCTTGTCATGAACAAATAGGGGTGCCTTGGCAAATACACCCTCTGGATGCTGCAGGTCATAGAGAAAATATTATTGCTAGTCATGAGACCAAACACACAGGACATATAACAAGAGAAACCAGACAGACAGAGAAAAATGAAACCCCTGAGTATTCATATCAAGTAACCAAGAGCCTCTAGCTCAAGAAACTAATTTCACAAATATTTTTTCCTGCCAATTGAATTTAGAAGAGAAAAAAGAGTCTCACGTATTTTGCTTCCACTGGATCTTGCAGACAGAGATCTGGGGGTGTGCTGATATGGTAAGAACCCTTACCTTCTGCCAGCCTGTGTCAGATGCCCCAGGATCTCTTCATCTGCAGCAGCCTCATGGGTAAGTGGTGGGGTTCCAGCCAGTCAGTTTATCCTGTTCACAGTTCCAACTGTGGGAGAGGAGAAACTTTCCTCTACCTTCAAGTTTCTTCTGGCTGGTGTAATAATCAAATAGACATGAGACAAATTAGCAAGAGAAAATAACCAAATTTAATGCATACATATGTATGAGAATCCACATGCATGAGAAATTCAGAGACCACACATGCAAGAGAAGTTCAGAGATAGAAAGGTGGATTGAGGTATAGAAGACATCTTGGGCTAGGGAAGAAGTAATGCACTTTGGGGGCTTCAAAGAGTCATTGCAGGATGCTAAGAAGAATGGACATTTAGTAAATAGAAATTTGCCCTGCCCCATAGGTAGGTCAAAAGAAGTTATATCTGATAGTAGCTTATTATGGTCAATGCCCCTCATTCAAGTTCTTTTAGGTAGTTGAAGGGAGGGCAGAAGTTTCTCTTGAACTTGTGGCTAAAGTTGCCTTTAGCTCAATGTAATCTACATACCACTGAGCCACATCTTGGAATGGCTCATTTTGAACCCACAGAGTAGCTGCCAAAAACATAAAATTCATTGAATTTTATTTGATTAAACTTTATCTGGCAGATAGGTACTCATCCTTTTAAAAAGTTTACAATTGAATCATAAATCATAAATTGCATTGCCATTCCCCATCTGGAAATTAGAAGTTCTAATAGGCAGTAGCTATTTAACGGGTGCCTTACGTATAAGTTTTATTCAAACCAGACCTTCTGTGTGTTTAGTTAGTTCATTTTATAATGAGATGGAAAAATCCTTATAATGACACTCCACTGCAATGGAAGAGTTAGTAATAGGATGCTATGGTATAAAGAAAACTGAATCATGCTTCTATGTATTTATTTATTCATTTATTTATATATACGCTGACTCATTCTTAAAAAAAAATTTGAGGTAATTTGAAGCAGAAACACAATAACATGATAAACTGTAAATGGGAAAAATGAAAAATGCAGTACCAGGGCAAAGATAAATTAGAAGAGTGGGTCATGACAAAGAGGAAAATAAATAAAGTATCCCATAAAGGATTACACAGTTGCTCTAATTTATTTCTGAATTTGTATCTGAACTTTCCTGAAACAAAGACAAAAAAAGAGATGGACAGTTACATGGCTCTCCTTATCTAAAGGGAAAAACAAAACCATACTACTTCCTCAGAAGAATAAGGAATGCAATGGTCTGAACTACAGAATGAGTTATGTAATCTTGGGTAAGCCGTCCAATGTTTCTGGATATCTGATTCCTTAAAAATGAGGAGCTGGAGGAATTGACAAGGTGATTGATTGAGTTCCAGCTAATGATGTGAGTGGATGTGATGTGTGCTTTTCAGAGCAAACTTTCTGTGGGTGACGTTTATCTTCTGTCACTGGCTGCAAGGGAATTCTCAAAGTTCGGTTCTTATAGTAAACAGACTCTGATCCGGGTGTTTATTAGGGAGTGCCTAGGGACCAATTCCTGTGGGAAGGAGAGGAAAAAGCGAAGTGGGAAGGACCAGCCGAGCTGTGAAGCAGGCCTGATGTTGGCTAGCCTTAGCTGACTCCATGGGATCTCAGGAGCTAATACAACCCAATAGAGTCAGTTCACGTTGAGCTGAAATAGCTGGTACGCCCACTTCAATCCGTCTCTGGAGGTGGGCCACTCTAGAAAGTGACTGTGGCCAGGCAGCTCTCTAGAGTTGTGGCAGTTTCTAAAGAGAATGACATCTGAAGACACTCCCAATAGCTGGGGCAACAAGTCCTTCTCTGAAGGGTGACCTGGGTGGTGCATCTCCATATCCACCACACAAGTTGAACTTCAAAGTCATAAGCTACACGTGGCTGAGTCCGTACAACATCCCTACCCTCCATTCTGCTATGCTGAACCACTTACATTTTAAGATATATCTGTTACAGCAGCTAGTATTTTGTTATTTCACACACAGAGACACACACACACACACACACACACACACACACACACTCTTTAGACATGTGTAATACTTGAATAGGACAAAGTGTATGGTGCCTGTGTACTAGAATGGATACTCTTAGTTCATTAAATTGAGAGTTTATACAGTGTCTGAACACAGCTGTGAAGTTCACAGAATTTGTCATCATGGCCTCAACTGTTGTTTTGTGACTTTCCCATCCTCCTATTCCCACTATCAGCCACTCACCAACTTACTTCATAAACCCAATATGTACCTTCATGCTCCTCATAGTTGCTCCCTTTTGAAAACCTTCTTTTAGTATCTTCATAAACTCAGTACTACTTTTAATACAACATAATCATTATATGGAATTTCATACATACACTAGGGGAGGTGAAAGAAATTTGGGGATATTGAACTCCACCAATCTACCAGAAAGGTATTTAGCTACTTTTTTACATCAGCCCTCTTTTCAACTATATGTCTCCCAGCCTGAGTCCATGTAGGCCCTAGGCTACACCAGGCTAGGAATTAAAATGTGGTCAATTTATAAGAAGTACCCATGTTTATCTCTGAGGAATCTTGTAGGAATTCTCAAGTAATCTTTTCATACTCTTCTGCTTTAATCCCATTATCACTGGTGTCCATTGCCCAAGAACCCACATGAAGCATGTCTTACCTCTTCAGCCATAGTCACACAGAAGAGGTTGGCATTCATGACGCAGATGGTGTCTCTAAGAGCCGCCCAAGTGCTTTGAGGTGTTGGTGGAATCCACTCTCAGAGCGCTATCTAGCTTGAAGTTGCTGTTCTAGGTAGAAGGATGGAGAAAGTCTCTTCTACTCCAGAACACAAGTTCTCACAGTAACACTGTTGTTTTACCTTGATATCCAGAGGAATCCTTTGTAAAAACAGTGCCTCAGGAGAAGCCACACAGATTTAGGGTAGTATAGCCCCTCTCTCTGTAGATGTCAGTTCTCAGTTCTTGGAAGTGAACCAGCTAGGCTAGGCTGGGCTGAACCATGATGGGGAACTAGTCTCTGCAAGACATACCAAACTATCTTCTATCACTTCGTAAGTGCAAGAATATATTCTCTCATTCTCTATTCACTAAAAACCCTCATTCAAACTCATTCAAATTAACTCCTCACAGCAGCCCTGTTAGTTCATGTTCAAACACATCTAAATCCCAGATTAGAGTTAAGCGGGGATTTCTACTACATATACAAAGAAGCAAATTTAAGAAACGGGTTAGTAATAATAATGACATTATCAATATAATAGCAGCTAACACTTATTGAGTCCTAACTATGTGCCAATCACTGTGCTAAATGCTTCTTAAGCATTTTCTGATTTAACTACTATCAAACCCTATGCAAAAGACATTATCGTGTTTTACCATTAAAAAATAGTAAACTAAGGTACAGAGTTAAGTAACATGCCCAAGTTCACAAACCAAGGAGTTTGCTGAGCCCAGATATGAACCCCAAAGCTTCAGTTTGTAACCACTGACTTCTGCCGATAATTACAAGGCATAGGCCTTCAAGTTAGCATGTCCTGATGAAAGAATTTGAGCATTCATTTTATTAAATGTGGTTAGACAGAATGTGTACAGCTTGATTAACCCTTCAGATTTTGTATTATCTTATATGGATACTAGAAATGAACCTACAAAGCCAAACAAATGAGGAATTCTACCAAGGGCAGAACATCCTTCTGAGTGGGATGCTGTGTGATTAAATGTACCAGTATCCACCCACTGTTTTTCACAGAATCGGAACATTCTTTAGGTTCAAAGTCTATTGAATCCAAAGGAGACACTAATACAAAGGACAGGTAACTGAGAAAAAAGAGGATTCTGTTTCTGAGGGACACCCGGAGACAGGAGGATGGGAAAATAACAGGGAGGGATTGGGTAAACAAGAGGGGGAATGTCCAAAATAAACTTCATTGTCTAGTCAAAGGTAAGCCTTGATCCTGGATATTTGTCAGGTATCTTGTGCTCACATATGTGGAGCTTACCATATTCAACAGCATCTTTCGATTCCAATGCTATGTGACATCTCTTCTATTTGATACACCTCTTTCTTTGTGTTATCTCACTATCTCCCTCCCCAGCACAACTCCAATAACATTGGTCTATTTTTGCTGTACCAACAAACAACTCCCAACATCAATGTCTTAAAAAACAAATATTTATTTCTTGTTCACATTACATAAGGGCTATAGGTTGGTTACCGTTTGGCTGGGCTCCATATGTCTTCTCATTTTGGGACCCATGATAATTAGATACCATCTGCCCCATGCTGCTTTCATAGTAGAGGACAGAAGCAAAAAAAAACCAAAAAAAAAAAACACAGAACCATTCCATGAACATTAATTAAAGCTTTTGCTCAGATGGTGTATTTGCTATGCCTGCTTAAGCAAGGAAGTATACTCCCTCTACCGTGGTGGGGTGGGGCATCATAGGGTGGGGAGGGGAGGAATACTTGTGAGCAAAAATCAGATCTATACTAACTGGGTCTCCAGCAATTTCTCTGGCTATGCCTACGCACTAACAGAACCTGTTTTTCTCTGTCCGACCATCTCAAAATGCTGTGTGCACTAGATTTCTGTCCTTGCTGCCTTTCCCTCTCTCTCTGCATGTTTTCCTTAAGCCAGCCTGCCCTTATCCATGGTATCGCTACCAATATCCTCACATCTGCATCTTTACTACCACTTCTCTCCTTGATCTCAGGCACATATTTTACCTATATATTGAATACCTCTACCTAAATAGCTTTCCAGTACCACAAACTCAATTTATGCCAAATTGAATTTATTACATGACCTGATATTCCCTAAATGTGTGCTTTCCTGGCATGCTCTGAGTTATCTACTACAAACCCTAGTCCTTCTGTATGTGAATCTTAAACACAAAGCCTTGACTCCTTTTCTCCTTCTCTCCCTAAATTCAAGTACCTCAACAGCCTCATTTCAGTCGGCCCCACTTCGCATCCCTACTGGCCGAGGCCATGCCCCTATTGTCCTGTCTGCAGGAGGCCACTATAATAGGCTTCCAACCAGTCTCCCCTTCTCCAACTTCTCCCAATTTAAATCTCTTCTCCTCAGATCTATTGGAGTGATCTTCCTAAAACATAAAATAATCATGACATTCCCCAGGTGACAGTCCTTTAGTAACCCTCCATCAGTACAGTTCATTGACTGACAAGAGGAGACAGGGTGGAGATCTGTACACTCCCTTCTCTTCATTTAGCCACAGAAGCTCTATTTTATAGGTAGACATTAGAATCCACTATTTGAATAATGTATTCCTGAAATATCAAGACAACAGACAGACAAAAGTACTTTGACAATCTCTCACCTGTAAGAAAGTATACAGGGGCGGCAGTTGGCTCAGTTGGTTAGAGAGCAGTGCTCATAACCCAGGTCGCCAGTTCAATTCCCACATGGGCCAGTGAGCTGTGCCCTTTACAACTAGAGTGAAAACAACAGCTTGACTTGGAGCTGAGCTGCCAGTGGGTGGCCGGTTGGCTCAGTTGGTTAGAGTGCAGTGCTCATAACACCCAGGTCACCAGTTCAATTCCCACATGGGCCAGTGAGTTGCACCCTCCACAACTAGATTGAAAATGACTTGACTTGGAACTGATGGGTCCTGGAAAAACACATTGTTCCCCAATATTTCCCAATAAAAATTTAAAAAAATATATAGATTTCCCTATATGCTCTATTCTCTGTGCTTTCTTGCTTTAATTGAAAACTGGTTTTTCCCTGAGACGTTGCTTCCTCTGAAGCTCTTTTTCTCACTCCGGCTACCTTGGTGCCTGGAAATAGGGAAGATGTCCTCCATTCCTCATCTGTGATTCTACACCATTGTCCCTTCCTTATCCCTAAACCCACCTCAGTTTTTCTGCTCATACCGTTAGATTAAACATGTACTATCCCAGTTATTAACAGATTTTCAGAACATTCCCTTTATATATTAAAGATTTCAATCCTAACTCACCATCGCTTCTCTTAAATAACTCCTGTCATAATTCCTAGTTGTTTTAATCCACCTTTGCCCTGGCCCTTTGCCCTGGCCTCTGAGTTTTTTTAACCTCTTCCAGTAATCTGATCTTCTACACATTCTTACCCATTGACTCCCACTCTTATACAGTAGACATTTTCTTAACCAATAACCCCACACTGTCCATGATTTCATTTTAAGCAATCTGTTCTCTAATAACCATATTCTATCTTCTGGCTTGTTCTCTCTAAGACCCCAGCACTCCCAATTTTACAACCCACCTAAACCCTTAATCCATTGATCTTACCACCTTTCACCATTTCTCATGCGTATACTGTCTTCATTTCTCTATTTACCCAGTTTATATTCCATAGTTTATCATTGTAATCACCCCCTTGCATATATCCTCAATATCCTTTTCTTTCTCTCTCCATTACATTCTCTGTGAAGAATCCAGTAAAATTGGAAAATTAACTTGGGCAAATGACCATGGCTAGAGAAGGACACAGGATCACGCCAACTTACTTTAAATCCATGATCAGTCACTTTAAGTAGGACTTTGGGGATGCCCAAACACATACTGTGTTTTTTTTTCCAAGACCTTTCACTCACCAGCTCTGCTAGACATCAAAGTCACATTTACTTTCCTCTCCTTAAATGTCCAATATCTCCCCCTTCTCTTTCAGTTGATGACCATGATTTCTATTTTACTGATAAAATGCAAATATAAAACAGGCTTCCACCCACTACTACCCCAACATCTGCCTATGCTCCTGCATCTCTATCTTATGCTTGCCTTACCCTGTTAGTATAGACATCAGTCCCTGCTCCTGTCTAAGGCCAACTCCTCCAGCTGTGTACCTGGCCTCACCTCCTCTCACATCATCAAGAGTATCTTCAGCAAAGACCCCCTCTCTTCTAGATTATCACTTTTTCTCTCTTCTATATCATTCCCATTGGCACATAGAAATATGGCACAATTTCTCCCATCATTACCAATCCATACCTTGTTCCATGATCTCCCATGGCCATTATCTTTCTTTTCAAAGCAAAACTTTATAGAAGAGTATTCTAACTCACCTGTCTTCTCGACTCTTCCTTTCATTAACTCAAAACTCACTGAAAGCATGTTTTCATTCTCATTGATTGGCAAGCTACTCTGTCAATTACCAAGACTTAACCCCTGCAAAATCCAACAGCATTTTGTATCCCTCACATTACTTGACCTATCAGCAGCATGTGCCCTGCTGATAACTTCCTCCCTTTTGAAACACATTTCTCACTTGGTTTCAGGCACATCACACTCACTTCTCTACATGATTGGCCCTTCTTTCTCTGTTTCCTTTCTGTTTCTCCTTCATCTCTTTGATATATGAACATTTAGAATTTTCCAGACTGTCTTTGGACCACCACTTTTATCTATCTTCACTTCTCCCAGGTAATTGTCTCCAATCTTGTGGCATGCAATAATACTTTTCAGCATAAAAGTTTTCATAACATTCTTTAAGACCAAACATTATCTGGTCCCTATCACTTTTCTACCATCCTTCTTCAGATCTTTTGCTCCAGTTCTCCCTCAGAACATTTCACACTATTCATTGAACATGACATGCATGCGCTCACCTCAGGGCCTTTGCACTTACTGTTTCCTCAGTCTCAAAATGTATTCCTCCTATGTGCACATGGCTACTGCCCTCGCTTCCTTCTAGCCTATATCAAATATTATCTTATTATAATTCTTTCCCTGAATACCCAATGTAAAATACAGTAAAACCCAGCACTTACCCTTTTTATACAGATTTTGTCGTTATTAAATGTACCGGTTTCTGACATATTTTATTTTTTTACCTGTTGACTCCCTCCCTCTGAGGGTAAGGGAAATGTTTTGTAATTTCTCTATCTCCAACTCCTAGAACAGTGCTGGACAAGTAAAATATTTGTTAAATAAATGAATGAATAATAAATTCTTCCCTGCTTAAACACTCTTGAGTAGGTGCTGTTTTATGCTCGTGGACAGAGTGATATGGTGGCGATTCTCCTCGATGCTCCTATATCCTGGAAATATAAGCAGCTTGTCTTTGACTGCTTGAGATGATATCTGATTCTATCTCCGAACTCATTTTATTAGAGCTATTTCTAGGTGCCTTCCCTAAACAAGTGCCCTGGAATCTCTAAATAAAGGTGAGGAGTATTTTCCTTTTTTAAAATTTTATTGGGAATGTTGGGGAACAGTGTGTTTCTCCAGGGCCCATCAGCTCCAAGTCATTGTCCTTCAATCTAGTTGTGGAGGGCACAGCTCAGCTCCAAGTCAGTTGCCGTTTTCAGTGTTTAGTTACAGGGGGCACAGCTCACCATCCCATGTGGGAATTGAACTGGAAACCTTGTTGTTGAGAACTCGCGCTCTAACCAACTCAGGCAGCCCCAGGAGTACTTTTCAAAAATAAATCCATGCAGATTCCTTTGGAAACATTCAATAGTAAACAGAAGCCCTTTTAAACTAAAAACTAATAAAAATAATTGATTCAAATCAAAGCTGTACCATTCATTTGCAAAAGTAAAAGCTATCGTGCTGATCTTCATGTTTTTTTGAGCTATATATGCTCTTTCAGGAAAAGCTGACTGATCTGTTAAGGAGGAAACATTGGGCACAAAAGGGTCATCTAGACATTTTTGGTCCAGTGTCCCTCCATCAAGTTCTGAGAATAATCCAACCTATTGATAAAATCAAGTAGTATAGGATAGCTTTCTAGAAAAGTACTTGTAATGGCCTTCTCCCCTCTCCTCCCTTTTATCTTTCACTCCTGCCTAACTTGCCTTTGAGTATAATCATTGGCTCCTCACACTGGGATCTATATCTGGTTTTAGTGCTCTCTCTGGCTCCCTGGGAATTAGTGTATTTCCTACTAGACACAAGCTATCTAATACAGTAGCTACTTCTCACATGTGTTTATTTATAATTAATGAAAAGCAAATAAAATTAAAAATTTATTTCTTCAGTTGCACTAGTCACATTTAAGTATTTAGTAGCCACATGTGACTAGTGACTTCTGTACTAGACAATACAAAATGTTGTAGAATGTTTCCATCATGCAGAAAGTTCCACTGGACAGCACTTCTCTAGACCATCAGGATACAACTTCTAGAATCCTGATTTTTTTTTTTTCAATTATTGGGGAACATTGGGGAACAGTGCGTTTTCCAGGTCGTTATTTTTTCAATCGAGTTTTGGGGGCACAGCTCAGCTCCAAATCAAGTTGTTGTTTTCAATCTAGTTGTGGAGGGCGTAGCTCACTGGCTCATGTGGGACTTGAACTGGCGACCTTGGTGGTATGAGCACTGCGT
This sequence comes from Rhinolophus sinicus, assembly GCF_036562045.2. Taxonomy (NCBI): domain Eukaryota; kingdom Metazoa; phylum Chordata; class Mammalia; order Chiroptera; family Rhinolophidae; genus Rhinolophus; species Rhinolophus sinicus. The sequence continues at coordinate 89,296,104 of NC_133754.1, forward strand.
TCTGACCATTGAGGAAACCGGCCACCTACCAGCCGCTCAGCTGCAAGCTCAAGCCACTGTTTTCAATCTGCACCCTGTGGAGGGTGCAGTTCACTGGCCCATGTGGGAATCAAACCAGCAACCTTGTTAAGAGCTCGCGCTCTAACCAACTGAGCCATCCGGCCACCTCAAATCCTGATTTTTTAATACATTCACTTTCCAGCCTTTGCCTCATATTATAATTCCCAGTCCAATTTCAGTCTCTGGAGCCATAATACTGAGCTTGGTCATAACAAGGTATTGATTAGATAGTGCCAAATCTGCTCGCAGATCTTCATTCACATCAAGGCTGGTGATGATGTATCAGTTATAGTTTGCTGGAGAACAGCGAGAAGTACTGATTTGAGGGAAATCTGCTACATAGGAGAAGGGGCAAAGCACCAAGATTGGAGGAAATGGAAGTTCAGTAGTAACTATGCAGGCAGCAAAACCTCAGGGAGGAAGAGAGACTAATCAAGAAAACAAAACAGGCAGGACCATGGAATAATTCGCTTCTTTGTCATCACCTGAGAGTGCTGGGAATCTGACTCCACAGAAGTACAGGTTTTGTCATAGCTGGACTGTGTATAGTCCTCTATCTGGCAGTAGTATTATCATGAAGAAAAGAAAACAACAGCAACTGAAGGCAGGGGCACTCCTTTGGCAAATCCCTGAGTAGCTGTTTTGGCTGGGTTTGTGCTTCTCACCAAGTCACAAAAGGGAAGAATATGACTAATGTATAATAAAACAAACTCACTCCTGAGCTACAGATGGAAAGGTACTGGGTAAATGTTTGGAATTTCTGCTTTAAAAGAAAACTAAGAAGCTCAGGATCTGGGCTGAGAGAGCAGATTGCTCCTTCTCCCAGAGAAGTGCTGTTTGAGGGTTTCCCAGGGGTGCCGGTGGCAGCTGCGCCTTAGATAGCTCTCCGTGACACTTAACATCACCTAAGAGAGGAGGGCTTGCAGGACTCGGGGAAAGAACCGAGGTGCCAATGGAGGGATTTGCTTATTTACCAAGAAACAAGTCTTACGTGAAGGACCTGGGTTTTAATTATAAATAAGGCCTCATGAAGGATATGGGGGGAGGTCTTGGTGATTCTGACTTCCTGAAATCACTCCACAATGTCTACTTCTAAGTTCTACACTGTCCACTCACTCCAACCTCCAGAGAAGGAGAGAGCTGAGCAATTATGCTGAACACTGAAATCATTCTACTCGTAGTTGTTCTAAGAAAATCAAGTCGACAGAGGTGTAAATGTTCCAGTTTGTTTTCAATTCAAGCAGCGTGTCAATAAAGATTAATTTTTATATCATTGCCAGCATCAAAACAGTAGATTAAATGATACAAATGGAATTCAAACTATTAAAAAAAACACTATAAAACACGTGGCTAAGTCTTTATATGAAGTAAATTAGAAATTCATTTCAGCATAGTGTACAAGCTGCTCTTGCTCTCGGCAGGTATCTCTAATCTGTGCAGAATTTCCTTTTGAGACAAAGGGATACAAAGTCACAAGAAAGAAAAAGAAAGACATTCCAGGCTTTAAAATCTTCAATGCTCTATAAGGCTCAGTTCCTTTATTTAGTAAACATGGCAGGAAACTATTGATTTTCTCAGAAATAAGCAATGGCCAGCTAATTCCTTGAGGCAGTTAATGGCTTTGTGATTTAACATTTCTCAAAGGCTTATCACGCATTTGTTGCAGAGATCCCTTCTCAATGGTAGAACATTGGATCAAGGCCAAAACACAGAAGTGGGGTAGAAACATTAGCATGAGCTGAAGACCTGTGTACATGTCTGGACTGGTTCATGTGGATGAGGTAAGGACATTATCCTTCTGACCCCTGTCCTCACAATCTCCTCTCAGGATGGACTTCCTGAACTTTCAGGAACCATTTTCATGAACACAGCACAAACCTGCCATAAGCACTTACTAAGGAAACAGTGTTGTGCTAGCTTCTTTCACACACATGAGTTTATAAATGATTTATAACAATCTTGAGGGGCATGCATTATTTATTATTCCACATATTCAGTTGCAGAGTTTTAGGTAACCTGTCCTAGGTTGCACAGCTTTATGGAGTGGAACTAGATTCAAACCCAGGTTTTTAGTGCTAAGTCCACATCATATCATGGGAACTAGAACTGTTCTCATTGTGAAAAATATATAGTAACATGTTTCTTAACTCCAAATGTCTTCCGAATAATGCTAATGTCCACAAAATCCCTCTCAGATGAGCTTTGTAGGTGCACAATATGTTTCTATATATTTGCTTATGAGGTGGACTTTTTCCAGAGATAATGTAAAGGGAGACAAACAGAGAATCAAATAAAATATTGTACTGGACTGAATGGCAAGGACATACAATATGCCTGGCCCTCTGCCAAACTATCTCCAAAAGTCCCAAGAATTCCTAGTCAGATTTATAGAGTTCCCAGATGCTCAGGAATTCAACTGAATGGAAACATGAATATTTCGTTCTGTAATAGCATAAAACTGAGGGAACAAAGTGGGATTGCAGAGTTTGGACTTGTAAGCCTGAAGGTATGCTGCTCAATACTTAGAATCAATGTATTCTTAGTATTGCAATGGGGACCCTTCCAGGCCTTCCTTCTGAGAGCTGTGGTGTGAGCCATAAGTGACTTAAAGGAACTAGACATTCTGCTGTCATTCATATTCCAAAATGAGAACGTTGAGTTACTTTCACAAAAGAATGGTTGCAGAAGAGCTCACACCAATTGACTACCGTTCAGCAAAAGTTTCCTGGGAATATCTCACAGGAAGTAGGAAACATCTCCTGAGAAAACAGCGGGTAATACATCATGATGTGGAGAACCACTCTTATGACTAAATAACTTTTTGTTCTTTCCTCAAGCTAAATAGTTCAAAAGATTGCTTGCTATTATTTTTAGCTGCCGGGAGGTAGCTTCCTTCTCTGTGTTTTCATCACAGGTGGTGATTGCTGAGAGGAAAAGTTGTTAAAGAAAATAACTTGTCACAAGCTAATGCATGACTCAGCATGGAAAGTGCACTGAAGCGAAGTTCTGAAACAGAAAATCTTCCCATGGGAAAGGCATTTACCTTCAGATTTGCATAGATGTGAGCCAACATTAGTTGAATGTCTACTATATGCTAGGCACTTTATAAATATCATTTGATTTATTTTCACCACAAACATGAGAGATAATTACTGTTATCTTCGCTTTACATGTGAGAAAGCTGTGCTCAGACTGTTTTAAGAAATTGCTAAGATCACAGAGCCAGTGTTGGGGATCAGAACAAGTCACCCTAAGATGCGCCTCTGTGGCATGCAGTCTCAACAGAAACTTCTGCCCTTCCCTTAACTACCTAGAATTTGAGTTAAGGGCCTTGTTCATAAGAGGTTATCAGAGATGACCTCTTTGATCTGTCTGTAGGGCAGGACAAACTTCTATGTACTAACCATCTTCTCTTCGTATCTTCCTGCAATGACCCTTTGAAGACGCCAATTCACCTTACCTCATCCTTAGCTCAGGATGTCTTATGTACCCATGTTTCCTTTCTATCTCTGAACCTCTTGTGCATGTGGGATCTCTGACTCTCATGTATGCGGGGTTCCCATACATATGTATGTATTAAATTTTGTTAGTTTCTCTTGTTAATCTGTCTCACATCTATTTGATTATTAGACCAGGCAAAGGAAACTTGAGGGTAAAGGAAATTTTGTTCTTTCCCCACACCTTGTAAGTACAGAATTTTTTTTCCCAAATCTATATTGAGGTATAATATTTATATAGTAATGCACACAAACTGCACTAAAATTAACAGTACAGCTAATGAATTGTTAGATATGTATCTATCCATGTAACCAACATCTAGCTCAATATATAGAGATTTTTCACATTGTAGGAAGTTCCTCCTGTCTTTTTCTATTCAATATACAACCCAGAGATAATGCCTATTCTTCCTTCTATAAACATGAGTTAATTATGCTTATTCTTAAACTTCATATGAATGTAGCATGACTACCTATTCTAGTTTGCCTGGAATTGAGAGATTTCATGGATATGGACGTTTCAGTGCTAAAATCAGGAATTTTACTCTTAAATGGAATCATACTATATAGACTGTATTTTATGTGTGGTTTCGTTTGCACAACATAATGTCTGTGCGATTCATCCAGGCTGTCAAGTATAGCAGTTTTGTTCTTTTTATTTATGTATGTTATTCCATGGTATAACTATTCCATAATTTACTTATCCATCATCTTGTTGATGTACATTTGAATTGTTTCTTGTTTTGTTTTGCTTTTCTTTCATGCATAAAGCTAAGATATTACCATATGAATCTTTTTGTAGATATAATTACTCAATTCTCTTGGCAGTAGAATTGCCAAGTCATAGGGTAAATGTATTTTGCTTTAATGGTACTGCCAAAATAGTTGGACCAATTTATACTCCTACTAGCAGAATGATAAGAGTTTTAGCTGCTCCACATCCTCACCAACATTTTTTAAAAATTTAATTTTAGTCATTCTTGCAGTGTGGTAGACTACTCTTAGAGATATTCATGACCCTGTGTAGTCTCCTTTCACTTTGACTTTGGTCTTGGCTGTGTGATTTACTTTAGCCAATGGGAAGTTAGCAAGTGCGACACAAGCAAAAGTTTGATAAACATTTGCACTTTAGGACTTGTTCTCTTGGAACATCACTCTGACACACCTGATCCACCATATGAAGATGTCTGGCTATGCTGCTGGAAAGACCACATAGAGAGGTGGAAGAAGGCATGGACTGCTCACCTGGGTCTCAGCTGTTTCAGCCATCCCAGCTGAGGTGCCAGACATGTGAGTGAAGAAGCCATCTTGTAAGTTCCAACTCCAGCAAAAACAATATGGAGCAAAACTACCCAAGTGAGTCCAGTCCTGATGAAAAATTGGAAAAAATAATTGTTATTGTTTTAGGCCCATAAGAAAAATGTGAGAAAATCATAGATTTTAGTTAATAATGATGTATCAATATTAGTTCATTAATGATAACAAATGTACCATAATGTAAGATGTTAATAATACAGGAAACTGTAGGGAGGTATATGGGAACTTTGTGAACTATCTACTTATTTTTTATGTAAATCTAAAACTTTTCTAAAAATATAACACCTATTAATTTTTTTTAAATGCATGCAGTATTTCTCTTGCCCTTTTCACTCATCCCCAAAGGGAAATATAGTCAATAATATCATAATAAGTTTACATGGTGGTAGATGATTACTAGAATGAGTGGAGTGATCACATTGTGAGGTATAAAAATATCAAATCAATATATTGTATGACTGAAACTAATATAACCATTAGAAGATTGTATACCAATTATGGTTAAATTAAAAAAAATAATTTTAAAAAATGCATACAGTAAACATAGGTACAATGCTAGTATTGTTCCTTCCTGTTACCAGTTTTCTAAGTATTAGAGTTTCAATCTTCACTGGGTCCAATCTGATCAAGTCATTCATCTCAAAGACATCTACTTGGTGGCTCCCAGAAATAAGTTATAGATTGCTTCAAGCAAGAACATGAATTAGACTGAGCAACACCCCAATATGTTTTAGGATAAATAATTCTTAGGACATTAAGTTATGCAGCTTATTTGACAAGACGGACTCATTTGGGAAACTGAATTAGAAAACTAGGTGGATATAATCACAACTACCATATGTGCTGCAAGAGAATAATATTAAAAGTACCCAGGATCTTGGCCATTGTGAATAATGCTGCAGTGAACATAGGGGTACATATATTTTTACAGATGAATGTTTTCAGATTTTGGGGGTAAACAACTGAAGTGTCCTTTGATAGATAATTGGATAAAGAAGTTGTGGTATATATACACAATGGACTATTACTCTGCCATAAGTAAAGATGAAATACTGTCATTTGCAATAACATGGGTGGATCTTGAGATTATCATACTAAGCGAAGTCAGACAGAAGAAGTCAAGAACCACATGCTTTTACTCATATGTGGGATATAAAACTGAAAGCAACAAATGAACAAGACAAACTAACAAAAACTCATAGACACAAACAAGAGTTTAGTGGTTACCACAAGGTAAGGGGGTGCACGGGTGGTAGAAGGGGGTAAGAGGGTCAAATATATGGTGATGGAAGGAGAATTAACTTTGGGTGGTGAACACACAGTGGACCTATAGATGATGTATTATAGAATTGCACACTTAAAACCTATATAATTTTACTAACTAATGTCACCCCATTAAATTTAATAAAAATTACAGAAAAAAAAACAAAAAAATACCCAATATCCATAATGCATATTTCAATTGTAGAGACATTATTACTGAACATCTAAAACATGTTAATAAAAAACAAATATTCATTAGATTAGGCTTGGTTTACTCGATTAGTCAATGCATGATAGGACCATTGATGTGACTTCTTAAGTCTCTGAGGTGGTTTTGGATAAACAAATTTTTCATGAATGTTACAGAAGTAAATGTCATCTTACTAATATAGATGTTTTAACTCCCAAATTCAGAACAGTTTTAGCAACTATTCTTAGTAGTTAAAAGAAATCTTGGGAAATCAAATTGTTTTTCCAAACACTTATATTCTTTTTTTTTCCATTTTTCATTACTTTAATTTGTCTTAACTTTTTATTGTTTATTATTTTTCATTGACTCCAAATTTTTCAACTTTGTATAATTTTACTAACCAATGTCACACCAGTAAATAATAAAAAATTTCTCAGCCTCTCTGTCTCTGTTTGCAAACATCTTAGCACACTTCCTAAGATGTGATTAAAATATATGGTTAATACTGTTGCTAAGTGCCATCCAAAGGAAAGGCAAGGATCTTCAAAAAGGGAAGCAGCACATTGAACCTTAGAAACAGTGTGTGACAAGTTTCAACTTGCTTGGTGCAATCAGTCAGGTGTGAGCTACAGTTGAGAGAAGGTGTGTTTTAATGTGTGCCATAAATTAAGAACAATGCATTAATATGAAGTGGGTAAACAGTTTCATCCTGCGTCATTACAATGCACCATATCACACATCGCTTCTGGCATGGTAATTTCTGTCAAATAAAAACATTACAGTGTGTCCTTATCCACCTATTCACCAGATCTGAAATGACCATGAAAGGTAAACGTTTTTAATTGATTCAGGACATCGAGGCAGCCACGACAGTGCAACTAAAGACACTCATGAAAGAGGACTTCCAGAACTGCTTCAGAAAGTAGCAAGCATGATGGAATAAGTGTGTTCGAAGTGAGTGGGACTATTTTGAGGAGGATTAATGGCAATGTGTCTTTTACTGTAATATTTTTTTTTATTTAAACATTCACTGTATTTTTTTAAATCACATCTTGTATCCTTTTTAAAGTCTAATATAATTTTTTAAATTGGTGAATTGAACCAACTATGAACAGAAATGATATATTTACTTCCAGGTTGAGTCAATTAGAATAGATGTTCCCTCTTCATCTATTTCTTCCCCTCTATAGTGACCTCTATTATGACCCTTTGGCTACAAAATGACAAGGCCTCTATTATCCCGGGTCTCTGAGAGACTATGTGGAGCAGAGTCCTCTGCCCACTGACTTGGGATAAGTAACAGGAGTGATAAACAAACCTTTGTTGTGTTAAGCCACTGAGATTTCAAAATTAATTAGTTACCATACACAACCTCTCTTATCTGAAGACAGAGGATTATTTTATAGAGTGACTGCAATAGGGGTCAAGATGTAAACTGCATAGATATAGGTAAATGAAAGTAAACTTTTCTTTCAATAACTATTCTCATTTTTCCCTGGAGCTCAAGTCTAATATCCCAGAAAACAATGTATAAATGCCTAAATTAAGGGGTCTTAATTTAATCTTAATCCAGAGAAATGTGGAGCAGCATTTTTACTGTACAGAAAAATCTTTTTAAACAATCAACCTAGAAACTATACCTAGTGATAATATCTTTCTAAAATGAAAATTAAATGAAAGTATTTTCTTTATACAAAAGCTGAAGGATCGTATAACGAGCTGACATACACTACAAAATGTGTTTTAAAAACATAAAGTCCTTCTGGCAGAAGGACTATGACACCAGGTAAAGTTTTGCTCTCACAAGAAGGAATAATGAGCACCACAAAGCATATGGACACATAAAAAAGACTTTTTCCCTTATTATCGAAATCTCTGTCAAACATAAGGAGCACCGCAAAGCATATGGACATATAAAAAATACTTTTTTTCCTTATTATTGAAATCTCTGCCAAAGATAATTATTTAATGCAAATAATAACACATAACATATTGTGGGGCTCATAGCAAATAGAAAAGTAAGCATAGTGAGCATTTAATAAGAACTTTAAAATATGCTAATACTAGGTGTTAATTTCTTGATAACTGCTAAAGCACAGTAATAATGGCCTTGAATAAAAAATAAATAAAAATTGGTGTGTTAGTTTCCTAAGAGTGTTGTAACAAATGCCACAATCAGGGTGGCCTAAAACAACAGTAATTTATTGTCTCACAGTCTGGAGGCTATAAGTTAAAAATCAAGGTGTTGGCAGGTCCATACTCCCTGAATGTAGGGAAATCGTTTTTGCTTCTTCTTAGCCTCTAATCTTTGCCATTCCTTGGTTTGGAGCTGCATAACTACATTCTCTGTCTTCACCATATAATGTTCTCCCTGTGTGTCTCTATTTTCACGTGCCCATTTCTTATGACATCAGCCATTTTGGATTGGGGGCTCACCTTACACCTGTATGATCTTATCCTAACTTAACTAATTATACCTACAATGACTCGATTTCAAAATAAGGTCACATTCTGAGGTTCTGAAGGTTAAGACTTCAACATATGATTTTTAGAGAGATACAATTCAACCCATAATAGCTGGTATCCATTAAATATTTTTCTGTGACAGTCTTTCTAGATTTTGATATCTTTGGAGTATATAAATATACATAGGCATTTTGTTATGGTAACAGGTAAGTAAACAACAGGATCAGCGTTATTTATAAAACTATTGGATTTTCTTTACAGTACACTAAAGTAACAGGTTTCAATAGCAACACTAACATTTAGTGATTCTCTGTGTTTCAAGATCCTTTGTGAATAATTTTTGACAAGTCAACATTCAAAAACATATCAACTGTTCATTTAATCTATGACAATGGAAGCAAGAATTTACATTGGGGTAAAGATAGTCTATTTAATAAATGGTGCTGGGAAAACTGGACTGACACATGCAAAAGAATGAAACTGGACCACCTCCTTACACCATATATGAGAACAAATTCAAAATGGATCAAAGACTTAAATGTAAAACCTGAAACCATAAAACTCCTAGAAGAAAATATAGGGAGTAAATTGCAGACATTACCCTGAGTAATATTTTTACTGATATATCTCCTCAGGCAAGGAAAGTAAAAGAAAAAATAAACATATGGTATTACATCAAACTAAAAAGTTTTTTCACAACAAAGGAAACCATCAAACAAAAAGGTAGCCTACTGAATGGGAGAAAATGTTTGTCAATAATACATCTGATAAGGGGTTAATAGCCAAAATTTATAAAACACTCATTCAACTCAGCACCAAAAAAACAAAACAAAACAAAACAAAAACAATTAAGAAAAGAGGATATATAGATGGCCAACAGACATATTAGAAAATGCTCAACCTCACTAATCATTAAAGAAATGCAAATAAAAACCACAATGAGATACCACCTCACTCCAGACAGAATGACTATCATCAATAAATCAACAAACAACAAGCGCTGGCGAGGATGTGGATGAAAGGGAACCCTCGTGCACTGTTGATGGGATTGCAGATTGGTGCAGCCACTATGGAAAACAGTATGGAGGTATCTCAAAAAATTGGAACTAGAACTACCTTATGACCCAGCAATTCCACTCTTAGGTATCTGTCCAGAGAAATCCAAGACATTAATTTGAAACAAATATATGCACCCCTATGTTTATTGCAGCATTATTCACAATAGCCAAGACATAGAAACAACTGAAATGCCCATCGGTAGATGACAGGATTAAAAAACTGTGGTACATTTATACAATGGAGTATTACTCACCTGTAAAGAAGAATGAAATCTTACCATTTGCAACAATATAGATAGACCTAGAGAACAGTATGCTAAGTGAAATAAGTCAGTCAGAGAAAGACAAACACCATATGATCTCACTTACATGTGGAAAAAAAATGAACTGAATTAAATGATCAAACTAATCAGAAATAGTCTCAGAGATATAGAGGAAAAACTGAGGGTTGCTAGATGGGAGGAGGATGGGGATGAGGGCGAAGAGGAGGGGATTAGAAAGCACAAATTTGTAACTACAATATTGCCACAGGATATGAAAGACAGTTTGGGGAATATAATCAACAATGTTGTAAATATTTGGTAGGGTGTCAGATGGGCACATGTCTTATTAGGGAGACCACTTCATGGATGGTATAGATGCCTGACCACTGCGCTATACACCTGAAGCTGAAGCTGAATAATATTGTATGCCAACTATAATTTAATATATATGAAGTCATGGGATATGGAGTACAGCATAGGGAATAGATTCAATGGAATTATAATAGATATATGCGATGCCAGAGGGGAAATCTATTGGGGTGGGGAGTTATCACTTTGTGAAATGTCTAACTATTACATTGTTTAGTACACATGAAACTAATAAAAACAAATAAATTTGTTTAAAAATTTTAAAAAAAACTATAATCATAAACAAAACAAAGAAAAATATCAACTTTACAAAAGCTGCATTACACACAGAACTGCTCCACTTTTAGAGACAATTCACAAAGTGTCAACTTTAAACCTAATGATAATATAGTAATAAACTACCATTTATAAGTATTACTATATATAAGTATTAATATATTATTCTGGGGAAATATGAGGAATATCAAGTTCTAGGCACTTCACATACTATTTTTTAGGTAAACAAGGCCTCTTATTTATAATTCACATTAGTAAAGGACATAACCATCAAGTGTGTGGTAAGTCATTTCATAGAATGTTGATTGGGCATCTCACTAGCTAAAAATATAGCACATATTTTTCAAATAGAGTCTAATAAAAACTCCTCTGATAAAGAATCCGTGTTTTTAATTCAAACTTCACAGACAAAGGAGATACTATTAATAAAGACTAAACAGTACCAGTTGATGACAAGGGATAAGAAGAAAGGAAGATAAAACAAGGAAAAAAGTGAGCATTATACTCAGAGAAACACTTCTTTCATAGAAATTGAACTACTAAGAGGACATTTTAAAGGGAATGAGGTACAGGTAAGACCAGAGCAGAGAGTCAAGTGACAATGATTGGATAGAATAGACTTGGACTTTAGTAAAACCAAGTTTGAATGCTGGCCAAGACACTACTAATTACCAGAAAATGGGAAAATTACAGATAGTACATATTCAGTACATTTTAGAGGTTATTATAATATTTGTAGTCAGAATGATACAAGATATACATACCTCTTATTCATTAAAAATTAGATGTCTAATTATGTTATATTAATACAATTTACATACATCAATTATTTAATAAATATTAAGCTTTACTACAGATACTCCTCGACTTATGATGTGGTTACATCCTGATAAATCTATCATTAATTGAAAATATCATGTCACAATGCATTTAATATGCCTAACCTACTGAACATCATAGCTTAGCCCAGCCTATCTGAAGTGTGCTCAGAACACAATATTGAAAAAGAGCTGACAACACAGTACACTGCAGCGTGTTGGTTATTCACCCTCATGATCACATGTCTGACTAGGCGCTGCAGCTCACTACCCCTGCCCAGCATCATCAGAGAGTATCATAACGAATATTGTTAGCCTGGGAAAAGATCAAAATTTAAAATTCAAAGTACAGTTTCTACTGAATGTGTATTACTTTTGCACCATCATAAAGTTGAAAAATTGTAAGTCAAATCATTGTAATGAGGACTGTCTGTATAATTGTTGTTATTATAGCGACGACAGAGACATCTATGGCTTGCAAACTATTAACAGATTTATCGGGTTCTGGCCCAATATAGTGACATAGGAGGCTCCTGAACTCACCTACCTCCATGGGTGTACTGAATCTACAGCTACGCTCAGAGCAATTTCTTTTGAAATAAATCCGGAAACTAGCTGAGTAGCTCCTACACATTGGCTAAACGAGAAATCACTCTTGTCAGAATGGGTAGGCTAGGCTGAGATACACTCTTGCCTAAACCCCAACTCCGGCACAGTGACATATAATTAGGAGGGAACTCACAGCTTCCAGCTTCTCCCTGAGGAGCAAAGGGTTTGGACCCAACATTTAGCACGCAACATTTGAGACTTCCACTTGAGTGTTGAGCACCCAAAACACCTAGAACTGAAAGCCAGTAGGGCTTGTATCCCTGAGATCCATAAGACTATAACAAACAGTTGGTTGTGATTGCCACACTGAGTACTCACAAGCCCTTAATGGGCTTGTGTGTGTGGCAATCGCAACCCCCCAGCCATGGCTCAGCATGGAGGGAGCAGACAGAAATGACGATCTCCCAGTCTTTCCCTGAAAGAGGAAAACTCTAGATAAATGGTTAGGCTTCTAATTGAGCACACATCCAAGTGACCACTGTCCCCCGGAAGGAGCTGTTGCACACATCTGGTGCCTGGATTTGCAGCTGCAACCCTAGGGATTTACCCCTTGATTGCCTTGATCTGGTGATGAGCAAGACTCGAATTCCTGAGTCACATAGGACTGTAGCAAACAAAGAAACAATTCTTAACCAGCTGTTCCCCCTAAGGGCTAAGTGAGGAGGAAGCAGACAGAAATGCCATTCTCCCAGTATTTCCCTGAAAGAGGTCTGGTTGCATACTTTAAAAGATGCTGCCTGAGAATCTGGCTTCCAGTCATTCTGCATCAAGGTGCTGAATGACAGCCTCTCCTTTGTGAATGACAGGTCTTGGTGCTCCCTCAAATACTGAGAGGCACTAAGAACAAAGAAGATGGCTTAACAATCACAAAGGTTTGAGACAATAATGAGCTCAGGCTAGCTGAAAGATTAAGTTTCATCTCCAGCACAAGACCATTCCATCAATACTGGAAGAGATGGCTGTTTATCTAAAGCATGGAAATTAACACAGAGAATCAAAGAAAGTGCAAAAACAAGGAAGTATATTTCAAAAAAAGAACAAGACAAAATTCTAGAAGCAACCTCAATGAAACAGAGATTTATTTGTTTGTTTACATGTGAATTATGAAGGAATAAAAGTATGACAGAAGAATATTACATACAGCAAAATATCCATCAAATACAGCAGCAACTAGTTGATTTTCCCAAACATGATAGAGCCTAAGTTTTTCTTATAAAAACTACTTGGCAGGTGAAATATAGTCATTTAAGGGCTAAATAAAAATTAAGAATTTGGGAATTCAAGAGATATGTTAAAATAATTAGTCATGAGCATTGATGAATTTAAAGATTAAATTGGTTTAAAGAATATGAGAATCATTATAATTGTTTTCCTTTCTAACTTCTTTTGTTGTACTTTGCTTCATTATTTGAATTTATTATAATGAGCATTATGTGATTTTCTCAAACAGTAATTTTTCTTAAAAATAAACTAAATTGGAAAATTATTAGCAATTGTTAATTTAAGACCTTGAGAATATATATCATGCTTTTGTTGATGTCTAGTTTAGTATTACAAAAATTTTTCTCCGTTAAAAAAAGTAATAGTATTTGTAAAAGGAACGCTGAGCTAACTCTACTTCATGAGTTCATGAAGTAAAGCAGAAAGACCAGGATAACCTATGAAACTGACAGAGCAGTAACAAAAACCATAAAAATTAATAGTTTATTCAGAGAATGGAGAGAATTCCAATAAAATTGGAATTCAGGTTCTAGTAAGACATGTCTACAATATGGAAGATAAAAATGAGCCTGGTAACCTAAATTGAAACTACACTATACACCTTATAAAGTCACATGCAGGAGTAGTAACTCTTTCAGTAGACAACGGGAAGCTTTCAAAACCTAAGGAGGAATAAGGTCATAAGAGACATAAATGCAGCATCACATTCTCTCAGACATTAATTTTAGGAATGCATGGTAATCACATACCAACGAAATTTTTGGTCGTGCTGCTAAAAATCAGGAAAGATTTTCAAAAAAGTTCAACTCCTCTTTTAAACAGGAGACTAAGTATTCATATATGTTTATTTCATGAAGATATTAATATTTGAGTCATAATAGAGTGTGGATAGGTAAAATGTCAGGAAGAGAGCTAGATAAGTTTGATTCATTGCATTTGGGGAAATAGTAAGAGATATGGATGGAAATTCAGAAAACTTCAGACCTTATCATTTATCCCAAGAATTTTACACTATTTTGAAGTACAATTGAGAAGAAAATGACAAGCACAGCACTTGAATAGACTCTGAGATAACAAGTAGAGACAGCTCCAATGGCACCCTTGTATAATTGTGGGTATCAGCCAAGGATTACTGATGTATATTGGAAGGAGAACTCTGGAAGTCTGGGCTTGAATTATAATTTATAATTTCAAGATTCAAAAATTTATGGTTAGTAATTATAACTTTGAGAAAGTCACTAACAACTGATTTCTCTGATATTATTTTCTAATATGTATAATCAAAATACTACTGTCCGATCTAAAGGAAATGATTCACGTAAGGATCAATAATGGGATGATACTAATGGGATGAAAGACTTCTGCGATGGGAGACTAGGGAATTCCAAAAATTTTCTTCTCCATAAAACAATAAAAACACTGCACAAAATAGTCAAAACTGACTTTTTCAGAATTATAGAAATTAACTAAACATTTTCAAAGATCCATGGAATGGTTATTCAAGAAAAGTGAATCTCAGTAAGAGCAGCTAGGTTAAACTAACCCTAAGCTCCCATTCCCCTAAGTTCCATCATAGCCTTGAAAATAGTCTCATAAGTATGGTAGCTGTGAAAACCATTAACCTAGC
Source organism: Rhinolophus sinicus (assembly GCF_036562045.2). Classification (NCBI taxonomy): domain Eukaryota; kingdom Metazoa; phylum Chordata; class Mammalia; order Chiroptera; family Rhinolophidae; genus Rhinolophus; species Rhinolophus sinicus. Next base: position 89,311,138 of record NC_133754.1, read on the forward strand.
AATCACTAGGGGAGGTGAGACAGGTTTGAAAGGTCTGCAGAAAGGCCTATCTCTAGATAATTGTCCCTATTCCATTTATCTGGCTGATCCCTAGAAAACCCCAGCCATAGAGTTTGTCATTGTTTCGCTAGACTTGGAGATTACTTAGTGGGAAAAGCCTCACTTAAGAGCATACGTCAAAAGCAAAATGATATTCTAATGGCTACGTACAATGTCAGATGGGTAATAGACTTATTGGCGTTATTACTTTGTGACGTATATAAATGTCTAATCACTATGTTGCTTTGTACACCTGAAACTAGTTTAAAAAGAATCAGTGGCAATAGATTAACAATACAGCTGCCTTATGCTGCAGTATCAGTTGGGGCAACCAAGAAAAATCACTAAAACTTAAAAGTGAAATCTGGGGATGAAATGGACGTTAGCGTCTTTGAAAAGCTCAGCCATATTCCTAGGGATCTAGCAGAACAAACACATGTTCAGGGCTATGAACATGCCCAGGAATAACCTGAAAACACCCAGGTATGTCACCTCTAGCTCATCTTGAGGTCTTGCACAAGCTGGAAGTAAAGACTAAGCTGTGTTGTAAAGTCCGGAAGCACTGAAGCATGCCAAATATACACAAAGCTTCTCAGCAAAGATTGGGAGACTTATTGATTCAAGGCTTTTAAGGAAAAATGTGTCCAATAATTAGCTGACCACCTACCTAAGCAAATAGAGACATCATTGACCATCCATGACAGAGGATACAGCCTTTACAGAGTTACTTCAAGAAAGTCACAAAATAAACAACAGACCAATAAAACAACAGTGAAAACCAAAACAGTAACACCAGCAAACCCTAAGGAGGGGGTAGGATCTGATATCCATAGTTGCCACATGATATTAGTTTTTAACCACAACAATAAAATAGATATTTGAAGAAACAGGAAAATAGTATGCATACATAGGAAAAAGTCACAAAGAGAAACTGCCTCTGAAGAAGCCTATATTTGGACTTAGTAGGCAAAGACTATAAATTAGATATTATAAATACATGCAAAGAAGAAACAATAGCTAAAGAATTACAGGCAAGTATGACAGCAATGTCTTGCCAAAATAAGAATATCAATACAGAAAGATACATTTTTAAAATGTGGATGAAAAAAGGGATTCTACAGAAAGTAACCTCACAGGGTGATCTGATCATAATTTCCTAACTGAGCAGGTCATAGTGGGTAGTTACACCCCAGGCAGATAACTTCTTCAGTAAAAGCTGTCTTTGCCTTACGCAAGCCCTGTCTGTTGTTGTTGTGCATCTACGTTAACACGCCTTTGAAATAAGTATAATCAGCCTTCAAAGAGCACATTGTCTTAACTATTCTGTAGTCCCATTCCTGCCTTACTTTCTCCCACCTTCATGTAATCTTTACATTTCTTCCTTAATTTCAAATGCGTTTTTAAAAAACTGCAAAATTGTCATTCTCCAGCAGCATTTAAGATCTTGTTTCCCAGCAATTGTCATCAGTTTTGGCTCAAATAAACCCATACAAATTTTCTGCAGATTTTGACATGTTTTATATTGACAAAAAGAACCAGTAGAAATTCTACAGGTGAAAAATACAAAAACTTAAATGAAAATAAATGTTTACAGTGGTTCAACCACAGAGTTGGGCAGACAAAAAGAAAAAAAATAGTAAACTTTGAGAATTTCTAGTTTGGGAACTGAAAGAAAAATGAATGAATGAAATAATAGAGCCTCAGAAATGTGTGGAACAACATCGAACATGCACACATTGAGAATTGCAGAAACAGAAAAGAGAGAAAGGGGGAGAAAGGCTATTTTAAGAAATAATGGATGAAAACACTCTTAAATTGATGAAAAATAGTAATGCAGACACACAAGAAGTGCAACAAATTCCAAGTAGGATATTCTTAAAGAGATTTGCACCTACATATTTGAGTCAAACTGTTGAAAGTCAAACACAAAGATAAAATCTTGAAAGCATCTATTATCTTAGAAAATATGTGTACAGAGGGTGCCAAAAAAAAGTATACAGATTTTAAGAAAGGAAAAAAACTGTATTAAAATTGTAATACTCAATACATACTCATAACAAAAGATAATGCAAGTAATGTGCATACATTTTTTTGGCACAATCCCCCCCCTCCCGTATTATCATGAACAGAATGGCACTAGAAATATGAACACTAAAGGTGTTTCTGGTGGGGTCTCAGATGGAAATAGGGAATGTGTTATTGGACACTGGAGAAAAAGCAATCTTAGTTATAGCGTGACAGAGAACTTGACTGAATTATGTTTTTCTGTTGGGCGAACAATAAAACTTGAAAGTGAAAAACTTGGATATTTAGCTAAGGAGGCTAGCAAGCAACCTGTAGAAGGCATAGCCTTGTTTTTTCTTGCTGCTTACAGTAAAATATGAGAAAAGAGAGATCAATTGAGGAATAATTGTGAAGCAACAAAAGGACAAACACTTGAGGATTTTGGAAATTTTAAGCTTAACCAGATAGAGTGTTTAAGAAATAAGTCCATGGATATGGGTGAACAACTATTTGCTAAAGAGATTATGTGTGTCACTCTTACATCCCATCAGTCATGTCAGCAGAAACTAGAAAGAGAGATGTGGTTATTCGGGACAGATCTGTGCAGGACTCTTTTGTCTGATGGGTTGGATACCTGTGAATTGCAAGGGAGATCAACAGGAGTTTTGAAAGTTTTATACCAGCAGAAATGCTGTCAGCCTGTACTAAAAGGATAAGTATTGCTACCCCCAACTTTTTGGTTTTGGTTTCCATTTTCATGGAATACTTTTTCCCATTACTTGACTTTCAGTCTCTGTGTATCTTTCAAACTGAAGTGAGTCTCCAGTAAAAAACATATGTAAAGACACATAGACAGGATGGAATAAAAGAAGTGTGACCCTCAGGGCAGAACCATGGATGCAGAGGCCTGGTCAAGAGGACCTCTTCAGGCTAAGAAGGTGAGGACACTTCCTCACTGAGGTTAAAGGGTGAGGCTGCCATACTTGCAGGCCAAGAAGACAAACCATTGAGCCAAATAGGATTATTCTCAGGTCTTAATCTAGTGGAAATTGCCCTACTGGGTTTTGGATTTGTATTCTTTCTTCAAATTTTCTCCTTTTGGAGTAGGAATGGCTATCCTATGCTGGTTCTGCCATTCTAATTTGGAAGGAGATAACTTGTTGTCTGGTTTCACAGGTTCACAGATAGAGGGAAATTTTGTCCCAAGATGAATGATACTCTGAGTCTCACCTACAGTTGATTTAGATGATGAGAGTTGGAACTTTGGTTTGGTGATATTTAGATGCAATTTTGGACTTAGAATTGATGTTGAAATACTTAATATTTTGGGTTAGAGTGAATGTGTTTTACTCTCGAGAAGAACATAGATTTTGGGAGGTGAAGCTAGAGTGCAGACTGTTATAGGATGAATGTGTCTCCCCAAAAAGATGTGTTGAGGGTCTAAATCCCAGTATCTCACAATGTGACCTTATTTGGAAATAGGGTCATTGAAGATACAATTAGTTGAGATGAGATCATACTAGTGTGGATGAAAAAAAGGGGGCTCTAGGGAAACTAACCTCAAAGGGTGAACTGATCATAAATTCCTAACTGGGCAGATCATGGTGGGTATAAAATGTTTCCGTAAAATATTTATCTTTGCATTAAGTAAGCCCTGTCCATTGTTTCTGTGCATCTAGATTAACACACTTTGGAAATAAGACTTGCCAAGAAAGCAAAAAATTGTAACTATCCTGTAATCTAATCCCCACCTTGCTTTTTCCCACCTCCCTGTAATCTTTTTTATGTTCCCTCCTTAATTTCAAATGCATAAAAGAAGCTGTGAAGCTGTTATTCTCTGGAGCATTTAAGGTCTCGTTCCCTGGCATATATCATCAGTTTTGATCAAATAAACTCTTATAAAAATTCTCTACAAGTTTGAATGTTTCTTACATCAACACAAGAGTAGGATAATCCAATACAACTACTGTCCTTACAGGAAGAGGAGAGAGACATATGGGAAAGACATATGATCACAGAGAGAGAAATTGGAGTGATGTGCATGCAAGTTAAGGGACACCAAGGATTCCATACAAAGATGAGAAGTTAAAAATAGAGGCAAGAAAGGATTTTGCCCACAAATTTCGGAGGGAGTATGACCCTGCTCAATACCTTGATTTCAGACTTTTAGCCTCCGGAACTGTGAGACAGTAAGTTGCTGTTGTTTTAAGCCATTCAGTTTGTGGGATTTTGTTATAGCAGCCTTAGGAAACTGATATACAACTCTATTTGCAAAGTACATTTTTTTCAAAAAGTGATGTTACAACAATTGGATATTCACATGAAAAAGAATGGAGTTGGACCTTACCTCACTCTATAAAATTTAACTCAAAATAGATCATAAATCTAAATATGACTTAAAGCCATAAAAAGAAAACCCTCTTATAAGAAAGCATAGGTATAAACGTTCATGACCTAGAATAAGCAATGGTTTCTTAGATTTGACACCAAAAGCACAAGCAATGATAACAACATAAAAGATAAACTGAACACTGAACTCCATGAAAGTTTCAAAATTAATATCTTTCTTGTTTCAAATACACCTTCAATGATGTAAAAAGACAACACATAGGAGAAAATATTTGCAAATCAGGTATTTGATAAGACACTTGTACTCAGTATATATACAGAGTTTTCATTACTCAAAAACAAAAAGACAAATAACCCAATCAAAAATTTAAAAAAATAGATGATAAGAAAATAAATATTTAAAAATCACCAAAGAATTTAAGCAGACATTTCTACAAAGAATCTACACAAATGGCCAATATGCATATAAAAAGATGCTCAACATCATTAGTCATTAGGGGCATGCAAATCAAGACCGTAATGAAATAACACTTTATACCCACTAGGATGGTTATAATTAAAAAAGGAAAATAACAAGTGTTGGTGTGGATGTGGAGAAATGAGAACACGTGCACACTGCTAGTGAGAATTTAAAATGGTGCAGACATTCTGAAACAGTCTGGCAGTTTCTCAAAAACTTAAGCTTAGTGTTACTTATGACCAAGCAATTTTATTCCTAAGTTCTCGTATGGACCCAAGAAAATTGAAAACAGACGACCACACAAAACCTTGTACATGAATGTTCATAGCAGTATTATTTATAATATCCAAAAAAGGGAAAACAACACAACTGTCCTCAACAGATGAATGGATAAATGAAATGTGGTTTACACATATAATTTAATATTACTTGGCAATAAATAAGAATGAAATACTGACATATGCTACAATACGGATAAACCTTGAAAGCCTTATGTTAAGTGAAAGAAACCAGTAACAAAGAACCATATATTGTATAATTCCATTTATATGAAATGTCTATAATAGGCAAATCCATAGAAAGCAGACATAAAGTTTACCAAGAGTTTGGGCAAGGGAGGAATAGACAGTGACTGCTACTTAATGTGGGGTGTTTTTTTCATGTGATTAAAATGATTTGTAGTTAGATAACGGTGATTGTTTCACAGCTATGACTATACCAAAACCACGGAATTATTTACTTTTAAAAGGTGAATTTTATGGTATTGATTATATCACAATGTAGCCATTATTTAAAAATGCTATAGTGAAATACTTGGTTCTGCTCTGTATTTTGAATATGGTTACATCTGTGTAAATCACACTGCTTATTATTTGAGCACAAATTAAAGATAGTTCTGGAAAAATGAAGTATACGTCCTTTCTATATCTTTTCTAGCTCTGTTTTCCATGTTGTTACCTGTGTAATAGCAGCACTATTAGATATTAGTCAGTATTATTTAGTTAAAAGTTTGGGAAAAGCTAGGTTAAGAAAGTCAACATTTTTCTGCAGTATTTTTCAAACTCCTTATCGTAATAATATGCCTTGTGACTTTTCAATGGTGGCTATATATGTGCATATCCCTAAACTGATCACTCTGGTCAAGTTCAAAGTAATTGCTACACATAAAGTGCTTAATAAATGTATGTACATTTTTGTTGTTGTTGATATTGTTATTATTATTTTAACTAGAAGATCCTGAAGAAAAAAATACCTTGATTTCAACATAAGGATGACCACTGCTTTATGCCGTTATCCTATGCAGCATGTGATTTCTGTCAGATTTAAAGGAGCTTCTGAGAAGACATTGGGAAAATATAGTGTAAAATTAAGTATAGTTTGGCCATATTGCCCACAGTAAGCAACATTGTCTTTTATGTTGATCATTTAATACAGAATGTCATTCTAGAACATTATGTGTTGCTTAGTAAATGATTTTAAGCAATTGATCAATCACACATGCTTAGGGTAGAGAGCTGAGTCAACTTGACAGCTAAAGGACAGCGCAATTTTTGCCAGAGACAAAATTTTCCTTCTGCAAGTAACCACAAATAGAGAATTCAAACTCTGAATTTATGTTTTCCAAGTATCTTACAAAATCTCACTTTACTTTTTCTGTGATGGTTGGGACCCATATAGTGTGAATGGGTCCCAACCAACACAGAAGGAATAAAGATGGGGAAGATAAATGGGGATAGCTGCCTGTTTGACAATAAATTGCCACAGCTGAGAAGTTTACTACCATACATAATACAGTTTTTATTTAAAAATGAAGTATCTAACTTAGAACACAACTCAAGTATAAACTGCATGTTGTCTACGTCTTTGATTGCATTTGGAAGGGGACACAGGGTTCATCAAGTGCACAACTGATGACACCACCCTTAAAAGTAATACTCTTATTAGTCAGCCAGCCAGCTACTCATTCCCCGAGGAAACAGTTAACAGCTTGTCCTTTTTGTCAGAATTTGCTAGTCTTATGAGACAACTATGTTCACGAACTCATCCTAGAAAAAGTGCTACACACCTCATTGATGAATATCACTTTGGTCACCTTCAAAGTACTCCCCTTGGGAAGCTATGCACTGACGCCAGACCCTAATCCACCCTTCAAAACAATTTTGGAACTCTTTTTCTGGAATGCCATCAGCGCTGTCGTCGTATTATCCTTGATGTCCTGAATGTCATCAAAATGTCCTTCTTTCAATATTTCCTTTATCTTCGGGTAAAGAAACAAGTCACTGGGGGCCAGTCACTGGGGATCAGCTCAGTAAGGAGGGTGTTCCAATGCAGTTATTTGTTGACTGGCTAAAAACTCCCTCATAGACAGTGCCATGTGAGCTGGTGCATTGTCGTGATGCAAGAGCCATGAATTGTTGGCGAAGAGTTCAGGTTGTCTAATTTTTTCACTCCGCCTTTTCAGCACTTTCAAATAGTAAACTTGATTAGCTGTTTGTCCAGTTGGTACAAATTCATAATGAATAATCCCTCTGATATCAAAAAAGGTTAGCAACATTGTTGCAACACATTTGCGAACGTAATTGTCAGACCTCATACGGATTTTTTAAATAGTATTTATAGCTGTTTAAATGGAATTCTTATATCATAATATCTGATTATAATTAGAAATTGGAAATATCTGTTTCTTCTAGAGGGTAGTTATGTGCCCAATAATGGGTATCAGCATTATCAGTTAGATCCCTCCCTAATATCTGCTAAGTTTGACACTTCCCTGTTTATTAAAAAAACAGCTATGTGGAAATTCTGAATCATGTGAGTTGAATGAGTGTATGATAATACCATGGACAGAACTATGGACTAAATGCCTAGAGACTTCAGCTTTAGTTCTTACCCTGCTATGTGACCTTACAGGTCACTTAACCTTTGCAAACTTGGCTTATCTCTGACAGGGAATTTTAGGAAATGGTCTTTAAGTCCCTTCCAGGTCAAAAGTGCTGTGGTTCAAATTATCAGTAATGCCAGAATAAAGATGCTGGCTCCCTAGGTAACTTGGGCAAAGCAATTAACCTGTCTGGGTCTTTTTTTCTTTATTCACAAGTATACCTTAAAAAGTTAGGTATATTAGCACATGACAATAGAGATGAATAAGACAGGGTTAAAAAAGAAGCATGCATTGGGCAAAACCAATTACTAGTTAACAAAATATAAAGACACAACCCTCTGTTCTGGTGATGGGTAGATGCTATCATATATCTCCAAATATAGGTCTGATAAAGCAAGAAGTATTCAGGTGAAGCAGAATGAAATCAGGCAGATCTAATCTTTTATAAACCTATTTCCAAGAGATAATGCCCTTTAGTATTACAGGGAAGGTTCCAAAAAGCTTTAGTAAAAACAGAAAAAAGATGCAATTTGTGCATGTAAAATAGTCAGTTTGTTGCAACTCCAGTTGACAAATGGATTATTCCAAATGCCCAGGTATAAGCAAGATCTTTAGAACTCAGAAGTTAATCTTATGTATTGGATTAGTTTCTCCGGATAGACTATAAATGTATTTTAGCCACAATGTACTTATGAGAGAGTTTGACATTTGTGAACAGAGATAAGGGTGGTAGAGACAAGACTAAAGGTAGCTAGCATGGAAATACAGCTTTGTTACCCAACTGGTAGTGAAACCAAGGACATGTAGGCAAATGCAACCTCTTGATATTTTTATTAGAGCTTCTTTTTTTTTTTTTTTTAATAAATAACTATGATTTCATAACCCAGTGAACTGGACTGTTTCCTGTGCCAACCTCAACATCCCCTTCCACCTCTATCACCTAAGCCAAGCCTGAGTTGTGAGCTGCTCCTAGCTCCATCTTCTGTCTTGGCCCTACTCAATCATTCGCAGCAGGGAGCACTTCCTATCTGGAGCAGCTCCTGCTCTTTCTATATGAGTTGCAGGAAACAGAATTCTTCATGCTTCCCCCCCACTTCCAACCAAGAGTACAATATCCTATCATACTTGCCCCCAATAGGAGTTGCCTTGTTTCCTTCTTCCCTCTCTTTCTATCCTGTAGCATGCTATATAGCTACACCCTACTTTCAACCAGAGTTCCCTTGAGAGTTAGAGTAAGGAGAGAGAGCGGTTGTTAAGAGGACTGGGAATCCTTCAGTTGGTGATAACATCCACTGAAAATAACCATGGAAAAAAGAAAACTGGGTAATTGCAAATTGGCATTTTCTCATGCAAGTCTTTCTAGGTGTACCCATGTATAATACTTCTGTTCTTCCTTAGTCTCTTGTAAGGATGAAACATTCAAAGACTACTCAGAGGTGGTTATATTCATCAACTGAATGTTGAGATAGACATAAGCTAAAATAGAAAATCCTTTTTTGTTTTGTTTGTTTCATTTTGTTTTTAATTTCAACACTTGTTACGGAAATTCATCCTTGCGTTTATTGGTCTGCTTTCCTGTCTTAGTGTATAGAGTATAAAAAAAAAAATGAACGTCATTTTGGTTATGGGAGATCTTGTTTGTTTCTGGTTTGTTCAAACTTTCGATTGTTACATTTCTCTATGTTCAATCCTAGAGGTATCGAGAAGGCTGTAGGTAATCTGTATTACTACTAGAATTTTCCTGGAATACCTATTTGTATTAAATCTCTCTTGTGAGATTGCTCTGAAAGAGAAGTGCACAAGGAATTCCAACTAAAAAATTTTGCTGTGCAACAAGACCTCTATAAACAGCAAATAATGATTCTCAGTTTAAGGAATACAGCTGTACATCTTATATCTCCCATTTAATCCTTTTTAGTGGTGACGGCAGAAATATTTCATGAAAATTCTTCTGTTCTGTTTTAGCATCAAATCAATACAGTGCAATTCTAGAGCAGGCTTGCCTTTTCAACTTGTCTCCATGCTTCCAGAAATTCTCTTTCCTGATTTAGGATTGGTAAATAAAATTCAAGATGACGCATGCCCTTAACATCCAATGATAGTCACTGGGAGAAAATAAATTTACTCTTGGAAGTGTTATTTTAGTATCTGCCAACTACAAAAAAGTAGCTTAGAAATGTTACCCATTCAGTGGAGACATTCAATTTACAATATAACTTCCTGCTTCTGATGGTAGTGTTTGTGCTGCTTGTACAATCGAAACAGCTAAAATGACAAACTGATGAGTCAGAATTTAAAGTAAAAACTGAACGAGTCTAGGTACCATTTGTCCTTTTTCTCTTTCTGGACACTATTCTACACCAATCACTTCCTCCTTGAGTCTTCTTCACATTAATCCCTCCAGTCTTTCTCCCACTTAGTCATCCTGTGATAATACCATCCACCTCTCACTGTCTCCTGCTTCCCATCCTTGTCCCTTACAGGTGGCACCAGCCCACGAGGTTCCTTGGGTTTCTTTATTTTTGTTTTTAAACCACTATATTGAGGTATGACTAACATATAAAAAGCTGTACATATTTAATGTACAAAATTTGATGAATTTGGGATTAAGTAACATCCATGAAACCATCAACACCATCAAGGTAGTAAACATATCTGTCACCTCTCAAAATTCCCTCCCACCCACTTTATTATCATCATTATTATTATTGTGTGTGTGTGTGTGTGTGTGTGTGGTAAGAACACTTAACATAAGATCTATCCTCTTAGCAAATTTTAACTACATAATACACTATCATTAGCTATAGACATATGCTGTAAAGGAGATCTCCAGAATTTTTTTACATACTGAAATTTTGTACCCTTTAATCATCACAATCCCATTTACCCCTGCCCCTAGACCCTATGAATTATCATTGCGCTTTCTGCTTCTATGAGGTTGGTTATTTCGTATTCCAGATATAAGTGAGATTGTACAGTGTTGGTCTTTCTGTGTCTGGTTTATTTCGTTTAGCATGATACCTCCTGGTTCATCCATGTTATGGCACATAGGATTTTCTCCTTTTTTTAAGGTTGAATAATATTCCATTGTGTATATATGCCATATTTTCTTTATCCATTCATGTGTTGATGAACATTTAGGTTGTTTTTATATCTTAGTTATTGTTAATAATGGTGCAATAAACATGGAAGTGCAGATGTCTCTTCAAAATCTTAATTTTAATTTTTTATATAAATACCTAGAAGTGGGATTTCTAGATCATATGATAGTTCTATTTTTAATGCTTTTTTTTTAGGACCTTCTATAGTATTTTCCATAATGGCTGTACCAATTTATATTTCCCCCAATAATATACCAGGGTTCCCTTTTCTCCACATTCTTTCCAACACCTGTTTGCTTTTTTTTTTCTTCAATAATAGCCATCCTCACAGGTGCAGAGGATATCTCATTGAGGGTTTGCTTTGCATTTCCCATATGATTGATGATGTTGAGCATATTTTCATATACCTGTTTGCTGTTTGCATATTTTCATATACCTGTCTTCTTTGGAAAAATGTCTATCAGGTCCTATGCTCATTTTTTAAATTGAGGTGTTGTTTTGTTTGTTTTTGCTATTGAGTTGTAGGAGTTCCTTATATATTTTGTATATTAATCTCTTATCATGCATATTATTTGCAAATATATTCTCCCATTTCACTGGTTGCCTTTTCACTCAGTTCTTTCTTTCTCTGTGCAAAAGCTTTTAAGCTTGATGTTGCCCCACCTGTTCATTTTCGCTTTTGTTGCCTATGCTTTTAGTGTCATCTCCAAAAAAAATCATTGTCCACACCAATGTCAAGAATGTTTCTACCTATTTTTTTCTAGGAGTTTTATGGTGTTTAATCATTTTGAGTTGGCTTTTGTGTATAGTGTAAGAAAAGAGTTTCATTTCATTCTCTTGGATGTGGATATGTAGTTTTCCCAAAACTATTGAAGAGACTATCATTTTCCCATTGTGTATTCTTGGCACCTTCTTAAAAATCAATTGACCATGTATGTGTGAGTTTATTTCTGGGCTCTATATTCTGTTCCTTTGGTGCATGTGTCTGTTTTCATTCCTGTACTATACTTTTTTGATTACTGCTATAGCTTTGTAATATGATTTGAAATCTGGAAGTGTGATGCCGCCAGTTTTGTTCTTCTTGCTCAAGATTGTTTTAACTATATAGGATTTGTGTTTCTATATGAATTTTAGGATTTTTTTATTTCTGTGAAAAATTCCATTGGAAGTTTTTAGTAATTGAATCTGTAGATCACTTGGGTAATATAAATATTTTAACAATATTAATTCCTCCAATCCATGAACACAGCAATATCTTTCTATTTATTTGTGTCTTCAGTTTCTTTCATCAATGTTTCATAGTTTTCAGTGTACAGATCTTTCATATCCTTGGTTACATTTATTTTAAGTAATTTTTTTTTGGATTCTATTGTATGAGATTTTCTTAATTTTTTTCATATAGTTTGTTCTTAATATATAGAAATGCAACTATTTGTTTATTGATATTTATATCATGCAACTTTACTGAATTCACTTATTAATTCTAATGATCTTTTTTGGTAAATTCTTTAGGGTTTTCTATATATAAGATATTGTGATCTGCAGAGACAATTTTACTTCTTTCTTTCCAATCTGGATTCCTTTTATTTTTCATCTTGCCTAATTTCTCTGGCTATAACTTCCTCGGGTTTATCTATAATCTCCTGAAATGTTGAATCTTAAGAGGCTGGACTTGGCTTTCTTTCTATTGCCGATGTGTGGGTGTACATGTGTACATGAGTATACACATATAATATTTATTGAACATTTTCTAGGACCCGAGGAACAAAGCTAAGTACTTTACCTATATTGTCTGTTTTAATCCTCATGTGATCCTATTTATATGTTACAGCTAAGGAAACAAAAGTTTAGAAAGTTTGTGTAATTTGCCTAAAGAGCCAGAGTGCATGAGCTAATATGCACCAAGGCACTTATTTCTAAGGCACATGTCATTGATTATTCCATGAAACTACTCAAAAGAGGAGCCCCCAGCTAAAGGGCAGAGTGTGTAGTCTTCAGACTGGAATAGCTAAAAACCAAACACTGTGGAGCTGATCTAGTTATAGGTTTACTTTCAGAAATACATGAAAGTTGCCTTTCAAATCCACCAAACTTTCCCCTTCACTCTGCTTTCAGCATACCTCCCTCAAGTGTACTGGTCCAGGAAATTCCACAATTAAAGTTTTATTTCTCTGGCTAAAGCCTGTTTCTCACCTGCTGAAATCAGGATTCCTCTGAGAGTATCACATTAACCTTAAAAATATATATATTTGCATCTCAATATGACAAAGTTTATTAGCTAGTTTCCTGAATAAGAATTATAACCGCAAGAGTGAGGATGGAGAGAATATGAAGCCACCTGTGAGCAGAAGGAGAACTTTCTGGAGAGAGGATTCAGAGACAGGGCAATGAGAACTTAGTATAAGAAAGATACGCAAGCAGGCATATGCTATTGGACATTTTGGCTTTGTCCCAATTCTAAATTTGCATGTGACACTAAAAAAATAAACTGAAATACATTAATTTAAGATTTTCTCACTCAGTTATTTCAATATGCAACTGAGATATAGCTGAAGTATCTTTGGTTTATGAAAATAACCACTTGTATATAATACAGGACAGTTATTTCAAACTGCATATATACATTATGCATGATGTGTATGCAGAAATGATTTAAACATTGCCTCTTCCAGATGTCCATGTAACTATTGAATAAAGGTTCTTGAAATACTTAAAAAAATATTTAGTATTAAATATAAATATATGTCGTATTGATTCTTTGAACTATAGAATCAGACAATTTATAAGCCAGAAGTGGGTCAATGCTGGCAGCTGTGAATATATGAGATAATGGGTGAAGAACTTACCCAGAAGTGAAAAGGCTGCTCTCAGTCTCACTTGATTGTCACCACCTTGGTAACAAAGTAATTGGAAACTTTATTGGTCAGTTATACATTAATTAATTCAGTCAGCAAATATTTATCAAGCAATTATTACGTACATGGCAGTGAAGATACAGTCATGAGAAAAAAACAGATGTGGTACTTTCTTAAGTAGCCAATGTCCAGTTAGTCATCATTAGACTAGCATGACTAAGAGTATTAAGGGGCTATTTTAGGTAAGGGATCCAGAAGTTTTAGAAACCACTTCTGAACCAATCACTCTTCTTGTGAGATGCTAGAGGAGAACATAGAAATGACCAGTAAGTAAGTCAAATAAAGTGAGTTAATTCCCAGTTTTCATAAATAGAATTATGCCCCAATTCCCAACACAGAGCCATTGTGGATCAGGCTGGAGTTGATTCTTGTCTTCTACTGATGGGTCAGGGCCAAGGGGTTGCAGGACAAGAACCTCTGAAGCAAAAGAGACCTACTTCATCTCTTTTCATCCAAAACTCAAAATTCAGTCTCAGATCATACCACACTAATTGGATAAAAGGCACTGTCACCAGAGGAATGGGAGCAAGAGAGCTAAGTACCTGCAATGGCTTTTTAATTTATACTCATGAATCTCTTGTTATAGAAAAGATGGCCCAATCAGTGGTTTGCAGCATGACTCCTCCATGAAAAGAGAGAAGAAAAAAATAAGAGAAGGGGGAGGAAGCCAAAAGAAGTCTTGGGCTCATCCTAGAAAAAAGCACTATGCATTGGTATACCCTTTCCCATGGTACCACACTGCATGTTGCTCACATGGACCTGGACCAGATTCCCTGAAAGCAGAGAAGAGGGCATCTTCAAAACAAGTAAATTATATGGTTCTTACCCCATTAATGCGCAACTAAAACACAACACAATATATGATTTAGGGTCAAAAAATCATTAGTGTCATCTAATCCAACTTGAGAAAGGTGAACAGATTCCCTCAAGGTCAATAGCTCCTCAGTGACAAAGACCCAGAGAAGATCAAGGCAGCCTTTAGAACAGTAGTGTTTCCACTGCATTGCCCACTGCACTTTCTAGTGCAGTGGGCTGGCCCTTCACAAGGCAGCTGATAAATCCCCTTCACAGTTTGATAATCTGCAGGGCTTTACTCAGGTTATAGAACTTTAATAGTTGTATGTGTATTAGATGAGGCAACACCGAGGTAAAAACTTGCATGACAATTTGCTACAGAGTTAACTTCAGAGAGGTTGTTTCAAATGTATAGGAGTCCTAGCATAAATCTACAAATAGGTGGGATGATTTCAAGCTTCCCACAATATCCTGTAGGAGTGCACTAACCCAGTCCTACGTCATCTATGCCTCACACTCAAGACAAAACAGATAACTGATGAACAACAGTAAAACCCTATGAAACTCTAAAGGGTTTGTTAAAATATAGTCCTGGGCTCAGTAAGGTAGATGGGGGTGGTGATCTATGGTCCTTGAGTTGGGCTTAGTGGCAACCTCAGAGCCTTAAGAGTTTCTACATTATTGGTTCTGAATTTTGGGGAAACATTAGAGTCACCTGGGGGCTTTTTAAAATCCTGATGCCCAGGCTGCACCCCAGAACAATGAGATCAAACTCTGGAAATGGTGTTCAGGCGTCAATTTTTTTTAAATCTCCTCAGGTGCAACTAAGGCTCAGAACTACAGTTGAACTACTAGTTTCAGATGGTTAAAATGACATAAGTGCTACAACCTGGAGTGGGGAAAATTGGTCTGGGGCTATTGTCACCCACAGCTTTTTTTCTTACAATATTTTTTTTAATACTTGAAACTTCTAAATCCTTTTAAGGAAAGGATGCCTTCAAGCACCCTACATTACAGAAATTATGAGGGCTTAACTCAAGGAAATTGGGGCAAATTTCATATCAGAAGAAAGAAATCATAGTTTCCTTATTAAAATTATAGTACACACCCTAATAACCAAGATCTGCTTAATTTCCACACTGGATTAACCTGATCTCATTGTAGAACATCCTGACTAATGCCCAGAGAATACGGAATGATATATGTGCTTGCCAGGAGTCAATTTTATTTGTTCCTTCCTAATAATAATAGGAAGGAACAAATTGTAGCTGTTACCCTAATTACTTAATATAGATTTTATATTTCATAAACCAAAACCAATAAATATATGTGCAAAATTAAATACTGTGTTTTTTTCTGTAAAAGTTAAGTAAAATTTAAAAAAAAGAATCAAATAGAAATTCTGGAGCTGAAGAACTCAATAAAAGAGATGAAGAATGAAATAGCCAGCTTAGAAAATAGATCTGACAAGAAGGAGGAAAGATTTAGTGATATCAAAGAGAGAAATCTGGAAGTGAGACAGATGTAAGAAGAGAGAGACTTGAGAGTTAAAAGAAATGAAAGAACCCTACAAGAACTATCTGACCCCATCAGAAAGAGCAATATAAGAATAATGGGTATACAAGAAGGGGAAGAGAGGGAGAGGGGCACAGTCTATTCAAACAAATAGTCAAAGTGAACTTCCCAAACCTATGGAAAGAACTGGATCTTCAAATCCAAGAAGCAAACAGAACACTTAATTACCTCAGTCCTAACAGGCCTTCTCCAAGACACATTATAGTGAAGCTGCCGAAAGTTTATGACAATGAAATAATTTTCAAAGCAGCTAAGGAAAAGAAGATGGTAACCTAAAATAGAAAGCCCATTAGATTATCATCAGACTTTTCAGCAGAAACTCTACAAGCCAGGAGGGAGTGGAGTCAAATACTCCAGCTATTGAAAGAGAAATTACCAGCCAAGAATAATATGTCCTGCAAAGTTATCCTTTAGAGATAAAGGAGAAATAAAGACTTTTCCATATGTACAAAAGCTGAGGGAATTTTCCACCACAAGGCCTGCATTATAGGCAATATTGCAGGAGGATATTCAACCTGAAAAAAAAAAAGGAAAAAAAGAAAGAAAGAAAGAAGGAAGGAAGGAAGGAAGGAAGGAAGGAAGGAAGGAAGGAAGGAAGGAAGGAAGGAAGAAAAGAAAGAAAAGATAAAATAATACAAAACTATGAGCAAGATTACTAACAGACAGACAGAAGCAGGAAACAACAACCCCTACACAGAATAGGGGTCTATACACTTAAACACAACATAAAGAGTAAAGAAGATAAAAACATAAACAAAGAAAATGAGAAGACAGTTTGCTACTGCAACTCAGAAATGAACTCACAGCATAAATAGGGATAATTGTGACAACAAAAACATAAAAGGGGAGGAAGTAAAGGTCTGAATTTGCAAAGGGGAATGGAGACAAGATGCATGATGAAGAAAAAGGACTACTGTATATATGAAAATTTCTTTTACATAAACTTAATGGTAACCACTCAAACGACAATAACAAAATCTAGAACTGAGACACATAACATAAAAAAAAGGAAACAGAAAAAAAAAATCACAGAATAACACCAAACTAAAATAACAGACAGAAACACAAAGGCAAAGAAACAATGGAGACATGGAGCTACCAGAAAACAAGAGAAAATGGCTATAGAAATCCTCATATATCAATAATCACCTTAAATGTAAATGGACTGAACTCACCAATAAAAAGGCACAGAGTAGTAGATTGGAATAAAACACAAAACCCAAACATATGCTTCCTCCAAGAGTCACATATCAGCTACAAGGACAAATATAGACTCAAAGTGAAAGTGTGGAAAACGATACTCCAAGCAAATGGCATCCAGAAAAAAGCAGATGTATCCATACTTATAGCTGATGAAACAGACTTCAGGATAAAAAAAGTAACTAGAGACAAAGATGGACATGTCATAACATTAAAAGGAACAATATAAAAAGAAGACATAACACTTATCAACATATATGCCCCCAATCACGGAGCACCAAAATATATAAAGCAACTACTAACAGAAGTAGAAGGAGAAACCGACAAAAACACAAATGTAGTAGGAGACCTAAGTACACCATTGACAGCTATGACTAGATCATCCAAAAAGAAAATCAATAAGGAAATATTAGCCTTGAATGGCACATTAGACCAAATAGACATAATTGACATTTACAGAGCATTTTATCCTAGAACAAGAGACTAAATATATTTTTTCTAGTGCACATGAAATGTTCTCAAGGATAGACCATATGTTGGGACACAAACCTAGTCTCAACACATTTAAAAAGATTAAAATCATACCAAGCATATTCTCCGATCACAATACTTTGAAATTGGAGATCAGCTGCAAATAAAAAGCAGGAAAAAAACAACATGTGGAGATTAAACAACATGCAATTAAAGAATGACTGGGTCAAAGATGAAATTTTTGAAAAATCAAAAGATACATAGAAAACAATGAGAATGAAAATACATCATTTCAAAATTAACGGGATGTAGTGAAAGCACTATTAAGGGGGAAACTTTCATCATTACAGGCCTATCTCAAGAAACAAGAAAAATCCCAAATAAACAATCTAACATTACGTCTTAAAGAATTAGAAACAGAAGAAGAAATGAAACCCAAAGTCTAATAAGTAATAAAAATTAGAACAGAACTAAATGAAATAGAGAACAAAAGACAATAAAAAAAATTAATGCAACAAAGAGCTTGTTCTTTGAAAAGATTAATAAAATTGACCACCCCTTGGCTAGATTCATTAAGGAAAACAGAGAAAAGACACAAATAAACAAATTCAGAAATGAAAGGGGAGAAATTATGACAGATACCACAGAAATACAAAGGATTATATGAGAATACTATGAAGGACTATATGCCACCAAATTCAATAACCTAGAAGAAATGGACAGGTCTTAGAAATATAAAGCTTCCTAGATGGAATCACAAAGAACTGAAAAATCTAAATAGACTGATCAACAGTAAGGAAATTGAAACAATCATCCAAAACCTCCTCAAAAGCAAAAGTCCAGGGCCAGATGGCTTCACTAGTGAATTCTACCATTCAAAAATAATTTAATACCTGCCCTCCTCAAACTCTTCCAAAAACATGGAAGAAGAGGCAATACTTCCTAACTCATTTTATGAAGCAAACATTACCTGGATACCAGCAAATGGTAAGAATAACAAACAAACAAAACTACAAACCAATATCTCTGATGAATACAGATGCAAAAATCCAAAACAAATGCTAGCAAATCGAATACAATATATTAAAAAGATTATGCATCACAATCAAGTGGGGTTCATTCCAGGGCCATAAGGATGTTTTAACATATGCAAATCAATCAATGTAATACACCACATAAACAACATAAAGGATAAAATTCGTATGATCATGACAATAGATGCAGAAAAAGCATTTGAGAAGATACAACATCCATTTATGATTAAAACACTTAATAATATGGGTACAGAAGGAAAGTAACTCAACATAAGAAAAGCCATAAATGACAAACCCTCAGCTAATATCATACTTAATGGTGAAAAACTGAAATCTTTTCCTTTACGATCAGGAAAAAAACAGGGATGTCCCCTGTCACCACTGTAATTCAACATAGTATTGAAAGTCCTAGCCAGAGCAATCAGGCAAGAGAAGGAAAAAAAAAAGGGCATCAGAATTAGGAATGAAGAAGTTAAGTTGACACTTTTTGTGGATGACATGATTCTTTACATAGAAAACCCTAAAGTCTCCATAAAAAAAAATATATTACAAACAATAAACAAATGCAGTAAATTTGCAGGATACAAAATCAATGTACAAAAATCCATTTCATTCCTATATAATAAAAATGAAATTTCAGAAAAAGAAATGAAAAAAACAACAATGCAATTCCTTTTGTAATTAAAAAATAAAATACCTAGGAATAAACTTAACAAAGGATTTGAAGGACCTATATACTGAAAACTATAAGACATTATTAAAAGAAATTGAAGACGACACAAAGAAATGAAAAGATATTCTGTGTTCATGAATTGGAAGAATCAGCATAGTTAAAATGGCCATATTGTCCAAAGCAATATACAGAATTAATGCAACTTCCATTACAATCCCAATGGTATTTTTTAAAGAAATAGAACAAAAAAATCATCAGATTTGGATGAAATCACAAAAAGACCCTGTAGAGCCCAAGAAATCCTAAGAAAAAAGAACAAGGCTGGAGGTATCACACTCCCTGACTTCAATTTGTACTAGAAAGCCACTATAATCAAAACGGCATGGTACTGGCAGAAAAACAGACCAATGAAATAGAATTGGGAACCCAGAAATAACCCCACATTTATATGGGCAGATAATTTTCAACAAAAAAGCCGAAAACATACAATGAAAAAAGAAGGCTCTTTAATAAATAGTATTGGGAGAATTGGAAAACCATATGCAAAAGAATGAAACAAGACTGCTATCTGTCACCCTGTACCAAAATTAACTCAAAACGGCTCAAAGACCTAACCATAAGACCTGAAACAACAAATTGCATAGAAGAAAGCGTGGGTACTACACTTATGAACCTTGGGTTCAGAGAAGACTTTTTTGCATTTGACCTCAAAGGCCAGGGAAATAAAAGCAAAAATAAACTGATGAGATTATATCAAACTAAAAAGCTTCTGCACAGCAAAAGAAACCATCAACAAAACAAAGAGACAACCAACTGAATGGGAGAAGATATTTGCAAACAATATTAGAAGATGTTAGCCCTGATAAAGGGCTAATATCCAAAAAAATTAGAAAGTCATGCAACTCAACAACAAAAAGACAAATAATCTAGTTGAAAAATGAGCAGAGGACCTGAACAGACACTTCTCCCAAGAAGACTGTCGTGCAGGAGACCCTGCTCGCTGCGCCATTTGTTGTGCGGAGCGGCCTGTGGGGTCTCTGCTCCCGCTCCCCACACAAGAACGCAGGATATGGTGAGGCCAAAAAGGAACACCCACGGAGCCATAGGTAGGGGAGTCATACCACTATGGTCTCACTGGAGGCTGGGTTCACTGGACGTGCGACCTGCTGTCCGTTTTTCTGCCAACTGACCGACGACTCTCCTCCACTCTCCTCAACTCTCCTCAACTCTCCTCCACTCTCCTCCACTCTCCTCCGCTCTCCTCCGCTCTCCTTGGCTGTCCTCGGCAATCCTCGGCTCTCCTCTGCTCTCCTCCGTAGCCGCAGCAGTTACATCAGCGGCCAATTGGCCAACTGGCCACAGCCAACAGCCAACCAGCCACAGCCGGGGGCCATCCACTACCTGAGCCAGCACCCCTCCACGTAAGGCCGAGAGCCTGTAAACTACTTTCTGGGGCTCTGTTCCCACAAAGACATACAAACAGCCAACAGATAATGAAAAATTGCTCAACTTCACTAGTTATTAGGGAAATGCAAATAAAAATCACAATGAGATACCACCCCACACCTGTTAGAATGGCTATCATTAATAAGACAAGAAATATCAAGTGTTGGAGAAGTTGTGGGAAAAAAGGAACCCTCATATACAGCTGGTGGGAATGTAAATTGCTAGAGCCACTATGGAAAACAGTATGGAGGCACCTCAAAAAATTAAGAATAGAATTACCACATGACCTAGCAATCCCTTTTCTGGGTATCTACCCCAAAAATCTGGTAACATTTGTCCGTAAAGATATACAAAATCTGACAATTAAGTCCGTGAACTTGCTACTGTGCGCTTACATTGGCAACACTGTACAATTAGCTCAGTAAGGTTTCATAAACTTGGTATATCAGTGTCTCACAGCTGTGTTCGTGTCGATGTGTGATGGTGCCTTGTTGAGTGGCATTCATTATTGTGGGTTTTTGTGTGCCGTGGCGAGAATGTCTGAGCTGGAATTAGAGCAATGAACAAACATTACATTTATTGTTAAACTTGGCAAGAGTGGAAGTGAAATCAGGAACATGTTAGTCCAAGTTTATGGGGATAATTCCATGAAGGAAATGGCAGTGTACAAATGGATTAAACGTTTTCCTCAGGGCAGAGAATGTGTCACTGATGAAGAGAGGTCAGGATGATCAGTAATGAGCAGAATTAACGAAAACATTGCAAAAAATTGTTGAATTGTGTATCAAAATCGTCAGCTTACTGTGAGAAGCATAGCAGACCAAGTAAACATCAATAGAGAAACAGTTAGGAAAATCTTCACTGAAAATCTTGACATAAGAAAGATGTGTGCAAAATGGTCCCAAAGGAGCTCACCGATGAACAAAAGCAAAGGGAGTTTTTAGCCAGTAAACAAATAACTGTATTGGAACACCCTCCCTACTCACTGATTTGGCCCACAATGACTTCTTTCTTTATCCAAAGATTAAAGGAAATATTGAAAGGAAGACATTTTGATGACATTCAGGACATCAAGGGTAATATGATGACAGCTCTAATGGCCATTCCAGAAAAAGAGTTCCAAAATTTCTTTGAAGAGTGGACTAGGCGCTGGCATTGGTGCATAGCTTCCCAAGGGGAATACTTCGAAGGTGACCATAGTGATATTGAGCAATGAGGTATGTAGCACTTTTTCTAGGATGAGTTTGCAAACGTAATTGTCAAACCTCATATTTACCGCGATGTTCAAAATAGCAGTACTCACATTGGCCAAGACATGAAAACAACCGAAGTGTCCTTTAATAGATGATTGGAAAAAGAAGATGTGACATATATATACATTTATATATATATACACATATATATATATACACACATATATATATATACACACACGTATATGTATATATATGTATATGTATATATATACTATGAAATATTACTCAGCCATAAAAAAAGATGAAATACTGCCATTTGCGACAACATGGATGGATCTTGAGATTATCATGCTAAGCAATATAAGTCAAGAACTATATGACTTCAGTCATATGTGGGATATAAAACTGAAAGCAATAAACAAATAAGACAAACAAACAAAAACAGAAACTCATAGACACAGACAACAGTTTAATGGTTAGCAGAGGGTAAAGAGGGAGGAGGATGGTAGAAGAGGGTAAATGGGTTCAAACATATGGTGATGGAAGGAGAACTGACTTTGGATGGTGAACACACAATGCAATATATAGGTGATATATAATAGAAATGTATACTTGAAACCTATATAATTTGACTAACCAATGTCATCCCAATAAACTTAATAAATAAATAAATAAAAACTACATGAGATTTTGCACTTAGATAGCTTCATAAATGTCTTTAAATTCTGTTTTTACTTTAATCTTGAAATTTTTAGCAGATGCATTAAGGGTGTGATTTATTCAAGAAAGATAGTAAGGAAAATTGTTTCAATTAGCATACTGTGTTTCCCTGAAAATAAGACCTAACCAGAAAATAAGCCCTAGCATAATTTTTCAGGAGGACACCCTCTGAGCATAAGCCCTAATGTGTCATTTGGAGCAAAACTTAATATAAAACCCGGTCTTATTTTTGGGGAAACACGATATTCATATTCAGAGGAAAGGCCTTGACGTTGTATCAAAAGGTTAGCAAATAAGTGTAATTTTATGTGCGATAAGTTAAATAGAACACTTAAGGTACTTTTGCCTCATCTTTATGACTCTTATTTCAAAAGGCTTTTTGAATTAAAAAAAAGTGGTAGTTGAAATCATGGCTGAGAAAAAAGTCTTCTATTGTAGTGGGAGAGGAAACACGAGTGCTGGCCAAGGATTTTGTCAGAAACCATGCTTTCCCTTCTAGTGTGAGTGAGGACGTTTTCACCTCAGTGAAACCAGATGTGCAGAGGGATATAGCACAGGCTTTGGAATCAGCCTAAATTTCCAATGTCTAATCTTTTTTGGGGGAGAGGAGGTTTCCTTTTATTTTTCTGACACTGACTAGCTCTGTGAACTTGGGAAAGTTATTTGCCCTCTCTGGGCCTCACCTACTTTACCTGTAGCGTGAGGATAGTAAGAAAACAATGAGGAGTAAGTAAACTATGTGGAGAGGAAGTGTATGATAGGGGTTAACAGCTTGGACTATGAACTCAGAGATCTTAGTTTAAATCCCTGTGATGCCATTTAATAGTTTTGCAAGTTTGGGCAAGTTTAAGTTTTCTGAGCTTCCATTTCCTCTTCTGCAAAAAAAAAAAAAAAAAAAAAAAAAAAAAGAAAAAGAAAAAGAAAAGAAAAACCACAGTATATAATTTATTAGGTTTTGCAAGATTAAATAAAATAATGCATATAAAGCACTGAGAATATTGTCAGGGACTTAGTGAGTACTAGACAAATACTAATAATTATTATTTGCAAAAACATCAGGCACTTAGTAAGTGCTTAGGGTGTCATATAATTAGTAGTTGCTGCTATTACGAACATTACTGTTATAATTATCCTTGCCCTAGTTTTAAGATAAGATACTCTATGGTAATTCGGAACATACTATAGAAATTCCATTTGCTTTGACTCACTGCCTCCTTAGAGGGAAATGCAAAGTTCCTGAACCACGTAGGGGTTTAAATGATTAATAGTACTGTGGCCTTTTCAGTTCTATGAAGACACCTATTACAGTGTTTAAAATGAATACGGTGAGTGATGGCTGAGCAGTTTTTATGTTGCTACATACCCTGTGATTAAATCCATTATATCTCTGATCTAAATTGACAGTAAGGAGATTCTGATTTAAAGGCTTGATTTTGTGATAACTGGATGCCAGAGTTTAGAAAAGACGCTGGGAATTATCCATAAAAATATATGTACTGCTATGTTCATTGCAGGATTACTCACAGTGGCCAAGACCTGGAAACAACCAAAGTGTCCTTTGATAGATGATTGGATAAAGAAGATGTGGTACACATATACAATGGAATATTATAGAATTGTGAACTTGAAACCTATATACCATGTTTCCCAGAAAATAAGACCTAGCCAGACCATCAGCTCTAATGCGTCTTTTGGGGCAAAAATTAATATAAGACCAGGTCTTATATTATACTATATAAGACCCAGTATTATACTATATTTATTATATTATATTATATTATATTATATTATATTATATTATATTATAGACCTAGTCTTATATTAAAATAAGCCCAGATCTTATATTAATTTTTGCTCCAAAAGACGCATTAGAGCTGATGGTCTGGCTAGGTCTTATTTTCGGGGAAACACAATAATTTTACTAACCAATGTCATCCCAATATATTTAATAAACAATTTTAAAAATTGACTTGCTTGTCTCTTATTTGATTGTAGAGTTGAGATTTATAGATTTCAGTCTTTTTCAGATATATCTATATATATGGAATATTTTCTCCAAGACTGTAGCTTCCTTAAAAAAAAAAAAGGACTATTCTTTAGAGCAGTTTTAGGTTTACAGAAAAATTCCTCAGAAAGTAGTTTCCATTTACTCTCTTCGATTCTTCCATCCCCCACACAGTTTCTCCTACTATTAATATTTTGTTTTACTGCAGTACCTTCTTATTCTTTGGGAATATGTTCCAAGACTACCAGTGAATGTCTGAAACCTTGGATAGTATCAAATCACATATGTATATATAAGCTGTATGTATGTATATATATAGTATGTATTTAGGATGTAAGAAGGCAGAGATTATTTATTCTGACATAGTAGATGTAGTACATATATATAATGGAATATTACTTGACCTTAAGAAAACATGAAACACTGCCATTTGTGACAACATGGATGGATCTTGAGAAAAAACATAGTGTGTATATATATATACACACTATGTTTTTTTTATACATATATACAATTTATGGCTTCTCTTTGGCATATCCAAATTGCCATCATCACTACTCTTTCACTTTGGGGCCATTATTAAGTAAAATAAGGATTACTTGAACAGAAGCACTACCATACAATCAATCTGATAACCAAGATGGCTACTAAGTGACTAACAGGAAGATAGCATATACAGTGTGGATATATTAGACAAAGGGATGATTCACCTCCCATCTGAGATTGAGTGGAATGGAGATTTCATCATGCTAAATCCTTCAGAATAATGAATGATTTAAAATTTATGAATTGCTCATTTCTGGAGTTTTCCATTTAATATTTTTGGATCCCTGTTGAATGCAGGTTCCTGAAACCTCAGAAAATAAAACCATGGATAAGGAGGGATTACTGTAGTGTGGCATATTTTTTTTTTTTCTTTTTCTTTTTTTCCCCAAGTTTCATTTTGGATAATTTAGTTTATATTGAAACTGTGAAAAAAAAATTGTGTTTATATGTAAAATTAAGTAGTGGAGTATTTTTTTGGCAATGGATAAGCCAATATTAACACATTATTATTAACTAAAGATCATAGTTAGATTTCACCCTTTTTTTGTTCTTGTTCGAGTCTGTGGGTTTTGACAAAAGCATAATGTCATGTATCCACCATTACAGTATTATATAGAATATTTTCATTGACCTCAAAATGTCCAGTGGTCCATTTATACACTTATTCATTCCTTCCTCTGCCTCCCCACAAATGCCTGACTACTACTGATCTTTTCATTGTCAAAGTTTTGCCTTTTTCCAAATGTCATATAGTTAGAATCATATAGTATGTAGTCTTTTCACACTGGCTTCTTTCACTTAGCAATATACCTTTGAGGTTCCTCCATGTGTTGTCTTTTGGTCGCTGAATAAATAGTTCTCTGAATGGGTGTACTGCAGTTTGTGATAAGTGTTCACCTATTGAAGGACATCTTCGTTATTTCCAAGTTTCCATTCTGATCCTGTGCTTTTGAGCCATGACCTTTACAAGTCCTTCGTAGCTTCCCTTACCCCTTAGGTGAGACATGAAAGCAACTAAGGCCAGAGTGAGGTGTTGTTCCCCTGATCCCACATCAAACGCTATAGGTGGTAGAGGTGGACTATGGTATTTCCTATTTCAATTTCCCTACATGAGTTTTGGTAAAAACACACACTGGTTGGTCTGTAGTAAAATAGTTTTCCTTAAGGGCAGGTCTTTTTAAGGAGAATAAAACCCTCTGCAGTATTTCAGATAGGGTTATTTTCCTCCTTCCCTGTTGGAAGCATGAGGAGAATTTTATCTGATCACTGCGACTACTTGGTAAGGCCTGGATATAAAACTCACAAGGTTTGGGGGAGGGGGGTCCTAAGGCTTCATCCTCAAGAATTTTAATCTCTTAAACTAGTCTACTCAATCTCCAGCAGTTAGACAATTACCTATTAAGTATTTCTACCAATTGCTGGCTCCAGGGAACTTTTCTCCTCCTGGTAAACTGTGATTCTCTATAACTGCCTCTTCATTTATCAGGAAATCTGCTTTGTGACTTCAGTTCTCTGACGAATCTAAGAATTGTTGATTTTCAGTTTGTTCAGCTTTTTCTAGTTGTGACAACATCCAGGTTCTTTACATGTTGGACCAGACACTGGAGATTCCATAATTTATATTAGTGTCCGTTGAGAACAGAGTGTTTAAAATAAGATTACCTCCAGTTTACCATTTTTTTCTTTTATTATATTTAGAGCTTTTAGTTGCTGAAAATCTTTGCTTAATTTCAGGTTTTCTAAGATTTTTCCTATGTTTTCTCCTGGAAGCTTTATAATTTTGACTTTTACATCTAGAACTATAGTCCATTTTATTATATTATTTGTATATCATGTGGGGTATGCCTCAAGAGTCAGTTTTTTTCCATACAGTTATCCAGCTGGTTATACAACATTTATTGAAAAGACTGTCTTTTCTTCATTGAATTGCATTGAGCCTTGCCTTTTTCAAACATTGGACTGTAGTAGATATAGGTGCTTTTTTTTTTTTTTTTACTCTATTTTGTTGCATTGATCTACATGTCTAGCCTTACTCCAGAGCCACACTGTCTTGATTAGTTTATCTTAAAAGCAGATAATATAAC
The DNA here is from genome assembly GCF_036562045.2 of Rhinolophus sinicus. Lineage (NCBI taxonomy): Eukaryota > Metazoa > Chordata > Mammalia > Chiroptera > Rhinolophidae > Rhinolophus > Rhinolophus sinicus. The sequence continues at coordinate 89,338,632 of NC_133754.1, forward strand.
TCCTCCAACTTAATATTTTTGATCTTCTAGGATATTTCATTTTGCATACAGATTGTAGTAACAGCTTGAAAATTTCTAGGAGAAACTCTCTGGTATTTGGCATTTTTTTATTGCTATTTCATTGAATATTTAGATTACTTGGTTAAATTTTACAGCCCATTAACATGATGTATCTCTTACATAATTATATAATTATATATGTATTAAATTTACATTGTGTTAAAATTACAGCATAATTTTAAATTTATGTTTTCAAATTACTCTGAGGGTAACAAATTTGAACACCTCTTGTAATTGCAGAAGTCAAACGTGACTTGTATTCATCTTTTGTTATTGGTATATACTGAGTATTACAATTTTAATACAGTTTTTTCCTTTCTTAAAAGTCTATACATTTTTTAGGCACATATACATATATGTATATATATGTATGTATACACACACACACACACACACACACAGACTCTTCCTTAATTCCTCTCAAAACCTGTTTTACAGTTTTCAATGAGAAGGTTTTAGATTTATCCCAATATTTATAATTTTTGTTTTTAAATTTTTATTTTTAAATCTCATTTTTAAATAGTTTTTGCAAGTAAATAAAAATACAGCTGATTTCTTTTACATTGACATTATATCCTGAGACCTTTCTGATCTCAGTTCTTACAGCTAGTAAACTTTATGTGGATTTATTTATATTTTCTATTTAGTTTGACTATGACATTCCAAGGTAGGAATTTCAGCAGATTTATTTTATTTGGATTTTATTCAGCTCCTTGGAGTTGTGGATTTATGCTTTTCATCAATTTTGGAAAACTTTCAGTTCATATTCCTTCAAGTATTTTGTTGTTGTTCCATTTTCTTTCTCTATTGTTCTGAGATTTCCAAATATATGTATATTATACCACTTGATATAGTGTCTCATTCCTTTCCAATATTCATTTAGTCTTTTTTCCTTCGTGTGCTTCATTTCATATAATTTTTATTAGGCTGTTTTCAATTTCACTTACACTTTCTTCTTCAGTATTCATTTACCTCTTAAAACCATATAATATTTCAGATATTTGTTTTATATATCCAGGATTTCTATGTGATTTGTCTTTAATAGTTTCCATTTCTGTTGCTATTCCTTCTCTGTTGACCCTTTCTTTCCATGTTTGCCTATAAACCCTTGGGCATTTATAATAATTATTTTAAAATCTTTACCTGCTTGTTTTAATATCTGGTTCACTTATGGGTCAGCTCTTTCCTCTCCCCTGTCCACCCAATCAAATGTCTGTCCTATATTCTTTCTTATTTTCATGCCTAGTGATTTTTCATTGATAACCAGACATTGTGTATAGAAAAACAGTGGAGACTGGGAATATTATTGCATTGCTTTCTTCTTCCCAGAGATCAGGTGTTCTTTACTATGTCTGGTGACTACAGTGAGTCTGTAACCTGAATGTTCATTTAATCTGTGACTGAGATTCTGCTTTAAAAGGTTGAATTTAAGTCTGGTTAGGCCAATCTAAAGCCTCTGGTCCTTTCTGTGCTGCAAACACCATGGACTTACCACCACCATTGCCAGTCCCTCCTAGTTCCATTCTTAGTTAGGCATTACTTTATTGAAAAGCTTGAGCATTTAAAGACTCTTCTGACTAGAAATCAGTTTGTCAAGACTTACTCCTATCCACCTATCTTACACAGTTTTACAGATATACACAATTTTCATATTATATAAGAGTTTTCTTCATGCTACTATGTCAGAATAAATAATCTCTGTCTTCTTACATCCTAAATCATAGATGGAATTCCCATATTTTTGGAGTTTTATTTTAGTTCCAAGAATTATGTCACTTCACCTATAAATTATTCAGTATGCATCTTAATAAGGATATTTAGCATAACCTTTAAGCCATTATAACACTTAAAATTAACTATAATTGTTTAACATTTTATATCTAGTCCATATTTAAATGTCCCTATGTGTCTAAAAACCCCTGTTCATATTGATTTATTCAAATCAGTATTCAAAGAGGATTTTTAGTCAAAATGGCAGAGTAGGTATATACTGTGCTCACCTCCTCTCAGGAACACATTAATTACAACTAAACCAGAGAATAGCCATCATTGAGAATCACCTGAAGTCTAGCTGAACTAAAGCCCTAAAACTACAGACATGCAGAAGAAACAACCTCAAGACTGGTGGAAGGGGCAGAGACACAAAGCAGGCTGGTCCCAAACCTGCTTATGACCATTAAAAATTGGGAGGGATGTCTCTGCTGTGGAGACACCCCCCGAAGGAGCAAGGGGTCCCAGCACCACACCAAGCTACCCAACCCATGGTTACAGTGCTAGGAAAAGAAGTCCATATAACTTCTGGCTGTGAAATCCAGCAGAGATTGTGGTTGAGTGAGATGGAGGGCAGCTAGGGTCCCAGGCACTAATCTTGAAGGGCCTATGCACTTACTTACTCATCAATTGAATCACTGGCTCTTAGATCCAGTGCTGGGGCAGCAGCCTGAAACAGCTCCAGGGACATAGGAGGAGGAACAGAATTATCTAGCTATAGGGTGAGGGCTAAAGGAGCAGCTTTCTCCTGGAGGGAGGAGCTGGTAGAAGCCATTGACTCTTTGTTGAACCCTCTCCTCTCCCTATAGGCAGATGCATGCAGAACCCATGTCTGAGTCTCCATCAAATAGGCTATCATCTTTTGTCTGCCCTGCCCTAGTGATTCCTTGAGAACAAGCCCCACCCAACTTTTGGGCATGCCATGCTGCTTCCAATGGCTTTTGTGTACAACCTGTCTAAGCTTATGCTGCAGACTTTCATAAAAACCCCCACAGGTTCACAAAATCCAAAGAAGCAGCATCTGGCTTCATTGTGTCCCATACCTCTGGCTGAACAGCCCTAAGCCTGGCAATAGTAACAGTCAGCCTCAGTTCACAGATTAGCCTTGTGAGGCACCTCCAAGCCCAGTACAAGTGGTGGCCTTCTGTGGATTGCTTTCTGGCTCATACAAGGTGGCCCAGGGCAGGACACAGACTGTGCCTGAACTCAGCCTGCAGTAGGTGCCCTCCCAGGAGGCCCCAGCGCTGGTACACCTGGTGGTGAGCTTGTGACCAAACTGGAACGTCACCAAGCCACCTCAAAAGGACGACACACCCAAATGGCAGACTAGGCAGGCACCAGAGTCCCACTCAAGCAAACCCTGCTCTGTAGGGTCAGCCCTTGCACCACAGCGCCTCCTCTGTAGTTAAAGCCAGACTCACAACCAATCAGCCTGAAGGTCAGTCCCTCCCACTGAAATGCAAACAGCAAAAAGGCTCAACTAAAACAGGAATGTACACACAATGGACACACCTGGAGCACTGAGCTCTGATGACCAGGAAGACTGTGCCACTAGGTCCCACAGGACACCTACAACATAAGCCCACTCTACTAAGACTGGGAGGCATCGCACTCCTATCTACTACATAGAAATAAACACAAGGAGGCAGCTAAAATGGGGAGACAAAGAAACATGTCCCAAATTAAAGAACAGACCAAAGCTCCAGAAAAAGCACTAAATAAAATGGAGACAAGCAATCTACGAGACACAGAGTTCCAAACATTGGTTATAAGGATGCTCAATGATCTCAGGGAAAACTTCAACAAAGAGATAGGAAACATAAAAATAGAGACAGAAAACATAAATAAGAACCAGTTAGAAAGAAAGAATACAATAACTGAAATAAAGAACAGATTAGAGGGAATCAAAGAAAGAATCTTGAAAGCAGCATAGAAAAGCAATTATTCACCTGCAAGAGAGATCACATAAGACTGTCAGCTGATATCTCAACAGAAACATTGCAGGTTAGAAGGGATTGGCATGAAATAGTCAAAGTGATGAAAGGTAAGGACCTACAACCTAGATTACTCTACCCAGCAAAACTGTCATTTAGAATTGAAGGACAGATAAAAAAGTTTCCCAGACAAGAAGGAGCTAATGGAGTTCCAAATGCCACCAAACCAGTATTACCAGGAGTCTGAGAGAGTCTTCTATAAGATGAAAAAAAAAGAAAAAGATAAAAAATATGAGTAATAAAATGGCAATAACTACATATCTATCAACAATTACTTTCAATGTTAATGAATTAAATGTTCCAATCAAAAGATAGGGTGACTGAATGGATAAGAAAACAAGACCCTTACATATACTGCCTACAAGAGACTCACTTCAGATCAGAAGACACACACAGACTGAAAGTAAAGGGATGGAAAAATATATTTTATGAAAATGGAAACAAACAAACAAACAAATTGGTGAGGCAGCAATACTTTACCAGGTAAATATACTTTAAAATATCAGACAAAATATACTTAAAAATAAAGACTATAACAAGAGACCAAGAATCACGCAGTAATCACACTTCTGGATATTTATCCAAAGAAACCAAAAATGCTACTTGGTACTTCAAGAGAACATTGGCATCCATATGTTCATTGCAACATTGTTTACAATGGCCAAGATGTGGAGGCAGCCTGGGTGTCCAGTAATGGATGAATGAATAAAGAGGAGGTGATACATATATACAATGCAATATTGCTCAGCCAGGGAAGGGAATGGTTTCTTGCCGTCTGCAGTGGCATGGATGGATGTGGAGGGTATTGTGCTGAGTGGAGCACATCAGATAGATGCAATGTGATTTCACTTATATGTGGAATCTGAAGACCAAATAAAACAGAAACAAACCTATAGATCCAGAGAACATTTTGAAGGTTGCCAGATGGGAGGAGGATTGGGGGTGAGCAAAAAATGGGAAGGGATTAAGAAGTAAAAATTGGTTATTACACAGTAGTCATATGGATGTAGGGTAAAACATAAGGAATATAGTCAATAATATTGTAATAAATATGTATGGTGTCATATGGGTACTAGATTTACAGGGTGATAGATGGGAGAATTGGGGGATAGGGTGAAAAAGGTGAAGGTATTAAGAAGTACAAATTGGTAGTTACAAAATAGTCATGGGGATGTAAAGAATATGGAATGTAGTCAATAATATGGTAATAACTACATATGTATAGTGCCAGGTGGGTATTAGACTAGTCAGGGGGATCACTGCTTAAATTATATAAATGTATAACACTATGCTGTACACCTGAAATGAATATAAAATATTGAATGTCAAAATAAAGTGTAAAAAATAAATGGGTCCAGAGATAGCATGGGTTCGTTATTTCTCTTGGGACACCTATTGTATAACAATCACTTTTTTTTGCTGTTTTTTAATTTTTACATACTACACATTTGTTGGATAAACTAGGCTATTTGTCTTTTGCAATGACCTATATTCTGGATTTGGATGATTGCTCTGTTTTTCTTGTGGTTAACGTCTTCCTCTATCTCCCACAGTTACAGTAAACTGTTAGATCTAAAGATTTGATTATACCCAGATTTATTTACTTATTTTTGGTGCTAATATTTCATGTTTGTATCTCATCAGGAGGCCCATAACGCCTAGTTATTCTTGTGTGATTCTAAAATTGATCATTATGTTCCTATAGTGTCAGTTTGACTCCACTATAACATTTCATTATAAGGTCCCCATCAACCTCTTCCCAAGTGGTTTTAGTGGCTACTGATCATTATTGTCTAAGTCCAATATTTTATTAGTGGTCACAAAAGAGTGACTTTCTAATTTTATCTTTTTCTTTTCATTTATTCTGGACTTCTTCTATAAAAACTATCTTTCATCAACCATAATCATTTCTTCTGTAAAATGGTATATGTCTTTCTAATAGGAAATGGGATTTTCTCTATTAGGCAAACAGGGTTTATAAGGAAAATAAGGTTGAGGCTAAACATATTCTTGAATAATCTCATAGGTAATACTATATAAGTAAGCAAAACTCATTAAGTATGTGATGAAGTTCAAAATATTCAATTCCTAAAAAAGTAATGCTATAGTAAATAATGAACTTTACCTTAACAGTGGACACATGAAGTTTGCTTGGCAGAAATGGATGTGTTAAAGTGTTTTAACTTTTAATTTATGGAGAAGAGGTAGAAGTAAATATATCATCATTCTTAGAATAAAATGATATGACACTAGAAGCTATAGCTCATTATCCTGTTTGTTTTTCTATGTTGGCTTAAAATAGAAGTCTGGATTTTGTTGTTTTACCAGTTTCTCCCTTTTACAAAGAAGCAGCTTGTAACTGCAATGAGACCGGATGCCTCTAAGTGATATCCTGCTGTACTCAGCATTCTCATCTTCATCTTACAAATCATTGCAAGTGTTTTTCAGTCCCACTGAAAGCAGATAGCTGTGACGTGTTAAAATCTATTGTTCCTGTTACTTTCAGAGCATTGTCTGTTGGGAGGGCACAATTAATGTATTCCTTTAGATCTATAGACTCTCTCAATAATACATGTTCTCTTGTTTATTTCAAAAATACTTCATTATTTTAAGCTTTTCTTCAATACATAAGGTTTTCCTTTTCTATTCATTGCCTGAGTTCTTATAACCAGAATATTTACTAATGTTTCAGATTCTGTACTAAAGTTTCCTAACTCAGAAGAACCCAACTCACATTTATAGATCAACGCACCTGAGTAATTGAAATAATACAAAATGACACAAAAGCATGTCTTGTATATTTTTCCACAGTGTACTATGCTCTTCTAGGTTGCATACAGCAGGTTTAACTTGGGTACAAGACTTTCATTTTGTAAATAATTGCATATTTCCAAATTTTATTGTCTCTGTCATCTACTATATATGAACAGATTCATGCATTATAACAAAAGTATTATATTTCATACAGGAAAGACAAGATAAAAATCTTAATTCTTTCACTTTAGTGCCCACCTTTCAAAGTAATGAGTTGTTGCCTCAGCAACCTTCAGTGCTGTCCTGTGAGCTCATTTTTGCTTTCCAGTGTTAAGAATTCCTGGATTTTTATGTTTAACATTCTTTAATCAGTTGCAGTTACTATGTTTTTAATGCTTAAATAGTCCCATCCAAAGCCACTGAGTGTTCTTTCCAGGTTGTTTCTTCTTTCTTTTTTTTTCTTTTTTTATTTTTTATTTTACTTTTAAATAATTGAGGATTTCTCAAATCCATAGAAAAATTATCTTACTATATATACTTTTTTCAATTTTAGTTGACATTCAATATGTGCTCTTGAAATAACACCGTTAATGTTTGACAACTTTTTTCTTTCCTGACATAAAAATGTACCTCAGACCCATTTTGCACATTTCCTACTTCTGGAACTGAGTCAATTTTCCAAAGAGTCTTGCTCCTTTTTAGTGGAAAATTATATGAGAAACCATAATCTGGGTGATAAGGATACTCATCGCTATTGGGTTCTCGTTGTTTCTAGACTGTTTCAAAGGACAAAGTCAGGAGATATGTATATTAGAGAAAAATACTACTATTTCTATTTCAAGTTTAAGAATATAGAGTTTTTACTTCTTTGATTTTATGTTCTTACTTTTTTTCTTTTTGCTGAAAAATCTAGATTCCTAAAGATCTTAACATAATTACTTATTTGGTTTGTATGATATTATTTCTATAATAGTTTCAAAATGAAACAAATATTATTATTAATAACAAATTAACTGAACTCAGTTTATGATGTTAGTGCTATTCTTTTGATCATGAATAAATCCCAATAAGGACATTCAACTAAAATACTATGCTGTAAACTCATTTGAAATAATTATTTTCTGTGACTTGATGTAGCCAAAACGATGCAGTTAGGTTTGTTTCCTTCTTTAACCTTCCCCTAAGTTTTAGAGACTGTCTTTGTTTCTCTCCTGAGTTCAATTTCATTTTTTAATTATGTAAAACATTTTACAGGGTTCCAAAAACACTATATAATGAGATATATTCATAAAAGTTTCATTAGTATCTTTGTTTCCTCCACCTGTTGACCTCCTTCCACATACTTATTAATTTTGGAGTTATCTTTCCATTGTTTCTTAATATATGCATATGTACCCAAAGTGTCCTCCTATTTCCTACAAAAAGATAGCATTCTATGAACATTCTTATGTACATTGCTTTTTTTAACTTAACAATATATTTTGGAGATCACACTATGTATGTGTAAATATTATGTATGGAATCTTATCAATTGCTTTCATTAGTTGCACAGTACTTCACTGGATCAATGAACCATAATTCATTGAACCAACTCCCTATTAATGAACATTTCAATTGATATTATAAATAATGCTGTTATGCATAGCCTTATTTAAAGGTCATTTAGAATTTTAGCAATTCGATAGATTTTGAGTGGGTCAAAGAGTAAATGAGTATGTATATATATTATTTCCAACTGGATATCGCTGTAGAATAAAGCTGGAATTTTAACTGTTACTGAGTTATGTACTTGGATGTGAAACTTCATGTCATCTTGATTCCCAAAGATCAGACTAAGTTAACATATTTATTTAAAGGCGAAACACTAAACGTCATGGGAGACTAAATGACAGTCTATATAAGTTTAGCTCTTGAGATGTTAAAATGAAAATCCAAGACATAATCATAGAATGGCATATCATCTAATATTGGGTTGCATTGCATACATGATAGGTACTACAGAAATTTGTAAAATTACCTGAGATATGCCAGGAGCAAATTGGCCTTGAGCTGAGAATTAAATGAAATTCTAAATTTGGATTTGTAATGAGGTAGTTTGGGGAAGGGAGACAGATCCAGAGACAGGAGCAAGTATGCTGGAAGAGGGAATCAGTGTCATTATTGACCCAGCTGGAATTCATGTTTTGGGGAAGGCGAAGTAGGGAGGGCTATGTAAGTCATTGAGGTGAAGCCAGTCGAAGACGGGCCTTGCAAATAATAATGATAAAGTTATGTGAGCTTCACATACTCCACTAGACAATAAACCCTTTGTAGGAAGAAACTACATTTTGTTTACCATTGTATGCCCAATACTTAGTCCAGTGTCTGGTAGGTACTGAAAAATGTTTGTTAAGTGAATAATAAATTGATCCAAATCAAATGACTAGATATCTCTTTCAATATGAAGGTTGAAAACTAATGCAAATGAAGATTGAAAACTAATGCAACCAAACCTAAAGACTACCTCCTAGGCCAGTGAACAGTCCTTTAGTCTTATATAGGTAAGTTAAGTTTCTCCCAATAGTGCTACAAACAATAGTTCTCCAGTTGTTGGAAGAATGGAAAGAAATTGTTTTAATTATATAGCATCTACACAAATATGTGTTTGAGCTTGTAACATTAATAAATATATATTTTTAATATTCAGGGATTAATTATTACCCCTGAATATGGGAGTCTGTGGGCTTTTGCTTATTCTGAATATAAACTTTATTTGGGAAACTGTTGCTCCTCCACTGTAAATATTTGATTCTAATGAGGATCATTGTCTTTCATTCCCCTGGCCAAGTGTGTATACATGATCCATAGCCAGACCCAGGCTATCACAGTAAATTGCATTGCAAATATTTTAGGCTTTGAGGACCAAAGTTAAAATGGAAGATATTATAAAAGTATGTTTAGATAGCACATTTTGAATATAATCGCATAAAATTGCAAAAAACATTCTTAGCTTGTGGTATAAAAAATACATAAATAAAAAAACAGGTGGCAGGCAAGATTTGGTCCTGGTTATAATTTATGAAGCCCTGGTATAGCCCATTCTCCTGGATACACTGATCAGTTCAGGAGTAGATTTGTACTCAGACTAGCTCAATAAAAGTTTATCTTTTGGATTTTTCAATTTAGTCCTGGAAGAATAAAAAAGTTACTTTTAGAATCATGAAGCTAAAGGATATGAATCATCCTGCTTGCCCTATGTCAGCTAAAGGGGAGAATAAAGGCAAAACAGAGAGAAAGCAGACACAGAGAATGAAAGGGAATGAGAGCTCAGAAGAGCTGATTATTTTATTACAATCTCTAGATCCACTTCTGCTTGGAGCAAGATCTACACCTACATTTGTTAATTATATAGGCTAATGTATTCCATTTTAAGCTTAAATTTGTTCAGTTAGGTTTATTTCACTGGTAATCAAAGGACAAATAGATGATATGTACAGAGGGTGCCAAAAAAATGTATACAAGTGAACACTTTGGTCAACATTGCTCAAGCAATAGTTCTCCATAATCAGAAGTGTCTGGACGCTGATGGTAACCGCCTTGAGCACCTGTTGTAATTGCAGAAGTCAAACATGTTGTATTCATCTTTTGTTATTAGTATATATTGAGTATTACAATTTTAATAATTTTTTTCTTTCTTAAAATGTGTATACATTTTTTGGCACCCTCTGTATATATCATCTATTTGTTCTTTGGTTACCAGTGAAATAAACCTAGCTGAACAAGTTTAAGCTTAAAATGGAATATATTAGCATATATATATATATATATATATATATATATATATATATGTGTGTGTGTGTATATATATATATATATATATATATATATATATATATATGTTCCATAAACATATGTTGAAAGTCTAACATTCACCAGATAATACCCTAGGCCCTGTGCTTTAAGAGTGTATACAATTCTGGGTTAAGATGACATTTTAAGCACATACATTTACTTTCATTCTCTCCAAAATTCCTAAAGCTTCAGTAAGATTTTTTTTAAAGGCACATATTTGTAAGGACAGAGAGAATGTAGAAAATAAAGCAATAAGTTTTGGTAGCTTGTAAGCAGATGATTGAGACAAGTATTTTTTGTAGTCAACGGTAGGCAAAGCTAAGTTATAGTTAATCGTGAGAAAAGCCAAGAATTAACCTGATTTATACCTCCAAACAGAAATTCCAGAAGTCGACAAGAACAATTACCTTTGCAAGTGGGGATAATAGTAGCCTAAAAAATGAAGGAGTTGTCACAGTCTACTTAAAAATAAGTTAGATCCTCAAATCTTTCTACTTAATATTTGAGTTACCTAGTACTTCTGGAAAGTGTGAAACAGATGGTTTAGGCGATGGTGGGGATTGGCAGATGTCACCAAGCAGCGTTGAAGATGAAACTATCTTACTGACTACAGGGAGATCAAGTTAATATTTACATTCAGAATAAGGAATTGCACAACTTCTGCCACTCAGCTCCTTTTCCAAGGATTGGGAGCAGCCTGAAAGACTAAAGAAACTCTCACTATCATTAGACATTCCAAGGAATTTGCCTGGCCTGATAGCTCTAAAGTGAAACCCACAGCTAGAGAATTCTGAAGTGAAACCCACTATTTGAGAGATTTCAAATAGATTTTTTTTTTTGTCCAAGTCTTAAATATGAATAGATAATCAAGGATTAGCAAACATCTAAAGTCCATGGCATAAAAGGGAGTAAAATAAGCCTTTAGCTGTGGTTCTCCCCGCAGAAATATAGGCTCTTCTGGAAGACAATAATTCCAAAATAATTACCACTACCATACTCACAGAAAGAAGAGGGGGAAAAAATGTCACTTAAAAAGAATATTCAGAGAACAAAACAGGGCTCTTATAAATTAAAAATATTAGAGAAGAAATGAAAAATGCCATGGTATATTTAGAAGATAAAACTCAAAGAAAGGCACATGAAATTAGTCAAATGTAAGGAAAATAGGAAAGGGGGGGGGGAGAAGGAATATTAGAAGACTAGACCAAGAGGTCCAGTATCCAAACAAACAATGGGTATCCAGAAATAGAGAACTGAGAAACTAGAATAGAGGAAATCATCAAAACCTAAGTGATAAAAAACTTTCTATGAATAAATGATAAAGGTTCACAGATTAAAAGGATTCCTTAAGAGACCAGCAGAGTAGATGAAAATAAACACTCATCAAGGGCTATTGGGGTTCTGGTTAAGGTGGCAAAGTAGGTAACTAAGGTGCTTACCTCCTCCCATGACCCCATCAAAATTAAAACTAAGTTATAGAACAATCAACCTAGAGAACCGTCTGATGACTAGCTGAATGGAACTCCTTTAACTAAGGATATAAAGAAGAGTCACAAGGAGAGTGGTAGAAGGGGTGGAGACTCAAAATGGGCTGGTCCCATACCCATGTGTGGCAGTTAAGAATCAGGAGGGATATCTCAGCTGCAGAGGTCCCCCCGAGCAGTAAGGGGTGTCAGCCCAAAACCGGGGTCCCCAGCCCAGTACTCCAGTGCCAGGAAGAATACTCCCCACAGCAACTAGCTATGGAAATTGGTGGGGATTCTGTCCCAGTGGGCTGCTGGAAACCCAGAAATTCTCTTAAAGGGACTGTGAACAGACTCACTCACAAATACTCACCCTAAGCTCAAGCGAAGGAATAGCAGCTAGAAAGACATCAGAGAATACAAGGGGAGAAACTGAATTTGGTGACTTCAGTGCTATGGCCGCCATTGTCCCTGTGTTGAGCCCTCTCCCCACACAGCCTATAGGCACAAGTGGGCACCAAATCTGAATCTGCTTTAACCCTGGTAATGCCCTAAGACCTGGCCCCACCCAAATTGCACACTGCCCTTGGCTCTTTCAACTGTAGTGCCTCAAGGATGACCCAGTTTTCACCCATGCTGCAAGCTTTCTTGAATAGTCCCCAAAGTATTGTGGGCCCCATACAGGACCAGCTGCATTTGGTGTGCCCCGTGCCTCTGGATGAGTGACTCCAGGCTCGGCATTGTGGCAGCTGGCTTCTGGTCTCAAAGCGGTCTCTCTCACCTTGGGTCAAGAACAAGTAGCTACCAACTACCAATAGCTCCTATCAGATGCCTTGGGTCAGTTATAGGCAGTGGCTGACTTTGGCCTGCACCACAGCCCCTCCAAAGAGGACTCAGAACCATAATATCTGGTGGCTGGATTCAGACCACAACAGAGCAACATCCAAATACCTCTACAAATGGAATACTTAAAGGGTGGTCTTGGCAGGCACCATATCCCCACTGGGGTGATTCCCACTGAGTAGGCTCAGGACCTGCTGTGGGTGTATCCTTGCAGACAGTCAGCCTGAGAGTCAACTCAACCAACTGAAGTGCCAGCAGCAATCAAGGCTCAGTTATAACAAGTGGACACACGCAACATACACAAGAGACACTCCTGGAGCACCTAACTCAGGTGACCAGGGAGACTGCACCACTGGGCCCCGCAGGACACCTATTGTATAAAACCACCTGATGAAGACTGGGAAACATAGCAGATCTACCTAGCACATAGAAACAAACATGGAGAAGCAGCCAAAATGAGGAGACAAAGAAACATGTCCCAAATGAAAGAACAGGAGAAAACTCCAGAAAAACTACTAAATGAAATGGAAGCAAACAACCTACCAGAAACAGAGTTCAAAACATTACTTATAATGATTTTCAACGAACTGCAGGGAAGAATAAATTAACTCAGTGACAACTTCAAAAAAGAGATAGTAAACATAAAAAAGGACATAAAAACTATAAAAAAGAACCAGTCAGAAATGAAGAATATAATAAATGAAATGAAGATTAGGCTAGAAGGAATCAACAGCAGATTAGTTGAAGGAGAGGATCAAATCAACAATTTGGAAGACAAAGTAACAGAAACCCAATCAGAACAGCAAAAAAAAAAAAAATTATATCAGGATAAGCTAAAGGACATCTGGGACAACATCAAGTATGCCAAAATTCACATTCTAGGGTTACCAGAAGAGGAAGAGAGACAACAAGGAATTGAAAACCTATTCAAAGACATTATGACTGAAAACGTCCTATCCTGGTAAAGGAAATAGACACACAAATCTAAGAGCTCAGACAGTCTGAAACAAGATGACCCCAAAGAGGCCCACACCAAGATACATTATAATTAAAATGCCAAAAGTTAAAGACAAAGAGTGAATCTTAAAAGCAGCAAGAGAAAAACAATTAGTTACCTGCCAGCGAGCTCCCCTAAGACTGTCATTTGATTTCTCAACAGAAACTTTCCAGGTCAGGAGGGATTGGCACAAAATATCCAAAGTGATGAAAAGCAAGGACCTACAACCAAGACTACTCTATCCAGCAAGGCTATTATTTAGAATTGAAGGACAGATAAAAAGCTTCCTTGACTATAAAAAGCTAAAGGAGTTCATCACAATCAAATCAGTATTACAAGAAATGTTATAGGGACTTCTTTAAAAAAATAATAAGGGAAAAAAGGATTATAAGTAATAAAATGGCAATAACTACATACCTATCAATAATTACTTTAAATGTAAATAGATTAAATGCTCTAATCAAAATACATATGGTGGCTGAATGGATAAGAAAATAAGACCCATACATTTGCATTCCACAAGAGACCCACTTCAGAAGAAAGACACACACAAACTGAAAATAAAGAGATGGAAAAGATATTTTATGTAACTAGAAATGAAAAAAAAAAAATCTGGGGTAGCAATATTTATATCAGACAAAATAGACTTTTAAAAAAGGCTTTGACATAAGTCAAAGAAGGAAATTTCATAATGATAAGAGGGTCGATCCAAGAACAGGATATAATCCTTGTAAATTTTATATACCCAATGTAAGAGCATCTAAATATATAAAGCAAATATTGATGGACATAAAGGGAGAGATCAAGAGTAATAGTGGCGTAACTGGGGATTTTAACACCCCATTAATGTCAATGGATAGAACATCCAGACAGAAAATCAACAAGGATCAATGGCCTTAAATGACACATTAGAACAGATGAATATAGTTGATATTTTTAGAGCATTTCACCTCAAAGCAGCATAATATACATTCTTTTCAAGTGCACATGGAATATTTTCCAAAATAGACCACATATTAGGCCATAAAACAAGTCTCAATAAACTTAAGAAGATTGAAAATCATATCAACCATCTTTTCCAACCACAATGGTATGAAACTAGAAAGCAATCACAAGGAGAAAGCTGAAAAACATACCAACACATGGACACTAAATAATATGCTACTAAACAATGAATGAGTTTATAACAATATCAAAAAAGAAATCAAAAGATATCTTGAGACAAATGAAAACTCAATGATGCAAAATCTATGGTACACAGTGAGAGCAGTTCTAAGAGGGAAATTCAGGTCTATCTCAAGAAACAAGAAAAATCTCAAATAAACAATCTCAACTTACACTGAAATGAGCTAGAAAAGAAGAAGTAACAAAACACAAAGTGAACAGAGGAAGAAAATAATAAAGATCAGAGCAGAAATAAATGAAATAGAGTCTAAAAGAAACAAAATGATCAATGAAACCAAAGCTAGTTCTTTGAATGGATAAACAAAAATTGATAAACTTTTAAACAGACTCATAAAGAAAAAGAGAGAATCCAAATACATAAATTCAGAAATGAAAGATAAGTGACAACTGACACCACAAGAATACAAAGGATTATAAGAAAATACTGTGAACAATTACATGCCAACAAACTGAACAATTTGGAAGAAATAGATAAATTCATAGAAACAGACTATCATCCAAGACTGAAACAAGAAGAAACAGAAAATTTGAACAGACCAAAAACTACTAATGAAATCAAATCAGTAATAAAAAAAATTCTCAACAAACAAAAGCCTTGAGCTGGATGGCATCATAGGTGAATTTTACCAAAGATTCAAAAATGACTTAACATCTGTCCTTCTCAAACTATTCCAAAATATTCAAGAGGAAGGAAGGCTCCCCAACTCATTTTACAAGGCCAGCATTACCCTGATTCCAAAATCAGACAAAGACACTACAAAAAAAGAAAATTATAAGCCAATATACCTGATGAACATGAATGCAAAAATCCTCAACAAAATATTAGCAAACCGAATTTAGCAATATATTTAGAAAAATCACACCATAATCAAGTGGAATATATTCCTGGGATACAAGGTTGGTTAACTACCTGCAAGCCAATTACCATGATACACCCCAGAAACAAAATGAAGAATAAAAATTATATAATCATGTGACTAGATGCAGAAAAACCATTTGACAAAATCCAACATCCATTTATCACAAAAACTCTTAGCAAAGTGGGAATAGAGGGAATATACCTTAACATGATAAAGGCCATATATGATAAACTCACAGTTAACATTATACTCAATGCTAAAAGCATATTCCTTAAGGTCAGGAATAAGAGAGTAATGTCCACTTTCACCACCTTTATTCAACATAGTGTTGGAAGTTCTAGCCATAGCAGACAAGAAAAAGAAATAAAACGCATCCAAATTGGAAAGAAAGAAGCAAAACTGCCATTATTTGCATATGACATGATATTAATTAGAAAGAACCTTACATAGTCCACCAAAAAACAGATTAGAACAGATAAATGAATTAGGTAAAGTCACAGGACACAAAATTAGCATTCAGAAATTGGTTGCATATTTATATGCCAATAACAAATTTTCAGAAAGAGAAATTAAGAAAATAATCCAATTTACAATTGCATCAAAAAATAATATCTAGGAATGAATTTACCAAGAAGGTAAAAACCTGTACTCAGAAAATTATAAGATACTGAAGAAAGAAATTGGATAAGATAAAATAAATAGAAGCATACACTCTGCTCATGAATAAGAAGAATTAACATCATTAAAATGTTCATACCGCCAAAAGCAATATATAGATTTAATGCAATCCTTATCAAAACACCAATGGTATTTTTCACAGAACTAGAACAAATAATCTTAAAATTTATATGGAATCACAATAGACCCTGAATAGCCACAGCGATCTTAAGAAAAAAGAACAAAGTTGGAGGTGCTACCTGATATCAAACTATAATACAAGCCTATAGTAACCAAAATGGCATGGTACTAGCACAAAAACAGACATGTAGATCAATGGAACAGAACAGAGAGCTCGGACAGAAACCCACGCCAATATGGTCAATTAGTCTATGACAAAGGGGAAAGAATTTACAATGAATTAAAGACAGTCTATATATATGGAGTTGGGAGAACTGGACAGATATATGCAAAAAAAAATATGAAATTAGACTACCTTCTTATACCAGACACAAGAATAAACTCAAAATGGATTAAAGACTTAAATATAAGACTCAAAACCATAAAACTCCTAGAAGAAAACATAGGCAGTAAACTCTCTGACATTGTACTTATTAATATTTTTTTGTACTTATCTCCCGGATAAAAAGAAAATAAACACTATCACCAAGGCACATCACTATGACATGTAATCATTTCAAGACACTGAGGACAAAGTGAAGATTCTAAAAGGGAGCAAGGGAAACAAAAGAACAAATACATAAATGGAACTGTTATGTTGATGTAAAAGTAACTGCAATTTTTGCAATTATTTTTAACCTTTTAAACCGCAATTACTTTTGCACCAACCTAATACATCCAACTAAAAAGTTTTTGCACAGCATGGGAAACCATCAACAAAATGAAAATATAATGTACTGATTGCATGATACATTGATATTTGCATGATACATTGATAAATTAATATCCAAAATTTATAAAGAACTTATATAACTCACCATAAAAAAAAAAAAAAAAAAATCAGTCCAATAAAAAATTGGGCAGAGGACCTGAATAGACATTTATCCAAAGAGGACATACAGATGGCCAATAGAAATGTGAAAAGATACTGAATGTCACTAATTATTAGATGAATGAAATTAAAACCTCAGTGAGATATCAACTCACACCTGTTAGAATGGCTATAATCAAAAAATCAACAAACAACAAATGTTGGTGAGGGTGTGGAGAAAAGGGAACCCTTGTGCATTGTTGTTGGGATTGCAGATCGGTACAGCCACTATGGAAAACAGTATGCAGGTACCTCAAAAAATTAAAAATAGAACTACCTTAACACCCAGCAATTCCACTCCTGGGTATTTATCCAGTGAAATAAAAAACGTAATTTGAAAATTTATATGCATCCCTATGTTCACTGCAGCATTATTTATAATAAAGAAGATATGGAAACAACTTAAATGCACATCAATAGACAATTAAATAAAGAATAGTGGTACATATATACAATGGAATATTACTTGGCCACAAAAAGAAGGAAATCTTACCATTTGTGACAACATTGATAGACCTAGAGAATATTATGCTAAGTCAAATAAGTTAGACAGAGAAAAGACAAATACCGTATGATTTGACTTATATGTAGAACCTAAAGAACAAAATAAAGTAACACACACACACTCACAAAAACCAACAGACTCATAGATACAGATAACAAACTGATGGTTGCCAGATGGGAGGGCAGTTGGGGTGAAAAAGTTGAAGGGATTAAGACTTACAAATTTGTAGTTACAAAATAATCATGGGGGTGTAAAGTACAGCATAGGGAATATAGTCATTACTATTGTAATAATGACGTATGGTGCCAAGTAGGTACTAGAATTATTGGGGGGGACCACTTTGTAAATTACATAAATGTCTGACCACATGCTATGCACCTAAAACTAATATGAAATAATATTTAATGTCAACTCAACTGTAATTAAAAAATACAAAATAAAAATAAAATTAAAATTTTTATTTGTTTCAAAAAGAAAAATAAAATAAACACAATCACCAAGGCACATCACTATGACATGTAATAATTTCAGAACACTGAGGACAAAGTGAAGACTCTAAAAAATTTGAGAGAGGAAAGAATATGTATTATATATATGACATACAAAGAAATAGAATTGACTTCTGACTTCTCAACAACATGGAATCTAAAAGGCAGTGTACAATGCCAAACAAATTCTACAGGAAAATAGTTTCCAACTGTATCAGGGGTTCCCCATACCACCTCGTTTCAGTGATTGATAGCAGAACTCACAGGACTCAGGATATAGTTGTAATCACTACTACTGTTTATAACAGCAAAAAGATACAAAACAACATCAGCAAAGGGCAAAGGCGCATGTGGTGAAGTCCTGAGGACACCAGGCTCAAAATTCCAAGAGTCTTCTCCTAGTGGAATTGCAAATGATATCTTAACTCTTCCGGCAATGTGTAACTCTTTCTCAGATTTGACATCATGTGTGACATGTTGCCTACCAGAGATGCTCAATAGAGATGAAATGCCCATGTTTTCTTTACTTGGGGCTGGTCATGTAGGCATGTACCAAAATTCCAGACTGCCAAAAGGAAAGCAGGTTCAGCATAAAATATATTGTTTGCATAAATAGCTAAGGCATAGTAAAACACTCATGTTTATATCAGTGTAGGGAACTTTATAATTCAAGTTTTCAGACAACAGCAAAGAAAGGGCCAGCCTTGCAAGCAGACCTTTCTAAGGAGAGGATTACCAGGTCTAATATGTTAAGTCTTTTCTGCACACCAACTCATAATTCTCAATCAGCCAAACTATCAATCAAATGCAATAGAGAATCAAGGCATTTTCAGATATTCAAGACCTCAAAAAAATTATGTCCTACACCTTTCTCAGGAGAGTACTAAAGAATATAGTTCACCAAAATGATGGAATAAACAAAGAAGTAGGAAGAATGGCAAAGCAGAAAACAAGGACTCCTACACAGGAGAGAGGCAATGAAATCCCCAGAATGATGGTAAAGGAAGATCCCAAGATGACAGCTCGTACCAGGTACTGATGGCAACCAATTAGTTCAGAAAGGAACATATCAGAAGACTCCAGGAGAAATTTCTTCAGAAAATAAAATCATTAGGCTATATGATGAACTGAACAGATTGATAGCACATTTAGAAAACTGACAAGTGCTTAGGGTTGAATTAGTAATAAGTACACAGAAAAGTAAGCAAACATGAAATCAAGACAATTATCGATTTTAGGGAAAACAAGAGTCGGACTAGAAAGGAAAGGTAATCATGGAAAAAAGATATTGTGCAGTGGAAAAATGCAAAGTACATTTCACAATGTGTATACTATGCCACCATTCGTGATTTTCTAAAAAGATTTAACAAACACAGACACATTTGTATATGCATGGAATATGTCAGGAAAGCTAGTAAAAAACAGTTATCTTTTCAGAGATCAGCTAAGGGAATAGACAGACTGGGGATGAGACTTAATTTTGTACTGAGTTCCTATTTGAATTTTTGAGACTTTTGCCATGAACGTGTAACTTTTTCAAACAAGCAAGCAAAAAAAAACTACCTCTCAAAAACAAACTATATATATAACTATACATATAATATATATATTATATATAATATAATATATAATACTTATATATTATATATAGTTATATATACTTATATATTTATATATCTATCTATCTATATCTATCTATCTATCTACCTGTCTATCTATCTATCTAGCTAGCTAGCTATCTATATATATAGAGAGAGAGAGAGAGCCAAAAAATGTATACACATTTTAAGGAAAATCTATTAAAATTGTAATACTCAATATATACTGATACTACAAGTCACATTTGACTTCTGCAATTACAAGAGGTGCTCAAAGTGGTTACCATCAGCATCCAGACACTTCTGATTACGGTGAACTACTGCTTGAGCATTGTTGACCAAAGTGTCCACTTGTATACATTTTTTTGGCACCCCCAGTATATAAAACAAAATAGAGTAGCAAAATACCTTTATGCCCTCTAGACAGATAACAACTTCCTTTGGCATTCATACCCTGGCTTTACATTCTCACCAACAAGTGAGCAAAGCGCTCTTGAACATATATAGGAAAAAGTTAAATAATTTTCGTTTCCCTTTAATAAGAAATATCTAAGAAAAAGAATCTGAAGTTTTCATTTGTAAACAAAACTCCTATATTTAAAAAATGTAGATCATTCTTTCTTTGATCTCCTATAGGCATTTAAAAAATATTATCGGTGTTCATTGATAATTTGACCTTGAGTCAAAATATCAGATACTTATATTATGTAGCTGGAAAAAAAGTATTAACCTTCCCAGCAAATATTTGGTTGGAAAAAAACTAGACCATGAGTCGACTCAGGCTTTTTCACTAACGAACTGTGACTTTTGTTACTAATTTCTTTTGGACTCAATTTCCTCATTTGAACACACAAAAAGAGAAATAATATTTGACCTAATTGTAGCTTACCTTGATTAATGACTCTTTCTTTAAAATGAGCCCTTCCAGCCCAGTGGCTCAGGTGTTTGGAGTACCATGCTCCTCAGGCCAAAGTTGCAGGTGCGATTCCCACATGGTCCAGTGAGCTGCGCCCTCTACAGCTAAGATTGTGAACAACAGCTCTCCCTGGAGCTGGGCTTCTGTGAGCAGCCAGAGGTTGGCGCGAGATGCCCTGGCTAGAATGAGAAACAATGGCTTGAACTGCAGTTGTGGATCGGGGAGGTGGTGGTGGGGTGGTAGTGGTGGTGGGGGTGGGGGTGGGGGTGGGGGTGGGGGTGGGGGTGGGGGGGGGGTGGGGGTGGGGGTGGGGGTGGGGGTGGGGGGTGGGGGTGGGGGTGAGGGGTGGTGGTGGGGGTGAGGGGTGGTGGGGGTGAGGGGTGGTGGTGGGGGTGAGGGGTGGTGGTGGGGTGGGAAGGAGTTGGCGTGGGGGAAGGGGGAAAATAAAGAGCTCTTATCCATCTCTCATTTGGTCCTCATCAATGCTGAGATAAGCAAAGTAGCTGTTGTCCCTATTGTCTAAAAAATTAGTGTCACTGAAATTAAGTATTGATCAAGCTGATTCCACTGATCAATAATGAAGGAAGAGCTGGAATCCAGATGTTCTGACACTAGCTCCAGGCTCTTTTCACTATCTGGCAGCTGCCTGCTACCAATCTCACTAGATCATTTGATTCTCAAATGGATAATGGTCATGACAGCATTAAAAGAGGATAGAACATTGTGTAATAAAATGTGATTATTGTTATTTACAGCACTATGCTAATGGAGCAATTTACTCCACCAATAATCATAAACCAAATGGAATGGCTTACCTTATTTACCTCATGGAAATGTTGTAAATATAATTAAACATTTTCTAATCCATCAAACACAACACCTCCTTGGAGATTTTTTTTTTTTTTTTTTTTTAATGTGCCTGCATTCAAGCTGCAGATAAAGGCAGAAGTGCATCTGAATTACTCTGGGGTAAGTGCAGCCAGAGCAGAAAACTTCAATTTGGCTTTTCTACTTCTTCCTCCCTACTGCTGCCAGTGTAGGAACTCCTGTATTCCCCACATCCCACCTGCAAGCATCCCTCAGGCCTTATCTCTTTCAAAAACCTGGAAAGTAGCTAGCAGAGCAGCAGGTGTAGCTTTCAGTAATGAAGACATAGTGAATAATTCAGAACCAGAAGTCTTGTAAAGGACCTAAAAGCAATTTTCACAAAAAAGAAGAGCCATCAGAAATTGAAAGTTGCAACATCCAATAACAGGGAAAACATTTTGAGAGGCCATGGTTTCCATACTGTTTTTCACTCACTAAATAGCGCATGTACGGGAAGCGGCGAACAGAATCCGAATTTATCCTGCCACATTCCTCCTCTATCAGGAAGAAAATTAAGGTCCAGAATAGAAGTGAATTTAAATGACACTTTATACTCTGAATATAATGTGAACACATGCTGGTTGCTCTGTATTTACTGGAACAACACTGCAGAGATCCCAGTATCTTATGGTCAACATTGTTTACAGTTTTGATTAGATTGAGTATTAATTATCATCTATAAACTCCTCTGTGCATTAATATCTGCATGTCCTATAGCTAAACCACATAGTGAAGTTTTGTTTTCAGCCATCGGACCATAGCACATTTAGAAAACAGACAGGTGCTTAGGGTTGAATTAGTAATAAATCTGCAGAAAAGTAAGCAAACATGAAATCAAGACAATTATTAACTTTACTATTTTTCAAAGTGTAGCAATGATCACTTTCACTGAAATCACCTATGATCATGTTAAAAATTGATGAAGCTAAAAATCATGTCAAAAGTGATCTAGCCCCACTCCCCACACTTACTAAGTTTCCAGATGGTGAATCTGGAAGTTCCCTTTTAATAGACTTTCCAGATGAATGTTAACTACACTGAAGTTTGAGAACCAGTGAGCTTTGGGACTCGCTTTGCAGAAATACAATCCACAGTGGTTACTGGAGACTCTGAACTTGCTTTTCATCTGCATAATTAATTTGTTTGTTTAACCAGCAACCATTTATTGTGTTCTTTCTATGTATCATAACTTGCTCTAGATTACAAGGTATGGTATTGAGCAAAACACACATGGCCCCTGCTCTCACCAATCCTAATATACATCCTAATACATCCTAATACATCCCAGATTATCCTGCAGAGTTTTAGCAGCCATATTACTGGTCATCAAACACAATGACGAAGCTCGTGTGCACACAGCAGATCAGGGATGGATTTTAGGAATCTACATAGTTCACAAACTTCCTAGGTGATTACAATCACACTTTGAGAAACCCTACTCTGAAGGTTTGGGGTATAGAATACATAATTTTTTTATAAGTTTAGACTTAAGTTAGTATATTGCACAATGTCTGTGGTTTGAAATAAAAAAGGAGATTTTTTTTTTATATTTGCCCAATATTTTCCTTCTGATTAGTCAAGCCGCTAATTTTTATGAGTTGTAATTATAAATACATGTATTTATTTATTAACTCATATTCAGCAAATATTGTTGAGTACCTACTATGTGTCTGGCTCCCTGATGTGCACTGGGGAAAAAAGATTGAAAAGACCTGTCTCCTCCTCAGGGAGCTTACAGGGAGGGAACCTTGTCAGCAATGAATTTCCTTAAATGCTGTAATTATTATGGACAAAATGATTTGGGAGCATAGAATAAAAATGATTAGTTGTGCCTGGGTAATCTGCAAAGTGTTCACAAAGGAAGTGACATGGAGACTGACTAGAAGAAGAACCCTACCTGGGAGAGAAATATAGGATCACACTATGTGCCAAACATTGTGTGGAGCATTTTATAAACATGATCTCATTAATTTTCACAACATCACCTCAGGCAAATGCTTCTATCATCACAAGTTTATAGAAGAGAAAACTGCAGCCAGGGAGGGTATATGACCTGCTCCAAAGCAAGTGGCTGAGCTTTCCCACCAAGTCTGTGGGATTTCAGAGCCTGCCTGATTAGCGCTCTACCATGTCCTGTCATGGACAAAGGAACTTCATGGAGAAGAGCCCAAAGCATGGGAGGCCTTGCCACGTTCAGGGATCTCAGACAGGCACAGGGTCTAAGGCAGAACATATGTGGAAGGAGAGGGAGATAAAAACAGAAACAAGGGTGGGCTTTGATTTCACAAGACACACATAAAAATTAGTCTCATTATTTTTACACTCAGATCTGATACACATATTTTCAGGAGTTAATACAAGAATCCATTCCTGTAGGCAAAAAGAACTAGTACAGTTGACCCTTATTACATTCAGAGATTCCATATTTGTAAATTCACCTACTCACTAAAATTTGTTTGTAACATCAAAATTAATATGGTTCTTTCTTGGTCATTTGCAGACATACTCATTTGTAGAGCAGTGAAAACTTTGAGTTTTCCCTTATGCCCAAGTTCTCAGCTAGTATTAAAGAAGAGGTTTCAGCTCTCATAATATAAACAAGTGTGATTCTTTTCAGTCTATTTAGCACACATTTTTCCCATTTTTGTGCTTTTTGTTGGTGAATTTGCTGTTTAAAATGGCATCCAAGCACAGTGCTGAAGTGTCTGGTGTTCCAAAAAGTGAGAAGACTATGATGTACCTAATGGAGAAAATACACGCGCTAGTTAAGCTTCCTTCAGGCATGAGTTATACTACTGTTGGCCACGAGTTCAATGTTAATAAATTGTATGTATGTATGTAATTTATTTATAATACTTTATATATAGTATATCAATTTATTTATATATAAAAATATGTTTAAAATTATTTATACTTATATAAGTATATAAATATATAATATATAGTATTCTATATTATATTATAATATACTATAATTATTATTCACTATAATATAATATAAACGTAATTAATATTAAACTCATGGCCAGTAGCACTGTAACTCATGCCTGAAGGAAGCTTATTTAACACATGTATATAGTATCTAACACGAACACACACACACATGAAATAAGGTGTCTTTGAACAGAAAAATCATAAAACAAGGTTATATACTGATCAACTGACATAAATACTGTACCAGAGGTTTGCAAGAACATAGCCCTCTATTTCACCAAAGGACAAAGGTTCGATATTTGCTAATTCAGTATCCACATTAACTGTGTAGACTATAACTGCTGCAAATAACAAAAATAGGCTGTATTTGAATTTTCAGCAGTGAAATGAAATTAACGATAATGATAATATATTTAATATTGGGTACTATTCAGATACCTAGCTAAGTGTGTTATTAGCTATTTTAAGTTTTGTGACAACCATACAAGGAAGGTTTCATTATTGCTAGTCTACTGAGGAGAAAACAAAGACACAAAGAGATCAATTATCTTCTCAAGATTATACAGCTCATTAAGTGATAGAGCCTGAATTTGAAACCAGTTCTTACTTCTAAGCCCAGGTGATTGTATAAACATCTTTTCCATCCTAACACCAGAATTAAAGAAGCCGACACATTTGTAAGTACCCATTTCATCATTACATGTTTCTCTAATAGAAGCCAATTTGAATAAGGTTTTTGTGTTGGGTCATTGTTTTTATCTTCACAACCTCTCCACATGCTAATAAGTTGGTTCTTTGATTTGGCTGCCTGTACTCTTAAGTTCTTGATGGGTAAAGCTTCAGAACAGAATTTCTTCTAGATGGAAAAGTCTTTCAAGGCAATGTGGGTCATTAAAATAAATGAACTGCATCC
Source organism: Rhinolophus sinicus (assembly GCF_036562045.2). NCBI lineage: Eukaryota > Metazoa > Chordata > Mammalia > Chiroptera > Rhinolophidae > Rhinolophus > Rhinolophus sinicus. The sequence goes on from NC_133754.1 coordinate 89,364,318, forward strand.
TCTCTACACTATTTTTACAACTTTCTGTAAACCTATAATTATTTCAAAATTAAAAGTTTTTAAAATGACCTTAAAAATTCCTTTGTAACCTGAAATTACATGCTGTTCTGAACTTGCTTTATGTTTATGTTGGTGCTTAGTGCAGAATGATGTACTTGTGGATGTTAAATAAACTCCAGAGCACAGGAGCAGTGATGGTAATACAGCAATTCCCAATGCCTAGTGTCATGCAGGGCGGCCTGCGGGGTCTCTGCTCCCGCTCCCCATACAAGAACGCAGGATATGGTGAGGCCAAAAAGAACACCCACGGAGCCATAGGTAGGGGAGTCATACCACTACGGTCTCACTGGAGGCTGGGTTCACTGGACGTGTGACCTGCTGTTCGTTTTCTCTGCAACCGACTGACGACTCTCCTCCACTCTCCTCGGCTCTCCTTCGTAGCCGCAACAGGTATATTAGTGGCCAATGGCTCAATGGCTACAGCTGACGGCCAATCAGCCACAGCTGATGGCCATCTACTACCCGAGCCAGCACCCCTCCACGTGAGGCCGAGAGCCTGTAGGGGTGGAATGTGGGGGCAGAGCCCCAGAAAGAAGTTTCCAGGCTCTCGGCCTCACATAGACAGGTGCCTGGCTCAGGTAGTAAATGGCCATCAACTGTGATTGCATGGCCATCAGCTGTGGCTAGTTGGCCATCAGCTGTAACCAGTGAACCATTGGCCACTAATATAACTGCTGTGGCTACGCTAGCAGAGAGAGGAAAAAAAAATGGGGGCTAGCAAGAAGATGGTGGCTGCCTGGCAAGAGCGGATTGCAGAGAGGTGGATGCCACCAGCGAGAATACAGTGGTGTGGCTCCCCTACCTATGGCTCCATGGGTGTTCCTTTTTGGCCTCACCATGTCCTGCGTTCTTGTGTGGAGAGTGGGAGCAGAGACCACGCAGGCCTCCCCACACGACAAATGGCGCAGAGAGCAGGGTCTCCCGCATGACAGCTTCTCAAGTAAATTATGGGAAATTAATAGGTTTATGCTTAGGCCCTGAGAAATGACCTTGAGAACCAGAGAGGAGGACAAGACACCTCACAGAGAGAGGGAAAGATAATAGAGAGAAAGTGGGAGAGAGAATTCTACCCATAGAGGTAAACACCCTCACACAATGTAAGGAGAAGCTGCTTCCCTCTCTTGGGTCAGCCCACTCCATGTCTTGGACTGCACTCTCTTTTCCTAATAAACTGCTTGCTGTCCTATGCTGCACAAATCTGTCTCTTGACTGAATTATTTTCTTCAAGAGGACAAGAGCCAAGGTACAAACGTCATTCCTATTAACATGAGCATTAAAAAAGGGGAGGGAGGTCGGTGGGATGGCTTAGTTGGTTAGAGCGCAAGCTCTTAACAACAAGGTAGCCAGTTCAATTCCTGCATGGGATGGTGGGCTGCGCTCCCTGCAACCAAAGATTGAAAACGGTGACAGGACTTGGAGCAGAGCTGTGCCCTCCACAACTAGATTGAAGTACAACGACTTGGAGCTGATGGGCCCTAGAGAAACACACTGTTCCCCAATATTTCCCAATTAAAACAAAAGAAAGGTATAGAGAAATAGGTGAAATTAATTTTTTAAAAATGGGGAGGGATATCTCGGCTATGGAGGTACACTTTTGAGGAGCAAGGGGTCCCAGCCTCTCCCCAGCACAGGGTTTCCGTGCAGAGAAGAGAAGTCCGATTCAATTTTGGCTGTGAAAACCGACAGAGGTTGTATCTGAGTGAGATGGAGGGCGGTTACACTCTCAGGTGCTCACCTTAAAGGGCCCACACATAAACTTATTCATATATGGACTCACTTGCTCTGAGTTCAAGCACTGGGACAACAGTTCAAAAGGCATTAGGGAGGAACTGAATTCTCCAGCATTAGGTGGGGGTCAGAGGGGCAGCTTTCTCCTGGATGAAGGAGCTGGCTTAAGTCATTGACCTTTGTTGAGCCCTCTGCCTTCCTTGCATGGAGATGCTCGCCAATGCCATATCTGAGTCTCCATCAAACTGGCTATCACCTTCATCTGCCCTGCCCTGGTGATTCCCTGAGACTACACCTGACCCAAATTGCAGGCCCACCCAAGCCACTTCCAAGAGAACAGTTTAAGGGGCCTCTGAGACTCTTATCAAGCATACCAACATTTGCATTCTAGGGGTACCATAAGAAGAAGAGAGACAGCAAGGAATTGAAAACCTATTAGAAGACATTATGACTGATAACTTCCTATCCTGGTGAAGGAAATAGACACACAACTCTAAGAAGCTCAGAGAGACCCAAATAAGATGAACCCAAAGAGGCCCACACCAAGACACATCATAATTAAAATGCCAAAAGTTAAAGACAAGGAGAGAATCTTAAAAGCAGCGAGAGAAAAGCAGTTGGTTAGCTACAAGGGTGCTCCCATAAGACTGTTAGCTGATTCTCAACAAAAACTTTGCAAGCCAGAAGGGATTGGCAGAAAATATTCAAAGTGATGAAAAACAAGGACCTACAACAAATATTACCCAGCAAAATTATCATTTAGAATCAAAAGACAGATAAAAACTTTCCCAGACAAGAAAAAGCTAAAGGAGTTCATCACCAGCAAACCAGCATTACAAGGAATCTTAGACAGACTTCTTTAAGATGGAAAAATAAATAAATAAAAATCATGAAAAATAAAATGGCAATAGCTAAATATCTATCAGCAATGACTTTCAATGTATATTAATTAAGTGCTCCAATCAAAAGACAAAGGAAGACTGAATGGATAAGAAAACAAAACCCTTATATATGTTGCCTACAGGAGATTCACTTCAGATTGAAAGATACACATAGATGGAAAGTGAAAGGATGGAAAAAGTTATTTCATGAAAATGGAAAAAAAAGCTGGGGTAGAAATACACATATGAGACAAAACAAACTTTAAAACATAGGCTATAACAAGTGACAAAGAAGGACCCAATTATCCCAGTTTTGGATAATTTTTTGAAAAACCCCAAAATGCTACTTCCAGGGGACCTGTGCACCCGTACTCATTACTGCATTGTTTACAAAGGCCAAGATGTGGAGGCAGCCTGGGTGACCATCAATGGATGGATGGATGAAGAGTAGGTGGTACATATATACAATGGAATATTGCTTGGCCATGGAAGGGAATGGGTATTTGCCTTCTGCTGTGGCATGCATGGACTTGAAAAGTATTGTGCTGAGTGAGGTATGTCAGACAGATGAAGACAGATGCAGTGATTTTTGCTTACATGTGAAATCTAAAAAACAAAACAAAGAAACAAACAAAACAGAAACAAACTCGTACATACAGAGAACATTTTGATGGTTACTTGATGGGAGGGGGGTTGGGAAATGAGTGAAAAGGGGGAAGGGATTAAGAAGTAGAAATTGGTTGTTACAAAGTAGTCATGGGGGAGGTAGGGTATAGTATAAGGATTATAGTCAATAATATCATAATAACTATATGTATGATGTCAGGTGGGTACTAGATTTATTGAGGTGATAGATGGGAGGGGGTTGGGTGACAGGGTGAAAAGGTGAAGGCATTAGGAAGTACAAATTAGGAGTTACAAAATAGACACAGGGATGTAAAATAAAGCATAGGGAATATAGTTAATAATATGGTAATAACCATGTATAGTGTCAGGTGAGTACTGGACTAGTCAGGGTGGTCAGTTTTTAAATTATATTTCTAACCACTATACTGTACACCTGAAATTAATACAAGATAATATTAAATGTCAACTATAATTGAAAATTTAAAAAGAGGGGAAAAGGTGAAGGGGAATAAGAGGTTCAAATTTTCAAGGATAAAATAAGTCATAGGGATGTAATGTCAGCATGGGGTCAGTAATCCTGTGTAGCATAGTACAATGTCAGATGGTTGCTGGACTTATGGTGATCACTTCTTTAGGTATATAAATGTTTAATAACTGCTGTGTACACCTGAAACTAATATAATATTGTATGTTAGCTATATTTTAATAAAAATCTTTAAAAACATAAAAAACTTTGAAATCAATTGCAAATTTAAAAATAAATTGCTCTAAAGCAAATAATCTCCCCCTCCCCGCAAAAAGTAGACCACTTCTGTATTGTAGAAGACTTCAATACTATTAGTAGGTTGGTGCAAAACTAATTGCAGTTTAAAAGGTTAAAAATGATTGCAAAACCGCAATTACTTTTGCACCAACCTAATACTGCAGTCGGTACAACTTGCTTTAATATAGCTTCAACTTTCTTTGTAGGACTAACAGAGAATAACCACCTATCCAAACATCCAAAGTTATTTTAAACAATATAGTTAGGAGATAATTCATAGAATACTATAATGGAATTAATTTCTAGAAATCACGTATCTAGCAGGATATGAAGGTCATTTTTACAAGGTATTAAAACCAAAGCTCTAATGCCCCACTTATGCTCAATAGGAGGACTCCACTGAATATTGACTTGATCAAATTTCACTCATGTTTGTGTGCCTCCTGCTGAATCTGTGATCAAGTATTCATCGATTGAAAGGGTTGGAAGTAGTCTAGTCTGCCAGTGATGTCATTGATGTCAATGATTTTGCAATGAAATTTCAGCAGGTGCAAAATGAGACAAGAAATGTCACCAAGGAAGAGCCAGTTGGCCATATAAACTAATCCCACAGGGTGACACATTTCTAATTATTTTTATCTTTTCTATTCATTACATTTTTTGCATGTATTTACCAATATGATTTAATCAAAAATTACTTTTTAGTTTAAATCACATTGGCCCCCGAGATCAAAGGCATTTTTTCAAACCTGTATCATCCACACAACTGACTCTTACGAATCCAACCTTAGCCTTTCCCTGAAAGTATTTGTAAGATGAATCTGAGTATAATGCTGGCATGTTTGCAGAGGTTGAAGATATTTAAATCTCAGACCTTCATCCTTCTTGTGGGGTTACTTGATTTTAAGTAGAAGCAGAAAGTGTACACTTGATGTACATTGAGAGACTTTCTTCAAGCAGGCTAACAAATGGTTATTTCTTTTAAGCAGTACTTAGGCTTTGTCCATCGATAAAAGTAGTGAAAACTTTTTGTGGTATAGTGAAAGCTATGTTCATGAAAAAAATCACTGATAAGCTGGACTTCATTAAGATTAAAAATGTCTCCTCTGCAAAAGAAAATGTTGAGTATGAGAAGACAAGCCAAGGACTGGATGAAAATATTTGCAAAAGACATAGTTGATAAAGGATTGTTATGCAAAATATACAAGAAACTCTTAAAATTCAACAATAAGAAAGCAAACAACCACTTAAAAAATGAGCCAAAGAACTTAACAGACACCTACCAAAGAAGACATACAGATGGAAAATAAGCATACGAAAAGATGCTCCACATCATCTGTCATCAGGGAAATGCAAATTAAAATGAGATACCACTATACACCTATCAGAATGGCCAAAATCCCATCACACTGACAACACCAAACACTAATAAGGATATGGAGCAACAGGAACTCTCATTTATTGCTGGCAGAAACACAAAATGGTACAGCCACTTTGGAAAACAGTTTTGGCAGTTTCTTGTAAAACTATGCATACTCTTACCATATATAACCCAGCAATTGTGCTCCTTGGTATTTAATCAAAGGAGTTTGAAAACATGCTCATTCAGAAACATGCACATGATGTTTATAGTACTTTATTCATAAATACCCAGACTTAGAATCACCCAAGATGACCTTTAGTAGGTGAATAAATAGTAGTCCACCCAGACAACAGAGTATCATTCAATACTAAAAAGAAATGAGCCATGAAGAGATACAGAGGATCCTTCAATGCATATTAGTAAATGAAAGAAGCCAATCTGAAAAGGCTACATACTATATGAGTCCAACTGTCTGATATTTAAAAAAAAACAAACTATGCAGACAGTGAAAAGATCACTGGTCGCCAAGCGTTGTGGGGTATGTAGATAAATGAGTAGGCAGAGCACAGAGGATTTTTAGGGCAGTGAAACTATTCTGTATACCCTAATGGTGGATACATGTCATTATACCTTTGTCCAAACCCATAGAATGTACCAAGAGTGAACCATAATATAAACTATGGACTTTGAATGACAATGGTGTGTCAATGTAGGCTCATCAATTGTAACAAATGTACCATTCTGGTCCGTGGTATTGACAGTGGGAAAGCTATGAATGTAGAAGGGGTGAGCAGAGGTACATGGGAAAACTGTACTTCTCCTTAATTTTGCTGTGAACCTCAAACTGCAAAAAAAAAAAATCTTAAAAAAACAAACAAACTTGAAATACTTTCAAAGAATTCTATATTTTGAGCATAAAATTTGAGTTGTGCCCTCAATAGTAACTGAACCACCTGAAAATATAAGAGTCAGCCATGCTGACCAAGTATATATAGTATAATGCAAGTAGATGACTCCTTTGATTCTGCTGATAAATCAGGAAATAATACATTTGCCTAAATTATCAAAGTCATTGCAGCCATTGTTACCAGGCCATATTAGTTGAATTTTCCTTGAAGACCAATTCAAAACAATGCTATCAGTGGGCAAAACTGTTGAGAAACTTTTTCTTTGTTCTATATTACCATAGCCATAACTCACCCACCAGTAGGACTGAGAGACCTCATTTCATATTTATACAGAGGGTGGCAAAAAAATGTATACGCATTTTAAGAAAGGAAAAAACTGTTAAAATTGTGATACTCAATATATACCGAAAACAAAAGATGAATATAAGTCACGTTTGACTTCTGCAATTACAAGAGGTGCTCAAAGTGGTTACCAGCAGCGTCCAGACACTTCTGATTACAGCGAACTACTGCTTGAGCAACGTTGACCAAAGTGTCCACTTGTATACATTTTTTTGGCAACCCTGGGAATTTTTTATTTTATTAAAACTGTCATTTTTGTCAAGCCTAACTTCTTTTGGGCACAGCTCAGTGTCTTTTTATACCCTGGGTCTTGCAGCCCCTATTAATTTGAATGCTCAACTTCATTGTTCTGTTGTGGATATTGACCTTTATCTTAATATGAAAACATCGCACATAAAGCAGAATTACCTGCCAGGCTCCATATGATGTGAGAGCTGCCCTCATCTCCAGCCTCATCTTGTCCTACTCTCCCCTTCTTCCCTAAACTCCATCCATGTGCCCATGGTCTGTTTTTTGTGTATTGACTGTGTCACAGTCTTTTCTGACTGACGGCCTTTGTATTTGCTATTCTCCACACACAACACTCTGCCCCCAGATCCTTACCTGGCTAAGACCTTCTTGTGATTCATTTTCAACAAATGTCTGCCCTCCCCAGACAGTCTCGTCAACAATCCAATCAAATACAGTAAACCGACTGTGTCCACTTCCCCAAGCAACTTTCTGTCAAATCACCCAGTTTTGTTTTCCTCTCTGGATTTATCACCACCTAAAATGATACTGCTCACTCAATTGTTTACCTGTTTTCAATGTAGCCCATCTGTACTTTATTGCAGTTTGAAGAATGCCAAGTCCCAGTTCTGTCGCTGATATGGAATGACCCAGAGAAAGCCCACAGGTAGGATTACTCCCTGCAGAAACCTCAGTGGCTTCACAATGAGAGGCCTGTCCATGCAGAGCAATATTAATATGCATTAATTTTTAAAGAAATAATTTTACTCTGTTGTAGACAATAGATGTGCTGTGGAAAAGTTGTGTTTTTTATTTATAAATCAAATTACTTTTTAACTTCATTAGATAGGGAACTCACTCACTATATAAGGAACAATAATGTAAATCCACTTACAAATCACCTTTTTCTTTAATCATGATTTTCTTTTATGACTACAAAATAAAACTTATTCATTGTAGAAAATACAAAAGAGTTTAAAGAAAGTAATTAAAATAAACAGCATCTTACCACAGATAACATCCTGGTAATATTTCCATTTGGTCTTTTATTCATGCCATAACCATTTATATTCATTAAAAATGTAAAGCCCAATAGTGTATGCAATTTAGAACCTTAACATTTATTTAATATTTCATAATGTATTTTGTAAAATTAAAATTGTAAACTCTATGTGGGATTCCTTCCTTTAAGTATATTATAACTTATTTTATTATTGAACATTGGGGTTACAGACAAATTTTGATTATTAGATAAAGTGTGATGAATATTATCATACAAATGTATCCTCCCAATTATATTAAATTTAGACAAAATGTTTCGCTAAATAGATCTGTATATCCAAGAAATATACAGCTGTCACTTTCATTAAGTTAAATCTAGATTGATACTTTTTAATCAAATAGCTAATACCAAAAATCACATGGTGCCTCCCAACCAAGTGACTTAGCCAAGAGACACACTACTTATCTTCACCAGTGCATATTAATTAAAGAAAATTAGACTGCCCTTGACTGGATGTATAATAGAGAGGACCCAAGGCATTTCATACAGAAGGTGAATATTTGTGACATTTTCGTGCTTTTCTAATATTAGACTCAGAAAGACAATTTAGTAATCAGAACTGAGCAGTCCAGGTTAAAGTAACCAAGGCAAGATCAGGGAAGATACAATAAGGTTTGAAGGATATGTCAGAAGCTTTGTCTTGGTATTGTTGGAGGAAGGACATGGACTTTGGAGTCCATCTGAGCTGATTAGACATTACTTCCAGAGGTTTGATCTTAGGTAGTTCACCCATACGCTGAGATTTTTACTAATGAAAAATGGAGATAAGCTCTATTTAATAGATTTCTTTTAAGGATTAAATGTGACGAACTCCTAATCAATATATTTAGCACATGCCAAATGCTCAATACATAATTATCTTCTCCTACTAGGATCCAAAGCAAGGCAATGAATCACATACTGATGACCAAGTGATCACAACCAAAGCCGCAAGCTATAACCAAATGGATACCAATGTCAGAAGCATAGAGCAAGATCAATGTTTAGGGTGTAAACAAATAGTTGAGGACTAGAACAGAGGCAAAAGCTGAAGGGGTGATGGAAAGGGGCAGGTTAAAAAAAAAAAAAAAAAATCTGAGGTGTAACAAACACAGTAATCTGAAGAAACAGAAAGTGTAGGGAAGGATATGGCCAGGCCAGCATTGTTGAACAAGGGAAGACTCCTGGATAACTGAGATAACCCTTTCCATGCAGAGTTAGAAATTTTCTTTGAGGGCAGCTGCTATTCCGCAACAGGACTACTGTAGGTCTTGAAAGTAAGTCAAAGCACCTGTTGGAGTTGGGGTAATGGGACAAACCTCAAGCATGCCAGACATGTTCATTCATGGTGTCTCAGGACCCATGCAGATGAGGAATAGCTGTGCACCAGTTTGTATGCAATCAGGTGAAGCAAAATCGGATCAAGATGGTTAAAACATTAATATATGTTTGTTTACTGAACAAGAAGTTCAGAGGTGGATGTGGCTGGTTTGGAAGCTCACTGATGTCATCATGGACCCAGGTGCTTTCCATCCTTTCAGAAAGTCAGCCTCTTTATACCAGAAATGTCTGCCCATGTAGTCACAAAATGGCTGGTCAACATTGCAAATGTCTCATGACAATGTCCCAAACAGGAACCAGGAGAGGTGGCAGGTAAAAAGGCTTTCTCACCATGTTCCTCTCTCTTATTAGAGAAAACACTCTGAGAAGGCCCTCCCTCCCCCAAATACCTCCAATTATGTTGCATTGGCTTGAGTTGGGCTCCCACATCCACTCCTAGGTGATTACTAGCCAAGAAGAGCATGGAAGCTGGTCTCCTTTTAGATCAGAAATGATCCCCCCACACACAACGGGGTACATTGAAGAGGAAACAACATTGGAGTTCTCTTAACATGAAAGAAGCTGATTCCAGTTGTTGGAGAGACCGCCAGAGGTGAGCCACAGGTTACAAAGTAACACAAAAAGCGCTGAATGACCTGGGTAATGATCCTGCCTTTTCTAAATTCACTGCTGGGGCACTGCTGATTATCTTTAAGACAGTGTCTATTCTTCTGGAAATAGAAGATGATTATACACTCGCAAGTGTATGTCATTATGTTACGAGGATTAAATGAGATAATGTGTGTAAAAATGCTTTGCAACCTGGCACATGAAAGGGTCCAGATATGACTTCAGTTGAATGATATGGCATTTGCCCTTGTCTCATGCCATCTTTATGACAAGTGAAAGTTCAAGAGGAAAGGTACTACATGATATCATTATTATTATTACAGCTTTTAGAGAGGTGGCATACAAATATCGTAACTGGGAATATATACTAAATAGGAAATTGAATGGCCTGGAGCTTTTAAAAACATCCTGAGCCTACCTTGAAGATGTAGCATTGAATTGTTTACAGTGTATCTGACACAGTGGAAGCCACTTTAAATATGCTGTGAGAGAGAGAAAAGTCTTAACCAAACCCCAGCAGGAAAATGACTTGTCAAAATTTCAGCAGGAGCAATTTTCAGTTTATTAGAACTCCACATATCCCATGCTTGAGTTACCCCCAGAACAAACTCCATGCATGAATAAACAGTTAAATGCAAGGGAAACAAACCAGATGTTTACGTAACCTGTTCTCCCACAGGAATCAGCTAACAGCGGTGAGAAGGTGACTGTTATGTCTTTTTTTTCCTGATAAATCAACGCAGCAACTTGGCAGTGACAAGAGAAAACACGTTCAACAGCCAGAGAGTGATGTAACCATCTGATCAGACTCAGAGTTTGCAAAAGCATCTATCCTTGTGCCCAGGCTTTATTGATTTCTGTGTCACACTGTCATGGCCGCCTGGAAATTGCTTTGTGAATTATTTATATGATGGATGAGGAATCAAAAGTTTCTGGGTCAGGATGGTTAGGTAATGACTGAGGGTCAACAGGCTTCTAGTGCCTCCTATTCTCTGTGTACAGAGGGAGGAGCATAAGCAGAGTGCCATGGAGAGCCCAGCACCCTGTCCCTCCATGGGACTATGGGCAGATGAGGAAAAGGCACAGAGGGAAGGACCAGTGAGTCCTATAGCTAATCACCTCTGTGCTCCAAGATTTCCCCCTGACTCTTCTACCCCTGTATATTCATGTATGATCTCCCAGGAAAATGTCACAATGTGTGGATGACTTGACATCATCACCGTTCTCACCTGGCCTTTATGCCTCTTCCACAGTCACTGCTCCTCCTTTCTGAATACACTTTCATAATAGCCTTGCCTGGAGATGCTGCCATAAAGTAGGCCAAGAGGTAATTGTTGCTACCCAGTTAGCTATTACTTATGCCCTGTACAAGCTAGAAATGGGATAAGAAGTAGGAAAAATAAGTGATTATGTTGAAAAGTGGTGTAGAAGAACAAGAGCGAAATAGTAGAAAGAAATAAAAGCAAAAGCTTAGCAAATATTTTGCAGAGTACATGGTACATGCAGACACTTGGCTAAGTTCTGGAAATTAAACAGTATAAAAGAAATTGGGAATTGTGATGGTCTAGTAGGGGGATCAGAAACATTAACATATTTTTTATTTTAAGATGTGGAAAGTAAAAAGAGATATATATGTTTAGAATGGTATGGGGCATAGAAGCAGAATCAGGAGTTTAGAGAGGCATTTTTGGGGGAGACAGTGCCTGAGCTAAGTCTTAAAGGAAGAATAACATAGTAAAAATGGGAGAATGTATAAGCAGAACAATTGACATGAGGGAAGGCATGGAGGGAAAGAAACAGGTTACGCAGGAAGAGGATCATAAAAGCAAAAGACTCATCTGTGCTCAGAATCACAGAATGATCATAATCATGACAAAATGTACATTTTATGATAATACATAGTTTATATACATTACTTCATCTATTCCTGTGACAGGCCTGTGAGAGATGAATATTTTTATTCACATTTTACACAGAAGATTGGGGCTCCGAGAAATTAATTCAGCAAGGAAGGGCCAGGCCCAGCAGATTCTCCCACTTCCATCTCCAGAGCCCTTGCTTATCGGTTACGTTTGCTTCTTAACAGAGTATTAAACCACTCAGGAGAAAAGGAAAGTTGGGTTACTATATAGACCAGTAACTTCCAAATTTTGAGCATGACCAGTAATAGATTACTCTTTCAATTCAATCTAGTACCCCCCAACTATATGTAACAAAAGCATCACTAAACAATAGTTAGACTATGTGATGCCTTCTGATATTTTGTATTCTATTCTGTTTCAATTCATTTAAATAAAAAATGCTGGTCACAAACACTGCATTTCACCACGTTTGAGAAATGGGTGATATTGTCAACCATTTAGTTTATAGAAAATGAAACTGAGCTGCTAAGAAAGGAAAGGGCTAGCTGAAGATCAGCTGTAAGGTACCTAGCTGTTACAGAGACCGAAAGCAGTGTGCCACATGTTACAAGGTGAGGCAGTGGTCTGTCCTAGCAGAAAGCCAGCACTGATCGATCTTTTCCCCACATATCAGACCCTGTTCTAGGTGCTTTACCATTCCTAACTCATCTAACCCCACCCCGAGAAAGTCATGAATTAAGTTCTTTCATTAGTTTCATCTCACAAGTAAAGGAATTAAAGCACAGAAAGATAAAGCAGCTGGCTAGTCCATGATTACACAGTTGGGGAGGGAACTAGGGTTCCCCAGGCCAAAAACAAACTTTGTTCAAGTAACTTGGAATGTCCTTGAATAGCTCTTTTACATGTAGATTTAAATTAGTAGACTCTTCTCAGTTCCCAATTTCATCCTCCTCAGAACCTTTATATCTTCAAAGCTACATGCTGTGAACTGGCTGGAAGAATGTGCTCAAATACCTAAAGAACTCTTGCTTGGAGGAATCCAACGATGTTGTCAGGATTTCTGTTTTACAAATTATATCAGAATTAACTCTAGATTTGTTAATATCACTTTGGTCCAGTTGGATTTTGGGGTTAATTCTTTCTTGTTTCTGCAGAGCCAGAAAATTACAACTGCTATACTAGTGGAAAAGGGGCCATTGACTTTTTATTGGCTTCTGTTAACTTTTGAAGTGCCGACAAATGTTGTGACTAAGATACTTACCAAATTCACAGATGATGTACCAGGGAATTTTCATATATACCATATCATAAGGTGCATATTTTCATGTTGAAATTTTGCTATTTCATTAACTCTAATTATTTGCCCTTCTTGATGGCAATTCTACAACAAGTTAATTGTTAAGTTTACACCCACATTGGAAAATAAAAGTTTATATCAGGGTCCGGTCATTTATTATTAAACCTGTGCCCTGAGTGATAATGTCAGGGCTCAGGAGATTATTTAAGAAAAAAAAATAGGATTGATTTTACAATGGGAATCTATTTAAAGTAGAACTTCGAGGATTCAGGAAGGAAATTCAATACATGGTTTAATGACGTCTCTCTGACATAGAATCAATCTTGCAGAAAAAGCCTAGGCTTTTCTTCAAAACAAAAGAAATGTATGAGATAGCATTAAGAGATTCCAGAAAGCAGACAAATGTTTGGAAAGTGTGACATGAATTAATCTTGCTCTTTTCACATTTCCCCACCTTGGGAGTCGCTTAGATAATCTAGGCAATGGTTGATTATTGTTATTGGTTCTTCCTTTTTAAATAAGATAAACGTCCAGAAAACTTGAGTCCTTAAGAGTGTCACTGGAATAAGTAGTAAGGTGTTGTGTTTTTTTCCTTAATCCAAGAAATGACTTCATTATCCTTAAAACAAAAACCAGGGAATCCTTGTTGAAAATATACTGCAAAGGGACAGGAAGAGGTATTCACATTTGGGTTCTGGTCCTGGCTCGCTGTTAATGAACCTTATGGCCTTGAATACAACACTTCCACTCCTGGAGCCCCAGTTGCCTATAAAAACAGAAGGCCAGACCAGATAATCTGAGGTTCCTTCCAGCTATGACTATAGAACTCTTTATCTATTTTGCCTTAACTCTTTTGACTTCTTCTTCTGAAAACACTCAGGTCACTGGATACAAAGTTAAGTTTTCCTTCTGGGTATAAGTGTTTATTGCCATTTCCAAAGGGAAATTCTACTTCTCTGATTGCCAAAGACTCAAGTAGTGGAGTTTCCCTGCTTTGGTTTCTCTGAAATAAGCTGGTTTTAATAAAACATCCTCAATTGTTACTCTGTCAAAGACTGGGAGACAGACCCCTGGGTTTCCAAGGACGTACTCCCTGGGATCTTCGAGCTCTCTGGTAGACAAAATGTAACTCTACTCCTGGCTTCTCCATCAAATTTGCCTGTCTCAACCCAGTTTGTTTTTCAGACTTTTTCTATTCCCTTTATTGCCCAACTGGGCTTTCACCTTTTTCTTGTTCACGAATTGTACTTGTTTTTCCATCTGACTTCTTCTTAGCAGTCTGCCCCATCTAACCCAATTGATGGTCATCTCACTGATGTTAGAACCATGCCACATATCACAAGGCCCCATCAAACCTACTGCAGTGCCCCCCACTGAAGGAGGCATCAAATATTACTGGCCAGCCTTTCTGTTAAAGAAAAATATTTACATTGGCAAAATAAATACATACATGCATGCATAAATATATAAAAATAAAATTTATGACTGGTCAAATTTAAAAGAAACAATGGAATGAATGAAAGAAAGCTGAGGTGGCAAAGAGAATGCGCTCAAATATTATTAATCCTTTCTTTTACAAATAGTAGAACTCAGGATTGTATTGAGAAGACAAAGACAAAATAAATTCTGACAATTTGGTAAGGACTTATGACACTATAGTGGATATACACAAACACACACACATATATATGTATGCATCTTGTGTGTATATATATATACATATCTCATATATATACTTGTATATCTGTATATATATATATACATATATACATATATATACTGTATATATGTATCACATACACACACACACACACACACACACACACACACACACTTTTGTTTTCCATACAGAAAATAAAACAATTTACCCACAGATTTTCTTCTGTGGAATTTTCAAAAATTTTCTGAGGGAAAACCCCTATTTACAGACATGATCTTATTAATGCAGGATGATTTATTGCGCTATTAAATTGTGCTTCTCTTGCCTTTAGTTTTCCCTGATTGCTCATTTTCATTTCACTTGCCTCCGGAATTGTGGCTCCCCAAAGGGAAGCATAGAGGGAGGGAGCCTTTGACAAGCAGCAAGGCCAGAGGACAAGGTCTTCTTCAGGTCTGGGAAAGAAAAAGACCTCTGTGGGTCCCTAAGAAGCGGGGTTTTCTACCCTCTAGAAACTCCCCCTCTGGGGAAGTGGCAAAGCTCAAAACGTCATGGTACTATGGGTGATCTCCATCCTCACCAGAGAATCTTGAAAACCCAAGCACAGCACAGAAACCAGAGTGGCTGCAGACAGCAAGAATTCACCTGGCCCAGGACAATGGGTGGCCCAGTGTGGACTGATGCCTTTGCTAAAGGAACTTCCCCAATGCTTGGGACATTTAATTCCTTGGCACGTGTGCCATCATCCATCCCAGGGGTAAGGGACCCAAGAATAATGGTTTTGAACTTTCCACCGGGCATACTTTAAAGTCAATAGATAAATGCTGTGCTTCTTGCTCAACTGGATTTGTGAACACCAATTCTTTCCTGCTATTTATATATGCAATACATGCTATGGAAAAGTGCTAGTATTGTCTTCAAATGTCTAGTTTAGAGACAATAAATTATGCCAGGTTAGTTTTTCAGAGAGGAGACAGGAATGTAGGGTAAGGAGATATTTTATTTCTTATGAGCATTTTGTATAAACACAAGGATTTCTTGAGGAAAACTTGAGTAAACAGCATTTTGTTATTTACATAATATATTACAATATTACTAAACAAAGCAGCTACTACAAAGCCAAACTAGAAAATCACTGTCCTAGGATTCTCAGTCACCAATTATTAAATTTGCAGTGTTAGGTAATTCACAGCAGGGCTGCCCTGAGAGAATGTTCACTTCGCATATGTTAGCCAAGAAAATAAAAATTTAAAAAACCCTGCTCGTCAGTGATGTACAACTGAAAGGCTGATTGATGGTACACCTCTCATGTGTCAAGAGCTCTGGATCCAGCTCCACACCAGCTTCCCTGATACTTGGTTTTAGCCACACTGAAGTGTCCCTTGGAATCTTGAGAAATTTAATTCAGTTGTTCGTGGGTCACAGACATTGGTTCAGTTTTCTCAGCATTAGGAGCCTTGTCTCAAAGGCAATGAGAAATCCAGAATGGGGCCTGACCCAGGCTCTTTCTAAACTTCAGAGACTGATGGACCAGCATGGGGTAGATGGGTTTTGTCTGGCAAATGAGTGCTGTGGACTCCATTCCTGGAAAATGTTCAGGATCGAGGTCTAAGCGAATAGCAGGCATTTTTCTCATTAGATGGAAGCAAGTTTCAGAGGAGGCAGTAGGTGGTATGGTAGAATCTTGGATTCCGATTCCCACTACATCACCCCCACCCCCATTTAACCTATACCCAGTAGCTGTGCCTCCCTACTGAGGTCCTGAACCTCAGTCTTCTCCTCTATGAAATAAAGGGGTTGGGATGAATAATCATCAAGATTAGCTCCAGATCAATTGTTGTAGTTATAAATTGGCATTGTTATTGCTAAGTTCACCTTATTAATCACTGTTAAGACAAAAAGCAAAGAAATAGAAGTTAAATTGCTAATACGATAAACTAATGAATCTGTTTGACTCCCTATAATGAGCACTCTCCTGTCATCCCATTTTATAAATCTCCTTGTCACTTCCCTTTGATAATCCCCCCTACTCCTGCCTCACTTTGCCCTTTGCCCTTACACATACATAAAATGATTTTGTGGAGAGGAGACCCTATGAAGGAAAGGAAAGGTTAGAATGTTTATTTTTATAGAAAATGTGGGTCTGCTGTGTTTACTCTTTTATCAATGCCTTGTATTGCAGGTGGTTGGAACCTTGAGCATTTGGATCCTCTCTGATTTTCATAGAGCCTGAGGGAACAATCTTGAGCCTTCTCCACCAGAATGGAAAGTTTCACCTCTCCCTAACTGAGCTGCCACCATAGAGAGAACACTGCAGGTTATAGAAGTTGTCTCACGGAATATATGGAGAACAGGCCCTATTTCTGTCCCAGTTACTTAAAACATTCATCACTCCTACTCCTATAGTGAGTAAGACCGAGCAGTGTGGAATGCAACCAGGCTCAAGTAAAAGTAAGGTGGCTTGCAATCAGATAAACCTAATTTTGAATCTCACACTGTGTGCTTTTAGGTAAATAAGTCAACTCTTTAAATATCAATTTTCTTTAATAATTAACCTGTATTTTTACAACGACATTTATTTTCAGGGTGCTGCAAAAGTTACAAAAAGTATGTGGAATGTGTTGGGAACCACACCATGCAATGAATTGTAGCCATTGTTCAAAACCCACTTGAATCCATTTCTTATTTTTCTTTCACTAGCTTTTCACCAGGGATAGGATAATTTTTTTAAAATGCATTTTAATTGATAAATATAACACATATATTAAGAATCTTTAGATATATGCATTGTTTAAAAAGTAATAATTAAATGAACTATAACTATAAGATATTCATGGAGGAAATTGAAGAAGACACAAATAAATGGAAAGATACTCTGTATTCATGGATTGGAAGAATTAATATTGTTAAAATGTCCATACTACCCAATGGGATCTACAAATCCAATGCAATCCCTGTCAAAATTCCAATGGCACCAAAAGCAAAGGAAACAAAAGCAAAAATAAATAAGTGAGACTACATCAAACTAAAAAGCTTCTGCACAGCAAACGAAACCATCAATAAAATGAAAAGACAACCTACTAAATGGGAGAAAATATTGCAAACCATATATCTGATAAGGAGTTAATATCCAAAATATATAAACAACTCACACAATTCAATAGCAAAACAAACAAACAATCCAACTAAAAAATGGATGGAAGATATGAATAGACATTTTTCCAAAGAAGATATACAGATGGCCAAAAGGTTCATGTAAAGATGCTCAACATCACTAATCATCAGGGAAATGTAAATCAAAACCACAATGAGATACCAACTCACACCTGTTAGAATGGGTACTATAAAAAATAAATAAATAAATAACAAGTGCTGGCAAGGATTTGGAGATAGGGAATCCTTGTGCGTTGTTGATGGAAATGTAAGTTGATGCAACCACTATGGAAAACAGTATGGGGGTTCCTCAAAAATTAAAACTAGATCAACCATATATGATCTGGTAATTCCATTTCTGTGTATTTGGCTCAAGGAAACAAAAACACTAACCCAAAAAGATAGCTGCACCCCCACGTTCATAGCAGCATTATTTGCAATAGACATGACATGGAAACAACCTAACTGTCCATCAATGGATGAATGGATAAAGAAATTGGGACACACACAGACACACACAGACACACAGACACACACACACACACACACACAACGGAATATTATTCAGCCAGAAAAAAAGGAGATCCTGCCATTTGGGACAAAATGGATGAAACCTGAGAACATTATGCTAAATGAAGTAAGTGAGAGAAAGACAGACAAATATCGTATGATCTTATACATAGAATCTTTTTAAAATAATGAATTTGTAGATACAGAGAATGGATTATTGGTTGCTTGAGGTTGGGGGTGGTCAAAGTGGATGAAGGCAGTCAAAAGGTATAAATTTCTAGTTATGAAAGAAATAAGTGTTGGGGATGTAATGTATAGAATGGTGACTATAGTTAAAAACATTGTATTGTATATTTGAAAGTTGCTAAGAGAGTAAATCTTAAAAGTTTTTATCACAAGAAAAAAAATTGTAACTATGTGTAGTGATGGATGTTAACTAGACTTATTGTGGTGATCACTTTGCAATTACATATCAAATCATTATGTTGTACACCTGAAATTAATATAATGTTACATGTCTATTGTATCACAACAAAAATAATTAAATGAACCCATTTACCTCCCACCAAGCTCCTAAAATGTATATATATGTGTATACATATATATACATATACATATATACACATGTATATAAATTGATATGTATGTAAACTTAAGGTATGTGACAAAGCTAAATCGGAATTAGTGAAATAAGTCATGTTTATATGAATCCGTGTAGATGTATATTAAACACAAAATATTGGCTGAAAAATAAGCTAAAAAAGAATATGTATAGATTAAAACATTCATATCAATATATTAATATGGATCTATATCAATACATTAATATATTAATATTAAAATTCCTTGTCACGTACCTTAAGTCTAATTTCAATTACTATAATTTTTTTACATATGGAAGTTCTACTTTGTTCTTTTCCAAATATTTTTAGTCACTTTTGATAATCTAGCTTTTCTACATACTTTCAATACCTCTTCTTTAATCATATAAATCATGTCTATTTTTAATTTCCATCTGAAAATTCCACTATCAGCCATCTTTGCAGGTCTTATTCTTTGGTGCATTTCTGTCAGCTTTTAGTAATGATGGCTTATCTCCTCATATGGTAGAGCTATTTCATTGTGAGCCTATGTTTCTTGGAGCTCAGTCTGTGGGAACTCTTGGCAATCTGCCCAATTTGAAAGCATGTTTCTTCGGGAAAGCTTTTAGTTTACTTCTGCCAAGCATCTGAAGCTCTATCAATCTGGGATTGTTAACTTAATTTTGAGCTTTGGTTTCTATCCACAGATACTGTGACCTTCAGCTCCAAATCCTTGTGAGGGTGATTTGTATCAGGAATCAAGGAAAAATTTTTTGTTGTTTTCCCACTGCCTCTACAAAGCTATTTTTATTTAATTCATCCACCAAGTTATCATTCTCTGGTGTTCCCTACCTTACGTAGAGGTCTCTGACCTAACTCCACACTTGGCATCCCCACCTCTCTCCAGGACATTTACCTTTTAAAGTCCAGGCTCTCGGCTATTAGGGATCAGGGACTTCCCCCAGGAAATATGCTGGCTGAGGTACTACTTATTTCTCTGGACTAATACTTCCTCTTTATTTCTGGCCTTCTCTCCTTACCTATACCCTCCCCCCTCTCACTTCCTACTCAACTCCTCCCCCATGTACAGTACTTTCTTGAACTTAAAAGCATGTTTTAAAAATATTGCAGCGAGAATCCTTAGGTTTATCAGGGCATTTGTTCCAACACTGCTGGACATATGAGTTAGTTCAGTGCTTTACACCCTTGGGGGAATCCCACCCCCTTGGGCCCATTGCTCTCTAATAAGTTCCTGGTGACTTGAGCGCCTCTTTCCTGTTGCCCTGCCCCTGCCTCCATGAGCCCCTCGTAGGCTTTTCTTTGCTTTGAACATATACTTCTTTCTTGTCCCATCACAAATTTTCAACTGAGCTAAATAGAGGAAACAAAGACCGAGATTTGAATCTTGTCCCTGCCTTTTCCTCACTGTGTGATTTGGGGTAAATCACCTAACAACTCTAAGCTCAGCCTTTTCACCTGTAAAATAGAAATAATTATTCCTGCTCCACTTGTCATAAATAATTGTGCTGAGGATCAAATGAGATAATGTACGTTACAAGTTTTATAATTGGTAACGTGCACTTAAAATGCACACCATTTATAGAACTAGACCTACAAATTAAGTGTGCTTGTCTCCATCATTTGCCCTGTGGAAAGGAGTTCATAAATGATTTTATACTGAATTTATTGTGTTCCAAGGTCACTTGTGTTTTAATGGAGAAATGTGCCTAATACAAAAGAAAGCAGCTTTAAGTGTTTTCAGGATGCTGGGTGGACATTTTTGGATGGTGGTTTTCCTTTTTCCTTATGCCTCTGTTATCAACACATGCACATATACGAGGCCAACATTTCTATTACCTCCACAAACAATCTCATTCCCGATTTCTGGTAATTGCTTATGTGCGATGCTGATTATAGAAAGGGAAGGCCACTCCATAACACACAAAGCACAGGCCAGCTCTTACCAACTCCTGTGGGCAGATCATAAACTCTGATGGATGCCGATTTGAAAACATAAAATACTAGAAGTTTTAACACTTCCCCAAGAGCTGATGCCTGATGCCCTTTCTGGAATTTAAACCAGAAGTTGGCTCCAGCCATCTGTTAAACAGCCGCAGAGCCTCCCCAGCTGCTTCCCATGGGCCAGTGATAATATCGTGGCTATTCCTCTACCCTACCGGGAAGCTGGGTGGGTGGAATTCATAATTGGAGTAAAGAGCAGATGTGCAGTGTTAGCCTATGAAAGAACGCAGAGGAAAGAAAGGCAGCATTTAGCATGTATGTAAATAAGAAAGATCTTCAAAGGTTTATGCATCCTGAAGATGTTCAGTTAGCCAGGAATTCAAGCTTTTTGTGTTTTATGGCATTCCAAATATTTTAGCAATGACCTGATTCCTGATATTCCTGATATTTCATATAAACACACACATACACACTTGATTTGGAGGGGTTATTTTGTCTTTATTTTGAAGTCCTGAAAATTGGTTTTTAGCCACCTCCCTACTCTTCTCCTGTCCTCCCATATTCCAATTGTCAGTGATCTTTGTTTGGCTAAATATAAATTTTATGAGATCATGAAATCTGAGTTGATTCCAGCAACAGCTGTCTGAGATTCCCATTGGGCAGGAGCAGAGGTGCAGGGCTGGCAAATGAAAACCCTTTCACTCTCAGTGGCCCATTCTGTTGTCCAGACGCTGAGATGATGGAGGCAGGAGTAAACAATGGGCCATCAGAATTAGGAGGTAGGCAGAGTCAGGGAAATACATCAAGTCTGGCTCGAAGGATGAGAACCGCGCAGACAGGTAGTGTGGCTGAGTCAGTGTGTGACTGGGATGCACCCACTGACTACCTATGGGCTGGCTGAGCCAGAGCGGACAGACCGCCTGTGCTGCTGCTGCAGCTGCCGAACTTGCTTTAATGTTTACCTAAATTAGTAAATATCCAGAGGCTGATTTATTCATTATTGAATGTAAATGTATGTCCTAATTGCAAAGAGTAAAAACCAAGCCTGAACAAGCTGAGAAGCAATTCAGTCTGAATTCTACATGCCTTAAGAGAGCATTCAGGTATCACCACACTTTGGATTTCCTATCTTCCTCTCTCGTACTTTCTACTCTCTGAAATTTGTTCCACTTTTTCCCCTGATTACACTATAGTCAGGCATCTCTCACCCTTTTCTCCTAACTTTCTCCTTTTGTGGAAATCTTACATAAAGCAAAGGTAAATGCAGACAACTTAGTTATCAAGTCTAAAATCAGAAGTCCTGAGAATTAATAGTAGAAAAGTTTGATAAATCTGTGAGTCTCCTAGGTAGGAATCAGACCAAAAATGTCTCCATGATTTCAAAGTCAATTCCTTGATTGCCTGTTGAATCAGATCAAAAATGTCTCCATGATTTCAAAGTCAATTCCTTGACTGCCTGTACAGAGGTCGTTGGTGTGACATTAACTGCGCACAACTTTGTTTACACTACATTCCCACAAGAGGGCAAAGCCCTGAAAAAAGAGCAAGTGGTACCTGAACATAATTAATCAGGAAAAAAAGTGGAACAACTTGTGAGTCAGAGAGAAGTGGGAGAGAATGACTAGGAGTCGGGAAGTACAGCTTGTGGTGATGTTTGAAGGTTGGGTGAAGACCTTTAAAATCAGCCTGGGAGCTGGTGCTTTTCAGGAGCCAGGCGCCTGTGAGTGTCTGAGAAACCACCTTGAGGGAGGAGGAGGCAAGGAATCCACTGTTTATCAGGGCAGCTCTAACCTAACCTATTTTCTATATGGAGGTTTACATAAACATGCAGTTACTTGGTTGTTGATGTAGACATAGAGGTTAAAATCTTTTACTCCTCCACTCTCTCAAATGTATTTAAATGACTCCAAACACAAACCACAGAAATACATTCAGAAGACTTATCACTCAATTTATTCCAAGTAAGCAAGAAAATATGTTTTGACCCACTACTTGATTTGGTTGCACACAAGAAATTATTTTATAATTTTAAATATCCTATCTCTTCTATTTTGAAATAAGTGCTATTGGAAATTTCCAACATAGGAGGAAAATCACTGGGACAAGTTTGAAGTATAGTGTAATCTTGAGGTGAGAACTCCAAATTACCATAATTTGACAAAGGAAATTTTCCATTAAAAAAAAGCCCACCTTAATTTGAAAGAACTCACAGAATATCTTTGATTATGATTGACGACCACCAGAAACTTAGTGTCACACGTTATACACACACCCACTCATTTTATGTGACTATATTTTTATTTTATATATTTTCAATATTACTTGATCATTTTTCCTTCCCTAAGTAGAGGTGCCAGGAACATATTTAAAGCTCTGTAACTGTTTCCTCATTGCTTGCTTGGTGTACAATAATCATAGGTTTAAAATTTTTTCAATGCATTATCTTTAATAATATTTAACATTATGTCTTTAACAATGACACTGACTCTCTTCTGTAAAAAGTAATTTAAAACATTTCCTGTTGGATACCTGAGGGAAGATTAAGTGAATTTTCAGAATCCTCTGTCTCCCTAATCCTTATGTCTCTTACTATTATTTTAGAGTTCTAAGATTTGAACGTTGAAACAAAACTTGGGTTAATGATGCAGAGGTTTACTATAAACAGAATTAAGATGAATTACACTGAAAGACCAAAGACTTAAAAATCTGTCCAGCATCTCCATCTCAATGACAACCAGAGATCTGCCACTTTCCTCAAGAGGAACTAGCCACTGCCTTATTCCTGTATTTCCTTACTGGTATTTCCCAACATCAAAGGGAAATGCAAGAAGAGACGTGATGTTTTTTCTTGTGACTTATGTGTAGTAACTGCTTCTGGGTTTATGGTTCAGAAAAATAAAAATGGGGAAAGGACATTTAATCCACATCTTTATTATATGCTAAAATTAACACCATATGGGTCATAAAACAAAAATGTAAAGTTATAAAACTTCTAGAAGAAAACATAGAAGAAAATTTTTTTCCACTTTAGTTTAGGCAAAAATTTCATAGATACCACACCCAAAGCACAAACTATAAATGAAAGAAAAAAGATAAATTAGACTTCAACAAAATTAAGAAGATCTGGTCTTTTCAAGATTCTGTTCAAGGAATGAAAAAAATAAGCTGTATAATGGGAGAAAATATTTGCAAATCACACGTCTGTAAAAGGACTTCCATTAGAATAAAAAAAAACTTTCAAAGCTCAATAATAAGAAAACAAAAAAGACAATTACAAAATGGACAAATGATATGTATAGACACTTCACTCAAGAAGACACATCAGTGACAAAAAAACACAAGCTCAATTATCTTCAGCCATCAGGGAAATTCAAATGAAAATGACAATAAGGTAATACCGTGTACTAACTAGAACGAGCAAAAGAAGCCAGACCCAGAATTCCCATTCCAACCCCCAGCCCGCCCAAAAGAACATACAGTACATAAATCTATTTACCCAATTCTAGAAAATGCACTATAATCTATAGTGACAGAGGATAGATCAGTTGATGCCTTGGGATGTGGAGACGATAGGAAAGTTAGGCAGAACAGATAACAAATGGTGTGTGTGTGTGAGTGTGTGAGTGTGTGTGTGTGTGTGTGTGTGTGTGTGTGTGTGTGTGTGTAAGTTTCCTTCTCTGTCTCTGATTCCTGCGTGAAGTGGAGCTCACAGTGATGTCAGGTGGTACTGTCAGGAGGATGATAAAATTGGTCAAATATACAATGATTCTTCAGGCCTGACCTCTGTACATTACTTAGAATTGAAGGAGCCACAGCTGCAAGAAGACAAGCCCCTCTGATATGTACAGCCCCCATCGTATGGCCGCTCTAAGCACAGAGAACCTGGGAGGCTGGCAGGTATCTTACCACCTAGAGTCTTGCTACTGTCCTTGGCTGACCAGGTGCAATGGAATGTAGCCTTTATGGACACTGGGATCCTATTTTTTTCCCCTTCAGTTAAAATGGTGCTGTTACTCCTCCCATTGTCTACAAAATTATGTTTGATATTGCTGTGAGACTAGCTAGACAACCTCTATAAGCTATCAAGATGAATAAAGTTTTCATGATCAGAGTGTCTGGGTTCTTAAAAGATAGAAATCACCAACAATTCTCTTACAGTTTGTTATAACTTCAACTGTGGAAGAAAGATCATGTGGGTGGTATGCTTATTTATGCTCATTTATTTCTATAGCCTTATGAACCATTTTATGGTGGTTACAGCTTCAGTGAAACTTTCAGGGAAACAAAATATAACTATTTTCTCAAATTGCCTACTCATCCTAATTTTTAGCATTTTTCTTTTCTTTTCCTTTTTTTTTTTTTTTTGGCCTCTATCTACATGTACCTTAGAAGAGTTTTGCTTCTATATCCTCAAATGTTTTGAAAATTTTATTCTTGAAAATATTTAAGTGGAGATGGAGTTTAAATGGAAGCATCAATTTTCCCCTTTATTTTTAGCTATGAGTGTCAACATTCACTCACGTTCTGAAAGTGAAATGCGAAACATGGCCTATGAAGCCACAGGTGCCATCAAAAACCTCGTTTATCAACCCTGAAGCCACACACCAAGAGCTGACTAAATGCATAGTAAGACAGTCACTTGCTACATGAAAGTTGATATTGTTGTTTGCAAACCTTTCCTTTATTAGCCTCAGATTCTTCTTTAGTGGAACTGAGGTTGCTCCCTCACAGCAGCCTTGTGACAAATAAAACCCAAAACAGCATCAATCAGCCATGCAGAGGACACACAGTATATATCACTGTGCACAAATGCTACCCCAGCTGCCAGCACCTAGAATGCATAGATAGCTCTTGGCTTTGAAGAGCTGTAACCTAGTAGGAAAGCAAGAACAAAACTCGGTTATAGGAACAAAAACTAGGTTATAGGTGGTGATACTTAAAGTCAAGGATATCAATTCTGAGATCAGCTTCTGTCAGTTCATTACACAAATCCACCACTTACAGGCTACGTGACCTTGGGTAAGTTACTTAACTCCTCTGTGCCTCAATTTCCCTATATGTACAATAAGAATAATGTTATTCTTATTTTTATAGGATTTTTGCAAGGATCAAGTAAATGAATGCATATAAATGCTTAGGACAATGCCCGGCAAGAAGCACTCAGTAAGTTTAAGCTATTGTTAACACTTACCTAGGTAGAACCACTAACACTGTCTTCAGTAAGTCTGACTCATGTTTTTATTTTTGGTTCTAAAATGTATTTCATCAAAGATCTTCTGTCTTCCATATCCAGGCCACCTTCCATATCCAGGCCGCCAGTTACCTCTTAGCCTGTCTTAGCCCATTTCTTGCTGTTGTGTTCATTTTGTTTTCATTTAGTTGCTTGCTATACTATAACCCCCTATTTGCTTTGCAAATATGGTGCTTCCTATAGAAATTCAGAAAGGAGGAAATCTGGTGACACAGTGACACAGAGAGGAATGTGAGCTAGGTGGGAGAAAGGGCAGTAGGCTGTCACCCACACAGCCAAGCAAGGTGGCCTTAAGTCCTTAGAAAACTCACCACCAGTCTTTCCAACTCAGAGGCCTAATTTTGTCATCCCACTGCAAATAGATCCCCCTCTGAGAATCAAATTTACAAATTTACAGTAGTGAGCTAAATAGTGGCCCCTAAAATGTCAGGTCCTAATCCCTTGGAACAGTGCCTAGCACCCAAGGAGTGTTAAAACAATGTTTATTGCATTCATCTTAATCATGAAATAATCTTCTTCATATCATTTATAGGCCAAGGAACCAAACTAAATCTCAACCATGTTAAGGTATACAGCCATTGACTATGCAAATACTCTCCCTCAGCCATTGTTTCCCACTTCCTTGCTTGTCTCCTCTGCCTTCCAGAACACTCTCTACCCTCTCCACTTGTTCCTCACGCCTCCTTCTCTTCACAGCTTCTTCACACACCCACGTCCTGCAGCCGGCGCCCCAACTGGCTGCCTGCCACTCCAAAGGCTCCTGTGGACCACCAGCTCTGCATCTACCTCCTAACTGCTGCCTTCTTCACCATCACCCACAGGAAACAGGGCTCAAAATATCCAATAAAAGTGCCACAGACACTTAGAGTTAGCCTCCAATGCTACTGTTTCTAAAAAATCAAAATAAACAATTTTAAGCCCCTTAACTTTTAAAATATCGGACCTGGGATCATTCCTTTTCATTTGTATGCTAATGGACTCTAAAATGTCTCATGAAAATAATTTCAAGACTAATGGTCATGGGTATTAATTTTTCAGGAGCGAGGGAACATTAAATAAGAATATTCAGCGTAATTAATTACAGCCGAATAGAGACGTAAAACAGTCTACAATACTTAAATATATGGAACGCTAAAAAGTCACCACACTAGGAAAAGTTATGTATCACAGAAAAGAGAGAACAGTGCAGTGATACTTCTTATAACAAACTCCTCTCACCAAACTCCTTCAATCCATTTCAGAATATACACAGCATACATAAATAAAGTATGTTATGAAAAGTAGCAGATAGGACTTGAGAACAGAAGTGTTTTTGTGAAATTTCTAATTAAAGCCTATCTTGCATAATTGCAGTATCTTTATGTGTATTTAATTCTTTATTGTTATGGTGTCCATCTAACCTGTTAATTGGCTATTAGTAAGTTACTCAGCATTAGATCTCCACATTTGACTTTCCTACATTTTAATGGATTTTATCTCCATTAGCATCTTTCAGGGACTTTAAAGGGATACAAATACATTTTATGCTATTACTTGCCAATATTTTCACTTGGCTGTCGTTACAAATCTCATACTTCCCATGTCCCAAACTGAAATTCGGACCTCTTCCCACCAAAAGCAAAAACAACTGGTCTGCATCCACAGCCGTCCTCTTCTCAGTGAATGGAAACTCAAATTTTTAGTATTTCAAGTCTAAAACCTTTTAGTCATCCTTGACTCCCCTTTTATTCTCATAGCACACATCCCATCTATTAGCTCTACTTTCAAAATATATCCAGAATTCAATCACTTTTCACCCGTCCACTGGACATACCCTGGCCTGAACCATCATCATCTCTGGCCTATTATACGACCTTCAATATCCCACATTTGCCCCTTGACACTGTCTTCCCCACATGGCATCCAGAAATATCCTTTTAAAGTATGGCAGACTATGCCCAACCCTTACTCAAAACTGCAGTGCCTCGCCTCTCAATCATAGTCAAAGCCAAAGCCCTTCCAATGCCTTGTCTATTAGTTTGCTAGGGCTGTAGTAACAAAGTGCCTCACAAATTGGGGAGCTGAAACACAGAGATATATTGCCTTCATTCTGGAGGCTAGAAGTCCAGGATCAAGGTGTCAGCAGGGTTGGTTCCCTCTGAAGGCTGTGAGGGAGAATCTCTTCCATGCCTCTCCCCTAGCTTCTGGTGGCTTGATGGCAATCTTTGGCATTCCTTGGCTTGTAGAAGCATCACCCCAGTCAGTGCTTTGATCTTCACATGGTGTTCTCCCTGTGTGTGTCTCTCTCCACACTTCCCCTCTTTAGAAAAACGCCTATCATATTGATTCAGGAGCCCACTCTAACTCCAGTATGACCTCATCTTAACTTATTACATTTGCAATGACCCTATTTCCAAATAAGGTCACATTCCAAGGTACTGGGGTTTAGGACTTCAACTTATGAATTTGGGGACACTATTCAACTCATGACACTCCATAGGACCCACAGGATCTGATTTCAGACCCCTCCCTTTCCCTGACCCCCAACCCGCCTTTCCTCCACTGACTTACTCCACTCCAGCCACACTAGTGTCCTGCTGGCCACACACACAGCAGGGCATTGCCCACGTAGGGCCTTTGCACATGATGTTCTGTGCACTTGGGAACACTCTTCCCTCTGGATGGCTAACTCTGTCAACTTCTTCAAGTCTTTGCTCCAGAAGTCTGCTCATTGATCACTTGATCAATGAGCTCTATACAAACTACCCTGTTTTAAAGTGAAACCTAAGCCCCTCCCTACCAAACTCACTCCAGTCCTCCTTACCTTTGTCCATTTTTCTTTCTATAGCACTTACCACCTTCTAATATAATAGATAACTTACTATATATTATGTTTATTGTTTATGTTTGTCTTCCTCCACCAAAATGTAAGTTCCATGAGGGGAAGTATTTTTGTTCATTTTATTAACAAATTCTTTTAATTCATAAGGAAAATCATAAATTGGTCAGAGCTCTCTGCTTAAGAAATTCTGAAGAAACAGCTTTATGAATGGAGAACTCTGAGAAGGAGTCCCTAGGGAGGCACGCAATTTTCAGTAGGAATGTGTGAACTCGGTAGAACCCCAGAACTACGGGAGCAGCCCTTTCGGCAAACAGTAGAGGTTGTGTCTGCAAGGAACAAACTAGATCAATATAGACAAGGAAAAGCAATCAAACAATTTAGTCTGGAAATTTACTGCATTATTTCTGTTTAGAATTTTAAATTAATCATTTGCCTGTATAGATAATCAGAAATTATTACTTACTACAATTCTTCCCTCTATTTTGGGTCATGTAAATATGAAAAATCCTGAGGGTGTGCTGTTTTCTTTAAAATGTGTGAACAGACTCACTCTTATTATGACAATAGGTCACAGTGCTAAAATAATAATGATAATAATAATTGCATATCTTCATTTTACAATCCTTGCTTTAGGAACCCATGTGCAGGCAATAAAATTTCATTTTACACACAATGTTCTTCATAGGAAAAAATATATATAATCTCTTTGGGGAAATGAAAAAGTAAATGGCTTTCTTTTATTTATTTATTGTAAAAATATTCTTCACATGGGAAGACTCAGAACAGACTCAACCCAGGAGTCTCGTGTTTGCAGTTGATGTGTTCATCAGAGTTCAGGTTTTTCTAGTGACTTTGGTGGCTCCACACTGAGTCATCCACACTCTCACCTGCTCCCCTGTGACTGGCAGCATCCTTTCCTAAGATGATTGTGCAGCTTTCAGAGGCAGACTTTCCTGTCTGCTTTTATGTCTCTGAGTTCCAGGAGACATCTCGGGATCCTTAAAAAGAAATCCTTTGCTTTTCTTAAGCTAACACTGCTTCTTCCAATCAAATATACATGTGTCTGACATCTGTTCTCCACATTCTAGACTGAACTTCCGTGATGTAATTTTCCAGTATGATATAAACTCTCTCCTCCTTACGATAAGTCCTTTCACAGCAAGTCTTATTGAGAGTGGATGTATACAAAGCACGCAGAGGTGAGGGTTCTAACACCAAAGAAAAACCATATTAAGCTAAGAAGTAGGCACAAAGATTCATGTTACATATACACAGTTTCTTTGATCAAAATGCTCACATAGAATATCGACTTTAAAATATGAGGATTCTATCATTAGGATATATAAATGCTTCATCATACTGCCTCAGTAGACACATTGATATTATAGCCAGGCTTTCAAGTATGAATATAAGTAATATATTCAGGTCACGGAATTTTTGTGCTGCATTGATTTTTTTTGTTGCTTGTTTCATTTACATGACATTTGTGAAAATTATTGTTATCATTCTCTCTGCATGTTAGTGCATAGCTTCAACCCTGTAATTTTAAAATGCATTATTCAAATCCTAGCTTTAATGGTCACTTAAAACAAGCCATTTCTTTATTTCTAAAATCTATCACCTGCCACCCCCTCTCTTATTGACTAGGAATACTCAGATGGTTTTAGAAAATAAGGAAAAGGAAGAATGAAAAAGGCAAATATTTATATCGACACCCTCATCTCTACAAAGTATATCACCCAACAGTTTTAAAAGTCCCTACAATAATATGAGCTTTTATTATACTTTATCCTCAGAAGAAGCATCCAAGCTAGCATAAGTATACCCTATGTAAAGTCTGGCTTGCTCTGCCAACACCACCACTTCCTGCCACAGACCCCTGGTTTGTTTTACTATCCTGACGTCTCCAAAGAGCCTTTCACCTATTTCCCATTTAAAGTGGACAGGGTAAACTAAGAAAGCATTTTTTATGGGGTGGGGAGTTATATCGAAAGAAGATATAGAAGGGCAGGGTGATGGAGGTAGAATAGAGATGTAAGTGTATACTACAACCACTTTTCTATTCCAAGGCCTCTTGTCCCTAACTCATTTGTTTACCCAACATGAATTGATTTATCACAAACTATATGTCAGGCTCTAACTATAGCTACACAGGAGAGTAAAACACTGACAAAAACGGGCATTGCACACTGGTTTTTTAGTAGATGAATGTTGTGGAGCAGAGCAGGTGCTCAGCACACAGCAGGAGACCCATGGCCGGGGCCCCTCCCAAGCCCTGCAGTTCAAGGGCACAGGCCTGCTTTGACCCACACAGCCGATTAGCTGGTGGGTGGGTTGATTCATTTCAGAGATGAGCAGAGTAGGATTAGAAAGGTTCAGGGATTTCCCTGAAGTTGTGAGCTTTGTAATACATGGAACTGGATCCATTTGTGACTGTCCATTCTGATTTGTCTGGGACCGAGAAGTTTCCCAGGACATGGGACTCCCCATCGTGGTCAAACCGGGATGGTTATTCACCTTATGAGAGGTCCAGGGCTCTTTAATCCATTTCAGATTCTGTTATGAATTTACCAGTATTTATAAAGTTTCTTCTTCTTATAGTTTACTGTTTATTTTGTTATGGAGCTTCCCAGGCACTGTCAAGGTACTCAGTGTGTGTGTGTGTGTGTGTGTGTGTGTGTGTGTGTGTGTGTGTGTGTGTTGGTAGTGGCAACTTATAATAGAAGAAATAAAATTCTCCAGTGACTAAGGAAAAAAAAAAATCTAGTTATACTTTAGCTAATCATATTGACTAATAATTTTTTCTTGTTAATGCCTTATAGCTATATATTTTTTACATTCCATTGTAAACAGAATTAGCAGTCTCCCGAGAAAGCAACATATTGATGGCAGAGATTCAATTGTAACCCAAATTTCTATGTTGTGATCTCTCATGTTGATCATAGCATTTAGGTTTTCTATTTTGTATTGAATTTTCCTCATATTTTTAATCATTTTCTGGTTTTGGAGTTGTTTTTCTATCTTTATCTTCAAAGAATCCTTTTATCTAATCATCTGATCTGTTTCTTAACATTGTCTTCTAATGTTTCATTAACAATTTCCTAGTTTCTCAGAGTTCTTCTAGAAAGGAAGTGCAAGAAGATTAAGAACTTGAGCCTTGATATCGAGCATGAATTAAAGTCCTATGCCACTTTCTTCCTGTGTGACTTGGAAAAGTTGCTGCGATTCTCTCTACTTCAAATTTTTCATCTGTAAAATGCAAGTAATCCTAGTACCAATAGAGTGGTTATAAGGATTCAATGATCATTTACATCTGGAGAACTTAAACCAGTTTCTGGCACATAGTAAGTACAGGTAACCCTTGTATAACATGGTTGTTAGGTTCCTAAAAAAATGCCTTGTTATGCGAACCCATGTTATATGAAACAAAGAACTAGTACAAAAAAGCGGGTTAGGTTCCAAAAATTTTAAAAAAAGAAATACTATTATATTTTTACAATTAAGAGAAATATCTTTATTAAAGCAATTTTCACCAAAAGTATAACATAGTAATATGTATTAAATAATGTTTTCTTCATCATCACTACTAAGCTTTTATTACGTTCCATGTTGTTCAGGGATTTCCCTAATTTCGAATGAGATATCTTTTGCTCTTAAAAGCTCTTATTGCATTCTGTGTTTTTCGGGCATTTCTCTACTTCTCAAACTGTCTTAGAGTGAAACTATGTTCTAGTATGCCATGTTGTACGAGGGTTTTCCCCAATTTTTGAACCTTTTTAGAGTGAAACCGTGTTATAGAAGTGCCGTGTTATACAGGGGTTACCTGTACTTAATTAGTGTTAGCTAATATTTTTTCTAATATTTTTATATTTCTAAGATTCTGTTTTTTCTTGAAATATCATTTTTATATTTACAAGATTTCTTCATTTTCATATTTATAAGATTTTAACATTGTTACTCTAAGGTTTTTAACAGTCAGAAATATAAATAATTCCTAGAAATATAGGCACTAGCTATTTTTAAAGAGGTGATGCTGATTTAATGTTACATTTTTTAAGAAAATATGATTCCCTTCACAATATGTGATATGACAATGGGGTAGGGAGTGCTTAGAACCAGTAGTATGTAGAAACAAATTTAGGTCTAGAACTCAAGAGAAAGATTTGGGCAGATGGGTGATAGTTGACAATGGTCTGGAAATGGATGAAAATCATCTTCTAGCTCTACTTTGTAGATCTAAAAGGGAAGAGATCCCAAAGGGGATCCCCTGTGCAAGGGAAGAAAATGGATTCTAAGAAAGAGAAGGAAGTCATCTGAGAGACAGGAGGAAAAGCAGTCTCCTCAGGAGAGAATATTTAATTCTGGACATAGT
Source organism: Rhinolophus sinicus (assembly GCF_036562045.2). Lineage (NCBI taxonomy): Eukaryota > Metazoa > Chordata > Mammalia > Chiroptera > Rhinolophidae > Rhinolophus > Rhinolophus sinicus. The sequence continues at coordinate 89,397,676 of NC_133754.1, forward strand.
CAAGTAAACTAAGGATTCAGGCATCCCCTTTGAAGATACCAAGTGTGATTGCTCACTGGCCATCTTGGTCAGAAAAGTAAGGTATATGGATGAAGGCAAATACAAGGCTACAGTGGGTGCAGGAGGGAATGTGTGGGAAGAAAGTGAAAACAGCAGCAGTAGCATCTCTTTGCAAAGCTAAAAATGAAGGGAGAATATGATAGTTAAAGGAGTATGAGTGTTAAGTAATGTGACCTAATCTTCCTCCTCACAATGGGTGGAAGCAAAGATACGTCTCTTTGGAAGACCTCTAAACCAGGGAAAGCACAGAACTGAGACCCTGTGGGAAGCAGAGTCGGGACAAAGAGAATACAAAGGGGTAGTTGTCACCATCCAGGATAAAAGCAGTAATTGTGACTATAGCTCTGGGGACCTAAGATAAAACTGTTGAAGGCAAAAAGCAACGAAGAAAAAGTGTAAGATAAATCACAAATCACAACTTGCCCAGGACAGGATTTATTTATTGCAGATAGCTTCTTTGTGACCGCTGCCTCGTATGTGGCTAACTTGGAAAGAATGCCATGGACTAACAGAGTTCCAAATCTAAAAGAATGAGAATGAGGGCTTAGAGATTTTAGATTTATAAAATGTTCAAATTGAGAGGGGTTACGAAGGCCATAGAGTTAGCATCTTTCATTTTATTGATTCACTAATTTATTTGGTCATACAATAATTACTTGTTAAGTATCATGTACTATTCCTGATGTTGCATGCTAGACACAGATACAGAAGAGCTTTATAGTAATTTTATAGAGTCTTTGATATGAATTATACTTCCCTAGTTTTGTTGAGCCCCAAATTTTTCTTCAGCAATTCACTCCGTTTTGGCTGATTTTAATTCAATATTTTATTTTTCTTTTGTCAATAAATCACTCAGCTGTTTAAATCATCTATCCTTGACATACTTCTTTCCTTCTCATTCTTTTGCCATCCTTCTAAGTATTTCCAATTCACTAATTGTGAGACAGATTAGCTAGCATGTCCTTAGGTAGAAAGGGTGGTCCCTGGTGGAATAAACAAAGACAACCATATCCTGAAACTCCAGGTTTTGAAATCACTCCTTTGCTCCAGAACATAATGTAACAAGGTCTTAAGGTTAATCATAAAATTCACTTTGGCCTGATAAACGGAGCAGATCTGATAGACAAGAGTGGGTTATTTCACTAATTCCTTCAGGATGGGCAAGCAGAACAAACCTGGTAGACGAATTTCATTACAAGGTGCCAGCTCCCCTTCCTCAAACAGGCAAGAGAAGGTATAAAAGTAAGAGCTTTTGCCTCAGTCACTGGGCACCCCCATTGGGAAGCTCTGACCCTTTGCTTTCAATAAACTATCCTCTTTTTAAAACCCTTTGCCTATCCTGGGTCCGTGTTTCCATTCTTCAGTCTCACGAGACACAATCCCGGCACTCACTCACTCCAAAATCCCCTACATCATTTGGGGACTCACAGAGGCATATTCCTCCTTCAATTAGAGAACCAAAGATTATCTCCCTATCACCCTTTACCCGCTAAGAGTGAAACACTTTTACCCTTTATGTCTAGGATGCCTTAGCACCTACCCCTTCTGTCCTTTAGCACCTGCCAGCCTCCCCATTTCCAACCAAGTGATAAGCCCTTACACTGAGTAGACTCCTAGCAGTTGTTTATTATGAGTAAATTGGAGTTCAGCAAATGGATAAAGATGTAAATATTATTAGCCAATATACTAACTTTACGGTGGAAATGACGTTGACCACCTCAGCTCTTATCTTCTTGAAGGAAAGACTTCAATAAAGAGACAGAAATTTGTGAAGCACAAAGAGCATAAATTTATTAGTAAAAGAAAGTACACTCTGAGACCTGGAGCAGGCTGACCCAAGAGAGGGAAGCAGCCCTGCCTTACATAGTGTGAAGGCTTTTTTTTCTTTGGGTAAAATTGCCTTCCCCTCTCCCTTCTCTTACCTCTCTTTATATTTCCCTGAGGTGCCTGGTCCTCTGGCATTTAGCAATGTGTTTCTTTGATTTAGGGGCATGCATAAATACATCCCCTTGATTTGGGGGGATATGTAAACACATCCCTTAGGGGGGTATGAAACCTGGAATCCTGTTGGGCTAGTGAGGTACTGATGATCCTGACAAACAGGATGTGTTACCCGCTTCTCTGACTTTTAACAGCACATCTCTTTGGTTTAGAAGTGTGTGAAAACCTGAGTCCTGCTGGGCAGCTGCCGGGGTCTTGACCCAAGTAGGAGCTGCAGCAAGGGGCGTTCTAACCGGGACTAAATTTCTCCTTCTGCTCATTTCTATCTACCTACCGACCCTATCAGTAATATAAGAAAAAGGTTAAAAAGTGATATAATTTTGTAGACTTATACCTCCCATTGCTTCTCTTACTTAATAATATCATTCTTTACATCAGCAAATATGCATTTGGCCCCCAAAATTGTGATTTAATAGTAATTAAGGAATAATAAGCACACAAGACTCAGTCCTCCAATAAACATTTATCAGGATAATGCTTACTCCAACAAACATCCATATCAGGCAACTGGAATTAGGAGAATGTAACCACTTTAGTCACATAAAAATGGGTACTTTTAATTAATTAATTCTATAGTACCAAAAAAATACCAGTATGTGAATCCAAGAAAAAGGTTCTAGTCCTGTGTAATAGTGAGAAGATTCTCTTCCACACTGGGAGCCAACCATTAAACAGGACATTAATAAACAGATACTTGTCCAAAGACAAATAAATAGGATAAAGAACTTTCTAGAATATGGCAAAGAGTTTAAAGAAGCATATTACAAAGAGTTCAAAACCTGGAGACAGCTTAGTTTAAAGAGGATTTTAGGAAATGAATTAGCCAAAGTGAAAGAGACAGTCCATTTTCTTTCCTCACATACTCCAAAAACTATTATGAGAATGAAGTTTTCAAGTTGTGACCCCCCCCAAAAAAGAAAAAAAAAGTGACAAGAAATTGTCTTCTGAAATGTTTCATTACTTTTTGTTATTTATAATACCCTTCTGCTGTCTAAGAAGGGTGGATTCTAGTACCATGTGGGCCCTTTGTTTGCTGAACACCAGGCAATTGTGTGGAAAAGAAAGGACTCGACTCATTGAATAAGAATAGGAGAGAAATATAATGGCTTTGAGAGGACGGTACTCAAAGAGGAAATATTCCAGGGAGTTTTGGAGATTGTTCTGGGGCAGATATTTCAAGACAGAAAAGACCTAGTATATGGTAGTCAAAGAGAAACTTTGAAGAAGAAACATACAAACATAATAATTTGTTTTACCAAAATAAACAGTATGGTTAAACAAAGTTAAACAGTACAAAAATGTGTATAATAAAACAGACTCCCTGTTACTGGTCCAAAGTCCATGTGCCCAATGCTTCGAAAGGCAAAATTCAAAACATCAGAGTTTGGAGTAAGGAAAGGCTTATTGATCTAGAAGGCACCAATTAAGAATATAGAAGCCCTGGTGATTCCCCAAACCCTTCTTAAGAAAATACAGAGTTCTAGCTTCTTTTATGTCAAGGGGAGGGGGAAATTGGGAGGGGCTGTTTTTGCAAAACTCAATCCCCAAGCAGAGTTGCATGATGACATTAGCATGTCTATATGCAAGACAAAGCAGGAGCTATTAGCCTGAAGGCCATGGGAACAATGTAGGCGTGAATAAGATGGAGTCAGCCGAATTTCAAAACTCTTTTTCAGAGGCAATAACGTTTAAATATTCCTGGTTTTAGTTCATCTCTTTGTTTCCAAGTACCATTATATTTGAAACACTATACTTACAAATTTTCTGTTAATTTATCAGTTTTAAAAAAGTATTGTTGGGCAGAATGTAGGCATGAGCCACAGGAGGGGTATGTGATAACGTAACTGGTGCTTTTGCACAGCCCATGTCCTCTCCAAGTGCCACCCAGGTCCAACCCTGGGTGACTAACTTTGTGGTAAGAGGGAAATAAAATCCAACCAGAATTCTCTGGTTTTCGATGCCTGTGCAATATTACCCTTGGTTTAACCTTATCCTCATTATAATCTAATTACAATAAATTAGCATTGTGATTTTAATCCCTCCACCACACCCCAAATAGAAATAGGTTTTTCTGTGTTCATTAGGGGTAAGGGCATGTGCAGAAAGGAATGGGTTATAGAACCTAAACATGTCAATCAAATGACCAAAGTCTGTATGTCACATGCAGAACTGGCCCAGAGCCAACAATATAAAGCTCAAGCCCCAAACCCTTTGATGTCATTTGTCTCTCTTGACTTGGCCTATTCTTCCCTTTAAATGTATCCTAATAAAATTTCCTTACTCTATAGCTTCATGTTTTCTGATCTGTAATTCTTTACTGCATCCGCAAAAGGACCAAGCAGTTCTGATAAAAGTATTAGTTACACTTATAATTTTAAGTATGTAATGTGCTTAAAATTCTTTATCCTCTTCCCATCCCCCAGTATAGCCCAAAATCATTAGGTCACATTTTGGTTTTTACTAAAATACTTATTATGAAGTTTTACACCTGGAATTTACATGATGTTTTTAATCAATGTTATTACCCCCCCCCAAATTTAACAAATAAAGTAATGTAAACACATACAAAAAGCCACCACCATGATATGTAGTCAACAATAACATTAATTAATTAAATTTAAAAATGCTTATACCTCTACTTTTTATCAGCTATATTCACACCTTTACCCTCACAGTTCCCTTTTCCCACCTCCACACTTGACATTATCAAGATTAAAAACATTTATATTTTATTCTGTAACTATAATTATTGCTTTGTCAATAGTTGACTGCGAAATTAAAAGGCAATAAACAGCATTTTCACTCTTATGACTGAGTAAATATCGTTTACTTCAGAAACAAGTAGTATGGCTTCTAAAATAAACAATATTCCTTCATTATTTCACAGCTGAAATTTTCAATTCTACCCTAAGAAGACTACACAAAGGAGTCTCATTCACCAAGAGCCCAATCATGCTGCGTTTTAGTTTCTCAGTATGTGTCTTCTCTGTATGGTTTATGTGATAGATGTTTTACCTGGAATTTCAGATTGCATTTTGTGAGTGCTGTCAGAGAAAAATTTCACTAGACAGAGTTAGACAGGAAAGGAAGACTTTATTCAAGACTATTACAATAGAGGAGAGAGACTAAACTCAACTTCACTGAAGCAAAACGTGGAAGGATTTTTGCACTGGAGAAAAGTAGTGGAAAAGTACTGGAAGACATGGAGGGGGTCTATGTTATTAGGCCATTGTGTTTGCTAATTGTCACTTCTTAGAAGTTTGGCTCCTGCCTTCCTGAAGAGACTGGGAGACAAAGCACTATCTCATTCAATGATTATATTTCAAAGGAATGGCTCCCAAGTTCCTGAGAAAGACATTCCTAGATTGTAAAACTGGCAACAGGCTAGGAAAAGATTTATATCTCAAAGGAGCAGAGAAAGAATTTACGATAGTAAGTTTTCTAAAATAAATGTAAAGAAAAGGGAGGTCAGGGTCCCATAGTCAGGAGTATACCTCTCCAAAATTTAGTTAAGCTGAGGGGAATGTTAAGGTCTTCTTCGCGCGCGTGTGTGTTACCATATCACTAAATATTCTACCTTTTCATTTCTTTTTTCCCATTTCACGTTTGAATCCATTGTCTTGCTGTTTTATTTGGGATGAGTTGCACAGTATCCAATATTCAATAACTACATATTGAATGGATTAATTAACAAATGAATCAGGTAGAAGATTTGATACAATTGTTGTATATAGTCAAACAGCTATATTGTCATAATGTAATATGCATCAGAACCCACCTTCTTTACTGTGTGTTTTTAGAAATACCACCATTGCAAAATTTCCCCTACACACATGGAAGTAATGAAGTTGGTATACACTTCACTGTAGATCCCCTGCAATTACAGGGAATCATTTGGCTTAAAAAGAGAAACGTAAATGTTCTTAGGAAGGATAAGTCATGTCTAAAAACTATATCTGATTGATGCTCACCTGCTTAAATGAGTCCAATGACCTCACAGTGTGAAAAGGATAACACCAAAACGTTTTAGGATTGCTTTCAAGATTCCTTATAATATAGCTACATCTTACATTTATGTCTCACTCTCTTCCACTCACTTTTCCACACTGTGCTGAACTATAATCACACAAGTTATTTGCTGTCCTTTAAATACACTATTCCAGTTGGGCATCTGTTCACATGAAGTTTTTCTGAGAAAAAAAATAACCCTTGGTAGTTACTAATTCAATGTTATGTTGATTGTATATTTATAGTATTGGTTTTTGTATGAACAAAATCACTTCCTGGACTTTAACTGAAATATGGACTCAGTTCATTTGTCAATCATTATCGTTCCCAGAGTCCCTTAAGAGGAGGTATGTATTTCAGGTCAGACAATTTAAGGTAGTAAATTAGACTCCCATCTTCATCTTGGCCACAGAGGAACTGTTCCTGTGCAGCGGGGAGCAATACAGCTCCTTCCACAAGGAAGCAGGTAGGCAACTGAGAAGTGAGAGCCCAGATGAGCCCTTGAGAAGATGTTCCACTTACTGACGACTAGAGAGAATTAACCTCAGACAGGTATAAGCACTGGTCAAGACAGAGAAGTCCTAGCAAAGATGCATATATAATACAATTGGAAACCAGCACTTGGGAATCTACCATGCTGTTAAAATCCTTGCATTTTATTCATCCTCCTTGATAGTAAAGTTTTGCAAGTTCCAGTTAGTTTCCCTGAGCAAAGAAGAGCCAAATCAATGGTCCATGTCCACCTCTGGCCAGAGCTTGTAGTACTGATGAGTGAAGAAATCTCCAGTAACAGTAAACCTCAAAGGCAACTGAGTCAGGGTTACTTGGTCAGAAGACCTCTCTCCATATGGTAAGTCTCATTCTCTGCTTGACTTGACATTTCTGAGCATTTTTTTAAAGGAGAGAGACAACCCACTTACATCTTTTAGTGGTGGACCCGTTCTCTGACTCAGCCACTTCTATCAAAGTTTTCATCCTAATTCTAGGTTCATGTCAAATGTCCCTTCTTCCATCAAAACTTCTACTCCCCAGGCAGGTCAAGTCACTCCTTTCTCTGTTCTGCCACTAAGATGTGGTTTTATTCAAACTCTCTGAGCAGATGTTTTCTAACACATAAAAGTAGAGATGTTAAAACCTCTCTCCCTGGAATACTTTGAGGATTAAATCAGGTAACATATTGGAAGCTCCTGGGATGATTCCTGGCTTCTTCTTTCTGATTGTACTTGACTCTCACTGCTGTGGTTCTTTTCACATGTGTCTCTAATATCCCTAGATTGTGTCCTCGAGGGCAGGGGCTGTATTTTGTTCACCGTTATATCCCCAGCACCTAGCACACCATGGGGACAAAGGACAGTAAATGTTGGCTGAGTTGAATAGAGATTTAGTTTAATCAGTTTGTTTTCCCATTAAAATCTACATGAAATCAAACTAAAGCTAAGGTGTTTGGTAGGCATCGGGAGAAGAGCGAGTTCTTTCTGAAGCATTTGAAGTTAGTTTGCATCAGTGGAGTGACTTTAAATGCCAAAAACCAGCACAAATTGCGCTGGAAGGAGATCATGAAGAGAAGCAGGATGGTGCCAAACACACGTATCAGCCATTTCTGCAAATCCCCTTGAGTTCTATTTGAGGCAGTTTTTCTTTTGAACAGAGCCTTCCCTGGGTGACATAAGACTGTGAACAATGAACCTGTATTTACAGGGACACCTGGACTTTCTATTACAGGCCCTGACAGCTAGTTGAAAACTGGAATGGAGAGTGGAAAAACCAAGCTGAGGTGGACCCAGAGGGAGGGGGCAAACCCAGATCCCAGAGTCCACTCTCTTATGACATAAATAGGACTCTATGATCCCTGAGGTTTATGGCCTAAACCTCATCTATCTTATTAAATAACCCCATTTTCCTTCTCCAGTGACCTGTTCAAAGAGAAGGGAAGCCACATGTATGGAACACCATTTCTGGGTCACAGTTGTAGACACTACACTGTGTGTATTTACTTTGGTCTCACAAAAGTATCACATTTCCATTTAGAGTAAAACAAGGTCCACTGGAATTATGTTATTTGTGGTAGATAACTGACAGGATTCAAATCCAAACTTCTCTATTCCCAAAGCCCTGCCTCTTGCTATCTCTGGCTAATGTCCCCATGCCAGGATGCTAATTCTGCATTCCAGGTTTCCCAGTGGAAACCTGAGATGGTGATAAAAGTGGCTGCTGGCTCTCACTCTTGGGCCCCAAAGACAGTGACAGTTTCTTAATGCATACAAGTGTATTTGGATATAGCCTCCACATTTATTGAGGTCTGAACACTTTGATGGAGCACAGTTATTTAGTTACAGTCTAATCATGAGCTTTTTATTGGGAAATTGAGCTTTTGCTAGAAAGGACATGGTAGTGATCCTTCTGCATCTGTATTAATTTGTGTTCATTAAATTACTTATGTGCCACTCCCGGAAGCACCAGTATTAATATTTTGATCTAGCAAAAGGCAAAATGATTTAACTCAGTAATATCAATGATGCAAATTTGCAACTAGAATTAGAACACAGACTGAAATCAAAACATCAGTCTCTTCCCATTTTTTCTTTCTAGTATTGTTTTGCACGGAAAGTTAAGGATGAAAGTAAATAAGATCAAGAGTGGTTCCATCCTGTAACCCTCAAAGACTTAATAGGCTGCTACTCTATTGCCTTAAAGAGCATAAATAGCTGTATGCTCAGAAAGATGGTCTAGATTAGACTTAAGGACTATTTGTTTATACATGCAAAGTCAAATAGAGGTTCTGTTGTAATTATCAGTATAATTCAGGCCAGATGTTTCCTACATGAATACTTAGCTCTGGTCATTACTAAGTGGGGAATCTTGTTTGTACCATGTCTCTAATTGTTTCAACCCTCCATTTAAGATTTGCCAGATACAGCTTTAAGATAAGTGGCCAGGCCTCACTAATCAGTGCAATAAATCAATGTGCCATCCAGCCTCTTCAAGTTCCCCACTTGTCCCTCTGAAAATAGAGGTAGATTGATATACCTTGTAAAATGGCCTTTCTTTTTGGGCCCTACACTGGGTTCACATATCCCTGGATAAGAGAGAGGTTAGTAAAGATTTGTAGGAATGTATAATCCTCTTGATCTCCCCACATGTCATCATTCCTAATATTTTCTTGAATTTTAAACAAAATACAGCCAACACATGGCTAAATACTACCACAGTAGTCCATTATGTATCTCCGCCAGATATTATTGGATTGTGAGTACAATTAAGTATTTTTGATAATTTGATGAGATGTATTTTTGACATGGCCTATGTTTGATACTTTAGAGGACAAAACAATCCTATGGTAATTCTGTTCTTGATTTTTTGAGGAAGCTTTTTCTTTTAGGTTGTTGAAGAGCTAGAACAGTCTGTAATTACTATGATCTTTTGAAAATTGTATACAAGTTGTTGAAAAAAATATACTCCTATAAGTGTATCCCTTAATCCCTTTAGCAATGGAAAAGATCATATTCAAGGGCAGGACTTACAAAAGATTATGTCAAAATCCTTGACTATCCCAACACTGTTTCTCTGTGAATGACAATCTAATAACAAGTGTTGGAGAGGCTGTGGAGAAAAAGGAACTCTCATACACTGTTGGTGGGAATGCAGACTGGTGTAGCTGCTATGGCAGGCAGTGTGGAGGTTCCTCAAAAAATCAAGAACAGAATTACCATATTACCCATCAATCCCTCTCCTGGGTATCTACCCAAAAAACCTGAAAACATTTATTTATAAAGACATATGTGCTCCGATGTTCATTGCAGCTTTATTTACGGTGACCAAGTCATAAGAACAACCAAAGTGTATTTGGATATAGCCTCCACATTTATTGAGGTCTGAACACTTTGATGGAGCACAGTTATTTAGTTACAGTCTAATCATGAGCTTTTTATTGGGAAATTGAGCTTTTGCTAGAAAGGACATGGTAGTGATCCTTCTGCATCTGTATTAATTTGTGTTCATTAAATTACTTATGCGCCACTCCCGGAAGCACCAGTATTAATATTTTGATCTAGCAAAAGGCAAAATGATTTAACTCAGTAATATCAATGATGCAAATTTGCAACTAGAATTAGAACACAGACTGAAATCAAAACATCAGTCTCTTCCCATTTTTTCTTTCTAGTATTGTTTTGCACGGAAAGTTAAGGATGAAAGTAAATAAGATCAAGAGTGGTTCCATCCTGTAACCCTCAAAGACTTAATAGGCTGCTACTCTATTGCCTTAAAGAGCATAAATAGCTGTATGCTCAGAAAGATGGTCTAGATTAGACTTAAGGACTATTTGTTTATACATGCAAAGTCAAATAGAGGTTCTGTTGTAATTATCAGTATAATTCAGGCCAGATGTTTCCTACATGAATACTTAGCTCTGGTCATTACTAAGTGGGGAATCTTGTTTGTACCATGTCTCTAATTGTTTCAACCCTCCATTTAAGATTTGCCAGATACAGCTTTAAGATAAGTGGCCAGGCCTCACTAATCAGTGCAATAAACCAATGTGCCATCCAGCCTCTTCAAGTTCCCCACTTGTCCCTCTGAAAATAGAGGTAGATTGATATACCTTGTAAAATGGCCTTTCTTTTTGGGCCCTACACTGGGTTCACATATCCCTGGATAAGAGAGAGGTTAGTAAAGACTTGTAGGAATGTATAATCCTCTTGATCTCCCCACATGTCATCATTCCTAATATTTTCTTGAATTTTAAACAAAATACAGCCAACACATGGCTAAATACTACCACAGTAGTCCATTATGTATCTCCGCCAGATATTATTGGATTGTGAGTACAATTAAGTATTTTTGATAATTTGATGAGATGTATTTTTGACATGGCCTATGTTTGATACTTTAGAGGACAAAACAATCCTATGGTAATTCTGTTCTTGATTTTTTGAGGAAGCTTTTCTTTTAGGTTGTTGAAGAGCTAGAACAGTCTGTAATTACTATGATCTTTTGAAAATTGTATACAAGTTGTTGAAAAAAATATACTCCTATAAGTGTATCCCTTAATCCCTTTAGCAATGGAAAAGATCATATTCAAGGGCAGGACTTACAAAAGATTATGTCAAAATCCTTGACTATCCCAACACTGTTTCTCTGTGAATGACAATCTAATAACAAGTGTTGGAGAGGCTGTGGAGAAAAAGGAACTCTCATACACTGTTGGTGGGAATGCAGACTGGTGTAGCTGCTATGGCAGGCAGTGTGGAGGTTCCTCAAAAAATCAAGAACAGAATTACCATATTACCCATCAATCCCTCTCCTGGGTATCTACCCAAAAAACCTGAAAACATTTATTTATAAAGACATATGTGCTCCGATGTTCATTGCAGCTTTATTTACGGTGACCAAGTCATAAGAACAACCAAAGTGTCCTTCGATAGATGATTGGATAAAGAACTTGTGGTATATACACCATGGAACATGACTCTGCCATAAGAAAAGATGAAATAGTGCCATTTGCAACAAAATGGATGGATCTTGAGATTATTATGCTAAGCGAAATAAGTCACAGAAAAAATTGAGAACCATATAATTTCACTGATATGTGGGATATAAAAGTGAAAGCAACAAAGGAACAAGAGAAACAAATACAGAAACAAAAACTCATAGACACAGACAATAGTTTAGTGGTTACCAGAGTGGGGAGGAGGGTGGTAGATGAGGGTAAATGGGGTCAAATATATGGTGATGGAAGGAGAACTGACTCTGGGTGGTGAACACACAATGTGATATATAGATGATGTATTACAGAATTGTACACCTGAAACCTATGTAACTTTACTAACAATTGTCACCCCAATAAATTTTAATATAAAAAAGAATTATAACATATTTGTATAGTACTGTTCAGTTTATAAAGCAATTAAGCATGTATTATCTCATTTTAGCTCTTTAACAACCCTCTGCTATAGGCAGGTGATACTGTCTACATTTCATAAAAAAGGAGGAACTAAGACTCAGAGAAGTTAAGCGATTTGTCACAAATCACAAGATTAGCAAGGACAGACTAGGACCCAAGCCCACACTTCCTAACTCCAAGTTCAGGGATGTCTCTATTCTGCCCCATCAACAGAGTATGTTGGTGGAGATGAAACTATCACATTGATGTTGGTGGAGCTCAAACTATCACATCCTTTCTCATTTGGGCTTTCACTCCTAGTCCTTAAAAGTCAGATATTTCAAGATCTTGAAACCTAGGAAAGGCCTTGAGAATTACTGGAAATTAATTCTCCTTTCATTTCCTCTGCAATCATAAGGTATACGTAACCTAAAAAAAGCTTACTGCAATGAGCAACCTGAAAGGCTAATTATCGATGATGAATAAGACGCTGAATGTAGCCAGCTCTTCTTAACTGATAGCCATTTTCATTCTATGTACTTTGGGTTTCTTTTACGAATTCGATAGAAGTTTGCTTTTGCCTTGTTTGTCTATTTTCTTATGTAACTGACCTTAAGTAATTGTATAACAGTGCAAGACTATGATTCAGTGCACTGTTCTTTCCTACTTAGTGTTATTAGAAGTTATTGGAGAAACACTGCTGGTGCTCTCCAAAAAGGAATCTTTTAATACTCTATTTAAAGATCTTATTATGTTTTTCCCATGAAAAGGAATAAAACATAAAATTGTTACATTAAGATTGTAAAATGGTAATCATTGATTTTTATGAAAGGGTACATGTCTAGAATGTTTTCTGTGGTGGACAACTAAGAAAAAAATTAAATATAATAAACACATGACACACATACAACAGGTGTGCTATAGATTACTCATTATCAAAGACATCAGCATGGACAAGTATACTCATTTTCATAAGATTCCTCCCTAGAATAGCATGAAAAGATGAAATTAAGTTGTATTCATAAGTGCCACTGTATTATAAATGTGAAATAATCTTGTATCAAATTTTCTCCCTAAGAATTCTATAGCAGTGTGTGTGAAAAAATACATTGAAAAGTGAAAAAAAATTCCTCAGATGGGAGAGTACCATTAAAAGTCATTGGTATGCTTTACACACACACACAATTGCAGTATCCAAAATGAGCTGATTATAAAACCAACCAAACACAGTAAGAACAAAAACCACTAACAAAGCAAGTTCCCCAACTTTCTTTTGTTTTGTTTTTGATCATGTGATGGCTACATGCCAGTGGCATTGTGTAAGGTTGCAGTGGAAATGACTTTCTTCCCTTCCTAAAATTTAACCAATTCCCTAAAGCTGACACCGTTGAATTGTCAGTACTCCAGACTTGTGTACAGAGCCCCCAGCCCTTTGCCATAACACTCATTTTTTACCTTTCAGCCTCTCTTAGTTCTTTCCTCTTATTTAGTAATTCCAATCTGTGAGAAATTTATGCCACACAGTAGATTGATTTAGCTTAACTAGGTTATTGATTAATAACCTAATCCCTTAAAGAAGATTGCTTCCTTTTTTGCATGACCATCTCCTGCCCCACCTTACCCACAGTAAAGTTTCCTTATCCATATGGGGCTATAGGATAATAGTATTTGAGCCATGAATTTAATATAATCTACCTATGTTGAGAATGAGCACCTAAATTGTAATAGACAAGTTCTTGTCTCCCAGGGGAAAGCTCTAAATTTGAAAAGTAATCCTACCTTGTACCTCTCAGAGATTAACTTGAAGAGTTCTACCAATTCAGGAGCTTCACTTTTTTTTTTTTTTTTTCCTTGACATACAGACCTAAATCTCTATAGAGTAAGGGGCTAGATCTGTCTTGGAACATGAGCTCTACTTTCATCTACTGACAAGTCATTTCTACAGCTGTTGATAAACTGGAAAAGGCTTAAAGGAAAACAAGAAGAATGATTCATAGTTTGGAAGAAATGACTAGTCAAGGGAGGTTATAGGAATGTGCAGATGTACAAGTTGTCCTAGCAAGTCTATGGGAATTTCATGGCCGTGTATCTTGTGAGTGAAAATGAGAGAAAAGCATATGAACATCTTGGCTGAGTCAAAAGGAAATTAACCAAAAATAGGTCTTGTTATCAAAAGGAAAAATTCAAGCTTCAGGTCTTCCTCCGTGCCCAGATTTTATCATATTGAAACTTCTGTCTTCATGGGTAAAAATAGATTACTGTTAAAGAATAAAAACAAAACAAAAAGGTAAAGAGGAATAAGATGTTCAAACATCTAGTTATAAAATAAACAAATCTCATGGGGATGCAATGCACAGCATAGGGAATATAGTCAATAATATTGCAATAACATTGGACAGTGTCAGATGGTTACTAGACATCATGGTGATCACTTCTTTAGGTATATAAGTGTTGAATAACTATGGTGTACACCTGAAACTAATATAATATTGTATGTTATATATATATTAATAAAAAAATTAAAATAAAAAATAAAGTACAGAATACCTATATGTCAAGTCACCAAACAAGATTTAAATACACAATTTGTGCAGGCAGGTTTCCACATAAGCACATTCTGATAGGTTTATTATTTTATCAGAATGTAATGGACAAAAAAAGGGAATAGCAAAAATGCCTTCTCTCAAAACAACCCAAATAAAATGATATGATGTCTGGGATTTCTTTAAAATAAGTCAGGGGAAATAGGAAGTGGGGAGAGATAGAGAGAAAACAAAATTGGAAATACATTGATAATTGATTAAATTGAACTATGTATGTTCTATTATACTCTTTTCTCTATCTTTATGTATAATGGAAAATGTCCATAATAAAATGTTTAAAAATATACTAATTTGATAAATATCTAAAGAGAGTAAGACTGAGATCTGGTCAAAAATAAAAATAATCAAAGTGGTTAAAATGGCCTTTATGCTGATTAACTTCCTTCACACTAAAAAGGTACCTGTATGCAAACTGAAATCTAAAGATTATTAACTTTGATCACTTCACATTAAATTAGTTGTGTAGACTAGTTCCTAGTTATATAGAGAACGATTTAATTCAACTATTAAAGTGCAAACAATTTTAACAATCTTCATATTTTCTGAAGA
Source organism: Rhinolophus sinicus (assembly GCF_036562045.2). Classification (NCBI taxonomy): domain Eukaryota; kingdom Metazoa; phylum Chordata; class Mammalia; order Chiroptera; family Rhinolophidae; genus Rhinolophus; species Rhinolophus sinicus. The sequence continues at coordinate 89,412,778 of NC_133754.1, forward strand.
AGAATATATGATATAGAATAGCTTGGAGAGGATTAAATCCTGAGTTTAACCTTTATATTTTTAGAGGCAAAATATTCTCTTTGTTGGAAGACAGTTCTCCATGGGTCTTCTGTGTTTCTACTTGTCCTAGCAAACATAAGCACAGGTTGTCCTTGATTAAAGACTATCTCTTCAAGGATCTTTGAATAGAAACAGCCTTAAAAGACAGAAATAATTTTTCCCTCTGTAGCAAGCTTACTTCCCATTAGAAGAGTTTTCGTTTCACTAGGCTCAGGGTTCTAACACAACTACATGTGCAGGTATCATCTGTCCTTTTCACAAAGCCTTGAGAGGATTGGGTCTCATTGAATCAATATAAAATATGCTGGTGCTCATGCTGCTTGCCATTCCATGAGTAATAAATTCCTTTGTCTCTGATCCAGGAGTCTCATGTCTTTTGCTAGCATCCATGAAACTGCAACAGGATAATCTATGAGTTTACAAGTAGAATAAAATTTCAGACCCTTCACAGATTCTGACCCTGCTAAAACTGAAATGATAGGTATAATGTACCTGGCATGAAAGTGACCTATACTGAGACTGACTGCAAAGAAAGCTTTGGCTGAATTCATTTGGAAAGGCTAAAAATTAGCAGTACCTAAGTATTGAAACAATATAAAACAGGTTTCTTGAATACAATGCCATAGTTCAATAAAACCAGATATTAGAAATTATAAAAGGATAACTAGAAAATCTTGTACATCAAAATTGAGAAATGTACTTCTAAAGGGTCCATGAGTCAAAAGATAAATCATTAGAAAATATTTTCAATTAAAAAGTAATAAAATGTTACTTATTAAAATTACGTTTTGTTGCAAATTTGGAGCTACTATGAATAAAATCACTGTAAATCTTTAAAAAAAAAAAAATTAGCAATGCCTGCCAAGTAAGCCAGCAGATGGGCTGCATCACGCACACCATTAATGCTGACCTTGTGAAGTTACTTGTTTCACTGCCAGCTACATTGGAAATGCTCAATAAATGATTACAAAATTGAAATGCTTGTTAAAACTTTAGAATCTAATTCTATATTTTAAAGGATTGAATTCTGAAAAATCAAATCTTACTTATGGTATAATTTTGATTTTCAATTCTCTTTTTGTAAAATCAAAAGTTCTTCAAAAATTGAATAAAAAAGAAGAAAGGCATTTTTACACTTTGTATGCAAGATATAAGTACTGAAACTTTACTTTTTAACATAAAAATTGGAGAAAAGTTCACAAATTTTCTTCATTACTATTGAAAGTTTAAAACCAGAAATTATTATCATAATTAATGTTTGTTATTTTAACTTCTAAATACCTACAAAATAAAACCATACCAAAATTGAGATCTCATGTATTATGTCAAAATGTTTGCCGTGTTCTCACATGGCTAAAATGCCCCAGTTTTCTTGATGTAAATAGATAGCTTAAGTTTTCAAAATAATTCAGAGGTAACATTATCATAGGGTTAAACCAGGACTACTGTCACAACAATACTGACAAATCTCTGAAATGCCACAAAGAGAGAGAGAGAGAGAGAGAGAGAGAGAGAGAGAGAGATTTATATACAAGCCATATGAAAATAAAGGGAATTAACACCCCCCCAAAAAAAAAAAAATCTGTGAGATGATTTTCATTATCAACAAAGAATGATGTGTGGCTCTTCTAAATGGGTTAATGAACAGCCTTTGTAAAAAATAAAATGGAAAAAAAATGGCTTGGCTTTGTACTTTTCTACCATTGTACTTATTTGGCACATGTTCATTTCCTAGAATGCCATAGGTAAATATAAATATGTCACTGAAAAATATAAGAAAAGAAAAGGGAAATCTTACTATTCTTGATCTTATCAGAAGAGTACAACAACTTTGGTTGGCGTGTTTTTTCAGTGAATTAGTTATGTGCATAAGCCCACGAATAGGCTTGTGAATCTGCTCTTTCTATCAAAGAGGTCTGTAAAGATGGTATATTAATTTATTTTAGCAGATGCAGCTCCAGACCAAAAATAAAACAGGTGTCAGTGGCAAAGATCATTAAAACGTATGACTTTTTGCTTTATCCTGTATTTAATATGCAGGGTTTTGTTTTTCTTTTTTTTTTTTTTTTTTAGCATTTTTTTCTTTTCTTTTTTTTCCTTTTTTTTTTAAAGATTTTATTGGGGAAGGGGAACAGGACTTTATTGGGGAACAGTGTGTACTTCCAGGCCTTTTTTCCAAGTCAAGTTGTTGTCCTTTCAATCTTAGCTGTGGAGGATGCCTGTTCAGCTTCAACTTGTTGTCCTTTCAGTCTTAGTTGTGGAGGGCGCAGCTCAGCTCCAGGTCCAGTTGCCGTTTTCTAGTTGCAGGGGGCGAAACCCACCATCCCTTGCGGGAGTCGAACCCTGCAACCTTGTGGTTGAGAGGACGCACTCCAACCAACTGAGCCATCCGGGAGCTCAGCGGCAGCTCAGCTCAAGGTGCCGTGTTCAATCTTAGTTGCAGGGGGCGCTGCCCACCATACCTTGCGGGACTTGAGGAATTGAACTGGCAACCTTGTGGTTGAGAGCCCGTGTCCAACCAACTGAGCCATCCTGGAGGCAGCTCAGCTCAAGGTGCTGTGTTCAATCTTAGTTGCAGGGGGCGGAGCCCACCATCCCTTGCGGGACTCAAGGAGTTGAACCAGCAACCTTGTGGTTGAGAGCCCACTGCCCATGTGGGAATCGAACCGGCAGCCTTCGGAGTTAGGAGAATGGAGCTCTAACTGCCTGAGCCACCGGGCCGGCCCTTAATATGCAGTTTTGATTAAATGCTTGGGAGTTGTTTTAAACACATTTTTGATCTTTGATTTCATGCACATATAATAAACCCATAGCAGAAACTCAGATTAAATAATTATGGCTTGATGTATTCCCAGGACTCCAGCGTGGTTGACTAGGTGGATTATTTACTAAACTGGGGAAGACTAGAGGAGGAATAGTTAACAAAGAAGGTGTTTACAAAATATCCAAGTGAAGATGAAATATAAAATATCTAAGAAAAATGCCCAGCATCAATTGGATGCCTTCGGTGAACATAATTTGAGATCTGTCAAAACACAGATTGTATCTAATGCCCTGACGATAAATGAAATTATCTAAGGGGAGAAGGAGACAGAGAAGGGGTTTCTGTACTAAGTTTTATAAAACTCCAATATTGAAGTCTGATAAGAAGAGATAAGGAAAGGAGACAGTGTACGGATGTTCAGGGAGATAATTAGAAACCAAGGAAATAGTCTCAAAAACAGAGAAATCAACTTTAATGATTGTGCACTATTAGAACTTTAAGGATTTTGAAAGATGGAAGTATCCTGTGACTTTAAAAAAAGAGTTTCTATTTATGGAAAAAAGAAAGAATGGAATGAGTTGGAGATTGAAAAAACAACAACAAAAGATGTAGATCAAGAGAGAAAATGTGTAGAGAACATTTTTGAGAATTTAAGCAACAGAGAATGGAATGATAACTGAAAGGGGATATATAGCATCAATGAAGTGTTTTATTGTGATTGAAAGGATATGATATAGAGCGAGAAAGTGAATATACAGAAAAGAGAGGACATTCTTGAACAAAGAACGTCCTTAGGATGACGAAAAGAAAGAGATCCAGAGCACATGTGGTGAGTTTGGATGCAGAAGGAAAGAAAAGATGGGTGAAGGTGCAGACAGGTGTAGATTTGGGGATGGCAGAATGAAGACAAATCCTATCAAAGGTTTGTATTTTCTTCAGTGACATATAAGACAAGGTCATTAGATAAAGTAATGGGTGGGGATAGATGAAAAGTTTGAGGAGAAAGAAGTATGAAATTGTCATTGGAGAGGGTGGAAGAGTGAGTTTCTTAGAGCAATGTAATAGAGGTGCAATGGATTTACAACTGAACATTGCTTTATAGTATACTATTTATCTTCACATGCAGGTAACTATTTTTAATGAAACTAAGGACTCATTTAACTGTGTTGGTTATACTTTACGGACATAATATGTTATAGCGTTATTCATAATTTGGCAGCTCTCAATTGTTCGTTTTCCCCTTATGAATGCCAACGATTCATTGACTAGTGTGCTATGAACTTTTGGCCCTCAGAGATTCAGGAGGAGTGGTCAGGTAGGGTCAAGAGTTCCGGGAGTTCTGGTGCCAAACAGAGCTTCCTTAACTATCTCTGTCTGGGTCTCACCATCCACAAAACGAAATGATCACTCTGAGCCCAGGTGATGCTATTGAGCCGTTGCATAGGGACTTTTGAAGATGCAAGAAAAGTAATAATTCAGTGGTTACCTAACTTCTTGGACAATCCAAAGGGGACAATCTTTTAAGGCTGTCATATCACCAGAGGACATACATGGAACAATGCAATAAACAAAAACAAAGTCCAGGACTCAGAATGTCTGCCGCAGCTTCCACTGCTTCTTGTCTAGAGCTTCTGCAAAAGTCAACATGCTGTCACCGTGTGACCCTCTCTGGTGACAGACCACTAGACCAGAGTAGGTCTGTGACCCAGTGGCCTACAATGGGACTAGTCATAGGCTCTGCGTAACAGGGATGTATGATGTTAACTAGTTGAAACAATCATATATGTTTTGTCAAGATTTTAAATTCAAAACAGAGAAAGAATGCACATATGCATGCTGAGCTATTGGTAGAGAGTACAGAATCCAACTGATGAACAAAGAGAAGCAGAAACAGTGCTGGTAGATCATTAGCAGAGAGATCTGTGGATTCCTGGGGCAATGTGATAACCCAGTTATATACGGGTATTTCTTGTCAGCATCCTGGGAATTCTGGGAGTCTGTCTTATTCATAGCACAAACATCTAATTAAGGGCAACTTTCAGCATTTTTCTAGCGGTAGACTGTTCCAAAGGGTCCCCTAGTGACCCCCACCTCCCAGTATTCATGCCTTTGTGTCATCTGCTCCTTCATTGACTGAGCTTATCATGTGGGCCATGGACACATTAGCAAATGTGATGCAACCTGAGGCTTGATAAATGTTTGCACATTGAAGCTTGTCTTTTTGGAATGCTATCCCTACAAAGGCAGGCATCATGCAATAAAGAAACTCATGCAAATCTACTGAAGGGTGAGAGGCCACGTGGAGAGAAGCCCTAGAGGGTGAGAGGCCATCTTGGGCATTCCAATGCCAGCTGATTTCCCAGCTGAAGGTGGTGCAGGTAGAGCTGAAGAACTACCTAACTGAGCTAGTCAACCCACAGAATCAGGAGAAACAGAAAAACATGGTTGTTTTAAGCCACTGAATTTTGCAGGTGGTTTGTTACACAGAGATGAATAATTGAAACATTTTGAATACTTTGGAAAACCTTTCATAAGTAGCCACTCTGCTCCTGAGACAGAAGCAGACATACTGGATTAGGAGTTAGAGAAGCTTGAATTTCAGTTCTTACTATACTACTTACTCCTGTTAATAAGATTGTCGTCCTCATTTTTTTCCCTATGGAATGGGAATCAGCACCATTGTCCTGCCTGCGCTAATGGACTGCCCTCACACATAGTGAGCATTCAGTAAACACTTAGGTATCAGATATATGACTGAATGAAATCTGTACTTGTTTGCTAGGGCTGCCATAATGAAACACCACAGACTCATGTCCTAAACAACAGAAATTAATTTTCTCACAGGGCTGGAGACTAAAAGCCCAAAATCAACGTGTCAGATTTGGTTACTCCTGAGGCCTCTCTTCCTGGTTTGCAAATGACCTCCTGCCTTCTTACAGTCCTTATGTAGCCTTTGTCTGTTAAAACACATTCCCTAGCATCCCTCCTTCTTTTTACCAGGACACCAGTTCTAATGGATGAAGGCCCCATCCTAACAACCTCAGTTTAACTTAATCTCTTTGAAGGCCCTGTTTTCAAATACAATCACGTTGATTAGGGACCACCTATATAACCTAATTTACCTCTTTATAGGCTCTATCTCCAAATATGGTTACATTCTGAGGTACTGGGGTTTGGGACTTCAACATGAATTTTGAGAGGGGCACAATTCAGCCCATAACAATAGTCAAATACAAATGACCTTAGAAACTCTGAATAATTACACAACTACCTAGTGTTACCATTAAATTTCCATGAGCAAAAAGGAAGCTCATAATAAATGACATGAGAAGTCACACATGAGGTCTCAATCCTGAACCACATATGATATGCAAGAGAAGCTGAACTATAAGTTTTTAGTGTCAGGTGGTAACTATTATTTTCATGTTTCTATATGGTCAGGGCTCCCTGAGCAGAGCACTGATAGCCTGTGTCACAGGATGCTGACCCGCAAACAAGTCTTAGCAGTTAAAGAGCAAGATTTCTGGAAAGATTTACTGGTTTGTTTCTATTGGAGCCATTTGTTTACGTTCCAGAAAGTAACCTAGGGACCTGGGTTCCTCCATCTAGAGAGGGTTTTATAGTCCACAGAATAAAAACTTAAAAGCATTTTTTCTCTCTCTCTCTCTCTCTCTGAAATAGAGGAGCAGTTGTGTAAGAAGCTCCTATGTAAATTACAAAATTCATAATTTTAGATCTCCTCTTCTGTGATAGAGGCCCACTGCGTGTGTAAGTGACATGTGCCCTCGCCTCATGCCCCGTAATCAGATTGAGGCCTGGGCAACTGTGCCAAGATGCTCTCTAAGTAAATAACTGGTCTGTTCTCAATCCGGAAACCTCATGTTTCCTATCAGGATAAAATAAATACATAAAGATTTAAAAACTTAATAGTTAGAGGCTATAATCTGTATATTCAAAATCCTAGAACTCCTAAAGGTGAGGAGCTAAAAAAAAAGTAGGTAAAAGATACTTAAAACAAGATGTCTGTAATACCAAACAACCAAATAGTGGAACCTTAGCTATTTACCCCCTTCCAAATTATTCATCGCAAGTAGTGCTTTAAAAAAAATCTTTAGTTTCTAAAACCTTGGTAAGCTTTCTACTGGTCCAACTTTTACCTTATTTTTTATAATAAGCACAAAGAATTGTAACATCATGATCATTTTGGTTTTGTTGCTGATGACATGTGTTAGGGTTGTTATTATGTCAGTGTAACATGATGTTGCCTGAAAACTTGTCCTGTTGTCTTTAAATTGGTATATAACATTCTAAAGCTGCAAAGATATATACCCCACACGGTGCTTTTCACGAGACAGAAAAAGCCTGAAAATATGCTCAGAAAAGTTTCTCATCTCATGAAGCATTTCTTTATAATTAGAAAGAAATGTTACAAACAAAGAAACAGCTATTATAATTTAAAAACAAAAACAGAATGCCTTGTCTCTGAAGGTAAAGTTTTCCTTAAGGTAGTGCTTTTTAGTTGCCCTTACAACTCTTTGTTCAACTTTTCTACGTCTTTAAATCTCACAACAAATGTGATTGACTCTGTTGCTTTAGTAACCTCTTATCTTTTCAAACAAAGGTCTAATGAAAAAATTAAAGAACTGCTAAAATACATTTACTTAGAAACAAAGAATATCCTTAGATCGGCCAACAGACTTATTGATTTACAGATGTACACCAAGGTGAACTTCTCAGTGTTATATTCAAGTGCAATTAATTCTCCACCTATTGGCTATGTGTGTTTCTAAAGCTTCTCTCATGAAGTTTGAGTGTGAGAGTATCTTGGGTTATCTAATCTAGCCATCTATCAAAAATGTATAATATTCATGCAAGTGGACATGCATCATGAACAAGTAAAAGGGGGTTATTGTTTTATAAAGCCACTTATTCCATCACTGGACTCTCAAAGTACTAGAACGTTCTTCATATTGAACCAAAATTCACCTTCTCATATATTACACCTATTGATTATAAGTCTGGCCTATGGATCATAAAAATTAAGTCTTTTTTTCAAGCAATAGTTCTTCAGATAAATGAAGATCACTGTCATGTCTGTTTTAATTAATCTTCAGTTCATTGTTGATTTTAACATTAAAATCAGTATTCCTTCATGCTCTTCTGATCAAAGCTTTCTACACCTTAGCAAATGCCTCAGTACCTACACCAGGATCAAACTCTTACATCAGCATCCAGCTGTTTTATCTTTCAGACATAATAGACAAATTTTCTTAGAGCTACAAGCTTTCCAGAGCTGAATATATATATAAGTTATTGTCTTCAAAGTATTAAACAAAATCTAAAAAGTGGAAATTAATAAATTTTTATTAGATATCTATAAAATGTATCACTGTGCCAGATTTATGATTAAATTTAATATTCATTAAGAACTCACTATATATGAAAAAAATCTGTAGGTTAACTTCTCAGTAATTTCTGTGTATGCACAAAGATTGCAGAGAAATAAGAACGAATAATTAAATGGATTATTAAAGCTAAATCAATTCAAAAGCAAAAATCATAAATATCTTCAAAAACATAAGTCATGTACTGTACATATATATTCATAATACTAATGATATTTGCATTTTTAACTGAAAAACAAGAACTTCAACAGAAATATAAGCGCTTATAGAGGTCTTATAAATGGCCTTTCAAATTGTAAACTACAACCTCCATAAGAATCACCCAAGGGATATATGATAAATGCAGGGTTCTAAGCCACACTTCAGCCCTACTAAATTAATAGTCTAAAGTTTCAGTGCTATTGATTTTAGCCACAAACTTCTGCGGCCTCTTCACAACTTTTCCTTATTACCGTGTTTCCACAAAAATAAGACCTAACAGGACCATCAGCTCTAATGTGTCTTTAAGAAAAAAAATTAATATAAGACCCAGTCTTATATTAAATTAATATAAGACCCAGTCTTATATTAAATTAATATAAGACTGGGTATGGTATAATGTAATGTAATGTAATGTAATGTAATGTAATGTAATACAATACAATATAATATAATATAGACTGGGTCTTGTATTAATTTTTGCTCCAAAAGACACATTAGAACTGATGGTCTGGCGAGGTCTTATTTTCGGGCAAACGAGGTATTTAGTCATTCTTATCTCTGACTTCTGACCTGCAACCTATTTCTCCTCAGGTACGCTGACATTTGTATTGATCTTTTGGCTCTAAGCAGTCAGTCTTCATATTATTACCATAGTGCCTACACTGTGGAGCAAAATCCACGCAATAATATTAATTTTAATTTTATTCACAATAAATACCAACAGAAAAATGACAAGATGAATTATCAAAATGAAATCATTCCCAGTACTCTCACTGCATAAAATACCACTTTTATTATTTCTTCCTTATTGCTTCCAACCTGAATTGCCACAGGGACACATGGAAACTCTGCTGCTCCAGTGAAGAAAGAAGTTAATCCCTCTGAAGAGGAGGAGACTCCCTGATCTGGGTGGGGTGACCCAGCTCAAGATGCATCTCTAGAGTCAGACTCTTCTAGATAAAAGACCCTTAAGTGAGGAGAGTCTCATTTCTTGAGCCACTTAAATAAGTAGGGAATGCAAAGGTCTTTTTAAAGACTCATCACCAAGCCAGGGAGCATTACCAGTTTTTTTTCTAGTGGTAGATTGTGGTTAGTCATTTTTCTAAACATGATTCTACCACTTACTGTGCCTTAAATGGTCTCCAATGAACCTGAAATAGTGATGGAGTCTCCTTAAATACTACTGGGGTATGACTTAGCACCCAAGAATTACAGAGTTCAATAAATATTAGTAACTTTTAATGTTAATATTGAAATTTTCCTATGGGATATCAGCTCATCTGCTTTTTATATCTTTTTCTACAGAATTTCATCCAACACTGACCTAATAGCGGTATCTGAAGAGATGAAACATTTATCGTTGTGAGACTGTTATAAAAAAAATAGCAGCTTTTTCTTTCTTAAATTAAAATCAACTTCTTTGAAATCAAATACATCCATGCAAGGCCTTGATACAGAAAAAAGAAAAATAGAAAAAACCCTTGGGCAGGATTTTTAATATTAGACTTGTCAATGTATCTGTCCTTTGTTAAAAATAAACTAAGCAGAGAGTTAACAGATGACTTTGGCAATAGAACTTAACATAATTACTGAATCTTCAGAATGGAACATTCATAAAAATAAACATTGGACATGTGCCTGAGCCCATATAGAAACTGGGCCTGGTTCCGTGTAAAGATGGCACATTTAACACATCCAACCAATTTTGCTATAGATTAGCAAACCCCAGAAGAATTTATATATGATAGACTTTTTTTTTTTTTTTTGCAAGCATAGACACACTGCAATAATAACAACAGAATTTTGGAAACTGGAAAGCAAATGGACAAGTGGCAGAACTGAAAGAGCCAAATCCTAAAATGGTAATGGGGAAAGCTTAAGAAGTAGTTTGATTTACACAGCGGATGCTCAAAAGGCTAAGAATTCAATTCCTCTTAGGGTAGGGTTCTAGGGGGATGCTATGATGAGTAAGATTGGTTTAAAGGTATACGAGAAGCATTAAATACCTGTACCTCATGCTCATTTCACGCCGCTGGGTTACTGCCCTTCCCCCAGCAGAATGCTAGAGATTTATTCGTTGAAGAGAGTAAAGCCAGGGTTTCTGGCCTGAGAAAAACACACAAATAGAGGAAAGTGGGGATACCTTACTGCAAACAGTGGGATATAGCAAACTTTGGCATGATGAATGCTGAGGTCTGCCAGGTTGATTCCTTTACTTGGCTCTCAGAGCAATAGCAGCCCTGTCGTTTCACCAGGCAAGAAGTTGCAAGAATCTTCTCTGGGGAATTAGTTCAGCTATCTAAAGATAGAACTACCATATCTGGGGTTTCCTCAACAATCAGATCATCCTAAAACAAAGGACACCAAAGAAAATCCCATCTAATGCTCTTAGCTTTTAATCACATTTGCTAACCCTCACTCTTACAAAAGCAGACAACCAAAGATCAACAGCTATCTCAGCAAAGCTCAAGAGAGATACCAAAAGATACAAACAGAAGAAAGCAACTTAGCAGAAACAGAGGCTATCCGGGGAGAGTGAAATTTCAAATTTCAAAAATATTACCATTAACATCCTCAGAGAAATAAGAGAAAAATTGCATTCATGAAACAAAAATATGATGATCTTATAACATTAAGAGCAGCATTTCTCAAACTTTTTGGTCTAAGGATTCTTTGCTTTAATACTCTCAAATTACTGAGAATCCCCCAAAGCTTTTCTTTGTAGATTATATCAATCAGTGTTTATCATATTAGAAACTAAAATTTTTTGAAATATTTACTATTGTTTCAGCAAAACAAAACACTATACCGTGTTTCCCTGAAAATAAGACCTAGCCAGATAGTCAGCTCTAATGCGTCTTTTGGAGCAAGAATTAATATGACCTGGTATTATATTATATTATATTATATTATCATATTATATTATACCCGGTCTTATATTATAGTAAAATAAGACCAGGTTTTATATTAATTTTTGCTCCAAAAGATGCATTAGAGCTGATTGTCTGGCTAGGTCTTATTTTCAGGGAAACACAGTATATAATACATAATCAACACAAACACATAAGTACTGTAAAGTACTGCATTTTTATTTAAAAATAATTATATTTTCCAAAACAAAAAAATAAATCAGTGACAACAGTGACTTAACATTTTTCAATTCTGTTTAATATCTGACTTAATAAAAGACAGCTGGATTCTCATATCTCTTTCTGTATTCTACCTGTTGCAGATCATCGAAGAAGTTTCAGAAAACAATTTCAGAAAGAAAAAACAGAAAAAAAATACCATTATAAAAATGATTCAAGAGAATTTTTCAAAACTGAGGACATGAGTTCCAGGTTGAAAAGTCCCATCAAATGTGCAAACAAATAAATAAAATTAGACTAACACAAGTCTACATCATTGCAGACATTTCAGAATCAGAGCTAAAGGGCAAGCATACAAGCCTCCGGAGAGAAAAAATAACAGGTCATATCCAAATGATTAGAAAACAGAAAACCCTCAGATTTCTTAACAGCAATTCTGGAACCTAGTAGAAAACAGAACAACGTCTTGAAAATTGTGAAAGATAATTATTTACAATCAAACTCTTATCAAGCATATGGGTGGAACAGAGATATGTATAGAAATACAAGATCCCAGAAATTTTTTCTTTATACATTCATTCCCAGCAAACTATTAGAAAATGTGTATCAACAAGACAAATCCTTTAACAACATGTTTAAAAAAAAACAAAAAACGAAAAAACAAAAAGCAAGGAATACAGGAAACAGAAGACTTGACATAGGAGAGAGGAAAAGGGAATTCTGGGAATACTCAGGATAATAATGGAAAATTCCCACAATAACACATCTGTGCCCCAGATGTAGAGAACAAGCAGTCCAGAAGACAAATCAAAAGGTGCCAAAAAAGACTTGTATAAAAAGATGAACCTCATGAAAATATATGTATTGAGAATTGATTTAGACAACTGTTAGACAGTTGGGGTTAAATGAATGTTAATAAATAGAAAACAAAGCAAATAAGCAAACATAGGTAATTATTAACTCCAGGAAAAACAAAAGACTGTGCATGAAAGGAAATATGATCATAGTTTACTAGTTGCCTCAGTGCTAAGTAGCATGTCTTAATATAAGAGCTAACAAATTATAATCTACCTATATTGAAGCAATGGAGTGGGGGAAGATAATTATGCCAGTCGAAGTAAAACAGGGGAAAGAAAACTAACAAATTTCTCATCTTCCAAAGTGAGAAATCAAGAGAAAATATCAAAAATTGACTTACAAAATGTAGTAGTAATACAACATTTATAGATTATTTATAGAAATGAAGGTACATTATTTATAGAAATGAAGGTAAATTCTAAAACATTAGCTAAAAATGTTTAAAGAGGGCACCTCTGTTGGTCAAGATGGCAGAGTAGGTAAATGCTGTGCTCACCCCCTCTCAGCATCACATCAATTACAACTAATCTACAGAACAACCATCATTTAGAGTCACCTTAAGTCTATCTGAACTGAAGCCCTACAAGTACATAGGCATTACATACAGAAGAAGCCATCTTGAGACTGGTAGGAGGGACAGAGACATGGAACAGGCTGATCCCACACCCTGATGTGACCATTAAAAATCAGGAGATATATCTGAGTTCTGAAGGTACATTCAGAAGGAACAAAGGGTTCCAGCCCTACACAAGGCTCCACAGCCCAGGATTCCAGTGCCAGGGAGAAATTCTCCATAACTTCTGTAAAAACCAGAAAAGAATATGGCTGACTGAGAAGGAGAGAAATTGGAGTCCCAGGTGTTGTTCTTAAAGGGCCCACACACAAACTTACTCACTGACTCTGAGATCCAGTGCTGGAGCAGCAGATCGAAATGCACCAATGATCTACAAGGAGGAAATGAACTGTCTGGTTTCACGGTGAGGCCTAGAAGGACAGCTTTCTTCCAGATGGAGGAGCTGGGCAGAAGTCATTGTTTCTTTGTTTAGCACTCCCCCTTCCCAGCCTGTAGATGTAAACAAATGCTATATCTGAGTCTCCATCACACTAACTATCACCTTTTGTCTGCCCCGCCCTAGTAATTCTCTGAGACCCAGTCCCACCCAAGTTCTGAGTACACCCAAGCCAGTTCCAGTGGCTCTTCTGTACAAACAACCTGGCTTAGCTCATGCTGTGGAGTTTCCCAAACTCTCTCAAAGGTTCACAAAACTCAAACAAGCAGCATCTGGCTTCAACACATCCCATACCTCTGGCTGAGCAGCCCTAAACCAAGCACTAGCAAAAGCCAGCCTCAGTTCAAAGATTGGCCTCTCAAGGCACCTCTAAGCCCAGTGCAGATGGTGGCCATCTGTGAATTGCTTTGTGGCTCATACCAAGTAACCACAGGCAGAGCATGGGCTTTGGCTAAACTTGGCCTGCCATGGGTTCCCTTCCAGGAGGCTCCAGGGCTGGCACACTTGGTAAGCTTTAGACTAAGCCAGAGCATCACCCAGTCACCTCCAAGGACAACACATCCAAAGGGTAAACTGGACAGACACCAGAGCCCCACTAAAGCAAACCTGCTCTGTGGGGTCAGCCCTAGCACCACAGCTCCTCCACTTGTAGTCTTCACAAATAATCAGCCTGAGGGTCAATCCCTCCCATTGATGTGTAAATAGCAACCAAGCATTAACTACAACAGTTGGGCACACACATCCCATACAAGAAATACGCCTAGAACACCCAGCTGGTGACCAGGGAGATTGCACCATTGGGTCCCACAGGACACCTACTATATAAAGCCATGCTACTAAGACTGAGAGGCATAGCAGTCCTACCTAATACATAGAGACAAGCACAGGGAGGCAGCCAAAATGGGGAGACAAGAAACATATCCCAAATAAAGGAACAGAACAAAGCTCCAGAAAAAGAACTAAACAAAATAGAGAAAAGCAATCTACCAGATGCAGAGTTCCAAACACTGGTGACTAGGATGCTCAATGATCTCAGGGAGAACTTCAACAAAGACATAAGAAACATGAAAATGGAGATAGAAAACATAATAAAGAACCAGTCAGAAATAAATAATACAATAATTGAAATGAAGAAATAGAGGGAGTCAACAGTAGTTTAGATGAAGCAGAGTATCAAATCAATGATTTAGAAGAGAAAGTAGCCGAAAACACTCAATCAGAACAGAAAAAAAAAAATCCAAAAAATGAGCATAGTTTAAAGGACTTCTGGGACAGCGTCAAGTATATCAACATTCGCATCATAAGGGTACCAGGAGGATAAGAGCGAGAGCAAGGAATTGAAAACCTATTTGAAGAAATGATAACAAAAAACTTCCTTAACCTGGAGAAGGAAATAGATATACAAACTCAGGAAGCTCAGAGAGTCTCAAACAAGATGAATGCAGGGAGGTTCACACCAAGACACATCATAATTAAAATGCCAAAAGTAAAAGACAAAGAGAGAATCTTAAAAACAGCAAGAGAAAAGCAGTTAGTTACCTACAAAGGAGTTCCCATAAGACTCTCAGCTGATTTCTCTACAGAAACTTTTCAGGCCAAAAGGGATTGGCAGGAAATATTCAAAGTGATGAAAAGCAAGGACCTACAACCAAGATTAGTGTGGGGACAGAGCCAGGAGAGCAGTCTCCAGGCTCTCGACGTCACATAGAAAGGTGCTGGCTCAGGTAGTAGATGGTCATCAGATATGACTAGTTGGCCATCGGCTGTTACCGGTTAGCTATTAGCCACTGATATAACTGCTGCAGCTAAGCTAGCAAAGGGTGGTGTAGTGGCGTGGTGGAGTGTGGATTACGGATTGCAGAGAGGCAGATTGCAGTTAGCAAGTGAGGTTGGTTGGCAGAGACAAGCAGACGGCAGGTTGCAGATTGTGTGGTTCCTGCTTCCTGTGTCTCCAACCCAGCTGCCAGCGAGAATATAGTGGTATGACTCCCCTATCTATGGCTCCGTGGGTGTTCTTTTTTGGCTTTACCATATCCTGTGTTCTATGTGGGGAGTGGGACTACAGATCCCGCCTGACACCACGCATGACAATTAGTCTATCCAGCAAAGCTATCATTTAGATTTTAAAGACAGATAGAGAGCTTCCCAGAGAAGAAAAAGCTAAAGGAGTTGACCATCACCAAACCCATATTACAAGGAATCTTTGAGAGACTAAGAAAAAGAAGAAAACCAAAATATCAAAAATATGAGTAATAAAATGGCAATAACTACCATATCTATCAACAAGTACTTTAAGTATAAATAGATTAAATGCTCCATTCAAAGGATTAAGTGGCTGAATGGATAAGAAAATAAGACTCTTGCTGCCTACAAGAAACTTAATTCAGATTGAAAGGCACACACTGACTGAAAGTAAAGGGATGGAAAAAAAATATTTCATGAAAATGGAAACAAAAAAATAGCTGAGGTAGCAATACTTATACCAGACACAATAGACTTTAAAGCAAAGGCTATAACAAGAGACAAAGAAGGACCCAGTAATCCCACTTCTGGGTATTTCCAAAGAAACCAAAACACTACTTCAAGGGGACATGTACATCCCTATGTTCATTGCAGCATTGTTTACAGTGTCCAAGATGTGGAGGCAGCCTGGGTGTCTGTAGATGGATGAATGGATAAAGAGGAAATGGTAGATACATACAATAGAATATTGTTCACCATGGAAGGAAATGGGTTATTGCCATCTGTGGCAGCATGGATGGCCCTAGAAGGTATTGTGCTGAGTTAGTTGAGTATGTCAGACAGATGCAATGTGATTTCACTTATATGTGAAATCTAAAGAACAAAATAAACAAACAAACAAACAAAAAACACAAATTCATTGATATAGAGAATATTTTGATGGTTGTCAGATGGGAGGAGGGTTGGGAGTGAGTGAGAAAGGGGAAGGGATTAAGAAGTAGAAATTGGTTGTTACAAAGCAGTCATAGAGATGTAGGGTATAGCATAAGGATTATATTGTAATATTGTAATAACTATATATGGTGTCAGATGTGTATTTATCAGGGTGATAGAGAAGAAGGGAATTGGGGGCTGAGTGAAAAAGGTGAAAAGATTAAGTACAAATTGGTAGTTACAAAATAGTCATGAAGATGTAAAGTAAAGCATAGAGAATATAGTCAATAACATGATAATAACTATGTATAGTGCCAGGTGGGTACTAGACTAGTCAGGGGGGATCACTTCTTAAATTATATAAATGTCTAACCCAGGGGTATCCAAACTGTGGCCCGTGGGCCAACTGCGGCCCGCAATCCATTTTTAATTGGCCCACAGCAAATTCCAAAAATACATTTAATTTACTTAAATAAACCAGGTGAGGCAATACATATTTCACCTCAAGTGAGTGGCCCAGCTGTTTGTGTATTTTACCACATATGGCCCTTGGTGAAAACCGTTGAAAAAGTTTGGACACCCCTGGTCTAACCAGTATGCCGTACAACTGAAATTAATATAAAATAATGTCTAAAAAATAAAAAATTTAAAAATACAAAAACAAAGAGAGTACCTTTATGAGAAGGAAAATAAGATTTCATCTTCATAAATCTTACAGAAGTAGTTGACTCTTTAAAGGTGTAAATATAATACAACATTTTTCAAATGTTGCACTAGTTTCAAAAAGCAACATTGAAAAAGCAACAAAATAAAGTCCATCAAAAATCAAGCATTTTATTCTTAAGAAAATTAATACTACTTTTCCATTTTGGTTAGGTCTTCTCTAACATTTGAGTTTTTGAGGAGATTGAACACATTTACCATAAACAAAAGCTAATGTTCTTAAACAATATGTCTCTTTTATATTTTAGAACTCCAAGATAAACAAAGATAATGCCATTGGGCCATGTGAAAGGGGAAATTCAGATTTGTCTGGTGATATAATCTTGGCAATCAAAAATTTTGATAATTATTTTCTAACCTAATTAATCATTGTTGAAAGAATCTTGTCATTACACTCTATACAGACTCGTGTTTTTTTAGCATTGTTTCAAAGATGAAATATATATTAAAGCTAAAAGTTTGTCTCACATGCAATCTCATTAAGGATAAAACCAGAGAGATTTTCATAGCATCTGATAGAGATTATGGGATAGAATCACCTGCAGGTATTTTGAGTTTCTCTTTATTACCTGGCACATAAGAAGTAAATGCTAATATTAATAATGATGATGATACAATTGAAAGCAATTCTGTTAAAATCACATGTCAGTCTAGCTGATTCTATGTTCTACTATTTTAGTTTTCACGGTATCAAATGGTGACCAGTGCCAATTTTGTCACAGTTAAGTATATGTTTAAGCTGAATCTAGCAAATATTTATAAAGCACTTCTTTGTTCCAGGTTCTGTGTTAGACTGTACAGAAAATGGGATGTTTACACTGTAAAGCTTAGATTGGACTATTTCTGTCTATTAGTCATAACTTTATAAGAAACTGTTTTTGTTCTTCCCACTAAATTCCATTATGCCTTGCCTGTGTCAGTCACCCAAGTTACCCTGGAACAGAACATTGCCTGGGAAGAAATGGTCATCAAATTTTCCAGGGACAGCAGTGGGGTTGGGTCTTCTGAGCTTTCATAAAAGGTATCCCTTTATCTCATACAGTTCCAGGCTCCGCTGCTTTGGGGGAAGCTCTTTCCTAAGCTGTATTGAAATGCAAATAAGAGAATAAAGTATATGGAGCCAAACACAAGGACATTTTGGGATTCATTAGTGCTCTATGTCATTGGGAATGAGACATGATGGGTCCTCAGACACACAGAACCAGCAGACTGATAATGAACAAGGAACAGGAAAAGACCCATTCATAATAGTGAGATGAGACCTGGGGATCCACTCTGGTGAAAGGTGGAGAAAAAGTAAAGGAACACAGAAAACACGTGAGTTTGAATCAAAGACCTATGTTTAAATACCAGGGCTCCCCCTTTCCCACTGTCGTTTTTGAGCAAATAATTTATCCTTTTTGAGCTTCAGTTCCTGTTTATAAAATAAAAAGGTTAACAACTATTTTGGGGATTGTTTGAAAATTTAATATAATTCATATAAAACATTGGGCTATTTATTGTCGTTGTGGGAATATAAGGCACGGTGACCCCAAGGAAGATAATTCTCAGTTATGACACTGAAAGTGGCCTTCACAGAGACAGTGAATTATGTGATGGCAATCAATATCTCGGTGTCAAGCAGGAGAGGTGGTCACTAGAAATCGGGTCTAATTGAGGCAGTATCCTGGACAAGTGTGGGGACAGAGCCAAGAATGCAGTTTCCAGGCTCTCGGCCTCACATGGAAAGGTGCTCACTTGGGTAGTAAATGGCCATCAACTGTGATTGGATGGCCGTCAGCTGTAACCAGTGAGCCATTGGACACTAATATAACTGCTGTGGCTACGCTAGCAGAAAATGGGGGGCTAGCAAGAAGATGGTGGCTGAGCTAGCAAGCACGGAGTGTGGCGGACTGTGGATTGTGAATTCTGTGGCTCCTGCTTCCTGTATCTCCAACACAGCCACCAGCGAGAGTATAGTGGTGTGGCTCCCCTACCTACGGCTCCGTGGGTGTTCCTTTTTGTCCTCACCATGTCCTGTATTCTTATGTGGGGAGAGGGACCAGAGACCCTGCCTGATGCCCTGCACAACACCAGGACACTAAGGCCCAGGGCACGTTAGGCACAACACTCCTTCCCAACTCCCCTGGTTTCCATGAAGACAGATTTCAATAGGCAGAATAATGGCACCCCCAGAGATGTCCACATTGTGATCCCTGAAACCTGTGAATATCTTATGTTGCATAGCAGAAGGTACATGGCAAGTGTGATTAAAGATTTTGAGATGGGGAGAATACTTGCAGAGAATCCATTAGTGGTTCCAGTGTAATCACAAGTGTCCTTATAAGAAAGAGGCAGGAGGGTTAGAGTCAAAGAAGGAGATTTGACAATGGAAGCAGAGTTTGGAGTGATGCCATTGTTGGACAGGAGTCATAAGCCAAGAAATATGGGTGGCCATTAGAAGCTGGAAAAGGCAAGGAATGAATTCTCCCCTAGAGCCCCCAGAAGGAACACAGCCCTGCTAACACCATGCTGTTAGCCAGGTGACACACTTCTAACCTCCAGAACTTTGAGATAATTGTGTCATTTTAATCCACTAAGTCTGTGACAAGTTGTCACAGCGATAATAGGAACTAAGACACCGGCTTTCCCTGAACACCCCTGGAGTGTGCCCATTCTTACTCCTCTCCCTGGAGCTGCAGAGAGGAGCCACTAGTTAACTCAGTCCCTCCTCTCTCCCTTCCTCCTGGAGGACAGTCCTTGCAAGAGACACATACCTCTGCTTCTCCACGCCATAATGCCTCCAGGCACTGCTCCCATGCAGGGTGAGTGGGAGGCATAAGCCATCTTTCAGCACCACCTGTGTCTGGGTGAGTAAGTCCAGTTCTGGAGCACAGTATAGGGAACCTGCTAAAGCAGAGTATGGAAGCCGATCAGCAGCAAAGCAAATGCTATGATCCCCACCTGTCTGCTTTCTCTCTCAAAAATTCAGAACTCAGGTGGGGAGAGGAGCACAATCCAGCTTCAAGCAGTGAGCCCCTCACAAGTTGTGCATGATATGGTACTAGAGTGGAGAGTCAGTTCTTGAAAGGGGATATCAGGACAGAAATCCAGCCCTATTTTGAAGACCAAAGCTGTTATCCTTAAAAGTAGGAGAGCCTGTAGAACTATATCCAAGGCCTTATCAGTGCAGGCATTGTAAAAGCTTACGGGATGGATTGGGAAGAAGAGTTACTGAGAGATACTTTGTCTCTGTTAGGATTGGTGGAGGAACTAGGTCAGGTCTGAGATGGCCGGTGGAGGTCACCAGCGATCTTGCTTCAGGACATTAGAAAAAGCAAAACTACAGCTGGCATTCTAGGCACACATGTGGGGGCAGAGCCCCAGAAAGAAGTTTCCAGGCTCTCGGTCTCACATAGACAGGTGCTGGCTCAGGTAGTAAATGGTCAACTGTGATTGCATGGCCATCAGCTGTGGCTAGTTGGCCGTCAGCTGTAACCAGTGAGCCATTGGCCACAATATAACTGCTGTGGCTACGCTAGCAGAGAGAGAGAGAGGAGAGAGAAAGAATGGGGCTAGCAAGAAGATGGCGGCTGGGCTGACAAGCGTGGATGGCGGTTTGTGGACAGTGTGAATCCAGCCTCCAGTGAGAGTATAGTGCCGCCACAGAGAATATAGTGGTATGACTCCCCTACCTATGGCTCTGTTGGTGTTCCTTTTTGGCCTCACCATATCCGGCGTTATGTGGGGAGCGGGACCAGAGACCCCGCAGGCCGCCCTGCACGACAAATGGCGCAGCGAGCAGGGATTGGTGCCAGCCAAAGCTCTCCAAAGAGTGGTGGAGCAGTTTGTGTGTATGAACACTCAGTCTCAGGAAGACCAGGAGGAGCAGCTGCCAGAGAGCTGGACCCCTGTGGAGGGGTGGGAGGACGTGGACGGTTCTCCCACCAGCACAGGAAAAGCCATGCAGCTGCTGGAGAGATGGAGCCCCGTGGAGAGGTGGAAAGATGTGGACGGGTCCCCAACCAGCACAGGCCAGAGAAAGCAAAGGACGTTGCAGCCCTGTGGGCCGGGAAGTTCCTGCTCAGGCAGCCCGGATGCAGGACTTATAGTCCCAGGAGGTAACGCTTGCTGAGTCCTCCGTGGGAGATAAGGGTGAGTTCAAGGTCATCCCTCACCCCCAGGACAGCCCTGGCGAATGACTATGGACTATGGGGAATTGCCTTTCATCCCTAATTTAATGGACCGCTTGACTGTTTGTTTGGGAACTGTTGTTAGTGGAACTGGGGGATATTTGCTTTTGTCTCTTGACTGGCCGCCATTGAGAATATGTAAGCACCTTGATTGTGAGTCGCTGTTGTTCCAGCAGGGTACCCTGAGAGGCACAGAGAGAGTGGCAGTGCCCTGAGAGCCCTGGCTGAGTCCAGGAAGTCTGGCTGTGCCCTGAAGAAACCCTGGCTGTGCCCAGGAAGTCGGGCTGTTCCCAGAGAGAGTGGCAGTGCCCTGAGATCCCTGGCTGTGTCCAGGAAGTGTGGCTGTGCCCACAGAGAGTGGCAGTGCCCTGAGAAATCCTAGCTGTGCCCGGGGAAACTAGTGGTACCCTAAGAAGTCCAGGAAGTCTGGCCGTGCCCAGAAGCACTGGTGGTGCCCTGAGAAACCCTGGCTGTGTCCGGGAAGACAGGTGGTACCCTAAGAAGTCCAGGAAGTCTGGCCGTGCCCAGAAGCACTGGTGGTGCCCTGAGAAACCCTGGCTGTGCCCAGAGAGCCTGGCTGTGTCCAGGATATTGCATTCACCTTCAGGCTCCTCGCACAGGGCCCCTCGCGGAAGACGCTTGTCGCGTAGATTGTGAGGCGAGAGCCTGTAGGGGTGGAGTGTGGGGGCAGAGCCCCAGAAAGAAGTTTCCAGGCTCTCGGCCTCACATAGACAGGTGCTGGCTCAGGTAGTAAATGGTCAACTGTGATTGCATGGCCATCAGCTGTGGCTAGTTGGCCGTCAGCTGTAACCAGTGAGCCATTGGCCACAATATAACTGCTGTGGCTACGCTAGCAGAGAGAGAGAGAGGAGAGAGAAAGAATGGGGGCTAGCAAGAAGATGGCGGCTAGGCTGGCAAGCGTAGATGGCGGTTTGTGGACAGTGTGAATCCAGCCTCCAGTGAGAGTATAGTGCCGCCAGAGAGAATATAGTGGTATGACTCCCCTACCTATGGCTCTGTTGGTGTTCCTTTTTGGCCTCACCATATCCGGCGTTATGTGGGGAGCGGGACCAGAGACCCCGCAGGCCGCCCTGCACGACAAATGGCGCAGCGAGCAGGGATTGGTGCCAGCCAAAGCTCTCCAAAGAGTGGTGGAGCAGTTTGTGTGTATGAACACTCAGTCTGAGGAAGACCAGGAGGAGCAGCTGCCGGAGAGCTGGACCCCTGTGGAGGGGTGGGAGGATGTGGACGGTTCTCCCACCAGCACAGGAAAAGCCATGCAGCTGCTGGAGAGATGGAGCCCCGTGGAGAGGTGGAAAGATGTGGACGGGTCCCCAACCAGCACAGGCCAGAGAAAGCAAAGGACGTTGCAGCCCTGTGGGCCGGGAAGTTCCTGCTCAGGCAGCCCGGATGCAGGACTTATAGTCCCAGGAGGTAACGCTTGCTGAGTCCTCCGTGGGAGATAAGGGTGAGTTCAAGGTCATCCCTCACCCCCAGGACAGCCCTGGCGAATGACTATGGACTATGGGGAATTGCCTTCCATCCCTAATTTAATGGACCGCTTGACTGTTTGTTTGGGAACTGTTGTTAGTGGAACTGGGGGATATTTGCTTTTGTCTCTTGACTGGCCGCCATTGAGAATATGTAAGCACCTTGATTGTGAGTCGCTGTTGTTCCAGCAGGGTACCCTGAGAGGCACAGAGAGAGTGGCAGTGCCCTGAGAGCCCTGGCTGAGTCCAGGAAGTCTGGCTGTGCCCTGAAGATACCCTGGCTGTGCCCAGGAAGTCGGGCTGTTCCCAGAGAGTGGCAGTGCCCTGAGAGCCCTGGCTGTGTCCAGGAAGTGTGGCTGTGCCCACAGAGAGTGGCAGTGCCCTGAGAAATCCTAGCTGTGCCCGGGGAAACTAGTGGTACCCTAAGAAGTCCAGGAAGTCTGGCCGTGCCCAGAAGCACTGGTGGTGCCCTGAGAAACCCTGGCTGTGTCCGGGAAGACAGGTGGTACCCTAAGAAGTCCAGGAAGTCTGGCCGTGCCCAGAAGCACTGGTGGTGCCCTGAGAAACCCTGGCTGTGCCCAGAGAGCCTGGCTGTGTCCAGGATATTGCATTCACCCCCAGGCTCCTCGCACAGGTCCCCTCGCGGAAGACGCTTGTCGCGTAGATTGTGAGGCGAGAGCCTGTAGGGGTGGAGTGTGGGGGCAGAGCCCCAGAAAGAAGTTTCCAGGCTCTCGGCCTCACATAGACAGGTGCTGGCTCAGGTAGTAAATGGCCAACTGTGATTGCATGGCCATCAGCTGTGGCTAGTTGGCCGTCAGCTGTAACCAGTGAGCCATTGGCCACAATATAACTGCTGTGGCTACGCTAGCAGAGAGAGAGAGAGGAGAGAGAAGAATGGGGGCTAGCAAGAAGATGGCGGCTAGGCTGGCAAGTGCGGATGGCGGTTTGTGGACAGTGTGAATCCAGCCTCCAGTGAGAGTATAGTGCCGCCAGAGAGAATATAGTGGTATGACTCCCCTACCTATGGCTCTGTGGGTGTTCCTTTTTGGCCTCACCATATCCGGCGTTATGTGGGGAGTGGGACCAGAGACCCCGCAGGCCGCCCTGCACGACAAATGGCGCAGCGAGCAGGGTCTCCCGCACGACAACACAGTTCATGGAAATCCTGGAGAGCCAGCCCGAACTGCCACCCTAATATGTGTCCATGTTCTGTCTCCAAATAAGTACTGTTTTCAAAACCAGACTGTCATGCAGGGAGTCACGCGGGGTCTCCTGTCCTGCTCCCCATATAAAAACACAGGATAGGGTGAGGCCAAAAAGGAACACTCATGGAGCCATAGATAGGGGAGTGATACCACTATATTCTTGCTGGCGGCTGGGTTAGAGACAAAGGAAGCAGGAGCCACACTGTCCGCAACCCGCCGTCCTAACTGCAATCCGCGCTTGGCAGCCACCATCTTCTTGCTAGCCCCCATTTTTTGCTAGCGTAGCCATAGCAGTTATACTAGTGGCCAATGGCTCACGGGTTACAGCTGACGGCCAACTAGTCACAGCTGATGGCCATCCAATCACAGTTGATGGCCATTTACTACCCAAGTGAGCGCCTTTCCACGTGAGGCCTAGAGCCTGGAAACTGCTCTCCTGGCTCTGTCCCCACACAGACAAAATACTGCGAAAACATGAGTTGGCATCTTCATTCTTCAAAAAAAGTGAAGGCTGTTGACCTCAACTTTCTCTGTCAATTTCACAAGCTGGTCTGACACTTCCACCATTAAAATTCTGTTTGAGGCCACAGGAACTATTGAAGGCAAACAGAAATGTATAAAACAGTTGTGTTGGTGTCTAATTACTGCTGCTTTGTTAGACAAAGCAAATACGTGGAATTCCATTCCACTCACTTCTAGACGACTTTAAGATATTCATCATCCAGACGTCATCAAAATGGCGGCATCAGGTGAGCCTCTGGAAATCTCCCCTGGAATTTACAACAAATTGAACAACTGTAACTCCACAAAGGACACCCTGCACAGCAGACAGGCAAAACGAAGAGGCTCACCACTGAATTCACCTAAATGTGGGAAAGTTGAGCGAACAGGGGAGGAGGGAAGGGAGAAGTATGGAGAGGGGGCAGCAAGGGCGCAAGACGCAGAGCTAGCTCAGTGCTCCGAGCTTGCTGCATCCCGGAACTACCACAGCTGTGGGAGAGGGAAGAACTCAGACTGCCAGGGCTCTATTTATGGCCACAGGGCTGAGGGGACAGCATATAACACGGCTGAACCCAATGCTCACGGCAGAGACCTCGGAGCAAAGACTGAGGGAAAAAGGCTGAAAATGGTGGTTTAAGCCCTCACTGCCAGAGAGAACAGAAGCTTTAGGCACTGAGACTAGCCGCCCCCTCCCTACCCTTCCAGAACGCACCCCGCCCCCAACTGCCCAGTGCTAGAAGCGGAACAGTAGCAGTGTCAGATCAAAAGAACAGAATATTTCCAGTTCTGAGAACTGTGGTCCACAGACAGATTCACAGCGCAACTAGTTCTGGCAAAGAAGAGGGAGCTGTGAAAGCAGGACTGGCTGTGGTGGTGGTCGCTGCCTTTGCTCTGGGCCACCTCTCACAACTCAGCCCTCCCCTGTTCCCATCTATCTGGGCAGATCCCTGCAGGAGTAAACAGAACTGCTGAAACACACGGGCTCTGAATCTGGTGCAGGAAGAGCTTTGGAATTTCAAACACTCTCCGCATCCCTACAGGGATGCAGAGCCCTATGACCCAGGTGAATGGTTAACAGAGGAGATGCCCACCTTCCAGGGAATCCCCCCAATGTGTGAGAAGCTGGACTCATGCAGAGAAAACATAACACTACAGTGTGAGAGAAAAAAAAGGGCTGCAGTCGGAGAGAAAATACAACATTCTACCAACACGTACTGGAAAACAAAAGAAAGACCTGTTCCTATCAACCTGTTGCAGAACCCACTCCTGCAGATGTCTAGAAAGAGAAATAATAAATCATTAATTGCCATGAATAACCAAGGCAACAAGACAGCTCAGAAAGAAAGTGAAAAGTCTCCAGAAAACGAAGTTAAAGATATGGAAATATGTGACTTAAATGACAGAGAATTCAAGATTGCAGTTCTGAAAAAGCTCAACGAGATGCAAGAAAACACAGAAAGGCAGTTTAATGAACTCAGAAACACAATCAAAGAAAAACATGAGCATTTTACGAAAGAGATTGAAATTTTAAAAAAGAACCAAATAGAATTTCTGGAGATTAAGAACTCAATAGAAGAAATTAAGAATGAAATAGCCAGTTTAGGAAGTAGAGGTGACCAGATGGAGGAAAGAATCAGTGACATCGAAGACAAAAACCTGGAAATGGATGGAAGAAGAAAGAGACTTGAGACTTAAAAGAAATGAAAGAACTCTACAAGAACTTTCTGACTCCATCAGAAAGAACAATATAAGAATAATGGGCATACCAGAAGGAGAAGAAAGAGAGAAGAGAACAGAGAGTATATTCAAACAAATAGTCGACGAGAATTTCCAAACTTGTGGAAAGAACTGGATCCTCGAATCTAAGAAGCAAATAGAACACGTAAATACCTCAACCCCAACAGGCTTTCTCCAAGGCACATTGTATTGAAGCTGTCAAAAATCAACGACAAAGAAAGAATCCTCAAGGCAGCTAGGGAAAAGAAGATGGTAACATACAAAGGAAAGCCCATTAGATTATCATCAGAATTTTCAACAGAAACTCTACAAGCCAGGAGGGAGTGGAACCAAATATTCAAACTATTGAAAGAGAGAAATCATGAGCCAAGAATAATATACACAGCAAAGATATCCTTTAGATATGAAGGAAGAATAAAGACATTTCCAGACATACAGAATCTGAAAGAATTTTCTAATACACGACCTGCTCCACAAGAAATACTAAAGGAGGCTATTCGACCACTATCAATAGGGACAATTTGTGGCAACCAAAACATAAAAAGGGAGAGAGTAAAGGCCTGAACCGGAATATGGGAATGGAGAAAGTAAGCGTGCTGAAGAAAATGGAATACTCTAAATATCAAACTTTCTTTTACGTAAACTTAAGGGTAACCACTCAAAAAATAATCCAGAACTGAAATATATATTGTAATAAAAGAAGAAACAGAGGGAAACATCATAGAATATCACCACACAGAAATAATAGACAACAACAAAAAGGCAAAGAAAACATGGAGACATAATCTTACCAGAAAACTGAAGATAGAATGATAGGAAATCCTCACATATCAATAATCATCCTAAATGTAAATGGACTGAACTCACTAATAAAAAGACAGAGTAGCAGATTGGATCAAAAAACTAAACCCAACCATATGCTGTCTCCAAGAGACACATCTCAGCTACAAGGACAAGCATAGACTCAAAGTGAAAGGGTGGAAATTGACACTCCAAGCAAATAGTATCCAGAGAAAATCAGGTGTAGCCATACTGATATCAGATGAAACAGACTTCAGGGTGAAAAAGGTAACAAGAGACAAAGATGGACATTTCATAATGGTAAAGGGGACTATACAACAAGAAGACATAACAGTCATCAATATTTATGCCCCCAATCAGGGAGCACCAAAATATACCAAGCAACTACTAACAGAACTAAAGGGAGAAATTGACCAAAACACAATTATACTAGGGGACCTAAATACATCATTGACAGCTATGGATAGATCATCCAAACAGAAAATAAATAATGAAATAGCAGCCCTAAATGACACATTAGATGAAATGGACATAATTGACATTTATAGAGCACTTCATCCTAAAACATCAGACTATACATTTTTTTCTAGTGTACATGGAACATTCTCAAGGATAGACCATATATTGGGACATAAAACTAACCTCAGCAAATTTAAGAAGATTGAAATCATACCAAGCATATTCTCTGATCACAAGGCTTTGAAATTGGATATCAACTGCAAAAAGAAAG
Source organism: Rhinolophus sinicus (assembly GCF_036562045.2). NCBI lineage: Eukaryota > Metazoa > Chordata > Mammalia > Chiroptera > Rhinolophidae > Rhinolophus > Rhinolophus sinicus. The sequence continues at coordinate 89,440,419 of NC_133754.1, forward strand.
CAGGAAAAAACACAAATACATGGAGATTAAACAACATACTTTTAAAGAACGACCGGGTCAAAGAAGAAATTAGAGGAGAGATCAAAAGATACATAGAAACAAATGACAATGAAAATACATCCTACCAAAATTTTGGGGATGCAGCAAAAGCAGTTTTAAGAGGGAAATTTATATCATTACAGGCCTATCTCAAGAAACAAGAAATATCCCAAATAAATAACCTCATGTTACACCTTAAAGAACTAGAAAAAAAAAGAACAAATGAAACCCAAGGTCAGCAGAAGAAAGGAAATAACAAAATCAGAGCAGAACTAAATGAAATAGAGAACAAAAAGACAATAGAAAATTAATGTGACAAAGAGCTGGTTCTTTGAAAAGATTAACAAAATTGACAAACCCTTGGCTAGACTCACTAAGATAAAAAGAGAGAAGACACTAATTAACAAAATCAGAAATGAAAACGGGGAAGTTATCACGGACACCACAGAAATACAAAGGATCATCCAAGAATACTATGAAGGACTATATGCCACCAAATTCAATAACCTAGAAGAAATGGACAAGTTCTTAGAAACATATAGCCTTCCTAGGCTGAACCATGAAGAACTGGAAAATCTAAACAGACCGATCACCAGTAAGGAAATTGAATCAGTCATCCAAAACCTTCCCAAAAGCAAAAGTCCGGGACCAGATGGCTTCACTAGTGAATTCTACCAAACCTTCAAAGAGGATCTAATACCAATCCTGCTCAAACTCTTCCAAAAAACTAGAAGAATTGACAGTATCCCCTAACTCATTTTATGAGGCCAACATTACCCTGATACCAAAACCTGGCAGGGACAACAGAAGAAAAGAGAACTACAGATCAATATCTCTGATGAATACAGTTGCAAAAATCCTAAGCAAAATTCTAGCAAATTGAATGCAACAATGCATTAAAAAATTTATTTATCACGACCAAGTGGGGTTCATCCCAGGGGCACAAGGATGGTTCCACATATGCAAATCCATCAATGTGCTACACCACACAAATAAAATAAAGGACAAAAATCATATGATTATATCAATTGATGCAGCAAAAGCATTTGACAAGATACAACATCCATTTATGATTGAAACACTTAATAAAATAGGTATAGAAGGAAAATACCTTAACATAATAAAGGCCATATACCCTCAGCTAATCTCATAATTAACGGTGAAAAACTGCAGCCCTTTGCTCTACATTCGGGAACACAACAGAGCTGTCCCCTATCACCTCTGCTTTTCAACATAGTGTTGGAAGTCCTTGCCAGAGCAATCAGGCAAAAGAGAGAAATAAAAGGCATCCAAATTGGGAATGAAGAAGTTAAATTATCACTCTTTGCAGATGACATGATGCTGTATATAGAAAACCCTAAAGACTCCACCAAATAGCTATTAGAAACAATCAACGAATACAGTAATGTGGCCAGCTACAAAATCAACGGACAAAAATCCATTGCATTCCTATATACTAACAATGAAACCTCAGAAAAAGAAATTAAAAAAAACAATTTCTTTTGCAATTGCAGCAAAAATAATAAAATACCTAGGAATAAACTTTACCAAGGATGTGAAATACCTATATGCTGAAAACTACAAGACATTTTTAAAAGAAATGGAAGACACAAGACACAAAGAAATAGAAAAACATTCCGTGCTCATGGATTGGAAGAATCAACATAGTTAAAATGGCCATATTACCCAAAGCAATATACAGATTTAATGCAATCCACATGAAATTCCCAATGGCATTTTTTAAAGAAATAGAACAAAAAATCATCAGATTTATTTGGAATCACAAAAGACCCCGAATAGGCAAAGCAATCTTAAGAAAAAGAACAATACTGGAGGTATCACACTTCCTGACTTTAGCTTGTACTACAGGGCTACAATAATCAAAACAGCATGGTATTGGCAGAAAACAACAGACACATAGACCAATGGAATAGAATTGAGAACCCAGAAATAAAACCACATAAATATGGACAGACAATTTTTGACAAAGAAGCAAAAAACATACAATGGAGAAAAAACAGCCTCTCCAATAAATAGTGCTGGGAGTATTGGAAAGCCACATGCAAAAGAATGAAACTGGACTGCTATCTGTCACCATGTACCAAAATTAATCCAAAATGGATCAAAGACTTAAGCATACGACCTGAAACAATAAACTATAGAAGAAAACATAGGTACTAAACTTATGGACCTTGCTTTCAAAGAGCATTTCATGAATTTGACTCCAAAGGCAAGGGAAGTAAAAGCTAAAATAAATGAATGGGACTGTATCAAACTTAAAAGCTTCTGCACAGCAAAAGAAACCATGAACAAAATAAAGAGGCAACCAACTGAATGGGAGAAGATTTTTGCAAACAGTGCCTCCTATAATGGGCTAACATCCAAAATATACAAGGAACTCATGCAACTCAACGACAGAAAAACAACCCAAATTGAAAAATGGACAGAGGACCTGAAGAGACATTTCTCCAAAGAGGACATACAAATGGCAAATAGACATATGAAAAAATGCTCAACATCACTAATCATCAAAGAAATGCAAATCAAAACCACAATGAGATATCACCTCACCCCAGTCAGAATGGCTATCATCAACAAGATAAATAGTAACAAGAGTTGGAGAGACTGTGGAGAAAAAGAAACCCTCATACACTGTTGGTGGGAATGCAGACTGGTGCAGCCACTATGGAAGGCAGTGTGGAGGTTCCTCAAAAAATTACGAATAGAATTACTGTATGACCCAGAAATCCCACTCCTAGGTATCTACCCAAAATATCTGAAAACATTTATCCATATGACACATGTGCTCCAATGTCCATTGCAGCTTTATTTACGGTGGCCAAGACATGGAAACAACCAAAATGTCCTTCAATAGATGAATAGATAAAGAAGTTGTGGTATATATACACAATGGAATACTATTCGGCGGTTAAAACACATGAAATAGGACCACTTGTGACAATATGGATGGATCTTGAGAATATAATGCTAAGCGAAATAAATCAGACAGAAAAAGCAGAGAACCATATGATTTCACTGATATGTGGTATATGAACTAAAAACAACAAAAGAACAAGACAAACAAATGAGAAACAAAAACTCACAGACAGAGAATAATTTAGTGGTTATCAGAGGGTAAGGGTGGAGGAGGTGGTAGATGAGAGTAAAGGGGATCAAATATATGGAAAGAGAACTGACTCTGGGTAGTGAACACACAATGGGATTTATAGATTTTGTAACATAGAATTGTATACCTGAAATCTATGTAACTTTACTAACAATTGTCACCTCAATAAACTTTAATTTAAAAAAAAGATATTCATCATCCCCTCTGCCCCCCATAGGCATGAAGCAAAAATTTATATATTTTTTATTAATTGTCAGTCAAAAGAAGAACATATCAATAAGGCCAATAAGAAACATGTTGGTTGCAATCATCAATCATTTCACAATCGGGAAGGTACTTCCTGGCTGTGTCCTTGGATCCTTGGAGAAGCTGGCTCTAATGATCTGTCATCACAGCTACGAACAGCCCATGAGGAGCGTCAGCCCCCAGAGTGAGGGCTTACAGCCCAAATGAAATTTCATTACCCAAGAAAGTGAAAAGCAACTAAATCTAAGCAGATCATTCCTGCCTGCCTTCTCTTTCTTTGCTTACCTTTAGCTTTTAGAACTTTCTGAAGGTTAATTCATTCCAGAGAATTATCCAAGGGAGTTAAGGAAAATTCTTCTCTAAAGAGGAAGTTAGGGTGTGTGATTATCTGGAGGAAAGGCCGGTAATGTGGAGAAAGCACATGGATAAAGAAGGTAGAGAATGAGCTCCACCTTGGAAACACAGAGGAAATGAGAGGCATATACTCTTTTCCTCTGTTTTTCTGTTTACAAAAACTCTATTTCTCCATTTATAAATAATTTAAGTTTTGAAGAAGTATTTGAAAACTAGGCCCCATGCCATCTGAACAGAGTATTATATGTGTACGGACTGACATGGCATACACTAGAAAAACTCACATTATAGAAGGGATCTGATTACAGCCAAATGCCCAGTTCTCAGACAGCAGGGGCAAAGCTTAGTACATGGCAAGTTAAATGGCTTTGAAATTTGAATTGGAATAATGCAGTCTCAAGGAAGCTAGGTGGTCAAGGAGGCTTTTTACTTCTTCACACAGGTCAATGGAAAATGAGACCCTAGGAGGGATTCTTTCAATCCAAGGTCATATGCACATGAGAATCACATATGAAAATATTGGTGGTATTGAATTCTATCATAGAAAAGCAAAAGAATTTTAAGGTATATTTTAATACCTACAAAATGTACAATTTCCTTATATATAAGTTCTCATATTCACTCAGTACACATTTATTAAGCAGCTACTATATGCCAGGCACTGAGCTAGGCCCTAACATACAAAATTTAAAAATATAGAGACCTTGCCTTCAAGGACTTTATAATCCACAGAAAAGACAGACATGCGATGAAACTATAAAACACAGGGAAGACTATCTGTGTTAGTTATTCTTGCCTTAAGGCATGCTAGTTACTACTCAAAGTGTCAACTGGTCTGCCAATCGCTAGTAACTGGTCTGTAAGGAGACAAATGCAGAAATTGAGAATACACTTTTAGAAACTTTTACAGAAGTTTGACACTACCATGACACCCAAGTATATAATCACTTTTCTACTGATTCATTTACATGGTATATTACAAACTGTCAGATTATGACAGATAGAATATTTAAAAAATAGTCCTTCACTGCAGATCTTTTGAGAAACACTGCTTGAAGTTTTAGAGATTTCATATAGAAACTAAGCGAAGTTAAACTATGCAGGCAAATAGAAACACTTCAGAATCCTTTCCCACCCACTTGACCCCAACCCCCAGGCGTTAGTCTTCTTAAAACAGGCTCATTGCAAAGTCTGGAAATCTGCCTAAAGACTTTATTTTAGTGCATAGCCTGGGAGCATGCTGGCTATCTAGAACCCTAAGACAAGTTTTATTTGTCCTGCACAGCATTTTAAAATTTAATTTTATATTCTACATTTAAAACTTAGGAAATTTCATTAAAGTCTAGATAATTGCTTTTAAAAAAATCTAAAAGAAAATGTGGGAACACAGGCCTGTAGCCCACAGTGTTGTTGTAGCCAAGGAAATGCAGCAACCCACTCTAGCACCCAGTTCCTTCCTTTGAGTGCGTGTATCTGACCTATACAGATATTTGAGTTTACCACCTTTGTTTTTCTTCATTTCATTGGTCTGGTTGGAAATGTTAGTACATCCCTGCCAGTCTCCCCATATTCATCTTGTCTATAACTTTTTGTGGTCCAAGTAGGAAACTAGGGTCTCCTATGGTAAATAAAATGTGGACGGGTTGTAATTTTCAAAAGCATCATCTAAGTCTTAGTTCAAGAAGTTCTGAGATGATCAGAAAAGGAGAGGTTTTTGCAAATGCCAAACAACATAGACAACTCCTTAAAAGATGGATAATAAAAACCCTATACTATTGGAATATACTGAAGAAGAGATTTTGTGTATCAAAATGAACTCCTAGGAGAGGATCTTGAGAAATCATCTCTTCCCCAGAAAGTCTCTAAATTTTATGAAGATTTATTTACTCAGCAAATATTTATCCATTACTTGCTATGTAGCAAGCACGTCCTATATATCATGGTTTCAGTTGTGAATAAACTTAAGTCCCTACCCTAATGGAACTTACATTCCAGTGAAGAGAGAGAGATAATAAACACTCCCCCCCCCTCAAAAACAAGCATAAATATGTAAATAATGTAATTTCAGATAATAAGCATAATGAAAAAAACAAAATAGGAACAGGATCTAAAGCAACCGGATATTTGTGTTGGGGAGAAATGGTACTTTAACTATGATGGTAGGGAAAGGACTTAAAAAGATGACATTTGAGCTAAGACTAAAATGATGAGGAGGAGACAACCACACGAGAATATGGGGAACTGGCAGGGACATCATAAAGTCCTTAGCCAGACCAATGAAATGAAGCAAAGCAGAGGTGGTAAACACAAATGCCTACAGACAGGTAAATAACTTAAAGAAGGGAACTGAGAACATTTCAGACAGAGGGGAGAACAAGTATGCCAGTCCTGAGATAGGAGCAAGCTTGAAATGTCATGGGGCTTATAATAGATCCCACATGCCTATAAATCTTCTTTGTCTCTACTTTATAAAATTTGCCCAGGACCCTCATCAAACTACTGCTGATACAGTAAGATATCATCTGCTGACTTTAGCTTATGACTTATAATTTCTGCCGTATGTTAGCCTTCATTTCCTCTCTGTGCCATTCCCCAGATCTTCATAACATCACCATCAGCACCACCATCACCATGACCAAATCTAGGACAGATATTTGAATTGATTGCCAAGCGATATAACAGGTATGACAGTTAATCAAGAGTGAAAAGTCCAGGCATAAAATGGAAGGACTATTATTTGAAGATTTTTCCTAATCTTGTGCACATTTTAATAACACATGTCTTAAAGACTCTGGGTGAATTTCATTGACATAGGAATATTTTTAAAAATTTATTTAATGCTAAACAAAAGTTAATCAACAATTGGACTTCAAAATATTTACTCTATGGACCAGAATAGATCCAGAACCTGAAGAAGTACTTAAAAAGCCAAGTAACATCACAAGTTCCCAAAACAACTACTACGTCGTAGATTGTATAAGGACTAAAGAATGAAAGCTATCTAGTATTTAAACAATTAATCATCATTTACTGTGATCACTTGCTAACATGGAATCTATCAGTAACATTCATCCCCCAAAGTAATTAATATGGAACTAATAAAATGATTCAAAACTAAAAGGAAAGTAAATTATTCCAAGAATATGAAATTATACAATTCATATTTTGAAGACTAAAGATGAAAAACAAGAATATTGAATAACTTCCTTCGGTGAAAGGAATTATTTGTGTTGGTACAATGAGTATAATGAAAAAGAATAGGATAAATAAGAACATGAAGGCTAAATACTAGTGTGAAAATTCCCAGATGGTGGGAAATACACAGATTATCTCATTGTTATTGTTAACACCTTGTTTTCCAAATGAAATTCCAAGTATATGTTCCTTAATGAAGATCTGGCATGGTGTGTAGACTCAGAAAGAAAAAAAAAATAGTAGAACTATCAAAGTTTGTCTTTGAATGATCTTCCCACCTGCCTTTCAACACTCCTTTCAATACAATTCAACTACCAGTTAATGGAAAGCTACTAGGGATGAGGTATTTAGTTACAGGCAAAGATGTAACTCAATTCTGGCCTCCTGTCCTGGGTATCAACTAAAAATTTATCCATCTTCATACAAATCCATCAAAATTCTTAGTCTCTTATCTAGATAAGAAGAACAATTGAATTCAAGTAATTCATACTACATTGGAAATGACTAATAGGTTTATTCCACTGATAGTAGATGCTGTCATTGGGACCTTACAAGCATCTCTGTTCCTGGGGTTGTTTTCAGAACTGTGGAAGGCTGAACTGTGCATGAATTAGGTGATAAGTGGTGGATATTTAACACCAGCATGGAATAGCCTTCAGTCAATGATTGTAAGTAACTGGCAGTATAAATACCTCAGCTACCTTACCCTAATGTTAGAGAATTCTGAGAAGTATGTTCTATATATTTCCTGGAGCTCCCCTGCTGAATGAACTTCTAGCTTTCCACTATGGTTGCTACCAGCAGCATCACGATGCAACCCTTATTAGCTGACTTATCTCCTCTGTCTCATTTCTCCGCTCCCCTACCAGTGTTCCCTGTATCTTCCCAATAAACTATTTGCACTCAAATTTTTGGCAGGGTCTGCTTTGAAAGGACACAAACTAAGATACCATCCATTAAGATATTTGCATATCAGAACGTAAATTTGTTTAACCAAATGAATTTTCTCAATACCAATAGAGAAGGGGAAGTTGTGATTGAGGGGGCTGCACTAGTCTCTTGCCTATATCACCACCCAGTCTTTCTCTGATCTGTCTGCTTTCCTCTGATCTTTCTGTCCTACTCAGTCTTTAGGCCATCCCAAGTCCCTACCTCAACCCCGAGCGTTCTCTGCTGTTCTCCAGCTCAGTGCTCTCTTCCACATCCGGAATCATGTTTCATTGGTGGTTACTACAATTTGCCGAGGTTATCGCCACCAGAAGAGGACCTCAGGGGACTTTCTGTGTGGAAGGGATGGCCGGGTGAGTTCCCTTGTGTCAAGATCTGCCTTGTCACTCTTTCTGCAAGACCGTGGTTTCATTAAGGGGAAAGGTGAGAAGTTTTAGATGAAGGCTGTAAAATGCCCTCACTCCGGGCACCTGAGATCTAAACTCTGACCTGGCCCCTGCTGCTTCTGATTTCTTATACAACATTATTTGTAGCTCATCAACCCAGAAGATTTATTTATCCATCCTTTCTCTTGCTTCCTTTAAAAACAGCACTCATTTTTAAACCTTTATTTTTCAAAAGACTAATCTGCCCACATTCAAATCTAAACTCTTCTTTCCCATCTGTTTTTTCAGGAAAAAGTCTTGCCAAACACCCGATTACAGACTCTTCTTTATCTGGTTCCCAGAGGTGCTTGGTTTCACAGGCGACAGTTGCATGTAAATTTCCTGAGGCCAGGGCTAACTTCATTCTGCGTCTGAGCAACAAGGTCATCCTCACTGTCAGCACCTTCAAAAAAGATCATTTTCATAGAATGAAAAGTTAATGCTGGGTTTATTCGCATGTGTGTCTTCTAGGAAGTATCTCTTCTTTGTGATATCCTTATTCTAGTTTGGTTTAAAGGGATCCATAATATCTACCCTAACCTTAATGAACCTTCTATGACAGAAATCAAACCCAGGCCGTGTCTTTCTTTGGAGAGAAACAAATTGGTGTGCACCCTCCAAGTGGACACTTGCCTTTTAATTTAGCTTCCCCTGTGCTTTTGCTTTTTTTTTTTTTTTTTTTTTTTTTAGAAAACAGTTTATAGCAGAGATGGACTTCTTTGTAATCTTTCTAGTCACCTTCCTAAATATCTGACTATTTTCCAAGGAAATTCCTTCCCAAGTTTTTTCCAAGTTCCAAGTAGTTAGCAACACAAAATCAGCCATGGTTTAGACTTTTGGCACTAAAGCAACAGTGCTACATCTTCGTCTTACAATCTTCGAGTCTCAGGAGGTCCCAGCACTCATAATACACATAGCCTACTTTTTCTCAGTGTATAAAAAAATGGCATGCCATTTCCCAGCAGTAAAATCTTGAAGGCTTGCTTTCTAGCCACATGGATCTAAAAGACAGCTGTGTTTTCAATGAATTCTTAACTGTGAAGTACACATATGCCACAGAAACTGGTATCCTATTTTCATGCTGCTGTTGCTCCAGAATTTTTTCAATCTGTTTCTGAAGATGTTCTGATAAAACATTATACAACAAAATGTAGTTGTCTTTTTCTTTCCAGAGAGCATTGGAGCGTTGATCCTCACTGAATGACAAGACTCTACACCTCTTTGCTTAGGGGTTCTCTCAACTGTATTTTCAGGTTCTATACACAATACCAAGCTACTGGTTTGATGGCTTTCTGTTTCAGTTTTCTTGTCGTGGCCCATAATGTCCTTGGCTTGGTTCACTTTTTCCATTTGAATTTCAGTTCTCGCAATTTCTCTGCAGGGAGCTCTCCAGCACCTGCACTGACAAAAGGTGTCAAAGAACATTTAGGGAAAATAATAATAATAATAATAAGGACTTATCAAGCCTTGTAATTTGGATCTATAAGTGCACCACTTTTCATAACTTTTAAGAAAAACATAAGACTTGGAGAAAAGAGTATAGTTGAATGGGAATTACAGATGTGGAGTTTGTATGAAGGATGATATAGCAGAATGGTCTAGTCTAGAGCTACGTAGTCCACCTTGTTGTAGGTCCCTGCTCCACCATGTACCAGCTGTTATTAAATAGTTGCTATATGTGACCTTGCACAAGTATCTTAACCTCTGTGTTTCTTTTTCCTTGTCTGTAAAATGTTCAATAGCACCTATCTAATAATCTGGTGGTAAGGATTAAATGAAAATGAAAAACATGTTGATAATTGCCTACCATGTCCTAAATGTTAGCTATTTTTATTTTTCAGTCTAATGCAAAAGGTATTATGAAGGAAGTGTTTTCTTTCAGAAATTGTCTACCTATCTGTTTGGTCATGGGGCTCAGAAAGTAGCCTCTATTCTTTCCACCTTCTCACCAGCTCTATGTTAAATTCTCCCAATGCTAACAGTCTTTCCTCACACACGAACCCACTGTTTAGTTTGTTAAATCCTTTATGAATCCAACAGTTGGCATGAGTTCTGGCTGTATGACACTGCATTGAATTAAATAACTGTGTTGAGGCACAAAGGGACTTGATAAATATTACCTCTCTTCCTTATAGAGATTCAGAACTAGTTGAGAAATAAACCCATGTAGTAAGACAAATAGAAAAAATATAAATATATGTATATTATAATACCTTTATTCTAATAAAGATGATATTTGAGAAGATAGCTTGTCTTTGCAGGAAAGTGGGTTTCCTTAAACTAAATCCCGAAAACATACAGACTTCCCCTTCAGGTTGTTACCTATAGATCTTCCCAAACTTAACTGCTAAACTGACCATGTAGATAAGGACAGATGATTCTGTGGGCAGACCTGCTCCCAAGAGAAAGGGGAAACCGAAGGAATTGAAATGTACATGCCTACTTTCTCATTTCTAAATCCCCATTGATTTGTCATGTCTCCTCTAGAGAACTTGCATGAGGGGCTAAGACTGAAATGCTAGTGACGCTGCATCTACAAGAGAAAAAAGAAATCAGGAGCAGGAAGAAGTATTCCTCCCCAAATAGGTTGGAAGCTATTACAGCATCAGACTGGCCAATAGTTAATGTTAAGGAGAGGCCAAAATGCAAATTCACAGTCCTATCATCAGAGCCTGGTCTTTCTGTTTTCTGCTCTGAATTTCTGAAAGAAGAACAAAGTAGAAAAGAAAAAAAGAATTACCCAACAAGCCCACATTTCAGGTTTAAATAACTCAATTTTCTTCAATTTGACATGTCTGTTATATTCCCTGATGTTCCACAAAGCCCTACAAAACTGAAAACTACAGCCATTGCTACAAGGTGTGTTTGGGTGCTGCAGACATGCACCAAATGATGAGGGAAGGGGTTAACATCACCTATGTCCACCCTTTTTTTTTTCCAGTCCAGTCTTATCAAAATATGAGATGACCCATGACACTGATCATGGACCATGCAACACAGTATTTTTTGACATACCCTTAAGCACATTGACCCTAGAACTTGTTAAGAAAAAGAAATGTGGTAGGGGAAGAATGTTGTCTTAATTATGACTTTTGTGGTTTTGTTTTGGGCTCATTTTTAAAGAAAAATCCATGATATTTAATGGTTAAACCTCTTATTCCCTTCTTGTCTTACTTGTTTCCTTTAAACAACTCCTCTGCCTTGTCCAGGGTTGTGGCAGAGGATTTCAGAGGTTCTCTCTTTCTACACCACACCTAAGCAAACACATCAACCATTTAACAGAGCTGTTTTTCCTTTTTTTCCTCTCTGTCCCTCAACCACTGTTTTCTCTCCATCTTGTGGGCAATGTGCTAGATTTCAGAAGTAAGCCCAAGGAGAAAATAAGAACTAAATTGTTCCCTTGAACTTACGTAGAGGTACCATCTTCTGACACAAACACAAGCCTTGATGATGAGAGGTTCATTTGCTGGAACCCTGGCTGACACAAGGTCTAAAGACAGGTTGCTAAGAACATTAGGGACCCACTTGCCCAATGGAAGAAGAGAGAAATTTTGGAAAGTATCTTGAACTTTGAGGTGGAAGCACTGAAATAAAGAGAAACTTTTTCTTTAATATTATTTTCTATGATAACTCAATATAATCTTAAGAAACTCCATGGGTATATAAATAACATAATTTTTATATTTCCTACCTATTCTCTGACACTCCCAAATTAAACCATTGCTTCAAAGAATTGCCAACAGAATACAAAATGCCATGACCATGCCCAGGTAGTCTCTCTGGGGTGTTAGATTTCTTTCTTATTAAGAGACAATAGTCCCTTTTCAGGCAAATAAAATGAAATTTCATGACTGTTTCCAGACAATTTCAAGATTCTGAACAACATGATTATACAAAATTATCAGATTCAACACACTGACAATGCAAAATAATAGCACAAATTATGTAAAAATTATTTTTCTCTCATTTATTTATACTAAAACATTTAGTAATTGCAGGGTATAAACCAACTGTTTCCCCAGGGAATACCACAATTTGTCAAAAATAAAAATAGAACTCAAAGTCTATCCCACTTTAGCCACAAAATTAAATAAACTACATTTTTAAAATCTATACTTTTTGTTTCTGTTTTGTTTTTCTTTTTAATTTTGGATGTGGGCAGGGACAGGAGAAAAATATGTTTCAGAATAGAAAGGACAGGACTGTATTAGGTCAGCCTCCCAAAGACATGATGGCCTCATCACCCTGAAGAGACTTCCCAGGGTGATTATGTGTTTCCCCAAAAATAAGACCTAGCCAGACCATCAGCTCTAATGCGTCTTTTGGAGCAAAAATTAAGTAAGACCCGATCTTATGTTAATATAAGACCGAGTCTTATATGAATAAGACTGGGTATAATATAATATAATATAATATAATATAATATAATATAATACTGGGTATAATACTGGGTCTTATATAATATAAGACTGGTCGTATAATATAATATAATATAATGTAATATAATATAATATAATAATATAATATAATACTGGGTCTTATATTAATTTTTGCTCCAAAAGATGCACTAGAGCTGATCATCCAGCTAGGTCTTATTTTCTGTGAAACACAGTAGCAGCACACCTAATAGTGTTGCCAGATAAAATACGGGAGGCCTAGTTAAATTTGAATTTCAAATAAGCAACAAATAACTCTTTTACTATAAGCATGTTCCAAATATTACATGGGACATATTTACACATAAAAATAAATATTCAGTGTTTGTATGAAATTCAAATTTGACTGGGCATCCTGTATTGTTTCTTAAGATTTTTATTTAAAAATGTAGCTAAGGGTTGTCTGGTTAGCTCAGTTGGGTAGAGCGTGGTGCTAATAACACCAAGGTTGCTGGTTCAATCCCTGCATGGGCCACTGTGAGCTGCGCCCTCCTTAAAAAAATAAATAAATAAAAGTTAAAATAAAATAAAAATATAGCTAACATACAACATTATATCAGTTTCAGGTGTACACCATAGCTGTTCAACATTATGCTAGGAATTTATCCAACAGACATATTATACTTGCAAAAAAGTAGTTAAGCTATCCATTCAATAGAATAGTTGTCCTTGGTAAAATAAGATCCATCTGTGTGTGTTTATTTATATGTGAAATGCTTCTGTTAACAAAGCAATTTGCTGAAACTTATGTATGTGTCATGTGAGGTGGCCTGTGGGGTCTCAGCTCCCGCTCCCCACATAAGAACGCAGGACATGGCTAGGCCAAAAAGGAACACCCATAGAGCCATAGGTAGGGGAGTCATACCACTATAGTCTCACTGGAGGATGGAGCCACATGACCTGCAACCTGCTGTCCGCTTTTCTGCCTGCCAACCAACCAACTTGCTAGCTGCAATCCACTGTGCTAACTGCAATCTGCTCTTGCTAGCTCAACCACAATCTTCTTGCTAGCCCCCATTTTCCTGCTAGCGTAGCCACGGCAGTTATATTAGTGGCCAATGTTCTCACTGGTTACAGCTGATGACCAACTAGCCACAGCTGATGGCCATCCAATCACAGTTGATGGCCATTTACTACCTGAGCCAGCACCTTTCCACTTGAGGGCGAGACCCTGGAAACCGCACTCCTGGCTCTGTCCCCACAGTATGGAATAATATAGTTAGTATAAAATAAAACGATAGATAGGTGGATGGATGAATGGACAGCAGTTGGGTCTGGGGAATGGGAATAGGGTGAGGATGGAGTCGGAGTGACAGCAGCAGTGGAAGAATTATTTTTGCTTTATTCTCTTTGCATTATCTAAGTTGCTTTTACAATGAATATGTGTTACTTTTGTAATTTAAAATACTACTTTTCTTAAAAAACAGAAAAGGAAAAATAGGCCCAGCTTAAATAACTCTTTTAAGTAGCAGGACACCCGAAAGAAGTGTCACTTGTTCAAGACTAGGTCCTGAACTATTTCATTTTCCCCATAGTTGGACCTATGTCTTATTTCTCTGATTTTCCCACTTCCAAGTTCACTGCTCTCTCTGGCATATGATCTCAGTCTCCCTTGATAATGACACATATTCCACTTTCTCCTGGTCCCAACCACAGCTGTATCATATATTACACTTCTGTCTCTCATCTCAGCAATGCAGTCACAGGTGACCTCGGATATTGCCTATTTAGCCTGCTGCCACTCCAGGGCTCACCCACTAGACCCATTCCAGCCTGACGAATTGGAAGAGTAGCTATTGTATTCTTCAGAATACCAAATAAAATAACCACTGAGAGTGTGGACCACATAGTTTAATAACACAACCTTCATATATGTAAAGTAGCACATCATTTGTTTCTTTGTATATCAGACAAGAATACAGAGGCAAGGACATCCTAACAAGTCATTCAACAGTCACTTTTTAAATCTTCTTTTATTTTTTATCTCAAAGGTTATACATCATTGTAGAAAATAAATAGAAAATGAAATTAGCAAAGAAAAGGAAAACAAAACAGTCCAATTGCTTTTTTACATTTTGATATATATACAAATAAAACCTGTTGGTTCTGCAAAAATGGGTTTATATCTATATATGTACACTTCTCTCTCTTATTACAATCATTTTTCTATGTGAATAAATATGCAGCCATGTTATCATTTTAACCACTACTTAAATTATATTGCAGTATTTGGTACATTCGTTCATTCCTTCAACAAATATTTAGGAGCCTGTTCTGGGCTCTGGGTGCATAATAATAAATAAAAATATTTCTGCTCTCATGAGTTTATATTCTGGTGGGAAGGCAACAGGTAAATAAACAAATACATATATATTATAAATGCAGGTATGGACAAGCATGATGAAGAAAAAGAAAGCAGGGTGAGGTGAAGTTGCATAGCAAGGCTGCGTGGTGGAGGGGCCAGGTTTTTATACAAGGCTGGTAAGGGAGGTGACCTTGGATCAGAGGTTTGAGTGAAGTGGCAATGAGCTTTCTGGAGATAGAAAGGCAGAGTTCCAGGCAAAGAAAATAAAAAAGAGAAAAGGTCTTAAATCTGTAACAATCTTCTCTTATCAATATATAATTCATTTCAAACTCTTTTAAAGATTATATATAGATTCTCCTGGATCTTACACCAGTATTTGAAGAAGAGAGTCTAATTCTTCCATTTAAGCATTTGATTCAAACCAATACATTTGTTGTGAGAGAGGGATCTTAAACAACATTCTTATGAATGCGTAAATGTATCAGTGCATATGTCCCATTATTTCCCTAGGATAATTTCCTAGAGGCAGAAAGAATAGATTCAAAGCATTGAAGTTATAAAGACTTTTTGATGCACATTTCCAAAATTGTCCACCAGGAAGATTTTAACAATTTGAAGTGTTGGGAAAGATGCATTTCTCACATCTTTGAATACATGTGAAATTAGCAATTTTTTAAATCATCTTTCATTTCGTAGAAGAAAAACAGCATATCAAGTTTTTCTATTGCACAGTTTTTTGGGTGTTTTTTTTGTTTGTTTGTTTTCTTAATTGTTCTATGTATGAATGCATCTATTTGGTTATGTTATGTTTTGTTTTTCATTTTCTCTTTTCATGTTTCTCTACTGATGCCTGAACATTTTTTAGTGTATTTATTTCAGTGCTGTGATATTTTGTATATGAAGATTGATGAAAATTTTACTCTCAGTTTTGGTAATTCCCTTCATTATAACAAATGATTCTACCTTTGATCAATTTAATGTTTCATATTTTAAAATCCACATTTTCTGCAAATATTGCAGCCAAACTTTCTTTACATTTTCACTTGTATGGATATTTTCTGTTCTACTTGTTTTTTTTTGTGTGTTGTATGTGTGTCACTTGTTGATAATATAGAGTTCCATTTGGTTTGGTACCTAATCTGATATATATTTTGCTAAATTAACTTTATGTCATTTATAATTATTATGTCAAGCATGGTGTGTCTTATTTCTGATACTTTGTTTTATACTTTTAACTTTCTAATTTTCCAGTTGTTCCTTTTATTTTTCATTTGTTTTCTTTTGCTTCTCTACTAATTCGATTATTGTCACTCTGTAGTACAATTTGAAGATAGGGAGTGTTATACCTCCAGCTTTGTCCTTTTTTCTCAGGATTGCTTTGGCTACGTATATCCAGTGTCGTTTGTGGTTCCATACAAATCTGATGATTTTTGTTCTATGTCTTTGAAAAATGCCATTGGGATTTTGATGGAGGTTGAATTAAATCTGTATATTGCTTTAGGTAATATGGCCATTTTAAGTATGCTGATTCTTCCAGTCCATGAACGTGGAATATCTTCCCATTTCTTGGTGTCTTCTTTGATTTCTTTTAATAATGTCTTGTAGTTTTCAGTGTATAGGTCCTTCCAATTCTTTGTTAAGTTTATTACTGGGTATTGTCTTCTTTTTGTTACAATTGCAAGAGGAACTGTATTTTTTTTTTCTTGAAATTTCATTGTTAGTATATAGGAACACAATGGATTTTTGTACACTGATTTTGTATCTTTCAACTTTATTGTATTTGTTTATTGTTTCTAATAGCTTTTTGGTGGAGTCTTTAGGGATTTCTATATAAAGAATCATGTCATTTGCAAAAAGTGACAATTTGATTTCTTCATTCCTAATTTGGATGCCTTTTATTTCTTTCTCCTTGCCTGATTGCTCTGGTGAGGACTTTTAGTACTATGTTGAATAACAGTGGTGAGAGTGGGCATGCTTGTTTTGTACCTGATCATAGAAGATAAAGAGTTCAGTTTTGCACCATTGAGTACAATATTAGCTAAGGGTTTGTCATATATGGCCCGTATTATGTTGAGGTACTTTCCTCATATACTCATTTTATTGAGTGTTTTAATCATAAATGGATATGTATCTTGTCAAATGCTTTTTCTGTATCTACTGATATGATCATATGATTTTTATCATGTATTTTGTTAACGTGGTGTATCACATTGATCAACCTGTGTATGTTGAACCATCCTTGCACCCCTGGAATGAACCCCACTTGATCATGATGTATTGTCTTTTTAATGTATTGTCATATTTGATTTGCTAGTATTTTGTTTAGAATTTTTGTATTTGTATTCATCAGAGATATTGCTTTGTAATTCTCCTTTTGTGTGCTATTCTTGCTGGTTTTGGTATCAGGGCAATGTTGGCTCTTAAAATGATTTAGGAAGTATGGCCTCTTCTTCAATTTTTTGGAAGAATTTGAGAAGGATAGGTATTAAGTCTTCTTTGAATGTTTGGTAGACTTCATTGGTGAAGCCATCTGATCCTGGATTTTACTTTTTGGGAGGTTCTTGATGATGCTTTATTTTCTTACTGTTGATCAGTCTATTTAGATTTTCCAATTCTTCATGATTCACTATAGGAAGGTTATATATTTCTAAGAATTTGTCTATTTCTTCTAAGTTATTGAATTTGGTGGCATATAGCCTTTCATAGTCTTCTTATGTGGTCTTTCTAGTTCTGTGGCATCCGTGATAATTTTTACTCTTTCATTTCTTATTTTGTTTATTTGAGTTTTTTCTTCTTTTTGCTAATGAGTTTAACAAGAGTTTTGCCAATTTTATTAATAATTTTAAAGAACCAGCTCTTTGTTGTATTAATTGTTCTATTGTCTTTTTCTTCTCTATTTCATTTTATTCTGCTCTAATTTTTATTATTCCCTTCCTTCTGCTGACTCTGGGCTTCATTTGTTCTCATTTTTCTAGCTCTTTAAGATTTAATGTTAAGTTGTATATTTGGGATTTTTCTTATTTATTAAGATAGGCCTGTAATTGTATAAATTTCCCTCTTATTATTGCTTTTGGTACATCCCCCCAATTTTTATATGTTGTATTCCCATCCTTATTTGTCTCCAAGTATCTGTTAATCTCTTTTTTTATTTCATTGTGATCAGAGAATATGATTGGTATGGTTTCAATCTACTTAAATTTGTTGATGCCGGTTTTGTGTCCCAACATGTGGTCTATCCTTGAGAATGTTCCATGCATACCAGAGAAGAATGAACAAGTATATTTTGGTGTTTTGCAGTGAAAGGCTCTATAAATGTTAATTATGTCCATTTGGTATAAGGTGTCATTTAAGGCTGATATTTCCTTATTGATTTTCTTATTGGGGCATTTAGGTTCCCTACTATAATTGTGTTTTTGTCAGTTTCTTCTTTTAATTCTGTTAGTAGGTGCTGTATATATTTAGGTGCTACCTGATTGGGTGCATATATATTGATAACTGTTATGTCTTCTTGATGTTTTGTCCCTTTTACTATTATATAATGTCCATCTTTGTCTCTTGTTACCTTTTTTATATTCAAATCTATTTTGTCAGGTATGTCACTTATATCTGTTTTTCTCTGTATGTCATTTGCTTGTAGCATCATTTTTTTTAATTTTTTTTTACCTTTTTACTTTAAGTCTATATTTGTCCTTTCAGCTAAGATGTGTCTTATAAGGCAGCATATGGTTGGGTTTTGTTTTTTGATCCAATGCATTACTCAGTGTCTTTTTGTTGGCAAGTTCAATCCATTTACATTTAGGGAAGTTATTAATGAATGAAGATTTCCTATAGCCATTTCATCTTGTTTTATCGTAGTTCTGTGTCTCTATTGCTTCTTTTCCCTTGTGTTTCTGTCTGTTATTTTAATTTGGTGGTATTCTATGATTTTTCCCCTCTGTTTCTTCTTTTTTAGGTTATGTGTCTCAGTTCTAGATTTTTTTGTGTGTGGTTACCATTAGGTTTGTGCAAAGGGAAGTTTCATATATACAGCAGTCCTCTTCTTCTGAATGCATCTTATCTCTATTCCCTTTTGCAAATTCAGACCTTTACCCCCTCTCCTTTTATGTTTCTGTTGTCACACATTATCCCTATATATGTTATGAGATCATTTAAAAATTGCAGCAACTATCGACTCCTTTTTAAAATGTTTTTACTCCCTGTAACCTTTATGTTATATTTGAGTGTATGGTACCCTATTCTACATAAGGGTTGCAATTTCCTGCTTCTGTGTTAGTCATCTTACTCATACTGTTGTATCCTTTTGTCTTTTTTGTCAGGTAGACTAACTGCCTTCAGTATTTCCTATAATGCAGGTCTGGTGGTAATAAATTCCCTAAGCTTTTGTACACCTACGAAAGTCTTTATTTCTCCTTCAAAGTTAAAGGATAACTTTGCTGGATATATTATTCTTGGCTGATAATTTCTCTTTCAAATTTGAATATTTGATTCCACTCTCTCCTAGCTTATAGGGTTTATGCTGAAAAATCCGATGTAATCTAACGGAATTTCCTTTATAGGTTACCATCTTCTTTTCCCTGGCTACCTTGAGAATTATTTCTGCATTATTAATTTTTAACAGTTTTAATATAATATACCTTGGAGAAACCCTTTTAGACTGAGATAAGTAGATGTTCTCTTTGCTTCTTGGATACCAGGATCCAGCACTTTCCATAGATTTGGGGAGTTCTCATCAATTATTTGTTTGAATAAGCTCTCTGTTCCCTTCTCCTTCTCGTCACTTTCTGGTGTACCCATTATTTTTATGTTTTTCTTTTTGATAGAGTCAGATAGCTTTTGTAGAGTTCTTTCTTTTCTTTTCTTCTTTTTTACTCTCTAGTCTCTCTCTTCTTCCATCTGTGTCTTTTCTACATTTCTATCTTTGATATCACTAATTCTTTCCTTCATCTAATCAGCTCTATTTCTTAAACTTACTAGTTCATTCTTCATCTCTTTTATTGAGTTCTTCAACTCCAGAATTTCTATTTCATTCTTTTTTAAAGTTTCAATCTCTTTGGTAAAGTACTCCTTTTGCTCACTCATTTTATTTCTAAGTTCATTAAACTGCCTATCTGAGTTTTCTTGTATCTCATTAAGTTTTTTTAGAACTGCAATCTTGAATGTTCTGTCATTTAAATCACATATTTCCGTGTCTTTAAGTTGATTTTCTGGAGATGTTTTATTTTCTTTTTTAACCAGCCTTGTTACCCTGGTTGTTCATGCTATTTAATGGATTATTTTTCTGCCTAGGCATTTACAGGAATGAAACCTGCTCTTTTTTAAAAAGAGAAATACCTTTATTTAGCAAGTCGATAAGAAGAGGTCTTTCTTTTGTTTTCCCATAGGTGGCACTCTTTCAATGCTCAGTCTTCCCATGTATCTGTGGGGCAGTGGAAAATGCCTTTATTCCCTGGGGTGGTGGGCATTTCTCTGTGGCTAGGTTGCTTCAGTCTCCGGGCACCACATCCACAGAGGAATGTAGTAGGTGATGGGGTTCCAAGCCTGTGAAATCCCAGCTCTACCATCTGCAACTAGATGCTGTCAGCAGTGCTTCATTGCCTGAGGTGTTCTAGGGGCCACGGCTGGAATCAGCTGTGATAAGTGGGAGTGAGATGGCCTAGGAGAGGCCAGATCACATGTGTGGCTTTGTTCACCTCCCATTCCTCAGCTGCCTCACATCTGTATCTCCACCCCTGTCATTGGAATTAGCCATATCATGTGTCTGCTGCTCAGGGAGGGATGCTTCTCTCTCTCTAGTTCTCAGGGATGCAGATAGTATATTCTGTAACCCACCATTCACTGTTATAGCTCATTCTAGGGCCTGCTGATAGCTCTAGGAGTGTGAGGTGAGGCAGCCAAGATTTGTGGCTTTGTTTTCTGCCTGGTAATGGCAGGTGCTAGACCATAACTGTCGACCCTCTGTGTTCCATCTCTGCCTTGTCACTGTGTTCAGCCGCAGTATGTGCTGATCACTCAGGTAGGAATGCTCAGGGCTACAGAGAGTGCACCTGCAGCCTGATTCCTCCTCTCTCCTGAGGCCCACAGTGAGTTCTGGGCTGTATCTGTTGCACCTGTCTCTGCTTCTGTTTGTTCCTTCCCTCCTCCCATTTGCTTTGATTCTCCCAACTTCAGATGTTGCGATGTGTGGATCTCCCAGATGTGTTTGTGCATTAAGCAGGGACTCCTCGGTTGAATTATAGCTGTTTAACTTGTTCTACCTTTCAGGGGAGAGACCAGGGGGATCGCTCATGCCACCATCTGACATCACTTTGCTACTCTGCTAATTTGAAAGTTTGTTTTTAATTTCATTAGTAGTTATTTTTCAGGTTTTAGAAATCACAATTTAAACATATTTTTCTAAACATCAGTGGAATTTTATCCCCTGTTTTCCTTTGTAAAGTTAAGACATACACACATCGACTTCCTCCCTTTTCTCTCTTAGATTTTCTTTCTTTTTTTTTTTTTTTTCAGTATAACTTGGAATTTTCATCTTATTTCATTATGGTCATAATTGTTTTTCTGTTATATTTTATACCTTCTCTTTTAAGAATGTTAATATTTACATCTTCTCTTCTAATCATATTCACACAATTTGTTTAGAATTAATTCTATTTTCAAGAATTAA
This sequence comes from Rhinolophus sinicus, assembly GCF_036562045.2. Classification (NCBI taxonomy): domain Eukaryota; kingdom Metazoa; phylum Chordata; class Mammalia; order Chiroptera; family Rhinolophidae; genus Rhinolophus; species Rhinolophus sinicus. Next base: position 89,462,155 of record NC_133754.1, read on the forward strand.
TTCTATTTTCAAAGAGTTTCCATATTCACTATTATTTCTCTGACATTGTGACTCCTTGATCTGTTTTTTATTTTATTTTAAATTGTTTCTCAGTTTATTTAAAAAAAAATAATTAATGTTTTTTTCCAGATAGAGTATATGGAAGGAATACCACCTTAGTCTTTATATATCTGGGACTATATTTTCATTGTCTTCATAAATGAACAGCTACCTGATTTGACATGCAGTTAAACAAGGTGGGTCACAAAAAATACCCGTTGAAAATTTCAGGTATTGCTCCATTTTTTTGCAGTGTCTAATATTTCATGCCTGAGGCCAGTTTGATATTTTCCCCCTTTAATAACATTTTTTTTCTCTATCGTCTCTCAGAATTCCACACCTTTGCTATGTCTAGATTTTTATCTATTTTCATTAACTTTGCTTGGTACAGAGTGGGCCCTTTGACCTGATGGTTGAGGATTTTCTTCAGTTCAGAATTGTGCTTTGTTAAACCGCTGAATGCCATCATCAATTCAATTCATTCTGTTCACTTTTTCAGAAAAAAAAAACAAATTATCTGTGTTAGGTCATCATCAAATATCCTCCATATCTATTGTCCTGTCTTCAATCACTTTCATCTCTTTATCTTTCTTCTTTGCTTTAAGATAGATCCTCACGATCTTGGTATCTACCTCATGATTCAATTTTCGACAAAATCTATTTCAGTCTTTACAGCATCTAAAGTTATTTTTAATTCTGCTAATTGCATGTTCCGGTTTTCCGTTTTCTTGAATCCTTTCCTTAGCACCACTAGATTCTATCTAAAGTTTACTTTCTTCCTTGTAGTAAACCTTTCAAAATAGTTTGTTTCTCTCTTTAACTTGCCATGATTATATCATTATTTTTTGATACAAAATCTTTTTGTTAATATTATTTTTCTAGTTTCATTTCTTTTTTCATAGGTGCTTTATTTCCTATACCTGATATGTGTTTGAAAATAGTGTGGGTAGAACCTTCACAATTTATCTAAGTGTGTTTGGACTTCTCCTCTTAGATACAGAATCTTTGCGGGGGGGGGGGGGGAGGGAGCTCATTTTTAAAATTTCCATTTTCATCCTTAAAAAAAAGTAGCTCATTCTTATATCTGATCTTTGTTTATAAGTAGTGTGGCTATATCTTCCTGTAGATCTCTTATAGTTTATCTAGATGTTTGTAGATTTCTCCTCTGAAGTATTAATCTAGAATGTTAGATAATCTACTTTTGAACAACTTCAAATATTCAAGAGGCTAAAGACAGTTGAAAGTGAATTAGGCCATGAAATGTCCCAGTGAGGAAGACGATTTTCTACATACCTTTTCAGTTTATTTTAACTTTTGCATCTGTATATCTATATCTGGTTGTATGTTTGGTCTGGCCCCTACTTCAGATATATGGACTAACTTCATCTAGCGTTTTTTTCCTGGTGCTTCTGCCTGGTGAATTAGAGAGTGGTGTTTTCATTGTCCCCACCAATTATTGAATCTCCAAGGGAAGCTTCCTACTACTCTCACACTACTCTTACAATGGCAGACATTGCTTTTCCAGTTTCTGTGCTGATACCGCTGAAAGTAAATCTGTGAGACTAAAATTGGCTTAAAATGAAATGGCTGTTGGTTTCCCTTGGCTCCCCTCACCTCTACCCCTGGGCCTTCAAAAACAGAAATGTTGTGGTCTTCTTCCAAAATCCTCTTTATATACTTCCTAGAATTCTGCACCATTGTACTGGGAAAAGGAGTTCTGAGCTGACCCTTTACGGCTTCTTTAATATAGTTCAAGGCAGACTGTGTATATCAGAGATTTCTCAGGGATCCTGGCATGTGGTTGACACCATTCCCTCATTTGAGGCTTGATTCAAATTTTTCCTATTTGTGTTTGTTTCTAGTTATCACAGGTACTTTCTATAACAGGACTTGTGTACTTGCTCTTATCTTGATAATTTTTCCTGAAACTCACCAACACTTTTGAGCATACATTATACATCAATCTAGTGCTAGGTAATCAAAGACAAATAAAAAATTCTCCTTCTCCTCAGGCAGCTTGTTTTTCACATGACCAGAATAAGATCTGAATCACTGTATAAATTTAGCCACCTGCCAAGACTTGGTCATTCACTTGATTGTCAGAAATCAATCTGAAAGACACGTGACTAGAGTATTTTCCAGAATCAAAGGGAACAGAAGTAGACCAAACTGTTCTTTTGAAAATAATTAAAGAGAACATATAGGGTGGAGAATTTCTGTGCTAGTAGTGTCACTATCTCTCAGAGGCAGACCTAGAAAACAGACTAAAAAAGAGAATCCGCAGGGAAATGGAAAGAGTGGTGAGGGGGGAAAAAAGGAATAACAACAAAAACACCCTGAGGTCATTTGAAGCTTGAAACCTTTCATCTAAATGCTGAGAAGTTCCAGATTAGCTTTACAGAAAATTTGTAAGTGTGTTAGGGGGCCCAAACTTCAGCATTTATTTCAACTGTTTTAAACTAAGACATGACAATTGATTATTCTTTGGAACAGTCTTATGGAACAATGAGTGTGTGTGTAGTGTTTCAGGGGCAAATTACAAAGAATTCCTTTACTACCAATTCACAACATTTGACTTTTGATTTGTTAGGTTGTTTTTGTCCTAACTCCTAAGAAAGACTCAAAGAATGAAATTAGATACGAGCCTCAAATACTGTCATTTATCACTACCTGAATTTTTTTTTAAATGTGATTCTATAGAGACCAAATAATTCTCTTTGTAAATATGAAAAATAAATTCTTTCAACTGCCTGTTAATCATTGCTGTTACTTGTTACATGTGGAAGAAGTACAGAAAAAGTAAAGACAATGCCAACCATTACATGAAAGGCCTGCATTCTTAAAGTTGTTTCAACATCAGGTAGACTAAACTGAGAAGGAGAAAGCAAAACCAACTAATTTCAGTGGTATGATGTCCTTGAGCATGCATTTTGTATTTTTGTTGTTTCATACCTTAATTGCTAATGAAAGTGTTGTTTTATTGTTTTGCTTTGTTTTTTGCACGTTTTATGGTTTCTGATTAGATTCTAGTCATTATAAATTTTACCTTTTAGGTGCTATATATTTTTATATCCTTATAAATATTCTTGAACATTGTTCTGGGATGCAGTTAACTTACTTGGAAGCAGTTTGATCCCTTTGAATATTGTTTTATTATTTGCTAGGTGAGATAAGAATCGTGTTTAGTCTATGGCTAATCATTCTTTTTTGCTGAGGCGAGTCTCTTCTGGTTACTCTGGCCTGTGTCCCATGAATTATGGGTCTTTCCAGTCCATCTTGTGGAAACAGGCACAATTTCTGGCCCTGTGTGAGCCCTAGGACTGTCACTTCTCATTATTTTTTGTAGTTCTTTCTCCAGCCTTGAGTAGTTTCCTCATATATTTGCACTGATCAGTGCTCTGCTAAATACTCAAGGAAGATCCTCTGCAGATCTTTGAATTCTTTCATTGTGCAGCTCTCTTCTTTCCTGTACTCTGCCCTACAAACTCTAGCTGTCTGTTCTCCCGACTCTCAGCCTACTCTAACTCAACTCATGGAGCTTTTCTGGGTTCCTCTTCTTTGCACCATGAAAACTCTCTTAAGGCAGTATTTGGGACAATCATAGAGTGCACTTTGCTTGTTTCCCATCTTTTAGTGATCACATACTGCCTGATGTGATCAAAGATCACATTCGTTGACTGATGTCCAATGTCTTCAAAAGTGTTGCTGCATGTATTTTTGTATGAGTTTTTAGTTGTTTTAGGCAGGATGGAAATCTTGTCCCTGTTTTTCCAGCTTGGCCAAAATGTTAATCTCTAATGAAAATTTTTGAAATCTCAATATGTGAGCTTCACAGTAACAGATGTAGTTACCTTCTCTTCAATGCTATCTGATGGGAAGACAGAGGTCTACAGATTTATTAGTTTCTGCCAACTACATAACAAGGAGCCCGGCTGGTCAAAAGAGATTTGTTGTTTTTTGGAACTCCAAGGCTAGATGCTGACTTAATGTAAAGGACACTGGGGTGGGGAGTACATAAACCAGCACTCTGGTTTCTCTTTATAATTGCTCCAGTGTGTATTTCAGTCCCTTGGTGTTCCAAAAAGAAGATATTCAACAGTTAGAGGTAGGCTAAAGATAATGATTCTCTCTCTCTCTCTCTCTCCTCTTTCTTTCTTTCTTTCTTTCTTTCTTTCTTTCTTTCTTTCTTTCTTTCTTTCTTTCTTTCTTTCTTTCTTTCTTTCTTCTTTCCTTCTTCCCTCCCTCTCTCCTTCCTTCCTTCCTTCCTTCCTTCCTTCCTTCCTTCCTTCCTTTCTTTCTTTCTTTCTTTCAAGACTTACCACCACCTCACACCCGCTAAGGAAAATCAAGGGAAGGCCTGTGTCCACAATCAAGTTAGAAATGATAATGGAGGCCTGGTATATCCCTGAAAGACAGCATTAAAACACTATTAAAATGGAAATGTCCCCTAACCACCAAGAAGGCAAAATTCATAAAGAAAGAATCAGATTTGCCTGATCTAGCTATCACCCCTCTTCTCCACCCACCCGAAAGTCTCTCCTTTCAAAGCTAAGATCTTGGTAGATTTGAGTTTAAGATCTTGGTAGATTTGAGTTTAAAAGTCAGGAAAGTGGTTTCCTGCACATCCCTCATCCCAACAAAACACAATCACTGACTCATTCACCAAGAGGCAGTATAGTTAGCCTGTGTCATGTTAACACTGACCTGTGTGATATGACCTCTGTGGGGGTGGGGAATAGGGTAGGGAAATAAGTTGATGGAAGCATAATGGAGAAAAATTCAGGGAAGCAGTAAAATAGTATTTATTAAGGGCAGCCTATGTGACAGGCACTGTGCTTATATTACTTCCAATTCTTACAACAACTTTTAAACACAGCTCTTATGCTCTCCATTTACAGATGAAAAAACAGATTCAGTTAAATTACTTCCTCCAAATAATACAGTGAGTAAGTAATATAAATACACACTCAAATTGAGAACTGTGATTCTAAAATGTATGGCCACCACATGATAATGCAACACTCTCTATCTCCAAGACAGAGCTCTGCCAGCTAATGGGATAAAAATTAACTGAGTCTCAAAAACATAATCAGACTAAAATCCTACATCCTTCCCCACTGCCAAAATTACCAATTGGGTTGCACTGCTATTCTCCATTTTCAGTCATCATTCTTTATCTTCCTAGAGCTGCCCTTAAAAATCATTTAAAAATCATCTGTACCTCCTGACTCAAAATAGAGAGCATAGAAGGATGCTGATTGGGCAGATAGGCCACAGGCAAGGAAAAAAGAGGTGCTAAAACGCAACCTCCTCTTACCTGAGACTCCACCATGGAATTTCCTGGTAAAACTTGCTGATTAGCTGCTCGTCCATTGTGTTAAAATGCTTTCTTGCCTATTATTTCCTTATTGTTCTCATTCTACTAAATGCTTAGCAACAGTACTCTTATCACTTAGACTGTAACTTAGATTGTATGGACATTTAGTTAATTTGCATAGGATGAACGGGAGAGAGATGTATAATTTCCTCCTTTGCCTGCTACAAATTCATAGAAGAGCCAATGCATAGTCTTTTTTTTTTCTATTTATAAATCTCACAGAAGACAAATCTAAAATATTTAAATTCTGAGTCACTTGTGGAGTGGCCATCTGATTTGAAATCAGGACAAATGAAACATCAAGTTATTTGGTAAAGATAAGATAGTGTAAATGTTAATGTGTTGAACAAATGCAATGCCGTTATGAACAAAGAATAGAGGGCAAGTATGAGGATGGTAAGAAACAAAATATGCTTCCAGGAATGATATAAACAACACAAATAAATAAGAGCTGTGTTAAAATAAATAGCACTAAAATAAGATCTATTATCTTTAAAAGCAGTTTTTAAAATTTCAATTTATCTTTGCTTTCCCTGGCACTTATCTTTTTAACCATATGCCCTTTCATATATTTACACCAATCTGAAGGCACGTGAGCATGTGCAGAGGCAAATTGGTTCTTCTGTTGCTGTTGTTTCTTTTTCCTTCTTCTTCCACAGAAAATCATGTTCCAAAATAAATGGTCAGGTTTGAATCTGATGTGTTGAGCCCTCATTCTAGTACGTAGGCCATCCTTCAACCTTTACATCAACAGGCCCGTTCAGCACTTTTCTGACCTGTGAGACATCTTAATCTCTCCCCTGTGCTGGAGATGAAGGTTCTGTTGCATGAGAAGTGAGTTCTGTAACAGAATGTAAGATCTGGTGTGTTCTGAAGTCAAGGAAAAATCATAGCTGAACACTGACACATGGTCATGCATTATCTGAAGGCCACTCAGTGAAAACTGCCATGCATTTTTATTTAATGTTCAACTCTATGAATCAGAACACAAAATAAAGCCCTCTTTTACATATGTCAAAACTATGCTAATTCCACTGAATATTAATATTCTATTGATTTCGGTGGAATTGGTTGTTTTCAACTTCAGCTAAAACTCTCTTCCTTAGGGAGATTTTCAGGATCTAGAATAACACTTCTAGCTTTCCTCCTGGTATTTTTATTATTTTTCTGCAATAACTAAGATGAACCAAGTCAGTGACTATTTGTGAGACATGCCTTTGCAAGGAACCAAAAATTTGTCTTTGGAGTGAAGAGATCAATCTGCCTGAACCATCTTGCTATATTCCATACAGAGTTTGACTGTGGCTTTTACTGGCAGCAGTATGATGTACACATGATGTTGAAAACAGCTATGGGTAGTGAAAACTACAATGACACTGATAACAACCATATAAGGACACTAATTGTATGCATATAAGAACAACAGGTTTATTAGCTTAGGATTGCCATTTTCACTGAAGTTTTACCAAGTCAAGGAAAAGGCAATTCGTTTCCTGCATGTGCTCATTCAACAAATGTTTATTGAACATCTGCTACATGCCAGGTGCTTTATTAGGAAAACAAAGTCCCTGCCTCCATGAAGTTCTGTGAGAGACGGGTGAAAACAAATAAACATGTACTATAATATCAGTTAGTGATAATGACTATGAAGAAATAAAAGAAGTTCAAAACATAGAAAATAAATGAGTCCTATTATATATACAAGGATCAGAGGCCACTTCCCCCAAAGATGTGACATTTGAGCAAAGATCTAAATAACGTGAAAGAGAATCCATGAGACCAGTGTTCCCAGGGGGGGAAGGAGCAAATAGAAAGACTCAGAAATGCAAATGAGCTTGGCATGTTCTAGAAACAACAAGGACACTAGTGTGTGGTTAGAGCCACATGGGGTACATGGTAAGAAAAAGAGGACGGGAATAAAGAGAAGGCAAGGAACAGGTAATGTAGGCCCCATGGAACATGGAAAAGCATAGACACAAAGATATTGTGGAGTACTAAGAGTGGGGTGTTCTGTTTTTTTTTCTTTTAACCCCCCTCCTCCAAACTACTACCCCTCTGACACATATATAGCTGTTACAGTTCCATTGACTTTATTCCCTATGCTGTACTCCACATCCCGTGATGATATATATTTAATTATAGTTGACATTCAATATTATTCAGCTTCAGCTTCAGGTATACAGTGCAGTGCAGTGTACATTTAAAAGCTTACACTTCCAGCTGTCAACACAGAGCAAGACCAGATGCAGGGACCAGTTGGGTTGCCACAGCGGGGGTATAAATTGGTAGTGACATGGGCAAGAAGGTGAAAACTGGTAGAAATTTGGACAAGAACGGTATAGTAGAATTAATTGTTCTCTTTTTGGCATGTTTAATTTGAAGTGTCTATTAAGAAACTAACTGGACAACAATTGTATCTACGAGTCTGAGGGTGAGAGGCAAAGGCAGGACTAAAGATGCAACTTAGAAGACAACAGCATGAGGGGTTAAGATCGTCAAAATGTTTGAGATCTAAAGAAAAAAGTTGTGCGAGGAGAGAAAATACTCCAATATCTAGATGTCAAGAAGAGGCATAAACAGAGAAGGAAACCAAGGGAATGGAAAAGAACCAGATAACTGCATGGCATTCTAGAAGTCACCTGAAGAAAGTATTTTTAAAAGTATAGTAGGTAAGATAAATGCAACTGAAATGATGAATAAAATGGGATAGAATTGACCATTGGATTTGATTAAGTAGATAATTTAAATTTAAAACAAATTTTCAGAATGCAACTTTACCTAGTGGTCAGCTTGCAGAAAAGCCAATTTTCTGCATTTATCAAATTATGTTATAATTTTTAACAGGAATGTTTAAGAATTTAACAAGAATGTTTCCAACAGCTTTATCAAAAATGTTCAATTTTTATTACTTATAATGAAGTATTTAGAAACATTTCATCAGCAGTCAAAATTTCATTATTTCATGTGATTTTTTTTAGCCTATAATAGTTTTTAATACAGGATTAACTGGACTTATTCTGAATCCTTTTAAATATTATTGCATATGAATTAAAATTTAACATAAAACATTAATTCACATATTGAGATATTTCTGACATTGATTCAAATATACAAAATATTCCTAATTAAAATTTGAATTCCAAGTTATATTTTCCTTAAATGTAAATCTAAAGGTAAATTAAAGTTAATTTAAAATTACTTTTAAATTCATAATTGTTGCAAATTGCTAATATCCCTTTTCAAGAACTTGCAAAAGAACACTAAACTAGAGTTTGAACAAAGAGAAAAATGACATTTAAAAGTATCTAAAGTAAATTGAAATTAGCCAAAACGATCTAGACAATTGGGAAGTGCTTATAGCAAGAGTAATTGTGACATGAGTAATTGGTATAAGCTTGCAGAAATATAGAAAAGCAAACATAAAGTTAAATAAAGCAGTGAGGGGGACTGAGTACTCCAGGAAGGGTTACTATGCTGGATCAGTAAACCTGGACTAGTGAGAAAATAACACAGATGTGTCAAAACAAACACTTCAAATAATATGTTTTAGATACTAATTGCTAAAACTAAAGTTGACACATTACCAGAGAAAACCCACAAAAGAATATTAAAAAAGTAAAAAGTTTGGAAATAAAACACGTATGATCTGACAATGAAGTTCACAAACTTGTTGTAATGATGTAGCTAAACTTTTTGATATCAGAGGGATTATTCATTATGAATTTGCACCAACTGGACAAACAGTTAACCAAGTTTACTATTTGGAAGTGCTGAAAAGGCTGCTTGAAAAAGTTAGACGACCTGAACTTTTCAGCAACAATCCATGGCTCTTGCATCACGACAATGCACCAGCTCACACAGCACTGTCTGTGAGGGAGTTTTTAGGCAGTAAACAAATAACTGTATTGAAACACCCTCACTACTCATCTGATTTGGCCCCCAATGACTTCTGTCTTTACCCGAAATTAAAGGAAATATTGAAAGGAAGACATTTTGATGACATTCAGGACATCAAAGGTAATATAATGACAACTGTGATGTCTATTCCAGAAAATGTGCTCCAAAGTTGCTTTGGAAGGTGGACTATGCGCTGGCATCGGTGCATAGCTTCCCAAGGGGAGTACTTCGAAGGTGACTGTGGTGATATTCAGTGATGAGGTATGTAGAACTTTATCTAGGAGGAGTTCTCGAAATTAAGTGTCAGACCGCGTATGACAAATAATTAAGTTGAATTTAATTTCTTTTAAAAAGCATCAAAAAAGCATTTTACATTAAGTGATGGGAATTAAAAGCTATTTTAATCTCAATTTTAAATTTTCTGTTCAAAGGTTTCCAAAGTATATCAGAATTAGCAAAGCAGTAACAGAATGAAAGCCCCATATTTTAAGCATCAATGTAAATGGCAGTAGTTATGGTTTCCTATTTCAAATTTTCAAGAGAAAATCCTCAAAGAGGTCTAGTTCATTCAATCCAACTCACATAAATTTTAAGTGACTGTCCAGGCTTTGAGGATCAGAGTCCATCTCGGTCATATGTGCTGAGAAGAGCAGAGTCAAGAGGTGTGGGACAGGTATTCAGGCACAATTGTTCAGAGATTTACCTCGGCAGCCCGACTCCAGGGTTCGACTCTTGGACCTTTCATTTACAAGCTGTGCAACCTTGAGCAATTTATTTAATCACTCTGTGTCTCAGCTTCCTCACCTGTAAGGGAATAGTAGTAATATGCACCTTCTAGAATTGTTATGAGGATTAAGTGAAATAATGAGTGAAATGTGTTTAGAATAGTACTTGACACACAGTAAACTCATCAAATAATGTAAGCTATTAGAGGATGAGAGAAGCCAATTGTGGGCTACTTTGAAATGCAGAAATAAGAATATGAGATTCATCTAGAAGAAAACAAGCATGATGTTTTTTTAGCAGGAAAGTATCGGTGCAAGAAAAGTAATCCAGTGGTCCTGGGAATGAAATTTGTACCTGTATCTTATTTCAACTATATCTCAACTATCCATAGTTAATCTCAACTAGATTACGTGGTCCTTGAGCACAGAATTTACATCTTGCTGCTAGTGATACATTTGCTGTTTACTCTTATCCAACAGATGGGTTTATGGAATTGAACTGAGTTACATTAAAGGAAGAAATGACAGGATTTGGTGACAACAGGAATGTAAAGTAAGATAAAAGAAGATCCAAGTATATTTTGTATGTTTTGAGAATACATGGTTAGAAAAATATGGCTACCAGTTTTTCAAAAAGAAAACCTGGAAAAAAATGAGTTAAGCTTTAGATATCTTGAATTTGAGATGTGGGTGGTACATTTAGGTGCAAATGTCTAGCAGATACTTAAAAATGCGAGACTGAGCTTGGAAGATAAGACAGGACTATAAATACCAATTTGGGAATAGTCTACCTCATGTGTGAGTCAAAGCAAGAAGCAGTGGATGAAATGACAAAAGAGAGAGAACCTAGGAAGAAAAGAGGAATAAAGAGAAAGTCAAAGCAAGAACAGGGGAAAGCCAAATGGTTACAGAGATTTATATAGGGTCACATTCTGGAGGAAACAAGACAGGTTTGCACTGAGCATAGATTTAGAGCAGTTAACTTTAGAAACCTACTAAGACATAATCACTTCCTTGCTTAATGACCTATTTCATTACCTAGGCTTCTGTAAACAAACAATGCCAAGCTTTTAAAAATCAACATAGCCTTTAATCATGTCTGCCTTCATCTCCTTTCTATGAAATACTTTCAATAGAAATTTTATTATAACAACTATTTTTTCCTTTTCCTCAGTAAATTCTGGAGCAATCAACATTGAAATGATTTATCTCATACACTTGACCAGAGCTGAAGTAGGAATTGACATTTTTGCAAGGAAATAGCAAAATATGATGTCAAACAGAGCATATTATTTTCTTCCTCTCACAGCAGGAATTTTCTCTTTAAGGTTTATTTTTTTAACTCCATATTTTTAGTAACTTAATTTGGGCTTGACTGACAAACTTTTTTTTGAGGTAAATAACATTATAATAGAATACTAATTGGCATGTTCAGACAGGGATGAAAAACTATTTAAGAGTAATGTAAATTGAAAGTACATGAAGGTGGTGCTTAAGAAACCAGAAGCACAAGGACCAACTGAATCTTATTTGTCTTTCTTTCTGATTTTCACATGCTTAACAATTGCTATTTGAGAAAAATGGGGGGAGGGGGAAGAATTTGGGATGAGTAGTCTTACCTAGACAGACAGCTTCTAATTGTACACTTGAAACCTATACAATTATTACTTCTTTTTTAAAAGTGAGAAAAACTGATGCTCAAAAAGATTATCTCAAACAAGTCACACAGCTGTCAAAGAGAAAAACCGGAAATCAAACCTAGGTCTGTCTGATTCCTAAATTCAGTTCTTTTTATAACCCTATACTTCTGAAATACCGTAATTTTTAAAATACTTACTTTAGCTAAAACTCCAAATTTTAAAAGACTTATCCTGTTTAATCTCAATTTTCAGTTTATTTAGAATCAATTATGCATAACTCAAGTGAACAGTGATTCATTCTCTTTCTTTACAGATATTAATAAACATTGCTTAGGTAAACTTCTCAAGAATAGTGAGAGATGTCATGGGTGAGAGAGAACTAGAAACAAGAATCTAACTGGAAATAGCTTTAAGAGTAATAGGCTTCATTTGGGGGATCTGATGCTCAAAATATATGTCTGCATTAAAACAAAAATAAACATTATTTTCTGTAAAATATAACAAAAGTACATGAGCAAAATCTCCAGTATAATGTCTGGCACATAGTAAGTGCTCAGTAAATGTTAGTTTTCTTCCCCTTCCTGTCTACCATTCCAGAAACTAGAAAGATCAAGGATTTGGTGTACTAAACATGTCCTTTAGAATAACCTATTACCTAAGAAACTGAGAAAAATTTCTGGTGATGTATTTTAAAAGTCCTATGAATAAATATCACTGATCCACTAATGAGATGCCTCTCTGTGAAATATTGGGTCACTTTGAGCTCATAGTCTACATTTCTCATAACTGTATGAAAGTAATACAAAATAATATACTTTAATGGAAATGATTTTCAAAATATTTTATAATAAATACATATTAACTACAATATATTTCAAGGCTGTGTTGAAGGCATATACCACTAAAGTGATCTGTCTTCTTGATTTATGCTTCTTGGGTATAGCCCAATCTCCAGGCAAGTCTAAGTCAAGTACTGTGAGGCTAAGTACAGGTATGAGGGGAAAAAAATGGGAAACTCCCTCCTTTCCTATTTGAATGCCCATCCCATGTACATATAAAAGCTGGCTGTGCCTTACTCTGGGGAAGTGGGGAGAACAAATTTCAGAACTGAACATAAGAAAGTCTGGTTAACAGGACCAATAGTGCCATCAGATAGTATAATCATATAATCACTTAAGCACTTTGGGATGTGTTTCTTTAAGAGTGAAAGGGAAACAAGGCGGAGATTGCTGAAGGTGTAGACACTTAGTAAGGTTCCTTTCCAATCAAATGCCTATGTTCCTTATTACGTAAAATCATGTAGATGGGTTTTAGAGATGGCCTAAAAACAAAATTATTCCCTTTTCTAATGAATTATAAGGATAATATCACCTCATTCAATCTTCCATGAAAAGAATATTTGTTGCTCACCCATGATATGCCAGCAACTGTGAATGAGAAGAACCTGTTTTTTATGTAGCAAATAATTAGTGCACAGGTGCCTATGTGTGAGTTCTAGACGTTGGAGTGGCCCAATGAATGTCATATGTGCATTCAACTTTAGTAAAATATGTAATGAGTCTGACCAGAAGAAATAGGGGAGGAGAAAGGCACCTGGATCCATCACAATAGTAATTAATTGGGGAAATGCGTTAAGAGAATGCAATGCAAGGCATTCAGTCACCCATCATCTACCACAATTTATGCAGAATAAATGTGCAAAAATAATGGAAGAAAATTACCTACAAACAATAGAAGAAAAATACCTACAAAGGGTTTATAATCAAAATGGCATTAGACTTTACATTAGCAATATAGGTTGCTAGAAGACAACAGAGCAAATCTTCAAATAACCAAAGACCTATTAATAAATCTGTAATATCTTTATGAAAAAATTATAGAATATATGAAGACTTTTAAAAATCTAATAAAATGGGAAAATTGCCATGATTCTGGGTTAAAAGCTTCAATATTTCAAATTATAAATTATCTTCATTAAAGCTATAAATGCAAAGCAATCCCATTAAGAATCACAGTTGGATTATTTATGGCACTCAAAAAGCTGGTTCTGAATTTCACATGGAAGAGAAAATAGACCAGAAAGGCTAACAAAGGTTTTAAAGAAACCTGCATGTGAGGTGAGGAGAGGGAAATTCTATTACCCAATATCAAAATATCCTGTTAATCTGTCCCAAATGAAATAATGTCATACTAGTGCCAGAATAGGCTAACACAATGGGAGCAGCACAGAAAAGAGAGAAATAAACCATGTACAAATGCAAATTTAGTTCATGACAAAAGTGATATTTAAATAAGGGGAGAAATGGTTTATAGATAATACAGTGAAAATTGGTCATGGGTTATCCATTTGGAAAATATGAATTTAGAAAACTGCCCGACACCCTGAGTACAAATAAAACCCAGGTATTTTTACCACTAACTGAGCTAAATATGCTTTTTAAATTTAAAATATCAGAAGAAAATGATAAGACAAGGGAGCTTGTAATGGTGGCTCTACATCTTCTATTTTGAGATTTGGACCTTTGGTATAATTCGATTTAACAAGTGTAATTTAGCTTGAAGACTTTTTGAAAGTTCTCTTTCTTTTCTTTGCCTCTCTTCCGTCCCACCAAACCTTAGTGATTCTGTTTCCTATACATTTCCTATGCAGTTTCAATGGTTCTGTTTACTTTGGACACACTGGCCCTGTGATTTAGGAGAGGTTTTGCTTCTGTATGGGATCTACTCCTGGTTCCAACTTACATATACATAACCTATGCAAATGTTAGCACCACCTTTAAAAGGAAAAAGATTACTATCCGGAATACATTGCATAATAAGCCAGCCATACCGGTCTCTTTCTCTCCAGGGAGCAACTACAAATCCCTAGGAAGGGAAGACACCCTTTGTCCCTTCCCAGTGCCTACATTGTCCCCAGACCTATTCAGGCAGAGACCTGCAGAAATTTTCACTATCTGTGTGCAACCCTGTGGACAGAAGCATGACCAGGACTAAGGAATAGCTAAGATTTCTTCTCTTAAAAGTATAAGTCAAATAGTTATCGTGTATAAACAGTCACAATTTAAAGATGAGAAATTGAGGCACAGAAACCAAGTGCCTTACCCACAGTCACCTTATCACATAACTGACTTTCACATCCCCGAGCACTATATGATTTTTCAAAGGTGTTATTCTGAAACCACCAATCAGGCACAAATCAAAGAAAAATTCACTATCAGGAACTTTGGCTATTCAAATCCCAATGTGGTAAATGTGGAGAAAATTGAACACAAAGCACTGAGCTATCAGCAGAGATCTGAGCACTGGTGCTGGGCATGCTGAAACTAATGACAAGGCCACGGGCAGTCATTCCCTCCTGTCTGGCCTCATTCCTGTCTCATAAGTTAAGTGAGAGGTTTAACCTCCTTCAGTGGTGTTTAACTCTGTCTATACATTGGAATCTTTTGGGGAGCTTTAAAACAATATAGGGTCTGAGTCAAACCAGACCAATTAAAATCAGATTCTCGTGAGTAAAGGGGTTCAATTGTATTGTGATGAATGGATCATTAGACTTATGATGACGATAACTGTGTAGTATATACAAATATCAAATTATAATGCATACCCCACCCCGAAACTAATGTAATGTTAAGTACCAATCTTACATAACTTTTTGTTTGTTTGTTTTAATTCAGACTCAGGTTGTGAGGCCCAGGCAGTGGTAATGTTTAAAACCTCCCCAGAGGATTCTAATGTGTACCAAAGGACTCAGAATCTCCAGGCCTAATGGTGCGTTTTGTGTTGGAACACTTATGATGCTTTAGCCGAAGCTCTGGCCAGGCTCTGGATCCCAGCACAGCCATCTGCACCAGGGCTCTTTTTGTCCCCTGGGACTTGGCACACATCTGGAGGTAATCAGAGAACATGGCACACAGGGGTGATCAAACAGCCTTAACATTCCCCTCAGCTTGACTAAACTTCAGACAGGTCTCTTTCTGACTATGGGACCCTGACCTCCCTTTTCTTAACATTTACTTTAGAAAACTTCCAACTGTAAATTCTTTGTCTGCCTCTTTCAGATGTAAATCATTTCCCAGCTTCTTGCCAGTTCTACAACCCAAGAATATCTTTCTTAAGGATCAGGGAACCATCCCTCTGGGACCCCTGTTTCCCAGTCTCTGTGGAAAGGTAATAGGAGCTTAATTTCTATAAGCCCCAATTAGCAAACCAAAGGACCTAATCATACTAACCACCCTAACATTCCTTAATGCATTGAGGAGCTGCTTCATTACAGAGTAAAACTGTGAAGAATATGCAGGAATGCATGTCTAGGAGAAGCAAACTGCACTAATATTGTAAGCAGTGTAAGTGGAGCAGAGAAGTTAATGATGATGAACCAAGACAGAATAACCTATATAAGAGAGAAGATAATACAAAAGTAACGTGGCATTCTCAGCAAGGGTAGGCCATGCTCAGAACAGGTGGAAGAAAAAGAAGTTGCATGCATTGAGCACCTACTGTATTAGGTATGTTACTTATGTCCTCTGATTATGTTTATAACATCCCTGGAGACAGCTGTTATGAGATAGCTATTGTTATCTCTATTTTACAACGAAGAAACTGGCTCAGTGACATTATATAACTTCTCCAAGGTTATCCAGGGCCCATGCTTATACTAAAAATTCAGGTCTGTCCAAAACCCACACTCTGTTATGTCCAGATTATTAATGAAATTACTAAGAACAGACTTGAAATTCATCAATTTGACAGCCACAAGATAGACACTCACCCTTATCAAGTGCTTGCACTCAGCTCATCACCTACTTTTCAATGTCTGGACATGGCCAAGAAAAAGTACATTCATTTGATGAATAATGCAGCTTCACATGTAAGTCAGCGAGGCCTACTCAAAGAGCCACTATCATAAGAGATTTTATAATTCTACTATAAAGGTGTCATATTTATAACTTAGCTTGCTTGATCACCTCATAAATGTTGAAGTTTTTTTCTTGTTATTTTAAGGTTTGGCCTGTTAACCACACTAAGATATACAGGTGATGTGTTCTTGATGTTCTTTCTTCTAAAACTGCCCATACATACAGGCTAATTCAGAAATTATTTTCTCAATTTGACCATGACATTTTGATTCCTTCATTCAGCATCCTTGGATCTATGTCAGAAGCTTCCAAGTGGTTCCTTTTGTACTCTTTATCAATAGGTATTTTATAAGTTCTTATGCTTTCCTCCCTTATAGTCATACTTTTAAAACTAATTTAATATCTAAGCCCCTTTGGTCATTATCCATTTCTTCATTTGTAAATGTCACTTTGGCAGCAGCTCTTTTTCCTGGAAACTTTATAAATACAAATTCCATTCTTGGTCCTCTCTCCCTCTTTAATGAGCCACAATTTATTCTGGTCTTTTCTTCCTCTTATCTTCTTTCTGCAAACTGTAAACCTACAATCTGTGTCTTATTATGCCGTGCTTTTTCTGTCCAATTTGCTCTGTGCTGGTTTTGGTTCAGTTCTTGGCTCTGCACTATAAGAGATGGTGTTTTAGGGCCCTTTCATTCTCCTTATTCAGAGAAATAGAAGCAATTTAACTTCTTTAGCTCTGAATCATAGGAGCTTTCACATGCTCGGGGCTTTTGATGTTGTGTTGCTCATTTGATTCAACAAATAACTGAACATTCCCAAATGTACTTCCTGGCTATCTAATTCCTTTGTCAGGTAGTGCATTTTCATAGTACCTTTCAATACCTGACAGACATTCAATTAGAAGTGGTGCACAGAGGAGACACAGGACCAGTGAACATACCCTCCCTCCTGCAGCTCTGTCTTTTTTGATTTGTTGGCATTCAGAAAAAGGCTCTTGGATGACAGCTTTCAAAGTCCCTGAGCTAAGAGCAAGAGAACAACTGGACAAATAGATAATTTCTCTTCTTGAAAAGACTCCAGGCATCAAGTCAGGGAAAATTAGTGCCATCATATTTAATACTTTAACTCAAGGGAAGTTAAAAGGGAAGGGATAAAGGAGGTAGGCGATTTGCTAGAAACTGGCTGGAAGCCAGTCCATCCCAGATTCAGCCTTAGATTGGCTCAACAAGAAGCAAAAAAGTCCAAGTAATAAGAAACTTTAACAAAAGCTTCCTCACCCAGTCCTTAACCTTTCACATCCTGATTCTCCAAATAAAATTGTTGAGGTATCTCCAACTCTGGAAACCCCATTCCCTAGGTAATAAATAGTGGGAGATGATGGTTCCAGGGAACAACCTGCAGGAGTACAAATAAAAAGAGGATCAACAACAGCAAAGTAAAAAATAAGGAAAACTGATCAAAAGCATGAGAGCAGAGGCACGAAAGAGTCCAAAAGAAGGTCAAGGTCAAGGAAAGTACTTTGGGGTTTGTGAACACATGGTGTTCTATGGATGCCGACGATAACAGTACACTTGCCTTTGCTGGAGATGAAGAATGAGGCCATATCAAGAGGTACATGTGATCTCAAGCGCAATGTATCTATGCATATCCATTTTCAAACTAATTTACACAGCTCATTTTTTAAAAGAAACTAAATAAAATACTGCTTAAGTCATCCCACGCATGACATTTTGGTGGAGGTTGACGGCTAAGCCTAAGGCCGGATCATCAGCATCTGTTGCTACCGCAGCTTCACATATTAACCACCTTTAGAAATCTTTATAGATTAGTCACCAAGAAAATTAAACACACAGCAAGTTTGTTCTCAGGAGAACGATGCTGCCACTTTGACAGCTATTATGCAAAATATAAACTAACACAAAGTACATGACTATTATTTTTTCACCTTTTTATAAAAAAACTTATTTTTGAAATTTTATTTATGACAATTATTTTTGTTTTCAGCCAATGTTGACTCAAAATTGTGTTAGATGTACGTTAATAATAGCACTGTTCTTTGAACAGAAAATAACATATTGGCACACAGGAATGTGTCTATTAATCATCAGATTGGAATGATCATTTCAGATGAGTGCTTAGAACATTTCATTAGTACCTAATAGAGAAAGAAATGTAAACTCTAAGGGAATTGTATCGTGAGCCGAAATGAAGTTATCATGAAATATTACTTCTGAAGACAGAAGTACATGTTGTTTTTTCAAAATCTCCATAAATTGTAGTATACAGATATCAAGTTGCATTAAAGTTCAGGTGACCTTCCAGAACTAGCAGTTCCCAGTTAACAGCACAGGTAATGGTGGCAGGCCTCACCTGTATCACCAGATATTACCCCACCCCCATCACACCATGTGGGTAGTTACAGGTATAGGCTGAAATTATGAGGAGATTGTAGGATATTGTGTTATAAATGAGGTGTTTAAATTTTGTTAAGAATGCCAATTTTTGAATAAAATTGAAGTCTTTCCCACCTTATTTCTTCTGGTGCCCAGCTGCTTAAGCCATCAATTACATGTCAAAGAATTCAAATGAATATTTGTCATTCTGATGTTAACTAAGAACGGTAAAGGAAATACTTCCTTAATTTTCCAAATTGGCCACTTTTTAAAATTACTTATTCATTTTTTTCAGTTAAGTTGACATTCAATATTATTTTATATTACTTTCAGGTGTGTAGCATAGTGGTTAGACATTTATATAATTTATGCAGTGATCCCCCCAATTAGTATAGTACCCACATAGCACTATACATGGTTGTTGCAGCATTATTGACTATATTCTCTATGCTGTACTTTACATCCCTGTGACTATTTTGTAACTACCAATTTGTACTTCTTAATTCCTTCATCTTTTTGGTGCAGCCACTATGGAAGATGGGTTGAAGGAAAGACACTTTTTACAAGAACTATATGTCTTATGACAGTTCCATGCTTATATCACCAAATTGAACTGACCACTGAGGCAGGGGCAATTGATAGCACAGGGACATAAAATAAGTGTTTAATAAATGCCTGTTGATACTTTTACTTTTTATTTACCAAGGAGTTCATAAAACTGTAATTCTTATTAATTAAACATATAAGTATTAATTCACATGTAATTGTAAGAAATAATACAAAAAATTCTGTGTACACTTTACCCAGTTTCCACAAATGGTAACATCTTGTAAAACTATTGCACAATATGAAAACCAGAATATTGGAATTGATACAATCCACTAGTCTTACTCATATTTTCCTAGTAGTCAATTGGCATATATATATGTGTATTAAGTTCTACACAATTTTGTAATGTGTAGTTTTGTGTACACACCACTACACACAAAATACAGAACAGTTCCACCCTATCACAAGGATTCCTTCTGTTGCTCTTTTATAACATACACCTAACCCCCAACCACTGCCACCACCGATCTTTACTCCATTTCTATATTTTTAACATTTCAAGAACGTTATATAAATGGAATCATGCTGTATGTAAACTTTTGGGATTGGCTTTTTGACTCAGCATAATTCCCTTGAAATTAATCGAATTTGGTGCACATTTCAGTAGTTGATTATATGTAGATATAGATATAGATTTTTTTTTTTTTTTCTGAGTAGTATTTCTCTGGGGTAAATGCCCAAAGTGCAATTGCTGAGTTGGATGGTAACTGAATATTTAGTTTTATAAGAAATTACCATCGCTTCTCGGCCTTTTGGCTAAGATCAAGTGTAGTATAAGAAATTACCAAACTGTTTGCTGGAGTGCCTGTACAACTTTAAATTCCTACCAGCAGTGCATGAGTGATCTAGTGTGTTTTTACATCCTTGCTAGAATTTGATGCTGTCTCTCTATATTTCTTTATTTTAGGCATGTAGCGGTATCTAATTGTAGTTGTAATTTGTACTTTTCTAATAGTGAATGATCTTGAATGTCTTTTTCATGTGCTTATTTGCCATCTGTATATCCTCTTCGCTGAAATGTCTGTTCATGTGTTTTGTCCATTTTCTAACTGGATTTTATTTTTGCTGCTGATTTTTGAGAATTCTTTATATGTATTTTTTTATTTTAGGTATTCTTTGGAGGTATTAAGTCACTGGAGAAGTTTGATTCCACTTTAGAATAGTTCTTGTGGCTTTGAAAGAGCTAATAGATCACCTGGCTAAATCTCCTCACTCACAGGTGAGGTTGCCTATATTCACTTAGCAGATTAAGCAACTGGGACCCAGCAAAACTATGTGGTTTGCACAAGTCAGGTACAGTTATTGGACAAAGAAGAGGATGGACTCATTAAAAATGGAGAAATTACCTTTTCTGTGCTAAGGACTTCATCTGCAAAATTAAGGTAATAACTGATGCTGCCCTCTATCTCCAAAGAGTTTAAAATCCAAACATGTATTCAAAGGCCATTTGTTCCCAAATCCATAATGACACCACCCAAGAAAACAATGTCATCTGTTCGTGGTGGCAGAGCTAACTTGTTCTGACCCATAGCCCTATGCCCCTCACGAAAACTGGATAGATGATAATACATAGTAGAGGAGTGTCTGTTTTGCTGCTAAAGTAATATTTATTTCATCGATTAACACTGACTCTCCTTAGAATACACTAAACATGCATGTTAAAGTTCTGAGAAATAAAGGGAAATAGAGTGAACAGTGAAAAAGGGGTTCCAGAGGGACTTGTACCCTTTCTCACTTAATGCTGTTCCAGCTGCAGGCACCCAAAAGAAAGATCTCACTATTTGAAACAGCATGTCAGACGGTTTGGAGACATGCAAATTGAACCTCAGGCTTGGCAAGAATTCACTCTCTTGGCATTTTTAAGACTGAGGCCCTTAGCTCCCAGAGGCTGGCTGTAGTTGACTTGCCACATGGACTTCCCCATAGGCAGTTAACGTCATGCCATTTGCTTCTTTAAGACGAAACGCTCTCCAGCCTGCTAAAATGGAGACTTAGGTATATAATGTAACATAGTTATGAGAGTAATATCCTATCAACTTTGCCATATTCTATTGGTTAGAAGCAAGTCACAGATTCTACCTGAACTCAAGGGCAGAACTCATTGGAGGTCACACTTTAGGATGTGTCGACCACTCCTACCGATGTTTAATTCTGAAAGAAAAGAAGCCCTTTCCTTTTCAATATCCCTTTAAAGGAATCAAGAGTGCAGAGTGCAACAGACAGTAAAGTTATTTTAAAGGCAGAGCTGCTCAGCTCTCTTCCAGAGCTGCAGGCTTTGTAAAACAGCAACAGGTGGGAAATAATCAAGAAACCATACAAATACTTAGGGGCTTATTCATGGCTCACAAAGTGATTCCTCTGAATCACCATCAGGTTAAAAAAAAAGAAAAAAGGCGAGTTTTTCACTCAGCGTTTTCCTAGGGAACACAATTATGGTTGGGTGTCCATTTTGTAGGAAAGCAAAATGACTTTGTATAGGATTAAAAATTCTATTTTCCCAGTACATACCTCCCTCAACTCTTGAGATATTTCTGTTTCATCCTCTAACACATTCCCTCCGATCTCAGGTATCCTATCTTTCTCTCTTTCACAAATCCCGAAACAAATGCCAGTCACTTCCTCTTTTCTCCTCCTTCAAACACTACCAGAATCTAATGCTAGATTAGAACTTTTGACAGTAGTGATGTCACGTAATCAAAATTCTTATTGCATGGCGGCAAGAGAAGAATGGAAATCATGACTCAATATGCAAGGGTAATTGAGCCTTCTCCCTCCATCTGAAAAGGAAAAACTCTGATGATATCATCCAGTAACAGTTCTTTCCAAAAAATGCCCCATGTTCCTTTGTCTTGTTTCTTCACCTTTAGATTTCATTAATAAGGGTTCCAATGTCATCCTTTTCGGCCATCCATTCCAAGTTTTAACCATATGAGATATCTTCCAAGTGAAATGATCCAGACTCAGCATTCACAGTGATTTCTATCATTTGCAAGACCTCATCATATATGTGTGTTACTGATACTGCAAAAGCAACATATCCCAAGAAGCCTACTCCCCTCTTCCTTTAATTTGCTCTTTCTCCTGTCTTCCAAATTATTATTAAAACCACCATGCTCCTCCCAGTTTCTCAGACTGAAATTCTGTCATCTTCATTTCCTCCCTCTCCTCTGAGGACTTTTCCTGCCATCTCAACCTCTGTGGTATTGTTCACAAGTACTCTCACCTTTCTACCTCTGCGATGCTACCTCAGCTCCTACCCATCTTCCTTATCCCTTGCCGTGCTGTTCTTCCTGTTCCTTTTCTCTTCAATTCTACATACTGCTCCCAATGTGATCTCTTTAAAACACTTCATATCATGTCATGATCCTGGTGAAACATAGTCGCTCCCCAAAACATAGAAAATAAAATCCAAACTCCTTGGGCAGGCATTCAGAAATTTCCAGAAAAAGGTGCCAACTTATATTCTCAGCATTATTGGCTGTGATAATTACCCTCCCACATTGTCTCCCAGTCACAATCATTTACTCACTAATCTTTAACCTACTTCATGTTATTTCCCCTTCCTGTGCCTTATATATTCTTATCTCGTCCTGGAATTTCCTATTTCTCTATAATTCCATATCACAGTCTTCCCGTCTTTTAGCTGTTATCTCAATAGCCACTAGCCTCATGAAACTTTCCAGATTTTCTTATCTATATTTTGATTTTTGGAATGGATACAAAGCAGTAGAGCACTGCCATGCTACTCATAAAAAGATATTTAAAAAGAGGTTATGTGCTTTCTATATGACACCAAAAAGTCTTTGACTAAATAAAGGTTATTTTTCAGAAAGTTTCCTAGGAAACAATGTTTCAAAATTGACCCATTCACCAAACATTCATTAACCTTTTAATTATGTTCCAGGAACCCAAGAACTAATTGTAGGTGTCGAAGAAACAAAGATATGAATTTGAACTATAAGGGGCTCAAGATCTAATAGGAAAACCAGTAAGATAAATAAGAAATCATAATACAATGGAATATTTATAATAGATAAGTTAATCAAATAAGTAGACTGAATTTTTCTGAGGAGAGATAGAGGAAAAGTGATGTAAGAGCAGACTTTACTGAAGAAATGACATTTAAGTGGGGTTCAAAATACTGTATATAGCATTTTTGAGCATTTATTATACACCAGGCACTATATCAGGCACTTTACATTTATCTCTTTCATGTGATCCTCACAACAACCATATGAAGTTGGTATTATTGTTATTATTCCATTTTACAGATGAGAGAAAAAAAATGAGTCTCAGAGAGGTCGGGCAACATAGCCCATCCCACACAGTTAATACGTGGTGGAGCTGGGATCAATACCCAGGTCTGGCTAAATCCACAGTCCGGGCACTGGCTATTGCTTCAATTAGAGCTCTAGACTATAACAACCTAGATGTCAATTATCCTCAGTTTAGCTCCTCAACAAATTTAAATGTCGAATTTAGCACTGGAAATTTCCTCACAAAACGTACACTGAAACACAAACAATGGATGGCAACATAATTTCCACTGAACATTTGTAGAGAATATTTGGGAGAAGGTCATACCGACACCTCTCAACTAGTAGTTCATAATTTCTTATCAGATGTTTCTGTGCTCACGCATCACATGTCATCCAGCTGCCAATTTGATGTTTCTCTTTCTCTCCCTTTTCCTTCCTAGTCTCCTTAATGAGCCTAAATGCTCTTCTCTTCATTCTCTTCGGATATACAGAGCAATTCTGGTCAGCACACACAAATGCATTTGAGGACCAATAAAACAAAAGGAACTCTAAACAGCACTGATCTTCATTAAAAATGTATCTACATGTATCAGAACAACTTTTGACACTAGAATTTGCTGCTTGGGGACTTGCCTCTCCTGCCAAATAGATTTTTCCATATATTCTCCCCCCCAAATGCAATGCTACCCCCAAAAGGAACTCTGGAAAATTGTTTCCAGTTTTACTATATTGAAGTATTAATGTTTTGAAATATATTAATGTGATTTTCTCTAATGTATTTATGTAGACATGAGTTTTCAGTCAGATCCAGTCAGAAAGATAAACTATGCTGGTTATTGAAACAGAAAGGTTTTTAACAGAGATAAATTGGCTAAGTGAGTGTTAAAGATTCAGAAAGCAAAAATGGAACAAACACAGAGGTAACATGAAGATAGTAATTGCAGGAAGCAGCTACCACTGGCAGGGCTGGGGGAACAAAGGGAAGAAGGTGGAAGCTCAGAGAGGAGGCTGGGGAGCCAAGATTTAGACCTCTGAGGAGGTGGTATGAATAAGGTTGGTTCTGGAAGTATGGAAAGGAAGTCATGACTGGAAGTAACTGTCCATGTCCAGGTTAGAGGCTGTGG
The DNA here is from genome assembly GCF_036562045.2 of Rhinolophus sinicus. Taxonomy (NCBI): domain Eukaryota; kingdom Metazoa; phylum Chordata; class Mammalia; order Chiroptera; family Rhinolophidae; genus Rhinolophus; species Rhinolophus sinicus. The sequence goes on from NC_133754.1 coordinate 89,487,074, forward strand.
CCGGGGCAATGTGGCAAGGACAGGAAGCAAACAGGAAAGAGTTCCTTCCTGTTTCTGCCTTTTGGTCTCCCTCTAGTACCTCTACCTGCAAAAGATACAAGTGCTTTGCAGCTTCACACTATTACAAAGCCAAGTAGAACTGGATGCCTTTGGAGCTGAGAGATAATAGTTTGATAACCAAACACAATGACCTCTCTAGTTAACCTCAGTCATCCTGAGCGACTAGTGCCTGAGCTAGACAGAGGAGCGATAGGGCTGCTAGTGGAAGATAAAGATTTTACAAAGAAATTCCAATGGAAAGATGGATTAATATTTATCTAATATTTGCATGATTTTGTGAGTTTGCAATGAGACAATAGACAGGCACTGTTAAGAGATAAAGATTTTTTTAAAAATTATTTTATCTCATCTAAGAGATTAGCCTAAAAGCACCGATAATTAAGTTTACTCCTTTGCCCAGGATATAAGGAGGAAATTACATAGATAAATTGATAGCCCTAAGGCTTGCCTCCTTCACCTCAGAGGACTGTGGGAGGAAGGAGGAATATTTTGCAAGTGAATAGGTTAAAAGTAAGGGCTTTTATTCCTTTTACCTCTCTTGATATCAAACGTCAATGGGACAAGACAATAGGAAACATCCAGGTAAGTAGGAAGATGGCTTAAATAAGTCCTAATTGGAGGTACACTCCCTGGGCATGCAGGGGAAAGCTGTAAATTTTAATCATGATCATTATCAAGTGGCGTGGATTAATGCAGCAACAACATGGTGGGAGATAAGTAAGAAGAAGCTTGGTATGAGGTGATGAATATTCCTAGTTTCCATGAGCTATGTATGGTATGCAAGGAATAGAGAAGTACCCAGTACCCCGGTTAGCATGTGTGAATGTGCTGAAAAATCCGCTGGGTAGGCAGGAACCTGGGGAAAGATCAAAGAGGCCACAGTGTATGAGGTCATAGAGATAGAGATCAGTGGCTACAACCACAAACTCTGTAGATTCTGGCACCTTGCCCTTAAGGCAGACAAGATTACATGCAGACCAAAGGTCATCAATTTGAGAGAAGCCTGGCACTCATCTGAAGAGTCCAGTGAAAATTTAGAGGTCATATGTCAGTCCAAAGACTCCAAGGGCTCCATCATCTGTCTACTTAACATCGTGAGGCTTCTATTTTTCCCCCTTTCCTTTCCTCTTTCTCTCCCCTATACCCCCTCCACTTCTTTCTTCTTCTTCTTCTTTAGCTCATACAGTATCTTTATTTGCCTTTTAAAGTTTAATTTAGCTGTGTAATGAACAAACATGCTTTCACCTATGGCTTTAATTCCTAACAACTTCACAGTGTCACAGATTGTGCATATGCAAGGTAAGATACACACACACACACACACACACACACACACACACACACGCTGTAACAAGTAAATTGACCCACAATAGGAGTTCAAAACTACACCCAAAATGGACTAATGTTTCCCTTACTGGAACAAGTAAAATTGAAATTAGATGAACCACAAAGTAGTCTCAATTCAGAAACATTATTTGTGCTTGAATTTGGAAATAAATTTGGCTCTAGTAGTTGACATCCCTACCCTGGTACTGTGAATTACACCAGCCACAGGGGATGAGGGGAGGGAGAGGACACAATGATTAAATTGTGGACTTGTGGAATAGAATTTCCTGAAAATATATTAGTATTGCAAGGTTATTAAAATTTATAAAATGGAACTTAAATTTTGAAAGTTCATCTTTGTGCTTTCTTCCTTTGAAATATATTGTTTCCTCCATGTCACCTATGTTTTCTGATATATTTTCCTTTTCTTCCTATTTATACCCTATGTGATAATTGAGATGATTATTTTCTTTTTCATATATCTGTTCCTAAATGAAGTATCATTAACATAAAGTAAATTGAACACATCTTAGATAATCTGTGTTAGTAACTTTTGACCATTGTAAATATCTCTGTATTAAGTACCCAAAGCAGATATAAAGCTTTTATTAATACAACATCCTGAAAAGCTCTCTGGTACCCCTTTTCAGTCAATTTCTATCCTCATTTCCATCCCCAGGAACCACTTTATAATTTCTGTCACTATAGTTTAAAAGTTTTGTCTATTCTTGAATCTCATGTAAATGAGAATCATGCACTATTTATTATTTAGATCTTTCATTGCTAAACATAATGCTTTTGAGATCTTCCCATGTTGTTATATGTTTCAGTAGTCCATTCCTTTTCATTACTGAGTAGTATTCCATTGTGTGAAGAAGCCAAAATTTGTTCATCCATTCTCCTAGCTTTCCATTTATTTAATTTTTCTCAGCACTGTTTTGTAGTTTACAGTGTAAAGGCTTTACACATCTGCCAATAAATATATTCCTAGGTATTTGATGATATTATAAATAGTATTTTAATGTCATTTTCAAATTGTTCATTATTCATATATAAAAATGAAGTAGATTTTGACTCATTCTGAATCTGGGGCTTTTCTGTGTTCTAATCTGTCATACCAGCCCCCACACAGCTGTTACAATTCTGTTAAAATTAATCTGGTTTCTCTTATCCTGTATGGTAGATACACCCTACTCCTTCTCCCTCTGTCTCGGTCTCTAATGAACGGCTTGTCACTTTTTGAGTTCAGTTTACTTTGGTTTCCTTATGTCCTTGGCTTTCTATTTTTTTCTTTTTAATTATAATTATGCAGCTTATCCAGACTGTTTTGGTGTTTTAGGGTAAAGGCAAAAGTCTCTTGCAACTTTCTTCATCTGAGCAAGAAGGAAGTCTATCAATGGTGTTTCTTTCTTTTTATTTTTTATGGTTCATTTTATTTATTTTTATTTATTTTATTTTTTATTAAATTTATTGGGATGACATTCATTAATAAGATTATGTTTCGAGCATACAGTTCTATAATTGCACTGTGCGCTCACCACCCAAAGTGTAATTTCCTTCCATCACTATATATTTGACCCCCTTTACCCTCTTCAACTTCCCCCACCCCCTTTCCCCTCTGGTAATCACTATACTGTTGTCTGTGTTTATGAGGTTTTCTTTGTGTGTGTTTTATTATGTTTGTTTGTTTGTTTGTTTGTTTGTTTGTGGCTTTCTGTTTTATATCCCACATATGAGTGAAATCACATTGTTCTTGTTCCTTTCCATCTGACTTATTTTGCTCAGTATGATACTCTCAAGATCCATCCATGTTGTCACAAATGGCACTGTTTCATTTAGAGCTGGGTAGCATAGGTTTGCTTAAATTATATCCCTCACCTGTATCCCCAGATGTCTTGTGAGAAACAGAGGAATAAATAACACTCTGACATTATTAGCCTTTTATCCGAAAGATGCTGATAAGATATGAATAGAGACTATTTGAATTATTGAATCGCTAAGTATATTAGATAAAACTAAAAATATTCCCCATCACAAAGGACAACAGATTGAGTAATTGAAAACAAACTATTATAATGAATGGCATAGGAAAAAATATTTGCAAACCCTATTTCCTACAAAGGGTTAATATCTAAACTACATAAAACACTCATACAACTCAATAGCAAAATAATAATAATAATAACAACAACAATCCAATTTAAATTGGACAAAAGACCTAAATATTTTTGCAAATAATTTTTCCAAAGAAACTATATGAATGACCAACAGGTACATTAAAAGATGCTCAACATCACTAATCATCAGGGAAATGCAAATCCAAACCACAATGAGATATCACCTTATTAGATGGCTATTACCAACAAGACAACAGATAAATGTTAGAATGGCTATTACCAAAAAGACAAGAGATAAATGCTGGAGAGGATGTAGAGAAAAAGAAAAATGTGTGCACTGTTGGTGGGATTTTAAATTGGTACATGTTCTATGGAAAGTGGTATGGAGGTTCCTCAAAATATTAAAAATAGAACTCATATGATCCAGCAATCTACTTCTGGGAATATAGCCACAGGAAAGAAAAATATTATGTCAAAGACATATCTGTACTCCCAGGTTCAAAACAGCATTATTTACAATAGGTTTACTTGTTTGTCTGCCTCTCCCTAATAGATTGTAGGGTAGAAAGTTTTGTCTTGATCACTGATATATCTCCAGTGTTTAGAACAGTGTTTCATAGAAGGCACTTAAACGTTTGTTGAATAAGTGAGTGAATTTGCTCCCTTCTGTAATAGTATCAATGACTCTAGGATTGTTCTTCTCACTTTGTGTGCTAGTGGACAACTTAGAGTGACTGGGCAGAAGGGAAGAGACAGGTTGGAAGGATCATTCCATTTTCCTTTTCCTAAATCTAAGGTCTTTTCACCTATAACCTCTGAGAGTCCCCTGTGTCCCTCTGAGATTTGATCAAAAGGGATGATTCTAAGCAAGAAGTTTGACCAAGTCCTGTGCATATAGATGGCCATAAATGAGGCTTTTCTACATTAAAACCCTTAAACCTACATAACTCCTTGGGTAAAAGCAACCCAACAAGTAGAATCAAATTAGTGCAGACAACATGTACCCCTCTGGGTAGGAAATACTCAAGAAAAATGGGACAGTAATTGATAAAATCTACATGATAATACTAGAATCAGTTCCATTCAATTTTCCTACCTGTAATATAAAAATGAAACAATCTGCCCCTTCTCACAGGGATGAATGCCATTTTTATAAAATGTGTGTATAAGAATCCTCATATAGGAGAATACTATGGTTCTGGAACTAAAATATTTAACATGTTCCAAAAGTCTCAAATCCCAGATCCACTTTGGCTTCTCCCCCTTCTTTTACTATACCCAATGTGTTGTCAGGACTTATCTCTCTTAATGGTATAAAAACTCTCACATCCTCTTTCTCTTCATTCTCTTAGTGGCCACTGTTCTACCCACATCATCTCTTTCACAGATTCTTAAATGACTGCCTCCAGTGTCTTCTCTCCTCAATCTTTTTGCCCACAGCTGACAAAATAATCCTTCTAAAACAAACAAGTCATCATATTTTCTCCCTTGCTTAAAAATTTTCAATAAGTTTCCACAATAATTTCTCATATTGCTAGATACAATATTAGAAAAGAATATTAGAAAAGAAAAACTTCCAAGGATTTATTATGTTATAGAGAAAGCTTCTTGCCTACTCCTGATGTGTCTGTATTGTAAACAAAGCTCAAATAGCATAACTCTATGTGCATATTTCAAACTGGGGAGTGGAGATCGCAATCTTATTGGTTAATTTCAGAAAAAATAACAGTACATGCTTGCATCAGCTCCATCGTATGTTCTCCTCCCATGGAGAACACGAGCTTTCAGTTGCAGGGACTTGCCCAAAGGAGAGACATCTGCTCTACTCTGCACTGCCTAAAACTGGGTTGATAAGTTAGTCTAACTCTAGAAGCCAACTTGGCTCTTATACCTTCTCCTAAACTTGTCTGTCTCTCTCTTTTTGTAACAAGGTGGTATTTTGGCCTTCATCTTTATTTTTGGTTTTATTTGCCAAATTCTTTAAAAGTGGTTGGGAAAGAACACTATGTTAGAATCATGGTATTACATAATTTATATATCTATATATATATCTCTCTATATATATACACACATACATATATATGTGTGTATATATACATACATAGGTGTACATGTATATAGATAGATAGATAGATAGATATATCATACTCTCAGAAAAGTCATTGGCATACATTAATTATTCAATTCAATGATTATAATGATGATTTATCTAAGTTGCTATTATTATCTCCTATCACCTTTAGGCAAATGATCACATTGGAAGGTTGGCGCGTACTCTAAACTGAATTTACATTCACAGTTCACGGAGTCCAGAAAACTGGCATAGATTGATGCACTCTGATGAGGAATGTACTCCTTTTTCTGTGCACTATTGAGCTGCTCCTATACTCCTGGACAAAATTAAGTACTGTGTTCTAAGATAACAATTTCACCTGGAACAATTGCTTTTGGAACCAGGAACTTGCTTCTAAATTTCATGGGTACAGCCAGTGTTGGACTAACCTGTATGTCCCATGAGCAATTTGGTCTCTGTAAAGGTGAGGCTCTGGGAGATTGGGCATTCGCTGAACCAATACAACTTCTGAGGTGCTGAAGAAACCACAGCAACTTCAAAGCAAGACAACTCAGGATGGAGATGCTAAAGAAATCACATCTCCCCCAGACGTCAGGAACTCCTGTGGCTGAGCCTAGGAAGAAAAAAGGTTTTTTGTAAGAATAATTTTTCTAAAAACACTTTGGACTTTTAACTCACAAGGATGCAAGAATTTGATTGGGGTTTTAACGTTCAGATCTGGAAAAATTCTATGTTGCTGGAATTTTATACTGAAGAGTCTTTATAAACTTTATTTTATGTGTATCTTAATATTGACATTCAATCTCATTGCAGGATTTTCATAAGCTCTGTTAGACAATGTGGCCAGACTGATTTGGATAGGGAATGGAATAAGGAACAAATTTTCAGTCTTGGTAAAGGATTAATGTTAGGTATTTAATTAATATAACCTGTTCACCGGCAGTGCAGGAGAATACTCAAAGGAGCAGCTGTGAATATGAGGATAAGAGTTTTAGGATGGTGGAAGCAAGGCTGTCCTGAGAAACTGCTGTTTTCATTTCTTGAGTCTAAGTCTTTCCACTTTTGACCATTTGCTTAATGGTTAAGTCCAATGGGTTCAAAGAAATAAAGGGGGAGGGGACTAGGGGATATTAATGAGAAGCAATAGTTCCCTCCTATTTACTGTTTTCTTCTGGTGAAGAGAGTTTAATTAGTATAAGTCTTACCCTCTTCACCCTAATACTTTTCTAATGTTGGGTAAGGAGAGTGACTTATCTGATTGATAAATATGGAAAAAACAGTTGGGGAAGCTTGACCCATCACAACCCCTTTTTATTGTTAGAAAAGAGCCTACCTACATAGAATCACTTCATATCATAATTTGAGTAGAGGCTAACTCTTGCTAAGGGTAAGAATATTCCAGAATATTTTTTTTCAGTTGCTACTTATTCAGAAACTCTTTTCTATACTTCAAGACCAAGGCAAATACCTCCTTCTACAAAATAAGGAATGTGACCTCAGAGACATTGTCTTTTTGTTTACACCTGTATTCCTTATGCCTAGCATGTAGTACCTGACACATCACTAGACCGCCTAGCATATAGTACCTGGCACATTGAGAATGTTTGGAATAAAATGAGGTGGACATTAAGAAACAGAGATTACTTCCTGCGTAGAAAATATCTAGGGATTAGTTCTAAGAAAATTCATGTTCTTGCCTTTAAGGGACTCGATTTAAGGGATAAATGCATGTAAACAAATAGCAGAAATTCATCACTTTTTTCCTTAAAGCATGGTTATTTTATATATGTGCTTTACGTCTTCAAGTAAGCTCCTTAAATAAGGGAAGAATCCAGAATGCATTACGTATTGTAGAAAGTGTGAAAGTATCTGTTGAATCAATAACTGAATGCATAAATGAAGAGGCTTTCCAAAACTCTAGATTCCTTTAAGCTGCTACTTCAACTAATGCTGTAACAGACATGAGTGACATTCCCTTCTCTACCCACTGCCCCACATCAACAATGGACTCGGTTCTAAAATTTCCAGTGAGTTCTAAGGGTGAAAAGATGAATCTAAGTCACTTTTGAACTTATCTGATATGCACTTCAGTAGAAATTGTGGCCATTTATAATGAAAGGCCAACCTGTGCTATGGGATTCTGTAACCCCACCTTAAGAAAGTTTAGTTACATGCCCTATTGTTCACATGCTATGTGATTGTCTATTACTGAAGCTGCATCTCATGCCTCTAAGTGTAAGATGACTTGCAGGGCACTATCTACTGCTAGACATCAACGGTGAGCCACCATATTATTGTGATGAAATTCATTTCTTGTTGTTCTTTTTTTTTTTAGGAGTAAAATTGCTGGATCAGAGAAAAAATGTATTATTTAATTTTGTAAGAAACTGTCAGCTCTTTTTTCAAAGTGGTTTTGCCATTTTGTACACCAATTAACAATGTATAAGAGTTTTGGTGGCTCTACTTTCTCACCATCACTTACAATATTGTCATTGTTGTAAACAGTTTTTTAGTTTGTTTACTATGATATTATTGATGACAAAAGAGCTCAGAAAAAATTGCCCCAAAATCAAAAGATACATTGCTTTGGTACACATTCTCCTTATCAAAGAAAAAATGGTTTGAAGAACTGAAACATAGGTATCTGGAATTTTATGAGGCAACACATATGACATTCACATTCAGGAAGCCCCTGACCTCCATTTGCTTAGAGCATTTACCTTATAAAACTTGCACTTGTAAAATCTTCCCCTGCCTCTTTAAGATATAAAACTTTACCCAGCCTCTTGCCAGTTTTACAATCCAGAAGTCATCATTTTGAAGTATAATCATCAAAAAATAAATTAAAAAATAATGACACCCCTATCTCCTAGCAGGGGAAGAGCCGAACTTCCACAAGCACCAATTAGCAAACACAGATGTCTAGTCGCATGGACCTGACCTACCTCCCCGTTTAAGTCCTCCAAAATTTTTCAATTAACTTACTCCAGCATTTGAAAACTCGGCCACCTTTTGTTTCAGCAGAGCTCAGTTTAATCTCTATCCCCTATTGCAACAGTCTGGAATAAAGTCTTTCTTGCCTGTTTAATTCTGCCCAGCACAGTTCTTCTTTGACACTTTGTTCCCCTGAAGAGTGAAGCTCAGGGTGGATCCACAGCTGCCAGGTCCTAAAGGAAGTACTGATTCTAGGAGCCACTCACTACCTTCTTGACCATCTTTATCAGAGACTATTCCAAGGGTTATATTTCAGGGTGAATCACAGGCATTGCCAGTGATTTCCAACATGAAAACAATCTTCAATTAAAACTTAGGCTAGTTAGAATTTTCTTAAAAATAGGTCCAAGTGACTATTTCCAGGTGGTCAACAAATGTACTAATTTATAAGTTAGTACATAAAAATGGCATCAGAGTGGCAAGCAAACAAATCCAAAAACACTGAATCAGGGAGAATTTTTTAGGTCAAAGCCAAAAAGCAACCCCATAAAAATAGTGGGTTTGTGGGCTTTTTAACTAGATGAAGGTTAAGACAGAGATATGCCTATTCTCCAATACACTAACACTTGAGGGAAGAGTAAACACCCTAGAAATATTATAAATAAAACAAATTTTAAAAATGACTGGTCAATTTCACTAAGAATAAAAAAGGGAAAAATATAAAAAGCACTCTGGAGTTGGCAAAATAAGAAGAAATATATGAGTTCTTAAAGAAGACAAAAAGAAAATAACGCAGACAAATAACTAATGCAGCCAGATTGTTATTTTTTATTTTACTTTTTATTTGGTAATTTTGAATTGTAAATAATTGAGAAAAAAAGAGCAGATCCATTCTATGAGTAATGATCAATCAACAGACGGTACCAGCACAGATGTTTATGTTGTAAGTAGTCTGATGATTTGTGTACCTGTAGAAATGTCCTCATAAAACCTCTTGATTAAAAAAAAAAAAAAATCAGGGAAGATTTGAGATGACAAATCCAAGACCTTCTGTGTCTAAACTTATATCTTTCCTGAGAAGGAAAATTGGAGGACAGGGAGGCTTTGAGTCTCACATTAGTTAGGAAGTAACCCAATTTACTTTTTCTCTCCAGGATTTTGGGAATTCATACAGGATTAGATAATTGCCTAGCCCCCTTTAGTGTAAATTATATCCAGTGGACAGTAAAGAGATGGAGAAGGAAGAGTTTAGTCTCAAAATCCATAGCCCCAAGGCAGAGAGTTTTGGGAACATATGACTCGAATTAAAAAGTTTGAAAATTACCATAGATTCAGATAGTATCTCCCTTAGGCTCTGGTAAAAGGGGTCCCTACCCCAGGGCCCACAGATCAGGGGTTTTCTCAATTTGGAGTGCTTTTTAATAAAACTTTTTAAGTCCTTCTCTGGTGTCTGTGGGCAGATCATCCCAGCAGGGCACCCCCAGCCTAAACCCATTTCTTCCCCTCAGGGCATTCTTCTAACATCTGTATTCCATGGTAGGTTGACGAAAGTCCCCAGGGCTCCGTCACTTGTACCTGTGGAGCTCCATGGCCAGCCCCATTTGCAGAGGGGGTGGGGAGCTTGGTAGACAGATGGCTTCTGCTGACTAGCGAGGTATTTCTTGTGTAGGGTTGAGGTTAGGCATCCAGCATGGTTCTCACATGCTAATTTGGGATGACTCACATTGTTTATAGACTGCACCTTAGGAGGAATCACCGGAGGAGGAATCATGGCTTCAGAAGGTTCAGAAGTCTTTCTTTTCTCCTGACTTCTAATAATGTATATGTAAGACACTTGATACTAAAGTGATAAACGAGTTACGTGGAATTATTACAAAAAGAGAGGGAGAAAAAGGCAGAAATAGAGCAAGAGAGAGATTGACTTCTGACTGACCCAAAAATGACAATGATATAGCATCATAATGCCCATTTTACAGACAACAAAATTAAGGCTAGAGCATAGGTTACTTGCCCTTGTTATCACAGCCATTGATCACTTCCAGTATCACTAGGATGTAACTAGACCAGTCTTGGATTCAAGAGTGAACACTTAATCAGAAACAGAAACAGAATAATGCAAAGAGATAGTCAAAAAAACAACAGTCATATCCTATGTCTGGGAACATGACAGAAATACTGTTGTCACCACGGAATTTAAAGACCTATGAAGACGTGGCTCAGACAAGCAAACCTGCTAAAGTCACCTTTACAGCTATACTTTAGCAGTGTTTTTCTCTGTGTTTCAACTCCTGCTCATATACTAAGGATTTGTCTTTGAAGCAAAATGACTTGTTCACCGTTATACATCATGTGGGGTTCCATCTGGACCATCAGTCAGCTCGTAACTACAACTGAGAGCTCCAATATGCCCGCAAAATATGTTTTGACTGATTTTAGTCTGGATCACTGAAAAAAAGATACATAGTGTATGTCATCTGTGATTTTTTAAATTGAAGAACTATATTACTTGTACATATAAATGCAAAGAAAATTACAAGGAATGAGCAAAGAAAAGAAGATAATTGGATTGGGGCAAACTCCCAGAAAAATTAGGTAAATAATTATACAACTGGCTTAAACAGTGCCTAAGACATAAGGGAGCTCTGAGACTGAAGATAATTTTCCAGGAGTCATATACAGGTCTAATAAAGATGATTTCTGCATAGTAAATCTGGTTAAAGAGTTAGAAACTTCTGAGAGGTAATAATAGCCTCTAGACTATACCTTAATCTCCTGAGAAAGTAGCTCCTAAACCATTTATCACCAAAGTGCAAAAAGTAGCAGAAAGTGCCCTGTGGGTAGCAATGAGCTAGGTTAGGTGACTTCATGGTTCCCTCTCTTCTCCCATTTTAGATTTCACAGTAGCTCGTCACCCTATATAAAACAAAGTATTCACAAAACACCTTTCAAACAATTCTCACAGCTATTTTCAACAGACTGGTATCCTTTTGCTTTTTCACTTCTAAGCCGTAGCCAAAAAAGAAAAAAAACAAAAGAATCAATTATTCATGAATACTTTACTAAGCAGTTCCCTGCCTCATAGAGAAAGTGTCACCGCCAGTGTTAATTTCCAAAGATAAAAAAAAAAAAAGATGTCTATGTCTTCACTTAAAAGAAACACCATTGGAATCAAACATAGCTTTTAACATGGGATGTATATGTTAGTATCACAAAGGAACTTACAATCAATTTTATTTGGCAGAAGTCACTCTAACTATATTGTTAAAACTAGCACTTAGAAAAAATACGTTTTCTCTTCTAAGTCCCCCAAACAACTCTCCTGATATTTATGGAAGCTCATATTATTTGAAGCTAATGTTACCCCCCTGCACCTGTTGATGGACATAAGAGTAACTGGCACTTCAAAGTTTTGTCTCATTCTTTTGGTTTTGGGGTGGAACATGCAATTTAGGAATGAGGGTTTTGTTGCTACATTCAGTAGAGGAGATTTTTAAAGAGGCATTAGATGGCTAAAGAAGAAAAGAGGAAGAGAGGTAGAATAGGGCATTAACAGATTGGCCCCAATACAATCACGCTCCAGCTCCCCATTAAATCTGCAGTAAATTATCCATTTGTTATTAATGTAATGCAAAGTTGGGTCAATGTAGGGATGCACTGAAGCATTTAGTCTGCTTTGGTGACAAAAGCTGGGTAAGAACTGATACTTCATGGCTTCCTTGCTTCACTAGATTCTGGGGATTAATGTTATAAGCACAACGAGAGAGGTATGCCAGGAAATTATGAGTGTGGAGAAGAGGTACATAATTCCTATAAATAATAAGTGTTAAGAATGCATGGGAGAAAAAAACTGCTCAAGAGGAACTTTGAAGTGGGCTTCGAAAGCTTGGGAATGACAAAGAAGGTTTTATGTTTGCTTTTCAGACATGAGTATTTGTCACTGAGTAAATTCTAGAGGCTAAAGTCTGAGATCAAGGTGTTAGCAGGGTTGGTTTCTTCTGAGGCCTCTCACCTTGGCTTTCAGATGGCGGTCTGTCTTCTCCCTGTGTCTTCACATCGGCTTTCCTCTGTAAATGTCTGCATCCTAATCACCTCTTCTTATAAAGACACGGTCATATGGATTAGGGCCCCATCCTAATCAACTCATTTTAACTTAATTACCTTTATAAAGGCCCCATCTCCAAATATAGTCACAGTCTCAAGGGTTAAGACTTCCACATATGCGTGTGGGGGGCACACAAGTTAGCCCATAACAGATGGCCAACTTCTTGAATTTTAAGGGTGTTTGTCCTGAGATTAAAGTAGGACTTTTCTTTAATTGTATATAAATTAGCAAGAAAGATAGAGAATAAGCTTCTAGGTAGGTTGACTGGCATATACAAAATTACAAAGAAAATGAAAAGATTTATGTAGGAAATATATCTTCTCATTTTTACATCTTTATATAGGATACATATATATCTTTTTATTTTCTCTGAAATATGATCAAATATACAAATATAAAATATGAATATATATACATAATTTTTATATATATTCATATATAAATAATTTATATTTATATATAAATTATTTATATATACTTATATATAAGTATAAATGTAAAAGAACTATTTTGTTCTTGGTACTTCTTTATTTAAAAATGCCTTCCTACCTTTACTCTGTTCAAGATTTGCTCACTGACTCTTAAATGTGTGTGTGTGTGTGTATATGTGTGTGTATAATTTATATATAAATAATTTATATATAAATATAAGTATATGTAGTAAGTATATTTATATTTATATATATAATTTATATATAAATATTTATATATAATTAATATATATTTTTATACACACACACATTCAGGAGTCAGTGAGCAAATCTTGAACAGAGTGAAGGTAGGAAGGCATTTTTAAATAAAGAAGTACCAAGAACAAAATAGTTCTTTTTGAAGCTTAAATTCATAGCATTATATAGGGCTAGCTGGTGCAAGAAAGAACTGAGTTTCACAGAATAGGGAAACCAGATGAGAGATTAGATCAAATAGCAACTGTGGAAATGAGGGATGGGGATAGTGGAGAGAAAATGAGAAAAGGAGAAAGATCATATTTAATAATGAGTTGGAACTCAAAAACCAGTGAGAAGAATGAATAAAAGATAATGCCAAATTTAAGCCCAAGTTATTCATCACCACCCTTGATAATAAAGTGTTTCTATTTTTCCATTTTAAATACCTAATTAAATTGTCACTTTAAAAATATGTAACAATTTCTCTGTTGTTGGATGTCTGTTTCTTAACTGATTTGCTTTTGTAGATGTGAATATTATTTAGAGAGGATACCTATTTTCTCCTGAGAATGGTCTTTCATTCAGTGAAATGTTAAATTCCTCACAAAAACTTACTAATTAAATTGGCTGTAACTGCCACTATTAAAATGTGATGGCCAATATAATTGGCCCAAAAGTGAGTGCTAATGTCGAGTTCATAGAGGACATGCAAATTAATTTTATTGTTTATAATTTCAAAACACAGTGCCTCCATTACCCATCTGTCAGCCCCTGCCTGCATAGCCTCCCTCACTAGGCTTACTTATGCCATTACAGCAACTCTCTCCCTGGTTCCTGAAATAACAGTGGTTATGGCAGGAAGTAAATCAACAGTCTCACCTTAACTAGCAGGGGTTTAGAGACAGCCTCACTGCCATAGTATTAGGTTACCGTGTGCCTAAGGTAAAACTCACAAATCGCGGGTTGCATCATTATTCATCTACACCTATAGCCCGCCCCCACACCATTTTCCTCTACCAGATCTGCATATGGGTATTGTCAACTCATAGTTGTTGGCGTCAATTCAACACCAACAGGAATCCCCAATTTGGGGTGCAGTGAAGAAGGAAATTTTATTCAGTATAAGCAGTTCAATTATGATAAGACACGGCTGTGAGAACAGCATGGCTGTGGAAGCTCACTAGTGTTACTGGTCAACTATAAAACAGCATGGCTGCAAGGTGGCCCTGGGGCCAGATGCCTCTCCGGCTAGCAACTCTGCTCTGTTCTGGTCCAGTGAGACATCTTTGCTATTTCATCTTTGGTATTTCAGTTTCAGCTCCAGTCAGAGAAACACAGTCTTCAATCTTCAGTGGAAAGGGAAGTGTGCTCCCTGAGCCAGAAGGGAGCTGAGTTACACAGAGAGAGGTCCCAGCCCATAGTCCTTCATTGACCTGTCCTTATGCAAACAAGGACTCCAACTCCTCACACTTTGATTGGTCCAAAAGGCACCGACCTGATTGGTCAGAATGAAGCAACTCTGATTGTTTGTTAAGAGATACTGTTGGAGAAATATAGCTGCACAACTCTGATTGGATAGGGAAAGCCTTAGCCCTATGGGTTGAAATACAATTCCAGGAACTCCTTTTTTAGGGCTGACTCAGATGGCAGGAACACAGTACAGGCAGGCAGCTCGATACAGGCTTCTCCCTGAAGTGTGGTTTGAGAAATGAAATGATGGGCTCTGTTTAGAAATGAATGATGGGCTCTGCTTTTAAATTTGAGCCCAGTTAGCCACCAGCAGCCCTTCTTGTTAGGTATCTTCATTCTCAGGGTCCACATTTCCCTTTTCGATCAGAATCTGTCAACAGACAGGATTGATGATCGATCATGTCTGTTTGTCCCATGTCAGTGCTAGAGTGGCTTGGATACCTATTCTGGTTCCATCTAGTCCCTCAGTGGGACTCCTGTGGCAAGCCAGTAGGCAACAAAGCAACTAGAGACATTTGCTTATGAGTAGTCTCTCAGGTACCTGCCAAACTGAAAAAAAACAAATTCACAATCTCATAAAAATAGCCAAAACAACTTGGGAAAAGTTAAAGAACAGAGGCACTTAGTTTATAAGAGAAATCAGGGGTAATTGACAAAAGGTATTTGGCATCAAGAGTAAAGGTTTTAACCATCATGAATTACAAACATAGAGAAGATGCGGTGGCTTGATGGATTATTTCTATTGTTCATATAATCATTACTTGAGTTTTCGTAGGAGGTTTTAAACATTTGGTTATATAGAACATCAATACCTTGACAATGAAACATATTGAACAAATGAGAATAATAATAAGCAAAACAATTTGCAACACAGACCTTAAAATAGCTCTGAACCCAGTTGGGAGCCAATTGAAAATGTCAGAAAGTTTAAATCCTAACCAGTCATTGACACTAGAAGCAAAACTGGAATGCCTCTTAAGGGATCTCGCAAGATTAAAAAGTTTGGTTGTTTCTAAGTCTACCTGGTAAGAAGTGTTTATAAGCAGGTACAGCAGGAGGTATTGGCTATGGCACAAACTCCTCCTTGAGCTGCAAGTACATAACCAAGGGCAACTCTGTTGTCAAGGACTACTCATGCTAAGGAGTCTAAATATGTTTGCTGGGCTTGAATAGCTCTGGTGGTTGAGCGAGTGACTCAGTTGACATTTCTAGTCAGGTTTTGCATCATTAAGTCTAATTGAGCAGTACCAAGGCCATAAAAATACAATTCAGAGAAAGCAATTACGCTCATCTCCTGAAAAACCTGCTGGCAAGTCACATCCTACAGAAAGGCCACAAGAGTTACTTCCATAAACAGAGGTATCCTCGTGAGGGTAGTAATTTACTATTGATAAGGACCTCTTTTTCCTCTGATGAGAACTTGGAGGGGTAGCTCTTCTCATTTTGAGGATAGTCAAAAGAGTATGTCAAGTAACCCAAAAGGCATTGCCCAGTCAGCCCCCAGCTATCTAGACAATCAAATACCCATGGTTGATTTTCATATGTACAGACAAAACTGTAGCCTGTGGGGCCACAAAGGGGACCTGCAAGAGATTGCTCATCTATTAATTCATTAACAAGAAAGGAGGTGAGAACATTTTCCGACAAGGGTTGTCTGGTTTGAACATATCTCTAGAAGTCTTTCCTGGTATGTTTGAACATCGTGGAAGTGAAGGTCTGGGTTTGTGATAGTATGTGCTGTATCCAGTCACGATGGCCTTACAAAGGGGATTTCCACAACAGTCAGGGTTGAAATAGGTGCAACAAGATTTAAGGCATTTATGATACAAGTAGCAATGTGTTAAGGGGTGGCTAGTGACTAATTCAACTGTAGGAAATGGTTGGGTCCCATCTGGGGAGAGTGTGACCGATGTATAGGGTGGATTTAGGTAGATGCAAGGGAACTTAATGAGACAAGAAAAGAGTTAACAAGAGCAGGCTTGTGAGCTGGCAGGATGGGACAGGCAAATAGTTAACAGTAGCGAGCTTGTGGGCTAACAGGAATGAGCTAAACATTAACTGCTTGGCTCTAAATCCCCTGGCCAGCACTGCACCTGCAAGCTGACAAGTGTCTTACATCCATTATAGGTAGGAACAGAACAATTCCCAATCATACCAGCAGCCCCCTGCAAGCTGACATTCACCATAGATGGGAACAGGACAGTTCCCAGGAGAACACAATTGTAACGGCAGCCCCCCTGCAAGCTGACAAGCACCCTACATCCTGCATAGAAAAATATAAAACCCCAGCAATTCTTCTCATCGATGCAGGTGTCCCTATCAGACTCAGCCCTGGGTAAACTCCCTTTGCCAGAAACCTACCACAACTGTATCCATCAGACTGCCCTGGCAAACTTCTGCCAGTGTCTCTCTTACCCCTCTGTCTCAGCAGCTCTTTCTTTCAGACTGCCCTGGCAAAATTTCTGCCAGCTCCAAACAAAACTCTCTCTTCCTTTTTGACTTTCAATAAATCTTTTCTTAGTCTTATAGAGTCTCATAAATGTTTTTACATTCTGTGAATGACCAGGGGTTAATTCTATGCCAAGACGGAACTCACTTTTGCAATTTAACCCAATAACTTTCAGAAGAGGGAGGTTTGATGACATTAATAGTAATTTGGGGGTTCTTGAGAAATTGCTAATAGAAATAATGATGGGATCATCAGCTTTATCAAAGGCAGAAAAAGGCACTGTATGGCAGATCCAGCATTCAGACAAGTTTCCTGAGGAAGCCAATGCTTGAGACTATTGCACCACAGTATTTTTCTGCCAAGATTTCCCATTTACAAGAGTTAAAGTAGCAAGAATCAAAAAGTATTGCACGGTCAAGGAGTGATGATGCACGTTACCTAAAACATTGGGAAAACAACATGTCTCTGGAGAATCAAGAACATTAAAATATTCGGATATATAAATGTAACAGCAAGTACATCAAAATGGTAAACATTAATAGTACAGTTCCAAGTTTTTCTGGGGGGGTCTGTTTGTTTCAGATGTCGTTTCCTTGTCATCCTGGTTATTGGGCCTTTTGGTCAGTCAGAATTTGGTCTCAGTGATGGGCTGAGCAGTCTACTCAATGATTGGATCTGGAGAATTTTTTAAATGAGAAATGTGAATCCATGAGTCAATGCCTTATAATTTAGCTTCACGTGGATTGGTTAACAGTATCTGATAAGGCTCTTTCCAACACTGTTAGAGAGAATCTTTAAGTTGATGCCTTTTCCAGTATATAAAGTCTCCAGATTTGAGGCTGTGGGGATGTTCTTCGGCTCCCGGGAGCAGACTGTTGAAGGAATCTTTAACAGGGTTGTGTTACGCCCCCAAGCAGAGATGAGCTCCTTACAGAGATGTAAGAGATCTCCCTTAATAAGCACCAGTTGGTGTAATCCTTCATGTAGCCACAAGGGACGATCTATAACCGTCTCAAACGGGGAAAGTTCGTGTTCTCTGGTGGGACTAGAACAAGGTTTAGGAGGACAAACAGAAGGGCCTTAGGCCCTGGCACACTAAATGCCTTGCAAAGTTTTATTTGGTGGGTTTTTATAATTTTGTTTGTCCATTCCACAAAGCCAATGGACTGAGAATGATAAACTCCATGGAAATATTGATAAATAGGCCAAGCTTTGCAGACATTTTGGATCATTTCCCATAAAATGAGTTCCCTGATCACTATAGAGTTCTCATGGGACTCCCCAAATTGGGATAATCTTCTCTAGAAGGGCCTTAGCCACTGTCATGGTTGTGGCTTGGCAGCATGGGAAAGCCTCACCTCAACGTGAACATGCAAACCATAATCAGTGCATATTTGTAACCTTGTGAAACAGGATGCTAGATAAAGACCAATTGCAATACCTCAAAAGGGCCTGCTGGTAGTGGGAAGTGCCCATGGAGGCATGCAATGATTTTCCAGGATTATGCTGTGGGCAATGATTTTCCAGGATTATGCTGTGGGCAAATTTTACACATTTGGTATATCTGGCAGGTACTAGTAAGGGAGGGATTCCAATAATATTGTTTTCCCCAATGGAACATTTTATCAGTGTTCCAATGGGTCAAGTTATGAATGAAAGTTAAAATCTCCTGTTTAAGGCTATTAGGAAGAACAAGGCAGCAATTGCAACCTATCCATAGAAGCCACAAAGGATTAAAAGAGCAATGCTGACTGATTCCTTTCCCCCTTTCATCCTCCAGAGGGGCAGTATGGTTTTTTGCTAGTCTCTGATGCAGATGGGAAATCAGAGGTAAGGCCAAAATGGATGAGGTTTTTGTAGGTAGAATTGCTGTTACCCTCTGAGAAGCAGCGGACTTGGCTGCAATGTTAGCCATTTTCTTCCCTTATGCTTCTGCACTTTAGGCAGAGAACTGTCCCTGAATCTCAATGATGGCTAAAACTCTTGGGGTCTGGAACATTAAGGAACACCAGCACATAGTTTTTGTTTTCTTGCCCAGCTGAGATAAGGAAACCTCTCTGTTTCTATAGCAGGCCAAAATCGTGTGCCACTCCAAATGCACACCTACTGTCAGTATAGATATTGGCAGTTTTATCCTTGGCTAGCAAGCTTGCCCTGGGAAGAGGACCAGATTCTATAACCTCATTAAGAAGGTCAACAGCATACCAGCTTGGTAACCACCATTAAGCCCCCTTAAGTATGAACCATCAGTAAATCACCTATAATCTGTCTTGGGGGTGGGGGCTGTTTCTAGAAGGTCCAGTTATGGTGTGAGAGGTTGGTCAGTCAGAGTGATCCAGTTACTGTCTGGAAGGGCTAGCAGGGTAGCAGGATTGACCAAATTGCACAGGTGATGATGAGGTGGTAAAGACAAGAAAAATTTCGTAGTTAGCCCAGATGGCTAGCAGAAATGTGTTGGGTATGATAACTGAGGAGAGCTTTAACAGAGTGAGGCACATAGACAGTAAGAAGAGACTCCATGACTACATTTTTTTGTAGATTTTATAAGGGTAGGGACAGCGCAACCACTTTGAGACAAGGGGGTAATCCCTGAGCAACTGGGTCCAGTTCTTGGCTATGGTGTCCTATGAATCTATTTTGTCCTCCATGGGGTTAAGATTCCCAAAGCATATTCCACTCACTTGTATGTGAATAAATGAAAAGGGAGATTATAATTAGGATGCCCCTGGGTTGGGGCCAAAGTAAGCTGGGTTTTTACCTTTTCCAAGGATTGTTGGGCACCACGGGTCCATTGCAAAAGATTGGGAGAGGAGTTCTTGAGCAGGTTATGTGGCTGTGATATCAAGGAAAAATTAGGAAGCCAGTTTCCAAAATAGTCAGCAAGTCCTAAGAAACCTCAAAGCTTCTATTTTGTCTGAAGATAGAGAAAAGTTAATCCTTCTCATTCCATGGATGTGTGAAGGATTGAGGTTTAGTCCCTCTGGGGTTAGGAGGTGTCAAGGAAATTTAACAGAAGGTTGGGATTTTTCTTTAGAAATCTTGTGCCCTTTGGAGGCTAGATTATAGAGTAAAGGGAGGCTGTTAGCCAGGCAAACTTCTTCAGAAGGGCAACATATAAGCAAATCATCTACATATTCATGTAAAGTGGACCTATATTGAAAGGAAACAGTGGCTAAATCAGCCTTAAAAATTCGGGAGAAATATGTTGGGCTTTCTGCATGTCCCTGAGGAAGAACAGTCCAGGTAAATTGCTGACCTTCACAGGTGAAAGCAAAACGATACTGGCTATCTAGATCTCCAGGTATACTGAAAACTATGCTGTAAAGGTTAACAACTGAAAATAATTGGTCAGAGGGTAAGGAGGGTGGAGGGTGGGAGATGAGGGTAAGGGGGATCAAATATATGGTGATGGAAGGAGAACTGACTCTGGGTGGTGAACACACAATGGGATTTATAGATGATGTAATACAGAATTGTACACCTGAAATCTATGTAATTTTACTAACAATTGTCACCCCAATAAATTTAAAAAGAAAAGAAAAGAATTGGTGATTAGAGGAAATATTGGAAAGTAAAATATGGGGGTCAGGGATCACTGGGTACCGCAGAATAACTGTGTTATTGATAGCTCTTAGGCCTCAGACAAACTGCCATTCTCTTCTGTTTGGTTTGTCGACAGGTAGGATTGGGGTGTTACAAAGACTGATGCGAAGGATTTGTTGTCCCTTGCATATAAAGTCATCTACTATGGGCCATATCCCATCAGGACCTCAAGGTTTAAGGGATATTGTTTAATGTTGGGGAGACGCTTATTATAATTTACCTGTATTTTGATTGGAGGTGAGGAATGGATGTAACTTGCCTCTGTGTTAGATATCGTCCAAAGGCTTTTGGGCAGATTTTAAAGAACGAGGTGAGTGCTATTGACAAGGCCAACTGAATAAAGAGGAATTTGAATGAGGGCCATTTCAGTGACAGGATCTGCTGGTGAGGATAATTCAAGCATCATTTCCCCCTTTTGGGGAAATAAATATGTGCCTGATGCACCTCCAGGACATCTCTTTCTAGGAGGTGCACAGCAGATGATGGCACAGGTAGGAAGAAGTGGCTGCCAGTGAAGGGTCCCAGTTAGAAAGCAATAGATGGGGATTTACAGACTCATGGGTTTGTTGGCTACCCTGACCATCTGGACAAATTCTGAACTCCAGAGAGTGGACACTGAAAGTGTGTAAGGGCTGAGGACAGACAAGCTAGCTCCAGCACCAAGTAGGGCTCTAATTTGTCTCCAATTGTAATATCCAATTCCCCTAATTGTTGGTGTGAAGTAAGGAAAATGTCCCCTTGATATCCGTGGAGCATCCCTTGTATTGTATGAAAGAGGGAGGCTGGGAAACCTTACCAGGGTTTAGTTGTTGCCATATCTTAAACCTGTGGCAAGCCTTTTAAAAATGTTCAGGATTTTTATAATACAAACAGGTCTTTTGGGTTTGGTTCTGGGAAGTAGGTGCCTTTAGGGACATCCCTTTTCAACTGTTGCAACTGAAGGGCCAATAGTTTGGCAGTTCCTTTCCTGATAGTCTAAGGCCCAAAGAACCCTGGACTCTTTGTCCTTTTCCTAAAGCTTTAGGTAATTGACTTGCCAATGAAGCTATCTCATGAGGACATTTTGTTGCCCAATTAAGGTCATGCTGTTTGATGAGAATGCCAAGGGCTTCAGAAAGGGCAGCTACAAAAATGGAGTTAAACAAATTTACAGTTTCATCAGTTAAATCTTTAATTTCCAAATTTTGTTAGAAAGTCTGTTTAAATTGATCAAAATAGTCGAGAACAGGTTCGCCTTTTCCCTACACATAATGGTGCATGACTTTCCAATTTATTTGGCAGGGAAATATTTGCAAAATGGCCTTTAGAAGCTTAGCAGCCTCTCTTCATGCCTTTTCAAGTCCCAGATGACCAGTTATTCTAAAGTTCTCAAGGGGATTTTTCCATCCTGCAGTGTACATCCATTCTCAGGCCAAAACATTTCCCACAAACATATGGATAGTTGACAAAAATTTAAAAAAAAACAAACAGTCTGGTGGATGCTAATAATCAGACCAAAATGTTGTTCAAATTCAAGGGAATTAGTTTTAGGATGAGGGAAGCTTTTGACTAGTGCCAAAAGTTCAGATTTTGCTCATGGTGCTTAAGCAATTTGGCATTTCCCATCCCCTGCCATTACAATTTTGAAAAGGGCTATCATGAGAAGAGCAGGAAAGCCAGGCACATCAAGGAAAGTAGGGAGATGAGGGAAATAGGAAAAAAAATTCAGAAGGAAAATAAGTTGGGGGAGGCAAGAAACGAGGGAGATGGAGGAGGTATAGAAGGTAAGCAAGATGATGAACAAGAAGGGTTAGTAAGCAAGGATCTTCTAAGTTTCCCTCCCTAAGCTTAGCTTTGGATTTGCAGGGGCCAGAGGAAAAACTTTCCAATGGTATCCTTTTTGTTTCAGTTCCATGAGTGTAGCTTTCCTTTTCCAATTTAACAAGGCATTTACCCAATTTAGAATTACATTCTCTAAGGGAAGTGATAGTAGCCTCTTGATTTCATTTAGAGCTCTCAAGGTACCAGTTTAAAAAAGATTCCCACTGTTAGGAGGTACAGTATTTTCTTTGTTCTAATTGAGCACACAAATAAACAAGCTTTGGGGTTTCAAAGGAAGGCCATCTTAGCCAATAAAACTTGAGATCATCTCGTTTGATTTTTGTCCAGAGGCCTAGCTGTCTGCAATTCTCTGGACCATAATTTTAATCAGCCAAGGTCCCAGATGGTTGCTGATTAGCATGTGAAAATTTAGGGCATGGTTTACCCACTTTGCACCCCTCCTTATGAAACCTTCCTTTCAGGTGCAACCCTGAGGTGATGCTGGGAAGACAACTCAAGCACAAGGCGCTTGTGCAGATGCCAGAAGCATTGGTTTCAGGATGGTGTCAGGAGGTCGGGTCATTGCTTCAGAACCCCATGTTAGGGGCCACGGAAATGTCAACTGGTGGTTGTTGGAGCCAATTTAATACCAATAGGAATCCTCAATTTGGGCTGTAGTGAAGAAGGAAACTTTATTCAATGCAAACAGCACATGATGACACAGCATGGCTGTGAGAACATCACAGTGGAACAGCTCAATAGTGTTACGGATCAATTATGAAACAGCACAGCTGTGGAACAGCACGGCTGTGAGGTGGCCCTAGAGCAAGGCAGCTCTGAGGCCAGGCTCCTGTCAGGCTAGACAGCTCATCTCTGCACTTCTCTGCTTATTCTGCTCCATGCTGATTGTTGATCTGGTCTGGCAAAATGTCTTCGGTGTTTTGTCTTCAGTGTTTCAGCTCCAGCCTTGGAAACACAGTCTTCACTCTTTGGCAGAAAGGGAAACTGTGCTCCCTGAGCCAGAGGGGAGCTGACTTATATAGAGAGAAGTCCCAGCCCTAGTTGATTGATCTGTCTTTATGCAAATGAGGACTCCAATTCCTCACACTTTGATTGGTCCAAAGTCACCTGATTGGTCAGAATGGAGCCACTCTAATGGGTCAGCAAAGATGGTAATGGGGACATAGCTGCACACCTGATTGGACAAAGAAAACCTCAGTCCTATTGGTCGAAATATCATTCCAGGAATTACTTTACGAGGGCTGACTCAGATGGCAGGAACACAGTACAGTAAGGCAGTTCAATACAGGCTTCTCCCTAAAGTGTTTGAGAAAGGAATGCTAGGCTCGGCTTTTAAATTTGAGCCCAGTTAGCTACCGGGAGACCTTCTTCATCAGGGTCCACAGCATGTACGTGCATACATGCATGGGCACACTCACACTTGCCACATTGGCCCAATTACTGGCTGTGAGCATCTGCCTCAGCTTGCCTACTCAGAACTTTTGTTTTCATCTGATATTATACCTGCACTAATCTCAGACTCCTGGGTAGGGCCCTTATAACTTGAACTGCTTCTGACAATTCCCTTCTTCTAAAAGCTAGATCCTTCCTTACTAATCCTAGACACTAATTAAGCTCTTGCAGTGAACTAACTAGACCACAAGCACCTATCTGAACCTCAAGTATTTCATGGGTTACTACAGCTTGATTCAAGCCACCATGCTTCCCAAATTAGACATTCTTTACTCCTCTGATTATGCCCTCGAGAAGTAGCTCATGTCCTACATAGACCCAACTTTCTTTCTCTTCCCCAGGAGTCACTGTGTCTGAGGTCTCCACAGGTCTCAGAGCTGAGCCCATGTGAATTATGACACTAATTCATGTTGGAATGTAAACACAGTTGACTTCACCAGAGAAGGAGGAAAGTTCAGGCTGCACATAGCCACAACTATAACTTATTCTAAAAATAGCCACAAAGATATTGTTATGATAGTCAGGTAATCAATATAAAAACACTATAACACAATAGTAACAAGCCCGAGGAGCCGTTAGCAATCCTGAAATCCTTGGGGAAACGATAAATTCATTGTCTTCAAAATGTAATAAATAACATGACAGACTTTAGCTAATGAAAGAAGAAACAACTCAACTTTGTTATTACGGAAACATAGTTTATTAGTTTTACAATGGACTCATACAAATAATCAGTAAAACAATCCTCAAGAATTGTCTTGAAATGGGAAATCAATTTAAAGCCCCCAGGGAGAAAAACTTTTAAAAAAATTAGGTTTCACAATGGTTCCCCATGTACTCTGGAAGTCTACTTTCCTTAATCTTACCAATAAGACATGTAATTCATCAAACTCATTTGGCTATATATTTTCTTCTTGAAAAGAAGCTTTAATAAAGTAGAAAGACTGGGAAATTGGAACCAGAAGACCTAATGAATCGATCAGTGTTTAGTTGGAAATGACAAAGTCCATTCCGGGAAGTTTAAGCTGATGGGAATCCTGTAAAAAAATTTTGTAACTGACAGAAACTCTGTGGATATTGGAGAACCAAGTTTGCTTGCTGCACAATCAGCCAAGACAACAGCTAGCAAGTCCCCATCGGTGTCACCACTGCAGAACAAACCCCAGAAACTTGGCCACTACAACCCTACACACTCAGACTTCTCTGCCACTGCACTTTCTCCTCAGTCATAGCCACAACAGCTCCTATTTGCCTCCAAGTCTTACACTGCCTCAATAGTTTGGTAAAAACCAAGCGACTTGCCTGCACTGCAAGCTGTAAGGGAATCTGAGAAATCTAGTTTTCAGTTTTACAACCAACCTCTGTAGTAGAGGAAAGCAAACTACGATGGAACTAGAATGGGTGTTGCGTGAGCCAATCTGCAGTATCAGTCACAGTCTGATCCTTTAACTACTCAATGTCCTTTTACACCTTCTTTCCCATCGTTAAACTTCCCAACAAAATAAAGCAAAACAATGTGCGTCTGCCTAACTTTATGTAACTTCTCCTTGTGTGAATGAAAACACTCTTACCTCTTACTCCTTCCCAAAAAGAAGACATCCATGGTCTTTTAGTCTCTGTATCTATCTCTGGGTGACAGGCATTCCTCCTGTAGTTCAGACCAAATCTTGTCTCGATATTTGGGAGACTATGAACTAAATTATGCACATGTCCAATATTAAAGTAAGGGGAAGAGTGATAGGAATTAAAACTTTGAGTTTGTAATTCTTTTTCTTTAAACTTTGGAGCCCAGCCCATTGGCCAGTGTTCCTTACACATCCATACTGCACTCTGGGAAGTACCACCAGTTCCACTCATGCTACCTTCATAGGCACTTTGCTCCAGATGACCTTAGGTGATCATTTAAATAACCATTTGAACACTGAATACCCATGTCTCCTGCTTTACCACTAAAGGACCCTCATTGCTTTCAAGCATGTCAGATCACCAATCCCGGATTCCCAATTCATAATCCTGGTACCAATTACTAAATTAACCCCTATATTTAGATATTGGTTCTTCCATTTCTCAACTCCATGATCTGGTGCAAGTTTTACAACAATAAAGTGGGAATTCTTTTTTTGAGAATTAAAAATATGTGAAAATTTCTACCCTGATACACTTGGTAGATGCTTAATATATGTGTACTGAAATTTTTCTGATGCATTGCCATCAAAATAACTGTTTTGGGTACAGGAGCATATAGAACAGGAAGGACAACAGATAAGAGACTTAAATGGGATATAAGGATCTCAACGGCAGAGGTTAAAAGAAGATAATCCTGACAAAGTTCGTCTTAGCTTGGGCTGCTATAACAAAAATACCATAGACTGGATGAGATAAACAAGACATTTTGTTTTGTTTTGTTTTATTAAATTTATTGGGGTAACACTGGTTAATAAAATTATACAGGTTTCAAGTGTACAATCCTATAATACATCATATATATATTGCATTGTGTGTTCAGACCCAAAGTTGTATATATTTGGCCCCCTTTACCCTCTTCAACCTCCTCCCTTCCCCCCTTATCCTCTGGTAACCACTAAACTGTTGTCTGTGTCTATGAGTTTTTTATTTGTTTGTCATGTTCATTTGTTGCTTTCAGTTTTATATCCCACACATGAGTGAAATCACATGGTTCTTGACTTTTTCTGACTTATTTCGCTTAGCATGATAATGTCAAAAGCCATCCACATTTTGAAAAATGGCACTATTTAATCTCTTCTTATGGGTGAGTAACAGTCTATTTTATATATGTATCATATCTTCTTTAACCAATCATCTATGGAAGGACACTTTAGTTGTTTCCATGTCTTGGCCACTGTGAATAATGCTGCAGTGAACATAGGGGTACATTTATCTTTAGAGATAAATGTTTTTAGTTTTTTTGGATAGATACCCAGAAGAGGGATTGCTGGGTCATATGGTAATTCCATTATTAATTTTTGGAGGAACCTCCATACTGTTTTTCATAGTGGCTGTACCAATTTACATTCCCACCAGCAGTGTATGAGGGTTCTTTTTTCTCCACAACCTCTCCAACACTTGTTATTACTTGTCTTGTTTGATAATAGCCATTCTAACAGGTGTGAGGTGATATCTCATTGTGATTTTGATTTGAATTTCTCTAATAACCAGTGAAGTTGAGTATCTTTTCATATATCTATCTAATTGTATGCCTTCTGGGTAGAAGTATCTGTTCAGGTCCACTGCCCATTTTTCAATTGGATTGTTTTTTTGTTGTTGAGTTATGAGTTTTGTTATATATTTTAGATATCAGTCCCTTATCGGGGGTATCATTTGCAAATATCTTCTTCCATTTGGTTGGTTGCCTCTTTGTTTTGCTGATGGTTTCTTTTGCTGTGCAGAAGCTTTTGTTTGATATAGTCCCATTCATTTATTTTTGTTTTTACTTCCCTTGCCTTTGAGATCAAATTCATAAAATCCTCTCTGAACCAAATGTCCATAAATTCAGTACCTGTTTTCTTTGATGCAATTTATTGTTTCAGTTCTTATATTTAGGTTTTTGGTTTATTTTGAGTTAATTTTGATGTATGGTGACAGCAGTCTAATTTTTTTTTTCTTTTGCATGTGGCTTTCCAATGTTCCCAACACCATTTATTGAAGAGGCCTTTCTTTCTTCCTTCATTGTATGCTTTTGGCTCTTTGGTAAAAATTATTTGCCTATATATAGGTTTATTTCTGGATTTTCAGTTCCGTTCCATTGGTCTGTGTGTCTGTGTTTCTGCCAATACCATGCTGTTTTTATTATTGTTGCTATGTAGTATGATTCGAAGTCAGGGTAATGTGGTACCTCCAGCCTTGTTCTTTTTTTCTTGGGATTGCTTCAGTGCTTCAGAGTCTTTTGTGATTCCGTACAAATCTGATGAATTTTAAATTCTATTTCTCATAAAAATGCCACTGTAATTTTGAAGAGGATTGCGTTAAATCTGTATATTGTTTTGGGTATCATGGCCATTTTAACTATAACAACAGACATTTATTTCTCACAGTTATGGGTCTGAGAAATCCAAGATCAAAGTGCTAGCAGATTTGATTCCTGGTGATAACCCTCTTCCTGGCTTGCCACCACCCACCTTCTGGCTATCTCCCCACATACCTGAGGGAGCGGAAGCTCAAGTGTTTCCTCCTCTTCTTATAAGGCATGAATCCCATTGGGTGGGGAGGCAGAGTCTATCTTCATAGCTTCATCTAAACCTAATTATATTCCAAAGGTCCTACCTCCTAATATCATTCCATTGGGGGTTAGGGCTTCAACATAAGAATTTTGAGAGGACTTAAACGTGCAGTCCATAAAAGAGTTGATATGAGAAATCTCATGTGGAATGGCACAGCTGTTCAGGGAATCCAGTAAGAAATAAGCCCAGCCTCACGCATCTCAGGAACCCTTGCAAATCCATTTTACAGAACAACACAGTGACTATAATGACCCTCACTCTTGAGGCATTGCAGCATAATAGAAATAGGATGACCTTCTGGAATCAGACAGATAAAAATACAAACCCCAACTATGGAATTTAGTAGCTTTATGACCATGAGTAACTCAAATACCATTTCCTCATCAGTAAATTATAGACATTTTAGAAAAGCTACATGATAGTTATAATAAGATAAGAGATAATGTATATAAGACATAATGCCTGGCATGTGGAAGATACTAAAAAACATTACATTTTATGGGAGGGTATGAAGAGGCTAAAAGGGGTCAAATATATATATTGATAGAAGGAGACTAGATGTTGGGTGATGAGCATACAATGCAATATATAAAGGATGTATTACAGAATTGTACACTTGAAACATATATAATGTTATTAACAAATGTTACCCCAATAAATTTAATTAAATAAAAATATTACTTTTATTAATATCCATACCTGTGTTTCTGGTACCACGTTAAATTCTTTACATGATTTACTCACAAAATTCTATGACAATTCTGTTAAATGGTTTTATTACTCTTGCCATACCCATTTTACAGATGAGGATACTGAGGCTTAGAAAAGAGAAGTGACTTGCCCAAGATATCAGCTAATGCAGAGTCAGGATTTATATACAGGTGGTCTTGCTATAGAGCTCATACTTAATTATTAAGTTTTGTGTCCTCTATATCAGGGCAGCTAAGAGAACTGGAATTGATTATCTTGACCTCACTCTGAATCATACCCCAAAATATCAAAAAATGTTAATATTCTCTAAACAGTAAATATGGAAGAATATAAAGCATTTTCAAAAACTTTCTGTCAACACTAGTTACGATATAAATATTTCTAGGCCAAAAGGTAGAACCTCACTTACCTGGGGGACAAAAGCCGCTAATCTAAGGTGCTTGATTATCTAGGGAGATTCAGGAAGGCATAAGGAAAAAAGATAATTACAAGGCACAAGATGCCTGAAGAACAGCCCCATAAAGAAGACGCAGATACCTCAAATCAGAGTAAACTTTAGTATAACGGTTTTCTAAACCTAAAAAGATTTAGCGAAGGATAAAAATGAGAATTCATCCAGAGTTCACCCCACAGTTCATCACAATTTAAGAACTAGAGTGAGTAGGGGCAGACAGAGGGGCTGTTTGGAGGCTGAGAGCTAGAACAAACCGTACATAGAATGTCTTTATAGCAAATCAAACCATCCCAATGATGCAATACATCGTCTTTAATAACAAGGATTGGATGACACTTTCCTGGCAGCTCCTTCTGCCTCAGAGGAACAATGAGACTGAGGCTCATAATGGAAATGCCCTAGGATGAGGAGTGGGGAAATCTGGCTCCCAATAGCAACTCTCAGACCCATTAGTGGTACGACAATGAGCAAGTGGACTTCGCAAATGATCGATGATCCCAAGCAGAGGAATGTGTATGATAATCCAGGTCAGGGTGATTAGCCTGAAGTAATGGATGTTTAAGGCAAGGGCTACAAAGCAGTAAAACTGAAACTGTCCCTTTAAACCAGGCAGGAGGAAAAACTTGGCCAAACTGAAAATATCGTGAGGAAGATGACCTTCTCCTGGCTTATGCCTGGAATTAATCTGAAGACTGTAAGATGGTAAATCAATTTTGAATAGGTTACGAATAGTGAGATTGAAGAAAAATATCAAATCTTCCTGTATGAAATTTTATTTTAAATCAAAGCACAGACACTAAGAGTATGGAGGGGGAGAGAAGCCCTGGACAAAAAGAGGTTCATTTACCAAAGATGTTTTGGGGAAGAAAAGTTGACTGTATTTGTTCTCTCTCTTACATTATTCTTCAGACAAAGTTATCCACTATACTTTGTGGTATTTTTTACCTCTGAGCTTGATTCCTCAATCCCCGTGTTTCCAGTAATGAGATGAAGCGAACACTGAACTTGAACTCAGCCAAGTTTGGTTCCAGTCCTGGCCTTACTATATATCAGCTGAGTGACATGGACATGGAGATGAGCTATCCAATTCTTCAAGGAAAGCCTGGCTGCCCCGCTGCTAGAAGTACAGTCAGCAGACAACCATTACCTATCAACCGCAGAGAACCCCCTTAGGCTACAGTCCTAGTAAAACTCTAAAATTGATTGCAGTTTATATTGAGATAAAGACAAGTTTTCTTCCCATGGTTTAAAAATCCTTACAGGATGTTTCCTGCCTATCCTTTCAGCCTGATCTCTAATGATGTTATCCCTAACCATCTCTACCCCATGCCCATCTAATGCCCCCTCCTGCCCCGGGATATTTGCATATGTTGTTCCTGCCTCCTGAAAACTCTTGTCACTCTCCTTCACAGGTTTACTATTACTCATCCTTTAGACCTCAGCTCAAGCATTACTTCTTTAAGGAATTTTTCTTGACTTCCTTGATTAGGGCAATCTCTTCATTATAAGCATATAGTTCCTTATATCTCTTCCTTGTAGCAACCATCATAGTTGCAATTTTACATTTCATTATTTGATAAATGTCTATCTCCTTCACCAGGCTATAAATTCACTAGATACAGAGAACAAGTTCAATTTTATTCACCACTCCCCCCTCCCCCAGTACCTATCGTAGTATTGGGGACATAATAAGGACTTGCTAAATGTTGAATTAATTAATAAATTGAAATACTAGCAGTTCCTAGACCAATATTTTGGGGGGTATTTTGGTGGTAGTTATCAGTGTTACACTGATATTTTGTTCTCCTTTCTCTCTGAGCTCACAAAAGATCAAAATCCCTGTTCCTCTTTCAGTTGAGTGGTGACATATAACTAGTTCTGGCCAATATGTTATAAATGAATGGAGCATTTAATGCTCAGTGGGAGACTTTTAAGCATTTTCTTCTTTTGATCCTGGAATCACATTGAAATGAACTTTCCATCAGCCTAGATCACTGCATGAGGACAGCAAAGGGCACAGCCTGCCGGCCAGCCCACAGTAGATATGTGGCACAAATGAGAATAGACCATTACTGTTTGAGCTGAGATCTCAGGCTTGTTACAGCAACACAACCCATACTGAATGAAGCAGAAGTTGGTGCTAGAAATTTGGTGATTCATATTATACAGTGATGACATAGTTGACAAAATTATTACCTGTCATAATTTGGAAAGCTGATAAATAAATATGCTTAGTAAATGTGTATCTCAAGAAGTAATTAGGAATCAGAACAGTAATAATATGTTCTTGATGTTGTTGGCTTCATTTGCAGCATGTATTAATTTGCTAGGGCGGCCATAGCCTAGGTGGCTTAAACAATAAAATGTGTCATGCAGGGACTCTGGTCCCGTCCCCGCACAAGAATGTTGGATGTGATGAGGCCAAAAAGCAAAAACAACGGAGCCATAGATAGGGGAGTCATACCATTATATTCTCGATGGCAGCTGGTTGAGACACAAAAGCAAACATCTGCCAGTACCCCAACGAGGGGTCTTCCTGCACCCCAGTCTCGCTGGAGGCCGGGCGAGACACAGGAATTAGGATCAACACGATTCGCAATGTCATCCGCTTGCTAACGGCACTTGCTAACCGCAATCCGCAGTCCACTTCTCTGCCAACCAACCAACCCCCTAGTGTTGCTACGGCAGTTATATTAGTGGCTAATGGCTAACCAGTAACAGCTGATGGCCACCCAGCCACAGCGGATGGCCATCTGATTACAGCTGAGGGCCATCTAGTAACCGAGCCAGCATCTTTCCACGTGAGGCCAAGAGCCTGGAAACTGCTCTCTGGGACTCTGTCCCCACAAAATGTGTCTCACATTTCTGGAGTAAAGAAGTCCAGATCAAAGTGTATACTAGGTTGGTTCCTTTTGAGGACTATGAGGGATAAATTGTTTCATACTTCTCTCCTAGCTTTTGAGGTTTTGCTAACAATTATTGGTGTTTCTTGACTAGCACATGCATTATTGTATGTCTGCCTTCGTTTTCCTATGGCATTCTTCCTGTCCCTGTGTGTGTAACTGTCTCTGTGTCTAATTTTCCCCTTTTTTATAAGGACACACATTGTACGGTATTAGACTCCATATTCATAAACTCATTTTAACTTGATAACCTCTATAAAGATACTATTTCCAAATAATGTCACATTCTGAGGTACTGTGGGTGGGGGGTTAGGACGTCAACTTATCTTTTTGGGAGGACACAATTTGACCCATTACACAGATATTGCAAAAAGAGATGAAATCCTGAAAAGAATAAGGCACAGGGCAAGCAAAAGTGTTAGGAAATAGAAGGAGCTCACATATGCAGGAAATTCTAATTTCAGGAGAGACAACCACTCTCAAGCCTAATGACTACAGAAAACACTGAGAAATGCATTGAGTAACAAACGCCAGTTAGAACCCCCCACACTGCAGCAATAATTAAAATAAGAGTTTAGCTGTCTCAACCATAGTTAAAAATCTCTGAACATTTAGGCATCATTGAGTAAATTTTGTTAGTTGGGGTGGGGGGCGGGGGGGGGAGGCTTATCACAAAGCCAACTAAAGGAATGGTTCTGCCAAAAAAGCCTGATAGCTTAACTGTGGATGTCATGGGCATAAGTAAAAAAGAGGTTTGGGGGGATAAGAAAACAGTTATATAGCAAATCTAGGGAAAATACCTAGAAAATAACTATGCTGTGGCTATTAGCACATTTTGGTGACTGAACTAAAATAACAAAAGCTAAGCTATTGGGAGAAGTGAATTACCAAAACAAATCAAGGCTATGAACCCTAAAGAAAACATGAGGGTCTCAAACATCAACAGGCAAGAAGTAGGCTGAGAAGGCTGCTCAGACCACAAGAGAATATGTTGTCCAATCCCTGCTTCATGTGACAAAACAGGATACTAGAAAAAAAAAACAAGAATCCTTCAGAGGATGAAGCCAAAGACTTTGGAAAGTCATAGAACAGGAGGTCCATCCGGCAAGCCTAAAGGGTGACAGCCTCTGCCCCCAGATCTGCACCCAGATATGAAGGCCATCTCCCCACCTCTGGTGTACAGACCACTATGTGCAATCCAGATATCTAGACTTTGAGCTCGATGTCATGACTAAATGGCACTATTGGGCTGTGATCCTCAAAGAGGACTGACATTACTTCATACGTGGTTAGGGGAACAAACCAAATATTTGATGAACGTGTGGGCAGAATGTGGTAGTTATCATTGCTGTTCACTGAAATCCAGTTATCTGTTCCTTCTGGGAATTTGGGAAACTGAATTTCCTGGTTCCTTTTTGTGGGGGTGGGGGCCATGAAGCCTCATGTGAGACTTCTTCCTCCAGTGAGCATAAGTGATGTGGGTCATTTCCAGGCTGGGGTATTAAATTGCTTGTGTAAGACCACCTAGAGTTTTTCCCCAATTCTTCCGCTGTGATCATGGAAACCCATGTCAAGTTGAAAGGTGCTTTTGAGCCCAAGTCCCTGGGGGAGAAGAAAAGAGCAGAGTTCCCAATCCAAATCAGGACGAGTATGTAGTTTGAGCAAAAATTAAAGATTTTTGCTTTAAAATTTTGAAATTTTACTCTTATCATGTGATCCCATAATCATGCTCCTTGGTATTTACCTAAATGAGTTGAAAATATACATCTACACAAAAACCTACACATGAATGTTTAGAACATCTTTAGTCATAACTGCCCAAATTTGAAAGCAACCCAGATGTTCTTCAATAGGCGAATAGATAAGCCGGGATACAGCCAGACAATGGAAGGTTATTTAGTGGTAAAAAGAAATGAGCTATCAAACCATGAAAAAATATGAAGGAAACTTAAATTGCTAAATGAAACAAGCCAAACTGAAAGGCTACACCCTTGTAGGATTCCAACTACATAACATTCTGGAAAAAGAAAAGTCATGGATGCAGTAAAAAGATCAATGTTTGCCAGGGGTTTGTGGAGAGGAGGAAAGGAAGAATAAGTGGGGCACAGGGGATTTTTAGGGCAGTGAAAATACTCTGTATGATACTGTAATGGTGGATACATGTCTTTATGCATTCCCCAAAACCCATAAAATGTAAAACACAGCGTACCCTAATGTAAACGATGGACTTTAGTTAATAACCATGTATCAATATTGCCTCTTCCAAAAAGTAAAAGTAGACATTGTTTGTTACTAAAATGTAACCTTCCTTAACCTAACTGATATAGCATTAACAAATCAAATGATTGATTGAATAATTTCACAACGAGACAAAAAAAAGATATTGTATGTGAATTTAGAAAAATCAAGTTCACATGTATAGCACCAGATTTTTACTTCAGGAGCAATAGCACTTGAATGAGAAATAGTAATGAATAAAGTAGTGTAAAAGCAGTCAGTCTTCCAAAGGTGAAAAGCCTCTCAAAAGTAGTATCGTACACATTTAAGTAAAAACAAATTCAAAATACTCTTAATACATCACAAAAAAGATGTGCTTGATTAGCCCAATACATTAAATTTTTTTTCAGGTAAATTACAGTGATTCATTTCAACCCTCAAAATTTTAATGAATGCAGGCCAGCATTTCTAAAGGAAAATGGGCGAACTCTATTGGAATAATTTAAAGCACTTGTTATAAATGTAGACGCCCAGACTCTATC
Organism: Rhinolophus sinicus; assembly: GCF_036562045.2. Classification (NCBI taxonomy): domain Eukaryota; kingdom Metazoa; phylum Chordata; class Mammalia; order Chiroptera; family Rhinolophidae; genus Rhinolophus; species Rhinolophus sinicus. Next base: position 89,522,215 of record NC_133754.1, read on the forward strand.
CGAGAGTTATTGACTCAGAATCTTTAAGGGGGCCAGGAAGCCAAAGTGTGTCATACTCCATAGGTTTGATAATCATTGACATAGGTTCTGTACAAAATCATGAGCCTTCATATAATAAATCTTTTGTTTCCAATGATGCTAGTTTCTAAAGATGTTTAATGAATGCATAAGCGTTACTTTCACAATTAATCTAACGCAATAATGATACCGAGAGTAACAACCATGAGCCCTTTCTAGGGCTTCATGCCCATTCTAACCCTTGAGCTGTAGAGAGTGGCATCACTGCTGTATAATACACAGCCTCAGAGTGGGGCTTACTAACAGAATGAAATTCAAGCAAAAAGAGAGCTCATAAATGAATTCCCATTTTTCCTAATGCAACATTGAATTCTGAGTCTGAATTTTCCTCCTGCTGCCCACGTTTCTCATAGGGTATAATTGGTATACAAGGTAATGAGCCTTTGCAGTTAAGAAACTGATGGAAAAACATAACAAATTACAAGATCTTCAACTAGTTCTTTGGGGAGAACCCAACATCATGACAGAGGCAAACAGAAGCAAAATAATACAGTTCTAGTGGAACGATTCATCTGTTCTTTTCTAAGAATGAAAACAGTCTTTATCAGTCTCAGTGTTTCTTCTGGTTATAATTTTACTCCATAATTACTCCATAATTTCTCTGACTTTAAAATGAATCAATCAATAAATGTGATTAGATACAGGTAGGTTTTGTGTCTGAAGACTATGGACAACTTCTGCATTCTTACAAGTCAAAGACGGGTGAGCCAAGATAATAGTTATACGGTCTGAGTATAGAGAAGTTCAATTCATACACTTTTTTTTTTTACAAGGCCAACCAAAGGCAGTAGTAGGCTGATTCTCATTTAATGGGACTTATTCAACCTATTCTGACCTTTCTTTAGATTCACATTCAACACCACTTAATAGTTCTCTAATAGTTACATATCTATTAGTTTTTCTCCCCCAAATTATTCATCATAAGCTTTTTGAGAACAGCAACCATATCTAAATGAGATTATAGTTGTGAAAACACTTGGTAACTATGAAAAGCAACAGTAATACTTACTTTTATCATCATTTATACCTAATTCTAAAACAGCAGAGGAAATAGAATCATTTCAGCCATATTTAATGAATGAATACATTTCTTTCAAAAGTTTATCAGAAGATTAAAATTAATTTCATTTAAACAAATCCACAAACTAAATCTTAGTTTCACCTTTAATCTAGGCTTTACATTTACGATCACCAAGAAAAATGCCCCAGGTTACAGAAATGTCATGATTCACAGTTTCCAAGGGGAAAAAATTAAGATATGATATGATGATAAACTCAACAGATTTTTAAGTTAGATATTAGATGTTATTGCAATATTTTTCAGTAGCAAGTAGACTGTTTCAAGATTTTTTAAAACACGAATGCGTATTTCGTCTAAAATGATACTGTGACAATAATCTCAGTGCCTGCTAAGTGCTTTCTGGCTGATGAATAGGTGTGGGGACAATAACAAGCCTGCTATCAGGACTTCTCTGATAAGGAAGGCAAGAGCCACAATAGAAAGCTCCTATTATCACACCCAAGGATTCCCAAGGCCCAAGGGCCTCCCTGGGGATAAATGTGCTTGCATGTCAAACTATCAAACAAAACTGAAAATACAGAAAAGGTTGCACAGAGATAGAAGTAACGCAGAGGCGTTGTAGTGAGGAGGCCGGGGTGAGTCAGAATATGGTAGGTAGATGCGTGATGCATAGGATCTGCCATAGGTCAGGACATTAAAATGTTGGGAAAAACCTGCAGTGTGAGAAAGAATTGCTGAACATGCAGTTTCGTGACCAAAATAAGGAGGTGTACGTATGGGAAAGCTTCTTGCACAGTGCCTGGAAGGAAATGGTGTGATGGCCTGCCGGTGATCACCAGTGGGTACTAACAAATTACATCCCCAGGGAAATTCAGCAGAAGTGAGGAGTTAAATGGCAGAATCCTCCCTTCTATGCACTCATTTGGAGTTCTCTGCAAAAGGCCATTCCTGTCTCCAGCACTGGGTCTGATGTGCGGTCAGCCAGAGATACCCAGCCTGACAGATGAGTGGAATAATGCTGCTAAAATAGCTCATCACAGCTGTGCTCCTTACTTCTTCCGGCCAAACTTGCGTTTCAGAGACAACAACAAGAGAAGTGTCCTGAGTTTAACAGAAGTGATAAAAGATCAAAGCTTCAGTCTGGGACAGACCCAAGAAGTTTGGCAGCCATATTTATCAAATCAAAATCTGTACAATCTGAGAAGGGTACAATATACTTGAAAATGGCACTGTGATGAAAAGACCAGGAAATCAATCTAGAAATCAGAATAATTTCCTCATTTTACAGAAGAGAAAACCAGGTGTGGGAACTGCTCCTATGTACCTTAGCTGGCTGACAGCAGAGCATGGGACAAGAGCTACAGTCCCAGTGCCCAGAGCCAACCCCTGTTCTGCCGTGCTGCCAGACTGCTGGGCAAGGGGTGGTGAATGGGCCTGGCCAAGAATGGTCAGGCTGAGGCCAGCTCTGGGGAAGCTTCTCCAGTGCTTCCTCTTCCATCTCAAAACCAATCACTCCTTCTCCACCTCCACCAAAGTAAAGAGGAACTAACAGCTACCATGTTTATTAGCAATAATGGTATATATTGAAAATATGCCATCGCAGATACAATTTGTAAATGTATCCATTATTTTTGGTCCAACTTCTACCATGCTCACCATTCTAGCAGCTTCTCAGACAGTATAACATTTTATTTCTCTTTGTCTCTCCTTCTATTATTATACACACAGTTTAACCCCTTTTTAAATAGCTTGAATAAAGTCCTGCAGTCAAAGAAAGATTGTTGATAAATATAACCATAATACTCAGAGAACAAATTATTTTTCCTACCCTCCAACTGTTTCTAAAATGAGAAGCTAAAGAAGTAATTTATCAGAAAAAAATAAAATTATATATATATATATATATATATATATATATGCACATACATATCAAGCCAATGAGGAGAAATTGTTTCATGTTATTCCTTCAATTTCTTTCTGTTAAAATAAAAAAAATAAGCATTTCATAATACCTGCAGAATGTGAAGGGTCCTACATATAACATGCCTACAAATTTTAACAAATTGTAGAAATACCAACTAATTAGGCTAAGACCTGAATGAGAAGAAGGAGTCTGTGGTTGAAGGTGCTGAGGGCAAAGTTTTCAGGCAGCAGTAGAAGTTAGGGCACATGTCTGGAGCAGGATGAGCTTGAGGGCCTTTAGGGAAGGAAATCAGACAGTGTGGCTGTAAGAGCATCACATGTGAAGGGAGAATGAGAAAACATGAAATTACAGACGTAGATAGCACCCAGGGCAGGCAGGACACATAGGCTGTGGCAAGGAGTCTGAATTTTATTCTAAGGGAGGTAGAGAGCCATTCAAGAATTTTAAACAAGAGAGTGACATGATCAGGTTGACATGTCAAAATGATCACTTCAGCTATTATGTCGAGAACAGCTTGTGGGCTTTGGAGACGTGGGAGGGGGGGAGCGGGAGCTAGTGAACTATCATAGGAATCCAAACAGGAGGTGATGGAGGCTTAGAATAGGCTGGTAGCAGTGGAAGCTGGGTGACAGGGAAGACTCAGGATAGATTTTGAAGATGCTGCCAATGGAGACTTGTTAATGGAAAATGAGGAGATAAGGGTAAGAGAGGAAACAAGAAAGAATCCTAGGGTTTTCGTTTTGGTGGCAGAATATGTGTGCTAATAGAATATCAACGTCCAAACAGTGGGCCAAAACATGCAAGGTAAAGTTTGACAAAGATCAGTTTAAAGTTCTGCCCTTAAATTAATTTTTTAAAAAACCAGTTGTACATCTGATAACCATCCCTTTGGCCTCTGCGTCTACGAGTCTGTTTTTGTTTTGTTTTGTTTCTAGATTCCATACATAAGTGAAACTACCAGAAGAGAGGGGGTGGGAGATGGATGAAAAGGGGAAGGGGAAGATAGTCAATAATATTGTAATAAGTTGACACGGTGACAGGTGATTACTAGAATTAGGAGGTAGATCACATTGTAAGGTATAAAAATGTCGAATCACTATGTTATACACCTGAAATTAATATAAACAACGTAAGACTGCATAGCAACTATACTTATATACTTAAATTTTAAAAATAGAAAAAAGAAAAAAAGAACCCATGACATAAGTTTGAGAAGATTTGGTTTAATACAGTGTGTGTAAAAAAGATTTTGGGTTTTCTATCAAGTCTGTATTTAATAGAATACCAGACAGTAAGTAACAGAAAACATGGTTTCTATTATGTCCATGTGTATGTTTTAAATGCATATGTGCAACACACAAACTCAGTGTTATAAGTCAACAATGTATTACAGGTATGTACATGTTATCACAAAGCCTTTATAATCATTTTATAAGCTGAATAATATTATATGAATTAAATGCATCAAAACTTAAATAGTCACCTATGGAATATACTCATATAGGTTATTCCGGGTTGTCCTATGATCTATGAATTATCACAGCAACTGTCATCATGCATATAGTGTTGTCAATATTTGGACTCATTTCCTGTAAGAAAAACGGTAGAGGTTGAATTTTGGAGTTAGGACTGATTAATATTCTGCCAATAATCATGAGCAGAGCTGTACTCGTTTATAACATATTGAAATATGTTCATCTAAGTTAGTAAATAGCCCCTCCCCAGCACTGCCTGAGTGGCTCCTTTCCCCATCATCAGTCCCTCCCTTGGAACAACCCTGACATCTCCAGGATTTGAAAACAAAAGGGTTAACACCTGGCTGCGTAGAGGGGGTTCAGCAGTATGACCAGGGTCCTGATTGGTCACTGGCCAATTACCTGCTCTTAAATATTTTGACACCCTAGGGTCAGAGGCATTTATAGAAGTTATAACATATGTATACATTTGCTCAGTTTTAACAAGTTAAACTTAATTTATGCTAATGAAATGGTATCGGTGCTATTACATTCAAGGAAGAATGACTTTATTTTATCCAATTCATCATCGTCTGATCATTCTAGTGTCTTCTGAAACTAAAAATACTTCAGGAAGTTGCCTGGTGTACTCTCCAGCCCCCACCTCACCTGCTCTGCACACTCCACGCAGGTGCCCGCTCTTCTTCCCTGAGATATTGCACAGCGGCAGGATCTCTTTCTCTTTTGTCACTCACTCCTCACCTCCACTTCAGTAAATCTTGGTCACCGCAGATAGCCTTTCTTTTCTGTCTCCTGAGTACAACAACAAAAAAAAAGTCTATAAATATATTTTTGATTTGTTGATGGTACGTAGTCTGTATATTTTTTACTGCTTTTCTAAAGACATTAGGGCTTTGGAAGATCATAAAAATAATCCTTTCTGTGCTGCTAAGGGATCAGACAATTCTGAACTCAATGAATAAGCTATTTTTCTTTCTCAGAGATAAATAATTGAGAGTCCCTGATCTTGACAAAAGAAGAAATAATAATTGTCTTCATTTAGTGAAAAATGCACATAAGCATTTTATGCTGAACATAACTTTCTAAAAATGTTGTTGAGCCAAGACAGTCAATCAGCCAGGGGTTATTGCCTAGTATGAGAGTCACTACTTAGGGAGCTATTGCAATACACACTCTAAATTTAGTATACATCCAAGTCAGTTTGGGAGTCCTTTAAACAGCTCGTCTCTTTTGTTTTAGTTGTACCAGTTAGTTTTGTTTTAGTTGTACCAGTTAGACAATTCAGTTGAGACAGAATCAGCCTATAGCAATATAACACAAATTTAATTAAATCAGTAGGGGAACAATTGGACCCAGTTCAGAATGCCTGGATATTTAATCCTCAGAGAAGAAACGTAGAGAAAAGTTGAGATGCTATGTGAAAGCTAGCTTAGGAAGAATTTCCATATTGAAATTCACTATAGAAAGTATCAAAAACTGTCTTAAGGTAATTTAAAGCAGATTCACCTCTCTATTCATCATGAGGCCTTCTAAAATTTAGGTTTATTTGTCAACAGTAAATAAAAAAATTTCAGACTTTTTAAAAAAATATAAAGCATCAAGAGAAGCAATCTGCCATGGGTCCTTGCTGAGTATGCTACACTAGAAGGCCTGACTGTTTCCTCAGCAATTTCTATAGCTAGTCACACAGGTAAATAAGTAGGTTAAAGCAAAAACAGTGTGACGACTGTGTGATTACCAGCTCCCCACAGGAGGGAGACTGACTTGTTTGCTGCTTGCTACAAAAGGTGCTGAGCCCTTGTGCCCAGTGTTCCTCTCATGTCACAACTGACTAAGGACATAGCCCTTGCCTGGACCCATCATGTGCCCTGTGGGATTTAGGAACAGGAAAACCAGTGCTACCACGTCAATGCACCTGCTGTTTGATGTGCTGTGAGTAGTAACCTGTCTTGCTCTGATCCATTGTGGCCGGTTTTCTATTTTTACACTAATGGAGTTAATGGCAAACAGCAAGCTAGTTGCCAAGGTAATGACATCTGGAAAAGAAAAGGCAAGAACCTCATGGGCTAGGTTTAGGGATACAAGAAAACTCCTAAAGACCGGTAGCAAATGCTCCCATTCAAGTGATGGGCCAGGGGTGAGGTGGATAAATGATCCCCCGATGTTTGATCTGCTAATGAATAGGAATTGGGTCAATGAGCAGAGTCTAAGTGGTAGGATCCAAATAAGCTGCCCAACCAGTGCCCTGATGTTCTTGCTGTCTTTGCGTAGTGGACTAGGAAAGTACCCTGGGCCTCCATCAGGGAGGAAAGCACAACTGCACCCTATTTTAACATCCACAACTAGAACCATCTCTACAGGGAATCATGCCCCCATACAGAGTACCAAGTGTGGACCCACAGCGAGAGAAAGAGGAGGAAAATCTGCAACCACTTTGGTCAATAGACTGAAGATCTGTTAAAGACATGTCTACTGCATCTGTGTGATGAGGAAATGAGAGAGTGTATGTTCTTAGAAGGTGAATGACAGCATCTTGGCCAGCTCTTGACCCCACGCTTCCAGCCTATGCAGACAATTCAGTTGAGACAGAATCATGCTCCACAGTAAGGTTCCCTACTTTGGATTTCTGTTTTAATGACTATGCCATGTCCTTCCCAGGGAGACTTCTCCTAAACCAATGGAACTGAAAGTGCCTCTATAGAAACAGGTTCCTCCATGGAGATCAGTGTTGTTCTACTGGAGGAGGTAAGAATCTAGGTGGCATACTTAGAACAAATTATTCCTTCAGTAACTCTTCTGCCTGACCCTGTACCCCTGTATTCTGATTTAACAGCCTCTAAAAGATAAGGGGGACTAGGGATATGTCCAAGGTCTCTCTGTCCACAGGGAGACCATAAGTCCTATACCCTAGGGAGAGTATATAGCTCAAAGCTCCTGCCAATTCCTGGTAAATAGAATACATTGATCTTCTGCTGCTACCTCCTTGCTACCACTCATGTCTAAAGACCATCGACAGTTAGTCCAGCTATGGTTACACCACAGTAGCATTGGAGATTAATCTATACTAAGTTTTTGAATATTCAGGACATTAACATGAGATGGTGGCATTCTAATCATGGCAAAAGGGACCTAACAGTGAACAAATGGGCATGACATTTGATAGACATTTCACAACCTTATTGTGCTAAGAATACTGGCATAATCACAAAATGGAACGAACATTTGAATACTTGACTGAAAAAAGATTGCTGTACAGATCATGTTGTCAGCATGATGGATTAACATCTTAGACAGTAACGGCATCAAATACAGCTGTTTCTGAGAGGGGATCATGCCCTTGGAAATGATTGCTTGGGAAAACTCAGGACATAAAGGGCGTTGGGGAGTAGATCCCCCGGATCTCCACATCTGTGATTCCAACAAGCTGACAATACCCAGTCATTCTTTTTTTTTTTCCCACTGACCTTAGTACCTGGGAGGCTTGACTACTTTCATCTTAGGGTGGCAATAGAGTGTGGGTGACTTCAACCTATTGCTTGAACTATACCTTTTTTCAGTCATTAACGGTGACAGATCACAGACCCTGAGCAAATTTGTAAACTCTAGAATGTGCCTACAGTGGTCCCCTCTGGAAGTGATGGGGATGCCTTGAGTCATTACAAGTTCTACCATTGTGCCCAGCCCCCTTGATGCCAGACCCATCAGGCTGGGTACAAAGAAGAAGCGGCTTCTAGATTAGGACACACTATGTGGCTATGGGGGGAGACAAACAACTCTGGCACCTAACGAAAGAAACCTTAGATCCTGAGAAGTGGGGAAAGAGGAATGATTAATGGTCTCCTTGTACCCCAGATCTAGCACCACAGTTTCGCCAAACAATCATGTGATCTGCCTGAGTCAAGCATCAGTGAATCTGGCAATCTGATCTTCCCCTGTCCACAGGCTATGGGAACAGAAAAATCCATGTGGGCATGGCTGTCCATGAATTATTTTTCTGTGCTTGACTATTACCAACATCTCCCAAGGTGGACCTCTCCTCTGCCATATATGGCAGACACATGGACTGTCACAACCTTGTTTCAATATGACTGATATAAATTCATATGTGTCCCCTGAGGCCCCAGCAACCTTGGGTTATGCCATGTATGACAATCAAATCTGTAACTACTTGGGGACACTGTCCTCGAGGCTTAATCAAACTCATGTAATGGTAATTCAAATCGAGTTTAACAACGAATCCTGAACCGGAGTCACCTGTGTCCTTTGGGTTATATGATTATATGTGAAGGACAGTGGGCCATGGAATGTCTGCCATTGGGAGGGAGGCTGATTTTTGGCCCATGTGTTGCCCGCTGTGATTGTTGGCACTGACACTGGCTTGTTTTCTGTTTGCTATAAAAGGTATTGAGCCCTTGGCCCTGTGTTCCTCTCCTGCAGCAGAACCCATTGCACCCTGGGCTCATTGTACTGCCTGTGAGACTTAGGGGCAAGGAAATGAATGCTACCATATTGATACTCTTGCTGGTTGCTGTGCTATGCATAATAAACTGTCTCTTTCAGACCACTGTCTACTGTAGTATGTACGTAGTTATTGAATATCTATTCCTTGTTGTCCATTATAAGCTTGGGGATTTTCCCTGATAATACGTAAATCATTGAACAAAACATATAATTATAATAAGCCAATAAAGAATTCTAAAGAAAACATGAGTCTAATTAGAGAAAATATGAGCTACATACTTGATAAGTTTATAGGAATGATAGAAACCAAGTAAGGGAAAGTAAATATAATCCCAGTCACTAAAAATAAGTAAGTATATATACACATACTTGAAGCAAAAACAGAGATTGGCAACGGCAATCCAGGTTAACTAATAAATTTTAGAAAAAGTAACTGAAAAATCTATAATTAATTAAGAATGATTTGTTCATAAATAAATCATAAAAATGATAGTCATGACACTAGTGGTTAAAGAGAAAACAGGGATCTTAGTGGATGTTATGACTTAAATTCATTCTCATGAAAAATCAGCCTTTATATGAAGATGCCATGTGGGTTCAAGAAATTTAAGTATTCTGGAAGGGTTTTTAAGTATTGGATTAAAAATGATTCAATCTACAAGACAGTAAAATGAGTGCAAAAACAATGGGTCTATATATTTTGTACACTAAAAATTCCAAGACTTTGGAGCAGTGGTGTGTTGGTATACATTTAACAGTCCGTTTTATGGAAAAGAAAACTTGTAGTGTTTGCCTATTTCTATGGCGTAAATACCACTGCTATGGCTGATTTCAAGCTACCAACACAACATCACTGATCAGAGTTAGAAAAAGATGGGCACAGTTGGCTCTTGTGGACCAATTCAAGTCAGCTCTGGCACACCCCGCAATTAGGGGGCAATAGACAATATACCATGTGAGTTTCAGCCATAATAATGGCCCCATTAAGGATTTATTGCCCATGGAAACTGCTTTGTGGCAAAAAATTAGACTTTAGTGTTAGATATATTCAGATTATAAAAGCCTTCATCATTTACTATTGTGTTTTCATGTGCACACAATGAAGGTATTTGTGTTTTTGGATTTGCTTTCCTATATGAACAATGAGAATAAAAAGAGTATCCCCTCTGCACTGTTCTTTTAAGAATATAATAATGTATGTAACCACTTGGCACAATGCCTAGCACATAGAATGAAGAAAAAACTTTATATATTCAGCTATCAATAAAATATGCCCATACTCCTTAATATAGTGTACATGGACCTTTCCATGCTAACTAGAAAACTGCAACCTCCAGCTCTCTTCCTCTTATATGCAGTGGTGAACTATAGTTCCCTGGACAGGCTAAGCAAGTTCAGATTTCTTCACCTTAATTTGTGTTATTCCCTCTGTCACTTCTCTCCTTATTAGTATTACTCATCTTTTAAGTTCCTGCTAAAATCTTTGATTCCTCTGTGAAGCATTCCTTGACCATTTCCCTCAATCTTCCTTCCTGAAAAATTTATCACTCCTTTCTCTATGCTTTCTCATCCCTTCGTTCATACCTGTATTATAGTACTTACCACATTGTATCTTAAGCATTTGTTTGCAGAGCAGTCTACCCAACAATGACTTGACTATCAATGATGTTTGACGTGATTGTCGTCTACCTTGACAGTAGGTTAGCATACTAATCTTTATACCTCAACCCCTTAGCATAGTGGTTGGCCCAGTGCCTCACAAGGTTTTGATGAGTGAATGAGTGACTCCAAACAATAACTAGAAAGGACTGGAATAAGGGAACGCGTATTAATCATGATTCTCTTTACTTAAAGTGACAGAAACCCAAATTGAGTTCCCACAAACAAAAATAGAATTTATAAATTTGACAGCTCTCTATATCCATTGGAGTCTAATTAGAAGACAAAAACCACACCAGTAATTTGAACAAGAAAATTATAAATACAAAGAAGTGTTAACTAGGTAAGATGTAGTTTAAAAAGTTAATTACTGAAAGATGTAAGAGAGACCTTTAAAGTATAATCATGGGGCACCAACTTCAAGAAGCAGCTGGCAGCTTAGTGCTGAAGGTGACTTGGAAACTTAAAGAAGGTGCCTTTCTTCTTCAGGGGGGGGAATCCAGACGTTTGAGGAGAAACTGGCTGCTGCAGGAAACATGCTGCTAATCGAAGTGAAGAAGAAACGGGCTCCAGGCTACTTGCCAGAACCATGGGAGCAGGTTGCTGCTGAGGGGATGGTTACAAGCACCCACTAATCCCCCAGCCACACAGGGACAGCAAAGAGAAGAAACAGAAAGAAGAAAAGCCCCTTCTTCCTTCTCTCCTCTTGCTGTCTCCTCCAGCACCATCTATTGGCAGAGTTTAACATCGAGCCCATTGGTAAAGAAGAAATGTAGTCTGCAAACTCCAGATCCATTACCACTCACACAGGAGTATGAAAAAGGGTGAGTTTAAAGATCAGAAGTCATAAATAGACAGCACGCTGCTCCAGTTAGAAAAAAGTGCTGTAAAAACCAAGACAGCTCCTGACACTGGGCTAGGAGCAGAGATTCAAACACTGTCAGCATCTTGCCTCCCAAGCTCTTATTTTGCTTTTCTCTAAGCATAACTCTCATTCCACTATTCACCATGGATGGGCTCTTTCATGATTCAGAAATCATGGACAATGTCACCATCCAAGACCTTACTTTTCAAATCAAGACAAAGTGCAAGCTGAGGCTTGGGAGGAAGTCTTCTCTTTTAGCTCCATTATAAATAAACTATTTTGAGTCATGGGCCCCTCTTCTTTAATGAGTCTCTGTGACTAAGAGGGTGCACAACTCTGGTGACTTATGTGACACATACTCATCTCTGGAGGGAGGAAATTGGGAGCTATAATTGTATCCACCACCAGAAGCACGTGGATGAAATGGAAAAGAAAGTAAAGTAGGGCTCCCCCCCAAAAAGGGGCAGGAAACGACAAAAACAAATATCCACTACAAATACTTCCAAAGTATCACTGTTGCCTCACTTTTCTCTCTTTTGTGGGCCATTATCTAAGACCCTGGAAACAAAGCACAAGTATGCAAATCTAATCTCCAAGAAGATAATTCTGCTTCTACATAACCAGCTTGTTCATTATGTTTGATCTCCTTTGCTTCCATTTCAACAATGACTGAAATAGATGACGAAGGGATGGTGGTGGACACAATGATGGATCACAATATGGTGAGTCATAATGCTGGTTTAGTTTCACTGCAGATTCTAAATGCAAGGGGAAAGAATTTGAACGTTCAGTTTAAGTTTTGTGTAGGAGAGAAAATTGGTTTTAAATTGAAAACCTCCTTTATGGAAAACCAATAATGAATATGACCAAGGAGTTTTAAAAGGGGAACATACACCCCATACTCTGGTAATTTTTTAGTGCTGGAGTTATTAAACTCATATCTAATAACTTTGAAAATCAATTTTATTGAGCATTCAGACATAGATTAGAAATTTGATTAATTAAATTCCCTTAAATAATTAAAACTATAATTACAAATTTAGTATGGTTGATTCCTTTGAATGTATGAAGCATCTAAAAAAACAGACAAATCATATACAAGTACAATTATTACAAAACTTATAATACATGCACATTAAAGCTAGTTTGTCAAAATGCTAAAACAAGGTGTTTAACTTTGCTTCTTAATATTACCCTTAATTTGATGCATTGCTAGTACTCCTATTTTCAGATGCTCTTAGAGTTTTGTTTCTCTTACCAGACACAAAAGTCAAAGACCGTAGTCACACCATTCAAGGTTTCAGATTCTGAGTTGCTGGCTAGGTGACTCCGGGCTGGGACCTTGGGTGTGATTGTAATGGCTATAGAGACTGAAGCAAGTTCCACTCAGCATAATAACCTGAGTCCTTTTATATAATAAATGTGTGAAGTTTCAATTTTTTGAAACTTGGTGTCTTTTCTGAAAATGATGTGTTCTTAAACTTGTGTATGTCCTAGTCTCTAAACTATTGTCCTGTCACTATGCTATATGAACATAGTATACATTATTAAAAAGCATATATTTTTACTAGATTTTTCTTTTAATTATTGGAGCCACCTAAGGTTTAATCTCAACGACTAGCTTACCTCTTGAGATAGTAGGCTCAGACATTAGAGGTTAGGCTAATGTAGTTTACTGGAAACAAAAGTTTTGAAATCTCCATCTTATTGATCAACAGCTCTGATTAACTTTTGTACCTAATTTGCTAGGTTACTTCCTATGACCACCAGTGCTTATCACTATTTCCTGTTTTTGGTAGAGTTCCTACTTTATACAGGACTTATTTCCTTCTTACACAGATAGAAACAACAGTTTGTGTGTGTGTTATGTATATGTATGTACATATGTATGCTTATGAGTATATATATATATATGTGTGTGTGTGTGTGTGTGTGTGTGTGTGTACAAGCAAAATACTACACATGTAATATTCCCTACTGCGAAAATCTTTTACAATACCCAAGTACATACAAGCTTCTTTTATATAATAACTGTTTTTGGCACACTTAATATTAACCTTTTTTACTTGGGGTGTTATAAATTCATGGATTTTTTACAGATGCAAATTTCTAAGTATTAGGAAATCTCCTTTAAAAGATCTATTCACTCTTTTACTGTCACTTATATCTTTTAAAGCATTCTTGCTTTTTGACAACAACAGGATATTCCAGACATATCTTGATTTTTCTCCTGCCTTAAAGCAAGCAATCAAATATATCCAATGAGAAGTGGTCTCATTTGTGTAGAGGACAATATTGGAGAACAAAAATTATATAGACATTAAGGACACACTGTAGAAATAATGATGGGCAAAAGACATGGAATACTGTTGGACTTTTTCTGGGGGGAGTGTCTAAGCTAGAAAAATGTATGTGTATTTTAAAGTGTGACTTCAAGCTAGTTTTTCTAATTTACTATATTATGTTTTTGTTCCCTTCTTTCCTTATAATATGCTATTTCATCAACCCTAAGATTTTTCTCATACACTGACAACTAAGACTTCAATAGTTCAATAAAGAAAACTTCAACACAAAGTATGTTTAGGATTCCACATTGTTCATACATCCAAAGAATATTTACACATAGCAAACTAAAAATAGTTTTTTTCTTTGTTTTTTCTTAAAGCAAAAATATATTCCAGAAGTGAAGAGATGCCAGATTTCACCACAACCCACCATGGGGATGGTGCCAACATCAAGATGATCAGGTCAAAAGGGGGATATCCACCTACTAGGGGAACACAGGGCGTTTTCCAACACCAAGTCAACACCACACCACAGAGATGCCAGAAGCCCCAATAATGCAGGTAAGAGAAAATAAAAACTTGCACTTCAGTGCCACCTACTAGAAAACAAAAGACCTCTATTTATCAACCTGCTAAGCAGTGAAGACTCAAATACCAAAATAAATAAATAAATAAATAAAATAATTCCCACAAATGCCCAGGCAGAGAAATAATCCATCAAGTAAAATGAATAACCAAGGTAACAAGGAAATTTAGAAAGAAAATGAAAAGTCTCCAGAAAATAAATTTAAAGACATGGAAGACTGTGATTTAAACAACTGAGAATTCAAGATAGCAGTTCTGAAAACAATCAATGTGATACAAGAAAACTCAGAAAACCAATTCAATCAACTCAGAAGTAAAATCAACAAACAAAAGGAGTACTTCACCAATTACTGGTCAAGATGGTGGAGTAGATAAACGCTGTTCTCACCTCTTCTCAGGACCACATCAATTACAACTAAGCTACAGAACAACCATCATTACAAATCACTTGAAATCTAGCTGAACTGAAGCTGTACAGACATACAGAAGAAGCCATATGGAGACTGGTAGGAGGGGCAGAGACACAGAACAGGCTAGTCCCACACCCATGTGTGACCATTAAAAATCAGGAGGGATATCTCAGCTGCAGAGGTTCCCCCCAGGAGAGCAAGGGGTCCTAGTACCACATTAGGATCCTCATCCCAGGATTCCAGTGCCAGGGAGAGAAGTCCCCATAAATTCTGGCTCAAAAAAACAGTGAAGATTGTGGTTGAGTAAGAAGGTGGGCAGATGCAATCCCAGGCACTCCTATTAAAGGGCCAGAGCACAGACTTACTCATCAATGGACTCACTTGCTCTGAGTTCCAGCACTGAGGCAGCAGCTTGAAAGGTGCCAGAAACATAAGGGGAGGAACTGAATTGTCTGGCTTCAGTATGAGAACTGGAGGGGCAGCATTTTCCCATACAGAGGAGCTGGTGGAAGCCATTGTTGCTTTGTTGAGGACTCTCTCTGCCCTGCATGCAGAGGCAGACAGACACCATATCTGAGTCACCATTGAACTGGCTATAACCTTTTATCTACACTGCCTTAGTGATTCCAGAGATTCTGCCCCACCGAAATTTTGGGCACACCCAAGATGCTTCCAGTGGCTTTTCAGTATAAACAGCCTATCTTAGCTCATGTTGCAAACTTTCCTAAATCTCTCAAAGGTTCACAAAACCCAAACAAGCAGCGGCTGGTTTTTGTTTTTCATGTACCTCTTGATGAGCAGTCCTAAGCCCAGCACTAAGGACAGCCAGCCTCAGTTCACAGATTGGCTTCTCGAGGTAACTGTGAGCACAGTGCAGGTGGTGGCCATCTGTGACTACTTTGTGGCTCATATCAGGTGACCCATGAGAAGAGCGCAGGCTGTGGCTAAACTTGGCCTGCAGTGGGTCCCCTCCAGGAAGGTCCCAGAGCTAGCACACCAAATGGCCAGCCTTGGCCCAAGCCAGAGCATCAGCTGGTCACCTCCAAGGATTACACACCAAAAGGGCAAACTAGTCAGGCACCAGACCCCACTAAAGTGAATCCTGCTTTGTAGGGTTAGCCCCCGCACCACAGCTACTTTACTGTAGTCACAGCCAGTCTTCATAACCAATCAGCCTAAGGGTCAATCCCTCCCACTGATGTGTAAACAGCAACCAAGTCTCAACTACAACAGGAGGGCACACAACCCACACAAGGGAAACACCTGGAGTGCGCTGCTCAGGTGACCAGGGAGAATGCACCACTGAGCCCCAGAGCACACTTACTACTAAGACCAGGAAGCATAGCAGCCCTAGCTATTACATAGAAGCAAACACAGAGAGGTAGCCAAAATGGGAAGACAAAGAAACATATCCCAAATAAAAGAACAGAACAAAGCTCCAGGAAAACTAGACAAAATAGAGACAAGCAATCTATGAGATACAGAGTTCCAAACATTGGTTATCAGGCAGCTCAATGATCTCAAGGAGAGTTTGAGAGACAAAGAAATAATCTTAAAAGTAACAAGAGAAAAGCAGTTAGTTACCTACAAGGGAGCTCCCATAAGATTGTCAGCTGCTTTCTCAACAAAAACTTTGCAGGTCAGAAGGGATTGGCATGAAATATCAAAATGATGAAAAGCAAGGACCTTCAACCAAGATTACTCTACCCAGCAAAGCTATTATTTAGAACAGAAGGGCAGATAAAGAGCTTTTTCCCAGACAAGAAAAAAGCTAAAGGAGTTCATCACCAGCAAACCAGTATTACAAGAAATGTTAGAGGGACTTCAAGAAGACAAAGAAGATAAAAAATATGAAAAATAAAATGGCAATAAATACATATTTATCAACAATTAATTTAAGTGTAAATGGATTAAATGCTCCAATCAAAACAGAGGGTGGCTGAATGGATAAGAAAACAAGGCTGTTATATATGCTGCATACAAGAGACTCACTTCAGATTGAAAGGCACACACAGACTGAAATTAAAGGGTTGGGAAAAGGATACTTCATGAAAATAAAAAACGAACAAACAAAAAGCTGAGGTAGCAATACTTATACCAAAATAAGTAGACTTTAAACAAAGACTGTAACAAGAGACAAAGAAGGACCCAGTAATCTCACTTCAGAGTATTTATCCAAAGAAACCCAAAATGCTACTTCAAGCGATGTGTGCATCCATATGTTCATCACAGCACTGTTTATAATGGCCAAGATGTGGAGGTAGCCTGGGTGTCTGTTGATGGATGAATAGATAAAGAATAAGTGGTACATATATACAATGGAATGTTGCTCAGCCGTAGAAGGGAATGGGTTCTTGTCATTTGCAATGGCATGGATGGATCTGGAGAGTATTGTGCTGAGTGGAGTATGTCAGACAGAGAAAGATAGATGCAATGTGATTTCGCTTATATTTGGGATCTAAAGAACAAAATAAACAAACAAATAAAACAAAAAACAAACTCATAGATACCGAGAACATTTTGATGGTTGCCAAATGGGAGCATGGTTGCGGGTAATTGAGAAAGGGGAAGGGATTGAGAAGTACAAATTTGTTGTTACACAGCAGTTATAGGGATCTAGAGTGTAGCATAAGGAACATGGTCAAAAATATTGTAATAACTATGTATGGTGTCAGATGGATACTAGATTTGTTGGAGTAATAGATCAGAGGGGTATTGGGGGACTGTGTAAAAAAGGTGAAGGGATTAAAAAGTACAAATTGTTAGTTACAAAATAGTCATGGTGATATAAAGTAAAGCACAGAGAACACAGTCAACAGTATGTTAATAACTATGCATAGTGTCAGGTGGGTACTAAAGTAGTCAGGGGGATCACTTCTTAAATTACATAAACATCTAACCATTATGCTGTACACCTGAAATTAATATAAAATAATATTGAATATCAAAATAAATAAAGGGCAAAAAAAAAGTAAATAAAAATGAGAATCTCAATTCTAAATCACACATTTTTTTTTTAATGGAGTACTTCACCAAAGAGATTGAAACTACAAAAAAGAACCAAACATAAATTCCAGAGCTGAAGAACTCAATAAATGAGATGAAGGATAAACTAAAGAGCTTAAGAAATAGAGCACACCAGATGAAGGAAATAATTAGTTATATTCAGGATAGAAATCTAGAAATGATTTAGGTGGAAGAGAGAGAACAGAGAGTAAAAAAAAAAAAAAAGAAAGAACTCTGTAAGAACTATCTGACTCCTTTAGAAAGAGCAATATAAGAACAATGGGTATATCTGAAGGAGAAGAGGGGGAGAAGGAAACACAGAGCCTATTCAAATAAATAATTGAAGAGAACTTCTCAAACCTATGGAGAGAACTGAATCCTTAAATCCAAGAAGCTAGCAAAACACCTGATTATCTCAATCCAAAAGGGTTTCTCCAAAGCACATTATATATTAAAGCTGTCAAAAATTAAAGACAAAGAAATAATTTTCAAGGCAGCCAAGGGAAAAAAGACAGTGATCTATAAGGAAACCACATTGGATTATCATCAGATTTTTCAGCAGAAACCCTATAAGCTAGGATGAGTGGACTCAAATATTCAAATTATTGAAAAAGATAAATCACCAAACAAGAATAATAAATCCATCAAAATTATCATTTAGATATGAAGGAGAAATAAAGCCTGAGGGAATTTACCACCACAAAACTTGCATTAAAAGAAATGTTGGAAGATGCTCTTCTACCTGAAACAAACAAACAAAAAAATGATACAAAACTATGAGTAAGATGAGTCATAGACTGACAGAAGCAGGAAAGTGTAACACTTGTTCAGAATAGGGTATTGAACACTTAAATAAACATTAAGTTTAAAGGCAGTAAAAGCATTTTTAAAAAGGAAGAAGATAATAGCTACTTTAATTTGGAAATGAACTCACAGCATAAAAAGGAATAGTTTGTGACAACAAAAACATAAAAGGGAAAGGGGGAAGGAGTTAACTTGAACAGGTGAATGGAGTCAAAATGTCATCAGAAGAAAAAGGAATACCGTGCATCTGAAACTTCTTTCGCATAAACCTAATGGTAACCACAAAACAAAAATCTGTGACTAAGACACATAACATAAAAAAAGAAAGTTAAAAAATCATAGAATACCACCTACATAAAATAACAGACAGAAACACAAGAGAAAAGAACCAGTGAAGACACAGCACTACCAGGAAAGAAAAGATTAGATGGCTATAGGAAATTCTCACATATCCATAATCACCTTAAATGTAAATGGACTGAACTCACCAATTACAAAGCACAGATGAAAGGGATGGGTTGAAAAATCAAACCTAACTATATACTGCTTTCAGGAGACACATCTCAGCTACAAAGAAAAACATAGACTCAAAGTGATGGGGTGGAAAACAATACGGCAAGCAAATGGCATCCAGAGAACAGCTAGTATCACCATACTTACATCAGATAAAATAGATTTCAAAATAAAAAGGTAACAATATACAAAGATAGACATTTTATTATGATAAAGAGGAAAATACATCAAGAATACTACATATATCTATATATCTATGTCTATGTCTATATCTATATCTATCTATCTATCTATCTATCTATCTATCTATCTATCTATTTCCAGTTAGAGAGCACCAAAATATATAAAGCAACTACTGAGGGTCGCTGGTTAGCTCAGTTGGTTAGAGGGTGGTGCTGATAACACCAAGGTAGCTGATTCGATCTCCACATGGGCCTCTGTGAACTGTGCCCTCCATAAATCAATCAATCAATCAATAAAGCAACTACTAACAAAGCTAAAGGGAGAAACTGACAAAACCACAATTATAGTAGGGGACTTAAATACCCCATTAATAGCAATAAATAGACCATCTAAACAGAAAATCAATAAGGAAATATAGGCCTTAAATGATACATTAGACCAATGGACACAATTGATACTTATAGAGGTTTTTCATCCCAGAACACCAAAATATACATTTTTTTCTAGTGCATATGGAACATTCTCAAGGATAGACAATATGTTGGAACACAAAACTAGCCTCAACAAAGTTGAGAAGACTGAAATTATACCAACCATATTCTCTGATCACAATGTTTTGAACTTGGAAATTACCTGCAAAAAGAAAGCTAGAAAACCCATAGATACATGGACATTAAACAACATGCTACTAAACAATGACTGGCTCAAAGAAGAAAAAGGAGATCAAAAGATTCATACAGATAAATGAGAATGGCAATAAAACATATCAAAATTTTGGGGATGCAGCCAATAAGAGGGAAGTTTATATAATTACAGGCCTATCTCAAGAAACAAGAAAAAAACCTAAGTAAACAACCTAATTTTATCTCCTAAAGAGCAAATTAAGCCCAAAGTCAGCAGAAGGAAAGAAATCATAAAAATTAGAGCAAAGGTAAATGAAATAGAAAACAAAAAGGCAACAGAAAAAATAATACAAGAAAGAGCCGGTTCTTTGAAAAGGTTAATGTGTTTGACAAACCTCTGTTTAAAATCACTAAGGAAAAAAGGGAAAAGATTCAAATAAACAAAATCATAAATGAAAGAGGAGAAGTGACAATCAATGGACACTCCAGAAATACAAAGGATTACACAAAAACACTATGAATGGTTATAATACCACTAAATTTGGTAACCTAGATGAAAAGCACAAGTTCTTAGAAATATATAACCTTCCTAGACTGAATCATGAAGAATTGGAAAACCTAAATAGGTTGATCAAAAGAAAGGAAATTGAAACAGTCATAAAAAAGTCTCCTAAAAATTAGATCTTGGGGACCAGATGGCTTCACTAATGAATTCTACCAAATATTTAAAGAAGATTTAATACCCATTCTTCTCAAACTCTTCCAAAAAGCTGAAAAGGTAATACTTTTTAACTCATTTTATGATACCAACATTACCTGGATACCAAAAGCTGACAGGAACAACACCAAAAAAGGAAATTATAGACCACTATCTCTGATAAATATAGAGGAAAAATCCTAAACAAAATATTAGCAAATTGAATACAACAATACATTAAAAAGATAATACATCACAATAGAAAGGTGTTCATTCCAGGGTTTCAAGGATGGTTTAACATAAGCAAATTGAGCAAAGTGATACACTACTCTAACAAAATAAAGGGTAAAAATCATAATATCATATCAATAAATGCAGAAAAAGCATTTGACAAGATACATCAATTTATGATTAAAACACTCAATAAAATGGCTATAGAAGGAAAGTACCTCAAGATAATAAAGGCCATATATGACAAACCCTCAGCTAGTATCATACTCAATTGCAAAAAACTGAAAGCTTTTTCGCTAAGATCAGAAACAAGACAAGGATGCCGACTCTCACCACTGTTATTTAACATAGTATTGGAAATCCTCGCTAGAGCAATCGGGCAAGAGAAAGAAATAAAAGGCATTCAAATTGGGAATGAAGAAGTTAAATTATTACTTTTTTCAATGACTATGATTCTATGATTCTACATCTAGAAAACCCTAAAGACTCCGCTAAAATACTGTTAGAAACAATAACCAAATATGATAAAGTTGCAAGATACAAAATCAATGAACAAAAATCTGTTGTGTTCCATTATACTAATAAGGAAATATCAGAAAAAGAAATGAAGAAAATTCAATTTGCAATTGCAGCAAAAAGAATGAAATACCAATGAATAAACTTAGCAAAGGATGGGAAGTACCTATACACTAAAAACTACAAGACAGCGTTGAAAGAAATTGAAGAAGACATGAAGAAATGGAAAGATATTCTGTGTTCATGGATTGGAAGAATCAACATAGTTAAAATGGCCATTTTGTCTAAAGCTATATACAGATTTAATGCAATCCCCATCAAAATCCCAGTGACATTTTTCAAAGAAATAGAACAAAAAATCATCAAATTTGTATGAAACAACAAAAGACTCCAAATAGCCAAAGCAATTCTGAGACAAAAGCACAAAGCAAAGGCAACTCACTTGCTGACCTCAAATTATACTACAAAACTACAATAATCAAAACTGTATGGTATTGGCAGAAAATCAGATACACAGGAAAACAGAACAGAATTAAGAGCCCAGAGATAAGCTCATATGTATACAGGCAACTAATTTTCAACAAAGGAGCCAAAACATACAATGTGAAAAGAAAGTCTCTTCAATAAATGACTAGGAAAACTGGAAAGCGACATGCAAAATAATAAAACTAGACTACTATTTGATCCCATATACAAAGAATACTCAAAATGGATCAGAGACTTAAATATAAATCCTGAAATTATAAAATATATAGGAGAAAACTGAGGTACTAAACTTATGGACTTTGGTCTCAGAGACGATTTTATGATCTTGACCCTAAAGGCAAGGGAAATAAAAGCAAAAATAAATGAATGAGACTACATCCAATTAAAAAGCTTTTGCATAGCAAAAGAAACCACAACAAAACGAAAAGGCAACTAACCAAATGTGAGAAGATATTTGTAAGCAATGCTTCTGATAAGGGGATAATAAAGAACTCATACAACTCAACAACAAAAAACAAAGGATCTTATTTAAAAATGGGCAGAGAACTGAACAGACACGTTTCCTAAAAATATATACAAATGGCCAACAGATATATGAAAAGATCTTCAACTTCACTAGCTGTACAGGAAATGCAAATCAAAACCATGAGATACTACTTCACACCTGTTAGAATGGTTATTATCAAAATAACAAGTGTTGGAGGAGCTGTGGAGAAAAAGGAACCCTCATACACTGCTGGTTGGAATGTAAATTGGTACAGCCACTCTGGAAAACAGTATGGGGTTTCCTCAAAAAATTAAGAATAGAGCTACCATATGACCCAGCAACCACTCTTCTGGGTATCTACTCAAATATTTGAAAATATTTATTTACAAATATACAAGGTGTGATCAAAAAATATGGTGAATGTTTACATAACAAAATTATTTCAGTAAAAGACACATTGCCATTAACCCCTGTCAAAATGCTCCTGTTCACTTAGAACACACTTATCCCATCATTCTTGACACTTTCTGAAGTAGTTCTAGAAGTCCTATTTCATGAGCGTCTTTAGTTGTGCTATTGTTGCTGCCTTGATGTCCTGAATCAATTCAAAACTTTCATGGTCATTTTCACTTTAGGGAAGAGCCAGAAGTCACACGGTGCCAGATCCGGTGAATTAGATGGATGAGAACACACCATAATGTTTCTATTTGACAGAAATTGCTCTACCAGAAGTGATGTGTGACCTAGAGCCTTTCTGTTGTGATTAAAACATATGGTGAATGCTGCTGCTGAGTGCCATCCGATGGAAAGACAGGGATCTTCAATACGGGAAGCAGTGCATCCAACTTTAGTAACAGTGTGTGACAAGTTTCAGCTTCTTCTGTACGGGCAGTTGGGTGTGAGCTGCGGTTGAGAGAAAGTGTGTTTTAAAGTGTGCCGGAAATCATCCTCCATCATGACAACGCTCCGTGTCACACGTTGTTTCTGGAATATGGCAATTTCTGTCAAATAAAAACATTACAGTGTGTCCTCATCCACCTTATTCATCTGATATGCCACCATGCAACTTCTGACTCTTCCAAAAAAATGTCAAAATGATTCAGGACATCGAGGCAGCCATGACAGTGCAACTAAAAAAGAGGTCTTCATGAAAGAGGACTTCCAGCACTGTGTCAGAAAGTGGCAAGAACGATGGGATAAATGTGTTCAAAGCAAGAGGGATTAATGGCAATGTGTCTTTTACTGTAATAAATTTTTGTTTATTTAAACATTCACCATATTGTTTGATCACACCTCATATAAGTAGCCCTATGTTCACTGGAGAATTGTGCACAGTAGCCAAAACATGGAAACAACCTAAGTGTCCTACGATGGATAATTGGATAAAAAAGATGTGATACATATATACAACGGAATACTATTCAGCAATAAGAAAGGATGAAATACTGCCATTTACAAGAACCTGGATAGATTTTGAGAGTATCATGCTAAGTGAAAGAAGTCAAATGGAAAAGGATGAGAACCATATGATTTTATTCATATGTGGGATATACAACAGAAAGTCACAAATGAACAAACAAACTCATAGACAGGGAGTTGGAAGGATGAAGAGGGTAAAGCAGGTCAAATACATGATGACAGAGGGAGACTAGATTTTGGGCGGTGAGCAAACAATGAAATACACAGATGATGTATTATAGACTTGTTCACTTGAAACATGTAATGTTATTAACCAATGTCACCCCAATATATTTAATTAAAAACCTATAATGAAACAAAAAAAATCTGTACATTTAGAAATAATAATATGTTATATCTGTAGAGTGCTTTACATTTCCACATAATTTTAAAATTTGGTCCACTATTTAGAGTTAGTCAGAAAAAGATTAGGAACATTCTCCTCATTTTGTACTGGAAAACTGAGGCACACAGAGAATGAGGCCTTTTCAGGATCACATTGCTGAACTACCAAAATAAAAGCATGTCAGAAAGGCATCCTCAAAAATTATCTGAGAACCATAATCTAGTACTTCAAAACGAGCAAAATACATTAAAAATGATAAGACATGGACAATCAACATAAAACAGAATTAGAGAAACTCAGAAATCAGATGAAAATATTCAGGGGAGAATTACAAATAAAATAATGTTTTTAAAAACCCAGCAAAGTAGAAGGAATAGAAGAGTGAAAAGAAGTAGACATTAGAGAGATGAAGGGTAAAAGGCAAGGAAACTTAAAAATAAAAAAGATAAGAAATTGAAACAATAAAGTTATTTCAGTAAACCTACTGGAGTGACAAAAATCACAAACCCTGACAATACCAAATGCTGTCAAGAATATGGAGCAACAGGAACTCTCACTCATTGCTGGTAGAAAAGCAAAATGGTACAGCCACTTCAGAAGACAGTTTCCTACAAAACCAAACTTATTCTTACCATATGATTCAGCAGTTGTACCCCTTGGTATTTACCCAAATGAATTAAAAACTATGTCCATAAAAAAATCTGTATATGGTTGTTTATAGTAGTTTTATTCATAATTGCCCAAACTTGGAAGCAACCTAGATATCAGTAGGCAAGTGGATAAATAAACTGTGGTACATCCAGACAATGGAATATTATTCAGAACTAAAGAGAAATGAGCTATCAAGCCATGAAAAGACATGGAAGAATCCTAAATGCATATTACTAAGTGAAATAAACCAATCTGAAAAGTCTATGTATTGACTGATTCCAACTACTATGTAACATTCTGAAAAAAGCAAAACCATAAAGACAGTAAAAATATCAGTGGTTCCTAGGGGTTGTGGGGAGGGAGGGATGAATAGACAGAGCACAGAGGAAATCTAAGGCAGTGAAACTATTCTGTATGATACCATCATGGTGGATACATGTCCTTAGACATTTGTTAAAACCCATAGAGTGGACAACTGGAGTGAGCCCTAATGTAAAATATAGACTTTGAGTGACAATGATGTGTCAGTATAGGTTCATCAGTTGTAGTAAGTTTACCACTCTGGTATGGGATGTTGATGAGGCTGGGTGTGGGTGGGGGAGGGGCTATGTGGGAACTCTGTTCTTTCTGTGCTGTAAACCTAAAATTGTTCTAAAAATAGTTTATTTTTTTAAAGTTATGAATAAATATATAAAAGGGATTTGAGAGAAAATGACAAAATTGAAAGCAGGAATAGAAGACCAAATATACATAAGTGCTCAAAGAGAAAAATAAAATTGAGCAAACAGGATAAATATCAAAAAAAAGTAATTTGATAAACCTTTTTCCTTATTGAAACTACATATTGAAACCAAATATTGAAGCAAATAATGTACCTGAAAAAATAGAAATTTCTTTAGGACACCAAGAAAAATTGCATCAAAATTAATGGAATTTAAATAAAATAATTGTGTGTCTAAGTAGAAAGACTACATTACTTCTAAAGAAATCAGATTTTTATCAGACTTTTCCAAAGCAAGGTTTTATGCCAAAGTAAAACAAATTGATATATTTAAGATACCAAGGAAAGTAAATGCAAGCCAAGATTTTATACTCAGTCAAACCAACTTGCAAATCATATCTACAACTTGCAAATAATACTACAAACTAATATCAACACACAAGAACTCAGGTAATATTTATCCCATGATTTTTCTGAGGAATCTACTAGAAAACAAGTTTCAGATACCCCAAATCACTAGAAAAACACAGACAAAAGGACATGTGCTGAGCATTAAATATACACTTGTAGAACTAGGACTTAACAGTGGTTAGAAGGGTGGTAATAATATTTCATGGCTGTGTTCTGATAAAGATATCATGCAACTATTTTTTAATGGGGAAGAATGAGGAGAACATGTGCATAAAGAAATGTTAACTGTTTTTCTATCAAGGATGGTAGTATTAGTGTATAATTCTTAGCCTGCTGTGTAAGTAATTTGGAATTAAGTAAATGAGTCATTATGTGATATTCTAATTCAATCATCTGTGTCTTGAGGATCAGAATTCCTGATGTGGAAGAAAGAAGATTCAGATAAAAGATAGAAGGTATTAAATAGAAAGCCTGTAGTCATGAATTTGACTTCAAAGATCATTTCTCAGTATAAAACATTTCTGTATCTGTTTATTGAGATTCTTTTTCTAACTCTCTATACTGAAATGGCCTAAAAGTAATGAAAAGACCTAGAATTGACCAAACCAATAGCAGTGAGCCCCCCTAGCATCTACATAATGGTTTTGAAAAATCATTTCCCACTAAAAGATACCAGGCACTTTTGGGGAATGGCTAATTACAGGTTAGAATAGGAAATGTACAAGAAGAGCCAGAATATATTATCCTACCAGAAAGCAAAGAAGCTATCAAAAACTACTAGGAGCATAGGCAAAAAGTTAGGAACCAATCTAAGGAGGCCTCCACAGCCAAAGAGAGGCAATTTGAGTTTCAATAAGGATTAAAACCACAACAGACTGAAACACAAATACACTTAAACCCATACGTTTACAACGATATTTGTTTAGAAAGGGATAGCTTCATTGATCAGCTTTGTGTTATAATAGTGAACCAACTCATTACTTTGAAAACTGTTAAATACTAGAAAAGAATAAAGTATACTTATTCTGTCTTTCCAATTCTGACTATACGTAAGAAAAACTAAATAGTGAGGGTAAATTTCTTCTTCTAGGAGGCTTCAACTAACAGAAGAAAAAAGAATGATAGAATTAGAGTATTATCATTCTGCAGTCTTAATCAATGACTGGATCTGAGCAGTATGCAGCAATGGCTAACGTCAACAGAAAAGGATATACAACACCCATGAAATAGTCTTGCCAAACAATTCATGTCTGATTAAGCATCTATATCCAGACACCAATATACAGGAAACAAATAGGACAGAGGAACAAGCTAGTTACATGTCGGGGATGCGATTAGCATAACACAGACTGAGGAAAATTCTACAGGTCAAAGATCTGAGTTTCTGCAACAAATAAATTGCAAGGGGAAAAGGGAGGATGGGGGTAAAACCTGTATATTAACGAGACCATGAAAGGACTATACTGCATGGTACTGCACTATTTTATACCGTGTGTGTGTGTGTGTGTGTGTGTGTGTGTGTGTGTGTATAGTATGTATATGAAGGAAGAAAGAAAGGGAGAAAAGATGGGCAGGAAAGAACCAAAGTGTCCAAGACTGCACACTTTGGTGATAAAACAAAAAAGAAGCGCAGAAGAGTGATTACTTTAAAAGTCGGCATATTGGTTACCATTAGAGAAAATGGAAGGGGTTGTGAATGGAATGGGTAATTGCAAATATAAAGTTGTTGGGGCTTCTAAGGTGACTGACAAAGTTCTATTTATTCACTTGGGTGGCTTAGAAAGGTGTTTGCCTTATAATAATTTGCTCAGTTTTACATTTGTCCTATGCAATACTTTGTTTTATTTTACAATAAATATTTTTTTAAAAAATAAAATATATTTTTATGTACTTCATATCTCAAGCCTGTCTTTTGTTTACTAATCTGAATTTATGAGCATGCTTTTAAAATAGGGACTCCTCTTTCTGGAGTAATCATTTTATTTGAAAAATAATCATGTTTACAGTCTTATCCATGCTTAGAATATAACAGTGCATAAAGGAAGCTGGAGTCAGCAAGTGGTTACAAAACAAAATAAAATGTGCCCCCAGTAGGGTAAGAGATCCAGAAATTTGAGAGCAAACAGGAAATCCATAGAAAGATAAATAAATCAAACCAATTTGACTTTAGACAGAACTTATGAGAATGTGGTGTTTTTCTCCATAGGACTGAAAATGCTCATAGGACAGAGGTTGGAGGTGGAGCAGCCATTCCAGCAATGCAGACACAATCACCATTACAGCCTAAGAATAAGGCAGCTGTACAGAGTGTAATTTTTACTTTTGAAATGAAGAGTAGGTTTACACTAGGCACAGAGACATATTAGACTAATTTTGATTACAAGAAAGTGAACCACTGTACATTAAAGATTTCCTTCCCAAGGGGGTAAATAGATACCTAACAGAATTGAGCGTGAGTAGATTCACAGTTATTTCAAGAGGTCTATGAATCTATATGTTAGTTAGCCATGCTCCTATACATTTCTAGTACATTTCTATAGGCTAACAACAAACTATCTGAAAGAGAAATTAAGAAAGCAATCCCATTTACAACAGCATTGAAATCAATAAAATACTTAGGACTAAAGTTAACCAAAGTGTGAAAGACTTGTACAATGAGAACTGTAAGTCATTGATGAAAAAGATTAAAGAAGATATAAATAAATAAAAAGAGACCCCATGTTCATGGATTGGAAGAATTAATATTGTGAAAATGTTCATACTTCTCAAAAATACCTACAGATTCAGTGCAATTCTGATCAAAATCCCAATGACGTTTTTCACAGAAAGAGAAAAAACAATCCTAAAATTCATATTGAAACACAAAAGACCCTGAAGTGTCAAAACAGTCTTGAGAAAGAAAAATAAAACTGGAGGCATCACACTACCTGATTTCAAGCCACATTACAAAGCTATGGTGATCAAAACAGGATGGTACCAGCATAAAAACAGGCACATAGGCCAGTGGAATAGAATAAAGAGCCCAGACATAAAACCACACGTATATAGTCACCTAATTTTTGACAAGCGAGCCCCACAGTGGGGGAAAGAACAGGCTCTTCAATAAATGGTGTTTGGAAAAGTAAACAATCACATACAAAAGAAACTGGAGCCCCAGCTTACACTGCTCACAAAAATAAACTCAAAACAGATCAGAGATGTAAATGTTAAGACCTGAAACCATAGAAGTCCTAAAAAATAAAACAAAACAGCAACAACAGCAACAAAAAAAAGACAGGGAAAAGATTCTTGACATTGGCCTCAGAAACAATTTCATGGATAAGACACCAAAAAGCACAGACAACAATGTTAAAAAAATTAAAATTAAAATAAATAGTTTCTGTAAAGTGAAGGAAACAAATTAAAAAGGCAACATACAGAATATAAAAAAATTCAGAAACCATATATCTGAAATATATAAGAAACTCATACAACTCAATAGCAAAAAATCAAATAAACCAATTTAAAAAAAAGCAAAAGACATGAATAGACACTTTTTTCCCCCAAAGAAGACATACAAATGCCCAATAGGTATATGAAAAGATGGTAATCACCAATCATTAGGGAAATGCAGAGCAAAACCACAAGGTATTTCCTTACACCTGTTGGGATGTCTATTATTAAAAAGACAGCATGGAGGGATCTTGAGATTATCATGCTAAGAAAATAAATCAGACACAAAAAATCAAGAACCATATGATTTCATTCGTGTGGGATATAAAACTGAAAGAAACAAATGAACAAGACAAACAAACAAAAACTCATAAACACAGACAACAGTTTAGTGGTTACCAGAGGGTAATGGGGGAGGAGAGGGTAGTAGAAGAGGGTAAAGGGGGTCAAATATATGGTGACAGAAGATTTGGGTGGTGAACACACAATGCAATATATAGATGATGTATTATAGAAATGTAGACTTGAAACCTATATAATTTTACTAACCAACATAACCCTAATAAATGTAATAAACAGATAACAAATGCTGGTGAGGATATGTAGAAAAGGAAACCCTTATACACTGTTGGTTAAAACGGAAAATGGACAAACCTTTATGGAAAACAATAGGACAGTTCCTTAAATAATTAAAAATTGAACTACTGTATGAGACTGAAATCCCACTCCTGGGTATATATTTGAAGAAATTGAAATCAATGTCTCAAAGAGATATCTACACTCCCATATTCACTATAGCATTATTCACAACAGCCAAATATGAAAACAACCTAAGTGGCTGTCAACAGAAGAATGGATAAAGAAGTTGTGATTACGCGCGCGCGCGCACACACACACACACACACACACACACACGAGGTCTGACAATTAAGTTGGTAAACTTGTTGCAATGATGTTGCTAACCTTTTTTTGATATCAGAGGGATTATTCATTATGAATTTGTACCAACTGGACAAACAATTAACCAAGTTTACTATTTGGAAGTGCTGAAAAGGCTGCATGAAAAAGTTAGATGACCTGAGATTTTCACCAACAATTCATGGCTCTTGCATCACAACAATGCACCAGTTCACACAGCACTGTCTGTGAGGGATTTTTTAGCCAGTAAACAAATAACTGTATTGGAACACCCTCCCTACTCACCTGATCTGGCCCCCAGTGACTTCTTTCTTTAACCCAAAGACATTTTGATGACATTCAGGACATCAAGGGTAATACAACAATAGCTCTGATGGCCATTCCACAAAAAGAGTTCCAAAATTGCTTTGGAGAGTAGACTAGGCACTGGTGTTCGTGCACAGCTTCCCAAGGGGAGTACTTCGATGGTGACCATAGTGATATTCATCAATGAGGTATGTAGCACTTTTTCTAGGATGAGTTTGAGAATGTAATTGTCAGACTTCATATATATATATATATATATATATATATATATATATATATATATATATGTATATGTATATATATGTATATATACATATATATGCATATATATACATATATATGCACATGTGTGTGTGTGTGTGTATATATAATTTAGGCATGAGAAAGAAGTCCTGTCATTTGCAACAACATGAAGAAATCCTGTCATTTGCAGCACCATGAATAGACCTGAGGGTATTATGCTAAGTGAGATAAATCAGACAAAGACAGAAAAATACTGTATGATCTCATTTATGTGTGAAATCTGAAAAAGCTGAACTCATAAAAATAAAGTAAAATGGTGGTTACCCGGGGCTTGCGAATGGGGGAATTGGGGAGATACTGTTTAAGGACACAAACTTGCAACTAGTAGATAAATGAGTTCTGGACATCTAATGCACAGCATAGTAAATATAGTTAACAATACTGTATTATAAACTTCAAATATGCTAAGACACTAGACCTTAATTGTTGTCACCACAAAGAAAGATGGTAATTATGTGACATGTTAGAGGTGTTAGCTAAAGCTGTGGTGGTAACCATACTGTAATATATAAATGTATCAAGCCAACACATCTTAAACTTACATAATGTTTTATGTCAATTATAATCTCAATTAAAAAAAATCAGAACAGAAAAAATGTAGTAAGTTATCTAAGGAGTGGCACTTCAAGACCATGTGAGTTTCCTGCTCCCAGTAACTTTTGCCCGTTAGTTTTAACATCTACTGATGTTATACAGCTGGAGGTGACAAGATAGCATATTATTCTTTCTGCATTTATTAGCAAACATAACACAGTAACTTTTTTCATTAGACATTTTATCAATCAACAGATAAGAAAACCACTGTCATGAGAGTACAAATAAATCTTCAATGAGGTTACAAGCCACATATCTAGGCAGACACGAGACGTTTGTCTAGAGATCGTGTAAATGTTCCACTACTTCCTCACAACTGGCTTCAGCACCACACAGGATAATTAGTTCTCGTCCTAGAAGCTTTGTTGACTCGTAGCACTGCTGTTGTCTGAATTATTTGCAAAGATTTTATGATTAGATTTAATAAGAATAAATAATTTTTTAAGAAAGCAGTCTTTATCCAGACCATGAAAACGGTAAGCAAATGACTGTACAACCTCTACCTCCATAATTGCTGAGAGCAACAAAATTTGAATATTTACTGCTTAATTTATCTTCATTTTCCTTAATTTCTGATGTGTTTAATGCAGACTACATGGTGCCATGCTGTTAAACTTTTGTGTAAGGCACGTTACTCTATAATTTGTGCTTCCCTGGGTTTTTCTTGAAAATCAGCCAAAAACTACTACAGGTGCAGAATTTGGCGGCTTGAAAACTGCATTCAAGGAGGAGACCAATTTCATTCAGTGACAAGATGGTATGCAGATCCTTCAATAGACTCAGATATAAGAGCCTGACTTACTCATATTCTATGCCAAACCAAAAATGTGGCTGAGTGTTTACAATTCTGCCCCTCTGATGTTAACAAAAGCATCAGTTGAAATAGAGGATTCATTTCTTAGAAATGTCTCCGCAAAGGTGTATAACAAGTTTATTTTGGTTCTTAAGATTAAGAATTTACTAAATTATCACATTTGCATGCATAAATAACAAGAGCCTCTCTTTTCTGATCTGAGGTTGTCTTCTCAAAGGAGGTAATGGTAGCTATATAAAATGCAGCAGAAATTGGTTGCATTTTTATATACCAATAATGAACTATCAGTAGCAGAAATGAAGAAAACAACCCCATTTACAATTGCATCAAAAAATAAAATAAAATCCCTAGAATAAATTAACCAAGGAGGTAAAAAACCTGTACTCAGAAAATTATAAGACATTGAAGAAAGAAACTGGAGAAGATACAAAAAAAAGAAACTGGAGAAGATATGATGCTGATGGATAGGAAGAATTAACAGTTAAAATGTCCATACTACCCAAAGCAATCTATACATTCAATGCAATCCCTAATCCCTATCAAAATGCTAGGCACATAATTGAAAATAAATATATTTCTGTTGAATGAATGAATGGATGAAAAAATGAATAATCAGCATAATCATAGAAAACGCAATAAAGAAGTCAATACGGTCTCAGTCTGGAAATCCTCAGACATTTCTTATGTAGATGTCAAGTAGTAATGATTTTATTCCTTATAATGACTACATTATAATAATCTGAGCACCTCCCTCAAACATTGTTATTCTCTGTGAAGTTCCCAGGAGCCCATGTTTTGGCCAAAGAAAGACAATCACTCTCTTGACCACAGATACAGTTCCTATCACCACTATAGACATTTCTTATTCATGTGACAGGTTCATTCTGACACCACATATTAGGAAGTTTTCCTCACACCAAGCAATTCTGATTCTCCTATAACAAATGGGCGTCCAACAATTCAATTCAAATTTGACAGAAACTCCTGACCAATAGCATTTGTCACAAAACTAGAACAAATGATACATCTGATAGGTGTTTAATATCTAAAATATATAAGGAACAACTTAACACCAAAAGGACAAACAATCCAATTGAAAAGTGGGCAGAGGACCTGAATAGATACTTCCACCAAGAAGACATACAAACAGCCAACTGATATATAAAAAGATGAACAACATCACTAACTCCAAGGGAAATGCAAATCAAAACCACAATGCAATACCACGTCACACCTATTAGAATGGCTATTATCAAGAGGACAAGTAGTAAAGAGTGTAGGACAGGATGGGGAGATAAAGGAACCCTCATACACTGCTGGTGGAAATGTAAATTGGTACAGTCACTATGGAAAACATTATGGAAGCTCCTCAAAAAAATAAGAATAGAATTACCATACAACCCAGCAATCTTTCTTCTGGGTATCTACCTAAAAATCTGAAAACATTTATCCATAAAGTTATAGGTACCCCTATGTTCATTGCAGCATTATTCATGGTGGCCAAGACATGGAAACAACCAAAGTGTCCTTCAATAGATGATTGGATAAAGAAGATGTGGTACATATACACAATGGAATATGACTCAGCCATAAGAAAACATGGATGCGACACCATGGATGGATCTTGAGATTATCATGCTAAACAAAATAAGTCAGGCAAAAAAATTAGAGAATCATATGGTTTCACTTATATGTGGGATATGAAACTGAGGGTAACAAATGTACAAGAAAAACAAACAAGCAAAAACTCATAGACACAGACAACAGTTTACTGGTTACCAGAGGGTAAGGGGGAAGGAGGGGAAATAGAAGAGGGTAAAGGGGCTCAAGTACATAATGATGGAAGGAGATTTGACTTTGGGTAGTGAACACACAATGCAATATACAGATGATGTATTATAGAATTGTACACTTGAAACCTGTATACTTTTTTTAAATAATGCCACCCCAATAAATTTAATTTTAAAAAATGGGCAAAGGACAGCTCTACAAAGAGGACATACAGATGGCCAACAGACATATAAAAAAGATACTCAATGTCACTAATTACCAGAGAAAAGCAAGTTAAAATTATAATGAGATATCACCTCACACCTGTCAGAATGGCTATCATCAATAAATCAACAAACAATTAGTGAGGATGTGGAGAAAAGGGAACGCTTGTGCACTGTTGGTGGGATTGTAAATTGGTGCATATGGAAAATACTTTGGAGTTTCCTCAAAAAATTAAAAATAGAAGTACCATATAATCCCTCAATCCTACTTTTGGGTATTTATCCAAAGAAATCCAAAACGCCAATTCAAGAAATATACGAGTATATACCCCTATGTGCACTATAGCACTATTTACAATAGCCAGGATATGGAAACAACCTAAGTGCCCATCAAAAGATGATTGGATAAAGAATAAGTGGTACATTTGTATAATGGAATAATAGCCATAAAAAGGAATGAAATCTTGCCATTTGTGACAGCGTTAATGGACCTAGAGGGTATTATACTAAGTGAAATAAGTCAGACAGAAAAAGACAAATACCATGTAATTTCACTTATATGTGGAATCTAAAAACAAAATAAATGAACAAATGAAACAGAAAGGGACTCATAGTTACAGAGAACATTTTGATAGATGCCAGATGGTAGGGAAGTTGGGGGGATGGGTGAAAAGGGGAAGGGCATTATGATGTACAAATTGCCAGTTATAAATACAGTCACAGAGATGTAAAATACAGCATAGGGAATATAATCAATAATAGTATAATAACTCTGTATGGTGTCAGGGGGCTACTATACTTATCGGGGTGATGACTTTATAAGTTATATATATGAGTATGTATAATCATTATGTTGTACACCTGAAATTAATATCCTATTGTATGTCAACTATAACTAAAAAAATTTTTAAAAGAAGTACCTACACCACATTGGGCTTTTACTAGTATTAAATGAGGTAAGAAAATTTAAAAGAAAGAATTTTAAACTCTCTTACTTCTCTCCTCTTTTACCTCCTTTGTATGAGTCATATTAGTGAAGGAACATTAAGCTTTCATGAAGGACAGAACATCATAAAGTACAGTATAGGCGGAGTCCAGAGCAGAAATGTATTTTATTCTATAATTTAATATTCTTCAAATATCCTTAGTGCTTCTGGTATAGCAAATAAAATAACAGTAATCTTAGCTCTATCTCTTACCAGATCTTCATTTATTTAATTATTGGTTCAATGTCTCTTTTCTTTCACAAGATAATAAGCTATTCAAAGGCTAGGATTTTGTCTTGTCACTGCTATATGCCAAATGCTTAGCACAATGCTAGGCTCATAATTGAAAATAAATATATTTCTGTTGAATGAATGAATGGATGAAAAAATGAATAATCAGCATAATCATAGAAAACTCAATAAAGAAGTCAATACGGTCTCAGTCTGGGAATCCTCAGACTTTTCTTACATAGATGTCAAGTAGTAATGATTTTATTCCTTATAATGTCTACATTATAATAATCTGAACACCTCCCTCAAACAATTGTTATTCTCTGTGAAGTTCTCAGGGGCCCATGTTTTGGCCAAAGAAAGGCAGTCACTCTCTTGACCACAGATACAGTTCCTGTCACCACTATAGACATTTCTCATTCATGTGACAGGTTCATTCTGAGACCACATATTGGGAATTTTCCTCACACCAATCAATTCTGATTCTCCTATAACAAATGGGTGTCCAACAATTCAATTCAAATTTGACAGAAACTCCTGGAATTAGTTCAGATTCTAGAGGTTAAGGGCTTCATCCCACAAAACTGCCCCTATTCACATATCAGCTGCAAATGGAGTATCCAGGCTACTAACATTTCTCCCCAGCTAATTAAAAGTTTTGGGGGTTTTTCAGGCTTGATAATTCACTATAATAACTCATAGAACTCAGGAAAACTTTATTTCACTTAATATTACTGGTTTATTATGCAGGATTCACCTTAACAATAGCCACATTGAAGAGATGCATAGAACAAAGAATAGAAGGAGGACACAGAGCTACCATGCCCTCTCTGAGTGTGCCCTCCTTTCAGCACTTTGATGTGTCTCCTAACCAGATGCTCCCCAAACTCTGTCTTTATGGTGTTTTATGGCATTTCCATTAAGTCATTGGCCATTGGTCATTGAACTCCATCTCTAGTCTCTGTCCCCTTATCCACAGACTGAGGGGTGGAGCTGAAAGTCCCAAGCTTCTAATCAAGGCTTGGTCTTTCTGGCCACCAGGCCCCATCCTGAAGCTCTCCAGGGGCCTCATCAAGGGTCACCTCTCTCGCATAAACTCAGGTATGATTAAAAGGAGCTTCCATCACCTCTGTCACTCAGTAAATTCCAAGGATTTTAGGAGCTCTGTGGGGTAAAAATCAAATATTTTTCCCTATTATACTACAGCATAGTTGTAATTTTTATCTTCATTTTACCTCTGGCTATACTGAAGGGGGAAATACAACCCCCTATCTGGGTTGAAATCCGTGTTAAGCTACAACATAGAACAGTCTTGTGCTCCAGGGTGCCAACATGGTCCTAAGACTATAGCTAGTTCTTTAATAGTGTTCATTAAAGTTCCAGTATAGTCCCACCACAGGAAACTGGTATGACCTCACTAGTGGGAATTTGTCTAAAATATAACCCAAAAGATATTATATCATGTTCCACATTTCTCCCTTCAAACTCGCAGTGGGTCTCTCCAAACCAAATTTATATACCCTGACTCTGCCTTCAAACACACTCACCATCCAGGCTTATCATTCCTTCCCCTTGTTTGAAGCAGCCCAAAAGGCTGCCCATGAGTCCTACATAAAAATGTAGCTAAATTTACAAACCAGGCACTGTACATAGTGCTTTACTATACTAATCAGCCCTTACAACAATCCTTTGAGATGGGCACCATTATTTTCTCCATTTTCCAGATAAGAAAACACAAAGAAATTAAGATAAGAAGGCACAAAGAAGTTTAGTCACTTGTCCAAATAATACAGGCAGAAAGTAGGGGAACTAAGATTAAAATCATGAAAGTTTGTGTCCAGAATCCAGTTCCTAACCACTGTGCTAGTAGTGGGCTTTTATGCAAATTAAACCCACACACTTTACTGAGAGGTTTTAAATATTAAATGATATACTATATATGAAAGTATTAAGCTGTTCTCTTTACAAGAAATGTGATTTCCTAACTTCCTTTCTCCTAATCTTTCCTTCCTCCATTTCTTCTTTCTTTCTTTCTTTCTTTCTTTCTTTCTCTCTCTCTCTCTCTCTCTCTCTCTCTCTCCTTCCTTCCTTCCTTCTTTCTTTCTTTTTCTTTCTTTCCTTCCTTCCTTCCTTCCTTCCTTCCTTCCTTCCTTCCTTCCTTCCTTCCTTCTTTCTCTTTCTTTCCTTCCTTCCTTCTTTCCTTCCTTCCTTCCTTCCTTCCTTCCTTTCTTCCTTCCTTCCTTTCTTCCTTCCTTTCCTTTTCTCCTCATTATCTGTTTCTCCAAGAAACGATTATGACAAAGCCAATTGCTCTTCAATGAGAGTTGCTGAAAGCAGCTTAAAGGAAAGGTTCATCATATGCATCAATGAGAACCCCAGAATACAGCCTCATAGCAGCTTCTACTAGATGTGAAATACATAGGCAGATGGAAGTCACAGAGCCTCTAGGAATGCCTGCTTTGCAGAAGAGTGACCAGGTTTCAATCTGGAATATAAAATTAAAAATTGCAGCAGTTCTCCTGACAGATCTTCTCTTGACATGATGATAATACATCTCTGCCAATTCTCCATGGTTCTTGGGAACTTGGAAAACTGTTTCTTTGTGATTCCATGGGGAAAAAATGGAATTGGGATAACACTTAGGTCTGAGAGGCAACCACCCAGGAAGACTCAAACACTCATTTGTTTCCACACTTGCAGATTGGCTGAGTTTCTTTGGTTAAGATGCACTTTTTTTTTTTTTTTTAATAATTTATTTTTTAAATTTATTGGGGTGACAATTGTTAGTAAAATTACATAGATTTCAGGTGTACAATTCTGTATTACATCATCTATAAATGCCATTGTGTGTTCACCACCCAGAGTCAGTTCTCCTTCCATCACCATGTATTTGATCCCCCTTACCCTCATCTCCCACCCCCCACCCCCCTTACCCTCTGGTAACCACTAAACTATTGTCTGTGTCTATGAGTTTCTGTTTCTCATTTGTTTGTCTTGTTCTTTTGTTGTTTTTGGTTTATATACCACATATCAGTGAAATCACATGGTTCTTTGCTTTTTCTGTCTGACTTATTTCGCTCAGCATTACACTCTCAAGATCCATCCATGTTGTCACAAATGTTCCTATATCATCTTAAGAAAAGATGTACTTTTAATTGGTTTGTGTGGCCAACAACCTTTCCTATGGTAAATAGTGAATACTGTGTTGAGAACCCCCATGTTCGTTAGACATATAAACCATGTACTACTAAAACGTTATCCCTGCTTGTCATCCTCTTGACTGACACCCGCAGAGGTAGTGCCACCCCCAAGAATGCCTATACCAGCAGCTCAGATAATGAGTCAATTAGGTGTCCCACCTTCACCCTGTCAAAAATGCACATTGAAAAAAGACATAGGTAACTAAATCTCAGCCGTGAACCAAGTAGCTCTAAAGAAAAACAGCGAAGTAATGATTTTCAGAAGAATGTAAGACCATGACTTAGCCTATATATAATTCAGTAAGTAAACGCTTAGCACTTATTTGATTAGTATAGTATGTTAGAACAGATGGGAGCATCACAGTGTTTGAATCAGAATAAAATAGCTGGTAACCTTTGAGAATTCTCATCATCCTTGCTAGATTTTCACAGTGATGTGATTAGAGAACACTTTTTATATTTCCTAGTGTCATTCCGCATCCCTACCAAATGTCATTCAGCAAGCATTACACTCATTACCTAAAACTGAGGTTGGAAAACTAGAGTCTGAAGGCCAGACACTTGTTTTTATAAATAAAGTCTTATTGGAACGCAGTCATACCCGTTCATTTCTATATTGTCTAGTGCTGTGTTTGTGTTAAAACAGCAGAATTGAGTAGTTGCAATAAAAATCATATGACATATAAGCCTAAAATATTTACTATCTGACCCTTAGGAAAAACAATGCCAACCTTTAATCTAAGTTCTAGGCAAAAGTTTCTGGCTCTCCTTAAGATGGGATAAACATACTCCTCACTCTCTCTCCCATTTGATTCAATAATAAAACCTAGACAAAATGCATGGGAAAACCATTTGAAGACTCTGAAAAGTAGCAGCAGGTGATTGGGAATAAAGACCACAATCCAAAGCACCACCAAACCAGTGGTGAGTTTGCATTTTCCTTCCCTCCAGTCAGAATCCCCACCACTTGTCCCTATATGCGGGTATAGCTACAGAAGTCCATAGCAGACCAGGATAACTAAAGTCTCATATTTCTGGCCAAAAGATTGAAAAGGAGATCCCCAGGTCGCTGAAAAGTACTGAGATTGTAGTGGTAGAGAGGCTTGTGAAAGCAACCTCATAAAGTTATTAATTCCTGGACTTACCCCTGAACTGTGCATGTATAGATAAGGTCTTAATTAGAATATAAGAGATTTTGAGAATTGAACTAGACAGACCACCACACAAATCTTAAACTAGTTACCACTGGCTGATGCACACATGGGTTAGATCCAAATAACACTGCAAAGGCTTTGAAAACTGAGCTGGCACTGGAACCACAGCATTGAAGGCAGTCTGAATTTGTTGCCTGAACCTAATCAGACTGCTAGAACAAAAATATCAATGTTCACCATAGGACTTCACAAGACCCCAAATCTTAGAATCTAATATTCAAAATGTGTCCAATTTAACCCCAAATTAGTAGGTATACAAAGAACTAGGAAATTCTCCTTTCCCATGTCACATGGGAAAGACAACCCACAGACATCAATACTGAGATGAAATAGATGTTAGAACTATCTGACAATAATAAACATTTTCAATAAAAGAGTTGTCACTGATGATATCATAAAGATATTTTAGTCTGTCAGCTAAGTTCCAAAAGCATCTCTGAAAAAGAAACAGAAGATTCGGGTGCATTTGCACGTCCTTCAAATACGTGGTTATCTTCCCAAGGTGAATATTTTGAAGCAGTAAAACTTATTTGAGTTATAAGTTCTAATGTGTTTACTTTAAAATGTAGTCACTTTTATTTATAGTCTTACATGTGTTATTGCTTACTATAGGATAAAATCATGTCTCTTTTAAAAAAAACTCAAACCCCATATCTCCACTGAAAGCAGCAAACCAAGAAGACAAATAAAGAAACAAAAACTCATAGACACAGACA
Source organism: Rhinolophus sinicus (assembly GCF_036562045.2). Classification (NCBI taxonomy): domain Eukaryota; kingdom Metazoa; phylum Chordata; class Mammalia; order Chiroptera; family Rhinolophidae; genus Rhinolophus; species Rhinolophus sinicus. Next base: position 89,562,819 of record NC_133754.1, read on the forward strand.
ACAGTATGGTGGTTACCAGAGGGTAAGCAGGGAGGGATCCGAATGGTAGATGAGGGTAAAGGGGGTCAAATATATGGTGCTGGAAGGAGATTTGACTTTGGGTGGTGAACACAATGCAGTATATAGATAATGTATTATAGAATTGTACACTTGAAACCTATATAGTTCTACTAACAATGTCACCCCAATAACTTTAATTTAAAAATTTGAAAAAATACCCAATAAAGCTATAATTTAAAAAATTTTTCAAAAATTGGAAAAGTACGTCAGATGGAAGAGAAAGGATCATTGGACCTCATAGCCATTCTTTACATCCAGCAATTTATCTTCTTATTGATTACAGCTGCCTCATGTGTGGACGCCACTCATCTTTAATATTCTGGTCTAGGTCAGAACATAGGACCCTTCCCTTACATTCTCAAGCAAAACTGAGGTAAGACAATCATTTACACAAGTAGTTAAAATTTGGAAGCAATAAAAAGAAAATAAACACTAAGAGTAAAATATAACTCAATCAGGGGTACTCAAAGAAAGAGTAGTGCTTATACCAACAATAGTAGTATCATTTGGGAGTCTCTTACAAATGCAAAATCATGGGCCCCATCCCAGACTTACTGACTCAGAATGCCAGGAATGCAGCTGAAGCTGAATAATACTAAATGTCAACTATAATTATACGTACACATGTATATGTTCTATATATATATATATATATATATATATATATATATATATATATATATATATACATATATATGTAACATAGTCACAGGATGTGTAGTACAGCATAGGAAATAGAGTCAATGGAATTATAATAGCTATATATGATATCAGAGGGGTAGTAGGTGGGGGGGTTATCGCTTTGTGAGTGGTATAAATATCTAACTATTACATTGTTTTGTAGATCTGAAACTTAAAAGAAAAGAAGCTTTGAGATGATTCTTTTGTCAGCAAAATTTTAAGAACCACTGAACTTGATAGCCTAGAGATGCTGATTCAGTTGATTTATGATAATCATTCTCAAACTTAATGGCACATTAGAATCACCTGGGGAGCTTTTAAAATTTCTACCACCCCGGCCTTACAACAAACCAATGAAATCAGAAACTCTGGGAGTAGAAGATAGGCATCAGTAGCTTTTAAGTTGCCCCAAAGAATTCCAGTGTGCTGCCAAACTTGAGAACCATCAGTCTAGAATATGACCTGACGCAGGCATCAGCATTTAAGAGCTCTCCTAATAATGCTTAAGCACAGCTTGCGTTCATAAACAGTGAATGATACGTCTCACACAGAAGACGCATCACATTCATCTCCAATGAGGAATCATCTGAGCCACCTCACCATTTGCCTCCACATGGCATGGGTCATTTTTTCTCTACACACCAGGCATGCCCACAAGCATGCCTCCGTGCTGCGAAATCCAAGAGAATAAGAACAAAGATCATGAATTCCCGCTTCTTCCCTTTAGTGTGTGCCTTCCAAGTTCTCATAAGTAACCTCTTCCACTGATGGGTGATATCAGGAGTATCCCTCTCATGAGAAACCCCGCTTCCTACCCTTAGGGAGGTGATCTTAGCACACAGACCTCCATGACAATCAGATCAGAAACTACCACAGCCCAGTAACTTCAACATTTGAACATGAGATACTAAGTTAGAATATTAAGAAAAACATGTTATCTATACACATCAAAAATAATGCAAGTAAGAGGTATTTGAGCGTCCAGGAGTAGAGAAGTATTAAAGATATGCATATATTACACGCGTGTAAACTACTCTATGGTTTATAATTTAACTGATTATAGGCTCTATGGTTACTAAAGACTTTTGATATTGATTTCCGAGTTTTCTGAGTCCTTTAGTTTCTAAAGGACTAATCCATCTCTGACTTAAATCACCATGAGCTAGCAGTAGAGGGATACTACCATGTTATGAGCTTGTGTTCAGGGTTTAGACAGACCTGCACTTGAACTTGGATCCACCACTTACTACCTATGTGATCTTGAACATCTTATCTATTTGAACTTGATTTCCTCATCTATAAAATGGGATTGATAATGAAGGACTTCTACAAGAATGCATGTGATTTGCTGACAAATTGCTTAGCATATGATTTGTGGTCAATCAATAATGATTATTTCCAAAATACCCTGTGTCCTTTCATGCTTCCACAGTTTTGCCACACCATTTCTTTTGCCTTGAAGGCGCCTTTCACTTTTGTCAATCTTGTTCATTCATTCATCTAGTATTTATTAGATACCTATTGTGTATTGGACCTTTATTAGGCACTGAGGATAAAATAACAAGCATAACACAAAATCCATTCCTCATGTGAAGACAACTCAAATTGATAAATGCGATGAAGGAAAAGTATGAAATGAAATGAAACTGTATAAAAGGAGGCCTCCAGTTTGGGATGTCATCATCAAAGAGCTTTACAGTGTAGGGGTTAAATGCATGGACTCCAGTGTGACTCCCAACTCTGCCATTCACTAGTTGTGTGACCTTGGGCAAGTTATTTCATCCTCTATGTTTCTGTTTCCTAAGTATCTAGTATTTGGGGGACAATTATAATGCTGTGCAATCAACATAATACCTGTCATATAGCAAATACTTAATAACATCTTAACCTGGTGAAAGCCATCTTGACTTAAGTGTTACCTTTTCTATGAAACTTTTCCTCCTATCAGTGTAAGGTACATAGTAGAAATGCAATAAATACTGGTTGAATGAATAAAATGCACATGTGCTACAAATAAGTCAGAATGTTGCATCAGATTATACTAAAATGAACTTCAGTTTAGCATGGTAACATTTATTTTACCATGTCGATAAAGGTCTTCATTTTAACTTGTGTATAACTTCTTATATATTCCATTGACATACTCTCTATAAGAGCTTCGAGGGGAAGCTGTGTTTTAGCATAGAAAATGGATTATCTTTACTCAAGGATAGCTTTTCTAAGTTAGTCTATCTTGCTAATGTATTTTGCACCTGTCCATAATAACAACCAATATTATCTTTGAATGTGTAAAATTACATGTAGCAATGTTTATTTAATTTGATTTTCTATGTGTGGGTATTATTACAGTTTCCATTTTACAGAGGAAGAAATTACAGCTCCGAGGCTAAGTAATTTGTCCATATTTATAGTTACTAAATGGCACAGCCACAACTCTCTCAAATACAGCTTTCCAAGCTCCATGATCTTTTCAACTTTTATTGCAGCTAGAACCCAAAAGACTTTGGTCATAGTCAAACCCATCATTTTAAAAGAAATTATTACCAATAGCCTTTAAGAACCCCAAAGCCAACTCTGTGTCTCTCCATATGTACATAGATGCAAATGTTCCCATGCAACCAAGCCCCACATAACTAGGTGATTTCTAACAAATCAGCCTTGATAGCACTTTCTTTCTACCAATTACAATAGTAAATAATACCTAATTTATGTTAACTATGTTTCAGATACCATGCAAATCACTTTAGAGGCATTATCTCATTTAATTCTCTCAATACCTCTTTTTAAATTATTTATTTTTTCAGTTACAATTAACATTCAATATTATTTTATATTAGTTTCAGGTGTACAACGTAGTGGTTAGACATTTATATAGGCAGCCAGGACCATTACCCTATTTCACAGATGAGTAATTTAAAGCTAGAAAGTTTAATAAAAATGCTAGAGATCAGTTTTCACCACACATCTATATAACTTCAAAGCTCTACTTTTTAGCCATTTTTCTGGTCAGTGTTTTCAGCCAAAGTGTTTTTAGTTATGGATGTAATAGCATCTAAGAGTTTCCCACTCCTGTCTTTCCTATTGCTTGGAATTGTAGTTCCCTGTTTCAAGGTTATTGTTCTTGCTTGTCATTAAATTCACTGAAGATTATTTCTTCTGAATGGGTCAAGACTGGCTCTGAGAATCTCTGTGTCGAACCCATCCCCATTCCTAAGGATGTTTTCTGTCAGGGATCCCGCCACATGTGGCTAAGATACAGTTCATAGTTTTGCCTCAGATTCAGACTTCGTTGAACCAAAAATACATCCTTACCATGACTGCCAAACAGATTATCCAGAAATCAATTTGCTTTCTAGAATACCCAGAAATCAATTTGAACCCAGCCATGATGAACGCTTGGGTACCACCTCCAAGTTAGATGGAAATTGTGGACCAATTTTATCAACAGCATCACAACTGTTGGGGAAATGTGCTATTTGGTGTTAAGTTTTCCAGATGGAGAGCCAGAAACATGCAGTACTATGTGAGTTACTGTACTGACGTCTTGGAAACTCCCTTGTGAATTTGCAGACAGGTAGTTGCATGTAACTCAACTTAAAAGGCACAAAGACTCCTAAGAAATGGAGACTTTCTTTAAGGAAGAAGAGAGGAAGTACATGGAAGATATATCTTGGTTAATTCAAGATCCCCATCCTTTTTTGCCTGTGAAACAGGATTCCTTCAAGACAGAACTACTGCTCTGAGGCTAGTTAGCAAGCAGACATAGGAAACACTGGCAACTGCACGCCATCAAAAACCAATAGCCAGGAATAATTAAGGAATATCTGAATCATCTGTGTCAGTGAATTGTTATTGGACTGCTAAGTCTTGGAAGGAGCACAAATCCTTGGAGATCAGATAAAGTTTGTACAGTAGGACATTAGGAACTACATGTACTCTCAAATCCACATCAGCCTCCATTTCCAATAACATCTAAAGCAGTACATGGTAATAATGTGAAGAAGTACACTTTAAAGCAACATGAAAGGGAGAGGTATCATGCAGCAATATAAAATTGGACCCTATCTTACGCCACTCAAAAAAATTAATTTGAAATGGATTAAAGACTTAAACCTATAACTAGAAACCATAAAATTCCTAGAAGAAAACATAAAAATAGAGGAAAAGCTCTTTGACATTGGTCTTGGCAGTGATTTTTGGGTATGACACCCAAAACACAACAACAAAGCAAAATTCAACAAGTGGGACACATCAAACTAAGAAGCTTCTGCACAGCAAAATAAACAATCAACAAAATGAAAAGGCAACGTATGGAATGAGAAAAAAATATTTTCAAACTACATATCTGATTAGGGATTAATATCCAAAATATATAAAGAAGTTATTTAACTCAATAACAGCAAAAACTCCAATTTAAAAATAGGCAGAGGAAATGAAGAGACGTTTCTCCAAAGATGATATCCAAATAGCCAACAGATACATTAAAAGATGTTCAACATCACTGATCATCAGGGAAATGCAAATCAAAATCAAAACGAGACATCACTTCACACCTGTTAGAATGGCTAGCATCAAAAACACAAGAGATAACAAGTGTTGGCAAGGATGTGAAAAAAAAAGTGGAACCCTTGTACACCAACAGTGGGAATGTAACTTGGTTCAGCCACTATAGAAAACGGTGTGGTCTTTCCTCAAAAAATTAAAACTAGGACTTGCCATATGATCCAGCAATTCCACTTTTAAGTATATATCCAAAGGAAATTAAATAAAAAGATATCAAATTATATCTGCACTCCCATGTTTATTGCAGCATTATTCATAATAGTCAAGATATATCAAGAACCTAATGGAATATTATTCAGCCACGAAAAAGGAGAACATTTGTAACAACATAGATAAACCTGGAGGGCATTATGCTAAGTGGAAATAGAGACAAATACTTTATGATATCACTTATATGTGAAATTTAAAAAAAAACACACACAAAAAAACCCAAACTCATAAAAACAGAGAGTAGAATGGTGGTTACCGGTGGTGGTAGTGGGATAATTGGGGAGATATGGGTCAAAGGTTACAAACTTGCAATTATAAGATGAACAAACTCTGTGGATCTTATGCACAGCATAGTGAATATAATCAACAATATTGTATTATATACTTCAAAGTTGCTAAGAGACTAGATCTTAATTGTTCTCATCACAAAAAATAAATGATAATTATATGACATGATGGAGGTGTTAGCTATCACTATGGTGGCAACCATACAGTAATATATAAATTTATCAAAACAACACATTGTACACTTTAAACTTACACAATGTTATATGTCAATTATATCTAAATTTTTTTTAAAAAGAGAGAGGTACTTCATATATGGGTTCAAAATCCAGAGAACTTTCCAAGAGACCACAAGGAGCATACGTTGTAGAACAGAGCGGAGCTACAGCACTCAGAGAAGTGCCATTCCTAGGGAAGCTCCTGTGGAAGAACTCAGAGTTTATCAGAGGTTGAATTCTTGCTATTAGTAGAGTGAATGTAGGAAGGGGGGGGGGGTGGCATCACACAATTGGCTCCCTCAGGGAATAAGATAAGAAGTACAAGGACAGCCTTGAAGAACTAGAGATGAGTCAAAAATGGCTTGGCCCTTTAAACGTCAAATCCTTGGCAAGTATGGTCCTGGGAACCTGCTTGGGTCAGGGAGGATGCCAAGTCCCTGGTCTACTTCCATGTCACAGGGTTGGTAGCAGAAGGCGAAGCTATGACCACATAGGTACCAGCTTCCAGTTCCTTTCAGACACAACTCATGTGGGGCGGATTCTAGATTAATCCTGGGACTGTCTAGGACATTGGGAGGTGGCAATGCCCATCGACTTGTTTCCATTGTAGTGAGAAGGAATATATTGAGGCAGATGGCCACCACAAAGAAATATACTTGGTGAATTATCTATCAGTCTTCCTTGTAGGAGATACTGAAGCGGGAAGAGGACCTACCCAATGCTCCCTTTCCCTTCTCAGAGTGAGAGGGTCAGGCATCCCAGGATGGGTTGGAATCGGGAGTGTGAAGAAAACACAAAAGGCAGCCCAGATGGGGATCTGCCCATTCGCTGATGTGACTGAGTTTGACTTAGTAATACTCACAAATCCCAAGTCTCTCAAGCTGCCCAAAGCACTGGCTTACCCATAGGGCCACTCACCTGCCTGGGCTGTGGCAGGAGAGTTATGCTCAGAGGTAAGAGCACAAACCTTCCCAGCATTTTAATGTCTAGGCTGAGCAGAAGAGAGTCCCCTAAAAAAGCTTCTCAGAATAGCCATGCTCAACCCTGAAGGAGCTGGGGGGGAGATGGTTGGCAGGCATAAGAGACAGAGCTCAACTATGAATCTTAGTCAAATGGGAAATTAAAAACAAACAAACAGTGAATACTACTCTGCCATAAGAAAAGATGAAATAGTGCCATTTGTGACAAAATGAATGGATCTTGAGATTATTATTCTAAGCGAAATAAGTCACACAGAAAAAGTAGAGAACCATATGACTTCATTGATATGTGGGGTATAAAACTGAAAGCAACAAAGGAATAAGACAAACAAAGAAACAAAATCTCATAGACACAGATAATAGGTAGTGGTTACCAGAAGGTAAGGAGGGAGGGGGTAAATGGGGTCAAATATATGGTGATAGAAGGAGAACTGACTCTGGGTGGTGAACACACAATGTGATATATAGATGATGTATTATAGATATGTACACTTGAAACCTGTGTAATTTTATTAACCATTTTCACCCCAATAAATTTTAATTAAAAAAAAAACCAATAAAATAAATAAAACAGTGAAAATTACATAGCCTCCCCCCATCGGCCCCCACTCTTTAAATGAATATCTCCCTTCTTCCCTACTCTGCTGCAAGAGTTATTTTGTTTGGGGGCTCAGAGAGATACGCAAGCTAAGGGGAACAGCTGCACACCCCTGGATAATAGGGAGGATTTTTAGACAGATGAAGAGGCACATGTATGGGTGAGAAAAACCAAAAGAAATAACAGATTTGTGTGATGGGGAACTTGCTTTTTTCTTTTTATTATTATTAGTTTCAGGTGTACAAAACAACATAGTGATTAGCATTTATACACCTCACAAAGTGATAACCCAAACAAGTCTACTACCTATCTGACACTGTACAAAGCTATTACAATACCATTGACTATATTACCTATGCTGTAATTTACATCCCATGACTATATATTTTTTTAATTATAGTTGACATTTAATATTATTTTACATTAGTTTCAGGTATATAGCATAGTGGTTAGGTATTTTTCTGAAGTGATGCCACCAATAAGTCTAGTACCCATCTGACACTACACATAGTTTTACAACATTATTAACTATATCCCCATACTGTATTTCACATCCTCGTGACTATTTTGTAACTACCAATTTGTACTTTCTAATCCCTTCACCATTCTCACTCATTCCTCCATCCCCTTCCTATCTAGCAACTATCAGTTTGTTCTCTGTATCTATAAGTGTTTCTGTTTCATTTGTTCATTTATTCTGTTCTTTAGATTACACATATAAGTGAGATCATGTGGCATTTGTCTTTCTCAGTCTGACTTATTTCACTTAGCATAACACCCTCTAGGTCCATCCATGTTGTCACAAATGGTAAGATTTCATTCTTTTATATGACCGAGTAATAGTCCACTGTATATATGTACCACATCTTCTTTACCTAATTGTCCATTACTGGGCATTTAGGTTGCTTCCATATCTTGGCTACTGTAAATAGTGCTGCAGTGAACATAGGGGTGTACATATTTTTTTTTTAATTAGTGTTTTGGATTTATTCAGGTAAATACCCAGAAGTGCAATTGCTAGGTCATAAGGTAGTTCTATTTTTAATTTTTTGAGGAACCTCCAAACTGTTTTCCATAGTGGCTGCACCAATTTGCAATCACAACAATGCATGAGGGATCCCTTTTCTCCAGCCTCGCCAAAATGTGTTTTTTTGATTTGTTGATGACAGCCATTCTGATAGGTGTGAAGTGATATCTCATTGTGGTTTCAATTTGCACGTATCTGATGATTAGTGACATCAAGCATCTTTCCATATGTCTATTGGCCATCTTTATGTCTGCTTTGGAGAAATGTCTATTCAGGTCCTCTCTCCGTTTTTTTAATTGGATTGTTTATTTTTTTGGTGTTGAGTTGTATGATTTCTTTATAAGCTTTGGATATTAACCCTTTATCAGATGTATCATTGGTGAATATCTTCTCCCATTCAGTTGGTTGTCTTTTGGTTTTGTTGATGGTTTCCTTTGCTGTGAAAAATCTTTTCAGTTTGATGTAGTCACATTTGTTTTGTTTTGTTTTTTCTTTTGCTTCCCTTGCCCAAGGAGACATTTCCCAAAAAACATTACTAAGAGCAATGTCAGAGAGTTTATTGCCTATGTTTTCTTCTAAGAGTTTTATGATTTCAGGTCTTACATTTAAGCCTTTAATCCATTTTGAGTTTATTCTTATATGTGGTATAAGAAAGTGCTCTAGTTTCATTCTTTTGCATGTGTCTGTTCAGTTTCTCAACACCATTTATTGAATAGACTATCTTTATCCCATAGTATATTCTTGCCTCTTTTGTCATAGATGAAATGACCATATAGGTGTGTGTTTATTCCTGGGCTCTCTATTCTGGAGAAACTTTAATTTTTGCTCTGTGGTATATGACACAGTTCTCTCCTTCAATTACACTTCCCCCTCAAAAAATATCTTTAGAAAAACTACCCAAGTATGAGGTATAAGGGGGGAAGAGAGTGGTGTGAGAAAGTGCTGATTCTGGCTGTAAGGTGGGAAGCACTGAAGGGGGAACACATAGAGCCAGCCCTCCCTGGCTGTGTGAGGCCCTCCAGTGGACCAACAGTAAAATATCAGGCAGGTCTCAGACCTAGGGAGAGTACATGCTATATGCCACCAGAAGTTATGGTACGTGTACAGAGATGGCAGGGAGCGCTGGCGGAGGGACTTACTGAAAATCTGATTGTATTCAAAACCAAAGGGTTGCAGGAGAAAGAATGTATCCTGAGAGAAGTCAGAAGCCATTGCAGTTATCTTCCTATTGCTGCATAAAAAACTATGCTCAAAACTCAGTGGCTTAAAACACCCATCTTACAGCTTTGTGGGTCAAGAATTTGGACAAGTTTTGCCTGGGCGATTGCTTTGTGCCACAATGGTATCACCTCAGTGGTGATCAGCTGGTGCCTGGTCTGGATAAAGGTACAAAATGTCTGAATTCACATGCCTAGAGCCTTCACGTGAGGGCAACTGGAAGGCTCGACTCCGCTGGGTGCCTTGACTTCTCCATGTAGTCTCAGAGCTTCTCAATAGTCCCTCTGGTAGAACAGTTTGACTGTGTACCTGTAGCCCAGGACCTCAAAAGTGAGTATTCCAAGAGGCAATAAGCAGGCACTGCTATCCCGTTAGTGATCAGGCCCGGAACCCTCATAATGTCACTTCTCTACACTATTGATAAAACCATTGCAGGACAGAACAGATTCAACAAAAGTAGACCCACCTCCCAACTGGTTCGTCTTTAATCTGCCACCAAAGCAAACAAGTGTATATCAAAGACAATTAGGTCTTTTCAAAAGAAGGATGACTCTGAGTACATATACCCTGTTTCCCCGAAAATGAGACCTAGCCAGACAATCAGCTCTAATATATCTTTTGGAGTAAAAATTAATACAAGACCTGGTCTTATTTTACTGTAATATAAGACTGGGTCTTTAATATAATATTATGATATGATATGATATGATATGATATGATATGATATGATATGATATGATTCCAGGTCTTATATTAATTTTTGCTCCAAAAGATGCATTAGAGTTGATTGCCCAGCTAGGTCTTATTTTCAGGGAAACAGGGTAGTGCATGCTACTCAGACTTCCTTACCACCTAGCCATACACGCTGATTTTTATGGAGGGGAACTGAGTGCAGATGGGGCCTAAAAGAAGATCATCAGAGTGGAGAAAACTGAGAAGAGTGATAGCTCTGCTTCAAGGTAAAACATAGCACAAGCTGGGGTAGACCATCTTGTCCATGTGAAATGTGTACAACACCATGAGCCACCTGGGCCCTGAACCTCCCTTAGCATCACAGCCTCAGAGAAGCTCCCCACAGCAGCCTGGGGAAAGGCAGGGTATGCTCACCTCACATGGCCACCATACTCCCTCATGCACAAAGAGGTCACCACCCCAGAGCCTCAGACAGAAGGGGCTGGAGCCCCATGATTTTGTAGGTAGGGAACGAGTTAGAGAACACACTTCCATTCCTACTCTTGTGATCGATCCCCTTTTCCTCCTGGGGAAATACCGGGACCCTGCTTAGATCCTAGTTACCTTGGTGATCTCTTGCTGAGAAGGCAGAGGAGAGTTGACCTTTATGTTGACTTTCACCCATTGTATGAACAGAAATAAGCATTCCTAGTTAATAATGACTTTTGCATATTTTGGCATTGTTGCCAAATCCATTTAGATTCTGAAGTAAATCGTTAGAAATGCTCTAGGGTGTTTTGCTCCAGTCAGCAGGAGATTTTCCTTTATTTTCATGAGAATGTGCCATGGTGGGCTCCTGAGAGGAATGCGGGCACATTTGCTAAGCAGACACAGCCTGCTTCAGTCGTTCCACAGACTCAATTACTCGATATACATCTCAGCAATGTGAACAAAATCTGGGCACATGCTGGCAGCCAGCATGACAATATAGTTTCCTTGTTAGGGGTGGGCAGAAATAACCATCTGAGGGAAGAAGTTCGAGAATAAAATGTAGCCAACATATTTCTCCTCTAATTTCCTTTCTGAGTACATCCATCCACCCCTAATTCCATGCAGAAATGGAATTCCTATTCAACAACCAAAACATTTTTTCTCTTGATTAATATTCTTATCATCCAATAACCTTGGTATGCCTTTAAGTATGTAATTTTGTTAATCGTGTGATGTAATATGAGTATTGCTACGAGTCTTTCAGGTTCAACATGTAAAAACAAATCATATTACCTTTAGCAAAAAGAGGAAATTATTTCCAGACGAATGGGAATTTTAAGGGAGGATGCACTTCAAGCACAGAGAGATTAAGAGTCTTGTCATTCACACCTTCTTTCTGTCTCTCCACCTCTGGGCTCTGCTTCCCTTTGTGTATTTACCTTATTCTTTCCTACTTGAAGCTTACAGGTTATTCTCCAAAAGCAAGAGATATTCTGTCTCCTAGAATCTATATTTAAAAATCTCACAAGACTCTAATTCGGTCTTCTTAGATCCCATATCCACTCCTACACCAACCACAGTGATGAGATGGGGTCCCATGCTCACCCTAGAGGTCAGCAGGTCGTAAAAGGAGGTCCGTCAGAACTCATGGGCTTAAGAGAGAGCAGTTTCCCCGTTAAAAGAGGGATGCTAGGCAGACAAAAGCAACACATGTCCATCTCACACGATTAATCCTGTGTTTGGTTAAACTGGAAAGCACATGCTGAAAGTGATGGTGAAAAAAAAACCAAAAAACACTTTAATATAATCTAACAGTTTAAATGCAAATATTCTATTCTATGCCACCCTAATCTATTTTTATTTTGTTATATTTTATTTTTATTCTACACTATGCTATTTTAATCCCCATCTTATTCTACTTTATATTTAATGCAGCTAGTTATCTCTTTTAGCACTTCCAGCTCCCTTGCTATGGAATCTTTCCCATCAGCATACAAACATAATGCAATATTTTCCATCAAAAACAGGCGTCCCTAAACCCCACATTTTCCCCCAGCTACCACAGAATTTCTCTGCTCCTCTTTACAGCAAAACTCAAGAACTGCCTCTATTTCTCTTTTCTTTCTTTTTATTTCTCATTCTGTTCTCAGTCTATTCCAATCAGACTTTCATCCCACTCACATCCCCCAAACCCCTCATCAGCAAGGTCGTAAAATGATGTCTATTTTGTAATTATTAAATTATAAATCTTGTCTTTGTTCCTTGTTCAGCAACATTTGACACACTATGGTCATCTTGTCAGACTGTCTTCTCTTGGGTTTCACAACGCTTTTCTTTTCCTGAGTTTTCTCCTGCCTCAGTGGCTGTTCACCCTGGGTTTCCTTTGCCGACTGGCCCTCCTCCTCTTCCTGTTACTCTGGAGCAATTCAGAGGTCAGTCCTCAGTCATCTCTTCTTCATCTTCATCACCTTCATTTGCTCCTTAGGCAATTTTTTTCAATCCCATAACTTCAAAGACCATGTAAACACTGAGGACTCTCAAATCTATACTCCAGTCTTAATCTCAATTCCAGGCTCACATATTCAACTGCTTGTTTAATATTTCCATTTGAACATCTAAGGAACACTTGACATTTAAAAAACAACAACAACAACAACAGCAAAAACATTTGCCATGAACCCCCAAATATGTTTCTTTTGTAATCTTTCACAGCTCAGTAAATTGGCAACTCCATTCTAATTGCTCAGGTCAAAAACTTCGGATTTGTCTTTAACTCCTTTTTTCCTCTCACACCCCACGTTCAAGTCATAGCAAGTCCTATTGGGTCTACCTTCATGATATATCCCCAGTTCAATGACATCACTTTCACTAATATTAGATAGTCCAATCCTAGATTATTGCAACAACTTCCATCTGGACTTCCTTCTGTGATTCCTGCGTCCTACAGTTAATTTTCTACCCAACTGCAGAGCATTCTTGTGTCCTAAAGCCCCTTGCTTCTTACTGCACACAGCCCTACATAATGTGATAGTTGCCTATTTCTCCAACCTCATTACCCAACTAGTCTGCCCCTCACTGCCTGCACTGTATCTACACTGGTTTTTTTGTTGTTCCTCAAAATTTCCTTCTGCCTGGAAAGCTGTTGTCCCAGCCCTCCTCAGAGCTGACTTCTTCTTGTTATTCAGTACTTAGCTCTGTCAAAAAAATGACAATAAATACAACCACTTTAAAACAGAGCTGGAGCTGCCATGCTAGAGGAGCTAGCTACCTTACACATCTTATGCCTCAAATCTTTGGAATGATAAAACGGCAAAATAACCTCTGGACTGGGCCTAAAGCAACCTTGTGCCCCAAAGAAGTATTTGCAAAGGTAACAAGAAAGCAGATATTATGACTACTGGACTGAAAATTAAAAATATTATTTAAAATTAACATCACTATGTTATCTGCACCAATAGAAATGCCACCCTTCTATTGATGTCATTGTTCCCCTTCTCTTTTGCATAAATACCCTTTGCCTTTGTCTCCTAATCAGAACACTATTTGGGCTTCTGCCTGAATTAGTGCATCTGAAATAGCCATTCTTTCATCTGAAATAAATGTTTGTTGCCTCTCATTTTGAAAGGCCTTTTATTTTTAGGTTATCCACTTTATATAATCTTCCCAGAAAGATCTTTCCTAACAGCCCTATCTAATATACTCCCCCACCCCAGCTCTCTATCCTTTCCACTGAGCCATTGTCCTTCTAGACACTTACCATCACCTGGGCAAATCCTATATATTACTTTATATATTGTGATCTATCTTCCCAAATAGAATGGATGCTCTATAAGGAAGAAACATGATTCCACTCTATTTACATCTGTATACCCAGTATCTAGAACACTGCCAGAAAAATGGCTTGTGTGTAATTAGTTAATGAATGAAGAAAATGACAGAGGCTGTTTAAGAGAAACTGTGGGGGATGGGGGAATGAGAAACTGTCAGGGGAACTGGAAAGAGGTTACAGAAAACATCTCTCTGTTCAATTAGAGAGTTTTTATTAGAGACAGAACATCTCTAACCTAATTACATTTGCAGGAATCTAACTGATTTTTAAATACTGTTTAAAAGGCACAGCAAACACTGTAGAGGATGTCAAACTTCTGTCAGGGAAATGACATTTGAAATTTGTCAAGAATATGTAATGAACATCTTCTGACTGAGAAGGTTACAATTAATAGACTGTACACCTGAAATCTATGTAACTTTACTAACAATTGTCACCCCGATAAACTTTAATTAAAACAAAATAGAGTGCATCTTAGAACTAATATGTTTAAGCAATGCATATGGAATCTAATAGCTTCCAGTTATCTTTGTAAATTCATGTTATATGGTATTTCTTCCTCATTTATTATTAAAGAATATTAATATCGCGATTTATTTATAATTTAAATTTTATCTCTCATATTCTAAACTATTCAGTCTATTTTCTCATATCCCTTTATATTGAATTTCATTTATACACAGTTTTCAGACTACCTAAGTATTACTAAACTAAATAACTGGCATCTTTTCTCCCAAATGAAACATAATTAAAAAACAAAGTAAGAGCTCTTAAAAATCTTTAACCATCTCCCAGAATATCAGTCTATTCAAGCTCCTTTTTCAAAGGCTCTGCTTCCAGCATCCCACCTGAGTAGGTAATAAGCCATGGTGCTGCTACTCCCCTTATAGATAAATAGAAGAAAAGTAGACAACTGACCCCAAATGGTCCATTCAGTTGGTCTTTGCTATAATTTTGAGATGGTTTTCAAAAATTCCAACTAGAGAACTTCTGCTTCCAGGAATAAAGAGACATACTTTTCCTTATTCCTTACACTAAGTACAACTAAAAATCCTAGATGTTATCATATATATATGAAATGAACATAAGAAAATTCTAGAAGTTGGAAAGAAGGAAGCAGATGAGATAATGTCATTGGGGCTCAAGGAACACCACAATGATGAGTTCCCTGGATTTTCTTTGGGTCTCATATATCCCACACTAGGTGCTGGAGAAGACAGCATCCTGGAAACATAAACAGAATTAGATAAGAAAAGCCTCTCTCTAGCCAAAAGATCAGGAAAGGGGCAGCCTAGGAAGACAGATGATTGTTAAATAATAACTACTCTATTTCATCCAAATACCACAAAATAAACTGTGGTTCCCATCCAGCAAAGGCTGCGTGTAAAGCCTAGACTTCCACCCTTGCCAGGCTGTACTAAGGCAACCAAAGGCCCCCCCACCCAGGTGAGTTACAGAAACTGATATTACAGATAAGCCAGGACACTTATCTCCGCTGGGTGATAATAAGCCACCCTACCTCAGTGTCAGTGAAAATCACATGGGAAGTCTGGACTTCTACTCACACCTGGCAGAAACAAGGTGCCCTTTTTCTCTCCGAATGGGCGGTATCATAAGAGACTTAGTGGAGGTTCAGGATGCTTACTACTGCCACGAAGAGGCCCTCTCTCTCCATGCTGTCAGTGGAGGACATGTGAGAAGCAGTAATGAGGTACTGCTGTTTCTTCCAGTCAAGGAGAAATCAGTGAAGGCCTAGAGGAGAGCCAGAAATCCCACCCTTACCCAGCAGTAACAAGAAGTTATCCCCCTCAGATGTCAATGACGGCTGAGTGTGGAACATGGACTTCTATGCCCGCATGGCCATAACAAAGAGGCACACCCCCTTCCCGGCAAAAGCAGTGTCAGAGGAAGCCAACTAAAACAGAAGTTTTAAGTAAGACCCAGAATCTCATAACAAAATATCCAATGTCAGATTCAATTAAAAATCTTATGAAGAAACTAGAAGATCTCAAACTGAATGAAAAGAGACAATCAATAGATACCAATACTCAGATAACAGATATATTAGAACTTTCTATCAATTATTTTATAGCAGCCATCATAAAAAGGCTCAAGAAACAAATAAAAACACAGTTGAAACAAATGAAAAGTAGCAAGTGTCAGCAAAGTAGGAGATATGAAAAAAAAACCAAAATGAGAATTTTAGAACTGAAAACTACAATAATCAAAATTTAAAACTTGGTGAATGGGCACAACAACAGAAAGGCAAGGAGAGGGGGAAAATCAGTGAACTGGAAGATAGAACAACAGAAATTGTTCAATCTGAAAAGAGAGAATATATACTGAGAAAATATTAATGGGACCTTAGGGATGTAGAATTATAATAAAAGATTAATATCCATGTTATTGATATATGGGAGAGGAGAAGAGAAAGAGAGTACAGTTGAAAAAGTATTGAAAAAAATTAATAATGGCTGAAAACTTCCCAAATTTGACCAAAAACATAAACCTACAGATTCAAGAAGCTTAGTGAACCATAAACAGGAAAAATCCGAAGATACCTATACCAAGACAGACTATAGTCAAAGTTCTAAAACAAAGCAGGCAGAGAGAAAGAGCAATTTATCTACAGGAAAAAGGCAATTCAAATGATGATTTCCCATCAGATATCAGGGATTCCAGAAGGAAACGGCACATTTTTTGAGTGTTAAAAGAAAAGAACCATCAATCCAGAATTTTATATATAGTGAAAACATCCTTCAGATATAAAAAGGAAATAAGACAGTGTCAGATACATTAAAACTAAGAGAATTTGTTGCCAGAAGACCGCCACTAAAAGAATAGCTAAAGGAATCTCTCTTTAAAAAATGGAAATAATAATGGAAGGATCCCTGGAACATCAAGAAGGAATAAAGAACACAGGAAGTAAAAATATGGATAAATACAATAGACTTTTCCCTTTTCTCTTGAGTTTTGTCAATTATGTTTGACTATAGCAGCAATAATCACTACAGTGTATGATGTGGTTCTAAACATATATAGAAAAAATATTTTAAAAATTTGTTTTATAAATTGGGAGACTAGAGACACAAAGGGAAGTAATGTTTCCATGCTTCACTCGAACTGATACAGTGACGGCAACAGTAGACTACAGTAAGATATATATATATATATATATATATATATATATATATATATATATATATAATATAATTCCTACAAAAACTACTAAAAGAGTTATTCAAAGAGGTACACTCAAAAACACAACAAACAAATCAAAATGGAATTATAAAAAAATGTTCAAATAACCCACAGGAATGCAGAAGAAAAATAGAAAACACAAAGAAAAAACAAAATGAAAGGCTTAAATATATATATATATATATATATATATATATATATATATATATATACATATATATGTATATATATACACATACACACATATATGTGTGTATGTGTAAATACATTAATGTAAATTGTCTAAATAATCAATTAAGATAAAGATAGTGACAGAGTGAATTTGAAAACCTGACCCAACTATATGCTATCTATAAGAAATTCACTTCAAATATAAAGATATAAGCAGGTTAAAAGTAAAAGGATGCAAAAAGATATGTTACACAAGAATAAATCAAAGGAAAGCATCAGTGGCTATATTATTATCACATTAAATAGACTTCAGAGGAAAGAAATTTTCTAGGTAGAGGGAGGGAAAGACATTATATAATGATAGAAAGGTCAACCAAGAAGATATAGCAATCCTACATGCATTTGCACCAAACAACAGAAATGCAAAATATGTAAATTAAAACTGATAGAACTTAAAGAAGAAATATCCAAACCCACAATTGTAAGTGGAGACTTCAACACTCCTTTCTCAACAATTGATAGAAAAATTAGAGAGGAAATCAACAAGGATATGGAAGAATTTAACACCATTGACCAAGATGATCTAATACACACAACCAAACAACAGAACACACATTATTCTCAAGCACCCATAGAATAAATACCAAGATAGGGCATATTCTGGCCCATAAAACAAAATTCAACAAATTTAAAAGAATTGAAATCATACAAAATATGTTCTCTGGAATCAAACTATAAGTAAATAACAGAAAGACAATATGGCTATCTCCAAATACTTAGAAATTAAACTACATACTTCTAAATAATCCATGAGTCAAAGAGGAAGTTTCATGGGATATGAAAAGATACATTGAACTGAATTAAAATGAAAATACATTAAAAACTGTTGCAGTGAAAGCAGTACTGAGAGGGAAATTTATATCATTAAAGAAGAGAAAATGAGAAAAAATCTCAAGTCAATAATCAAAGCTCCCATACCAAGGACCTAGAAAATGAACAAAATAAATCCCAAGAAAGAAATAAAGAAGGAAAGAAATAATAAAGGGCATAAATCAAGGAAAACGAGCAGAAAAAATTATAGAATAAAATCAATGAAACGAGGAGCTGGCTCTTTGAAAAGATCAAATATTGGCAAACCCCTAGTAAGTTAAAAAAAAAAAAAAAAGAGAGAAAGAGAAAAAAGACACATATTACCAACATCAGAAATAAAACCCAGGATATCGCTAAAACCTTGTAGACATCAAAAGAATTATGTGATCACTGTGAACAATTCTGCACACATAAATTTGATAATTTAAATAAAATGGATGAATTCTTTGAAAAACATCAACTATTAAAACTCACCCAATATAAAAATAAATAATGTTATAGCCTTGTAACTATTAAGTTGACTTCTTAATTTTAAAACTTCAAAAAAAGAAATCTTAGCCCCAAATGGTATCAAAGTAGAACTCTACCAAACATTTAAAAAATTAAAATTAACATGATACAATCTCTTCCAGAAAACAGAAAAGGAGGAAAACACTTCCCAATATTTTATAATATTACCCCTATATCAAAACTAGACAAAAATAGTACAAAAATGAAAACTACATCCCTCTTGAATAGTGACACACAAGTTCTTAACCAAACATTAGCAAATAGAATTCAGAAATAGATAATACATCATGACCAAGTGGGGATTATTCCAGGGATGCAAAGCTCGTTTAAAATTGGAAAGAAAAAAAAAAATCAAAGCAATCCGCCTTATTAAGAGGCTAAAGAAGGAAAATCACAAGATCATATCAATTGATGTAGAAAAGGCTTTTGACACACTTCAGCATCCATTCACGATAAAACCCCTCAATAAACAGGAATGGAGAACTTCCTCAGCTTGATAAAGGGCAACTATAAGACACTTACAGTTAACATTATTTCTCATGGGGAAAGACATGAATAAGGCAAAGGTGTCTACCTCCATCATTCTAATTTAACATAGTGCTCGAAGTTCTAAACAGTATTATAAGACAAGAAATGGAAATAAAAGGCATATGCATTGGAAAAGAAGAAATAAAACTGTCCCTATCAGTAAATGGGATGTTTGTCTATGCAGAAATTCCCTATAAATCTCAAAAAAAATCCACACCCAACAACAACATTTCTAGATGTAAGAAGTGAGCTTAGCAAGGTCACAGGACATAAGGTAAAGATGCAAAAATAAATTGTATTTCTATAAACTATCAATAAATTCAAGGACACCAAAATTTTAAATGCATATCATTTACAATTGCACAAAAAAGCCATAGAATACTTAGCTATAAATCTAACAAAACATGCTGAAAACTACAAAACACTGATGAAAGAAATCAAGATCTAAATAATTGGAGTGATATACTATGCTCATGGATTGGAAGACTCTACATATTAAAGACATCAATTTTCTCCAAATTGATACACAAACTTAATTATTTAATGCGATTCCTATCAAAATTTCAGCAAGAATTTCATAAAGGCAAAATTAAAGATTGTATATGGAGAGGTAAAGCATCTAGAATACCTGTACATTTTTGAAAAAAAATTAAAATAGGAGGAATTGGTTTACTGAATTTCAAGAATTATTATATATCTACAGTAATCATGACTGTGTGGTATTCACAGAGGGAAGAATAGAGAACTCAGAAGTAGTCCCACAAAAATATACCCAACTTATTTTTGACAAACGTGCAGAAATAATTCAGTGGAGAAAAGATAGCCTTTTCAACAAACAGTACTAAAGCAAATGGGCATCTATCTATAGGCAAAAAATGAATTTCTACCTGAGTCTCACACCTTATACAAAAATTAGTCAAAATGAATCATAGACAAATGTAATACAATAAACTTTTAGAAAAAAACAGGTGAAAACCTTTGGGGTCTAGGGCTAGGTAAAGAGTTTTTAAACTTGACACCAAAATCATGATCCATGAAAGCAAAGTTATAAATTGGATTAAAATTTTTGCTCTGTGAAAGATTCTATTAAGAAGATGAAAAGACAGTCTATGAAATAAGAGAAAATACAGTTGACCCTGAACAACAAGGTGATTGGAGTCACCAACTACCTGCATAGTCAAAAATCCGCATATAACTTAAGTGGGTCCCCACATATGCAGATTCCCAGCTGCCAGTTGACTCCTGAACAACATAGGTTTTAACTGTGTGGGTCCACTTATAAGCATTTTGTTTTGTTTTGTTTTTTTCAATTTGACCTGTACAGTCCAAAGCCAAGTTGTTTAGGGTCAACTGTGTTTGCAAGCCACTATCTGACAAAGCATCTAGAATATATAAATAACTCTCAAAACTCAACAGTGAAAGAATAAACAATTCAATCTGAATGTGGGCAAAAGATATGAACAGAAATTACACTATTATACAGTTGACAAATAAGCACTGGAGAAGATGTTCAATGTCATGAACAATTACAGAGCTAAATATGAAAACCACAATGAGATGCCACTATATACCTGTGAGAACAGCTAATTCAAAAATAGTGACTGCACCAAATGCTGACAGAGATTTGAAGAAACCAAATCCCTCACACTTTCTAATGTGAATGTAAAATGTTATAAGTACTCTGGATAACAATGTGGCAGTTTCCTAAAAACCAAACATGCAATCGCCTTACAAACCAGCAACTGTGTTACTGGACATTTATCCCAGAGAAATGAAAATGTATATTCACACAAATGTTTATAAAAGATTTATTTGTAATATCAAAAAAGTGGAAACAACCCAGATGTTTTTCAACAGATGAACTTTGGTACATCCATACTGTTGCGTCCCGTGCAACGAGGGTTATGGGGAGCGAGGAGGGCAGCGCAGGGTTAAGAAAAGACAGTAGCCATGAATAGAGTCCAAGCGGGGGGCCAAGAGACTCCAGCCTCAAGGACTGGGCCTGAATTGGGCCTATGCATTAGCTTTTATTAGTTAGGTGGGGAAATAAAGGAGATAAAGCTTGTCAATCTCAAGATCTGTGAATCCCATACATCATAATAGGAAACTGATTCAAGCCAATCACCCTTGCCTGCAGGCAGCTGAACCATAAGTCTCAGGATGTATGTACTTCACCAAGGGACAAAACCTTCATGCATATGAATAGATGGAGAGCACATCATTGAATCTCTTCCCCTGCAGGTTGTGGGAAGGAATGCAGCCACAGAGGCAGAGGCTCTCCTTAGCTGGGGGGACGGTGGGGGGCTGTGCCCACCTCTGTGAACTCCGTAGATTCTACCTTTGGTCCCCACGTGACTGTGCCTGGCTTGAATTGTCCCCCCCATGGGGAATCTTACTCGTCATTGGCTGACCAGCCATCTTTCTGGGGCCAAACAGGGAGACAATAAGGTGCAAACACAAAGGTGAAGCAAAGTCCCTGAAAGGATCCGTCTCACAAACTCTCCTTGCTTTAGGGACAGGTATGAGGAGGCAGACGGGTAGGCTGCTGCGTGGCAACACCATACCACAGAACATTACTCCTCAATAAAAAGGAACAAACTTTTGATATATGCAAATTCCTGAACTATCTCCAGAGAATTTTGCTGAGGACGAAAAAGCCAATTCCGGAAGGTTATATTCTGCATGATTCCATCTGTACACCATTCTTGAAATGACAAAGTTTTCTCGGAGAACAGATTCGTGATTGCTAGGGGATGAGGATTTGGTGGAAACAGTAGGAAGTGGGTGTGGCTGTAAAAGGGCAACATGAACTTCCTTGTAGTGATGGAAATATTCTACATCTTGACTGCGTCAATGCCAGTGCCCTGATGATAATATTGTAGTATCATTTTGCAAGATGTTACTACTGGGGAAACTAAATAAAGGGTACATAGGATCTCTCTGAATTTTGTACAACTGCTCATGAATCTAAATTATCTCAAAATAAAAAGTTTAAATTAAAAAAAAAAAGAAAAGAGCAAGTCTTTGTTGGAAGCTTGAGCTGAGATGATTTAAAATGGAGGCCGGGAGACAATATTGGACCAGGTAAAGCAGAGAACGCAATTTGCAGTAAGTGACTGGAGAGTGAAGCAACTGTGGCAGGTAAGCATGAGCAACAAGAGAAAGGAGTCACCTGGAGAGAGGGGCACTGACTCCTGATGACAGAGTTCGTGGTCCCACATCATTGGAAGACATAGCAGTATTTCCACATTTGAGATCTGTGAGACATGTGCCTCTGTCTTTCCAGGTCAAGTCCCTTTGGGCTTAAGCTAGTGTAGATGAGTCTATTTCTCGCTGCCAACAATTCTTAAACAAGAGCCATCTTCACAAGTACCTCAACTCTCAAAACAAAATGAAATGTAAAAATAAAAAAAATGCGTAGGGTACATCACAGGTAGATTTCCTTTCATTTTGGTTCCACAAGGGCAGTAATGTTTTAAGGCTAGTGTGAGGTAGGAAGTTTAAGGAACTATTCATATTACTAGTATTGATTATAATTGTAAATATACACCTGCCCAGATTGATTAAACTGTATATAACTATATAGTAATGGCATTGAGATGTCCCATTTCAGTGGGAAAATCTCTTGGTTTTTCTAGTAGTTGAACCAAGTTGTTTTGATCCCATTTCACTTTTTCTCCCTAAATTAGCTTATGTTCAGTAATTAGAAAAACAAAAGGAGAAGGTTTAAGGGAAACATGACTGTTTGGAGGACATCTCTTTTTCAAGCTGAACAGTGGTAATCAATTTATATTACTGGGCTGTGTGGACCATGGGTGAAACCTAATTCTTACACTCTTATTCCTATGCTCCTAAGGGAGCCCACAATTAAATGCAAAATGGTGATTCTGGTCCCTTCTTAAAAAGCAGAGGAATCTTTCAATTTAAAAAACAATCCTCTCAGAAGCATTTGTCTCAGGTTTGTTTAAAACATCAATTACCCTTTCCATCTTTTAAAATTCAGATTTCCAAAAATTAGCTACGACTGTTTCAGAAAACATTTGTTATATATAGTGAGGAACACTCACTCACTTATATTTATCCATTTACTCATCTATTGAACACACTTGTACTCACACTGTGTTCCACACTGAGCTAGATCTATAAAGTACAGACACATTCCTTAAGGCCCTCACCGACAGTGGGGAATCACACCTATGTGGGCCTATGAACTGCATTTAGAATGATTGTACGTGACTAAGTATATTCTGGGATGTACAAAGTCAATCGGCAGAAATTAGTCCATTTAGAGTGATTGGACTAATGTTTTTTGTGTAAATCTAATCACGTTATGAAACTGAACGTGGAGTCTCAGGGGATCTATCTCAGTTTCTTGTGTGACAATTAAAGGTAAGCTGAAGCCTTCAGGAAAGTATCAGGAACTAGTCCTATGGAGAATGAAAAACTCAAACCAAAAAGCAACATGATATTTTAGAAATTAGAGAGACCTTGTACTATGACACTGAAAAGTGCTTTTGAATAAGGACACAAATGCAGTATGCCCACACAAACTATGAATATAAGGATGGAACTTTGTTATATCTCTGACAGTAAGAAATTTCCAGACCCAGAAAATTTACCGTCATGCAGCTTGGCATATTTTTAACTCAGCAAATTATAAAAACATTATTCCTGACATTTTCTGTGAATGGGACAAGCTTCCAACTTGCTTCTATTATATGGAAATTAGATTAAAATGGAGCAGACATTTTAATAAGGTGGTCAAAGCTGCCTGATAGTATCATATGAAACACCTTTGACTATTCCATTTATTTAGTGTCTATCACATGCAAGGTGCTACACTTGGTATTCTCCACATGTCACTGCATTTAATCCTCACAAAAATCCTATGAAGTATCACAACCCCATTTTATAGAAGAGCAAATCGAGGCTCAGAATGATTTGGGTACCCTAAGTTCACAAATCAGACTACCATATTGCCTACAACAAAAGTCAAACACTTTGTGTATGTTTAGAAAAAGGGAAGAGAAAGATGGTGGTTTGTTCTGAGAACTGAGCCTGAGAGGTGGTGGGTGAACACACAAAACTTTCACGTTTATTTTATACATCTACTGCTTTTTTTTTTTAACAAGGACAATGGATTCCTTTTACAATAAAAATGACTGAATTCCTTGATCTGCTAAAACACCTGCAGTATGAAAATATCAAATCCCTTAAGTGCTGAAAACACAGCAGGCACAAAGGAAATATTAAATAGAACTGAATTGGATTAAAATATTCTACCTTAAAAAAATGAAAGATAAAAACAAAAAATAATTAGCAAAAATAAGTATAAATAATGTGTTTGTATTATATGCATAAAATCTTATTTGATTATATATATATATATATATATATATATATATATATATATATATGCCCTTATATAAAATATAGAAAAGGTATCTAAAGAATATCTAACATTGTTCTATTATTTAAAAAAATATCAGTGATTCTCAACTTCTACTGCACAAGTATATTTCTGTGAAGTTTTTGTGTTAATGAAGAAAACTCGACCCCACTCCAGATGATATGAATCTAATTTTCTAAGATAGAATTCAGACACACATTTTTAAAAACCTCCACAGATATTTGTTGAGTGGCCCAGTGACTTAGAATACCTACTGAAATTGTTTAAAAAAAAAACCTCAGCAATCCTCCTCCTAGGCAAATGCCCAATGGAAAAAAGAATACTTACGTTTACCAAAAGTTATGTATTAGACCAATAACAGTACAATTCATAATAACCCCAAACTGGAAACTAGCCAAAAGCCTAGTGACAGTAGAATTAATAAAGAGTTATGGTCTATTCCCACAATGGAATGCTATAAAGCAATCAACAGCTTTATGTAACAGTAACAAAATGTTGAACAAAATAGTCAGACATAGAATTAATGTGTGATTCCATTAACATAAAACTTAAGAACTGACAAAACTCATTTTTGCTAGTAGAAGACTAGATAGTGATTACAACTGGAGTGGGGAAAGAGTGACAAAGTGAGAATAGAGGATTTCTTGTATGTGTGTATTTTTCTGTTTCTCAATCTGAGTGTTGGTCACATGGATACATTCAGTTTAGGAAAATTAATCAAGCTGTACACTTAGAATATGTGCACTTTGATATAGTATATTATACAGCAATATAATAAAAGTAAAATAAATCTAAACTGCCCATAACAAAACAAATAGCAGCTATTAGGCAATTTAAAATTTAAAAACCAAGACAGAATACAATTTAAAATATATAGTCAAAGACAATGTGATGTAACAGAAAGAGAAAGAGCAAGAGAGGCAGGGGTTGAGATCTCAACACCATCGCTGGCCTGTGAGATTAGATCCGAGCACATTTGTTTACTTCCGCGAGGCATTTATGTCACAGATTCTTATTTCACCTCTCTTGCAGAGTTGTTGCCAGGATTATATGACATATGTACGTAAAACATAATACTTGGCACGTGGTTCAATAAGCATTCCCTTCCTTAATTTTAGAACAATATACTGCATGAATATAAATTTCATTCAAAAGCAATTGCTATTATTCTTGAATGAAGTAAGGGTGCATAACCAGTAGTACAACTCAGTATCAATGCAGGCAAGCATACTATACAGGAATGTTTATGTGAGCTTAGAATTAGATAATTCCAGAGAATGTTAACATGTTTCAGATTCTGCATACTTTTCTGAAGTGAAAAAACAAATGGTAGGTGGTAAACCACCAGACCGACAGACATCTTCTCTAGCAATCGTACCCATGGGGAGTGTAATGTGATGTCTGAAGGAACATTGCTGTGACACACTGTTTTCAACAACCAGGATCTGTGATCCTGACTCAGTGGGGTGTCACTAAAATAAGCGTCATTGAAGGAAGAAGTAATGATCAAACTCTGCAGCCAAATTCGAATGCAGAAAAAAAAAATCTGTATTGAAGGATTTGGATCTGAATGATAGTCAGGACTAGCATGTTTCCATTCAGAGCTTTATGAGATGTGGAGGGAACTGGCATATTGTTAGTTGTAGAACACTGACTGAACATCTACTATGTATGGACCCTCTGGCTTCACTGCCCAGTTCTCATCTGGGCTCCAGAACAGATGGCATTTACAGAAGATTGAGAGGAACAAAAGTTGAAAACTAAGACAAATACGCAAAACTTAAAATCAGCCAGCATTAGTTACACAAAGAAGAGAAAAATGGGGACAATTTTTAAATTGTGTTTGAATCAAAATATCAAGGATTTAAGGGGGAAATAATAGAAGTACACTGTCAATAAATTCAAACCCAATAATCGACCTTATTGCCTGCTTATTTGCTTTATAACTGCTTTCTGAGGTAAAAATGATGTCTCCTTCACTGGCTTTATTTTGTTTTTAGAACAGGAGTATACAGTCAGGAAATAATCACTGTAACTTCTGATTACAATAATGAAAAATATGCCTGGAAATGAAAGCAAAAAGGTAGAATGGAAGAGGAAGGAGTGGTTGGGTGAATAAAGTTGTTTTTTATTCTAATCTTCCATTATGTTCCTTGGCCACTAGGGTCAATTGCAAATGGCTCTGAAAGTTATGAATCACGACTACCCCCAAAATAGATACTAACAAAATTTGAGGGCAGTTATACAACCATGAAAGATCAATATATTACATGACAGACTTCTGAATACCAAAATGGATGACTAAAGACAACAGTAAAATATAACTTTGCTCTTCACCTTTAAATCTTTAAAAATTTAATTTTCTGGCATCTTCCAAAAAGTGAACTGATGGCTTACAAAGATGGGATCAGGTCTGTGGCTAAGATATAATTTAAAAAGTCTGTTTACATGCCAAACGTTTATATGCTATCAACTGGGGTAACAGAATTGGGAAATGAAAGTTTCTGATTTATTCTTAGAATTACTATAATGAAAACTATAGAAATAGAGGATTGTAAATGGTAGAAAAATTAGTTCTTCTAATGCAGGGCTCAGCAGATTTTTTTTTTTTTTCTGTGAAGAGCCAGATAAATACTTTAGAATATGTAGGCCAAATGATTTTTAGTCACAACTACTCAACTCTACCATTGTAGCATAAAAGAAGCCATGAACAATACATACCGTGTTTCCCTGAAAATAAGACCTAGCCAGACAATCAGGTCTAATGTGTCTTTTGGAGCAAAAATTAATATAAAACCTGGTATTATATGATATTATTATATTATATTGTATTGCATTGCATTGCATTGCATTGCATTGCATTACATTACATTACATTACATTACATTACATTATATTATATTATATTATATTATTATTATACCAGGTCTTATATTAATTTTTGCTCCAAAAGACGCATTAGAGCTGATTGTCCGGTTAGGTCTTGTTTTCGGGGGAAACACAGTAAGTGAATGAGCATGGCTGTGTTCTAATAAAACTTTATTGAAAAAACAGGCAGCAAGCAGCATGTAGCTTAAGGGCCATGGTTTGATGACCCCAGCTCTAGAGAGTACCACTAAGACCAGATTCCTTTTGAGTGGAATACATCCAAACAACATTTTTGCTGAATTGGTCCATGAGAAAACATCAGTTCTCAACGCCCTGCCAAAAGCTTGAGCACTCATACCTCAGAAGAGACTGAGTTCTTTAAGTTTCCTTACACTTAGAAAAGACAGAAACCTTTTCTTCTTGATGTTTAAACATACACCTCTCTTGTTTGTGTAAGCTTGAAAGCATACTATCAAAGCCTTAAAATAAATGAAAGATAAAGCAAATAGAACTGGTAGGGGAAGAAAATTCCATCTATGTGACTGATACGCAACAAAAAGATGTCCAATTCTAAAACTTGTAGTTAAGACAGTTTTGCCCCTTTGTCCTTTCAATGGCACAATAAAAATCTGTAAGAGTTAGAAACAAATGCAGGCTCCATCTTCAACAAAACTAATAGCCAACAGCAACCTTGAACTACCATATATGAGAAGGGACTGCCAAATTCAGGGGAGGTCAAAAAGTGGTATGGAAAAATGCAAAGAAAGGATGCATGTGGCGACAGATCTCAGACTAAGCTAGCAGCATCCATTTTTCCAAGGGATGGAAAACTGTGAGAAGAAAGACCAACAATCCCTTTTTTGTAACAAACAGAATGAAGTAGGCATACTGATGGCAGGAGCTTCCCTAATCCCATTTGGCATAGGGAAGGCAGGGATATGAGAAATCAGAAGCAGCCTATCAGTGAGGCAGGAGAATATTTGCATCAATCGCTGTCAGGCAGTATCAACCTCTGCTGTCTAGGGAGAAGTAAAGATCAAAATTACACACACACACACACACACACACACACACACACACACACGCACACAATGTGTGGTCAGGAACTTGACCAAACCAGATGTAAATCACACTAGACCTATGGCGTAATTCTCTAAGAAAAAAAAAGTAAGAAAAGAACAGAAAAAAGGACAAGTAGCAGACCAAAAATATTTCCCCCTGCCAAAAAATTTCCATGGAGAATATTAAAATTTTAACCAAACATATGGCATAAATGTAAAAGGTCTTAATAAAGCAAGCTCCTATATAAACAAGAGTTTGAAGCAGTGATTCTAAATCTCCAGTAGGATTAGCAGGGAAATCAGAAGGAAAAATAGCAGAAACAACTCGTGGGGGAAAAAAAAAAAAGTAGTCAGAAATGTAGACCATATTGGGAAAAGAATAGACACTGCTAAAAAAAACAGTAAGAGACAAGACAGACATTGAAAAAAGTGAATGAAATACAAACAAACCAGCATTAGAAAGCAAATGATAGCCATGTAGAGAAATTTAGGCAATGACATTCATTGCGACACCAATTATGAGTAAGACAATCAAAATAATACAAAGAAAAATGTAAAAGGATTCTTCCCAAGAACCTTTGAAGAGAGCATAGCCCTGTTGACACCATGGTTTTGGATATCTGGCCCCCAGAACTGTGAGAGAACAAATTTGCTGCTTTAAATCACACGCACATACACATATACACCCAAATGCACATGCACACAATTTAAAGATACAATTCAAGAAAATTTTAAAGACAAGATGAATTTAATTACACCTTAAATGGGTACACCATATTCCAGGGAAACTGACTGGACAACCAACAGTAATATATATCCTGGTAAACTTACTAGACATCAAAAGCTTATAACTAATGAATTAAAAAAAGAGTCTTCTGAGTATCCATATGCTTAAAAAGGGGAGGAAATCTCACTGAACTCAGACTTCATCTACAAAGCCATATTCAACCCCAAAAGATGGTAAGACAACATGTACAGTGTCCTCTTATTCACAACAGCCAAGACTTAGACATGGAAGCAACCTAAATGTCCACTGGTAAATGAATGGATAAAGAAAATGTGATATATACATACAGTGTTATGTTATTCAGCCTTAAAAACTAAGGAAATCCTGGCATTTGCAACAATATGAATAGACCTAGAGGACATTGTGCTCAATGAAATAAGCCAGATACAGAAGGACAAATACAAGATGATATCATTTATACGAGGAACCTAAAATAGTCAAACATAGAATCAGAGAGTAGAATGGTGGTATTCAGAAGCTGAGGGAGGGTAAAATGGGAGATATTTGTCAGATGGTACAAAGTTTCATTTATGCAAAATGAGTAAGTCCTAGAGATTGACTATATAGCATAGAGCCTATAGCTAAAAATACTGCATTGTATACTTTAAAATTTGTAGATCTTACGTTTACTGTTCTTATCACACAAAAAAAGAAATAATAAAGAATGTAGGAGGCAACTTTTGAAGGTGATAAATGTGTTTATAACGTAGACTGTCCTGATGGTTTCACAGATGTGTACTTATCTCCAAACTCATACATTAAATATGTACAGCTTTTTGTGTGTCAGTCATACCTGAATAAAGTGGTTAAAAACATATATGTACAGTATTCTCAGGAAAGAAAATGTGACACAAGAATTTTAAACTAAATGTTGTTCAAGTATAAAGATAGAGAAATGTTTATGAACTTTTAAGTATTTGGGGAATGCAGTTCCGTGAGACATTTTTAAAGAAAGCATTCATCCCAGAAACGTGTAGGACTAAACCTAGAATAGATGTGGGGATTATGATCACAAAATAGGATTTAATGTTCTAAGACCGAGAAATGTTTAGAAATGATATAATGAACAAAACTGGAAGGAAAAATAGGAAAGAAGTAAGGTGAGCATGCTGATTTTCTCTTTCTTTATAGATATTATTTAAAGCTGATAAATTAAGCAGTAAATGTGTACATATACTTAAGTCAGAAAAGCTGTAAAGACCTCGGTCACAGGCACAGCTCTGCACAAGTTGTGTGCGTGAAATTTTCACAGTGCATTAGTAGGTGAAGTCTTTTCTCCCAACACATTATAGCCTTTGACTTTTCTTTATGGCAAATGATCTAGGAAAGGCACTTGATCTTTGTAGAGAAATTATATGGAAACAAGTTACTAAAACACAGTTAAAATCAATACTGATGGAAATAGGAAAAGCAAAGAATCTCAAACTAAGGGATGAAAATATTCAAAGTGGAAGTCCAGGTTTTCAGTAACTACTAAGATTGTGGCTTCCAAAAATTGCTATATTTTTAGGCCTCGAAAGGTTATAAAAAATGAATAGAAAAATTTTATGAGCATCATAAATATTTATGTCCACATTATTTTCATTAGTAAAAATAAGAATTTTATTTGTTTTATAGTGAGACAAGTTTTTTTTAGAGTAACCAACTGGTGGTTTGTAAGATATAAAAGTCTTAGAGCTGCCAATTTAAAGAACCCTGGGCTGGGTGTGAGGAAAATATTAATAACTTGGTGGGCATATAAATTAGCATAGTATTTTGGATAAATATTTGATGATATCTTTGAAATTTAACACTCTCAATCCTAATACCGTTTATCCTGTTTGTTAAGAGAAGACTTATTAAATGAATTATGGATATCCAGCAGTAGAATTCTATTGCCTATATATTTTAAATTATTTATATATACTTACAGTTTTAAAATATATACATTATATAAAATACTGTCATCTATATATCATATGTATGCATATAAATATATATGCAAACACATTTGCATATGCAAAGAACATATCCAGGAGGATATGGGAAGTATGACTGGAAGGGACATCCTTTTCTATGCAATTTGATTTTTTCTGTGTGATTTGACTTTTTTTTTTACAATATGCTTTTATCTTATGGCTAAAAATGAAATAAAACCTAACTTAAGACATAGTGTCAACTTTTTATTTTATTTTATTAGACTCACAGAATCAAGTAATATCAGAATTGGAAGGGACCTAAAAGAACATCAAAACTAACTCATTGTATGAATGTGTTCCCTTTAAAAATCCCTGAAATGCAGTTTTCCAGCTTTTCCTTTGATTCCTCTATTCTGAGAATTCACAACCTCCTGGAGCCTAAGTGCTTGTGGTTCTGGCAGAAAGATCCCTGGAACCAAGTCATCTAACATAGTCAGAGGAATGACTTCAAGGGCACTGGCCACCACATGAGTAAGAAGGAAGTACGAATGGAGAACTGTACCAACTACTGCAGAATACCAACGAACAAGGGTACTTCCATGACAGATGGGAAACTTCTTGAGAAGGGCACGAGCAGGCTTCAACCCAGAAACTGTGTGGCAACAAGAAGCAACAGCAGTATTGGCTTTATCAGCTTCAATTCTCTCTCCACATTAGGTTAAAAACAGGACTGATCTGTGTGGTCTAAGACTCCAGAGTCCTTTGTACATTTGAAGGGATGTGGGGATAGTAATGGGCTTCAAAGGGGAGATATTGGACTTCATGGTTTGAGGGCATAGAGGAGCTCAAACAATTTTTACAAATAAAATGTGGCCATCTTTTTTATTCCAAAAATGTGGCGGTCTTAATGGGCATAATGACATACAATATATCATGTTATCCAGGGCAATATGGTTGAGCATAATTTGAGACGGAATTTGAAACATAAAGATAATTTTATCTCAAAGCATAGTGTGGCCCAAGGAGAAACTAAATTGAATTAACATTCTTATTCATTTCAGCAGTTTCTGGGACTCCACCTGAGATATTTATAAAAGGCCCTGAGGGGCTTAACTGCATGAATCATCAATATTAGGTGGACAAACGGGACAATAATTTGGATTTTAAAAGTGGCTGCATGAAGGTGAAAACTGGACTTTTCTGATATACTGTTATACTCCTAAGGAAGTCAGTACTCCATATTCGTATTGACTGATCTATAGCTATTGAACGCATTGGAATACAGAGAAGCCAAGTATTCTATCCTGTCAAAATTCAAGACTTCCTTTCTGTCTCAAAGCCCACTCCACAAAGGAGGGAGAGTTTCAATATGGGTCAAGACCAAAGACACAATTAGACCACAGTGTTAAAAGACACAGCTTTCACTGAAAGGATCAAAGAGGTTACATAATAGTCTGTCATCTGAGTAGTGAGCTCTCTCATGTTTTGCTTTTTAGATGTGTGTATTTCCTCCTGTATGCTGCTTTGCTCATAGTGCTAGTTTGGTAAAATTGGCCCAAAGGGTTTCTCTTTCTTAGAAAGTAACTCGACTGTCAGTCTCCCCAGTTCCCACTGCCCCCACAATGTTAAGTGGAACCAGAGTGTGGCACAGAGGAGAGGTCCAGTAGGCTGTTAGGCATAGATCTGATCAGACTAACAGAACCCTCACAGCCAACATAATCCAGTCTGGTTCACTACATGTACTACTTAGGAATAAGAAGTAAATTTGCCTGGAATATTCCTTCAGTACATACCACTGACACCTAATAAGGTGACTGTGCCCACAGTTGGTGCTAGAACAAAATTTGGGATCCTGCCCCAATATCTTTCAGATCCAACCAACAAGCATCTGCAAAATTTTATCAGGGTAATTATGTGGGACTAGCAAAGTATTTTGCCTCAAACAGTTCTGTGTTTTTCTTATAAGAATAAGGTTATCATCTTTCTTTATAATGAGGATCTAAGTGATAACATATTCATTTCTCCCAAACCTAGGTCATGCCTGGTAGTAAATTAGGTATGTCAGGAAACACACTTACACTTTTAGGTCACTGAACGACTGGAGTGCTATTTACCTCCAGAGTAAGAATGTACCAAGTGGCCTCCTCATGACACGAAATAGATGCCATGTCTGTTGAAGTACCTAAGTATGACTCAGGTGCCAGAACCAATCTGACTGAAAGAAAAAACATGAAAAATAGATAAGCTAAGTACTACCTTTCGTGGATAGTCATCATTTTACTAGTTTGGACTAAAATCTTTATTAAGGAAAAGGGTTCCTTCCATATAGTCCTAATGAAGCGATCAATCATGTTGCCCTAACCTCTCCCCACAGGGTTGGGAAGGTGGCAGGAAGCAGATTGGCCAATTCAAGTACTTTCTTCTAGCCACCATGATTGGTTCATGAATGGTCATGTGACACACCTAGGTCCAGCCAGGGTTTTACATGCATGTGATAAAGGAACATCACAAAGTTAAATCTTGTTTCACAAACTGTAAGTATGGGAAATTGAAACTGCCAACAGCCATCTTTCCCAGCTACATGAAGGAAGCTCTCTGCAGTAGAGAATCAGGTCAACCAAGAAGAAAGTTTTCAGAGATAGAATTATAGTCTGCATCTTTTTAGCCACTCGATCCAGCCATGCCTGAAATATCAGGTCCATTCCTGGATTTGTCAATTACATGAGAATTTCCTTTGCTGCTTCTTTGACTTGGATTTCTGCCATTTGCCAAAAATAATCCTGAACAATACAACTGCTATTCCTAAAGAAAACAAGGTATTTTTAAAATCTCACCTTGAAGTCAGTATATCCTGATCATGGTTAGAACATCAGATCATCCCCGGCTCTCTGCCTATGACCTTTAATTATTTTAAATATTTTTAGACGGTAATATTTTATGTTTCTAAACATAATGCATACATGCTTCAGAAAACTTATAAAATCCAAAACAAACATAAGGAAAAAATCACCACAGTCTCCTTGCTCCAGATGATTGCTTTGAATGTTTTAATGCATTTCCTTTTAGTTTAGGAACATACATATGTGCTTTTAAAATTTGAGTCATACTCTATTAGTGATCTTTTTATCCTGCTCTTCGTAACAACTTGAGTAATTTTCCACATAATGAAACAGTCTTCAAGTGTATGATTCATAAAAGCTTCACGGTATTTCATTTGCTCTCTCTCTTCCTTGAAATACTTTCCTCCTTTGACTTCCAGGACACCACACTCTCTGCTTTTTCTTCTTCCTCACCACCACTGCCTGTGTCTCCTTTGCTGGTTCTTTCGCATCTACCTCGCCTCTAAATGTTAAGTACTTCCTGGATCCAGTCCTTGGACTGCTTCTTGCTCTTCTCAGATACTTGGGAAATCTCATCCTATCTCATGGCTTTCAATACCATCTACACACTGACAATATCCTAATTTGTACCTGTAGCCTGGACCTCTCCATTCTACTCCAGACCCTTATACTCAGCTGCCTTATAGACACAGTTATTCGTTTGTCACAAGAAAACTCAAGTTCAACAGCCCAAAATTGATATGATATTCATCCAAAACTTGCTCCTTCTGAAGCCCTCCCCTCTTGAGTTAAGGGCAATTCCATCTTTCCAGTTGTTCAGATCTAAAATCTCAGAGTCATCCATGTCACCTCTCTCACAAGGCACATCCTGTTCTTATCCATCAGCAAGTTCTATTGGTTCTACTTTCAAAAAGCACACAGAGTCTGACCACTTCTCACAAACCCATTGCCACTACCCTCGTCCAAGTCACCGTCATCTATCACCTGAAATTTATGCTCTGCTTCCATACTACCCCCTACCCACTCCTTATCCCATCTGTTCTCAATAAAGCAGCCAGCGTGAGCTATTTAATACACGTCAGAGCATGACATATTAATACTTCTAATCAAATCATCAAATGGCTTCTCATGTGACTTAGAGTAAATGCCATATCTTTCCTCTGGTCTGTGTGACACCATCCACAGTCTGGATTCCCCCACCCCCACTCATGCTGCTCCAGCTACACTGACTTCCTTATTGTTTCTCAAACACCCCAGTTACGCCCACACCTCAAGGCCTTTGCATATGGAGAGAAACTTGCTGTCTTCTCTATCTAGAACAGTCTTTCCCCATCCCACTATATCTACATGGATCATTATACCTCTCCTACCTCAAGTCATTGATCAAACACTACCTTTCCATGCAGCCTTCCCTGACCACCTAATCTTACAAATCCTCTCCCCACGCTTTATTTTTCTTCACAACCTGTATCACTTGTATACCCCATAATTTATTCCTTCCACCTCACACTTTCGTAACTCTTCCCCTCATCACCATCATGTTACTCTTATACATTTTAACACTTTCAGTGAAACTGCCTATTTTCAAAGTCAACAGCAAACGCATGTTGCCAAATCCAAAGGACTTTTCTGTACCTTCATCTTAATAGACATTTCATTATTAGTAGACTTTTTCAGTTAGCCTCTTTCTTGAAACGCTTTCTTCTGTTGGATTCTGTGACATTAGACTCTTCTAGTTGTCTTACTACTTCTCAAAGGGATTTTTTTTTTTTATTGAGTGCTCCACCTCTTTCAAACCTTTTAAATTTAGAGTATAAGTGTTGGCATATTTGGCCCAGGTCCTCTGTTCTTGTCTATTATACCCTTTGCTTTTTAAAGTACCATGAATTGGTAGAATAATGTCTCCCAAAAAACGCCCAAGCCTTAATCCTCCAAAACTGCTTACAGTTTTAGAGGATTAAGTATGACTTTGCAGATGTGACTGATGTGAAGGGTCTGACATGGAGATTGGCCTGGATTTTCTAGGTAGGCCCAATCTATTCTCATGAGTTCTTAAAAGTGGAGAAATTTTCCCACAGAGAGATGACAGCAGAAGAAGGACTCAACTTGTACTTTCTGGATTTGAAAATAGAGAAAGGGCCCACAAGCCAAGGAATACAGATGGCCTCTAGGAGCTGGGAAGTAAAATTAGGTCTAAGCCCCCCTAGACTCTCCAAGAACATAGTTCTGCCAACACTTTGGTCTTAGCCTAGTGTGAGCCATGTTAGATTTCTAACACACAAATCTGTAGGATAATAAATTTGTGTTGTTCTAAGCCACTAAATTTATGGTAACTTGTTATGGCTGGAATAGAAAACTAACACATACATCTTTAAATACTACCTACGTACGAGGTCTGTCACTAACTTTTTGCAATGATGTTGCTAAACTTTTTTGATATCAGAGGGATTATTCATTATGAATTTGTACCAAATGGACAGTTAACCAAGTTTACTATTTGGAAGTGCTGAAAAGGCTGTGTGAAAAAGTTAGATGACCTGAACTTTTTGCCAAAAATTCATGGATCTTGCATCACAACAATGCACCAGCTTACATGGTACTGTCCATGAAGGAGATTTTAGCTAGTCAATAAATAACTATATTGGAACACTCTCCCTACTCACCTGATCTGGCCCCAATGACTTCTTTCTTTACCCGAAGATAAAGGAAATACTGAAAGGAAGACATTTTGATGACATTCAGGACATTCCAGAGAAAAAGTTCCAAAATTGCTTTGAAGGGTTGACTAGGTGATGGCATTAGTGCATAACTTCCCAATGAG
Source organism: Rhinolophus sinicus (assembly GCF_036562045.2). Taxonomy (NCBI): domain Eukaryota; kingdom Metazoa; phylum Chordata; class Mammalia; order Chiroptera; family Rhinolophidae; genus Rhinolophus; species Rhinolophus sinicus. The sequence goes on from NC_133754.1 coordinate 89,600,116, forward strand.
GAGTACTTAGAAGGTGATTGCAGTGATATTCAGCAATGAGGTATGTAACACTTTTTCTAGGGTGAGTTCATGAACTTAATTGTCAGATCTTGTAGGCTTATGACTGCAAAATATGTATGTGTTGCATTTAGAATAAAATCCAGACTATTTATTGTGGCCCAGAAAACCTTACATGATGTGTGAGCACCTCTCAGGCCTCATTATCCATCTCACTCCCACCAACCCCACCCATGTCAGGTAGTCCTCAGAACCTAGCCCTTCACCCTTGGTCCAGCCTCAGGACCTCCCCACATGCTACTGCTGCTATGAGAGATGTCCCTCTAATCTCATCCTTCTGAGCTCAGCTCTAATGCTACCTCCACAAAAGACCCTCCCTAACTACACTGTATAAAGCTGTCTTCAACCTCAGTCCTCTCTATCACAATAAAACTGCTTTCATAGAACTTAAATGATATGTAAAAATATTTATTTTCTCTCCAAACTAAAATGCAAACCTCACAAAGGATTCTGAACATCATCTGACAGCAACACATCTACCAGCTGCCTGCATCTGAACCCAATGCAGAGGGTGCCAAAAAATGTACGCACATTTTAAGAAAGGAAAATTGTATTAAAATTGTCAATACTCAATATATACCAATAACAAAAGATGAATACAAGTCACGTTTGACTTCTGCAATTACAAGAGGTGCTCAAAGTGGTTACCATCAGCGTCCAGACACTTCTGATTACGGTGAACTACTGCTTGAGCAACATTGACCAAAGTGTCCACCTGTATACACCGTGTTTCCCCGAAAATGAGACCTACCCCGTAAGTAAGCCCCAGTGAAGATCGCCAACCAGATGGACGCATTTAGTATGTTATGACAATGTTCCAGAAGAAGATGACATGACTGTATGTGAATAAATGTAGATTGTTGTACATGAAAAAATAGGACATCCCTTGAAAATATGCCTTAATGTGTCTTTTGGAGCAAAAATTAATATAAAACCCAGTCTTATTTTTGGAGAAATACGGGATAAGTCCCAGTCTTATTTTTGAGGAAACGTGGCATTACTTGGCACCCCCAGTATATTCTGTCTTGTCTCTTGATATAATGGAGGAACACCTCTACTTGTACCCTTGATCACTGCCTTCTCACCAAATCAATGACATCATGCCAACAATTATCTCCTGCTTCTATTGCAGTGTCAATTTCCCCCTTTCTACTGGATCATTCCTAGCAGGAAAAAACATGTTATAGTTTATCTTATCTTGAAAAAACAGAACAAAACACTCTTTGCCTCTTATCATCCTTCAATTACCACTCCATTTCTCTCCTGTGTTATCCTCTCCCAAAATCTTCAAAGTAGTTCTCTGTACTCATTGTCACTTCTTTCTCTCATCCCATTTTTTCTTGTACCTGCTTACTTGGGTTTCTACTTCGACAACTCCACTGGAACAGTTCCAATCAAGACTACTAAAGACTTTCATTCTGACAAATTTGATGGTCATTTGTTAGTTCTCATTATACTCAGCCGATCAGGAGTATTTGACCCAATTGAGCACTCTCTCTCTTCCTTTCACAGTCTTTCTTCACCAAACTTCCATTGTCTGTACTCTTCCTTACTCCCTGGGTGTTCCTTCTCAATCTGGTTGACTGATTCCTCCACACCGTCCTGACCTCAAAATACTGGAGTAACCCAGGGCTCAGACCTCTTCCCTTCTCTGTCTCTAAATACCATCAACATGCCATTGACCACTAAGTTTATACCTCTTTCCTAAACCCTACACACATGCTTCCTACCTCCAACTATTTCTTAAGTAAGATAATGAAGCCAGGAACCTTGTCTATCTTCACGGTTATACCCAGCAACTAAAAAGAGTGCTTGGCATAGCACTCAATACTTATCTTTTAAATTTATGAATACTGTTAAACTAAACACCACTGTGAGATAACTGAAAAGATAGATGACAGTCATTAGCTCATTTCAAGTAGTTGCTTCTTTTGACACAAACCAATGGCATAACAAAAGGCACATCAAGACTTGTTTTCCAAGCATGCAGCGGTCAGGTGGTCTGGGTTATTTCAGATCTGAGAATTGGAATATCCAAAGACAGTGATGGATTACATATCATTCAGGAAATCTTCTGTGAAAATTTGTTCTCATAAGATTTAGACAGCAGAAATCTCAGGGACACAGTCTTAAGAAAAAACTTGGTGTAAAAGAATTATATCTTGCCAATTCAGAGCAAAACTAGATACAATTAATTGAGTGGAGGTTATGTTGGCACTGTCCTGAAAAGTTAAGAAGTCTAAAAGAAAAGACAAAATAAGAATCTAGTCTATATTTCTTTGAACAAGAAATCAGTCAATCAATCAACAACTGATACCCCAAAAGTCCAGGCCATTTCATAGTTTCTCAGACTGTAATCCATATAAAAACAGTTTACTCACAGCAACATGAATGAATCTCACAGAGAGCAAAAGCAGCCAGACAAAAAATGAGTATATACTAGTATTTCCATTTAAGTGAAAGTCAACTTTCAGAAGTGATGGAAATGATGCCTATCTTTTGCATAGCTTGGATTCAGATCTTTTTTTTTTTTTTTTTTTTTAGTTTCAGGTGTACAAAACAATGTAATAATTAGATGTTTATCATTTATATATCCCCCACAAAGTGCTAACCCCTCCCCCAATCTACTATCCCTCTGACATCACATACAGCCATTACATTTCCACTGTCTCTATTCTTAATGCTGTACTCCACTTCTTGTAATGATATATATATATATATATATATATATATATATATATATATATATATATATATCTATATCTATATCTATATCTATATCTATATCTATATCTATATCTATATCTATATCTATATCTATATCTATATCTATATCTATATCTATATATAGTGCAGTGATGAGGCATCTACATCATCCCTGAGGTGGTCTCTCTAATAAGACAAGTGTCCATCAGATACCCTACAAAATCTTTACAACATTATTGATTACATTCCCCAAATTGACTTCTGTATTTCCGTGGCAATCCTGTGGTTACCGATAGTGCTTTCTAATCACTTCACCTTCCCCTTTATCCCCTCTCCCCCCATCTAGCAACCCTCAGTTTTTCCTCTATGTCTCTGAGACTGTTTCTGATTAGTTTGCTCATTTATTCTTTTCTTTAGATTCCACATATTAGTGAGATCATATGGTATTTGTCTTTTCTCTGTCTGATTTATTTCACTTAGTGTAATGTTCTCTAGGTCCATTCATATTGTTGAAAATGGTAAGATTTCATTCTTTATGGCTGTGTAATACTCCACTGTATAAATGTACCACAGTTTCTTAATCCAGTCATCTACCGATGGGCATTTCAGTTGTTTCCATGTCTTGGCTATTGTGTATAGTGCTGCAATAAGCATAGGGGTGCATAAGTTTTTTTGAATTAGGGTTTTGGATTTCTCTGGATAGATACCTAAGAGTGGAATTGCTGGATCATAAGGTCGTTCCATTTTCAGATTTTTGAGATACCTCCATACTGTTTTCCATAGTGGCTGCACCAATCTGCAATCCCACCAACAGTGCACAAGGGTTCCCTTTTCTCCACATCCTCGCCAGTACTTGATGTTTGTTAATTTATTGATGATAGCTATTTTGACTGGGGTGAGGTGGTATCTCATTGTGGTTTTTATTTGCATTTCTCTAATGATTAGTGAAGTTGAGCATTAATGGTGGCTATCTTGATTTTGGTGATGGTTATACAGGTGTATATTTTTCAAAACTTGAACTATACACTAACAATCTTTATATTTTTCAATTGAGTTATATTTTATTAAACAAATAAGTGTCTTGCAATGAGTATTCTGGGGGAGGCAGGAGAGTGGGAAAGATAAATATAAACAAATTTCTTCACTGCAGGATCTCTCCCAGCCTTTAATATGCTAACGTGCACTATAGATAGCTCTAAGAGGAGGCTGTAGGATGCAGTATGTTCCAGTTTCAGTTGTTCAAGAAACTTTTTTTCCGTCACAGATAGTAACATCCATAAGGTACCAATTGTGCAGAAACCAATAACTTTAGCCTGGAAAAAATTCAAGCAAAAGCTGTGAATACCATTGAAGCCATTAAAAAAAAAAAAGTCAATATCTAATTTTAAGCAATTGTTTTCTAGTTAATCACTCAGAATAAACTGGTTGCAGAATATACCCCTATAGAAGATCCATTAAGTACTAGAGCAATTCTGCCCAAAATAATACATTTCATTTTGGAGTTGCTGACTTAAAATTCCTCTGGCAGTAATTAGATACTAAAGCCAGTTGTCTTCTGAAGAACTACCAGTTTAGGACAGGCAGCATTCATCAACATGGACATTACCTATCTTTCTGTTCTTTGTAAGATATGCAACTCATACAGAGGTGGCATCAAGGCATTAAAACATAAGTTTAAAAATATAGGTCTTAGGATGTGTTCCACAGGAAGCTGACTCAGGGTCATGTTTGGGAGATTTATTGGGGAGATCTCCAGATCAGTATCTGTAGAAAACTAGGGAAGCAGGACTAGGCAGAACAAACAGTTTAACTGGGATGCTGTCACAACAAAGGCCTCAGAAGATCCCATGGGGAGTTCTGGAACCTCGGGTGGCCCTCCAGCCCTAAGGCAAGGAGGCCAGGCTCTTATATCCTCACAACAGACCAACTGTTGTATGCTGGCTGGCCTAGGGAAGAGGCGTGACTATGGGCAAGGTGACCTCCTTAGCTGAAGATAATTTTCACAGGGAGAATCAGCTGAGAGCCATCAGCCACCAACACTTGCAGCTAAGGCGAGAATGGGCGCCTTGGTTCTGATGGAGATGCTGAGCTGCACACCACCACGTCCACTGCCACAGCCAACATGTACCCCTTTCACCAATCTCAAAAGGGGTGCCTGACTTGCAAGAAACTATTCTTACCAAATCTAAATCACATGCTATTGATAGACAAGCTCTGGTTCAGTATCGGTAGCCAAGAGCCTAGATTTTGCCCATATTGCTTTGACCATAACAAATATTCATAAAACTGTAATAAAAATGGAAAATAATATTAGATGTTTACTGACAAAGTTATTTCACGATATAAACCATATACTAAGCAACTCATTAACTAGCTTTGTCGTGACTAGAAACCTCGCTGTTCCTCATGGAGAATAATGACCTGAGAATATCAGATTTCTCTAAGGAGAACTATAACACAGCAATCTGTAAAAAAACATAACATCAAAAAGCTCTGGAGTAACTTTCCAAGACTGGAGTTTTCTTTTTTTTTTTTTTTTAATCACATTTCCCTTTGCTTTCTTTAATAAAATTAAATTAGTATCCCACTGGACAAAGTAACGAAAGAGGAGGTTGAGGTTCAAGATTTCTCACTGATTCTCCTTTTTAAAACTATGCTAACAATCAATGCATTTATTCCTTTAAAACACGTCTACTGAGGACTTCTCATTAGGAGATGCCATGCTTGGTTTTGAAGGTATAGAGATGCATAAGAAGTTCACTATCTAATAAAGACAGATATGTATATAGGTAATTATAAATCATCCATCCATTCATTCATTCAACAAATATATCAAAACACCAATTATGTGCCCAACTATGAACAAGATAAACATAGTCTTTGTCTTTATGGGGTTTACATGCAATGTGAGGAGCGTTAAAATAGAAGACTGCAGAAGGTGCTATAGTGTTTGTCCACACAGCGAAGGAGAGCTGCAGAAAGCTTAGTAACAATAAGCTTGGCAACAATAATGATAATAACAATTCATCTTTACCGAGTGCTTAAACTGTGCCAGTCACATGTGTACATTTATTTAACTCTCAAATCAATCCTGAGGTAGGTATTATTGTTGTTTCCTATTTGCAAATGAGGAAACTAAAGCACAGAGAGATTAGCTTCATCAAGGTCACACAGGTGGTTAGGTGGCAGGAGTGGGACTCACAGAGGACATAACTTTGGAACTGAGCCTTGAAAACTGAGTAGGCGTTTGCCAGATGGACAGAAAATGGGAGGTGGTGAGAGCATTCCATACACAGGGAACTGCAAGTACAGATCCTTAAAAATCATTAGAAACCTGCAAGTTTATCTATATGTAGGCTGCTTGTGGGACTATAACAAGTGTCCAGGCCTAAGAAGTGGGAGCAGTGGGGGATGGGCAAAGATAGGCATCATGTGCCCCACAAGGGAGAGCCTCAGCAATGTAGGCACAAACTGATGGGAGTGACTTTTGGTCTCTAATAATGTCAGCTAGAATATTAATAAGACTGAAAATGGCTAAGAGTAAGAGCATCCTACAAGCCAGACATTGGCTAATATTTACACGCATTGTCTCATTTTAGCTTCACCACAGTCTTATGAGGGAGGTACTACGATTATCCCATTTTACAAGAAAGAATACTTGAGCCTTCAAGGAGGCAACTAGATTGTCCAGGATTCTACTGCATATGAGTTTACAGAGCTGGGATTCAAGACTAAGGAATTATGACCCTGAAATCTGTGCTTCCAGCTTCCTGCTCTAAGGTACATGGTGATCACCACCACCCTTCTCCTAGGAGGGGGGATGCAGAGGGGCGGGAGGATGGCAGAATGGCAGTGAAGGGGACGCTCATGCTCCAACCCAGGCAACACATGATGTAGCCTTTAACCAAAGAAGGGTGAGCTGTGGGCTGGAGGAGAGGCTACTTGAGAAACATGTATGCAGAGGTGACACTGGAGACTAAGTAAGATCTGGCACTGAGAATGAAGGAAGAGACGGAGGTAGGCCACTTGTCTGAAGAGATGGTGATCCTGTTAACTGAGATTGGTTGGAGGGAAGCACTGAGAGGTGGGCAGGGCAATGGGTACATGAAAGAAGATGCTGAGGTCAAGATTGCCTGAGCTGCTGAAGGAAGCTGGATATCTCGGTCTGAAGCTGAGGGAAATAATCTGCTAAGAAGGTACAGATTTGGCCCCAAACATGTTGAAGGCATGAGAATAGCTGATTTTGTCTAGGGAGTATGTAAAGGGTAAGAAGAGAAGATAATGATGGACAGAAATTTAGAAAAACCCAACTATTCAGGAAAAAATCTATTTTCTCATCTATAAAAATAAGGAGCTATGGATGTGTGTGTACACATCCATCCACACACATATCTGCCTTGTTTAGAAACTGAGAAGGGGCTTTCTTACAAGGAAAGCAGGCTCTCCAATGTTATCTCTAAACAACCAACTTACTCTCTTCTACATGTGAGGTTTTGAATTACTTCTACATGGTGTATTTCTGTTGAAGAAAATAAGCTATTTGAACAGTATATGTATGTAATAATAAATTGAAATAGTACTAATAGTTTCATAGTTATTGGCCAAGATCTGCTTGACCACTGAGTGCTCAAGCTGCCAACGTCAGTAATCCCACTTCAGGCATAAGAATGTGGGCTTTGAATGGAAGCGCCTCGTTTACAGAGGGCACTCTCCCAGGATATACCATTCTCTAGCCTTATTTTCATGCTCTCTCTTCACCCTAATAAATATCCCAGTGCAGCTTACCTGCCTTAGGAATCTGTACAAAATGTGAATTCTCCAGTTTCTCTCTTTTAAAAACAAAGAGAAACTTCCCAGCGTTAACGTGTAGCAAAAAGAAAAAACACACCAGCCTATTCGATCCACCCTGCTGGCTGTTGCTACCTTGCAGTTTATGACACACAGATAGAGGGAGGTCTGACGATGTGAATGAGACAGCCTGAGAGCTAGCTAGTCCATTCCCGTGGAAACCACGCGACCCTCGGTGCAGGCTGCTCTTCCTACTTGGCTGTGCGATTTCTTTTGTGTGACTTTGAGAGGGGCTTGTGAATGATTCTAAATGTGTGCCTCGCTGAGGCAAGCCGCCCAGGGAGGGAGTGACCCAGCTGAGCGGGGGCAGAGAACGCCAAGGCGGGCTTCGCAGCACTGGAACTGGCTTGACCCTTACATGCAGTTTTTGAAGTCAGCAAAACAGAAATCAAATTACTATCATATTATGCTGGTGGAAGCTCAAGGAGAAGGGACTCTATACCAGCTTATTTATTATGAGAGATGCAACGAGTTGCAGAACAGCAGTGTGTCTGATGTGAGGACCCTGAAGACAAATGTAAGTTCTCATCTTCTCATGCTATATTTTATTGCTGTGTAATTTTCTTTCTGGCTTGAAATCATGCTTGGCCAAAATGTAATCATTTCACAAGGAGAATTTCTAGTGTGGAAAGTTGTTAATCTTTGCTTAAGACTTTTTTTTGTCCCCTTTTATTAACTAAGCAACATAATACAAGCTGAAATTCCCGGCAGCAGCTGTGGCAGTTCAGCCTAAGACTGAGAATTATAACCCAAAGTACATCCAATTACTCTGGGATTAACACTGAATGTATTTTTAATTGACTTTCTTAATGTAGAAGGCATACAGCCCTGCTGTTTTGGATTGCATGTCGTTTTAATACAGCTGTGGCTAAGCTAGTGTGATCAGCATAACCAACAGAATGAGACAGAGCTAAACGAGATTCCTGGTAGTTACAAAACTTTTCTGTTTTTGGCCAGGATCACATTTTTCTCCCCAAATGCTCAAAACTCTGAAACCTCTATGCTAAAAGTTCATTCTGCCTTTTTGACCTTGCTTTGGAACAAAAAAAAAAAATGAAACCAAGCAGAAGACTCTACTAAAATTGTGAAGGAAGGAAATATAAAGAGCCACTGCAGTTCTTCAACTACTGTTGTAATAATGGGAGGAAAACAGCCAACCAAAGGAACCCAGCAGGTACACCAGCTTCAGTGTGACGGAGTGTGGGGACATAAAGATGGATGGTGAGCAGAGCCTATTAACTTGTTAGTTTTTCTACACTTCATCTGTTACAAGTTCTGGCTGAGAAATGGATATTCTGTGTGAAGAAAATACTTCTTTGAGCTCAAGTACGAACTCCTTAATGCAACTAAATGATAACACAAGGCTCTACAATAACGACTTTAACTCTGGAGAAGATAACACTTCGGATGCATTTAACTGGACAGTCGACTCAGAAAATCGAACCAACCTTTCCTGTGAGGGCTGCCTCTCACCACCATGCTTCTCCTTACTTCATCTCCAGGAAAAGAACTGGTCTGCTTTGTTGACAGCTGTAGTGATTATCCTAACCATTGCTGGGAACATACTCGTCATCATGGCAGTGTCCCTAGAGAAAAAGCTGCAGAACGCCACCAACTATTTCCTGATGTCACTTGCCATAGCCGATATGCTGCTGGGTTTCCTTGTCATGCCTGTGTCCATGTTAACCATCCTATATGGTGAGTGGCATTAGTTTCCCAACTATACCCACTGACGATAAAGAGCATGTGCATGTTATTAGCAGATGAGCCGGGGCTCACGAGACCAAGTAAACACAAGGCTTTGCTGATAGACAAGGGTCTACCATGTAACTCTAGTTACTTAAACTTTACTCTTAAAATGAGGTTTCACATATATAAAAACAGGCAACCTATTATCTGTGGTCACTGGTGAGTTTTGTGCTTTGAAACAGGTACCTTTTATGTAGCAATGATTATAAATGTCCCAATACAGTCATAAAGCAATAACTTAACTGTCATTCTGAATCCAGTTTATTTTCACTCCTTTATATTCACAAATATTACAGCCTTCAGGACAGAACACTTTTATCTCTGTCACACAGTTTTCAGCACTTCTAATGGAGTAGTAAAACCTTCCCAATTATCTTGGAGCATTTGCAGAGAGACCATTAATGGTGCAAGTGGGTTTAATGTTAAAATATGCAGAGTCCCCATTAGAATAAATGAATTACTCCAGTTTTAATTGTTCCCTGCCCAGAGAAGCAAATTTGGAAGTGGGCCTTTGAATTATACCCTCTACTCTTTAAAAATTCATATGCATAAAATCCTCCAGACTGGTATGGAGGAGGGTGGAAAACAAATGGGAAGAAATTAATCTTGCTTTCTTCTCAACAGAGTTTGAAAGAGTCAATCCTCTCAGCAAGTCAGCAAACACTGGGGCGGTTTTAGCTGGGAGCAGAATGTGATATTCTTTCCAAATTATGAGTAATACGGCCAGATTTCTCCAGAGAGAGACAGAGAGAGAAAGACAGAGAAAGAGAGAGAGAGAGAGAGAGAGAGAGAGAGAGAGAGAGAGAGAGAATATGACTATTGAGACTGCTGACACAGACACATCAGCAATAACCCAGAGCTAGAAACAGGTTAGGAGCACGGTCATTAAAAGAGGATTTTCTGGCCAAGACTTAGAGGCTAAAACAATAATCAATCCCGCCCTGAGGAGTGGGAAGGAGGGAGGTGAGCAATGGGGAACAGGTGCCAGTTTGCACAGAGTCCATAATGCTCATTGCAAAACCAGCCCGTCCCCACACCCCCACACTTGACCACTCAAATGTCACACCCAGATGATTTCATTAAATTGGCCTGTCATTTCCCAGACATTCTGGAGAGGTCCTCGCTTCCTAAATCCCTACCCTGCTCAAATGCAAACTCCAGAGGTGGGGGATGACTTTCACAGTGCAGGTCTGGAAACTAAAACCGCGTAGAGAGGCTAGGGAAGACTCCGAGCGGCAGGTGTCGGGGCAGGCATCCGCCGCTGGGTTAGGAAGCTCGGACTGCCCGGGCGCCTCAGGCGCCGGGTACAAACGCACCCCCTGGCGGCGGCTGGCCGCTTGCGCGAAGCCGGTTCCTGACCTGAGTGAGCCCCTCCCTGGACTGGTCCTCCCAGACTCCGCAGGGTGAGGAAATGCCCCCTCCTTATCCCCACTGCGGAAACCCAGACTAAGGCCTGCGGCTGCCTCCTTCCAAAAAAAACGCCTCTAAGAGCCAACATCAGTTCCGACCAGGCAGAGCATGGCTTCCGCCCAGGCGCTGCTAAGGAAAAGGCTCTAGTTTTAGCACAAGCTCTTTGCAAACGGTAAGAGTGAAAGGCACTAAGTTAGGCTTGTATCCTGCAACCTTTTTACTTTCTTAAATATTAATGGTAGCATTTTGGTAGAGTATATTTGCAAATGGAGAGTTTGTTCAGCTTTATGGGTCTGGAATATTGTGAAGAAAGGTGGTCTTTATAATTTTCCTTCTCACATGCACACAGGTCTAACACCATTGCTTATACTGCTATCAAAACTAATTCAAGTTTATATAACCATTTGATCCCCTCAAAAGAAAAACAAAAACAGGACACTTTGCTTATGTCCATAAGGCATGTCCCACCTTCCTAATATAGCAAGTGACCTCTTTCAGGGGTTCTCCCAGTGGAATCGCCTGGAGAGCTTCAAAACATTCACTGTGGGAGACCCACTTCCGCCCACCCTCCTGGCCATCAGGACTTCTACAAAGCTCTCCAGATGATTCTAATGTGGAAGCCAGGAAGTGAGAACCACTACCCTAAACAGCAGTTGCCAAAGTGGGGTCCCAGCAGCATTAGCACCGCCTGGGAACTTGTTTGAAATGCAAATTCTCCTGCCCCACTGCAGATTGACAGAATCAGAACCCCATAGGCGCAGTCCACCAGCCCCATTTTAAGAAGCATCCAGGAAGATTCTGCTGCTCACTAAATATGACAACCCCCGCACCGAAACAATTCTCAGAACAAGAACACCATGCTTTTCCTCACCATTGTCTTCACTTTTCCCCACACAAACCCCAAATTTGAGTTTAACCCCCAAAGCATTATTAGGTAATTATTTTTCACTTTTACAGGTAAAGACATATTCCCAATCTGGATTTTTAATCATTTATACATTCACACCAATAGCATTAATTGAGAGACTACTAAATACCATCACAGGGTAAGACTGAGCAGTTACGGTAATGACTAAGGGATGGGCCTAATAACTCAGGGAACCTACAATGTGTGAGTTATGTGAATAAGTAATAACAGTACACTGTGAGGTGCTTCAGTAGAGGAGCCCAAAATACATCATACCTTATGATCTAAGTAATTAAAAAAAAAAAAGTAGGTTTTATTAGGCAGAACAGAGTGAGAGAAACCCTAAAGAGAACCTGAGTTTAGGCCAACACACTGACATAATCCCAGCCAAAAGAAAATTTCAAACCTGTGTTCATCAGCCAGTGAAATCTTATTGTACTTAACCACAGTTGCTATCAGACTTTTGAATTATTGAAAAATATCTTATATTGCCCTGTGACACCACTGCACCTTTCCCCAGGGTGGAAACTGTTGCATCAGGGTATAATCCACACGCCAGAGGCAGCACAAGGCCACGTACTGACACTAAACTTCTGCGTCGTAGGTTACCGGTGGCCTCTGCCTAGCAAGCTCTGCGCAGTCTGGATTTACTTGGACGTGCTCTTCTCCACGGCCTCCATCATGCACCTCTGTGCCATCTCACTGGACCGCTATGTTGCCATCCAGAACCCCATCCATCACAGCCGTTTCAACTCCAGAACGAAGGCATTTCTGAAAATAATTGCTGTTTGGACCATATCAGTAGGTAAGTGGGAACAATATTTCAGGGTCCCATTTGAAATGACAGTTCATGCCTTCCAAGGAGAGTTGCTCTCTTTTGTTGCACTGAAACCTGAAATCCTGAATCTATTGTTTAGCTTATTGCAAGATATGTTACAATATAGTAATTATCAGATTTGCTTTAGGGAAAAAAAATACATTCATGTCACTGGCTGACAACATAAATTTGTAGTGCTTTGCACAGGCAAGAATGCATACACCAATAGAGTCAAAATCAGCAATAACTGTGCCGTAGGCACCTCCAAAAACATTTCCCCCATTTACACTTTCAAATTCACTACTCTGAATCTTGAGTTTCCCAGAGACTTCAATGTTTACAGTCACTGGACTTGTGGTCAGTATAAGAATACAGAGCCCTGTACTGGAGAATGCAAAACTTCTGGGAGCTAGAGAAGGTACCAGGCCCTATCACTCAGAGGGAGAAGGTGAGGACAGAGGAAAGTGTCAGGACTTGCTCATGGAGCAAGGCATTGTAGGCCACCCAGCGCCTCTGCAGCTCTTGCTCCGTTCATGACACCACACACCAGAGGATTTTAACCTGCTTTGCTTAAGTTGATTACATTCATTCACCTGTAGCCTGTATTGATCTTCTGTCACACACCTAAGAGTCAGGAAAGCCCAGGTAATGGAAGCAAAAGGGGCAGCTTCCAGGCAGCTAAGTCAATTGCGCTTGTCACCTCAGAAGGTTCAGTCTGTAACCAAAAATTCCCTGGGATTTGTTTTAAAGTTGCACAGCTTTGTAGGCAGAAACACTGCACCTGCTTATCGCCACATGGGTGTCAGTATCTCCTACCCTGAGAGACTACGGGATTTGATGAAAGGCTTGACATTGAGTGAGTCTACCCACAGCTTTGTAATAAAAATGCAAATTAGTAATAGCAAATACAATATAATATTTTGGGTTTCAGTTCCTATTGTTTGCCTTGCTGCTTAAGATGTAATCTGCAGAATCGGTAGCTCCGTTCTATAGGTGAGGAAATTGGGGTTTAGAAAGGGAAGTGACCTGTGCAAGACCCACCTTAGTACAGCAAAAGACTTTGATTATGATGGGAACACTCACAAATTACATTTGTGTAATTTTCAACATTTTGAAAAATCTTATCTGTTTTCCATTTTAAACTTCACATTACAGTCTGAGAGAGACAAAAGATCTTGTTGTACTTATCTGATGGGTGAAGGAAGCAGACAGAGGATTTGTGCCTTGTTGGGTCGCCTCCAATTAGCAGAGCTAGTACTCTAAGCTTCCAGCACCAAGCCCTGCTCTTACTTACTTCTGAATGTACCTCCTGTTTTAGGAAACAGTTTTTGCTCCCCCAAATGCTTGTGGTTTCTGGGCCTGTGCAATCTTGGACTCATTCTACCAGGAGCAAGAGAATAAAGGAATAGTGATTCTCAGTCCCGGTTGCATATAAGAACCCCTGCGGAGCGTAACAGGTCCATAGTAGGGCTGGGTGAGCCTAAGGTACAGCGAGGGTTGAGGACCACACGGAGACAGACTGGCAAAGAGAGAGCTGCAATTGGTTTTAGAATTCCCGTTTGATTCTTTTTATAGATTCCAGTTCTCTGAAATAATTTTCCATGTTTTCATCTATTATGTATATGGATATATGAGTTACCCAGGGATTGCTATTTTCTGGAGTCTTTTTCCTCTTGGTTCTGTCAGTTAGTATGCCTGGTCATTTTGTCTTTTTTCAATTGAATACTGAACACTGTAAAAAAAATTGTGGGTACTGTGTTGGTGTTCTCTTTCTTCAGAGAAGAGTCCTTTCGCTTTAGCAGGTAGTTAGAATAGGTCTCCTTAATCTGGTCAGGGACTGAGTTTATTTTAGACTGATTTTGTGAACACTGATCTGTTTTTCAGGTTATCCTTAAGCCCAGGGTATATTCCCTTCACGACCTAAGGTGAAAGCCTGGGGTACGCCCCATTTTGAAGAGCTCAGAACTCCAGTTTTTGTCTCCTCAGCACTGTAAGACTGCTGCTGCTAACTCTTTACTCAGCCTCTCAGTCTGTCCATCTAAAAAAAATGGTGAATGCCTTGAAGTGAAAGGCAGCTCACACTATCACCATACTTACTTGTTCTTCCCTTCACTCCAGAAACTTAACTCCTGGAATCCTGACTGCTTTGTTAGCCCTACTCCCCTGAGACAAAGTTTTGGGACTTGAATCTGCTTTATTTGATACTGCTATTACTATAGCTCCTCCTCTTGGTTTGAATCACTCCAGTGGATCTTTCCTAGTCTCTTCATTTTTAAATATCTTTGTTCCTTTGTTTTTATGTATACTTTCACCAGTAATTTACAGATGGATTTTTTTAAAGCAAAATCTGGCAGTCTTTGCCTTTGATCATGAAATTCAGCCTGTCTGCGTTACTGTGACAATGGACATAAACTGTTTTATTCCTCTCATCTTATTTTAGGTTCACCGTATATTTCTCTTTGTAATAGTTCATCTTTTTTTCCTCCATTTTATATGTGCTGATTTATACAATGTCTTCTTCACTGCCTTCACCACATTCTGGTTAGTTTGACTTTTTACTTGGCTTTTCCATTCCTTTCATGATTATAGTCCTATCCTGAATAGCCATCATTACATTGATTTCTATTAATATATCTAAAATAAATAATAATTCCACTAAGTTGTTTGATTTCCTCCTTCACCATGAGTCCCAATTCATAGGTTTTAGGTTTTTCCATAATTTGAAAATAATCTGGTGGTGCAATTAATCTTTTTAAATTAAAAAAAAAATGCAGAACTCATAAAGAAACATATAGACAGAGCTGACTATCTGAGAAATTGTAAGTTTTATATGGATAAAATCAATATAAGCAAAGTCAAAAGAAATATATTTCAGTGTATATGAATAACAGGGTGATGATTGATCTCCTTAACATACAGAGAACACCTACATTTTGATAAAAAAATGAAAAGACAACAATGCAATAGGGAAATAAAAAAACTATATGAACTGGCAATTCACAGAAACATAACTTGAAAACAGATAATAAAGATTATGAAAAAACATTCAGCCTCTTTAAGTCATGGAAATATAATTTAAAACAATAATGCAATACCATTTTTTACCCATCTGATTGGCAAAATTAAAATGAGTGAAAACACCCAGTGTGGTTTGGGATGTGAGTTGTTTGTTCTTGGACAATCTGGCAAAACTTATTAAAATTTAATCTACCAGTCCCACTTGAGAGAACCTGTTCTACAGAAAAATAAAATTACATGTAAGAATCTTTAATACAGCAATTTGGGGGACTATCAGAAAAGTGGAAAGGTTGAGTTATGGCTGGATATATTGTTTTTATCTAAATTACCGAATGTTTTGCAGCTCTTAAAAATATTGCCTTGAGGGTATTTGATATTCAACTAGAAGAATGTACATGATGCTAAGTGCAAAAATCAAGTTTTGGGGTGGTATGCATGGTCTGAGCCCATTCTGGTAAAATAATAATACTAATAATATATGGAGATAAATATGCATTAGCACTGAGAAACTGTTGAAAGACTTCACAGTTGTCAAGAAAGTGAAATTCGCAAGAATGGCAGGATTTTTTTATTTCCCCTTACATACTTCTGTAGTTGTGTCACAAACATCATGATGATGATGATGATAAAGTATATTGGATGATCAAGAATGAAACAGTTACACCTATATGGTGGGAAAGAAGGCTTCGTGGAGGAGGTGGCTGACCTTCAAAGTTTGCTAGAACACAAGTGGCCTACCTTGGTAACCACATCATAGATTACCCAAGTTTCCTTGCACTAGTTATTTCTGAAATTTGCTCCTACTAATACTGCTACTAGCTTGGTCACTTTACTTTTGTCAAGGCTCCCATTTAATTCTGAGGAAAATCAATATAATTACAAATCAGTTGCGTTTTCTATTTGTGAGCTTTTCTGAGTAAAGCGGTAATGACAGAAAAGACTGAAACATTAAATTAAGAATGATCCCAAGATTCTCTGTGGATTTCATTTTCCCTTCATCAACCCAATTCCTATGATCAGAAGTAACCGTGACTTTACTACAATATATAAAGTGAGCAAACACTTCCTCACGATGATTGCCTTGTTAATGCCATATGAGAAAAGAACATAGAAGCTACTGATTCCCCAACCATCTTTAGCAGGTAAAGCTATAGATCAGATGAAAAAAGTGAAGATGACTATTTTCACATTGTCATATTTTGACAGGCAAGCAAAGACACCAATTTAAATTTTCTTGCACTTATTTCATATCAGAAATATATTTGCAGCTCATGGGGTAATTTTGAAGTATCATGGGTCTAAATAGAAAGATTTTTTTTTTTCCCCTCAAGGATAAGCATGACCACATATTTTCATATAATACCGTGTTTCCCTGAAAATAAGATCTAGCCGGACCATCAGCTCTAATGCTGATGGTCCGGCTAGGTAAGATCCAGTATTATATTATATTATATTATATTATATTATATTATATTATATTATACCTGGTCTTATATTATATTAAAATAAGACCCAGTCTTATATTAATTTTTGCTCCAAAAAAACTCATTAGAGCTGATGGTCCGGCTAGGTCTTATTTTGGGGGAAACACGGTAAAAGAAAAGAAAGGCAAGCTGTGTCACATTTATTTGGGGTCTTTGCCTTCCCACACTGTGACAACAGAGCATAAATCCTAAACTAAATGCTTAAGTCACTGGGTCCAACCTCTGGCCTTCAGTGAAGTCAAAACTCACCTTCTTACTTAGACAAGGTAGATATATAAAGCTTTGGGGGACAGTGAAAATGATGTATCTCACTGTCGTTTTAGTTTGTAGTTTTTTATATAGAATTTTGAGTATCTTTTCATGCTTATAGGCAAATTTATATTCTGTTTTCTGTTGCTGTTGCTCAGAGTTTTTGCTGTAGAACTTAATGGTTATAAGCAAAATGTCTGGCATTACTAGTCCTTTCCCTTACAAACTGTGTGACCTTGGGCAAGTTACTTACCTCTCTGCACCTTAGGATCCTGATGAATAAATGATGATAGTAATAGTACCTACTACATGAGGTTGTTTTAGTGATTAATTGAATAAATATAGTGTTAGTGTCATAAGTGTTATAAGTTTACATTATTCAACTCTTTTTCTGTAAAGTTTTTGGTTTTTTCCTAACATAAATTAAGGGAATTAGCTTTTTTTCTGTGTTTTCACACCTTGTCTATGCATTCCCAATGTGTTACTTGTCACTTGACGTTGCTCATGGTGGCTTTTTCTACATAGAGTTTCATTTTTATAATATCTTTATAAATATCCTTTCTCCTATACTGCTTCTGAATTTTGAATCATTACTAAAATTGCCTTTCCCACTGCAAAGTTATAAAGGAATTCTACCACATTTTCTTCCATGACTTTTATGGTTTTGTTTTATATGTTTAAGTCTTTAAACCAGTTATAATTTAATCTGTGATTTAATTTAATTTTTTCTACACAACTCTTTATACCAATACCACTTATTTCTCCATTTTGTTTGATATGCCACCTTTATTATATACTGAGTTCCCATATATACCCAGGCTTATTTTTGCACTTTTTCTATTCTGTTGATCAGTCTAGTCATTCACCTATAGCATATTTTCAATTGAAGATATATAATTATGGCTTTTATTATCTCTTACATCTATGTCTTAGTATTCCCTCATTGTTCTTTATTTTCACAATTTGACCATTTTCAGTTGCTTCTTTTTGAGTTTTAGAAACTCAGCTTCTATCATCTTTTATCTAGTTCCAGGAAAAAAAAATAATTGCTTTTTTTAATTGGAATTGCATGTAACTTTTTTAATCAACTTTTTAGACTTTTTGGCTGGAATACCCATGTACTTTTTTTGACCCGTTTTTCCCCTTTTGTAAGTAGCCTCAAATTCAATATGGAGTGAAGTGAACATATATAAACAAATATAACTACTGAAAATTTTAACACTTAGGGTTAAAAAAATCGCATGCACATTTAGGTCCATGAGGAATGATAGTTAAATATATATGCTTAATTTTTCTATCCTCCCGTATCGTCTGAAAAAAAAAATTGCTTTGAAAAATACAAAATAAATGAGCTGAATAAAATGGGCTCAGAACCAGATGATATTGAAATGGCCCTTCTGCTGAGCCACAGTCCCAGTTCCACTGCCTGAAACAAAGATCCACGGAGGCTACTTGGGACTCTCTCCTCTGGAACCGTACAGGTTTATGTCCACCTCCCTTACAGCCTAAAAGTAGGTTTCAGAGACTCATTAAGCAACCAGGAGAGGAAGGAACTGGGTTATCCATTCTCTGTCCCACTGCCTGGAGATCACATTGTAGTTAAACACCTAGAGGACACAGAAGGAACCTTATGGAGATTGAGTTCAACTCTCCATTCCCTCAGTTTCTCTATCTTCGTGTTTTCTATCCTGGGTGAAATGAAATATTCTCCGCTCTCTTATCTTTCTTTTTGCCCTGCCACACTGTGTTGTCATACCCAGAGGTCCAGGAGGCAGTGTCCCAGCCTGCAGGGAAGTAGACCGTTGTTCAGGAGCAGGGAAGCTCACAGCCACATGGAGAGAGTCTTCTGTCCTTTTCGAGGGTATTGCGGCACCAGAGAGCTGCCAGGTGGCCAGCCATGCTGTCACTGCCCTGAAACAAAGGCTCTGCAGGGCCACTACTCACTCCGCCCACTGCCTTCTCTCATCCTTTGAGTGGAGCAATCTTTTTCCTTTCTGCTCACAGGTGCAGGAGAATAATTTAGGGACATCTCCCCTGCCTGACGAGCTTTTCTTATACTTTGGAACATAACATCACAGAAAGGCTGTGCTCTGGGAGGACATGTCCTTGGTTGTCCTTCAGGATGCTCGCCAATGGGTATGAGGCTGTTTAATGGCCCCAGAAGCTCAGAGCCTGCCAGAGTGACAGCTGACTTCTCTCTGCATGGCAGACTCTAGCCATAGCTATGGGACAACATGCTCAATAAAACAGCAGTTAGGAACATACACTCTCCATGGCCACTGGACACTGGTTGGGAAAAATTAAGAAATGATCCAGTCATAAAGAAGAAATGCTCTATCCTTTGTCAGTCTGTTGATCTGGCCTGCCTCATGGACTATGAGTTTCTTTGCTCTTTGGCTCATCGTTCTTTTAAGCAGGAGGAGGAAGTGGAAGAGGGATAGGACTCGGACACTTGTTTGCTTCTGGCCATTTAAAGCAGAGGACTAGCATCCATATACTTCCCCCTCCTGCCCACCTCCTGCCCTTGGGCTGTGCCAGGAAACTGCACGCTGTGGAGGCTTCCCTTTTCTCCGAATCTATCCATCCATTCCTGGCCAGAAGATAGGAAATTTCACTAAGTCAGGAGCTGTGGCAGACCATCTGATCAATTTGTTATCGCAAGCACCCCTAATGTCTTTGTACCTGCTCCTTCCTTGGCTTACCAAAAGCCCAACCCTGGATCATTCTGACGACGAGCCTTTACTATCGTTGCAGTCATGTCACCAAGAGCTGCTAGAGGAAGTCGCACACAGTGTGTATTGGACGGCACCGCATATCTGGTTTCTAACCTCGCCTGGACTGTCCTCTGTGCTGTCAATCCTTTGGTTTCTCATTAGTGGATTTTTTCAAATCTTTTTCCTCTGTGAGTCCCCTTTTCAACCTCAGATTGTCATTCTCTGAGCAGATGACCTCATCCCCGTCTCTAACAAAAGGGCATCAAGCGCAATCCCCCTTTTTTTTTTCTACTTCTACTTTCCATTTCCACTTTCAATGTCCAATTTCCAAATGGGATTCCGAGAATACCCAAGTTCTTCTCTACTTCCCAATTTTTTCCTAAACAATCTTCCTTGACTCATCCCCATCCATCTCTTTCCAGTTTATGTTAATTCCCCCTAAATTGTCTAAGTTTGTTTGCTCCATTTTATCACCTCTCATTCAGGCCTCAGAGCACCATCTGGCTCTGACCTCCCTCTGTTTTACTGTTCTTCTCAAGGTCACCAAAACCTCCCTGATTTCCAGTCAAATCCAAAAGACTTAATTTCTATTTTAATAATATATTCAGGTAATACATGAATACATTCTCCATGTGAGAGAGTCAAACAGCTCAGCTAATAGAGAATACAAAGTGAAGTTGCCCTTCATCCCTTTCTCCCTCTCCAGACCAGCACCACATCACTGTGCTGACCTTGAACCTCCCTGTTACAGGTCAACGTGGAGCATAAGCACGAGAGGAAGGAGCATTGCCAAGCAAAGCTCCCTCAGATTTCGTCCCTTTGAGAATGCCCCTCAATCCTCTTCTGTTTGTATATCCTTTGACTCTGTGTTTGCATTTCAAGCTGTTCTCTCCAAACCCTACTGACGTATGCTGCAGTTTCTTTCTTATATTTGTTTTGGCCCTTTCTTCAAGTTCTGTTTCTCTCTAAACCAGGTCCCATCTCTTATCTGTCTTCCAAAGATTCCTCCATCATTTGTGATATACTACTGAGATGAGACCCTTTTCCTTTTCATGGATTGTTAATTTATTCTGACCAATGTGTTTTATCTTTTTTAATCATTAAATAGAATTTTAGGAGTAAGGTAGTAGAGACACATGTGCTTGGATACTATCTTGAGCCACCAAAAAAATTTATATGTATATATGTGTGTGTGTGTATATATATATATTTCTCACTCCTTATTATCCTTTTATACATTTATGTTTAATTCTGTAGATTGATCTCTGCTCTTGAAACTTGTCACCCACGCTTGGCTCCTTCCCTCCCTCTCTGATTCTTTCTCTGTTGCTTTTGCAGACTCCTTTTCCTTAAAATGGTAGTATTTTATTCTTTAAATGGTGGTATTCATTGGAGATCTATTCTCCATCTTCTCACTTTTTGTTCTCCCTGCTTTGGCTGAGTTACTTCCGTTTCCATGGATTCAGCTATTAGAAGAACATGGTGAACTGACCAGTCTATAGTCTGGCCCACAGTGTTTCCCCAGCGCTTCAGACGCCTACATCGTACTACCTGACGGACACTTCTAGCCAGAAGTCCCACAGGAAACTCAGTCTTATCAGATCAAAAACTGTACTATTGTCTGCCATTTCTCCTCCTGAAATCTCTAGCTTAGAGTATGGTGTTAATATCTACTCAGTCACTAGACACCCAGTATTGATTCCTCCCTTTCCTCACCTCCACATCAAAGCACTTGACTAGTCCTTTGGTTTTTACTTGCTAGCTATTTCATAAATCACTCTTTCCTTTCCATCCAACCCTCACCGTCTCTCTCCTGTGCTACTGTAAACATTTTCCTGTCTGCAGGCCGTTTGCTGTCATTCTCCACCTTGTCACTGAAGTCAACCATATCACATACAGGTTTAACTAAATCACTGTTCTTTTGGAAACCCTTGAATCACTTCGCTGTCAGTACATTACAGATCCCTAAATGAGAGATTAGGCCCCTATAAATATGATCCCTGCCCACACCTCTATTTCATCTCCTAACATACTTTGCCTCACATTTTATTCTTCAGCTACAATAAGTTGCCTATAATGCCTGTCATTTCACCTTTGTTTTTGCATCTTCTGCTTCAGATGCCTTCTTATCTCTTTACCTGGCTAATTTCTACTTTTTAAAATGATTTTTTTTTAATTTTCAGTTATAGTTGACATTCAATATTATCTTAAGTTCAGGTGTACAACATAGTGATTATACATTTATACAACTTACAACGTGATCACTCCTATAAAACTAGTCCCATCTGACACCATATACAGTTATTACAATATTATTGACTATATTCCTTATGGTATACCCTACATCCCTGTGACTATTTTGTAACTACCAATTTATACTTCTTAATCCCTTCCACTTTTTCACCCTGCTCCCAAGCCCCCTCCCATCTGACAACTATCAAAATGTTCTCTGTATCTATGAGTTTGTTTTTGTTTTGTTCATGCGTTTATTTTGTTCTTTAGATTCTACATATAAGTGAAATCATATGGCATTTGCCTTTCTCTGTCCGACTCACTTCACTCAGCACAATACCCTTTAGGTCCATCTATGCTGTTGCAAATGACAAGATTTCATTCTTTTTATATAGCTGAGTAATATTTTTTTGTATATGTCTACTACCTCTGCTTTATCCATTCATCCATTCTGGGACACCCAGGTTGCCTTCATACCTTGATCATTGTAAATAATGCTGCAATGAACATATGGATGCATACATCCTCCCGAAATAACATTTTAGGTTTCTTTGGATAAATATCTGATGTGGGATTAGTAGGTCCTTCTTTGTCTCTTGTTATAGTTTTTGTTTTAAAGTTTATTTTGTCTTATATAAGTATTGCTACCCCAGCTTTTTTTATTTTCCATTTCCATTTTCATGAAATATCTTTTTCCATCCCTTTACTTTCACTCTGTATGTATCTTTTGATCTGAAGTAAGTCTCTTGTAAGCAGCATATGTAAGGGTATCTTTTTCTTATCCATTCAGCCAAACTATGTTTTTTGATTGGAGTATTTAATTCATTTACACTTAAAGTAATTGGTGATAAATATGTAGAAATTGCCATTTTATTATTCATATGTATATCTTTTTTCTTTTTTCTTTTTTTTCATCTTAAAGAAGTCCCTCTAGTATTCTTTGGAATATTGGTTTGGTGATGATAAACTGCTCTAGCTTTTTCTGGTCTGGGAAGCTCTTTATCATTTAGAATCAAAGGATAGATAATTTCTACTTTTCTTTTGGCATCACCTCCTCCAGGTAGCCTTCTTTACTTCTCCCTTCTCTCCAAGAATTAGGTACTTGCCCTCCTTTGGTTCTTCCATAACCCTTCCATGTATTATCTTTTCACATATTGTATCATCTGTTTATTCCTCCACTAGATCATGAGTTCCCAGAGAACAAGAAATGAAAAGCAAAATGAAAAAGTTACAGTTCATCTTGAGCCCAAATTATTTAATAGATAATGCCTATCCAGGAATGCATGCATACAAAAATTAATTCTAGAGTTTGACACTGAAAGCACCTTTAAGAAATTTTTATTTTCTTGTGTACTTGGTTTCAAAAACCTACTTTTAGATAGACTTTCATATAAATTATGGGGAAAACAAACATTTATATAAAAATAAACTAGTTTTATTTTTCTACTTTAGACCAAAATGTTATAGCTATGATAAATGCCTAATTCATAGGGTCTATAAGAAGGAGACGTTGGTGCATTTTCCCCCCACCAGCTGGTGAGCTTTGGATTGGAATTTTAAGACTTATTTGTAAAATATATGAGAACTGTCTTCCTCTAAGACAAGTTCTTTCGTGTCAGAATCTACATAGCATCTCAGGGTAGTTTCCAACTAAATTGGCTTTTTAAAAATAGTTATAAGAAGGGGTGTAATGTATCTCCTGGATGGTTCATGGGTCACATGGGCAGGATCGTACCATTGCAGCTAGTTGTCAATGGGGTCGCCACATTCTACAGTCCAGGCATCAACTTTGTAAGTTCAGATTTCTATTTTTCCCCCTTATCCAGGGATGATCATACTGCGAGAAGTTGACTTACATGAGTCAAATTCCAATAAACTGACTTATTTAATATGTAGGTGATATATACCCATTTCCCTGGATCCATTCACCTACAAGAGACATTCCTCCCTGATAGAGCAATCCTCTCAGGAGGCCATAGAAATAGCAACATGAAGCTAGTGAGGGTCCACAGTGAACCAAGAGCAAGTTCTGTGAGAGACAGAGTGAGGCACACAGTGAGGATTGAATAAAGGTACAAGCAATTTAGCAGAGGATTTGATGCATACATTTTCAAACTTTTCTTAACATAAATTAAAATATAAGTATACAGCAAAAAGCTTCCAGTCTAATGGAGAAAGACTAGCTATAACAGAAAACAGTATTTGCCATTATAATAAAAATGCAAAGAACTTAGCAGAGTTGGGGATGAGGAATGGTTGTATGAAGAGGGAGATGTTTGAGTTGAGCTTTGAAAGATGAGCAGAAGTTGGGAAAATAGAGATTGGGAGAGAATTTTCCAAGATGAGAGAATAATGTGCGAGAAAGACATTATGATATAGCTTGATAAACAAAGGATTTATCAAGTACTTTAAAGGATATTTTCATAACTGTAACACTGATGAATGACCCTTTTCCACTCTAAGGATTTTTGTCTCTCAATAAGCAAGACCAGTTGTCTAGAATAAGAACATCTTTCCCTGGACAGTACTGAAATGATGCTGAAGATTTCTCCGTTCTCAGACTCTTTTTCAACATTTCGTCTCAGTCATCAAAATAGCCTCTTACACATAATATTGCAGTTCTAAGATTAGTACTCACTTACATTGGTCATGTTATAGATGCTGCTGACTTAGAGAGGCACCCTGGAATCTTGAATGAACAGAGATACGTTTTTATCAGAAATGTTTTCAAACCTTTCTTCTAGAGAGTTACTTCTATACGATTACTGCAGATGAACAGTTTCATCCATTTTATGATAATCCTTCTTGGTTTTAACTCCAGAAGGTGGTATTTTCTGACCTTGCCCTGAATTCTGGACTCTTGCTTGGTTGAGGGTGACAGCGTTTTGTTTTAGCAACAAGGAGTCAAGAAACATGAAGTAAAAAAAAAAAAAAGAAAAAAGAAAAAAAGAAACATGAAGTATACCAGCACTTTAAAATATCTTCCTAAATTTAGTTTTTAAACTGTCTTCCTAGTTCTCATTTTTTAAATTGAGACTTGATTTCTGGTGTTGGGATTGTTGGAGTGTGAAGGTAGATAGAACCTTCTTGCTCAATTCCTATTAGAATGTGTCCATAAGAAGCTTATGTTAACAATTATTAATGCTTGCCATTATCTAAGTTTTTGAAACATCTTAAAAAATGTGAATTAGTTTGTCTCCTACATTTCCAACTTTCCACAGAATAGATTGATCATGACTCTTTTTCTTGTTCTTATTCAACTCCCAAAAGAACCATTGTAAAGATTTATATAAGTGACCACATAACATTTACAGGCTACACTCAAAGGGTTAAACATGACTGAGTTAATTCCCACTGTTCATTTTATTCAAGGAAAACACCCAGTTTATATATTTGCTATCAGAACTTCAGAAGCCACCCAGTTGATATAGAAACCAAAGGCCTGTCCAATCAGGGGTGCTCTTTACTTCTCTAATGTAGCAGTTAACCCATCTGTTAGGTAAGGGTTGTTACTTATTAAAATTTTGTTTCACAAAAGATATTCAAGCCTGTCTGGAAGAAAGTTGATCCTCATTTATTGTGTTTGGCATGCTGGTTATTGTTTCTATTTCCATTTTAGTCACTGGCTCCTGATGTACTACAAACCACATACCTGTGGTTTCTCTACTTAAAGGGCAAGAATAGTTTCCTTTTAAGTTTCCCAGCTACCCTAACTCCCCAACACCTTCCTGTACACATCCACCAGCATTCTATTTTGGCTCCAACCATTCTATTCAGGCATAATAATTCTTCTTAGATGTATATTGAGCCATTATGTGCTGGATGCTCATGATGTGAAGACACCAACCTTTCTATCATTCTATCTGTTTTAATAGACATGCTCCCTAGATATACTTGAAGACAGTATCCCTGTTGATTAGCTTGTCTCCTTTGACCATCTATTGAAAAGTCTGACCCATGTTGGAGAAAAAACTGTATGTGTGTTTAACCGTATATGGGAGCTCAATTATGTTAGTTGATTGATTGAATGAATAAAATGAATGGACGAGAAAAGAAAGGGGAAAGAAAGAAAAAGAGGGATAAAGAAATAAAGGGAAGGAGAGAAACAGAGTTTTCTGAGAGGCTCTAGTAGTTTCCTCATCCCCTCTACCCCATGGCAAGTCATCTTTAAAGTAATACATCTACCTGTGCTCACTTTTTTGCATATGGGACCTCACTTGGCAAAGTACAGCAAATGAAAGTTTGGATAAACATCTCTATAGTAGCTTTTCCAGTATTTTCACAGATTTAATGTCTGTTTCCATAGAAACATGTATGATAAGTTAGTCATAGACAGAAGCTAAGAATGAGAGACATATACCATGAGAAATTCACATTCTAACTTCAGGCAAAAGCTAAAAGTCACACTTCTGCCTTTTCATAACCTGGTGCTTTCAACTCACCAGGAGAGAGCCTTATTAATTCAGGCAAGAAATATTTTCATTATATTAATGAGGTTTCATTTTTGACTGTTTACATTTCTCATAAAAGTGAAAGCAATTACAGGAACGGTGTTATCAGAATGTTCCTCAGGGGATGGAGAACTTAGTTCTGGCTGTGGCCTCCAGAACTCCCACGACCAGCCCTTCCTTCAGGGAACTGTCTTAGCCAGCCCTGGCTCAGCTGCCTGCTTTAAGGTATTTTCTTCATGTTTGGCTAAACCATTTGTAGTAGTGTTAAAGACAAGTAAATGAAAGACTCAGAGAATGAGACTGAACTGTGAAAGTGAAACATTTCTCTAATCACCCGTAATAACAACTATGCTCAGACCAGTTTCTGAAACAATGTGAAACAGACGTAAAAATAATGACCTATAACTGAAGACCATTTCACCATTGGACAAGAACCTACTTTGTTTCTGTAAAGGATGACTTTTCTATAAGGAAACAGTGGAAGTGCATTAGAATTACTGGGAAATGTATATTCCTAGGGACCAATCCCAGATAATCTGGTTGAGTAGGAATTGGGAATCCCAGGAAATGGTATGCTCCAAGAATCACTGCCTGAACAATCGGTTTAGAATTTGGATAGATTTTTAATGTATATTCTCATGGATGCTTTTTTAAAATTTCAGATTTGTACATTGCACACACACTTACCGTGTTTCTCCGAAAATAAGACCTAGCCAGACCATCAGGTCTAATGTGTCTTTTGGAGCAAAAATTAATATAAGACCTGGTCTTATTTTACTATAATATAAGACCAGGTCTTATATAATATGATATGATATGATATGATATGATATGATATGATATGATATGATATGATATGATATAGGATATGATATGATATAATGTAATATAATATAATATAACATAACATAACATAACATAACATAACATAACATAACATAACATAACACTGGGTATAATAAAATAAAATATTATAATATAATGTAATATACCAGGTGTTATATTAATTTTTGCTCCTAAAGACGCATTAGAGCTGATGATCCGACTAGGTCTTATTTTCGGGGAAACATGGTATTTGCAAGGAACCACATAAACACTTCCACTGACAGTACACAGATCTGTCAAACCATGCAATAGGGCATACCAGGTTTTTCACCTCCGGAGGGCAGGGTGGGACCTTGTCTTATTTGTCTTTCAGTTCCTCACCACTAGCACAGAAGGCACCCAATAAATACTTGCAAAATTGACCATTAATGAGCCCAAACTGATTTTTTCAAGCAGGTGCAATGGTCTTGATTCTTCATAATCTCTTCTCACATTCTCTTTGATGTAAAATCAAAATTTGAGTAATTTGCATTCCAAATTTGTCAAGGTACTAACTCACCTTCTCACATCTCAAAGAGCACCATGATATTTTAAAGATAATCATTAACACATTACCAAATTTACAAGGAAAAATAAAACATACCACTAAAGTAATTTCCCTGGACTCTTTTGAAGTAGTTTAGAAAAATCATAAGTCTTATGTGAGATTTATCTAGAATCAAATTACATTTTAATAATCCTTTACAGCTCTCTATGATTCCATTTTCTACTGTTAGGTTTCAATACCCAAAATTTTCAGCAAACCTCTGAACAAAGACGCTTTTGTTCTGGTAGCAAGGGATTCCGTTTCTATGTCTCCGCTTGACCTTCAAAATTAGCCTCAAAACAAGTTGGGTGTCAAAATACAAAGAAGGGTACTGAAACCTCTTACTGACCTGACCAAAACACGTGGTGTAACCTGCAACTGCGGTCTGTTTGCCTACCTGGAGGGTTTCCTAACACTTTGCAATTATTTTGAAATCGGGTTAGGCCTTGTGTGAAGAAAGTAAATCACAGACCCTATAGAAAAAGCAATGCTAAGTAGTCTATTTTCAGAATGATTTGCTTGTTTCTGTTTCTATAATGATTGAATGCAGGGCAGACAACTGATTATTTAGCAACCCAATCAATGACTCAGCAGCCTGAAATTACACAGCAATAGAATTAAACCTGTGAGACCCAATGGACCAATGGACCAGGAGTCCTCTTTTAATCCATATCCGCTCCAAGAAAAATTGAGTAGATAGAAATCAAAAAGAAGGCAGGCATTTTTTGATTGATTTCTTCTGTTGTTGTTTTCGTTTGTTTGTTTGAGGTCAAAATTGACCTGTTTAGTTTATGGGCTCGTCACAGATTTTTCACTAAAGCAAGAATAAGAAATCTGAGTCAGGTTGCGTTCATAGTTCTTTTGGAAGCTTTTTCCACATTAAGCTTCTTTCATGTACTAAAGTCCTATTACTGATAAGTTGAAATAATTCTCACAATGTAAAATATCTTAAAAGTTGAGAGAGAGGAGAGAAGGGATGATGGGTTTAGTTCATTTAGTATAAATTAACAGCAATACATTTACAACATTTTGAATTATGTCTTTGCCCTGGAAGATGAGCAGGATATTAAGACCTAGGCAACGTGGGCTGTCTGGCTTTTATCAGCATGTGAGCTGTGTAGTCAATTTCTTCACTAGTAAAACGAGACGATTGGACTACCAAATTCCTAAGCTAATTGCCAACTGCATACTCCTATAGGTATTTAACTTGAACTCTGATGTCTTGGTATTAAATGAGGATATTTAGTGAGGTGCCAAGCAAAACACAACTGGAATTTAATTTATCTTTAAACAACTGCTTTAGTTCTACCGTTGTTAATTTTAGCCTAATTTAGACATAAGTCTCCAAAATAAAGTTGAATTGATACAGCTCCAGGATAAAGGGACTCTACCTTAAATCTCCAAAGTTACTTTGCACAATAGTTCATTTCTAATAGAAATGCAAGGTATTGAGCCAACCAATATTTTTCATTTTTCATTTTTTTTAAAAATTGAATAAAACAATAGCATTAGAAATATTTTGATCCTAAAACTGTTTCCGTTTTTATGTTTTGTCCACCACATACAATGTATTTCAGCAAAGATAATATCATTCCTGCTCTTGTATATTTTGATACTTTCATATAACCTTGTATTAACATGAGGAGCTTGGACTACCTAATTCCTAAACTAATTGTCAGTTTCCATTTTTCCATATGGGCTTCATAATTATGATTTAATGGCTGCAAGTTATTCCCTTGTGTTGGTATAATGCAATAATCTATTAGTCATTCTCCCAATTCCGTTTCTAGTTTTGATTAATAAAGTAGTATATTCAAAACAGTAATTTGGAATTTGATATGATTTATTCTATTCTATCCCTACAGCAGTCTATTTTTGTCCTTTTAATTTCTTTTGCCTATATGTCAGGTATGTTTACTTTGGTCCCAATAATATCTTCACTTTTCTCTGTTTAAAAATACTTTTATTTGACCAATTTAGAAGTTGCATTTTTTTAAAAATCACAAACAAAGACATATGTTTTTTAAAATTTTTTGTTGTGGTAAAACAACACATTTTCCATTTTAACTATTTTTAAGTATATAATTCAGTGGTATCACATTTACAAGTCTTGTGCAACCATCACCATTATCTATTTCTAAACTTATCACTCCAAACAGAAATTCTGACCATTAAGGAATGACTCTGTTTCCTCGTACCCCAGCCCTTGTTAACCTCTAATCTACTCTGTCTGTGAATTTGTCCATTCTAGATGTTTTATGTAAATGGAATTATATTTGTCCTTTTGTGTCTGGCTTCCTTCACTTAGCATGTTTTCAAAGTTCATCTATATTATAGCATGTATCAAAACTGCATTTCTTTTTATAACTAAATAATAGTCTGTTGTATGTACATTTTGTTTATTGATTGGTCTGCTGATTGACACATCGGTTGTTTCCATCTTTTGACTGTTGTGACTAAGGCTTCAATGAACATTGGCTTACAAAGATTTGTTCTAGTCCCACTTTCAGTTATTTTATTTACCTAGGAGTGGAATTGCTGGGTCAGATGGCAATTCTATGTTTAGCTTTTTGAGGAACTGCCAAACTGTTTTTCACAGGAACTGTACCACTTTACGTTCCCATCAGCAATGCATAAGGGTTCCATTTCTCATCAGCAAAGCTTGTTATTTTCTGTCTTTTATTACAGCCATCCTAGTAGGTGTGAAGTAGTATCTCACTGTGGCTTTGATTTGCATTTCCCTAATAAGTAAAGATGTTTCTTGTGTTAATTGGCCTTCATATATCTTTTTTGAAAAAATATCTATTCAAATCCTTTGCCCATTATTTAATTGGGATTTTTGCTGTTGTTGTTGTTGCATTTTAGGAGTTCTTTATATATTCTGGATATTAAAACTTTCAGATATGAAAAAAATTTGCAAATATTTTCTCCCATTGTACAGGTTGCCATTTTACTTTTCTTGAAAATGTCCTTTGATGCACAAAAGTTTAATTTTGGTAAAGTCCAATTTATCTGTTTTTTTGTTGTTGTTGTCATTGCTTGTGCTTTTGGTATCATATCTACTGCAATCCCTTTTTATTCCTTTAATCCAGTTTTCTTTTTTACTTCCTTTGGATTCCTTAAAATTACTTTATCATGACGACATATTATTGAACAATCTGGGAATAAAAAGTAAAGATTTGCAAAAAGTTGTTTTCCTAAATTTCTTACTTAAAAATATTTAATAAGTATGGATTTCTTTTCCATGTGGCAATGTTAACATAGCCATGAATGACTTTTTTCCATCTTTATAAATGGTACTATTTTACTAGCTAGTGAATGTAGGTATAGTTTAAAAATCACTTTGGATGATGTAAGGATGAGTAGCCACTCTAGACTTGCTTGGGGAAGTGCCTGAAAATAATGAAATGTTGTATAATGGATAAGATAGGAACTCAGTTAAATAAAGGGAATTTAAGATCTCCCTATGAGTAGGTTCTCTCAAATAATTAGGTATAATAATTATACATCTTTGAGGATGCTAATTCCCTCATTGAGGTAGCCGGTTGAGTTGGGGTTTGCTTTTGGTCATATGATTGATTCCTCCAAATACATGAATAGTTTTTTGTTCCCGGCAATGTCTTCACCCTCAAAAAGACCTGGTACAAATGTTAAATCTCAACACCAAGGTGTCAAAGCTTTGTCTCCATTTCCTCCACCAGCCTTCAGTAATTTCATTCAGCTTGATTCTCTGACCCAGCTCTGACAGCTTCACACATATAAGAGTGCTAAACTTCCAGATTATTCAAATGTTCTGTGCTTCCTGAAGTCTGATCTCTCTAGGGAAAAGACATCCCCATAGCTTGAGAGAGATGAAAAGAAACAGTGTTTGAAAACAGAAACAGAATTTCCATTGATAGTCTGTTAAATTCACAAATTTGTGATCTAGATTTCCAATTGCCTAAGGAGACCAGCTACTTATGGACTGACCGTCCCTTTGCAGCAGTGCCGGGACAATTGATGAACTATCCTTTTCATTTTCTACTTTATAATCTATGTATTTTGTATTTCAATCATGACAAAAAAATAAGTTAAAGTTTAGAATTCAGAAAAATCTTCAATAACTTGTTCATAAGGTTTATCACCATTTAAAAAATTTATTTATTCTCCTGTTCTAACAAAATCTGTAATTCATTCAAATACCAGATGCAAAGACTGAAGGGTGGGTCTTAGATTTGACTTTACTTGCAAAGCTTACAAGTGAGCCGGCCCCCATTTCATGGATGCTGGCAGACGACATGGGCATCTCGAATCAGACACTCCCTGCAATAACGATAGTCAGAACATCATCATTTTCTTGCATTGGTTGCCTGAGCCCTAATTCCCACACAGTGATGCCACAGGGCCCTGTAACAACCACACACACGGTGGACTGCATTACAGGAAAGGAATCTGAGTTCAACAAACCTGAATCCTTTAGGATGAGCAGTAAGCAACCTGCCCTCTGCCCCTGATGGAGGCACTCTGTCTATCATCCAAGGTTGTTCAATCTTCAAGCATCCTTGAAAACATACTCCGGAGGAACAACAACTCAGAGTTCCATGGAGAATGGTCTCCTCCCAGTTTTATATTATACTACACTGCACACTCACATATGTACAATGCTCTGTTATGATGTTGATATAAATTCATAAATGGTAAGTCATGGGACAAGGCAGGTTCAAATGAAAATAGCCCCTTCCCTGAGACTAAGCATTTCTCAGGTTGTTGGGGTTAGCCTTCACTTTCCAGGATAAAGGTCTGTTGGCACCAGCTTGGAGATATGAAGTAGGAAGAAAGTATTTTAGATACAACAAATGTAATACGTGCCAGATACTTTATGCCGACTCTATGCCTGGCATTGAGTAAACATTTTAAGAGTAGCTGTTGCTATTGTTCTCAGTCCGGGCCTGGGTCAGCTAGTTTTCATGATCCTGTTTCTGGACTCCAACCTATGCTACTTAGAAAACTTTTCTCCAGACGGTACATGCCCTATTGCTTCGTTTCCTTCAAGCCTTTGCTCAAATGTTTCTTTCTTAGTGAGACCTCCCCCCCACCCCCCAGAAGTTATCACTTGCTCTCCCATCTACTCCCCATCCATTTCACCCAGCTTTTTCTCCTTAGCTTATTTTACTTACTACCTTTTATTATGTAAAGTATTCACTTATGTTTGATCTTCAGCTTCCCCCACTGAAATGTAAGTTCCATGAGGATAGTGGTTTGTAGTCTAGTGCACTGATGAATCTCCAGCCCCAAACATAATGCCGAGCCCATAGTTGGTGCTCAGTAAATTTGTTAAATGAGAGAACTAAGACTCAAAGAGACTAAGTGCCTAATCAGGATTCCATAACTAACAAGGCAGGATTGGGATTCTAACTTGGGTCTGCTGGCTTCAAGTCCATTACTGACGGTGGGCAACATTTCCTTTTCTCCACCTTTCCCTATCCTAAGGTCTCAAAGCAGGTCTAGGCTAGCTCTGCCTAGGAGTTGAGATGCCTCGGGAAGAGGAAGGAGGCAGGAAAGGGAGGAACTGTGAGGCCAAGATGAGGCCGAAGGATGGGTCAGCTTTTTAGGTAAGCAGGTCAGGGAGCATGTCACCTGATCCAACCATATCTGTTTGAGCCAGACTCGCACAGATGCATTTCTCTGAACCCTATAAATGTGAATTATCAGAAGTCTAATCTCTCCAAGTCAGGGCTGCCCATAATAATAAATACTTTATAGAGAATATTAATCTATAAAACAATTTAGAAAACTCTCACAAATAAATCCTCTTAGGATTCCTAGGATGTGGGCAAGATAAAGTTAGCAGAACTTGAAAATAATGAAGTATGTGAGAGACAGACAGGAAAAAGGCCTCATGAGATGGCTGAAGAGAGCCCAAAAAAGCTCACTTGGTTCTGAACATCCAAATGTTACTGCTAATAACTTTTCGGAGCACTTCAAGTCCCGTGTCTGTATGTCTTCCGTTCAGTGATAAATGCTGGTTAGCATCCCACACATCAGGTGTGTGTGTGTGTGTGTGTGTGTGTGTGTGTGTGTACATATAGACACTCTAAGTAAATGATCCTAAAATCTTTCCTCCTTGAATCAAATAGTCCTGAGCCATCCATAAAGTAACCACTAGACATGTACATTGCTATTTAAAGTTTAAACTGATTAAAATAAAATTAAATGCAATGCCTCAGTCACACTACCATATTTTCAGTGTTCACTAGATGCATATGACTGGCGGCTACCACAGAGGACAGCACAAACACAGGACACGTCCATCATCAAAGAAAGTTCCATTGGACAGCACCACTCTAGGTGTGCCCCATGTGAAACAGGACTGGTTTCAGTCTGCATCTCAGCCTGGTGGAGCCAGAATTATTTTGTATGGCAGTCGATCGGCAGTCCTGGTGCTAAAACCTAAGCCTAATATTTCTTCTCCACTTCTTTTCTCTTAGTAAATTGTGTGCCATTGCTTCATCTTGTCCTATCTTTTAAGGTCATGCGGTGTTTTATTTTCTTTCATGTCATACACTCACTGACCTTGCGTCCCCAACAGCTGAGCCTTTCCTTTCCCTATCTCCCCACTTGCAGTCCTTTTACTCAGCTAGCTGACAGCTCCTGGCCACATGAAGTTTAGGACAAGCCGTCTTTCTGTTATCTCACTCTTTGAGCTATCGTAAAATTAATCATCTATATCTAATTAAAGTTACAAATCATTATTAGCTATAATTAGAAAAGGATGAGGAAGGGTGACAAAATATGTTCTAAAAGAAACTGGCCGTATTTGGAGGTAGGAGAACTAGGGTTTGACACTGACGGCTTACCCACAGGCCAGTCGCCTAATTCTCAAAATGTCTCCTTTATTGTGTTTGTAAAAGTATTCACATCTGCTGGAGTTTTGGGGGAATATTTTAAGAGCATGAAATGTACCTATATAATCAATTTTGCATCTTGTTGGAAAATTAGTCCGAAAGAAATTCTCCCAACCCAGAAAAGCTTCCCACAAAGGTAGTAGAGAAAGAAAAGTTTTATTACTGAATAAGCCCCAAGTCAGAATGTGATGCACATCACAGACAATTTGCTAAGAGACTACAAAGACAGAAAGAAACCCCACCCTTTTATGTAACCAGGCAGATAGAACTGTTGCCTACATGGTCTCAAGATAAATAAGAACTGATCTTTATGTCACAGGGTTTAACAGCACCGTGTGTCACATACTTCATCCTAGATTCACCTGGTAATTGGGATGACCATCTGTGTTAGCTAATTGGGTTTACACACACACAAAAATAAACTTCTCACATCTCTATCACAGGAGGTAGTTTTGCAACATGGAGACACCCACCAAAGTTAGGCTCCTGCCCTCCCAGAGAACCTGGGAAATGAGGGTGCTATCTCCCTTGATGATTACATTTCAAAGACATTCCTAATTGTAAGACTAGCAAGACTCTTAAAAATCTTTGCTTACCTTTTGTGTTACTGAAAATGGTGCATGTAACAATGATATTCACTTACCAATCTCTATCATAATTTAAGAAAAGTAAGCTCCCCATACCATTTCATTAAAAATTTGATTCTGCTACTTGATAAAATTCACATTCAAGAAATAGTCATACAAGAAGCAGTCAGCTGTGGTCCACGTAATCTGTATATTTCATTCTCATAAAATGCCTTAATGTTAATCAAGTGGTCCAAACAGGGCCAAGGTTTTTAATACTCATTAAATATAGATAGCTATTAACCCAGTTAATTTGCAGTCAAATACCTGAATGTTTAAACCACCACAGGCTTCACTTTAGATATTCAGTAGAATTCAGAGACATGAGATCTGTAAGTAAAGATCTTTTAAAAACATTTCAATGGCCTCTGATTGCCCTTGAGATGACTTTAGAAAGCTACCCTTATTCCACTTGCTCCTTAGCTCCCTTAAGTCCTGTCTAGACTTTCCCCAGTTACCAGGTTTTCATTTGCTTCATGGTTTAAATACTGTATCACTTCCTACTCCATTCACCCTTCACTTCACTTCCTACTATTCCTTCGGGCTTTGGCTCCAAGTTTTGTAAGGTGGTGTATTTTACCACTGGAGCTATTACCAATTAGAGGACACTCTTAGAGTTAAATGACCCAACATATGTTGTAAGTTGTCTTAGGAAGAGTTCATTTAATAGAAGTCACTAACAAACTGTATCTCCTAATCAAGGGTCAGCCAATTTATATTTTCCCATTTCTCGGGTTTCTCATTTTGGAGCCCTATGTTTCTGAAAGCCACCTTTGATCTATCCCAGAAGTATTGTGAATTCTACAATACTTCTTTCCCAGCTAATTTTCCTTATTCAGTTTATATTTTATTAAACTTGATGGTAAAATAGTTTATCTTCCCTAATAGTACATAAATTTACATAGAACGTATCTGACACAGTACTTATCTCTGCCCTCTTGGATTATGGTACCTACCAGAGAAGAGGCACTTAATGTTGAACTAAATAAAGCTCTTCAACACAGGAAAAAAAGCAAAATTAAAGGAACTACTTGCTGTGAGTTTATGTCCTCTAATGTATGATATGCTTAAAGTAATTGGTTCAAAACTACATATGCATTGCCTATATGCTATTGTTTTAAGCACACTTACAGAAGACACAGTCATTTGTTTCATTGTAATTGAGTCAAATCTGGTAAGGGACTTACTTACTCATGATCTGGTTTTCTATTTTATATGCTTGGACAGAGGTCATTTTGGAGTCCACAGCTAATTTCCTGTGTAAGAAACTAGCAGGATCCTGGACCACTGACCCAGAAATGAAACTAAAAACAGGAAACAGCAAGACTGAATCTATTTTTTTTTTTAAATAAAGGATGTTGTCCCCATATCTATCCAATATTCATCATTATTTTGGGCTCTTTGGAAGTATGTAAAGGACTAAAAACTGAAATTGACGTCAGTTAGGGAATTAGTGATCTGGGAAGTTTTGGCAATAGAGATCATGTACACCAGAAAAGGAACCACCTCTTCAAAACTTTAGAACAGGCAAAAATGGGCTCTTCAACCTCTTATAAGTGCCATTTTTCCCTCTTCCAAGTGCTGATTTCTCCAAAATCATCAATTCCACCTACTTTAGTCTCCAAAGGACTTTTACTGGGGGTAGGTTTTAGCTGATAAGAGCTAACGGGTTCTAAGTTATTATATCTCCAGAAAT
Organism: Rhinolophus sinicus; assembly: GCF_036562045.2. Classification (NCBI taxonomy): domain Eukaryota; kingdom Metazoa; phylum Chordata; class Mammalia; order Chiroptera; family Rhinolophidae; genus Rhinolophus; species Rhinolophus sinicus. Next base: position 89,637,375 of record NC_133754.1, read on the forward strand.
GTGTATATTTTAAGCAGAGAGTGACAGAAAGATCAAGATGCTTGACAGATACAAAGAAATGAATCTGTGATGGAAAAATTTCAGGAGTGGGAGGGAATTGGAGAAAAGGACTTTCCAAAGTCTCCCAAACTATATCATAAAAGCAAATGTTCTGCTTTTCCCACAGCTGATTCTGTTAGAGTGTGGTAGGGAGGAGCTATGTTGTATTTTTTGTTGCTGGGTCATGTGTCTAGAGGTACTGGAAATTTAATAATGGTTTTGGGGATAAGGAAAGGAAAAATTTTATAAGCTAAAAGTATGTCAGTGAGAAGGAAGCTGCTTAGGAGAAAAAAAAAATTACTACCTTTGTATATCAGCCAAAATTTCAGAAATGCCAGCACTCAATAGGATTTCATCTTATCCTCCCTTTCTTGCTTCTAAGCTTTTCTCCTCCATTTCATTCTGAACCTGATTGCTTTCTTCATTTTATTATTTCAGTTTACTTTTCTACCAGCTATTATAAAACAACTTGGAGTTACATGAGTAACAAAATATGAAAAATTTATATTTTCCCATTTAGTCAGCTTCCCATTCTTACCTACAATAAAAATATCTGGTGAGTCTAATTTTAAGTAATCAACCTTATCATTACAATAACTGAAAGATATATATCTGAATACAAGATAGCAGAGTAGATAAATGCTCTGCTTGCCTCCTCCTGTGACCACATTAAAATTATAACTAAATTATAGAACAATCAACCTGGAGAACCATCTGAAGTCTAGCTGAACAGAAATTTTATAACCAAGGATATAAAGAAGCCATATCGAGACTGGAAGGAGGGGCCAGCCCGACACTTGGTGTGGCGGTTGAGAATCTGGAGGGATATCTTGGCCATGGAGGTTTCCCTGGGAGAAGTGATGGACCCCAGCCTCACACTGGGCTCCCCAACCCACAGTACCAGTGCCAGGAAGAGGAGCCTGCACAACATCTGGCTGTGAAAAACAGTGGGGATACCATTGTTTGGGTGAGACAGAAGGCTGCAGGAAACCCAGATGTCCTTCTAAGGGCCCGCACATGGATGCACTCATTCTCAGCCTGGACTCCACAGGAGGGACAGTGACTTGGGAGGCATCAGAGCTATAAAGGGAGAGACTGAGTTGTGTGGTTTCAGGATGAGGACTGGAGGGACAGTTGTCATTTTACTTATGTAGAATCCTCTTCCCATGCAGCTGGCAGGTGGGTTCCATCTTTCCTGTGTTAAGCCCTCCCCCACATGACCAAATCTGAAACTGCATTGGCCTGGTGAACTCCTGTCACTTCACCCTGGTGACACACTGGAGCCCAGCTCCACCCAACTCATGCATTTTCCCAGCAATCAGCCAGCCACACCTGCATGTACTTTTTCTTGGATAACTCTCAAGGGTTGGAGGGCCCCAGACAGCTTACAGCTGGCCTCAGTGTGCTCTGAGACTTTTGCTGCATACCTCCAGGCTCAGCACTGGAACCAAACGAAAATCTACAGTAACCTGGTAAAAACCACAAGTCTCACCCTTGTGACTCCCTGTGACCCCGCCTCACACAATTCACTCACCGCAAGAGACTCTGTCATTGGCTAAGCCTTATGGGAGCAAGCAGGTTGCAGCAGGTCTCAGAGAGCCCTGGGCTTTTTATGGAACTACCTCAGGCCCAGTATTGCTAGGATACATTCTCAGTTCTCAGCGTGGCTTCTTCCACACACATCCAGGTAGAGCACAGGCAGCGACCAACTGTAGATACTACCTGATAGTCCCCAGCCAGTCACAGGCAGTGGGTGACCTGAGCCTGCACTGGAGCCTCTCCCAAGAGTAACCAGAACCAACATACCTGAAGGTCAGCTTCAGACCACAGCAGAACACCACCCAATTAACCCAAGTGGCAAACACAAAGAGTAGTCTCAACGGACACCAGAACCCATTGGGGCAAATCCCATTCTGTGGGGTAGGTTCCTTGCACAGCAGCCCATAAACTGTGGACATGGGCAAACCCCAGAGCCAGTCAGCCTGAGGGTAAATCACACCCACTGACATGTCAATATCAATCAAGGCTCAACTATAATAGGAGGGCACACACACCCACACAAGGGACACTCCTGGAGCACCTGGCAAGGTGACTGTGCCACAGGGCCCCACAAGGCACCTACTACATAAGGCTACCTGGCCAAGACTGAGAGACATAGCAGATCTACCTAATACATAGAAACAAACACAGGGAGGTAGGCAAAATGAGGAAACAAAGAAATATGACCCAAATGAAAGAATAGGAGAAAATTAATACTTTAAGAGATCTCTGGGACAACATCAAATGTAACAATATTCATATAATAGGGGTACCAGAAGGAGATGAGTGAAAACAAGAGACTAAGAATCTATTTGAATAAATAATGACTGAAAACTTACTAACCTCATGAAGGAAATAGACATACAAGGCCAAAAAGTGTAGAGAGTCCCAAGTCCAGAGAGGCAAACAACAAGACACATCGTAAGTAAAATACCAAAGGTTAAAGACAAAGAGAAAATCCTAAAAGAAGCAAGAGAAAGAGAACTAGTTACTTGCAGGGGAGCTCCCATATATTGTCAGCTGATTTTTCAACAGAAACTTTGCAAACCAGAAGGGATTAGCACAAAATAATCAGTGATGGAAAGCAAGGGCCTACAACCAAGACTACTCTACCCAGCAAGGCTATCATTTAGAATTGAAAGAGGGTTAAAGAGTATCCCATACACGAAAATCAACTAAAGGAGTTCATCACCACAAAGCCAGTATTACATGAAATGTTTAAGAAGAAGAAGGAGGAAAAAAAGAACACAAATAGGGATAATAAAATGGCAATAACTATGTATCTATCAATAATCACTTTAAATGTAAATGGATTAAATGCTCCAATAAGAACACATGGGATAGCTAAATGGATAAGAAAACAAAATCCACACAAGAGACCAACTTAACTTGAAAGACACACACTAACTGAAAGTAAAGGGATGGAAAAAGACATTTCATATGAATTGAAATGAAAAAAACCTGGGGGAGCTATATTGATATCAGACAAAATAGGTTTGAAAATAAAAGTTATAATAAGAGAAAAAAAGGAACATTACATTCTAATGGGATCAATCCAACAAGAGGATATAACCCTTGAAAACATTTATGCACCCAACTTAGGAGCACCTAATTATATATAGCAAATATTGACTGGCAAAAAAGGAGAGATCAACAGTAATACAATCATAGTAGGGACTTTAACACCCCATTGACACCAATGGACAGATCTTCCAGACAGAAAATCAACACAGAAACAGCAGCCTTAAATGATACAGAAGACCAGATGAATTTAATTGATATTTTTATAGCACTTCACCCTAAAGCAGCAGAACATACATTCTTTTTAAGTGCACATGGAATGTTTTTCCAAGATAGACTTTATGTTAGGCTACAAAACAAGTCTCAATAAGTTCAAGAGACTGAAATCATATCAAGCATCTTCTCTGAAAGCAAGGTATGAAACTAGAAATCAATTACAAGAAAAAAAGTGAAAAGCACATAAAGGCTAAATAACATGCTACAAAATAATGAATGGGTCACCATGACATCAAGGAAGAAATAAAAATATACCTTGAGGAAAATGAAAATAAAAATACAACAAGTCCAAATCTATGGGACATAGTTAAAGTAGTCCTAAGAGGGAAAGTCATAGCATTACAGATCTACCTCAAAAAATATGAAAAATCTCAAATAAACAATCTAACCTTACACCTGAAGGGACTAGAAAAAGAACAGCAAACAAAGTCCAAAGTGAGTAGAAATAATAAACATCAGAGTGGAAATAAATGAAAGAGATTCTAAAAAATTAACATGAAACATCAATGGAACCAAGAGCTAGTTCTTTCAAAAGATAAACAAAATTGATAAAACTTTATCCAGACTTATCAAGAAAAAAAGAGAGAGGACCCAAATAAATAAAATCAAAACTAAAAGAGGAGAAGTGACAACCAACACTACAGAAACACAAAGGATTATAAAATATATGTTACAAACAATTATATGCCAACAAATTGGACAATCTTGAAGAAATGGATAAATTCTTAGAAACAATACAATCTTCCAAGACTTAAATCAAGAGGAAACAGAAAATCTGACCAGACCAAATTGAATCAGTATTCAGAAAACTCCCAACCAACAAAATTCCTGGACCAGATGGCTTCACCAGTGAATTTTACCAAACATTCAAAGAAGAATTAACACTGATCCTTCTCAAACTATTCCAAAAAATTAAAGAGTAGGGAAAGCTCCCATCCTCATTTTATGAGGTCACCATTACTGATTACAAAAGCAAACAAAGACATTACAAAGGAAAGAAAAGTATAGGCTGATATGCCTGATGAATATAGATGTAAAAATCCTCAATAAAATATTAGCAAACCAAATTCGATTACAAGAAAAAGATCATACACCATGATCAAGTGGGATTTATTCCTGGGATACAAGGTTGGTTCAATATCCATAAGTGAATTAACATGATACATCACTTAAACAAAATGAAAGATAAATATCATATGATCAGATCAACAAATGTAGAAAAAGCATTTGATGAAATCCAGCATATATTTATGATAAAAACTCTTAGCAAAGTGGGAATAGAGGGAACATACCTCAACATAATAAAGGCCATATACAACAAACCCACAGCTAACATACTCAATGGGGAAAAGCTGAAAGTGTTCTTATGATCAGGAACAGGATGGGGATGCCCACTTTCACTGCCTTTATTCAAAATAGTATCGGAAGTTCTAGCTACAGCAATGAGACAAAGAAATGAAATAAAAGGCATCCAAATTGAAAATGAAGAAGTAAAACTATCATTATTTGTAGAGGACATGATATCATAGAGAACCCCAAATATTCCACACACAAAAAAAAATTAGAAGTGATAAATGAATTCAGTAAAGTAGCAGGGTAAAAAATTAATATTCAGAAATCAGTTGCATTTTTTTTAACTTTTTTTTTAAAAAAGATTTTATTGGTGAAGGGGAACACGACTTTATTGGGAACAGTGTGTACTTCAAGGAATTTTTTTTTTCCCAAGTCAAGTTGTTGGCCTTTCAATCTTAGTTGTGGAGGGTGCCGTTCAGCTTCAAGTTGTTGTCTTTTCAGTCTTAGTTACAGAGGGCGCAGCTCAGCTCCAGGTCCAGTTGCTGTTGCTAGTTGCAGGGGGTGCAGCCCACCATCCCTTGCAGGACTCAAGGAATCAAACTGGCAACCTTGTGGTTGAGAGGATGTGCTCCAACCAACTGAGCCATTCGGGAGCTCAGCGGCAGCCTAGCTCAAGGTGCCGTGTTCAATCTTAGTTGCAGGGGGCACTGCCCACCATCCTTGTGGGACTCAAGGAATAAAACTGGCAACTTTGTGATTGAGAGCCTGCGCTCCAACCAACTGAGCCATCTGGGAGGCAGCTCAGCTCAAGGTACAGTGTTCAATCTTAGTTGCAGGGGGCAGAGCCCACCATCCCTTGAGGGACTTGAGGAGTTGAACCGGCAACCTTGTGGTTGAGAGCCCACTGGTCCATGTGGGAATCGAACCGGCAGCCTTTGTAGTTAGGAGCATGGAGCTCCAACCGCCTGAGCCACTGGGCTGGCCCAGTTGCATTTTTATACACCATAACAAACTATCAGAAAGAGAAATTAAGAAAACAATCCCATTTAGAATGCATAAAAAAAATACCTAGGAATAAATTTAACCAAGAAAGTAAAAGACCTGTACTCAGAAAACTGTAAGACAGTGAAAAAAGAAATTAAAGAAGGTACAAATAAATGGAAGCATGTACTGTGCTCATGGATAGGAAGAATTAACAATGTTAAAATGTCTATACTACCCAAAGCACTCTATAGATTAAATGCAACCTCTATCAAAATAACAATGGCATTTTTCACAGAAGTAGAACAAATAATCTTAAAATTTATGTGGAACCACCAAAGACCCCAAATAACCACAGCTATCTTGAGAACAAACAACAAAATTGGTGGTATTATGCTACCTGTTATCAAAAGATACTATAAGTCTATAGTAATCAAAACAGCATAGTATTGGCATAAAAACAGACACATATATCAGTGGAACAGAATACAGAGGCCCAGAGATAAATCCATGCCTGTATGGTCATTTAATCTATGACAAAGAAGGCAAGAACATACAGTAGGGTAGAGGCAGTCTATTCAATAAATGGTGTGGGGAAAACTGGACAGATATATGAAAAAAAGAAAAAAGAAAATGGACCACCTTCTTAATGCATATACAAGAATAAACCCAAAATGGAATAAAGACTTAAATGTAAGAGCCAAAACCATAAAACTCCTAGAAGAAAACATAGTCAGTAAACTTTCAGACATACCCTTAATATTTTTACTGATGTATCTCCTCAGGCAAGCGAAACAAAAGAAAAAATAAACAAATGGGACTATATCAAACTAAACAGTTTTTGCACAACAAAGGAAGCCAACAACAAAACAAAAAGACAGCCTACTGAATGGGAGAATATTTTCGCCAATGATACATCTGATAAGGGGTTAATACCCAAAATTTATGAAGAATTCATACATCTCAATACTGTATAACTCAAAAACATAAACAATCCAATTAAAAAAAAAATGGTCAGAGGATCTGAATAGACATTTCTCCAAAGAGTACTTACACTTGGCTAAGAGACCCGTGAACAGATGCTCAACATCACTAATCATCAGAGAAATGCAAATTAGAACCACAATGATATATCACCTCACACCTTTCAGGATGGCTATCATCAAGAAATCAACAAGTGTTATCAAGGATGGGGTAGAAAAGTGACCCCTCATACACTGTTGGTGGGATTGCAAATTGGTGCAGCCACTATGGAAAATGGTTTGGAGATTCCTCAAAAAATTAAAAACAGAACTACCTTATGACCCAGCTATTCCACTTCTGACTATTTATTCAAAGATCCAAAACACTAATTTGAAAAGACATATGCACCCCTATGTTCATTGCAGCACTATTTACAGTAGCCAAAATATGGAAGCAACTCAAGTGCCCATAAATAGATAATTGAATAATGAAGAGGATATATATATATATATATATATATATATATATATATATATATATATGAACATTATTTGGCCATAAAAAAGAATGCAATCTTACCATTTGTGACAACATGGATGGACCTGGAGAGTATTATGCTAAGTGAAATTTGTCAGACTGAGAAAGACAAATACCACATGTTCTCACTTATATGTGGATCTAAAGAACAAAATAAATGAACAAACAAAACAGAAACAGACTCAGATACAGAGAACAAACTGATGGTTGCCAGTGGGAAGGGGGTTGGGGAGCTGGGTGAACAATATGAAGGGATTAGTAAGTAGAAATTGGTAGTTACAAAATAGTCATGGGGATGTAAAGTACAGCATAGAGAGTATAGCCAATAATGTTGCAACTACTATGTGTAGTGAGTGCCAAGTGGTTACTAGACTAACCAGAGGGATCACTGCATAAATTATATAAATGTCTAACCACTGTGCTGTACACCTGAAATTGATATGAAATAATATTGAATGTCAACTGTAACTGAAAAAAAATTTAATAAGATGTATATCTAAATTTGCATTCATTTAGAAATTACTCCTGGGAGCTATTCATTTATCATCAAGCTCTCTAGCTTTTCATTACCTCCTTGCTCACCTTCTCCCTGTGGTCAAACTGCCTGAGTAAGCAGCTCTATTTCACTCCAGTCTCCTGCTCTGCAAATGGAAAGTCACTGGCAAATATTAATGGTAACCCATCAGACTTCATTATTTCTGTAATGGAACCTGTCAAGGTCAGCCACTGATGGTTGTTAATGACCACTTTGTTGATAAATAAACAAAGAGGGTAAGTACAACAATATTTATTTTAAGCAAATAAAATATTTGGTAAGAATTCATTCTGTCCAATTGGAATCCAATTAAGCGAACTTCTGGAGGAAGGCTCATTCAGGACTTCTCCGCTTAAGAACATGGTCACAGAATCAACATAGTTTATGTCTGACTTCTTTCAGTAAACCTCTCCTCTCTCTTTGGAAGAAATCAAACTGTCTTTCATCCAAAAGAAAACAACGGTGATTGTTCTACAATCCTTCTTTGCCACAGACCTCCCTGTTTCAGACCCCAACACAAACCCATACACACAGACCCACCCATTTACCACATCTGATACTATGGTTTTGCTTTAACTTATTTATGTTACCATTGGGGATCTCTTCTTAGATTAATCTCATTATTAGGGAGGTTTTCATGTATTATACAACAACATAAAGTAGATTCTGGCCTCAGATTAGAAGTCTAGCCAGGGGTGACAGTCAATTCACAAACCTGTACAACACAGACACCAACCAAGGACCTTATACTATAGTGAGCAAGAAAAACAAATATGTAAACAAACAAAAATATCATTTGAAGCTGATGGAAGTACTATGAATGAACAGGACATGTGCCAGGATAGTGATAGTGGGAACTATTTAGAGAAGGTTTTCAGGGAAAGCTATTCTGACCATTTTATTTCCGCTGAAATTTGAAAAATGAGAAGACATCAGCCCTCTAGTAACATTTCAGGCCTTGGACAAATTATTAAAAAGCTTAATATGCAGAGATCTGTGTCTGATTTTGGAAAAAAGAAAAATGCCCAACAAACAATAAGTTATATTAGTTTTGTCTTTTCCCCCTACATGTTGAGTGTTGCTGTCCCTTTAGAAAATAGAAAGTCATTTTGCAGAGTGCAATAATTCCTGAGCCTTAATATTGATAGAAATGTATAAAGTGACATCACCACAAATTCTTTACTCCTGATGAAAATAATTAAAATTGCCGTTTCTTGTAGTAAAAACAAATTCCCATCTTTTAGTAACTCATTACTGCTTTAGTAAAATGAAAAACCAAGGTTTATTACCCATCTGTCCTGTGTTTTACTTCTAGCCAGCACCCACCTGGTGTTGCCCGTTTTATCAGGTGGCCTGCCGTCAGTCAGGACAGAACCCTGAGCACCAGTCTTGCCATCTTCCTTGTCTCTCTGAGTCTATAGTTTTGTCTATCTTTTCTGCCACAATATTGCTTCACTTCATTCCTTCATCTCTATTTCCTCTGCCTCAGCCTTAACTTGTGACTGTCTTTTGACAGGAATATTCTCTTAACTGGTCTGACTTAATCCCATTTCCAGTTCACACTCATGCTAGTGCCCAGTCTTATTTCTAAAGCATGAATATAATCAGGTCTGTCCCCTGCCTAGAATCTTATCAGCTTCTTCCTAGGTCCTTATGCATAAAACATGCGATACAAGGCCCATTAAGAATTATCCCCTGCCCTCTTACTCCATCTCAAGTCCTCTCCACTACCGTGTGTCCCTGAAAATCAGACCAAGTCTTATATTAAGGTTTGCTCCAAAAGACATATTAGGGTTCATGTTCAGGGGATATCATCCTGAAAAAACGTACTAGGACTTATTTTCCGGTTAGGTCTTATTTTCGGGGAACATAGTACCTACAGTTCCTCACTGCTTTCTAGTCTCTTTCACCAACATGCTCCCTCTTTCTGAAGCATCGTCCTCCTTTTCCTCACGTGACCACTACTCGTCATCCTTCAAGACTCAGCTCAGTACTCACTTCCTCCTGGAGTCCTCCCCCCACAGTTGTCTGAGGGGCTCATCCTGGAGGACTCCCTAGCTCCTTTCTTGTCCAGACTCACGTATCTGTTTATAAGGACCTCCATTTGGATATGCTCCAAGTATCTCCAAATGAATATGTCCCAAACGGACTCATTACCTTCTCCTTAAAAACTTGTTCCTCATTCCCTGAGTTATCAATTTCCATAAAGGGTATAACTCTACAAAGCTAAAAGGCTTCAGCCTTCATTTTTTTCCCTTGAACCCACACCCAATCTCTAAGTTCTGCCAGTTCCCCCCCTTTCCTCCATCCCCCCTGCCACTCATGTCTGTCACTTCTCACTTTGTTTACCGCATCAGCCTCTTTACTGGTTTAGTTCCCTTTTAATCCATTTTCCATACTGCCTGGCCGCTCATCTGGTCATTTTCGTTCTCTGCCCAAAATTATTTAATGGCTGCCCATTGCCCTCAGGATAAAATAAGAACTTCTCCAAATGGCTCAGAAGGCCATTCAAGATGTGGCCCTTGCATATCCTCTCCAGGCTCATCTCTCCTGAGGATCCTTACCTGATATCGAATTACTTTCAGTTCTACTATGTGCTAGGCTTTCTAGCCTCTAGGTAATGTATCCAACTTGTCTGGATAAACCCTTCTTACTTTTGAGGTCTTAGCTTAGGATCACTTTCTACAGAAAGCTTTCTTGATCTGTCCCCAAATCCAAGTCACGTGTCCTGCATAATACTCCTCATAGGACCCTGAAACTGCTGCCATCCTAGAATTTATTTCCATGACTATTAGTGCCTCCTACTGAACTGTTAATTCCATGACACCAGGGACTGTAGTTGACGTGGCCAATGTTGTATCGTCGGTGCTTAGCATCATGCCTGACACCTAGCAGACATTCAAAAATTATTTGCTGAATGAATGAAAAAATAATTACATGTCTTTAGATAATGATACCCGTTTAACCTCAGTTACAAGTATTTAATAAGAAACTGTGATCCCACGATGAAAATACGTTGAGAGTATATATATATATATATAAGAATCGCCATATTAGATTATGCTAGGGCGCCCTTCTCTTTAGTATTTTGTCACTAAGAGTTGAAGAAGCCTCTTGGGGGAGGACAAACTGATCTCCCCTTTCACAAACTTGGATACATGGGTATATCCATGACCCATATCCATTTAAAAGACCCATAGTCCATAAAGTAGAGGGATAGTCAAGCTGCACACCCATTTAGAAGACTCATGGTCCTATTCAAAACCCTGCTGCATTTTTACCTCTTGAGTTTTGTAAGCTGATATCATAGGGAATGAAGTAACATTTCCTTACATCTCTACTTCCTACCTGTCTTGGTTGGGAAGAAGAGGTTAAGTAATGAGGTTTATTGAAAATTCACTGGAAAGATAGAAAGTTGTACCTAGGTATTTACATTTATTTCAAGTCTTTTCTAAATTGCATATTAGTTTGATTATAAAGCCATGAGGGATTAATGTGTTGTTTTATTTTAATGAAGAAAGTTTATAGAGAAAAGCTATTCAAATTAATTGGGCACTCTTACAACAGGGATAAAATAGTATTGGCAGGGACTCAAATGCCTAAATCCTGTTCTTAACCCACTGTCTAAAGCACTGTCAGTTCTCCAAGAGAAACGTGTAACCAGAGATGAATCAGCAGGTCAAAGGATATTCTACCCCTTTTGTCCTAAATATACATCACATCTCTAATCTTATATTCTTGGATGCCAAGAAATACACCAGCAAGGAAGAAGGTCTAAGTACAAGACCCTAGGTTGCCAAAGGAAAAACCATTTGCTCAGGGCTGTTTAAGACTTTGGGTAACTCTCACTTTTGTAGACCACACCCACATTATATCTTACATATTTAATGTGGCATATTAATATATAACAATCAGAGCTGATCTAGCTAGTTGATATAATGTTGCATTTTATAGATATTTAAGTTAAATGTTTATATTGAGGTTGCATGTTTGTATTTTGGATCATTTTTCCCCAGATCTTTAAATTTCTGTAGGCTTTGCAGAACTCCACTTGCCCACTCCATCTCAGTCCTTCATGGGCAGAGAAAGCTTTGGGGTTCTGGCCCCAATTACATTTTACCTACCTACGTGGAACAGAGCATAACAATCCCAAAAGCATAAAGGAAAGCCAAAGAGAAAGGTGGCTAGATGTCTCCTACTTGAGAGCATCTTCCTACTCCAGACAAAGGAGAAGTAGAAATTGAGACACAACTTCACACTCACCATAATGAGATTTATTTTTATAACTCTCACACAAGGCCCCACCCACTAGAAAAGTGTTAGGCTGGATCACTAGGGTGAAACTGCCCTTTCTGAAGGTCAAAATGGTTGCCGATCAGTCTTTCACGTGTTTCAACCAATAATTCGGTGAGTGTCCTTGAATTTGACCAATCCATAGCCATCACTTCTCCTGGGAGGCAGAGTAAGGGTATGGGGGTGTGTTAGTTTCCTAGGGCTGCCATAACCAAATACCACAAACTGGGTGACTCAAACAACAAAAATTTAGCGTCTCGATTCTGGAGGGTAGAAGTCCAAATAAAGGCATTAGCATGGTTGCTTCCTTCTGAGGGCTGTGAGGGAGAATGTCTCCCAGGCGTCTCCTAGCTTCTGGTGGTTTGCTAACAACTTTTGCATGCCTTGCTTTATCAATGTATCACCTGATCTATACATTCACAAAGCATTATCCCTGTGTGCTTATCTGTCTCTGTGTCCTAATTTCCCCCTTTTATAAGATCACCAGTGCTACTGGATTAGAGCTGACCCTAATACCTTATTTTAACTTGATCGTCTACAAAGACCATATTTCCATAAAGGTCACATTCACAGGTACTGGCAATCCAAACTTCAACTTGTTTGGTGGAACACTCTTCAGCCCATATGGCCTGGGGGTAGGGAGGACTCTATGATCTCCTGGCCGGGGGTACTAACCTGTTGCTGCCTTAAGTGTTGTCAAATGTTAATTATATTATCACACCACTGTGCCTAGGCATCTCTGCTGACTTCTGTTATCAGTCATTGTAGATCTTAAAATCCCAGGGCAACATTTCAGCCTGGAAAAAGTTGAAGTCAGAGCCAGACCTGGAAGAGTGATATTTTATTCCAATATAAGCTCAAAAATAACTATTTAGACATCCTGACACTAAAAGTCAGTTCCAGAAGCTTCCACCTCGAGCCACTCCAAAACTGAAATAAACTAAATTGCGTAAGCCCTATTATATACTCTCCTGTAGCAGAAGAGAGAAGAAATCTAATATACTACAAACTAAATTCTAACCAAGTCTCATAAGCAATCCTAACAGAGAAGGGAGCACTGAAGTATGGCTCACTGAGGAATATCTAAGCCGGGGGGATTTGTAACACCGCTGGCTAGATGAGGCTTTTATCCTTATATAGCTAATCCTCCTGTCAGGTAATGCTGCTGTCCTATTCATCAAGGACTTCAGCCTTTATCATTTTCCTGAATTTCCTTAAAACTAGCTAACTCATTAGGTGTTTGACTGTGAATTTTGTTTCCTAACGTCTTTTAAAAGTATAAATTGCTTCCATATTCTCAGAAAATTAACATCCAGGAGAAATGAAACTATGAAGCTATGATTCTACTAGGACACACACACACACACACACCATGACATAGCCTTTGTACATCCGGGTTCCGTGGCCCCAAATTGTTTTTGTGTTACAGAGTATTGGGGGAGTCCCTCTCCTAAAAAATATTTACATAGTCTTACATAGAACATAAAGTTTTGCTTTTATTTTCAGAGCATTTCTGCCCCACACCCTACCTCCCAAATCATCTAATGGTGGAAGAAAAATGTTCCATATTAGCACAAGGGGCACTAATCAGCTGGAACCCATGAAAAAGAATAAGCCTTGTAAGAAACAGTGGAGGAAATTGTAGTTTTTTAAAAAATGTTACTGGAATGTTGTTAATGTAAAAATGTTAAGTTAAAAAAACAAAAAAAACTGGGAGATGCCCATTAAAGATTTACAATAGATAAGTACTCAACTTTAAGCTCCTGAATAGCAGGTCCCATACACATCTCATTTATTTTTGTGTCTCTTCTTTGGGAAGCCATGACTGGCTTTCCCACGGTTAGCATTGAAATGACCCTAAATGTGAAATTTATACGCAAACATAGAAAGAAGGAGGCTTGCAGTCATATTTCACAGGTAGAGCACAGCATGGATCTGAGGAGCCACACTGGTGATGCAGGATCAGAAACATGCCTGAGGGAGGGGACCTGTTAAGCAGCAGGTTTTCTGAAGTGAGATAGTTTAGCCCCTTGAGCCTGACAGCTCAACCTCTGAGGCCACAGAACAGAGAAGCATACAGCCTGTGCAGCCAGACTGACTGCATCTCAAAATCCTCGTTCCATATTTACTGTGTGACCTTAGGCAAGTTGTTGAACTTCTCTATGTTTCAAGTTTTTCATTAGCAAATGGAAATAGTAATAGTACCTACTTCACAGGGTACTATTGCCATGAGGATTAAGTGAGCTAATTTGTATAAAGCACTTAGGACAGTGCTTGGAACCTAAGAAACATCACATAACATTTGCTACTATTATTATTTCACTACTATTATTATCACCACTACCATCACTACCTCGTGTCCTTGAGGAAGTATGAGGTTGTAAAGATAAAGGATCATGATTAACTGTAAGATATTAGAGAAAAGGTAGTATCTATAGAAAGCCCTCATATTTAATAGTTTTACCTTCCTCATCTACAAAGCCCTAATTTGTCATAACTTTTAGTCTCCCAAATTGCCTATATTTGGGAAACTCTTGCCTTTACCCCTATAACCAAGGTAATGAGGAAGTCTATTATTTAGTTATAATTGTTTTCTTCTTTTTCTGTCCCAAAGCCCTCTGATTTTGCCTGTTCATTTATTCCACAAATCTTTATTTAGCGTTTAATATTTAAATACTATGTGCCAGGCACTATCTTAGGAAAAGACCCTTTTTTTATGGAGCTCACATTCCTGGAAAGAAACAGACAACAAAAAAAGCAAATAAATAGAACAACAAAAAATGTTCATGTAGTGACAAATGCTATGGAGAAAGCAAATCAGAGAAATGTGCTATGAAATGACTCAGGCAGTGTGCTGAAGGAGTTATTAGAAGAAGTTGTCAGGAAGGGCCTCACTGAGGAAAGGGCATTAAAATTGATGCTGAGTAATAAGAAGGTGTCAGGCACAGGTGCATCAGTGGGAAGAGCTAGACCTAAGGCCCTAAGGTAGAAACCAATTTATGGGGTTGAGGGTCAGAAAGAAGCCAATGCACCTCATACAATTCATTAAGAAGGAATGAGTGACAGGAGACCAGGTAGGCGGGGCCGGATCATGGAGGGCCTTGTAACCAAGGTAAGGGGTTTGGACATTATTCTAAGTGCACTGGGGGATCTCTGAGGGGCTTGGGGTGAGGGTACATAGGTAAGAGTGGAAACAATGAGATCAGCGAGGAAGATCTTTTGCTGTAAGGCGGGCAGGCATCTTAATGGCTTGGAGTATAGAGATGGCAGTGACCAAAGGAAGAGGTAGACAGATTTGGACATGAAATGTATTTGGGAGGTAGAATTAATGGAACATTTCTCAGTTTTTTGCAAGGGGAAGATGATGGAAAGAATGACTCCTCCGTTTTGGAGTTGTGCACCTGAGTAGATTGTAGTGACATTCACTAGGATGGTGGATGTGGACAAAAGGGGGAGGGGGTGCAACCCAGAGTTCTGCTGTGGCCCTGTAAGGTTAGGGATGCCTATTACAGACACAGCCTAGTTGAGAGGCCAAGTAGGCAGCTAGATATTGTGGATTTCTTATTAAAGAGTGCTTTGTGACCTTCAATAGGATTCTTTCATTGAAGAGCTCTGTGGGTAAATGCGAATTCTATGGATGGCAATGCACAGCTTAGGCTGGAAGTTGTGTTTGGTTTCCATTTCCTGTCTCCTTTTTCCTTTCCTTCTCCAATGTATAAGAGTTCACATTATAATGTTCATGTGCATCCACAGGCTCTTCACAAGTAAACACTCTTCCTCCTTAAAACCCCAAAAAAATATCAGTTATAAAATGAAAGCAAAGAAAAAGCTAACTAAACACTCTGATGTAAAGGACCAGGGATCATGAGGCCAAGGCCCTAACAAAAGTAAGGTACAGAAGCCAACAAATCAGTCCTGGGGGGATACTAGCTTATTCCTTTTCTATTTGTAAGGAGCAAATTACGGAATCTTAGTTTTCTTCACCTGTACAACGGGGATAATAATTCCTGCCTTAACGGGTGCCACGTGAAGATGAAATTTTCTGACGTCTGTGAAGACCAACACAGTGTCTGACACATGGTGGACACCTGTAAATACAGCTTTTCCCCCCCACTCATTTACCTATCATTGTAAATGGGCACAAAACATTTAATATCTCTCTACTTTGGTTCATCAACTGTAAAAGGAATACACTTTACTAGATGAAAATTAAGCTCTATTTTAGCTCTTTCAAAAATAATAAATTAGGGGCCGGCCTGGTGGCTCAGGCAGTTGGAGCTCCGTGCTCCTAACTCCAAAGGCTGCCGGTTCGATTCCCTCATGGGCTAGTGGGTTCTCAACAACAAGGTTGCCAGTTCAACTCCTGCAAGGGATAGTGGGCTGTGCCCCCTGCAACTAAGATTGAACATGGCACCTTGAACTGAGCTGCCTCCCAGATGGCTTAGTTGGTTGGGGCGCAGGCTCTCAGCCACAAGGTTGTCAGTTCAATTCCTCGAGTCCTGCAAGGGATGGTGGGCAGTGCCCCCTGCAACTAGAAATGGCAACTGGACCTGGAGCTGAGCTGCGCCCTCCACAACTAATATTGAAAGGACAACAACTTGACTTGGAGAAAAGTCCTGGAAGTATACACTGTTCCCCAAAAAAGTCCTGTTCCCCTTCCCCAATAAAAAGATATGTCAGTAGATTAGATATTAAAAGAATAGGCTTTTTAAAAAATAATAAATTATTCTCTTGAGAACAACCAGATGAACTTGCTTAAAGCAAGAGCTCTTTAACCTGATTTCAGTGCATCTTTCTGTAAACTAAGGTCATACATAGACTGGGGAAGACAGGGCATTCTGAAGCAGAAAATAGACCAGAGGATATCTCTTTAATATTGTGATGTCTCTCCAGTGTTGTATCCCCAAATCACTAAAATTTCAGGATATGAACAACTTTGTAGAAGATGGAGTAAATGAAGTCTCACTGAGTAGCAACTTTAGTTTCACTCACTGCAAATACAGTCTGAAAGACATCAAGCCCCAAAGCTCTTTATTTCAGGCTTCCTTAAACTGGATGGGAAGTTTGGAGGTCTGCTCCAACCAGATTGACGGGCGATGAGAAAGATAGACGATGAACTGTAAAGAAGTTTCTAGAATCCTAGCAACTCAAGAGGGAGTGGCTAATACAAGAGGGAAATACAGATGTTCAGTTGAGTTTAGAAAAAGGAATGGCTATTTAGGGACTTCCTGTGTCCCCCTCCTCCAGAGACACTGTCAGAACAAGAGATTATCCATCTATGTGACAATAGCATTGATCTGAGTCCACGTGAAGTACATCTGAAACCAAACTGAGAAAGACCATTCTTGATCATAGGACTTATGAATCAAACCAAAAATGCATTTGAGCTTTGTGGTAGAAATAGTATCAGTGGCCCCAAGAGCAAGGCCAAGATGAGAAGCCCATAAGAGATACGAATAAAGAACCCCAAAGAAAATTTATTTAAGTTTCAAACCTGTGCCAAGCTAATTGAATAATGAAAAATTAGTCTAGCCCACAGATATGTTTTGTTTGGCTTGCACAATGTGTACATTTTCTGAAACTTACTGTCCTTAAACACTGTCCAGTTTCCCAAGCACCACTCTCTCTATCTTTTACCCCACCACATAACTCAGTTACTATTATTACTACACTGGCCTCATAAGCATTTGCGTTCACAGCTATTGATATGTAATTTCCAGATTGACTCATTTTTAAGTATTAAATACTTGAACATATGCTGACTGCAGGGATGACAGAAAAAGAGGACAATTACAGGAAAAAGAGGAAAATAGAGCCAGAAATTCTGGCTTTGCCATCTTTGGAAGAGGCATCTCCCCAGCCCAACACGATTACAACAGCTTCAAATAATGTCATACACAGGTCAAGTGAAATGCGTGCCTGCCATATTCGTGGCTGCCTGTCTCTTTCACTTAGCCTTTCTATATTTGGGGAAATTCCCAAGAGGCAGAGTTCAAATTCCCAGCCTTCCTTATAGCTAGAACATTGGCTCATAGCCTAGGTTCCACCAAAGAGCAGCACCCTGGCGAATTGTGATGTGGAAAAGAATAAAGTGAACAAAGAAGAAGTGCCAGCACCTCTGTTTTTGCCAGCATGGAGGTGGCTGAGACATCAGACTTCTGGTGATTGCATAATCGAGTCCCTGGTGTAGCAGTGGTATTGGTGTAGCAAGAGCTCCTATTGTTGTTCCCTCTGATGCTGAGTGGACAAGAAAAACAGCAAAAGTTTCCTCATCTGACCAAGTCTGCAATGCAATTTTACTCCAGGAAATTTAGCCTGGAGCCCAACCCCCTCAAAAATTCTTTAAACTACTCAGTGTCATTTTATTAAATTCATTTTCTGCTAAATCAACCTGAATCAGCTTCTACTACTTACAACCAAAGAATTCTGACTGATAAACAAGCAATGGCAGATCCATGTTTAAGAACCTCTCAGTGGGGCTGCCTTGGGAGAAAGCCATTCACACTAAGTTCCATGAACCCCAACACCTGTGAAAGAAGCCCCAGATTTCATAAGGCAATTCTTGTTCCCACAGAAGAAGTGCGCCATAGAAATCTCTCTTTTATGCTTGCTCTGTGAATCCTAAAGCGTACTTTCTAAAGCAATATCACATTGCACACCCATTATTCGTACTCCCGGCAGTAGGCTTAAGGGTTACCATCCACAGAAGAGTTCATTAAATTTTCAACATTTTCTACTTAGTTATGGGAAATAACAGAGCTGAGGAGTTCATTATCGTCCATTTTGGGAGACGGTTTTGCTCTGCAAGGCCCCTGTGTTGACTGATAAACTGATTCCATATTAACAGACATCTGCACAAAAGAGGCCAGCAAGGCACTGATTTTTAAGCTAAGCTATAAGGATGACAGCATGCTGGTTTTCATTTCTATTAGAACCAAACAAGGCATGTAGGAGGTTTCAGCTACAGCAAGGATTTTTAGACAAAATGAAAAACTCAGCACTTTAAGGAAGGCTGTCGAACATTCTTCTCTATGATTTCTGTCTGCTAGACAATACTACAGTTAACCCTTGAACAACGCAGGTTTGAACTAGAAGAGTCCACTTGTATGCAGATTTTTTTCAATTGACCTGCTCAATTCAACTGCCCCACGCAGTTCAAGCCCACATTGTTCAAGGGTCAACTGGTGGTTGGGAACCCACGTATGTGGAGATCCCACTTAAGTTATACATGAATTTTCAACTGCAGAGGGGCTGTTCATGGGTCAACTGTGTATTTCCTATCAACAATATAGCAATTCTCATTTATATTTCTCAAGATAATCTTTTAAAGGGGATTCTATTAAATAAGCCCCATTTTATAAGAAAAGAAGTTCAGAGGGATTGAGTGCCTTGCTTAAAGTCATAGGAGGTTTTCTGACTCCACGCTGATGGCTTTTTCTCCTATGTCAGTAGTTTTCAAAGTGTGTTCTGAGATCTCTAGGATGCTTTCAAAATCTCCAGGAGGTCAATACAAGTTTCATAATAATAATAATATCCAAAGGAAATTAAATTATTGTCTTAGATATTTGCATGCTCATGATCACTGCAGCATTATTCACAGTAGCTAAGACATGGAAACAACCTAAGTGTCCATTGATGAATGAATAAAAAATATATGATATATATATATATATATATATATATATATATATATAATCATAAAAAAAGAAGGAAAACCTGCCATTTGTGACAACAAGGATAGACCTCATGGAGGGCATTATGCTGGGTGAAATAAGTCAGACAGAGAAAGACAATGTTTATTGTATGATCTCACTTATATGTGGACTCTATAAACATTAAACTCATACAAACAGAGTAGAAAGATGGTTACCAGGGGCTGAGGGTTGGGGGAAAGGGGGAAATGTTGGCCACAGGGTACAAACTTTCAGTTATAAGATGAATAAGTTCCAGGGATCTAAAGTGACTTATAGTTGACGATACTGTATTATATTCTTGAAAGTTACCGTGAGTGTAGAGCTATTAACGTTCTCACCATAACAGCAACAACAAAATGGTAATGATGTGAGGTGAAAGAGATGTTAACTAACCTCATTGTACTAAATATTTTGCAATGTATGTGGGTATCAATATCACCTTGTATACCCTAAACTCACACAATGTCATATGTCAGTCTTATCTCAATAAAGCTAGGGGAAAAAGATGTTTCCCCTTTTCCCTTTCATCCTTTAATGAGGGTAAAGTAGAGTTTTCTGGAGGATACGTGGTGTGTGACATAACAACAGACTGAAGCAGAAACATAAATGAGAACCTAGCTGTCGTCTATTAAGACAGACATAAAAGAGATTTTCAAAACTATAAAACAGTGCCACTCTTCTCACTATATATATTAATATGTAATGGGCTTATTAGTTTTATTTTTAAATGAACTGATAAATTATTACGTTTGTGTTCAGTTTTTATTTCCAATACAACAAATATTTATAGATACAACCCACAAAAACAAAAACTCTTTAGAGTCCTCTATGATTTTTAAATGTGTCTTGAGACCAAAATCTTAGAGATATCTGAAAAAAAAAAAAAAATCCAGGGTGAATACAGCTTTACCTTGATTGTATTAGTCTTCACTAATACAAAAGTTTGATGCCAGTGCTGAACTTAGTTTTTCTGCTTTCATCTCTGTACTCTCTTCCTCCCTAGTCTTATTTTGGATTGATGAGTTCATGAATGGCATCAAAAAGTCTTGAATTTTAAAGTAGTGACTATAGACTAAGCACCTGTTTCCTCTTGAATTCCTAAAGTACCTAGTTCACTGTATGTTCAGTTAATATTTGATTAATGGATGAATGACTAAAACTGATCGCTATCGCAGAGAGAGGACCCGCTTGTGCCTCTGAGAAGCAACCTGCGTGCTTGCGCCTGTGTTCCCAGCTGCATGCCAAACACAGCAGAATTCAATTCCAGCAAGGCCAGGTGCACTATGACCCCAGATGTACCTGACTCCTTGCCCTTGGCCCTGACCCCTGTTCATATTCTATTCACTCACAAGGCCCAGTGCAGCAACCTCGTCTCTTGCACAACTCTTTCCCAGAGACACTAACTCACAATAAGCATCACATTCTGACAGCAGGTAGGAGTGTTTATCCATGGTAACCTATTTTGCCTCCTGATCTCATTCTATCCTGCACTGCTGTCTTACTAGATCACGTGTGTATATTTTGTTTTCCCTACAAAATCTTAGGCTTCATGAAGTTTCTCAAAGGTCTTTTGCAGGACCCACAGAGTCTAGTATTGTGCTTAGTAATTTAGAATCACTTTCATCTTAAATATTTAACAAAATAATTCTGACGCATTGCCTCACTGTTTTCTCATCAAAACCCTATATGTAGACTAGGGAAGGCCTCTTTTAATTATCTCCACCTTACAGTGGGAGGCTTTAAAATAAAGCAGGATAAGGGTTGACAGACTTACGACACAAGCCCTATTCTGGGCTTTCCCCACTGAATCATGCTCTAGTTTCCTAATCCATACTTGATTCATTTACTTGAAAATGAACTTTAAGAAAAATAACAGCCTAAGATCCAGGTTATGAGTCAGAACAGACAGGAATAAACCCAGGTCTCCTGATTCTCGCGCAGGCACCGCACGTTGCAGTGATCTTTACCCTTGTGATTTCAGCTGTTAAGGTGGTCAGCTCACGTCCTGGTTAATCCTGTATCTAGTTCTCTCAGAAGAATATAAAATGCGGCATCACATAAATCTCCGCTTTCCCTCTTCTGCCCGTGTGGCTGATTGGCAGCCTCATTTACTGTGTTTTCCCGGCAAAAATGAAGGGAAACATTATGAAATAATTCCGTAAATCCATCCTGTATCTATAAAATTCATTGTAATTCACATTTATTATAACTTCCTATCATTTTTTTCTCCTTCACATTCATTTACTCAGCAATCCCACAAGCCTTTGCTAAGCCCCTAGTCTGAGCAGAGCTGCATTAGATGCTGGAGTAGCTGACAATAAGTAAAGGAAAAGAGATCACTGCCTTTGATGAGGTTATGACCTCATGGGTGAAATGACAATTCTAGAAAATAATTTACGGTATTAGAAGTGTGAATTAGCACAGCAGAAAGTATTTGTGGAGGTGATGAAGGAATATAAAGTAAGGAAAAGAGTTATTACAGAGAGAGAAATAATTTGGGTAAGGCTACAAACAGGGGATGTCTTGAAAGAAAGAGGTTATGGATAAGTCCTAAAAGAAATGTAGGATACGGGTTGGGAACATAATCACCATCTGCAACCCACAAACCACTCTCCAACAATCACAGAGTCAAAGGAAAGCAGTGTGCTTCCTATGCAAATGTTGCCACAAGACAGGTTGCCTTGCTCCCCCCAAGGTCCCTGCTACGGAGAAATTCTGGAGCTGCCACTGATTGGTAAAGCCATTTGCGGCAGGAGATGGCATCAGAACAAGTCTGGGGCAAAACGGAGACATGAGTCCACACCTCTCAGTTACTATTTCTAGTGCACCTTCCCCCACGGTGCTCAGAGCTTTCAGGAACAACCCTACATGCCAGAGACACTATATCTCTCTCTGATATGCATCCCTGAGATATTCTCTGTATCTTCTCTCCTTTGACAACCTTCCTTTCTAAGGCCTACGCTCTCAGGGGTCTCCCCCGCTTACATTTCTGTGCTGCTGCAAGTTGAGCTAGGATTAATAGTTAATCCTCTGAGGTGTTATAGGTGCACAAACTGGGACCTCTCACTCTGCCAGTGGGATACTGCTGTGTACCCAGCAAGACACTGGGAAAAGACACATGCCCGAGCATGCAGATCTTGGGAGTTTCTCAGATCACACTATGTGATTAGCTAAAAAATCAAGCTACATGTATACATTCTGAATAGTTCAAGGCATAACAAAGAAGAGAGAGAACACTGCATGACTATGTCAAAAATTGAGAAAGTTGAATAATTACACGAAGACCAGATCACAAAGACTCTGTAGGGAGGGCTCAGTAGTTGGTAATGCTTCAAGCATTAGGGACACTGTAGTGCTTCATGATGTAACATGATTTATATAACACATTAGGAAACTGTGTATAAGAGAGGCTGGAGGAAGGAGAACTGACTATCTGGAGGCCTGGATTATGTGGGCACCTGCTGCAAGCTTATTTTCCAGACACCATAACTGTTTCTATCTGCACACACCTTCTAGGCCAGTCTCTGAAATGAGATGTCACATGTAAGTTTCATTCTTTAACCTTTCAGAAAGAATGACTCTAAAATCTGCTCCCTTTGAAACAAATGGGAGAAATTATATAATATTTTAAAGATGAGGTTCAATAATGTGAAGCAGAGATTAATTATTTTGTAAATAAACCTTTGCTCATGAGCATGTTGCTAAATATACAGTCTAGGAAAGAACACTTTTCCATTGTTGGTGGATAGTGTAATTCCTATTTAAAAAGAAAGGGGCAATGAATGACAAGTTGAATTGAAGAATTTGAAAAGTTGCTGTATTACTTATGACTCCAACAGCAAAATGAGGCACTGATAACTTTTTCAAATTCCATCATATCATTCATATTCTATTTGGTTTTGTAATGTATTGTCAGGGGAAGAGGTGGTAGATAGAAGTCAATCTGCCCTGGGATGAGGACATGGATGGGCTTCCAGATGTGGTAGTGATGGCTGACAATCCACATCCAACAAGCCAGAATTCTCTTTATCTTTTAGTTGAAGATTATCATATAAAAAACACAACTTCTGGGCTACAAAACAGAAAGGAAAGGGAGTACTGAGGGTCAGAAGAGCAAGAGACCACCGTTCTAGGAAGCAATGGAGGGGGCAATTAGGCCACCAGCTCAGGCAGTGCACAACTGCTTACACTTCAGGGAGACTAAGCATTTATTTGCTTTCAAAAAATAATTTTGTTTTTCAATTACAGCTGACATATAATATTAGTTTCCAGTTTACAACATGGTGATTAGACATTTATATAACTTACAAAGTGATCACCCCAATAAATCTAGTACCCATCTGACACCATACATAGTTATTACAATATTATTGCTATATTTCTTAATGCTATACTTTCTATCCCCATGACTTTTTTTTTTCTATTTATAACCATATATTTTTAAATTTTCTTCTAAGTATCATATATTGCCTGGGACAGCACAGAAGGTTTAAAACATTTTTTTGGAAATTTAGCCATAACAATCAAAGAACTGAAACAAGGATTTGTGGTTTAACACAATAATCCCACTCATTTTTTTGTTTTTTTCAGATAATTCATGCCCAAATTGGGGGAGGAATAGAGGGCAAGTTTTTTTTTTTTCCCTTTCCATCAATTCTCTACTTTGCTTTGCTGTGGGAAGTTATCCAGAGCCTGTGGGAACATTAATAGATTTATTTAATTAAAGCAAAAGGCAGAGCTGTAAAACTTTACTTGATTTAGTTTTATTTCAACATAAACACACTTTTACTACACTTTTAGCCCTATACATCCCAGGCTCTCAACACCGACTGTATGTTAGGATCACAGTGTGTTCTTTTGTTTTAATAATAATGTCCATGTGGGGGCTAGGCATTGGTGTTGTTAAAGTACTAATATCAGGGAGATCCAAGATGGCAGAGGAGATAAACACTGTGCCTGCGTCCTTCCATGAACACATAATAATTACAATTAAATTATAGAACAATCAACCTGGAGAACCATCTGACGTCTAGCCGAACAGAAGTCCTATGACTAAAAATATAAAAAAGCCATGTCGAGACTGATAGGAGGGACGGAGACACAGAACAGGCCCCAAACTTCCAAGTGGTGGTTGAGATTCAGGAGTGACATCTCGGCTGCTGAGGTTCCCCCTGGAGGAGCGAGGGACCGCAGGCCCCCACACCTAGCTCCCATCCCAGAGTACTGGTGCCAGAAAGAAGAGCTCCCACAACATCTGGCTGTGAAAAAAAATGGGGATTTTGACCAGCCGGGTGGGAGGGAAGGCTTCGCGAAACCCAAACATCCTCTTAAACAGCCCGCGCACAGACTCACTAGCTCTATGTACTCACCTTGGGCTCCAGCAGAGGGATTATGACTCGGGAGGCCTCAGAGACACAGGGGGAATGTGATTGAGGTGTGTGGCTCCAGGGGGAGGACTGGAGGACAGTCAGCATTTTCCCTGCATGAGGTCCTTCTCCTATGCAGCTGGCAGGCAGGCACCATCTTTCCTGTGTTGAGCCTGGCCAAATCTGAATCTGATTGGCCTGATGAGCTCCAGATGCTCCATCCTGCTGACTCACGGGACCCCGCCCAACCCAAATTGCCCAATGCTGGTGTCACTTTCTCCACAAGCAGCCAGCCTCACCTGCATTGCATTTCATCTTGGAAAATGATTGGAGTGTAGCAGACCCCTGGCAGGTGGTGCCTGACCTTGGTGTGCTCTGAGACCTTTGATGAGCACTAGGCTCAGCACTGGCACCAAACCAGAATTTACATTAACCTGGTGACCACAACTCTCCCCACTCTAGTGACTCCCTGAAATCCTGTCTCACCCAACTTGCATACCACAGGTTTTATCAGTGGCTGAACTTTAAGGGAGCCAACAGGTGGCTGAACTTTAAGGGAGCCAACAGGTGGCAGAAGGCCTTGGGGTGTCCTGGTTTTTTGTGGAAATACCCCAGGCCTGGTACTGGTGGCAGACATACTCTATTCATACTGTTGCCTATCCCATGTGCCTCCAGGTTTAGCACAGGCACCGAACAACCATGAATCTCTTTGTAGCTCCTACCAGGTATTCCCTGAAAGTCATAGGCAGTAGGTGACCTGGGTCTGCACTGGAGCCCCTCCCAATAGGTCCCACAACCAACATACCAATTAGCCCCACAAGTGGCATACACAAAGGGTGGTTTCAACAGGCACCAGAGCCCACTGGACCAAATCCCAAGCCGTGGGGTAAGCACCCCCTGCACAGCAGCCCATAAGCTGTGGGCACGGCCAAACCCCACAGCCAGTCAGCATAAAGGACAATCCCATTCACTGATGTGCTAATAGCAATCAAGGCTCAACTATAACAGGCGGACACACACAACCCACACAAGGGACACTCCTGCAGCAATGGCTCAGATGTCAAGGGAGACTGTGCTGCTGGGCCCCACAGGACATCTACTACATAAAGCCAGCCAGCTGAGAATGACAGACATAGCAGATCAATCTAACACATAGAAACAAACACAGAGATGCAGCCAAAATTAGGAAACAAAGAAATGCATCCTAAATGAAAGAATGGGTGAAAAATCCTGAAAAAAAACCTAAACAAAATGGAGCTAAGCAACCTACCAGATACAGGGTTCAAAACAATGGTTATAAGGATGCTCAAGGAAATTAGTGAGAACTTCAACGAAGAGGTAGCAAATATAAAAAAGGACATAGATAAAGCAGAGGATTGAATTAGCAATTTGGAAGACAAGATAGCAGAAAACACTCAATCAGAACAAAAAAAGGAAAAAAGAATCCAAAAAAAATGAAGATAGTTTAAGAGATCTCTGGGACAACATCAAGCATAACAACTTTCTCATTATAGGTGTACCAAAAGGAGAAGAGCGAAAGCAAGGGATTGAGAACCTATTTGAAGAAATAATGACTGAAAACTTTCCTAACCTCATGAAGGAAATAGATATACAAGCCCAGGGAGTGCAGAGAGTCCCAAGCAAGATGAACCCAAAGAGACCCATACCAAGATACATCATCATTAAAAAGCCAGCATTTAAAGATAAAGAGAGAATCTTAAAAGCAACAAGAGAAAAGCACTTAATTACCTATAAGGGAGTTTCCATAAGGCTGTCAGCTGATTTCTCAACAGAAACTTTGCTGGTCAGAAGGGATTGGCACAAAATATTCAATGTGATGAACAATTAGAACCTACAACCAAGATTACTCTACCTAGCAAAGCAATCATTTAGAATGAAAGGACAAATAAAGAGCTTCTCAGACAAGAAAAAGCTAAAGGAGTTCATCACCACCAAACCAGTATTACAAAGAATCTTAGAAGGTCTACTTGAAGATGGAAAATAAATAAATAAATACATAAATAAATAAATACATAAATAAATAAAGAAAGAAAGAATAATAAAATGGCAATAGCTACATATCTATCTATAAGCAATAACTTTCAATGTAAATGGATTAAATGTTCCAAATAAAAGTCATAGGGTGGCTGAATGGTTAAGAAAACAAAAACCTTACATGTGCTGCCTATAAGAGACTCACTTCAGATTGAAAGACACACACAGACAGAAAATAAAGGGATAGAAAAAGGTATTTCACGAAAAATGGAAACAAACAAACAAAAAGCTGGAATAGCAATACTTATACCAGACAAAATAGACTTTAAAACAAAGGTTATAAGAAGAGAATGAAGGACCCATAATCCCACGTCAGGGTACTTATCTGAAGAAACCCAAAATGCTACTTTGAGGAGACATATGCATCCATATGTTCATTGCAGCATTGTTTACAATAGCCAAGATGTGGAGGTAGCCTTGGTGTCCGACAATGGATGAATGGATAAAGAAGAGGTGGTACATATATGCAATGGAATATTGCTCAGTCATGGACAAAATGGGTTTTACCATCTGTTGCAGCATGGATGGACTTGCAGGGTGTTGTGCTATGGGGAGTATATCAGACACAGAAAGACAGATGCAATGTGATTTCGCTTATATGTGGAATCTAATAATGAAATTAATGAAAAAAACAGAAACAAACTCATAGATACAGAGATCATTTTGATGGTTGCCTGACTGGAGGGGGCGGTTAGGGGTGTGGGTGAAAAAAGGGGAAGGGATTAAGATGTACAAATTGGTTGTTTAAAAGTAATTATGGGGATATAGGGTATAGCATAAGGAATATTGTCAATAATATTGTAATAACTATGTATGGTGTCAGATGGGTACTGGATTTGTTGGGGTAATAGATGGGAAGGGTTGAGTGGCAGGGTAAAAAAGGTGAAGGGATTAAGAAGTATAAATTGGTACTTACAAAATACTTATGGGGATGTAATGTAAAGCATAGGGAATATACTCAATGATATGGTAATAACTATATATAGTACTAGATGGGTACTAGACTAGTCAGGGGGGATACTTCTTTTACTATATAAATGTCTAACCACCATGGTTTACACCTGAAATTAATGTAAAATAATGTTGAATGTCAACTGTAATTAAACATTTTTCTTAAAGGGGAAAAGGTGAGGAGGAATAAGAGGTCCAAATTTCCAGGTGTAAAACAAATAAGTCATGGGGATGTAATATACAGCATAGGGAATATAGTCAATAATATTGTGATAGTGTGATATGGTGTCAGATGGTTGCTGGACTTATCATGGTGGTCACTTCTTTAGATATATAAATGTTGAATAACTATGGTGTACCCCTGAAACTAATATAATATTGTATGTTAGCTATATTTTTAATAAAAGTCTTTTAAAAAGGAAATAAAGTACTAATATCAAAACCTCTGGGAATGGAGCCCAAGCAATATAATTTTTCAAAACTCCCTAGACAATTCTAATATGCAGCCAAAGTTGAGAATAACTGCTATATAAAAAAGAAAAGAGGTGTTGAGTGTAAGGATTTTAGTTTTTAAATATCTGTCTGCCCTCAAAAAACAATGTCTCACTAGAGGAAACTTAGACTTTGAGATTAAATAATGAAAAAAGAAAGAAAATATCAAGGTGTAGGGAATCACCAGAAAATGTGTGTGTGTGTATGTTCTGTGCCTAGGGCATTGATAAAATTCAGTGGTTATTACCCACCCTGAGAGCAGAAACTTTTCTGATGATCTGATGAAAGCTCTAGCTCTCTCCAAAATAATGTACAGATATGCCAATTTTGCAGATTTTAGGATTATCTCATTCTGCCTATGGCTAGTGTTAGGATATCTGATATAGTCATAGACTTTTATAACTACCCTAAAATGAACAAATAAGCACGTAAAAAAATCAGCCATAAGAATCAAGACTGAGTCTTGATTTTGCCTCTAAATTTCTATGCGATTCTAAACAAATCATTTAAGGTTGCTAGGCCTCAATTTTTCTATAAAGTGAAATTTTTATCTGCCCATAGGGCAGTGTGGGTAATATTTTTACAATTCTGTAAAAAAAAAATAAATAAATTGAGAGGAAATGAATATATGTAAAAGTACTTTGAAAATGTATGATTTATTATTTAGAGATATTCAGAATTAATCTAAGAAGAAACATACAATCCCTTAGGTAACTGACATGCTTATGTAGCTCTCATGTTTATATACATCTGCCTTGTCAGCAAACCATAGATTATAAGGAATTTAGCAACACTTGAGTTTTACAGTCTATACTAGAAGGATGGTGAGTCCCAGCTCCAGTTGCCCTATATATTCAATCGCTCTCTCCCCGTAGAATGATGATTCTCCTGCACTTTTCACTCATGGCACTTTCTGTCAAACTGCTAGTAAACCTATTCTTATAACTTGAAAAAAAATCAGCATGCGTTAAAATGCAAAGGAAAGGTAGTAGTTCCAGAGGAAATAAAACCTATGAACCAAAATTCACTCTTTTTCACAAGAGCACTGAAATATTTGTTTCTTTTCCCCTGCACCTTTTATAAGACCCAAGGCCCTGGGGACTCCCGTAGTCGTGTTCCCTACCAGAGGATCACTACCTAGTAAAGCAACCTTCTTCTTTCCCAAGGAAACAGTCTCAGAAGGACCTGCAGTCCCAAGATATTAAAGTGTAAAAACCTAAGATTAAGAATAAAGTTAATCTTTCACAGCAAGTGCTTCAGAATTATCCAGACTGCAGGCAGATGTTAACCAGGGGTATAAACTTTATGTGCAAATAAGCAGGGCTACCCTAAAAGAAAGACAGCAGCCAAAGCCTGTGTACTCCTGGTGTCAGTTTCCCATTCATTTCATTGTCTGACTTATAATGAAAAGAAATAAAAATGTGCGTGGAAGGCCCAATAGGGACATTGAATTTTGATTGCTGTTTACCACTCCCCAGAAAAATACATTAAACAAAATGCAGAGTCACATAATTCAAGCTACTTTCTGTCTGTTCATAAAGAAAAATGCTTTATGTGCAGAAATTTCAAGTGAGAGAAGATGTCAGGTCTCCAAAAGCAGCTATTATCAAACAAAACAGCCAGAAAATTAATGCACTGGAGATGGCTGTGCCTGCAACCTTGGATGTCAGCCAGCAGCAGCATCTCTCTTGGTAGGAGCGTTTTTGAACTGCTTATTTTACCCACAAACCCTGTCTAAGTGTTCTAGTTTTTTGAAGTAAAATCTTTCCCCCGTTTTTATAGAGTATTGCTTTAACTGTTAAGTTATTCTTTCCATAAGACCTTGCTGACCCCTACGAGTGAGGCACTGAAAAAAAAAAATGATGTATGAGAGTATCTGGGATATTTTTGTTATATGTAAAGAGGAACGGACCATTTAAAGACCTAATCAGTCGATTCTCCCGACGCCAAATCAAGGTCCCCCTTCTAGACAACCTGCCTGTGTCCTCTTGCCACATCCACTTGGAAGTGGTTTTCATCCAAGGCAGCTAAGACGGGGACATCTCTACTTCAGTGGCATGACTCCATCAGCTCTTTCTGTCCCTGACCACAGAAGCTGAGCCTTTCTGGAAGGGTGTGTGTGAGGGTGTGTGTGTGTGTGTGTGTGTGTGTGTGTGTGTGTGTGTGTGTTCATTCTCCCCAAACAAGAACACTCATCTGAATTCCAAATGATTGAAGAATTTGGTGTTTTAGGTAATCCCATATTCTCATTAATTGAGAATTTCCACTTATATAAATCATCAGGTCACAAGCAAATAGGGCAAAAGGCTCTCAAGGTGGTGACTCCTTTTGTATGAATCAGGAATGTGCACACCCAAGATTTTAATGACAAAATAATACACCTTTTGTGGAGAGTTGATATTTTGTTTATGTGTATCATGACTAATAGTAATGGCTGTAATTCATCACATTAGAAAAGCCATCAACAGTTCCAGCTGTACAAAATTAAAATTAATTGCGTCCCTTTGTCACCCTGGCAGAAGCTAATAATTACGTCATTATTAACTATATAGTCAATTACCAAAATGCTTTTTAACTTCTTTTGGTTTAAGAAGACCTATTACGTATTAAAGTCTAGCACATATAGTGAACAAAATAGAACAAAATTAGGGAAAGAAATCCTAATGTACTCAATCTGAATAATTCTGCAGATTAAGCTATTCTTATGTTTATTTACTATTGGGAGAACATCGACTCTGGA
The DNA here is from genome assembly GCF_036562045.2 of Rhinolophus sinicus. Classification (NCBI taxonomy): domain Eukaryota; kingdom Metazoa; phylum Chordata; class Mammalia; order Chiroptera; family Rhinolophidae; genus Rhinolophus; species Rhinolophus sinicus. The sequence goes on from NC_133754.1 coordinate 89,668,650, forward strand.
CTAAGCACCATACTAGGTGCTCTGCATATTTGATTCATTTTATCCTCACCACATCCATGGAGGCACGTTGGTGCAAGCCTCAGATGATAGATGAGGCCCTGAGGCCCACAGGGATGAAGTAGGCAGCCCAGGAGCACAGACTCAGGACCAAGATGCAAATCCAGGTCTGTCTTACTCCAAAGCATCTGTTCTGGTCAATGAGCAACTACAATGTCGAACAAAGACTTTGTAGATGAGTACAGGAAACACCTTTCACAGATATGTGTTCCAACACTTGGAGAACAAAACACTCTTCTTAGAAACCATGTCTTCACTATCAAGAGTTTTGTGAAGGCTAAACAAAACTGGTGTCTATCAAGAGTCTCAGAGGATATTCCTCTTGGAGCCATAGTTATCCTCTCTCTTCTTGGCCCATAAAATGTTTAGGCCAGGGACGGAGTGGAATGAAGAAAATGAAGAATCATTAACCACACTAAGTGCCCTTAAGAACAGTTCTGATGTCATTTATCTCCACCTTCCAAGAATACTGGGATGGCCTTACACAGACGAGTAACAAATACTGTCAATTAAATCTGTGAAGATAATGGAAAAGGTTACTAAGAAAAATCTGTGTTAAGCTTTACTTTAACTCAAGTTAATGTCCCCTCCTGGCAAGCACAGCCACTGTGAGGTGATGTGAGGTTAGAACAGTCAGGTCTACGGTTGGATAGAGCTGAGCTCTGAATATGCACGTTAGACATCCTCAAAGAAAGTTTTTCCAAGAGTCAAGCAAGCAGTAGGCCCCAACTCTGGAATGAACCCATGGTTTTGGCTGGATTGTGATCACTTATTAGACTCTAAAGGGTTGTCAGAAGCCCTGTTATACAGTTCTAAGGAAGCCGAAAACCTGGGCAGGAATTAAAAAGAAACTTTGTTCTTTCTCCCAGGGTGACCCTGTGGTATCTACCCTTTCACAAAGAAAGCAACCTTATACTAAGTTACACAGAGTATTTGATTCATCTTTCCTCTTCTTCCTCATCACCCGCATTCTTCTTCTGTGGCAATCACACGGTTGCTTTGGCCTTCCCCAGGCCTCTCCCACTCCCTGCAAACTGCACAATGGTGGTGATGGCCAGTTGACTCTCCCTTATGTAAGGTCCCTTAGCATGATTATTTACTCTGCTCCCTCTTCTGCCTAAGTCCTGTGACTGTAGGAGCTTTACCGGTTCCCCAAATTTGAGTGACAGAGCAATATACCATGAGCTTATGTTGCTATGTATTGCCTCATCCTGTACCTAATGCTTGCATTTGTTAATAAAAGTCTGTGGCTGCTTAATATTCTGTAATCTACCCTTATGAATGTTCTACTACTAAAAATAGACAATGACCTTTATGGGACAATTGGAAATTTGAAGACTGACTCTATATTTAATTACATTAAGGAAATATTAAATTTCTGTTCAGGAGTAAGAATGGTATCATGACAGTATTTGTTTTTTTAAAGAGCATATAGCATATACAATGATATATTTAATATATAATGTAATTATAGGTAATATGTAATAATACCTATAATTTACAATAAAATTTTTAGAGATTGAATTATATAATGTCTGGGAGGGCTGCCGCAGGTAAGGCTATGAGTAAAACAGAATTGTCATTGAGTTGACCATTGTTGAAGTTGGGTAATGGGTTCATTGTGCTATGTTTTGTTTCTCCACATATTAGAATTTTTCCATAATAAAAAGCTTTTTAAAAGGAATCAAAATTGGTTAAAGTCACTTTTAATCCGCATTAGAAAATCATATTTTTCAAAAATACTTTAAAATATGTGCAATTTTTATGATTTAATGTTACATGGAATAGGAAGATCTAAAATGGCACATAAAATACTGCATATTCATATATATTCACATAAATGGAAGAAGAAACTACACAAAATGTAAATTATAGTTGCCCCTGGCTAGCAAGAATACATATTATTTTTCTTTATTCATTGTTATCTTTTTTAATTTTTCAAATTTTCTATAAGGAAAGTATATTATGTTTATAATTTTATAAACTGTGTAGTGTGTGTGTGTGTGTGTGTATCTAAAATAAACAGCATCATATTGTTAATAGTGATTATGTCTGGGTAGTGGCATTATTGATCCTTTTTATTCCTGTTTCTTTGTCTCTGTATTTTCTTCAATTCATAAGTATAATTTATAATCAGAAAAAATATAGCATGAAAAATTAAAGCTAGATTTATTGTACTTTTTAAGTAAAGGATTATTTTGGGCAGTATAACATACATGTATAAGGAACTATATATTTTATTACATATAATTAATATATATTATATATTAGTATATATTATAATTAATATATAACAATATATTACAACTAAATATTATATCTTCCTATTATAGTATATATATATATATATATATATATATATATATAATGTGTTATAAGTACATAATAACTATTTAATATTTGTAAGTAAATCCAAGAGAATTTGAAATTCTCTTTGAAAGTATATGGTAAGCTTTTAAACAGTGTTGATATAACGTAAGTTCAAGACAATTTTAAGTCCAAAGGAATTTTAAATTGTCATTGAAAGTATATGTTAAGCTTTTAAACAGTGTTGATATAAAATCCTTTGCATGGCCACGACTATGGAACAATGTTCTTGCCTTCATGTACTCAATTCCTTAGTAATCATGTTTCATTTTCTATCCAACTCCAGGTATATCCATGCCAATACCAGTCTTTGGACTACAGGATGATACCAAGGTCTTCAAGGCAGGGAGTTGCTTAATCGCCGATGATAACTTTGTCCTGATTGGCTCTTTCGTGTCATTTTTCATTCCCTTAACCATCATGGTGATCACCTACTTTCTAACTATCAAGTCACTCCAGAAAGAAGCTACTTTGTGTGTGAATGATCTTGGCACACGGGCTAAATTGGCTTCTTTCAGCTTCCTCCCTCAGAGTTCCCTGTCTTCAGAAAAGCTCTTCCAGCGGTCGATCCACAGGGAGCCAGGGTCCTACGGCAGGAGGACTATGCAGTCCATCAGCAACGAGCAAAAAGCTTGCAAGGTGCTGGGCATCGTCTTCTTTCTGTTTGTGGTGATGTGGTGCCCCTTCTTCATCACGAACATAATGGCCGTCATCTGCAAGGAGTCCTGCAACGAGGAGGTCATCGGAGCCCTGCTCAACGTGTTTGTTTGGATCGGTTACCTCTCCTCAGCAGTCAACCCACTAGTGTACACACTGTTCAACAAGACCTATAGATCAGCCTTTTCACGGTATATTCAGTGTCAGTACAAGGAAAATAAAAAACCATTACAGTTAATTTTAGTGAACACTATCCCAGCCTTGGCTTACAAGTCTAGTCAACTCCAAAAGGGACAAAAAAAGAATTCACAGAAAGATGCCAAGACGACAGATAACGACTGCACTATGGTTGCTCTAGGAAAACGAAATTCAAAAGACGCTCCTACAGACAGTATCAACACAGAGAATGAAAAGGTTAGCTGTGTGTGATAGACTAGTTGCCATGGCAACCACGGAGGGCGCACTGAGCAAGTTTTCACCTATCTGGAGAAAAAAGAAAAGATAATAGAGAGACTGGCAAAAACTAGGCCAGTCTAGTGCAACCAACAATAATATCTAGATGCCTCCTTTTATTCCATCAGTGAAAAGCAGGGTTAAATGCCACAACATGTGCACTTCAAAAATGTTCTGACAGCATTTCAGCTGTGAGCTTTATGATACTCATTTTTAACATTGTAAATGATGTCTTTAAAATAATTAGCTTTTATTGTATAATTATAATGAGGCCATAAATAAATCTAAATTAAACTCTATTTTCAAGTGGAAACCTTGCTGCTATGTTGCTAATTGATGGCATGACATGGTTACCTACTGCTGTAAATAAAAATAGCTATAAATGGTGAAAAATTGGTTGAATATAGTGGCCTCTTAAAGAAAAATTATCTTTAAAACTTATGTATTTGAACAACAGAAAAAGACACTAAGGACAGTGTTATGAAGTCAGTATTGCTAAGATAATTAATGAATTACTTGACAATTTTTTCATTCCTGCTTTTTCATTGATGCCATTTAAAAATAGTCACAAAGTTGCTGGCATTTGCTGCAGTTCAAGTTAATTCTTCTCAGAAGTGAAAAAGATTTTAAATGTTATTTCCTAACTATTGCTGCGTTCTCTTCTACTACCTGTGCTTTAGTTTGAATTTCCAATGTGGTCTTGTTTAGTATTTGTTCTACTAGCTACACTTTCAAAAGGATAATTTAACATCACCAAATACATTTCTAGAAATTGCTTCTCCTAAACAGCACCACGGAGGCGTTTGGTAACTTGCTCTTCTTACGACTGCATCGTGCATGCGCTCCTTTCAGCAGTAAGCAGTATTAATGTAATTGTGTCAGGATTGAGGAATAAACTCAGGTGTTTGGCTACTGATAGCAATAGAGTCTTAGGACTTCTCTGTAAAACGCAGGTGATTTTCCTGTGGGCACCCATCAGGTAAATTGATGCTTTCAGAGCAATCAATGTATATTATTTACTAAAATTGTTCTTCTCTGGTTACAACCATCTACTGAGTATATACTATCTGTGAGGAAATGTCCTAGGTACTAAGGATATAAAAATAATTAAAATAAGATCCCCACCTTTAAAGAAAAATGACCTAATTGGGATGGTCCTTGTCAAAAATATTGACAGACATTTTTGACAATCAATTCAACTTACTCCTTTCTTACCTAAGGTTTGGTAACTGGTTTGTTTCAACTCTGAGAGTAAGTTTTCTCAACAAGTTTGGTTGCCAATTAATACCAACCAAACCCAGAAAGGAGAAAATATCATTTGAGGTCAAAATTTGCAATTAGTTTAGAAACATGCATTTCAACCTTGACCCCAACCTATGATTACCAAAATTTTTAGCAAAATTTTTGTTCCACTTCCCTAAAAACTAATTCATTTATTACCCTCTGACACTGCACTCCCTAATTTTGAAAAAAAAAGGCAGTAATATAATACTTTGTAGAAAAGTTTGCCAAAGAAAGAGATTAACAGCAGTAAATTCACCTTGATAAATGATATTACTCTAGGTTAAACTGCACATTCTTATTGGAATAGATGTTAGATATGTGATTACGATACTAAAGCATTTCTATTGAATGAGAAATCGTTTTTTTGCTCTAAGCCATTTGAAAAAAATACAGACTTGAAAACTGAAGAATGTGAGAGGCGCCACTGTGTAATTTGGAAATGCATCAGGGCTATCCTAATTACATCCCTATAGATATATTTAAAAGTGTTTATTTCAAAGCTAGAATTTATAGTGAGTCGCTAGTATCAAGGCTGAATTTGATCTGAACTACTTTAATGATTATGCCATATTAACTGATAAAAATACAAACATTAAAAAGTCTCTGCTCTGATGTATTTTGCCTTAGTTTATAACTCTACACATCTCATTATATATTAGAGAAAAGATTGCAGATTCCACCCATGTACTCTCAATCTGGATCAGAATGAACATAAATGCTGCCTGACAGATATCTTTTGACTACATATGTATTACAAATGTGTATGTTTTTTTCTCCATAAGTATCTATTCAAGTGTATATTATAAACATGCATCTGTATATATGTACAGACATGTTCCCATGCACTTTATTCGATATTTATATATTTATATGGAGGAAAAGCAAGAGTCATTTATGAAAACACTCAGTATACACACGTATGCATGTTGCATCGATTTAAATGTGAATTCATGTTTTAATGTTTCTATGACCTTCCATTGCTGTCAAAGCAGATTAAAATGTAACAGAAGTATCAGTTCTTTAAATAAACTGGAAGTTGACCAAATTTTATGGGAAGACTTTAACACAATTCCATGAGGGTTGTGAAAACAATGGTCCTTATATATAGCTGATTGATCTTAAATAAAATGGTACCTTCAGGCCCCTTGTTTATCTGGGAACTTTCTGACTACTAAGCCTTTCTAAATATACCCCTTACCCCAGTGAAACCTTGAATGTTTATGGATCTGTACTTAAAGAACTCAGTCCTAGTAAGTACTATTAAGATAGAATGACCAACCTTACTCTACTTTAAGTTGGGTAATAGATTCTTCTATATTTAAAGAAAGGAATTAAATGCTATAATTAGTGAAAACTCTCAATTTAAAACGTACTTAATCTCTTGGCCACAGCGCCATCTCATGGTCATTTTTTTAAGTGGCCAAATGGAACTAAGTTACTGTACTGCTTTTGGCAAAGGGTGCTTCTCCCATTTGTGCATCAATGAAACATATTTATAAAGTGTTAAATTATTCTGTGCCATATGTAACAAAAAAGTAAAGACTATTTTATGTAATGGTTTTAATCAAGGCTATTCTAAAATATTTCAAGAGAAGATGAATAATTGTAAATAAAGTATAGTAAAAAATAAATGCAAAGTCCTTAGCTGTGTCTATTACAGAGAGTTGCCCCAAACTTTCCAGGACGTGAACTCCAGGTGTCATCAAGCTTCTCTGAGAGCAAAAGCCTGTGCTTCTGGAGCTCATTCACGGAGCTAGGACCCACTTGGTTGAGTTAGATTTATGGTCATGATCCAGTTTCCAGATATCTGCAGCAGACAGAAGCTCCATGTTTGATCGCTATCTCTGGTTCCACATAGCCTAGGAACACAGACAACCAGCTGCTGCTGTACCCCCAACACATGCACCCACAACACACAGGTACCTGTGGATACATTTATACAGGTATACCCCAAGACGTGCATGGTGCATTCACACACACACACACACACACACACACACACACACACACTTTCACAGGAGTCAGTTGCAGGAATTAAACTAAATCAAGGAGACACTGTATCATTGAATAAACTGGAAAATTGCCCTTATTCATCATTTCACCTTTAAATGTAAGAAAATTCTATGAAATAGGGAAGGTATCTTTTCCAGGTGTTCACAGCTCCATGTCCTGAGTACCTACCATGAGCTGACTGCTTTGCTTGCACCTGATAGAATCCTCATAACAAACCTATAAGATAGGTATTATTATTTCCTCTTTTTCAGAGATGAACAAACTGAGTTTCAGAGCAGTCAGTAACACGCCCAAGGTCACACAGTTGGCAAGGAAAATGGCGTATTTAAGCCTGGGTCATCTGACTCGGGAACATAAACAATTTCCTCTCCACAATCCAGGACAAAAGAAAGAACACTGGGTTCAGAACCAAAAGATGTAAGTTCCCATCTTAGCCTCCCTGTTCATTGGTTATATAAACTTGGACAAGTCACTGAATAACTCTGTGCTTCAATTTCATTGTCTCTAAGATGTAAGTGCCAGTACCTGTCCTGGCCAACTGACAAAGTCGCTTAAATAAGTTCATGGTTATGGCTGTGCTTGATAACCTATAAAACATTCTGTAGTGTTATAAATGTGTTGTTATTAAAACAAGCAAACAAACACACACACACACACACACACACACACACAACTCAAAGCACCTACATGTTATTAACCATCAGAGCAAATTCTAGACAAAATTATGAGATAGGCAATATTATTATTCAACAGCTTCTACTATTCTCTTTGTGAATGTTTCTCATTTTTAAAAACTTTTCTGCTTTGCTTTGTCCTCACCATAAGGCAGAATTCCCTTTGTTGGTACTTTTTTTTCCTGCTTCCATCAAAACTTACTGATTTTATGTCCCATTCCCTCAGATTTCTCCTCTCTATTGGAACACTAATAAGTAATTCAAGGTGATAAACCATGGTCTATCACTAAGATCCCTGTATCTGTCCACCATGATGAATTCAAATGGCAGAAACCAAAAACAAACATTTTAGGCATGAAGGAGACAAATGAGAAAAAAATTGGGGCACAAGAAATGTTCTCCGGGTATTGTTCAAATGACCCACAGAAAAACAGTCAGTACCTTCAGACATTATATAATTTATAAAAGTTTTAAAACTTAACATGGAATTGTAATCTACAAATATAATGATGGTTTTTGAAAGAAGCATCTGTGGCTTTTAACATTTCATTCTAAACTGAGAACAATAATATTACTAAGCCATTTCTCAAGTTTTAGAGTCAATGGATATTTGCCCTAGTAAATATGCAGTAAGAAAAAACTTCTTTGTTAATTTATTGTTGTTATTTTTGCAGGTGGTTTGCAAAAACAAATGGTTTCCTTATTTTCTCTTAATGGTGTACACACCAATCTTAGCTCTGTTCTTTCTTTTTGCTATTTAACACCAGTATGTCCACCTGAGCCAACACATTATGGGAAGTTTTCATGCTCAGTTGGAGCTTCAGGATTTGCTGTGATCTCATTGCAGAAGAAGACTGAGACAGAAACCCAAGTCTCATCTGCTGCTACTGTCTTACCTTGGACAAGTCAAAGGCTCTTCTCCCTCAAGTGTAGAATAAAGGATTTAAAGTCAGTGACCTTTGCATGGAGTCTCTTCTAGGTCTGTGCTTATCTGAGTGCTAGGAAGTCCACTCAAGCCTTTGATGAAGGCAGATTCATGGGGAAAGAATATTCTGGAACTCACACTCTCACATTCTCTTAAATTCTTGAGATTGATTTCAAATAAATGACAGCTTTAACTTTTATATGGAAATCTTATGAAAAAAATTAAATTGTTTATGGCCTAAGGAGTTTCTAAGATAAGAGACCAAGAACAGATATCAACATAAATGGTTCCTACTATGGCATTTTTCTCAGTTAGCCTGTCTTCTGCACAGTTTAGCTGCTACGAGATATGGGGTTGCTCTTTGCACAGCCCCCGGTGCTCTCACTGTTATTTGAGTTCAAGTCCCTTGAAGGATTAGAACTTAAAGGCCCAGATAGATTTAGATAGAACTCATGGTACAGAGAAGATCTCTTTTTAAAAGCCAGATATTTGTTGAAAGTAAGCCAAGGTCATTTAAGTTTTATTTATAATTAAGATTCTGAGATCTTAAAAGAGTGTTTATTCTGGCTTCTAGAGAACAGTACAATATGTACTTCCTGTCCTACATTTATTTCAAATACTGAAAGGACATAGTATGGCATTATTCAGACCTTGTCTTAGTTGGGGTGACCCCAAGTGCAGAACCGAAACATAAACCTGGGTGCAAGTTGTTTATGTGGGAAGTGATCCCAGCAAGCAGATAGAATTAGGGAAGAAGTAAAAGTCTATATAAAGGTATGATATCAAGGGTACTGCAGACAATTAGCACTCCGTTCCACTAGTCGTAGTAGTTGGCTTGGAACTCTTCACCACATACGCAGCTAAAATCAAGGTTGAGATCTTGCATGAATGTTTTATCCTATTGGTGATTAATCATGGTCTCAAGAATCAATATGCCTCCTCAATAGAAAGTGGTATTACTATGGTTAGTAACAATTTTTAAATGGACATAGATTCGTATTATACCATCACATCTAAACTTACTCCTGAGACCCTGTGACCGGCACACACATTTCACATAGAATCAAACTCAGAAGCATTTAAGCATTTAAACTCATTTTAAGAACTCAAAAGCAGGTTGCAGGTAATTCTTTTGAACTTGTCTAAGACAGTTATAGCAGTCATTATTGTTCCTACAGGAATTGCAGAAGACCTAAAAAAAGATTCTACAGTCCTAATATGTAAATGATAAATTCTCTGTATGAGTGCTACTTATTGAGCCCAATTCTCTGTATGAACTCTATTTATTTAGCTTAAGTGATAGATCTGAACCAGGGGTGTCCAAACTTTTTTCAACATTTTTTACCAAGGGCCATATGTGGTAAAATACACAAACAGCTGAGCCACTCACTCAAGGTGAAGTATGTATTGCCTCACCTGGTTTATTTAAGTAAACTATATTTTTGGAATTTGCTGCAGGCCAATTAACAATGGATTGTGGACCACCGTTGGCCTGCAGGCTGCAGTTTTTACACCCCTGATCTAAACTATTAAAATTGAATGAACAAAAAGAAACATACTCAGTAAATGTAAGAGCTACAGGAGCTTGACAGCATCTAGTTCAGGCTCCTCATTTAGCAGAAGTGATGAAGAGCTAGAAAAGTTAGAGAAATTATCCAGGGTCACCTGGCCGAGCAGCATCAGAGCCAGCAATGGGATTCAGGTGTCATACTCCCTCATCTTAACTTTTTTCCTTTTATACGAAAAATGGATCTAAAAAGGTGTATGGTCCATATAATTATTTAGTCATATAACCAAAAATATATTTAAATCAGGTTGAGACCAGTGCTGCATACTCATTTATTCTTTCAACAGGGTTGTTAGTGAGAGTCTATTATGTGTATGTGATACGTAAAACATCATTAAGTGTGAGAAGTCTGGTAGTAAAATTCGTTTAAAAAATAATAAAAATAAGATATTTGGCGGGAAATTATCCAGTCCTCGTTATAAAATTCATGTTTATTTTGTTGAGCCCACTGGCTTTGTCACAAGTTATCATAATTAATATGTGGATAATTTAAGGCGCTTACCCAATGATGCCCTGTGAGAGACTACATCTGACAGACACCCCAGAGGCGGCAGTGCTGCTACCCTGATGTTGGTGTTTCAGCCAGTGTAGACCCTAGTGCAAAGCAGATTCATGTAGGTGATTGGAAAAAGTGTTAAGAATATATAATTTGGGAATTAGTTTCAAAGGAAACAAATGAAAATTAGATAGAATGTTCAATATCACTATCTCCACACTCCACTATTAAAGTTTTACATTCTACAACCCAGGGTTCACAATGGGGATATGTGAAAATGAATATCCAATAATGGAAATTAAGTCAACATAGATAAGCAAGTCAAGAAGAATTTTTAAAAAGAAGGAACAAGAAAACTAAAAAGAAATAAATTAATGATTAAAATAAAAACTAATTTGCTCAGCATGCACACATTTAATAATTCATCTATATTTGTAAGTAATTTTTAAAAATGAGATGGTGGGGTTTTTTTCTGAATTATCAGAAAAATTAGAAATGTTAGTTATTCATGAGTGATTGATTATGACAGATTTAAGACAATTTAACATTTTCAAGACAAGAAGAGTGATTTGCATGAAAATTTCATACTATATTCATCCTTGAAATGTAATCACCGGAGACCTTGACTATGATTAATTCACTCTGCACTTGTCTACAGTAGAATGTGGAAGCTATGACTCACATTTGGTCCTCTATTCATCCACCAGTCTAGCAGCCCATCAGGACGCCTCAAAAAACTAAATATTGTCAATCTTAGAATTATAATCATAATCATGATGTAATATCAAGTTATTTCACTTTATATTAAGCATAACACATAAAATATTGAAGCTGTGGGTATATTTGTGTAATCTGCTTTGAGGAATTTGATTTAATAACATTGAAAGACAAATTATTTCCCCCTTGGAGAATAATATTTACTTGAATTCAGTAACAGCTTATGTTGCTAATGGCTTTGAGTGGTCCTACTTTGTTCTAAGAATTCAGTCAAAGTAAACTTAGCCACTTGTAGGTAGATGATAATGTGTTTATAAAGCTAAATTGGCAGTTTGACATTTTTTATTTTTTTGAAACAGTGAAATTACACCCAGAACCATTTAATCTAGTACCTTCCTTATTTTGAGAGAGAAAGCAGAAGGAATGTAACAGGAAGATGCTGATGTCAATATTTGTTTACATTCCAACAACTATTCTGTGCTAAGGGCTTTCGCATGTGTAATCAAGATAATATCTATTTATGTCTCATGGAGAAATAATAGAGAAAACTGAGTCTCAGAGGGAAACTTGCCCAATTTCACCAAACTAAGGAGTAGAATCAGAACGCAGGTGCAGATTTGAATGACTGTTCAACTTTTACTATTTCCTTTTTCTACTATGTCAAAATCCAGGAAATATTTTTTAAATAAATGGCCAAATATTATATATTTTGGGTTTTGTGAACCATACAATCTGTCACAACCATTAACTGTGCTGTTATAGTATGAAAGCAGCCATAGACAATCGCAAATGAGAGGATGTGGCTGCCTTCCAGTAAAGCTGTATTTACAAAAACAGGCTGTAGACCACATTCGGCCCATAGTGCATAATTAACCAATCTCGAGACTACACCATCCAACAAGAACAATAATAATAATTAGAACAAATACACCAACTACAACATATACGACTACTACCATCACAACCATTTAGTTGAGCCCTTATTGAATGCCAAGTATTGTGTTAGGTTCTTTAATACATCATTTCATTTCATTTCTACACTAGCAACACTACATGCTTCCCACTATTATCGTCTCCCCTTTGCATACAAGGAAACCAGAGATTAAGTGACTTGCCCAAGTTCACACATAGTAAGTGATAGAGCTGGGTTTTAAATCAACATCCATATTTTCAGCTATTTGTGCTCTTTCTTCCCTTACCCAGAAATGCACGCGCACAACCCCATCATGTCTGCATCATGTCTGAGACTGCCTTGCCTAAGTTAAACTGAATTACGAAGCTCAACAGAGCTCTAAACTTGTGAAGATACAATTTCTCCTAAAGTCCCTAACTTGTAAATTTGACTTTGCTGAATAAGCAGAATTTCAACCCATATGTATAGCTCACATCAACATGATCAATTCTCTATATAAAGGATTATTTCTGATCTTATAAGATACATTCATGACATATTGATTGCTCTCCCTTCTCTTGGCTCATCTTCTGCCCAATGAATGTATCTAACATCAAGTTCCTTTTAAATGAAGAGGAAAATACATAAACTCTATGTCCTTCATATCAGTAAAATTATGGTCAAAAATAAATTTCTGATATATCCTTTCTACTTCTTACACTAATGAATAAAAGAATAAATTTGGGCTGAGAAAAATATACACTATTGAAAATGAGTGTTAGACATACTGATTAGTTGGAAAATCTCCCTCGAGTTCCTTCGGAGATGATGGAGTTTATTGTCAGGATGCACACAGGAATAAGGAAGCAGAAATCACTGACATCAAATAAGCCCACAGAAGCCCAGAAGGAAAAACACAATCAGCCTCGTACTAAATCTAAGGCTGCCTGAGTTTACACAGACACAAGTTCCTCCAAATTTTTAGAAAGATCATGGGCTTAGGAGTTACATAGACATTACTTGAAATTCTATCTCTACTATTTACTGGCTGTATGAAAAAATTATTTAACCTCTGTGAGCCTCATCTGTTAAACGGTGATAAAAATATCTTATAGAGTTGTAAGCATTAGAGATACATCCTTGAACAGGATTTGGGCTATTATAGGACATGTAATGACTATTAACATTACTAGCTAGAGAGCAAAGAAGTAATTCTGCTTGTTGGGAAGACCCACCTGCCTATCTCCCACAAAAATGAAGGCAAAAGGCCCTCTAGAGCTAACAAGCCATGGGCATAAATGACACATGCGATCTGGCAAGCCTCTCAGACTAATCTATTCCCATCTTGATTTTCCTATTGTCTTTATACAATAAAGTGAGTTATCAAGGGGAAAAAGTCAATTATTGTTTGGGACTCTTTTACCAGTATGGACTTAAAAGGGAGGCATCTCCTTTCCCTACTTCCACCCGACTCTAAAGGTCTGAGGGCTCCTTTTCACGAGGGAGCTGGTAAATCTGGGGTTGTGTCCTATCAGAAGCAGAGAAAATGGGGACTAATGTTTTAAACTGCAGCTGGGGTTGATGGCCTGTGCCAAGGTTTCCCTGAGACTCAGAAAAGTACAAGGGTGAACACTTCTGTAAATGACTAAGATCTGCCCTCTCCCTGACTAGGACCCTGGGAGTTAGTAAAGCCTCTGTCAGGCTGCCAATGAATGGCAGAGAACAAAAAACCAGGTGCTTTAATAAAGGAACTCCAGGCCTGATGCTGGTTGGAGGGGAGTGAGCTTCCCAGCCTCCCTCCACTGCACAGCTGTACACACGAGCATTTCAAAGTTTCTGGACTATAACCTTTGGATTCTTGTAAAGCAAGGAATGGGCCCACTGGTAATAGTGACCTCAATGGACTTTTCACCAAGCTTTGGGGGGGAAAGGGGAAATCAGGCCCAGATTTATTTATACTTAGAAAAATTGGTGATTTTTTTTTAAGTGTCATTGTATAGAGTCATATTAAACAGGAAGAATGTGGGAAAGTTACGTTTTCTTTTCAAATCTGCCCTTTGATGATATAGGAGACTCTCAGTCCCGCCTGCCCACTCAGAAGGTGGCCTCATTCTGTTCCAGGCAAACCATCCCTAAGCAGAATGATCCTTTCCTCACAGAGGAATTCCCATACCACTGGCTGACAGTATTTTGACATCACTTGGCCAGCAACCTCAGCTCTCCGGAGCAGAGCTAAAAAAAGTGTGAAAAGCGCTTCTCAGCAGCCAAAATAATTTTCATCAAGGTCACAGACAAAACTCTGCCCTCTATTCTATAGAAAATGCCCTCAAACCCTGAAGCAGACTCAGTCTATTGGTGTAATAACAAATATTATGTCACCCACAACTTTTATAAACTTGAAGTCCCATGTACCTCGGGCCTATTGTGAAAATAATAGGATCAGGGGATGAGGTGTTGTTAAATACTGTTGTCTGGTTTCTTGTTATAAAATAGACTAGAAACAGAAGATTGAAAAATAGGGAGGAAAATAGGATCTGAAGAACAGATTAGATATGTGACCACCATTGTTAAGGGGTACACAGAAAAACTACAAAGCAGGTAGTGGAAGAAAATCACCTTAGAAACTGTTTAGTTTCATTTCTGGTTACAAATCCCACATGCTTCATAGGCCCCTTAGACAATAGCGCTCAGTCTTCAGAGCACCCAGAATGTTGATTTAAAGTGCAGATTCTAGAGCTCCCTTCTGGAACTCTCTTTGGAGCTGTCTAGAGTTGGTGTCAGGAATATGACGTTTCTTAAAAGATCCTGGGTGTTTCTTCAATAGTTAGTCCTTAGGCCACTTTTCAGGAAATATTGACCTGAAGGTGTGACTGCACCCCAGTTATTCATTCCTTCAACTAACATTTATTTAAAATATACCCAGGTACTGAGTTGGATGCTGGGAATACAAAGATGATGGAGGCATGGTCTCTGCCCTCAGGAAGAGCACAGCTTAGTCGGAAATACAGACAGGTTAATAAAATCTACAGTAGTGTCATCAATAGGCACATACCAGGGGTGCCAAAAAAATGTATATAAGTGGACACTTACGTCAACGTTGCTCAAGCAGTAGTTCGCCATAATCAGAAGTGTCTGGACACAGATGGTAACCACTTTGAGCACCTTCTGTAATTGCAGAACTCAAACGTGACTTGTATTCATCTTTTGTTATCGGTATATATTTAGTATTACAATTTTAATACAGTTTCCTTTCTTACAATGCGTATACAATTTTTTTTGACACCCTCTGTATTTATATATATAGACTAGCCACATTGACAGCACAAAGAAAAGATGATAAACTCTACTTCAGCAGGGCTGAGAAGCTTTCACTGATGAGATGTTTGACTTGCATCCTTAATGAGTATGAATTCACTAAGCTAAATAAGAGAAGGGGCATTTTAATAACAGAGATGAGACCAGGCATGGGAAAAGTAAGGACGTTCAGTGCACTGTTAAGTCTTACATTGAGAATAAAGGAGGAAGAGAGGAACAGCAAAAGATGAGGTGAAACTGTGTAGGTAGGGGCCAAATCAAAGAGAACCCTAAATTGGAAACTTTCATGTTAGGAATCTCTCAGGTGGGCAGTGGGGAGCCATGGATGGATTTAGCAAGATAACATGTTTTAAAATTTGCACCTTTGATCACTGGAGCTCACTATTGAAGGTAAAGTTGTTGAAAATAAAAGTGTCAATGATTGGAACTGTACAGGCCAGAGCCTTATCTAAAGCAATGGTAGCAAGAGAGAAGAAGTATAAAATGTTGAAATTGTTTGCTAATATAAAGGATGAATTGGAAATGGGAGAACTGTAGCATCAAGCCCTCTGAAGACTAATACACAAGAGGCCTGCGATCTTTTAACCTCAATTCCAAAATCCTTTATCCTCAATTCTAAAGCGAAAAAAGCTCTGAACACTGAAAAAATAGTTCTTAATCACTGATTTGCTAGCAAAATCTGACTTACCCTAAAGTCTTCTGTGGCAAAACTTGCCCCAAACTGACATGAGACTATGTATAATTTTTAGTTATCCCACTTAATGTGACTATTTTATGTTTCACTGACAAAATATTAAAGTATATGATTCCTGGAAGCTGTTCTAGATCCTGCTGGCAATGTTACAGAATGTATGGTTTAGGGTCCAGTTTATCTTTATAAAACCAGAATAATCTGAATTCACAGACACATAACAGCAGAGAAAAGAGCAGATCAACAGGATTTAGCAATGAGCACAGAGAAGAGGAAGAAATCTTGTTTCTGGTTTAGATTTAGGACAATAAAAAGACTATCACTATCCAGAATGGGGAAGAAGGAGCCAAAAGATTAAGGAACATTCTATACGAGTTTAGGACTTTTCCAGTTCAAATTATTCATTTCCTTAAAATAGTGTTTAAATGGGTACAGTATACATATGTAGAAATCCATGTGTCTGGAACATCTCAAACCTCTTCAAAAATAGGTAAGTGAAAACAAAAACAATGCTTGATATTACTGTAGTACTTTAGACCTTACAGAGCACTTTCCTAGCATTATTGTGCTTAGTCTCTGAACAACCCCACGGCATTTTTGTTTGCATGTGGTCATATTTAGCTAAATCTTAACTTCAAAAAAAAGTATTTCATTTGTTTTTTACATATGTTATGTTTCAAAATATGTATTCAATACCAGAAAAGTCTCTACATGCAGGGAAAGGCTTGATATTCTGGGGAAAAGTGTCTTAGAGTCACACGTGGTCGAATTAGGTGTATTCCCACACTAATGTGACAATGTTAAGATCTATACTGAATTCATCAAATAATACAGCATTATGGGACTGCTGTATAAAATAAAGAAAACAGCAAATTGCACTTCTTTTCCTTCAAGAATTCTAACAATGTGATCATTATTTTCTTGTCAATCAGTAAATTTTTCTCCCTTCTATAAAATGCACCTCAGTCTATAATTGTACATCTGTTAATCTCAATTGCATTTATATCTCAATCTCCTGAGTCAAAACAAGTTTCATTGTTTCATTCTTGATTGCATTTTTCTTTATAATCTTGTATTGATCAGATGGTTCTATGACACTTTGCAGTGTCCTTGCCAATGGTAGATGCTAAGTATTTGTCTCTAACTTACATCTCTGACAAAGCTCATGTTAAATTGCATACATGTTGACAAAATGAAGACAAAAGTGCTCTTGGCAAAGGTGTCAGTCAACTATAACTTTTTAAAAAGTTATGCAAGTAATATAAGACTGTATTTTTCTTATATAGTCTTATATATAGCCATACTCCAGGACAGAAGGGAAGCCAGTGTAGCTGGACAGAACCACAAGACAAGTTCAGAGAGATAAGAGCTAAGGCAGATTACATAGGAATTTCCAGGCCCCAAAAGGACTGCATGAAACAGGAAATCATTGGACACTGTAGTACTTTAGACCTTACAGAGCACTTTCCTAGAATTCTTGTGCTTAGTTTCCTAGAATTATTGTGTCTTATATAGTCTTATATATAGCCATAGTCTTATATATAGTCTAAAGATTCAAATACACAGCCTCACACAGCAAAATGGAAAGGCTCGTTTTACAGCTGTTTAGGCTTTCCTACTTCACACCACTGACAATAGTTTGGTGCAAGTCATTCCATCCTGTATACTCCAGTTGTTCAAAGGGAGAATTCAATTATGGTTCCTTTTAGGTTCTCTTCTCTTCTCTTCTCTTCTCTTCTCTTCTCTTCTCTTCTCTTCTCTTCTCTTCTCTTCTCTTCTCCCCTCCCCTTCCTTCCCCTCCTTTTTCCTCCCCTCCCCTCCCCTCATCTCTCTAGCTCTATCTCTCAATATATTTAATATCTTTTCCATCAGGATATTCTGCTGGCTCAATCTTCAAAATATATCCATCACCCCACACTGCTACCACCTTGGTCCAAACCACCATCATCTCTCACCTGGATGACTGCAGTAACTTCCTTCCTGGTCTACTGGCTTCTGTTCTTACTCCACCCTAAAAATCTATTCACAACCCAACAGTGAGAAGGATCCTTTTGAAAACAGGCATCTGCTCAAAAGTCTCCAATGACTTCCTATTTCATGCAGTCCTTTTGGGGCCTGGAAATTCCTATGTAATCTGCCTCAGTGCTTATCTCTCTGAACTTGTCTTCTTGTTCTGTCCAGCGACACTGGCTTCCCTGTTGTTCTGGAGTATGCCAGATCTGAGTTCACTTAGAGTCTCCAGAATGAACACAGCCCCACCAACACCTTGAAGACTTATTGTTGGGAATGTTGGATTTCCAGAACAGGAAAATAAATTTGCATTGTTTAAGCCACTAAATCTGTGACAATCTGTTACATAAGTGATAGGAAACTAATACATAATCTACCCTTCATTTCATAGTAGCCACAGGCAAGCACCCCTCTAGACACAAGTGATGAAAGTGCTTCTACCTTTGAAATTTCACTAACTTTCTAGTGAATGTGTGGCTTGTTTGCTTCCTTGCTTATTTGTTTGTTTGTTTGTACTTTAAATATATGGAAACTAGAAAGCTGGCCTATTTGGTATATATAATCAAATCAGCATGGTACTGGCATAAAAACAGACACATAGATCAATGGAACAAAATAGAGAACCCAGAAATAAATACATTCCTATTTGGTCATTTCATCTGTGACAAAGGAGGCAACAATATACAATGGGGTAAAGACAGTCTATTTAATAAATAGTGTTGGGTAAACTGGAGAGACACATGCAAAAAATTAAACTGGACCACTTTCTTACACCATATAGAAGAATAAACTCAAAATGGATTAGACTTAAATGTCAGACCTGAAACCATAAAACTCCTAGAAGAAAATACAGGCAATAAACTCTTTGACCTCTCTCTCTCTCTCTCTCTCTCTCTCTCTCTCTCTCTCTATATATATATATATATATATATATATATACATATATATACACATATATATGTATATATATATATATGTATATATGTATATATGATATAGCTCTCCTCGGGCAAGGAAAACAAAAGAAAAAACAAACAAATGGGACTACATCAAAATAAAGAGTTTTTACACAGTGAAATAAACTATGACAAAACAAAAAGACAATCTACTGAATGGGAGAAGATATTTACCAATAATACACCCAAGAGGGGTCAATATCCAAAATAAATAAGGAACTCATACAACTTAACACCAAAAAAGCAAACAATTGGCTTTAAAAATGGGCAGAGGATCTGAATAGACAGTTTTCCAAAGAAAACAAATGGATTGCCAATAAATATGTGAAAAGATGCTCAATATCACTAATCATCAGAGAAATGCAAATTAAAACCACAATGAGATAATCACCTCACACCTGTCAGAATGGCTCTCATCAATAAATCAACAAACAAGTGTTGGTGAATATGAGAAAAGGGATCCCCCTGTTGGTGGGATTGCAAATTGGTGCAGCCACTATGGAAAACAGTTTTAGCTTCCACAAAAATTTAAAATAGAATTACCACATGATCCAGCAATTCTACCTCTGGGTAGAATTCGAAGAAATACAAAATACTAATTTGAAAAGATATATGCACCCCTATGTTCATTGCAGCATTATTTACAATAGCCAAGATATGGAAGGTACCCAAGTGACCTGCAATACACAAACAGATAAAGAATACGTGGTACATATATACAATGGAATATTACTTGTCCATAAAAAAAAGAACGAAATCTTGCCTTTTGGGACAACTTGGATGGACCTAGAGGGTATTATGCTAAGTAAAATCAAATCAGGCAGAGACAGACTATTACCGTATGATTTCACTTATACGTGGAATCTGAAAAACAAATAAAGAAAACAGAAACGAACTCATAGATGTACGAGAACATTTTAATGGATGCCAGATAGGGGGAGGGGGTTGTAGGGATGGGTAAAAAAAGGGAAGGGATTAAGATGTACAAATTGCCAGTTATAAAAATAGTCATGAGCATGTACATAGGTAATAAAGTTAATAATATTGTGATAACTGTGTATGGTGTCAGATGGGTACTAGACTTACTCTGGTGATCACTTCATAAGTTATATAAATGTCTAATCACTACGTTGTATACCTGAAACTAATATAATATTGTATGTTAACTGTAATTGAAAAAAATTAATTATTAATAAAAAGTGAAAAGGAAAAATATATAGTTCCTATCTGTTCTAAACAATTTGCAAAGTTGGATATTTTGTTCTAGTTGTGAAACTCAGTTTGAAGAAAAGGTTCAGTGATTTATAGTTTTAAAAACTAGAAAGTGAAAAAAACAAAACTTTTTCATTTCAATGCTCAGAATAAAATCATTGTTTTGGTTAGGTAAATATTATCTTCAGTCCGAGTTCCAATTGATCCACAGGTCCACAGGTTCAGTGTACAAGTTAGTTTATTATGGCCAAATGGGCCTGGGCCACAGGACTGATTCTAGCGGATAATCTTCTGTGTAGTGTACATATTTATAATATCAGGTCCCATAGAGGTTATTTCACCAATTAGTATTTCCAGCGGGATGAGTCACAAAATTTGCAGCGTCCAGTGCAAATGAAAATATGGGGCCCCTTGTTCAAAAATTATTAACAAGGTGGCAAAAGAAAGATTAAACTAAGCAGAGAATTAAACCAAACGCAGGTCCTTCTGAGCTAGGAACCCTGTTCTGCTGTGCAGGTTGCACCACCATGAAACTAACCCTGCCTCTCCGATGATATTAAAATCTGCCCGTACAGCCGTTGGTTAAAAACATTTTTTTAAGCTTTTTGTAATCAGATTAATTTTCTCAACAGGCAAAGCACACTCACAATCAGTTTGGTTAAATCAAGCAAAAGGTCAAGGGAATATCTGTTGCAAGTCATGAACTAGCAACTATTATTCAATTCAACTAACTTGCATGGAGAGAAGGGAGAAAAGAGTACATTGGTGAAGCTCCTATGTCTCTGGAGATTTAAAAACGGGACCTTGTTCTAACCCCAGCTACCAAGTGGGTGAACTGGAAAGATTTAGGGGTGGGGAGGAAGCTTGAAATTACTTCCTGGTTTCTAAACAACTTATTTCAAAGAGGTTCGAGGAAATTTTGTCAACGAGTTAAGTTGGTCCTTGGCCTTTTCCTGCTGCCTCAGGAAAGAGGTTACGCCAACGAGGCTGGCGGATCTTTGACGAATGGAATCCAGGAGAGGCAGGAGGAGGAGCCTCCTCCTTGGGGCTGCTGAGAAAAGCTAGCGGGAGGGGGTGGGGACAGTGGGGACAGCGGGGGGCAGAGCCGTCGGGGCGGGGCCGTGGAAGGGCGGGGACGAGGAGAAGGGCCTCAGGGGTTAGGACCTGTAGTGGGCGGACCCGATGGGGGGCGGATTCCAGAGTGGGCGGCACCAGCAGCCATGTTGAGGCCCCGCCTTGCAGTTTCCTGGGCTGCTTCTCTTCTCTCTGCCTCCGCAGCCATACCAGGTAAGACTGGGTCTGCGCAGGGGCCCGATGGCCTGGGCCTGTCTGGGTCTCGGCTGCGTCGGCGACACAGCGGGGCCTGGTCGGGCGGACGCTGAGGCCTGCGGCGAGTCCCTTAGGCGGGAGCGTGGAGACTGTTTCCCCGGGCGCAACACGCCACCGAGCCGTGGCAGGAGGCCGAGGGCTTGGGCGCTGGAGCGAGGACCTTGTCCGGAGGCCCAGCGCCTCGTCCCAAATTCCTTTTCTTTTACTGAGCTTCCAAAAATGTGTAACCCGGGGCGCTCGGGGGTGTCGCATCCTGAGGGGAAGCTGCCGGTTTATCCCGTGGCTTCTACATTTCCATAGATTTTTCCCATTTTCATAAAGACTTCCCGCCCTTACACGCGACCACCAGCGCGTGAAGTAAATGTATACACTGTACCCAGTTTACTGAGTAACAAGCCACAAAGAGTTAGTAGTTAGAGGTGCTTGGTTCAGGAGGCAGAGACCGGCGGGCCACCCCGGGCTGGGTCCGCGTCAGGGCGACGACCCGGGGCTGGTCACCCGAGGGTGCAGGTCAGGAGCACGCACCAGGGGGTGCTGGGGGCCCCGCATCGCCTGACGCACTTGCAGACTCAGGAAGTCTGTTCGTATTGTAAGTGCTCTGTCAGAGTTCTGTAGGGTCCTGGGGTGATTTCTGATGGCGTCATCAGGGAGATGGCATTTGAGCAGACTTTGAAGGAGGTTATTCGAAGATACCGAGAATGATGATAGCTAACATTTGTGTTCATAACATTTGTGTTCACATAGCCAGCAGTGCTCTAAGCAGCACGTGAATTAACTCATTTAGTCCTGGGAACAACCCTATGAAATTGATCGAGGCATACAAAATTACACAGCCTACCCAAAGTCATTAGATATTAGGTTGGTGCAAAAGTAATTGCAGTTGTTGCAATTATTTTTAACCTTTTAAACCACAATTACTTTTGTAACAACCTAATAGTAGGTGGTGAAGCCAGAATTTGAACCTAGAGAGGCTGGCTCCGGAACCTGCTGTAGAACCATTATACCATTGAACAAAGCCACCCCGTAGAAACATCCAGGCTATACTAGGATTATAGGTAATTGAGTTTGACTAAAAGTAAAAAAATAGAAAGTGAGGCCATAAAAGTAGTGTGGGACTATTGAAGACAATTTTAAGAGCCGAGTTAAGGTGTTTGTGGAGTTCATGGATGTTACATTTATTCCCCAGGCTAAATAAAAATTCATATATGGGCAAGCCCAGTGAATTTTTATGATGGGAAACAGAATGTGCTTAGTACACAATTAAAACGTGATGGACGTATATATGGACGTAGTGAAGCGTTTCTCATCTGGTAGTTAATGTGAACAAGCTAACCATGTTTTTTTAAATTGACAGAATGTACTTAATACTACTGAACTATACACTTAAAAATGATTAAGACAGTGAATTTTATGTTGTGTCTTTTTATCACAATTATAAAAAATTAATTAAACTGACTAACAATTTCATGTCAGTCATGTTTGGCCTGAAGACGTGACATGTATGTATCCACTGAGCAGTAAGTTAAATGGATTAAAGCCCCAGGCTTCCATACAAGGTTGATTGTAGTGAGGCATACATGAAGGAAACACAATAAGAGGCTAAGTTTTAATTTCTTGGGTATAATTAGGATGGTGACAGTGGAAATTCAAAGAAGGGGTAACTTTAAGACCACAGATTGGGCAAGACAAGCATGGATAAAAAGAAAGGCAAAGAAAAGGAAAGAAAAAAAATGTTTTGAAAGTGGGAGATAAAAGCTTAATTTCAGATGTGTTGAGTTTTACTAGCCAGTGACATATCTTAGAAGGGTCCAGGAAGAAATTTAAATTCTGGCATTAATGCTTGAGAATGATTGGGTCTAGAGATGCAGATTTAGATAGATTCTTTCACCCAGAAAGTGTAGTTAAAACTTAGGGAATGGGAATTAGGGAAATGTGTGTAAAGAGAAAAGGAAAGGGCCATGGGAGGAGAAAGAAGAGAAAAACCCAGACCCTGAGTGTTCTCTGAGGAGAGTATTTGAACAAAGGGTTGGTCAGCAGTACCATAATCCCGTGATGTGGAGAAAACTTGTGTAGGTTATTAAGAGGCAGTGATGTGGGACACACTGAAAATGAAGAAATGGAACAAAGTCCAAGGATTCCAAGAGAACGGGAGCAAAAACACTGGTAGAGAGATATATAGAAAACTTTTGAGACTCATGGGAAGCAGGAAAGAATGGGGGAAAATGCAAAGAACACAGATTTCTGGAAGTGGCTGACATTTAGCTTCAGTAACTAAAGGGAAGAAAAGTAATATTTGACAATATGGCCTTTTGGGAGAATGCATGCTTTGTGAATAAAGACCATTTCCTATAGTTGTTTACCTGATGGTTTGCATGTACAGTGCACTGAGAGAACCTTTCTTTAAAGAATATTGATATTCATTTTATTGACTTTCTAGGAAAATCGTGTAACTCCCACTGGTACTATGAAATTGTTTTTTGTTTTTGTTTTGGGTTTTTCTTGGGAGGGGGGTTGTTTTAGTTTTTAGTATTTTACCTTACCCTATCACTCCATTTCTCCCACACAACCTGTTCTAAAACCTAAATGAAACATCTGTAAGACAAATGACACTTAGTATATACTATGTAAATTTTTACTTATTTGTTTGTTTGTGATGGTCACTTGAGCATCATTCATAAGCCCAATCAGTTTCTCACAAGTTCTTCCTTCCCAGCCAGTCAACCCAGGAATCCTTAAGTTCTTATCTCTTCCTTCTGTTTCCCTCTCTGCATAACAAGTTAGACCCACAACTCTTGGTCAGACAGATCTAGGCTTTTTATCTTTCTCTACTTTTCTAGTCCTCACTCCTTTTCTTCACTCTCAGGAGTTGACTACATCTCATACTTCCAAAAGACACTTTAAAACTTAAAATATACATATATGTATTTATATATATATTTATATATTTATATATACACACACATAAATACATATACATATATATTTTTTTAAAAGTAAAGAAAAAAAGAAAGCTTTCTTTATAGGAATCTTACTTCCAGCAAAAGTTTTTGACCAAACACCAGGCCTTGTGGCAAAATAGATATTAAGGTAATTAGATTAAGGACCAAGGTGAAGTGTTGGTGCTGTTCCAATAGCTACATTTTCCATGCTGCCATATTCAGGGTAGACAATCACCTACCTCAGGAAAAGCAAATACCTCTGTTGAGAGTATGTACTCTACTATACATGTCTCTATAACCTTTGTTGTGAAAAGTATGTCCCATTTATAAACCACTTTGTCTCTTTTTTTTCCAGGATTATCTACCCTTTGGTACAGACAAAAAAGCACCAATTAGACAGGTCAATTTAAGTTTTATTTCTTGTGTGTTACTTTGAAAGTTGGATGAAAAATCTAATAACTTGGTTTGAAACATATTATTTGTCCATAACAAATTTTTTATGAAAAATATAAATCGTGTGGTGTATCCTATCATAAATCATAGTATATCTTATCTAGTTCTTAGCTTATGTCATATTTCTTATTGAGCCTAACTTTTTTTCTTGATTTTATAATTGAAGATAGTTTCTAAAATGGGTGGCCAGGGAAAAAAAGTTAAAAGGCTTTTATTTTTTTAATTCATTCTGCTAGTTTAAAAAATAGTATTTTAACTTTGTTTTGTCTGGCCAAATAGGAAGTATTTGATTTTGAATTTTAATAAAAGAACATTCAAAGAGCAGAGGAAATAGAGTTTACTAAAATAGATGAATAACAAAGTATTGAATAATAGAGATAAAGAATAAGGTAATTTTTAAAACTTTCACATTATTGTTAGTAAGAAGCTAAAAAATTAATTGTTCATTGAACAAATAATTATTGGTACCACTTATGTACTAGATACAGGCTCAGTGTACCATGTTTAGGGAAAGCAGACAGTCCCTACTAGGTTTAAGAAAATAGGATTTCCTTATAGTATAATTAAGCAAATAAATTTTATTCCTTTGTCTCGTGTATATATGTTAAAATTATACATCTATCTCTGTTAGTTCATTATTTAAGATAGGATTATGAACAAGAATAGTTGAAGTTAATATTCAGTAATTAATAACATCTAGTGAGCAGTTTAAGAATTTATCTTTTATGATTAAAAGCATAAACCTGTGGATAGAAGGTGATTTCATTGTCTGTAACTGTAGTACAACTCCTATAAAATTAGTCAATCTTAGAATGTCTCAAAGTAAAAGAGTATTTAAAGACCCTCTAGGGAGGCAGGAGAGCATAGCATCAAAGAATAACGGCTCTGATGTCAGATTTTCTGGTTCAAATCCCAGCTTTCCATAAGTAAATCCCAGCTTTACTTATTGATGAGATGAAAGGTAGGATTGAAACATCTTACTTAGAATTTTGCAGACATTTCCAAAATTAGCTTTTAAGATGATTGTTATATACCTTTGAGGAGTAACCCTAACACTGCATCTGATCAGCATACAGTAGAATATTTTACTGAGCGGACTAGCAGAGTGGTAATACCTATTCTTAGTATCTGAGGGTTTTTTTTATTTAGTGTGTACAGCTTACTGATTTATATTAAGGAGGGGAAGGAAATCCTTCCTTGAGAGATACAGATCGAAATTGGTCTGGTTCCTCTTTGTTCAGTAGGCATTTATGATAAAGATGGTTTTCCAATTCTTTTCGTATTTATTAAAAATTTAAAATATGTGGTATTTTAACAATTAAGTTTTAAATTATTCATGAAAATTTAAAAGATTTGTTGGAGAGAAAAGAATTCCCAAACTTCAAAATTTCCTGATGACAAGCTGCACTTTTAATTGCACTTAGAACAGGCTTATGTTTAACTTGTTGGTTTGTTTTAAAAGGAAAAACATTGATCTAACAGTTGTGCATCACTTTCTCAGAAAAATTCTCATAGGATGAATAATTTGATCTGGTTTAGCATAAAGAAAAGTGCCTATCACACTGTAAGTGTTCAATAAATGTTACCTGTTATTATTATCAAAATCGTTATTGTTATATCACTTGCCTCCTACTTTAAAATCAACCATAATCAGTCATACCAATTTTTTGACTCCCTTGTTACAGTTAACAGGTAAGCTATTAACAATCCTTAATCTTCTAAGCTAATGTAATCAATTAGTAACTTATTTATATTCTGCCTCTTTCTAAAAAGAATTTGAAACAGTCCACACACACACACACACATACACACACACACAAACTTGTTAGTAAATTGGTAATGACATACTAAAGTTTTTTAAAGTGAGTAACAAATGAAAATGTGTGTATGAAAGTTGGTTTCTTTATGTTATTTATCTGAGAAAATTAGCATGTGAAGAAAAATTCTAGGTGAAAAACAGTTTACCCGAAAACAGTTTGTTTTTCAAATTTTTCAGGAACTAATTCTCTACAACTTAAAGAGATTAATCTTCACTAATAGGAAAAAAATGGCGTTGAAACAGATTTCCAGCAACAAGTGCTTTGGGGGATTGCAGAAAGTTTTTGAACATGACAGGTAACTACAGAAAGATGCCATTTTACATATCTCTTGTTTTGCTTCCATCCGTTTGATTCTTTAAATAAACCCATGAAAGATCATTGTTGTATGAATTACTTTTCACATGGAAAAAAATACCTGTTTTTTATCAAAATTAGTTAGCCACGATATTAGTGATTTTAATAAAATATTAGTGATACAGAGCAAATTAAGGATGACCATTGAAATGTACATGAGCAAACATGTTATTTAAAAATCTTTAGAATTCAATTTTTATAAAATTTCATACATCTTTTTAAAAACAGAAAGTTTTCTTTTAATAATATTAGTACCACATTGAGGATATTACATTTATTCTTTTATTCTGCCCAAAATGACTGTTTTGTATACAGCATAGGCTCAAGTTGGTTAATAGATCACTATGCTGAGTTGGCCCCATTCTTTCTTTAAGGTCTAAGGTATATTCCTTCAATGTTGGTGGAATCACTTAATTTGGATATTAAGTCACTTATTTTGTTTCTGTCTTTACTAATGAGAAGCATTGATTTATATTGTTGTTGTGACTGTTAAAATTATAGTGTTGAACTGAAATGCAAAATGAAATTTGCTATCTACTTACCACCAAAGGCAGAAACTGGAAAATGCCCTGCACTATATTGGCTGTCTGGTAAGTGTTATGCATTTGAGTTTTATAAAGGAGTTTATTTTTCTTTTTAACTGGTTTATCTTACTCTTTCATCTTGCCTTATTGGTGTGCTTTCTAACCCATTTATAAAAGACTTTAGGATCCTGTCATAGTCTACTCTTATTTATCCCGAGAATCATTTTAGACCTACTGAATTACATTTATTTCACTTCTTTTTCAATTGCCCAAGTCAGGGCAATCATCAAAACAACCCTTTATTAGCTGTATACTCAAGAGAATTGAAAAGATGTCCACAAGAAAACTTGCACACAAATGTTCATATATCATACATTATTTATAGTAGCAAAAAAAATGGAAACAGACCAAAGGTTCATCAGTTGATGAAATGATAAATAAAATGTGGTATATCCATATAATGGAATGTTATTCAATAATAAAATTAATGAAGTCCTCATAGATGCTACATACAACATACATGAACCTTGAGAACTTTATGCTAAATAAAACAAGCCATTCACAAAAGACTGTTAAATTCCATTTATATAAAATACCCATAATAGGCAAATCTATAAAGACAGAAAGTAGACTAGTGGTTGCCTGGTGCTAAGGGAAGAGGGTGAGGAGAAAATGGAGAGTGACCACTAATGTATGAGTATGGGGTTCCTTTTGGGGGTAATGAAAATGTCCTAAAATTAGATGGTGGTAATGGTTGCATAATTATAAATATACTAACAGTCATTGAGCTATATATACACTTTAAATGGGTGAATTGTATGGCATTTGAATTATAACTCAATAAAGTTGTTCCACAAAAGACAACTCTCCATATAAAATAAGTGGAGTTGGTCAAGTAGCTATTAATTAGTAACCATCTCCATACTCTTGAGAATAATCCTAATGGTAGAATTATCTTCATTTCTGAGTCTAGAATTCAGTCCCTACTACCTTCATCGAGGAATTTATGTAAAAGAAAAAATAATTTTCTCTGGCCTCTGAAACAGATTTGTGCAAGTTACTGGGTACTGTGTCCCAGACACAATTCAAGGCTCTATATATGTTACCACATTTAATCCTCATAGCTACCCTATAAGGTAAAAATAGGCAATATTATGCCCATTTTTCAAGTGGAAGAACTGAGGCTCAGAGTATTTGAGTTACTTGCCCAATTTTGTTTGGCTAGTAAGTGACTGAGGGACATTTAGAAACAGATCCTGTCTGAAATCCAAAATCCTGATTATATGGTAATATGATTTCTACCATATCACCCTGCCTCCTTTGAACACATTTATGTTAAGGTCAGCAAAATTGCTAACGTTTTATTAGTACTTGGGGCAGTTCTCCACTACGATATGGCTCTAGTATCTCTAGAAAATGTATTGGGAAGGAACATGGTGGTAAACGAGGACCTTGTTCTCTTGTCATGACTAGGGAAAGTATGTATGTCCTAACAGTTTACTTAACTGTAAACTCTCATAACATTATCCAATGATACTTATAAGGTTTTATTCTTATAATTATGTATTAATTTAATCTTTATTGGGCAATCATTTCATAAGTTTCTGTGCTAGCTGTTAGGGGATACATAGAAACTATAAAAGTGTTCTGTAGTTAACTCTTTCGCTGCGTTAATTGATTTCAAGTTTATTTTTTTTCAAAATGTGTCAGAAATCCACAAAAAAATCCACAAAAAGTTGATATTTTGAGTATTTTATGCATCTAATAATAACAATTTGAGCTGCTTTGTATATAAATGACATTTTTGTGTATAAAAATTTTGGATATATTCATTTGAATATAAACGAACATCACAGCAAAAGGGTTAATTCATATTGCATCATGTGTGTCTATAAACTTTGACATTGCTAATTATCAGGTGTAGTGGGATATTTATCATTGACCACTGGAAAAGTGCTGTTCAGCTCAGGCATCTAGTGCCAGTTCATTCTTGGCCATTCTCACATCATTATAGTATTAGACTCCTATAATATGAGAATTAAGTCATCTTTCCTATCACATAAGTGAAAAGCATAGAGGTAGGAAAAGTGGCAGAAACAGTTGTAAAAACTAGGGCTAAAACTCAATTTAAGGATGGTGTCTGATGACCTTTACTCTCTTCTTAGTGCATGGAGTAGTACAAAAATGATTAGGGTGAATTTTGTTGCTGTGAACTACTTGTATGTAAAAGTATTAACTTATTTGTATTATGATGACTATGATATTATCTCACTTACTGTGAACATTTATGTTTTGATTCATGAATAGTAACATGTTTAATTAAAACCACTGGAGTTGTTGTAATATTTGTTTTATGTTCCATATTGCTATTCCACAAGCTTGAAAAATTCTGAATTCCCAAACATATCTGGTCCTAAGGATTTTAGTAATTGAATCTTTAATGAGTGACTTTCAAAGGACAGCTATAGGAGCATTTAACCTAAGACAGATCTTAGATTAATACTGTATAAATTTTATGAGAAAGGGAACTTTAGTGTCTTCTTCAGAATTATTTCTAAACTTTTTTTGATAATATCAAGTGAGATGATTTTCCTGTAGTATAAAAATATTATAGTTTATAAACCATTTGCAATATAGAATAACAATATTTTTGATCTTCAGGTTTAACTTGCACAGAACAGAATTTTATATCAAAATCTGGTTATCATCAGGCTGCCTCAGAACACGGCCTTGTTGTCATTGCTCCAGATACCAGTCCTCGTAAGTATTCTTGTTCCAGAAAGCCTTTGTAAAAATATAAATCTTTAAGACTAAGTTATAAGTGGAATAATGTATACATTATAAAATTCATTTCTTATTTTTACTATTATCTCTATTAATCTTTCAAGTGACATCATGACTCTAAAATACTATGTTATATACATTTTCCTGTGAATTTTACTCATGACATCACTCTTATGAGAGGGAATAGTTTTGCTCTTCCCATTTTACAGGTTGAGACACTTCACAACAGAGTTTGAACAACTCAATTAATATATCATATTGGCACTAGTGTCAAAATAACATACAATGCATAGGAAATTATTTTTTCTATTCCATAGGTCACATGATAATTATGTATTTTCTCATCTCTGTTAGTCACCAAATAATCATATAGTTAAACAAATATTTGTTTTAATATAAATGATTAGAATGTTTACATTAGAGAAATGAGAATATCAAACATTGGAGAACTTAATCCATCAGATCGTTAAAACTAGTTTTGTGATCCTAGAAGTGTCAGGAAATGGAATTTAAATGGCAGCTAAAGCTATCTGGAAGTTAAATTGCTGGCCTTAAAGTGCATTTCCTTTCACAAGCCATATTACACAAAAGCAAGACATGTCTTGCTAGAGATGTAATAAAAATTTTAATTCAAAATAGCATCAAAAATAAAAAATGTCTAGGAATAAACTTTTAAAATAGATTTATTTTTAAAAATCATAAAATTTGCTAAAGAGCCTAAATGAAGACTTTAATAAATGTAAAAATATCATATTCCTGGATGTATAGACTGAATGTTATGAAGAGGTTGTTTCCGTCAAATTACTCTACATATTAGTGTAATTCTGTTTAACATCCCATTGGTTGGCGTTTTAACTACATGCAAGTATATAAAATAAAACCTAATATATTAAAAAAGAATACAAGAAAATCCCTTGAGGGATGGGTAAATAGGGGAAACATGATGGAATAATTCCAAAGTACACAAGGAGACACTTCCAGTTCATGGTAGTGAATTGAGCACAAGAATTTGCCTCCCTTCCCTTGTAAGGGATAAGGAGAGATATGGAAGTGTTGGTCATGGGGGCATGGTCATCAGAGAAGGAATCTCAACGCATTTCTGAAAGGTAAAAAGAGAATACAAGCCCTTTGACAGGTAAAACAGAGTGAAGAAGTGTATGTTCAGAATATATATAGGAGGGAACTTCATCAATAGAAGGCCAGTGCGCCTTACTTTGACAGTGAATACCCCAGCCTGGAAGGGCATGCCCTTTCTCATCTCATTGGCTAGAACTAGTCACGTGGGCCCACTTAAGAGGGCCGGGAAGTATGTGCCCCAAAAGGCAGAAGAGAGCCCAAATATTTGGTAAACAGCTTTAAGGCAAGTGAACTTTGAGATTCATTTAAAAATGTGTTATTAAACATGGGCCACTATGATAGAGTAGATGAAACCACAGAATTTTTTATTGATAGGTGGCTGCAACATTAAAGGAGAAGATGAGAGCTGGGACTTCGGCACTGGTGCTGGGTTTTATGTGAATGCCACTGAAGAACCTTGGAAAACTAACTACAGAATGTACTCTTATGTAACGGAGGAGGTAATTTATGTTGTAATTATTAATTGATGACTGCCAAAAGCTTGATTTTTTATAGAAAGTCTTTCTAGTCCTGAGAATTTTAAACCAGGGTATGGTATTGTTGAATCTTCTTGACACATATTTATTAATTATCTTAGTGAAAATTCCAAAATTTACTAGCATTACAATCCTATTTTCTGCCATTTTAATTAACACTTAGTGCAGTTTTAGAGTTTAACAATTATATTGATACCTGTATGCACTGCCTAGGTTATGCAAACAAAATAATTGATGAAAAACTTTTTATTTCTCTGGCAGCTGGTTCATTCAGACATATTTTATAGTGAGTAATCAAGGCTTACAAAATATAAGTGGTAAAGCATTACTTTTATTAATATTTGTGTGCAGTTTATGCATTTTTCTAAATTTCATATGATTTTAATTAATACTATGTACCATATCATAAAAACTCAGAAACAATAATATAAAAGTTTAGTCACCCATAATTCTGTCACCCCCCAACAACTGTGTTTTGGTATATTCCAGGTTTTTTTGTATAACTCATTTTAATATAATTGTAAAACTTTTTTTATCTTGTTCTTTTTTTCATGGTAAAAATAAATACTTTCCAGTATTCTAATCTATTTGTAAAAATTTTAATAGTTACACAACATTCTGTCATATACCATAATTTACTTTTTTCTAATGTAGAATACTTGTGTTTTTACTTTTTTTTTTTACCATAATAAATATTATTGTGTTGATTTTCTTTGTGTATAATTCTTTCCCCTTAAGGATTTTTCCCTTAGACTAGATTCCAAGAAGTGAAATTACTAGATCAAGAGTTTAGGACATTTAAAGTTCTTTCTGCATCTTCTTAAAGTTGCTTCATGAGGAAGATGTACCATATATTCTCCAGTGATATATAATTACCATTGTTTACCTGAATTTTTTTTTTTAATCTTTACTGGTTCATGCCATTGTAAGACTGATTTGGAAGTTTTGATTGTGTAATTTTGTATAACTCTAAAAAAGTCTAAACTTTCTCTCATATCTTTTGTCACACTATTAAATTTTCTCCAGCTTCCCCAACTCATAAATGCCAATTTTCCAGTGGACCCCCAAAGGATGTCTATTTTTGGCCACTCCATGGGAGGCCATGGAGCTCTGATTTGTGCTTTAAAGAATCCTGGAAAATACAAAGTAAGATTACTTAAGCTTCTAGTGACAAGTATCTCTCTTGGATAATATAATATTAGGAACCTTCAAAGATTAAAATTAGGATATTGTTGTAGTATTGGGGCTACTTTTTTCTAGAAGTCTTGGGAATTTCAAGAGGTGGGGAGGAGTATGAAATTTGATCACACAGTGTATGCTACAGAATCAGAAGGATAAGAATTCAGTCACAGTGGTTTCTTGTTGGTCTATTAGAAGTATTGTAAATTGTGTCTTATATTTCATTGCTTCAATTCAAACTATATGTTCCTAGGAAGTTTTCTTTCCTAACCGTTATTCTTGATTAATGTTATTGTGACAGTATGTATCATTTACTTATATATTTACCAGGAATATCTTTGTAAAGTTGATTTTGATTTTCTGAGGGCAAAGATATTCATGATTTGTAAAAGTTTAAAAATTCTGTTCTTAATGCCTCTGATGACTGGAATGCAGCTTGACTGAAAAATATTACTCTCAGCCTTCCTACTCATTTATTTGAAGCTTTGAAGCTTTACTTTTTTGTTTGTTTAAATGAGCCAAGTTGGAATAACCACTGTATGTTGAGTGTCATACTGTGTAGAGCAGCATACAAGAAAGGAAATGTTGAAAAGGAAATGTTGAAGACAGTGATCATCTTAAGATCACTTCTGTCTTTAAAATAACAAGGCTATCAG
Organism: Rhinolophus sinicus; assembly: GCF_036562045.2. Taxonomy (NCBI): domain Eukaryota; kingdom Metazoa; phylum Chordata; class Mammalia; order Chiroptera; family Rhinolophidae; genus Rhinolophus; species Rhinolophus sinicus. Next base: position 89,702,587 of record NC_133754.1, read on the forward strand.
AGACCTCAGGATTTGTTTAATCCATTTTCTTCCCTTAGGAAGAACTTAGTTATTTGTGGTGTGCCACTGAGAAATGAAAATATTTCTCATAGCAGTTTCTTGCTATGGCACCAAATATTTTCCTTTTGGTAAGCTTTATTATAAAATTGAATTAATTCATGGCATGATAGTGGGTTTTTTAAATAAGGGTTTTAGTTTCCCCTTTTTTGTATATAAAGGTAATCAATTTATTGTGTTTGAGGGAGAAAACTCAAATTTAGTTGAATTTTTTTGTCCTTTAAAATAGCTAGTAGACATTGATAAAACCTAACATTGATAAACACTCTGAAACTGAGAAATTCCATCTCTGCACCTTATCCAGTGACAACATTGCACAGAACACAATATTATACTGTATTTTTAAAAAGGAGAGAAATAATGTGTCTTAGATTTAATAACCTGTTCAAAAAGGTAGGCATGAACTGTTTTATATTACTACACCTTAATTTTACGTGGAAAATAGGAGTAGAAACTGAATATAAACTTCCATTTGTGCCTTACTTATTAAAAATGAAATGTATTGCTTTGCATTATTTTAACACCTGTACTTTATTAGCTCTGTTAATAGAACACACAAAAGATGTGTTTTGGAGACACCTACAATCTAGGCCCATAATATAGCAAAAGGAAAATTATTCATGGGGGTTTTCATGGCAAGTTGCAAATAACTTTTGAGTTTTTAAGGAAGTTGCAAATATCTGTTCATATTTGATTTAGCAACATGTAACTTGGTTTTAAATTTCTTTTGTTTCTGAAGTCTGTCTCAGCATTTGCTCCAATTTGCAATCCAGTGCTCTGTCCTTGGGGCAAAAAGGCCTTTAGTGGATATTTGGGAACAGATCAAAGTAAATGGAAGGTAGGTGGTAGATGGCTATCTCAATACTCATTCTGAAGTTTTCAAATTTGTTTTAAAAGCTGTGTACTGCAGACTTTATATTCCTGGCCTAGTCATAAATCCAGAGTTAAAAATACTTAACAAAAGTATAAACATATAACAAAAACCCTACTTTCTGATTGTATTGAATTATGCCAGATATTCTGATGCTACATTTTTTCCTGCTAATGATCGATTTATCTTTATTTCTAAATTAATATTCTATATTATCATTTTCAAAAATACCACATATTATTATTAAATTTAGATTTGCCTTTTATTAACTATATGCTCAATTGTACAATAGGAACCATGAGACCTAGCTTTTTAATTATTTTGTATCTCTCTAGCATCTCTCAGATTTGAATTTTAAATTCTAGATTTGTCTTTAAAAATAGATATTTTGTAATGTACATTTATGACAATATTCCCAACAGCAAGATTGCTTTTTCTAGCATAGGAGCAGATGCTTCAAAATGAAAATAAAAATGGCTCTTTCTCCTGAAACTCATTTTACTCTTGTGTAGACATGGGCCATTTGCAAACTCCATTAAGAGTTTCAATATTTTATAAATGAACTCATCACCATGTTCACATTAATAAATAGAAAATACTCGAGGGGGAAAAAGTCTTATAGCTGTGTCTTATAGTTGTGTGTCATTTACACACGGACCCCTGTTTTAAGATTGGTCATTGAAATTCTAACACATTGGAGGGTTAGTTCTTTACTCTCTAGATTAGAATTTTGTTTTGTTTAGGCTTAGATTTTTATTATACTGGAAGAGTGCTGAAAAGATTAATTTAGGTACTTTGAGAACTGACAGTGTACATACATCAGTGTTTTGAGCCCTTGCCACGTGTACAGTCTGTTCAGAGTTTGAGATCTTATGTCACGAAAGTGATGACCCCTTCCTATCTACAGGGTGCTTATGGTCTAATAGAAGATGTGGGGGAAAGACCAGGTGATTGGGAGAAGGAGGGGAGAGGCAGAGGCACAGGAAACCTATAAAGAAATCTAAGTATATAATTTTTCTCCATTGGCAGTAGATTTCATTATCTTAATTATGCTGTGTGTAGACTATTATTTAATTTACTATTGCTATAAGGAGGCCATGCAGAATTATGAGAACAGAGAACTAGTTGGATTTAATAGGTCCCTTTCCACTCTCCTTTTAAGATTAAAGAAAGTAAGTCTTAAAAAGCATGATTCTTTAGAAGGAGAAGTATTTTGGGTTTTTTCTTGATCAATGCATAAAAATTGTGGTTAATAAATAGATACAAATAATCAATATTTAAAGGTGGATGGTAAAATATAAAATTGTAATGTGATAACTGCTCAGATAATAAATATGAGGAGTTGTTAATATGATTCAGATTATCCAAATCAAGTCTTCCTGAAAGCTCATGGAGATAGCAGACATTTTGTGCTATTCAATAGGAAAAGATAGAGCTGAGTGTATTTATGTCTGGGATTAGAGCTAAAAAGAAGAGACAAAAAAAATGACTATTTATTTGAAATAGAGAATATTTGGAAATAGAAAAAGATAATGGAATTAGAAGAAATAGTCAATTTGTGGAGGAATTTACAGAGAAAAGAGTTATGGGTTTTTATTTTTGGACTTGAGAGATGATTAAGAACCTTAAAGGTTTAGGAGAAAAAAGGATATACTATGAAGAATGCTTGAGATACAGGATTCTTACCACTGGTCGTGGACTGCTTGAAAGTAGGGAAGAGGCTACTAGCATTGGGAAATAGAGTTCTGAAAACCTTGTAAATAAAAACCAGGGAAGTCAGATTTTAAACCAACTTAAAAGCTTATTTCCAATTTAGTCAGCCTTAGAGCTTAAGTGACTTTAAGTTTCTGTTTGGTTCTAGTATAGTATATTCTGAAGAATATCCTCTAGACACTTTTAAATTTATTTTTCAATATTCCTCTTTTTTATAGGCTTATGATGCTACTCATCTTGTGAAGTCCTATTCAGGTTCTCAACTGGACATACTAATTGATCAAGGAAAAGATGACCAGTTTCTTTCAGATGGACAGTTACTACCTGATAACTTCATAGCTGCCTGTACAGAAAAGAAAACCCCTGTTGTTTTTAGATTACAAGAGGCAAGTATAAGGAAACCTTAGCTTCTTTTAAATAACTAATAAAAAGCAAAATTCCAAGTATGTTTTCAATCTTATTTTAGAATGTGAAATGCTACCTCAGTAAGATATTTTTTAATTATAATAAGACAAAGTTAAAGCCTTCCTATTAAGTTAGTGATATCCAAGACCAAATTCCACAGAAGTAGGAAAGGTTTTGGCAATGAAAAGTATTTGCAGTTTTCTGTCCCACTGTAAAAACATTAAGTAACAAGAAGTTTAATGCTTGAATAGTACTTAATCTTCAACATTATTGAATATATTTCTTTACACATGCAGTTATTGTTGCAGTAAAATAAAAAGGACAAGCTTCCGCCTTACTCTATGCACACATCTTAGCCTCAGAAGCTATGTGCTGTTTGTGTCACACACATGTGCACTTTATAGTGTTTGAGTTAGCTGCTAATCTATCTGTTGTACTGTTTGGTATTTCTAGTTGTTTAAGAATAATTATTGGTTGGCAAATTTTCCTAGACTGAAATACTTTTGACTGTTGAGTACTCACCTAATAACTATGCTAATACAGTTTTAATTAAAGAAATTCTGCTTTTATTTATTTATTTTTTAATATTTCTTCATAAGCTTTGGAACATAACATAAACAGAATTTTTACTTCAGGATGAAAAGTAAACACTGAAAATTATATGTAGTTCTGATTTTTAAAAACATTTTTATTCAAGTTTAAGGTAATGTGTCAGGCACATTGATCTAAAACACGTGATTATAATGATAAATGTTTGAATAAATCTCGATCAATGTGTATGTCATGTGGTACATTAATGTTTTCACAATTAGCTTATTTGTCCTTAGGAGAGGACATCCCTATTCTGTCCATCTGTTTTACTTTATTTTCAGTTTTTAAAATTACAAATTTTAAGTATTTTTAAGTGTACAGTTAAGTGTTATTAATTATTAAATACATTTATACTCCTAATGTTGTACAGCCATCTCTACCATCCATCTCTATAACTTTTTATCTTCTGAAATTGAAACTCTGTGCCCATTAAACATTAACTACCCATTTCCCTTCCCTCTAGCCCTTGGCAACCACCATTCTACCTTCTGTCTCAGATTTTGACTACTCTGAGTATCTCATACGAGTGGAATCATACAGTATTTGTCTCTGTGTCTGGCTTATTTCACGTAGCATAATGTTCTCAAGATGAATCCAGGTTGTGGGATGTGTCAGAATTTCCTGCCATTTTAAGGCTGAATAAAATTCCATTGTCTGTATATACCACACTGTGTTTATCCATTCATCTGTCAGTGGACACTTAGGTTGCTTCCACATTTAGCTTTTGTGAATAATGCTGCTAATAAACGTGGGTATACAAATATCTCTTCAAGTCTTTCAATTCTTTTGGCTATATACCCAGAAGTGGAATTGCTGGATCATATAATAATTCTATTTTTAATTTTTTGAGGAATCTACATTCTGTTTTCCATAGCAGTTGTACCATTTTATATTTCCACCAACAGTGCCTAAGTCCAATTTTTCCACATCCTTGCTAACACTTATTTTCTTCATTCTTTTCTGTTTCTTTTTTTTCTTTTTCTGTAGTGGCCGTCTTAATGAATGTGAGGTGATATCTCATTGTGATTTTGATTTGTATTTCCGTAATGATTAGTGATGTTGAGCATCTTTTCATATGCTATTGGCCATTTGTATATCTTTGGAGAAATACCTGTTCGAGTCCTTTGCCCATTTTCAAATTGGGTTGCTTTTTGTTGTTGAATACTACAAGTTCTCTGTATATTCTAGATATTAATACTTTATCAGGTATATGATTTGAAACTATTTTTCTCCCATTTTTGTGGGTTGACTTTTTACTCTGTTGCTTTATCTTTGATGCATAAAATTTTTTAATGTTTATGAAGTCTGATTTGACTATTTTTTCCTTTTGTTGCCTGTGCCTTTGGTGTCATATCCAAGAAATCATTACCAGGTCCAATGTCATGGAGCTTTTGTTGTATGTTTTCTTTTAAGAGCTTTATAGCTTTAGGACTTACATTTAGGTCTTTGACCCATTTTGAGTTAATTTTTGTATATGGTGTTAGGTAAGGATCCAACTTGATTCTTTTGCATGTGGATATCTAGTTTTCCACATGCAAAAGATCTAGTTATCTTTTGAAAAGACTGTCCTTTCGCCATTGAATGGTCTAGGCACTCTTGTCAAAAGTCATTTGAGCTTACACGCAAAGCTTTATTCCTGGGCTCTAGTCCATTGGTTTAGATGTTTGTCTTTATACCAGTACCACACTGTTTTTATTATAGTAGTTTTGTAATAAGATTTGAAATCAGGAAACATGAGTTTTCCAGCTTTGTTCTTCTTTTTCAAGATTGTTTTGGCTATTCGGGGTTCCTTGAGATTCCATATGAACTTTAGGATGAGTTTTCCATTCTGGAAAAAAAAATGTTATTGGGATTTTGATAGGGATTGCATTGAATCTGTAGATTGCTTTGGGTAGTATTGACATCTTAACAATATTAAGTCTCCAATCTGTGAACATGGGATGTGTTTCTATTTTTGTGTGTCTTCTTTCATTTCTTTAAGCAATGTTTTGTAGTTTTCACTGTGTAAGTCTTTTACCTCCTTGGTTAAGTTAATTCCTAAGTATTTTATTCTTTTTGATACTATTACGAATGTTTTCATAATTTCCTTTTCAAATTACTCATTGTTGGTGCATAGAAATGCAACTGATTCTGTGTGTGGGTGTGTGTGTGTGTACTTTGTATCCTGCCATTTTGCTGAATTCATTTATTATCTCTAACAGCTTTATTGGAATATTTAGGGTTTTCTACATTTAAGATTGTATCATCTGTAAGCAGATAATTTTACCTTTTCCTTTGTAATTTGGATGCCTTTTATTTCTTTCTCTTGCCTAATTGCTCTGGCTAGAACTTCCAGTACTATAGTGAATGTAAGTAGCAAAAGTGGGCATCCGTGTCTAGTTCCTGGTCTTAGAGGAAAAACTCAGTATTTCACCATTAAGTATGACAGTTGCTGTGAGTTTTCATACATGACTCCTGTACACCTGTTTTACAGATAAGGAGAGGCTCAGAAAAGTAACCTATTTATCAGAGGTCACACAGCTAACTTATGATGGAACTAGAACTGGAAACAAGGTTATTTGACTACAAATGTCATCAGTATAACCATTCCCAAGCAAGGTGAAGCAGTGGTCCTGAGGAGCAAAGGGTGCAATTAGAGAGAGGTACATAACCTGCTATCTGTCTAACTTATGCAGCAGATCTTAGCAATCTCCCTGTTTTTTGAATCTTCTTGATATTTTGAACAGGTAAACTATTATATATATCATGTGGGAAAATATGTCAAAAACCAATACCTTATATATACCTTGTTGTCTCTGAATATCCATCCTTAAGTAATGGAATTTTTCAGATTGATTTAAACATTTATCATCAGAATTACATGTTTTAGATCAATAACCAACCTTGAAATCCAAATACCAATTTGATTGTAAACACAGCAGTGTGTTTAAGTATATTAACTATAGCTATAAGTGACGTAACAAACCATGTTTTTTACCAAGTGACTAACTTTTGGGCACTAGTGATATTGGATGCCTCTTCTGCCCCCAAGACTGCCAGGAAATTCTGTTGTTACTACAGTAAAGTTTCAGCCTGCTAACAAAGACTGAAAAATCTTTGGAGTTTCTTATAAAAACAGCATAGTGTTAGGACACTGATGAAATTCTTGGAGGGAAAAAATAAATTAACATGTTTATTTTTTAAATGTTTATATCCCAGGCAACTACAAAATGTAGTTGGCTATACTTAATAAAGAGTCAAGACAAAGCATTCAGATCTTGTAAAAAAAATGAGAAAGTGTTGAAATCGCCAGTCACAGTGTTTAGCTCAAGCATATTTTCTGTTCACTTTCTTCCCCACAAGGGTAGGTTGAGAGTGAACTACACAACCTGAAGCTGGAATAGGAGGTTTAGATTTGCTGTAATCAAATGCGCAACTGAATGGACGTGCCTTGGCAGTGGCGCCTTTCAGATTTTTCAGGCTGCCTTGCATTGTCTTCATATTACCTCAGATTTAAGAGTCTTAGCATCTGCTTTATCATTTGATTATAAGTATAGTATAACTGTACTTCTTTATGAAATGGGAGCTGTGAAGCGTTAAATTAGCTGAAAATAATAGAGAGTATATATACTCTCTAAGGAAGAAGGAAAGTTCTCTAAGGAGGAAGAAAGAAAATTAGTATAATCGTGTATGGTTTGTCCAATTTCATCCCTTTATCTCTTTTTAATGGTGTGAAATGCTCACAGTCTGTATTATACTCTATCAACTGTCAAAAATTAGGAGGGAAGGGTAGTGCATAGGGATATTTATTTGGTTGTTAACTTATATTGTTTTGCCTTTTCTGTTTTGGCTTCAGCAATTCTAAATTGAAAAAGCACAGGTAGCCGAATTCTGATAGCCAACATACAAAGATCAAACCTTAGTCTGAAGAAGAAAGGTCTAGTATGTCTTATTTTCAGTTACTGAAGTTACATAGTGAGGAAAAAAAATTCATTGACCTAATGAAAACTTGCAGAAACAACATCAAAGCAAGGCTATACTTCCTTCTCAAGCCTCCAGCCCTTTTTTGAAGATTCAGAGATTTTCAGCCTCTGCACCTGCCTGTTAGAGAAGAGTAATAATATGACACAGACTTTCAGAAATGCAGGGATCTCTCACTCATGTCTGTACCCCATGCTTAGCACAGTTGTCTCTCAGGAAGTGCTTATTAAATAAACAAATGAATATCTCTCAACAATCTTCTTCTTTGTACTGTGATGAGACTTACCCAAGGATTCATATCTGAGCTTTTCAAATTGGGTCTGGATAATATGTAAGCAAACACTGTGTCTTAGAATAAATGTTCATTATAGCTGCTGGAGCACTGCTGCTTTTTATACTCTTAAGAGAGTTTTATTACAAGGGTTTTTCCATTCAAAGTGTGAAGTAAAAGAGGAAAGTAAGGCCCTTTCAAGTGTCACTAAATATATTAGTGACAAGCTGCTTGACATACCAACTCAAAGAATATAATGAAAGGAGCCACTTTCATTTTTTATTGATAAATAGAACTTGAAACTAGCCAAGAGTGACATAATTAGCTCTAATTATATAAGCATCTTCTATCTACCAGGACATCAGTAATTCAAATGTGTTCTCTTGCCTTTATGTTGACATTTATTAAAAAAAAAAATCTTGATCCTTCATGAGAGGCATTTTCCAGTTTCTCATAAAGGTGACTCTTCCATTAAATATCATTTTGGAAGTTAAAGGACATTTGCTTTGTATTTTACATGACATACATTATTATCTTGCAGTACACCCTTGAGAGCTCAAAATTGTCACTGTTTACCCTGAGATTTCTAATAAATAATAACAAAAATGGTGACTACCCACTATGTGCCTGAAACTGCAAGGTGCTGAATACAGTGAAACTATGTATAAAAATGCAGCATACTCAGTCACATTAGGGTTTTGTTACCAAGTGTTTTCAGGTATCTGTTTGCTTGCAACTGTGCCTATTTTCAGTCAGATCCATTTTTTCATCTGTGAAAAATGACAGGTGCTATAAGGTACTGTATTTCACAGGTTTTTTTGGCCTGAAACTCATGGGCCTGTTGAACCTCGTAGTAATTCAAGAATTACATGGGTAGAAAGTGCTTTACTTCAAGTTTCTTTCTTTATATAAGAAGCTGTCCTTTAGCTCTAAATTTAACTTATTAACTGGGACTTGTCTAATCATTGAGAAATGTGAAACCAAATTAATTCCAGGCTCACCCTGAATTTTGACAACACTCTTATCATATTCACTTCCATGGTTTAGCCACAGAAACTAGAAGACAGATTGCTTTTAAGTTACTTTGATGACTTTAAACTAGAACTCTTTATTAGCTGCTGTTCCCAAGATATACATTGCATACTGATTCATCAAAACCTTAGGGATCCACCTTCTTCCCTGAAACCCAGGTGATATTTTTATTAGGTCTATTTTTGTTTCTTAAGGGCTTAGAAAAATTCCCATTTTCTTCCATCAGAGACAATTTACTAAATTAAGTTAAAAAGTTAAAAATCTTTCTTAGACTTTTATCTCTTTCAGTTTATTTCAGTTTGTATTTTGATTGTGTTTTGAGGGTGGGGGGCTGTCCCCAAAATTATCTGGTGTTTAACACCCTTGATCTTTTTTCTTTGAAAGCTACCTCTTATCTTGTACTCAGGTGACAGGGTGAGCAAGGATTGCCTCTCCAGTTACCTGTATCAGGTGGTTTCAATTGGCCAGATAAGTTGGTAACTGTTTCAACTCAGCTGCTTGGCACATTACATTTTCTCTCTGCTTCATGGTAGTTTTCAAGAGTTTACTAACGTTTTACCCAGTTTGGTTTATTGCTAAAGGATGTTTGAGTTTCATGAATTATTCTTTTTTCCTTAAATAGAAACATGATGTGCTTTTACTGTGTAGGAAGTGGAATTCTTAACGTGATTTATGATGGCTCTGTTTGACTTCCCAAACAACGATAGAGCCTTTGGGTATTTTCATGTTCTTTCTCTATATTGTGCATGTATGCTTATTTTGTATTTTAACATTCCCTCACTGATGTTGATGTGCTACGTATGTGAGTTGAAACTTTTGTCCGTGTTTCTAAGCTCTGAATTCTGGTTGTTTTTTTTAAGTCCTTGTTGATAGGATTACATGTTTACTCAGTACATTTAATGTTATTTCCTCTCTGTGCATATAAATGGCAGCATCTAGAAACTAGGCTGTGCAGAATGTTTAATTTTTCTTCATATTTGTATTGCTCTTTTTATTATTCAGTTAAAATGTTTAAGAATAGTATAAGCTTGATGTTGATTATAAATTTTCTTCATGTTGTAATATTTTGACTATTTACAAGTAAATTAAATGACGAGAGATATATTTAATGTCCCTAATATTAATGTTTCTGAATGGTAGACAAATGTCTTATCATCTCTATTTTGTCTTCTAGGGTTATGATCATAGCTACTACTTCATTGCAACCTTTATTACTGATCACATCAGACATCATGCAAAATACCTGAATGCATGAAAAACCTCAGAAAAGAGACTCTTCAGAATTATAAAAATTGTAATAAACAGAAATGCAGGGAAAAAAGATTTCAAAAAAAGATTTCATTACTGTATTTTGTAATGCTAAAAATGCTTCACTCTGTAGTTAAATCACCTTTTGAATAAATATATGAAACCTGCTTCTGATAAGTTATTTTACCAACTGTCGTGCGGGGCGGCCTGTGGGGTCTCTGCTCCCGCTCCCCATACAAGAACGCAGGATATGGTGAGGCCAAAAAGGAACACCCACGGAGCCATAGGCAGGGGAGTCATACCACTACTGTCTCACTGGAGGCTGGGTTCACTGGACGTGCGACCTGCTGTCCCTTTTGTCTGCAACCCACCGGCGACTCTCTTTCACTCTCCTCCACTCTCCTCTGCTCTCCTTCGTAGCCGCAGCAGTTATATTAGTGGCTAATGGCTCAATGGCTACAGCTGGCGGCCAATCAGCCACAGCTGATGGCCATCTACTACCCGAGCCAGCACCCCTCCACGTGAGGCCGAGAGCCTGTAAACTACTTTCTGGGGCTCTGCCCCCACACCCAAATACGTCTGCAGTTGGGAGACCTTGGTCGGCCGGGGAAAGGCTTGTATTTTGTCAATGATTGCCTCAGGTATAACCTTTGTCTTACCCGACCACACAACACCCAAAAACTTGACGGATAAGCCAGGGCCTTGGACCTTTTCCTCATTCACCGCCCAGCTGCGTGACTTCAGGTGGCGGAGAAGAGAGGGAGCTGCTTGCTCTAAATCAGAAAGAGAATCTGAGGTTAACAGAATGTCATCAACATAATGGAACAAGGCCACAGAGGATGGGTGATCCCACTGTGCCAAATCCTGGGCCACAAGCCCGTGGCAGATAGTGGGGCTGTGCAAGTATCCTTGCGGAACGACTTGAAAAGTCCACTGACGCCCATCCCACATAAAAGCAAACTGCTCTTGACACTCGGGTGCAATGTCAATGGAGAAAAAAGCATTGGCCAAGTCCACTACATAGTGATATGTCCCCAGGCGGACAGTCAGACGATCCATTAAATCATGAATTGAAGGCACTGCAGCGTGCAAGGGTGGCGTCACCTTATTTAACTCCCTATAGTCCACAGTCATTCGCCAGGTCCCATCTGGCTTCTTGACAGGCCATACTGGGGAGTTAAAGGGACTGAGCCTTGGCCTCACAATATGTGCCTTCTCCAATTCCAATATTGTACGACCAATCTCCTCCTGCCCTCCTGGCAGGCGGTACTGTCGCACTGTAACCACGCGCCAGGGCTGTGGCAACACTTGAGGAGGGTGGTGAGCATGCCCGCGTGTCACCGCTTTCACCACCCGGATCTGGAGACGGAACTCTCCTACCGACGTCTGTAAGCTGAGGCCATGTAGCACGTCCACCCCTAGAATATACTCCGGAATGGGGGAGACATAAACCTTGTAGGTACGAGGAGGGAGCCTTCCTATACCCAGTGGTAAGGAAACAGCTTTCACAGTCACAGTTTTTCCCCCGTAGCCATCAATGCAGACTGCTGGTCCGGGGAACAGTTCTGGGTTCCCATAAACGAGACTGCAGTCAGCACCAGTGTCAACTAGAGCCAAAACCCTCTGTACATTCGAAGGGGACCAATGTATGGACAGTTCCACGTGGGGCCTCCGGTCCCTGCTCGTCCCCTCTGACCGGGTACCTTGGCCCCACCCCTAATCAAGCTGCAAGGAGTCGGCCTCAAGCGGCTGCATGAAGTCCTGGAGGGACACGGGTCGCGCTTTGCCAGACTCCTCCTTTATGTTTCTCCGGAATTGCTGTTCCAGATGCAACTGTTTCCAAAGTTCCAGCAGGAGTGCGTTGGGTTGCTGGTCTATTTTTTCCTGATCAACCCCTGCTGCCACGAGATCACGCCACATCTGTGCGCGTGTTACTCTCTGAGGCCCGCGACCTCGCCCCTTTACCTTTGGTTTGGGCTTCCAGGTCTCAACTGTGCGGACCTCCTGTCTTAACTTCCTTCGCCTCCGGCTTTCAACATCCCCTAGGGTGGCCATGGCAGTTGTAACTTCATGGATCTGCCGCCCTACATACGGTGTAAGAATAGCAACCAAGGATCCAAAAGCACTTGCAGGTGCAGTGTCCAAAACCAGATCTCTCATGCTGGCAGTAAAAAGCTCGTCATCTGGGCCCTGCATGTTGAGGTTAAAAATAGCATGTCTCATACCCATTTCACGGATTATTTGTGTAAGTTCTGTATATGACTGCCATTGACTCACAGTGTCTGGCAGCTCGCCAGCCTGTTCCCATACGGTGCGTACCGCAGCCGTGAGCCACGCCATTAGAGAATGGTTGCCTTGGTTGTTGGCCAACCTATGGCAGTTTTGTAACCTTTGTCGCAGGGATGGATGCACTGTCACGAAGGCTAGCTTTTCCATCTCGCCTGGGGAGCAGAGAATGCTGTCTGCTCCCTCATCCCATAAACGTAACAGCCAAGCTGAGACTGGCTCTCCAGGGTGCTGTCTGTACCGCCTCCCCAGCTCCTGCAACTCAGTGGGAGTGTATGGGGTGTAAGTAGTGAACTCAGTCCCAGCTGGGTTGCCGGCAGCAACGCCCCCGGGGCCCAAAGGTTGCTCACGTTTTACCCTTTGCTTCAAGATTGGCCGGGCTTGGGGGTTGGGAGCTACATTGTCTCCACTTGCTTCCTCCGCCTCTGCCTCAGAGTCTCCACCTTGGGGACCCTGTTCTAACAGGCGGACCCGGGCTTCCAGCGCGTCCAACTGGGACACCTGGTCAGGCACCTGGACCATTTCATTAAGCGCACTTTCCGTGTTGAGACTCAAGGCCGTGAGGAACACCCAGCCCACGCGGCCGGCTGTAGCCTTCTCCTCCTCCGGCAACTGCTCAGCCAGAGCCTGTAGGGCCCTCTCCACGCTGGCCGGAGAGCCGTCCATGTCCTCCCACCCCTCCTTGGGGGTCCAACTCCTGAGAACAGTGGCCACTGGACACCATACACTGTGTGGGGGCCACACATCCTCCTGCCCAGAGTCAGACGCCATTCCTACCTGGTCGGAATCTTGCTCACCATGCCAGGTGTCTGAGTGGGTGGAGGCCTCGGTGTAAGATGTCCACAACTCTAAGAGCCCACGGCAGCAGCAGATCAACAAAAGGAAGACGACACTTGCTCTGGCCAACAGGGCAGAATGCCATCTGGAGGTTTGAGTCTCCCAGGTAGACTGTGCCTCCCATTCCCGGTGTCGCTCTTCACGGGCCTCCCGAAGCTGAGCTTTTACATGCAAAAACTGCTTCACCATCCTTCGGTAGGCCTTGGCCAGCACCACACCCTGCTCGCTGCGCCATTTGTCGTGCGGGGCGGCCTGTGGGGTCTCTGCTCCCGCTCCCCATACAAGAACGCAGGATATGGTGAGGCCAAAAAGGAACACCCACGGAGCCATAGGCAGGGGAGTCATACCACTACGGTCTCACTGGAGGCTGGGTTCACTGGACGTGCGACCTGCTGTCCCTTTTGTCTGCAACCCACCGGCGACTCTCTTTCACTCTCCTCCACTCTCCTCCGCTCTCCTTCGTAGCCGCAGCAGTTATATTAGTGGCTAATGGCTCAATGGCTACAGCTGGCGGCCAATCAGCCACAGCTGATGGCCATCTACTACCCGAGCCAGCACCCCTCCACGTGAGGCCGAGAGCCTGTAAACTACTTTCTGGGGCTCTGCCCCCACACCAACGTTCACTTGGGAAATCTCTAATACTTTACAGTTTTAAGGTCATTAGGAAATCATTGTATTGACGTCACAGAATATAAATGTAATCCCAATTCAAATAAGAATGCTAACTCTGGAACAGAGGATTCAAAGGTACTTTAGCCTGAACTCATCACCTTTCCAGACTTTAAGCCTCTGAGGCATGGACTGTCTTCCTCAGATTCATTTTTATATCTCCAGTGTCTAGCAACTGCTTGGCTTCTAATAGGCATTTAGTAACTATTTGTTAGCTGTTGAATAATGAAGTAGGCTTAGAAAAGTTAAGTGAATTCCCCATCATTACACAGTTATTGGTAGAACAGCTAAGATTAGAAGCTAAATTTCCTGAACCCAATCCAGTGATATTTCTTTTCTTATCTTTTGAGCCAAATAGAGCTGTGGACATTGGTTTTGAGATATCTCTCAAGAGACAAGAATTAAATAAGATTGAAATTGAAAATAGCCAGTAAAGAAAGTTGTTTCATGTGTTACTGTGAACACAGATTTTTCCCTTAGTTACATGTAGACATGTAGCTTGGTGAGCTCACAAAGAAATCAGTCTCTTTGTAATACCATTTTGTGTTCCTTTAAGAACTTAATGGACAAACTTGAAACATAATAGATGAAGTCTGGTTGTTTCAAAATAAATGTTTTTCTGTTAAAAGCACAAAATTTCATACATTTTCAACATTCAATAAGAATGCATATTACATGTAGAGAGATCCAAGATGCAGAGTAGATAAACACTGCTTGCCTCATCCCATGAACACATGCAAAATTGTTCTAAACTATAGAACAAGTAACCTGGAGAACTATCTGATGTCTGGGTGAATAGAACTTTTATAACTAAGGAAATAATGAAGAAGCCACATTGAGACTGTTAGGAGGGACGGAGATGTGGAACTGGCTAACGCCAAACCTTTGCGTGGCGGTTGAGAACCAGCAGGGATATCTCTGCTGCAAAGGTTCCCCAGAGGAGTAAGGAACCCCAGCCCCCAACACCAGGCTCCCCAGCCTGGAGCACTGGTGCTGGGAAGAAAAGCCCCCACAGCATCTACTTGTGATAAACAGTGAGGATTCCAACCATCCAGGTGGGATGGAAGGCTGTGGGAAACCCAAATGTCCTCTTAAACGGCCCACACACAGACTCGGCTTGCAGGCACTCACCTTGGGCTCTGGCAGAGGAATGGTGACTCAGGAGGCGTTGGAGACATACAGGGGGCAGATTGACGTGTGTGGCTTTAGCAGGAGGACTGGAAGACAAGTCAATGTTTTCCCTGTGTAAGGAAGGTCCTTCTCCCGGGCAGACGGCAGGCAGGCGCCATCTTTCCTGTGTTAAGCCCACCCCCACACGGCTAAATCTGAATCTGATAGGCCTGGTGAGCTTTGCTCGCTGCACCCTGCTGACTCACTAGGACCACTCCCACCCAACTCCTTCAATGCCAGAGGCACTTTAAGAGAAGCCAGCTCCTCCTGCATTGCACTCTTTTTGGAAAACCATCAGAGTCTGACACCCCAGGAGAGCAGAGACTGGCGTTGGTGTGCTCTGAGACTTGCTGAGTCACTCCAGACTCAGCACTGGCACCAAACCAGAATTTACATTAACCTGGTGACCACAACTCTTCCCACTCTAGTAACTCCCTGTGACCCTGCCTCATCCAACTCATGTACTGCACGAGGCTTAATCAGTAACTGAAACTTAAGGGACTTGGCATGTGGCAGCAGGCCTTGGGGTGTCATGGCATTTTGCAGAGCTACCCCAGGCCTGGTACTGGTGGCAGACATCCTTGGTTCGCAGTGTGGCATCTCCCACATGCCTCCAGTGTTAGCACAGGCAACAAAGAACCACGAGTCACTGTGGTTCCTACCAGGTAGTACCTGCCCAGTTACAGGCAGTGGTTGACCTGGGCCTACACTGGAGCCCCTCTCAAGAGGCCCAGGAACCAACATACTTGTAGGTTGGCTTCAGACCACAGCAGAGCACCACCAAATTAGCCCCCAAAGTGGCACACACAAAGGGTAGTCTCAACAGGCATCAGAGCCCACCAGGGCAAATCTCACTTGGTGGGGTAAGTAATCACAGCAGCCTGTAAGCTGTGGATGTGGCCAAATTCCACAGCCAATTGCCTGAGGGTCAGTGCCACCCACTGATGTGTCAATAGTAACCAAAGCTCTACTATAACAGGAGGCCACACACAACCCACACATGGAACACTCCTGGAGCACCACCAAACTAGTATTACAAGGAATGTTAAAGGGACTTAAGACAGAAAAAAAAAAATCACAATTATGAATAACAAAATGACAATAGCCACATATATATCAACAATTTCAGTGTGAATGGATTCCTCACCCCAGTCAAAATGGCCGTCATCAATAAATCAACAAACAAGTGCTGGCGAGGATGCGGAGAAAAGGGAACCCTTGTGCACTGTTGGTGGGATTGCAGATTGGTGCAGCCACTATGGAAAGCAGTATGGAGGTATTTCAAACATCTGAAAATGGAACTACCTTATGATCCAGCAATTCCACTCCTAGGTATCTATCTGGAGAAATTCAAAACTCTAATTCAAAAAAACTTATGCACCCCTATGCTTATTGCAGCACTATACACAATAGCCAAGACATGGAAATAACCGAAATGCCCATTGGTAGATGATTGAATTAAGAAACTGTGGTGTGTGCATCCATATTTATACAATGAAGTATTACGCAGCCATAAAGAAAGAAATCTTACCATTTGCAACAACGTGGATGGACCTAGAGAACACTATGTTAAGTGAAATAAGTCAGATAGAGAAAGACAAATACCATATGATCTCACTTATATGTGGAATCTAAAGAAAAGAATAAATGAATGAACTAATAAAAAACAGTCTCAGAGATATACAGAAAAAACAGGGTTGCTAGGTGGGAGGGGTGTGGGAATAAGGGGGAAGGTGAGGGGATTAGAAAGCACAGTCAGTAACCACAAGATTGCCACGGGATCACAAAAGTTAATTTGGGGAATTAAATCAATAATGTTGTAAAGATTTTGTAGGGTATCCGATGGACACTTGTCTCATTAGGGAAACCACCTCAAGGATGATGTAGATGCCTGATCACTGCACTGTACACCTGAAGCTGAACAATAATGAATGTCAACTACAAGTTTATATATATATATATATATATATATATATATATATATATATATATATATATACAAGAAGCGGAGTACAGCAGTACAGCATTAGGAATAGAGACAGTGAAAATGTAATGGCTCTGTGCTATGTCAGAGGGATAGTGGCTGGGGGGGAGGGGGGTTCACACAGTGTGAGGGATATAAATGTTAAATGTCTAACTATTACATTGTTTTGTGCACCAGAAACTAATAAAATAAAATAAAAATAATTTCAGTGTAAATGGATTAAACACTCCACTCAAAAGACATAGGAAGGCTGAATGGATAAGACAATAAAACATAGGCTGCCTACAAGAGTTTCACTTTAGATTGAAAGACATACAAACAGACTGAAAGTAAAGGGATGGAAAAAATATTTCATGAAAATGGAAACAAAAAAAAAGCTGGGGTAGCAATACTTTTAGCAGACAATATAGACTTTAAAACAAAGGCTATAAGAAGGACAAAAAAGGACCCAGTAATCCCACTTCTGGGTATTTACCTGAAGAAACCCAAAACACTTCTTCAAGGGAACGTGTGCATCCATATGTTCATGGCAGCATTGTTTACAATGGCCAAGATGTGGAGGCTGCCTGGGCGTCCATTAATGGAAGAATGGATAAAGAGGAGGTGGTACATAGATACCATGTTTCCCCACAAATAAGACCTAGCTGGACCATCAGTTCTAATGTGTCTTTTGGAGCAAAATTAATATAAGACGCAGTATTATATTATATTATATTATATTATATTATATTATATTATATTATTTTATGTTCATTATATTATATAAGACCCGGTCTTATGTTACATTAAAATAAGACCGGGTCTTATATTAATTTTTGCTCCAATAGAAACATTAGAGCTAATGGTCCGGCTAGGTCTTATTTTCAGGGAAACACAGTACAATGGAATATTGCTCAGCCAGGGAAGGGAATGGGTTCTTACCATCTGTGGCAACATGGATGGAACTGGAGGGTATTGTGCTGAGTGCAGTGTCAGACAGATAAAGACAGTTGCAATGAGATTTTGCTTATATGTGGAATCTAAAGGACAAAATAAACAAACAAAACAGAAATAAACTCATAGGTATAGAAAACATTTTGATGGTTGCCAGATGGGAGGAGGTTGGGGTTGAGTGAAAAAGACGTACAAATTAAGTACAAAATGATTGTTACACAGTAGTCATGGGGATGTAGGGTATAACATAAGGAATATGGTCAATGATATTGTAATAACTCTGTATGGTGTCAGATGGGTACTAGATTTGTTGGGGAGATAGATGGGACGGTGTTGTGGGGCAGGGTGAAAAAGGTGAAGGGGTTAAGAAGTACAACCTGATAGTTACAAAATAGTCATGGGGATGTAAAGTAAAGCACAGGGAATATAGTCAATAATATTGTGATAGCATGTACGGTGTCAGATGGTTGCTGGACTTATTATGGTGATCACTTCTTTAGGTATATAAATGTTGAATAACTATGGTGTACACTTGAAACTAATATAATTTTGTATTTTAGCTATATTTGAATAAAAATCTTAAAAAAATAATTCCTTGTAAAGAAAAACAGTTGTGTTGTCCTAAACATTATTGTATTAGGTGAGGATTTAGAGAAGCAGAGCTATTAGCCGACCATATATATATATATATATATGGTCGGCTAATAGCTCTGCTATATATAAAACCTTCTGATATATATATATATATATATATATATATATATATATATATATATATATATATATATATATATATATATATACACACACACACACACACACACACACACACACATACATTTACAACTTTCTAATACTAGTTTTGTGTGCTTCTAAAAGTCACCTGACAGAATCAGGTATAAAAGGAGGTAAAGGGCTTAACAGATATCCTGGGTTATGACAGATGTTGTAAAGCCCTTTTGAAGATCACTTTGAGAAATAACACACAGTAAAGCCACCATTAAAAGTGAAAGGCAAGCCATAAAGTGGGTGGAGATGTGCAATACATATGTCTGACAAAACTTGTATCTAGAATATATAAAGTACTCCCACAAATTCATACCAAAAAAAACCCTCAAATACAACAGATAAACCAACAAAAAAATAGGTAGAAAATTTGAATGGGTACTTCACAACATAGGACATAAGAATGATGAATAAACACAGGAAAATGTTGTTAACTTCGTAAGACCAGAGAAACGCACCTGAAAACCGCAGTAAAATACTACTACGCACCCACATGAATAGCTACCGTTAAGACAGCAAAAAAATCCCATGTTAGCAAACCGCTAATGGAAGGAACTAGCAGGACCGCCTGAGACAGCACACGTGCACGCCCCTGCCCAAAACTTCCCCTCCAAGATACACCAAACAGAAACGTGTGCTACGTGACAATGCACATGGCAGGATGGTTCATAATAGCCCCAATCTGGAAACAACCCAAATGTCCATTTACAATAGAACTGGTAAAATTGGAGTATATTCATACAGTGGAATATTCTACATTAATGAAGATGAACACACAAATAGATGCAACAACATGGGGGGGAGCTCAGATACAATCTTGAGTGAAAGAATACAGACACAAAATTATATACTGTATATCATTTTGTATCATTTCACACAGGTTCCAAGCCAGGCAAAACTCATCCATGATGTTAGAATCAGGAAGGTGTTATTCAAGGCAGGGGGCAGGGTGGGGGCCTAGGGAGAGGTGACTAAAGGCTGGCATGAGAGGACCTTTTAGGCACTACTGATGCTCTCCTTCTTAATCTGGGAGCTTCTTACAGAAGTGTGTGCACTTGGAAAATTCATCTGGTCAAATGCTTAAGATTTATACACTTTCTCACGTGTTACAGTTCAGTGAAATTTACACTAAAATATTAAGTATTTTTACTTAGCAAAAGTATTAAATAGTTAGGCTGTGCAGATCACAAATATAATGTATCTCACTTAGAAACGACTTAGAATTGAAGGCGTTAAGTGATGCTCCAAAAAAGGGGCTCTCGTGATGTCTGGTGTTGCAGACATAAGCGAAGAGTTTGGATAACACTATTTCATGAGATCTTACAGTGAAAAAATTATAAACTGACCTTTAAAAAATATTTTTAATATATGTGTATTATAAGCTGTAACAAGTAGACATGAATTTTATATTGAAGAGTCCATAAACATATTTCAAATTAGCCAAACAATTTTTTTGGATATTCTCATCAGAAAAATGCAAATCCCCTCCTGTTCAAGCATTTGAGCACAATGGACATAAACAGTATGTAAAAGGGATCACATTCCTTTATGGAACGTCTGAAACCAAAATTGGTTTTGCTTCCAAGTTTTCATTTTAGGATTGGGGTTTGGGTGAAGGAAGCAAATGCCCTTGATGATGAGGATGTCAATAGCAGCAGTTAAAAAGCAACAGGCAGAGGTGGTACAGCAAATAAAGATGCAGCAACAGACACAGGTGCACAGGTGGCCTTGAGGACAGAAGCAGCAGCTACATTCAAAATGGGGGACAAAGTATGAGAATCAATAAGAGTTTAATAAGGGAGCTAGAAACAAGATCAACATGTCAAAATTAGTAATTTTCCTACAAGTCTACAAATGTCTAACAAAAATGTGTAAGAGGAAAATGACTCCATTTGCAGCAGCAACAAAAACCAAAAATACCTAGAAATAACCTAAATAGGAATTGTATAAAATGTTTACTAAAATAAGCCTTAAACAAATGGAGAGCAATATCATATTCATGGAATAAAAGGTTCAGTATTGTAGAGCTGTTAATATACCCCAGATTAATCTATAGATTCAAGGCAATCTCAATCAAAGCTCAGCATTTTTAATAGAACCTGACAAGGTAATTAGAAAACATGAAAGAATATGCCAAGACAGGTTTGAAAAAGAACAAATTGCTCTACCAGGTGCCAAGACAAATTGTAAAACTGTGATAATTAAATCAGGATTGGACTCAAGATTTCAACACATCAGAGAAGTCCTGCTACAGACCCATACCGGAAGTAGGCCTACTGTTGTTGGTAGTTTCTCCAGCAGTGAGGAAAACCTGGGCATTTCCAAAATTATTTTCCAACAGCTTCATGGAGAAAGACATACAAAAGGAGACCTGTGCAAGCGTATGCATTGCAGCACTGTTTGTGATAGAGAAAACATAAAACAACCCAAGATATTTATGAATAAAAATAAGTTACTGAACCATGCACGTCATTCAATATTGTTATATTTTTAAAACCATCAAAACAATATGTATATGTTCTGTAGGTACAAGTATTTCATAGGAAAGGTCTGAATGAAATAATGTCTGTTACTTCTGGGAAGCAGGAGAAAAGCTCTAGAATTGAGGAGGAGAGTCAAGGGGCTCTACTTTTGATGGATGATGTCATTTTTACTAACAAAAGTTATTCGTGTCTATTTTGAGTTGTAAAACACTAATTTTAAACATTAATGTTTAATAAATGTTGGAAAACAGAAAAGAAAAATGGTGCTTACCTCCTTTTGTGTTAAGACCTAGAAACACATCTTCCTGCTTCTTACTTTCTTTATACCCTTGAGAATTTAAGTTCAGATTCAAACGCACTTTAAAAAAATAGAATTATTATAACTTCTCTGTGAAATAATGACACTTTCAGAAGAAGACAACCTGATAGGAGTCCTGCTTCCATAAGCTACTTTCGGCAGGTCATTTCATCCTTCTAAGCCTGATTCCTCACCCGGAAATGGAGTAGAGAAGAGCCCTGCTCTATGTACCTCACTGGGCTGTGGAGCCAGGAGCACAAAGTGCCCATACGCGACCACGGTCATCCTATCCAGGTGTTACGTAGTGAACAGGTAGGAGCTTTAGTGCCAGTGGACTCTGAAGTGAGGCATGCTCTCCTCCCATGCATAAGGCCAGCAACTGGAGTATGATGGCGCTTATTTATTTTTATTTCATCCCCTCCTGTTAAATGTGTATTTTTGTGCATGCTTTATAGTGTACATAACATATCAGTCTGGTAGTACATGCAATTATAGGTAAACGGTACACATATTGTGGGTGCACATGGCCAGTGTACGACCCTCTGCCCAAAAGTCCCCTACCACACCTTTCTGAGTAAGAGAAAAGATTTGTGAGGACCAACACAGACGATTTGCTGTGCTGTTGTACTCGGCCTTTACCTATGCTGGTTGGCTGTAGAAATAAAATATTTTCTCACGGGAGAACATAGTTTTAAACTTTTTCACATCCTTTGGTAGCCCCGGCCAGTCCAGGAGGAAATATCCATTTGGTCTTCAGAGATAAAAATGAAAGGAATCTAGGCCCTTGTAGTATTTGACGTGAGTCCGGGACTCCAATCCAAGAGCATTGAACTTCCAATTTCATTCCCATCTCTTTGGTACCAGGTGTCAACCTTCTGTCACTGGCGACAATTACTGAGCAGTTCACTTTCTGGTGAACTGTAAGCAGGTAAAGAAGAAAATCCTAGCACTTCCTTTTTTGGATGATAAATTAGCATTTTCATCTCACTGGGTTTGTTAGGCAAATTCAAATACCACTATGAGGCATGAAGGTGGGGGCTGGGTGAGGCAACAGACTTTTTTTCTTCTAATTTATCAAGATCATATTTAGGGTATTCTGTTTTGGGTGAGAGAAAGTAAACCCTGCAAGACGAGTTATGACACTGGGCACAGACCATTCAGATGGTGAATTGGGGGCTCACTGCCTTTATGCTCCTGGCTAGGTAAGTAAGATTCTTCTTCTTCTCAGAAGACTAAAACCTACTCCTTTTGGGTCTCTTCTGAAATCATTTCAGTAAAAACACTGCCACCCAGTGTTTTGATTAGGAGAGGCACAATAGACCACACACTCTATATATAAACAGTCGTTTTACGGAAGAATAGCAAATAACTCATTTTCTTAGTCAAATACAAATAAGGCCTGACAGACTACAGCACATTTCTTGCCTTAAACATGGAATAATTCAGCCACATCTTGCTGCATAGTGCAGAGAGACTGTCCCAGAACGATAATTTGGCATTTTAACGATGAATTCTAAGACAATCCTGCTAATATTCCAGCCTTATTCAGTTCCTGTGATCTGGCTCATTGCACAAAGTCCAGGCTGAGAGGTTTTCCACGATTTGGTTTCTCCAGCAGCCTTCCTGCTGCAGTCATAGCCCTCCCACCCTCCACCTCCAAGCACTTCCCTCAAGAACAGTTCAAAGCAACCTTCTATAGCAGCTCCTCCATGGGGGGTCCACGTTTGGAGGGATCTGTGTCCTGTGCCCACCCTGGGGGGAGCCCAGTTCATTCTCAGTGCAGCAGCCCCCTCCTCTTTGCCGAGTCACCCCCCAGACCAGCACCTTTGATGTCAGGAATGTGTTAGACACCAGGCCCCTGTGTCAATAACTCCAGGGAACGCACACCAGGCTTTTCAAATCATCCCTCTATGTATAAGGGGGAGGTAGAGGGCAGGGAACGGCTGGGGAGTGTATCACACCCAACAGTTTTCTCTGAAAACATTTGGCCTCCTCACTCTTCTTATACTCTTCGTGGAGGGTATTGGACAGAATTGGGTTTTGCAACCCCTTTGAAGATAGCCGAGCACTTAATTTTGGAATGTGGTGTCATGGAGAGCCCATTATTTTGGGATCTTTGTCAGAACTAGGGTAGAAAGAGCCCCACTATAACACCCTGTTACACTCATCATAAAAGAAGGATACTAATGGGACTTACCGCTTAGAATCGATGTGAGGACGAAGCGAGATAATCCAAGTGAAGCCTTTAGCTATTTACTGTTTTTCTTCTTATTATTATTATTGTTAGATTCTTGATCACTGCTGTTTGGGCAGTTAATGCAGGAGTTACAGCATAATCATAAAAGTCTGAGACAGATAGCAGGAGTTCTGAATCCCAACTACACCGTGAACAAGTGAGCACCCTGTAAAGTGGGGTCCGGTCGCTGCTGCCTCACAGGTTGCCATGGGGTTTATAGGCTTCACCATACACGTAGCCCTGGAACGGCGTCAGTCAGGGCGTCCCCGCTCACTGAGCAGCAGCCATTGTACTTTATTTACTTCATCACTTGTATCTGTGATGACTCTTTTTATTAAGGTTTCTATAAGAGAACAAATGAATAATTTTGGGTCTTATTATGCCCTTTTCCCCATTGAAATTATTGTGATTTGTCCAACTGAGCTTGATAAAAGAGGTTTATTGGGAAATGAATATTCAAATATAGCAGAACAGATTCTTTTTTTTCCTTGTGAATTTGTTTTTATTGGGATACAGGGGATGAGTAGGGAAATGTTACTGTGGGTGGTTATACCCCAGCAGGTTAGTATCCATTCTGATTTTCATGGGGCAGCTTTTGGAGCTTTTGCTTTTTCTTGGAGCTGCCGATCTTGCTGCCAGCAGCCTCTTCAGATCCACAGCTGAGTGGCTCCTCCTTGGAAGAGAATTTCCTTTTTTCTTGGGGACACTCTTGTTTTCTGCCCCTTCAGGGTCACTACCTGGTTCCTTTTTGAAGAAAGATCACTACTAACCAGCTCCTCCTCAGAAAAATATTTATTTTTGTTGGGTTTGGATAGAGAGACAGGTGGGTCTTCCATTCCATTCTCCCAAGGAGCCTCCTGGAGCTTTTGCTTTTTCTTCCTTTTGGGTCTTTCACTGTCTCCTCCAAATACAGGGCAGAGAACATGCAGCAGGAATTCACACTACCTCCCAGGTGAGGATACTTGGGAAGCAGCCAAGGACAGGACCCTCTTGCCCAGGGAACCTGTATGCTACAACCAGCTCTCTGGGCTCTTGAGCAGCAGAATAGATTCTTTTTTCACGATTATGAAGGAGGAAGGAATAATCTGGAGGGGGTGGAGAAAGCTCATCGAAAAGACAGGCGTTGCCTTAAGTCTGGCAGCTGGGTAGCACATCCCAAAGTTTAGAAGAGGTGAGAGGACATTCCAAACAGCATGTGTTGCACGGGGAACAAAGACATCAGAGATCCTGGCGAAATGAGGTGCAGGAGAGGGAAGCTGGAGTGGCTGCGCCAGAGGGTTTTAGCAGCAAAGTGTTAACAGATTGGAAAGCACATGCATGTTATTGAAATCTGTTGTATAAGGAATAGTGAGGTACTGAAAGTGTTTCCAGTAGGGAAGAGACATGGTAAGGTTTGTGCTTTACGAATATTATTGTGGTAGCTGGGGAAACTAGTAAAGATGAGGGAGACAGGGAGACCAGAAAGATCATTGACCATTCATCCAGGGAGAGCTGATAAGGGCTGGCACTGAGGTGGTCAGCACAAAGAGGACGCTGGGGCTGAGAGATGTTTCTAAGGCAGGAGCTCCGTAGCTTAGTGATCCATGAGCATCCTACAGTGCCTAGTTTGTGAGGCTGGGGAGACGGGGAAACCACTGAATCAGGAAATGCATGAGAAGAAGGAATTTGGAAAGGTAGATAAGGAATTCAATTTTAAATACATTCAGTTTGAAGGACCTAGGAAATCCAAGTGAAGATACCCAGAAAAACATGATTCTGGAACTCAGAGGGGAAGTAGGACCTAGAATTGGGAAGATACGTAGATTTATGAGTCACTGCTGCTGGGGACACCACTGGAGAGCTTCAGTATGGATGGAAGAGTAGCAAGCACGCCTCTAAAATAAAAAGAAAGAGGAGACTATGAAGAAAATGGAAAAATAACACTCAGGGAGATAAAAATAGCACCAGGAGAGAACTTTGGGGTTTCAGGAAGCAAGTGTTCAACTATCTCATATAGTATAGGAAGATCAAATAGAACAAGAACTGAAAAGAGGCCACTGGATCTGGCGATTCGGATGAGACCCATGATTGCATTAGGAGTGTTTTCGACAGGATGGTGAGGATAGAAAGGCAAATGAATAGAAAGTAAAGGCATCTGTTCACTCATTTAATCAACAAATATTTATCAGGCACCTATTATATGTCAGGCACTGTTCTAAGCCTCGAAGATACAGCAGTAAACAAAGAAAGACCCTTGCACTCATGAAGTTGTATGCTAGCATTGTTTATACAACACTCTTTAAAGAACATTCATTAAGGATTTGGGAAGACAATATTTTGAGGGCAAAAGTGAAGTCAAGGGAAATATTTCTTACAGGCTGGTAAGGTTTGATCTTGTAGCTGAATCACTATAGGCAGAAAGGAGAGGTTGGAGGAGGAGATGAACGGTGGGAAGACAGAGTGATGGAGAGACAGAGAGAGACCAACAACACAACTCCTCCACAGGGCTGTGGAGCAGGTGTTCAGCTTTGGAAGGGTAAGGGGTCATCTATTCTTGCAAGAACGGAAATAATTTGACAGTTCACATCTGATGGCCTCCATTTTCCCCTGTAATTTGAGACAAGCTGAGAGCAGACTGAAGGAGATTTGAGACAATAATTTGAAGAACTGAAGCAGGAAATAGGAAAGAGCCAAAGGACACAAAGTCAACATTAATTTCCAAGCAGAGTTGTATCCAGTTAAGCAACAAAAGTATGTGACAAGGAACCAGCTTAACTCACCACACACACATTCATCCTCACTGAAGGCTGTATGGAGTCTTCCTGGGGCAGTAGACACATCTCCCCGCTGTCGTCATCCCCCAGCTTTTGGGACTAAAACAGTTATTTATGTGGAGATCAAATTCCAAGAGATCAAATACTTTATTTTCTTCTCAAAGAAAAGCAATGGTTGTCACTGAGAGTTTATTGGTCAAGTACTCAATTTCATTGCCTTTGGCATTTCTAATCACAGTGGAAAGCAGGCAGCCTACCCCTACCAGCTTTTGGTCCCCAATCCCACCCCACCCTACCCCATTTGATCTCACAGAAATACCAATGAGTTGCCTCACTCACTGCAGATTTTCAAATTCTCAGACATTTTTTTTCATGAGTGTTAGTGAACAAATTGACCTTCAAATCCAAAATTCAAAAAGCACAGAGGAAGGTCAGATGGATTTTCTACATTTGTTTGGTCTCCTCACCTCTTGGACCATATCAGAAAAGGCATCTTTACCCTTTTCCTGAGGACATTCATCCTGCATTCTCAATGGCACTGGAATAACCATAAACTTCAGGACGGTCTGACAGGACAGTATCCTGTGTCTATAAGTTTGTGTACTTCTTAACAGAAAGATTTTTTGGTTGGACACAGCTGTCATAACCCTGGGTGTATATTGCCACAGATTTCCAGTACTGCTGGTGGGAGGTTCTGCTTACCTGTTTAGATGGTCCTCCTCAGGTGTCTTTGCCAGGTTAGCACTCATCCAGAGGGCAGAATGAAGAAGCCTGGGCTCCTGATGACCAGGGGACATCTGATGACCAGGGAACCCATGTCAGCCCAGAAACCCATCTCTGATCTTGAATTTCTTTTTCATGTGGTACACAAATACAAATCAAAATGTGTTATCATTTTACATCGTTTCACTTTCAACCTATGTCCTTACATTTATGTCTGTAAACATCATCGAGTTGGATTTGAAAGAAATCCAAGCTGCCTTTTAGCTCTCTAGTTCTTAATATTTACCATAACTGCTGATATATTTGGGTTTATTTCTACTCTGTTATCTGGGGCCTTCCCATTACTCTGCTTCTTCTGCTTCTTTTTCCCAATCCACCTCCTTCCTGTCAGTTTTGGAAGGGACTTTCTAACTTTATATTTTCTTCCTTACCAATTTGAAAGCAATAGACTCTCCCTTTTTTCCATTAAAATTTTCACATTTGCATTTAACACATTTGAAATAAATCAGTATCGCTACCCTGCTCCAAAACTGTACAAGGAACTAGAATATTCTAAGTTTGATGATGCACTCTCATCTTGAAGTGTGACCAAACCTGAGACATTTTAAGTAAGTATTCATCTTAGGGTTTTCCAGGCTACTTTGTAGTAGAAATTCAAATATCATAAATATGTGGGAGATAAGAGATGTAGTGATGAAATCACAAGAGATAATATTTCCCCACTTACTCTCAGCCAAAGGATGCCCTGTTTACTTTGCAGACAGTCTGATTTCCCAACCTCCCACCCACCCCTATTCCGCCCCTCAAACCTTTCAATGAAGATGCAGCTTTCCACAGATCCTGGCTTTGGGCAAAGATTTCAGATCCAACTCAGGACCCGCGCAGAATGAATCCATGTACCTGTCTCCACCACAGAGTGCTCATTATTACACCATCTCTTGGTCAAGAAGATGGACAAATGCTCCCAGGGCAGCCTTCATCTATCACTCTGGTCACCAGCTCCCTCTCTGTTTAGAGATCCTGTGAATTTACTTATTTTGTTATGATAACCAAAGTATTTAAATGGGTCTATGCTTACTTTTTGAAGCATCGTGAGGCATGTTGTTGAGGGAGGTTTTACAGGGATATAAATACCTCAGCTCTGTCTTGGAAACTTGGCTGTGACATGTTCCATACTGTTTGCCAGAGCTTCCTCCAGGCTGGTGCTTCTCTCTCACTGTGAAGTTGGTTTAACAATGCACCCCTATTAGCTGCTTTCTCTCTGGAGGTACCTCCCAATTCCCCTGTAGGCTCCCTGTGCCCACCAAATACTGAAGGGCCCTTATTCTTATTTCAGGATCTGTCCTCTAAAATACCTGTTGGTGCCTGGCTCGTGAACCCCACTTTTTATTTCATCAAACAACACTATCCTGGGGAAAATGCATCTACTCAAACATTAACAAGAAGAAAAGCCAGTGTGTAAAGCTGTACTATGTAAAAATGCATAAGAATGGTATCAAAATATTTCAAAAGTTTAATAGTTCCCTATAAAGTGGGATTATGGGAGATTTCCCCCAATCTCTTTATACTTTCCAAAATTTTTATTATGACCATGTATCACTTGGTAAACAGAAACCCCCCTCCCACCCTCGAAAAATACCCAAATAAACCATAGTCCTATTTTATTAAATTGAGAGAGAGAAATGTCAAGGAAGCTCAAGCCTTCTCCCCAGACCTCATTTCAAAGTGAGGAATGCTTCCTCTCTACTGTGCCTGTTTTAGAAATCTGTTTTTTTCTGCTCTTTTTGTTCTGGCCTTGATTGGTCTTAGCCAGCATTTACGCGAGTCCCAACAGGCTCAGCGCAGGAGGTTTTATCACACAAATATGCTGTGTAAAACTGGCATCTCTTCAATGACTACTACATGATAAGCACTGTTCTAGGCAACGGAGAATCACTGTGAACAAAACAGACAAGCAGCCTTGTTATAATGGTGCTTAAAATTCAGTAAAAACACTTGAGCACCGCAGCTACTCAACAAATACCAGCCAGTAAGGTGGACCATTAGCATGTGCATGTGAAGAGTACAGAGTGGATTAGAGCGGAATCCTGCTTTACACACACGCCCCACACTCAAGGAGTGCCAGTTCTGAAGATAATACCCTGAGTTCTTATGTCCCGAGATCAGACTCACTAGGACCTGCCCTCTGCCAACTGACCTCCTGTGGAAGATGGAAGATTAGCTAACCAGGCCCAGCATGGGTCACTGCTGCCCACGTCTCACAGGCTCACGCAGGAAGAACTGGGAAGCACCTAGATGGGACTGTTAGCCAGAATTTGGTCTCGGGGACAGTCCCCAGCTGTGGCCAGTGCCATACGGCTGAACTGCAGGATGACCCCAGTGCAAGCATGCCCCTGCTGGATTCCCCCCAGAGCTCCTGCTCCCATCCCTCCCCTTGCTTGCTTCAGCCAACTTACAATGCAGCGTCTGTGAAGCGCAGGACTTCTTTAATGTGCAGAAGACTAAGACGACTAAGGTTAGGAGTTTGGCACAAGAGCAGCACTCCCAATGAGAGCATCATGGGCCAGTAATCACTTTTCTTTCTCAGTAGTAGATACAAATCTTAAATGTGCAGGAGCTGACACTGCTCACTGCAGTTCTTACTCAGGCTGTGGGTTGCAGGTCTTTGTGTGTTGTATGGGGATTGGGGTGAGAAGACGGAAACAATCCATCAACTGTTTCCATTTGAATTCCTCAAAGCAGCTGCTCTCCTACCACAGGTGGGCTGTGAGTGGGGAAAATGACAGCACTGGCCCCAATCCACTAGAGGTGTAATCAAAGCAGCCAATTTACTCTGTCACAGAAGGCAGTTGAGGAGGGAGGACGAGACCCTATGGTTTTACATGAACCACGGGACCTTCAAGCTTCCTCTGGAGCCTCCAACCAAGGGACAGGGGAGGGACCTGAGTGTACACCTCCACACACACCCCTATCTTACCATGGCAACTCTGCTTTTAACTGCTGTGGGTTCTGTAGTTCCAGGTTGGATCTAGTTTGGAAAAAAATGTTTAATACACACACACACACACACACACACACACACACACACGATTGCTACAATCTTTGTCAGCAAGGACACCCTAGGATTTCTTTTGTGACCAGTGTCAACCTTTGCATCACAGGGGTAAGTCAATCAAAAGATGGTTCGTTCAAATTCAAAGTTTTAATGGCTGTTAAATAATAAAAGGCAGGCTATTTGCACTACGTACATTCTATCCACTGATGGTACTGTGAGCTGGCCATGCACATTTTATTGCACATATAAACAGTGTACAAGGATCCTGAAAAAGTATTAGCTACACAAGGTCTGCGTTTAGAAGGGAAAAAGCCATTTTACAGAGTATTGAAGCCATTTATATTATACAGCCAACTTCAAGAAAATACTGAAAATCAACATGAAAAAAAAAACTTAAATTTTGAAAAAGAATCTTTCTCAAAATAAGGATTACAGAACTTCATGTTGCCATATATACATGTAAAAAAATATGTCAGGACCCTGCGTTCTGAATGCCCGTGAAGGTGCAGCAATCAAAATTCCTATTTCTATAATCAACCTTTGAATGTTACTTACACTGAATACGCTCTGTTCAAAATCTTTTTCTCTTTACATCATTATGCTATTTGACAAAACAGGTATTTGTGCAGTACAGGAACATATTAAAATATATTATAAGTTAAAGTGCACAGTACATTTGATAGGAAATAACTGTGAGCTGCCAATCCAAACCGCCGTTTTCAGTAACCCGTCCCCCTTGCCTCCAGCAGAGGTCAGTCACGGCAGTGGCTGACGTTAGACTGTGCTCAATGCACGCCGACTTCCTGTCTTCTCTTTCGTGTTCACCTTTATGTTTGTCTTACAAAGTGTGGCTGCTGCTGCTCTAAAACTTACAATGGCTTTTCCAGAGGTGAAGATGCAGTCAGCATTCACAAGACTGAAAGCTGACTGACCGGGTTATCTGTAACTGCAGGGTGAAGGCACGTGCATGTTAACTGCCTACAAATAGGCTGTTGTGTCTGGGAAGCCTTACGGGGAGTCTCTCAGACCAACCCGGGTCCTTTGCTGCCTCTCTTCTAGTCATCTTTTGTTTGAACTTGCTCCCTCCTAGGCCACTCAGCCTCACAAATGCCACTTACTTAACCTTCTCCTAAGCCCATCTTGGTGTTGCATGCTGCTGCCCCACCAATTTGCTGACTCACTTGTCTTTTCACACCATAGACCATGAATCTTGTAGTGTTTTATGGACTACTCTGAAAGCCACCAAGTGACGATAAAATGAGCATGTCTACATCTGAAAATCATTTCCTCATTTAAAACTGGTAGTTGTATGAAGTGCTGGTTTCCCGATCCAGGTCCTACGTGCCTTATGGAACTCTTGATTACTCTTAGTCAGAGCTGCCCTTAAAAACCTTTTTGGTTCAACAAAAAACTTTATCATCTCCACTTTCCAATACCACTTCCTTATTATCTACCTTTGGTGCTAGACTTTTTTAATTACCCAAGTTACAGTGCAAAATTACACTTCAAGACACATGATGCTAACTAACACTACTTCTTTGTGTTAAAATGTGAATGTTTTGTGTATAGCAAAATAAGTCTGAATCCAAAAAAATAATTGTTCACATTTTATATTCAAGTTTAATATGTTTTTTTTCCATCACAGCTATTTACAAATAACTTTGGGGTGCTCTCTTGATTTCAGTCAGTTTATTGTATCAGGGAACAACAGGGCTGCTGGAATGTAGGAAACTGGATGGAATGCAGAAATATAAATAAGATCAATGTTCTATAAACCAAAGTGTTAATAATGCCTCCCCAGAAAACAGTTCTTATGGAAGCACCTGTTTTTATGCTTAATTTTTTTTTCTGACTCATGTATACCAGAAAACATGGTTACTGAGACCTATAACTACTGCACACCAGAGGATAGAAAATAACTCAATATTTATAATATTAAAATAAAGTGTTTAACCACAAAAAAGCAGTAATAAAATAGTTTCCTAATTTACAATTTGCATCCAAAGGATGAATAACAACTCACTAATAAATAATATTTATATAAATATTTTATATGTCGAAAATAGTTTTTTTTAAAAGGCAATGGTCTCAAGAAATTTCTTGAAAAATTTGGTGGTGAAAAACCTGATTGAGTCCCCCCCTTCCCACTAAATACACAATGAGTTTGGTTTTAGTAAAACAAATGCATCTTGCTGTAAAACAGTTGTGCTTGGTGTTTTGGTAATGGCAGTGGGTGAGCGTGGAAAGGATGTGGGAGGTTGTAAAAGGCATTGAAGTGCTGTTCAGTTCTTTGTAACCACGTCCGTCACTGGCTTCAAGATAAATACCTGTCACATCTTAATGCTGGAGGTCAGTTTTGAAAGGTAGAGAATCTTCTTTTATGTCCTCCCTTAAATGCAACTAGAGTCATGGAACTGACAGGCAATGAGGGCAGGTGGGGAGAACAGGTGCTGAGAGCAGAGTTCAGGATCTCTGATGGGAGAAGGGTTTGAGTTGATCCAAAGCAGAGGAGTTGGTTTCATGTGAATAGAGCCTTCGTTACAGACACATCTAGCAATGCTTGGACAGTAATGCCCACTTTGACCAGGCCTTTCTCTTCAAGGATGTGATGGGGTAGACATAGTTTTTCCTAAAAGGAAGAACAAACATCAACTTTTAGATGACTGGAACATAATAATAAAATCTTGCAACACCACAGATGGCAGTTAAGTTGAGCTCTGTCGTGTGTCTGTCTCATCCCCTCAGACCATACTCCCTGCCTTATTTTCAGCCCATTGCAAAGACCATTTCTGTGTCTACAGAGAAAATAATGATTTTTCACAAATGAGGGTTGTTCCAGAAAGGAGCCCAAACCACCTGAAATCTGCAATAGATCTAAATATTTAAAAAACCTTTATGTTAAATAACTGAGCAACACACAGCCAGCTGAACACCATACACCAAGAATACATTAGCTTATATTCTTATAAAGCAAAATTGCAAATAGCCTCTCACCCATTTTAAAAGGAATTCAAATATTTATACAGACCATACACTGTTCTACTGACCATAAACTTTGGTTTAATTCATTTTATTTCCTGTGATCTCTGGAATGGAGGCATGCTGACAGAATGGTATTCTTTCTTCGTTGTTCATGAACAGCCTTGTAAATAAGTAATTTTAACCACAGCTTTCAATAACCTCCCTTTAAGACTCTTTCATACAGTTGTCACAGGCACAAATGCCCTGTTACTTTCTCATGTTCTGTTTTTGCTCTTGGAAAATGTCCAGCACATACGACACAAGGAAAACAACTAATGTAAGTTGCTCCTTGAGTGTAGAAGCTTGCATGCTCAACAAAACAGTTTACAAAATAACACAACAAAGTGATTTTACACCTTTGTCTTTTGGTTCTGGGAATGAGGGGATCTCCTTCCAGAGTGTCTCCTTTGCTCAGAAAAGACTGCACAGCAAACAGTCCCTCTTGTCTATCCGATGATGGTGTGTTCTCCACACCCCAATGACCAGTTTTTAAGAAATATTTAAATGGGACCTGCATGAGACAGATGATTATTTAAAGCACAGTTTTAACCATTATTTCATGTGGTTGCTGTGCATCGAAACAGAATTATCCTGTTGTCTATGGCATATTAGGTGAGCATGCAAGTTTATGCTGCTGCCAACTTAGTAGCCAAATGTCAACCTGAGAAAGGATGGGAGGTTCTATCTGAGTTGTGAGTTGTTGTCCACTGTGCACTAGGCCAGGATGGATGGTGCTTCCTCCTGGTGCCACAGCCAGATGTCAATGTGCATCCTTTCCTGATACCACAGGCTTGTGAAGTACCTCAACCTGGCATTTCATTGCTCAGGCTGGTTCCACCAGGGCAGGGATGTTTTTCTCTTTCTTCTGGCCCCCAAAGCACCCAAGTCAACATCTGGCTTGGTAGGAAATTATAAATGGCAACTAATTATGGTTAAGCTCCTGTACAAGATATTACATACGGGAAAAACAAAATCTTCAATTTGTACCCTATGCTAAAATCAATTTGAAATGAATTAAAGAGTTAACTGTTGTTGTTTTTTAAAAAACTTCTAATAAAATATAGATGAATATTTAGTATTTTCTTTATAAATATATGCAGAAGGATTTTCTTAGCTAAAAATGTGAAAAAAGCCACAAGGCAAAAGATAAAAACAATCGATTACCTAGAAGTTTAACATGTGTTAACAAAACCCTACATTAATTAAAAGATAAGGAAACTGTAAAAAAAGTATTTGCATCAAATTACAAGGGTTTTATATGACACAAGCTCAACAAATCAGTGAGAAAAACGTTAAGAGACTGACAGAACACTAGGCAAGGAACACAAATAGAAATTTAACAATGAGGGATATGTCCAAGGTATTTTGAACAAGGCATTTTACTTCCCGACCTCAGTGTTTACTTATGTGTAAGTCCAAATGTTCCTGAATTCTAGCACTAATATTTCCACAAGGCTTAATCTCTATGTACAACATGGCTTTTATGAGGCTACCTGCCTTATCCTGAGTCCTGTTGGAGATGGCATAGGTCTCCATTAACAAGTGCCCCAGTCTCATTAATGAGTGCTGATGCCAGTGGTCTGTAGAAGTTCTAAGTGAGAAGTCATGGTAGGGAAGGGATGGGGCTCCAGAGAGACAGGAAGGGGAAGGTATTGAGACCTCAGCCTCTTGCTTACAGGGCTCACAGACTGAGTTAGCTTAAGGTTATTGTCTCTCCCAGGCCTTTATTTTTCCAACCAGCATTTCTCACCTTCCTGGTTTCCTCATTCCTAAACCAGGTGTAGAGTCCAAGATTCTCCCCTCCGCCCTTACAGCTGGCAGTGAGGAGCAAATAGAAGACATGGCAAGGTACCACGTACAGTGCCTTTCTCCTGTCATTCTGTCCCCCTGAAGAAACCCAGAGGTACCCTCAGATTATTTTGATGAGGTTGGAGGTACCTAAGAAGACTAGCATAAGATAATAGAAACCCTATAAAAACATGGCAGTTCTGGTTATTTTATCACAGGACTGGGGTGAAGACTGATGGGAATTACGAGTTGAAGTGCTGGTTGGCAGGATGAGAAAGGGGAGCCTGCCAGAAATGAGGAGGGTAATGAGGATGGCCAGAGGCCATTTTCTATCACACTAGTCCTGCCACAGAGGGGGAATCCCTGAAGTGAGCTAGGAGTTGGAACGGGGAAGGAATTACTGTAGATTTATAGCTGGTTGAGAAATGACAGAAAAGAGCCATAGTAGACTTAAAGCTAAGATGGCTGTATATTTACACTGACTTTAAATGCATTTAAATATCAATGTTAGAGAATCCTAATGACTTTCCTTGAGAACATGGCAGTAGACTGTTCTAGTATAGAGCTTCTCTTGTTGTTTTTTTTAAAGCACAGAGTCACAAAGTACTGTCTTGCATAAAAAATCATGCTTCTGACCCCCTCTGAAGAACTCACGCTTTGTGCTTTTTTTCTCCAGTAGTGGAATCAACAAGGTTCACTCATATCCCCTCACCCACCTTTCTTCGGAACCACAGCAAACAGGGCTGGAAAGGCAGGCAAACGACAAAGCCTAAATGCTACCTTAGATAGACTTCTGGCACCTCCTACATGCCTGGCACCAATGCTGCAGACTTGATTGGTTATTTATTTATGACAACCTTGTAAGTTAATATAATATCTTTATTTTACAGACAAGAAAACTGAGATATAAAGAGTTTAAGTAACTTTGCTAAAGTCCCACAGCTGTTTAAGTACTGGAACCAGGATTTGAACATGTGTCATCTCAGGGCTGGGGCTCCTTCCAGGTATCATGCTGCTTCCAATAATATCCTTGATCAACATGTGAGTATGTTCCATCTTGTGCCATGAGACAAGAAGAGGCTCTGGACCATCAGAGTCTTATCCAGGCAAGACCCAACACATTCAAAGTCAGGTAGCGGTCAGAGAACCCTGACTTTGGTGAAAGACATTAGTTCTACCACTTAGCTCATTTGGCTTCTCTTCATAGCGAGGGACAGACATCTCATCCTGGCAGAAAACGCCAAGTGGGAGCAGGCAGGTTGCCGCCATGTCCACTGCCTGGCTCTCCTGTCTCTACAGTCTCTGAATGCTCCTAAACAGCTATAGGCCTCCTTCCAGGCCAGCTGCTGGAAAACAATGAAGTCAATAATGTCAGCACAGTTCACCTTGTTCAGTCTGTTTCTAAAATGTAAACTCTTGGCACAAAATTGATTGAACTTTAAAACAAAACCATCTGCATTGGTTTAACATGAGAGTTTCACAGTCCTGTTTTGCCACATAAGCACTCGGAGGGCCAGTTTTTCCCAGTGTAAAATGAAGACCATGTCAAACACTTAGAGACAGAGAAGACTTCTGGTCACTCTTGATTCTCTGCTTTCTGGCCACACTATGTTCTAGTCCTTCCTCTCTCTAGAACACTTCATGCTCCACACACATCTGCCCCTTCTCTCACCTCCCTAACCTGTAACCCTTTCATCTGGCTATTCCTACACATCTTTTAGGTCTCAGTGTAAACAAACATCACAGTTCCTGGTGATGTTCCTGGTTTCGTAGACTACCTACTCTGGTCCATCAGATCAGGTGCAGAATCTTGTACCCAATCTACCACAGGGCCTTATTATACCGAATTCCTATTTGTCCACTAGATCCAATAGATCAAGGGTCCAAAATCTACAGCTTGCAAGCCAATCCAACCCATAGCTTGTTTTTGTAAATAAAGTTTTATTGCAACACAGCCACCCCTGCTCATTTACAAATTGTCTATGGCTGCTTTCATACTACAATGGCAAAGCAGTCTTAACAGAACTTCTCTGGGCCTCAAAACCTAAAATATTTACTATCTAGCACTTTACAGAACAAGTTTGCTGACTCCTGGTCTAGACTGTGGCTTTTTGAGCACAGGACCATGTGTCATGGTCATCATTTTATGTTCAAGGCCTGCTGTGGGGCCTTGAACAAGAGTGCTCATTCAATAGCAGAGGAATGAAAAAACAAACACAAGCATAAGCAAAATTCTAGTGAAAATCCAAGGAACTGGACCCTGATAGTATTAAAGGAAAAAAAAAGCACACAGTCTATATACCTGATTGTTTATTGGGAACTAATTTCAAAATCTGAAGCCTAATTTTAAAAAGCAAATCTCCTAAACAAAACCATATTAAAATATTTTTCACCTATCCAAACTCCTTTTAGGCTCCTGAAATTTTAATCCATTGTCCATTACTTTTACCCTGAAGGTGAAACATCTTTTATCCTTATGACTTTTTGTCCTTATGACAGAGATAGGCATGGATTATACAGAGATAACCCAAACCACCGTGCACTAAATTTAATTCCTTACTCATGAACAAATGACATCAGGCTATCAAGTGTCTTTATTTATCTAGTCTCATTGATGAAAGTCCTACTCAGTTATGTTACTTTTGAGTTCTGCAGGGCCCCTTTTCACTAGCCCCATTTCATGTGTCTCTCCTGGAGGACAGTGAGCTGCATACAAAACACAAATCCATAAATAGAGGGAACTAACAGAAATGAGTTACTTCTTACACACTGTGGGACTCTTCACACTGAGTGGTGAGTTGCCACCAATTGAAAGAACTGGAGAAAAAGAACTATTTCAAATAGATCTTTCTGTTTCAAAACGAAAGTATAAAATAATATTTGGTTGTTTTTAGCAGGCATTGGAAGGAAATGTGGTAAAAATATCCTTTCTTGTAAGAGGAAGGACATTTAGTATGCACATACAAATCACACAACTAAATCCCTGACTCCCTCTCAGATGACAAGTCGATTACCAGGTATCCCGTCACGCTACGATGGCAGCATTATGCTAGCAATGCGAGCTGGTGCATGGGTACCTTGGGGAAGAACCATGGAGAGGCTTAACATTCTAAATGGAAATTAATAGCTTGACAATGGGCAAGAGAGTTCAAAGTTTTGCCTAAAGGGCTAAATTAATTGTGTTCTGCTAGCTACCATACTATTTGATAAAAAAAATACCATCCAACAGATCCCAAGAGGAGCAGCACATTAGGGTACAGATACAGTAACGGCATGAGAAATGAAGTGTGTCCAAAGAATACTTTGGCCACTAGAACTGAAATATGAACATAGCTAGAGAACATCAAGTCAACACTGAAAATTAAATCTGATCTCACATGACTGTGCTACTCCGTTTTTATTGATAGAATTTTCTTTTGGATGGCCACCCAGTGAATCCTCTCTCTTCTCCTCCTTTGCCCCCCCCCTAAAGAAAACAAAAAACAAAAAACAAAAAAACAACAGTGGCCATCATTAACGGGGAGCCTCGATGCACTGCAGAGATGGATGGAAATGCTGAGCACTACTCTGGCTGCGCACAAATAAATGCATCGGTGAGCTGATAAAAACTTGGAATAATCACCCAAAATGTGTTTATTAGGCAACTTATGGCTCATGGTGCTCATTAGACACTGTACAAAGGGATTTTATTGTGTTACAGACTGAAGAATACAAGATAGCACCAAAGGCAATTTAGTACATCTGCAAGTTATTTATACACAACTGAGGTTAATTCAATAACTTCCATATACCCTGTATTTCACCAATCAATACAAAATCAGGCGGAAAAGCTCAGTTAACTCAAGATATTATCTTGTAAAGAATGTTTCCTGTTAGAAAATCTGAGCTGATTTAGCAACAAAGAATCTTTATAAATATACTTTTCTAACTATGTGGGTTTTCCACATTCTCAAATAGCCTGCCTGGATTCATGGAAATGTTCATGGAAATGTTCAGAAAAATAAAATTATCTTCTTAGTAGCCATCTATGAAGACCACCTGCATCTCACTAAACTAGAAATTTATCTGAGGAACTTAACTCCATCAGCTCCCCAATTTAAGAAACAATATTTGGCACAGATGTAGACTGAAGCATAGGGGAGACGCTCTTAACCTTGGAGCAGGGCCTTCACATATTAGGAAAAAGACATCCCCAAACCAGGAATATCTTGGCCTAAATAAGATTCTATTGGTTTTATCTTTTAATTACAAACTGACCACGTTGCTCCAAAGCTGATATAGTTAATATATAATCCCTTAAGCTTACTTAAAAATAAAAGCAGCTTGCTAATGTCATTTGAAAACAAAGGTTAAATGAAAATTTAGATTCATTAGAGAAATTACATTCTTTTAAAATAAGAACAATCTTATTATTATTAGCTCCTGCCATAGTAACCCAAGCCTCAGGACCAAGAATGTTCCAGGACTCGTGGCTTTATTTGAAAACGAACACAGTCAAATCCATCACATTCTGGACCTGATATTATGATGGGATGTAGCAAAAGGCAAAATGACCTATTACATTATTTAAAAATAGAAATCTCTTCGGGAAAATTCTTTTCTAAGAGCCTCAGAACAGAGGCTCACAGGAGTAAGAAGTAAAAACACAAAATTGGTGTGCAAGCAAATCCTCCAGGTGGCGCTCTAACAGTGATGGCCCCTTCCTTCCTCAGCGTCCCTTCTGCGCAGCTTTGTCTCATGCAGCAGGGCAGAGAGGCTGGCTCAGGGCAGAGGGACTGGCTCAGGGCAGAGAGACTGGCTCAGAGTAGAAGGGACGGCAACCCTCCCTGCTGCCCCTCACAGCTCCCACTGCAGGAAACGGAAGCATCCAATCAAATGGCCAGCAAAGCAGTCATTCTCCAGATAGTATTGTTCAACTTGGTCAGTAGATTTTTTTATAGACCAAATTGGGCCAAAATGCTGATTTTCTGTCTCCTCTGCAAGGCGGTCCCTCTACAGCTCAATTGCCCAGTCCTGAATTAGATGGGATTCGACTTACATACTGCAAAGAAAAGATTTCCATATGATAAATCCCTTTTGCTCCTGTTCTGAAACCTTCTTCCACTCTCCCCAGGGCAGTGAAGCTCACTGGGGGAGAGAGAAGAGGAACTGCATGGCACTGCTGCTGGCACCACGTGAATGAGGAAGCCTGAGGTATGAATACAGTTTGTCACTGTTTTCCAGTGAGTGAGAAAAGTTACATAATGGGAACAGCATTGTATAGGTTGGTGTAAAAGTAATTGTGGTTTTTGCAATTATTTTTAACCTGTTAAACCACAATTACTTTTGCACCAACCTAATATAAAGTCTGTGCTTTTGAAAATGTTCAGCTTCAAAACTCGAGAGATTACTGAAGAGATAATAGGGATGGAAGTTTGCAAAGCAAAAGCTCAGATGGAGGAAGGACCCCGCAATGGATCTGGGTGACAGAGCACAGTGCTTTGGATGCACATGCAGACGTTATGCAGACAGAACATTCCAGCGGTAAGTGATATAGATCAGCACTATAAAGAGAATATGGACAAGACAGAAGCTTATAAGGTCCCTGGAGCGGAGGGCAGAAGTTGGTTGTGGGGGTTTCTCCCCAAGTGCCAGCAGAGTGTCAACAGTCTTTCGAATGTGACGAAAATCCAACTGCAGGATGTCATACGGAGAGCAGAGGTCAGCCTATTCCGAGGGCAGCCATTAGAACAGAAAGAGACAGTGCATACAATTAAAAATACACAGAAGAACAGCCTGGAAAGAAGCACACATTTTTGGTTACTAGCAAATGGTAAGAGTAACTTCTTATTTCAAGCAGGTAAAACCCATTCCACCATCAAAGATTGTAAAACTTATTTGAAAAAAAAAAAAAGTAGCATACCCAATGTGTTTTATGCAAATAGGACAAAGATATCCCTCACCCACAACCTCACTATTAAGAAAGTTCTGCAATCTATATATATCATTCTGGCAGTTAAACAGTTTTAGTATTCAAGTGGTATCATGTGCTAACCAATGGCATAAAAATAAGAGCTTTTCACTTGATACATTTAGGTCTTAATCTTACTAAAGGAAAAGACATAAACTTTAAAGTTTAATCCCCATCTTTCCTTACCATTCTCTTAATGCATTTTTTACCCTGGTTTATAAAGAATGAATATAAAAATCTTTCTTTCTGAAAAGTAACACATACACCTAATTTATTTTCCTTTTAAGATTATCGATAAACTCTGAGGAATGCTAGTTCTAATTACGTCCCTCCATGTGTCCAAAAGTACATTAAGTTTCATGTTTTTGCAACTACACATAAAAATCTAGAAGAGGCTTCTTAGATGTGAGGTTAGAATAAAAGTACATTCCCAAGTAGGGTTATTTTGTAAACTTCCTCACAACCAAACAGGTATGGTCGTGGGGGACACAGATCTCCATGCATGTTTTATCTACTTTACACTCACTATATATAAGGAGGCAGAGCTTCTACTTTAAATGCAAAAATAAGATGCTCAGTCTTGTAAGTTGACCTCCAGATGTCTATTACTGTCAGGAAACAAACAGTTTTCTAATAAATTAAATTTCTTAACAGGAAATGACAACAGCTTAAAATTTATAGTGATTATAATTGATATGTCGGTATGAAAGAAGTTGTAGTTGTGTCCAAATTAAACAAGGATTGAAAATATTTGTGACATATTTCATAAAATGCAGTTTCATTTCTAAATTAGGCAAAGCATTTAAAATATATATGTAATATATATTTTAGAACATATGATACAACATTGCCCTTTGTTTTAGCCTCATGGCTAAGCAGATGCAAATCACAGAGCAACTGAAAGATTATTCTGAGGTAGAGTTTTATCTTGCTTGTATCCTCTGACGTCATCCTGATGCCCTCAGTTTAGTAGGAATATTACAATATTAAGTGGGTTGAGTAAGATTAAAAACATTCTCATCTTATTTTAATTTATGAAGGTAGAGATACGCAACAAAGGATTTTTAAGATAATAAATTGTATTGGATTTATTCAGATTGTGTGTCTTTTCTCAGTGGATTTGGAGGAATCAAGCTACCACTATTATTTTCCCAAGAATTAAAACAGCTACACATTGATTGGATTTCACTGGGAGAGAGATGCTAGTCAAGGATGAACAGATGAGGAAACATCTAAAAGAAGTTTTCCATTGCAACACGAATTTTCTGTTGCAATGTTGTGCTTCGCCAGTGAAATCCGAGCAAAGCAGACACAAGACAGAAACCATCCACAGACCAAAGAGTGATTTTCTCAAAAGTGGCATTTCCACATTAAAATACATTATTCTACTTCTAGTGTATATTTCAATACATTTCCCAGAACCTTATGGAAAACATCGAGTCTGCTCCCCAGCAACTCCATCAGAGAACTCAAGTGAGGCCGATTATCTTTGCAGTTTTCAGTATACACTTCTTACGCAGATGGGCAACCCAGACCATTCTTCTTATCTTGCAAATAACTTCATGATGCCACAGGTTCTGGGCTTACTTCAGACTAAAGTGGATAGTAGGGGCCTAGACTCACAGCCCATGTTAATTGGTTTAAATTAAATCACGATCTCCAAAGGAAAAGGCAGGTCTAGGATTGTCTGTTTGGTAGGTAAAAATCTG
Organism: Rhinolophus sinicus; assembly: GCF_036562045.2. NCBI lineage: Eukaryota > Metazoa > Chordata > Mammalia > Chiroptera > Rhinolophidae > Rhinolophus > Rhinolophus sinicus. The sequence goes on from NC_133754.1 coordinate 89,745,416, forward strand.
AGTCGCAAAATGTGTGGAGTGTGGACTGCTGTGGCCTCTGAGAGCCGCTCTCTGAGTCTACCCAATGTCACAAATCCCCTGCAAGGATGCTACAAGGAGGGAACCTGGGAGTTTTCTGGCCCTTGCGCTTCCCTAATTTCAGTCTTAATGAGGGGAATTTAGAGATTGTACTTTTTTCTCCCTTAAAAATTAAAATAGGAAAAATACTAACAAGGAAGGAAATTTAAAGAGACAAAACTTCACCATGTATTTACAAAGCATTAGTCATTACTGCAAGGCATTTGCAAAATACAGTGAATATACTCAGAGTCTCTAGACACAAGTACAAACACTAATTCTCATTACAGTGAACAGAAATCACAATGGCCAGAGGGTAGCAGATTCCCTTAGGGGCAACAGTCAGTGTGCCTGAGACTGCTAGGTTGGGCTCAGGTTCCCCAAGTACTATAGCCACAGACAGAAATGGAGACAAAGCTCTAGTTTATAGATGTTCTGAGTCCAATCAAGTCTCAATTGTAAGAAATTTAGAATATATTCAATTTATTGAAATATAATTTTAATTTTGAAAGTCAGTATGCTTACAAAGTATTTTTTTTTTTTTAGTCTAAAATAACAGAGGAATGTTGATGGTCATTCTGAAAATTTAAAGCCCTAACTGACCAAGAATGGAGTGAGGTAGGGTTTCCAATATATGAGAACTTATTGCCAGTTTTATGAACTTAGAAGATAACTCTTATAAGTAAGCTAATTTATTTAGAAATGTAATTTAAAACTTTTTGAAGATATTGCTTCTAAAATGTTTATTCTCAAACATGCACATACATATGAAAGGCTGTTGGCCCACTGACCAGAGGTGACTCTGACACCAGGAGACACACAGTGGAAAAGGATTCTTACGTGAATGGTAAACACATACTACCTGTAAGAAATGTGACTGACTTTACAAGCTAGAAACTGATTCTTTTTAAAAAACTGATATTAATAAAATAATAAATGTCTGCACCTTTGATTATCTGACCTCAGAGTTAACCAATATAAATGGAAAATTAAAATAAATCTTGGAAAAAGAATCTCACCCTTCCCCCCAAAAGTCACCGATTTGGGGAAGAAAGAGACATAAGGCTCAAAGAGGAGAAGGAACTCATTTCTCCTATTCTCAAGAAATAAAAAAATATATAGTAGCTTCAATTTATAGAATGTCTTTTAATTAAAAAATGTCAGATCAGTTACACATGCATTATTCCCTAAAACCTCAACAGGTGTAGTGTAGGAAAGTTGTTACTATTACTTTCAAATATAATATCTCATTATAAAAGACAATAACATGTAAATATGAAAGCTACAGAAAACAAGACTCAGCCATAATTCCACTTCTATCAACACAATCACTGTTAGCATGTGAATGTGTTTTAGGATTTTATTTTTAACTCTCTTTGGTTGATGCAGAAGCTGAGGGACACAAAGTGACCTGTCCTTGTGGATGGAGAAGAAAACCTGCCACTTCTACAGTACTGCAAGGGCCCCAGGCCTCTGGGCTGCCCAGGCAGGCAGGAGGGGCCCGGATTGCCAAGGCGTCTACCACTGTCAGTAGAGTGACTGCCTTAATCCTCTTCTCTGTTTTCTCTCTGGAAACAATCATGAATAAGAAGGGCTGGGCAGTTAGAAAACAAAGTATATTTCTAGTCTCAGTTCCCTCCTCATCTAAAGAGAGCAAGTCTGGTAAATTAAGGACTTTGTTCCTCCAGAGGTCTGAGGCCAAAACTACTTATTTAAAATCAAGTAGAAAAGTTTTGCTAGTGAACAAAATAAGTACCTACTTTCTAATACTTTTGCTGTTTCATAAATCAGAGATTTCTAGCCACCTGAGACCGCGTATACTAAAATAGCCCTAAATATGGACCAATTTGGAAACCCCTAATAACAAACCATGAAGCCTCTACATCAAGGTCAGAGGCCAAGAATGGTCAAGCTTTCTCAGAAAAGGCAAAGGAAGCCTCTGTATATCGATGACCCATGACCCCAACGCTTAATTGGAGGCAGATTATTGGGTGAAACAAAGAACTATCCCAAAGAATTTGTAAGCCCACCAAGGGTGGTACTAGGTAGGCCTGTCGTCAAGATCAAGTTACACCAGAGGTCACAGATAAATGCAAAATCTGACCACCAGCATCAATACTATAAGGGACGATAAGATGGTGTCATCAACACCACCCAACCCCCAGATTTTCCAGGGTGCCATGATGCGTGACTCTGGTAATCCTCTGGCAGCAAAGCAACTGATGAGGAGGGAAAGCAATTGTAGAACTGAGAACTGCGGATATAACCAAGCTTTCATGGAATATCAGAGCTCAAAGAAACCTTAGGGGTCTAGTGATTTCCACACTATGCTTAGCAATAGGACACTTTTCCCCCCTCAAAGGAAACCTAAGTGGGGAATCCAATATACATCACAGGCGAAAGAGAAACTGCTCTGGCTGAAACAAGGGGGTGAGAGTGACCGTAGCCTCCCATTGGCTTTCCCTCACCTCCTACGCAGGCGAAAGAATCAACGGCTCTGGAGAATGTGGTTTAAATCCACTGCTTAAGTACAACACCTCACTTTGCAGAGCAGGGAACTCAGTCACAGAGAGCCTGTGTGTGCGCTAAAAAGAGTGGGACTCTTCATGTTGACAGACCTGGGTTCAAATGCCAGCTCTGCCGCTCACCAGCTATGACTACAAGCTTAGGAAATTATTTCACCCCTCTGGACCTCAGTTTCCTCACAGTATGGTAATAAAATATTTACCTCAGATCGCCAACAGTGAGCATTTGAGATGAGGCATGTACGAAAAGTTCTCAGTAAATGGTTAACTGCTGCTAGATTTAAGGGATTTGTCTCAGGGCACATAACTAGTTAACAGCACAGGGAGGGCTAATCCACCCAAGACTTTGTATATTCCTACACTTGTCTCACAGATACTCTACTCACTCATCTCCTTCCAGGTTAGAGTCATTCAATTTGTGTCTCTTTAGTTGGGGAATTGGCCCCACCCAGAAAAACAAAACCAAACCAAAAAACCCAAGGAATGAGCAGCAGGAATGGAAGTGACCTATGCTGAAGTAACTAGCTGAAGAAATATGGTGCCTACACCAGAAAAAAGCTTGCCAGCGAGTACCATTTCTGGTCCATTTCAATGATCTTTCCTTGGCATTCTCATTAACAAACCTCTTCCTCATCCCAGAATCCCTCATAGTTGATAGCAAATATGCCTGCTGTCACTCTGACAGAATTTCTCCAGAATCCCATCACTGACTTCTTTCTGGGACGTTACCTCCTTTCCATTAGCGGCCTCCACTGTTCCAATCCTGTCTCAGATTCCTACCCCTGGACTAAGATTCAAGGGTTTAGATCCAGCCTTACTAAAATGTCACAATTAACAGACAGAGGTCTAGAGTTGCCTGACTTGTCTACACACTCTAACCTTCTGCAAACAACTGGGCTACTTACACTGTGCAATTCCAAATGCAGCTAATTTGAAGATGCCACATTTATAGGTCAGCCACACCAGAACCACTCTACTAAAGCACACAATAAAATGCTTCATGAATCTTCACCAACCCTGGGGCAGATACCTGGGAATGTGTCCATAGGGACTTCTAAAGAAAATACAATAAACTATTACAACTGGAACAATTTTAAAATTGCTTCCATCCCATCAAATTACTTTGTATGTAATAATTTAACTAAAGCTGCTCAGCGACCACATTCCATCCATATGAACAATTATATAAGCTGCTAACCTCGAGTTCAGCTTGTAGTTTCAAACTGTGATTCTATTACAAAGGCAACAATTTAGGCCTAGAGCACAGCTGTGATTTTTCAGTCTCTACAGGGTGATGCATTATTGTCAATTAGATATTTAGCTTAAAAAATGCAGAATTCAAGATCTCTGTGACTTACGAGTATGTATATGTAGATAAGTTATGGATAGAGAAGAAAGCAAGAAAAGCTCACAAATTAGGAAAAATGATGTCTGCTACTGGGAAATCAATGAATATTTTGTTACCCAAATATTAAATATAATGCAAATAAGGAACTGTAATGTTACGGGTCCTCTGTTTTTAGGTACCAGTCTTTTAAAATGTCTGATTACAAGTGGAAAACTTCTGCAACTAGACTTGTGATATAACTATTTTCAGTGCATATCATCAATTGTAGTGTGTCACATATGCACGCAAAACATCAACCCTCTTACGTAATGAAAGAAATGTAACCATCTAAGTAGGCAGAAGTCATTTTACCCCTCTCCTAACTTAGGATCATATTCCTAGATGAAAATATTTCCTCATTTCCAATCACTTATTCCTCATCCATTCTGTGAGACATGAAGCATGCTAATTCAAGTGTACAGGAAAATTTGCCAATTGCCTTCCAACTGGCGATTTCTGGTTTTCCACTAGAATATTTCTTCCTTCTTTTAACATAGCTTGTTAAAGGAGTTCAACTGCTAACTAAAACTAACCAGCAGACTTTGTCTATTAACAATAGCAATGAACTTAATGTAATAACTCTAGTCACCAGTAAAATGCAATTGGATTATCCATCAGGATGGAACTATATGTATACACACACAGACATACACACACATGCGATGCATACATATACAGTACAAACTTGAAAATCATCTCAAATCTTAAAAACAATTTAAAAATACCCTAAGTGATATATTTCTTACTAAGCATAGTTAAGAGGGATATTGGCAAAAAAGGTCATTATTCATTGTAATTCAACCATCTCAGGAATTATAAATTGCCTATTAGTGCTAGGGGCATAAATCAGAAATTATAATAATTTTTCTCTGCATATTTATGATAATTTAATTTCCTTTTGCCCACCTTAAAAGGAAATAATAATTACCAATCTTTACTGACAATAAATGGCAAAGTGCATATCCATTTCATTTTGTATTACCACAAGCCGAGAAAACTTTGATGAGTTTAAAAATATCATGGGATTACATCATAACTCATTAGTGCTTTCCAGCACAGACATGAATAATTTACCATCTGACTTGGTATGATAGTTTTGATTCACACATGGGAAAACCTATTAGCCCATGACAGAATCAAATTATTTAAAAAGGTGTCTATAAGAATTTTCATAAATACTTGAAGCCAAGAATGTATATGAAATATTAAAATGTACACATACTATAGAGGCACACAGATTAACATTGTTGAAAGACATTTCAATTGATCACAAAGATATTGAGCCCATATATAAAGATTACACTCTTTTAAATAATGAATATGTACACTTTTTATTGATACTACAGCTCTGACTTAAAGAAGCTTTAATAATTCTTTTTTTGCTCAAATGAGATTAGAAGACCACCACTACACCCTCACCTTTGAACTTCACCAAACTAAAAAACAGGAAGATAAGGAAGGAAAGAAGAAAGGAAAGAAGGAAGTATGGAAGGAAAGATGGGAGGGAGGGAATAAGGAAGGAAGGAAGGAAGGAAGGAAGGAAGGAAGGAAGGAAGGAAGGAAGGACTAACTCCTATCATTGAAATGTAATTCCTTCACATATTCAAAAACAGTATCTCATGATAGATTCTGTAGTGACTTTATCCCTGGAACATTAGAAAAGATAGAAGAAATGACAAGAAATAGAATTTCTGTCCATTTCTGTTTATCACAATGATGATAAACTTCTCAACTTACCCACAAATTCTGAGTGCATTGGTTTTTGTCTCCCTAAGAAACCATTTTATGTAACTACTAATAGCACAGTCTTTAAAAGCCCCAAATCGGCTGAGGCTGGGGCTTAGCTTGCACACAAAAAAGGAGCAAACTACAGCCGGGCTGGCTATCGGAACTTGCCAATGGGTCTAAAGCAGACTAAAGGGGAAAATGTAAATACAAACAGATAACAAACTATAAAGCAACACACAAACATTATTATTATTAATGGTAATGATTAATAATAACAATAATTAATATTTTCAATGCTGATTATTTTGATACACATACCAAAATGCTATTACAGGAAATGAAAATCAACAAATTTGTTGCAAACTACAGCTCTGCTTTGCTTAAGAAGTTGGAGGAGGAAAACCATCAGCTCCAAAATTCTCCCCTATTGAACGTGAAAGAAGGGGCAATGAAACCTCAGCAATTTCTGCCCTTACAAGAGGGAATCAAACTGATTAATTTTTTTTTCAAGTTTGGAATTACACATTTATTTCAAAATGTTAAAGAAATGATATTTCCTTTCCCTCAGAATTGACCATACTGCTTTAAGCCATTTTTATTTCATTGCAATAGAGCAATTTAAACTAACATTTTATATAACTTACTTATTATTACTCCTCAAGAAAGACAGGATGTACAAAGAGATTAAACAGGATGCACAAAGCTGTACATCTCTTCAGTGGGTTCAAACACATACATTAAAGAAAATCTTTACTAAAACATGGTTATTTGGACAAATTTGATGTTACCTCTGGTACTCCTAATTTTCGGCATGCTTCCAAAAAGTTTTCCACGTTTCTTCTGCATTTGGCCATGCTAAGTTTGGGCTATAAATGCAAATATGCAGAAATAATGAATTATTAAAAGGAAAATAATTTTAATAATATCTTAATTTTAAAGCTTTCTAAATGACAAAAGTAATACTACATGTTTACTGGAGGAAAAAATATATAAGTACATAGAAGACAATAAAAACTTATCCAGAAATGTCCACCTAGAGATAAAAACAATATTTTGGATTATATTTTTCTAGATGTTGTGTGTGCACATGTTTATGTATACAAAGACATACATATCTACCTATGTATGTACATAGATATGTGTCTATATGCAGTATTTCTGCATATGTGTATGTATCTGCATATATGTATGTATGTATGTGTCTGCACATATATACGAGTATATATAAATCTGTATACACACACACATACATACACACAATTTTTATGGATCATACTCTTGTGCAACCTACTTTAGTTCACCTAAAAATACACCATAAGCATCACCTTTTCCCATCAACAATTACATTTCTTTATGAAGGGTTAAATTCACCAGGCCAATTAATCTCCTTCCCATTAAAGCAATGGACTTAATTAGAAAGAGGCAACATCAAGGTAAACAGCACTAAACAAAGTGATGTTACAGACTTAACCAAGGGACTCTCAAAATCGAGTTGATCCTGGCCAGGTTACCTTCAAGATATGGTATGGATAACAGGTACATCTGAGTCACACAATTTTCACATGGTAAGTTTTAAAAGCTTTACTGCTAAATTTTAATATTCCACTATTAGTTCTTTTAAAATGGGAGGTAAGAAGCACAAATGACTCCATAATCTAGGTGTAGGAGCAATGTTTTATAAATACTGACCTTACCCTGTGAATAGCAAGGGAGAGAGGGAAGTAAGTCATTCCATCTTGTAGGGACTTACACCAATCACCATAAAACTAAATTTACACAGGATTTATTGATAAAAGGGACTTCTTCTATCCTCCCCCTTGCCCCCCGCAGCTTTGGAAGTGAGGGAGGGCCCATCCTAAGGTTGCTACCTAGTTTCAATTAGAAAAGTACTGGCTACTAGTTAGAGGTTCAACCTCACCATTATTCAAAGGATCAAAAAATACATGAATTACATGAACTGGGATGCCAGTGTTTAGCTCACCAAGTTGTCCAAGAGTGACAAAATCCATCTTAAGAGACTCAGCATATTGACAATAGTGATTCTGTTTACCACTATATTCCCTCAGGTTGGCATAAAAAATGGACAGTATTGGTTCATGAATGAAAACTTAGAATGCTTAATGTTGACAACACACGGGTAGTAAAAGTACCCCCATCCATGGCTGATGGTGCACACAGGATCTTATTTAGTAAGTGTTTACTATGTATCAGACGCTCTACTTGGTGGTAAGGATGCACCTGTGGAACTGAAAGATGCAATCCTCACAGTCACTTAGTTCCAGTTTACTTGGCAAGCCTCACTGGAAATATTAACAAGTTCAAGGAAATTATAGTATAGTATGATATAGGTCTTAGTTATAAGGAGAAAAAAAAGAGAGAGTCTAACTCAGTGCTAAGTAGTCAAGAACGGCGTGTAAACACGGAAGCAGTCAGTGAAGAAATGGGAGCTAGTGATGCTGTAGATAAGGAGATATGGAGGCAGCGTGCAGAGCAGCCTCTTCATTTAGAGAGAGCAGCCTGTGCAAACATGGCGTGGAGGTGACAGCATAAGCTGGGGACAGAAAGCAGGTATCACGGCTATAGTGTGGCTGGGCCTGGTCAAAGAGGTGTTAAGATGCCTGCTGAAGAATTTCTGAAAAGTGGACATTTAGCAGCAGCTTACATTTCCAAAAAGGAAAACTATAGTATAACATGCTAAAATATGTTATAATTATTAAAATGGATACTGATGAATAATTTTAGTGACATAGGTAAACAGTTAGGTTTTAATACATTTTAAAAACTACTAAATAACATATATATATATATATATATATATATATATGTTACTACTAAATAACATATATATATATATATATATATATAATATATATATGATGCTCACAATTCAAAAACAGCTCAAATGTAGAAAGAATGCTAGTCGTATAGTAGCCAAAATGTTGACAGTGATGTCTTTGGGCGGTGGGATAAAAAATGATTTATTTTTCTTGCATTTCTCTATTTTCTCCTTTGCTCCAATTAGGCATTATTTCACATTATATTTACTATTTTAAAAATTTTATTTAAAGAAGAAACAGGTGAAAATTTAAAAATTTCTGACGAAATATAGCATTTTTCTCCTGAAGAATAAAATGTACAAATGTATATAGATTCATGATTCATAGTGTCCTCTTATACTTTGTAAAATGGTAATCGTACACTTAAAATGGAGGCTGAGGAGTCATAGTTTCTCTTATAATTTGGGAAAAATTATTAAATGAGAATTTGGCACACAGTTCAGACAACATTATGGAAATTTGGATCCCATCTGTAAAAAGTATTGGAAAGTTTCATACTGAATTACAGGACAGAATTTACTGCCCACCCTAGGGCAGCTAGAGGCAGATTTAAAAGAGAAGATAAACAGATCTTTTTTTCCTTATGTGTCCTGCTGCAAAAAGTGGTCAAACTTTTCAAAGGAAAAAGATGTTCAATTGTATAGAAAGGAAACTGATAGCTGAAATGGGATCATCAGCTAAGAAAATAGAAAAGACATTAGGACAAATAAAGCCAGTGTGAGGCATTCCAGGGGGGGGTGAACGAGGGTGCAAATGTGCTTCCCAAGGGCTTTCACCTAACACACTTCTCATATGACCATTTTACCAACATTGTTCCTTGAGATTAGGGGCTCTGAATTGTGAAAATACGCTCTACAAACACTAATGATAATAATGGCTCACATTCATATATGTGTCATATGTAGCTCCTCATTTCATCCTCACAAGAACATTTCCATGGTAGGGACGAGCAAACTGAGTTAAAGAGAGGTTAAATAACTTGCCCAAAGACATACGCATGTAAGTACATCTGGAATTTGAATCCAAACTATATGTTCTTCGCACCTACACTCCTTTCTCACCTAACGAACTGCAAATGGTGTGGGTAGAAATTCTTCTTTCTTCTCTGCTTGTCTCAAAAACAGGCTTATCCCTGATTCCACCCCCCTTATCTGACCATAAAACTGACTCTGGAGTTCTCTTCTAGATGGTAACATGCTTTGAGATATATAGGAAGAGGGTTCCACATGCCAGCTTTATCTCCCCTACAGAGAAGACGAGGATTTTGAGGGCATTAATGGAGTCTCACTCATCTTCACACCTTTCCTACTGTTCCCCCAGTATCTCCAATGTACCCTTGAGCATAGTGAATGATCAAGGAATTGCTGAAATAATGACTGGCTAACCAACCTCTGGCTTGACAGGTTATAATTATCTTTTACATAGAGTCTGCACCTTTTCAGAGCCATCCTAAAATCCCCAATGACTAATAAAGGAAAGAGATTCCACTTAAAAGAGAAGGTATCAAACAAATGATTCTCTCCCAAAGACTTCTCACTGTTTAAATAAGCCTTTGTAGGAAATGAGTCTTTACGTCCATCTGTAAAGTCTTAGTTAGCATACCAATCAGCAATTTATTTAATGTGATTTGCTTTATATTGGGAATAAATTCCTTTTCTGTCATTTATATATTTATTTTAAATATTCTCCCTTTTTGACCTTGAAAATATTCCTTCCTTCAGACCTATTGCTTTTCTGCTCTTCTAGTGGTCTGGGGCTCAACAGAGAGGATTTGAGCAGGGTCCTGGTAACCCCATCAGCATTTGTAACCAGCAGGACTGTCCCAAACGAGCTTGGCTTATGGAAAAGTTCATTTCCCTTTATATGGACATACTTACAACTGCTGGTGAGGGGACGTGGATGCTTGCAACAGACCGCGGGCGGATGTGATTGACCAGATGGCAGAGGACAACCCCATCCATGAGCGCAGCCCCCAGGTCCTCATGCAGGCTGACCTTGAGCCTCATCTCGATGCTCTGTGAAGGAATCAGAAGGAGGCTGTGGTCAATGATACACCCCATACACGACAGAGGTACACAATAAAGCCTCAGTGTGAAGTAGGCTACACTATCTAGGTCTGTGCAAATGCACTCTGTGATGCTCATTCAACAACGAGATTGCCTAACGGCGCCTTTCTCAGAATGCATCTCTATCATTAAGCAATGCACGACTGTATATGAGATGCTCACAATTCAGAAACAACTTAAATGTAAAAAGAATGCTAGAAGCCAAAGTGTTAACGATTGTCTTTGAGCTGTGGGATAAAAGATGACTTATTTTTCTTTTGCATCTCTCTATTTTCTTCAATCAGGATTAGTCCCCATTATATTTTCAATTAAAAATTTATTTAAAAAAAGAAAAAAAGGTGACAACCAAAGGATTTCTAATAGATTGCAACATTTTTCCTGAAGAATTCATAAAATATACAAATATGTATAGATACATGATTCACAGTGTCCTCTTACACCTTATAAATTGATAATTATGTATTCAAATTAGAGGCTGAGGAGTCATAGTTTTTCTTTTGTAATTTGGGGAAAATTATGAAATGAGAATTTGGCTCCAACAATATTACAGCAGTTTGGATCCAATTTGTAAAAAATAGTGGAAAGTTTCATATTGAATTATAGGACAAAATTTACTGCCCAACCTGAGGAAGCTAGAGGCAGATTTAAAAGAGAAGACAAATACATCTTTTTTTCCCATTTTCTGAGGCAAAAAAGTGGTCAATCACTAGCCATGGTCCCTGCCATCACTGAGCTTAAACTCTTCAATGGCACTGAGCACAAGACTTCATTCTTTAGTAACTCAAATAGTTTTTCTATTAAATGCTTGATTAAAAAGTTTTGACCAGTTTGGGATACAAAGTGCGGATGACTCTGAACATCTTTAAATTAATGGGATATTATTATTAAGTAAATGAATAACAGTGCATTATTTTAAAGTATATCTGAATTGAAATAATACTAGCTTTATACCTATGTATTAAGTAGTTCTACTTAATATTATCTCATATATACCTCACAAAACCCCACTAAGGTAGATTGGAACTACATTTTTAATACATGAAAAAACTGACATTTGGGGATATTAAGTGACTTGTCCAATATCAAACATTCAGTAGGCGACCTGGCTAGATTTGAAAGTAGGTGTGCTCGCAGTGCTTCAAAGTCTATTTTTTAAAAATACAGTTGACCTTTGACCAACATGGGTTTGAACTGCGCAAGCCCAGTTATACACGGATTTTTTTCAGTAAATATGTACAGTCCTGTAAATGCATTTTATCTTCTTTATGGTTTTCTTAACACTCTCTTTTCTCTAGTTTACTTTGTTATAAGAATAGAGTATATAATACATATAACATACAAAATATGTGTTAATCGACTGTTTATGTTATTGGTAACACTTCTGGTCAATAAACTATTAGTAGTTACGTTTTGGGGGAGTCAAAAGCTAAACTTGGATTTTTGACTGTACAGGGAGGAGGTGATGGTGCCCCAACACCTACATTGTTCAAGAGTCAACTGTATGCTCAAGTCTAAAAATTATCATTCAATTATATAATATGTCTTGGGTACCTCACGGAGTTGTTCCACCAGTTCTTTTTCTTCTCTCATCTGTTCCATTTTCCTCCGAATTGTAAACTGTGGGTCTATAGATTCCAGATTTCTCTGAGGTCTTAGAAACACTATAATAGAAAGGGGGAAAAGCCTTTATGCAGTATCTAGTATAGGCTGCCATGAGGTTATAAATTAAAGTTTATTTATCCCAAATTATTCATTCACTACTCACAGAAACAATGGTTAAGGCATGACCTCATGTGAAAAGTGTGATTCAAATATTCTAAAGATTACATTTGATAATTCTACTGGGTTGTGTGGGGTAGCAAAAGCAGTATTTTTTTGGTGATGATAAACTGAATCCAGGGAAGAGTTTGGGTCATCCTTGGAACCATTCCAGGCCACTTCTCTGAAAGATGTCCCTCCTCTCTCATTTTTTTTTTCAATGCTTTCATTCTACATTTTCATTTATACTTGAGGTTTCACAATTCATTCATTCAATTCAGATAATCTGTGTCAAGTAAGAAACCTCTAGAATTGCTTTACATGTTTAAAATAAGCACAGGTTAATGTTCAGTTGGCTAAAAGTTTTCTTAAGTTTGGGTTAAGAACTAAGTGATGATACATTACATATTTGAATGTGGAGTGAAAAAATTCTGCCTCCTACCATGTAACTCACAGTGTATCCTAAAAGTTAGCTCTTTAGAGATGACCATAGATTTCTTTTAGAAAAGTTGGCAAAAGTAGAGGCAGTTTAAGAGATCATCCTTGGCTACAGGTCCTTAAAATTACAACCTCCAAAAATAGCAACTGACAGTGGCGCTCTCTCTGAAAGGAGTTAAGCCTCTGGCTCCAGAGATAAGGTATGCTCTTAACTTCAGAAGGATAACATCTTTTAAAAACTAATAAAGAGGGTACAAAATATTCTACATATGGCAGAGTGATTACAGAAAGGTTTGCTTTTTTGTTATTGTTTGTTTGTTTTTAATCAATTTTTATTACAATACAAAGCCCAGGGCAGATTTAAACTTGAATTTTTTTCTTCCTTGAGATTTTTATCCTATTAAGGCTGTCAACGTTCCATGCGCACAAGAGGTGGCAAAGAGCTGTATTCGGTTCCCCAGTTAGATTATGTGTGTGTGTCTGGGGAGAGGGAGGGGGGGCTTTTAGAAAATTTTGGGCAGAGAACTCCAATTTTGAAAATCATATGAGGTAGAAGGTTGTATTGGCATGATGCAATTCTAGTAACTTCATCCACCATAATTTAAATAATGTAGAGTAAGAAGGTTGTGCAATTTTTATTCTATTCTGACAAACATTTCCTATGGACCACTTTAAGAACTATTTCAACTTACTAGTTTTTTTAGGTTAAATATGGTTTACAAATATACTTCATATAAGAACACTTGAGACTACTCCACATAATGAATTATTCCATGATCACCCAACTATGCCATTTGATCTCAATTTGTATCTTTGCACCAAACTACCTTAATAAATGACTTGCAGTATATGTTTCATGTCTCAGCATTTTCTTTCTAAATCAGTTCTAGGATATTTGAATCAGCATTCTGATGCTTTATGGAAGACAGAAAGTTGACACATCTTAATAAACCTTTGACTTAGGAGTTAATGGAGAAAGGAGATGATCTAATGCACGTAACATCTTCTGGAACCTCAGAGAGGAGTCAGCATGGAGCCTGGGCCTCTGCTTCAAGCCACCCAAGGAAGTCACAGACAAAAAGAATCAAAGTCATGTCACCAAAGAAAACCAAACCTCACAGGAAGTGACCAATTTTTTACAAATAAAGGCAAGACCAGCAAAGAAAGAAGGGCCAAATCACCAGGCAGGGAGACATGAGAAATTCACAGAGCAAAGGCAAATGTGGAAAAGTCTAACAAAATAGGAAGCATAGAAGAAACTGGAAATGCATTAAACTTGCCTATACACCATAGCAATCCCAACAAAAAGATTTACCCATTTAAACATAGCAACAAAAAGAGATATACATTAAAATGTAAAATCTAGAAATGATCCACACCCTCAAAGAAAAGTCAACAAAATTTACCAAAAAAGTCAAGGAATGTAGACAGAGCTGAGTAATACACACACTAGCCAGCAAGGGGCGACCCAAAACTGTTTAAACAAATCTAATGTTTACTTTGGAGGTTTTATTTTCTTTTGCCTTTTTTTTCTTGGGGCAATCTTATCTAATACTGCATGTTTAATATTTTTCAATATGTTTTTATTGGCAGATTTCATTCTGAATACAAAACTATTAGGAAGTTAAATTAAGAGTGAGCTTTTGTTTAATAGCACACAATTCAAATATCTACACCTCGTTAGAGCCCTATTTGAGATAACAAGATAATACATGGTGTCTGGGTTTTAATTTCCTGGCATCACTTTTCATCTTAAATTCCTGTGCATCTTAAAAACACAAAATGTATGGTTGGGTATTTGCTCTATGATGTTAATTAATCACAAAGTGTTAAAACACATTTGAACTGTGTTTTTTTTAACTGAACATTTCAAAAGTACCTAAAATTGTTGGAAGCTATGACTACACTACTACTAGCTTTCTATATGGATTAATTACTGTGAAATATATGAAAATTTAAAATAAACTCTTTAGGCTAATAATAAATCTACAGAGCATATAAGTGCTTGCTTATTTTGATGGGTTTGTTAGGACAGAATAATTTCAATGGGACCATTATAGTATCTCTGATTATATTACCTAGTTTTTTGTTTCATGTCGTATTTAAATAATAAATGCGGTGACCTGTCTGGGTCAAATCTTCAGGAAACTGATCTATGGAAGAATTTTTCTTGTTTTCTTTAATTTCATGTTACTAAATTTCAAAAATTGGTGGAATTGGACCTGTACCTGTAAGAATGAAGCTGATATTCTGCATCAGCACATTCATCATCAATCATCTTTTCATTCTTTGAATGTATTTGCCAGACAGCAATTAAGCAGTAAAGAAGGACTCCTTTTCTTCCTGCATATACATGTCTAAGAAGTAGGAAGTGAAAATGGTAGGTGATTGAAGATGCAGGGGGGAAACAAAGAAAAGATGATTTGCTCACATTTGTAATTTATTCAGCAGAAGAAAAAAATTTCTAAGCAAAGACCCTGTAGGGGATGATAAATAGGCTTATGCAGAATATCAACTTCATCCTTGTAGGTACAGGTCAAATTCCACCAATTTTTCCATTATCTCTACCTTCTCCTTCAAGCTCCTCATCATCCTCACCCCTGACCCAGGAGTGGTCTGTCTCCTATGAAAGTACAAAATTCTTTACGTGTGTCTCTCTCATGGCACTCATCACTTTCTATCTTACAGTATAGACCCGCTTCTCTCCATTTTAACTCTGTAAGAGTTTGTGTCTGTTTCCAATTTGTCCCTCTTCTCTGCCGCAGAAAGGAGTTTGTTTGGATGAATAAATGTAACAAGGGTTTCAAAAACTCCCTCATTCAGAGATCAGTCTATTTGGAGAGTATCTTTGCAGAGATTATCCTACCCTGATAACATCATCTGAATTTTTCCTATGATGAAAAATCTCCTAAAATTTAGTTTCCAGGTGTGAATGCATTTGACTCTGAAATAAAAGTTCCATGAAAGCAGAGATCGTGTCTGTCTTTTTCAGAGTTGTATCCATAGAAACAAGGATCACGCCTAGCACATAGCAGACATGCAATAGATATTTAAGGATGTGAACAAGAAACCATTTCTCTAATGGTTATAAGAATATCTTTTAGTTAAACAAAAAAGGCCCCACTGCTCTAAAAATTGCCTGAAATGCTACTTATTTAATTATAACACAAAATGTACTCTTCATATAGAAATTATCAATTTACATTAATAACCTTTATTACTTAAGTTTAACCCAAGAAGATATTTCTTCTCTGTGGACACATGAGGTTTTAAAACTTAGCTCTCAATTTCTTCTTGGAAGTTAAGAATCTGAACTGGATGGGATGTTTAAGATAGATAAATTTAAGGGCAGCAATGTGGTGGTGGCTTTGAAAAAATACCATAAGCTCTAGATCCAGGCTAACGTGAATTAGAAATCTGACTTGTGTATTCATTTATTCCCTTCTGGTGCCCCCAAATGGATTAGATGCATTCTCTGCTTTCAAAATGCTCTCTATGGTCTTCGGCCGTTCATTTAATCCAGTGGTTTTCACCTACTTGGACGTCACATAAAGATCAGTAAAAAATAATCGGTGCATAGACTCTATGCAACACCAAATAAATTAGCATGTTCGAGTGTGTGGCATAGACACTATAGTTTTAAAATGCCCTGGTGATTTAATATGACGCCCAGGCAGAAGAACCACTGAAACACCTCTCATGGCTTCAGTTTCCTCATTTTTTTAATGAGGAAAATAATAGCTAAAAGTGCAAGATTATGGTAAAATATTGGAGAAAATGTCTATAAACTCACCCAAGGTGGATATATCCATTCATTCATTTTCAAGTGAGTTTAAAACTCAATTTTAAATACACATAAATTAGCACCCACCAATTTATTGAAAATGAAAAAGGGAAAATGATTCAAAAGAAGATAGGAATAGTTTTAGCTTCAAAACTAATGGGAAACACAAAGAAAGATACAAAGTAGTAAAGGCTACAAGACAGAGAGCAGAAGTGGAGTTTTCAAGTTAAGAACAACCTGAAGTGAAGCTGCCCCTATCCAGTCTCGAGGTGGACAGACCTACACACATAGTTCTGCATCCTCCTCCATCTATCTTAGGACACGAAACTTCGGGATGTGGGAATTCAAATACCCAACAACCTTCTAGCCAATTTGCCATTTTAAAAATTTCTTTTAGACAAAACAGAGGATTTAAAATGAGATATATGGAGGAGAGGTGCCAAAAATTTTATACACATGACTTGTATTCATCTTTTGTTATCGGTATATATTGAGTATTACAAGTTAATACAGTTTTTTCCCCTTTCTTAAAATGTGTATACATTTTTGGGGCACCCTCTGTATTTGGAATGAAATACTGGCAAGCCCTACTAATAAGTAGTGCATAAATACTGGAATTTGAATAAAGGGAATTTTAATACAAAGCAAGACAGCAAACAAAGTATAAAAATGACAACTTTACCAAAAACAATAACTAAACAATATAAATGAAAGGCAAGTTACATTATGGTGGGTTGAATTGGTAATAAGATGCCATTTATTTGCAAACGTTGAGATAGCTGCAGATATAGCATAATGGAGAAAATATGAGGAAACAAAATTGATGTGGTAATCAGCTTTGAAATGCCAAGAAAGGCCACTGAATAGGATCTTGTACTTAAGAGAAACCAGTAAGAAAAACAAAAAGTAGGCTGTATTCTTCTTGCAACATTGGCTTGTATACTTGTGGACACAAATAACTCAGCTTCACTAATTTTAAAAATGTATTGGAAAATGTATTCACATCAGAAGGCAAAATTTGACACAAAAAGAATAAAGATGCGTAAAAAAGCAGATCTGCGAATCTGTACAAATATTTGTAAGAAAGATTTTTGCACAGAAAATTATCTGTTGCCCAGGGCATACTATAGGCAAATTACAAACAGGCATAAATGACAGCCATCACATATCTGATGTGACTGACTGAGCCACATGAATATTGAAAATAATTCCTTTACTTTTTCTGTGGTACGGCCTAATAATTACACGTGAATCCCTGGCACTTTCACTCATACAAAAAAACACCATTAAGTATTGCAAGGTTATTTTTTTTTTTCAGAAAGATTTTCACAATGATTATTTTCTATGGAATTCTTAGGATTGTTAATAAAAAGAAGGCAGTTTTGGCTTAGTAACTGGCACACAGAGTCCTCAATGCAGCTGTCCAATGAATGTGGTAGACAGTTAGGAGCCTGGGGGCATGGCCCCACCTCCATGTTTACCTAGCAATGTGACCCAACAGGTCACTTCATCTTTCTGCTTTTAGTTGATTTATCTATAAGGACAGACATTCTACTGCTCCATAAGATATCTAGACCTTTCCCAGCTTAAAAACAACAACAACAACAACAGAAAGTCCTTTAGTTTCAGATATCACTCCTAAGGAAATACCAAATCACACATAAATCTTTCATTCTAGGCTTTATTTCCTTTAAACAACATCAGACCCACAAATACCCATGCATTCTGAAAAACAAAACTGCCTCTCCCCCTTTTTTTTAGTTTTAAGTAAAGGAACATTTTATCAAGAAAGTTTCCACTTAGCCTTCCTCAACTTCCAGAATTTAAAACAGAATGCTATAAGGAGGGACTTTTGCTTTGTTGTTGTTTAATCATACTTATTTTCAGTTAAAAAATTTAGAAATATATGAAATAATAAAATTCCTTTTATAACTAACCTGCCAAGAATATATCTTTCTACCTAAGAAAACTGGAAACGAATTTTTAGTTGAATTTTCACCAGCAATCAAAGCAAATGTTTTAAATATATATATGTTTTTGTATTACATATAACATACTTAGATAATAAGAGTATTATTGGGAAATATATCTTCCTATTGTTTGCATTGTGGCGATACCTCACATCTCACCTCTCTTCCCCGTAAATCATGCTCTCCATTTCATTAATTACTTTTATCACTTTGTATCTTTAAGTAAAATGTTCAAAATATAAACTGACTTAGAATAGAATGGAGATTCAGATATACGTGGTATGTAGATCTAAATTATTATATCTACTTTATTTTCATTTCTTAGGCTATTTAAAATATTTAATGGCATGAAATTAAGAGATATCAGCTAGGTATCCTCGGTTTTTTATTTGCACATTTGATTCTCAGGTCAAGTTACTATTCTTGAATATTATATAGATGAACTTACACTCAAAAACGTAGAAGGTATCAAAATTCAAAATGTGCAGGTAATTTGCAAAACCAAAAAAATTAAATAAATAAAGGAGAAGGTAAGTGATTTCTCTTCAGTTCTAGAAATTTCTCAATATTAACATTCTTTTCAGCACACCACTCTAGGATCAGCCACAGCATATCTCAATTACCTTAAATATCTCATACTGTAAGCACAGATAATAAAAGATCAAATTCTAAAAGCATTTAGCTCAGATGCAGGAGACAAGCAGAGATAATCCAAATGTGCAAACCCAGGTTTTTGTAAAGGTGCAAACAAGCCAAAACACCCAAGCAGAAAAAATAGAGAAGAAATCATTGTAAAGTAAATCCCAAATTCACGATATTCAAAATAATTAAAAGTATTCTGACAAACTGCTAGAGAACAATACACATGCACTTCTCTGGACTTCACTTTCCAGGCTGACTCATTTCCTCTTATATGCATGCAAGTGAATGTAGGTCTACCTTCAGCTGCACAGAAATGAATGTTCAATATATTAATTGGCTTATTAATAAGCACATTGAAGAATAGGTACAAAGCCACCTACCATTGTCACTGTCTCCTTCAGATGGAACACTGTAGCTAGAGTTGTCCCATGTTTGTGCCTGTGTAAGTTTGTTGAAGGAGATAGGAGGAAGAGTGAGGGCTGGGTCTGCAGGAGAGCGAGAGAGCCAGTCCGCGTATAGTTGCACAAGGACCAGGAAAAACCAAAGGGGCAGCAGCATTTCACAAATGGCATAAGGATTGTATGGAAATGAAGCGAATTTCATATTATGGATTTAATTTCAAGTGTACAATATAGGAGAAGAAATGAAAGATGGCGCATGGAATAAAAAGAATGATAAAAACTGAGTGTTAGTACTTATCAATTATATACTTTGCATGCAGTTAATATCGTTAATCTTATCAGTTCCACAAGCCCAAAGATTTCAAGTACTAGTGAATCATGTCAGCAGAAAGAAAGAGTACCTATAGGTTATGGAGATAAAAAGGCAAAGACCCACCAGATACCTTTTTCAAAAACCTTCTAAATAACAATCTTAGCAACTATGATTCACACAAAAAATTTGATTACATAGTCCAAGTTTCATATGTATAGCTCTATCTATTATTTAAAAATAAAACTATTATAGAATCAGTATTTACTATTATGAATTTTTTCCCCGAGGTAATGTAAAATTTCTCTTTAAAGACATTTGTAAGTCTACTGGCATGCTTTACTTTATTGACAGGGCTGAATCCAGTCAACTCTTTGCTCAACTCTTGACACACATACCTCTCAACTCTGTCTTTAATATTGGTCAGTAAAAAAACAATTTTGGACACTAGTAGAGTCTCTTTAACAACAATGTAATTAACCAATAGCTGTCAATCAATTTCAAGTACTTCTAAGTTGGTCATTTATGAAATAACATTTTTTGCATTAAATAGCCACATGGTATGTTTAGGAAATATCTCTATGAATAACAAATAGGAAATATTCAATTATAAGGCAGGACCAGTAAAATAAATGGACATGGTTCTAGGAATAAATATTTGGGTATATACATTTGTCTTTCTTCGGAGGAAAACACAGGAGAGAAAAAAAAAAGGTTTCTTTTGTAGAAAACTATCAGCCTATTTTGAGAATTCAAGTTCTTGTTCCAACTTGCTGATTGGCGCCGTCTAGTTTTATTTATAACACAGAAATCCATATACTGAACTTTAAAATAAAAAGTGGCTTTTAAAAGTTCCAAAGCTACTCAATCAAAAAGAATTTCTATCTTTTTAAATTATATGATCTTCAACTAAGATGACTGTATATTTTCTACAAAATGTGAAAAATATATACTGTAATACTTTTAAATTGCTGAATAAAATGAAAAAAATTCCCAATACATAATGCTAGTTTTATAAAAGTTCAAAATCCACTTGATGTTTGGGATATAAATCAGCATGATTTACAGCAACCAAATTCCACAGAGCTTTCAATAACTAGAACAATTTCCACATGAGTTAGTCAGCATTATAGAAGGGTTGGAAGCTTGGAGAGGAACTTATCTTTGTTTTTTGCTATTCTGCTGTGTTTTCAATTAATGGCTTAACAGTGCAAGCACAATGTTGATAAAGCTGAGTTTTGACTCCATATGAGAAATTTAAAAAGTCATGGAGACAATTTTACAACTAAATTGTAAAGGTGCACGTTCAAAAGAATATTTTTTTGAAGATCTATTCAACTTTTATTTGATCAATTAGAAAATATTTTTAAATTGTGTAAAGCTGCCTGTAAGGACTAAGAGAAAGCCTGTAGCCCAATATGTCTTCAGTGTGTGGCAGGAACTCTCCTGGCGGGTGTCGCTAAAGACACAGATGAGATGTGCCCTGAGTGACCTCCTTTCTTCCCAGCACACACCTAAGATCGTGGAAATGGAGCCCATCCCATATCTGGTTACACATGCTCAGTTCCAAAAATGAAGAGGCCAGCCATTTGAACTTATTTCATAGTAAATCAAATACCTTTCTATAAAACACCTACTAACAACCCTTGACATGCCCAAGCATTTTCTCAAATAGCTTTGTCTTACAGCCCATTAAAAATGCCAGGAAACCATTACCCTTAGCCACCTGGTATCCATCAACCAACTTGCTCCAAAAACGAAAAAAATTTCCTTTATGAAAGAATTATCTGTATTTTTCCCCCATGGGTACCCTTTTTCAAAACATAAACATGTATAACTTTTAATGCTTTACTGAAAAACTCAGCATATCTGAGTTCTTTACTAGCTTTTGCTTAAAAGTGACTGAGTCCTTTATTTATTAGCACTTCGTTAAAAGCATTAGTAGTGAGTGTGTGCAAAAGACCTAAGAACCAAAAAATGTTTAAAGAAAAGACCTATAAGAAGGTAAATTGTGCCATAACTATAAGTACGTGGAGAAATCAGAAGAACCAAATTTTTCCATACATAGTCCTTCTTTTTAAAATCAGTAGTTACTTTGCACATTGCTATGATGTACACTTGTGAATATACTAAGAAATTAAAAGAAAATAGGTAATATAAGCAGAAAGGCTCTTAAAACTCCTGCCCAGTCACGCGAGCCTTGCAATGATCTCCATTATACACAGACCCTACCAAGGCTCAGAAAGCACATGAGGGGTGTCTCAGAATGGAGCCACCCTCCTAGAGGTGACTCTAACTTATCAGGGTACCAGGAACCACTGAGGCAAAGGACTAGCTATTTTTACTTCCCTGGGTTAAAAAACTCAATAGAATATTTCTTTCACACATACATGCCCCATTACTTTTTTCTCTTTGCTCTGATTCGAGTTGACAAGAGTATACACGAGTACATTTAAAAGGCTAAAGACAAACCACTGAGCTGTTTACAAGTTTAAGAACGTTAAGGTTTTAAATTACCTGATCGGGGCTTCAGGCCAAACGGAGCTGTACTGTTGGTGGTAGGAGAGATGGCAGGGGCGTTCTCTCTAATCTGTGATGTTTCAAAGAAAGAAATTTTCAAAAAATCTTAAGCAGAACTATGCATGCTTCTCTATGCTCACGGATTTTAATAAAACCATGACTTTCTGCATTTGCTGCCGTGTGATGAAGTCCTGACTAAATATTAATCAAAAACAATGCATCTTCACATTGCAAATGCTTTCAGTAGCATAATCAATGAAATGTTATTTTGGGGGAGATCCATTTAATTTTTTATTTGCTCATTATAAAAAAGTTTTACAAACATGTGAGACTGGCAATCCTTTTCCATTACAGAATAGATGTGTGCACTGCACATGTATGTGTATATACACACAAGCACACATTCACAGCCACCTCACGAAGGGCACATCTGATGAAGAATTTTGTAACACAATGAGATGAAGAAACAGATAACTGTGAACAGATGTTTCATCTATAGGGAAACCACACACGGAATCACTTATGGGTAACAAGACATTCTAAACATTGCCTACTTGAACTCTTTTCACTTTGTTTTCTAGAAAGACGTTCCCATATTTGGTTTTCGAAATCTGTCTTCTAAAATTAATCTTTAATTATGGACAGGGTCAGATTAGGCTCTAATAGCTAATGAAAGAGATTCCTGCAGAGAATCTGTAATACAATTAACTCATTAATCCTGACAGTCTTAGACTATATATTACTCTAAAAGATATTCCAAGTCAGGCCTCACAGAATACCTCAGCTTTCATTAATCTTCAGGAAACTTACCTCATTTGGAGAATACTCGCTCCCATTACTCTGTAATGTTAGATCATTTTGCACCTTAAAGAAGAAAAAAATGCATGGCATGTTCCATTAGACTATAAAATTACTGAGACAAGAACTGTGTCTTTCTTACTGCCATCCGTGGCACATAGATGCATAACAGTAATACACTGAATTGATTAATTAGTGCATTAAGTAGCTAAGTAGGTTATACGTATATTTTCTAAAATACTTCTGTATTCACAGAAAAATACCTCTAAAGTATCACATAAACTAAGCAAAGGGATTTCCTAGAGCAAAGCAGTCAGTCCAAACCACCGCTTTGAATGTCAGCCACCTGTGGCCTCCCACCCCCACCCCCATTTTATTTAACTACAGGTTTTGAGAAATAGTTCAAGACAATAGTTCCCAAATACGCAGAATCTCATTGGGAACTTTTAATAAGTACACATGCCTGGACCCAAAATTACCTGGGAAAATCTTATGCTGTCAATTCACTATCAGTTTGCTTTGGCAACTGATGCTTGTTTTACCCAGATTTGCTTTCTTTACATGGTAATCAAGAACCTCACTGATCCACCTTAAAAAAATTTGGTGATGGCTAATATAAATATCTTCATATAAGCTATGCCCAATTAGTATAAATTGAAGATGTCTTTTCCTATTCCTATTGTTGAGGAGTGCTATTAAAAAAAATTCCCAACTTTGACAAAGCCAAGGAGAAAAACATATTTTTAGGATAAAATGCCATTAATTTCCCTACCAAATAAATGGCTTTGTTAGAACTGCTAACAGGTCACTGCAGGTTTGATTCTCTCCATAAACAATTCCTTCCTCTAATTTTTCCTGTTGTTCTCCCCTCCAACCTCCTCCCCCATTCAATAGTATTGATGCATATGAAAATGTAATTTGCAACTCTTACTGAATGGATGCCAACGCTACCCAAACTTGATTTGGACAATCATCTAAAGTGTGTTTATGGTGAGATAATGTGATGTGCTACCAATTATAAACCACTTCACAATCTTGGCCTCACCTATCTAACCAGGCACCACCCACTTCTCAGAGTTTCTGCCTGGTTCACACAGTCCTGATTCTACCACAGCCATGCTGCTGGCTCAGCACAGCCTCCTGGGACCGACTCAAATCCAACTGCTCCCCAAATCTAGGTTTACTTCCCTCTCCTTAAACACTCGATGTCTTCCCCCATCTCTCAGAGCACCTAAAACACTCAGCTGATAATTATGAACCATTTCACATTCTTCTCTAATTTTTTTCAGTATCTAATTCTTCTTCCCTCCACAATTTGCAAGACGCCTCAGAAATGAAGGCAACTTCAGATCCTTCATCTAGAATTCTGGACAACAAAACAAGACTGAATCCAGAGAAGGTGCTCAACAGATACTGGCCGATTCATTCATGTAAGACTATGCTGAAGATATTGATTTCTTCATGAATGAGATGGAAGCGAGAATACAAAAATAGCCACACTATGAATGAAGGTCATTAAGTTCTGCATAATCATTAGCACTGGCCTTGCTAATCCACTCCTTTCTTTTCTTTTCCTCCTCGTGACTTCCTTTTTCCACCAGAGCCAGCTATCCCCCCTTCCCCTTTTAAAATCATGGAGATATGTCTATCATGAACAGAGAATGCTCTAGAGAAGGAAGACAATGAGTAGAAATTTCTTTTACCTAATGACTCCTTACTCATCCACAAAGGAAAAAAAACAAAACTTACATTAACACAAACATTGTAAATCAGAGATGGAGTGGAAATATCTTTTTTTCTAGAGATTTTGTGCTTCCTTGTGCTCCTAGGATCATGTACATAGGTGGGCATCTGTGTTACTAGAGTCAAAACTGGGTCTGCAGCAGGACACTAACACGGTCTCACAGTATCTCTTCACTGAGTGCTTATTGGTTGCAAGGAAAAAATAGAACAGTAATCATACAGTGGAGAAATCACCTCGACTGGGTGATCAAATTAACATCACCGATGAGGCCCAGATAGACACAGTGTGCCCCCACTGTGACACCCGGAGAAGGATACAAGTTCACCTGTGCAGTATCCCCCAAAAATGTAGAACCCCAACCCAATCATGAAGAAACAGGAGGGACTTTTGTTCCACAAAATAAGAGGTATTCCATTAAAGAGAGAGAGAGAGAGAGAGAGAGAGAGAGAGAGAGAGAGAGAGAGAGAGGAGGGTTATATTCTTCAAAATTTCAAAGTCATAAAAAGCAAAGAAAGGTTATGGAAATGTTCCAGAGTAAAGCAAACTCTAGGTACCTGACAATTACCTGCTTCTAGACTGTATCCTACACTGCAGGGGGGGAAATGCTATGAAGGACATTAGGTCAACCTGAATATTTGGAATTTGGACAGATTAGATGAAAAGATTTTATCAATGTAAATTTATAAAGCTGATACCTGAAATCTGGTTGTGTAAGGTAACAATTCCTATTCTTAGAAAACGTACATTGAAGTATTTAGGGATAAAGGACTATGATGATGTATGAAACTTAACCTCAAATTTTCAGAAAAAGAACTATAGGTGTGGAGAAAGAGACAGAGACAGGGACAAGCAACAAATGATACAGCAAATGTGGTAAAATGTTAATCACAGGTAAATCTGGATAAAAGGTTGTAATTTTTGGTAACGTTTTGTAGAATCTTGTAATTTTTTTCTCTATACTTAGATAAGGTTAAAATTATTTCCAAATAACAAGATAATTTAAAAATGTGGGCCTGCACAGAATCACAGGTAACATGTCTCGAAAGGAGTTTGGTGAAATGGGCCCAAGGCAGCTTCAAATAAGACTTTCTGATGTTCCACAACTGGATAATTCCATGACGCCCCCACCCAGAGAGGAGGGGCTGCAGTGATTCTGTCTAAGGACCACACCAATAACAGTGACAGGGTAGCAGAATGACAGTAACAGCTAACGTCTAGATGCCTTGGATTGTAGGACCAATCTCAATTTAGAGAAAATGAAGGTGACGTTTAGAGAGGTTGCCCATAGTTAGCAAGTCTTTGCGATGGAACTGAAACAATGTAATTCCAAGTCACTATGCTTAACAATGAAACCATGCACTCTGGGAACATGGCTTTTTTGAGTACAGTCCTTTCCCTCTTACTTAACACAGAGACGTAGCCAGTAAAGAGTGTGAAATCGCTTTACTACAGTACATGTTCAGACATCTCGGGGGACATTGATCAGTTTGTACCAAAATTAGCCAACCTGAACCCATTCACTGAGAAAAGATGAAACAGGTTGTAACCTATGTTTCACTCCTAAGTCATCAGCTCAAACCTATCTTTTAACCAGTTTCTTTGGTACCTTCTAGGCTCATCTTTAGTTTTATGTCAAAACTTCTTTAGACAGCCACCAAGTTTTACCCAATATAACTACTCTTATTCTGTCTGCAAATACTCCCCCCAGTTTCACGTTACTGTATTCTTTTAATACTCCTAGGCATTTCCCAAATCATTTGTTCTTGTCTTTCACGTCTTTTCTAGTTTATGTGCATCTGGCCAGTTCACAGGCTTCTTTTGTGGCTCTAAAATCTGCATTGAATGGCCCTGCCTCCAGTTTCTGACACAGAGCAGGTGCCCTATGGAACTTAGTTGCCACTACCTGGTTCAGCAAGATTATCTGACATGAAAAATGCATAGAATTTAATGGAAATAGCCAACTCTCATCTTTAATAGGAGGTGAAGTATAATAGATAAGCAGGAAAACTAAAGAGGGTAAAAGTGTAAAAAAATTGAAAAATAGATCTGGAACAAAATTGAATATTGGCCTCACTAAGAAATGTTCTAGTCCATGATAAATCTTTATAGAATATGGCAGCCTCTATGCTGTGGCAGAATACTGCATGGAGCTCTGCTTACTCTAAGAGCGGCCTTACCTCATATACCGGAGATGTCTCCAGCTGTATTTGACCACTGTAGGAATAAGGAAAAAAAGATATAATATGGAATTTACATATTTCAGTGTAAAACGAGAAAATATATTCAGTTTTAAAAAGGTCAACATACTTTAGTGTAGAATCTTGTAATTCTAAGGCTTCTGCTGATTCCTTAGGATAAAAATTTACAACACTTCTCTCTGTAATATCTGTGCTTAATCTAAAGAGTAAGGGGGATAAAATGATGTTAGCAAATTTATTTAAATTTTAATAAATCCTACTGCTTTTGGTTATTCGGTTTCAAAATTTAATATATAAAATGTTATTTTTATCATTAGGATTAAGTAATGAAAGCTTTACGGGAGAAATTTCAAACTACATGGTGTTTCCCATTGTGTGCCAAATTTAATTTTAATATAATTTTTTATCTCCTATTGATATTGAAATCCAACTTATTTGCAATACGACAGTAATTTCTGATAAAGTCATAATTTTCATAGGTAGCATTCAATACATTTTATTCTAGAACTTGAGTAATTTACAGAAGCAAGTAAAATTGCTACACGTATTATATTATGGGGTATGTACCAAGGGTACTTTGTTTTAATAGGAGGATATCTCTGATATACACTAATACTCTCATTCAAAAAAATAAGAATTCATAAACAATTTGATATGCATTTTTATTTTTGAAATGGTCTTAGTTTCTGAATTTCTTCAATTTTAAGAGTTGAAGTTTTGATTTGCTTTTTTAGATCTATAAAATCAGGAATTTCCATTAAGTAAAATAAAAGTTACAAAGCTATCTTAAAAGGTCGGAATGAGTTCATATTATACATGCCTATTTAAAGTTCATTAAACCAACGATCAGAAAACCTGAAGGGAAGAAACCAAGATAAAGACAAAATAGGACAGCAACTCCATTGTTTGACGTTAGGTTGTATGAAAGGTAAGCCTCTAAAATTTAAGCCAATAATCATCGGCTTAACTAAAGCAACAAAAAAGTCTGGATCTATGACATATGAGATAAAGGACAAACCCAATGTGTATGTAAAGTTTTTATTACTAATATTCAGTCCCAAGCAGCTAGAAATAAATGACCTCTTGAAGTGTCTTCTTTTTATCAGAAACAAACACAGGACTCTTTCTTTATTAGTATTATGCTGGTTCACAGAAGCATTATAAAGTTAGGTTTGTCTTATAATAATTATTTCAGAATCAACACCAAAGATCTAAAGCAGCCAAAGTAGTGGATTATTTTAGGGTGGAAGTAAAATCCACGTAATGTCTTACAACATAATATAATTTTAAAATACCACTCCATAAAGATACAAATCAACTATCACTTAGAAGTTTCCTCGGGGCTGTTTTCTTCCGCAATTCAGCACATACCCACCATTCCCACTCAACTTCCTTGGCACCTCATTGTCTCCTTTCCAAGCTGGAGAGGAGGAATGTTGAAATCCTCAGGTCATCCCACTTCTCATGAAGGATGACAACATTCAGACCCGGAGCAGGGGGCCACTCCCTCCAGGTCACTCTGATCTTACTTCTGGGTTCCAGTCCCATAGAAAACCAAGCCACTGCTACTAAGTAGGCTGCTCTTTTTTGCTTTGGGGCTCATATGTTAATCAATCTAGAACTTGTAATAAAAATTTATTGGAAAAGTGATACAAGATATAAAAGGTAGAAGTATTAAAACAATATGAAGTTTGAGCCTAGTTGCGGCCTTCTCTCTGTCACATCACGTCTTCAAGGCTCTGTCCTGGACTCACATTCCCTTTCCATCGACCTGCTTGCCCTTGAGAACCGCATCCTCTTACACAGCTTATCACTTCAGTATCTTGCAAAAATGACTTTCAAATCTACCATGTTTCCCCAAAAATAAGACTGGCTCTTATATTAATTTTTGCTCCAAAAGATGCATTAAGGCGTATTTTCAGGAGATGTCTTATTTTTTCATGTACAACAATCTACATTTATTCAAATACAGTCATGTCATCTTATTCTGGAACATCGTCATAACGTACTAAATGTGTCCGTCTGGCTGACGATCTTAACTGGGGCTTATTTTGGGAGTAGGTCTTATTTCATGGTAAATCGCTAAGTACCAGAACTAAACATCTAGCAGCTGAATGGATACCACCACATTGCCACCTTAGATATTATCCAGCACATTCTAAATGGACCCCAACATCCTCCTCTTCAAACCCGTTGTCCCTCAGACAAAGACACCAGGGATTCAAGTCTAAAACACCGCGGATCGTTCCCTTCCAGCCTGATCACTTCAAATGACCATCAAAGAACTACAACAGTACCTACCACTGAGGATCTACAGTATGTAAAAGTATTAAAAAATAGTTAGAAATACTTACAGAAACATTTCCACCATAATGTATTTCCTTCCAGTTTTAATTTTTCCTAAGCTTACACAACTGGGACCTAATTCCACCTATATAATTGGGATCAAACTTTACGTATTTTATATACTTACTAAAGTCAACATTATATAATGAGCATTCTAAAATACATTGGAAACTTAAAAAAATTTTTATTGGCTACATTATATTCTACCTTATTAATGACCAAAATATATTCCCTTTTCCCCAACTATTTGTTCTTAAAAACACCTCCCCTCTCACAACCTTTGCTCATATCCTTTTGTCCCTTAGGATACCTTTTTAGAATTCATGTAAATGAATTGTTTATATATACTTTTAGACCACAACTACACACTACTAGGATGCCTTCTGGAATGGTTTTGCCAATTTACCTTCCCACTAGTAGTTTATGTATTATTCTTAATAGCCTCCACAAGTTTGATACTTACTTATGGACCTTGGCAAAACAAGCAGTTAAAATGCCTTTGTTGGTGGATAGACAGAGCCCATAGTGTGTATACACATATTTTTTTTTAAAGTGAGAATGTCTGCAATGAATTAGCACGCGTTATTAACACATGAGGCCTAGGCCAAGGAAAGACACACATACCTGTTTGGATCTTGCAGCAAATCCACTGCTTCTCTCAGCTGTTCAATCATCGCTATATCCATGTCCTGGTCTTTGGATGAACTCATTCTGCAGCATGAAACCAAGCATGAGAATGAAAATATTCCCAGAACAAGAATATTACCTAGATTCTTAACAGCAAACTCACAAAAATCCATCTAACACATAAAAATGATTTTGACCAATTCGACATTATAATGGCCTGTGAGTACGCGGCGGGGTAGGTTGCCAGCAAGCAGTGGAAAAGAGCTGCCGGGTTGTGGGAGCCCAGCTCTGTTGTAAAGCAACTCATACAAAGTCTCAGTGCCCATCAGCTTCCATCTGCTCATCTGTACAATCCAGCCAGTGGACGAGCTGGGTGGTTCTCACTGTGCTTTCCTGAGCCCTAGGGGACCCACAGGTGTGCTCGGTTATGGAGGGCTGCACTACTTCCAGACTTCTCAACTCCAGGCCAACCAGTGTGGCTCCGTTTTATGACTTTCACACAACATGGGATTTCAGTGTGGGATGGCAGTTCTCAAGCTAAGGTCCAGATCAAAATCATCTGCAGCACTTTAAAAAAATGCCAGGCCTGACAGTCCCAAGTAGGTCTGACCGGGGCTTGGGCCTTTCAATCAGATGACCCTGATTGACAGGCAGCACTGAGAACAATAGGTATAAGGTTAAGAATGGGGTTTCCAAGGATTCATATAGTTTTAAAAACTCTTTCCCTATAAAACCTCTTTCCCTATAATTCTATGATTCTGTAATTAAGCTAGGCCTCCTTGGCAGCACGGAAATAATACAATGAAAGCTGGTAATACTAGACAGTGATTCAAAAGGAACTTTTTAATGCTTTCAAAGGGCAAGAGAGTTTTGATCCTTTCCACTCCTTTCTACTACAGAACATAAACCAATTGTCTTTCTGTAAGTGGAGACATTTTTTAACAACAAGGTAAATCCTCCCTAAAGGGAAAATCCCCATAAGGTATGATGGAAGGTCCAGGCCTACATTCCACATCATAGAAAATGAAATTCTGGGAACCAAAATTCTACTCTGTGCCACATCATCCAAACTCAGTTCCCCTAGAAATGGTTCATCAGCTGATGGATCACTCATGCCCTCTCCCATAAAGCTTGCCAAGTAAATCTTTATAGGCAACAGAACAGAAGAAATATCCTGTATGAGATTCCTTGGGTTCAACCCTGGTTGTCTGTGACACTGGGGCAAAAAGTATCTCTGTGCTTGAGTTTTTTCATCTGTGAAATGGGGGATAACAAACAAAACTCACCTCATAGGTTGTTGTAAAGGTGAAATGAGCTACTATCTTGAAGTATTTAGGACAGTGACTGGCATGTGGAATTTAATAATGTTAGCTATTATAATTATTAGACTCAGAACAGGACATTAGAGGTATATCATTTTCTCAGCTCTTGAACCTGAAGACTCAGCATAAAGAAGGGGGACCAGGACTGCTTTAGGTCCTATGTGTCGGCTTCTGCACACAAATGGAAGGAAGCTAGAATCTTCACTTTAGAAATTTGATCTAATTTCCTGAATCACATTTCTACTTACAACCTTAAATCTGATAAAACTCAGGGCCAAGTAGAGATACGACCTTGCACTGTATTGCTCTAATACTGTGACAATAAGCAGGAGACAGAGGAAAACTGGCAACTTCTTATTATTGTTGGGTAAGAGTAACAGTTTGTCCAAAGAAAAGTGAACGAGAATTCTTTCATGACAGGGCTGCCATTTGGCTTGAAACATGAGCTTTACAGGATGGTGACTCATAACCAGGTCCTCGGTACTCACATTCCCTCGGGTTGCCAGTGTGTGTCCTCTTCTATCCGTAACAGTTCTTCACAGGCCTCTGCCCTATCCTGTGGACAGAACACATGGGTCTTCTGAGAGCCACTGGCTATCAACAGTCAACAGCCAAACCCTGCCCCAGCCATGTTCATGGCAGCACTATTCAGAAGAGCCAAAAGGTGGACACAACCCCCCAAGTGTCCATCAATGGATGAATGGATGAACAAATGTGGTATATACATACAATGGAATATCATTCAGCCTTAAAAAGGAAGGAAATCCTGACACATGCTACAATGTGCATGAACCTTTAGGGCATTGTGCTAAGTGAAATAAGTCAATCACAAAAAGACAAATACTGTACGATTCCACTTATATGAGGTACCTGGAATGGCCAAATTCACAGAGATAGAAAGTAGAATGGTGGCTGCCTGAGACTGGGGAAGGGGGAGGAATGGGGAGTTATTGTTTAACGGGTACAGAGTTTCAGTTTTACAAGATAAAAAGAGTTCTGGAGATGAATGGTAGTGATGGTTGCATAATAATGTGAATGTACTTAGTACCACTGAATTTTACTCTTAAAAATGGCTAGGATGGTAAGTTTTATGTTACATGTATTTTATCATAATTAAAAATAAAAGTTAAAAAAAAGGAAGAAAGAAAGAAAGAAAGAAAGAAAGAAAGAAAGAAAGAAAGAAAGAAAGAAAGAAAAAGAGAGAAAAAGAGAGAGAGAAAGAAAAAGCAAAAGCAAAAGAAAACTTGGCCTAGGACCACAGTACCTGTTAATTTACTGTCAGAAATTTAAAACTTAATTCCTTATTGCTCTCTTAGCACCTCCTGATATCGACACATTCCTCTGCTGGGCTTGTCAGTCACATGAGATAGCATTTGTGAAAGGAGGGCTGTGTGTGTGTGTGTGTGTGTATGTGTGAAAGAGAGAGAGCGAGAGATTGGGGGGAAAAAACGTATAAAATACTTAACAACAGAAAATGCCTCAAATGACAGCTAACAGTTTTCATGTGTACAACATCCAGATTTCACTGAAACGTGCCTCCCCCCACCATATTATTTTCCCAAAGAAACATTGTTGGGAGTATTGGAAAGGTGTGTTTCATCATTGGAACTTTCACATGCTTCTTTTCACTTTCATCTCTGGCACACAGAAATACTGCTTTAAGTCAGTCAACAGCTAGAATGGAAGCCACCCTAAATGGGGTTACATTTCCCTGGCAAGAAAAGCACACTAGCCAAAAGGACTGTTTTCTGCTTCAAGGTTCTGACAAATTATTAACTAATTCAGGCTCAGCCAATTCTCCAGATGTGTGTCACTGAGAACGGGTTTTCTTCTAAGGAGGTGGTTTGCTGCTTGATGCCAGTCTCTGTCTTGAAAAACAGTTCAACTTTTTCTATATTGATGATACTTTTAGTGTATAATAAAGTCAACATCTAAATTACTGTGTCACACTACCCAAATGATAGTGAAATTCATAGGGGTAAACATACTCCCAGAAATGACCAAGAAAACATGTTCTTATCTCTTCTTGTTGGGTTTCAACTATAGGAGCCATGGGTATTCTATTCTAATTTTCAGTTTCATAATAAAAAATGGCCAGTAGTATGAAACATCAGTTTTTCTTTCAGTGTACACAGTAGGGCTGACTGGGTTTCTTTTGCTAAGTTAGACGGTTACATAGCTGATGTTCATGATTTGTGGATTCCGTATTTATGAATTTGCCTACTCACTAAAATTGATTTGTAACCCCAAAATCAATACTCGTGCTTTCAGGGTCATTCTCAGACATGTGTAAAACAGTGAAAATTTGAGTCCCCGACATGCACAGGAGACTGAACAAGGCAACACTCTGCCTTCTTGTTCCAGCTCTCCTGTGTCAACAAGTGTCTTCTTCAGCGTCTATTTAGTGCCACATTTTCACATTTTTGTGCATTTTTTGGGGGGATTTTGCTGTTTAAAATGCTCCCAAGCATAGTGCTGAAGTGTGGCCCAGTGTTCCTAAGCGCAAGAAGGCTGTGGTGTGCCTTACGGAGGAAACACACTTCCCTTAGGCCTGAGTTACAGTGGTGCTCATCACAAGGTCAGTGTTAATGAGCCAACAATATGTATTAAATAAGGTGTCTTTAAACAGAAACACACATAAATACAATAAAATACATACAATGCAGTAAAACAAGGTTATGTACTGACCATTTGACAAAAATATTGTGACCAGAGGTTTGCGGGAACCCAACCCTGTATTTACTCCGGGAACAATGGCTCTGAATTTGATAATTCGGTGTTTGAAGCGACTGGATAGAACAGAACTGCCACGCATAATGAGGATCAAATGTAGTTATAAAAGCACAAGATGCTAATTCAGTGAAGAGAGGGAACGGAATTATATAAAACACAGAACTCTCCACCCTCAAGGACTGAGTGGTCAGCACACTTGTTGGGTGTCAAACACACACTCACAGGCTTTTAAAGTGATGTAACTCAAGGCTAAAATGGGTCTGGTTTTCAACATATGACTTTTCATTGTAGATTTAAGTTTTATTTTAGTACCATTCTTCTCTCGACTTCCTAAGAGAAGATTCTTGTGGGAGCAGGCACCTAGGAAACATTTGCTGAGGAGATTTCAACATCCTTATCTGCTCTGTTATGTAGACTCTGCTCACAGGATCCATGCTGTACAGCAGCCATTTCCACGAAGACCTTTGCTTCCTAAAATCTCTGAATCTAGGGAAATTTACTTTTCTTAAACAATATGCTTTATTTTACTAATTGCTTTGATTGTTTTCCTTCAGGGTTTCCATCTTTAGTTCTCAACCTAAGACGAAGTCTTCATAAAATAAAGACAAAAGCCCAATTTTCCATGTTTTGTGATAGGCTCATCCCAGAGCTGGTAGACAGGGGTCAAATCTGTGAGAACCTTGTGAGAACCAGTGGCCTCAGAGCAATGTCGTTAGATTTGCACTTTAGGAGAATGGTTGGTGGCAGAACGGAGAGAGAGAGAAAGAAAATGAACGTGTGTGTGTGTGTGTGTGTGTGTGTGTGTGTGTGTGTGTGTGTAAATGCATGCATGTGCATGCAGGGGGCAGGATGTTGGGCGAGTAGTTAGGATGCGAGGGACTCCTGCAGTCATGAAAATAAGAAATGATTATAAGCTCAAGTAAAGCAATGTCAATGGAGGTGGAGGGCAGAAACGAGGTAGTGGGTATGAGATATTTTGAAACAAGAATTGATGGATTCATGATGGATTAGATAAAAAGAGTTAAGGATCTCTGTTTTATCCTTCTATAGGCATACCTTGTTTTACTGCTCTTCACTTTATTGAGCTTCTCAGATACTGCGTTTTTTAAAAGTCAAAGGTAAGACCCTCCACCAGCAAAAAGATTATGATTCCCTGAAGGTTCAGATGATGGCTAGCATTTTTTAGCAATAAAGTATTTTTAAGTTAAGGCAGGTACATTTTTTTAGATATAATGCTATTGCACACTTAATAGATGACAGTATAATGTAAACATACTTTTATATGCACCAGAAAACCAAAAAATTCATGTCATCTACTTTATTGCAATATTGGCTTTATTGCAACGGTCTGGAACCAAACCACAATATCTGTGAGGTATGCCTGTATGTAACTTCTGTAATCTTCGTTTCTACAAACATTAAGTCCTATGGAAGGTTCTTTATTTTTGTCCTTGAGGGCATAAAGATCTCTTGAGCACACGAGGGAATTATAGTGTAAAATTCAGCTATTTTCTTCCCAGTTCCCTTGGAGGTGAGGCCCAGAGACATTAGTTGAGACAGAGTCCAGACATCATAACACAATTCTCAGGAAATAAGGATGAGCTATCAGAGACCCCACACTTGGCTTTAACACATTAACTCAGAGACCATCATCCCTCAGAAACCACCATGAATCTGAATTTTACCAAAAGGATTATCCTCATGATTCTTAGGTGCCACAACCTGAATCATAAAGACTGGCAGAAACATACCAAGGCACATAAGTGGAACCTTAAACACCAGCATTAGTAAAAGGCTAGTTTTTCTCTCTTCTTTTTGCCAATACTATGATGAAGCTTCACCTGACAGCTGAGTGACTTCACCCAACCTTTCAACACCTCAGTGCAACTACAACAGTTCAGAAGTAAGTGTCCTCGGAGTGACCTTTCCAAAAAGGGAAGACATTCATGTCCAGATTGTAAATCTCCGTTTTTCTCTTTATACTATGAATATACTTATTCCCAAGTAAAGCATTTATCTAGAATACATTGAAGAGAATGTGCAACTTGTCTAGTTTCACTTTTACTGAATGGTCATAGAATTCTGATGTTTGCTAACTGATGTGGTGCACTGGGTAGTGGAAAGTTGAGTATTTTCGGAATACAAAAGAAAATCATACATATATGCTAACACATGGAGAGGTATGTATGGGAGGGACTGACTCCTAATGTCAGAAAATAAACATGCTGAACTTTGAAAAGATGTTATCAAGACCCGAAGAAGTTGACATTTCGGGTGATGGATTGGTAACCTTGAACGAACCTTGAACCATAAATAATAAATAAAAAAATTAGTTGATCCTCAACTTGCCTTAATACAGTTTATAAATTCTGAGTGCAGAACATCTGTTCCATGGGTAAATTGGTCTCTTTCTTCTCCTGAGTTGTCATTGTCACCCACAAGGGAAGGCTCTGGTTGAAATTCCTGATGAAATTCCCCTACTAGGAAAATACGGAGATAGACAGAAAGCATGATTTTACAAACAAATGAACAAACCACAGATTACCCTCAAATGTATCATCTATTATTTCAATCTTCTCTCTTACCTCTTAAGGAGGTGTATGAATGACCCACGCTTTCCCTTCCCTGAAGGATGTAAGGAAAAGATAAAAAAAAGAAGAGGAAGAAAAGGCAAAGAAATAGAAAACCCTAAATGGAATTTTACAGTCAAGGCTTCTATATGTCTTAGTTCCTTATGAAAGAAATGAAGTTTCCTCTTACTTTTTTAAGGAACAGAGAAAATAATTATAAAAAGAGAGCAATTTGTGCTCTGAGCAATGTGTGACGGGTAACTATTTCAAATTCAAAATTCAACAACTATTTATTGAGCAACTACTAAATGGCTGGTATTATGCTAAACATTGAAGGGATTTTAAAAATCAGTCAAACCTGACTCATGGTCCTTAAGTAGTAAACAATCTCAAGGAAGAGTGTGGGAAGGAAGTAAGACAAGAACCTAAAATCATTACAAAGATGTAACTCTGAGAAGGGTCATAGAAGGGATAAAACATTCTCAGAGCACATCCAACTAGAATGTATTCCTAAAGGTTTGGGAGAGGCAAAAGGAACACTAAGCAGATCTCTGCTCTCTGATCTGAAAACCAATGGGCACTTTTAAGGATTCCTGGCCAGCAGAATACTCACTTCTACTATAGAGGGGAAAAAACTCACTGCTAACAAATTGTGTAATTATTTTATTCTTAAAATTTGCCTAAAATACTACCTTCTATACTGTATAATATACTAAAACTTATCTAAATTAGCAAAGTGGCAGTTATAATTTTGCATAAAGTATACAGTTTTTTGGGGGACAACATACGGTTCCAAATATGATCTCAGATCAATATAAATGCTAAACTTAAGTACTCAATTTAAAAACCTAAATGTAAGAAGTGAAAGTGAACACCAAAGTTTGAGTTGGTTTAAATGGATTTCTCATCACTAATGAAAGCATATTCTAATTGTTAGGGAAATAATCTGCATATAAACCCAGTTCTATACCATTCATGCATCATGAAATAGTTTGTCACAAATTGGTAAACATAAAATTTTAGTATTTTCTTTAAAAGTCATTGAATAAACAGTAGTCAAAATACTGCCATAATGCAATAGATGAGGGCTTCTCACCAAGATATGAAATACATGACTAGGATTTTGAAGGTATGCAAGACATATGAGTAGAGCGCTTAGTGACCATTCGGTGATTATTAAAGAACCACAGAACTTTAGAGCTACAGAAGACATGAGAGATTACCTAATCTAAACATCTCATACACAGGTGTGAGAATTAACATCAATTGACTTGTCCAAAGTCAAGCTGGGGGACACGTCTCAACTACACATTTCCTACTCTCACATATTGTTAGCTGTGGCCATGTAAGTCTAGCTTATAAATGATGGATACTCCTTCTAGGTTCAGTCCATTAAAACTTCCTGTAAGCAAACCTCCATGCTCTTCCTTTCCTGCCTTGAAACAGATGGACTGGGAAACTTTGGAAGTCTTGTGTTAGGTAAACACAGTGGAGTCACAGCATGAAAGGAGCTTGGGTCCTTGAATTACCAAGCGGTAGGGAGTTGCCTGTCAATCACTAATGATTACTTAGACTTGATTTGGGGGTTTTATGTGTTATAATAACTATAGTTATCTGAAATAATATATCTATATATCAATATTTTCTTCCCAATAATGGATCTAAAGAATCTTGTATAAGTCTTCAGAATGAGTACAGCTCCATGACTGTCTAGCTACATGACCGCTGGCAAGTTACTGAAACTCTCTGAGCCTATAAAATGGAAGTTATTAGAGTATTTACCTCAGAGTTTTAACTTTCAATGAGTTCAGCTTCACAGATTAGTACAGTACCTGGTGCATAGGAAATGCTCAACAAACATTAACTATTATCATTGCCATGTCTGTATATATTGTAAACACAGCATTTGACTGAAAAACAAGTACTTTCTCCTCATGCTTCATTCTCACACCTTTTACTGGACTAAGGTGATGGCAAGAGTCCTCCTTGATGATCTGTTCTTCTTCCATGATATTTGACATTGGCACATTGAGGCTAACAGTGTCTTCATCAGAAGGCTAAAAGGAAACAAGGTACTGCTTCATTCAAGGGGGAAGTGTTATCAATATAGATTAAGATAATGCTATGTGATTAAAAAAAACAGACTGAGATTCTCAAAAACATAATATCGAATAAAAGATGCCCAATACAAAGGACAATTCCACTGATATAAGTTCAAAAATGGGCAAAACTAATCCATGGTGTTTGAAGTCAGGAAAGCAGCTGCTGCTGGGTTGGAGGGGGTGGGCGCGCAAGTGGGGCTCTCCAGGTGCCGGTCAAGTTTTCTTTCCTGAACTGGCAGCTGTGATATGGGTGTGCTCACTTTGTCAGAATTCACTGAGCAAACACTCATGTACTTCTTTGTACGTATGTTTTGAGCTGAAATTTTATCAGGTGCCTGACGGTATTTTCTAACCTAAGAGTCAGGGCACTAAGAAGGCCTACGTAACACCTGACAGAACAAAGAAATGCTTGCAAACGCACTATCACACTAGCTCTAAGTCTCACCAATTGTTTTAATAGTAATGTTACTGTGAGATCTGACAACAACATTGATTTACCAAAACTCCAGTAAGGTTTCATGCGGCTCGTCACAAAAAGCAAGCAGTCTACTTCTGTGACAATGTTCATTTATTTACAGTGCATTTCATGTACAACACTACACTTCCATTCATTTCCGTTTTAGGACAAGGATGCTGTATTAAAAGTATAAAAGTGCTAAATGATTATAGGATTTAAACAGAACATGTGTTTTGTGTAGTTTTCAGAATAACACTTCAATTTGGTAATCAGAGCTAGTTCTCTCTGGGGCGGGGGTCGAGGGAGGTCTTGCTTCCCACACCAGTTGATGAAGTTTATTCAGAAAATCTATGATTCTGTCACAAATGAAATATGGAGTCTCATTTATCTTCCTATGGCTCCACTTCAGTGTTGCTATTTAGTGAAAAGCTTTCCAAATCACAGAGATCAGGAACCTCCATAGAATATACTTCTATGGAATATGTGGCTTGCTTCTAAATTCCCAAGGCTATCACTGTGAGAGTGCAGTGTTCGTTTACTTTTGGACATGTTCACAAATTGTTCAGAAACTGGCAGGAAACAAATATGCATTTCATTCATTAAACAGATATTCACTGAGCCCCAATTTTTTGGCTTGTTTATCTTGAGAAAAATGTGTTTTTAACCTCTTAATGACATGCCAAATCAATCAGATAATAGCAGCAGCCAAAGAAAGGGAATGAGGTGTGATCTTTGAACCTCACAATGAGATACAAGTGGGGAGCAAGATTAACCGACCATGCATGGTAAAATATTGCCAAAGTGAAAACAGAAAGCTACACAGGGTAATTCAGAACCCTTATCTTCGTAATAAAGCAAATTTGTTGGAGGCCTTCTCAGGTAATGAGGCTACAATGTGAGACAAGAAAAGGCCAAAGGGATGATTTGTACATTTTATGCTATTGAATGTAATCCTCTCTATAGTTCTTCTTCCTCCCACCCTCCTCTCCTATTAAAAACTCAGCAAAATTCCAAAGATAAGCAACTAGTTAAAAGGGAGAGAATAAACGCTTGGCCTTCTCTTTTAGAATGATATTAGCATCCTATTTATACTAAGTGAGAACAAAAGGATAATGAAGTTCTTTGTGTAATGTTTCTTAATGAACTTAATTATCCTTAGAAGACAGATAAAGGATAAAGCACAGTCTGTCTTAATTGCATAGAAAATAAGCCTAGGGTAAATAATTTCTGAAACAATGGGGCATTTCAGGGACTTATGAGTTTTAATAAAGCTAAAGGGGTGGAATTAAATACAACTTATAAAGAAATGTGTTGAGTATTTTCTCCCCCAAGGAACCATGGTAAAGTATTCATGCGGCTCCATGAAAGTCACTTCCTTTTATTGACACTGGCCTTTTTCACCTGCCTACTAACTCTTCCTTTTGCATGTTCTACATTAGAATGGTTTTAAGGTTTCCAAGTTTTTTGTTTTTTTAATACACTGCTTTGTAAAGCATTTTTTAGTAAATTCAAGTACCTTAGCTACATATTAAACCTCAAATGTCTGAAGATAACTGGAAAAAGGCATTTTTCCTAGAATCACACATAATCAAAATATAGATTCCTTAGATGGAGTAATTGGCCTACTAACTACATCGTCAAAGAGTATAATGTTTCAAACTCTACAACCACAAAATCTCAGCAAATTCTCTCAACAAGGGAAGACCTGATGATACATCATCGCCTACTCACTCTACCTGTCTCTTCTAGCTCCCCTGGTCAAGAAGCTCCATTTAATGGTATAACATTGAGCGATTTGGGGGAATCTAATAGACTATGAATGAAGTAACAAATGTGCTAAATGAGCTTTTTTATAACCACTTTCAGAAGCTCTAGTGTAGGAAGTCTGTTATCTTACAAATAATTAAACTTTAACCCAATGATCTGAAAAAGAGTTTCAGGAAACAAATATTGCTATATAAATTATGGCTACTCATAAATGCATTTCCTTGGAGTAAACTGCTAAAATGCAATGTACATTTGATTCCTGAAATTTATGCATGCACAACTCTTTCCTTAATTACTCTGTAATTTAAAAACAAATATATTTATAAAAAATGCCTCAAGGATATTTGCACATCACTTAGTCATTTCATAACATTTATTAAGCATTCAAGAATATTCCAGATAATATGGGGGTGTGGGAGGAGGGGAAAGAGATAGGAACCCTACTTCTGAGACAGTTACAAAATATAAAGATGCAGAAAAACAGCTAATATTTATATACTACTTGGAGGATTTCAAATTGCTTTCACAAACATTATCACATATTTCCAGGCAGGGCGGTTAATGCCTTTTATCAGAGAGGCGTTCAATGAATGCAGCAGATATATCTAGAAGCATAGAAGGAAAAAAAATCACAAACGGATCATGAACTTTACCTCTGTGGCAGATAATCGTTTATCTCCATTATCACTTCCAACGCCTGAGTCAGAATCCTTCTTGCTGGGATAGATGCCATCGATATTGAATTCATTTAGAAAAAATTAAAAATCACAAAGTTCACAAGATACATCAATTTATATTCAAACAATGACTTTGCCATACAAATTTTTATTATTATCGTAAGGCAACAAATGAGCCCAGCCCCATAGTAAAGAATATTAAGGCAAGGCCCTAATGAAAACCAGATACTTGTACTGTCTAAATAGAGTACAAAATAAATTCTTTGTGTTCAGTTTCATGGATTTACACTCTAACCAAGCAGCCTGCTTTTAGAAACAGTTAATAATTTTCTTATTTTCCTGATTCTAGCATAAAAGAAAAGCAAAAACGATGTAATTGTTTTTACCTCTTATATTCTGAAACGTTGGTAACTTTCAATAATTCTGTAAACTTTAATCTGACTAAATAGATTTGATGGTATGTTTAAAAAAAATAATGAATACATATTTTAAGGATTATATAAAGGTACCATTAAGGTAGACTGAGATTTTAAGTCATCAGTTCAGTTTTTAAGTAAAAAGTTAAGGGAAGTTTCTGCAGTGAAGACATCTCAAAAACAATCTGTGTTTCTATAAGTGGATTCAGTGTGGGAATTTTGTTCTCTGAAATTCAAGGCCAGATTTATGCCATAAAAAGGCCAAGGACCTGTGAAAGGATTCTAACACTTCCATTCTAAACAGGAAATGCCAAAACTATGCATACTGCATTTTTAAAAGACAATTAAAAAAATAAAGCCTGCAGTTTTTCTTAACAATGTTCCAGAAGCATATTAAAAAGTTAATAATTAAAAAAGGCATGTCTGAGCTTGATGTTGCTGTTTTAACTGATAAGTAAAAATGCCTATATTTATATTATAGATGTTATTTATAAGGATATATATATATAAGGATATATAATATAAGGATATATATATATATATATATAATATAAATACACATGAGTGTGCACATACATGCACACACATAGAGGACTAAAGAAGGACTGATTATTGATTAGGAGAGAGTAGATAAGATTCAAGAGATGTCAAAATATTATCAACAGGATCAATTTTCTCCTTACTCCAAAAGTCTGAAACTCTGAGTTAGAAATCTGCATTGGTTAAGTGGAGCAAAGGGATTTTTGGAGTTAGTTACCTGGAACAGCTTGGCCTAGACAAATTCTAAACAGGGGCTTTGAGG
This sequence comes from Rhinolophus sinicus, assembly GCF_036562045.2. NCBI lineage: Eukaryota > Metazoa > Chordata > Mammalia > Chiroptera > Rhinolophidae > Rhinolophus > Rhinolophus sinicus. The sequence goes on from NC_133754.1 coordinate 89,788,398, forward strand.
CAGTGCAGTCACACTCACCTGTCTTCCACCTGCTGGTGTAATTGCGGCCTCTCCATTGTGTGGAGGTAAAGGGAATCAGTTGTCTTAATCTGACATGCTTGTATGCTCAGATACTTGAATATGTGCACTTTGCCCTTTGTGCAAATCTATGGGGAAATTGATAATATGTATTTTTTTAATGGCAAAACAAAATATAAACACTTGACAACTCTATATATTTCAATGTTTGCATTTTCATTTTAAGTAATACTTCAACGATGCACACCAAATGTGATCTATCCAAAACGTGTAAGAATTTAGGCAGTCAAGTCCTCCAAATTCCACTTTGAATAGAAAACCATACTCAAGCAATTTTTGGTGTTTCTTGCACTAAAATGCAAAATTCTAACAAATGTGTTTAAGCACACATAATGTAAAAAGTATAGAAGTCAGATAACTGACCTGTTAACGTTCCAATTCTGGAAGCATATATGCTTCATTTTTTTCTCACATAGTTTAATATTTGAACTTGAATCTTGTCTCTACATAATTAATAATCATATTTCAAAATGTTTAAGCTCCATTTTCCAGCTAACATTAAAGTAAGGAATATATTACTCTTTTTTGTAAGCCATACACTCCATGAAAACATTTCAAATAATAAAATAATCAAGTATGGGATTGCGGTGATTAAAAGAGTGAGCCAAATGCTGGTAAGTGGACTTGATGTAGCAGAAGACAACTTACTGTAGTCAGAGTCACCCAAGGTTTCATCTTTTTGGAGATTATGACTGCTTACAATTATGTCTAATGCAACATTAAATCAGCAGAATATGAAAAAACTGGCTGTGTTGAGAGTTGCCTGAGCCCTAGTGATACCATATCCCATATACATTTGCCAGACCCTCACCTGTGCCGGAGGAGACTGCAAAGGGTTATTCTCAAGTAGTAATACTTGCAGCTGCTTCATCTCTCTAAAACAAATGGGAATCACGAGCACTTTATTGCAGGAAAAGTCAAACTTTACCAAGGGAAGATCTACTAGTTCTAAAAAAAACAGGAAAAAAAGAAAGAAAAACAAAAAACTCAGAAAGCAACAAGATTAAATAGCCAGACATTCAAAAATTTACTTTCTGTTTATCAGGAAAAATGTCATTAGCATAATATTAAAGCAAGTTGTACATCAGGGATATAAAGTATATATATATATATATATATATATAATATTTTATCAAAGGGAAGGGGAAATCTTCCATTGGGAGCCCAATAAATTTAAAATGTTGTTAGTGCTGATAAGAGCTGGAAATACTTGACATTTGCAATATCCACTGTTTAAAAAGGTTTTTGTATTTTTTTAACCCCAGCAAAACAATCACATTAGCCACACCACACAGAACCCATTTATGTTTTAACTTTAAAATGTCTCCAAGCAGTACCTGCTAGTATATAAATAATACGTTAATTACAGAATATTCTTCTCTATTTAATGTATCTGGGCTGGCATAACTTCAGAACTAGTTTCAAGAAATATGTTCATGGTGCTTTAACTTCACTTTAAAAAACAAATGCTATCTACTTCAGAATTTTGCAGCGGACCTTGTAATCCTGATTTGATAGGGTTTTATTCTACTGCTTTTAAAATGTCTTCTGTAGCTCCACAAACAAGACAGAACATTATATTTAGCTTAAAATCCCCACCCAATGGCACAGTAAACACTCAGTAATTTCAAGTATTCCAATCAACATTGGCAGCTGCAAGAAACGAAGTCAAATATATTCCATAGAGCAAAGAGGCTGACCCACTTAGTGACGTGGACAAACCACTGAGATCTCTATGAGAGAGACTCAGGAGGGTTCATTGCTGACCGGGCCTCACCACATTCGTTATGGGACCTGGTGAAGAGTGAAATGCGGTGCTTTTGAATATTCAGGGAGTTCCAAAGCAGGAGGGACAGGAACTATAAAAGAGGAACCAGAGACCAATGCAGTGCCCTGGAGTAAGAATTAACACTATTCCTCCTCTCCCCTTGCGAGACTCAAGGGTTTTCACATCATTCAGCAGTACTTCTTCAAGTCCCACCAACAGTGAGTCACCTAGCAACCAGTATCTCTTCTCCAGCATTCAACTCACTCTGGGCTGTAAGGGACTTTCCTTCTTTCATACTTCAGTGAACTACGTACTTTGTATTAAAGGAAGGAGTCATGGAACTGAAATGCTAGAAAGAAGACAAAAGAGCATGAACTCCGCAGGTCCCAAACTCAGGCAGCTGGGTTAGAGAAACTCAGGAAGTATATTTTTCAAATCACCCTGAGTAATTCAATGCTCAAACCCAGCACTCCCTAATCGGATAGGTGATTTGCCTTGGGATACACTAGTCCTGGTGATTGCCTTGAGGTAAGGGCTTTGGGTGGCAAGAGGTGGAGGACAGAGGCAGCAGGTAAACCGGGAGGACAGCTTGGAATCCAGGAAGTCAAAGGAAAAGGGAAAGTAAAACCCTTGCACACATCTGTAGTTTGTTTCTAAAATGGGTAAGAATTAGGGGGATTATATATAAAGGAGTACCTCCTTGCTGTAACCTCCAGTAATATTAATCTTTCTCTTTGATGCTTAGCTTTACTCACAAAAGTTAGTATAGCAAATCAGTGGCAAATTTTAACTGGACTATGAATCTTCAGGAATTCTTTGCCACTTAAGAAGAAGACTTCTTAAAGCAAAACTGGAGAGCTAAATTCTTGAAAGACAGCAGAAGGCCGGGGGTGGGGTGGGGGGTGGGGGAGGAACAATTACAGGTAGATAAAATAAGGAATGACTTTTATAAGGACTATCCCTTTCAGTGTCAGCTTGGAACACAATGACCATCTTCGTTTAGGAAAACTAGAACCTGACAATTTCACAAGAAAATGGGGTAGATAATAACTCCAGGCCAAACAAAGAAGGTCAAAAGAAACAGCAGAAAAAGGGAGTAAGGAAAAACAAAAGTCTCATTTCTGTCTGTTGCAAAGAGGGACAATGAATGGCTACATGAATCCTCTGTCCATTTTGGTCCTGGAAAGAACAAAATACAGTCTCCTCATTGCAGCAGATGTAGTAAAACCACCACAAAATCGATATGGGTAATTAGGACATAAACTTTTTTCTTCCCTTCCTCAAATTGAAAGCATATGAGGAGGGGTACTCAAGGAGAAAAAAAACAAGTAAGTAAATATGGAAAGTCTTTAAATTCACTGCCTGAAACCATTATCAGTGCTCTTTTGTTAACAGAGTTCTCCAGAGTGAAGCAAAAAGAAACTTGATATTCAGGAAATTATTTTTTTTTTAAAGATTTTCCAGTAAACTGATGTTTTAGCTTTGACTATATTTTAAAATATTGAACCTGAATAAACATAATTATGGACAGTATAGAAATTTGTAACTGATCTTTTTAGGGAAAGGAATGTTTTTAAGGTAAGAAGGTAAGGAGTGGTGAGAGAAACAAAAAACTTTATTTTGTAGATGCACTTTCTTTCTATACGTTTCTAAACTACTACAGGAAACTGTAAAATGATTAAATTAACTTTTCCTTTTGAAAATGAGAATTCAATTATCTGTGATGATTTCTCAGTGATTAACATGAGAGCTTAAATTTAAATAAAAGTTTTCTTCCATGCTATGAAAGGTTATATGCTTATAAATTTGCTGTTTCAGGTGTTAAAAAGTGATTAGACATTTATATAACTTAGAAAATGATCACTCCAATAAAACTAGTACCCATATGACACCATACATAATATTACAATATTATTATTGACTATACTCCTTATGCTATACTTTACATCCCCATGAATATTTTGAAACTACCAATTTATAACTCTTAATCCCTTCCCTTTTTTCACCCAACCCTCCAACTTCCCTCCCATCTGGCAATGATCAAAATGTTCTCTGTATACCTATGAGCTTGTTTTTTCTTTTGTTTGTTTCCTTATTTTGTTCTATAGGTTTCACATATAAGTGAAATCATATGGCATTTGTATTTCTCTGTCTGACTTACTCCATGCAGCACAATACCCTTTCGGTCCATGCTCGTTGTTGTAGATGACAAGACATCATTCTTTTTTATGCTGAGTAATATTCCATTGCATATATGTACCACCTCTTTTTTATCCTTTAATCCATTGATGGACACCCAGATTGTCTCCACATCTTGGCCATTGTAAGCAATGTAAATATGGGGGCACACGTCCCCTCGAAGTTATGTTTTGGGTTTCTTCAGATAAATACTAGAAGTGGGATTACTGGGTTCTTCTTTGTCTTTTGTTATAGCCTTTGTTTTAAAGTCTATTTTGTCTGGTATAAGTATTGCTATTCCAGATTTTTCAGTTTGTTTCCATTTTCATGAAATATCTTTTTCCATCCCTTTACTTTTAGCCTGTGTCTGTCTTTTGTTCTGAAGTGAGTCTCTTGTAGGCATCATATGTAAGGGTCTTGTTTTCTTTTCTTTTTTTTTTTTAATTAAAGTTTATTGGGGTGACAATTGTTAGTAATGTTGCACAGATTTCAGGTGTACAATTCTGTATTACATCATCTATAAATCACATTGTGTATTCACCACCCAGAGTCAGTTCTCCTTCCAGCACCATATATTTGATCCCCTTTACCCTCATCTACCACGCCTTTACCCCCTTACCCTCTGATAATGGGTCTTGGTTTCTTATCCATTCAACTACCCTATATCTTTTGATTAGAGCATTTAATCCATTTATTGATGGCTATGTAGTTATTGCCATTTTCTTTTTCATATTTTTAATCTTTTTTTTTCCTTCTTCCTCTTAAAAAAGCCCCTTTAACATTTCTTGTTAACATTCTTGATGGTGATGAACTCCCTTAGTTTTTTCTTGTCTGAGACGCTCTCTATCTGTCCTTTGATTCTAAATGACAGCTTTACTGGGTAGAATAATCTTGGTTGTAGGTCCTTGCTTTTCATCACTTTGAAAGCTCTTCATCACTTTGAATATTTCGTGCCAATCCCTCTGGCCTGCAGTTTCTGTTGAGAAATCAGCTGACAGTCTTATGGGACCTCCCTTGTAGGTGACCAACTGCTTTTCTCTTGCTATTTTTAAGATTCTCTTTGTCTTTAACCTTTGGCATTTTAATTATGATGTGTCTTGGTATGGGCCTCTTTCGGTTCATCTTGTTTGGGACCCTCTGTGCTTCTTGGACTTGTTTGTCTATTTCCTTCACCAGGTTAGTAAAATTTTCCCTCATTTCTTCAGATAGGTTTTCAATTTCTTGTTCTCTCTCTTCTCCTTCTGGTACCCCTATGATGCAAATGTTGTTACACTAGATGTTTTCCCAGAGGTCCCTTAAACTATCTTCATTTGTTGGATTCTTTTTTCTTTTTGCTGTTCTGATTGGGTGTTTTCTGCTATTTCATCCTCCAAATCACTGATTCGATCCTCTCCTTCATCTAATCTACTGTTGATTCCCTCTAATGTATTCTTCATTTCAATTATTGTAGTCTTCATTTCTGACTGGTTCTTTTTTATGCTTTCTATCTCCGTGTTTATGTTTCCTATCTCTTTGTTGAAATTCTCACTGACATCATTGCATCCTTATAACCAGTGTTTTGAACTCTGTCTGGTAGATTGCTTATCTTCATTTTGTTTAGTTATTTTTCAGAGCTTTGTTCTTTCCTTTCATTTGGGACTTTTTTTTTTTTCGTCTCCCCATTTTGACTGCCTTCCTGCATTTGTTTCTATGTATTAGTTAGAGCTGTTATGTATCCCAGTCTCAGTAGAGAAGCCTTATGTAGTCCTGTGGGGCCCAGTGGCAGTTTCCCTGGTCACCTGAGCTGGGTAATCCAGGTGTGTCCCTTCTGTGGGTTGTATGTGCCCTATTGCAGTTGAGCCTTGGTTGCTGTTTGCACATCAATAGGAGGGATTGACCCTCAGGCTGATCAGTTGTGAGGACTGGCTATGACTACAGTGGAGGAGCAGTTGTGTAGGGGTTGACCCTATAGCACAGAATTCGCTTTAGCAGGGCTCTGGAGCCTGCCCAAGCTGTCCTTTGGGTGTGTCATTTGTGGAGGTGGTTGGTATGGTCTGAAGCTGGCCAGTGGGTTTGTTGGTTCTGGGGCCTCTTGGGAGGGACTCTGTTATAGGCCAAGGTCAGCCACTGCCTGTGCCCTGCCCGGGGTCAGTTGGTATGAGGTACAAAGTAATCTGCAGATGGTTGCCACTTGTACTGCACTTAGAAGTGCCTAGGGGAGGCTAAGCTGGGAACCGAGGCTGGCTACCATTAGTTCTGGGCTTAGGGCTGCTTAGCAAGAGGTACGGGCCATGCTGCTTGTTTCAGGTCTGTCAACCTTTGACAAATTTTAGGAAAGTCTGTAGCATAAGCCAAGACAGGCATTTGTATAGAAAAGCCACTGGAAGTGGCTTGGGTGGACCCGCAAGTTGAGTGGGGCAGGGTCTCAGGGAATCAGGGTGAATGTATGATGTTAGTGAGGTTGATGGAGACTCAGATATGGCAGCCACCTGTGTGTGTACGCTGGGAGTTGAGAGGGCCCAACAAAGAAACAACGGCTTCCACCAGCTCCTCCATCTTAAAGAAAGCTGCTCCTCCAGCCCTTTCAACTCAGCTCCTCCCCATGTCCCTAGCGCTTTCAAGCTGCTGCCCCAGAGCTAGAGCTCAGAGCAAGTGAGTCCGTCAGTGAGTAAGTCTGCAGGCAGGTCCTTTAAGAGGATGGCCTAGGACTATTGCTGGGGAGCCCACTGTGGGCCTGGGACCCCTCATCCCTCTGTGGGGAACCTCCAGAGCTGAGACAGCCCTCCTGATTCTCAACTGCCACATCAGGTGTGGGAACAGCCTATTCTGCTCTCTGCCCCTCCTACCAGTGTCTACCTGGCTTCTTCTGTACATCCTTAGTTGTAGGACTTCTGTTCAACTAGATTTCAGGTGATTCTCAATGATGGTTATTCTGCAGTTTAGTTGTAATTTTGATGTGGTTGTGGGAGGAAGCTAGCACAGCATTTACTTTGCAGTTTTGACTGGTAAATTTACTGTTATTAAGAGTTTTCCCTTTGTACTTGCTCAAACCAAGAAAAATAATTTCAAACACTGAAAAACGGGATTGCACAATGACAAAATGAAAAATCAATATTTTGATACCAAGTCATCTCAAGTAATAAAGTAAGTCTTTATGCTGAGATGATTTCTAATTCTGCTTCTTTAAAATCCTAGACAGTATGAGAAATGTGAAGATTGCAGATGCTTAAACCTTCCATCTATAAAGCACATTACATTTTATAAAATTCTTTCCCTTTCATGAGCATCATTTTCTTGCCTCAACTAATGAAGCATTTTAAGCCAAAAATCAAGAAGCAGCAACAGAGTAATAAAAATCAGGCAGCTCTCAAATACCAGCATTAACGTCAGATTAACCAAATGTTAACTGTTTCCAAATATATGTTTTTGCTCTGAGTTAGTTATATTTTAAAATACATGTTTGAAATCAAATTATGCCTAGTGTACTTAAATGAAAACGATGGAAATCAATGTGATCTTTGAAAACCAGAGGATGGGTGGAGAAAGCTTTCAGTGTTATGCTCATCAACTCATTCCTGATTCAGATCCAAACAAAAATTCCAAAATATGAAATTCAGGTCCACTATCATCTACAAGGCTGATTGTCAAAGTTCTTAATGGTACAACATTTCTAAATAAATATATCTTTTTACTTGAACCCCAACACAGTGTATCAGAGGGACTCTGTGGAAGCAGTCAGCTGCAGGGAAGGCTTGGCCCGAGTCTGGCTCCAAACCAGGGCTTTCGGAGGGGACTCAGTGCTCCTGCTGCTTCAGTGGCACTTCATCCCAGTGCTGAGGCCCTGGAACCATCATTGCTTCCAGGCTTTGAGAAATTCACCAAAACTACCACTGACATTAGTCCAAATATCACCCAGTAGGAGCAGTGCCCACCACTGAAAAACAGGTTTTTGACATAGGGGTTTCCAACCAGGGCTCCCATATCCCCCAAACTAGAAGCCCTGACAGGCCGATCTGCAGGACCAAGCATGTCAACTAAACTGTAGGCATTATGCTCCAAAAACAATTCTTGTTTCCTCCTGTTATGAATTGAATTCTGTGCCCCCAAATTCATGTGTTGGAGTCCTAACCCCCAGAACTTCAGAATTTGACTGTATTTGGAGGTAGGGTCTTTAAAGGGGTAACTGCCATAAAATGAGGTCATTAGGGTGGTCCCTAATCCAATATGACTGGTGTCCTTCTAAGAAGAGATTATTACAGAAACACAGAGCGAAGATGACATGAAGACGCAAGGAGAAGACGGCCATCTATCAGCCAAGGAGAGGGGCCTCAGAAGAAATGAAACTGGTTGACACCTTAACCTCAGACTTCAGCCTCCCAAACTGTGAGAAAATAAATTTCTGTTGTTTAAGCCACTCAGTCTGTAATATTTTGTTATGGGAACATGAGCAAACTAATACACACACACACACACACACACACACACACACACACACACAGTCTTGTACAGAGGAATGTTTTCTTGCTGTGCCCCTTGACTAAAATTATAACTTGAATATAACTTTTCTGTTGCCTGCACGTGAAATTCAAATTATAATTAACATTAGTAGGCATATACAAACACGACCTGATCTACTGCTTCACAAAAGCAAACAAAGAAACAAAAGTCTCTCATTTTACTCATTTTTTCCTTCTTTCTTTTGTACCTTGTGGTAAAACTTTAAGGTAATTTCTTCTGACATTCAGTTCTCGTAGAGATTTCAATTGACCTATCTGCTGGGGCAAGGCTGTGATCTCGTTGCAGCTGACATCCTAAATCAAAAACAAAGAGAGAAATAATAAATGCCCTTTTCCAGGAAATCAAGCACATCATGTGAAATCTCCTTAAGGAATTTCAATATGAGGACAATTACACAGGTAGACTTTCATATTGGTCTCTGGGTTCCTAGCCAAGTAAGGCTTAGCACAGAGAAGAAAAGGAAAGTTCAATGATTTAAACGTTCTCTGAGGAGAGGAAAAAGGAAAAAAGGAGGGCGTTGGTAGCATTTAGTAGTTACTTTGCCAGCCTGTTGGCCTACAGTTTTCATATGCTTCAATCTTATTTAATTCTCACAGGAAACCCATGAGGCAGTATGCCTAGCCTAATGTTTACAGATCAAAAAAAGTGAGGCTCAGAAAAGTTCAAGTGCAGAGTTAACACTCGGAATGAATTATGAGCCCACTGTTCAGCCACTATCCCATGGAACCTCTAAATAGATGAGAGCACATCCTACCTTACCAAACGCTCACATTTTACAGTGAAAAAGTGTGAGTATCAATGCATTGTTTGGATGCACTATTTATTTGAAATGGAGTTATTATTGGAGGGCTAGAAAACTTGCACCTGAACACCTTTACATGCATTTTATAAGCATGATTGTGGGGTGTGTAGACTGTGTTTTTGCTTTGGAAGGCTAATAGTCTATTAATCGTCCATTGGAACCACCTTTTGACATATGCAAAATGGAGGCCATTTTTAATCTTATGTATTCTTTTCTCCCCTGATCCCACTCTTCCTCTTCGCTCTGGTAGCTGTGCCCAGCTCTTCACCCCCCTCACCTCAGCTACTCCTTTAGTCTAGACCAGCATTCTCTCTCAGGTAGACACTTTAAGACTCGCCGGATTGGTTTCCACGCATCATTCTCTGAGTGAAAATTTACACAGTGTCATTCTCCAGCTTAAACATTTGCAACAGCTCCGCAGGAACTACAGGGTAAAGTTCCAAAAATCTGTAGCAAGTCCAGCTCTACGATTCAGGTCTATTTCTCCGGTGCCATCTCTCTGAGTTACCTCCCTTGCCTCCCATACTCAAACCATGTTATTGCTGCTTGCAGTTCCCAGTGTGTGCCAAGTTGTTCCCCAATCCCAAAACTTGTTCAGGCTCTTTCCCTGTCTGGTATGTCATTCCCCAGTATTGTCCTTTTGCCCCACATAATTCAAGCCTTGCCTTTTCCCTAAAACCTTTCCAAAGGCTTCCGCCACCTCTCCCGCTCCAATCTAACACCCGGGGAGAACTGACCTCTTTTCCTTTGTGGTCCTACAGATAGATAGTCTGTTACTGTATTCATCTACTCAGACGTTTCCCTTCTCCTATAAGCCTGTGAGATCCTAGATGGAAGAGACCGTATCTTCTTCACTCTGTTCTCCAGGTGCCGAGCAGAATGCCAGGTATAAAGAACAGATCGACAAATGTTGGATGAAATTTCTAAAGCCCATTGCTGTTGATGCTCCACAACACTGCAGTTTATTCAGTCTCATGGCTGGGACCACAGGATGTGCAAAATCTCTTGCAGGTCCTTCTTGATATAGCAGAACCACAGATGTATTTGGGTTATGAATGATTCCAATGAAATCAAGTCCTTAAATATTCCACATCACTGCTTAACCTGCAAAACTTCCCTCTTTCACTCCCCCTTTTAAAAGGCAGCAGAGCCCTATTTCAGAAATCGGTTTCACATTCACTCAGATAAGACAAACTCACCATTGACCAATCCCTCTGACCCGGGAGCTATACAGAACACAGTGGGTTTCTGCACTCTAATCTCATCTCATCTAAACATCCTCAGGTGACCTGCCAATCTGTCAAGGTCATGAGGATATTAAATGAATATCACTTGGTGAAAAGGAATAATATCACTCCTGCCAAAGGGAATGAAGCCGCAATCTATAAAGGCTGAGGGCACACCATGCAATCAGCCCGCTGTTCTCTTTTGTACTCAGCTGTCTGACTAGGGGTGTGGGTGGGGTGTGGCATGTGGTGGGATAAGATCGTTAGGTGTTCAATGGCATCACCCCCAAGATGGCTGTTGCTGCATCACTCCTGGCCCAGAAAAGTCACACAAAATTTTATGAAAAACATCCCTAGTGTTTAAAGAGGAAAAAACCCACAAGCACATCTTGCAGAACCATAAAAGTGTAAGGAAGTAATTACAAAATTAGAAGGTCCAGAGATTTGTTCAGTCACTTTCCTCTCACTGAGTCAGTAAATTACTCTACCTTTCTGAATATTCTTCCATATATGATAAATGAAAAGTGAATGCCTTTTTCCCCTGAATTTCTATGGCATTTGATCAGTCACAGAAGAAAACCAAATCCTTTCAATGAAAGCTTCATCTTTCTTTGCCTTAACCAAGTTATAAATAAGCAAAAGGTACCATTCCATTGTATTTTAAAAAGAGCCCTCACACAAATGGTACACAGGTAAGCCCTAGAAATATATAAAATGAAATCATTCTATTGGACTCCCAAAGTCACACTGGTGATGATGGGAGGGCGGGTCGTGGGGGAAGAACTAGTGGGAATTATTTTCCATCTCTAGAGAGAATTTATGTTACTGAAAACTAAAATAAGTTTTTATAAGTCTGTGAGTGGAAGCATGAGAAAGTCCCTTTTGCAGTTCATGGGAATCATAGATTTTCAATGTGACACTGACAATTTTAAGAAGTTTCAAGGACATACATTTTAAAAACATCCTTCTCTTAAAAAAAAGGAGAGAGAAGCAAAATGATAACAGATATATTTAGGCAGCATATTCACAGAATGAAATCTCGTGAGATGTTTATCCCATTTTTTCACGTGCACTATATTCATCTTGTACTTTATTCATTACCATCTAGTTAGCCAGAATTGAGGGCATGCTGTTTCTCTAAATATAAGGTAATTTTTCCAACATATATTTCTAACATAATGGCTTTCTCAAAGATCAACTCCCCTCAGCTATATTTAAATGCTAATTTACCAGTAGGGAAAATGACTACCCAATTTACTTTTTCTTTTCTTTTTTTTAAAGAACTTCACATAGTGATAAAAACAAGTTTTTCCTTCTTGACTTACAAGACCGGACATCTGTAGCCAATTAGAAACACAAAATCCAATTGTCCATTCACATTTTGAAAGGTCTATGGTGAAGGTCAAATTATTTTAGTAGGGGCAGCCCAGTGGCTCAGGCAGTTGGAGTGCTGTCCTCCTCATCACCGGTTCGATTCCCCCATGGGCCAGGGAGCTGCGTCCTCCACAACTAGACTGAGAACAACAGCTTGAATCAGAGTTGGAGGGGGAAGAAATATGTTTTAAAAAACACGTGACTTTAATAATACTCTGCACTGCTGTCAGTTACTTCCTGTCCTGCCAAAATAAGGAAAAAAGGGCCAGACAGATCTAGTATACAAGTGAGATAAGGACTTTTCTCTATTACATAATCAATATTGTATAAAACTGCGCAAAACTATCCCCTCCCAGTGATTGAACTTGCCAAATTTAAGAGGTCATGAATTTCAAGACAAAAATAAAATCCCTTAGGTAATTATGGCTTAATTAGCTAGGAATGAGGAGGAGGAAAGAGAAGATAATAGTCTAGATGCTTTGGGATAAGATATTTCCGTTTAGAAAATGTAAAAGCAATATTCCTAGAATGGCCTGGTTCTCTGGAACATGTCTGGCTATGGTTATCCCAAGATAAGATAGGGCTTTTTTTTTAAGTTCACTAAAGAAAAAAAGATTTGGGAAAATACATAAAAAACAAAACACTAATGCCTCATACTTGTGCAATTAATTAGAATTTACCAAGGTATGAATTCTAGATTCATTCTTAGAATAGTCAAGTGAATTCCTTCTTAATTATCTATTAGCCCTAAGCTTTGTCATAGAGAAAAGAAATTATTCCAAGCTTCAGTGAAATCAAACTACCACATTATTTAGTGTTATAATATTACAAATATACAGGTAGAATCATCATAAACATGTCAAAAATATTTACTAATTCCATTCTTTTTGACACAGAAATAAACCTAATTACTATACAATAACATAAATACTCAAACTTAAATTTCTATGGACCACCAGTTCAATTTTGTTATTTAGATAAAAAACAAAATAGAGAAGTTTAACTATGACTTATTTTCCACTGGTTTAATCAACATGCTTTTAAGTAACCAGAAGAAAAACTTTAGAAGTTAAGATGCTCATTTCATTAGAGCCTTTCTGGCAATAAAAGAAGTCTCTAGAAGTGTTAAATGCCCATTGGAGATTAATACATTTTTGTTTACTAAGTGCTAGTTGTTAATTTACCTTTAGAATGCAAAAATGATAAGGATTTAAACAGAGTAAATTCTTGGATTATTAATAGGTAATGCCAAGTAATGCTCACTTTCAGAAAATAATGTTGTGAAAATGACTAGAAGTGCTTTTTAAGGTGTGACCTCTAATGAAAACCAACATAAATACTGTGTCAAGATTATCTCTGTTAGAGATTTCCATTGAGGCCAGGTCACACTGTGGAACTGCATGTGGTATTCCCATGAGCTGCCTTGCTCTGACTCTCAGGTTTTAAAAAACAGTGTGGTTATACTATTACTTAAGTTGTTATTTTTGTAATAAATATATCTCTTTTTTAATGGAAGGAAACACAGATATTCGGACAGGAAATGTAAACTATTACCATTGGGTTCCCATCACGTGACCATGCCCTTCTTTTGGAAATGTCTTTTGTATGAATTACTGTGTAACTTTAGGTAAATGTCTTAACCTCTCTGTGCCTATGTAAAAAGAAGAGGTGAGTTTAAATAATTCTAAATTCCTTCCAACATTAGGAAAATCACTTCAAAAATAATGAACAGGCTTTGGTTGAAACATATGTACTTGACTTAGGGGTAATGTCAATTTTGATTTCTTAGAAATCTAAAACTCAATGCCTGTAGTCAGGTATTGAGAAAAATCAGTATGTTCATTGAAACTCCCAACTTTTTCAAGCAAGCTCTAGCATGACAGATCATTATCTCTCAAGACTTACTGAGTGTCTCTTTCCAGTATAAAACTCTACCTCACACCCTTCCACACACCCACAAACACATGCCCCTCCCCACTGCTCTTCCTAAAAAAGGCAGAAATTGAAGCAACAGAAGGATCTTGAACAAGTCATGGGTTTCCAATTGTCCCACAGAAACCAGAGAGGTTAGGAGGCATCTCCAGAAACTACAAATGGATGAATAATAATAGCAGACACATGAATTTGTGTCTCCACTGCCTACCTCAGAGATTGGAATGCTACGCATAAAAATAATAAAGAACAGATTTTTCCTCAGAAGCTGCTCAATAAATCCTGTGTCTATGATTAGCCCTTGAATTCAAACTCTCCACACCACCAAATATTGCATGAAAACAGAATAAAAAATAGCCAGGACCCAGTCTAGTCAGGACCAGAAAATGTACCTTACAATCAGTTATTACTTCAGTCAGGCCCTGTGAACTTTTTGGTTGTAAAAGCAAGTTTCTGAATCAATGATATTGAGTTTTCATACATGCAGGCGAGAGCTGGAAGACACGATTTGCACACACTGCATGATTTGGGAGAAGGTAGAACTGAGAAAAACCAAACAAGAAATAGACCACCTCTGCACCCCAGAATGTCAGCATGCACAGAAAACCAATGAGAAAATTCCTAAACCTTTGGCAAATGCCCTGTAATATTCTCGAATTTATTGTGTTCTAACTTGGTGTATGTCTTCATAGCTGTCTATAATTATAACATATGAATGACTTCATGCATCATCTCTTACCAAATATTTACCATACCTTAGCCTTCAGGCATGATTTGACCGCAAAAGAACCATGTTTCCAATATGTTAACATGGTTTTAGTGAGTAAAATGAGTTAGTCAACACAAGAGAAGGCCGCTGACCTTCCTTCCTGGCTGTGGTTCCTCGGTGAGGACACTTTCAGGCAGACACTGCCCATTTGTTCCACACCCTGTTTTTGTAACATATCTGATTCCCTTTCAGCTGTTCACAGCCTGCCACAACTTTAATGGGAAAATCACGACAAGTTGAACCCAGGAACACCAAGAAAGAAGTCATGGCTGCTCTCCATGAGAGGCTTATAATCTCCACGAGGACCCAATGAGCACAGCTGCACTGTGCTGTGGAAAAGGGAATGGACTTCAAGCAGGCATTCCTGGTTTTCCCCTCAGCTTCTCCATTGTGTAGCCCCACAGCTTTGCATAAGTAATTCCGAAACTCAAACGTCTGGAAAAGGTACATATGATACCCACCTCATTGGGTTAATGTCAAGATTATATGAAATCACACGTCACGTACCTAGCAGAATACATAGAATGTAGTAGGTGCTCAGTAAATGGCAGTGCTTTATCTCTTCCCATTAGAGAAAGCACACACAGATACACAGATTTACAAAGTAGTATGTCCAAAAGGCTACAACTCTGAGGGAACAAGGGGTACAGAAGTAACTCAAAGTGGCCAAGAAGGTCAGAAAGTTTTAGATCATTCCCATTAGAAATGACTCTGGAGGGGCCAGCTCCACAGAGCTAAGATTACATAAATTCTCCTGGCCTCTTGTGGATTCAAGAAAAGGACATCTCAGTAGTGCTTTTAAATGGCTTCTTCACGGAAGGAGGAACAACCGCTGTTCAATATTCGCTGCACAACCTAAATGGCGGGACAAGCCCATCACTGAATGGCACTGCTTTTTGTTTTAAGATTCTTAGATAATTGTGATACGTTTAAGAAGGTAAGATATTTTTTTTTCCAATTCCAATTTATCTCAAAAATTAGAAAGGACAATTCCTTTCTTGTAGATGGCTAAAGTGTTTTTGTGTTTATGTCTGTGTTTGCTTTTAAGCAAATGGTGACTCTGGAATGCTCCAGAAATAAATAGAGTTTACTTAAATAAACAGAGTTTACAACTCAATTTAGGATACTCTGATTCTAATGTGAAAAAATTAAGAATATTTCTTCCAGAATACTTAAACAATGCTGAGCCTAATAAGTTGAGAGATTTGATCAGCATTTAGGTGACCTAAGGTATTCTGAATGCTTGGGGAGCTCCCGTATTTTTTAACAAGATGGTTACTGTGTAACCATAAAACAGAAGCCTCCCAAAGCAATTCTAGACTTACTTAGGGTCTCCTGAGAATTTTTTTCCAATTGATAGCTAAAAATTCTCTGACATGGTTACTATAATAACACTACTATTTTTAAGGAAAAAGATGAAAGATAAATAAGAACGGATGGAAACTAATCTTTTTTTAGTCTGTGACCTTAAGGAAGGTCACTTACCCTTTGTGGTGAAATAATGGCAACTTATTGAATTTTTGCCAACTTCACAAGTGAATCTTTTTCAGGCTTGCTTAGACATGGGTGTCAGCAGAATGGAAAGAATGCAGGCCACCCCATCCAGTAGGGTGGCCACATGTGGCTACTGAGCACGAGAAATGTGTCCGGTCCAACCTGAGATGCACTGTCAGTGTCAATACACACTGCATATCAAAGACTTAGTACAAAATAGAATATAAAATATCTCATTAATTTGTTATTATATACATGTTGACATAATAATAGGCTGTCTTGGGTTAAAATATATTATTAAAATTAATTTCATTTGAGTATATGTTTTTCAGTGTAGCTACTAATTTAAAATTACATTTGCTGCTTGCATTATCTTTCCATTGGACAGTGCTGGGTGAGGATGTTTCAATTTAAGTAACAAGTTAGCTATGCCAGGGTGACGGTTGGGATATTGCTTGCTCATGGTTGCTTGCTCATCATTTCTCTGCATTGGGGTTTGTCATTTGTAACATGTCAAGGCTTTGGATTAAATGCCTTATAAAAGGCATTTAGGCCTTTTACATAGGGATGGCCCTAACATTCTAGAACTTAAGGATTCAGTAGTTACTGTAGTGGAGAAAAGCCACATGGCTTAGATAATGACAGTGCTGTAACTGAGAGGCAGTACAGCTTTTGTTAGAGTTCGGCCCCAGACAGGGTGCTTAAGAAAAGCTCAGGGCCTTGTGTACAGCCACCCAGCAGCTCGTGTGTCCCAAGGCTGGAGACAGCACTGTCCTACTTCTCCCGCCAGCCCGGCAGCTGACAAGGGTATTTGAGGAAAGCCCTGCTCTGGTGTGGGGCTGGCTCCAGGCCTCGGCACCTGTGCTACCTATTAACAGATGAGCTGGTCCACAGTTTAGCAGCACAGCTGATGGATGGCACGCCGTAGGCTTAAGCCCAGGGCGCAGTGGGACAGAAACACATTCTGGCTGCCGAAAGGCTCCAGAAGACTGACCTCACCCGGGTTCCACCCAGGCACAGGAGCCCAAGCAGTGGAAAAAAACAACTTGTAATTCATACTGTGTTTGCAAGGCCCAACGCAAACTCTAGCAAACCTGAATTTTGTGAATTATCAGATTCCTTAATGAAGCATATAACTATCAGTTTCATCCAAAACATTCTTATTCTGTATTTGTTTGTTTTCTGGAACCAGTCAAAATGGTACCTGCTCACTGAACTTGGACTCCAAGATAGAGTCCTCTCAACCCAGCATAGTACTTGGGCATCCTAAATGTCTGTCCCAAGCCACGTTCATGGCCCACTTTCCACCATTTGATGGCAGCATTCAGCAAATCTTTTCAGGTGCCTATCATGTGCCAGGCACTGGAATGCAACAGCAAGTAAGATATAGTTTCTGTCCTTAAGCAGTTTCCAAGGTGTGGAAGGGACTGACATGGAGATCACCACATAAGATGACAAACGTGACTCTGGAAATTTGATGACAAGTATAGGGTGCTTGCTGTCGGAGCACCTAACTCAGGCTGGGAGGATCTGCGAAGGCTTTTCAGAGGAAATGAGATCTAACTTGGCTATGAACTGACCAAGAGAGGAGGAAGAAGGAACACTCCATGTAGAAAGAGTGATTTGCTCAAAAGGGCACAAGTGAAAATGAACAAGGTGCATCCCTAGAAAGCTGGACCTTAAGAGGGTGAAGCAGCCAGGAGAAAGAGGTGAACCTGAAGGGGAAAGCCGGGGCCACACCGCGGGGTCCCTGAAGGCCCTGTGAAGGAGCTGATGTGATGGTCTGAGCATAAGGCCGTGACTAGGAGAATGGAGTGCCCAGCCCCGTTCCACCTAGCCTCAGCAGCATCCCACCTAGCCTCAGCAGCGTCCCACCTAGCCTCAGCAACATGCCACCTAGCCTCAGCAGCATCCCACCTAGCCTCAGCAGCGTCCCACCTAGCCTCAGCAGCGTCCCACCTAACCTCAGCAGCGTCCCACCTACCCTCAGCAGTGTCCCACTGAGCCTCAGCAGCGTCCCACCTACCCTCAGCAGCGTCCCACCTACCCTCAGCAGCGTCCCACTGAGCCTCAGCAGCGTCCCACCTACCCTCAGCAGCGTCCCACCTAGCCTCAGCAGCGTCCCACCGAGCCTCAGCAGCGTCCCACCGAGCCTCAGCAGCGTCCCACCGAGCCTCAGCAGCGTCCCACCTAGCCTCAGCAGCATCCCACCTAGCCTCAGCAGCGTCCCACCTTGCCTCAGCAGCATGCCATCCAGCCTCAGCAGCATCCCACCTAGCCTCAGCAGCATCCCACCTAGCCTCAGCAGCGTCCCACCTAGCCTCAGCAGCGTCCCACCTAGCCTCAGCAGCGTCCCACCTAGCCTCAGCAGCATGCCATCCAGCCTCAGCAGCATCCCACCTAGCCTCAGCAGCGTCCCACCTAGCCTCAGCAGCGTGCCACCTAGCCTCAGCAGCGTGCCACCTACCCTCAGCAGCATCCCACCTAGCCTCAGCAGCATGCCATCCAGCCTCAGCAGCGTCCCACCTAGCCTCAGCAGCGTCCCACCTAGCCTCAGCAGCGTCCCACCTAGCCTCAGCAGCGTCCCACCTAGCCTCAGCAGCATGCCATCCAGCCTCAGCAGCATCCCACCTAGCCTCAGCAGCGTCCCACCTAGCCTCAGCAGCGTCCCACCTAGCCTCAGCAGCGTCCCACCTAGCCTCAACAGCATGCCATTCAGCCTCAGCAGCATCCCACCTAGCCTCAGCAGCATGCCACCTAGCCTCAGCAGCGTTAAACTGCTTCCTTCCCACTCCCCCAGCATGCCATGTAGTCTTGGGCTGTCTTGTCTTGGTACAAATTATCCCTTTTCTCTTGAAGGCCTTCCTGTCCATGCCTTCTTTTTTCCATCTAGGAAACCCCACACAGACTGATGTGAGCAGCCTGTCAAAGGTCTCTTCCCTTACAACCTTTCCCAGCCCCAAGACTGAATCAATCGTCCCCCACCCCGTGAACATACTTCTTGGGCATTGCTGCCTGAGTCAGGATAGGACATCGGATTCAGATCTTGCCTCTCGCTTAGAAGCCAGGTCTGAGAATTGCTAGTAGGTCCCTGCTAAGTGTGTTAGCTGGGAGGACATTTAAACTCAGGATCTGTAGGTGAGGTAACTTCTCCATTGTATGCAGAAGCAGAGGAAGCTCAGAAAAACAAACCAGTGGCTTGGTTGTTGACAACTTTCCAATGTCTTATTCTAGTCACATGGTCCTGATACTGAGTGATGTGCAGACCCCTACATCTGTATAACCAATCCCAACTCTTGGTATGAGATAGTTGCAATGGGTTTCAGATACTGCTATTATATAAGTCCCGAAAAGGCACTTTTTATGGCCCTAATGCTTTTATATAGCAATTACTCGTTTCTGTACTAAAGTCAAAGTTGATACATATGTGACATGGGTGCTGTCACTCTTCTAGCCAATTCTCACTACAGACGTGACTAAGTGATCACAGAACTCGACCTAGGCCTCACAAGCCTTCACTGTGGTGCTCCAAGTAATGCTGGAGAACTTAACTGGAGTTGCCACACAAGAGACAAATTACTGGCCATCAATGGTCTAGACTAGCATCCACGTGAAGCATGGACCTGTGTCATTTTCACAGCTGTAATCACAATATTTAGCTCTGTATTTGACACAAGGTCACTATGAAATAATGCTTGCCTGAAAGACAAATCATGACTATTATGTATTGACCTGATTGCTCATTCTTACCACTACGTTCACTCATTTTAGCTCTATGGAAGTGGATTCACTCTTTCCCATTTTAAGAAACAAGGCGATTAAATCAGTAGTGACAGAACTGAAATGCAGCAGTGCATCTCAGACTCAGGCACACACTCACAACCCATCTCTGTCCATCTATAACTTGTTCTTCTTTTTTCATCCCTGGGGATATGGTCACATTTTAAAGTTACATTAATTTGGGGCATGGTTACTCAAATACTTCTAGAATCAGAGCACCCTGTTCTTTCTGTCGTGTGACTTAATTCATAAAGTGGGGCCTACTAACTTATTTGTAGGCTATTTTTCCAGTGTATCCATAATTTATTATAAACTTATAGCCAATATGAAAAAACAACAACAACAACAAAAAACACGATCTAACTACCGTATGATAACCTGTAAACCTCAGGAGCTGTAAATACTGTGAAATGCAGGGAGTGTAAACTATGGGAAACCTGCAAATTCCAGGAACTGTGTCTGTCACAGCAACCAAGATTGTTCCTCTCCCTACTTAATGTTTTTTATCATATACAGCCCTCCAACAACACAGGTTCCTCCACATCCAACTGTAGGAAAAAGTCTTTTCTGATGACTGCAATAGGCTATGATTAGTAAGCAAACCAAAAAAGAGAATCTTAAAAATCAGTAACATACCAACTCCATTAACTGTTTGAGCTGACCTATCTCTTCTGGTAGTGATCCAAGCTTGTTGTTACTTGCAATTAAGACTTTGAGAGGCAGACCACACAGGCAGGCGGGCAAGGCGGACAGCTGATTTCGACTGCAAAGACAATACAAGAACACGTGTAAACAGACATACCATTTGTGAACATGTGTTTAACAAGCAAGGAGAAAGGAGTGAACTGAGAGGACATTTTACAAATATAAAAATTCAATAAAGTTTCTGTATATATAATAACTCAAATCCCAAGTGTATAAGAAAAGATATTTTACAAAAACTGAGTTCTGAGGGCAACAATTTTCCCAGCACAAGGCACCCCTGTAGAAGCTGAGACTACGGCCAGCCAGGAGACAGATGGGCAACTACACTGTACCAACAGCAACAGAAAACTGGTGCCAACTGTCCTTTTCCTGACAATGTGAGTAAGAAACTCCAAGAGGACCAAGGCATCATCTCCTCCATTGTAGTCACGGGGAAATAATTTTCCTGCAACTCACAAAACCACTGGCCGATTTCCAACGTTTTGACTCACGGTGGGTAAAGTCTGTCTAGTTATCTGCGAGAGAACTAATTCAAAAACAAAAGTAAAGTTGGCCTTCTATCAGGAGTGAAGCTGGAGCCTACAGGGGTTCAGTTTCACATTCACAGAGCAGCCTGCAACGTCTGAGCCCAGGTTCCATCTCAGCTCTGCGTGAAGAGGTTCTCTACTCAGAGTCTCTTAACTTTCTATCACCGTTGCTGAGTTTTCTGATAGTTGGGAAAATATTGAATAAATAAAACCTATGAATCATCCACATGTACATGTCAGCCACTATTTCACCTCTTCCTTCACAAGGAGCCCTTTTCTGGATATCAAGTAAGAAAACTGATGGCTTTCAATTTCCCTTTCTTTCCCTGCCCTTCTGCTAATGAAGCACCAAGCAGGCAGTGAAATTTCTACACAATTTGTATGTCACGGTATTGCAGTTATTTGGAACTTCTGTGTGTATGTGCAAACGTGCATGAAGCTTCACAGTTTGCAGTACTGGGTGCATATATTCATGGCAGGACAGACAGATGGACTGGAACCACAAAAATGCTACCAGTGGTCATTTTGAAGGGAGTAGGTACAATGAGTAGATTTTATCTCCTTTATTACACTTTATTGACTTTTCTAAAATTACTACAAAGTGTTTTCATAACTAGGAAATAAGTATTATTATAAAAAGATAAACTTCATCTGGATACTGGTTACGTGGGTGCTTCTATTTGTAAAAATTCACTGAGATGTACACTTCCGATCTGTGCATTATACACCCATGAAAGGTTTAACTCCTCCACTGTCCATGCGAGGGGGCAGGAATCTGGTTAGCCACAGCGCATCTCTAGCAGGTGGACTCAGAAAAAGCAGGTGTTGTGTTCTTGAAAGAACCTTTCCAATGTGGGTGCTCCCCTGTAACCACGCTGACGTCTCTCCTGCTGCAGATCTCCAACGCCCACGTAACGAGGTTTTAGAAAGAAAAGACACAGCCACGTCTCCTCTGCATTACCCAGATCTGCGAAGAAAGTTATTTCCAGAAAGGAGCAGAAGGAGGAGAGCGTTTTCTCTAAGAGGGTCCAGCAGAGTGGGGAGGAAACTGAGGGATGTACGGGGTTCCTAGCACTAGAAGGACGAGCTGGCTCTTCAGTCCCTCCTGGTTAGGGAGACAGGTGAGAGTAAGGGTGATGGGCTAGGCCGGGCACGCTCTGCTTATCTCCGGGGCAGTGTCAGGAGCAACTAGGCTAGCAGCCTGGCTCTCTGTGCTCTCACGCCCCTCCTGTGCCCTGTCTCCCACACAGGAGCCCAGGGGGGCTCTTCTGGCTGGAGGAGGAGGTGCCCTGCTGGGAGAGCTTTTTTCAAAGACACTACCTCCTGAAGAGAGAACTCAGTTTATCAAAAGGTGGCAAGTAAATAATTTGGGATGTAATTTGCCATTATAAAATACTTATGTCATTTCAGAAAGTGAGGATTGGTTAATAAGGCAATTTTATTATTTTGGAGCCATACTAAACTTCCTTTTGAAGAGAGGATAATGGCAACAAAGAAAGATAAGTATGTTCAGAAATTTCTATATTCCTATTTTCCACATAGTTAACAATCATAGTTGGAGATCTTTCCTGAGTTTCTCTTCTTGGAAAGTCTGATTTAAACGATTCCAAGTCCCTGTACCCGAATGTAGGCATCTAATCAGATTTGCAGATACAGAATTGGGAGAGCCATTTATTACACCATTTAAGCAATGTAATGAAGGCTCCACTCATTCAGCAGCAAAAGCATCTGAGACTGCATGGGATTAGTATTACTGGAATTCTTCCAGGGTGGTACTAATTCAAAATAAAATAAAATTTAAGCTTCTGAAATCATTTATGGTTTCTTTGATGGGGATGAATGCTATTTAGGCTAAAAGCTGCTGATGGAATAGCTACTTATTTATACCCCACACATTCCTCTATTTACACTGTAGTTAATCACCAATAGACAAATATAATAAAATACCGAGACTTCAGTCATAATACAACATGCCATAGACCTGGGGCACATTTCTCCTACTTCATCCATCTGTTCCTTCAGCCTCTCCTTTATACATTTTATCGCAGGATGTTCCTGTATTACTTGTAATTTCCCCAATAGAAAAAGGAGATACACGTGCACACAAAAACCCATTAGCTCTCCAGCAAATATTTATAAAGGAGAGAAGAAACTGTGTTCCCTTTAATCCTCTACCCACATCAGCAGCCTGAGCCTTTTGAAACCACTCATCTGGCAACAATTTTTCTCAAGCAAATAAGTGCCTCAGGCTGCAATCCACTATCCCACCCCCCACTTGTCTCTCTGTGGGCCTCTGTGCTATAAACAGGCCCTTCGCAGAAAAGGATGTTTAAAAATAAGGCCATATAGTGTCTGATAAGGTAATGGCCAACATTTATCTTCACATCTAGCCTGTGAGCCACATCTGAAAGCAAAATTTTTATATAAAAAAATTTTAAGTCACTCATTACAAAAGCAGAAATCACAGATTCCGTCATGGTGGCCTGGGACTTCCTGCCATCACAGAGCTGAGCCCACCCAGCATCTCCTGTCAGTCTTCCTCCCAGTCTGGGTAGAGGATGCAGCAACAAGGAAGGAGGAGGGGAGAAAGGCAGCAGGCTTTTACCAGTCCGTGGTTATCGCGAAGGCTTGTCTTCCATCTTTCTCAACTGAATGACTCCCTACTAGATTTGTCTGTTTCCTCATTCCAAACTGAAACAAGGCAACTCAACTTAGTATGAACATTTTTGATAGCCTATGAGAAGTTTGCAGGATAAATTTCTCTTGGTTTCAAGTACCACTATCCCTCACTTAACACAATTCTTCAAGAATTCACAAACCAAGTCACTACTGTATGGTTTTACGTTTAGAGAGTCTTATTTTAATGTATTTTGACTATGGCACTTATTTAATATCCATGTTTTCAGACTTAGTATTTGAGATAATTTATTATTGGTTTATCAGGAATTATTTCCTTAAAGTATGTGATGATAAAGACATGCTATATTCTTAAATGTGATTTTATTATCTGAACATATATATTTTATATTTTGCTAGAATATACCCTCTCTGTGTGTATGGGTTCACCGAATAATGGAACATAGAATTCACTTGACAGAAAATAATTTATAACAATATTTCTATAACAGATTCACCTTTACTCAATTGGTAAAAGGGTCACCAACTGTGGAATTAGAAGACCTGGTTTCAAACTTGCCACAAGTCACCTATATGTATGACTTTACGTAAGTCTAGCTTTGTCATCCACAAAACATAGAAAATACCTACCTAACATGATACATAAGATTATGGATGCAGAAGTGCTAAGCCCAACACTAAATCCATATGTAAAGATTAAACCAAACCCATCCACTAATGTAGCAAAGTACTGGGGAGGTGACCAAAAAGAGCACATGTGTGCTTAGGTAGGTTTTAGTTATTTTATTTCCTAATTGCTAAAATTTCAGCCACTTTTAGAAAACAGTTTCAGATTCAATTTGTTGGAAACATATCAATCAAAAATAAAAACGATTACTCTAAGGCATGCTGAGGAGAACGAGGCTATAAAATTTCAGGCCAAAACAAACCATGTAAGTATTTCCAATCTGATGAACCAAGACTGGAACATATAATCACATGAATGGCTTTTTCTCTCCCATCTTCTCTAATTCCAGGATCCTACCATTTCTCTGGGAAATCATGACTACTTAGGGATCACCATCTCCATTTATTATTTTGTTTCCAAAGAGTAACAGAAATAATGATGTGAAATCATTAACCATCACACATCCATTAAGAAAATGTCACAGCATGCCTCTGAACTGCCACAGATAACACAGGGCAGGTTCCCCCAGTGTGGGCACCCCCCTGGTCTCAGCAAGGGAGAGGAAGGAACAAGGATGCAGTACGTATAGTTATTGTTTGTTTGAATAGCATTGTCTGTGCATGGCACGTGACCTACAGTGACTAGCAATTATTGCTGTAGCCAAGTAAGTTTCCTTTTCACAGGATACCTCCTCTAACTGTGTTTTTATGTTCTTTTTGCATACCCTGTTCGCCTTTCATTAAAGGCATTAACTTTTTTCTGTTTTTCATATGACACTTGACTGTTCATTGTCTTCATGCACACACAACAGTGAACAATATCCATAGAGAACCATTTCCTTTTCCTGCTTGGTCCATTCTGAAAAACCCACCACAGCAAAAATGCCTCACCCTCATTTCCCCTAATGACTATTTCCCCTTCAACGCCGGTCCTCCCCCTTTGTTCCCACCATCTTTATAGTATATCTGAGACAATTACCAAAAGCGAGAACATTGCTTTAAGTTACCTGGTGATATTCTGGTCAGCTTTAATTTTGTAAATATAAAAATGATAAAATATAGTGTTAATAATATTTTACACATTATTAATCTTGAATGAGATTATATATATGCATAAAATCTGGGAGTCCACGTTTAAATCTAACTCAGAAAGCAGTTATGCTACCTGCCATTTCAGTCATTTGGAAACTTAAAATGTTTCAAAACTAGAAAACACAGAATCATCATTCCAACTGAATGTCGAACCAGTTCATGAACACTATACCAATCCATTTCACATAGATGTAAAGGCCACATTTTGAGAAGGTAAAGGGTCAGCTTTCAAAAAGAGAACTGAGAGAAAAGCAAGAAGCAAAAAAATGAGTGTGTCCAGCTGCCCAGAACTCAGGCATACTGCTGGCTGCTGCACGGGCCATGTAACTGCATTGCACTGCACATACCTGCACCATATTTGGCTATTGCAACTGAACTGCTTTCCCACAGTCACAGCCTATCAGTCTCCTCTCGAGTATAAATAAACCCTTTCTTAAAATATTCTATTTCTTCACCCCCCTAAGGGTCAGCAACCACTACTACCAATGTCTGTAATTAGATTTCAAAGTGCAGTTATTGATAACTCACCCCTTCTCAGTTATTCTCTCTCCTTTTTTCTAAGAACTTTTCAATTCTAAAAGGATAAGACTCTAAAAACTGTTACTTTCAATTTCCTCTATAATATTTATTATGCCCTTCCTTCATTCTAAAATGGAGGTAAATGTTTAAAAACAATAAAGTGTTGGATGTTCAAAGAGAACTCAATATTCAATACTAACAAGAATATTAACTTGCCAAACCATTGTTGCTTCTGAAGCAACAATGTAGATTTGGGGTTTTAATTATTAAAGACTGTAGAGGCCCGAGCCCTATGTCCTGAAAAATACCACTGTGCAAAACATAGTTGCTTCCTCATAGGAAAACCGTCATTAAATGGCCAGGAAAGATGTATTAGCACTGAAAATAATTCCCCCACTCTTTGGAGCCATGCCCCAGGTCAAGTAGACTCTAGCTTGCTGTTATCAGAAAGCTATACCCACTTATCTGACTTCTCCTCCATGACACTCCACCAAAGTCACAAATTTATATATTTTTTTGCTTTAACATTTTTTTCCACACAAAAAAGAAAGGGACATTGATACTGACTTAAAAGAACAGGCTTTTACCCAGGGACACTAAATTAATGAAAAACATGTAGTAAACATAAAGATGCCTGAACATTATTGTTCACCATTTGAAGACATGTGCCTCTCCATCTATTTCTAAGAATTTTTAAATGTGTAATGTAGATTGGCATGCATGAATATACATCTCTATCCCACATATCCTTCCCAGGAAATGAGCCTTCAGAGAGCTTCTATCATGTAACTTGACAGCCACTGGTAACTCAGTTCCACTTAACTGCTCTAATACTTTTACAAATAAGTAGCATATCCTCTTTACTAGCAGTACTATAAAATCCACTTACTTTACTCAAATACCAGGATTTCATTTTTCTTAACGCATATTGTAATATATTATGACATACCACAAAACTTGATTCAACAAATTCAACAAATATTTCTTGGGTAGTTATTATATATAAGGCACTGTGCTTGGCACTTAAACAACTATTATTTTATTTATATTCACAACAATTCTGTAACGTAAGCATTAAACCCCCTACTTTTCAGTCACAAAAACTGATAGTGTTCAGAGAATTTAAATAACTTGCTCCAAGTCGCCTAGCTACCGTGTTTTCCCCAAAATAAGACCTAGCTGAACAATCAGCTCTAATGTGTCTTTTGGAGCAAAAATTAATGTAAGACCCGGTCAAATTTTACTATAAGACCGGGTCTTTAATACGATACGATACGATACGATATGATACGATATGTGATATGATATGATATGATATGATATGATATGATATGATATGATATGATATGATATGATATGATACCAGGTCTTATATTAATTTTTGCTCCAAAAGATGCATTAAAGCTGATTGGCTAGGTCTTATTTTCGAGGAAACAGGGTAGTGATTCACTCTGTGTTAATTAAGGTTTAAAACCAGATGAGTCGGGCTTCGGATCAAAGATCATTTCTGAGATTCCAAATTGAGGTACTGGAGAAAAACAGTAGAAGCACGGACAGGGACAAGAACCTAAGATACCCTGATTTGTGGAAGAAGAAACTGGGCTTAGTTTAGCACATGTTGAATTTTGAGGCATCAATAGGCAATGAAGAGAAACTGAACTTTAGGCAACTGGGAAAATGAGGCGTAGTGCTCAAATGAGTCAAAGGAATGGAGAGTATATTTGAGACACATGAGGCATGAGGTCTGCAAGAGAAGATTTAAGGACCAAAGGCTGAGCTTTGGGGGATTCAGCATTAAGGTGTGGGAAGAGAAAGAACTTCTAGGCACTGGAATAGAGAAGAAACAGAAAAGTGAGTAGGAAAGTATGACCAAAGCCAAAGAAGGAAGGTCCTATGGTATCAAATGCTGAAAGAAAGACAGTTTATTTTCTATAGTTACTGAGTGCAGCACACTCTGCTCAAAAATCTAATCTCTATGCTTTGAGACAATATGAAATGTGTATGAAGCCTAAGACTTAACCCCTAACAAAATTAGGCAACATCTCTCTGAGCTGGTATCACCTACTTTCTACTTAAATATTGGTCATATATTTTTTTAAAGTGTTGTAGCAGCAGATGTTTCCTCCTGGATTTCTCAAATTTGAGATAAAAAATTAGTGACTCTTGAATAAAGAAAGTGAGACCTCCTTTATGGATCTTATCATGTAAGGTGTAAGGAGGATTCCAGGCTCATGTTAGTAACTGTACACAAGTGTGTCATGCAGGGACTCTGGTCCCGCTCTCAGCGGGTGGACACAGAATATGATGAGGCCAAAAAGGAATACTCTCGGAGCCATAGATAGGGGAGTCATACCACTATATTCTTGCTGGCGGCTGGGTTGGAGACACAGGAAGCAGAAGCCGCAATCTGCCGTCCGCTTCTCTGCTAACCAACCAACTAAGCCCTTCGCCAGCGTAGCCATTGGCAGTTATATTAGTGGCTAATGGCTAACTGGTAACAGCTGATGGCTACCCAGCCACAGCTGACGGCCACTCAGCCACAGCTGACGGCCACCCAGCCACAGCTGACGGCCATCTGCTACCCGAGCCAGCACCTTTCCATGTGAGGTCGAGGGCCTGCAAACTGCTCTCTGAGACTCTGTCCCCACAAAGTGTCTGCAGACTTTGGGTGCTACTGTCAAATGCTCAAAGTTCGCCTCTGCTGATGATCCCAGGCTGTTCTTTCCTCCTGCTACGGAGGTTACAATGGTCTCTGTGGGGTCAGAGCCCCAGAGAGTAGTTTACAGGCTCTCGGCCTCACATGGAAGGGTGCTGGCTCGGGTGGTGGATGACCTTCTGCTGTGACTGATTGGCCATCGGCTGTGGCTGGTTAACCAATTGGCTGCTGGTATAACTGCTGCGGCTACTGAGGAGAGCTGAGGACTGCCGAGGATTGCCGAGGAGCCGAGCAGAGCCGAGGAAAGCGGAAGAGGAGAGCCGAGGAGAGCGGAAGAGAGCAGAGGAACAGAGTCGAGAGGGTAGAGGAGAGTCGTCCATCGGTCGGCGGAAAGGCGGACGGCAGGTCGCGCGTCCGGTGAACCCAGCCTCCAGTGAGACCATAGTGGTATGACTCCCCTACCTATGGCTCCGCGGGTGTTCCTTTTTGGCCTCACCATATCCTGCGTTCTTGTGTGGGGAAAGGGAGCAGAGACCCCGCAGGCCACCCCGCCTGAAAGATGGCGCAGCGAAAAGGCCTCCACGCACGACAAATGGCGCAGCGAGCAGGGTCTCCTGCACGACAGTCTCTCACAGGGACTTACATATGAGAAAGGCCACCCCTCGTAACAGTTTACTATTATAAAATTCCCTGAAGATCAACCTGTCCAAATTATTGGCCAAACAAAAGGAAATGTGCTGACCTCAGACCACACCCACTACCTTCTCAGTCCTCCCCTCACCACCTACCTACACACACAGCCTCTCAGAGTCTTTAGGACACAGGATCAGGAAGGGGTTTTCACATTGAATATCACTGCTTATTTTTTTCTTCTACATATGGTCCCATGCAATTACTTCATAAAACTGCACAATTCTTGCATGCAGTGATATAAATTAAACCATTTGGTGTATCAGGGAAAATTGTAAATGATTTTGAAATGGGCAAAACTATTGCTGGGGGTCTTATCTAGCACACCCTTCCAGGTTATCTCTGCTTTTCACTGTCTTTGACTTATTTTATAACCCTGTGAATTGTAGAAAACTGACAGTAATAAAAATCATTTTTGCACCAGAGAGAGAGAGAGCGAGAGAGCGAGAGCGAGAGTGAGAGAGAAAGAAAGAGAGAGAGAGAGAGAGACTGAGAGAGAGACTCCTTCAAACAGGTTATAACACCAGACTGGTAACTTCATTAATTAATGAGTTAAATATAACCTTTGATATATGTTCATGTTATATTTATACGAGAGTCATTAGTTTACCTTTTTTAAAGAATTAAGCTTTAATAGGTGATTCATTTTACCATAGGGACTCTAGTGTTTCAACAATGAAATCTTAATTCAGACAATTTAGTTTAAAGACTCTTTCAGCTGCTTTTAGACTTTTGGTCAAAGATCTTTTTTTCCTTATTATATAATACAGAGCTTCAGGAATTCTGAAAAAAATCCTTCCATACCCTCCAAGAAAAGTTCAATTCTGTAAAGAAAGGAGGTGGGGAGGAAAAAAACAAAAAAACAGGCAAATGTCACAAAAATTATCAATGTTAAATGTGACTACTGGTGAGCGATTGATATATTCTTTGTGTTTTTCAATACTTATTTTTCTCAAAATAAATTACATATTGTAATTGATAGATAAGTAATAATAAACAAATATACACTTAAAAGATAAGTCAAGAATAAATCAGACTGAATGACAGTTCTGTGCAATACGCTTTATGCTTTAGTGTTTTCCTGGGCCTTTCTGTTTTCTACTTATATTTCAGCTTATCTTTCAATACATTCAGTCCATAAGATTACTTGCCCTCTGAATATGACATGATAAAGGGGCTTACTTTTCAACCTTATGCTGTTTCAGACCTGAGCTCAGTTCCTGGAGGATTCTTTGAATGATAAACATTCTTCAAAATCAGTGTTTACGAACTGGTGTTCTGAAAAACACTACTGTAGGGTATGGTAATAGGTAGGCCTCAAAAAAAAGAAGAAGAAAAAGGAGAAAGAGGAAGGGGAAGAGGAGGAGGAGGAGGAGGAGGAGGAGGAGGAGGAAGAGAGTTACGGAGTTACGTGTTGTTTGGAGAGTCATAATACTGATTGACACAATACATGGACTTTTTTTTTTAAAGCATATCTATTAACATCCAACAGAATACTCTTCCATAGAACATATTTTGGGGAAATGGCATTCTACTTACTCCTTCATTGATCCAATGGCATCAATGAGGT
Source organism: Rhinolophus sinicus (assembly GCF_036562045.2). NCBI lineage: Eukaryota > Metazoa > Chordata > Mammalia > Chiroptera > Rhinolophidae > Rhinolophus > Rhinolophus sinicus. The sequence continues at coordinate 89,819,358 of NC_133754.1, forward strand.
TAGAAATAAATACTATTTTTTTCTCCTATGGAGTCTGGCAGGTAAGTTTTCTCCAGATCTATTATTCTCTATTCATGAAAAGATGAATTAATCACTCAGTAGGATGCATCAGTTTTCTTAAATTATTTTTTCATTCCTTTTTGTGATGGCTTACCAATTGCCAGATGGAGTATCAGAAAACACTGCCTGATTTCATGAGGTTAAGGTAGATAAGACTGATAGATAACACAGGTCCATATATCCAACTCTAAAAGGGACTAAACCTTTTGCCTTACAGAACAAACTGCTCTTGTCACAACCACACCTTTTGTTTCTGAAACACCCAACCCATTGAATATTTCGAGATAAGGAATCACAGAATTTATATTTATTCTTGACTTCGTATCTTTTCCCTGGAAAAAGTGCTATTTGAAATTCTTGGCTACATTATTAAGAGTCACCCTCCCTAAGTTCTCAGAGCATAAGCATTCCTTTCAGAAATAGGATAATATTTTAACCACCATATTCTGCAAATTCCCAGTCATTATAGCATATATCCTACTATTTTGAAAATGAAGTGATGTATTTAGGTCTGGGTTGGGAAGCTGAGAAAGATGTTTTGATTTGTCCAGTTACTGCAATTGTTACTAATACCAAATAAGAACACCAAGAGAACCAAAGTGAAGCCCTGGCTTGGCCATTATGTCCCCAGACTGCAGTCCAAACCTACTTACCTAAAGCCCTAATTCCATGTGGCCTTTCATTTAAGGCACCAGAGAACATGGACTAGAAGATGCTGACAAGTCAGAAAAGGCAGAGTTCAACAAAAGGATTGAAGATTACAAAATCAGAAACTCCAATTTAATGGGTCAAAGGCTTCCAAACTAGATCTCATCCAGTTTTGCAATAAAATAACTAAAACAGTGCATAGAAATTTAGTATCAAGGGAAAATTTGTTGTTAGCCAACCCACAAATTATTATAAGGGTAAGAGAGTGCATAAGATTTCACTAATGATTTAAAATGCATAGTTCATGTGCTACACATTCCACTCAGAGTGCTTTCAGTTAAGGAATCCCATGGTACCACAATTTTCCTGCATTCAAAAAACTACTGTACTTTCACTTTCAATATGTTTAAAGGCATTCCTGTGCATGAAAACCACCCCAATGTAAAGAAATGAGAACTATAAAAGAGATTAAGAAATGTGAAAGGTAGAATGAGAGGCCCAACATATGTATAACTGACATGTCTTTAAATATAATAACTGCCAACTTAAAGCTTTGTATTAATCCACCTAAAACTTTATGCTAATAATTGAAACATACTTCAAGAATGGGGAAAGGGGTGACGACATTTCAGAAAAATACTGTATTTACTACATACTTTCACCAAATGAACTTCTAAAAATGCATGTTATAAAGGAGAGTAAACCCTAAAAAGAGTGATGAAAAAGCAAGAGTGAACAAAGATCTGGTAAAAATATGAGTGACCACTACTAAGCATCAGTAGACTAAAATCAAGGTTAAAAGCAAGGTGGACCTAAAATAAAGAATAAAAATAATATGTAAGTCCAGAGAGGGATGCTTGCAGTTTAACCTTTCTATGCAAGCTATTACTTTGGAGAGGATAAGAAAGAACTTTTCACCTAAAGAACTTCAGACTTCTGTAAGTTAAATATTCATGTTAACAATTTATAGGTAATCTATCTACTAAAAGTTTAAAAATATAATGACTAACCTCTAAAACAGAGGAAGAAAAATTAGAAGGAAAAAAGCTCAGAATATTCAATAAAGGGGAGAGAAAAAGAATCTTGATAAACAAAATACAAAATATGAAGGAAAATATAAATTCACGTTTATAAGTAATTACAACAAATACAAATGGGTTAAACTCACCTATCATCAGATAAAGACGACCAGATTGTTGTTTTTTCTTATTTAATGTGTTTTATTTTATTTTTCTAAAACAGTTGACATACAATATTATATTAGTTTCAGGGATACAACATACTGATTAGACATTTATATAACTTACAAAGTGATCACCCCAATAAATCTAGTACCCATCTGCCACCATACAGTTATTATACTATTGACTATATTCCTTATACTGTACTTTACATCCCTACCAGTATTTTGTGACTACCAATTTGTACTTCTTTATCCCTTCCCTTTTTTCATCCACTGCGCACCCCCCCTCCCATCTGGCAACCTTCAAATATTTGCTGTATCTATGAGTTTGTTTCTGTTTTGTTTGTTTATTGTTCTTTAGATTCCACATATAAGTGAAATCATATGGCATTTGTCTTTGTCTAACTTACTTCACTCAGCACAATACCCTCTAGGTCCATCCATGTTGTTACAGATGGCAAGATTTCATTCTTTTTTATGGCTGGGTAATATTTCATTGTATATATGTACCACCTCTTCCTTATGCATTCATCCTTTGATAGATATTCAGGTTATGTCCATAACTTGGCTATTGTAAATAATGCTGCCATGAATATATGGATGCACACGTGCCTTCAAAGTAGTGTTTTAGGTTTTTTCAGATAAATACCCAGAAGTGGGATTACTGGATGCTACTTTGTCTCTAAATAACCTTTGTTTTAAAGTCTATTTTGTCTAGTATAAGTATTGCTACCCCAGCTTCTTTATTTGTTTATTTCCATTTTCATGAAATATCTCTTCCATCCCTTTACTTTAAGTCAAACGTCCTACAATCTGAAGTGAGTCTCTTATAGGTAGCATATGTAAGGGTCTTGTTTTCTTATTCATTCAGCTATCCTATGACTTTTTATTGGAGCATTAAATCCATTTACATTTAATGTAATTGTTGATAGATATGTAGTTATTGCCACTTTATTATTCATATTTTTGATCTTCTTTTCATCTCTTTCTCCTTCTTAAAGAAGTCCCTCTAACATTTCTTGTAATACTGGTTTGGTGTCCTTTAGCTTTGTCTTTTCTAGGAAACTCTTTATCTGTCTTTCGATTCTAAATGATAGATGTGCTGTAATCTTGGTTGTAGGTCCTTGCTTTTCATCACCTTGAATATTTTGAGCCTATGGCTCTGGCCTGCAGTTTCTTTTGAAAAATCAGCTGACAGTCCTAGGGGAGCTCCCTTATAAGTAATTAACTGCTCTTCTCCTATTACTTTTAAGATTCTCTTTGCCTTGTCTTTAACCTTTGGCATTTTAATTATGATATATGTTGGTGTGGGCCTCTTTGGGTTCATCTTGTTTGGGACTCTCTCTTCTTCCTGGTCTTGTATGTCTATTTCCTTTGCCAGATTAGGAAAGTTTCCCTTATTATTTCTTCAAATAGGTTTTCAATTCCTTGCTCTCTGTCTTCTCCTTCTGGAACCCTATAATGCAAATGTTGGTATGCTTGATGTTGTCCCAGAGGCCCCTTAAACTCTCACTTTTTTGGATTATCTTTTCTTTTCGCTGTTCTGATTGGGTGTTTTCTGCTACCTTATCTTCTAAATCACTGACTAGATCCTCTGCTTTATCTAATCTATTGTTGATTCCCTCTAATGTATTCTTCATTTCAGTTATTGTGTTCTTCACTTCTGACTGGTTCTTTTTTGTTTTCTATCTCCATTTTTATGTTTCCTACCTCTTTGTTGAAGTTCGCCCTGAGATCACTGAGCATCCTTACAACCAGTGTTTTGGCTCTGCATCTGGTAGATTGCTTGTCTCTATTTTGTTTATTTATTTTTCAGAGTGTTATTCTTTTCTTTTATTTGGGACATTTTTTTTTGCATCCCCATTTTGGCTGCCTCCTTGTGTTTCCTTTCTATGTATCAGGTAAGGTTTCTGTGTCTCCCAGTCTTCGCAGAGTGGCCTTATGTAGTAGGTGTCCTGTGGGACCCAGTGGTGCAGTCTCCCTGGTCACCTGAGCCAGATACTCCAGGGGTATCCCTTGTGTGGGTTGTTGTGTGCGCCCCTCTAATGTAGTTGAGCCTTGGTTGCTATTTGCACGTTAATGGGGGAAACTGACCCTCCGGCTGATTGGTTATGAGGACTGGCCATTGACTACAGTGGAGAAGCTACTGTGCAGGGGCTAATCCTATGGAGGATTCACTTCAGCAGGGCTCTGATATCTTCCCAGTCTGCCCTTTGGGTGTGTCATCCTCAGATGTGGCCAGGTGGTGCTCTGGTTTGGTCCAAAGCTGGCTACCAGGCATGCCAGATCCAGAGCCTCCTGGGAGGGCTCCACTACAGGCCAAGTTTAGCCTCCACCTGTATCCCTGCCTGGGACCACCTGGCATGTGCCACAAAGCAACAATCCACAGATGACAGCCATCTGCACTCAGCTTGGAGGTCCCTCAAGAGGCCAAGCTGTGAACCAAGGTTGGCTGCCTCTAGTGTCAGGCTGGGGGCTGCTCAGCAAGAGGAACAGGGCATGTTGAGGCCAAATGCTGAGGGTTTGTGAGCCTTTGAGAGATTTAAGAAAGTCTGCAACATTAGCCAAGACAGGCTATTTGAATGGAAAAGCCACTAGAAGAGGTTTTGGTGGGTCTGCAAGTTGGGTAAGGTGGGGTCTCAAGGAATTAGAGCAGATAAACCGTGCTAACCAGATTGATGAAGACTCAGATATGGCAGCCACCTAAGCATGCATATCAGTAGGAAAGAGAGTTCAACAAAGTAACAATGGCTTCTGCCAGCTCCTCCATCTGGGAGAAAGCTGCCCATCCAGCCCTTGCCCTGAGGCCAGACAACTCAGTTCCTCCCTGTATGCCCCTGGCACCTTTTAAGCTGCTGCCCCAGTGCTGGAGCTCAGAGCGAGTGAGTCCCACAGTGAATAAGTCCATGCACTGGCCCTTTAAGAGCAGGCCTGGGACTCCAGCCGCCCTCTGTCTCACTCAGCCACAATCTCTGCTGGTTTTCACAGCTAGAACTTATGGGGATTTCTATCCCCATCACTGGAACCCTGGGTGGGAAGCCTGTTGTAGGGCTGGGACCCCTCACTCCTCAGGGGTCACCTCTGTAGCCACAATATCCCTCTCCCTATTTTTAACCACCTCATGCAGGTGTGGGACCAACTTGCTCCACGTCTCCGCCCCTCCTACCAGTCTGGATGTGGCTTCTTCTGTATGTCCTTGGTTACATGACTTCTGTTCAGCTAGATTTCAGGTGATTCTCAATAATGGTTGTTCTATAGTTTCTTTGTAATTTTGATGTGGTCATGAAAGGAGGCAAACACAGCATTTACCTACTCTGACATCTTGACCCAGATTGCTTTTAAAATAATTTGTCTATATTCTATTTAAAGACACATCTAAAATTTTAGATTGAAAGGCTGAAAATAAAGGAGTGGAAAAAGATATATGAGGGCAAAAATCACAAAAAGAAAGCTAAGATATAAGTATTAATTTCATATAAGATTGACTGTGAGTCAAAAGCATTTTAGGGGTAAAGTAAATGACTATAAAATGATAAAACCTGAAATTTGCCAGAAAGACATGCAATTTTGAACTTGGCCTCAAAATACTTGGCCTACAACTTGGTCTTAAAATACATACATTAAAAATGGATGGAATTACAGGTGAAAACCAACAAGTCCACAGTTATCCTAGTTTGCTTAAAATACATCTCTCAGTAACTGATATACATTAAGCAGATAAAAAATTTGTTAGGAAAAGATGATGTGAGCCCCCAAACTTTAAAGTTATCTTTAATGGATTTACTAGAACCTAACATGTAACACAGTCATGTGAGGCGGCCTGTGGGGTCTCTGCTCCTGCTCCCCACATAAGAACGCAGGATGTGGCTAGGCCAAAAAGGAACACCCATGGAGCCATAGGTAAGGGAGTCACACCACTAGTCTCACTGAGGCTGGATTCACATGACCTGCAACCTGCTCTACGCTTCTCTACCTGCCAACCAGCACAGCTGCGGCAATTATATTAGTGGCTAATTGGCTAACTGGTTACAGCTGATGGCCAACTAGCCACAGCTGATGGCCATCTTCTGCCCGAGCCAGCACCTTTCCACGTGAGGCCACGAGCCTGGAAACTGCTCTCTGGGACTCTGTTCCCACAAACACCTACAGAGCATGCATTCTTTTCGAGCACATGTGGAATATTCTCAAAATTAACTATACATACATAGGCTATAAAGCAAATCTCAACCAATCTAAAGAATCAATATCAAACAGAACATATTCTCTACATACAACGCAATTAATTCAAAATCAATTTGGAAAGATAACTTTAAAAATCTACTGTATAGAAAACGTATACGTCAAAGAAGTAATAATTGAAATTAGAAGATTTAGGAGTGACTTAAAAAATACTATGTATCAAAACCTTCAGGAATCAGCTAAAGCACCATGTACAGGGTAATTCTTGGCCTTAAATGCTTTTATAAAAAATAAAAATTAATGAGCTAAATATCCCAAACTCTAGCAATTAGCAAAAGAATCAACCTATAAGAAAATAGGAGGAAATATGATAAATAAAATTTTATTTTATTTATATATCAGAAATTAATAAACTATAAAACAAAAAATAAAAAAAGATGGTTACTAACATTAAAAATTGATTTTTTAAAACTACACAATTAAAACAAACTTCTGAAAAAATGAATAAAGAGAAAAAATGCAAAAATTCACAATTAGGAATTACTAAGGGGAACCAATTATAGATGCAGCAGAAATTTTTTAAATTACAAAGGCCTTCCTTTATTTAAACGTTTAGTTGGTCTTCTGGAAAATTTCCTAACTATTTTAATGATTGTGAAACTGTCCTAAGGGCATGGAATGCAATGGAGCACAGTGTTAAACAAAATAACACAGGTGAAAGTGCTGAGCAAACTATACAGTGCCAAGAAATAAATTCTTCTAATTTCTATTATTCTTATTTATGAAACAGTGTGGCCTTGGGATAAATCGTTTTGTTATTTCCTACCTAAAATAAAAGGTTGTTGAAGGGCTCAAATATGATTATTCCAAAATCCCACACCTTCCTTCATGTGTTCATGTTCTGTTTTTCTTTCTTTCCCTCTTCTCATCTACAGTATTTGTTATGAGCCTTGGTAAACTACAGTGTTGTTAGAGGAAATATAAGAAGCTGATTATTGATAAAATGGAAATGTTTCAAAGGGCTTTTGTCTGTCTAGTTAGAAAAATAAATGTAATTTGCAGCTTGTTCATTTTGGGCTTGCAGAAAAAACTTTGAGAATTACTATAAACAAACAAACAAAAATCTATACAATAAATTAGAAGTAGGTCTTCACCCCATTTTCAACAGGCAAATCTGCAGCACAAAGATCTTAAGAACTCTATTAAAGATCAGAAGCAGAACTGAAAACAAAACTAACACATCTGACAGGGGTGTAGCTATCAAAGCCATAAATGTCCCTTTTGTGTCTCTCTGTTCTTGTTCTTTTTTCAATACAAACCCTGACCTAAAACAACATCTGTGATCAGGTGATGTGTATAATGGAAAAATCCTCTCTGGAAGTCTTGCCAAGTATGGGCTATACTAAAAGGAATGGAATCTGATAAGAAATATCCTATTAACTCATTCACACTTCATAAAGCCCATCAGCTACCAAGGCCAATGGACAATTTTACAGGCACAATAATTTATAAATACATTAAAATTTTAGGGAACCACTGACTATAGGTTCCACCTCAAAAACAAATGCACAGGGAGCACGCTTATAAACGGCAAGGCTTAAACCATACACTGCTACTCTTACAGTGGGGAACCCTGATGGCCATCGCCAACTTGAGAATTCTACAAAAAACATTTTCAAATTTTAAGATAATACTTCCAAATAACTGTGTTTTGGTGTCTTCCTGTTGATCTATCATTTCACAAGGCACAACATAGCTACCTAAGGCCAGTTCCAAAATATATATTCTCGTTTTCCCTTTGAATGAGGTAAGATCTTCATAAGAGGATCTGGGATTTACAAGTTTGTCTTGAACAAAACTCCTCACCTTTTCCAGTTTAGGAAGACACCATAAATTTTATCAGTTTCCAGAAAGAAGAAATGCTATATTACAATTGAGACTTTCTTCAGAAATGTTAGTGTAGGAAGATTTAGGGATAAAATTAAAATGCTTAGGAACAATGAAAATTAATGTTTGTTCAGAACAAAAAATATAAAATCTGCTATCTAAAGCAACTCTAGCTTGCAGGATGTTTCTTCCAGGCCTTCAAATATAGAGCTATATTCTGAGGATTAAAGGTTATTTCTCAGAATGATTCCCACCAAAGGAATGTGGGGATACAGGTTATACAGCCATCAGGAAGTTGGCTCTTCCTGCACATTGTTTAGCAGCCAAAAAAGGATGCCAGCATTCAGAAAAAGCAACCAAAACCGATTCCTTTTTGTGGTGTGATAATATTTCATTTAAGAGACTGTCCCCTTCTTTACAGGCAATGCCTCAGAATACACTCCTAGTAGGTTGGGAGAGATTGGGGATCTTAATGAATAAAGCAGCTCCTGGCTCTGTGTGTTTCACCCTCAGAAAGTAAAATCACTCACCAAGAGTTCTGGAAGCAATATGATCAAAGGCTGTAAAGAACTTTCATTTTTTGGCAGCTTCGATTCCTGAACCTCTCTGAGGTGAAACTTTTCAGCTAAGGTCCCTATTCTTAGATTCACAACACCCCTCCAGTTGCCAAGAGTCTTGCTACTCTGGGTTATACTCTATTTTCCTAAGGTACATTTTCTTCATGAGACTCATCAACAACAACCTCTCCAACATCTTAAAATACAGTTTAAACTTTTGAGGCTTTCCTGTGTAACTCAGGTTCAAAGTGTTTGTCCCTGTATAGGAACAAGTCTTGCTTAATCATTTTTATTGTTCTTGGCCACATTTCTTGGATTAAGACACTATAACAGGAAGAGACATAGTGGCACGTATACTAAACTAACATTACCTATTGTTGTAAACACCAAGAAGCAAAGATTAAAAGTCCAGATCCTTCAAGCACAGGCTACATAAACAGCAATAAATTAATGTTTCTCACAAATATGACATTTCTATCATGTGAGAAAATGTAGAAAATATTGAAGTGTTTTTAACTGCATTTAACAGTGAAGATTTATTTTGTTTACATATGCTAATTAAACTCATCTCTAGTCTAAGATAGGAATTGGGTTCCTAACACTAAGCAGTTATTTGACATTTAAAGATAACACCTTTGAGAGATCCTATCAGCCAAGAAGCTGGGGAGTAGGCAGTGACACATCACCATCACCATCACCATCACCATCACCATCACCATCACCACCATCTTCCCTGTCATCATTACCAGCATCAAATATTTATGGCTATTTACTCTGCCAGAATTGCCCACATATCCCAGAGGGTGTAATCAATTTTAAATGTTTCCCATCAATTCAAAGTAGCTTCATATGGCATCTCTCCTACTTTGAAACATACAAAATTAGTCATTTCTACCTATGATTTAAAAAGAGAAAAAAAATTTAAATACAATAAGACCATGTTTAATTTTAAGTATAGAAACATGAAATCTGTGAATATTTGAAAGCAGTCTGCACTATTTTATCTAACAACATTTTACACCTAGTAAATAGAAATAAAAGAAAAAATTCTAAGGAAAGAAAGTGTTTTCGGGTCATTATTTCTAAAACCTGATGACCTTGCCTACTTGTTCAAGTTCTTTCAGAATGTGCTACAGTTGATTAGTCTGCCTTAAGAGTGTTCTCAAAAACAGTTTACAGTACTTCTTTAATTTTCTGAAATTTATACAGACTTCCTCGCAATATGTAAGTTAGTAATAATGTCATGATTTGGTTATACACTTCTGTCAGAATATAAGCTTCTTTCTTTGACATAAAATCCCATTTATAACTATCACAGAAAACAAATTAGATTGTGGGCAACTCAGAAGGCCTTCTACAAGGCAGTATGTTTGCAGCATCCTGAGTCCTTTGCTTCCTTTTCAAGTAAATGGATTGGCAGCCTTTTCTTCAAAGGCCAAAGTCAACAGAAGTCCACCGTGCCTCTTCACCATACCCAAGAAGAAAGATATTTTATTTTTGTTGACTTAAATTTCATGAGGAGTAGAAACAACATGCAAAGGCCACAATGCCCAATCTTGGTTGTAGAGGGGACATATGTCATGATCACACACAAACACAATGTTCTAAATTCCCCCTGGTTATTAACTTAGGGGTGGCCAGGCGTGGGGTGGTAGTTTGGGAGCAGGAAGAACTCATACTGACAACACCACTTGTAAGTATTACTCAACATTTTAGAAGACTTGCAATTTAATTAGATGCCACTGGTATTTTCTAATAATTATTACATATTGACAATAAACATATGTGACAGTCACCTACTATTTCACAAGCTACAAATAAATCTTTTAGGCAAATATAACAGTCTATGTTAAATCACTCCCAAACAGAGAAATAACTCAATTTCAAGGGTTCAATTCCTAGAAGATATGTGTTAACTAAACCCAATATTCAAACAGGAGTTAAAGGCCTTATAATTTAATAAACAAGATGACCATCTCCTGGTCACTTTAAAGCTTGCCCAATGTTACTATTTTATGTTACACATTTATGTTCATCAAGTAAATCTGATAGAAGGTATCAAAAATAATTACACATGTATGTATGGTCCCTGGCTTTCAAAGAGTTTAGACAACGTACATACATTTTTCACACACCCTGATGTAACATCTCTGAAAAGTAGCAGACATACTTTTTCTTAATTTTCTCCATTTAGTTATCAATTCCTTTAAAGAGTTATGATTTGACACTAAATAATATGTCTTAAAACATGGTAATATTAAAGTAGGAGATGTGAGGAAAGAAAAACAAAACAAAATAAAAATGACTTATATAAATGGGAGGGAGGAACAATAGAGGCAAACAAGAAATTAAACAATCAACAGGCAGAAAACAAAGTTTAAAAGGGTAAGGGGGATCGAATATATGGTGATGGAAGGAGAACTGACTCTGGGTGATGAACACACAATGGGATTTATAGATGATGTAATACAGAATTGTACACCTGAAATCTATGTAATTTTACTAACAATTGTCACCCCAATAAATTTAATAAAATAAAATTAAAAAAAAAAATTTGGGTGCTTAAAGGTCCCTTTATTTCCTTCTGCTTTCCATTACCTAGAAATTCATCACAAAACTCTGTTTACAATATACCACACGGTTCTTTTCGCCCATCATCAGTTTCAATGACTTCTCTCTGTTCTTGCCCAAAGAATCCGAGATCCACATTCCGGTATATTCTTTCAACCATCTGAAGATAGCAATATTATTCTACTCTCAACTCGGCTCAACATAAAAATAATCATACCAAAACCAATTTATTAATGCTTCAAAAAAACATAACATATATTTTAAGATAAGATTACCTCGTATTTGTAGAATTTTATAGTTCCTTCATTCCAGAAGAAAAACATCATCTATACCCAAAAGTTTCTCAATGCAAATGGACTTAATATAACAATGCAAAGGTAAATCTATTTGCTTGTTGCATGCAAGACTGCTAGAGGTGAAAATGTCACAGCACGACAGGAGTAGCTAAGTAAAGTAAACAGACCAACGTGCTCTTGGGATACTTCCCCTATGTGGGTTGGGATAAGAAGACAGATGTCTTCGTGAAACCGAGGGTCCTTATGACTTTGATTAAATTTAGTTTCAAATTCTAGCTCTTGAAATCATACCCCTCTCTCTATATATATACACCCCTCAGAGACCCAGCCTTTCCCCCGGATAATCAGCAATCCCCAAAGCAGCAGAGGACAGTAGCCTGGACCTGACTAATGGTCACATGGTCCAAACCTCTGGCTGCTAAAGATAACATCTTGACCTAAGTTATGTTTCAGTTCCTGAGCCTGTAAGATGAAATAACCCCCTGGCTACTTTCCCATGAGACCAGACAGAGGGACTCCGACCTCAGAGCTGTCCTCAAGATCTGAAGAAATGATTCATTACCCTTACCTCTCCTCTAACCAATCGGCTCCCAGCACAAGACCAAACCCCCAACCCTTTGTGTCCTGTGATTTTGCTCTATATAATCTGTAACCTACACACCATCGGGGAGCCAGGTCTTTGAGCGCTAGCCTACTTGTGTCTCTGGACTTGGATCATTTCCTTAAAGAAACCTTTACTTTCTTTGCTGCAAACTCCTGTCTGTGTCTCCTTTGGCTTTGATGTGTATAGGCAAAACAAACCCCTTGCATTCAGTAACATTAGGGAGATAGTGTACCAAAATCTATAGACACCATCGTGCTGGCTCCATCAGGCAAGTCCAAGGTAATTAACATTCTGCTATAGTAGAAGCTATAGCTTGATTTGTTCTTGTGCAAGAAAACAAAAGGGTCAGTGAATTAGAAACCAGGAGAAATGAAAGTTAAATATATGAGCCTCTAGATTATCCTAATACTAACCTACATCTTATTTACCAAAAAGAAGTCAAGGCCATTTAAAAACTTCACTCCCAAGGAAGAAGATATGCATTTCTAATGCACATAAAAAACCTTCTACTGCAAAGAAGGCAGCAGAAGACCCCTAATTCTCAGTGGTCAACCAAAGAAAAAGAAACCTAAAAATTAACTGACATTATTATCTATCATAAGTTAATGCTATACCTGGTTCTTTGGGAATTTTGTACCTTAAAGTATGGCATATTGGTTACACAGCACAAACCTTGCTAATCAGGTGCTACCTCTTGCACACCAAGATGATACAACTCACATGAGCGAAAGCTACACTCAGGCTTGAACTTTGGAATCTTGCTTTTACAGTACAGACAGATTTGATAAAACTGCTCCCCGCTCTCTCCTGACATCACAAATGTGAGCCAAGATTTCAGAGGAGTCAATATCTAGCCACAACAGCTGACAGTCACAGCAGCAAAATCTAAAACCTATGCCTTAAAATAGCTGATTTTCTTAACATTAGGGCTATTCAAGGGCATTAATGTGCTACATTGTATTGGCATAATCAGAGAGTCAGTACAGACCACTGACTCATCTCAGCAAACACTGACCTAATTTAATGGGCTATAAAGACAACAGACTTCATGTCTTACTGGAGTTGCTCAATGTTCCTCCAGGACTTTCTCAGTTGGCCTAAAGTGAACAGGCTCAGTGAGAACTAGGTAGCAAATCCAACGGTACCAATAACTCCCAAAGACCATCAAGACCTGATTTGTCCCAACCCCTTACTACTATTTTACTTCCATTAGGCTCTCTCCTCCAAAATCTACATTAATACCTGAAGACAATATACCGACAACCTCCGAGAACCAAAGAGACAAAAAGTGAAAATGATGACATATAATTTAGTTTTAAAAAGCAAAAACATCTTGTCATATTGACATTCAGAAAAGTCTAGCACCAAAAATAATGTCAATGGAACTACAAATATAAGACATATTTCTTAAATGATCTTTCTGTGATTTACTTCAAAGGGTGATCAGGAATTGCAAAGAGGAAAAAAAAACCTGATAGAAATAGAAGCATATTCTTACTGAATTTTATTACAATCTTTATAATTAACCTACCTCAAGTTTAAGTAAGTCAGCATCTGCAGATTAATGATGGCCTCAGGAATGACTCTGATACAATTATGATACAGATTAAGAATTTCCAGTGACACAAAATGGCACAATTCCATTGGAACTTCAACCAGTCTGTTTTTAGATAAATCTAAGAGAAAAGGAAAGAATATTTTGTCAATAAATCTCCAACACAATTCAAAACAATTTTATCAACTCAGTTTTTTCTTAACATATTTTAAAGTAAACATTATAACCTACATTTAGATCAACATTCTTATTTTTTGGTACAACTGTTAATATGATGTTGTGATTTCCACTTCTTAGCATATTATCACAAGTCATACGGAAGAGCAAAAATACTGCTAAAACAGTTTTAGCTCTATATTCATTTGTAAATTCAGGCCAGGTAAAGGGTAACTGAATCAGTATTTACTTTTCACTCTATCTGAAAATTATTTCAAAGTCATTACCCCCTAGACAAGTATGTAAAACCGTATTCTTTATTACATCTGAATACATATATTTACCACATTTAATTTATTTATTTCAATTTTGCATTCACAACATGTACGCATATTGTCTCTCAGAATATGTCTTTTACATCCTCCAAACAAATACATAGTAGACGTTAAACAAATATTTCATGCACTAGGATTACTGAGTGCCTACAATGCACCAGGACAAGATAAATCAGTTGTATCTGTTAAGTACCAACACTGCGTCTGCTGCATGACCTGCTGTGAGACTGGATTCTCTTGGCCAAGTGTACCAAAGCTGATAATAATGGTCTACAGAGCAATGTAAACACACAGTGAGGGGTTTAATGTCACCATCTCAATAGTGAAAATACAGAATAGTCCTTAACATCTAAATCAGGGAATGGGAGACATAATTGTCAAATACCATAAAACACTGAATATAAGAAAAACAAGAACTCAACAATAACAGATGGCTTCACCCTTTATGGGAGGGACTCAATCAGTATGAGTTGAAGATGTTCAGTAAATAATATACAGAGGGTGCCAAAAAAATGTATACACATTTTAAGAAAGAAAAAAAACTGTATTAAAATTGTAATACTCAATATATACCAATAACAAAAGATGAATACAAATCACGTGTATACATTTTTTGGCACCTCCAGTATTATACATACTTAAGGATCCACACTCCATACAAAACAAACAAACAACAACATAAAACATAGAAAACTTAAAATAAATCAATACTATAATGAAATAAAAGTCATACAGCTACCTTCCTGACTGTCCTTCCAAGAAAAGGAATACATAAATAAACAAAAACAAACCTAGAGGGCTTCAGAGAGGAATTCTAAGAAATTCTAATGGAACATTCTGATCATATTTAAACTATTATAAACCATATAAAAAGAAGGAAAGTTTCCAAATTCTTATTTAAACATAAGGTACATTGATGCCATCACCCAACAAAGAGAGTACACAAAAGAGATACTACACATGAATATACCTCCTAAGTACTAATGTTAAGTCCTAAATTTAAAAATTAGCAAACAGAACTGAGCACTACATAAAAAGATTAGCATATTATGACTAAGTGGGATTTATTCTAGGAATATAAGGATTCTGTATTATTTTAACAATTCTCAATTTAAATAGAGTAAAAGTAAAATGACACATGATTATCTCTATAGGTACTTAAAAGGTATTTGATAAAATACTCTACCCATTCTTTTTTAAAACAACTTTATTGAGGCACAGCTTATATATCATAAAACTGACCTATTTTAAGTGCACAATTCATTGATCTCTAGTAACTTTACCAGGTAGAGCATTCATGACCATAAATCAGTTTTAGAACATTCATATTCATTTTTAATGCAATTGCTTAATAAAAGGAGAATTGATTAATATTTCCTTACATAACTTGAGAAAGAAAGAGAAAGAGAGAGAGAGAGAATATGCTTTTATTTATTGCTAAATCATTAATGACTAGAAACATTACCATTAAAGTCAGGACAAGATGTCACTACTACTATTACTATTTACTATTGTCCAGGAGGTACTAGCCAATGACATGGGGTAAGAAAAGCAAGAAAGAACCGAAATTGGAAAGGAAAAGACAGAATTATCATTATTTACAGATACTATGATTGTTTTCCTGGAAAATCCCAAAACACCAACAGAAAATCTATTACAAATGTAAAAAGGTACAGGGTAGAAAATTAATACACTGAAATGATAGTCTTCACTCACAAACACACACGCACACTAGCAAAACAATACAACAGAAAAGATCTAATTTATTGTAACAAAAGAGTAAAACACCTAGAAAATCTTAAGACATATGAAAAATTTATATGAAGAAAACTTTACAGTGCTACTAAACAACACAAAAGAAAAGTTAAAACAGTTGAAAAGATAGTTCATCATTTTTAAAAGGAAGACAACATCGAAAAAGTGTCAATTCTCTTTAAGTTATAGCTATATAATTTAATAAACTCCCAATTTTAAAAAAAGTACTTCTAGGATACATTTTTTTTAAATTTGTTGAGGTTATCATATAAGTTGATTCTAAAGTTCACAGGGTAGAACAATAACACAAAAATAGCGTGGTAGCTCTCAAAAAAGAAAAGCTCTAAGGGGAACCACCTCTCCCGGATGTTAAAAACAAATCATAAAGCATTGTGGTGAACAGATGGGAAAGGTCATGGAAAAAATTACAAAGATGGGAAATAGGTCAAATATATATAAACATGGCAATCAAGTATGCAATAAAGGTGGCATTTCAAGTCAATAGAAAAAAGATGTGAGGTCAGTAAACAGTTTGAAAAACTTGATAGCCATCTGAAACAAACAAACAGAAGGATGACTATCTATTATACTTCACCTCAATAAATTCTAGATGAATCTAATGATTAATTGTAAAAATTACAGCCATAACAGAACTAGGACAACACATGGGACGTTTGCTTTTATGATCTATGAATGGCATAAAGCAAGACTGATAAATCTGACACATTAAAAACAAATTTACGGCATTTTTAAAACAAACAAAAACTCCACCAGAAACACAAATGATAATCAAGGAATGGAGGACAGGGTGGGAAGTCCTATAGTTCATAAACCCAATAGGATAATTTTTTATACATATTAAAAGTTTCTACAGTCAATAATAATAATACTAAAAACCAGTAAGTAAATAAATAAGCTATGAACAGATGGTTCACAGAAAAGGCTCTTAAGTTTATGAAAAAAATGATCACCTCACTCAGAGCATGCAAATTACAACTACATGGGAAAATATTTTATCTACTAGACTAGACAATATCAAAAAGTTTGAACACGTTGCAATGCTGAGGACATGGTGATGTAAATGAAGGACATTTTAGTGAAATCTATCAAAATTACAAATGTACATATACTTCAACCTAGCAATGTTTCTCATCTACAGATAAACTCATAGATGTATAAATGATTTTTTTTACCATAGTTTAAATAGCAAAAATAGAAAGCAAGTTAAATATCAGTGGAGGTCTATATATTACTATGCTATTAGTAAAAATCATAAATAAAACAAAATTAAATAATATGAATATAATATTGCTCATATATCCTGTGATGGAATGTAATGGTAAGCACTATATTCTATAATAGAATGCTAATACTATACATCCATTAAAATGAATGAAGCAGCTTTACATGTGCTGATATGAAACAATCTCCAAGACACATTGTAATTTTTTTAAAGCCAGGTACAGAACAGTGTCTACAGTATTTGTATTTTTAAATGAATATTTACATAGTTGTTTAAGTATAAATAGGTTATCTCTGGAAGGCTACAGAAGAAACTGGTAAGTGTTCTTTCCGGGGAGGTCAAAAAGGAGATTCTCCCACTTTAGATCCTGTTGTACCTTTACAAATTTGAATGAATTGCTTATTTGAATTTACATAAAGAGCTGGATTACGTGTGTGTGTGTATCTATAAATTTCTGTATATATGAGATATATGTATTTGAACAACTTTCTTTATATACGAGATATACGTATTTCAACAAGTTCCCAGCAGCATTCTTATTCTTTCTCTACACAGTGAATTTCGTTTCATTTGAAAAGAAAGTTATGAGGCCAGAGCAAACTGTGAAGTCCCACATATTAAATTAAGGGAAATATTGAGGCAAGCTTCCTTCCATGAATGTTTAGAACCTAAACAGACAAAAATTCCATAAGTTTCTTACATTTCTTCTTCCTGAAACTTAACTAGACATGGCAATCTTCATGTGCTATAATGCTGGAAATTTGCCCAGAAAGCTTCTATGTGCTGTTTCCTTCAGGTTCAACTCAAAGAAAATTCCAGAGATTCCAGTTTACATTCAGAACTTTACCTTTCCTTGAGAATTGCTAGAACTATACTATCAAGTTGTACATTTCGATAACAATTTTAAGTAATAATATTTTTATTAGTTTTAGTATCATTAATGCTTTTAAAACCAAAAATATAGGGCTATTGTAGAAATACTGTTACATAACTACAAGCCTTTTAAAAAAACAATAGGTCATCAAATTTAATTAATCATAGAAAACACCCCAATCTGAGAGCAGAAGACCAGTTCTAAATCTACAACCACCTGAGATATTTGAGAAAGTTACTCAATTTTCTAGGTCTCTGTTTTTGAACAGGCAAAATTAGAGTCTAGCAACTGGATGAATTCTAACACTCTTTTCAGATCTAAGATTTCTGAATAAGTAAAAAGTATTCAGAATTCAAGTATTTTCTGTCAAAAGTATTCAGAATCCAAGTGATGTTTTTCATCCTAATAATCAATAGCAGTAGCTAAAGATCATGAAAAGTTATAAAATACAAACCCACATATAAAAATTTGGGCACATCCTTACTCATATAATGAATTTGCCATTTCATTGTACAATCTACATTCTATTATATAATCTGAATTTTGGAAGTGCTCGGTTTTCAAACTTGGAGAGAAGGTAATAGTAGGAAAAAGAAGTTATAAAATAGCTTACAAATTAAGCTAATATTTAGTTCTGGGCAACATTTACTAATAGCATCATTATTAACAATTTGCTAGAAAACAATGTTAAAATAATGTTCTAATTAGTGTATGAGTCTGATATTTTCATTACTACTTACAATACAGATTTTATTTGCTCTCCTCCACAAGCTCCAGATTTGAGGGGACACTTTTGCCTTTTTCTTTGCCTGTACTTTCCTCCCTGGCAGTCTAACGTGTACCCAGAAGCAGGAGCTTTACTAGGGCTGCTCAGAGCTTCTGAAGAGATGGGCTTAGTCCTGCCCGCTGACAGGAAAAAGGAGGCACACCTGGTAA
The DNA here is from genome assembly GCF_036562045.2 of Rhinolophus sinicus. Lineage (NCBI taxonomy): Eukaryota > Metazoa > Chordata > Mammalia > Chiroptera > Rhinolophidae > Rhinolophus > Rhinolophus sinicus. Next base: position 89,838,197 of record NC_133754.1, read on the forward strand.
AACCTTAATTTTCCCTTCATTTTAAATTGTTATCCGATCTCTTCTATTTAAATCTTTGTTTTTACTTGTGCTATCCTGTACGTGGGTTTTTCAGGAATCCTTTTATTAAAAACAGTCAGGCTGTACATTATAAAGTTGTAAGGTAAGAACAGTGGGGATCTGTTATGCCTGAGACTACCTTGCCAGCCAAATGAACAGACCTCTGTGTCCACGGAGTTAGTGAGAATTTACCTATGCAATGTGCCCCCACTATCTTGGGTGTGTGTTCCAGTTTCTACCTGAAAAGGGAAGACATTGTATTACAAAAGCTACACATAGCTTAGACTCTTTCAATGCCTACTTAAACAAAAACAGTTGCCTAGTTAAGCATTGTTCAAATAAAAACAAAATTGAAAAACAGATAAAAGTTTTCCTTTCTTATTTGTTTAGGTTAATCACCCAGAGGGTGAATTATTGATGTATTCATCAACATATATAAGTACACAGTTTCTGCAAAAATGAAAAACACGTATGCCTAATTTCAAGGAGGTTATCATTTGAAAGGTGAAATGAGGCAAGCCCAGAATGAACCATAAGATGAGATGTTCTAATGGTGCTTTAACAAAACAAAACAAAACAGTATAAATAAACAGCTAAAATCCAGTTGGGTAAAGAACGTCACCATTGAGGACTCCACTGTGCCAGACACTACATGTGAAGCTTTGCCTCCTTTAAACCACTGCAGGGAGCAGTACCGTGTTTCCCCGAAAACAAGACCGGGTCTTATATTAAGGTTTGCTCCAAAAGATTCATTAGGGTTTATGTTCAGGGGAGGTCATCCTGAAAAATCATGCCAGGGCTTATTTTCCAGTTAGCTCTTATTTTCGGGGGAACACGGTATTACCACCAATGTAAAGATGAGGAAAAGCTTATGTGATTTGCCCAGAGTCACAGAGGTCAGTGATTACACTCACAACTAACTTAGACATACTGTAAGGCCTGAGTGAGTTCCCCCCACGAGACCACTCTTTCTTCATCGAATAACAGCCGGCAAGACCAAGACTGTTTTCTGCAGCGAGATTACTAGGAAGATGTAGCAATTAAATCTTCACTGCACTTTTATTTGTTTAAAATGCAATCAAAATGAAGTCAACATGTTCTGTGCATGGACCCAGAGAGTAAGAATGTTATATACATTATATTCAAAAAAGAAAGTACCGAAAACAATATGTCAGCTGATGGGCTAAATGCCGGACATGGCTATGGGAAGCTTGGTAAGTAGAAACCTTGGCTTAAATTGGTAATTATGCTGACTTACTATAAGCACTCTTTCACTGAAGAGTTTAGAATGGGTTTTTAAATACAGGACTTACTCTTCCCTACTTGTCTCTGAGTATCATTTAATTCTCAATTAACTTAATTATTGGAAGAGAGAAAGAGGGTGCAAAAAAATGGGCACGTTTGCCTCCCTATGCTTTACTTAGGCTAATGCAGAAATCATCTCGTTATCTTCTGGCATCCACTAACCCACCATGGGAAAGATGCCCAGAAGGGCAAAAGAAGTCAGTCTGAATTAAGATGCTTTGACTTTGATAAACCAGAATGGATAATTCAGTTACAAGAATGAAAAAACAAAAAAAATGACATACAAATCTGTTCAAAATTTTTTCTGTTACCTGTAAGCAAAGAAATAAAACAAGATCTAAAATATAAGAAATAAAAAATAAGCAGATGAAGAGGAAGAAAAAAATCTAGGACTTAGATGTAATTAAAGACAACTGTAAGAGAGCAATCAGTTCACCAGGCACACACAGGTGTGAGTGTCCCTCCCCCTGCCTTTGAAAGGGCAGGTCCCCCCCAAGACAGAGAGCCCAGGCAGCAGCTCTTCCATAGACAGAAGTGTTCACCAATCGGCTTCTCAGCTATTCTCCTAAATAAAGTGTTTGTCTATTATTTCTCAACATTGTTGGTACATTGGAATCACTTGGAAAGATTTTACAAATCCTGAAGCGTGGGGGCCCATGGCCAGAAATTTTAGGGTGTAATTTGGGCATCACGATTCCTTGGATGTTCAGTTGATTCCCTATAATTCTAGGGGAAACATGGGTGAGTACAAGATCCAACCTCTCAGCTTTCCCTACAAAACCTCACCAACAGGTGAGGTTCTCCTAGGGGCAGGCGGTGGGGCCCAGGAGGAGTCTGATTGGGACACCAGGTTGATAGCTCACTAGGCATCCTAATTTGAGAAAGGAAATATGTGCCCATCCAGAGCTAACTGTTGCCCGATTCGATTCTTCCCCCAAATTTCTCCTCAACTACTTTTTGTTGCAATCAGAGCAAAACTATAATCTAGAATGGAGTCCAACATATTATGAATTGGTTGTGATCACAGAAAATTAGGTGTTTTCCTTACTGAATCCTCAGCATAACCTAGCGAGGCAGGTGCTGTCGTAACTCCCATTGACGTGCTGGCGCTAAGACCCAAAGAAGTTAGGTATCTTGCCTGAGGACACAGAGCTACTGTCACCGCAGAAGCAGCTCAGAATGGTTCTATCCTGTTTGACCAAGTTCTGAGCTGTTTTTCAGGGACAGCAGACCACAGGTCATGCAGCCAAAGTATGCGCTGAGAGGGGAACTTTGGCCTCCAGCTTGACCTAGAACCAAAGGACCAGGACATAACCGGTTCCTGAACAGCAGAACCTTTTCAAAAGCCAAGGGTCCATTGTACAGGAAGACCTGGTATTGACGCCTCTTCACCATAAATGGCCAAGTTCCAAGGTCCTCCAGTTAAAACTTGCCACACCAATGCTCCCGCATACCTGTTCTCCCTAGCCCCTTAAAGACCCATGGCCTGGTGCAGGAAACAAGACAGATGTGAGGCACCATCTCGGTTGGGGCCTTCTCAGTCAATAAGCCTTCCCTAACTTCAAACCCTGATGTTCTGAGTTTTGACCTTTTCAAGTGTCATGCATGTGGACTTTAGCTCAGTAACACTACTAAGTGGCAGAAGCATGAACTTAAACCAGCAGAGAGGACACCAGAGCCCTGCTCTGAATCATTCTTGATTCATAGCACTGTAACACAGAGAATGTCAGTTGTTCTTATGGGTCTCTTATATATATATAATCTAGGGATCCATTTCAGATGACTGGTTGGGAGGCATTACATGACCCCAGAGCTCTGTACTAAAAGTAAAGGACCTTTGACCAGATCCCTAGTATTTTCTCCAGAAAGAAGAGCATGTGTCATTGATGCCTTGTTTCTTCCAACCACCCCAAGTTGGACACTGTCCGTCTTTGCTGCAAACCCGCCCTGGGGCCTAGACCAGCCCTGGGGAGTGGGGTACACCGCAGCTCTGTGCAAACACAGCCAGGCAGGAAATCAGAACCCCAGAACCACATCGTCCCGTGTCTGCTTCTTAATTGAAACTGTTCAGCCAGAAATACAACAATAAGTTTTGCCACGGCCAAACCAAGCTCAGCAAATCCCTAACATAAAGTAGCCAAATGAATAAAAATAAGCAGGGGAAGGTAGAAAAACAGTCAATGGAATCTCCTGTGCAGTCAGCACCATTGGAGGCACGATGTTGTTTTTGTATAAAAAAGGAAAGTGGTGCCTCCGGAGGAAACGGACAAGGCCTGGCTCTCCAGCAACAACATCCTGAGTGATCAGCCACACAGCCACAGAGCAGAAGCACTGACAGACCAGGACAGCTGGGAACCTCATCTGTAACGTCTTGTCTTCCCGTCAGAAGAAAAGGCCTAATCTTGGAAGTCAAAATCTTGCCCAGTTTCAGCAAGACCAAATGATATTTGTTTTAAGTAGAACTATAAACATGTTATCATGGAAGCTTAATTTTAGAATATTAGCACTAATCAAGACATCTCAATAATTGGGTAAAATGGGTGCCCTCCACATATAAATCTATCCCCTTGACCCACCAACCAGAACACGGACCTGCTCTCTTCCCAATACTGAGGAGACATGCTCTGTGCTGGCCATCTCTACCGTCTTGCTTGGTCCCTCCTGGGACCACAGTTCAGAGATTGTACTCAGGCAGAAGAAAGGTGTGGGGTCGCTTGCCCTCTCTGGACAACCCATATCCACCTAGGTAGGCAGGGGTCCCTCTAAAAGAATCTCAGTTATATCTTTCTATCCCTCCTGAACTTCCTCTCTCGGCTCCTCAGTGTCCCAGATTTGGACTGTCTCTCACTTCAACTCCTCTCTTGGCACAGACACCCCACCCAGCCCCATGACACGCACCTGGGAGGGAATTTCGGGACACCTGCGCATTTGGAAATGCCCTGGAAGAGAGAATGCTGCTTCAGGCAGTGAAGCAGAGCCCAGGGGAGGACTCAACCTTGACTCTGGAAATAAAACCACCCAACACTTCAGCGCTAAACAGGCAGGAATAATAAGCTGATCCTAAAGGTTTTGAGTCTGTCAAAATCACAGGCTACATCTCTAAAAGATCAACAACAACAAAAATCATGTCAAACGGTAGAGACCTGTTAAATAATTCCTCAGTATGAATCATGAGGTCTTCCCTGTTCACCTACTTAAAATTTCAACATATCCATCTTAACTTCCTTATTCTGTTCAACGTTTTCTTTTTTCTTAGCACTTAGATAGCTTCTAACATAGCCTATTATTTATTCATGTATTATTGTTGTTCATTTTCTCTCTCCCACTACTAGACTGTAATTTCTATGGCGATTGGGATCTTTGCATGGTTCACTGGTATACAGCAAGAGCTTAATAAATATCTGTTGAATGAATTTAGTAGGAGAGCAAGTTTTTAGGTCACAGCGCTTGAGTAAATATCTACTATCTAGCTGCGTGCACTTGGAAATTAATTTTCCTATGCCTCACTTTCTTCACCTGTAATATGAGAATAATAATAGTACTGGGTCCACTGAATGATTGAAAGAGTTAAGTGAGATGATACAGATAAAGTGCTTAGAGCAGCTCCTGGCACAGAGGGAAGCATTCCAAGAATAGTCTCTATCATTATGTTAGCTAATGCTGGGTTCTGAGTATTGGCAGCAAGAAATTGGGCCTGAGCTGGGAAGGAGCTTCAAATCTCACTGACAAGCACATGGAGCACACCACACAAACGCCTCATGATAGCAACAGATCTTAAATGAAAGAATTAGATATAAATAATACTGTATTATGAGTGGAAAAAAAATAAGTTGATTTGAAGGTTGCCCTTCCCAAGGCTGAAGGAGGAAATAGATAGAAGTAACTACATACGAGTATAGGTGGCTTTCATTGAACAAATCCGTTTATTGAAATGCTGATAGCAATTTTTTTTTTTTCTTTATCATACTTCTCCTGTCCAAAGAGTTGCAAAAAAAAAAAAAAAAAGTAATAAAATTTTAAGACAAGTACAGACGTGGGAGAAAAAAAAAAATCCTTGCCCTAAAGTACAATCATTTTACTTAAAAACCCCTTAAAAGGCTCACTCAGAGGCTTTTTACTCTTAAACACAATTCTAAGAAATGCTATTACTGACTGTTCCAACTCCATAGCATTTTAGAAAATACAAATAAATAAGGAAAAGGGAGGTAGCCATAACAAAGCACACTTAACAAAAAACAGTAAATAGTGAAATGCCTGGCAGCTGTTGCTAAACAGGGGCCTTTCACACAAGCTGCCCCTCAGAAGCAGCACTGAAACTGCCTGGCTGCACTGTGTTCTTCCTGGAGTTGTATTTCAACCAAAAAACTGAGACTTTCTTCATCCAATTGGAAGCTGTGCAACTATATTCCCATTAGCATCTTCACTCAGAGCAGCTCCACTCTCACCAATCAGAACAGTGCTTTCTGGACCAAACTGTGAGGATTTGGAGTCCTCATTTGTGTGAGGACAGACCAAGCACTGACCAGGGGTGGGGGCTTCTCTCTATATAAGTCATCTCCCCTCTGGATCAGGGAGCGCAATTTTCCTTTTTCCTGAAGACTGAAGACTGTGTCTTCCCAGCTGGAGCTGAAACACCAGAAACACCAAAAACATCGTATTGGAGCAGAGCTGTCTAACCAGAGAGGGGCCTGGCCCCAGGGCCACCTCACAGCCGTGCTGTCTCACAATTGAGCTGGTTGCACTGAATCAAGTTTCCTTCTTCACCGCACCCCAAATCAGAGATTCCTGTTGGCATTGAACTGGCACTAACAACTATCAGCTGACAAACGCAATGTCAGGACCCATCTAAATATAGTTGCAGCACAAAAATAATACAATGCTGAACAATCTAATAATAGTTAACATATTTGAGGATTACATTGGGTTTAAAAGGTTCTGTTCAAAAGAACAGGGAAATGTTCTTTTGTAACTAATTTTTTAGTTTTCTTGTAAAATTACTCAAAACAAAAACATTTTGCCATTGTAGTTTCTCTGTAATGACCCATTCCCTGGCAATTCTGTTTAGCTAAGGTTTTACTACACAATGAATCATTTCTCATTTGCTCAAAGAGAATTTTGGCTCTCAGATATAATAAAAACAGCCCATCGATAGCAATCATCTCTAAAATGGGAATAGTAATTCTAAGGGGGAAATACTAATTTTCTTATAAAACATAAATTATTTAAGTAGCATTATTTGCAATAGCCAAAAGGTGGAAACAACCCAAATATCTATGGACAGATGAATGGATAACCAAAATGTGATATATACACACAATGAAATATTATTCAGCCTTAAAAAGGAAGGAAATTCTGACACATGCCACAACATGGATGAACCTTGAGGACATTACGCTCAGTGAAATAAGCCAGACACAAAAAGACAAATACTGTATGATTCCACTTACATGAGGTACCAAGAGCTGTCAAGCTCATAGAGACAGAAAGCAGAATGGTGCTTTTCAGGAGCTGGGGGGAGGCAGAATGGAGTTATTGTTTAATCAGTGCAGAGTTTCAGTTCTGCAAGATGAATGATGGTGATAGTTGTACAACAGTATGAACGTGCCTAATGCCACTCAACTATTACATGTAAACATGGTTAAGATGGTAAATTTTATGTTACAGATTATTTTATCAAAATCAAAAACAGGAATGTTTTTACACAACGGAATACTATTCTTCCATAAGAAAAGATGAAATAGGACTATTTGTGACAACATGGATGGATCTTGAGATTATAATGCTAAGTGAAATAAGTCAGACAAAAAAAGTAAAGAACCATGTGATTTCACTGATATAGTGGTATATAAAACTGAAAACAAAAGAACAAGACAAACAAATGAAGAAACAAACACTCATCAACACAGACAACAGTTTAGTGGACACCAGAGGGTAAGGGGGGAGAAGGGTGGTAGATGACTGTAAACGGGATCAAATATATGGTGATGGAAAGAGAACTGCCTCTGGGTGATGAACATGCAATGTGATATATAGATGATGTATTACGGAATTGTACAACTGAAATCTGTGTAACTTTACTAACAACTATCACCCCAATAAACTTCAATTTTTTAAAAATCAGGAACGCTTTTTAAAATGCGCACAAAATAGAAACACTATTTAAAATTTACTTAAATTTTAAAAGTTAAAATTTCCTTAAAAACAGAAGTACTTAAAATTTCCCAGAATAACAGAAATTACTAAACCTCCAGGGCTGGAAGCCTGAGTGAAGGGGAGAGCTTTGGGGAATCACACAGGAACAAACAGCAGCGTATCTACTACACCACAAACGTTACTATATAGCTCTATGACCATTAAATTAGCACTCACCTTACCTACCAGTTTTCTCTAGTTCCATCCATGGATTAGTAGATAGATCGATCCATAGATAGATATGCCCTCCTCATCACAGTGCCAAGCATATGTGCTTGATACATTTGCACCTCATCATAAATGTTGGGAGGAAGTGAGATGATGCTTACAAAGTAATTAACAGTGTCTAGAACTCAACAAATGACAGTTGAGTAAAGAAATATAATTAGGACGTGGCTCCTGCTCTAACAATCTCACAGAGCAGAAAGGAAGACAGACAGAGCCCAGTAGTTAAATTCTAAAGAGGAACAGGGGTCCCCTGGTGTGCAGAGGTGCCCAGTGGAGACACAGCTCGGGGCTCTGATGGGAACAGGCTCCTGGAAGAGCCAACTAAGTGTGGCTGGTCAGGTGGTTGAGTGGAGGGCAGGAGACCCCGGATTCTCTGGGGTGCATGAGGAAGGACAGAGTCTGAAACATTCCCTGTGAGGCTACAGAGCTCACAGGCCCTTCACTAAAGCACATGACGAAGTATTTAAAATGTCACAAATGTACTGAGAATGGCTTGTGAGGGAGCAAAGACAGGGGCACAAAGACCAGTGAGCAGGCTACTGCAATATCCAGACAAGATACAATCTGGGTAGACCTGAGTGGTTAAGGTGGAAGTGATGAGAAGTGGTCAGATTCAGGTAATAGTTTTTGAAAGCAGAGCTACCTTAATTTGCTGATTGCATGTGAGTTTGAGAAAAAAACAGTAGTCAACTTCAACTGTGGGATTCTGGAAGTGAAAGAGAGGAGTTGTCATCCTGAGAGTTGGAAGCCTGAAAGCCAAGATTGTGGGAAGACAGAGAGTTCCTTTTGGAGATGTTAATATTAAGGTGCCTATTCATTATACAGGTGAAGCTATCAGGTAGGTACATGCACAAGTCTGGAGCTCCCGGGACGAGTCCAGGCTGGAGATAGAAATTGTGGGAGTTATCAGAGTATAAATGGCACTAAAGACATAAGTATATAAGAAAACCAAGGGATTCAGTGAAAGTGGAAAAGAGGGGAAACTGATGATACAGAGGAGGAAAGACAGTTGATAGAGTTATGTTCTGAAGAAGGTAGGAGGGCATGCGATCCTTGTGCTCGAGCAGAGGTATTAACCTCTCAGAGGGAGACAATTCTTCTCTAGCAGAGGAGGTGAGGTAGCAGATCTGAGCACAGATGCAGACAACTGAGTAGATGGGGTGGTGGATACACAGGGAACTACCCTTGTGATTGCCTTCAAGCCCAAAGGGCTGAGTGAGGGACGGAGAACAAGATGTTAAGGTTTAAGAAGGGACAAAGTATGAAGTAGATTATAGGAGACTAGGAAAGAGCACTAAAAAAATGTACAGTAACTGGTGGTACTACACACACATTGGAAGTCTGTGGTCGTGAACTGAAAGTGAGACCACTGGGATGGCTGCAGTATATACAGATGTCTGATGGAACTGTGTATAATTCACTGTGTTAATTGGTGTGTTCAACCTCAGTACCTTTGCCTATCAAAAAGCTCAATTTGTAGACAATAAAAAACAATATGTTGGCTTAGATTCTGCAGCTCTGCTCCCAGAGCACATATCTAACTGGGGAGAGCTAAGCAACGTGACCACGTGCAAGCCTGTTCAGCTGTGAGTCATAGACGCTGGAGAGAGACTCCAAGGGCTGTGTGGTACCTTCCCAAGCCCTTCCCATCACAGGAAAATCCATCCACATGTTCACTCACTCAATCATTTACCGGATGTCTTCTATGAGCCAGATATGCCATGACAGATACTGTATATACTGATATGAATTTAAGACTCAATTACTGAAGAGTCCAACAGGAGAGGCAGAGAAGTAAACAAAAGAAAACATACACTGAATTGGATCTAGATTTATCAGCATGGTTAAATATCAATTCATTTGAAACTTTGAGAAAGGCATCAGAGGCATTAACCCGTAAGCTGAGGCTCAGGACAGGTGGCTGGGAGGTTGCCAGGGGCAGAGTGGGTAATTTCTTCCAGGCTGACAGGCGCAGCCTAGATAAAGAATGCAGGGGTGGGGTAGCTCTTTGAGTAACTGCTACTGGCCTTATGGCTAAGGCACATGGGATGGACATTCAGCAGGGATCCATGAAACCAGTTGTTAAAAGAAAGCAGCCACAAAAATCCAGAGGAGAAACGAGGAGCGCCTACAGTAAGGTGAACATATGTGACATAGAGGAATGGACATGACCACCACCACCACCAGCAGCACCACCATCATCAGGAGGGAATGGACAGGGGAGACATTTATGAGGTAGAATTGGCAGAGCTTAGTGATCAGTTAAATATAGAAAGCGAGGAAAAAGAAAGAGCTGGTGGCATCTTGGGGTTTCTGGCTTGGGTGAATGCTGGAAGCTCAAAAGGAACACAGGAAAAGAAACAGGTTTGTGGGTAATGGTGGGAGAGGAGGGTCAGGGTGAGTTTAGTTTCTGACACACTGATTTAAGATATCCGAGGAGCAACCAAGCAGAGTGAGTTGTTGGTCATTGGATTGTGGGTTTAGAGCTCCTGAGAAAAGTTTTGGCTAAAATTGAGGTTTGGAAGACATCAGCATATAAATGAGTGGCCATACATGAAGTAACCATTGAAATATGTGAAAAATGAGGAAAGAATATGAGTTAGAAAAAAAAACTTCCAGCAGCTGGTACCATAAAGCCACTGCCTTTCTTTTTCTCATTACAACTTCTGGAAACCCAAATGCTTGGCTCCATGGCCCAAGGGCCATGGTATGTCCTGGAATTCAGACTTCCTGAACCAAAATCCAATGTTATTTCCACTATAGCACTACGCCCCCACATGTTTATTACACAATTCAATGACAATGACGGTATTATACTGACACCCTGACCACGTGTGAGTAATATGATAACAGCATTTAACGGCTACATTATCACTCACTTTTTAGGAACCAATCATGATGCATGTTTTAAAAATGAGTATTTTTTCAGCTACACTTAGGGTTACTATCAATTCCTAAAAAAACCCCAAAAATATTATAGGCTAAACTACCAAGGCAACTGAGAAGTTTGACTCCTTCCAAAAATACTTCCTTGGGCAATTTTTTTTTTCTTAGCCCAAAAATATGAAACAAAGAGTGAACTGTCTACAAAGTGCCTGGTTTTCCAATTTTTAAAGTTCACATTTAGCTAGGGCAGCACTGATAAGAAAGGCATTCTTGTGATGGTGACCGAATATAGTATATTCCATTGTAGGAATATGAATTTTAAAGCTAGAAATTGTTTATTTATTTCAGATGATTTCTGCATCCTTTTTTACAGATCTACTTGGACACTTCTTGCTGAACTAAAAAGTAATAAGAGTGTTGATAATAAAATAGAAACGGTTTCACATCATCACTGACTAGAAACTATAATAGAAATGCAGTTTATCTAAATTATTTAAGAAAATATATTTAACTGGCATATTATTTTCAAACATCATTTCTAGAAGATTTAAATGTGAATGAAATGTTTATTTTCTTGAGACTTCTCTTTTTCTTTTCATTTTGATCATACAATTTATTCATCTAGGGACTATGAATAACAAATAATTGATGCTCTTTTTTTGTTGATTTTTTTTAAGCAAGAGCTTTCATCACAAGCTCTGAAAGAGCTAGTGTTTATGGAGCATAGTCAGAAGTCTCTTTAGGCCTCTTGAACTATGCTTTAAACTTGAAAACACACTGGTTTTTATCTTTTTGTCACTAACTGCTTTGCAAACAATTTGAAGTCCAAAATCTTAGAAATGTTTTTCTCCCTGATGTTCAAACTGCTTGTTAGTCCCATACTAAAGTGGACACAAAAATAATGCAAAATTATCCATGTTTGCACAATGAGCATTCTCTAGGTCTTCACGCTGATTCAGTGGGCAGTAATTGCCACCACGCATGCATTTGTATATACGTATCATACATATGGCACTGGCTCATCAACGATTCCTAACTAGCAGATGTGGACCCGCTGGTACTATGTGGCTACGAACACTACAGAGCACTTGCTGTGTCCTGGGCACACCAATTGTTTTCTATGAATTAGCAATCTCATAAAAATTTAATGGGAGTGTTATCCCCACTTGCAAATGAAGAAACTGAGACATGAGAGGTAAAATAATTTGACCTATGCACCCCAGGTAAAAAGTGAGAAAGTTGTGACTGTACTTAATGCCACTGTACTTAATGCCACTGTGTATGTACTTAATGCCACTGTGTATGTACTTAATGTACATAAAGTAAAATTTACCATTTTAATGTAAAATTTACATTAAATTTTAAAAATGCCTCACGTACACTAAAATAGTAAATTTTACTTTATGTACATTTCACCACAATAAAAAAAATCATTAAAAAATAAATAGGTAGATCCAAAGTCTACTCTTTACACCAAAATTAATTCCAGATAGATTAAAAATTTAACAGTACAATGAAACAATAAAATTACTAGAAAAAGAAGTTGAAAAGCAGTGGAGGTAAATTTAGGATTGAAACCCAAGTAATCCAGCTTCAGAGTCCATGCTACATGCTAATGGTCTTCCACAAATTGCTATTTTATAGGTAAAAACCACCCAAAGTGCTATTTGACAGACACCCCTCACCATCATCAAATTAAATTTCGTAGTAACTCAATAGTACTTCATGGCTCACTGGAAAGTATGCATTGCCCTGGGCATGTTGGCTGCAGAATGCATGAGGGACAAACCCCAGGACAAGGCTGGAAGTCACCTAGAAAGCCTCAAAATTGCAAGGAGTTGTTCCTTGTAGAGACAGTCAACTCTCAATAAGCATTCCAAAGGAGGCTGCATGCCAAGTGCACTTGAGAACCCACTTTTGGAGCCTGTAGTTGAGGGGGAAATGTTTGCTATGGAAAGGATGCAGAAAATAATCACACTTGTGTTTTAAGAAACCACATGCATATAGCAGAGAACAAACAAAATTACAGTTTCCCAAAATATCTCAGAGTTGAAAGCTTGCAAAAAGCCTCAAATCTTTACTGCAGATCTAAAATAGAGTTCAGAGAGAGAAAGGAGGGGGACAGATCCCAATGTTGAGGTTTCCCAGTGGCCTTCAGACGGAAAGATTCCCAGCTCTCAGGAGCACATTTCTTCCTAGAGGCAGAACAAGAGGGAGTGGAGGAAACTGCAGAAAACCAGAGAAAACCAGATCTTCCCAAAGCCTGCAGTTCCAGAAGGAAGAGTTCCTAAATGCCTCACGTAAATGACCACCCACCTTGTTTATTTTACCATTTTTCGTATAGTAAATGAATTAGTACTTTCTCACTGTTGTTCCGAGTATCAGTTTAACTGCATTTTCAAAAGTTACGGAAGTCAAAATGCCCCCTCCTCAAGCATTCAAAGCCTCTTGTTGAGTATAATTTCCACTGAACGAACAATGCAGTTCTCTCCCCATCCCAATTTCTTAACGCATACAAAAGCTTGGCAGAGAACTATTGGAAGAGAAACTACAGACCGCTGGGTGGAGGTCTCATCAAGTGGGGGACTGCAGAGATGTAGCAAATTTACTTCCAATGCTTATCCAACAGGTCACAGCAAAATACACCTATCTTTAGATTCAGATAACCCTGATTTATGAAAGCATTAAGTCCAACCTTAGGAAATCTAAATAATCAATGTCAGTCATTGATCAGTTTGTTGAGGAAGTAGTAATAATGGGAATAACCTTCAATAATTTTGGAGAATGGCCATTTTTATAACATAATCAACTGTCATTGGCGGGAAGAGAACAATATTCTTGCTCCATCCATCTGCTTTTCACTCACCAATTATGCTCCAGGGACCCATATCCTAGATAAGCTCTGAGACTTTCCATATGGCCATTATCATCAATTTTCAATAAGCATTCATTGAGTGAGTGGCAAGAATATTGTTGAGAGAGAGAGGAAATCAGTTGCCCTGTGGCTCCAGGAACAAGGTCCATGAACATTATAATTATCATCCTCACAAGTGCTAAGAAATCGCTCTGTTTTTTTCCCTTGTCCAGGATTCTCCCTTAGCCCCACTTTCCTTCCCTACTTTCACACCACCATCTCCACTTACCCCGATCCTGTCCATTCTTTAAAGACTTGCTTGATTACCACCAACTAGGGGACACCTTTATTCCATCCAGCTTTAGGGGATGTCTGCCTTTCCTAACTCCTCTTGCAAGGTGGGCCAGGTGTAGGGCTCCTATTCAAAGGGTCCTTATAATGTGGTTAGTACCTGTGCAAGGTAATGGGCGTGAGGACCAGTTTACTCTTAGGAAGTGACGTGGGACACAAATTCCAGCCTGTGCTACTGGCTCCTACTTCATATTCCTGCTCCCAGTTCCCAGACTTTTCTGTTACATCTTATTCTACCAAGCCCCCTCCTCCTCTCCATTCCCAAGGACCAGAGGCACCCAGACAATCCCCCAGTTCAACCGACACAACCCTCCAGGGCTTCACTGAGCATCCATGTGGGAAGCGCGGTGAGGACAGAATCACGGCCAAGTTACTATGCAGCCCGTCAACAGCCCCTGGACAACTTCAGCCAGCTGCTCCCGATCATTTTCAAACCTTTCTTGAACCACGCAGTTTAGCAATATTAATGGTGCTTATTTTTATTTTTGATTGGCGCACAGATGACACAAAATGCATTTCCACAGGATTAACGTGGAAAAGTTAAAAATACAAAATAAAAAACAGAAATGGGTTACTGACAGTGAGAACATAATCAATATTCATCCGTAGTGTTTTATTCACTGGGGGAAGGTGTCTTTTTCCCCCCATAAACGATTCTATCCTGGTCTCATTGGTGGCTCTTCTGCTCACTGATTTTGCCCCACGTTCTAAATCCTTGAGAAACTCTGTAACTTTGCCCTTGGCCATTTTTTCGTATGTTTTCCATAGCTTACCAGGAAGGTGGCATTAAAGTCTTGGGGAAAGTTCTCTGAGATATCTTAATTTACTTTCCGCTGTTCAGGAATATTGAGCAGGCAGACCAGTCAAATTCAGGATGAATCATACATTCAAAATAATTTTTAAAAATTACTCCATGGGTAAACCAGTGGGTATATCCAGTGAGGTTTAGTAGCAGTAGTAGCACAAGAGGCTGTCTGTCTTGCTACACAACATTTTTTGCCATGGGAATTAGACTGGTAATAGGGACTGACTGGAGTCACGCTGGTTTGTACATGATTTGCCCCACACATCACTGCCTTGTCCCTCCAAGTAACAGCAGCTGGACACAAATATATATAGTGATGCTGACACTCCACGTAGCACCAGAGCCCATTGTGCCCATTCCCTTCACGATCTGAGTCTGCTGGGCCCCGTGTGTTAGCAGTGCCCTCTGCACAATTCGCTCTGCAAGACTCTCATGGAGCTGTGTGCATTTTGCTCATCTCCCAATACTCAGCAGCCTCACATCCTTCCTCACTTTCCCATCAACAAGCCCCATTTATTTTTTAATAAATCAAGGTCATATTTACTAAACTGTGCTTGTACATAGTAGGAATCTAATATGTCTTGTGAACCATGCTACTGTTTTTACTTGGTTTTTATTGTTTTTGTTAGTTTTCTGGTTGCAAAGGAGCTGACAAAAACAGTAAAATACATTTCCATATGATTAGTGTGGTCGGCCCTAACCCTACACTTTCATAACTGTGTTCTTTTGAATGCATGATTTTTGCAGAACGTGAGGTTTTCAGGAATGTGTATATTAACTTATAGCCGAGACACCTGTAATGGCAATGCTGGCTATGGCAATTGAGAAAAAGAAAAAATGAGGTAGGGTACCTAAAGGATATCCATGAGTCCAAAAAATACAAGTGAAATGGAAAACCTGAAAAGAAGGAATTACATTTAGCCCTTCAAAATATGCAAATGTTGTAAGTGATGGACAACCATGAACCATGTCTAGCCAGGATGGTACTGGCTAGCTCCTGTGGAAAAGGAGCCTGGACACTGTATCCTTCTTGAGCTCTGCCATTGTGTGTGTGTGTGTGTGTGTGTGTGTGTGTGGAGAGAGAGAGAGAGAGAGAGAGAGAACGCACCCGCACTGAAGCAAGGTGGACCCAAATTGAAAAAGAGGAAGAAGGGGAGGGAAAGACTGGGAAAATGGTAGGACAGGTGGTAACATAATAATACAATAAAACACTGGACAAAGTCCCCAACTCTGCCTATATGTACTACAGGGGCTTGCATAATTCATTTAACTCTCTGGGCCTCACTTTCCCCATTTGTCAAATAAAAATTCTTGTCTAACTTTGATACTAAGCAAAAGGAAATGGTTAGAAACAGAACCATCCTTTCTCGTGACCTTAGTTCCCAGGAGATGGAGGAATCTGCTTTCACCACATTTATATTTATAAATACTAGCACACACATGCTTAATTCCAAAAGGTTACTATCAAATTTCATATATATGCATATACTTTCAGACTTGGGTCAATTGGATTCAACTGAATCATTCTGACAGGCCAAGAGATCACTACTATTATTTCTACTTTTTCCAAGTAGTACATTTACAAGTAAATGAAAGCACCAAAATCCAAACTTAAGTCTGACTCCAAATCCAAAGCTTTTTCCATTTTACCTCATTACTAAATAAAAGATGTATGAGGCATGTGAAAGCTCCCAACCGTTTCTCTCATATTAATTTGAGAAATACACACAAAGAAATTAAAGGAAAACACTGCCTGGTGTTTATCTCATTTATAATAAAACAGGAAGTCAGTATATTATGATCACTTTCACTTTTGTTTTTGTTTTGGGGGAGGGTTTCCTTCTTTTGCATAAACCCACTGATGGGGGCAGATAATGAAAGAAGACAAAGGAAAGCAAGAATGGCTGTTTATTTGATACATGTATTATGTATGTCCTCCTTCCTCTCTGGTCTTTAAATTTAGCTAAAACATAAGAGCACCACAGCCTCAGCATAAACTTCATTACAAGCCACTGTGCCATCCATGGTCACTAACAGTGTAATGTAACCACAGGGACTGCACTTTAAAACAGCTGCCACCATCCATCTCTGCACATGAAAAGGGCTAAAACTCATCTAATGAAATCGAATCTAGTATTACCTAGTTTGCACATAATATGTCATTATCAAGGTTGCCAGGCTTAAAATACAATTAAATAGAAACTAATCAACACACAAAGGAATGGATTCTACTTCACAACTCCTTGAATTACCCAGAAAATTACTCAATATAGGACCACTTGTTAAGCTGAGTGGATGACATAAAATGACAAAAAATTATTATCACCTTATAGGTTCATAGCCCATTTCCCAATTGCAATTTGACGTGACCCAACCCATATTTATAAAATGCTCTCTGTGCCAGGTGCTATCTGATAGCATATTAAAATAACAGAATAGAACTTGGCAGTGCTTATCTTTATGATGTAGGCCATGGGATGACGCCCACCTTCTGTGTGACACAATATGGCCATTGTGACACTTCAGAAATGAAACCTTCCATCTTCTATACAGTTACTGCCAATCCATCCATTTATCTATTTATCCATCCATCCATCCATCCATCCATCCATTACTCATCCAACAAATATTTTTTTGTGCCATGCTGAGCCCAGGGAATTTAAAGATGAAAAGTCACTGTTCCTGCTCTCAGGTTATTTCCAGTCCAATGAAAAATAAAAAAACACACACACTGAAAAGTCAGAATAACCATAACAGTGTGGTGATTTTAAGACATGACCTCTACTGTATAGCCATGTTTCATTCATAGCAGCAGTATTCACAACAGCCCAAAGGTAAAAACAACCCAAGTGTCCATCAAGAGGTGAAAAGATAAACAAAATATGGTAAATATGTACAATGGAATATTTTCAGCCTTAGAAAGAAAATTCGAACACGTGTTATAACTTGGATGAACCTTGAAGACGTTATGTTAAGTGAAATAAGACTTACACAGAAAGACAACTACCACCTATGGGAAGTATCTAGAGTAGTCAAATTCATAGAAACAAATTAGAATGATGATGGCCAAGCACTGGGGGGGATGGGAAAATGGGGAGTTAGTGTTTAACGTGTAAACAGTTTCAGTTTTTTATGATGAAAAGAGTTCTGTGGATGGATGGTAGTGATGGCTGCATAATAGTGTAAATGTACTTAATGTCACTCACCTGTACACTTAAAAATGGTTAAGACAGTAAATTTTATGTGTTTTTTACCACAATTTAAAAAAAAAGAAAAAAACAGGTCCCCCAATTCTATGACACTCCTCCAATCAACAGGCACGGTCTATGAAACTCCTCCGGAGTCAGCAGGCCTTTAAATACAATGCGGCAAAACTGTGACTTTCAAGGCTAGCTAAGTTCTGCCAGTCTGTCTTGGGACACCTACATCAGGAGCCTTCAGCCACCACAGAAGAGGTCCAGCTCCCTGCGGCTGCCATGCAGACAAGCCATGTGGAGAAATGACACAGAAGGAAAGTTGCCCTGGGAGCCCAGCTGTTCCAGCCCCCAGCTGTATGACTCTGCAGGCCCCAGTGCCGGACCTGGGAGCAAAGACACCTCTGAGATGAACTGCCAGCCAGCACCCTGTAACTGCAACCTCATGAGACTCCCAGCCAGTACTCCCTCCCTGTGCCCAGTCAACCTCTAGAGTCATGAGCAAAGTAAATAATTTCTATTGTTCTAAGCCCACTGTTGTGGGGTAATGTGTTCCATGGCAATGGAAAGCTGGAAAAGAAGTACGCAGAGGATGTCGGGAATTTGGAAGAGGGACACTTAGCTAAACTTCAACATGTCAAAGGGCATCACTGAGCATTCGGGCCAGGGAGAGGGCTGGGCAGCCAAACACATAAAACGGCACAGCCATGAATGGTAAGCAGGGCGGGTATCGTTAGAACCTGGTCAGAACAGGGGTAATGCCAAAGACCAGGCTAAATCGATTGTCAAGGGTCTCTGTGCACATGACCCAGGGGCTGCGGGAGCTACTGAAGGTTGAACAAGTAACAGGCAGAGCTTCAGTGGTAGGAAGACCACTGATCATGAGGAATCTGCCTAATACAACTTTCTACTCCACAAGTAAATGTTGTTGTAACAAGGGTTAAAATGTATCTTTAAAAAGCAATTCACGTATTTGGAGTCACTGGATTAAGCTCACAGCATTGAGATTTTTCCTGTCACTGATATCACTAGGTCATTCCAGAAGTGTTAATAGTTTTTCTTTTTTCTTCATCCTGACTAAAACATTACGTCGCCAGCCTAAGTAAGCATCTGAATTCTAACTTTGCAAGGAGTTCCCACCTACCTGTCCTGTTCTCTACCTGTCCTGGGAACATTCTCACAACAGATCCCTCCATGCTCTAGTGATTTCCTACAAGGCATTTCAACTCTGTGGATCTCCTAATACTCTCAGCAAACTCAAACCACCGTTTTAAGAGTCATTTATGTCCTCCCATCATGGAACAAAAGGAAAGAGGGCATTCCAGCTGCAACAGCTCAAGTCTTAATGAGCAGGGATGGGTAAGACTGGGGAGAGACTGAGGGACTGCCAAAGCACTGTCATTCTGAAACTAAGTTAAGTGGGTCCTGGCCGGGTCTCAAAGTGCTTTCCATGACAAGGCATAGAACACATCCTTCTCCAACTCCAGCCAGTCAAATCTAGCATCAGAACAAAAATGAATGAAGAAAGCGCTGACAATGGAGTGTTCTGTTTTGCCCACACATCTTATAATCTTATATAAACTCAGTAGACTTTTATCAAAAAGGCTAAAGATTGGGCACTTTTATAAAGATTCGATTTAAGACTCTTACACTGCTCACATATTTGTGACTTTCCTTATCCTGCAAAATATTTGCCTTCTCCTCATCATTATCTTTCTATTAAGTATTTGCCTCCTCCCCCCACACTATCTTTCTGCACATTCTAATAACCTCAAGTATTATCTTTCACCAGGAGTGTGCATTATTATTATTATTGGGTCCCAGAAATAGCTCCCAAGATGAGGCAGGATTGCCCTGAACACTCCAGATGATAGGTCCCCAGCTCACATGGAATGTGCGGCCCTTCACCAGCTGCTCTCCTTGGAGGTACAAATGTAAAGCTTGGTTTAAAGTCTCTTGCTCAATTTCAATGAATACAAATGACAGACCAGGCATCTTTTAACCACACTAAAAGCTTTCAGCCGTGCTCACTCTGGGACACATGCCAGTGGGACCAGCTATTACACCATGGGTCTCTCTCCAAATGCTAAAGGCTTCCCTAAAGGCTTCAGCTCAATGAACAGTGCGACACAACGACGTAGCTGCTTTACTGAAATTACTAAATGCAAACTTTTTTACAAAAATGAAAGCAAATGTAAAAGGATCTTGACAGAAATGCCAGCCGTACCACAGTGTTCCTGAATGTTGCTGGAAAATTCTGCAGGCTGTCACGTTGCTCAAATTGGAAAGTAATTTTTTCTTGGCTTAATTCATAGCATAAATTAATTTCAATAAGTAAACAACCTGAGATCTTTTTTTCTTCCCTCTCATTTTATGTGTTCTTTGGATCTTTGAGAGTTCCCCTTGGTTTTATTTAAAATTCAGTATTATTTGAGTGGTACTAGTCATACTGAGTCTTCTAGAACTAAACTTTCATGGTGGCATGAAAAGAGTAAGTTTTACTGATACGGAAAATACACTTCACTTACAAGTGTTCTGCAAGTTAATGCCTGCTACTGGAGACACTGTCAGGATTAAACTGATTTTTAATGAGCATCTGCAGGCAAAAACACTTGCAGGCACTTGTCTGTTAGGAAAAATGTAAATCACATCCACCCAAGCTGAAGAAAATGAAAATCATTTTAATAGCCAAGATTGTATAACAGTCAATTGTTTTGTTTCCTTTGGAGAACTCCAGTGTCACTGACTTAGTTAATGGCATACTCTATTAACCAAGCCGGTGGTTGGCCAACTGTCATTCAATGAACACAGAAGATGTAGGATACCCTGCCTTGGGGAAAACCATAGATATGCAGCTAGGACATAGAAATGAGTGTGCTTATTTGTATTTCAGTTTTTAAAACTTCTTTATTTCACAAACGTTTCATCACAGGCTTCTTTATATATACTAACTTCTGTTAGCACATTCCATTTCAATCAAATTACTTAGGGCTGATTTGCACACAACTTGCATAAACCTTTCTATTACATAAGGAAGAATAATGCAATATTTGTTTTACATTTTGGAGTCCACTGTCTGGAACATAGACATAATTACCCTGTATCTTACCCATCTTTCAACCTTCTACCTTCTAAGACTATAGAGAAGGGACTAGATGAATATCTGTAGGATTGAGATAAAAGCAAACATCTCAAAGCCAACACTCTCATCCACTTGATGAGTTTTCTATTGTATTACCCTAAAAGTGTAAAAACTACAATTGTTTAAAAATTAAAAAATAAATAAATTAAATAAATAAATAAAGTAAAATAAAAATATATTATCCTTACTGATGACAAGGTGGTTCCTAACTCCCTAATTACCTTATGATACCAGGCTTTCTCTAACTTTACTTTAATATCATATAGTACGAAAACTCCAATATCATATAATACTGCAAGACCTTCTATGGACCAGGGGAAGGAGGCTGAAAAAGCTGTTAAGTACAAGGAAATATGTTCATACATAGCTCTACTCTAATGACCCCAAAATATCCTGGGTGCTGAGGTTCCAAGCATAAAGAGAAGGGTCTCCTGCAGAGAAGAAGCAGGTGTGTACGTGGTAGACCAAGACCCAACCCCTGTTCTCAAAGCCCATGATGCCTAAAGCAAGTTGACCTTAAACACACGTAAGAACTCAGCGAATTACACTACATGTCTTACAAAAGCCAAGAAAGGTTTTAAGTTCCCCTTAACATTTCAGCATTTGATAGAAAGTAGTTAATTAGCGTTAGTTATTTACTCAATGTCCCTGTAAAATGGAAAAATAAGTAAGTGCTAATTGAGTGCAGCAATAACTAACATTTAAATTAAATGGGAAGTATGGAAACGTCCAAATTCAAAGGCAAAATTCTCCATCAGTAATAAGGTAAACCGCAAGGTCTTGCAGACTTTGGCTACACAATTCCTCATTGTTTCAGAAAAATAAGGTAGATTATACAAGGTCACTCCCCACTGCATAGCCCTATGTTCTAATTAATCACCTAAGCAAGGTTATGCGATGATTAGAACCCTCTGTCCTGAGCCGCACACCTGTTTCTAGTGGGGAATACTATAGACTTCCAATTTACTCTACTTTTTTCTGCCTTCAGGAATGAACTAAACATAAATTCATACACCACAGAACAGTCAGTTGACATAGCATATCATCATCTGTGTAAAACGGGAAGAAAATTATTTTGTATTTGTTGGTGTATACATAGAAGGATGTGCAGGAAACTGACAACACTGGTTGCTTGGAGGGAGGTGAACTGGAGGCTGTGGCAGACCCGGGAAGGAGTTTGCCCTCTGTGCCTCTTCATATCTATTAAATTTAGAAACATGCAAACGTATTAATTACTGAGCCCAAATATTTTAACAATCAAATTCAGATACCAGAATTACATTATCTCCATTCATAACTTAAGTTATTGCTGAACCAAAAAGAAATTAAATGTACTCTTTTGTTTGAACATATGTTGAATCAATATTAAAAGAATTAAAATGTAAAATGCAATTCTGGCATTTTGAAAAAAAAAAAAGTGTTACTGGCAGTAACACAAGGATTGAGTATGTGGGTATAGAATTTAGGAAATGTTTCAACACAAGGATCTATTTTAGCTAAAATTCTCAACACATGAAATCCACAAGGCTCATAATTTGCTCCATGTTCCAAAGGAAAAAACAGTTGAAAAAGTCATGACAATCCAACAGCCTCTTCATTCATAGGTTCACTTTCTTTCCTTCTGACTTCAAAAACTGAGTTTTGTGTGTGATCTCCTTCTCAGAATAAAATTACCCTGAGGATGATTTCTGTCCGAAGTGTAACTTTAGCATCTCTTTGCCTCTGTCCTGCAAACCCAGGCCCTCACTTTGAGCCAATTCTGCTGAATAATTTGTCCCTTAATGGATTTTCTGGAAATACTTGGTCACTGCTTCAAACTCTACTTCTTAAACTAAAACATATCAGAAGAAAATATTTTGAATGGAAAGTTAAGACAAAAATATTTGTAAACTGTAAAGCACCATCCACATAGTAGTTATTATTTCACCTAATAATAATAAAACTCAAGCAGGGAAAACACAACAGAGGGGGCGTTATAAAGTCAGTAAAGTTCTTCATGGCTACCTACATAATTCAACTCTGGGCCTCCTCATGGGCAAAACTAAAGAAGAAAACATAACTGAAAGGTAGAAAATGTTCAGTGACAAAGGAAAAAAAACAACAACCTATAAAACACTTAGGGTAAACTCAGTTTTGTTGTTATTGTCTTGTTTTATATTAAACTTAGGCTTCAAAGAAATGCCCACCAAGGCCTTCACGAGGGGGGCTGCTGTAGTACTAATATAATGGCAGATATCCTTAACCTAGTCTCCACGGTAAGTGCAGAAGATGGATCTGTATTTCCAATTTTTTTGCACCAACTCTTCTTGTAAGTTGAGGGAAAAATATCAAAGCAAAATTCAGTGCAGCCAACACAAAAGAATAATTTTCCTACAAGCCAGGCTTTGCTAAAATTTGAAGTAACTATAATTTCATATATACAAACCCACATATACGTAGTTTGAGGGTGTCACTACCAGGCTTCTCAAAGACAGGGGCCGTGTCTGATTGTCACACGGGGCAGCCTGCGGGGTCTCTGGTCCCGCTCCCCACATAAGAAGGCAGGATATGGTGAGGCCAAAAAGGAACATCCACGGAGCCATAGATAGGGAGTCACACCACTATAGTCTCGCTGGCGGCTGGGTTGGAGACACAGGAAGCAGGAACCGCACTATCTACAACCTGCCGTCTACTTCTCTGCAATCTGCAACCTACACTCCACCGTGCTAACTGCAATCCGCGCTTGCCAGCCATCATCTTCTTGCTAGCCCCTATTTTCTGCTAGCACAGCCACAGCAATTATATTAGTGGCCAATGGCTCACTGGTTACAGCTGACGGCCAACTAGCCACAGCTGATGGTCATCTGATCACAGTTGATGGCTATTTACTACCCAAGCCAGCACCTTTCCATGTGAGGCTGACAGCCTGGAAACTGCACTCCTGGCTCTGTCCCCACACTGATTTATCTTTGTGTCCAAGTACCTAGTAATACCCAGCACTCAGCAGACTCTCAAAAATAATGAATGAATGAGCAAAGGTGAAATGAGGAAATGACAGACACCCTATCATAATGAAAAAAGTTTGGGTGCCTATCTTGAATATGAGCTTTTATTGTCCTTCAGGAACTTTCTTAAAAACTATCATTCTCTAAGGAGACTCTGAGTAAACGGATCTAAGACAGAAAGATGACTTAAATGTGACAAAGAGAAGGTCTGGTGTCTGTCTTTTAAAGAGAAGGGTTAGGCAAGCAAGGGCCAATGACATCCAACACTGTGAGACCTTCAGAAGGGACGTGAAGTTGAGACTCGCCGTGCAAGAACCTTGCTCTGGGTCCCCAGGCAGCTTCTCTCAGCCTCCCTGAGTAGCAAATCGCAATGCACAGCTTAGATGACCCTTTGCTGAAACACCTATTTCAAATGTGCAGAGTTCCAACTCACAAAAACACAGTGCTGGAAGGGACCACACAGATTCACCAATATCCTGATTTTATAAAAGGGAAAAGGGAGTCTTAGACAAATGAAGTGACTTGCCCACACAGCTAGTAAGTAACGGGTCCGGGATGAGACCCAAGTTCTCTGTGTCCCTGGTCCAAAGTTGTGTCTAATTCACCGCACTCCTCTGTCTGAAATGAAAGCCCGACTCCCTATTCCCATCCAAAGCATCCAAGTATAAACAACCAAAAACACATTTGCAGTCAGCCAGAAGCCCTCCCGGGGAGCTATTCACCTGACACAGATGGCCTGACAGTTGTGAGTGTGGTGTTATGCCACCCCTGAAATACGTTAAAAAATATATTTCAGAGAGGTTACCATCACACACTGAAACAAGAGATTTAGTCTGGGGCATTTATGTTTTTTGTTTTGTTTTTACAAATGATACTTCACTCCTGTTTTCCAATACAATACTACTTAAGTTTTCTGGGAAGAATCTAGACATAAGTAACTCAAGAAATTACCCCTTCTTTCATTTTCAGAAACTCACTAAATGATAAACATCAGCCTCCATGACCCCCTAGGCACTTGTACCCCACCATGCTCTTATTTCTTTACAGGTCAGGCTTACAACCAAGGATGGGGTGAGGGATGCTGTCATCTTACAGAGGGAAAGCGGTCTGTCAGACAGCAGTTCTGTTTTAAGCTTATTTTGATAGCAAATAAATTATTTTTATGGCTCTGTAGCATTAAAAAATAGTTTATAGGGTTCTGTTTCTGTTTTGTGCATTTACTTTGAAGTTTTATTTGGAAGTTGGTTTTGTGCCCAGGTAGACTCATCTGGGAAGAGAAAGTACTAACATCAGGGTGCAGGGTCTTACACCATTGCAATTCACTAAATAAAGCCAGTTTCCTTATCTGCAAAACTGAAACTCACTCCAGGATATTTTTCTTTTCCCAATACACAATTCCGCTGCCAAATGCATTACTGCAACTTAATTCTAAGTCTCATGTTTACATTTCCAAGAAATGATGTTTAATTGTTCTAGGAGGAAAATATAAAGGAGCTACTCAAATTGTTTACACACCATAATTACACGAGTTGCCTTTCCAGGGTTTGCAAACAGAGAGGAAAGACAGAGAAAGGACCAGAAATGCACTGTACCTCGCCTGGTGGGTTCTCCTCACCAGCACTTACGCATAAAGTTTGAGAAATTTTTCCATCAAACCCTTAATAATGATAATTCATTTTTAAAACTATCCACACAGAATACCATAGTTGGGCACATCTGTCCATGTCAGAAATACTCAAAGAAATACAATTGAAAAACATTCAATCTTGGGGAACAAAACCATCCCTGAAAGTTTTGTGCTTAAAGTCACTTTTAGTCTTGGGAAACTAGTAAAGAGAAAAGCAGGTCCCAGTACACATCCATAATGACAGTCTGGATGAGGGATCAGAAGGACTTTAAAAGCTGGGTTTTTAAAAAAGCAAATATTGCTGTAGTTGCATCTTACACTACTTAGCCATGGAAAAAATGTTTTCAAGAATAAAACTAAGTCATCAGTAGCAATACTCAGGTTCATTGCTATGCAATGAATTCATCAGTGTAGGCAAAAACTCAGCCATGGCCAAAAAAAAAAAAAAAAAAGAACAAAAAAAAAACCACACATACTCTCACAATTAAATTTATATAGGAAGTGTGGCCATGGAATAATGGAATGAGATCAGAGTTTCAGATGCCCAAATGTCATCTCCAACGTAACTCCACAGGATTTTCTGGGTCACTGTCATCTCTTCCTGGGACAAAATGTTTTGATATTGTACTATGATATACAATAGAGTAAGTCCTTCCTATGTCATAACAACCTTCATCTGAGTTTGGCAGCCCAGGCAGAGAGAGTTAACACAATAGTATTTTGGGGAGTTGAAGCAAAGAGAATCTACTGATTATTCACTTTCAAAGGAAAAACAAACAAAATTGCCAACCAGAAAACATGGTTCAGGGTAAAATTCTAGATGTGATTGGGAAATAGTGTCTACCACTAGAAGTCAGACTTTATTAAGGCTTTCGTTCTTAAATATTTCCGTAATTGTGCATGCTTTTCTAAGAAAGTTTGGTTATTTAGTCTTTTATGAATTCAACATTTCTTTTTTTCTTTTGTCTTCATGTAGATTTGTTTGGCAGATGTTTATGACTCTAGTTTTATGATCTTGTTCATGGGTCATCTTTAAGCTCTTTTCGTATTTTGTCTTCTAGTCTTTCTCTAACCATTTAATCTCTCTGGAACCAGACAAAAGTCTCCCAGAATTCTGTGATCATCAACTATCACACCACACTACCTCAAAAGGCGTAATTAATGAAGCCAATGTCAAGAGATTAAAACACACACACCTGGTTCACCAAAGAAACAGCAGGAAGTGCTGAAGAAGCAAAACAACCTGCTTTTTTTTGATGCTGAAAAGAACATGTTTGGACCAAGCCACTTCAAATGCCTGAGAGGGGGAGGTAGGAATTTAGAAGACGTTTAGAAACATATCAGACTTGAGTGATAAAATGTTGTGGTCATGTGACTTATGTCGTATCTACTTGAATGCTTTTAGCTACAAATTTAAAAGAACCCATCTCAAAATGGCGTAAGCCAGGTCCTACACTAAACCAATCAGATCAGAATCTCTGTGGGTAGAGCCCACGCATCTGTATTTAAAGCTCCCAGAGCGATTCTAATAAACAGCCAGGGCTGCAAAAAATCACAGCTCTGACCAATCATGTTTCAGCCATCAGGTCTTAGACCACTTAAAGCACATCGAAGGTAGAGGCCTAAGCAAAGTTGGGGTTTTATCATCAAGGAAGAAGTGATGGGGTGGTGGGGGCAGGGATGATGGCTGATGAGGGAAAAACAGAGAGTGACAAGTAAAAATTTAGAGGTTCATGATTGCTTTAAAAGAAGAAAAGAAAAAAAGAAAATTGAAAACCTAGTAACATCTATTATTGTGATCTGAAATAATGTACCAACCAACTACAGGTTTCTGCAGCTTTTCAGTGGCTTTCAATGTACATACATATACATATATATTTAACCAGGTACACTTAAAACTACTTAATCATTCCACTGTATCATTTCCATAAGTCAAAATGAAAGTGGTTTCCTTAAATTTGGGTTCTTTAATAATTGACCAAGGGCATACAAGCGAACTATGTTGCCTTGGAGATAAGCAGGAAATATCACTGGCTATAAACAAGTTTATAGCCCACCAATGTAATATACATGTGTTCTTAACCAGGAACCCTCACAATTACTTAATGATTCCACTCTATGATTTCAACAGGTTGTAGAAGTGTTTTCCTTAAATTTCAGTTCTAAATGATCAAATGCATAAACAACAAACTACATAGCCTTAAATATAAGGAAATTAATTTTATCTTCAAAACAATATTGTAGTGTTTTCAGAGAAACTATCTGCTTATCTAGCAAGACATGCGTAAGTACAGAATTTTCCTGTTTCTATGATTTTGCTTTGAAAACACATCAATGAACCTACTTAAAAAGAACAACTCCAGCATGCTAACCTGTACATTTTCCCCAGAAAACACAAAGGTGAAGACAGACTGGTTCTCAAAGTGATCTAATTGGTCTTAGGGGGCAGGAGGGGGGTTCAAAATCAACATACACAAACCCATTTTCTCAATGAAGTGGAAGTTTCAACAAAACTCTGAGCTCTTTTTATGAATTTACACTTGGAGCCCATAATATAACAGGCCCAGTATCAAAGAATTATAGTATGTCAAGATACTTCTTGCTTATATTTAAAAGTACAAGATAGAAATATTTCCAATTCTTCTACAGATGAATATGTCCATACCTTTATAACTGTATATAAGTATATGCATTTGTATTGAAGATAATAATTTTTAAGAACAGCAAACATAAAAGACATTCTTAAAAGACCTACCAGGGCTGACAATTCAGTTTGTGAACTTGTTGCAACGATGTTGCTAACCTTTTTTATATCAGAGGGATTATTCATTATGAATTTGTACCAATTGGACAAACAGTTAACCAAGTTTACTATTTGGAAGTGCTGAAAAGGCTGCTTGAAAAAGTTAGACGACCTGAACTTTTCAGCAACAATCCATGGCTCTTACATCAGACAATGCACCAGCTCACACGGCACTGTCTGTGAGGGAGTTTTTAGCCAGTAAACAAATAACTGTATTGGAACACCCTCTCTACTCACCTGATCTGGCCCCCAGTGACTTCTTTCTTTACCCAAAAATAAAAGAAATATTGCAAGGAAGACATTTTGATGACATTCAGGACATCAAGGGTAATACTCTGATGGCCATTCCAGAAAGAGTTCCAAAATTGTTTTGAAGGGTGGAATAGGTGCTGGCATTGGTGCATAGCTTTCCAAGGAGAGTACTTTTAAGGTGACCATAGTGATATTCGAAAGTGACCGTAGCAAGGAGGTATGTAGCACTTTTTCTAGGATGAGTTCGCGAACTTAATTGTAAGTCCTAGTGTTTTATTTCATTGCATAACTATTAAAGCTTCATTTATCTCTTTTAAGTATTTTCATCTACCTTTTATCATTATAATAGGCTGTCAGCTTTAGTTTTCTGAGGAAAAATGATGTCTCATTAAGGGCAGGATTTGTCATGTTGCTTTTTAGTGATATTGACATTATAGAATAGAAAAGGTTATCTATTTTGCCTCCTAGTACTTAATGCCTTGTACGGACTATTATGGTAAATGATGCCTTTATAGCTTTTCTTCAGTAAACTCTAGAGCAGTGCCCCAAAATAGAAATATAATATAAGCCACCTATGTAATTTAAAATTTTCCATTAGCCTCATCCTTTAAAAAAAAAAGGTAAAATTATTTTAATAATATATTTTATTTAACCTAACATATCCAAAATGTTATCATTTCAACATGTATTCAACATTTTTATAATATTGAGTCTTCAAAATATGGCCTGTATTTTACACTTAGAGTACAATAAGTCCTCACTTAACATCATCGATAGGTTCTTGGAAACTGCGACTTTAAGTGAAACAACATATAAAAAACCCAATGTTACCACAGGTTAATTGCTATAAACAAGAGTTAAGTTCCTACAGCATATTTCTGTTCAGAAAAACATCACCAGACTTTTAAATAAAGACCCAAAACACTTCTAATAGTAAAGACTGAAATAAATGTGAGCTACACATACATTTAAGAAAGGTGAATAAAAACAAGGTAATTTTTTTTCCAACCTACTGATTTCAGTTCAAGGTCAGGGTGGCCAGAACACAAGGTGGGGTCCCACCCTGGACAGGACGACCTTTTATCACAGGGCCACTCACTCACACACACCTACACTCACTCAAATGGAGATAGTGTAGACATACCAATTCACCTCACGATCACATCTTTGGGATGTGGGAGGAAACTGGAGTCCTTGGAGAAAACCCAGGCAGACATGGGGAGAACGTGCAAACTCCACACAAGCAGTGGCCCCAGCTGGAAATCATCAATGTTAGAATGAAACAACGTTACTTAAGGACCTGGTGTACAATTCAATTTGGATGCTAAATTTTCATTGGAGATATTTGATCACACAATTTAGTTGTGAAATTAAATATATATATTCATGTTGTTACCAATTTAAATATTTAAACCAATTACTGGTTTAAATATCAGTTTAAAGTTTAAATTAAAATTCAATTCCTCAGTCGTACCACAACATCTCAAGTGTTCTTTAGCCAAATGTGGTGATTGGCTAGTTTTGGACAAAAGAACCTCCCTGGGTTATGGGAGTGCAGTGGTGCTTGGACTCTCCACAGGTATTCTCCAGAAGGTCTGCTCCATACCCCAGCCATCCTCTGTCCAGCGGAGCCCAAGAAAGGGAGCAGTGGTAGCTCAGGCCCAAATAAGGTTCACTTCAATGTGGGAGGGCTGAGAAAGGCTGGTCCTCACTAGCCTAAATGGATGCTGGCCAGGAAGTCCCTTGGACGATCTGCATGGGGGCTTCGAGGGTGAAGATTCTCTTCATTAGGTGACAGCTGCAAAGCTGGCTCTCAGAAGCAAAACTGACAGAGTACACTAGGACCAGGTTCTTATCCTAAAGCTTCCTAAAGCACGGGGCAATTAACTGAGACCAAAAATCTAAGGCCTGGACACAACAGCTCTAGAGGAGGTTCTCACTTTGGTTGTAAAACTGCCTCCCAAATAACATTTTAAAGTTACAGTCACCTCTTGAATGCTAACAGGTTCAGCAATTACCACATAAACTACATTCTAAGTCATTTCCTAAGCCATTTCCAGTCGATTTTCTAAAATGTTGCATACCTAAATGCCCTGTGGTGTGGTAGATGGCATAGAACATACCAGATGAACACACATCTGAAACGATACTGTGTTTCTGGGGAGGGAGGTTTGGGTAGGTAGATTAATCAAATTTCACAAGTAGTTTGAAAGAAAAAAATATAAATCTAGTGACTATATTTTTTCCTAAATTAAAAAAAAAAAAAACAGGATGAAGGAGGCAGAATAAATCGGTACTACCCTAGGATACCTGTCTTTGAACATAAAACAATGGACAAAAATATATAGAATTGGGTACAACTCAAGTGGTAAAAACAAGGTTTAAATGGTTAACTTCTACAGACACCCAAAGGGGAAGATCATTTCGGATTATTACTTCAAAATCTCTCCCAACTAAACCTGCACTAGAATTAAAAAGAAGGCCTACACAGTGAGCATTCCATTTCCTTCTCTTTCCTTTTTGTTTGATTTTAACGGTGGAGCTGATGAACAGTACAAAGGTCTAACTGCCAGCCATGAAAAAGAAGAGAGAAGGAAATGGAGAAACTAGCTCCCGGACATCTTAACAACTTGTAAAATACAAACTTTTCCCTTTCTTCACCTGTCTTCCTTCTATAGGACACTCCCCTTAGATAGCTGTGCACGTGTGTGACAATGTGTGATGAGATCACCTCCTTTCGCCTCCCATTAACGCCCATTCAATCTTTTGATCTGTTCAAACATCTGCTGCCCTCTGCCCTCTTGCCCCACAGGCTAGATCTGGTCCCCTCCTCTCAAATGCTCTCAGACTCCCTAACCTCTCCTAAGGTGGGCTTGCCAGAGTTTACTTTAGTTTATGATTAGAGTATTTCTGTTTTTGTTTTAATTCTTGAATGTTGTCTATCACCCCCTAGGCTGTGACTCCATGAGGCAGGGACCACCTCTGTTTTGTTCAACATGTGAGCGCATGCCTACCGTGGTCCCTCTACCCAGCACGTGTACCATAAGTCTTTCTGGTTGAATGAATTAATGAGCTATTCGGTTAGTTAATCTAAGACTTCTTTTCATTCCGAAATTCTAAAACTCTCTACAGACCTTCCTTAAATAATGCTTTCACTTTTGAATAAACATAAAGATCAGTAGCCAAGTGTTCATAAAAAATACATTATTGTTTCCCTTGACCTTTGTGGCCAGCTTTCTCAAAATGTAGTTTTTAATCATAGAGATTATGCAACTGAATAGCAGGGGACACGAGTGGTACACAAACTTGGAGAAAATGGACGTCCAGGTCTTGTCAGCAAAATCACCACCCACTAAGGATGATGAGTATAGATGTTCTGTCCAAGGCAACAGCCCTGGAACTCCATCCTGGAACAACATCATGAAATGGGAAAGGCTCAAGGCCTCATGCCTAAAGCTCATGCCCAAATGTGGAGCATGTGACAAAGGGGCTGACCTTGGTAGACAAGGTGGCTCACAATGCCCACCCTGCAGAAATTACAGTGATGGGGCAGCCGGTTTCCTTGCTGCCCCAAGGTGGTTAGAGCGCAGTGCTCATAACATCAAGGTCGTTGGTTCAATTCCCACATGGACCAGTGAGAAGCAACGGCTTGAGCTTGGAGCCGAGCCGCTGGTGGGTGGGCAGTTGGCTCAGTGGTTGGAGCGCAGTGCTCATAACACCAAGGTTGCTGGTTCGACACCCACATGGGCCAGTGAACTGCGCCCTCTATAACTAGATTGAAAGCAACGACTTGACATGGAGCTGATGGGTCCTGGAAAAACACACTGTTCCCCAATATTCCCCAATAAAAAAAAAAGAAAGAAAGAATGGCGACAAACTAAAGGTCACAAGCAACTAGTGTGAGGTCAATGAGGCTCTCTCTGCAGACACTTAAAACCTTAGGGAAGAGGCTGCTTCTACCTGTTCACTCAGGTGGGTTATACAGCTCATGACCCTTCATGAGATTATCAAGTGGGAGAAAACAAGTTTCTAAAAGAGGAGTACATTGTTTTCTGCTCGTTTTACTTAAAAGATGGATGTATACAGTATATAGTAATTTCTAGAAGAAGTTAAATCACAATGAATTTAGGAAGTTAATTGTCAGTTACATGGAAAATTAACCTATCTTTAAAAACCCACTGCATTACATAAAAATCAATCCAAGTTAGGAAGTTCACATTATTAACTCTTTCAACCACAGACTCACAAATTTTACTAAATTTTAATGGTATCCACGTGGAACTCAATATTGCCTTCTTAATTGTAGTAAGAAAAGAAGAAAGAGGGAGGAGAGAGGAAGTATAGATTACACAGAAAACCCTCCAATCTGTAGACTCAGGAAGAGAACTTGGTTTACTTTCCTGAAGAAGTATGGATAATAAAAGCACGTTCATCAACTACTTATTAGCAAAAGACTGCACAGCACTCTACTAAGCATTTACTTCTTTTTTCCAGAAGTTACTCCAATTGTGTCTTATGGTCTTTTCTTCACACTGAGTGGATATAAAAGTCAAAGTTACCCCAGATGACACAAGGCACTGTCAGTGGAAAATATGATCAGCAGTAGACACTCAGTGCATAAGTCTTTGTAATCCCAAAGCAAATCAACTCCGACGAGGGTACTGTCTTCCCTTTCTGTGTTTGCACCACATCTGGAAAAGACATGGGAGCATGCCTGCACTTTTCTTCTGCTCTGTGACTAGTGTTAGGAATTAAGAAACCAACCTGTACTTGGGACTAAGAGAAATAAATGACCACAGGGCCCCAAGTTCTGGAAACTTTGGAAAGGCATCCGTGACCTATAACCATTTCCCTTCACAAATCCCTGACTTACCTGATTGTATCACAGGGTCACAGTGCCTCCACCAGCACCTCCTGCCTTCAGCTCTGATCAGAGAGAGACTTATCACCTTTCAACTTGAGTTATAAAACCGTTGTCTGGTGGGGAGGGAAGTCAAGACTGCCTCGCTAGCACAGAAAATGCCCTGCCCTTGGCTCTGCCTCAGAACTAATCAGTAATTATTAACCGTATTAGAAATGAATGACGCTTTTAGTGTGGCAGATCCTTCTCCCAGACATGAAGTGCTTCGGTACCAGGGAACCTCACCTGTCCACTAGCCCTCCCTGCCTTGCCCTTCCCACCCATCATGTGCATGGAAGTTGTTCACCTGCTTAGCAGACAGTAAGTGAGAATCAGTTTCCTAAGGTGTCTGAGGGCCCAAGATTCTACATCATGCTTCAAATGATATCAATGAGAGTATTTAACATGACAAATATAATTAAAATGTTAGCGTGAAGAGCAGAAATTTTAAAAGGGAGAGGTTGGTTATTTCTGATAGAAAGTGTCTGACTGACGATGTAAATGAGAGGAGTTTGGATCTCAACTCCAGGGCGGCAATGACTGTACCTTCCCTTCCGTGAGCGTCCTCCTGAAGCTGGGCAAGACCTGCCCTGGAGGCATTCAGTCAGTTACAGCAACCTGAAATATGCAGTCCTTCTCGCAAGTCTTTCCTCTTAATACTGTGTGTGTGTGTGTGTGTGTGTGTGTGTGTGTGTTGCTGCAGAGTGTATGGGGAATTTGTGCTTGAGGACTCTTCTTTGGATCACTTGATAATATATAGAAATCGGGAGTTCTTTTGCGTGGCACCACATGAGAACCCCTTCTCTTCATTTAGTCCCAAGTACCTGGGGCACTCTTAACCCAACAGGAACGAAAAAACTACGTATATAAATTTCTGATGCAGACTGTATTGCTTTACTACTGCCACTGTAACAAACTACGACAAACTTAGTAGCTGAAAACACAAATTTACCATCTTACAGTTCTCAAGATGAGAAGTCAGAGATGGGTCTTATAGCACTAAAATCAAGGAGTTGGCAGAGATGGGTTCCTTTAGGAGTTTCATCCACGGCCTTTGCTACCTTCTAGAGTCCTTGGCTCACAGCCCTGCAACACTCTAACCTCCACTTCTGTCCAGTTTCATCTCCTTCTCTGACCGGTCCTCCACCTCCTTTTTATAAGGACTTTTGTCATTATGTCCCATTTCCCATTATTATGGGAAAATCCAAAATAATACCCCTACCTCAAGACCCTTAAGTTAATCACATCTGCAAAGTCTTTCTTTGCCATGTAAGGTCAGGGATTCACAGGTTCTGGGGATGAGGACCTGGACATCTATTTTTTTTTTCGGGGGGGTCGTTCTTTGATTTACCACACTAATGAATTACATGTCAGTACTATCCATAAAGCCCTTGAAGTTGGGGTTTTAGTGCAAATAAAAATATAATTTCAGCCTAATAATGAATACAATTAGGTTGAAGTATTTTTGATTCAATATTTTTTATTATATCAACTGCGGTCTCCCCAAACTCCTTTTCTCTGCCTCAGTTACTCCACCCTGAAAAGCAGGATTACCCCTATTAGACACATAAATGCTAAGTACGGCGTAACTAATGCAATGCCTTGTAACATTTTCTATATTTAGACAGACTAACAAATATCACACATAGCAATTTCTTACATTCCTGCACTCCCTATAGCTCCGGCCATAGACCTAAACCTGAAATCCAGGAGGTAGGTAACAATGGAAAATGACAAGCTTCTATCGATGTCATTCAACAAATAATTACTTCCTGGCACCTACTAAGCACATGGCTCAGCACTAGACACTAAGGGGAAGACATAAGATGAAAGAGGACCCTGCCTGGCAATGGAAAGGAAATGCACATAGGGAAAAAGACACAAAGTGTTCTGCCATTGCAGAAGTATAAAAACAGTGCTTTGGAGTCTGAGCTGACAGAGGTAGTCAGAGGTGGCTATTCAGACAATGACATCACAGTAAAAACGCACTTGGGCTTAGTTTAAAACATAAACTAAAGTACAGAACTTCTCGCCGATGAGAAGAAAGAAAATGAATCATGGGGCCCAGGACAAGAAAATCCTCACTCACAATCTATTAATTTATCATTATGCACATTGTGTTGCCAAGTAAAATAGCCTTGTTTCTAATGATAAAAATATCTAATCCTTGATTTTTTAAAAATCCAAATGTACAGAAACGCACAAAAATAAAATAAAAACCCACCCAAACCCCACCACTCTAGCTCTCTCTCTCTCTCTCTCTCTCTCTCTCTCTCTCTCTCTCTCTCACACACACACACACACACTACCCACTCTTCCACACATCTCTCCATGAAAATATACATACAAAATATATACATTTCCAAGAGGTTTGATTTTTTGGATCACCACAAAAATAAATGCAGCAAAGTGAGACTGGGATGCAGGGAAATGCTATTATATCACCACTGAAGGTAGCAAAAAGTGACAACTGACAATGAGGAAAGACACCAAAAAGTTCTAAGTTCAGATCTATGCAGTAAGGAGGCCTGACATGCTAGAGTTTCAGTATGACCAAGGGCAAAGTGCTTTACGTATTTATAGCAGCAAAAGGCACCTATGTATTAAACCACAAACGGTAACTGAGGCTCACAAGACAATGCTGATAATGATGAGACAGAAAAGGTTAAAGCATGTTCTACAGTCAATTTAGACTTCAGACGATAAAGGATTTCAGAATGACTTCCGGCAAAAAACTATTAAAATCAGAGTTTGGGCACTTAAAAGAGTGCTTCAATTATCTGAAAAGTTAAACCATACCGAACTCCTTTTTCTCCAACAGTTGGGAGAAAGCTCTGCTTTGGAGTTGGGCAACCCACGTCCTTTCTCAGCTTTACCACTAACTTTGCTGTGTGACTTTGGGGGAGTCACTTCACATCTCTGAGTCTCCATTTCTTCTAATGAGGGAAAGTCTTGAAATAAATCAAATCTAACATTCTTCCTAGTTCTAACATCTTATATTTTATAAGTGAGTTGTCACTATTAAATCCTAAAATGAATTCCACTCACATATTTCAGCCATTATCACAAATTATAGGTTCATTTTTACCTCATTTCCCGAAATGTAACAGTTTTAGACAGCAAAGAAAGTGAAAAGAGAGAAAGAGAGAGAGACAGAGACAGAGACAGAGAGAGACAGAGAGAGACAGAGACTCAAGGCAAAGAGTGGGAATAAGGAAAATTTCCCTCATCCTCAGCACAATGGAACGTCTAAACAGAAAATACTTCACCATTTTTGTACCTCTGCTCCTGCACGACACAAGTATGTTTTCCAAGTGGATATGAATGGATAAAAGGCACAAGATTGCTGTAAAATAAATACATAAAGTAGCACGGAAAGAACACATTATTGTTCAAGAGTCAGGAAGCTTTGGAGCCCAGCCCAGGAAAACACTCTGTAACCTAAGGTGTGCCCTTCCAAGTCTTGGCCTATTTGTTTATAAAGGACTCAGAGAGATAATTCCAGACACGTGTGTTTTTATGTTAATCCAACTTTCCTTAAATAAAAAAATGTTTTAAGCTCAGGATAGTTGAGATTTGGGAAGGGTAGGTGAAGATTACTCTTTCAATATATTTCTCAGTGTTACTGGGTGTTGCCTCTCCTAAGTGAGGAATTAATAGATCAGCTTCTTGAAGAAAAAGCACGATGACGTAATTGCCTATCACTTAGCCCAACATTTTTCTCATTGATCTGAGTTTTTACACATTACACCTCAGCCAATTTCCAATATAGCTTAAAATATTCTCATATGCATCTTTTTCTCTCTTCGAAGTATTTGGATTAAAAGAGTTTGCCGGCTGCTGATTTGGTAATAATCAGTAGTTCATTGTCTGGTTCCTTAGGAAAAGGGTTGAAAACTCTGTGGATAGTGCTGTGATGAGATAAATGACATAAAAATACTTAGGCTCTAAGCGATCTAGCGCAAAGCACTTCACAAATACCTATCAGATTTTTCTAGTATAGCTCAGTCCTTGGGTCACGAAAAAAGAGAGGAACAGATCAACCTTGCAGGAGTCACAGGCTGAGGGCAGAGCAAGACCAACAAGACTTCAGTTCTGCCTGCTCTGCACCAGCTTAATTCATGCTTATTCACTATCTGGGGAAGACAAGGCAGACAACTGGTAATTAAAATAACACTATTATTAAGTCAATTTTCCAGGAGACTGGCCCACTGTGTTCCTTCAGAATTAAGCGGTCTTGTTACCTCGAGCTGTCACCGTCGTCCTACTCTGAGTGACTACAGGAGAGAGCACAGGGCTAGCTACAGACCCAGAGAGCAAAGCCACCACACTGCAGCACTCTCTGGCAGCCACAAGAACCCACCTGGATTTCTGAGACCCCTCCCTGCTACCCCCAGCCCAGTTAGAGTCACCAGGTAAAATAAGGAATGCCCAGTTAGATTTGAATTTCAGATAAAAAGCCAACACTTTTTTTTAGTGTAGGTATGTCCCAAATATTGCGTGGGACATACTTAAACCAAAAAATGTTTTCCTCGTGTATCAGAAATTCAAATTCAACTCTTGCATGGGATATCGTTATACTAAAGAAAATCATTCTTTATATGAAAGTTAAATGCAATCAGATGTCCTGTACTTTTAGTTGATAACTCTGGCAACCCGAACCCCAGTTCTTTCAATACTCCTCCATGCTATGCTACAAGAAAATAATTAATTGGAGCCAGCAAAACAAATTGCGGGAGGGGAGGGGTTTGGAATCCACCAGCGGATTTTGAAAGGAAAGTTCTACAACAGCAAGTACACATGATTTCAGAGACTATCACTGTATCCCGCCCAATCTGTATACCATTGAAATTAAAGGGCTTATTATTTGAAACAAAGGTATTGGGGTAGGCAGAACCTAACTTCTATTCATAGTACTTTGAATATTAAATCATCTGATGAAAAAGGTGAAGCTAGATTAAAAAGTGTTTTTAAATTCTTAAAATTCTCCAATACTTAAAAAGTTTTCTAAGACAATTGACTAAGTTGCGTATGGTAGATATAATTTTCAAACTTATCGATGGCATTTAGTGGTAGCATCCATCATTTTCCACTTAAATTACTTGCTTTGGTGACACATCTGAGCCCTCCCTAAATTCTTTTCTGTTAGACACAGACCACCTCTGCCGACACCAAACTTTAAAACAACCCATTTGTGTTATGTAAGGAGGGAAACTGATAGAAAGGGACTGGAGCGGACAGGAGATTTCAGGGAAGACTTGAGTCAGGGTCAGGAGGAGGAAACTGGATGGTTTCCCAAAACCTCAGATCTCTACAGTGTGGCTTTGTTACTCCCTTAGTGATCAGACACACCCCTGCTCAAAATAGAATGCCATGCCAAAAACAAGTAGTCTGGAGATTGTCCATCTCTGTTTAATGCATACACTGAACAAGGAGGAGGCTTCTCCTTCCTAGATCATGGAAACTGCAAGCAGTACAGAATTATTTAAAAGGTGGAGCCACCGAATGCAGACATTTTATTATAAAAATATAGCCATTTATTCAGCAAGAAACAAATTTATTTAAAATTTCCTTATTATTTCTTTAGAGTATTAAGCAATGGCAATCAATAACCAACTCTCCAACCATACAGAATTTCAGCCTGCTGTGCAGAGAAGCATCTTGGGGGATCAAAAGTAATGTGCTATAGTTAAGAAATAAAATTGACGCTGAGCACTTTCTGGGTGCCAACCATAGTGCAAAGAGCTTTGGATAAATTTATCTCATTTTATCTCACCACACCCCTGTGAGTTTAAAAAAATAAAAGAATTATTTTTTCTATTTCATCTCAAGGGGAAGACAAAGTCTGCAAGAAGTTAAGTAGCTTCTCTAAGACTACAGCGATGGTAAAATGCAGGGGGGTAATTCAGATGCACCACAGACCAACGGAAATCCCATGCTCCTAATCCTGAGTGGACACCCTGTCCCAGACTTAATGACACATGTTCCGGGTGGTACTCATAACACTACCTTTGACACAGTAAATGGAGGAAACGCACTCGTTTCTCTGGCTCTCAGTTATACAATGAAGCTAAATCATCTCCCCAAACTCCCCCACATCCAACAATCCAGGCTTCATTCAATTTGAACCCAAAACTCCTCAGGTCAGCTATACATAGTCACATTTCTTCTTCCTGACACCTCTCAGGTGAGAGGTTAAGTGACTTTCTCAAGGCAACACAGCTGGAATGGAAAGCAATGAGATTCACATTCTGATCTTTCAAATCCACACCCAGGGCAGTCACCATTAAACCACAACTGGATCCATGATATCTAACTCACATGACAATGTCACAAAGCGGTAGACACAAAAATAGCCAGGTTCCAAACCCAACTACAATACACCAGCTATTATTTCTCAGGTTTATCAAACAGGTTTTCTTCCCAATAAAAAAGAAAAGTAGATGAAAACTCGGACTCGGTAGGTGGATTTCCAGAGTCAGGCAGCAGTGCTGATGCCATGACGCAAGCTTAGCTTATGTCTGTAATGTCCCAGGCCCTGATGACCTTGTGAGGACACCTGCCACTTCATAGCCCACCCATAGAAAGCACCTTGATCCTACTGGATCTTCACAGGGTAAAAAGAAACTCAATAGGGCTATGCTTGGCAGGTTTTGGGTAGTGAGACACCTAAACGCTGCTATGGAAATCCAATTAGCCTTATTAACCTAAGACTTCATTCACTTAGGGTTTTGTGATACCTCAGCTGGAGCCAAGCCCCATAAGGATTTGACAGAATTGGATAAGGAAATTCAGATTGCAAGAGGACATTAAATCAACCTTGGGGGACAAGTCATTTAACTTGTTAAAAATCTCTATTCACCTATGATCGATGCAATAATTACTAATCATTCTCGTCTATTCACTACGGCATTTTTTAATATTTTGTGATCGTACTTTCCCTTAAAGAGTCTTTGCCCCCAATATGTCTCAAAAATAAGCTTTTACATACAGGCAGTCTCACCTCCCAAACAAGTCACTAGTTGGGTCACTCCACACAGTCTAGCTCTTGCTGTATATTATTCTGTTTTCTGTACCGAGGAAGAAAAAGCACTGGAGAAAAGAAGAAGGAGGATGAAGAGACTCGACCAGACCCAAGGCTGATGCATTTTCTCCACACGAGGCATCCTGCTAAGGGTTGTGAGGAAGAGAAAGTGAAAAGCGACACAGCACCTCCAGTCAAAGTATTCATGAGGCAGTTGATAGTGAGCTATTCTCAGTGGTCATGAACCTAAGCTTTTAAGGGATAGGGTAGGTGTGACTTCCATCCTGCTGAGCCTTCCCTTGTGAACACTCACCCCACCAAGTAAAAAGCTGTTTCTATGGTCCTTTCAATCTGCTTTGCAAGTTCCACCTTCCAAGGGACAGTTGCCTGGACAGGTAAAACTAAATGCACAACCCAAGCTAGCACGACTTTGAAAACCAAATTGCCTTTAAATGCTGACAGAATCCCACAGTACCAGGGGATCAGTCATAAGCAGAAAGATTACCTATTGCTATAGAACATGAACAACAAAATTCTACGATGCCAGTTATCAGTGTTTCGTCAAACTATAGGACAAAATAAACCAATTCAGTGGCCAGCATTTTACGTAAAGAAATGGAAACGTATCGTTAGCAAGAACTGAATGTACTGTAACAAATACTTCTGGTTCAATTGTGTGTGTGTGTGTGTGTGTGTGTGTGTGTGTGTGTGTGTGTGTAAAACTGGTCAGGGTGTAAAATGCATTTCCTACTGGGGGGTCTTGAAGCTTGGAAAACGCTATCGTAGGTTGAGTAGTAGATTCAGTTTTGGATAATAACGGCAAAGGGGAGCAGCAAAAAAGACTGTGACCCAAGAAAAGCAAACAAAAATTAATGAAAATAAATACTTCTTCTGAAGGGCTGACCACATAGTTCACAGTCTTGAACTCCAACTCTCTGTTATCCTTGGCATGAAGTAATCCAACTATCTTGAGAAAACTACCGCACAACACCTGAAAGATTTCAAATGCAGGTGTTTAGAAGACCAAAACCACAAATAACATCAAGTTTTGAAAGGCAGGAAGCCACATTCCCAAACCATAAAGACATTACTAGAAAAAATATGTTTATGGTTACACATTAAATAAAAAGCCTGACTGAGTAAGCAAGGCATACTGCAGACCTTGAAGGTGGCCCTTGGGACACCACACAGGCAAAATGTTACAAGGCAATGCCCTAGTGTGGAAAAATAGAATAGGATCATTTTCTTTTAAAGGATGAACACATTTAATGTAACGAACACATTTAACATAATTAACACATTTAACATTGGGTAACAATTACTCAAATTCTCTTTCAAATCTACTAAATTGTTTACTTTTCAAAATTTAAAGCAAATGTTTTCATGATTTTGAAACAGCTAAGAAGTTAACAAAGGGAGGCTAATACATTTACCCTAAAACTTTTCCAACCCTGATATATGTTTCCATGACAAATAACAGATTAACTGACTTCATGATCACTGACTCATTCATTAACAAAATTTAATTAAACAAAAATTAATAACTAAAATTAATTGAGCATCTACTAGGCAACAGCAATAGTTATAAGGTAATGGAAGGTAAACTGGTTCTATCTGGTTTATTTTCAATCTATATAGGGGGAAAGCTTCATGACACTGGATTTGGCAACAATTTCTTGTATATGACACCAAAAGCACAGGAAACCAGAAATAAATAAATAAATAAATAAATAGTACTTTGTCAAAACAAAAAACTTTTGTATATCAAAGCACTATTATCAACAGGATGAAAAAACAACCCACAGGATGGGAGAAGATATTTTTAAATCATATATCTGATAGAGAGTTAATGTCAAGAATATATAAAGAAAAACTACAACTCAACAACAAAAAACCCAAACTACCTAATTCAAAAATGGGCAAAGAACTTAACTAGATGTTTCTCCATGAAAAGATGCTCAACATCACTAATTGTTAGGGAAATGCAAATCAAAACTACAGTGAGATAGTATCTTCTACCATTAGGATGGCTACTATTCAAAAAAACAAACAAAGAAAATAAGTGTTGGCAAGGCTGTAGAGAAATTGGAACCCTTGTGCACTATTGGTGGGAATGTAAAATGGTGCAGCTGTTATTGAAAACAGTGTGGTGGTTCCTCAAAAAATTAAAAATAGAATTACAATATGATCCAGAAAGTATACTTCTGGGTGTATGTGTCAGGAACTGAAAGTAGGGACTCAAACGGATATTTATACACCTATAGTCATTGCAGCATTATTCGCAGTAGCCAAAAGGTGGAAACAACCCAAGTGTCCATCAACAGATGAATGGATAAACAAAATGTGTACGCATACATATAATATACATATATAATATATGGAAATATTATTCAGTTTTAAAGAAGACATTCTGACACATGCTACAACATCGATGAAACTTAAAGACATGCTACGTGAAATAAGCCAGTCACAAGAAGAAAAATACCATATGATTTCACTTATATGCAACACCTAGAGTATTAGGATTCATAGAGACAGAAAGTAGAATGGTGATTTCCAGAGTCTGAGGGTGTGTAAAATGGGGAGTTAGTATTTAATGGGATACAGTTTCAGTTTTTTTAAGATGAAAAGAGACCTGGAGATTGGTTGCATAGCAATGTGAATATATATATATATATATATATATATATATATATATATATATATTTCTTTTTTTTTTTTAATACTACTGAATTGTACATTTAAAAATGGTTGAGATTATAAATTTTATGTGCATTTTACCACAATTGAAAAACATGTATCAGATGGTGTTTAGCTCTGGGGTTTCATACACCACAGTGGCACCAATGGTTCTGGAAGCAGAAAACAACTTTTCGAGTGCTCTGTGGAAGCTGAACTGCAGGCTTTGCACCCTCACACATTTCCCTTCCAGAAAGCCCATCCTGGAAGTTCTGACTCTTTAATTCATTGTCTAACCAAACAGCCTCACAAAAGCATTTCCTCAAAACACGGAACAGCGTTGTTTTGTTTGTGTCCTTTTTTTTTTCTTTTCTGGGGAGTGGGAATGGGGGTGGGGGTTATAGGGAGTATAGAAAGGTAGACAACTTTTTACCTTGAATTTTTTGAAATTGAATTTTTTTCTTGAGCCTGTAGAGTATCATCCATTCTGCTGCAAAAGCTTCTATAAATCTGCAAGCATGTCTTTCCCCCAGACAGGCAAGTTCCTGTGTTGTCTATTTTTGTACTGATTGTACACTTAACTGGAGCACCCCGGCTGCAAGCAGGTCACAGGAAACCACCCTACGACTGCTCAAAAGAGGCCATTTTTACACATAAAGAAATAGTAGTGTTTCAGGAAATTGTGGAGGAAAGAGTGTACTATGCACTGACTTACTCTGAAGTAACTGTGAAGTTTAA
Organism: Rhinolophus sinicus; assembly: GCF_036562045.2. Taxonomy (NCBI): domain Eukaryota; kingdom Metazoa; phylum Chordata; class Mammalia; order Chiroptera; family Rhinolophidae; genus Rhinolophus; species Rhinolophus sinicus. The sequence continues at coordinate 89,882,200 of NC_133754.1, forward strand.
CTCTGTTGTCACTTTACTAGATCTGTGGTTCTGGACCAGCACACGAACATACCGTGTTTTGCCAAAAATAAGACCTAGCCAGACAATCAGCTCAAATGTGTCTTTTGGAGGAAAAATTAATATGAGATCTGGTATTATATTATATTATATTATATTATATTATATTATATTATATTATACCTGGTATTATATTATATTACATTGTATTACATTATATTACATATTATATTATATTATATTATATTATATTATATTATTATATTATATCATATCATATCATATCATATTATATAAGACCTGGTCTTATATTATCGTAAAATAAGACCTGGCCTTATATTAATTTTTGCTCCAAAAGACGCATTAGAGCTGATTGTCCAGCTACGTCTTATTTCCAGAGAAACATAGTATATCCAGCCTCATAGTGATAGATCAACTATAAAATGGTATCAAGAACACCCCAAAAGTTCCCAGAACTCTTCGTATTGTTGGTGACATAATATGGTTTATGATTTAACGATTGTCTTACAAATTTTAGTGGAAACAGAAGAGATGGAAGGAAAGTTGTTCCGACATACAGTTGATCCTCATTATGTGTGGTAATTCTGATTTATAGTCACACTGAGTTAGCAAATACCCAACTACTGTCAGCAGAGGAAACATAGGGTTAGGTCCCTACATACTTCTGGTCACAACATCTTCGTGAACTGTTCAAAACATATTCATGTTTTATGTGCGTTTCTGTTTAAAAACACCTTATTTAATACATGTTGTTGATTCACAAACATTGCACACATCACGGCCTTCTTGCACTTTGGAACACTTAGACAGCACTTCAGCATTATGCTGGGAGGGGGGCATTTTAAACAGTGAAATCACCACTAAAAAGCACAAAAATGTAAAAAGGGTGGCAGAACTGAAAAAGACATTGTTTACAGTAGGAGAGCTGAAACAAGAAGGCGAGCATTGCCTTGTTGGACCTCAGCCTCTGGCAACTCAAATTTTTCATTGTTCTACACATCTGCAATAAACCACAAAAGCACCACAAATATAGATTGGGGGGTTACAAATAAATCTTAGCAAGTAGAGGAATTCATAAATACAGAATCCGCGAATATTGAGGATTAACTGTATCAGCCGACTTGGGAACTTCCCTAGATATAATGCTTATAGAAATAAACATGACGTCTATTCAAACCTATTAGACTCTTTTTTAAAAAGCCATTTGAAAATTCAAGTGTTCTGAGCTGCATATACTGCACAAGTGACTCTCTCCCAGGGCAAGGGAAATGCTCCCTTCTTCCCTCAAATTCGCCAAGCTAAGCAGTGGCCAAATCACTGAGTACTATGGACCTAGCAGTCTTAACTCCCAGCATCTTCCACCACATCTGCATGACTTTGATCCAATCACCAGCTGCTTGTCTACCCAGGATGGGATTTCCCACTGTCTCCAGAAGGCACTTCCTCAAAATCCTTCCATTTGTCTATTCATGCCTTTCAAGTCTCATCGGAATGTAACTTCGAGTTAGACTTCACTGGCATTCTTTCACACTCCAACAAAGATATCTCTGTTCTTCTTAATATTTCATTTCCATGTATATCTTTAAGACAAAATTCAAATTAAAAATGCCCAATTTTTTTTTCCTATTTACTATTCATGGCAACAACCAAGTATTTCCATCATAAAAATGAAAACGTATGACAGACATAATGCAACTAATAAAGGATCCCTGCAAAATCACAAATGACATTTTATATCTCTAGTGAAGTAAACACTGATTTACTGTTTTTATATCAGATTGCACCAAGTCATGCTGCCTCCTTGAGGCACAGCATGTTTAGAGCTACAGGACAGGTACCACATGCCCTGGGAGTACATTAGGATCACAGTATTTTTTTGGAGCTACAGGCAAAGTTCAAAATTCCCCAGGCCAACACTCTCTTGGAATGAAAAAAATGCTTCAAGATGTCCTTCCAGAGAAGAAACTGTCTTTTTAAATCCAATTTGTTGGGGTAACATTGTTAATAGCATTATATAAATTTCAGGTGTATAACTTTATAATACAACATCTGTATATTACATTCTGTGTTCACACCAAAGTCTAGTCTCCTTCTGTCACCATATATTTGAACCCCTTTGTAAGGAACCATTTTTGATTGTCTCAACCCCCTCCCCCATCACCCATTCAGTTCTCAGCTCAACCTTCTTTCCTGTTATATACCAAAATAGGAAGCCCTGTGCTCTAAAACTTCTGCTTTTTAAAAGTTTCAAAACTGGTTACTTTTTAAAAGCCTTTTGACATCACAACTAAGAAAGCTTTTGAGCATTAATTAAAGTTAAAGGTTTATCCAGTTTAATTTTAAAGATTTGTTTGCCATTCTTAATTACTTTCCCACCTTTAACATCCCTTTCCTACATATAATATTCAAAGAAAAAATGTTGAGCCATGCTTTGGTTTTCACAGGACCAATTTAGCTCCGTGCCAGTCCCCAGCAAAATTCTGTGTCTGGGCCAAGCCATGTGTGCCCAGGGGCCTTTCCTGTTCTTTTTGTTTCCTTGAGCCAATTCCTGTCAGGTGCAAGCGCTCCAGAAATGCAGAATTATGACATAGGAACTCACCCTGAGTCATAGCTGGAACCCATCTTCTCTTCTGAGTTCACCATTAAAAACAAACGAAATCTAAAATTTCATTTAAAACAGAAAGGTAGGTGGAAGCTGAAGTGCACATATGGCTCAGCCTCAGCTGGCTGTGTTCAGGGGGAACAGATGTCAGTAAACCTGGGAGAGCTACAAAGGTTAGTTTATATCCATCACAAGTCCTAAGTGAAAATGCTGACATGAATATAAAACTGTACAGCCATTGCTGACCCACCCATTCCAAGTATGCCATACGGAGACACACAGCCTGGAAAATAATCCGAAATGTTATGGAGATACAGAGGCGGGCTGTCAAATTAGTGGCAAGGAAGTGGGTGTATTACACGATTAGGGCAGTTTTACAGGAAGCGCAATCAGGAAAACTATGGTTTCGTCTAATAGCTGGCACCAGGCCTATTCAGTCTCTTAGTTCCCCAGAGAAAGAAAATATGTAGCCCACTGTTACATTCATTGCCGTCTGCCTTAAAGGAGTATGGGTCTCTATGAGGTCTGGAGAGATGAGAGAACAAAAGTTTAAAACACCAGGAATGATGTAAAATTAAACCTGCAGTAACCAATGGAAGAAGCAAACCCAGGAATGATCATCATGAAGATGGTAATTAAGTAAAGACCGTAAACTCAGAATACGGTAGGAGAAACCCAGAGCTTGAAAAGTGAGAGGAAGTTAAAGCAGCAGTACTGAAAACAGTGCGAATGTGACTTAGGTAAGATCTATTTATGAGACTTTCTTTACAGATATAATCCGGAGAGCCACATAAACTGGAGTCAATAAGGTTTTCCAAAATACGCTCTTATTATTTGATCTCATTACAGTCTTCCCATTTCAGAGTTAGATATGTTTTGTTTATAGAAGGCACAACTTGAAAGTTGGGGGGGGTGTCTTTTTCATATTTTTCAGCCACATAACTTGGTGATTTTATTCATCAAAGCTAAATGAAGCAGACACTTATGAAGTCATGTGAACTAATTCAGTCAATTGGAAAACTTGAGATATTAAATTCTACTGTAACACTCACCTGAAAGTCACCTCTCCCTCCACCAAACTCGCAGAGCACCTGGTACCTGTCCTATGGCCCTAAACATTCTCTCCCTCAAGGAGGCCGCATAATAGTGACTTGAAGTCAAAGGGTCTTCTCCAGGAGATAAAAAATTCATTTATTATTTTGTAAGGCCCCCGTCACTAAATTTTTCTTTGGGTCAGTGGCACTCATCAGAAAACAAGAGTCCCACATCTGTCTTGTACTGACTTTCTTTAAAATCTCCTCAGCAAATATTTTTTTTTGAACAATTCCCTAATTAGCTTGTAAGTTTACAACCGTCTATGCTTATTTTGCTGAATTGATAAATATGCATTTTCCACTTTATTTCCCCCTGAATTTAAGGACGGGTGCAGTACCAAATAGTAAGACTATCAGTAAGAAAGGAAAAGACAATGAATGTCTTGACTTGTTTTTTGGAGTCAGACTGCCTGGATTTAAATCCCAACTCTGCCACTTAGTGGCTGTGTGATCTTGGCCAAGTTGCTTAAGCTCTCTGTGCTTCAATGAGGACAGTAACAGTTACTACCTCATGGGATTCTTGTGAGAATTAAATCAGCCAATCAAATATGTAAAGCACTTAAAACTGTTCTTGTCACATAGTAAATGCTATATAAGGGATAGCCCTTGTTATTATTATTATTATTATTTTGTTTACAATACTGTATCATTCAAATCCTGTCATTTGAAGTTATGATATTTAATCCATAATGATACCTTTAAATTTTACCATATCAAATTAAAATTAGCTTTATATAGGAAATGATGCATAATAAAAAATACCTAACAAAAAAATACAATGTCTTTTTCTCTATCGTTACTATGGGACAACTGAACCACAGCTACCACAATGAAATCAGACCAGGGTGATGTTCAGGAGGGCAAGAAAAGAAGCTGATAGGGATTGGAAGTGAAATATGGGTCTACCAGGGCAAATCCCGTGCTCCCTGGACTTGATGTAGTGGTAGCATCAGCCTCACTCCAGGGCCTCACCATCTATAGGATGGTCCCACCTGGATCTTGTCATAGGCAGGGCAGCGGACTAACCAGGCACACTACAAATGCACAGGCGTGCCCACAGGTTTACTAGACAGTCATTAGAAAAATGAGCCACTAGGTTCAACCCACAGAACAAATTTAATCAGAACATCGCCTCAATTACCTGAGATTGTGCTTTATTCAGATCAGTGATGGTTTATGAACGTCACTTTGGTTTCTCTTAGCTCTAAAATTTAGTGATTCTGTGGAGACTTTTCACTTCTGCCTTTGTATTCTCCAGCATGACCTAATCAGCTACCAAGTACTGGGATTTACAGAAATGTATGAAGAATGGCAAGTTCCAGTTAACTAAGTTTGTCTAAACAAACACACACACACACACACACACACACACACACACACACACTCGCAAGGAAAATCAAACAATCAAGCATCTTTGTTTCAATTCTTGTTGAAAGATGTTTGAAAATACATTGCTAAACTTTCATATTAAATAAATGGAAGTACTGAACATTGTTCAATATTTTTTAATGACCTGAATTCTAAATAAGCTTCCTTAGGGTTTTAAGAGAGCTATAAATATAGCTTCAGCAATTTAGAGGAGGATGACATTATTTCCAATTTGGAGGGAAACAGGAAAGGCTACTTGGGGGCATGGGTCCATGAAGGCACATGGGGATTTGATCAGGTAGAGAATGGAAGGGGCAGGGCCGGCGGGCAGAGGGCACGAGATTGTAAGTAGTGAGGGAGTTTTAGGTAGAGAAAAGCCACCAAATCATGGAAGCCATAAACTTAGCAGCAATGCTGGGTGCAGCAATGCTGGGCACAACAGCTGGTCCACATTCTCTGTACCCACGCAAGCATCACGGGAAGTAGAAGTCTAGAAAGGTGGTACAGGGCAAGATCACAGGGGCCTCACTCAACAAACTGAAAAGTTTGGATTTTACCCCATAAGCATTAGGGAATTACCAAGGTTTTTCAGCTCACAGACTAGAGATTGGGAAGAGGAGTGATGTAATCAGAGGAGTGGTTCAAAATAACAAAACTGGCAGAAATGTAAGTGGAGTGAGTAATGCTAAGTACCATTTGTAACATACTTGCTAAGTACTTAACATACTCTACCCATTTAATCTCATTTTATACATAAGAAACTGAGATATGGAGTAATTAAATAAATTATGCAGATCAGTGTGACTCTCAAGTCCTGTAATGACGGCCACAGGGAACCCCGTATCCTTATAAAGGACAGAGCGCCTTGTGAGGTGCAGGGCAAGTACTCCACAAACGTTAGTTCTTCCCTTCCTTGCCCTGGCCTATTCTGAACTGGAAAAGGAAAATCCAGAAGCTAAAATGATGGAATGATATAGTGGCATGTGTCACTGAGACACTGTCACAGGCATTACATTTTCAGGGGCCATAAGTGGTTAACTTGAGTCTCCTGAAAACGGCTCCCTCTAAGCTACGGCTTCATTCTGAATCACGAACACTCCTGTTTTTAACAAAAATTAGCAATCCAAAGTCAGGAGACCATCACTTTCTATAAGGTGAGGCCTTAATGAAATAATACACTTTAAAACTCTGTCACACCAATGGAAAAATTTGTAGGGCCTCAGCATCGCAGTGCTATGTTCAAAATAAAGACTGAGCCACAGGAAGCACTGCTGGGTGGGAGGTTTGGCCTGTTCCATGGTCTTAAAACAAGATTCTATTTTTAATTCAAATACCACATGACAGCAGGGAAGCCTTGAAAACCAGGGACATTTTTCACCCAGTTCCATTACAAAGTTCAAGAACGACTCTATGGCAAATACTTAAATTGCAAATAGATGACTGAGCTCCTCTAATGTCTCAAATGGTAAATATTATTTTCCTTGATGTTCACCTAATGAATCGAAGTGAAAGCAGAATCATCCTTAGAAAAGGAAAAGTGGAAAAGAGAAGCCAACCAAGGCTCCACTCCTTTGTTCTCCGACATTTGCTCAAAATACCATTATTGCTTTCAAATTCTCACCGGGGAACAGGGGTTAATATTTCACTTGCCTAAAGGCACTGGCTTTCGGTGGTCACTTCCAGGTCTAAGAAGTCTAATTTAATTAGGTTTGCAAGATTGAGAGCTCTCCAAAATCCTGACTCTCATCTTAATTGCCTGCAGGACCCTGGTGGCAAGCCTGGAGCTCTAGCTGAATAAATGATACTTAAAAGTTAACGGTGAAAGCTGGTTTTCCTATTTATCAAATGCACAGTAATACAGAGGAGTAATAGTTCTCTTTTGTTTCAAATTTGATTAACAGATCCATTCCATTATGCCTTTCCAGAAGACAGCCACAGTGAAGTCATAATAATCCTACTGGAATCATTTTCACCTCAACAAATTAGATATTAATAAAGGTTTTATTCTTACAACTGAAAAAAGGAACTAATTCATTATGAAAATGAATAACACACATACATGCTTATCGATGGCCCGTAAAATAAATATTTTCAAATGAAAGCTGTGTTTTTATATTCTAAAATTATTTCCAGCATTTGGCATGGAGCCACCGCAATTCAGTCACTTTGCCATTTATAGCAAAGTTTAGGCCAAGTTGCAGGGCACATACACAAAAAAGTATACTTACTTGACATTTTAAGGCCATAGAGCCAATCAGAGTGCCTGTGCAGGAAGGAACTTTGTCTAACTGATATACCGAGCTCTGAGAAAGCAAAAGAGAGTCCACATTATTCCACGGGTATAGCTGGCAGAGCACTTAGAAAAAAAGAAAGTACCATAGGCAATGGAAAATTCAGTTCAGAGAAGACACACATCAACTCCTAAAAAATAGGACATCCACTGATAGACACACCTACCTTCTCACTTCACCTGGGAGCACCTAAAGATTAGATGTGACGTGACTGAAAGCAGCCAAACTAAGGACAAGAGAGAAGGTGAATCCATCCAGCCTTTGAGGAAACAGCCACCTACCAAGCAGAGACAATGAAATCATGGGGCCAGAAAACTCCTTTCCCATCCAATTTAAGAATAAAATGGAAAATGGAAATAAATTAGCCCGTGGTAACATTGTGTTTGTTGAGTTTCAAGAAGGTCCAGAAAAAGCATAATCATCCCTCCTGCCAGATCTTACAGGCTGGCTGGCAGGCAAGACAGAAAGAAAAGTGCCGTATTTTGCCATGTATGATGTGCTCCCATGTATAATGCGCACCCACGTTTTGGGCCCAAACTTTCAGGGGGAAAAAAACTTTCATTCTAACTTTTTTTGATTCAAATTTTTATTTGTTGACATTTAGGTACTTGTTTTTTGTATTATAAAGGAATTTTAGCATTTATTTTTTAAGAGATTGTGGTACAAGAAATTTTATGTACCAGTAACAAATTTATGATATTTACACATCAATGAAAGCCAAGAATTCTTCCTCATTGCAAGTTCGTGGTAAGTTCAACAAAACTGCTTATCGTATTCCAGGGTATTATTTTGCATATGGATATTGTTATTGGTTCTAGAGTTACACTTTTAACTCATAAGCATAAGTAAAAGAATTAAAAACATTTGTATAGATACAGAATTAGCACTACCTATGTATAATTTGCATCCTGATTTTTCCCTCACAAATTTGGGCCAAAAAGTGCGCATTATACATGGCAAAATACAGTATATACAACAGTTGCACATCGTGTGAAAATGCTGGTGACATACACTCATGGTGCCCGAAGGAGAGGAGACCAGAAGGGACAAAGGACGGGAAACCTGTCATCAACTTTTCCTTGAGGTCTATTAAACTAAGAAAGAGACTCCAATCAGAAGCTTACAAGTATTACCTTCTAGTAAAGTCATTATTCTTCTCTGCTTTAGTCGAGATCACAGAGGCCTGGGTTTTAAGGAAACTTGCTCTGAAAAGACAACATTCACTTTTTTTTTTTAATCTCCTCCACCCTACCCTCAAAATGATTAAAACCTCCAAACTTTCTGCCCAACTTCCAGTTTATAGAAAATACAGGGGCAAGAAAAAACTGAATGGCCTCAAGGGAAATATTCCATCAGACACAGCCTCGATGGGGGACACTCTCCAAGGCCAGCTGCCTGGTCTCTGAATAGTCAATGTTGTAGGGAAAATGTGAGAGCGCTGTTCCACACTCTAGCATAAAAGTAAAAGAGACTTTAGGGCCATTATATCAGTGTAATCTTTGTAACACCGACTGGACCTTAGTTCAGGGAAAAAATAAACAGCTATAAAAGACACTGTAGACAATTGGGAAAATATCTGAATATGGACTGGATATCAGATATCATGAAAATACTATTGTCAATTTTAGTATTTTGAAATGCTATTGTGGTTATGTACGAGAATGCCCTTATTTTTAGGAGACAGATGTTTAAGAAAGTAGGGGGTAGTTTGCTTACCCCAATTTACCTCAAATTGTTCAGCAAAATACACACACACACACACACACACACACACACACAGAGCAAATGCCACATAATGTTAACAATGAATCTAGGTAGTAGATATATAGACATTCAATGTACTATTCTTTCAATTTCTCTCTGTTTGAAATTGTTTATAATAAAAAACTGGGATGGGGGAAGAAATGTTGCTAAGACCTAAAACATGTGAAAAGAAAGTAAATATGTCTATAAGGAAACTTAAAAGAGTGAACAAGGAAAGTTATGTATTATTTAGCATGTAACTAGCAGAGACATTTAATCAAACTAATAGGTAACTTATTTATCTCTGAAAGTAGCTACATCTTTCAGTATCTCAGATTTGTAAGGGTTTTCTATTATAATCTATCCCAGATTTATTATGTAAATAGAAAACACTTTATGACTTCAGATGGTAGTGAAACTGAATGGTTCTGGTTTTCACGCTTTTGCACACAGCATGTTGTAAATATAAATTACTCCAAGATAAATCAGTCAGGAAAGATCAAATAACTCAGAATTTACAACTCGTTCAGAAATATATGACTGGATTTACCCATAAGGAAAAAACACAGCCTCAAGTTTGCATATTCCTTTGATTTTCTCATGTTAAATTATATTTAAATACAATGTAGTGCTAATAATCACAGCCCTACCCCCTTAACTACTCAGTAGTACTAAAAATAAAATGGAAACATCAAGACTAATTTCAGCAATTGAAAGGAAGCAGAGAGATTATTAATTTCATACACTGTGTGTAATAATATGATATATGTTTTTCACTGTTTCTCATAGCTCTCTAACCTATGTGTGCTAAGATCATAATTTCAAGTCTGTATCATCACAGATGTTAACAATAGGGTACATTTGTTTCAACTTTTCACCAACAAAATCAGTGGCATTTGAGGAAATTCATCTCCAAAAGTTTGTTGTTAAACAACAAGTTACTCTGAAATTTGTCTCTAATTCCTGACTAATCATAACTGCCAAAGAAAGCATTTAGTATGAGACCCATTCATAAATCAGGGACAACCTGATTTGGCTGGAGTCAAAGACTTCCTAGCAGGCATCCACAATATGATCCGACACCGTTATTAATTTTCTTCTGACCTTCTTCTAAAGTCTTTCACACACTTCAAGGTTATCAGCAGTGTCCTAAAAGGCTGTCTGATCTGCCTTAATTCATCAGTGCCAAAAATCAGTTCTCAACCTTCAACACTTTTTCACTTCACCAGTGTTACAATCTGCACATTCTATTTGCAAAGCAAACCCCATCAGGCCTTTGCGGAAAGCATAAAAGATATTTGAGAACAGTGGTTTTTTTCTTTCAATGAACTTGCCATTCCATTGACTAAAGAAAGGGTACATGTAAATAGAGTCAA